>NW_027362995.1:457500-3068651 GCF_046119375.1 Phyllobates terribilis | reverse complement strand
ATAACAAAAACACTTTTTCTCCACTCATGGTCATTGGTTGGGTGAAGCCATTTACTGTCACATTTCTGTGTTTTCTCTTTTTAAATCTTAATGACAACTAGTGATGAGCGAGCATGCTCGCTACTGCTCGGTGCTCGCCCGAGTATCTCACTGCTCGAGATGCTCTGCGCTCACCGAGTATTTCCGGGTTGGTCGGGTGGGAAGTCGGGTCCCCTCCCTGCATGTTTGGCGCTTTTTACAGAGCCAATGAACATGCAGGGATTGCCTGCCATGCACTGTAATGCCATAGCCATGTTGGTTGTGGGCATTACAGTGATTGGCTGGCCGCACAGCGTCATCAGGTCTATATCAGACCTGGCGCCGCCATGCTCATCACAGTCACTCCGGATCAGACAGTGTAGGGAGAGCTGCTGCTGCGTTAGGGAGAGATTTGATCGTGCATTAGGTAGTGTAGTGAGAAAAACCGCACATTACACATATCCATCTCAACAAACAGTCCTTCTGAGGACTAATCCATCTGCAGAGATATCAGGCAGGCAGTGTATATAGGCAGGCAGGCAGTGTATATAGCAGATTGCAGTGCATATAGCACAAGAGGCTCCATTCCAATTCTGCCTTCTGCTGCTGTTAGATATTTCTATACAAAGGCCCAGGTCTCAGGGGCCAGGAATACTTTTCTTTGGATCTTAATCCTCATTATTTGCTTATAAAGCAATCCAGAGAACACCTTTTTTCTGCGCCATTTGCTTGTTGGCACTGCAGAATACAGCCAGGTCCTTTCCATATTAGAGCGCTAGAAATCCAGCTATTTAAAACTGTGTTTTCTCCGTCACACGGATCACATATACGTTGTCAGAAAATACTGCCATTTCTGGCCTCCATTTTTTCAGTGTGTCAGTGAAGCAATTCACAGCAGTTTGCTGTTCACACTACTTACCTACAGGCCAGGTATTTAAAACTCTGTTTTCTCCATCACACCGATCACATATAACTTCGCTTCAAACTCAGTCATTTGTAGTGAGCGTGGAAGATACTATCCTCCATTTAAAATGGGCAAGGCACGTGGCAAGGGACGGGGAACTGGACGTGAAGGTAATGGTGCATGCAGAGGCCGAGGACAAGGCCGTGGGCAAGCCGAAATTGTGCCACATCAAACACCCACATCTTCTCGCCTGACCTTCCTGTCCCAATTTCTAGGGGACTGCAGCACACCACTATTGAACCCAGATCAGTGTCAAAAGGTTGTTGGTTGGATAGCGGATAATGCTTCCAGTCACTTAGCCACCACCACCACCACCCTGTCTTCCACACGGTCAAGTCTCAGTAGCCATGAGTCTGGACCTCATATTCCTCACCCTGATCCTCCTTCCTCCCACCATGCCGAGTACCCAGAGACAACTGATCCCACACTTGGACAATCTGAAGAGCTGTTCACTTTTCCATTTATAGATTCGGGCCTCTCGCCCGGTCCACTTGAAGCGGGGCAAGAGGAGATCACGTGTAGCGATGCCCAAATATTTGAGCAGCCACGGTCACACGAAGGCGACGGTGGGAAACTGTCACAAGAGGTGGACGATGATGAGACACAATTGGCAGAAAGTCAGGAATAGTACCAGGGTGCAGAAGTGGGAGACGAGGTGGTGGATGATATAGTAACTGACCCAACCTGGCAGGAGGACATGCAGAGCAAGGACAGCAGCACACAGGGGGAGGGAGGCAGAGCACCCCAACAGGCAGGAAGAAGCAGTGTGGTGGCCGCAGACAGAAGGCAGGCTACCGTTTCCCGTAACACCAACACGAAGGAAGTTACCACTACAACTGTTAGGTCTTCCCGAGTCTGGTTGTTTTTTAAAGACTCTGCCGATAACTCCAAAAAGGCCATTAGCATCACGAGCCAGACCAGCATCAGCAGGGGTGGCAAAACGACCAGCCTGACCACCACCAGCATGATCAGGCACATGGCAGCAAAGCACTCGACTTTGTGGGCCGAACACCAGGGTCCAGGAACAGTGTCTACAGGTGGCACCATTGCTTCTTCTGCTGTTGTGCATGCAAGTCAATCCCCTGTCCTTAGTGCATGCAAAGATGCCTCCTGCCCTGCACCTGTCATTGCACACTCTCAAGTAGCAGCATCAGGAAGCACGTCCATGTCCTTGTCCCAGCGCAGCGTTCAGTTGTTCATACTCCAGTCCTTGGAATGCAAGCGCAAATATGCAGCCAACGTCCCACAGGCCACACTACTAAATTCTCACAATTCACGACTGCTTGGCTCGAAATGTTGCCTTTTAGGCTTGTGGAGACAGAAGTATTCCGCAACCTGATGGCGGCGGCCGTCCCTCGGTACTCTGTCCCCAGCCGCCACTATTTCTCCCAGTGTGCCGTCCCCACATTACACAAGCACGTGTCCCAAAACATTATCCGTGCCCCCACGGTCTACAGCTCCTGAACTTCATGCTCCTCAGCCTCCTCCTCCTCCTCGGCCTCTATCTCCGAAATGACCACATCAGTCACAAGCTGGAAGCACTGCAGCACTGCTTCGGCCAAGCGGCAACAGGCTGTGCTGAAGCTAATATGCTTAGGTGAAAAAACACACAATGCTGAAGAGTTATGGACAGCTCTGAAAGAGCAGGCAGATCTGTGGCTCAAACCGCTGAACCTACAGCCAGGCATGGTCGTGTGTGACAATGGCCGGAACCTGGTGGCGGCTCTGAGGCGAGGCGAGCTCACACACGTTCCATGCCTGGCCCATGTGCTTAACCTCGTGGTTCAGCGGTTACTCAAATCCTACCCGGAGCTGCCGGATCTGCTTGTTAAAGTATGCCGCCTGTGTGCCCATTTTAGAAAGTCAGCTACAGCTTCCGCCGCCCTTGCAGTGTTTCAGCAGCGTTTGCAGCTTCTGGCTCACAGACTGGTGTGTGATGTCCCCACACGTTGGAACTCTACATTGCAGATGTTGGGAAGGATTTGTGAGCAGAAGAGGGCAGTTGTTGAGTACCAGCATCAAAAAGGCTATCGGTATTCAGTTCAGACTCCACACATAAGACCTCAGTAGTGGACGTGGATGTCAGACATATGTACCATCCTCCAAAACTTTGAGGACTCCACCAAGATGGTGAGCGGCGATGACGCCATAATTAGCCTCACCATCCCGCTTCTCTGTCTTCTGAAACGCTCTCTGCTCACAATCAAAGATGATGCATTGCAGGCGGAGCATGATAAGATGGAGCAATTAACCATACAGGGTGATTACACACAGCCAAGCCTCATCTCATCCCAACGTGGATTGGGTGACAATGAGGAAGAGGAGGAGGAGGAAGGACAGGAACTAGTTTCATGCACTATAGACGGTGCTATCTGAACAGCTGTCATACCGTCTGTTCAGCGTGGATGGCCAGAGGACAGAGAGGAGGAGGAGGAGTGCATGGTCAGTCATCCTCTTGGTGAGGACACGGAAGTCTTGCCTGTTAGTAGTCTGGCACGCATGGCTGAGTTTATGTTATGCTGCCTTTCCCATGACCCTCGCATTCTCAAAATTTTAGGACATTACTGGTTGGTAACACTTCTAGACCCACTCTACAAGGAGAACTTTATATCTCTTATTCCTGAGGCGGACAGGTGTACAAAAATGAGGCAGTACCAGAAGGCCCTTGTTGCGGAACTATTAAAAAAATTCCCATCTAAAAACGCTGGAGGCAGAGGGCACACTTCGTTCGACAACCAAGGCCCCCACTCTGTCACTTCTTCTCTCTGACTGAACACTGTTCTAAGATGGTGCCCACCTTTTATACCTCCCTCTAGAACATGAGCCCAGGTGACCAGCAAACAATGGGCTCCTATCTACGCTCAGGAACCAACCACTATCTGCTCCTACATCACTGGGTATTCCTACCCCCTCCCCACTCCAGCCAGGGACATGGTCTGTCGTGCCTGCATTTCTGTCTAATGGGAGCACCGTTGAGCTGTCCCTCGGAAATGGAGTGAGTGTGCTGTATGCAGCTAACTGAACACTGGTCCATACTCCATCCTTACCCGGGAGTGGAATATCACACCTCTGGCAGAGGTGCAATACCCCTGTAGCGGCCGAGCCCTCGGGCCGCTACATTTTTATGATGCCCGTAAAAAAAATTTTTTATACAGTATGTTCATGTATACCCCCCAGGAGTAAATGTTTGTCAGCCCATACAATTAGTGCATGGCATTACAAGTATAGGAGGCCCGCTCCTTTCTAATGGTAAAAAAATTTTATGATGCGCTCCTCCACGTCTCTTCCAAGGGCCATTGAAGTGCCTCCAAATTTTTGGCAGCCCTTGCAGTCACTGCATAGTCCAACACTATGGGAGACTCTCTCCTTTCTAATGGGAATTTGTCATTACTGTGGCCTGGTCTATGTGTCTTTAAATTCTTAGTGGGTTTTTTCCTAAACTTGATCATCCGTTGGACTCACTGCATACCCTATAACTGTATAGCAGACCCTCTCCTTTCTAATGGGAACATGTCATATCTTGTTACTGTGGCCCTGCTCTGTGTGTCTTTAAATTCTTAGTGGGGATTTTCCTAAAATCTGTCAACCGTTGGACTCACTGCATACCCTATAACAGTATAGCCGACCCTATCATTTCTAATGGGAATTTGTCGTTACTGTGGCCCTGCTCTATGTGTCTTTAAATTCTTAGTGGGTTTTTTCCTAAAATTGGTCAGCCGTTGGACTCACTGCATACCCTATAACTGTATAGCAGATCCTGTCCTTTCTAATGGGAGCATGTCGTACCTTGTTACTGTGGCCCTGCTCTGTGTGTCTTTAAATTCTTATTGAGGTTTTTCATTAAAATTTGTCAGCCGTTGGATTCACTGCATACCCCATAACTGTATAGCAGACCCTCTACTTTCTAATGGGAACATGTCGTACCTTGTTACTGTGGCCCTGCTCTGTGTGTCCTTAAATTCTTAGTGGGGTTTTTCCTAAAATTTGTCAGCTGTTGGATTCACTGCATACCCTATAACTGTATAGCAGACCCTCTCCTTTCTAATGGGAACATGTCGTACCTTGTTACTGTGGCCATGCTCTTTGTGTCTTTAAATTGTTAGTGTTTTTTTTCAAAAATTTTGGCCACCCTTGCAGTCACAGCATGGGCATTACCACTATAGAAGACCCGCTCCTTTATTATGGGAACATTTTTTTTACTGAGACCCTCCTCTATGTCTCTTCAAAGGGGTATTAGGTTGCGTCCAAATTTTTGACAACCCTTGCAGTCACTGGATGTGCAATAACAGTATAGGAAACCTACTTGTTAATAATGGGAACAACAAAGCATAGCCCTCTGATGGCTCTCTAACAATAGCTAGGGTCGACTGCTCTCCTTTTAAGAATAGTAAGGGCCGTCTGATGTCCCTATAAAAATAGGCTTTATGACTTTCAGAGTCCCTCCATCATAAATAAAACAGGATGTGTCTGATGACACCACATTGCCAGATGAGGTTGTAAAATGTTAAAATGACATTTCCCGGTGAATGCATTTTTCATAAAAAATAAGATAAAAAAACATAACAATAGGATCTTTCTTTAGTATAAAAAACAGCATCACCAATTTAACCTCAATGTAATCACATTGTTCAGCTCATGCACCTCCTCCTCCATCTCCGAAATGACCACATCAGTCACAAGCTGACAGCACTGCAGCACTGCCTTGGCCAAACAGCAACAGGCTGTGCTGAAGATAACATGCTTAATGCTTAATTGACAAACCGCCCAGCGCTGCATAGTTGTTGAAAGCTGTAACACAGCAGCTTGATCTGTGGCTCTCACCGCTGAACATACAGCCAGGCATGGTCGTGTGTTACAATGGGCGGAACCTGGTGACGGAGAAATGACAACCAGGGTAGATAAGGTTTCCCTCTATGCCAGTCCTTTCACAGAGCTAAAGAATATGGCTGTGGTGAAATACAACTCCCACTGAGAAGCTGTTTCAGATTGAAAAACATTGTGCCCACCAGAGGATTTGTTTCTGAGGGCTAACCTTTCTCACCCGCTCAAGAGCCCCATAGCAGCTGCAAAGTTAGCGCTATCATGAACTCTCCTGAGGTAGAAGCCAAGGCACACCAGAGAATTCTCTGGTGGGACTGTCCAACCCTGCCGAGAAGCAGTCCTGGCTAAGAAAAGTGTGTGGGAAGATTCCAGGACACTCTATTTTTACTGAGGAGGAAACACATGCAAACATGGGGAGAACATACAAATTTCTTGCAGATGTTGTCCTTGCTGGGATTTGAACCCAGGATCCCAGTGCTGCAAGACTTCAGTGCTAACCACTGATCCAATGTGCTGCCGTTCACCCTCTAATATCTAACAGGCTGGAGAAACTTGAACCTACTGCCACTCTATCATCAGCTCCTTTGTGAGAAAATGTATTTGGGCAGCCACTCAGTCTACCAAATAAAATTCCAGAGAAGGAAATTGAGGATGGCTTCGCTACTGGTACTGGGGGCAGTGCTAATACCATAGTGTTGTACCATAGTTTGCTGGAAATATTCCAGGCTGGTAGGAGGCAAGAAAATTCCCACAGAAAAGTACCAGCAGTAATGTTCAGGCCACATTTCAAGTGCAAGCAGCTTTAGAGGACTTCCTGGGAGAAATGACACGCAGGGTAGATATGGTTTCCCTCTATGCCAGTCCTTTCACTGAGCTAAATACAACTCTTATCAAAAAAAGTTGTGGACTGGCTCCGTACCGTCCCTGGCCACATTCACCTGTCCACGTGTTTGTGGTTAGGCAGTCCTTCTTAGTAAGTGCACTGGGTAGGGCATGGGTAATGTTGTGGGACCCATGCTTCTGGAAGGCGAAGGCGATACTGTTTTCTCCACTGTTTACACAAAAGAAAACAATTTATCGGAGGAAATGCAAAGTGATAAAGTAAACCCTCCGCTAAATATCACCCACCTAACCCAGGAGGAAGTTCAGAAACGCCTAAATAATATCAAAATAGACAAGTCACCAGGCCCAGATGGCATACACCCCCGGGTACTAAAAGAATTAAGTAATGTGATAGACAGACCGCTGTATCTTATATTCAAGCACTCTTTATGGACAGGGACTGCCCCACTAGACTGGCGCCAAGCAAATGTGGTACCAATATTCAAAAAGGGGTCTAAAAGTGACCCTGGGAACTATAGACCAGTCAGCTTAACGTCTGTTGTGGGTAAATTGTTTGAAGGATTTCTTAGAGATGCTATTGTAGAATATCTTAATGATAATAACTGTCTAACTCCATATCAACATGGATTCATGAGAGATCGCTCCTGCCAAACAAACCTGATGGCCTTCTACGAGGAGGTGAGCTCACAGCTGGACCGGGGAGAGTCAGTGGATGTTGTATACCTTGACTTCTCCAAAGCGTTTGATACCGTGCCACACAAAAGGTTGGTTTATAAAATGAGAATGCTTGGTCTGGGGGATAATGTGTGCAAGTGGGTAAATAGCTGGCTGAGTGATAGGAAGCAGAGGGTGGTTATCAATGGAGTAAGCTCAGGGTGTGTCAGGGTTACTAGCGGGGTGCCTCAAGGGTCTGTCTTGGGCCCTATATTATTTAATATATTTATTAATGATCTAGTGGAAGGGTTGCATAGTAAAATAGCAATATTTGCAGATGATACTAAACTTTGTAAAGTAGTTAACACAGATGAGGATAGGGCACAGCTACAGGAGGATTTAGATAAATTGGGGAGTTGGGCCAAAAAATGGCAAATGGGGTTCAATGCCGATAAATGTAAGGTCATGCACATGGGAAAGAAAAACAGCAGTCACCCATACATATTAAATGGGAAACCGTTGGGGAAATCTGACATGGAGAAGGACCTGGGCGTCTTGGTTAATAGCAAATTAAATTGGAGTGTCCAGTGTCAGGCAGCAGCTGCGAAGGCAAATAGAGTCATGGCATGCATCAGAAGAGGAATAGGGGCATATGATGAGAACATTGTTCTTCCTCTATATAAAGCGCTGGTAAGGCCGCACTTAGAATATTGTGCACAGTTCTGGGCTCCGGTGCTCAGGAAAGACATATTGGAGCTAGAGAGGGTACAAAGGAGGGCGACTAAGGTAATAAAGGGAATGGAGGGACTAAAATACCCAGAGAGGTTGTCAAAATTAGGCCTATTTACGTTGGAAAAGAGAAGGCTTAGGGGAGACCTTATAAACATGTATAAATACATCAGGGGGCAGTACAGAGATCTCTCCCATGACCTGTTTATACCAAGGATGGTGACAAAGACGAGGGGGCACACTATGCGTCTGGAGGAAAGGAGGTTCCTGCACCAGCATAGAAGGGGATTCTTTACGGTCAGAGCCGTGAGACTCTGGAACTCTCTGGGAGAGGAAGTGGTGATGTCCAACTCACTTAATGAGTTCAAGAGAGGCCTGGACGCCTTTCTTGAGAACAATAAAATTACATCTTATGCTTAGTGATAGTTAATTAATCCAGGGATTTAATCTGACTGCCAGATTGGTGTCGGGAAGTGAATTTTTTCCTCAATGATGTCAATTGGCCTATACCGCATGTTTGTTTTTTTTTGTTTTGTTTTTTTTTGCTTTCCCCTGGATCAACGCTGCGGAATAGCTGCAGTGCACAAGAAATAGGCTGAACTGGATGGACGCTTGTCTTTTTTCGGCCTTATAAACTATGTAACTATGTAACTATGTAACTACCGGGAAAAATACTGGCGGCTGGGGACCGAGTATGGACACCCGGCCGCCGCCTGCATGAGGTTGTGAAAAACTTCCACCTCCACAAGCTTAAAAGGCCATATTTCAAGTGCAAAGAGCTGCCCAGAAATCTGTCAGTTTAGTGTTGCGGCCTGTGGGTGGATGGGTGGCTGGCTGCATACTTGCAATTGCATTCCAAGTAACAGAAAACTAAGCAGATGATGGCCTCTATCATCATCATGGCCTCAACTCGGCACTATGAACTCTCCTGAAGGAGGAGCCAGGGCCCGCCGGAGGAGTCTCCGGTTCTCTGGTGGGCCCGTCCAACCCTGCCGAAAAGCAGCCCTGGCTAAGAAAAGTGTGGGGGAAGGTTCCTGGACACTCTATGGCTGCGTTTTTAATGCGGATCGGCCATGCTTATGTGTCACCCTGGCCTGGATGCCACAAGTGTAATTAAAGCTGTGTCTGAGAGCAAGGGGGAGGTTCTCTGGTCAGGGGAACATTAGCATGCAATGCCTCCTGTCTCAGGCCAGTAGGGGGAGCAGGCTGCCCCTATAAAAGCTGGTACTGGGAGCAGGGTTAGAGAGAACTTGATGGCCTGTCTCAGCACTGAGACTTGTCCCAGAGCAGAACAGGGACAGACAGTTGATTGCACCTAAGAGGAAGTGTGGCAGGAGGAGAGCCACCAGCCAGAGACGAGAGGCGAAGAGAGCCTGTCTTGGCAAATCAGAGACTGACCTTACCAGACTTTGGTGTCTGAGGCTGGAAGGATTCCATATCCCCCAGCAGAGAACCAGTCCGCAAGGGACTGTATATTCCTTGGCCTAAGAAGCCTGGAGGCCCTGCCACAACCGAAGGGACCAGTAAAGCCGTACAAGGCTGGGAGCAGAAAGGAACCCACGTCGCAGGCCATACAGGCGAGAATACACGGAAAGCTCGGAAACGTGGGCTGTTACCCTATAACGAGGAGATAGCCAGAAGGAGCGCAGAAAGCACGGTAGGCCTACACCCTCACCCTGACCAGGGCCAATTTCCCTGTTGCTCTCAGACATCCAGGTCCCCTCCTAGCTGGGACTGTTTATGGGTCAGTTTACCTGTTTCAGTAAAGACCCTGGACTGCAACCTATTGTCTGTGTGCTCCTTCGCGCCTCCAGCACTACCGGTACTGGGACTCTCACCACCATCACTCCCACCATCCACTACACTGCCCTGGGGCCGCACTCTTCCCGTGGGGAGTCACACCATCCCAGCTGCACATATCATCAGCCCCAGCGGTCTGCCCTGCAGCGGCGGTTCCTAATGACCGCAAATCCACGGGTGGCGTAGTCGGACATAATCAACAACACGTAACGGACTACCACTGGCCTGACCACCCTGAGCCACGGAACCGGGTTGCCACTACTACTCCCATCGTTCCCCCTATTGCCCGGATCCGAGTGCCCCACGGCCCAGGGGGCGAGTCAGCTTTGGCGTAGTCGGCAGGATTTCGTGCCCGCAACCACCGGGTACTGCGTGCCTGAGAAAGACTTTTGTAACTTACCTGTGGCGAAGTTTCCCGCCATCCGAAGTCGTTTCCCACCATCAGACGCCATCTTGGACCGTTTCCCGCCGTCTTCTGCCGTCTTCCCGCCATCCGCAGCTGCTTCCCGCCATCGGACGCCATCTTCAGGGCGCCGCGCGGGAAGAAGAGGGGCGTGGACGTCAAAACCGTGCGAGATCCGAAGCTCCGCCCCACGCACCGACGCTGCGCAAGGTCCTGGAAGGGAGAGAGAGCGACGCTGACGTCATCAGGACGCCACGCCAGGTCCTCGTCCATAGCAGCAGCAGCGGAGCCGCGGCCTACAGAAGAGGATCGTCGGAAGGTAGGCCACGCTTGACCAGGGGGGAGGAAGATGTCGGACACAGAGGCGCCCACTACCACCAACGCAGCTGCAGCAGCGGTGATGCCCTTTTCCCTGCCCTACATCCCTGGAGCAGCCTGGCTGCCCAAGTACTCAGGGGAGCCCCATGCCCTAACTGACTTTAAGGAAAGGCTGTACAGTTTGTTCCAGGTTTACCCCCTGACAGAGGAACAGAAGGTCAGCATATTAACAGGGCAGTTAACTGGCGCAGCCCAGAGGGAGGTAAAATCATGGCCCACTGAGGAGAAAAGGACTGTGAAGGGTATTCTGTCCCGGCTGCGGGGTACCTTTGACACGCGTACCTCCGCTGAGATTAAAATGAGGTTCTATGGATGTAAGCAGCGGGCACAGGACAGCATCAGAGACTATGCCCTAAATCTGCAGGAAGCCTTGAGGGCTATTCAACAAACTGACCCTGGCAGTGTGCAGGAAACGGATAAGCTGCTAACAGAACAATTCATAGAAGGTCTGCTGTCTAGCGCCCACAGGGCCCAACTGCGCCTCATGTTCTTTCAGAACCCTGATCTGACCTTTGCCCAATTTAAGGACAGGGCCATAAGGGTGCTCCGTGAAACCGCAACCAGTGGCGCTATAAACCCCCGGCGCCCTGCTCTCACCTACCACCAGGAGGCGGCACCCTCCTCCATGGACCCCGTGGGGGCTGATGCACAGGCCCTGAACCAAGCCCCGTCGAAAGACCTGCACCACCAAGTCCAGGAGCTGACCAGGAGCGTCGCGGCGTTGACCAGGACCGTCCAGGCGTTACAAGTGGACCCATCAAGACCCATCGAGCTGGCTTCAAGTCCGGAGGATGTCCCGTGGCGTCGACAGAGGAGGATCCCGTCGTTCCGAGGGAGGCCCACAGACCGCTACGCAGAGGATGGACAACCCATTTGTCGTCGATGCAACCAGCCCGGACACATTTCCAGGTACTGTAATTTAAACGGGTCCAACCTGGGGCAGAGGGCCAACCCCCAGGCATAAGATCACCAGGCCCTTATAATTGGCGTGATAAGTACGTTGGGGGGCGCCCGGTTTTACCCGTGGTGCTGGACGGTATCCCCATGAGCGCCTTGCTGGATACTGGGTCGCAAGTAACCACTGTCCCTTATGTACTTTTTAAGCAGTATTGGACTGATGCTGATATCACACGGTATCCAGACAGTAACTTGAGCATCATCGCCAGTAATGGCTTACCCGTGCCGCAGATGGGGTTCAAGGAGATGACCATTAAAATTGGTAAAGTTGAACTGCCGGCACAGGGAGTGATCATTGAGGACATTGACCGTTGTGAAAGTCACCCTAAAATAACTGTGGGTACTAACATAATTGAAAATTGTCTTTCAGAGGTAGTTGTAATTCTACAACAGGTGGCGGTGAATGCTAGCTCCAGCCAACAGAGAGTCCTCAACAAGGAGATAAAAGCCCTGATGAGACGGCAGCAGGTAGAACTGTCTGGTGGTGAGATCGGTAGCGTAAGAATGAGTGACCCATTCCCCATTTCCATGCCTCCCAAAAGTGAAATGATGATCTGGTGTCGGACTGCAATCGGGTTGAGAGGTAGAGACTACCAAGACATGGTAGAACCCGTGTACTCAGACAGCAGGCCCACCATTTTGACAGCCCGGGGGGTGGTTGATGTCCGTCATGGGAGGGTGCCCGTCCGCATCCTCAACATTGGGGAGAGGGAAGTACACTTACCCAGGTACGCTACACTCGCCAAGCTGTTTGTGGTCGAACACAAAGCTATCAGGGCCGTGGAACCCTTGCCTCCATCTCCTCAGGCGGAGGGTAATGGCTCCCAGAAACAAAAGGAGGACTGGTGCCAGAAACTCCATGTGGGTGCTGACTCCACTCCCCTGCACCAAAAACAAGGAGTCTACCGGGTGGTACAGGAGTACGAGAGAGTCTTTAGTGAGCACCCGCTAGACTTTGGCAGAGTAAAGGGGATAGAACACCACATCCCCACAGGGAGCCACCCACCGATAAAAGAAAGACACAGACCTGTACCCCCTGCACACTACCAGAACGCAAAGGGCATGCTAAGAGAGATGAAAGAAGCTGGGGTCATTAGAGACAGCTGTAGCCCCTGGGCAGCCCCCTTGGTTCTGGTCAAAAAGAAAGACGGCACCATGAGAATGTGCGTGGACTATAGACAAATCAACCGTATCACCCACAAAGACGCATATCCGCTGCCTAGAATAGAGGAGTCTTTAGCCGCACTAAAATCAGCTAACTTCTTTTCTACCTTGGACCTTACTAGTGGGTACTGGCAGGTTCCTGTGGCAGAGGCTGACAAGGAGAAGACCGCCTTCACCACCCCGATGGGACTGAGTGAGTTCAACTGTATGCCTTTCGGGCTCTGCAACGCACCAGGGACCTTCCAGCGGCTGATGGAATGCTGTCTAGGGCACCGAAACGGTCCTCCTTTACCTGGACGACGTGATTGTCTATTCGAAAACCTACGAGGACCATCTAAAGCACCTGGCCGAGGTGTTCGAAGCCCTGGCAGGCTACGGCCTGAAGGTGAAACCATCGAAGTGTCACCTGTTGAAACCAAAGGTCCAGTACCTAGGGCACGTGGTAAGCGCGGAAGGAGTGGCCCCCGACCCTGACAAGGTCACGGCAATCAAGAGCTGGCCAAGCCCCTCGAACATCAAAGAGGTGAGACAGTTTCTCGGGTTGGTAGGCTACTACCGAAGGTTCATCCCTGGGTTCACTAAGATGGCAACTCCTATGCAGGACCTCCTGATCGGACAGTCTAAGTCCAGAAGTCAAAAGCCACCCTTCAAGTGGGATAAACCGGAAGAGGAGTCCTTCCGCCAGCTAAAGATGGCCCTCACAGGGGACGAGATCCTGGCCTACCCTGATTATGGCCAGCCTTTCATTCTCCACACAGACGCCAGTAATGTGGGACTGGGAGCCGTACTGTCCCAAAACCAACAGGGCAAAGAAAGGGTGATCGCGTACGCCAGCCGGAAGCTGAGGCCCACCGAGAGGAACCCGGAGAATTACAGCTCCTTCAAGCTAGAATTCTTGGCGGTGGTGTGGGCCGTGACGGAACGCTTCAAGCATTACCTGGCCTCCGCAAAGTTCACCGTGTACACGGACAACAACCCGTTGACACACCTGGACAATGCAAGACTGGGTGCCCTAGAACAGCGGTGGATGGCCCGTCTCTCCAACTATGACTTCGTGATCAAGTACCGGGCAGGCAAAACCAATGCCAACGCTGACGCCCTATCAAGAATGCCTCACTTACCTGAGGGTGACGAAGACCCAGAAGAGCTGGAGGAGGTAGAACTCCCCGCGTTTCACCGGTATGGAGCCGCTCAACACTCTCACCGCGTGAAGGAGGAGGATCTAACAACTGTGATGATCAATCCCCTACCTCACCACAGCTGGGCCGAGACCCAAGATAGTGACCCTGCAGTCCGCCTGGTGAAAGATCTGCTGACCCGGGAAGACGCCCGCCTAGATCCAGATGCCCCAGAGGAAGCCAAGCAGCTGTGGAAGGAGAAGAGCAAGCTGTTCCTCTACGAAGGCAAGTTGTGCAGAAGGATTGTCAACCACCGGACGCACGAGCTGACCTGGCAAGTCGTGGTTCCAAGGCGGGATGCAGCTATGGTCCTGGGGGCTTACCATGACAGAGCGGGACACTTCAGTTGGAAGAAACTGGAGTTCCTACTAAGAGGAAGGTTCTTTTGGGTCGGCATGAGAGGAGCTGTAGAAAAATGGTGCAGAGACTGTGGCCCTTGTCACCTAAGGAGGAAGGACCGTGCCAGCCAGAAGACACCCTTGAGGCCCATCGTCACCACGCAGCCTCTTGAGCTGGTAGCTCTGGACCACGTCAAATTGGCTCCAAGCCGGTCTGGATACATCTATGCCCTGACAATCGTGGACCACTATTCCCCTTTTTCTAGTGGTGGTCCCGGTAAAGGACTTGACAGCCCAGACAGCGGCCAGAGCCTTCCAGCAATATTTCTGCCATCCACACGGGTATCCGGAACAGGTCCTGACAGACCAGGGTCCAGCGTTCGAGGCTGAAATCTTCCAGGAGTTCTGCAACCTCTATGGCTGTAAGAAGATTCGTACAACGCCTTACCACCCCGAAACCAACGGGATGTGTGAGAAGATGAACAATATAGTCATTGATCTCCTGAAGACGTTGCCCCTGGAGGAACGCAGCCTGTGGCCAGAAAAACTGCCGGACCTGATAGACCTATACAACAATATCCCGGTGAATGCTACAAACTGCACCCCGGCTTACCTGATGCGAGCTAGACCAGGTAAGCTGCCCGTAGACCTGGAGATGGGAGTCCTAATACCTGAAGACACCTCCCCAGATGCGGACTGGGATACGGAAAGGCAACTGCAGTACAAGAAGGTACAGGAGAGTGTGGAGAAGAGCCTGGCCCAGGTGAGAGAGAGGCAAGAAAAACTCTTCAATCAACACGCCCCTGCTGGTCCCCTAGAACCTGGTGAGCAAGTCCTGAAGCGGAAGAGAAGGCTACATAAGTTGGACGACCAGTGGGAAAGGGAACCCTACACCGTACTGCAGTCTGACCACGACAACCCAAAGGTGTGAGTAATCACCAAGGACGGAGGAGAAACCACTAGCACCGTCTCCAGAGACCACTGTTATGTTCTGCTACCAGAGCTAAGGAAAGAGAGGAGATCTGTCCCTACGATAGAACTCAGCTTTATCCCTACGATGTAACAGGAGACCTGATCCTGCGATCAGACCTGCTAAAGTCCTAAGCTAGTCTGTACGGAGACCTATAGATGTGGGGAAGGAATCCCTACAAGTACTAAGGACTGGGAGGAGAATGGACACCTCCTAACAGAAATAGCAGCAGACAGACGAACAAACAAAATATATAGAACACAGAGGTCCGTAGACCAAGCAAACTAACAGAGTTAGATACAGAGCACAGGCTAGCTAGAAAGTAGTTATACAATGAAGTCCAGCAAAGCCAGAAGGGCGGAGCAGGATTAAATAGGCCAACAAGGTCATGTGACCAGCAAAGGAAAAAACCTAAGAGCAAGGTTCTAACAGTACCCCCCCTTCTAAGAGGATCCTCCGGATACCCTAGGACCAGGCTTATCAGGAAATCTCCTGTGAAACGCTCTGATAAGTCTGGACGCGGAAACATCATCCGACCTCACCCAAGAGTTATCCTCGGGTCCGAAACCTTTCCAGGCCACAAGATACTGCAAACTACCTCTATACCGTCTAGAGTTAAGGATGCGAGAAATTTCATATTCCCCGTCCTCCACCACCGGAGGAACAGAGGCAGAGGCGTCACAATCCGATACAACAGCTTTTTTCAACAGAGAGACATGAAATACCGGATTAATTCTCCAGGAGGTAGGAACCTCCAACCTAACAGCAGATTGGTTGACAACCTGAAGCACCTTGAAGGGCCCTACAAACTTGGGACCCAATTTCTTAGAAGGAATCCTCAACCGCAGATTCCTAGAGGACAACCAAACCATGTCACCAACAGCGAACAAAACCTCCTGTCGTTTCCTATCAAAGTAGTCTTTAGATTTTCTGTTGGCCTCCTGAAGATTACCACGCACATCCGTCCAAACTCTCTCCAAATTACCGGAAAAATTCTCCTCCTCAGGCACGGCAGATCCCAACTTGGAGAACGACCCAAACGACGGATGTCTCCCAGAACAACAAAAAAAAGGCGAACAACCAGCAGAAGAAGATGTATGATTGTTCAGAGCAAATTCAGCAAGTGGCAGAAACTCAGACCACCCCTCTTGATTGTCTGCCACAAAACAACGCAAGAACTGCTCAACATCCTGGTTTTTCCTTTCTGTCTGGCCATTAGATTCAGGATGATATCCGGACGAGAACGACAAATGAACTCCCAACCTGTCACAAAAGGCACGCCAAAAACGAGCCACGAACTGAGGACCCCTATCAGAAACAATGTCAGTAGGAACGCCATGAAGTCTGACAATTTCCTTGACAAAGGCCTTAGCGAGAGTTTTAGCGCAGGGCAGTTTGATGAAGGGAACCAAGTGACACATCTTGCTAAAATGGTCCACGACCACCCAGATGACAGTAAAACCCTCAGAGGGGGGAAGGTCAGTTATAAAGTCCATAGCCAAATGTGTCCAAGGAGCACTGGGAACCTCCAAAGGACAAAGCAACCCCGCAGCAGGAGTATGTGAGGACTTAGATCTAGCACATATAGTACATTGACGCACCCACTTAATGACTTCCTTCTGCCATCCAGGCCACCAAAAACTGCGACCCACCAGTCTCTTGGTCTCAGAGATTCCGGGATGACCTGCCAACCGAGATTCGTGACACTCAACAAACAAATCTCTCCTAAAGGTCCCAGGCACAAACAACCTCCCATGGGGAGTGTTAGATGGGGCATTCTCCTGTGCTTTATGAATCTCATCTTCCAAAACGGAGTCCAAAGCAACTATCACAACACCTTCTTGTAAAATGTTCTCCTCTTTCTCAGCACCGACTATGGGAGAAAAACTGCGAGACAAGGCATCCGCCTTAACATTCTTAGTACCAGGGATGTAAGTAATGGAGAAATTAAACCGCGAGAAAAACAGTGCCCACCTAGCCTGACGGGCATTCAGGCGCTTGGCAGCATCAAGATATATCAGATTTTTATGATCCGTAAGAACCTGAACGGGAAATTCCGCACCTTCCAAGAAGTGGCGCCAGTGTTCAAATGCGAGTTTAATAGCCAATAATTCCCGATTACCAATATCGTAATTCAGTTCAGTCTCCGAAAATTTTTTTGAAAAAAAGGCACAGGGATGTAATCCATCCCCGTTATCCTGAGACAATACTGCGCCAACCCCCACAGAGGAAGCATCCACCTCAACCAAAAACGGCTTAGTCACATCAGGCTGCATAAGGATGGGAGCAGAGTTGAACCTCTCCTTGAGATACACAAAAGCTTCAATGGCCTCAGAAGACCACTGAACCGCATCAGCACCTTTCCTGGTGAGATCGGTCAGAGGTTTGACAATACTAGAAAATTTTTTTATGAATTTTCTGTAATAATTGGCGAAACCTAAAAACATCTGTATCGATTTCAAACCAATAGGCCTAGGCCATTCCTGTACAGCTTGAACTTTAACCGGGTCCATCTCAAAACCTTCGCTGGAGATAATGTAACCCAAAAAACTAATTCTCTGTACAGCGAACTCACATTTCTCCAGCTTAGCAAAAAGTGAATTGTCCATTAATAACTGTAATACCTCACGTACGCTCCGCCAATGAGACTCCAGATCCGGCGAATAAATCAAAATGTCATCCAAATACACAACCACATTTTTGCCGATCAAAGGTCTAAGGATGTCATTAATAAGATTCTGAAAAAATGCAGGAGCATTAGTAAGACCAAAAGGCATAACCAGATTCTCAAAATGACCCACAGGAGTGTTAAAAGCAGTCTTCCATTCGTCACCCTCCTTCATGCGCAACAGATTGTATGCCCCCTTAAGGTCAATTTTAGAGAACCACTTGGCCCCCATTAACTGGTTAAACAGATCAGGAATCAATGGCAGTGGGTAAGGATTGCGTACAGTAATTTTGTTAATCTCACGAAAATCCAGACAAGGACGTAAACCGCCGTCCTTTTTTTTTACAAAAAAAAATCCAACCGCCACAGGAGACTTAGATGGCCTAATGTGACCGGCGGCCAAGCTTGTCTGTATGTATTCCTCCAAAGCCTTCCTCTCAGGAATAGTAAGATTAAATAAACGACTTTTAGGAAGAGTCGCTCCATGGACAAATTCAATGGTACAATCATAGTCTCTATGGGGAGGCAAAACCTGCGATTCCTTCTCAGAAAAAACTCTCCAAAAATCCTGAATAGGAACAGGCAATTCTCCCCTATCCAAAGCTGCAATACGCCCGTTACAACACTTGTCATAACATTTATGGCTCCAGGATTTAATTTCACTGGTAGACCAATCCAGTACAGGATTGTGAAATTTTAACCAGGGCAATCCCAATATTACTGGAGAAGGCAAGTTATTCAAAACTACCAAATCCAATTTCTCATGGTGAACACCATTAATAGTGAGAGGAAATTCACAGACCTTGAGAGTAATATTCTTCAAAGGGGAACCATCCACAGAAACCACAGCAATGGGGGATGATAAAGGTTCGGGTTTTAAATTGAGTCTTTCCAAGAATCCCCCATCAATTACATTCAGAGTAGACCCACAATCAACAAACACCCGAAATTCCATTAATTTTTCCTGAGCAATCGTGGAAGCAGCTAAAAATACACCTTTGGAATTTAAACAGGCAATACGGGCATGACTGACCATTTTTTTTTCTTTCTTCATACGAAGCTCACAGCCTTTAATCAAATGACCAGATTTTCCGCAATAGAAACACAAGCCTTCAGAAAATCTACGGTCTTTTTCTTGAGAGCGAGGTGCCACCGATCCAATCTCAATCGGTTCACCACTGTTAGTACACACATTCTCATAACCAGAAACTGACATAGCAGGATTTGCTCTCATTAACCCTTGCACACAGTCTCCTATCCACCCGTATAGCTAATTGCATAGCCTGTTGCAAATCTTCAGGTGTAGGATAAGCAATTAGCAGGTCTTTAACCCTTTCATTGAGCCCAGCAAGAAATAGACTTTTCAGAGCAGAATCGTTCCACCCTGTTTAAGTAGACCAACGACGGAAATGAGTACAATATTTTTCCACATTACCTGATCCCTGTCTCAAACGTCTTAACTCAGTCTCAGCTGATGAGACACGGTCAGGATCATCATATAATAGCCCCAAAGCAGAAAAAAAACTATCCACTGATCTGAAGCATGAATCACTAGGTTGCAAAGAAAAGGCCCACTCCTGAGGTTCTTTGCGCAAAAGTGACATTATGAACCCTATGCGCTGGGATTCATCCCCAGAGGACTTGGGTCTCAAACGAAAATACAATAAGCAAGCATTTTTAAATGAAAAAAATTCTCGGTGTTCACCAAAAAATAAATTCGGCAAACGTACCTTAGGCTCCAAGAAATGTGCTCCAGGACAGTTACTCACGTGCTGACGGAGCTCGGTCACCTCCAGAGAGAGTCCCTGCAGGCGTTTAGCCAAATCCAGAACCGACACCATGATGGAACAGAAAAATCTTTCCTTAGAGAATTTCCAGGCTGGACTTACTGTTATGTTCTGCTACCAGAGCTAAGGAAAGAGAGGAGATCTGTCCCTACGATAGAACTCAGCTTTATCCCTACGATGTAACAGGAGACCTGATCCTGCGATCAGACCTGCTAAAGTCCTAAGCTAGTCTGTACGGAGACCTATAGATGTGGGGAAGGAATCCCTACAAGTACTAAGGACTGGGAGGAGAATGGACACCTCCTAACAGAAATAGCAGCAGACAGACGAACAAACAAAATATATAGAACACAGAGGTCCGCAGACCAAGCAAACTAACAGAGTTAGATACAGAGCACAGGCTAGCTAGAAAGTAGTTATACAATGAAGTCCAGCAAAGCCAGAAGGGCGGAGCAGGATTAAATAGGCCAACAAGGTCATGTGACCAGCAAAGGAAAAAACCTAAGAGCAAGGTTCTAACAACCACCTCAAAAGATGCCCCGAGCAACTCCGTAGTGCAGAAGAGGATCAGAGTGACCTTGAACCCGCAGAGGACAAGGAAGAAATGATCAGCACCATTCTCGGAGAGTTCCCTCAGTCCTGGACTCGCATAAATGATGCCATAGTGGTACCTGTCCTGCATTTCCTGCAACCGGCACAGCAACAACCAACACCAGAGCCGGAAGGTGAAGAGGAGCAAGCGGTTTTTTTGTTTTGGGCTTGGGCTTATATACAAGTCATCACCCTGGAAAGGATGTTCCTTACGCCGTAAAAGTGGCATAATACTCTGACGACGTTGTTGACAGCAGTGATCTGGGAGTCAGAGATGCTTCCAGGGGTCTTCCCCATGCTGTTCCCATGTCATTTGAGCACAGTTCCCATCGATTTGGGCAATTTTTAGGCCCTCTGAAGACCGCCGTGGGGAGCCACCTGAAAAATGCTCAAGTTTCCCCTAGACTTATATTGGGCTCATTGCTCGGGTTGAGCACCCGAGTATTTCAATTTACTCGACCCGAGCAACGAGTACTCGAGCATTTTAGTGCTCGCTCATCACTAATGACAACCAAAAACATCCAAATAATCCTGATTAAAAAGTTCACATACCCTGGTGATTTTGGCCTGATAACATGCACAGAATTTGACACAAATGGGTTTGAATGGCTACTAAAGGTAACATCCTCACCTATGACCTGTTTGCTTGTAATCAGTGTGTGTGCATAAAGCTGAGTGAGTTTCTGGGATCCAGCCACTGACGTTTCTGGATTTTGAGATGGGGAAAGCAAAAGAATTATCAACGGATCTACGGGAAAAGGTAGTTGAACTGTATAACACAGGAAAGGGAGGCAAAAAGAGTATAACACAGGAAAGGGATACAAAAAGATATCCCAGGAATTGATAATGCCAGTCTGCAGTGTTCAAACTGTGATTAACAAATGGAAAATCAGATGCTCTGTAAAAACCAAACCACAGTCAGGTAGACCAACAAAAATTTCAGCCACAACTGCCAAGAAAATTGTTCGGGATGCAAAGAAAAACCAACAAATAACATCAGCTGAGAACACACTTAGGGGTGTACTCACTTTTGCTGCCAGTGGTTTAGACATTAATGGCTGTGTGTTGAGTTATTTTGCAGGCACACCAAATTTACAGTTAAACAAGCTGTACACTGACTACTGTACATTGTATCAAAGTGTCGCATCTTCAGTGTTGTCCCATCAAAAATATATATATGTATTCCGGCCCATTTTTGGAGTTTTGTGTGAAATTATGTCCAATTTGCCTTTTTTTTCTCAGTTTTTTTGTGTTGTTCCAATAAACACAAAGGAAATAAACATGCGTGTAATAAAACATGTGTAATTTTCTGAAACAATTTCAAGGGTGCCAGCACTTTCCGCCATGACTGTATATGCAGGTAGAGTCCTTAACCCCTTTACAACCCAAAGTGGTTTGCACGTTAATGAGAAGGCCAATTTTTACAATTCTGACCACTGTCACTTTATGAGGTAATTACTCTGGAACGCTTCAACGGATCCCCCTGGTTCTGAGAATATTTTTTCATGACATATTGTACTTTATGATTGTGGTAAAATTTCTTCGATATCACTTGTGTTTATTTGTGAAAAAAACAGATATTTGGCGAAAATGTTGAAAATTTTGCAATTTTCAAAATTTGAATTTTTATGCCCTTAAATCGGAGAGATATGTCACACAAAAAAAGTTAATAAATAACATTTCCCATATGTCTACTTTACATCAGCACAATTTTAGAACCCAAATTTATTTTTATTAGGGAGCTATAAGGGTTAAAATTGACCAGCGATTTCTCATTTTTCCAACAAAATTTACAAAACCATTTTATTAGGGACCGCATCACATTTGAAGTCACTTTGAGGGGTCTTTATGACTGAAAATACCCAAAAGTGACACCATTCTTAAAACTGCACCCCTCAGTGAATCGGGTCATCATGGCAACATCCGGGAAGCCGCAGCACACATTGCTGGACGCCGGCAGGAGAGTTGACTATCCCGATCACCTCCCCTTGCCCCCGCAATGCTGCGAACGACTTTGATCACAGCATTGCGGGGGTTAATGTGCGGGACCTCTCCCAGCACATAGCACCGGGTGTCAGCTGTGACAATCAGTTGACACCCGGCGGCGATCACACCCGCACAGCCTGTGTGCGGGCGCGATCGCAAAGATGTACTAATACGTATCAGGCTCTTAAGTCCCAGGGCGCAGATACGTATCAGTACGTCTTGGGCTTTAAAGAAGTTAAAATTATGTGAAAATGGGAAAAGTCACAAAACTTTGCAACTTTTCAAGAGCTTTATGCCAGTTTTCTGGCAAAAACACTGGTGAATCGGGTTCATAATCTCTAATCCTTTCAGCTCCCTTTAATTAGACTACTTTCAACAAACTAATTATAAGTATTGGGTCTGTTTTTTTTTTAATGCTTTCAAAATAATTGTAAATATTTTCAATCCCCTTTTGTTATAAGGATTTCCCAAAAATTAGCTAATCATAGGTTGTCCTGCATTCGTGACAGTGATTGACTGCGCGGTCACTTGGAAGTTTACATTGGCATCACTACAGGGCCGGTAAAGAAGGACTGTCAGGGACCACCAGAGTGTGGTAAAATGCACCAACTAATTCATAATTCATTTAATTCTCACACAATATACTAAGTTAGTGTAAGTCTACAAAAAAGCAACAAAACTTGGTGCTAAAAAAATTGAGCATAACTTTTTGAAAAATGAACCAGGTTATGCCAAATCTTACATATTTTGTGACTTTGTGATCAGTTATCAACACAAATATTTTACTCAAATTACCAGATCGATGGATAAGCATTGGGACTTTTCCCTAAATCTCTCCAAAACATCACCGCTTATAGAAGACCACCCTCATATCCAGATCAGATTTTCTGTGAGAGATGCCCAGATTCACAATATAGTATGCATACTGGCCATCTATGAGAAGTCCACCCCAATGGAAGTCCAGTTATTAAAGGACATTTTACTGTTTATATAAGGGGCAGACAGTGACAGTGAGGCTGTGTTCACACGATACGTATTTCATGCGTTTCCGCGGCGTTTTTGCAGTTGCGTAAACGCCGCGGAAACGCATGAAAAACGCATGGTAGAAGGGCAGCAATGTTCCCCAATGGAAATCCGCATGTGCTGTGCCCATGATGCGGATTTTTCCGCAGCGTTAACGCTGCGGTCAAAAATCCGCAGCATGTCAATTAATTTTGCGGAAACGCGGCGATTTCGCCGCCATTGACTTGCATTAGAACGCGCCAATTCCGCAAGACAGCATTTGTACTTGCGTAATTGGTGCGTTCTAATGTGCGGATGGTACCCGGGTGTGGAGGAGAGGAGAGTCTCATCCACACCCAGGTACCATTAAAAAAGCTGTAAAAAGAAGAATAAAATAAAAAATAAATGTATTCTTACCATCTGTCGGCCCGCACAGCGCTCCCGCTTGGTTCCCGGCACTTGCAGTGAGTTGTAGGACCTGCGGTGACGTCAGAGTCATGTGACGGGTCACGTGACGCTGACGTCGGCAGGTCTTTCAATTCAAAGTTGCCGGCGAGGGAGAACAGATTGAGCGGGACACCGGGGGCCATCGGAGGTAAGTATATACACTCTCTCGGTTCACACTGTATAAATCCATGCTGTTTGCATGGATTTATATAGTGTGACCTAGTTGTCAAGCCCTTTCCAGGTGATGCTAACATCGCCTGGAAAGCGCTTGTCAATCTGCATGCGGAAACGCATGTGAATCTGCATGTGGATCCGCATGTATTCTGCAGGAAAAACGCATGCACAATCTGCATGCGTTTTTTCTGCCAGGGAGATGCAGAAATGATGCAGAAATTTTCTGCTTCATTTCTGCATCGTGTGCACATACCCTGAAGGGCCCTTAATCAGGACTTCTGATCTGGGCCCCCCACCCTCCATCAGGCACCACCTACATATACATTTCCATGTATATTTATATTAGGCACACATATAAAATTTGCACATGCTAATACTCTATACACATTTTAACGTATGCATATACATAGTGCACACAAACATAAAATACGGACATACACATAAGATGCACATACACAGTATAGAGTCCCGGTAGTCCTCATAGTTTTAAGCATGGACCCTGGCAAATTGTAGACGGACTTTTATTGTTCATGGGCTTTAAGGGAGAGAGGCTTCCTTTGTGGAGGACACTCATGAATGTCATTCATTTGCAGTGTACACCGTGTCGTGTCATGGAAAACACTCGCCCTGGTTTGGCTTTCTACTTCTTCAGCTAATAGCAATGAATTTGCCTGTCGATTTTCTTCTCATCAGAAGATGCTTTTGTTTAGATGTTAACTTCCATCTGACTGATAAGAAAAGCTTTGCTGATCTTCTTGTAGACTTCACATTTTTTGTAAAGAAATTATTTTCTTTCTCAGAAATGTCTTGTGACATTTCTCTTCTATGTGGTGCCACTTACCCTTCTCATCAGAGGACGCTTTTGTTTAGGTGTTAACTTCCATAGTCGGCCAGGACGTCTCTGTAAGATGGTTGCAGTTCCATCTTTGTTATAGTTTTGCATCACTTTTGCTACAGTATTCTGACTGATAAGTAAAGTTTTGCTGATCTTCTTGTAGACTTCACATTTATTGCAAAGAAATTATTTTCTTTCTCAGGTTTTGTGACATTTCCCTTCTATGTGGTGCCATTGCTGATAGCATGAAATGGGAAGGAGTTTTCTTTATTAAGTAACTTCCTTTTACAGACACCTGTCTGCTGGACATCTGTTTAATGAATAATTACACTTACCTGGGGTTCAGTTCTTGTTAATTAGAATTTTGTTGTCTAAACTTAGCTTTTCTCTTAAGACTGTTACTGGGATGTTCTCATTTTTGAAACATGATCTTGAATGAGTTTGTTAACAAAATTACTTTTTTGGGGTCTGCAAAATACCAAATCTTGTTTGCATTCAATGGCTCAAATTTGCGAGAGTATTTTGTAGTCTGGTATCCCATATAAAATGATGATTCTGAAAGGAAACTACAGGTTTGCTGACAAATCTATTTGGGTGTACTGATTTATGCTAAACACTGTGTATATATATATATATATATATATATATATATATATATAAATATATAAAAACCTTATAAGTTTGGTATCACAGTAATCGTACTACTGACTCTGAATCATTTTGTCAGTTTGTTTTTACAACACAATACACACTGTAAAATGAAGGAACCCAAACCTGGCATTTTTTCTCATTTTTCAACACATTATATGATAAAATCAATGGTGTTGTTCAAAACTACAACACTAAGCGTCAGCACACTGTGATTTGCTGATCTGTAAGATGCGTTCTTTGTGCTGTGAAAATACACAGCTGTGATATCTCACCAAATATTCATAGTGGGAACTTAAAATTATGTTTTTCTGCCATGATTAAGGATGGTTTGGATGTATGAAACATGTTGACCTTTTATTTCTATCTTTGTGGAATTAAGGCTGCATGAACCAGTCACCAACCATTATCTGTATATGTACAAATATTAAGTGCTACTGAGTGCTGTAGGAAAAACTTAGAATAGTGAGGTGATTTGATAGTCCTGCCACAAATAATCTGTTTCTACTGCACACTTAAAATCTCTGATAGTGGGAATGAACCTGATTGCCTGCAGTAGTGCACTCCTGAGAGCTGGTGCAGCAGAGAAAATGTCTTGGACATGAGAGTGGGAGGTCCTGATTATGGAGGATGTTAATCTTAGCTCATTGGAGTGTAGATTTGGTAGAGATGCAGGACTGTGCAGCAGTGTGGAGAGGTTTGTGGATGAGTGTAATGACTGGTACAGGGTGGAGGCACCAGTGTAACTGCTGGACAGAAATATGAGACTGACTGCTGCATTAAGGATAATGAGAAATACATTTAGTGTGAAGAAGAGCAATTAATGAGTTACAAGTATTTGTGAATTCAAGACAAAAAGGAATCAGAGCAACAGTAACAGATATAACTTTTTTTTAATTAATAATGGGATGAATAAAATCGTGAACATTATCAATAGACTAAATCAAAGTCAGGAAGAAAGCCGAGGTCAGATACCAGGTGATCAGTAAATGACAAGTCAGACGAGCAGTATGAATACCGCGGAGCCCGATGACAGAGGCGTTACTGAAACTTGTCCAGGTTGACCAGTCAGAAGGCCACAGGTAGATGCTGAAGGTCCTTCTATACAGCTCCAGCAGTGATGATGGATCTGCTGGACTTCAGGGCGCTAGATGCTTAGGTGTCCCGTCTTTTAGATGGTTTTAGGGCAACAGTGACAGCATGCAAATGCACGAGCAGCCCTGGATAATCCACGCCGGCAGGATGATAAGATCCGGCGGAAGATGGAACCTATGACAAGAGAAATAAATATAATGTAAGTGATGGGACTCCAAATTACATGATAATGCTGTGCAGTCACTGTGGCCGGACGGTAGAGGAATATTATCATACAGAGGTCAGGGGTCATTGTCAGCAATCATACATGTGACAATCCCATCACTGACAGATGACATCTACTCCACATGAATTATTCTCACTGACATCACACAACATGGAGTTGATTCTCACACTTACCTCGTCTCTTTTTCCCATTTTTTCCATTTTCTGAGTTTTGTTGCTCCATACTCAGATTTATTGCCGATTTTCTTTCTTCATAAGATGGAAATTCTGATGAAAAATTAAAAAAAAAAATCAGTAACAATATATTCTTATAGGATCTGCTTTGTCATAATATGGATAACATAAGAGACCTATAGTATTGTATAAAACCATGTGGGAATATTTGAGCCTTGAAGTCAACATTCACATTGCTGGTGCTGTAGACATGTACATACCTGGCAATGGGGACGAGGGTGGCAAGATGGTAACAGCATCGTCTGTATTACATACAGGAACAGATACTTTCTGCCTGTTTGAAGAAGAAAAACATGTAAATCTCAAGTAAACTCTGTATAAAAGGGGTTGTCTCACTAGAAGAACACCGACTATAAGGACTAGTAGGACATATGACTGTCATAGTGGGGAAGGTCTTCTGCTCAAGACTACCTTTTATAGAGAGCTGAGAGGAAAACAACTACCAAGAATGGCCGGCATTTCATACTACATCTCTCCTACAGTGAGGGCAGCACTAAAAGTGCATGACCGGCCACAATTATGGGCTGTTATCTCCAACAATTCCGAAAGCTGAAAGCACAATGACCCATAACCATGGGGCGGTGGATGCTGCATTTGATATTATGGTATTTATGTCCTATATTTGGTGTTGTGCACATATATCAGCCTAGAGCTCCCAGTAATGACCCCATAATCTACTCACATTTCTGAGATGTTTGTGTTGGATTCTGGTGTACACTCTGGAGGGGCCTTGGGATCCTCGTTGTTCACCATCCCGTTAGTGGTGGTAGAGTGCTAAATGTGGATAACAATAAGTTATTAAATATACATACTTTTTAATTTTATAGATCCTTTTTTTGTACATATTTTGGATTTATCGATCACATACTTACTTTAGAAAGCCTCTCAGAAGATGATGATGCAAATATTCGGAAGATAAAGTTCTCATCGTCCTCACTTGTGCCCTCCTTATCCTCTGAGATCAGATGGTTGTTTTCATCAGAGTGATCTACAAGACATAGGTAAGGAAGGATTGTTAGAGGGTATCAGTATAACACAGTCGCTATATCTCACTAGGTTACTAGATGATACAACGTAATATACAGAATACATGAAAAAAAACTCCTGTACAAAATTAGGGAAATAGGGATACAGTACGAACCCATGGTCAACATAGCTGAGATCCATGAAACATGGATAACATAGTAGACCAGAAAAACCATGTGGAAATATTTGAGCCTTGAAGTCAACATTCACATTGTTGGTGCTGTAGACATGTACATACCTGGCAATGGGGACGAGGGTGGCAAGATGGTAACAGCATAGTCTGTATTACATGCAGGAACAGATTCTTTCTGCCTGTTTGAAGAAGAAAAACATGTAAATCGTAAGTAAACACAGTATAAAATGGGTTGTCTCACTATAAGAACACTGACTATAAGGCCTAATAGGACATATGACTGTCATAGTGGGGAAGGTTTTCTGCTCAAAACTACCTTCCATGGATCAGAACACAACTACCAAGAATGTCTGGCAAGTAATACTACAGCTCTCCTACAGAGTAGGCAGTGCTAAAAATGCATGACCTGCCACAATTATGGGCTGTTATCTTCTGCATTTTCTGAAGCCAAAAGTACAATGACCGTTAACCATGAAGCGGTGAATGCTGCATTTGATATTCTGATATTTATGTCCTATATTTGGTGTTGTGTACATAGATCAGCCTGGAACTCCCAGTAATGAAGTAATGACCCTTTATAATCTACTCACATTTCTGAGATGTTTGTGTTGGTTTCTGGTGTATACTCTGGAGGGGCATTGGGATCCTCATTGTTCACCATCCTGGTAGCGATGATACAGAGCTAAATACGGATAAAAATAAAATATAAAATATTTTTTTTATGTACTTTTAGAGTTTTTTTTATTTTTTTTTACATATTTTGGATTTATTAATCACATACTTACTTTACAAAGCTTTTCAGAAGATGACGTAAAATTTTGGAAGTCAAGGCTCTCATTGTTCTCACTTGTGCCTTCCTCATCCTTTGAGACCAGATGTTTGTTTATATCAGAATGATCTACAAGAAATAGGTAATGAAGTATTATTAGAGGTTGTCAGTATAACACAGTCACTATTTATCACTAATATTAATGGGAACAGATGATCACATATTAGGGAAGATGAGACAAACAGTCGCTTAGTCTAGATGACGTCTCCTTCTACTTACTGATAAATAAGCTGGTGTCTGCGTCTGAAACAAGCTGAGGAACATACTCCAGCTCCTGGCTCAGAATGTTGTCAAAGTCCAAGTCACTCAGGAATGGATGAACCTTGATCTCAAATGCTCCTCCTAGAAAAAGAAAAACAAAAGTGATGCGGACATAGTCAGGGATCGCTCCATATCTGAACAGTTTATCGTAATCTGAACTAATGACAAAACTAAGCCGACATGAAGGAAATAAACTGAAAGTCTTAGTGTGGAGAACTAGAAATACAGTAGATGAGCTGATAGAGAAATGCTGATCTTCATGGACATGAGCGATATGTCCTTGGTCTAATAAGGGAATATTAATACTAGTATATCTGTTACCTGTCCCAAGTCTACGCACAGGATTTCTTCTGAGCAGCTCAGTGATGAGATTCTGAGCATCCAGGGGTGGAGCGCAATCACAATTCCAAATTAGTTCTCCTGTTACATAGAAAATTACAGAAAATAAAACCTCTTTACTGGACTGTAACATAAAGCAAAGGAAATAACTAAACAAATGTAACCAATCAACGCAATGATCGGATTATTCTACTCACCAATGACAACCCTTTTATAAAGCTCAGTGAGGGAATCAGCATCAAATGGTACACATCCCAGCAGGAATTTATACAGGATGATCCCCAATGACCACCAGTCAACAGGTCTTCCATAGCCTTCTTTCAGGATGATCTCTGGGGCTATGTAACATGGGGTGCCACAGAACTGGAAACCAACAGAACATAGAGATGAGAATCGATGAAACAATTATTATGACAAGATATCATCGTTAAAACACAATGCAGAAGATAAAATATTAGTGGAAAAGTTCTCTAGAAAGGAAGAACGTAGAGAAGAGACAATAGTGTGATGAGATTTGCAAATAACAAGCTAAGTTCTTGTAGGTGATGCTGACCTCACGGTCCTGGAACTCTCTGGAGATGTCCACTGCTAATTCCTTGTAGGTGTTGGTTTTCGGTATCATTAGACCAAGTTTAGAAATCCCAAAATCGGTAACTTTAATATGTCCAGTAGATGTAATCAGGAGGCTGCAAAAGAGAAGATGGTTTTAGCCTCACAGACTGAATGATAATAAATGACAACTTTCCCCACTTTATTATACTACGGGGGCACTTACTTTTCCGGCTTCAGGTCTCTGTGCACCACACCGTAACTATGCAGGTATTCCACGGCAAGTACCGCCTCTGCAAAGTACAAGCGGGCCATGGGGACAGAGAAAGGACCCCTGGTGCTTAGAAGGGTCCCACAGTCTCCACCTATAGAAGAAAGGAAATATGACCGGTGAGGGGTTTATACAGAAGATAACCATGATATACCACGAGCAGATAACCATGATGTATAATGAGCAGTGAGTGGAAACATCCTGGGGAGATCACACAGATAGTGGCGTACATAGAAATCACAAGACCCCATATCAAAAGTTGTAATTGCCCCCACCCTAAAAAATAAAAAAGAAATATATTTATATCCCTGTTGAAGCAGCTTGGTGTTCTCACCAGCAATACAACTTTTATGGCCATTTTAGAGTATGATGCTCCCAAAAATGCCCACACCCACACTCAATGAGTATGGTATCCCCACAGTGAATCCTCCTAAGGAGGCCACCACTTAGAAGGAGGCCAGCCACAGCCCCCTACTCGGTGTGATGGCACCCACAGCAACCCTCCCACTCAGGATAATGGTTCCCACAGTCCCTCACACAATATAATGGTCCGCATAACTCCCCACTCAGTATGATGTCCCCACACAGAATGGGGGCCTCCATATAGAGTGAGGACCCCCACAGCACCCCACTTAATATGATGACCTCCACTCAGCATTCACAGTCCCCCCATATCTAGTCATACGGCCCCTTTCAGTATTTTGGCCCCTACTAGCCACCTACTCAGTATTTTTGCCCCCACCAGCCCCACCTCCTTGAAGAAGCAAATACCGCTGAAATTGTGATGACAGGTGGAGGGATGCTGCCCACTGCCGAGCGTCGACAGACCCCCTCTGACTGATGAGCCCCATAGCGCCCCTGCACCAAGATCAATGAATTTACGAGCATCTTGGTAATAGATAACCTATAGTAAATGCTCTGTGGGGATGTAACCAACAATGTCCTAATGATATGAGCAGTGATAAGATGAAAGCAGACATGGGCTGAATATAATACAATAGATGTGTCTTACCTCCTACATACTCCATGACCATACACAGGTGAGATCTAGTTGGAAAGGAGCAGAGCATGGAGACCACAAAGGGACAATCAGCAAATGTTAAGATGTCCCTCTCCAGAAAGGCCCATTCCAATCTCTGTGCAGTATTTAGGTTCCGCTTAGCCATTTTCTTCATAGCAAAGGTCTGGTGTGAGTCTTTATGATGCACTAAGTAGACGGCCCTGGAGAGAAGGAGAATCCATCGGTTATAATAAATCCTTATTAATAATCCATCTATAAAAATCATTATATGTTTAATACTGGTATCCAAGGGGTAACATTTCTCCTTGCGGAGAGTGACATGTTAAGCTTGTCAAGGTGAGGAGACTTTTAAGCCTCAATGATCCTCTGGGAAATATGCAAATTGTCTCTTCAGAGAGGAAGAGAGCTAGAACTCTAGTGCCCCTTATAGGAAGTAGTAATCCTAAAAGTCAATATCGACCCTTTAACGAGCCTTATCACATGACATGGAATAATAGCCATAACCAAAATCTCAATTTTCGGACACTATGTTTTGTGGTACAAGCACTCATCAGTGCAAAGTGTGAGATATGGTTTGGCTGGGTGAGAGGCATCTGACCGGGATCCAAGCGGTAACGTTTCTCCTTGCGGAAAAAGCCATGTTAAGCATGTCAAGGTGAGGAGACTTTTAAGCTGCAATGCTCTTCTGGGAAATATGCAAATTTTCTCTTTTCAGAGAGGAAGAGAACTAGCACCCTAGTGCCACCTATAGGAAGTAGCAATCCTATTTCCCAGAGGAGCATTGCGGCTTAAAAGTCTCCTCATGTCCGCAAGGAGAAACGTCAACCCCTTGGATACCGGTCAGACACCTCTCACCCAGTCAAACCATATCTCACACTTTGCACTGAAGAGGGGCAGTACCCCAGAACACAGTTCCTGCAAATTGAGATTTTGGTTTTGGCTATTATCCTAAGTCATGTGACAAGGCTCGTTAAAGGGTCGATATTGACTTTTAGGATTGCTACTTCCTATAGGTGGAGTTCTAGTTTGCTTCCTCTCTGAAGAGACAATTTGCATATGTTTAATACTAGAAGTCTGGCCGCCACTATAAATCCACATCTAGAAATACATAAAATAGCACTACATAGATCACCTATGGGAGGTCTCCACAATGCCACTTCTGCCGGAGCCATCACCCAGGTCACATTATAGATACGAGAATCTATCGAAATTCTCTTTGGGCAGATTCGCTATAACTGACCAAATACAATTTAGTGCAAATAAAATTGGTCCAAAATGAATGTGCTCCAGGGCTCTCTTCTGCTGCTGAGGCCAGTGATTGGGCCCACATGGTCATGGTGGAGGGTGTAGATGTCATTGACGTCAATATGGTGTCACCCTTCATGTGACCATGTGTAGCAAACTTCTCTGATCAGCTTCATAATGGAGCCCCCCCATCAAAACAAAGATCAAAGTGGAGAGCAGAAAAGCTCAGGTGGAGGAGGCAGCATAAGAACAGATGAGGGTCTAGCACAGGCGAATGTAATAATATTATATTGTTATATATTATATTATATGTAATTATATTATTTAAATCGCTTTCCTTACAGTTTGATTTGCTACAGATCATATAATTTCCCTATGATAACACTGAATGGCAGAGTGCAGGGGCAGAAGCATTGTCATAGGGAACCCTGAGAAATGTGGATTATGGCAACAGAAATCTCACCCAAAATTTCCACTGCTGATGAGTTTGGAAGTTTCATAGTCGCTCATGTGCGGCTTTCTCGCCGGAACCAATGAATCCATCACGCTCTATAAAATAATAAGAAATAATACTGATTTATTGAAGATACAGGAAAAAAGTTACAGATGCAAAAACTTCTCCCCCCATATTATGTCCCAGATGATTTACACTGATATGATGTTGGGAAGATACAAACCGGACGCTGGGCAGACCTGGCGCTAGCACCCAGCACACCCAGGCAAGTGTCGGGGCCCTGAGTAGGCGAGGGGCCTACTTGCTGTCGGGCACCCTGGCGCGCTATGGGACCGGTGATCAGAGGAGAGTGGTGCCAGCGCCAGCTAGTGGGCCTTGCTCCCCCCCCCCAATGCTTGCCCAGGACCACGGCCGGCACAATACTTACCTCTCCACAGCTGGTGAGCAGTGAGGTGAGCATTTGATTTTTTTTTTTTATGTATGGAGGTATGGGGCATTATATGGGGGGAGAAGTGACATCCTGCATGGGGCATTATATGGGGGGGAGTGACATCCTGCATGGGGCATTATATGGGGTGAGCGGTGACATCCTACATGAGGCATTATATGGGGGGGACATCCTGCATGGGGCATTATATAGGGGGGTGACATCCTGCATGGGGTATTATATGAGGGGGAGAAGTGACATCCTGCATGGGTCATTATATGTGGGGGGGAAGTGACATCCAACATAGGGCTTTATATGGGGTGAGAGGTGACATTCTGCATGGGGCATTATATGGGGGGTGACATCCTGCATGGGGCATTATATGGGGGGAGTGACATCCTGCATGGGGTATTATATGGGGGAAGAAGTGACATCCTGCATGGGGCATTATATGGGGTGAGAGGTGACATCCTGCATGGGGCAATATATGGGGTGAGAGGTGACATCCTACATGGGGCAGTATGTGTTGGGGGGACATCCTGCATGGGGCATTAAATGGGGGGGTGACATCCTTCATGGGGCATTATATGGGGGGTGACATCCTGCATGGGCCATTATGTGGGGTGGGACAACCTGCATGGAGCATTATGTGGGGGGGACATCCTGCATGGGGAATTATATGGGGGGTGACATCCTGCATGGGGTATTATGTGGGGGGGGATATCCTGCATGGGGCATTATGTGTGGGGGACATCCTGCATGGGGCATTATATGTGGTGGGACATCCTGCATGGGGCATTATGTGGAGTGGACATCCTGCATGGGGAATTATATGGGGGGTGACATCCTGCATGGGCCATTATGTGGGGGGGCACAGCCTGCATGGGGCATTATGTGGGGGGCACAGCCTGCATGGGGCATTATGTGGGAGGGACATTTTGCATGGGGAATTATATGGGGGGTGAAATCCTGCATGGGCCATTATGTGGGAGGGGGACATCCTGCATGGGGCATTATGTGGGGGGGGGACATCCTGCATGGGGCATTATGTGGGGGGGGGGGCACAGCCTGCATGGGGCATTATGTGGGGGGTCAAAGCCTGCATGGGGCATTATGTGGGGGTCACAGCCTGCATGGGGCATTATATGGGGGCACAGCCTGCGTGGAGCATTTTATGGGGTCCATTATTCTATATGGAGCAATATATGGAGCTCATAATACGGTATAGAGGACTATGTGGTGCCATTATACTGTGTGGAGGACATTACTGTCCGGTCTGCACTGTGAGCTGTGAGGATTCGCCGCTTTCTGAGTTATTGTGGAATTTACAATAGATATCGCTCATGTAATGTAAGAAGTGAAATCTTCGGGCTTGTACTATATATATATATATATATATATATATATATATATATATACATATTTATCTGCGGTATCTGTGCATCATGAATCGTGGTATGTGTTAAAGGGGCCACTGAGACTCTTTCGCCCAGGGCCCACGAAATCCTGGAGCCGCCCTCCAGCGGTCATCATACATTACTATAACATTCTGGATAATGTGGAAGATCACACAGAGGAGGACTTACAGGTAATCTGTCACCAGGTGTTTGCTATGTATTCTGAAAGCACCATGATGTAGGGGCAGAGACCCTGATTCCAGTGATGTGTTACTTACTAGGCTGTGTGTGGCTGTTTCAATAAAATCAGTAGATTATCACTAGAAGACTATCTGTCTAGCCAGTTAGTCCTATTGCTCTGTACCCCTGCCTCCACCACTGATTAGCTGCTTTCTGCCTATGCACAGTGTACACTGAAAGCTGCCAATCAATGGTGTGGGCAGGGTTATACAAGACTCAGCATTCAGAGCTCTGCAGCAGAAAAAAATAGTGATTTTATCACAACTGCTCCACCGAGTAAAGTAATCAACACATGGAATCAGGGTCTCTGTCCCTGCATCATGCTTCTCTCAGACCAAATAGCATAAACCTGGTGACAGATTCCCTGTAATTCACATGTAATTAACACCATAGGGTCATCTACACTTAGAATAGAGACGTCCCATGGTTGTATGGGGGATAATACTGGACGAGTCATTCACACCCCATGATCTGATGACACACACGCATCCCCCTCTATGATACTTACGGATTCTTGGATCTCCGGGATCTCACTAATTCCATTGTTAGGATTCGACAGCTCAGTTGTTTCTAAAATAATGATGAAGAAATGAAATGTATTAGAGGATATTATTCCTACATAGATAATACAGCAATATAACGGAGAAATGACAAGATGTCTGTAAATGGGATTAATACTCGTTATATGGGGATTCTAAATATGAGAATATACGGGGAATCCATAGATAAATGTAATGTAAATGATGGAGGAACCCCTTCATAAATAACAAAAGACTGACCATCACTTCCGAAAAGAAAATGGGTGTGAACAGGTGCATACTAAGAGTAGCCATCCAAATACATAACTAACAAAGTTGCACTCTGTAACGCTATAGCATGTAAACATGAAATAAATGAAATTTGAATTGCATTACTGCTGTAGAAAATAGGATAAAAGGAAGATACTTAGCGCATAATTTGGCCAATTCATGCATGGCCAGCAGCCACGGCAAGGCGACCTTCTTTTTCTGGGTGCATGCCAAGTAGCCATGGCAAGGTGACCTTTTTTTTTCTGGGTGCATGTCCAGCAGTCACGGCAAGACGACCTTCTTTTGCTGGGTGCATGCCCAGCAGTCACGACAAGGCAACCTTCTTTTGCTGGGTGCATGCCCAGCAGTCACGACAAGGCGACCTTCTTTTGCTGGGTGCATGCCTAGAAGCCACGGCAAGGCGACCTTCTTTTGCTCGGTGCATGCCCAGCAGTCACGGCAAGGCGACCTTTTTTGCTGGGAACCTATCTCCACCCATCAGCCCGGGGTGGTTTTAATTACAACAGGATCCTACCTACCCATATAAATGTAGGCTTCAGCCTAGGAGAGGATTCACATTAGGAGAGGATTCCAACAAAAAGATCGCCTTGTCATTGGCTGCTGGGCATTCATGAATTGGCCAAATTATGTGCTCAGTATCTTAGTTTTTTCCCATTTTCTAGAGCAGTAATGCAATTTAAATTTAATTTATTTCATGTTACTTGCTATAGCACTGCAGAATGGACCCTCCATCACATGAATGAGGAAGCCCCCACCCACGCTGCACATACGAGTGATGGTAAGAGAGCTGAAACATAGGAGAGATTTGCAAATTAGCCTGGAAGTGCACTGGGGGCGTGTCACTGCACTTGGATTTCTTCTTTCACGCCCCCAGCGCACTTCCATTCTGATTTGTATATGGTGTCTACTTTACATTTCTCCTGACTGGCACATTGGATTTCTACAAACAATTATTATTAGGGGACAATGGCCTATACCGTCACACCACTACTTCTATATGTAACAATGTGCTGCCAGGTTCCCATTACACAGAGTAGAGAGTAAATCTAACATTATCCTCCGTCCTCTGTAATATCTGGATATTCCTTGTAGAAGGTCGGGTGATCGCTCACCTGTAATCAGATCGCTGTTCAGCTCCGGCTGACTCCTATTAGGGTCAGGGATTTTTGGGGTCACATTTTGCCCATATTTGGCGTCGCCTCCTGTTGTTTCCTGATAGATATAATATATATAATTAATATGTGGAAGATTTCACTAAATCACCAAATACATAAATCATGAAGGACTAAACCAACATTTACAGATGCACCAATTGTAACGATACAAATCCCGCGCCATCTTCAGACCTTTTCTCAGAAAGTCTCCTCAGATACGGTGGATTAAGATACGTCTATTAATATTGATCCTTACCGGGCGTTCCAATGAGCGTTCTAGTATAGACAGGACTTTTTCGGCCAGTTCTTTAAAGACAGCCAAATCTTCAGTCTGAGATCTTTCTTCAGCCTATAAAGAAGGAAAAATGGAAAGGAGAATTTTGAGATGAGAGTGGTCAGAATGGAGGCGGAAATTGTATGTGACATCGGTTCTCTGTCTGCAGATACAATGACTACATACTGTATTTGGGGACTCGTTGTGTTTTACCGTATTTTTTGGACTATAAGATGCCTTTTTTTCCAAAATTTTTGACCTCCCTTCTAACACTCTCGCACCCCTCCAATCTATCCTAAACTCTGCTGTCTGACTAATCCACCTGTCCCCCCGCTATTCCCTGGCTTTTCCCCTTGCTCCGCCAATCCCTTCACTGGCTCCACATTACCCAGAGACTCCAGTTCAAGACCCTAACCTTGGCATGCAAAGCCACCCACAACCTGTCTCCTCCATATATCTGTGACCTAGTCTCCCGGTACTTACCTGCACGCAACCTCCGATCCTCACAAGATCTTCTTCTCTACTCCCCTCTTATCTCCTCTTCCCACAATCGCATACAAGATTTCTCCCGTGCATCCCCCCTACTCTGGAACTCTCCACCCCAGCATATCAGACAGATTATTAATAATAATAATTGTCTGAATGTAGCTTACCAGGGGGGTGGCTGTGGTGGAGTGAGGTCACAGGAGGTAGGGTCACTGCTGTAGGAAGCCGGCAGTAGAAGTGGGGCGCTGCTGCGGGCCCCGAGCTGGGAGGAGTGGGGTATCCAGGAGGTGCGAGGCTGCGGGCCCTGGGCTTCAAGGAAATGTTAGCGGTGATTTAGGAGGGGAGTCCCCGCTCTGCCCATTGATTTTCTGGCGGTGGGCTTCAGGCAAATGGCCGCTGGAGGCAGTGCATGTGCAGATTTAGATCTCGGCTCAATGACGAGCTGAGATCTCAATTTGCGTATTGGCCATCTCCAGCAGCCTACTTCTTGAAGCCCACTGCAGAGAAATCAATAAGCAGAGCAGGGCCTCCCCTCCTGAATTACCGCTAACATTTCATTGAAGCCCAGGGCCCGCAGCCTCGCACCTTCTGGACACCCCGCTCCTCCCAACTTGGGGCCCGCAGCAGCGCCCCACTCCTACTGCCGACTTCCTGCAGCAGCGACTCTGCCTCCTGTGACCTCGCTCCACTGCCACCACCCCCCTCAGTAAGCAACCGAAAATTCGGACTATAAGACAGGACTATAAGACAGACCCCCATTTTATTATAATAAATGTTTTTCCTATTTACCTCCCAAAAATTTTTGGTGCGTCTTATGGTCTGCAAAATACGATATATTAGAAGAAAAAGCTTCTATCCCTTCATTATTATCTATTAATATTGAGATGTTCTGTGCAGAGTGTTCGCCACTTACCTGGTGTAGTAATGTCCTGATGTTCTGAAGTAAATCCGTCAGATAGTCTGACGTTAGACGACGTTGTTTGTGTTTGGTCAGGCAATCCTTTACTAGCTCCATCACCAGCCGGTGAGTGAAGCTGAGGACGCCATCGGGTGGTAGAAGCACACTGTTAGGACGATTGATCATAAGGATCAACAATAGTGCTTTTACCTGAGGAATGTCCAAAACAATTCCAGCCATAGTGAAAAACTGCAAGTGCTATCAGTCACTATAGAGCCAAGAAAGGCACGGGTGAGCCTATGTGCATTGTATATATAGCGCCTGTGAGCAGTGATGTCACCATCACCTGTGATGTCATCACGGAATCTTGTGATAGAATCTTCACGGAGCAGCTCTGCGCAAATAGAATGCGGCCTGGTATTATATAAAGTGAAAACACCATACAATTAACTACCCATGTTATCATGGCCGTTCTATTTTATATCCAATTAGAACACAACCAGGATAAAGGTGTGTTCACAAGTTGGATTTTGGCAGCTTTTTTTTTCTACCTCAAAAATCAAAGGAGGCAGGAAAAACGCTGCTTAAAATTCAGGTGTTTTTACTTGTGTTTTTTTTTCCATTCATTTGAATGGGTGAAAAATGCTGCAAAACCTCTGAAAGACTTGACAAGCTGCAGATTTAAAAAAAATGCAAAAAAAACAGCATGTGAATGAGATTTCAGAAATGTCATTCACTAAGATGGTACTGTAAAACACAGCATTTTTGCTGCAGAAGAAAAAACAGTGAATACACCCTAAAGATATCCTCAGTCATATTATGGGAAATATTGTATATTTCGCATTTATTATCTCACGTGTTTTATCTTCACCATAGAACTTTTAAGGCTGTGTGCCCACTATGCGTTTTTTAGGCATTTCTGCAGCGTAACTTCAGCCGCGGAAACACTTAAAAAACGCTTGGTGATAGGTCTGCAATGGTTCCCAATGATAATCCGCAGCACGTCCTTTAATTTTGCAGAGTCGCTGCGATTTAGCCGCCATTGACTAGCATTGGAACGCATAACATCCGCATGACTACAAATACACATGTGGATATTATGCGACTCAATGCGTGGATGGTACCCGGGTCTGGAGATGAAGAGACTCTCCTCCAGACCCGGGTACCATAGTACCTGTAGTTAAAATAGAATTAAAATAAAAAATAAACATATACTTACCTTCTGATGGCCCCTGTCTGCTCCCGGCGGTGCTGCTGGCTCTTCGGCTGCTCGTGGTGGAAAAATGACCTTGCATGACGCCATTTAGTCATGTGACAGGTCACGCGACCGCTGACATCGGTCGCATGACTCGCATGACTAAATGACGTCATGGAAGGTCCTTTTACAGCACCGTGATCCGCCGAAGACACAGGACGCACCGGAGAAGGAGATCGAGGACCATCGGAAGATAAGTATAATGTTTTTTTTTTATTTTTCACCATTATTATTCTTTTTTTTATTATTGATGCTGCATTTGCAGCATTGTAACTTGGTCACACTATATAAATCCATGCCGGTTGCATGGAATTATATAGTGTGACCAAGTTGTCAAGCACTTTTCCAAGTGATGCTAAAATCACTTGGCAAAGCGCTTGACAACCCAGGGAGATGCAGAAACGCTTAGGAAAAATCCGCAGCATTTCTGCATCGTGGTCATATATCCTAACTCATTGGCGAACTGTTATACAAGGCTACATTCACACTAGACGTTTTTTTAGCGGGCTTTTTTATGCAAATTTTCAGCTGCGTTTTACAGTACCAACAAAGTCTATGAGATTTCCGAAATCTCATGCACACAGCTTGCTTATTTGTCCTCAGTATTTTGTGCTTTCCATGGCTTTTTGCAATAGAGTATGTCACTTGTTTCAGCGTTTTTCACCCATTAAAAAAAGGGTGGTAGAAAAAAATGCTGAAAAAAAGCCTGCGTTTTTAGTGAAAAAAGCAAGCATGTGACACACATTTATTCTTGTGATTTTCCCAAGTTTAAACCATCTTGTCTTGGTCACCTGAGATAGCAGCTTGGATTATTACAGTTTTATTACAGTTTAATTAAATTAGTGATGCCTACAAAGTAAACATTGGTTGAGCTAGGTGTGAGATTGAACAACACGTGTGGCCCAGGGAGGCGTGAAAATGAACAATGCCTGAGCAACTCAATGACAAACCATAATGTGAAAGTAAATAGTGTCCTACAAATTCAATGCACTGCCAGGGTCTTAGATAAACCATTCCAGACCCCCCCCCTGTTACATTTGTAATGTGTACTTTTTCATGAACATATGTCTTGCAATGGTGACCTGTTTTCATGTGTCTATGGTGGAAGCAAAGCTGAACTTTGGGATCCTGAAAAATGCACCAAAAATGCACCAAGAACCACTGCAAAAAAACACACCAAAACCTGCGTTTTTGACGCTACTTCTTTCCTGCCAAGAGATTATGTTTTGCTGCAGAAAAAAAACACCTAGTGTGAATATAGCCTAAGACTTACTCTGCCATCATTAATAGTCAATATTCTGTATACAAATAGGACTCCAATCCAGGTATTCAGTTTATCATAAACATGCCTGAGTTAATCTGCCAAATACACATAGTATGCTTTCTCATAGGTGAAATATAAATCCTGTTAAAGGTCCAAGTTGCAGCAGTTAAGTAGAACAAAACAGACCTCTTCATTCTTTGTAGGTGGAAAAACTTTCGAAATTGTCAGTGTATCAAGTACTTTTACTCCTGACTGTATATAGTATAATTGCCGCACTGCTACATACAGGTGCTTCTCAGAAAATTAGAATATCATCAAAAAGTGAATTTATTTCAGTTCTTAAATCCAAAAAGTGAAACTCATATATTATACAGAGTCATTACAAACAGAGTGATCTGTAAATTAGAATTAACAAGAAACACCTGCAAAGGCTTCCTAAGCATTTAAAAAGGTCCCTTAGTCAGTTTCAGTAGGCTCCACAATCATGGGCAAGACTGCTGACTTGACAGATGTCCAGAAGGCAGTCATTGACACACTCCTCAAGGAGGGTAAGCCACAAAAGGTCATTGCTAAAGAAGCAGCTGTTCACAGAGTGCTGTATCCGAGCATATTAATGGACGTGGAAGGAAAAAGTGTGGTAGAAAAAGGTGCTCAAGCAACTGGGATAACCGCAGCCTTGAAAGGATTGCTAAGAAAAGGCCATTCAAAAATTTGGGGGAGATTCACAAGGAGTGGACTGCTGCTGGAGTCATTGCTTCAAGAGCCACCACACACAGACGTATCCAGGACATAGGCTACAAGTGTCGCATTGCTTGTGTCAAGCCCCTCATGACCAATAGACAACGCCAGAAGCGTCTTACCTGGGCCAAAGAGAAAAAGACCTGGACTGATGCTCAGTGGCCCAAGGTGTTGTTTTCAGATGAAAAGTAAATTTTGCATTTCATTTGGAAATCAAGGTCCCAGAGTCTGGAGGAAGAGTGGAGAGGCCACAATCCAAGCTGCTGGAGGTCTAGTGTGAAGTCTCCACAATCAGTGATGGTTTGGGGGGCCATGTCATCTGCTGGTGGAGGTCCACTGTGTTTTATCAAGACCAAAGTCAGCGCAGCCGTCTACCAGGACATTTTACAGCACTTCATGCTTCCCTCTGCCCACAAGCTTTATGGAGATGGAAATGTCATTCTCCAGCAGGACTTGGCCCCTGTCCACACTGCCAAAAGTACCAATACCTGGTTTACACACAACAGTATCACTGTGCTTGATTGGCAGCAAACTCGCCTGACCTTTACTCCATAGAGAATCTATTATAGAGAATCTATGGGGTATTGTCAAGAGGAAGATGAGACCCCAGACCCCACAATACAGATGAGCTGAAGGCTGCTATCAAAGCCACATTCCATAACACCTCAGCAGTGCCACAGGCTGATCCCTCCATACCACATTGCCGCATTGATGCAGTAATTGATGCACAAGGAGCCCGAACAAGTATTGAGGGCATTTACTAAACATACATTTCAGTAGGCCAACTTTTTGGATTTTAAAAACATTTTTCAAGCTGTTGTTATGAAGTATTCTAATTTACTGAGATAATGACGTTTGTGTTTTCATTGGCTGTAAGCCATAATCATCAACATTAACAGAAATAAACACTTAAAATAGATCCCTCTGTGTGTAATGACTCTATATAATAGATCCCTCTGTGTGTAATGACTCTATATAATAGATCCCTCTGTGTGTAATGACTCTATATAATAGATCCCTCTGTGTGTAATGACTCTATAATAGATCCCTCTGTGTGTAATGACTCTATATAATAGATCCCTGTGTGTGTAATGACTGTATATAATAGATCCCTCTGTGTGTAATGACTCTATATAATAGATCCCTCTGTGTAATGACTCTATATAATAGATCCCTCTGTGTGTAATGACTCTATATAATAGATCCCTCTGTGTAATGACTCTATATAATAGATCCCTCTGTGTAATGACTCTATATAATAGATCCCTCTGTGTAATGACTCTATATAATATAGGAGTTTCACTTTTTGCATTGAGGAACTGAAATAAACTAACTTTTGATGATATTCTAATTTTGTGAGAAGCACCTGTATATAGTATGAAGCCCCACTGCCCCATATGTGTATGTATAATTTGATGCACATGACTCGCCCCCTGGGCCGTGGGGTACACGGAACCGGGCCTTCTAGTGTACGGTGCTGATGGGGGTAGTAGTGGCAACCCGATCCCGTGGCTCAGGGTGGTCAGACCAAATGGTGGCAGTCTATTTATCAGTGTTTTGAATGTCCGACTACGCCACCCGTGGATTGCGGTCAGGGATAACCGCCGCTGCGAGGCAGACTGCTGAGGCTGGTGTTGGTGTGCAGCCTCAGGGCAGTGTAGGTGGATGTTGGGGGTGATAGTGCAGGCCGCAATAGTAAGAGTTCAGAGTCCGCTTCAAACAGTTCAGGGTCTTTATTGTAGATATTATTAATGACCCAACAGTACCGGTTAGGAATGAGCCTGGGTGTCTGAGAGCATTCGGGCGAGCCCCACTGGTCAGGGTGAGTGTGTAGGCCTACCGTTCTCTCTATGCTCTTTCTGACTATACCCCTTTTCGTGGTGTAATAGCCCACGTCCCTGAGCTGGCCGTGTACTTCTCGCCTGTATGGCATGCGACTAGAGCCTTGGGTACCTGTTGCTTGCTCCTCGCTGTACTGGTCCCTCTGTGTGGCGGAGCCTCCAGGCTTCTTAGGCCAAGGGACCTGAAATCCCTCGCAGGTTGGTTCTCTGCTGCTGGGCTTGTAACCCTGACAGCCCCGGACCCCAATGCCCGGTAGATTGGTTCTCTGCCAGGACCGGCTCTCGTCACCTCTGTCCCTGTCTTGCAGTTTCTCCTCTGCCTCACGGACTCCTCAGCTACAGCTGAACTGTCCCTCCTTCTCTGGGACTAGTCTCACTCCTGAGCTAGGTCTTCCAGTTCTCTCTAACCCTGCCCCCAGTTCCAGCTTTTATAGGGGCAGCCAGCTCCCCCTGCTGGCCTGGGACAGGAGGTGCTGTATGCTAATTGTCCCTAACCAGGGGATCTTCCTCCTGCTCTCAGACACAGATTATTGTTTGTGGCATCCAGGCCTGGGGTGACACATTCTCCCCTATTAAAATTTAGTACTCCGGACTAAACAGGAAACACAAATACAGGGTATAAATGACAACATATCATATATACAAGTATATTTTGTCCTTGAGGTCACGGCGCTTCCGTGACCGGGTGTCCATGTCACCCAACAAGGTGAAGTTTTCCACGGTGTGGGGACCTGTTTCCATAAACCCCAAGTTCCTGGCCTTGGGCGTGGCGACAAGGCTGAGCTCTCTACTTTGGGCCACAAGGAGGCCACACCGGACAGATTTTTCTTCCGTGGCCATCTTCGAAAGAGGGCACCAAGTGCAACTATCTACAAGACAGTTCCGGTTATTCAGCGTCCATAACCTGTTAGTCCATGAACTAGAAAGACTGGAAAAACATAATTAGCAACCAGGCAACAAACATAAAACATTTACAATATACAGCATTTAGATCTTCCAGCGAGCTGGTATTTGCCCCCTAGTGCTCCGGGTTGACCTGCGTAACCCACTGTCTGGTGGTGGTCTAACCTGACTTTCCCCACTAGCATTCAGGGTACAGCTACTAGCTGGGTTTACAGGCAGTGCAGGCAGCTATCTGCGGGTCCTTTGGCTTACCGCAGGTATGGCAGGCTCACTGTCAGCAGAGGGTTGACTCTCCTGGGCTGCTGGCATGGGTTCTTCTGCCTCTAGGGCTGCTTGGTCTTCTGATTCCTCCTGCTCTCCTGTAGGTTCCTGCTGGGTTGGTTGAAGGAAGTGTAGGACGGGTACCACTATTGCATCATTTATCCGAGTCCAGGACCGGGGGAACTCTCCAAGAACTGTGTTGATCATTTCTTTCTTGTCTTCTGCGGGTTCAAGGTCATCTTGATCTTCTCCTGCACTCTGTAGTTGCTTGGGGCACCTTTTTAGGTGGTCTCTGGAGACGGTGCTAGTGGTTTCTCCTCCATCCTTGATAATTACACATACCTTCGGGTTGTTGTGGTTGGACTGCAGTACTGTGTACGGGTCGCTCTCCCACTGGTCATCTAGCTTGTGAAGCCTTCTCTTCCGCTTCAGGACCTGCTCACCAGGTTCCAGGGGACCAGCAGGGGCGTGTTGGTTGAAGAGCCTCTCTTGCTTTTCTCTCGCTTGAGCCAGACTCCTCTCCACACTCTCCTGTACCTTCTTGTACTGTAGCCGCCGTTCCGTATCCCAGTCCGCGTCTGGGGAGGTGTCCTCGGGGGTCAGGACTCCCATCTCCAGGTCTATCGGCAGCTTACCTGGTCTTGCCCTCATCAGGTAAGCCGGGGTGCAATTTGTAGCATTCACCGTGATATGGTTGTATAAGTCTATCAGGTCTGGCAGCTTCTCCGGCCACAGGCGGCGTTCTTCCAGGGGCAACGTTTTGAGGAGATCAATGACGATATTATTCATTTTCTCACATAGCCCGTTGGTTTGTGGGTGGTAAGACGTTGTCCGAATCTTCTTACAGCCGTAGAGGTTGCAGAACTCCTGGAAGATTTCAGCCTCAAACTCTGGACCTTGATCTGTCAAGACTAGTGTTGAGCGATACCTTCCGATATCAGGAAATATCGTATCGGATTGGATCGGGCCGATACCCAAAAAGTATCGGATATCGCCGATTCCGATACCGGAAACCAATGCAAGTCAATGGGACACAAATATCGGAATGAAAATAAACCCTTTCTTTCCTTGTAGGTTAATTCTACATGAAGTAAAACAACTAAGAATAATGTAGAATGACATGAAAAGCCGACAATTCATCAGCGGCATACACCGGAACCCGACAATTTACAACAGAAAGAATAGAGCATCACACATAGATTAGGTAGATAGAACCATGTCAGTCACATATATATGAAGTACAGTGACAGTGTTGCTTACAGAACTTGTCATTTAGTGTAAAGGATTTATTTTAAAAAATATTAGTGTTTTCGTGCACCGTCTCTTTAAAAAAGCCGGCCGGCAATTCAGCAGCGGTACCCCACAATTTATAACAGACAGAATAGAGCTTCACACATAGATTAGATAGATAGAAACATGTCAGTCACATATATATGAAGTACAGTGACAGTGTTGCTTACTGTACTTGTCATTTAGTGTAAAGGATTTATTTAAAAAAATATTAGTGTTTTCGTGCACCGTCTCTTTAAGAAAGCCGGCCGGCAATTCAGCAGCGGTACCCGACAATTTAGAATAGAAGGAATAGAGAATCACACATAGATTAGATAGATAGAAACATGTCAGTCACATATATATGAAGTACAGTGATAGTGTTGATTACTGTACTTGTCATTTAGTGTTAAAATAAAGGATTTATTTAAAAAAAAAATGGCGTGGGGTTCCCCTTAATTTTAGGCTCTAGCGGAGGTTAAGCAGACAGCTGGGGCAAATGTTTGAAGCCTGGGAAGGGGGTAATACCCACGGAGCTTCCCAGGCTACTAATATCAGCCCCCAGCTGAATACCTAGCCTTTACTAGCTATTAAAATGGGGGAACCCCCCCAAAAAATAACGTGGGGTCCCCCCTAATTTAATAGCTAGCAAAGGCTAGGCAGACAGCTGGGGGCTGATTTTAATAGCCCAGGAAGGGTTCCATGAATATTGGCCCCCTCCCAGGCTAGAAACACCAGCCGTCAGCCGCCCCAGAAATGGCGCATCCATAGGATGCGCCAATTCTGGCACTTAGCCTCGCTCTTCCCACTGCCCTGTAGCGGTGGCAGTGGGGTAATAGGGCTGGGGTTGATGTCAGCTTATAATGCCAGCTGACATCAAGCCCAGATTAGTAATGGAGAGGCGTCTATAAGACACCCCCATTACTAACCCCATAGTCAAAGTTAAAGAAAAACACAAACACCCAGAATAAAGTCCTTTAATTGAAATAAACACACAATTCTTTATTGTTCTAAATTAAACCATACTTACAGTCACGCCCATTCCAGCTGAAGCCAACGATCTCCTGCAATAAAAGAAAAATAATAAACCAACATCATCCTTACCTTTCCATGGTTCCCAGGACGGCTTCAGCTCTGCTACATCGAGATGACAGGCTGGATCATAGCAGAACACTGCCATCCAGCCTGTCATCCCGCGGACACTGAGAAGCGCAGGCATACTTGCACTCCTCAGTGTCTGGCTGTGACGGCATAAAGATGAGCCGAGGTCATGTCCAATGAACTCAGCTCACCTCATGCACGTCACTGACAGCGTGGGAAAATTCTCCTGCACTCAGCGCTTCAGCGTGAGAATTTTCCCACGCTGTCAGTGACGTGCATGAGGTGAGCTGAGTTCATTGGACAGGACCTCGGCTCATCTTTATGCCGTCACAGCCAGACACTGAGGAGTGCAAGTATGCCTGCGCTTCTCAGCGTCTGCGGGATGACAGGCTGGATGGCAGCGTTCTGCTGCGGTCCAACCTGTCATCTCGATGTAGCAGAGCTGAAGCTGTCGTGGGAGCCATGGAAAGGTAAGGATGAGGTTGCTTTATTATTTTACTTTTATTGCAGGAGATCGTTGGCTTCAGCTGGAATGGGCGTGACGGTAAGTATGGTTTAATTTAGAACAATAAAGAATTGTGTGTTTATTTCAATTAAAGGACTTTATTCTGGGTGTTGTGTTTTTTTAAATACTTTACTAGAAATTCATGTTGGTCATGTCTAATATTGGCGTGACCCCATGAATTTCGGGCTTAGGGCCAGCTGATAATGCCAAGCTGGCCTTAACCCCTTTATTACCCAGTGAGCCACCGCACCAGGGCCCTGGATGAGTTGGGTACAGCGCCAGAAGGTGGCGCTTCTATGAACGCGCCATTTTCTGGGGCGGCTGCGGACTGCAATTTGCAGCGGGGGTGGCCCAGAAAGCTTGGGTCTCCCTGCGCTGCGGATTCCAGCCCCCAGCTGCTTAGTTGTACCTGGCTGGACACAAAAATAGGGAGAAGCTTCACGTATTTTTTTTTTTTTAATTATTTCATGAAATTCATGAAATAATTAAAAATAATTGATGTGGGGCTTCGCACTATATTTGTGTCCAGCCAGGTACAGCAGGCAGGAACGGACTGCCCCCAACCACCAGCTGCCTATTTGTACCTAGCCGGACACAACAATATAGGGAAGCCCTTTTTTTCTTAATTATTCCATGAATTTCATGAATTTAAAAAAAAAATACGTGGGGCTTCTCCCTATTTTTGTGTCCAGCCAGGTACAACTAGGCAGCTGGGGGCTGGAATCCGCAGCGCAGGGAGTCCCAAGCTTTCTGGGCCCCACCCGCTGCAAATTGAAGTCTGCAGCCACCCCGGAAAATGGCGCGTTCATAGAAGCGCCATCTTCTGGCGCTGTACCCAATTCATCCAGGGCCCTGGTGCGGTGGCTCACTGGGTAATAAAGGGGTTAAGGCCAGCTTGGCATTATCAGCTGGCCCTAAGCCCGAAATTCATGGGGTCACGCCAATATTAGACATGACCGCCATGAATTTCTAGTAAAGTATTTAAAAAAAACACAAACACCCAGAATAAAGTCCTTTAATTGAAATAAACACACAATTCTTTATTGTTCTAAATTAAACCATACTTACCGTCACGCCCATTCCAGCTGAAGCCAACGATATCCTGCAATAAAAGTAAAATAATAAAGCAACCTCATCCTTACCTTCCCATGGATCCCACGACAGCTTCAGCTCTGCTACATCGAGATGACAGGCTGGACCGCAGGAGAAAGCTGCCATCCAGCCTGTCATCCCGCAGACACTGAGAAGCGCAGGCATGCTTGCGCTCCTCAGTGTCTCTCTGTGACGTCATCCAGATGAGCCGAGTTCATGTCCAATGAACTCAGCTCACCTCATGCACGTCACTATTTTTTTTTAAAATTATTTCATGAATTTCCTGAAATAATTAAAAAAAAATTGACGTGGGGCTTTGCACTATATTTGTGTCCAGCCAGGTACAGCAGGCAGGAACGGGCTGCCCCCAACCACCAGCTGCCTATTTGTACCTGGCCGGACACAACAATATAGGGAAGCCCTTTTTTTCTTAATTATTCCATGAATTTCATGAAATAATTAAAAAAAAAAATACGTGGGGCTTCGCCCTATTTTTGTGTCCAGCCAGGTACAACTAGGCAGCTGGGGGCTGGAATCCGCAGCGCAGGGAGGCCCAAGCTTTCTGCCCCCCCCCCCCCCCCCCGCTGAAAATTGCAGTCTGCAGCTGCCCCGGAAAATGGCGCGTTCATAGAAGCTGGATGCTGTACCTGGCTGGCATACAAAAATATGGCGAAGCCCACGTCAAAAGTTTTGGGAAAAATTAATTAAAAAATAAATAATAATTTAGGGACTGCATCTTTATTAACTCCTCAAATGTCATTTAGTGTTAAAATAAAGGATTTATTTAAAAAAAAAATGGCGTGGGATCCCCCATAATTTTAGTCTCTAGCGGAGGTTAAGCAGACGGCTGGGGCAGATGTTTGAAGCCTGGGAAGGGGGTAAAACCCACGGAGCTTCCCAGGCTACTAATATCAGCCCCCAGCTGAATACCTAGCCTTTACTAGCTATTAAAATGGGGGACCCCCCCCAAAAAAATGACGTGGGGTTCCCCCTATTTTAATAGCTAGCAAAGGCTAGGCAGACAGCTGGGGGCTGATATTAATAGCCCAGGAAGGGTGCCATGAATATTGGCCCCCTCCCAGGCTAGAAACACCAGCCGTCAGCCGCCCCAGAAATGGCGCATCCATATGATGCGCCAATTCTGGCACTTAGCCTCGCTCTTCCACGCTGCCCTGGTGCGGTGGCAGGGGGTAATAGTGGTGGGGTTCATGTCAGCGCCAGCTGCCATGAAGCCCAGGTTAGTAATGATGGGCGTCTATAAGACACCCCCATTACTAACCTACAAAGTGTTAAAAAGAAAACACACACTACACCCAGAAAAAAATAATTTATTTGAAATAAAACACACCATTTTATTTAATTCTTAGTTTACTAAATATAATAGTTACCTGTCCACGTTCCTGCGCTGATCTCCCATGCACAGCTGTCACATCTGGAGATGGTGACAGCTGTGCATGGCTGCTGTAAGCTCACGCTGCCGGGAACACGTCCGGGAGCCACTGACTGAGGTCACCGGAGTGCATTCAGGCAGCGCAGCTCCGGAGACCTCCTTTACGGCAGTGCTGTACCGTGGGAATTTCTCACGATACAGCAGGGCCGTAAAGGAGCTAACCGGAGCAGCGCTGCCTGAACTCCGGCGAACCCTTACGGCCCTGTCATTCTAGCGGCGGCGGCGGTTCAGAGCGGTCACATTCTATGTGGCTGCTCTGAACTAGAGATCATCGTTGGACACTCGTGGACTACTACGGAGGGGTAAGGATAAGGTTGTGGTTTATTATTTTATATTTTATTACAGGAGATCGATGGCTTCGGGGAATTAGGTGTCTAGGTGAGTATAGGTGTAGTTTTTTATTTTTTACTTTATATTAGGTGGCGATCGGCGGGGACAGGTAATGTATGAACTAATTTATTGTAGGTAACCACTGGCCACCAATGACATGTATTTAAAATTTATTGGGGACACAGTAGGGCAATTTAAATAGCAGGATCAGGCTGATGGGAACTACTGCTCCCATCGAGCTGATCCTGCTGGCACGAGTGGACGGGGGACAGACATAGGCCGATGGGAGTAGTAGTGTCACATCGGCCTATGTCTGCCTGCACGCACAGACACCGCGCACACCCGCACAAACATCGCACAGACACCCCGCACACACACGCAGACATCGCACACACACCCCGCACACACACGCACAGACACCCGCACACACACTAATCATGACCGGTCTGATGGTCTGGGAGGTGAGGCTGACCTGTGCGGCCGTGGGAAAGTTCATGTGAGTTCATGCAGTCAAGCATGAACTCACATGAACCCTCTGAGGGCACCGCGGCGACTTCAAATGAACAGCTGATCGGCATCACCTGATACCTCAGCTGTTCATTTGAAATAACCGGCGGGAAAGCGCAGCACAGAACGGGAAAGCCGGCGGTGAAGTCTTTTCACTGCTGGCTTCCCCGCCCGGGTCCTTCGCTCCTTGGTGCTGCGCTCCCCGCCCGGTCCTAATTTACGATTGGGATTGGAGGTGGCGAGGGGAGCGGAGGATCAGGGTGGGAGGCTGCGGGGAAGCAGTATGGGGCTGTGTGATTGTTTAAAAGCCAGCGGCTTTTTACCGCGCGCCGGCTTTTAAACAATCAGGAGAATTCTCCCCCGCTTTGATGGCATTCTGATGACAGGCTGGATCGCGCTGCCATCCAACTTGTCATCCTTCACAGACACTGCAGAGCTCAGGCATTATGGGAACTTCCGATTCCGGTATTCGATATTGTAAAAGTATCGGAATTAAGTATCGGAATTCCGATACCGCGAATATCGGCCGATACCCGATATTTCAGTATCGGAATGCTCAACACTAGTCAAGACCTGTTCCGGATACCCGTGTGGACGGCAGAAGTGTTGTTGGAAGGCTCTGGCCGCTGTTTGGACTGTCAAGTCTTTAACAGGAACCACCACCAGGAACCGGGAATAGTGGTCCACTATTGTCAGGGCATAGACGTAGCCCGACCGGCTTGGAGCCAGTTTCACATGGTCCAGAGCTACCAGCTCAAGAGGCTGCCTGGTGACGATGGGCATCAAGGGCGTCTTCTGGCTGGTACCGTCCTTCCTTCTGTGGTTACATGGGCAGCAGTCCCTGCACAACTTCTCTATGGCCCCTCTCATTCCGACCCAGTAGAACCGCTCTCTCAGTAGGAACTCCAGTTTCTTCCACCCGAAGTGTCCCGCTCTGTCATGGTAGGCCTCCAGGACAATTGCTGCTATCGTCTCGGGACCACTACCTGCCAGGTCAGCTCGTGCGTCCGGTGGTTGACAAGCCTTCTGCACAGCTTACCTTCGTAGAGGAATAGCCTGCTTTTCTCCTTCCATAACTGCTTGGCTTCCTCTGGAGCGTCCGAGCCAGGGCTAGCGTCTGCCTGGGTTAACAGGTCTTTCACCAGGCGAATTGCAGGGTCACTATCTTGCGTTTCAGCCCAGCCGTGGTGAGGTAAGGCATTGAACATAACAGTGGTCAAGTCTTTGTCTCTTACACGGTGGGAGTACTGAGTGGCCCCGTACCGGTGGAATGCAGGGAGCTCTATTTCCTCCAACTCGTCTGGATCTTCTCCCTCATCGGGCAAGTGGGGCATTCTCGATAGGGCATGTGGATTGGCATTGGCTCGGCCTGCCCGGTACTTGATGGTGAAGTCATAGTTTGCTAGCCGGGCCATCCACCGCTGCTCTAGGGCACCAAGTCTCGCATTGTCCAGATGTGTCTACGGATTGTTGTCCGTGTACACAGTGAACTTCACAGAGGCCAGGTAATGCTTGAAACGTTCTGTTATGGCCCACACCACTGTCAAGGACTCCAGCTTAAAGGAGCTGTAATTCTCCGGGTTTCTCTCGGTGGGCCTCAGCTTCCGGCTGGCGTACACGATCACCCTTTCTCTGCCCTGTTGGTTCTGTGACAGTACGGCTCCCAGCCCCACATTACTGGCGTCTGTGTGGAGGATAAAAGGCTGGCCATAATCAGGGCAGGCCAGGATCTCATCCCCCGTGAGGGCCATCTTCAGCTGGCAGAAGGACTCCTCTTCTGGCTTGTCCCACTTGAAGGGTGGCTTTTGGCTTCTGGTCTTAGACTGTCCTATAAGGAGGTCCTGCATAGGGGCTGCCATCTTGGTGAACCTGGGGATGAACCTTCGGTAGTAACCTATCAACCCGAGGAACTGCCTCACTTCTTTTATGTTAGAGTGGCTTGGCCAGTTCTTTATTGCCGTGATTTTGTCAGGGTCGGGGGCTACTCCGTCTGCACTGACCACGTGTCCCAGGTACTGTACCTTCGGCTTTAACAGATGGCACTTGGAGGGTTTCACTTTCATGCCAAAGCCTGCCAGGGCCTCGAACACCTCAGCCAGGTGCTTTAGATGGTCCTCGTAAGTCTTCGAATAGACAATCACGTCGTCCAGGTAAAGTAGGACGGTCTCAAAGTTTCGGTGCCCTAGACAGCATTCCATCAGCCTCTGGAAGGTCCCGGGTGCGTTGCAGAGCCCGAACGGCATATAGTTGAATTCACTTAATCCCATCGGGGTGGTGAAGGCGGTCTTCTCCTTATCAGCCTCTGCCACAGGAACCTGCCAGTACCCACTAGTAAGGTCCAAAGTAGAGAAGAAATTAGCTGATTTTAGTGCGACCAAAGACTCCTCTATTCTAGGCAACGGGTATGCGTCTTTATGGGTGATACGATTGACTTCTCTATAGTCCACGCACATTCTCATAGTACAGTCTTTCTTTTTTACCAGAACCAAGGGGGCTGCCCAGGGGCTACAACTGTCTCTAATGACCCCGGCTTCCTTCATTTCTCTCAGCATGCCCTTTGCGTTCTGATAGTGTGCTGGGTGGAACAGGTCTGTATCTTTCTTTTATTGGTGGGTGGCTCCCCGTGGGGATGTGGTGTTCTACCCCTTTCACTCTGCCGAAGTCTAGCGGGTGCTTTCTAAAGATTCTCTCGTACTCTTGAACCACCCGGTAGACTCCTTGTTTTTGGTGCAAGGGAGTGGAGTCATCACCCACGTGGAGTTTCTGGCACCAGTCCTCCTTGGGTTTCTGGGAACCATTACCCTCCGCCTGGGGAGATGGAGGCAAGGGTTCCATGGCCCTGACAGCATTGTGTTCAGCAGTATACAATTTGGCTAGTGTAGCGTACCGGGGCAAGTGTACTTCCCTTTCCCCAATGTTTAAGATCCGGATGGGCACCCTTCCATGGCGGACATCGACCACCCGCCGGGCTGTCAAAATGGTGGGCCTGCTGTCTGAGTACACAGGTTCTACCATGGCTTTGTAGTCTCTCCCTCTTAACCCGATTGCAGTCCGACACCAGATCATTTCACTTTTGGGGGGCATGGCAATGGGGAACGGGTCGCTCATCGTCACGCTACCGATCTGACCACCAGACAGTTCTACCTGTTGCCATCTCATCAGGGCTCTTATCTCCTTCTGGAGGACCCTCTGTTGGCTGGAGCTCGCATTCATCGCCACCTGCTGCAAAATTACAAATACTTCTGAAAGACAATTTTCAATCACATTAGTACCCAAGGTTATTTTAGGGTGAATTTCTCGACAGTCAATGTCCACAATGATCACTCCCTGTGCCGGCAGTTCAACTTTACCAATCTTAATCGTCATCTCTCTGAACCCCACCTGCGGCACGGGTTGACCATTGCTGGCGATGATGCTCAAGTCATCGTCTGGATAACGAGTTATATCAGTGTCACTCCAGTACTGCTTGAAAAGTACATAGGGGATGGTAGTCACTTGGGACCCGGTGTCCAGCAGTGCACTCATGGGGATACCGTCCAGCACTACGGGTAAAACCGGACGTCCCCCTACGTACTTATCACGCCAATTAGATGGGCCTCATGACCTTATGCCTGGGGGTTGGCCCTTTGCCCCAGGTCGGACCCATTTAAAGTACAGTACCTGGCTACGTGTCCCGGCTGGCTGCAACGACGGCAAATCGGCTGTCCATCCTCAGTGTAATGATCGGCGGGCCTCCCTCTGAACGACGGGATCCTCCTCCGTCGACGCCACGGGACATCCTCCGGACTGGAAGCCAGCTTGATTGGTCCTGACGGGTCCATCTGTAACGACTGTACGGTCCTGGTCAATGCAGCAACACTCTTTGTTAGTTCTTGGACCTGATGGTACAGGTTTGCAGGCGGGGATGGATTTAGGGCCTGCGCATCAGCCCCCACAAGGTCTGCGGGATAGGGCGCCGCCCCCTGGTGGTAAGGGATGGCAGGGCGCCGGGAAGCTACAGCGCCACCCGGTGCAGGTTCTCGGAGCACCCGGATGGCCCTATCTTTGAACTGTGCAAAAGTCAAATCGGGGTTCTGTAGGGCCATGAGGCGCAGCTGGGTTCTGTGGGCGCTGGACAGCAGACCTTCTATGAACTGGTCAGTCAATAGTTTATCTGTATCCTGCACGCTGCCAGGGTCAGCTTGCTTAATTGCCCCCAAGGCTTCCTGTAAATTTAGGGCATAATCTCGGATGCTATCTTGAGCTCGCTGCTTACATCCATAGAACCGCATTTTGATTTCTGCTGAGGTACGGGTATCAAAGGTGTCCCGTAGACGGGTCAGAGCCCCCCTTACAGTCCTTTTCTCCTCAGCTGTCCAAGACTTTACCTCCCGCTGGGCCGCACCAGTTAACTGCCCTATCAGTATGCTTACTTTCTGTTCTTCTGTCAGGGGATAAACTTTGAACAGTCTATACAGCCTTTCTTTAAAGTCGCCCAAGGTATGCGACTCGCCGGCATACTGGGGCAGCCAGGCCGCTCCGGGGATATAGGCAGGGGTGGATTAAGAGTAGCAAGGGCCCCGGGCAGTTTAGAAGGCGCGGGCCCCCTCCACACACCTGATTTATCACGTGACATGTCACATGATCCCCTGTGATAGATCATGTGATAGTTCACGGGAAATTAATTTGGCATAATATTAATTGTGCTGCCTCATCTGAGAGCAGCACAATATTGGGGCAGATACCCTGATTCCAGCGATGTGTCACTTTTTCAGCTGCTTGTTGTCATTTTGAGAAAATCACCGTTTTATCTGCTGCAGATCTAGCAGCTCTCTGAATGCTGCGCTCTGTATAGCCCCACCCACACCACTGATTGGCAGCTTTCTGCCCATGCTCAGTGTACACAGAAATCTACTGATCAGTGATGGGGGTGGGGTCCTACAGAACTTACTAGTCATCTAGTGATAATTACCTTCTGACAAATCAATGATTTTATCAAAACAACACTAAGCAGCCCAGTAAGTGACACATTACTGGAATCAGTGCCTCTAACCCTACATTATGCTGCTCTCAGATTAGGTGGCAAAAACCTGATGACAGATTCCCTTTAAAGGAGCTGTAAAGACAAAAAAGTTTGTATTAAAAATACAAGCCATTTGTTAAATTAACTTTTTTTCATTGTTAATTCACATTAGACTGTATCTTCAACACTTTTGTCAGCAGGTCTTATTACAGACTCTGAATAGGGCAGCTCTCTCCCTCTCCCTCAGCAGAAAGTCACAGCATGGTTAAAAAACGGGATCTTTTATGATTTTCTCATAATAAATAAAAAAGGACATGCAAGTCCTCCAAACTATTTTCCCTTTCTCTATAGGCGAGGTCCTAAATCTTTCTTGTTCTTTAGTTGATCACATGTCAAAAATGCAAAGCATTTACTATGAACTCGCCTAAAAAAATATACACTTGGAGAGTAATATCATCATCTGCATGTAAATATTCCTTGACTCTAAGGGCTCGCTCACACTGTCGTATAACACGGCCGAATGCTATGTTAGGTTTTATCAGATAGGACTCGGCCCTATGTTATACTATGGGACAGTGCGATTATTGGCATGAGAAAATAATCTCATTCGATATTCGGACCATGTGCACCCATACAAGTCTATGGGTGCACGTAAAACATTGGACTGCACTCGGATGTCATCCAAGTGCAGTCCGATGAACACTCACAGAGACTATGGAGAAGATGGAGAAATTAAGTTCTCCATCTTCTCCATATCTGTGCTGCGAGAGAATCGGATCACACTCAGTTGAAGCTCTGACAGAGTTTGAGCCCAGTGTCATTAGCATAATTGGCCCTATTCTCTTGCATGATAGAATATATGGCTTAGTGAGTGGACCCTAAAACTGAATAGTAGTGACGGACAGGCACCTCACAAGCGGGATCCATGTAGCTCTCAGATGTCATGTAGGTAGGGCTTCATTCCATGGGGTAGGGCTTAATTTCAAGGTATATAAAAAAAATGGACTTCAAATAAAAATTAAATGAGCACAAAAAGCACTAATTGAATTATTTTTTTTGTATTTATGTTTGCAGCCCCTTTAAAAACCCTTTGAGGACCAAGGCACATATATGTCCCATAGTTTTAAACTGGAAAAAAATTTGATTGAATAAAATTTAAGGTCCTCAAAGGTTTAAGTAGGTCATAAATTCATATGAATACTTGCTCATACAATTGCACATGCCAAAAGATGAAGAACAGAATCAAAAATATGACATTAAGTGGAACACTTACAGGTATTCAAGGTGAAAGAGACCAGCAAAGGCATCGTCTCGAATGACAGTAAATGAGTTAGAATTCAGCAAGCTGAAAATGAAAACAGCAGGTTAGAAGCGAACCAGACTTTATGGTGCTCAGAATTAGTCAAGCAGAATTTATTGACTGCTCTTGCAAAGCACTGAGACTGTCGCTGTGTATAGATGGCGCCGTGTGGCCTCCCGCTGTGTATAGATGGCGCCGTGCGGCCTCCCGCTGTGTATAGATGGCGCCGTGTGGCCTCCCGCTGTGTATAGATGGCACCGTATAGATGGCTACGTGCGGCCTCCTGCTGAGTATACGTGTATAGATGGCTACGTGCGGCCTCCTGCTGAGTATAGATGCCGCACGGTGCTCCCCCCAGAGACAGCAGGAGGCCGCACAGCGCCATCTATACTCAGCGGGAGACCGCACGTAGCCATCTATACACAGCAGGAGGCCGCACGGCGACATGTATACTCAGCGGGGGCCGCACGTAGCCATCTATACACAGCTGGAGGCTGCACGGAGCCCCCCCAGAGACATCAGGAGGCCGCACGGCGCCAACTATACTCAGCAGGAGGCCGCATGCAGTCATACACACACACAAACATATACAGACACGCATAAACACATTTGAAACACAAAAATACATACAAACAGACATCACACATTGACATCTGCCCACACACACACACAAACAGACAGACATCACACACACACACACACCTGCCCACACACACACACACCTGCCCACATACACATCTGTGTGTGTGTATGTATAGTGTGTGTGTGTGACGCGCCCCCTGGGACATATTCCTTTTTGAGGGGAATACCCGGCACCGGATCAGATGGAGGGTTGTAGTCTTCCGAGTGGCTGTGACCCGGTCCGTGCCCAGGGCGTCAAGCTCAGTGTGATGTGGCAGTCCTACAGATGTTATTAAGAGTTCTTTTGTGTCGACTACGCCACCCGTTGTGATGCGGTCACTGTGGCCGCCGCTGCAGCAGGGTCCGCTGAGGCTGATGGTGGGTGCGCAGCTTGGTGGGATAACCCCCAACGGGAGGGGTATAGCCTCAGGGGGGACAGGTGCAGAGGATGGGGGTTGTGGTGGTGTAGTGCAGACGGCAGTGAAGACAGAGTCGGGTTGTGCAGTTAAGGGTGTTTACTTACTGCAGATGTTGTACTGGTCACTCCAGCTGCTAGTGACCACCCGAGCCGTGCTGCGTCCACCAGGTCCTGGATTCAGCCAACCCCCAAACAAGTCCGGAGCGTGGCCCTGAGCTCTCTTTCTGTCCCGTTCTCTGGCCGTCCCCACCAGTAATCCACCTAGGTCCAGCTCCCTCGGGCCTTCTGTTGGGACACCCTTGGCCCTGGGTTCCCTGACCCTTCATGTGGTGTGCCTTCGGGGTGGATGTGGTGGGTGACCGTGGCAAACGCTGCCCACGGTCTCCGGTCTCTGGCTGGGGAGTGTTTTTACCCCCACCAGCTTGGGTTCCGGTACCCTGATGCCGACTCTTCACCCGGGGATTTTAGTTGGGATCTTGGAGTCCTTCTCTTCTGTGCCTCTGGGTCTCTCTCTTTTCTCCTCTCTCACTCTGGGTCTTTCTTCTCTCCTCTGCTCCTGACTTGTTCTATGCATCTGACTGACTCTCTGCATCTGACCGACTCTCTGCATCTGACCCTGATCTTAGTTGGTGCCCACCTTATATACACCCTCTATGTGTGAGCTCAGGTGACCAGCACCCAATGAGCTCCTATCTTTACCCAGGCTGCTCCCCCTATCTGCCCCTACACTACTTGGGATGTACCACCCCCCTCCCACTCCAGCCAGGAACAGACTCGGTCGTACCTGCACATTTCTAAGTGGGAGTACCGTCGGCCTGTTCCCCGGAAATGGGATGTGTGTAGTGCATGCAGCCTACCGAGCTCAGTTCCACACTCCATCCTTACCCGGGAGTGGAATATCACACCTCTGGGTTGAGGTGCAATACTCCTGTAGCAGCCGAATCCTCAGGGTGCTACATTCCCCCCTGGTAAATCACAGCACGTCCTCGGGCTGTAAAGACAAAAACACCAAAACATACAATTTTTTTTTTTCATATAAACATAATAAAACATATAAAACATTATATATATAAAACTTTTCATATAAACATTCTCGTCGTCTCTTGTTTCAGGTTCCTCCTCCGGACACTGTGCAACGTGTGTCCGGGAAAAGTGCGACAGTCTCTTAGAAAAACTGGTTTTCCTATAAAACCGGTAGGGGGCGCTTTAGGAAGCGCAACTATATACAGGGGAAGTTGGCCGCTCTCAGTCCTCGGCCAGGTAGAGGGAAGGGAATGGCTGCTCACAGTCCTCAGCCTGCGGGATTAAGGGGTTAACGGGTAAACAGTTCACTCAGCTGGTCCCAACGGGGACTATATATATGTATCAACAGTTTCTTTGGTACCCGGTCGGGTAACTATTTACATCACTGCTCTGCCGCACTCAACGGCGTCTTCCTCCTGCTCTTTGCTTATAGCTGGTGGTAACTTCAGACCCGTCCGGGTCCTCTTGCTCCTCCTCCTCGCACCGCAACTCCTCCTCCGTCAGGCGGTGTACGTGGAGGGCGTAAGGTCCTTTGGCACACTTGTGCCGGGTAAAGGTGACCTCGTCTCCGATGTAGAGGTCACGACCTCTGTGCCCCTCCGGCAGATGGGACTCCACGTCTCTGCGCGTGACAAAGACGTCGCCGGGGGTGTTGCTGTCTCTTGTGAAGCCCCACCCGAGCTGCTGGTTGAACTTTATCACTGTCCCGATGGTGCGGGGACAATGCGCTGCACGGGGGTCCCTCCTGGTCCGGCTCTTCTGCTCGGCGCTCCTCACTTGAGCTTGCTGTTCCCGGACCCGCCTCTCTCTCCGCTCCCTCGCAAACTCCTCGAGCTGTTGGCGGCAGCACTCAGCACGCTCCGCTGCAGCTGCCCTGGTTTCCTGAGTGAACCCCATTAGATCTTCTCCGGTGGGGTCCCACTCAAACTGCGCTTCCGCTAGCGGGGGCGAGATCCTTATTACGGGCTTCGGAGCCGGAATCAGGGGTGCACACATGGCCCCAACCCTCCTCTGGTGCTCCAGTTCGTAATACTTCTGGGGCCAGATGAAAGGCTGCCCGTCCGGCCACGTGTGCTGGGCAAACAAGTCCTCTCCCAGACGCGGCACCCTTGATTTTACGGGTGCGGGCGCGGTGGTGGTGGCGCCCGGGTTGCCCAGGCCTTGCGGCCAGGCCTGGGGCACCTGGAAGGTGAAGGGCACCGTTAATACGGCGGCGCCCTGGGCTACCTGGCCTTGCGACCAGGCCGGAGGCTCCGCGGAGGTAGGGGGCGCTGTTGGTGATGCGACGCCCAGGAATTCTAGGCCCTGCGACCAGGCTGGTGGTACTTCCTGCTTGGTCACGCTCGGGGTCGAGGCGTGTGACGTCACAGGGGTCGCGGCGGCGGCTTCCGGTTGGGGCCTAGTCTGCGTCGGTGACATGGCGTTTTCGGGCACAGCAGGGGGACTTTCGGGCTCTGCGACGGGGAGCTGGGGCAGGTAAGCGGTGTCACGGCTTGGGGTATAGACGTCCCCTTTACCTGCCTCCATGCGTTCGGCTCCCTCCTCGGCGCCGTCTCCGGCCTTGGGTCCTCCCGCGCCATCCTCAGAGGCGGTCTGCTTCCTCATCTCGGCTGGCGTGCTCCGGGTCTTGGTCTGCTGGGCCATCTCCCGGCTCCACTCCGCCAATATCTCGCGCTGTACCCGGGCCATCCTCCGTGCGAGGCCCTCCAGAGTGGTCTGTGCACACTCCCGGTCTCGGGGGAGCTGTGCTAGGACCTCCACTAGGCCTAGTGGGGTCGTGGTGTCTAGCAGGCTCCTGACCAACGGGTCGGTGCTGCTCTGCTCTTCTTCCAGCAGGCTCCTGGCCAGCGGGCCGGTGCTGCTCTGCTCTCTGGACATCTCCGGGTGAGCTTCTCTGCTACTCCTCTCCAGACTTCTTGCCTCCGGGTGCGCTCGCTCCAGACTGCTCCAGGCGGCACCCATCTTCGTTCTTTTCTTTCGTCTCCTCCCACTTAGAGGGCGGTCCCGGGGCAACTCGGTGACTGTCAGCTCCAGGGGGAGTTCTTTCACGCTGACAGACACCTCTAGCATCACAGTCTCTGTTGGTGGGGGCGGTTTCCACTTTTGGCGGCATTTTCTGTCCTGGCCCACGATGGGAGGCGGCCTCCTGCCCTCCTTTGGCACGCCCATAATGGCGTCCGCTGCTCTTCCAAGGCGGGAAACCTTCGGATTTGGCGGGAAGCGTCGCCCAGTGGCGGGAAACTCTGCAGATGGCGGGAACAAGCTGGAAATGGCGGACAATCGGCGGGAAACGACCTGTGATGGGGTCCGATGGCGTGGACCCTCCGGAACCGGCAGGAGACTTCTTTTTGAGGTAAACTTGTTCTTTTCTTCAGGCACGCAGTACCCGGGTGTTGCGGGCATGTAATCCTGCCGACTACGCCAAAGTTGACGCGCCCCCTGGGACATATTCCTTTTTGAGGGGAATACCCGGCACCGGATCAGATGGAGGGTTGTAGTCTTCCGAGTGGCTGTGACCCGGTCCGTGCCCAGGGCGTCAAGCTCAGTGTGATGTGGCAGTCCTACAGATGTTATTAAGAGTTCTTTTGTGTCGACTACGCCACCCGTTGTGATGCGGTCACTGTGGCCGCCGCTGCAGCAGGGTCCGCTGAGGCTGATGGTGGGTGCGCAGCTTGGTGGGATAACCCCCAACGGGAGGGGTATAGCCTCAGGGGGGACAGGTGCAGAGGATGGGGGTTGTGGTGGTGTAGTGCAGACGGCAGTGAAGACAGAGTCGGGTTGTGCAGTTAAGGGTGTTTACTTACTGCAGATGTTGTACTGGTCACTCCAGCTGCTAGTGACCACCCGAGCCGTGCTGCGTCCACCAGGTCCTGGATTCAGCCAACCCCCAAACAAGTCCGGAGCGTGGCCCTGAGCTCTCTTTCTGTCCCGTTCTCTGGCCGTCCCCACCAGTAATCCACCTAGGTCCAGCTCCCTCGGGCCTTCTGTTGGGACACCCTTGGCCCTGGGTTCCCTGACCCTTCATGTGGTGTGCCTTCGGGGTGGATGTGGTGGGTGACCGTGGCAAACGCTGCCCACGGTCTCCGGTCTCTGGCTGGGGAGTGTTTTTACCCCCACCAGCTTGGGTTCCGGTACCCTGATGCCGACTCTTCACCCGGGGATTTTAGTTGGGATCTTGGAGTCCTTCTCTTCTGTGCCTCTGGGTCTCTCTCTTTTCTCCTCTCTCACTCTGGGTCTTTCTTCTCTCCTCTGCTCCTGACTTGTTCTATGCATCTGACTGACTCTCTGCATCTGACCGACTCTCTGCATCTGACCCTGATCTTAGTTGGTGCCCACCTTATATACACCCTCTATTTGTGAGCTCAGGTGACCAGCACCCAATGAGCTCCTATCTTTACCCAGGCTGCTCCCCCTATCTGCCCCTACACTACTTGGGATGTACCACCCCCCTCCCACTCCAGCCAGGAACAGACTCGGTCGTACCTGCACATTTCTAAGTGGGAGTACCGTCGGCCTGTTCCCCGGAAATGGGATGTGTGTAGTGCATGCAGCCTACCGAGCTCAGTTCCACACTCCATCCTTACCCGGGAGTGGAATATCACACCTCTGGGTTGAGGTGCAATACTCCTGTAGCAGCCGAATCCTCAGGGTGCTACATGTGTGTGTATAATGTGTGTGTATGTATAGTGTGTGTGTATGTATAGTGTGTGTGTGTGTGTGTGTGTGTCTATAATTTGTGTGTGTGTATTTTTTTTTTAAGTTAAAAACAAGTAAAATGCTTGTGGCATCAATATCAAGAATCCAGATATAAGGGCCTATTCACACTGAATTTTGCAATGCATTCATCTCCTCTTTCCAGGCTTCTATCTAAATCCCTGAAAAATGGCATTCAGATGTGCCTTGACATAGCCATTGATTTGAACAAAGGCAAACCGAGGCTAAAGTCTGAATCTTCAGGCTCCATTTGCTCTGCTTTCAGATGTCTCATTTCAGACAGCACAATCCTGAATTTCAGGGATTCAGTTGTAAGCCTTGTGTAAAGACCTGAATGCAGCGCTGAATGTAGTGTGAATAGGTCCTTACATCCTACACCACCTCAGGGGATTGTTGTTATGGAGTATTGCCCCTGGGTGGCCGCAGTTATGACCACCACCAGGGCTCGCGGTCACCCACCCTAACTTTGGTATTCTGGGGAGCTGGTATAATGAATATCTGAGAAGAGCCCTAGAGAAGCAAGAACATTGGACAACCAAGAGGTGGTGGCCTCAAGTCAGGTGTAGTGTTCAACAGGGCAAGACTTTCTAACCTGCCCACACACACACACACACACACACACACATATACACACACACACACCTGCCCACACACACACACACACACACACCTGCCCACACACATACACACCTGCACACACACACACACCTGCCCACACACACACACACACACACACCTGCCCACACACAAACACACCTGCCCACACACACACACCTGCCCACACACACACATACACCTGCCCACACACACACACAAACACCTGCCCACACACACACACACCTGCCCACACACACACACACCTGCCCACACACACACACACACCTGCCCACACACACACACACACCTGCCCACACACAAATCTGCCCACACAGACACCTGCCCACAAACACACACACACACCCATATACACACACCTGCCCACACACACACCTGCCCACACACACACACACATCTGCCCACACACACAACCACACCTGCCCACACAGACACCTGCCCACACAGACACCTGCCCACACACACACACATATACACACACACACATACACACACACACACACACACACACCTGCCCACACAGACACACACACATATACACACACACACATATACACACACACACACACCTGCCCACACAGACACCTGCCCCCACAGACACCTGCCCACAAACACACACACAACTGCCCACACACACATCTGCCCACACACACACACACTCACCTTCCCCCGGCTCAATTCCTCCTGCCTGCTCTCTCTCTTTTCCGGTGCAGCACTGCAGGCCGGGGCGCACTGCGTGACGTCACAGCTAGGAGACACAGCCGCGCACAGGGCCATGTCTCCTAGCAGTGACGCGTCCGGGCCAGCACAGGGAAGTTAACTGCTGCAGTGCTGGCCGAGCTGATGAAGAAGTAGCGGCGGCCGCTGCTGGGGGAGCGGTCCAGGCCCCCCCCTCCCGCCACTGCTACTGCTATGTGCCGCGGCGGCCCGCACATATAATGAGGGCAATCCGGCATTAGACACCCCGCCTGGAGCCGCGGGCCCCCTGCAGGCTCGGGGCCCTGGGCGGTCGCCCGGATTGCCCTCATTATAATCCGCCTATGGATATAGGGCATGGAAAACGGCATCACAGCTGCAGCAGCTACGCTGGTGGTAGGGGGTCCCTCCGCGTCCGACATCTTCCTCCCCCCTAGTTAACCGTGGCCTACCTTCTGGCGATCCTCTTCTGTAGGCCGCGGCTCCGCTCGCGATGCTCTGGGCGAGGACCTTGCGTTGCTCGGTGATGACGTCGGCATCCGCTGGATCTCCTTCCAGGACCTTGAGCAGCGTCTCAGCGTAGGGCGGGGCTTCAGGTCTCGCGCGTTTTTGGACGTCCACGCCCCTCTTCTTCCCGCGCGGCGACCCGAAGATGGCGCCCGATGGCGGGAAAAGGCTCCGATTGGCGGGAAATGGCCCCGAATGGCGGGAAACTTCACTCAGATATGTATAGAGTCTTTTCCAGGCACACAATACCCGTTTGTGGCGGGTTGGTCACAATACTGCCGACTACGCCAAAGCTGACTCGCCCCCTGGGCCGTGGGGTACCCGGAACCGGGCCTTCTAGTGTACGGTGCTGATGGGGGTAGTAGTGGCAACCCGATCCCATGGCTCAGGGTGGTCAGACCAAATGGTGGCAGTCTATTTATCAGTGTTTTGAATGTCCGACTACGCCACCCGTGGATTGCGGTTGGAGATAACCGCCGCTGCAAGGTAGACCGCTGAGGCTGGTGTTGGTGTGCAGCACAGGGGTAGGATAACTCCCCACGGGAAGAGTGTAGCCTCAGGGCAGTGTAGGTGGATGTTGGGGGTGATAGTGCAGGCCGCAATAGTAAGAGTTCAGAGTCTGCTTCAAACAGTTCAAGGTCTTTATTGTAGATATTATTAATGACCCAACAGTACCAGTTAGGAATGGGCCTGGGTGTCTGAGAGCATTCGGGCGAGTCCCACTGGTCAGGGTGAGTGTGTAGGCCTACCGTTCTCTCTATGCTCTTTCTGACTATCCCCCTTTGCGTGGTGTAATAGCCCACGTCCCTGAGCTGGCCGTGTACTTCTCTCCTGTATGGCTTGCGACTCAGGCCTTGGGTACCTGTTGCTTGCTCCTCGATGTACTGGTCCCTCTGTGTGGCGGAGCCTCCAGGCTTCTTAGGCCAAGGGACCTGAAATCCCTCGCAGGTTGGTTCTCTGCTGCTGGGCTTGTAACCCTGACAGCCTCGGACCCCAATGTCCGGTAGATTGGTTCTCTGCCAGGACCGGCTCTCGTCGCCTCTGTCCCTGGCTTGCAGTTTCTCCTCTGCCTCACGGACTCCTCAGCTACAGCTGAACTGTCCCTCCTTCTCTGGGACTAGTCTCACTCCTGAGCTAGGTCGTCCAGTTTTCTCTAACCCTTCCCCCAGTTCCAGCTTTTATAGGGGCAGCCAGCTCCCCCTGCTGGCCTGGGACAGGAGGTGCTGTATGCTAATTGTCCCACTGCTCCATATACAGGTGCATCTCACTAAATTAGAATATCATCAAAAAGTTAATTTATTTCAGTTCTTCAATACAAAAAGCTGTCTTTCAGCTCATCTGCATTGTTGGGTCTGGTGTCTCTCATCTTCCTCTTGACAATACCCCATAGATTCTCTATAATAGATTCTCTATGGGGTTAAGGTCAGGCGAGTTTGCTGCCAATCAAGCACAGTGATACTGTTGTGTGTAAACCAGGTATTGGTACTTTTGGCCGTGTGGACAGGGGCCAAGTCCTGCTGGAGAATGACATTTCCATCTCCAAAAAGCTTGTCGGCAGAGGGAAGCATGAAGTGCTTTAAAATGTCCTGGTAGCCGGCTGTGCTGACTTTGGTCTTGATAAAACACAGTGGACCTACACCAGCAGATGACATGGCCCCCCAAACCATCACTGATTGTGGAGCCTTCACACTAGACCTCAAGCAGCTTGGATTGTGGACTCTCCACTCTTCCTCCAGACTCTGGGACCTTGATTTCCAAATGAAAATTGGAACTCTAGGACCTTGTGGAGTGTGTCAATGACTGCCTTCTGGACATCTGTCAAGTCAGCAGTCTTCCTCATGATTGTGGAGCATACTGAAACAGTATTGAAGAACTGGAATAAATTAACTTTTTGAAGATATTCTAATTTAGTGAGATGCACCTGTATATACTATGATGGTCCCACTGCCCCACATACATATAGTATAATGGCCCCACTACTCCATATGTAGTATGATGGACCCACTACTCCAGTGTAACATACCTGGCGGCGTCCTTGCATAGTGGTCCATCTTCCACTGTGCAGGAGCGCGCACTTGATCTCCTGTCCAGAATGTCTCTCTGGCTTCCCTCCATGCTGTCTTGTTTGTGTCTGTGTCTGTTTCTGCTGCTTAAGGGCGGCGCCCGATCACTTCCTGCCTTTTGTACCTGCTGTGGGTCACACCCCTTGTGCGTCCTCAGCCTATCGCTGTCTGTCTCTTGGTATATAGCTCAGCAGCTCCCTTCTATCCCTGCCTGAGCATATGTGTTTCTTTCAGTGTGTGCTTGCACTCTGAAGTTGCCAGGTCCCGTTCCTGTTTCCCTGTCCGCCTTTCCTGGAGGCTGTATTTCCAGGCCTGTCTGAACTGTGTCCTGTATTTCTCCTGCCTTGCGGTGTCAGCTCCCGTGTCTGAACTAAGTCCTGTATGTCTCCTGCCTTGCGGTGTCAGCTCCCGTGTCTGAACTGTGTCCTGTATGTCTCCTGCTTTACGGTATTAGTTCCCGTGTCTGAACTAAGTCCTGTATTTCTCCTGCCTTGCGGTGTCAGCTCCCGTGTCTGAACTGTGTCCTGTATGTCTCCTGCTTTACGTTATTAGTTCCCGAGTCTGAACTGAGTCTTTTCTGTGTTCTCTTGTCTGTCCTGTCTGAACACGCTCCTAGCCTGTTCCTCCCGCCTTCTAGGGGCCGATTACCTAGACCCGCTCCTGTATCTTGTCTGTCCTGTCTGAACACGCTCCTTGCCTGTTCGTCCCGCCTCTCTGGGGGCAGTATTCCCAGACCCGCTCCTGTATCCCGCTGCAGTGTCGGTCTCCTCCGTACACTCAGTTCCAGTCTGAACTCTCTCCTATCCTTTACCTGTTTTGTCTATGTCCATTCCCTTCCTTTTCCTGCAGAGTCTGAACTCGTACCTAACTCCTGCCAGTTGTCTCTGTACTTCCGTTTGTGAGTTTGTGGTCCACTCGCTACTTCACTGCAAGTACCCTGTGGGTGTCTGGCTCTGTCTTTCCCTTCCTGTCTGTTCCGTGTGAACAGAGTCCTGTCCTGCCCTGCTTCTGCCCGCTGCTCCGGCAGTCCTGTCCTGCCCTGCTTCTGCCCGCTGCTCCGGCAGTCCTGTCCTGCCCTGCCTGTACCCCTCTGCCTGTAATGTTCCTGAGTCCCAGTGTGTACTGGGCCCTATCCTGCCTGTATTGTTCCTGAGTCCCAGTGTGTACTGGGCCCTATCCTGCCTGTATTGTTCCTGAGTCCCGGTGTGTACTGGGTTCTATCCCGCCTGTGTTCCTACCTGCTAGTGCCTCCCTGTCTGCACTCTAGCTGTGCTTGCCTTTACCCCCCTGCCTGCATACCCGCCTGCCTGCATACCAGTCGTGCCTGCCTATACCCTCCAGTCTGTGTGCCAGCCTACCAGCCTGTTCCTGTATTCCCTGTGTGGGTCAACAGCCGTGTCCGGGGTCTGTCCTGGAGTAGCACCTGGTCCCTCTGCTCGGTTCCTCCTTGGTGCACTGGCGTCGTATGCCGTCGTGCGACCCTGGTCGGATCGGGTGAATACTTAGTCACGCCCCTCCAGGCATACACTCTCCGGCACGGTCCAGTGGAATCACTACCAATCACATGCACACGCCGCTCTAGCCCGGGCGTGTGCATAACAGCATGCTCAGGCCATGGTTCCCGTTGAGCCCCACGGCCTTCGCTCTCTGAGAAGTTTCCAGCGAAGACTTGCATTAAAATAAATAAATAAATTTTTTTTCCCTTAGCTGAGTTCCAGGCGAATTACGCACCGTCCAGATGGATCTATCAGCTCTCGTTCCTGCGGATCCGCCACGTTACTATGGGGATCCAAGACAGTGTCGTGCATTTGTGGAGCAATGCATGCTACACTTTAAGGCCTACCCTCTTTATTTTCCTTCCGATTGGGCTAAAGTGGCCTTTATTATGTCTTACCTGGCGGGGGATGCCTTGGAATGGATCAACCCCCTATATGAGACACAGGATCCGATCCTCCGGGACCTAATGGCCTTCCTGGTGGCCTTTCTAATGGTCTTCGATGATCCTAACCCGGAGGCTCCTGCTGAAGCTTCACTTCCCAATATCCCGGAGCAGCCCCAATGGGTAATGTGTGTGGGTAGCGTAATAGTTCTCCAGCCCAATGAGACTACTGCCCACCCAGAATCCTCACAGGGTGACTACGCTTTCCGGAATACTTCTCCCAACCTCAAGAGGCAGTCCAGACGTGCTAGACTTAGAGGCAAGCAGTCACGCCTGGGTCTGTCCTCCCTGAGACCTCCTGAACCCTTCGGGGTGCTACCTGGTAACGAAAGGACAGAGACTCTCCTATACTCTGTACCTGATACCTCGCTCGCTTCGTCCAGTGAGTCCAACCTGGTGTACTCCGAAGCAGAGGTTACTCCCGAGTCTCTACACCCCTCCGACCAGGCGGAGGACCTCCAGTTGTGTTTAGAACCCTTCGGGGTGCCACCTGGTGGTGAATGGACAGAGACTTTCCTATACTCGGTACCTGATACCTCGCCTGCTTCCTCCAGTGAGTCCGACCTAGTGTTCTCCGAAGCAGAAGTTACTCCCGAGTCTCTACACCCCTCCGACCAGGCGGAGGACCTCCAGTTGTGTTTAGAACCCTTCGGGGTGCCACCTGGTGGTGAATGGACAGAGACTTTCCTATACTCGGTACCTGATACCTCGCCTGCTTCCTCCAGTGAGTCCGACCTAGTGTTCTCCGAAGCAGAAGTTACTCCCGAGTCTCTACACCCCTCCGACCAGGCGGAGGACCTCCAGTTGTGTTTAGAACCCTTCGGGGTGCCACCTGGTGGTGAATGGACAGAGACTTTCCTATTTCCTGTACCTGATACCTCGCCTGCTTCCTCCAGTGAGTCCGACCTAGTGTTCTCCGAAGCAGAAGTTACTCCCGAGTCTCTACACCCCTCCGACCAGGCGGAGGACCTCCAGTTGTGTTTAGAACCCTTCGGGGTGCCACCTGGTGGTGAATGGACAGAGACTTTCCTATTTCCTGTACCTGATACCTCGCCTGCTTCCTCCAGTGAGTCCGACCTAGTGTTCTCCGAAGCAGAAGTTACTCCCGAGTCTCTACACCCCTCCGACCAGGCGGAGGACCTCCAGTTGTGTTTAGAACCCTTCGGGGTGCCACCTGGTGGTGAATGGACAGAGACTTTCCTATTTCCTGTACCTGATACCTCGCCTGCTTCCTCCAGTGAGTCCGACCTAGTGTACTCTGAAGCAGATGTTTTCTCTGAGCCTCAGTACTCTTCTGACCCGGCGGAGGACCTCCAGTTGTTTCCTGAATCCTCCGGGGTACCACCAGATAACAAAGAGACAGTGACTTTTCCTCATTATGTACCTGATAACCCGTCTATTTCTTCCTGTGAGCTTGACAAGATGTACCTCGAAGCAGAGATTACCCTCAAGTCTCTGTCCCCCTCCAACCCAGTGAACGACTGGTCCTCGAATTCCCTGCGGAAGATTCTGGCAGGCCTGAAGAAGAGGGGGCGTAAGGGGGGAGGTACTGTAACATACCTGGCGGCGTCCTTGCATAGTGGTCCATCTTCCACTGTGCAGGAGCGCGCACTTGATCTCCTGTCCAGAATGTCTCTCTGGCTTCCCTCCATGCTGTCTTGTTTGTGTCTGTGTCTGTTTCTGCTGCTTAAGGGCGGCGCCCGATCACTTCCTGCCTTTTGTACCTGCTGTGGGTCACACCCCTTGTGCGTCCTCAGCCTATCGCTGTCTGTCTCTTGGTATATAGCTCAGCAGCTCCCTTCTATCCCTGCCTGAGCATATGTGTTTCTTTCAGTGTGTGCTTGCACTCTGAAGTTGCCAGGTCCCGTTCCTGTTTCCCTGTCCGCCTTTCCTGGAGGCTGTATTTCCAGGCCTGTCTGAACTGTGTCCTGTATTTCTCCTGCCTTGCGGTGTCAGCTCCCGTGTCTGAACTAAGTCCTGTATGTCTCCTGCCTTGCGGTGTCAGCTCCCGTGTCTGAACTGTGTCCTGTATGTCTCCTGCTTTACGGTATTAGTTCCCGTGTCTGAACTAAGTCCTGTATTTCTCCTGCCTTGCGGTGTCAGCTCCCGTGTCTGAACTGTGTCCTGTATGTCTCCTGCTTTACGTTATTAGTTCCCGAGTCTGAACTGAGTCTTTTCTGTGTTCTCTTGTCTGTCCTGTCTGAACACGCTCCTAGCCTGTTCCTCCCGCCTTCTAGGGGCCGATTACCTAGACCCGCTCCTGTATCTTGTCTGTCCTGTCTGAACACGCTCCTTGCCTGTTCGTCCCGCCTCTCTGGGGGCAGTATTCCCAGACCCGCTCCTGTATCCCGCTGCAGTGTCGGTCTCCTCCGTACACTCAGTTCCAGTCTGAACTCTCTCCTATCCTTTACCTGTTTTGTCTATGTCCATTCCCTTCCTTTTCCTGCAGAGTCTGAACTCGTACCTAACTCCTGCCAGTTGTCTCTGTACTTCCGTTTGTGAGTTTGTGGTCCACTCGCTACTTCACTGCAAGTACCCTGTGGGTGTCTGGCTCTGTCTTTCCCTTCCTGTCTGTTCCGTGTGAACAGAGTCCTGTCCTGCCCTGCTTCTGCCCGCTGCTCCGGCAGTCCTGTCCTGCCCTGCTTCTGCCCGCTGCTCCGGCAGTCCTGTCCTGCCCTGCCTGTACCCCTCTGCCTGTAATGTTCCTGAGTCCCAGTGTGTACTGGGCCCTATCCTGCCTGTATTGTTCCTGAGTCCCAGTGTGTACTGGGCCCTATCCTGCCTGTATTGTTCCTGAGTCCCGGTGTGTACTGGGTTCTATCCCACCTGTGTTCCTACCTGCTAGTGCCTCCCTGTCTGCACTCTAGCTGTGCTTGCCTTTACCCCCCTGCCTGCATACCCGCCTGCCTGCATACCAGTCGTGCCTGCCTATACCCTCCAGTCTGTGTGCCAGCCTACCAGCCTGTTCCTGTATTCCCTGTGTGGGTCAACAGCCGTGTCCGGGGTCTGTCCTGGAGTAGCACCTGGTCCCTCTGCTCGGTTCCTCCTTGGTGCACTGGCGTCGTATGCCGTCGTGCGACCCTGGTCGGATCGGGTGAATACTTAGTCACGCCCCTCCAGGCATTCACTCTCCGGCACGGTCCAGTGGAATCACTACCAATCACACGCACACGCCGCTTAGCCCGGGCGTGTGCATAACATCCAGATATATAGTAGGATGGCTCCACTGCCCGATCATTTAAAAAAATAAAGTTTATTCTCACTTAATCCTGATTCCCTACATCACGGCCTCTGTCTCCTCTTCCATGGCGGGACAGCAGAGCAGAGCGATGCAATGATGTCACCGAGCCACCTGCGTGAGTATGCTGACATCTCGTTAACCGCAGGCCTATGGCGATCTGTGGCATATGAAAGAGATAGTGATAGGGCAGGGAGCTTGTGTCTCACTGCTTTATCATGTGACGCCTCTGCATAAGAGACATTAGGGCTAGATTAGCTACGTCACAGAAGACACTGGAGCTGGAGTATATAGAATAGGAGACACAGGGGCTGGCGTATATTCATCACAGGATACATTGGGGCTAGAGCATATACATCACAGAAGAAGCTGGAGTATATAGAATAGGAGACACTGGGGCTGGCGTATATTCATCACAGGATACATTGGGGCTAGAGCATATACATCACAGAAGAAGCTGGAGTATATAGAATAGGAGACACTGAGGCTGGAGTATATAGAATAGGAGACACTGGGGCTGGCGTATATTCATCACAGGATACATTGGGGCTAGAGCATATACATCACAGAAGAAGCTGGAGTATATAGAATAGGAGACACTGGGACTGGAGTATATAGAATAGGAGACTCTGGGGCTGGCGTATATTCATCACAGGATACATTGGGACTAGAGCATATACATCACAGAAGAAGCTGGAGTATATAGAATAGGAGACACTGGGGCTGGAGTATATAGAATAGGAGACACTGGGGCTGGCGCATATACAGTTCTGCTCAAAAGTTTACATACCCCGGCAGAATTTTTCCTTTCTTGGCCTTGTTTCAGAGAAAATGAATGATAACAAAAACACTTTTTCTCCACTCATGGTTATTGGTTGGGTGAAGCCATTTACTGTCACATTTCTGTGTTTTCTCTTTTTAAATCTTAATGACAACTAGTGATGAGCGAGCATGCTCGCTACTGCTCGGTGCTTGCCCGAGTATCTCACTACTCGAGATGCTCTGCGCTCACCGAGTATTTCCGGGTTGGTCGGGCGGGAAGTCGGGTCCCCTCCCTGCATGTTTGGCGCTCTTTACAGAGCCAATGAACATGCAGGGATTGCCTGCCATGCACTGTAATGCCATAGCCATGTTGGTTGTGGGCATTACAGTGATTGGCTGGCCGCACAGCGTCATCAGGTCTATATCTGACCTGGCGCCGCCATGCTCATCACAGTCACTCCGGATCAGACAGTGTAGGGAGAGCTGCTGCTGCATTAGGGAGAGATTTGATCGTGCATTAGGTAGTGTAGTGAGAAAAACCGCACATTACACATATCCATCTCAACAAACAGTCCTTCTGAGGACTAATCCATCTGCAGAGATATCAGGCAGGCAGTGTATATAGGCAGGCAGGCAGTGTATATAGCAGACTGCAGTGCATATAGCACAAGAGGCTCCATTCCAATTCTGCCTTCTGCTGCTGTTAGATATTTCTATACAAAGGCCCAGGTCTCAGGGGCGAGGAATACTTTTCTTTGGATCTTAATCCTCATTATTTGCTTATAAAGCAATCCAGAGAACACCGTTTTTCTGCGCCATTTGCTTGTTGGAACTCCAGAATACAGCCAGGTCCTTTCCATATTAGAGCGCTAGAAATCCAGCTATTTAAAACTGTGTTTTCTCCGTCACACGGATCACATATACGTTGTCAGAAAATACTGCCATTTCTGGCCTCCATTTTTTCAGTGTGTCAGTGAAGCAATTCACAGAAGTTTGCTGTTCACACTACTTACCTACAGGCCAGGTATTTAAAACTCTGTTTTCTCCATCACACCGATCACATATAACTTCGCTTCAAACTCAGTCATTTGTAGTGAGCGTGGAAGATACTATCCTCCATTTAAAATGGGCAAGGCACGTGGCAAGGGACGGGGAACTGGACGTGATGGTAATGGTGCATGCAGAGGCCGAGGACAAGTCCGTGGGCAAGCCGAAATTGTGCCACAACAAACACCCACATCTTCTCGCCTGACCTTCCTGTCCCAATTTCTAGGGGACCGCAGCACACCACTATTGAACCCAGATCAGTGTCAAAAGGTTGTTGGTTGGATAGCGCATAATGCTTCCAGTCACTTAGCCACCACCACCACCACCCTGTCTTCCACACGGTCAAGTCTCAGTAGCCATGAGTCTGGACCTCATATTCCTCACCCTGATCCTCCTTCCTCCCACCATGCCGAGTACCCAGAGACAACTGATCCCACACTTGGACAATCTGAAGAGCTGTTCACTTTTCCATTTATAGATTCGGGCCTCTAGCCCGGTCCACTTGAAGCGGGGCAAGAGGAGATCACGTGTAGCGATGCCCAAATATTTGAGCAGCCACGGTCACACGAAGGCGACGGTGGGAAACTGTCACAAGAGGTGGACGATGATTAGACACAATTGGCAGAAAGTCAGGAATAGTACCAGGGTGCAGAAGTGGGAGACGAGGTGGTGGATGATATAGTAACTGACCCAACCTGGCAGGAGGACATGCAGAGCAAGGACAGCAGCACACAGAGGGAGGGAGGCAGAGCACCCCAACAGGCAGGAAGAAGCAGTGTGGTGGCCGCAGACAGAAGGCAGGCTACCGTTTCCCGTAACACCAACACGAAGGAAGTTGCCACTACAACTGTTAGGTCTTCCCGAGTCTGGTTGTTTTTTAAAGACTCTGCCGATAACTCCAAAAAGGCCATTTGCAGCACGAGCCAGACCAGCATCAGCAGGGGTGGCAAAACGACCAGCCTGACCACCACCAGCATGATCAGGCACATGGCAGCAAAGGACTCGACTTTGTGGGCCGAACACCAGGGTCCAGGAACAGTGTCTACAGGTGGCACCATTGCTTCTTCTGCTGTTGTGCATGCAAGTCAATCCCCTGTCCATAGTGCATGCAAAGATGCCTCCTGCCCTGCACCTGTCATTGCACACTCTCAAGTAGCAGCATCAGGAAGCACGTCCATGTCCTTGTCCCAGCGCAGCGTTCAGTTGTTCATACTCCAGTCCTTGGAATGCAAGCGCAAATATGCAGCCAACGTCCCACAGGCCACACTACTAAATTCTCACAATTCACGACTGCTTGGCTCGAAATGTTGCCTTTTAGGCTTGTGGAGACAGAAGCCTTCCGCAACCTGATGGTGGCGGCCGTCCCTCGGTACTCTGTCCCCAGCCGCCACTATTTCTCCCAGTGTGCCGTCCCCACATTACACAAGCACGTGTCCCAAAACATTAGCCGTGCCCTCAACAATGCAGTTACCGGTAAAGTCCACCTAACCACGGACACGTGGATAAGTGCTTGTGGGCAGGGACGGTACATCTCGCTGATGGCACACTGGGTTAACATAGTGGAAGCCGGGACCCAGTCGGACCTTGGGATGGAACACGTCCTCCCGACGCCAAGGATTGAAGGCCCTAGGTCAATCAGGGTTGCCCCCACGGTCTACAGCTCCTGAACCTCATGCTCCTCAGCCTCCTCCTCCTCCTCAGCCTCCATCTCCGAAATGACCACATTAGTCACAAGCTGGAAGCACTGCAGCACTGCCTCGGCCAAGCGGCAACAGGCTGTGCTGAAGCTAATATGCTTAGGTGAAAAAACACACAATGCTGAAGAGTTATGGACAGCTCTGAACGAGCAGGCAGATCTGTGGCTCAAACCGCTGAACCTACAGCCAGGCATGGTCGTGTGTGACAATAGCCGGAACCTGGTGGCGGCTCTGAGGCGAGGCGAGCTCACACACGTACCATGCCTGGCCCATGTGCTTAACCTCGTGGTTCAGCGGTTACTCAAATCCTACCCGGAGCTGCCGGATCTGCTTGTTAAAGTATGCCGCCTGTGTGCCCATTTTAGAAAGTCAGCTACAGCTTCCGCCGCCCTTGCAGTGTTTCAGCAGCGTTTGCATCTTCTGGCTCACAGACTGGTGTGTGATGTCCCCACACATTGGAACTCTACATTGCAGATGTTGGGAAGGATTTGTGAGCAGAAGAGGGCAGTTGTTGAGTACCAGCATCAAAAAGGCTATCGGTATTCAGTTCAGACTCCACACATAAGACCTCAGTAGTGGACGTGGATGTCAGACATATGTACCATCCTCCAAAACTTTGAGGACTCCACCAAGATGGTGAGCGGCGATGACGCCATAATTAGCGTCACCATCCCGCTTCTCTGTCTTCTGAAACGCTCTCTGCTCACAATCAAAGATGATGCATTGCAGGCGGAGCACGATAAGATGGAGCAATTAACCATACAGGGTGATTACACACAGCCAAGCCTCATCTCATCCCAACGTGGATTGGGTGACAATGAGGAAGAGGAGGAGGAAGGACAGGAACTAGTTTCATGCACTATAGACGGTGCTATCTGCACAGCTGTCATACCGTCTGTTCAGCGTGGATGGCCAGAGGACAGAGAGGAGGAGGAGGAGAGCATGGTCAGTCATCCTCTTGGTGAGGACACGGAAGTCTTGCCTGTTAGTAGTCTCGCACGCATGGCTGAGTTTATGTTATGCTGCCTTTCCCATGCCTCTTGCATTCTCAAAATTTTAGGTCATTACTGGTTGGTGACACTTCTAGACCCACTCTACAAGGAGAACTTTATATCTCTTATTCCTGAGGCGGACAGGTATATAAAAATGAGGCAGTACCAGAAGGCCCTTGTTGCGGAACTATTAAAAAAATTCCCATCTGAAAACGCTGGAGGCAGAGGGCACACTTCGTTCGACAACCAAGGAGTACAGGCGAGAGAGACACAACTTCAATCCAGCAGAGGCAGGGGAACACTGTCAAAGTTCTGGGAGAGTTTTCTCAGACCCTCCCATCGCACAGGCCCTGAGGCGCAGGGTACTCTCACAAGGAGTGCAAAGTTTGGGAAGATGCTGAGGGAGTACCTTGCCATACCATACCAACGTCCTCCGTGATTCCTCTGTGCCTTATAAATATTGGGTATCCAAGCTAGATATGTGGAATGAGCTGGCTCTCTATGCCTTGGAGGTCCTGGCCTGCCCTGCCGCCAGCGTTTTATCAGATCGGGTTTTTAGTGCCGCTGGTGGAATTATAACTGATAAGCGCATCCTCCTGTCAACTGAAAATGCTGACAGGCTGACTCTTATAAAAATGAACAAGGGCTGGATTGGGCCAGACTTCTCAACACCACCGAATGATAGCAGCGTAACATAAACTCAAATCCAGTGTCTTTTCTTGGGAGGTGTATTCCCATGCACCTTTTCACACCCACACATGGGTATACGCTTCCTGATTTTGGCTATTTGCTCTTGTCCTCCTCCTTCTCCTCATCCTCCACCACCATATCACCAGGGTGACCGTGGTCCATGATGCAACACTCACATAATTTTTTTAAAGGGTGTTTGACTCGCCCCTGGGCCGTGGGGCACTCGGAGCCAGGCAATACTGAGACGGTGGGGGTAGTAGTGGCGACCTGGTTTCGTGGCTCAGGGTAGTCAGACCAGTGGTAGTCCTTTAGCAGTCCTAAGTGATGTCCGACTACGCCACCCGTGGATTGCGGTTATTATGAACCGCCTCTGCAAGGCAGACCGCTGGGGCTGATGATGTATGCAGCTGAGGTAGTGTGACTCCCCACGGGAAGAGTGCAGCCCCAGGGCAGTGTAGTGGATGGTGGGGGTGATGGTGCAGAGAGTCCCAGTGCCGTTAGTGCTGGAGGAGCAAAAGAGTACACAGAGAACGTACTGCAGTCCAATGTCTTTTACTCACAGTTCATGTACTCCGGGTCACTTCTGTCAGCAATGACCGCCCGAGCCGTGCTGCGTCCACCAGGTGAGGGGCTCGGTCAACCCCAGGCAGTTCAGGAGCATGGCACAGGACCCCTTCAATCCTTTCTCTGGTCTGCCTCACCAGTGACCCACTTTTGTCCAGCTGCCGCGGACTTGTGCGGGTAAACGTGGTTCCCGTTCCCCGCTGTCCTATATGGTGCCTTCCTAGCAGGTTTGATGAGGTGTCGCACCAATAAATGATCACGACCTCCGGTCTTTGGCTGAGGGCTGTTTCTCCTCCACCAACTTGGAATCCGGTACCCTTAATCTGCCTGACCCTTCACCCTGTATTCTCGTGGGTTCTTAGGGTCCCTTCTGCCGTCTTGTTCCTCAGCCCTTCTGTTTCTCTCTTTCTCTTTCTTTTCTGTTCCTTTCTGTTCTTGTTCCTTTCTGTTCTTGTTCCTTTCTGTTCCTGGCCTTCACCCTAGGCCTGCCTCGTGGAGCTGGGCCCAGACTGAGCCACAGCTCCCTGTCAGCCCTCTCTGGCTGAACTCCTTCTCTTACTCCACTCACTGAACTTCTCTTCTTCTCTTCTCTCTGTGCTGGCTGGGCCTCAGAGGCTAGGCCCGCCTACGGAGCAGAGCCCCTTGCAGAGGCCCCCACTCTGTCACTTCTTCTCTCTGACTGAACATTGTTCTAAGATGGTGCCCACCTTTTATACCTCCCTCTAGAACATGAGCCCAGGTGACCAGCAAACAATGGGCTCCTATCTACGCTCAGGAACCAACCCCTATCTGCTCCTACATCACTGGGTATTCCTACCCCCTCCCCACTCCAGCCAGGGACATGGTCTGTCGTGCCTGCATTTCTGTCTAATGGGAGCACCGTTGAGCTGTCCCTCGGAAATGGGGTGAGTGTGCTGTATGCAGATAACTGAACCCTGGTCCATACTCCATCCTTACCCGGGAGTGGAATATCACACCTCTGGCAGAGGTGCAATACCCCTGTAGCGGCCGAGCCCTCGGGGCACTACATTTTTATGATGCCCGTAAAAAAAAATTTTTATACAGTATATTCATGTATACCCCCCAGGAGTAAATGTTTGTCAGCCCATACACTTAGTGCATGGCATTACAAGTATAGGAGGCCCGCTCCTTTCTAATGGTAAAAAATTTTTATGATGCGCTCCTCCACGTCTCTTCCAAGGGCCATTGAAGTGCCTCCAAATTTTTGGCAGCCCTTGCAGTCACTGCATAGTCCAACACTATGGGAGACTCTCTCCTTTCTAATGGGAATTTGTCATTACTGTGGCCTGGTCTATGTGTCTTTAAATTCTTAGTGGGTTTTTTCCTAAACTTGGTCAGCCGTCGGACTCACTGCATACCCTATAACTGTATAGCAGACCCTCTCCTTTCTAATGGGAACATGTCATATCTTGTTACTGTGGCCCTGCTCTGTGTGTCTTTAAATTCTTAGTGGGGATTTTCCTAAAATCTGTCAGCCGTTGGACTCACTGCATACCCTATAACAGTATAGCCGACCCTATCATTTCTAATGGGAATTTGTCGTTACTGTGGCCCTGCTCTATGTGTCTTTAAATTCTTAGTGGGTTTTTTCCTAAAATTGGTCAGCCGTTGGACTCACTGCATACCCTATAACTGTATAGCAGACCCTGTCCTTTATAATTCGAGCATGTCGTACCTTGTTACTGTGGCCCTGCTCTGTGTGTCTTTAAATTCTTATTGGGGTTTTTCATTAAAATATCTCAGCCGTTGGATTCACTGCATACCCTATAACTGTATAGCAGACCCTCTACTTTCTAATGGGAACATGTCGTACCTTGTTACTGTGGCCCTGCTCTGTGTGTCCTTAAATTCTTAGTGGGGTTTTTCCTAAAATTTGTCAGCCGTTGGATTCACTGCATACCCTATAACTGTATAGCAGACCCTCTCCTTTCTAACGGGAACATGTCGTACCTTGTTACTGTGGCCATGCCCTTTATGTCTTTAAATTGTTAGTGTTTTTTTTCAAAAATTTTGGCCACCCTTGCAGTCACAGCATGGGCATTACCACTATAGAAGATCCGCTCCTTTATAATGGGAACATTTTTTTTACTGAGACCCTCCTCTATGTCTCTTCAAAGGGGTATTAGGTTGCATCCAAATTTTTGACAACCCTTGCAGTCACTGGATGCGCAATAACAGTATAGGAGACCCACTTGTTAATAATGGGAACTACAAAGCATAGCCCTCTGATGGCTCTCTAACAATAGCTAGGGCCGACTGCTGGCCTTTTAAGAATAGTAAGGGCCGTCTGATGTCCCTATAAAAATAGGCTTTATGACTTTCAGAGTCCCTCCATCATAAATAAAACAGGATGTGTCTGATGACACCACATTGCCAGATGAGGTTGTAAAATGTTAAAATGACATTTCCCGGTGAATGCATTTGTCATAAAAAATAACATAAAAAAACATAACAATAGGGTCTTTCTTTAGTATAAAAAACAGCATCACCAATTTAACCTCAATGTAATCACATTGTTCAGCTCATGCACCTCCTCCTCCATCTCCGAAATGACCACATCAGTCATAAGCTGACAGCACTGCAGCACTGCCTTGGCCAAACAGCAACAGGCTGTGTTGAAGATAACATGCTTAATGCTTAATTGACAAACCGCCCAGCGCTGCATAGCTGTTGAAAGCTGTAACACAGCAGCTTGATCTGTGGCTCTCACCGCTGAACATACAGCCAGGCATGGTCGTGTGTTACAATGGGCGGAACCTGGTGACGGAGAAATGACAACCGGGGTAGATACGGTTTCCCTCTATGCCAGTCCTTTCACAGAGCTAAAGAATATGGCTGTGGTGAAATACAACTCCCACTGAGAAGCTGTTTCAGATTGAAAAACATTGTGCCCACCAGAGGATTTGTTTCTGAGGGCTAACCTTTCTCACCCGCTCAAGAGCCCCATAGCAGCTGCAAAGTTAGCGCTATCATGAACTCTCCTGAGGTAGAAGCCAAGGCACACCAGAGAATTCTCTGGTGGGACTGTCCAACCCTGCCGAGAAGCAGTCCTGGCTAAGAAAAGTGTGTGGGAAGATTCCAGGACACTCTATTTTTACTGAAGAGGAAACACATGCAAACATGGGGAGAACATACAAATTTCTTGCAGATGTTGTCCTTGCTGGGATTTGAACCCAGGATCCCAGTGCTGCAAGACTTCAGTGCTAACCACTGATCCAATGTGCTGCCGTTCACCCTCTAATATCTAACAGGCTGGAGAAACTTGAACCTACTGCCACTCTATCATCAGCTCCTTTGTGAGAAAATGTATTTGGGCAGCCACTCAGTCTACCAAATAAAATTCCAGAGAAGGAAATTGAGGATGGCTTCGCTACTGGTACTGGGGGCAGTGCTAATACCATGGTGTTGTACCATAGTTTGCTGGAAATATTCCAGGCTGGTAGGAGGCAAGAAAATTCCCACAGAAAAGTACCAGCAGTAATGTTCAGGCCACATTTCAAGTGCAAGCAGCTTTAGAGGACTTCCTGGGAGAAATGACACGCAGGGTAGATACGGTTTCCCTCTATGCCAGTCCTTTCACTGAGCTAAATACAACTCTTATCAAAAAAAGTTGTGGACTGGCTCCGTACCGTCCCTGGCCACATTCACCTGTCCACGTGTTTGTGGTTAGGCGGTCCCTCTTAGTAAGTGCACTGGGTAGGGCATGGGTAATGTTGTGGGACCCGTGCTTGTGGAAGGCGAAGGCGATACCGGGAAAAATACTGGCGGCTGGGGACCGAGTATGGACACCCGGCCGCCGCCTGCATGAGGTTGTGAAAAGCTTCCACCTCCACAAGCTTAAAAGGCCATATTTCAAGTGCAAAGAGCTGCCCAGAAATCTGTCAGTTTAGTGTTGCGGCCTGTGGGTGGGTGGGTGGCTGGCTGTATACTTGCAATTGCATTCCAAGTAACAGAAAGCTACGCAGATGATGGCCTCTATCATCATCATGGCCTCACCTCGGCACTATGAACTCTCCTGAAGGAGAAGCCAGGGCCCGCTGGAGGAGTCTCCGGTTCTTTGGTGGGCCCGTGCAACCCTGCCGAAAAGCAGCACTGGCTAAGAAAAGTGTGGGGGAAGGTTCCTGGACACTCTATGGCTGCTTTTTTAATGCGGATCGGCCATGCTTATGCATGTTATTTCTCAAAACGCATTACGGATCAGGCCATTTTCCAACTCTGTATTCAAGAAATTAAATGCGCAAAGAAAGATGTGTGTGTGTCAAAGCACCATTGACAAGTGCGAGTTGATGTTGGATGGGCTGCCATTGCTTCTGCAACAAGCTCAATTACAGGATTTTCTGGGAGAAATGACACGCATGGTAGATACGGTTTCCCTCTATGCCAGTCCTTTCACCGAGCTAAATACAACTCTTAGCAAAAAAATTTGTGGACAGGCTCCGTACCGTCCCTGGCCACATTCACCTGTCCACGTGTTTGTGGTTAGGCGGTCCTTCCCAGTAAGTGCACTGGGGAGGGCACGGGTAATGTTATGGGACCCCTGCTTGTGGAAGGCGGAGGCGATACCAGGAAATATAGTGGCGGCTGGGGACCGAGTATGGACACCCGGCCGCCGCCGGCATGAGGTTATGAAAAGCTTCCGCCTCCACGAGCCTAAAAGGCCACATTTCAAGTGCAAGCAGCTGTCAAAAATTTGGCAGTATAGTATTGCAGCCTGTGGGTGGGTGGCTGCCGGCATTCTTGTGCTTGCATTCCAAGGAATGGGGTAGGGACAACTGAACACTGCTGTGGGACAAGGATGTGGACGGTGATTGTTGCAAGTCTGCAACGACAGGTGCATGGCGGGAGGCATCTTCGCATGTGCCAAGGATCACTTATGATGGGCACACATTTAGGCAGTGACCTGGGAGTCAGAGATGTTTCCAGAGGTCTTCCCCTTGCTGTTCCCATGTCTTTTCAGCACTGTATGCATGTGTCTGATGATGTGTCACACACCACATGGCCAGATAAGGTTGTAAAATGTTAAAATGACATTTCCTGGTGAATGCATTTGTCTTGGTTGAAAGCAATGCAAAAGTGCAAAAACGTGTCAAAAATGCTACGTGTGAACATAGCCCAAGGTGTGTAGGAGTATTTTTGTTTTTGTTTATTTATTTTGCCTTATATACAAGTCATCACCCTGGAAAGGATGTTCCTTACACCGTAAAAGTGGCGTAATACTCTGACGACGTTGTTGACAGCAGTGATCTGGGAGTCAGAGATGCTTCCAGGGGTCTTCCCCATGCTGTTCACATGTCATTTGAGCACAGTTCCCATCGATTTGGGCAATTTTTAGGCCCTCTGCAGACCGCCGTGGGGAGCCACCTGAAAAATGCTCAAGTTTCCCCTAGACTTATATTGGGCTCATTGCTCGGGTTGAGCACCCGAGTATTTTAATTTGCTCGACCCGAGCAACGAGTACTCGAGCATTTTAGTGCTCGCTCATCACTAATGACAACCAAAAACATCCAAATAATCCTGATCAAAAAGTTCACATACCCTGGTGATTTTGGCCTGATAACATGCACAGAATTTGACACAAATGGGTTTGAATGGCTACTAAAGGTAACATCCTCACCTATGACCTGTTTGCTTGTAACCAGTGTGTGTGCATAAAGCTGAGTGAGTTTCTGGGATCCAGCCACTGACGTTTCTGGATTTTGAGATGGGGAAAGCAAAAGAATTATCAACAGATCTACGGGAAAAGGTAGTTGAACTGTATAACACAGGAAAGGGAGGCAAAAAGAGTATAACACAGGCAAGGGATACAAAAAGATATCCCAGGAATTGATAATGCCAGTCTGCAGTGTTCAAACTGTGATTAACAAATGGAAAATCAGATGCTCTGTAAAAACCAAACCACAGTCAGGTAGACCAACAAAAATTTCAGCCACAACTGCCAAGAAAATTGTTCGGGATGCAAATGTGACACCCCAGGGGTCTGGTTGCCACAGTGATAGAGATATTACGTCTGAGAGCAGGTGGGAGGTCTCTTGGTCAGGAATCCTATGCATGCCACACCTCCTGCCCAGTCCTGGGAGGGGAAGAACTTCCCCTATATAAACCTAGGGCTGAGGCAGGGTTAATGAGTAGAGAAGAAGTAGAGACAGAGAAAAGAAGCAAATATAGGAACAGAACATCAGGAGCTCTGTGGGAGCAGTGTTACAAGGAGTCAGGGGCTGGCAGCTGCAGAGCTCGCCCTGACTGAGAAGATTTCTTACCGGACCCGGAGTCCGAGGCTGTGGGGACTAACTCCTACCCAGCAGCAGAATCCGTCAGGCAGGGGATTCCAAGTCCTCTGGCCAAGAAACCCGAAGGCACGGTCACACGCGTGGGACCAGCACCGCCGTCGTGGAGCGGAAGCTACTAGAAGGCCCCGAGTCACCGGCCATACGGGTGAGCACCACACGGTACACTCAGGGACCTGGGCTACTTATACCCGCCTCTAGCAAGGTAGCCAGAAGAGTACAGTTAGTTTGGGAGGCCTACAACTCCGCCTGGCCAGGGGAGATCCCATCTGCTCAAGGACTGACCAGGCCCCAATCGCTAGCCAGTACTCCGGGAGGGTCTATCTTTGTCACCAGTAAAGACCCTGAACTACACCGTACCGTCTCCGAGTGGTTCCTGCTACCCCCATCATCCACGTCGGCTGCCCTGAGGCCATACCCCTCCCGTTGGGGGTTATACCATCACGCTGCACAATCCTACCACCGGCCTCAGCGGTCTGCCCTGCAGCAGCAGCTCCTTAGCTGTACTCAACGGGTGGCGTAGTCGTCCAACATCTACCGCTGATACATCGCCGCTCAGTTTGACTCCCTGGGCACGGACCGGGTCACCGCCACGAGACTACAACCCTCAACAGATCCGGCTCCGGGTAAGCTCCCGCGTGCGCAACGCAGCGCGACACAGGCCCAGGGGCGCGTCAACTTTTGGCGTAGTCGGCAGGATCTCGTGCCCGCAACCACCGGGTACTGCGTGCCTGAAAAAGACTGTTCAAACTTACCTGTGGTGAAGATTCCCGCCATCCGGCGCCATTTCCAGCCTTCTTCCCGCCTTCCGTGGAGTTTTCCCGCCGTTGGACGCCATCTTGAAGACGTCGCGCGGGAAGAAGAGGGGCGTGGACTCCAAAAGCGCGCGAGAACTGAAGCCCCGCCTCACGTCCGGACGTCGCGTAAGGTCCTGGAAGGAGCCCAGCAGACGCCGACGTCACAGGAGCGCGACGGAAGGTCCTCAACCCTGACGATCTACTGCGGAGCCGCGGCCTACGGAAGAGGATCATCGCAAGGTAGGCCACGGTCCACTAGGGGGGAGGAGGATGTCGGATACGGAGGAGAGCTTCACTGCCTCAACCCCCGCCAGCGCCACCGCTGCTGCAGTCATGCCTTTCACCATGCCCTATATCCCGGGAGCGGCCTGGCTACCCCAGTACTCAGGGGAGTCACATACCCTGCATGACTTTAGAGAAAAGCTGGATAGCCTCTTCCAGGTGTACCCCTCACAGAAGAGCAAAAAGTGAGCATCCTGGTGGCCCAATTAACTGGGGCAGCCCGAAGGGAGGTAAAGTCCTGGCCACCTGGGGGGAGGACTGTCGCAGGGATACTAACCCGGCTGAGGGACACCTTTGATACCCGCACCTCAGCCGAGATCAAGCTTAGATTCTACGGGTGCAAACAGCGGGCACATGAGAGTATAAGGGACTATGCCCTGAACCTACAAGAGGCCCTGAGAGCCATTAAGCAGACCGACCCTGACGGCGTGGGAGACGTGGACAGGCTGTTGACTGAACAATTTATAGAGGGTTTATATTGCAATGCCCACCGAACCCAGTTGCGGGCAATGGCCTTACAGGACCCTCATCTGGGATTTGCACAGTTCAAGGACAGAGCTATCCGGGTGCTTCGAGAACCGGCACCAAGTGGCGTTGTGACCCCCAGACGCCCCACTACCACTTACCACCAGGAGGCGGCGCCCTTGTCGGCAGGGCCTGTGGGAGCTGATGCGCAGGCTTTGAACAATGACCCGGCTCCAGACCTGCACCATCAGGTCCAAGAGCTAGCTAAAAGCGTTGCTGCGCTAACCCGAACTGTGCAGTCTTTACAGGTTTCTACTCCAGGGAAGATCCAGCTGGCATCCGGACCGGAGGACATCCCGTGGCGTCGACCAAGGAGGACCCCACCGGCCAGAGGAAGACCCAGCGACCGATACAACGAGGACGGACGACCCATCTGCCGCCGCTGTAATCAACCCGGACATATGGTAAGGTACTGTCCTTTAAACTGGCACAACCTAGGGTAGAGGGCCAACCCCTAGGAAAAAGATCATCAGGCCCATCGAACTGGCGCGACAAATATGTGGGAGGACGTCCAGTCTTGCCTGTGGTACTGGATGGCATTCCTATGAGTGCCCTACTGGACACCGGGTCACAGGTCACCACCATCCCGTACGTGCTCTTCAAGCAGTACTGGAATGACTCGGATATTACCCGCTACCCTGACGACGACTTGAGTATCATCGCCAGCAATGGTCAGCCCGTGCCACAGATCGGATTTAAAGAGGTGACCATTAAAATTGGTAGAGTTGAACTGGCAGCACAGGGACTGATCATTGTAGACATTGACAAACACGAGAGTCACCCAAAGATAACTCTAGGAACTAATGTAATTGAAAATTGTCTTGCAGAGGTGATTTTCCTTTTACAGCAGGTTGCCAAGAACGCCAGCTCCGGCGAGCAGCGAGTGCTCCAAAAAGAGATCCGGGCACTGATGCGACGGCAACAGGTGGAACTCTCCGGCGGTGAGATTGGTAGCGTGAGAATGTGTGACCCTTTCCCTATTGCCATGCCCCCAAAAAGTGAAATGATGATTTGGTGCCGGGCAGCTATTGGTCTGAGAGGTAGAGATTACCAGGCAATGGTAGAACCAGTTTACTCAGACAGTAGGCCCACCATCTTGACAGCACGGGGGGTGGTTAATGTACGCCATGGGAGGGTGCCCGTTCGCATAATCAATATCGGGAAGAGGGAATTGTACCTGCCCCGGTATGCCACGCTAGCCAAATTATATACCATTAACCAAAATGCTATACAATCTGTGGAACCCTTGCCTCCATCTCACCCGGAGGAAGGTAACGGCTCTAAGAAAACAATGGAGGACTGGTGTCAGCAACTACATTTGGGTACTGACTCCACTCCCTCACACCAGAAACAGGGAGTCTATCGGGTGGTTCAAGAGTACGAGAGAGTGTTTAGTAAACACCCGTTAGACTTCGGGCGAGTCAAGGGGGTAGAACACCACATCCCCACGGGAGACCATCCTCCCATAAAAGAGAGGTATCGACCCGTACCCCCTGCACACTACCAACACGCCAAGGGGATGCTTAGAGACATGAAGGAGGCTGGGGTGATCAGGGATAGCTGTAGCCCCTGGGCAGCTCCACTAGTCTTAGTCAAAAAGAAAGACAACACCATGAGGATGTGTGTAGATTACCGGAAAATCAACTGTATCACACACAAGGATGCGTACCCCTTACCAAGGATAGAGGAGTCTTTGGCTGCTTTAAGATCTGCTAACTTCTTCTCTACCTTGGATCTCACTAGTGGGTACTGGCAGGTTCCTGTAGCAGAGGCGGACCGGGAGAAGACCGCATTCACCACCCCGATGGGACTTAGCGAGTTTACCTGTATGCCGTTCGGACTCTGCAACGCACCAGGAACCTTCCAACGATTAATGGAGTGCTGTCTGGGCCACAGAAACTTCGAGACGGTCCTGTTGTACCTGGACGATGTCATCGTATATTCTAAGACTTATGAGGACCACCTGAAACACCTGGCGGAAGTGTTCGAAGCTCTGGCAAGCTACGGCCTAAAGGTGAAACCCTCCAAGTGTCACCTCCTGAAACCAAAGGTGCAGTACCTGGGACACGTGGTGAGCGCTGACGGAGTGGCTCCCGACCCTGATAAGATCACCGCAATTAAGGAATGGCCAAGTCCCTCCAGTGTAAAGGAAGTGCGGCAGTTCCTCGGGTTGGTAGGCTACTACCGCAGGTTCATCCCCGGTTTCACCAAAAAGGCAGCTCCTATGCAGGACCTCCTGATAGGCCAGTCCCGGAAGGCCAAGAACCAGAAGCCGCCCTTCAGATGGGAGAAGTTGGAAGAAGAGTCCTTCCGCCAGCTGAAGATGGCCCTCACAGGGGATGAAATCCTGGCGTACCCGGATTACAGCCAGCCCTTTATCCTCTACACCGACGCAAGTAACATCGGGCTAGGAGCCGTGCTGTCCCAGATCCAGCAGGGGAAAGAGCGAGTAATCGCTTACGCCAGCCGAAAACTGCGACCCACTGAAAGAAACCCTGAGAATTACAGCTCATTTAAGCTAGAGTTCCTGGCAGTGGTGTGGGCAGTCACCGAACGCTTTAAGCACTACCTCGCTTCTTCCCGGTTCGTCGTGTACACGGATAACAACCCGTTGACACACCTGGACACGGCAAGACTCGGTGCCCTAGAGCAGAGATGGATGGCCCGCCTGTCCAACTACGAGTTCACCATCAAATACCGGGCAGGACGCTCCAATACCAACGCGGACGCCCTGTCCAGGATGCCAAACCTACCGGACGTAGGAGAAGATCCAGAGGGACTGGAAGAAGTCGAACTCCCCGCGTTTCACCGTCATGGGACTATCCAGTATTCCCATCGGGTAAGGAGTAAGCAAGGCGCTACGCTTAACCCCTTACCTCACTACAACTGGGCGGAAACGCAAGACAGTGACCCTGCCGTCCGGCTGGTGAAGGAGATGCTGACTCGGCCAGAGGCTTGCCTTGACCCAGATGCTCCGGAGGAAGCCAAGCAACTGTGGGCAGAAAAGAGTAGACTGTTCCTTTACAAGGGGAAGTTGTGCCGCAGGATGGTTAACTCCCGGACGCATGAACTAATCTGGCAAGTAGTGGTGCCACGACGAGACACAGCCATGGTGATGGAGGCATACCACGATGGAGCTGGGCATTTCGGATGGAAGAAGCTGGAGTTCCTGCTGCGCGGGCGGTTCCATTGGGTAGGCATGAGGGGAACCATCGAGAGGTGGTGCAGAGACTGTGGCCCGTGCAACCTGAGGAGGAAGGACCGTGCCAGCCAGAAGACTCCCCTGCAGTCCATCGTCACCCGGCAGCCGTTGGAACTGGTAGCCTTGGATCATGTAAAACTGACCCCAAGCAGAAGTGGCTACGTCTACGCGTTAACCATCGTGGATCATTACTCCCGGTTCTTGGTTGTCGTCCCCGTCAAGGACTTAACGGCTCAAACAGCAGCTAGAGCCTTCCAGCAGCACTTCTGCCGTCCACACAGGTGCCCGGACCAAGTGCTGATGGACCAGGGACCTGCCTTTGAAGCGGAGGTCTTCCAGGAATTCTGCAATCTGTATGGCTGCCGGAAGATAAGGACGACACCCTATCATCTGCAAACTAATGGACTTTGTGAGAAAATGAACCAGGTGGTAATGGATCTTCTGAAAACGTTGCCCCTGGAAGAACGCAGTCTGTGGCCTGAGAAGCTGCCCGATCTGGTGGACCTATACAACCACATCCCGGTAGGTTCCACCAACTGTACCCCGGCTTACCTAATGAGGGCGAGACCTGGTAAGTTACCTGTTGACCTGGAAATGGGAGTCCTGACACCCGAGGACACTTCACCAGAAGCAGACTGGGACACAGAGAGGCAGCAGCAGTACCGGAAAGTACAGGAGAGCGTGGAGCGAAGTCTCTGTCAGGCTAGGGAGAGACAAGAGAAAACTTACAACCAGTATGCTCCCGCTGTTCCCCTGGTGCCCGGAGAGCAGGTCTTGAAGAGGAAAAGACGGCTCCACAAGTTGGACGACCAGTGGGAGAAGGACCCGTACACCGTACTGCCCTCAAGCCACGAGAACCCGAAGGTCTGTACCATCAGTAAAGACGGAGGGGAGACCACAGCCATTGTATCCCGGGATCACCTGAAGAAGTGTCCTGAACAGCTACGGAACCCTGAAGAGGAACAAGAAGACCATCGACCCGTAGAGGAAAGGGAAGATATGGTTTGTACTGTGCTCGGAGACTTCCCTCGGTCTTGGACTCAAGTCAATGGTGCTGTTGTGGTACCCGTACTCACCTTCCTCCAACCAGCATCCCAAGCACCTACGGAGCAACAGGTAGAGCTGGAAGAACAGCCGGTCCAGGAGGCAGAAGACCCCACACCAGCAGATCAGGAGGATCAACCCTCTGCTTGCAGTGAGCCTGCCATATCCCTAGTGAGCCAAAGGGCCCGTAGACAGCTGCCCAATTTACCCTTGACAGCTCCTACACCCTGTAGTTCAGGGCCAGACAGTCAGCTCCGTAGGTCCACTAGGGCCACTAGAGGCCAGTTACCCGCACGTTGGAGGATTTGAAGTGTATAAATTGTTTTATTTGTGGTTACCTGTTTTTCTTGTTGCTTGTGTATAATTATGTGTTTCTAGTTGTTTATAGGAGTCTTTGGTGGATTTACCGGGAATCCTGTGTACATAGTTGGAGCGTAACCCAGGACGGACTAAAGACTGTTAAGGACTCGGGGCAGGACAGACCCCTACCTGGTTACGTCTCCCTGTTTTGGTGAAATGGACACCTTGCTTTCTTCCAAGACTGCACCCGGTTACGGACATGCCGTGACCACCTTTATGTGTTTCTTTATTGTATTGTTATTGTTATATCTTGTTATGTTTTTCTAAAATATGTTTAGTCCCGGAGTACTAAATTTCACTAGGGGGGAATGTGACACCCCAGGGGTCTGGTTGCCACAGTGATAGAGATATTACGTCTGAGAGCAGGTGGGAGGTCTCTTGGTCAGGAATCCTATGCATGCCACACCTCCTGCCCAGTCCTGGGAGGGGAAGAACTTCCCCTATATAAACCTAGGGCTGAGGCAGGGTTAGTGAGTAGAGAAGAAGTAGAGACAGAGAAAAGAAGCAAATATAGGAACAGAACATCAGGAGCTCTGTGGGAGCAGTGTTACAAGGAGTCAGGGGCTGGCAGCTGCAGAGCTCGCCCTGACTGAGAAGATTTCTTACCGGACCCGGAGTCCGAGGCTGTGGGGACTAACTCCTACCCAGCAGCAGAATCCGTCAGGCAGGGGATTCCAAGTCCTCTGGCCAAGAAACCCGAAGGCACGGTCACACGCGTGGGACCAGCACCGCCGTCGTGGAGCGGAAGCTACTAGAAGGCCCCGAGTCACCGGCCATACGGGTGAGCACCACACGGTACACTCAGGGACGTGGGCTACTTATACCCGCCTCTAGCAAGGTAGCCAGAAGAGTACAGTTAGTTTGGGAGGCCTACAACTCCGCCTGGCCAGGGGAGATCCCATCTGCTCAAGGACTGACCAGGCCCCAATCGCTAGCCAGTACTCCGGGAGGGTCTATCTTTGTCACCAGTAAAGACCCTGAACTACACCGTACCGTCTCCGAGTGGTTCCTGCTACCCCCATCATCCACGTCGGCTGCCCTGAGGCCATACCCCTCCCGTTGGGGGTTATACCATCACGCTGCACAATCCTACCACCGGCCTCAGCGGTCTGCCCTGCAGCAGCAGCTCCTTAGCTGTACTCAACGGGTGGTGTAGTCGTCCAACATCTACCGCTGATACATCGCCGCTCAGTTTGACTCCCTGGGCACGGACCGGGCCACCGCCACGAGACTACAACCCTCAACAGATCCGGCTCCGGGTAAGCTCCCGCGTGCGCAACGCAGCGCGACACAGGCCCAGGGGCGCGTCACAAAGAAAAACCAACAAATAACATCAGCTGAGAACACACTTAGGGGTGTACTCACTTTTGTTGCCAGCGGTTTAGACATTAATGGCTGTGTGTTGAGTTATTTTGCAGGCACACCAAATTTACAGTTAAACAAGCTGTACACTGACTACTGTACATTGTATCAAAGTGTCGCATCTTCAGTGTTGTCCCATCAAAAATATATATATGTATTCCGGCCCATTTTTGGAGTTTTGTGTGAAATTATGTCCAATTTGCCTTTTTTTCCTCAGTTTTTTTGTGTTGTTCCAATAAACACAAAGGAAATAAACATGCGTGTAATAAAACATGTGTAATTTTCTGAAACAATTTCAAGGGTGCCAGCACTTTCCGCCATGACTGTATATGCAGGTAGAGTCCTTAACCCCTTTACAACCCAAAGTGGTTTGCACGTTAATGAGAAGGCCAATTTTTACAATTCTGACCACTGTCACTTTATGAGGTAATTACTCTGGAACGCTTCAACGGATCCCCCTGGTTCTGAGAATATTTTTTCATGACATATTGTACTTTATGATTGTGGTAAAATTTCTTCAATATCACTTGTGTTTATTTGTGAAAAAAACAGATATTTGGCGAAAATTTTGAAAATTTTGCAATTTTCAAAATTTGAATTTTTATGCCCCTAAATCGGAGAGATATGTCACACAAAAAAAGTTAATAAATAACATTTCCCATATGTCTACTTTACATCAGCACAATTTTGGAACCCAAATTTATTTTTATTAGGGAGCTATAAGGGTTAAAATTGACCAGCGATTTCTCATTTTTCCAACAAAATTTACAAAACCATTTTATTAGGGACCGCATCACATTTGAAGTCACTTTGAGGGGTCTTTATGACTGAAAATACCCAAAAGTGACACCATTCTTAAAACTGCACCCCTCAGTGAATCGGGTCATCATGGCAACATCCGGGAAGCCGCAGCACACATTGCTAGACGCCGGCAGGAGAGGTGACTATCCCGATCACCTCCCCTTGCCCCCGCAATGCTGCGAATGACTTCGATCGCAGCATTGCGGGGGTTAATGTGCGGGACCTCTCCCAGCACATAGCACCGGGTGTCAGCTGTGACAATCAGTTGACACCCGGCGGCGATCACACCCGCACAGCCTGCGATCGCAAAGATGTACTAATACGTATCAGGCTCTTAAGTCCCAGGGCGCAGATACGTATCAGTACGTCTTGGGCTTTAAAGAAGTTAAAATTATGTGAAAATGGGAAAAGTCACAAAACTTTGCAACTTTTCAAGAGCTTTATGCCAGTTTTCTGGCAAAAACACTGGTGAATCGGGTTCATAATCTCTAATCCTTTCAGCTCCCTTTAATTAGACTACTTTCAACAAACTAATTATAAGTATTGGGTCTGTTTTTTTTTTAATGCTTTTAAAATAATTGTAAATATTTTCAACCCCCTTTTGTTATAAGGATTTCCCAAAAATTAGCTAATCATAGGTTGTCCTGCATTCGTGACAGTGATTGACTGCGCGGTCACTTGGAAGTTTACATTGGCATCACTACAGGGCCGGTAAAGAAGGACTGTCAGGGACCCCCAGAGTGTGGTAAAATGCGCCAACTAATTCATAATTCATTTAATTCTCACACAATATACTAAGTTAGTGTAAGTCTACAAAAAAGCAACAAAACTTGGTGCTAAAAAAATTGAGCATAACTTTTTGAAAAATGAACCAGGTTATGCCAAATCTTACATATTTTGTGACTTTGTGATCAGTTATCAACACAAATATTTTACTCAAATTACCAGATCGATGGATAAGAATTGGGACTTTTCCCTAAATCTCTCCAAACCATCACCGCTTATAGAAGACCACCCTCATATCCAGATCAGATTTTCTGTGAGAGATGCCCAGATTCACAATATAGTATGCATACTGGCCATCTATGAGAAGTCCACCCCAATGGAAGTCCAGTTATTAAAGAGGATTTTACTGTTTATATAAGGGGCAGACAATGACAGTGAAGGGCCCTTAATCAGGACTTCTGATCTGGGCCCCCCACCCTCCATCAGGCACCACCTACATATACATTTCCATGTATATTTATATTAGGCACACATATAAAATTTGCACATGCTAATACTCTATGCACATTTTAACGTATGCATATACATAGTGCACACAAACATAAAATACGGACATACACATAAGATGCACATACACAGTATAGAGTCCCGGTAGTCCTCATAGTTTTAAGCATGGACCCTGGCAAATTGTAGACGGACTTTTATTGTTCATGGGCTTTAAGGGAGAGAGGCTTCCTTTGTGGAGGACACTCATGAATGCCATTCATTTGCAGTGTACACCGTGTCGTGTCATGGAAAACACTCGACCTGGTTTGGCTTTCTACTTCTTCAGCTAGTAACATAGTTTGTAAAGCCGAATAAAGACTTGAGTCCATCAAGTTCGACCTGTTAGTTCTGTAATTGCTAAAGTTGATCCAGAGGAGGGCAAAAACCCCAAATGATTTGGCCAATCTTCACCTGAGGAAAAATTCCCTCCCGACTCTGAAACCAGCAGTCAGAATAAATCCCTGTATCAACCTACTATTTTATTTTATTTTTAAGTATATGCTGAAATCTGCCTGGTATCTAGAAATGCATCCAGTCCCCGCTTGAACTGGTGTATTGAATCCGACATAACCGTCTCCTCACTCAGTGAATTCCATATTCTCACTGCTCTTACCGTAAAGAACCCCTTCCTATGCTGGTGCTGAAACCTTTTCTCTGCCAGTTTTAGTGAGTGCCCTCTTGTTACCGTAATATCCCTCCTTTTGAACAAATCCCGGGCAAGATCTCTATACTGTCCCCTAACATATTTGTACACATTTATTATGTCCCCCCTCAACCTTCTCTTTTCCAGGCTGAATAGTCCTAGTTTTGCCAACCTCTCTGGGTATTGCAGTCCCTCCATTCCCTTTATTAATTTTGTTGCCCTCCTTTGTACCTTTTCAAGCTCATTTATATCCTTTCTACAGTGCCTACAAGTAGTATTCAACCCCCTGCAGATTTAGCTGGTTGACACATGCGGAATTAACTTGGCATTGTGACATTTGTACTGTAGATCAGCCTGGAAGTGGGAAATGTACTGCAGCAAATTTTGTTTTTGTTTTTGTTTTTTTGTTTTTTTTAAAAATGTTAAAAGTTAATTCAGAGTGTCATTTATTATTCAACCCCTCAAACCACAAGAATTCTGTTTGGTCCCCCAAAAGTATTAAGAAGTAGTTCAGGCACCAAGAATAATGAGCTTCACATGTGTGGATTAACGATCTCTTTTGTCAACCTTTTCTGACTATTGAAGACCCTCCCCAAACTTGTGAACAGCACTCAGACATGGTCAACATGGGAAAGACAAAGGAGCATTCCAAGGCCATCAGAGACAAGATCGTGGAGGGTCACAAGGCTGGCAAGGGGTGCAAAACCCTTTCCAAGGAGTTGGGCCTACCTGTCTCCACTGTTGGGAGCATCATCCGTAAGTGGAAGGCTTATGGAACTACTGTTAGCCTTCCACGGCCAGGACAGCCTTTGAAAGTGTCCTCCCGTGCCGAGGCCAGGCTTGTCCGAAGAGTCAAGGCAAACCCAAGGACAACAAGGAAGGAGCTCCGGGAAGATCTCATGGCAGTGGGGACATTGGTTTCAGTCAATACCATAAGTAACGTACTCCACCGCAATGGTCTCCGTTCCAGACGAGCCCGTAAGGTACCTTTACTTTCAAAGCGTCATGTCAAGGCTCGTCTACAGTTTGCTCATGATCACTTGGAGGACTCTGAGACAGACTGGTTCAAGGTTCTATGGTCTGATGAGACCAAGATCGAGATCTTTGGTGCCAACCACACACGTGACGTTTGGAGACTGGATGGCACTGCATACGACCCCAAGAATACCATCCCTACAGTCAAGCATGGTGTTGGCAGCATCATGCTGTGGGGCTGTTTCTCTGCTAAGGGGCCTGGCCATCTGGTCCGCATCCATGGGAAGATGGATAGCACGGCCTACCTGGAGATTTTGGCCACTAACCTCCGCTCCTCCATCAAGGATCTTAAGATGGGTCTTAATTTCATCTTCCAACAAGACAACGACCCAAAGCACACAGCCAAGAAAACCAAGGCATGGTTCAAGAGGGAAAAAGTCAAGGTGTTGGAGTGGCCTAGTCAGTCTCCTGACCTTTACCCAATTGAAAACTTGTGGAAGGAGCTCAAGAATAAAGTCCACATGAGACACCCATAGAACCTAGATAACTTGGAGAAGATCTGCATGGAGGAGTGGGCCAAGATAACTCCACAGACCTGTGCCGGCCTGACCAGGTCTTATAAAAGACGATTATTAGCTGTAATTGCAAACAAGGGTTAATCCACAAAATATTAAACATAGGGGTTGTATAATAATTGACCCACACTTTTATGTTTAAAATTTAATAAAATTCAACTGAGCAACATAACTTTTTGGTTTGTAAGATTTATGCTTCTGTTCATAAAACCTACTCTCGTTTGCAGTTTGAAGGCTCTAACTTATTTGCATCTTATCAAACCAGCTAAATCTGCAGAGGGTTGAATACTACTTGTAGGCACTGTATATATTGGGGCCCATAACTGAGCACAGTATTCCAAGTGTGGTCTGACCAGTGCTTTGTACAGTGGAAGAACAATGTTCTCATCCTTTGCAGCTATACCTCTTCTGATACATCCCATTACCCTGTTTGCCCTTACAGCAGCGGCCTGACTTTGGGCACTCCAATTTAGTTTGCTATCAATCAAGATGCCCAAGTCCTTCTCCATCTCTGAATTCCCCAATGATTTCCCATTCAGTGAGTACTGGTGACTTCCATTTTTCCTTCCCATATGTATGACCTTACATTTCTCCTCGTTAAACCTCATTTGCCATTTAATGCTCCACCTACCCAGCTTATCCAAATCCCTCTGTAGGTCTGCACTGTCCTCTTTTGTATTAATTGTTTTACATAACTTTGTGTCATCTGCAAATATAGATATTTTACTATTTATCCCGTTGACTATGTCGTTAATAAAGATATTAAATAACATTGGGCCTAGTACAGACCTCTGTGGTACCCCACTAGTGACGCTTACCCAATCTGAGTATATTCCATTTATAACCACCCTCTGCCTTCTATCCTTTAGCCAGTTAGCTACCCACTTGCAGACATTTTCCCCCAGCCCCATCATTCTCATTTTGTATACCAACCTATTATGTGGCACGCTATCGAACGCTTTTGAGAAGTCGAGATACACGACATCCACTGGTTCCCCCTGATCTACTCGAGAGCTAACCTCCTCGTAGAAGTCAATCAGGTTTGTTTGGCAGGAGCGATTCCTCATGAATCCATGTTGGTTCGGGATTAAAAGATTATTAGCATCAAGATGCTCCGTAATTGCCTCTTTAATGAAGCTTTCAAAAATTTTGCCCACAACGGACGTCAGACTCACCGGCCGATAGTTTCCGGCGTCACTTTTCGCTCCCTTTTTGAATATTGGCACTACATTCGCCTGTCGCCAATCAAGTGGCACAGACCCAGTCTCAACAGAGTCCTTAAATATAAGATATAACGGTCTGTCTATCACATTACTTAGTTCCCTTAGTACCCGTGGGTGTATGCCATCAGGTCCTGGTGATTTGTTTATTTTAATGTTACTGAGGCGTTTCTGTACCCCAGCTTGGGTTAGATTTGTCATACTTAGTGGAGGATTAAGCTTGTCCCTTCTCATTTCTCCTGTTAGTTCGATTTCCTTTGTGAAAGTTGTCGAAAAAAAATTATTTAATAGATTAGCTTTATCCTCATCTAATAGCAATGAATTTGCCTGTCGATTTTCTTCTCATCAGAAGAAGCTTTTGTTTAGATGTTAACTTCCATCTGACTGATAAGAAAAGCTTTGCTGATCTTCTTGTAGACTTCACATTTTTTGTAAAGAAATTATTTTCTTTCTCAGAAATGTCTTGTGACATTTCTCTTCTATGTGGTGCCACTTATCCTTCTCATCAGAGGACTCTTTTGTTTAGGTGTTAACTTCCATAGTCGGCCTGGACGTCTCTGTAAGATGGTTGCAGTTCCATCTTTGTTATAGTTTTGCATCACTTTTGCTACAGTATTCTGACTGATAAGTAAAGTTTTGCTGATCTTCTTGTAGACTTCACTTTTATTGCAAAGAAATTATTTTCTTTCTCAGGTTTTGTGACATTTCCCTTCTATGTGGTGCCATTGCTGATAGCATGAAATGGGAAGGAGTTTTCTTTATTAAGTAACTTCCTTTTACAGACACCTGTCTGCTGGACATCTGTTTAATGAATAATTACACTTACCTGTGGTTCAGTTCTTGTTAATTAGAATTTTGTTGTCTAAACTTAGCTTTTCTCTTAAGACTGTTACTGGGATGTTCTCATTTTTGAAACATGATCTTGAATGAGTTTGTTAAGAAAATTACTTTTTTGGGGTCTGCAAAATACCAAATCCTGTTTGCATTCAATGGCTCAAATTTGCGAGAGTATTTTGTAGTATGGTATCCCATATAAAATGATGATTCTGAAAGGAAACTACAGGTTTGCTGACAAATCTATTTGGGTGTACTGATTTATGCTAAACACTGTATATATATATATATATATATATATATATATATATATACCTTATAAGTTTGGTATCACAGTAATCGTACTACTGACTCTGAATCATTTTGTCAGTTTGTTTTTACAACACAATACACACTGTAAATTGAAGGAACCCAAACCTGGCATTTTTTCTCATTTTTCAACACATTATATGATAAAATGGATGGTGTTGTTCAAAACTACAACACTAAGCGTCAGCACACTGTGATTTGCTGATCTGTAAGATGCGTTCTTTGTGCTGTGAAAATACACAGCTGTGATATCTCACCAAATATTCATAGTGGGAACTTAAAATTATGTTTTTCTGCCATGATTAAGGATGGTTTGGATGTATGAAACATGTTGACCTTTTATTTCTATCTTTGTGGAATTAAGGCTGCATGAACCAGTCACCAACCATTATCTGTATATGTACAAATATTAAGTGCTACTGAGTGCTGTAGGAAAAACTTAGAATAGTGAGGTGATTTGATAGTCCTGCCACAAATAATCTGTTTCTGCTGCACACTTAAAATCTCTGATAGTGGGAATGAACCTGATTGCCTGCAGTAGTGCACTCCTGAGAGCTGGTGCAGCAGAGAAAATGTCTTGGACATGAGAGTGGGAGGTCCTGATTATGGAGGATGTTAATCTTAGCTTATTGGGGTGTAGATATGGTAGAGATGCAGGACTGTGCAGCAGTGTGGAGAGGTTTGTGGATGAGTGTAATGACTGGTACAGGGTGGAGGCACTAGTGTAACTGCTGGACAGAAATATGAAACTGACTGCTGCATTAAGGATAATGAGAAATACATTTAGTGAGAAGAAGAGCAATTAGTGAGTTACAAGTATTTGTGAATTCAAGACAAAAAGGAATCAGAGCAACAGTAACAGATTTTACTTTTTTTTAATTAATAATGGGATGAATAAAATCGTGAACATTATCAATAGACTAAATCAAAGTCAGGAAGATAGCCGAGGTCAGATACCAGGTGATCAGTAAATGACAAGTCAGACGAGCAGTATGAATACTGCGGAGCCCGATGACAGAGGCGTTACTGAAACTTGTCCAGGTTGACCAGTCAGAAGGCCACAGGTAGATGGTGAAGGTCCTTCTATACAGCTCCAGCAGTGATGATGGATCTGCTGGACTTCAGGGCGCTGGATGCTTAGGGCTCCCGTCTTTTAGATGGTTTTAGGGCAACAGTGACAGCATGCAAATGCGCGAGCAGCCCTGGATAATCCACGCCGGCAGGATGATAATATCCGGCGGAAGATGGAACCTATGAGAAGAGAAATAAATATAATGTAAGTGATGGGACTCCATATTACATGATAATGCTGTGCAGTCACTGTGGCCGGACGGCAGAGGAATATTATCATACAGAGGTCAGGGGTCATTGTCAGCAATCATACATGTGACAATCCCATCACTGACAGATGACATCTACTCCACATGAATTATTCTCACTGACATCACACAACATGGAGTTGATTCTCACACTTACCTCGTCTCTTTTTCCCATTTTTTCCATTTTCTGAGTTTTGTTGCTCCATACTCAGATTTATTGCTGATTTTCTTTCTTCATGAGATGGAAATTCTGATGAAAAATTAAAAAAAAATCAGTAACAATATCTTCTTATAGGATCTGCTTTGTCATAATATGGATAACATAAGAGACCTATAGTATTGTATAAAACCATGTGGGAATATTTGAGCCTTGAAGTCAACATTCACATTGCTGGTGCTGTAGACATGTACATACCTGGCAATTGGGACGAGGGTGGCAAGATGGTAACAGCATTGTCTGTATTACATACAGGAACAGATACTTTCTGCCTGTTTGAAGAAGAAAAACATGTAAATCTCAAGTAAACTCCGTATAAAAGGGGTTGTCTCACTAGAAGAACACCGACTATAAGGCCTAGTAGGACATATGACTGTCATAGTGGGGAAGGTCTTCTTCTCAAGACTACCTTTTATAGAGAGCTGAGAGGAAAACAACTACCAAGAATGGCCGGCATTTCATACTACATCTCTCCTACAGTGAGGACAGCACTAAAAGTGCATGACCGGCCACAATTATGGGCTGTTATCTCCAACAATTCTGAAAGCTGAAAGCACAATGACCCATAACCATGGGGCGGTGGATGCTGCATTTGATATTATGGTATTTATGTCCTATATTTGGTGTTGTGCACATATATCAGCCTGGAGCTCCCAGTAATGACCCCATAATCTACTCACATTTCTGAGATGTTTGTGTTGGACACTCTGTACACTCTGGAGGGGCCTTGGGATCCTCGTTGTTCACCATCCCATTAGTGGTGGTAGAGTGCTAAATGTGGATAACAATAAGTTATTAAATATACATACTTTTTAATTTTATACATACTTTTTTTGCACATATTTTGGATTTATCGATCACATACTTACTTTAGAAAGCCTCTCAGAAGATGATGATGCAAATATTCGGAAGATAAAGTTCTCATCGTCCTCACTTGTGCCCTCCTTATCCTCTGAGACCAGATGGTTGTTTTCATCAGAGTGATCTACAAGACATAGGTAAGGAAGGATTGTTAGAGGGTGTCAGTATAACACAGTCGCTATATCTCACTAGGTTACTAGATGATACAACGTAATATACAGAATACATGAAAAAAAACTCCTGTACAAAATTAGGGAAATGGGGATACAGTACGAACCCATGGTCAACATAGCTGAGATCCATGAAACATGGATAACATAGTAGACCAGAAAAAACATGTGGAAATATTTGAGCCTTGAAGTCAACATTCACATTGTTGGTGCTGTAGACATGTACATACCTGGCAATGGGGACGAGGGTGGCAAGATGGTAACAGCATCGTCTGTATTACATACAGGAACAGATTCTTTCTGCCTGTTTGAAGAAGAAAAACATGTAAATCGTAAGTAAACACAGTATAAAATGGGTTGTCTCACTATAAGAACACTGACTATAAGGCCTAATAGGACATATGACTGTCATAGTGGGGAAGGTTTTCTGCTCCAAACTACCTTCCATGGATCAGAACACAACTACCAAGAATGTCTGGCAAGTAATACTACAGCTCTCCTACAGAGTAGGCAGTGCTAAAAATGCATGACATGCCACAATTATGGGCTGTTATCTTCGGCATTTTCTGAAGCCAAAAGTACAATGACCGTTAACCATGAAGCGGTGAATGCTGCATTTCATATTCTGTTATTTATGTCCTATATTTGGTGTTGTGTACATAGATCAGCCTGGAACTCCCAGTAATGAAGTAATGACCCTTTCTAATCTACTCTCATTTCTGAGATGTTTGAGTTGGTTTCTGGTGTATACTCTGGAGGGGCATTGGGATCCTCATTGTTCACCATCCTGGTAGCGATGATACAGAGCTAAATACGGATAAAAATAAGATATAAAATATTTTTTTTATGTACTTTTAGAGTTTTTTTAAATCTTTTTTACATATTTTGGATTTATTAATCACATACTTACTTTACAAAGCTTTTCAGAAGATGATGTAAAATTTTGGAAGTCAAGGCTCTCATTGTTCTCACTTGTGCCTTCCTCATCCTTTGAGACCAGATGTTTGTTTATATCAGAATGATCTACAAGAAATAGGTAATAAGTCACAACGGTCACATATAAACTTCCTATATTCACAATGTATCGCACAAAAAGCTCCAGCTGAAGCAGCCCAGCTTCAAAGGAAGATACATAAACTAGTAAGTAAAAGAATAAACTTTATTTCCAATTTTTTTTTAAAAACAAAAATTATTTAAGAATAGTTAAAAAACAGAGACCATCGGGTTCCATCCAACAACATGGTACATATAAAACAGGATACACTGGTTAAGAAACCCCAGACGGTGTTCCCAAAATAGATGCAAAATTAATTGTATAGCATAGCCCTATTAAATCATCTTATGACAGCCAAGAAATAACAAGGTAGATAAACCCAAAATTGGAGGCTAAATTGCTACGCTAGATTACTGCGCTATACTTAGTTACTTATCTCAAACATGAAAAGTGCAAAGTGCTTATATAAGGGAAGTCCCTTTGTTATGAGTTGAGACAGCTAGATGTAAGGCAATAGATGATAAGTGGTGAGAAGGACTCAATGATTTACATATGTACTCACATGAGGAGGGATGGAACCTACCCCGACGACGCCGTTTCCCAAAAGTGCTTCTTCCAAGGGGGCGTGTGTGCATGTGCAAAGTGTCTTGTTTAAATCTGGTGGTAATCAGCTGTTTAGAAGGAGTGATTATGGAGTACCGCGGCGCGTGCGCTTACTACTAGGACTTCCGTTTCAAACCAAATTGACTTCCGGGGTATAGCGCTTGACACGCATGCGATGGAACGCATCAGTGTCTATCGCGCATAGCCGGAAGTCAGACGGGTCCATTCGTGCGCACGCGCACTCTCCATATTAAAATCCCCATATAGAGGTAACGTAGTTGGAGGGGGGCATGTCTATCAGGGCATTGCGGCTGTAACTGTTTTGTCTGAACGGGGGACACTAGAGAAGAAAGAAAGGCATGAACAATTAAAAAAAGATAAATAGCTAAAGCGAAGTAATGAAGTGAAACAGTGTCGAGTAAAGACAATATGTATAAAGATCATATATGGATGTTAATATACATGTGAAAACAGTGTTGAGTAAAGACAATATGTGTGAAAATCATAAATGAATGATAATATACAGACAATAATTCAATAATACTACAAAAATAGGAAAATAATAATAATGATAATAAGAAAAGGTGAAGGTGAAAAAAAATTAAATAATAAGTAAAACAACAATTAATACAGTACAAAATGTAGCGCCGGCGTCCCTGCCCTCTGCTAGGCAGGGACGCTGTTCCCCTCAGCTCCCTGCTCCGTGCCCGGCGTCCTCCTCCCGCTCTGCTGGCAGCGCGCGCTCCTTCCCGTCCACTGTGCTTAGGGCGCGCGCTCTCCCTCCCTCTTAAAGGGGCCGCGCGCGCCGTCCTAAGGAGTCCCCGGCCAATGGCCGGAGGACTTCACCATATATAAGGCACCTCCTCCAAAATGGAGGTGCCCGAGCAATGTTGTTGCACTGTTTACTACTCTGCTTCAGCCCTCAGGTCCCGTTGCCAGTTACCTGCCAGTTACCTGCCAGATTCCTGCCTGATTATCCTCTACCTGCCTGCGAGTCTGAGGTCTGACGGTCTGCCTTACTACTCCTGTCAGTCTGTATAAGGACCAGTCTGCCCGCTCACCTGGGAGCGCACATCAGCCACCTGCCTGCTTGCCCGAGGTCCGACAGTCTGCCTTCCAACTCCTGTCAGTCTGTCTATGGACCAGCTTGCCCGCTCACCTGGGAGCACACACCTGCTACCTGCCTGCTAGTCTACCTGGAGGCTCCGCCGTCACGTGCTGTGACCACCTGCCTGTCCAATGACTCCTGCTCGCTCACCTGGGAGCGCGCATCTGCTGCCTGTCTGCTAGCCTACCTGGAGGCTCTGCCGTCACGTGCTGTGACCACCCGCCTGTCCAGAGACTTCTGCCCGCTCACCTGGGAGCGCTCATCTGCCGCCTGTCTGCTGGTCTTCCTGGAGGCTCCGCCGTCACGTGCTGTGACCACCCGTTCATCCAGAGACTCTCGCCTGCTCACCTGGGAGCTCACGTCTATCATCAGCCGCCACAGGTCGTACCAACCCTTTACCTAGAGACTGCCCCGGTCACTTGCCGTGACCATCTGCCCGTTCATCCAGAGACTGCCCCGGTCACTTGCCGTGACCATCTGCCCGTTCATTCAGAGACTGCCCCGGTCACTTGCCGTGATCATCAGCCCGTTCATCCAGAGACTGCCCCGGTCACTTGCCGTGACCTCCAGCCCGTTCACTCAGAGACTGTCCCGGTCACCTGCTGTGACCTCCTGCCCGTCTTCCCTGGTCGCCACCCGCTCCCTTACAAGGACTGCCCCCTTGTATAGTAGCTCAGAGGTTCCGCCTCCCAGACCCGTTACACAAAATATATTACAGAAGGAAAATATTCATAATAAAAATGAGTTGCAAAGTCCAAGATAAATACTATTTCTTAAATTCATGTGTTTTCTTATTCTTTATCTTCCTATTATGAAAAAAACAAAAACCCAGGGCTGAGGAGAGACAACTTCAGACACCGCAGCAAATCTCCAGACATCAAATAGGGGATCCACTCCAAGACTGTACCCACAGAAAGAATCAGCAATGAGTACTGGAAAGTAAGTACTAAAGTTAAAACCATATAAAAACACAGAAGACATACACAATAAAATGGTACCTCACTAGAGGAAAAAGAGATGGTACGGGCAGTATAGCTTATTATAATGAGGTAATAAGTAATTGATAAATAAATAAAGTGATATAAAAGGGTGGTAGGAAAAACAGCAAGTATAAAAGTAAGAAATATAACTATAAGAAGGCAGAGAAACCAAATTGTTCATTTAGGCCTTGAGGTGAAACAGTACCCAATCTGAAAATCCATTTGCTTTCGAGTCTAGCAAGGGCCTGACCCAAATCACCACCCCTACTTCCCATGTCAATCTGGTCGATCCCCTTTATTCTCAACCCTCTGGGATCACTATTGTGGAATATTTTAAAATGTCTGGGGAGAGTTCGTAGACCAGATATGTCATCCATATGAATCGACTTCTCGATGTCCAATATGTGTTCCCGAGTCCTTACCTTAAGCTCACGAGTGGTGAGACCGATGTAGACTTTTTTACACGGACACTCGACATAATAAATGACACCCTTAGAATCACAAGAGAGGGTTTTCCTAATTTCATAAATCCTACTATTGTCATAATTTGAAAATTCAGTAATGTTGGTCATGTTTCTACAGGCCTTACATCTACCACACTTGGTAAAGCCAAATTTTTTTCTCATGGATCCAGTAGCGCATTGATCCCTCTCATAGTAGCTATGTACCAAGGAGTCCTTAAGATTCCTCGATCGCCTAGCCACTGCTATAGGTTTGGGAGGTAAAATTTTCTGCAGAATTGGATCGGTCAGGAGTATGTTCCAGTGTTTCTTCAGGATGGACATAATCTCTGGCCATAGGACATTGTAGTCAGATATAAATCTGACTACTTGCTGGTCATTCTCCCTTCGGCTTTTAGTCCCAAATAGCAGTTGTTCTCTGTTAGAGCTAACTGCTTTTTGATATCCAGTTTTGATATTCCTATGGCTGTATCCGCGATCCTTAAAACGCCTAATGAGATCCTGAGAGTGTTGAAAAAAGGACGCATTATCGGAACATATCCTTCTTATTCTAAGAAATTGTCCTGTGGGTATCCCCCTAATTGTAGAGGGAAGATGGGAGGAAGAACTATGCAGCAAGGAATTGGTAGCGGTCTCTTTTCTGTAAACATCGGTTAAGATGTGACCATCACTAGAAGTCCATATGTGTAAGTCCAGAAAATTGACCTCTCTACCTAGTTGAAATGTAAGTTTAATATTCAGTTCATTCTGATTTAGCCTTCGCATAAATTTATCCAGCTGCGCAGAAGTGCCCTCCCAGATGAACCAGACGTCATCGATGAATCTCATCCACCCCTGTACGAGGTGGATGTCCTCGATGACGTCTCCCTGAAAGAGGCACCTTTCCCATGCTCCTAAAAACAAATTTGCATAAGATGGAGCACATGAAGCCCCCATGGCAGTCCCCTGTTTTTGTAAAAAAATTTGCTTGTTAAAAATAAAAACATTATGCTCAAGGACAAATCTCAAGAGTGTTAAGATCAGGTTAGTAGTAGGTTCATCAATACTGCTTTCTTTCAGAAAAAGTGCTACAGCCCCAAGACCATCCTCATGCCTGATGGAGGAGTATAGAGCCTCCACATCAGCTGTAACCATCACTGATTCAGGTTCAATCTGTATTGAATTTAATCTTCTCAAAGCCTCGGTAGTGTCTTTAATAAAAGAGGGAAGATTACGAACCAGAGGCTGTAGATAAAAATCAATGATGGTACAGATATTTTCACAGAGATTCCCATTCCCAGAGATTATTGGTCTCCCAGGGGGGTCAAATTGATCTTTATGCACTTTAGGTAATAGATATAGAGCTGCCAATTTAGGTCGAGTTTTTTTCACTAAGTCAACTAATTTTTTAGGAATGATGTTGGCTTCAAAAGCTCTTTCAAGAATTGTAATCAACTCTGAAATTGGGTCAATGGATTATAGCTCAATCTTTGGTAACATCCCGGGCAGTTGAGAATTTTATGAGGCTGTTTCTCATAAAGGTGGGTGGGCCAAATGACCACATTCCCACCTTTATCAGCTGGCTTAATGACAACATTGGGTAAGTTTTTCAGCTGATCAAGGGCTAATTTTTCATCTCTATCGAGATTCAACCTGTTCCTAGGACTATGTGGAAGTTTTTCAACCTCAGAAGTGACAATCTTAGTAAAGATGTCAACTGCTGAGCAAGTGGATAAGGGGGGAAAAATTTTTTGGTTTCTTTAGTAGATGCACAGGAAACCTACCTCTGCTACTAAATGTGTTCTCAGCCTCCAGCTCCTCCAGATCCTTAAGAGCCCTCTTTTCCATATCAGTGGGAAAGAGGGAATCCAATTCAGGTTTGAAGTGAAGTTTCTGTAGTAGAATTTTTCTTGAAAACAGGTGTAGGTCCTTCACCACCGTGAATTGGTCTAGATGTGAAGAAGGTGAGAACGTTAAGCCCCTTTCCAGGACCCTAACCTGTGCATCTGAAAGTACAAAATTTGGCTTTACCAAGTGTGGTAGATGTAAGGCCTGTAGAAACATGACCAACAGTACTGAATTTTCAAATTATGACAATAGTAGGATTTATGAAATTAGGAAAACCCTCTCTTGTGATTCTAAGGGTGTCATTTATTATGTCGAGTGTCCGTGTAAAAAAGTCTACATCGGTCTCACCACTCGTGAGCTTAAGGTAAGGACTCGGGAACACATATTGGACATCGAGAAGTCGATTCATATGGATGACATATCTGGTCTACGAACTCTCCCCAGACATTTTAAAATATTCCACAATAGTGATCCCAGAGGGTTGAGAATAAAGGGGATCGACCAGATTGACATGGGAAGTAGGGGTGGTGATTTGGGTCAGGCCCTTGCTAGACTCGAAAGCAAATGGATTTTCAGATTGGGTACTGTTTCACCTCAAGGCCTAAATGAACAATTTGGTTTCTCTGCCTTCTTATAGTTATATTTCTTACTTTTATACTTGCTGTTTTTCCTACCACCCTTTTATATCACTTTATTTATTTATCAATTACTTATTACCTCATTATAATAAGCTATACTGCCCGTACCATCTCTTTTTCCTCTAGTGAGGTACCATTTTATTGTGTATGTCTTCTGAGTTTTTATATGGTTTTAACTTTAGTACTTACTTTCCAGTACTCATTGCTGATTCTTTCTGTGGGTACAGTCTTGGAGTGGATCCCCTATTTGATGTCTGGAGATTTGCTGCGGTGTCTGAAGTTGTCTCTCCCCAGCCCTGGGTTTTTGTTTTTTTCATAATAGGAAGATAAAGAATAAGAAAACACATGAATTTAAGAAATAGTATTTATCTTGGACTTTGCAACTCATTTTTTATTATGAATATTTTCCTTCTGTAATATATTTTGCACTGTATTAATTGTTGTTTTACTTATTATTTAATTTTTTTTCACCTTCACCTTTTCTTATTATCATTATTATTATTTTCCTATTTTTGTAGTATTATTGAATTATTGTCTGTATATTATCATTCATTTATGATTTTCACACATATTGTCTTTACTCAACACTGTTTTCACATGTATATTAACATCCATATATGATCTTTATACATATTGTCTTTACTCGACACTGTTTCACTTCATTACTTCGCTTTAGCTATTTATCTTTTTTTAATTGTTCATGCCTTTCTTTCTTCTCTAGTGTCCCCCGTTCAGACAAAACAGTTACAGCCGCAATGCCCTGATAGACATGCCCCCCTCCAACTACGTTACCTCTATATGGGGATTTTAATATGGAGAGTGCGCGTGCGCACGAATGGACCCGTCTGACTTCCGGCTATGCGCGATAGACACTGATGCGTTCCATCGCATGCGTGTCAAGCGCTATACCCCGGAAGTCAATTTGGTTTGAACGGAAGTCCTAGTAGTGAGCGCACGCGCTGCGGTACTCCATAATCACTCCTTCTAAACAGCTGATTACCACCAGATTTAAACAAGACACTTTGCACATGCACACACGCCCCCTTGGAAGAAGCACTTTTGGGAAACGGCGTCGTCGGGGTAGGTTCCATCCCTCCTCATGTGAGTACATATGTAAATCATTGAGTCCTTCTTACCACTTATCATCTATTGCCTTACATCTAGCTGTCTCAACTCATAACAAACGGACTTCCCTTATATAAGCACTTTGCACTTTTCATGTTTGAGATAAGTAACTAAGTATAGCGCAGTAATCTAGCGTAGCAATTTAGCCTCCAATTTTGGGTTTATCTACCTTGTTATTTCTTGGCTGTCATAAGATGATTTAATAGGGCTATGCTATACAAATAATTTTGCATCCATTTTGGGAACACCGTCTGGGGTTTCTTAACCAGTGTATCCTGTTTTATATGTACCATGTTGTTGGATGGAACCCGAAGGTCTCTGTTTTTTAACTATTCTTAAATAATTTTTGGTTTTAAAAAAAATTTGGAAATAAAGTTTATTCTTTTACTTACTAGTTTATGTATCTTCCTTTGAAGCTGGGCTGCTTCAGCTGGAGCTTTTTGTGCGATACATTGTGAATATAGGAAGTTTATATGTGACCGTTGTGACTTATTACCTATTTCTTGTAGATCATTCTGATATAAACAAACATCTGGTCTCAAAGGATGAGGAAGGCACAAGTGAGAACAATGAGAGCCTTGACTTCCAAAATTTTACATCATCTTCTGAAAAGCTTTGTAAATTAAGTATCTGATTAATAAATCCAAAATATGTAAAAAAAAATTAAAAAAACTCTAAAAGTACATTAAAAAAATATTTTATATCTTATTTTTATCCGTATTTAGCTCTGTACCATCGCTACCAGGATGGTGAACAATGAGGATCCCAATGCCCCTCCAGAGTATACACCAGAAACCAACTCAAACATCTCAGAAATGTGAGTAGATTATAAAGGGTCATTACTTCGTTACTGGGAGTTCCAGGCTGATCTATGTACACAACACCAAATATAGGACATAAATATCAGAATATCAAATGCAGCATTCACCGCTTCATGGTTAACGGTCATTGTACTTTTGGCTTCAGAAAATGCAGAAGATAACAGCCCATAATTGTGGCAGGTCATGCATTTTTAGCACTGCCTACTCTGTAGGAGAGCTGTAGTATTACTTGCCAGACATTCTTGGTAGTTGTGTTCTGATCCATGGAAGGTAGTTTGGAGCAGAAAACCTTCCCCACTATGACAGTCATATGTCCTATTAGGCCTTATAGTCAGTGTTCTTATAGTGAGACAACCCATTTTATACGGAGTTTACTTGAGATTTACATGTTTTTCTTCTTCAAACAGGCAGAAAGAATCTGTTCCTGTATGTAATACAGACGATGCTGTTACCATTTTGCCACCCTCGTCCCCATTGCCAGGTATGTACATGTCTACAGCACCAACAATGTGAATGTTGACTTCAAGGCTCAAATATTTCAACATGGTTTTTCTGGTCTACTATGTTATCCATGTTTCATGGATCTCAGCTATGTTGACCATGGGTTCGTACTGTATCCCTATTTCCCTAATTTTGTACAGGAGTTTTTTTTCATGTATTCTGTATATTACGATGTATCATCTAGTAACCTAGTGAGATATAGCGACTGTGTTATACTGACACCCTCTAACAATCCTTCCTTACCTATGTCTTGTAGATCACTCTGATGAAAACAACCATCTGGTCTCAGAGGATAAGGAGGGCACAAGTGAGGACGATGAGAACTTTATCTTCCGAATATTTGCATCATCATCTTCTGAGAGGCTTTCTAAAGTAAGTATGTGATCGATAAATCCAAAATATGTACAAAAAAAGGATCTATAAAATTAAAAAGCATATATATTTAATAACTTATTGTTATCCACATTTAGCACTCTACGACCACTAACGGGATGGTGAACAACGAGGATCCCAAGGCCCCTCCAGAGTGTACACCAGAATCCAACACAAACATCTCAGAAATGTGAGTAGATTATGGGGTCATTACTGGGAGCTCCAGGCTGATATATGTGCACAACATCAAATATAGGACATAAATACCATAATATCAAATGCAGCATCCACCGCCCCATGGTTATGGGTCATTGTGCTTTCAGCTTTCGGAATTGTTGGAGATAACAGCCCATAATTGTGGCCGGTCATGCACTTTTAGTGCTGCCCTCACTGTAGGAGAGATGTAGTATGAAATGCCGGCCATTCTTGGTAGTTGTTTTCCTATCAGCTCTCTATAAAAGGTAGTCTTGAGCAGAAGACCTTCCCCACTATGAAAGTCATATGTCCTACTAGGCCTTATAGTCGGTGTTCTTCTAGTGAGACAACTCCTTTTATACGGAGTTTACTTGAGATTTACATGTTTTTCTTCTTCAAACAGGCAGAAAGTATCTGTTCCTGTATGTAATACAGACGATGCTGTTACCATCTTGCCACCCTCGTCCCCATTACCAGGTATGTACATGTCTACAGCACCAGCAATGTGAATGTTGACTTCAAGGCTCAAATATTCCCACATGGTTTTATACAATACTATAGGTCTTTTATGTTATCCATATTATGACAAAGCAGATCCTATAAGAATATATTGTTACTGATTTTTTTTTAATTTTTCATCAGAATTTCCATCTCATGAAGAAAGAAAATCAGCAATAAATCTGAGTATGGAGCAACAAAACTCAGAAAATGGAAAAAATGGGAAAAAGAGACGAGGTAAGTGTGAGAATCAACTCCATGTTGTGTGATGTCAGTGAGAATAATTCATGTGGAGTAGATGTCATCTGTCAGTGATGGGATTGTCACATGTATGATTGCTGACAATGACCCCTGACCTCTGTATGATAATATTCCTCTGCCGTCCGGCCACAGTGACTGCACAGCATTATCATGTAATATGGAGTATCATCACTTACATTATATTTATTTCTCTTGTCATAGGTTCCATCTTCCGCCGGATCTTATCATCCTGCCGGCGTGGATTATCCAGGGCTGCTCGCGCATTTGCATGCTGTCACTGTTGCCCTAAAACCATCTAAAAGACGGGACACCTAAGCATCTAGCGCCCTGAAGTCCAGCAGATCCGCCATCACTGCTGGAGCTGTATAGAAGGACCTTCACCATCTACCTGTGGCCTTCTGACTGGTCAACCTGGACAAGTTTCAGTAACGCCTCTGTCATCGGGCTCCGCGGTATTCATACTGCTCGTCTGACTTGTCATTTACTGATCACCTGGTATCTGACCTCGGCTATCTTCCTGACTTTGATTTAGTCTATTGATAATGTTCACGATTTTATTCATCCCATTATTAATTAAAAAAAAGTAAAATCTGTTACTGTTGCTCTGATTCCTTTTTGTCTTGAATTCACAAATACTTGTAACTCACTAATTGATCTTCTTCTCACTAAATGTATTTCTCATTATCCTTAATGCAGCAGTCAGTCTCATATTTCTCTCCAGCAGTTACACTGGTGCCTCCACCCTGTACCAGTCATTACACTCATCCACAAACCTCTCCACACTGCTGCACAGCCCTGCATCTCTACCATATCTACACTCCAATGAGCTAAGATTAACATCCTCCATAATCAGGACCTCCCACTCTCATGTCCAAGACATTTTCTCTGCTGCACCAGTTCTCAGGAGTGCACTACTGCAGGCAATCATGTTCATTCCCACTATCAGAGATTTTAAGTGTGCAGTAGAAACAGATTATTTGTGGCAGGACTATCAAATCACCTCACTATTCTAAGTTTTTCCTACAGCACTCAGTAGCACTTAATATTTGTACATATACAGATAATGGTTGGTGACTGGTTCATGCAGCCTTAATTCCACAAAGATAGAAATAAAAGGTCAACATGTTTCATACATCCAAACCATCCTTAATCATGGCAGAAAAACATAATTTTAAGTTCCCACTATGAATATTTGGTGAGATATCACAGCTGTGTATTTTCACAGCACAAAGAACGCATCTTACAGATCAGCAAATCACAGTGTGCTGACGCTTAGTGTTGTAGTTTTGAACAACACCATTCATTTTATCATATAATGTGTTGAAAAATGAGAAAAAATGGCAGGTTTGGGTTCCTTCATTTTACAGTGTGTATTGTGTTGTAAAAACAAACTGACAAAATGATTCAGAGTCAGTAGTACGATTACTGTGATACCAAACTTATAAGGTTATATATATATATATATATATATATATATATATACAGTGTTTAGCATAAATCAGTACACCCAAGTAGATTTGTCAGCAAACCTGTAGTTTCCTTTCAGAATCATCATTTTATATGGGATGCCATACTACAAAATACTCTCGCAAATTTGAGCCATTGAATGCAAACAAGATTTGGTATTTTGCAGACCCCAAAAAAGTAATTTTCTTAACAAACTCATTCAAGATCATGTTTCAAAAATGAGAACATCCCAGTAACAGTCTTAAGAGAAAAGCTAAGTTTAGACAACAAAATTCTAATTAACAAGAACTGAACCACAGGTAAGTGTAATTATTCATTAAACAGATGTCCAGCAGACAGGTGTCTGTAAAAGGAAGTTACTTAATAAAGAAAACTCCTTCCCATTTCATGCTATCAGCAATGGCACCACATAGAAGGGAAATGTCACAAAACCTGAGAAAGAAAATAATTTCTTTGCAATAAATGTGAAGTCTACAAGAAGATCAGCAAAACTTTACTTAACAGTCAGAATACTGTAGCAAAAGTGATGCAAAACTATAACAAAGATGGAAGTGCAACCATCTTACAGAGACGTCCAGGCCGACTATGGAAGTTAACACCTAAACAAAAGCGTCCTCTGATGAGAAGGGTAAGTGGCACCACATAGAAGAGAAATGCCACAAGACATTTCTGAGAAAGAAAATAATTTCTTTACAAAAAATGTGAAGTCTACAAGAAGATCAGCAAAGCTTTTCTTATCAGTCAGATGGAAGATAACATCTAAACAAAAGCATCTTCTGATGAGAAGAAAATCGACAGGCAAATTCATTGCTATTAGCTGAAGAAGTAGAAAGCCAAACTAGGGTGAGTGTTTTCCATGACACGACACGGTGTACACTGCAAATGAATGGCATTCATGAGTGTCCTCCACAAAGGAAGCCTCTCTCCCTTAAAGCCCATGAACAATAAAAGTCCGTCTACAATTTGCCAGGGTCCATGCTTAAAACTATGAGGACTACCGGGACTCTGTACTGTGTATGTGCATCTTATGTGTATGTCCGTATTTTATGTTTGTGTGCACTATGTATATGCATACGTTAAAATGTGTATAGAGTATTAGCATGTGCAAATTTTATATGTGTGCCTAATATAAATATACATGGAAATGTATATGTAGGTGGTGCCTGATGGAGGGTGGGGGGCCCAGATCAGAAGTCCTGATTAAGGGCCCTTCACTGTCATTGTCTGCCCCTTATATAAACAGTAAAATCTCCTTTAATAACTGGACTTCCATTGGGGTGGACTTCTCATAGATGGCCAGTAGGCATACTATATTGTGAATCTGGGCATCTCTCACAGAAAATCTGATCTGGATATGAGGGTGGTCTTCTATAAGCGGTGATGTTTTGGAGAGATTTAGGGAAAAGTCCCAATTCTTATCCATCGATCTGGTAATTTGAGTAAAATATTTGTGTTGATAACTGATCACAAAGTCACAAAATATGTAAGATTTGGCATAACCTGGTTCATTTTTCAAAAAGTTATGCTCAATTTTTTTAGCACCAAGTTTTGTTGCTTTTTTGTAGACTTACACTAACTTAGTATATTGTGTGAGAATTAAATGAATTATGAATAGTGTTGAGCCACCCCCGTAGTGTTCGAGTTCGGTTCGGTTCGTCGAACACCCGTGTGTTCGCCGAACTGTTCGTCGAACTGTTCGTCGAACACCTTCGAACACCGTTAAAACCAATGGCAGGCAAACAAAAACACATAGAAACACATAGAAAACACCTTCAAAGGTGTCCAAAAGCTGACAAACTGCTCAGAAGACATAACTAACACATGGAAAAGTGACAAGTACATATAGTCATGCGAAAATAAAAGAGGTGGAGGAGTAAAAGGAGGGGGAGACACAGATATAGGCATGTCATGCCCTTCTAAAATCCAAAAAGTGAGAAGCCGACACGGCCAGTCCGCTCCTGCCCGTGCCACCTCCGTGTCGCCGGGTTTGTGCCAGAGCCGCGGTGAACCCTGACGGCCAGCCCCCCTCTCCCAATACTGGTGCCTGTCCGCTGGTGGGTCGAGCGAGCCCCCCTGTGGTGTAGGCAGCTCTAAGCTTTTTAATTTAAATTGTCTCTCTAATTTGAATGAATACACTTTAAATCCATTTACAAGGATCTATTGGAGGGCAAGTCTCATGCCAGCAGCCGCGGTAATTCCAGCTCCAGTAGCGTCCACTAAAGCTGCTGCAGTTAAAAAGCTTTTATAAGCATCGAGCTCGCCTGTCCACCGCAAGGCATCCTACTGCCAGTCCCAGCCCCTATGCCTTGGGGTGCCTCCTGATGCTCTTCACTAAGTATCCCATGGTCCCGAAGCATTTCCTTTGAAAAAATTAAGTGTCTAAACTACAGGTGGTGTAGCTTGCTTAACAGCCGGGATAATCCGCTGACTAGCAGACACTGCTACTAGGCACAAAGTATTTCCTGGGCTAGATGCAGTTAAAAATTTGTAATTAGATACTCTCGTTGGATGCTGAGAAAGCATTCCATAGAGTCTCCTGGCACGCCATATATGATTCTCTTAAAAAGCTTGGGGTAGGGGTCTAGGGGACCCTTTTATAGCCAAAATCACGGCCCTGTATCGCAATACGTCACCTAGGCTGAAGATAAATGGAACTGTAGCACCCTGAGGGCTCGGTTGCTACAGACGTATTGCACCTCACCCAGAGGTGTGATATCTCACTCTCAGGTAAGGATGGAGTGTGGATCAGGACCCGACACCTGCATGCATTACACCACATTGCCGTGGGGCAGGGCGACCAATATGCCCCTGAGATGGGCACGACAGTCCCTGTCCCTGGCTGGAGTGGGGGGAGGGAACACTGAGGAAGGGGAACCCTGTAGTGCAGGAGCAGGGAGGAAGCAGTTCCTGGGTGCATTGAGAAGGGAGTATAAAAGGTGGGCACCATCTTAGTTCAGTGCAGAGAAGTCTGAGCAGAAGTGGCAGGGAGCAGGGGCTCTGCATGAGCTCTGCTCCGGAGGCGGGCCTAGTAACAGAGGCCCAGGCCTGGAAGAGGGAGAAGGAAGGAAGAGGAGCGGAGAAGGCTCCAGGAACGAGGAATGAAGGGATCCCAAGGGTGCGGACGGGCGAGTCGCCACCGCACGCCCGAATCCACCTGCGTGGAGGGGTCAGGCCAAAGGGGGAGACCGGTCCCCGAACTAGTGGAGGCAGGAAACGACCCTCAGCTAGAAACTGGAGGCTCTGACATTTTATGTGGCGCAGCCCCTCGCTACACCCGCTAGGAAGGCACCACATAGGGTCAGGGAAACTGGCGCCAAGTTTACCAAGAGGAGGCCCGAGGCAGCCGGACAGAAGTGTTGGTAAGAAAGGCCAGACAAAGGACACACAAAGGGGGTCCTGTGAAGTGCTCCAAAGTTATCTGGGAGTTGTCTGAGCCCCTCACCTGGTGAGCACAGTACGACGTGGGCAGCCGTTACCTGCAGATGTGGTCTGGATAATAAGAACTGTGAGTAAAGGCCCTGGACTGCATCACTGACTCCGTGTCGTTACTGCTGCTGCCCTGCACCATCACCCCCATCCTCCGCATACACTGCCCTGAGGCTATACTCCTCCCGTGGGGAGTTATGCTACGCTCTGCTGCCCCCACAACACCAGCCTCAGCAGTCTGCCCTGTAGCGGCGGTTCACTCTGACCGCAATCCACGGGTGGCGTAGTCGGACATTTAAACATCAAAACCACATAAATAGTTCCGCCACTGGTTTGACCGCCCTGAGCCACGGAACCGGGTCGCCGCCACGAAGACTACAACCACCAGCATCCACCAAAAAGGGTCCGGCTCCGGGTGTCCCAAGGCCCAGGGGGTGCGTCAGAACATTTTCATCACCTTTCACAATCACCAATGGGACAAGGCAGGGATGTCCTCTGTCCCCTCTCTTATACATCCTAGTGACGGTGCACCTGCTCTCATCAATTCGCCATAACCCCAATATTAGGTGGATTGAGGTGGGAGGCACCGAGTACAAGTGCTCTCTATTTGCTGATGATGTCCTAGTATATATCACTCAATCACATATATCCATCCCTGCTGTTATGGCTGAAATAGATCACTTTGTTACATGGTAAAATTTTAAAATCAATGCAGCGAAGTCTGAGGCCCTCGATGTCTCCCTCCCCAAATCCATATAGGATTCCATCCAGTCCAACTTTCCCTTTGCCTGGCCCTCACAGGGTATCAAATACTTAGGAATTCCTATTCATAGAGACCTCTCCCATCTATGTTATCTTAATTTTGGGCCCTTTATTGAACAATTCCATACAGACCACGGTTGGCAAGTTAGAACTGTAAGATTCACTACGTGAACCACTGGTGTTTTGTGGAAAAGCACATGTACACTGCGTTCCAAATTATTATGCAAAAAGTGTTTAGGAGTGATAAGGGAAGAATTTGTTTGTTTGTCAGTTAAACTCATTGATGGTGATGTGTGTCAGGGCTCTTTATATCACTGTAAGCAATTGCAGACACCTGTGCTAATTAGTTTGGCAGGTGTGTCCAATGAAAGGCAAGACTACTTAAGAAGGCTCTCTCACATTATTAAGCAGCCTACATTTTCTGCCAAAATGGGAAAGAAAAAGGATGTGTCGGCTGCTGAGAAGCAACAAATTGTGGAGTGTTTAGGTCAAGGCATGACTACAATCAACATTGTGCGATGATCAGGATGAAGTGTCTTGGCAATCAAGAAGTATGTAGCTGATTCACAGTACACACGTGTGCGTGCTGATAAGGGCAAATTGAGGACTCTTTCCTACAGGCAATTACGTCAGGTTGAAAGAGCAGCGGCAAAAAAGCCTTGTCATAGCAGCAGACAAGTTTTTGAAGCTGCTTGTGCCTCCAACGTCCCCCGAACAACAAGATGCAGGGTCCTTCAGAGGTTTGCAGCTGTGCATACGCCATCCTGTCGACCTCCTCTATCCACTTCACACAAGCAGAAACGGCTCCAGTGGGCCAAACATTACATGAAGACTGATTTCAAAACTGTTTTGTTCACGGATGAGTGCCGTGCAGCGCTCGATGGTCCAGATGGATGGAGTGGAGGATGGCTGGTTGATGGACACCCCACGCAAACAAGGCTACAGCGCCAACAAGGAGGAGGTGGAGTAATGTTTTGGGCTGGAATCATGGGGAGAGAGATTGTCGGCCCCTTTAGGATCCCTGAAGGCGCTAAAGATGAACTCCATAATGTATGTGGATTTTCTCAAACAGCACTTCCTGCCATGGTTCAAGAAGAAGAACCGTGTATTTCACAGCAAGATCATTTTTCTGCATGATAATGCACCATCTCATGCTGCACATAAAACATCTGCATCTCTGGCTGATATGGGCATAAAAGGGGACAAACTTATGGTGTGACCCCCATGCTCCCCTGACCTCTACCCCATTCAGAACCTTTGGAGCATCATTAAAAGGAGTGTCTATGATGGCGGGAGGCAGTTCACATCTAAGCAACAGCTCTGGGAGGGTATTCTGTCCTCATGCAAAACAATTGAAGCAGAAACCATCCAAAACCTGACAAATTCAATGGACGAGAGAGTTCAGAAGCTCCTTTCGAACAAGGGGTTCTATGTGAAAATGTAACATCACCTAGAATAAAGTTTTGAGTTGAAAACTGTTTGATTTCAGTTTCTAACAACCTGCTAATGCTTATAATTTCAAAAATGACCATTTTTTTGGTCTTTATTAAAATGAAAAGGTTGATCGAAAAGTTTGGGGGATCTAAGAGTGTGGCAACCCAGTAGTCATGATTACTTCGAATTCTGACAATATGAGGGTCATGCTGCAGGTAGTGCAGCAAGAAGGCACTTATGTGTCTTGCGCATCTCGGAGCCCCAAAATTATTTTTCGGGCTAGATGCAGCTAAAAATTATTTTTAATTTTAAATCTGGTGAAGCTTATTATAGATGGCCTAATAGGATCAGTGCTGCACACTGCTACAAAGCCCAAATTATTTTCCAGTCAAGATACAGATAAACATGATTAGTAATTTGAAAGCTTAAAACGGTTGGTAGGGTGATTTTAACCAATCATCAAGCTTTTACTCTCCCCAGGATGACACAGGGGTAGAAAAGTCGTTTCGGATCCATGATTTGTTCATCTTTATGAACGTGAGTCTGTCTACATTATCAGTGGAGAGCCGCGTGCGCTTATCTGTCAGCACACCACCAGCAGCGCTGAACACACGTTCAGACAGAACGCTGGCTGCGGGGCATGACAAGATCTCCAAGGCGTAAGTGGCTAGCTCCGGCCATTTATCCAGATTGGAAGCCCAAAAAGAGCAAGGGTCCAGTGACACAGTCGTGGCTTCAATGTTTACTTGGAGATACTCCTGTACCATCGTCTCTAGGCGTTGACTATGTGTCAGACTTCTTGTCTCCTGTGGCCTTGCAAAGGATGGGCTAAAAAAGTGGTGAAATGATTCCGCAAAATTGATGTTACCAGCAGATACTGTGGTTCTGTTACGGTTTGAGTGCTGAACACTTGACGGTCCCACGGTTGGCAAGTTGGAACTGTGAGATTCACTACGTGCACCACTGGTATTTTGTGGAAAAGCACATGTAAGATTCTGCAACAGTCTCTGCTGATACTCCTGCATGCGTGCATCCCTTTCTATGGCAGGAATAATTTCTGCAAATTTACTTTTGTACCGGGGATCTAACAGTGTGGCAACCCAGTAGTCAGGATTATTTCTAATTCTCACAATTCGAGGGTCATGTTGCAGGTAGTGCAGCAAGAAGGCACTCATGTGTGTTGCGCATCCAGGAGCACCAAGTCCCTGTTGTGTTGGTGGCGAGGTAACAATCATGCTTCCTTCCTCTGTCCTCTCCCCCCAACCTCGCACAACAGAAATGTGATCAAGGTCTCCCTCATCTGATGAGTCTTCCATCAGTTCGTCCTCCACTTCTTCCTGGGCTCCTGCACCTTCCTCACTAGTTTGGCTGCTACCATGCGCCCTGGTAAAATCATCTCCCCCACCCTCACATGCCTGCCGCCCTGGTGCTGCCGACCGTCTGGACCTTGCAGATGTTAGCCCTTCCGCATACAACTCCTCCTCCTCTACTTCCTCCACCTCCTCTTGTGCCACCACCTGACTCCGAATTCTGTTTAACATGTGCTCCAGCATGTAAATCACCGGAATAGTCATGCTGATAATGGCATCGTCAGCACTAAACATCTTCGTCGCCATTTCAAAACTGTGCAGAAGGGTGCATAGGTCCCTGATCTGAGACCACTCCTCCAGCGTGATTTGCCCCACCTCTGAATCTCGTTGGCCCAGGCTATATGTCAGAACGTATTGCACCAGGGCTTGTCGGTGCTGCCACAGTCGCTGCAACATGTGCAGAGTTGAATTCCACCGGGTAGGCACATCGCATTTTAGCCGGTGAAGTGGCAGGCCCAACGACTTCTGTAGAGATGTAAGTCGCTGAGCTGCGGGATGCGAACGGCGGAAGTGAGCACACAGCGACCGTGCCCACTGCAGAAGGCCATCTAGTCTGGGATAGTGGGCTAAAAATTGCTGGACAACCAGGTTCAACACGTGAGCCATACAAGGCACGTGTGTGACATTGCCCCGGCGAAGGGCCGCACCCAGGTTTGCAGCATTGTCGCACACGGCCTTCCCTGGTTTCAGGTCCAGTGGAGACAACCATTCATGAAATTGGTTCTCCAGAGCTGACCACAACTCCTCAGCTGTGTGACTCACATTTCCCAGACATTTCAATGTAAAAACCGCCTGATGACGTTGAGCCCTACTGCCAGCATAGTAAGGAGGTGTGCAGGATCCCTTCTGCGCAGTTAGAAAGCTTGTGGCATGACCAGACAGGCTTTGGGTGCAGGTGGAAGACCGAGAGGAGGTTGAGGAGGCAGAAGCAGTGGAGGAACTTTGACATAAAGAGGATTGACGCACAACTCGTGGGGACGGCAAGACTTGGACAGCAGCCCCTTGTCCTGCTGTCACCATAGTTACCCAGTGCCCAGTCAGCGACATGTAACGCCCCTGTCCATGCCTACTCGTCCAAGTGTCTGTGGTGAAATGCACCCTGTCACACACAGAGTTTCTCAAAGAAGCGGTGATGTTGTGTGCGACATGCTGGTGGAGCGCAGGCACACCTTTCTTTGAGAAGTAGTGCCGACTGGGCATCTGGTACTGGGGCACTGCGACGGACATAAGGTCTCGAAAATCCTCTGTGTCCACCAGGCGGAAAGGCAGCATTTCTGTAGCCAAGAGCTTGCAGATGGTGAAATTCAACCTCTTAGCTTTCTCATGGCTAGGAGGAAATGGTCTTTTACTTGTCCACATCTGAGGGACCGAGGGCTGGCTATTGTGCTTAGACGGGGTTGATACGGGTGTCCCCGGCAAACTGCCGGTCTGTGAGGAAGATGCAGGCGGACATGTTAGGTTGCCTTGATCCAAAGGTGGTGCTATCGATGTCGGACAGCGCTCAACACCATCTGGTGTTACCACCTCCAAAGAAAATGATGACCTGCCAATCACGCTGGCTGTTGCGGGTAAAGAGGTGGCAGGTCTGCGCCCCAAAACAGGTGTGACTGCTGTCCCCCCAGTCACAGAGGATGAAGAGGCCGCGGATGCACAAGATATGGCAGACGGTGGTTGGCCCGGCCGGCTAGGCCGCATTGTAGCACACTGAGCTTCCCACTGCAACTTATGCTTCATGTCCATGTGCCGGTTCATGCATGAAGTACTCAAACTATGTATTTTTTGGCCTCTACTTAGCTTTTGCTAACAAATGTTACAGATAACACGAGTTGGGTCATCTTTATCGATCTGAAAAAATGCCCAGGCTATGCAAGGCTTAGCACCCATGCGACCTGAAGAGCCACCACGACTTGTGGTGAGAGGCAGAGTTGTGTTTGAGGATGCAGTTGTTGACGTGCTTCCAGTACTACGTCTCTGTCCAGGAAGGCGCAACCTGACCTCGTCGTCACTAGCATCTTCCTCCACCTCCTCTGCTTACCTCATCTCTTGGCTGACTGTGGGTTGACAGTAAGTGGGATCTCCAACCTCATCATCATCACCCTGTGTGTTATCACACCCGTCGTCCTCAGAGCCAACCTGTTCCTGCCCTGACAAAAAACTAAAGTTGTCGCTCCAATCAGGTATTTGAGTCTTATCATCGTCTTCCTCATTGTCTCCACCAACAGGAGTTACAGTTTGGGAATGAGGGTCTACATTATGGTCAGAACCTTCTGCGTCTGGTCCTGGATCCGACTCATAAAGATTCTTGGCATCAGTGCAGATCATTTCCTCGTCTGGATTCACAGAAGCGCTGGAGTCGACCTCTGATTCCCAGGCTATAGTATGAGTAAACAGCTCTGCAGACTCAACCATCTGTTCTACCTCATACTCAGACAGGCAGCTGGAGATTTGGGAGCTGTGAGGAAGCAAGTGCGATTGGGGTGACACCTTTGAGGACTGGAGTATTTGTGATGTTGAAGTTGATGTGGAGGAGAGCCCACTTAAAGGAGCACTTGATATCCGTTGAAGCACCTGCTGTTTTTGTGCCTCATCTGGAATTTGTAGCGATTGGCGTGGCCGTAAGAAAGGGATCTTATCACATTGTCCGCTAAAAGAAGTAGACATTTTAGTTTGGCTGGAAGATGGTCTTTCTTCTGCAGATGTTACTGTTGCTTTAACACCTACCCCACGGACACAACCTTTTTTCCCCTTCCCAACACGCCTATTCCCCTTTCCACCAGCAGCAGGCCTTTTTCCACTCATTTTGGTGGTTAACTAATTCACAACTCTGGAGTTGTTTGCACAAAAAAACAATGGATGGTAACCGAGCAGAGCTGAGTGGCCAAACTGTGGTATTAGGCCAAAACTATTGGCTGGGTTAGATGCAGAAAAAAATTATTTTGAATTTGCAACCTGATGGAGGTCAGTATAGATGGACTAATACAACAAGTCCCACACACAGCTAGAAGCCCAATATTTTTTCAGAGGTAGATGCAGAAAAAAATATATTCAGTTTGCAACCTGATGGAGGTCAGTATAGATGGACTAATACAACAAGTCCCACACACAGCTAGAAGCCCAAATATTTTTTCAGAGGTACTGTAGATGCAGATAAAAATTATTTTTAATTTGCAACCTGATGGAGGTCAGTATAGATGGACTAATAGAGAAAGTCCGACACACTACTAGGAGACCAAATATTTTTTCAGAGCTAGATGCAGAAAAAAATTATATTCAGTTTGCAACTTGAAGGAGGTCAGTATAGATGGATTAATAGAACAAGACCCACACACAGCTAGAAGCCCAATATTTTTTCAGAGGTAGATGCAGAAAAAAATATATTCAGTTTGAAACCTGATGGAGGTCAGTATAGATGGACTAACAGAGAAAGTCCCACACACTACTAGAAGCCCAATATTTTTTCAGAGGTAGATGCAGAAAAAAATATATTCAGTTTGCAACCTGATGGAGGTCAGTAAAGATGGACTAATACAACAAGTCCCACACACAGCTAGAAGCCCAAATATTTTTTCAGAGGTAGATGCAGAAAAAAATTATTTTGAATTTGCAACCTGATGGAGGTCAGTATAGATGGACTAATAGAATGATGCTATGCCCAAAAGATTTTACTTCACTAGGTGCAGTAAAAAAATTGGTATTCTATACACAGGTGGTATATCTTGAAACACAGATAGGCTACTTCACTGACTAACACACTCTGCAATAGGCCAAAAAGGATTAGCTTTGCTAGATTCAGCCAAATGCTGTGAAAAAAACTTGCACAGCACTGGCACAGACCTGCCTGGCAAAAACTGATAGGAACTGATGTAACCTAGTCCTGAAAAGGACTCCAATTACAATTAGTCTTTACTCCCACAACCTATCTATTTAAGAGCACAGACCTCCCTGATAAAAGTCGTAGGAAATGCTGTAACCTAGTCCTTAAAAGGACTGCAATCACAACTATTCCCTACTCCCAAGCTATCTGTATATTTGTGCAAAAATTGGCTTGAAATTAACAAGGTATAGCGCACACAGCAACAGCGGTGCCGTCTAACACGCAGCTGCAGCAGTGAGAAAATGGTGGCGACGGGGATAATGGCTTGGTCTTATAGGGCAAGGACATGTGACATACACTGCCAATGACACATGCCCTTGCTTGTGTGAAAAAAAGCACTTCGCTCCGTGTGTGCGCTGCTGATAGGCTGACAGATTGCACCTCCCCACTGCAAATGCGGGAAAGAGAAAAAAAAATGGAGATCTTCATTATTCCTGCAGAGATCCATCCCCTGCCCCTCCCCCCACCCCGCTGTACACTCAAACTGCGTATTAACATTAATTTTCATCATTACTGAGAAAAAATCCAGTTATGATTTTGGTGCACGAACAGTTATCGAACATAACCTCGAACAGCCGAATTTTTCTCAAATTGTTCGTGTTCGCCGAACGGCTCGAACACCGCCCAAAACAGCTCGAATTTGAGATTGGCGAACAGTTCGAGTAGAACAACGCTCATCTCTAATTATGAATTAGTTGGCGCATTTTACCACACTCTGGGGGTCCCTGACAGTCCTTCTTTACCGGCCCTGTAGTGATGCCAATGTAAACTTCCAAGTGACCGCGCAGTCAATCACTGTCACGAATGCAGGACAACCTATGATTAGCTAATTTTTGGGAAATCCTTATAACAAAAGGGGATTGAAAATATTTACAATTATTTTAAAAGCATTAAAAAAAAAACAGACCCAATACTTATAATTAGTTTGTTGAAAGTAGTCTAATTAAAGGGAGCTGAAAGGATTAGAGATTATGAACCCGATTCACCAGTGTTTTTGCCAGAAAACTGGCATAAAGCTCCTGATAAGTTGCAAAGTTTTGTGACTTTTCCCATTTTCACATAATTTTAACTTCTTTAAAGCCCAAGACGTACTGATACGTATCTGCGCCCTGGGACTTAAGAGCCTGATACGTATTAGTACATCTTTGCGATCGCGCCCGCACACAAGCTGTGCGGGCGTGATCGCCGCCGGGTGTCAACTGATTGTCACAGCTGACACCCGGTGCTATGTGCTGGGAGAGGTCCCGCACATTAACCCCCGCAATGCTGCGATCGAAGTCGTTCGCAGCATTGCGGGGGCAAGGGGAGGTGATCGGGATAGTCACCTCTCCTGCCGGCTTCCAGCAATGTGTGCCGCGGCTTCCCGGATGTTGCCATGATGACCCGATTCACTGAGGGGTTCAGTTTTAAGAATGGTGTCACTTTTGGGTATTTTCAGTCATAAAGACCCCTCAAAGTGACTTCAAATGTGATGCGGTCCCTAATAAAATGGTTTTGTAAATTTTGTTGGAAAAATGAGAAATCGCTGGTCAATTTTAACCCTTATAGCTCCCTAATAAAAATAAATTTGGGTTCCAAAATTGTGCTGATGTAAAGTAGACATATGGGAAATGTTATTTATTAACTTTTTTTGTGTGACATATCTCTCCGAGGGGCATAAAAATTCAAATTTTGAAAATTGCAAACTTTTCAAAATTTTCGCCAAATATCTGTTTTTTTCACAAATAAACACAAGTGATATCGAAGAAATTTTACCACAATCATAAAGTACAATATGTCATGAAAAAATATTCTCAGAACCAGGGGGATCCGTTGAAGCGTTCCAGAGTAATTACCTCATAAAGTGACAGTGGTCAGAATTGTAAAAATTGGCCTTCTCATTAACGTGCAAACCACTTTGGGTTGTAAAGGGGTTAAGGACTCTACCTGCATATACAGTCATGGCGGAAAGTGCTGGTGACGCGCCCCCTGGGCCATGTTGTGTAGTGTTGCGCATGCGGGGAATACCCGGAGCCGGATCTGATAGGGGTAGTAGTCCTCGTGGCGACGATCCGGTCCGTGCCCAGGGTGTCAAACAAAGTGGCAGAACTTAGAATAAGATGTTATAGAGTTCGACTACGCCACCCGTAGATTGCGGTCAGTGGGGACCGCCGCTGCACTGCAGACCGCTGAGGCTGATGGTATTTGTGCAGCTGAGTATGGGATGACTCCCCACGGGAGGAGTATTGCCTCAGGGCAGCTAGTGTGGAAAATGATGGGAGTGATGTTGTGAGGGTCCCAGTGCTAGTGGTGCTGGAGCGGCAAGGAATCACAGAGCCGTGTGGTGCAGTTTCCAAAGCTTTACTCACAGTTGTTGCTCCGGTCACTTCGGCCAGCAGTGACCACCCGAGCCGCGCTGGGTCCACCAGGTACGGGACTCGGCCAACTCCCAGGCAAGTCCAGAGCGTGGTTCAGAGCTCCCTTCTCTTCCTCTCTACTGGCCGTCCCCACCAGGGACCCACCTATGTCCGGCTTCCTTGGGCCTTCTGGCGGCGAAACCTCTCCCGGTTTCCCTGACCCTATATGGCGTGCCTTCCTGTTGGATATGGTGAGGGGTCGCGCCAAGACTTGACCACGACCTCCGGTTCCTGGCTAAGGATAATTGGCCTCCACCAGTTTGGGATCCGGTACCCTGCTCTGCCAACCCTTCACCCGTTATCTCGTGGGATCTTAGGGTTCCCTCTTCACTTGCGTCTCTGGGCCTTTCCCTGTGTTCCTGTTCCTTTCTGTTCCTTCTTCTTCTTCCTTCTCTCTCTCTCTGCCTCAGGCCTCCACTTCAGGCCTGGTTCTGGAGCTGGGCCCGGACTGAGCCACAGCTCCCTGTCAGCCCTCTCTGGCTGAGCTCCTCTCTGAACTGAACTAACCGGGACTGCACTGCACACTGTTCTATCATGGTGCCCACCTTATATACTCCCTTCTGACACCCGAGCCCAGGTGACTAGCACCCAATGGGCTCCTACCTATGCCCAGAGTCCCTCCCCTCTCTGCTCCTACACCACTGGGATATTCCTCCCCCCTCCCCACTCCAGCCAGGGACAGACGCTGTCGTACCTGCACATCTATCTGGTGGGAGTACCGTTGATCTGTCCCCCGGAAATGGGGTGTGTGTGGTGCATGCAGCTTACTGAGCCCTGGTCCACACTCCATCCTTACCCGGGAGTGGAATATCACACCTCTGGTTCGAGGTGCAATACCCCTGTAGCAGCCGAGTCCTCGGGGTGCTACACTGGCACCTTTGAAATTGTTTCAGAAAATTACACATGTTTTATTACACGCATGTTTATTTCCTTTGTGTTTATTGGAACAACACAAAAAACTGAGAAAAAAAAGGCAAATTGGACATAATTTCACACAAAACTCCAAAAATGGGCCGGAATACATATATATATTTTTGATGGGACAACACTGAAGATGCGACACTTTGATACAATGTACAGTAGTCAGTGTACAGCTTGTTTAACTGTAAATTTGGTGTGCCTGCAAAATAACTCAACACACAGCCATTAATATCTAAACCGCTGGCAACAAAAGTGAGTACACCCCTAAGTGTGTTCTCAGCTGATGTTATTTGTTGGTTTTTCTTTGCATCCCGAACAATTTTCTTGGCAGTTGTGGCTGAAATTTTTGTTGGTCTACCTGACTGTGGTTTGGTTTTTACAGAGCATCTGATTTTCCATTTGTTAATCACAGTTTGAACACTGCAGACTGGCATTATCAATTCCTGGGATATCTTTTTGTATCCCTTTCCTGTGTTATACTCTTTTTGCCTCCCTTTCCTGTGTTATACAGTTCAACTACCTTTTCCCGTAGATCCGTTGATAATTCTTTTGCTTTCCCCATCTCAAAATCCAGAAACGTCAGTGGCTGGATCCCAGAAACTCACTCAGCTTTATGCACACACACTGATTACAAGCAAACAGGTCATAGGTGAGGATGTTACCTTTAGTAGCCATTCAAACCCATTTGTGTCAAATTCTGTGCATGTTATCAGGCCAAAATCACCAGGCTATGTGAACTTTTTGATCAGGATTATTTGGATGTTTTTGGTTGTCATTAGTGATGAGCGAGCACTAAAATGCTCGAGTACTCGTTGCTCGGGTCGAGCAAATTGAAATACTCGGGTGCTCAACCCGAGCAATGAGCCCAATATAAGTCTAGGGGAAACTTGAGCATTTTTCAGGTGGCTCCCAATGGCGGTCTGCAGAGGGCCTAAAAATTGCCCAAATCGATGGGAACTGTGCTCAAATGACATGGGAACAGCATGGGGAAGACCCCTGGAAGCATCTCTGACTCCCAGATCACTGCTGTCAACAACGTCGTCAGAGTATTACGCCACTTTTACGGCGTAAGGAACATCTTTTCCAGGGTGATGACTTGTATATAAGGCAAAATAAATAAACAAAAACCAAAATACTCCTACACACCTTGGGCTATGTTCACACGTAGCATTTTTGACACGTTTTTGCACTTTTGCATTGCTTTCAACCAAGACAAATGCATTCACCAGGAAATGTAATTTTAACATTTTACAACCTTATCTGGCCATGTGGTGTGTGACACATCATCAGACACATGCATACAGTGCTGAAAAGACATGGGAACAGCAAGGGGAAGACCTCTGGAAACATCTCTGACTCCCAGGTCACTGCCTAAATGTGTGCCCATCATAAGTGATCCTTGGCACATGCGAAGATGCCTCCCGCCATGCACCTGTCGTTGCAGACTTGCAACAATCACCGTCCACGTCCTTGTCCCACTGCAGTGTTCAGTTGTCCCTACCCCATTCCTTGGAATGCAAGCACAAGAATGCCGGCAGCCACCCACCCACAGGCTGCAATACTATACTGCCAAATTTTTGACAGCTGCTTGCACTTGAAATGTGGCCTTTTAGGCTCGTGGAGGCGGAAGCTTTTCATAACCTCATGCCAGCGGCGTCTGGGTGTTCATACTCGGTCCCCAGCCGCCACTATATTTTCCAGTATCGCCTCCACCTTCCACAAGCACGGGTCCCATAACATTACCCATGCCTTCCCCAGTGCACTTACTGGGAAGGACCGCCTAACCACAAACACGTGGACAGGTGAATGTGGCCAGGGACGGTATGGAGCCAGTCCACAACTTTTTTTGCTAAGAGTTGTATTTAGCTCGGTGAAAGGACTGGCATTGAGGGAAACCGTATCTACCCTGCGTGTCATTTCTCCCAGGAAGTCCTCTAAAGCTGCTTGCACTTGAAATGTGGCCTGAACATTACTGCTGGTACTTTTCTGTGGGAATTTTCTTGCCTCCTACCAGCCTGGAATATTTCCAGCAAACTATGGTATAACACCATGGTATTAGCACTGCCCCCAGTACCAGTAGCGAAGCCATCCTCAATTTCCTTCTCTGGAATTTTATTTGGTAGACTGAGTGGCTGCCCAAATAAATTTTCTCACAAAGGAGCTGATGATAGAGTGGCAGTAGGTTCAAGTTTCTCCAGACTGTTAGATATTAGAGTGTGAACGGCAGCACATTGGATCAGTGGTTAGCACTGGAGTCTTGCAGGACTGGGATCCTGGGTTCAAATCCCAGCAAGGACAACATCTGCAAGAAATTTTTATGTTCTCCCCATGTTTGCGTGTGTTTCCTCCTCAGTAAAAATAGAGAGTCCTGGAATCTTCCCACACACTTTTCTTAGCCAGGACTGCTTCTCGGCAGGGTTGGACAGTCCCACCAGAGAATTCTCTGGTGTGCCTTGGCTTCTACCTCAGGAGAGTTCATGATAGCGCTAACTTTGCAGCTGCTATGGGGCTCTTGAGCGGGTGAGAAAGGTTAGCCCTCAGAAACAAATCCTCTGGTGGGCACAATGTTTTTCAATCTGAAACAGCTTCTCAGTGGGAGTTGTATTTCACCACAGCCATATTCTTTAGCTCTGTGAAAGGACTGGCATAGAGGGAAACCGTATCTACCCCGGTTGTCATTTCTCCGTCACCAGGTTCCGCCCATTGTAACACACGACCATGCCTGGCTGTATGTTCAGCGGTGAGAGCCACAGATCAAGCTGCTGTGTTACAGCTTTCAACAACTATGCAGCGCTGGGCGGTTTGTCAATTAAGCATTAAGCATGTTATCTTCAGCACAGCCTGTTGCTGTTTGGCCAAGGCAGTGCTGCAGTGCTGTCAGCTTGTGACTGATGTGGTCATTTCGGAGATGGAGGAGGAGGTGCATGAGCTGAACAATGTGATTACATTGAGGTTAAATTGGTGATGCTGTTTTTTGTACTAAAGAAAGATCCTATTGTTAACCTAATACCCCTTTGAAGAGACATAGTGGAGGGTCTCAGTAAAAAAAATGTTCCCATTATAAAGGAGCGGGTCTTCTATAGTGGTAATGCCCAAGGGTGGCCAAAATTTTTGAAAAAAACACTAACAATTTAAAGACACAAAGAGCATGGCCACAGTAACAAGGTACGACATGCTCCCATTAGAAAGGACAGGGTCTGCTATACAGTTATAGGGTATGCAGTGAGTCTAACGGCTGACCAATTTTAGGAAAAAACCCACTAAGAATTTAAAGACACATAGAGCAGGGCCACAGTAACGACAAATTCCCATTAGAAATGATAGGGTCGGCTATACTGTTATAGGGTATGCAGTGAGTCCAACGGCTGACAGATTTTAGGAAAATCCCCACTAAGAATTTAAAGACACACAGAGCAGGGCCACAGTAACAAGATATGACATGTTCCCATTAGAAAGGAGAGGGTCTGCTATACAGTTATAGGGTATGCAGTGAGTCCAATGGCTGACCAAGTTTAGGAAAAAACCCACTAAGAATTTAAAGACACATAGACCAGGCCACAGTAATGACAAATTCCCATTAGAAAGGAGAGAGTCTCCCATAGTGTTGGACTATGCAGTGACTTCAAGGGCTGCCAAAAATTTGGAGGCACTTCAATGGCCCTTGGAAGAGACGTGGAGGAGCGCATCATAAAATTTTTTTACCATTAGAAAGGAGCGGGCCTCCTATACTTGTAATGCCATGCACTAAGTGTATGGGCTGACAAACATTTACTCCTGGGGGGTATACATGAACATACTGTATAAAAAATTTTTTTTACGGGCATCATAAAAATGTAGCGCCCCGAGGGCTCGGCCGCTACAGGGGTATTGCACCTCTGCCAGAGGTGTGATATTCCACTCCCGGGTAAGGATGGAGTATGGACCAGGGTTCAGTTAGCTGCATACAGCACACTCACCCCATTTCCGAGGGACGGCTCAACGGTGCTCCCATTAGACAGAAATGCAGGCACGACAGACCATGTCCCTGGCTGGAGTGGGGAGGGGGTAGGAATACCCAGTGATGTAGGAGCAGATAGGGATTGGTTCCTGAGCGTAGATAGGAGCCCATTGGTTGCCGGTCACCTGGGCTCATGTTCTAGAGGGAGGTATAAAAGGTGGGCACCATCTTAGAACAGTGTTCAGTCAGAGAGAAGAAGTGACGGAGTGGGGGCCTCGGCAAGGGGCTCTGCTCCATAGGCGGGCCTAGCCTCTGAGGCCCAGCCAGCACAGAGAGAAGAGAAGAAGAGAAGTTCAGTGAGTGGAGTAAGAGAAGGAGTTCAGCCAGAGAGGGCTGACAGGGAGCTGTGGCTCAGTCTGGGCCCAGCTCCACGAGGCAGGCCTAGGGTGAAGGCCAGGAACAGAAAGGAACAAGAACAGAAAGGAACAAGAACAGAAAGGAACAGAAGAGAAAGAGAAAGAGAGAAACAGAAGGGCTCAGGAACAAGACGGCAGAAGGGACCCTAAGAACCCACGAGAATACAGGGTGAAGGGTCAGGCAGATTAAGGGTACCGGATCCCAAGTTGGTGGAGGAGAAACAGCCCTCAGCCAAAGACCGGAGGTCGTGATCATTTATTGGTGCGACACCTCATCAAACCTGCTAGGAAGGCACCATATAGGACAGCGGGGAACGGGAACCACGTTTATCCGCACAAGTCCGCGGCAGCTGGACAAAAGTGGGTCACTGGTGAGGCAGGCCAGAGAAAGGATTGAAGGGGGTCCTGTGCCATGCTCCTGAACTGCCTGGGGTTGACCGAGCCCCTCACCTGGTGGACGCAGCATGGCTTGGGCGGTCATTGCTGACAGAAGTGACCCGGAGTACATGAACTGTGAGTAAAAGACATTGGACTGCAGTAAGTTGTCTGTGTACTCTTTCGCTCCTCCAGCACTAACGGCACTGGGACTCTCTGCACCATCACCCCCACCATCCACTACACTGCCCTGGGGCTGCACTCTTCCCGTGGGGAGTCACACTACCTCAGCTGCATACATCATCAGCCCCAGCGGTCTGCCTTGCAGCGGCGGTTCATAATAACCGCAATCCACGGGTGGCGTAGTCGGACATCACTTAGGACTGCTAAAGGACTACCACTGGTCTGACAACCCTGAGCCACGGAACCGGGTCGCCACTACTACCCCCACCGTCTCCCTATTGCCTGGCTCCGAGTGCCCCATGGCCCAGGGGCGAGTCAAACACCATTTAAAAAAATTATGTGGGTGTTGCATCATGGACCACGGTCACCCTGGTGATATGGTGGTGGAAGATGAGGAGAAGGAGGAGGACAAGAGCAAATAGCCAAAATCAGGAAGCGTATACCCATGTGTGGGTGTGAAAAGGTGCATGGGAATACACCTCCCAAGAAAAGACACTGGATTTGAGTTTATGTTACGCTGCTATCATTCGGTGGTGTTGAGAAGTCTGGCCCAATCCAGCCCTTGTTCATTTTTATAAGAGTCAGCCTGTCAGCATTTTCAGTTGACAGGAGGATGCGCTTATCAGTTATAATTCCACCAGCGGTACTAAAAACCCGATCTGATAAAACGCTGGCGGCAGGGCAGGCCAGGACCTCCAAGGCATAGAGAGCCAGTTCATTCCACATATCTAGCTTGGATACCCAATATTTATAAGGCACAGAGGAATCACGGAGGACGTTGGTACGGTACAGTAAGGTACTCCCTCAGCATCTTCCCAAACTTTGCACTCCTTGTGAGAGTACCCTGCGCCTCAGGGCCTGTGTGATGGGAGGGTCTGAGAAAACTCTCCCAGAACTTTGACAGTGTTCCCCTGCCTCTGCTGGATTGAAGTTGTGTCTCTCTCGCCTGTACTCCTTGCTTGTCGAACGAAGTGTGCCCTCTGCCTCCAGCGTTTTCAGATGGGAATTTTTTTTATAGTTCCGCAACAAGGGCCTTCTGGTACTGCCTCATTTTTGTACACCTGTCCGCCTCAGTAATAAGAGATATAAAGTTCTCCTTGTAGAGTGGGTCTAGAAGTGTCACCAACCAGTAATGACCTAAAATTTTGAGAATGCGAGGGTCATGGGAAAGGCAGCATAACATAAACTCAGCCATGCGTGCCAGACTACTAACAGGCAAGACTTCCGTGTCCTCACCAAGAGGATGACTGACCATGCTCTCCTCCTCCTCCTCTCTGTCCTCTGGCCATCCACGCTGAACAGACGGTATGACAGCTGTGCAGATAGCACCATCTATAGTGCATGAAACTAGTTACTGTCCTTCCTCCTCCTCCTCTTCCTCATTGTCACCCAATCCACGTTGGGATGAGATGAGGCTGGGCTGTGTGTAATCACCCTGTATGGTTAATTGCTCCATCTTATCGTGCTCCGCCTGCAATGCATCATCTTTGATTGTGAGCAGAGAGCGTTTCAGAAGACAGAGAAGCGGGATGGTGAGGCTAATTATGGAGTCATCGCCGCTCACCATCTTGGTGGAGTCCTCAAAGTTTTGGAGGATGGTACATATGTCTGACATCCACGTCCACTACTGAGGTCTTATGTGTGGAGTCTGAACTGAATACCGATAGCCTTTTTGATGCTGGTACTCAACAACTGCCCTCTTCTGCTCACAAATCCTTCCCAACATCTGCAATGTAGAGTTCCAACGTGTGGGGACATCACACACCAGTCTGTGAGCCAGAAGCTGCAAATGCTGCTGAAACACTGCAAGGGCGGCGGAAGCTGTAGCTGACTTTCTAAAATGGGCACACAGGCGGCATACTTTAACAAGCAGATCCCGCAGCTCCGGGTAGGATTTGAGTAACCGCTGAACCACGAGGTTAAGCACATGGGCCAGGCATGGTACGTGTGTGAGCTCGCCTCGCCTCAGAGACGCCACCAGGTTCCAGCCATTGTCACACACGACCATGCCTGGCTGTAGGTTCAGCGGTTTGAGCCACAGATCTGCCTGCTCTTTCAGAGCTGTCCATAACTCTTCAGCATTGTGTGGTTTTTCACCTAAGCATATTAGCTTCAGCACAGCCTGTTGCCTCTTGGCCGAGGCAGTGCTGCAGTGCTTCCAGCTTGTGACTGATGTGGTCATTTCGGAGATGGAGGCTGAGGAGGAGGAGGAGGCTGAGGAGCATGAGGTGCAGGAGCTGTAGACCGTGGGGGCAACCCTGATTGACCTAGGGCCTGCAATCCTTGGCGTCGGGAGGACGTGTTCCGTCCCAAGGTCCGACTGGGTCCCGGCTTCCACTATGTTAACCCAGTGTGCCATCAGCGAGATGTACCGTCCCTGCCCACAAGCACTTGTCCACGTGTCCGTGGTTAGGTGGACTTTACCGGTAACTGCGTTGTTGAGGACACGGCTAATGTTTTGGGACACGTGCTTGTGTAATGTGGGGACGTCACACTGGGAGAAATAGTGGCGGCTGGGGACAGAGTACCGAGGGACGGCCGCCACCATCAGGTTGCGGAAGGCTTCTGTCTCCACAAGCCTAAAAGGCAACATTTCGAGCCAAGCAGTCGTGAATTGTGAGAATTTAGTAGTGTGGCCTGTGGGACGTTGGCTGCATATTTGCGCTTGCATTCCAAGGACTGGAGTATTAACAACTGAATGCTGCGCTGGGACAAGGACATGTACGTGCTTCCTGATGCTGTTACTTGACAGTGTGCAATGACAGGTGCAGGGCAGGAGGCATCTTTGCATGCACTATGGACAGGGGATTGGCTTGCATGCACAACAGCAGAAGAAGCAATGGTGCCACCTGTAGACACTGTTCCTGGACCCTGGTGTTCGGCCCACAAAGTCGAGTGCTTTGCTGCCATGTGCCTGATCATGCTGGTGGTGGTCAGGCTGGTCGTTTTGCCACCCCTGCTGATGCTGGTCTGGCTCGTGATGCAAATGGCCTTTTTGGAGCTATCGGCAGAGTCTTTAAAAAACAACCAGACTCGGGAAGACCTAACAGTTGTAGTGGCAACTTCCTTCGTGTTGGTGTTACGGGAAACGGTAGCCTGCCTTATGTCTGCGGCCACCACACTGCTTCTTCCTGCCTGTTGGGGTGCTCTGCCTCCCTCCCCCTTTGTGCTGCTGTCCTTGCTCTGCAAGTCCTCCTGCCAGGTTGGGTCAGTTACTACATCATCCACCACCTCGTCTCCCACTTCTGCACCCTGGTACTATTCCTGACTTTCTGCCAATTGTGTCTCATCATCGTCCACCTCTTGTGACAGTTTCCCACCGTCGCCTTCGTGTGACCGTGGATGCTCAAATATTTGGGCATCGCTACACGTGATCTCCTCTTGCCCCGCTTCAAGTGGACCGGGCGAGAGGCCCGAATCTGTAAATGGAAAAGTGAACAGCTCTTCAGATTGTCCAAGTGTGGGATCAGTTGTCTCTGGGTACTCGGCATGGTGGGAGGAAGGAGGATCAGGGTGAGGAATATGCGGTCCAGACTCATGGCTACTGAGACTTGACCGTGTGGAAGACAGGGTGGTGGTGGTGGTGGCTAAGTGACTGGAAGCATTATCCGCTATCCAACCAACAACCTTTTGACACTGATCTGGGTTCAATAGTGGTGTGCTGCGGTCCCCTAGAAATTGGGACAGGAAGGTCAGGCGAGAAGATGTGGGTGTTTGTTGTGGTACAATTTCGGCTTGCCCACGGCCTTGTCCTCGGCCTCTGCATGTACCATTACCATCACGTCCAGTTCCCCGTCCCTTGCCACGTGCCTTGCCCATTTTAAATGGAGGATAGTATCTTCCACGCTCACTACAAATGACTGAGTTTGAAGCGAAGTTATATGTGATCGGTGTGATGGAGAAAACAGAGTTTTAAATACCTGGCCTGTAGGTAAGTAGTGTGAACAGCAAACTACTGTGAATTGCTTCACTGACACACTGAAAAAATGGAGGCCAGAAATGGCAGTATTTTCTGACAACGTATATGTGATCCGTGTGACGGAGAAAACACAGTTTTAAATAGCTGAATTTCTAGCGCTCTAATATGGAAAGGACCTGGCTGTATTCTGCAGTGCCAACAAGCAAATGGCGCAGAAAAACGGTGTTCTCTGGATTGCTTTATAAGCAAATAATGAGGATTAAGATCCAAAGAAAAGTATTTCTGGCCCCTGAGACCTGGGCCTTTGTATAGAAATATCTAACAGCAGCAGAAGGCAGAATTGGAATGGAGCCTCTTGTGCTATATGCACTGCAGTCTGCTATATACCCTGCCTGCCTGCCTATATACACTGCCTGCCTGATATCTCTGCAGATGGATTAGTCCTCAGAAGAACTGTTTGTTAGGATGGATATGTGTAATGTGCGGTTTTTCTCCCTACACTACCTAATACACAATCAAATCTCTCCCTAACGCAGCAGCAGCTCTCCCTACACTGTCTGATCCGGAGTGACTGTGATGAGCATGGCGGCGCCAGGTCTGATATACACCTGATGATGCTGTGCGGCCAGCCAATCACTGTAATGCCCACAACCAACATGGCTATGGCATTACAGTGCATAGCAGGCAATCCCTGCATGTTCATTGGCTCTGTAAAGAGCGCCAAACATGCAGGGAGGGGACCCGACTTCCCGCCCGACCAACCCGGAAATACTCGGACGTGGGCTATTACACCACGAAAAGGGGGATAGTCAGAAAGAGCATAGAGAGAACGGTAGGCCTACACACTCACCCTGACCAGTGGGGCTCGCCCGAATGCTCTCAGACACCCAGGCCCATTCCTAACCGGTACTGTTGGGTCATTAATAATATCTACAATAAAGACCCTGAACTGTTTGAAGCGGACTCTGAACTCTTACTATTGCGGCCTGCACTATCACCCCCAACATCCACCTACACTGCCCTGAGGCTACACTCTTCCCGTGGGGAGTTATCCTACCCCTGTGCTGCACACCAACACCAGCCTCAGCGGTCTGCCTTGCAGCGGCGGTTATCTCCAACCGCAATCCACGGGTGGCGTAGTCGGACATTCAAAACACTGATAAATAGACTGCCACCATTTGGTCTGACCACCCTGAGCCACGGGATCGGGTTGCCACTACTACCCGCATCAGCACTGTACACTAGAAGGCCCGGTTCCGGGTACCCCACGGCCCAGGGGGCGAGTCAGCTTTGGCGTAGTCGGTAGAATTGTGACCAACCCGCCACAAACGGGTATTGCGTGCCTGGAAAAGACTCTATACATATCTGAGTGAAGTTTCCCGCCATTCGGGGCCATTTCCCGCCAATCGGAGCCGTTTCCCGCCATCGGGCGCCATCTTCGGGATGCCGCGCGGGAAGAAGAGGGGCGTGGACGTCCAAAAACGCGCGAGACCTGAAGCCCCGCCCTACGCTGAGACGCTGCGCAAGGTCCTGTAAGGAGATCCAGCGGATGCCGACGTCATCACCGAGCAACGCAAGGTCCTCGCCCAGAGCATCGCGAGCGGAGCCGCGGCCTACAGAAGAGGATCGCCAGAAGGTAGGCCACGGTTTACTAGGGGGGAGGAAGATGTCGGACGCGGAGGGACCCTCTACCACCAGCGTAGCCGCTGCAGCTGTGATGCCGTTTTCCATGCCCTATATTCATAGGCGGATTATAATGAGGGCAATCCGGGCGACCGCCCAGGGCCCCGAGCCTGCAGGGGGCACGCGGCTCCAGGCGGGGTGTCTAATGCCGGATTGCCCTCATTATATGTGCGGGCCGCCGCGGCATATAGCGGTAGCAGTGGCATGAGGGGGGGGCCCGGACCGCTCCCCCAGCAGCGGCCGCCGATACTTCTTCATCGGCTGGGCCAGCACTGCAGCAGTTAACTTCCCTGTGCTAGCCCGGCCGCGTCACTGCTAGGAGACACGGCCCTGTGCGCGGCTGTGTCTCCTAGCTGTGATGTCACGCAGTGCGCTCCGGCCTGCAGTGCTGCACCGGAAAAGAGAGAGAGCAGGCAGGAGGAATGGAGCCGGGGGATGGTGAGTTTGTGTGTGTGTGGGCATATGTGTGTGTGGGCAGGTGTGTGTGTGTTTGTGAGCAGGTGTCTGTGTGGGCAGGTGTGTGTGTGTGTGGGCAGGTGTGTGTGTGTATATGTGTGTGTATATGTGTGTGTGTGTGTGTGTGTGTGTGGGCAGGTGTCTGTGTGGGCAGGTGTGTGTGTGTGTGTGTGGGCAGGTGTGTGTGTGTGTGTGGGCAGATGTGTGTGTGGGCAGGTGTGTGTATATGGGTGTGTGTGTGTTTGTGGGCAGGTGTCTGTGTGAGCAGGTGTGTGTGTGGGCAGGTGTGTGTGTGTGTGTGGGCAGGTGTGTGTGTGTGTGTGTGGGCAGGTGTGTGTGTGTGTGGGCCGGTGTGTGTGTGTGTGGGCAGGTGTTTGTGTGTGTGTGTGGGCAGGTGTGTATGTGTGTGTGTGTGGGCAGGTATGTGTGTGTGTGTGTGTGTGTGGGCAGGTGTGTTTGTGTGTGGGCAGGTGTGTGTGTGTGTGTGTGGGCAGGTGTGTATGTGTGGGCAGGTGTGTGTGTGTGGGGGCAGGTGTGTGTGTGTGTCTGTGTGGGCAGGTGTGTGTGTGTGTCTGTGTGGGCAGGTGTGTGTGTGTATATGTGTGTGTGTGTGTGTGTGTGGGCAGGTTAGAAAGTCTTGCCCTGTTGAACACTACACCTGACTTGAGGCCACCACCTCTTGGTTGTCCAATGTTCTTGCTTCTCTAGGGCTCTTCTCAGATATTCATTATACCAGCTCCCCAGAATACCAAAGTTAGGGTGGGTGACTGCGAGCCCTGGTGGTGGTCATAACTGTGGCCACCCAGGGGCAATACTCCATAACAACAATCCCCTGAGGTGGTGTAGGATGTAAGGACCTATTCACACTACATTCAGCGCTGCATTCAGGTCTTTACACAAGGCTTACAACTGAATCCCTGAAATTCAGGATTGTGCTGTCTGAAATGAGACATCTGAAAGCAGAGAAAATGGAGCCTGAAGATTCAGACTTTAGCCTCGGTTTGCCTTTGTTCAAATCAATGGCTATGTCAAGGCACATCTGAATGCCATTTTTCAGGGATTTAGATAGAAGCCTGGAAAGAGGAGATGAATGCATTGCAAAATTCAGTGTGAATAGACCCTTATATCTGGAGTCTTGATATTGATGCCACAAGCATTTTACTTGTTTTTAACTTAAAAAAAAATACACACACACAAATTATACACACACACACACACACACACACTATACATACACACACACTATACATACACACACACACACACACACACTAAACATACACACACACAGATGTGTATGTGGGCAGGTGTGTGTGTGTGGGCAGGTGTGTGTGTGTGTGGGCAGGTGTGTGTGTGTGTGATGTCTGTCTGTGTGTGTGTGTGTGTGTGTGTGTGTGGGCAGATGTCATTGTGTGATGTCTGTTTGTATGTATTTTTGTGTTTCAAATGTGTTTATGCGTGTCTGTATATGTTTGTGTGTGTGTATGACTGCATGCGGCCTCCTGCTGAGTATAGTTGGCGCCGTGCGGCCTCCTGATGTCTCTGGGGGTGCTCCGTGCAGCCTCCCGCTGTGTATAGATGGCTACATGCGGCCCCCAGCTTTTTATAGACGGCGCCGTGTGGCCCCCCGCTGTGTATAGATGGCTACGTGTGCCCCCTGCTGTGTATAGATGGCTACGTGCGGCCCCCCGCTGAGCATAGATGTCGCCGTGCGGCCTCCTGCTGTGTATAGATGGCTACGTGTGCCCCCCGCTGTGTATAGATGGCTACGTGCGGCCCCCCGCTGAGTATAGATGTCGCCGTGCGGCCTCCTGCTGTGTATAGATGGCTACGTGCGGTCTCCCGCTGAGTATAGATGGCGCTGTGCGGCCTCCTGCTGTCTCTGGGGGGAGCACCGTGCGGCATCTATACTCAGCAGGAGGCCGCACGTAGCCATCTATACACGTATACTCAGCAGGAGGCCGCACGTAGCCATCTATATGTTGCCATCTATACACAGCGGGAGGCCGCACGGCGCCATCTATACACAGAGGGAGGCCACACGGCGCCATCTATACACAGCGGGAGGCCGCATGGCGCCATCTATACACAGCGGGAGTCTCAGTGCTTTGCAAGAGCAGTCAATAAATTCTGCTTGACTAATTCTGAGCACCATAAAGTCTGGGTCGCTTCTAACCTGCTGTCTTCATTTTCAGCTTGCTGTATTCTAACTCATTTACTGTCATTCGAGACGATGCCTTTGCTGGTCTCTTTCACCTTGAATACCTGTAAGTGCTCCACTTAATGTCATATTTTTGATTCTGTTCTTCTTCATCTTTAGGCATGTGCAATTGTATGAGCAAGTATTCATATGAATTTATGACCTACTTAAACCTTTGAGGACCTTAAATTTTATTCAATCAAATTTTTTTCCAGTTTAAAACTATGGGACATATATGTGCCTTGGTCCTCAAAGGGTTTTTAAAGGGGCTGCAAACATAAATACGAAAATAATAATTCAATTAGTGCTTTTTGTGTTCATTTAATTTTTATTTGAAGTCCATTTTTTTATATACCTTGAAATTAAGACCTACCCCATGGAATGAAGCCCTACCTACATGACATCTGAGAGCTACATGGATCCCGCTTGTGAGGTGCCTGTCCGTCACTACTATTCAGTTTTAGGGTCCACTCACTAAGCCATATATTCTCTCATGCAAGAGAATAGGGCCAATTATGCTAATGACACTGGGCTCAAACTCTGTCAGAGCTTCAACTGAGTGTGATCCGATTCTCTCGCAGCACAGATATGGAGAAGATGGAGAACTTAATTTCTCCATCTTCTCCATAGTCTCTGTGAGTGTTCATCGAACTGCACTTGGATGACATCCGAGTGCAGTCCAATGTTTTACGTGCACCCATAGACTTGTATGGGTGCACATGGTCCGAATATCGAATGAGATTATTTTCTCATGCCAATAATCGCACTGTCCCATAGTATAACATAGGGCCGAGTCCTATCCGATAAAACATCACATAGCATTCGGCCGTGTTATACAACAGTGTGAGCGAGCCCTTAGAGTCAAGGAATATTTACATGCAGATGATGATATTACTCTCCAAGTGTATATTTTTTTAGGCGAGTTCATAGTAAATGCTTTGCATTTTTGACATGTGATCAACTAAAGAACAAGAAAGATTTAGGACCTCGCCTATAGAGAAATGGAAAATAGTTTGGAGGACTTGCATGTCCTTTTTTATTTATTATGAGAAAATCATAAAAGATCCCGTTTTTTAACCATGCTGTGACTTTCTGCTGAGGGAGAGGGAGAGAGCTGCCCTATTCAGAGTCTGTAATAAGACCTGCTGACAAAAGTGTTGAAGATACAGTCTAATGTGAATTAACAATGAAAAAAAGTTTATTTAACAAATGGCTTGTATTTTTTTTAATACAAACTTTTTTGTCTTTACAGCTCCTTTGAAGGGAATCTGTCATCAGGTTTTTGCCACCTAATCTGAGAGCAGCATAATGTAGGGTTAGAGGCACTGATTCCAGTAATGTGTCACTTACTGGGCTGCTTAGTGTTGTTTTGATAAAATCATTGATTTGTCAGAAGGTAATTATCACTAGATGACTAGTAAGTTCTGTAGGACCCCACCCCCATCACTGATCAGTAGATTTCTGTGTACACTGAGCATGGGAAGAAAGCTGCCAATCAGTGGTGTGGGTGGGACTATACAGAGCGCAGCATTCAGAGAGCTGCTAGATCTGCAGCAGATAAAACGGTGATTTTCTCAAAATGACAACAAGCAGCTGAAAAAGTGACACATCGCTGGAATCAGGGTATCTGCCCCAATGTTGTGCTGCTCTCAGATGAGGCAGCACAATTAATATTATGCCAAATTAATTTCCCGTGAACTATCACATGATCTATCACAGGGGATCATGTGACATGTCACGTGATAAATCAGGTGTGTGGAGGGGGCCCGCGCCTTCTAAACTGCCCGGGGCCCTTGCTACTCTTAATCCACCCCTGCCTATATCCCCGGAGCGGCCTGGCTGCCCCAGTATGCCGGCGAGTCGCATACCTTGGGCGACTTTAAAGAAAGGCTGTAAAGACTGTTCAAAGTTTATCCCCTGACAGAAGAACAGAAAGTAAGCATACTGATAGGGCAGTTAACTGGTGCGGCCCAGCGGGAGGTAAAGTCTTGAACAGCTGAGGAGAAAAGGACTGTAAGGGGGGTTCTGACCCGTCTACGGGACACCTTTGATACCCGTACCTCAGCAGAAATCAAAATGCGGTTCTATGGATGTAAGCAGCGAGCTCAAGATAGCATCCGAGATTCTGCCCTAAATTTACAGGAAGCCTTGGGGGCAATTAAGCAAGCTGACCCTGGCAGCGTGCAGGATACAGATAAACTATTGACTGACCAGTTCATAGAAGGTCTGCTGTCCAGCGCCCACAGAACCCAGCTGCGCCTCATGGCCCTACAGAACCCCGATTTGACTTTTGCACAGTTCAAAGATAGGGCAATCGGGGAGCTCCGAGAACCTGCACCGGGTGGCGCTGTAGCTTCCCGGCGCCCTGCCATCCCTTACCACCAGGGGGCGGCGCCCTATCCCGCAGACCTTGTAGGGGCTGATGCGCAGGCCCTAAATCCATCCCCTCCTGCAAACCTGCACCATCAGGTCTAAGAACTAACAAAGAGTGTTGCTGCATTGACCAGGACCGTACAGTCATTACAGATGGACCCGTCAGGACCAATCAAGCTGGCTTCCAGTCCGGAGGATGTCCCGTGGCGTCGACGCAGGAGGATCCCGTGGTTCAGAGGGAGGCCCGCCGATCATTACACTGAGGATGGACAGCCGATTTGCCGCCGTTGCAGCCAGCCGGGACACGTAACCAGGTACTGTACTTTAAATGGGTCCGACCTGGGGCAAAGGGCCAACCCCCAGGCATAAGGTCATCAGGCCCATCTAATTTGCGTGATAAGTACGTAGGGGGACGCCCGATTTTACCCGTAGTGCAGGACGGTATCCCCATGAGTGCACTGCTGGACACCAGGTCCCAAGTGACTACCATCCCCTATGTACTTTTCACGCAGTACTGGAGTGACACTGATATAACTCGTTATCCAGACGATGACTTGAGCATCATCGCCAGCAATGGTCAACCCGTGCCGCAGGTGGGGTTCAGAGAGATGACCATTAAGATTGGTAAACTTGAACTGCCGGCACAGGGAGTGATCATTGTGGACATTGACCGTCGAGAAAGTCACCCTAAAATAACCTTGGGTACTAATGTGATTGAAAATTGTCTTTCAGAAGCAATTGTAATTTTGCAGCAGGTGGCGATGAACGCGAGCTCCAGCCAACAGAGGGTCCTCCAGAAGGAGATAAGAGCCCTGATGAGATGGCAACAGGTAGAACTGTCTGGTGGTGAGATCGGTAGCGTGAGGATGAGCGACCCGTTCCCCATTGCCATGCCCCCCAAAAGTGAAATGATCTGGTGTCGGACTGCAATCGGGTTAAGAGGGAGAGACTACCAAGCCATGGTAGAACCCGTGTACTCAGACAGCAGGCCCACCATTTTGACAGCCCGGGGGGTGGTCGATGTCCGCCATGGAAGGGTGCCCGTCCGGATCTTAAACATTGGGGAAAGGGAAGTACACAAGCTGCCAGACCTGATAGACTTATACAACCATATCCCGGTGAATGCTACAAATTGCACCCCGGCTTACCTGATGAGGGCAAGACCAGGTAAGCTGCCGATAGACCTGGAGATGGGAGTCCTCCCCACCTCCCCAGACGCGGACTGGGATACGGAACGGCGGCTACAGTACAAGAAGGTACAGGAGAGTGTGGAGAGGAGTCTGGCTCAAGCGAGAGAAAAGCAAGAGAGGCTCTTCAACCAACACGCCCCTGCTGGTCCTGGAACCTGGGGAGCAGGTCCTGAAGCGGAAGAGAAGGCTTCACAAGCTAGATGACCAGTGGGAGAGCGACCCGTACACAGTACTGCAGTCCAACCACAACAACCCGAAGGTATGTGTAATTACCAAGGATGGAGGAGAAACCACTAGCACCGTCTCCAGAGACCACCTAAAAAGGTGCCCCAAGCAACTACAGAGTGCAGGAGAAGATCAAGATGACCTTGAACCCGCAGAAGACAAGAAAGAAATGATCAGCACAGTTCTTGGAGAGTTCCCCCGGTCCTGGACTCGGATAAATGATGCAATAGTGGTACCCGTCCTACACTTCCTTCAACCAACCCAGCAGGAACCTACAGGAGAGCAGGAGGAATCAGAAGACGAAGCAGCCCTAGAGGCAGAAGAACCCATGCCAGCAACCCAGGAGAGTCAACCCTCTGCTGACAGTGAGCCTGCCATACCTGCGGTAAGCCAAAGGACCCGCAGATAGCTGCCTGCACTGCCTGTAAACCCAGCTAGTAGCTGTACCCTGAATGCTAGTGGGGAAAGTCAGGTTAGACCACCACCAGACAGTGGGTTACGCAGGTCAACCCGGAGCACTAGGGGGCAAATACCAGCTCGCTGGAAGATCTAAATGCTGTATATTGTAAATGTTTTATGTTTGTTGCCTGGTTGCTAATTATGTTTTTCCAGTCTTTCTAGTTCATGGACTAACAGGTTATGGACGCTGAATAACCGGAACTGTCTTGTAGATAGTTGCACTTGGTGCCCTCTTTCGAAGATGGCCAAGGAAGAAAAATCTATCCGGTGTGGCCTCCTTGTGGCCTCCTTGTGGCCCAAAGTAGAGAGCTCAGCCTTGTCGCCACGCCCAAGGCGAGGAACTTGGGGTTTATGGAAACAGGTCCCCACACCGTGGAAAACTTCACACCTTGTTGGATGACATGGACACCCGGTCACGGAAGCGCCGTGACCTCAAGGACAAAATATACTTGTATATATGTTATGTTGTCATTTATACCATGTATTTGTGTTTCCTGTTTAGTCTGGAGTACTAAATTTTACTAGGGGAGAATGTGTCACCCCAGGCCTGGATGCCACAAACAATAATCTGTGTCTGAGAGCAGGAGGGAGGTCCCCTGGTTAGGGACAATTAGCATACAGCACCTCCTGTCCCAGGCCAGCAGGGGGAGCTGGCTGCCCCTATAAAAGCTGGAACTGGGGGCAGGGTTAGAGAGAACTGGAAGACCTAGCTCAGGAGTGAGACTAGTCCCAGAGAGCGAGGGACAGTTCAGCTGTAGCTGAGGAGTCCGTGAGGCAGAGGAGAAACTGCAAGCCAGGGACAGAGGTGACGAGAGCCAGTCCTGGAAGAGAACCAATCTACCGGGCATTGGGGTCCGGGGCTGTCAGGGTTACAAGCCCAGCAGCAGAGAACCAACCTGCGAGGGATTTCAGGTCCCTTGGCCTAAGAAGCCTGGAGGCTCCGCCACACAGAGGGACCAGTACAGCGAGGAGCAAGCAACAGGTACCCAAGTCCCTAGTCGCATGCCATACAGGCGAGACGTACACGGCCAGCTCAGGGACGTGGGCTATTACACCACGAAAAGGGGGATAGTCAGAAAGAGCATAGAGAGAACGGTAGGCCTACACACTCACCCTGACCAGTGGGGCTCGCCCGAATGCTCTCAGACACCCAGGCCCATTCCTAACCGGTACTGTTGGGTCATTAATAATATCTACAATAAAGACCCTGAACTGTTTGAAGCGGACTCTGAACTCTTACTATTGCGGCCTGCACTATCACCCCCAACATCCACCTACACTGCCCTGAGGCTACACTCTTCCCGTGGGGAGTTATCCTACACCTGTGCTGCACACCAACACCAGCCTCAGCAGTCTGCCTCGCAGCGGCGGTTATCCCTGACCGCAATCCACGGGTGGCGTAGTCGGACATTCAAAACACTGATAAATAGACTGCCACCATTTGGTCTGACCACCCTGAGCCACGGGATCGGGTTGCCACTACTACCCCCATCAGCACCGTACACTAGAAGGCCCGGTTCCGTGTACCCCACGGCCCAGGGGGCGAGTCATGTGCATCAAATTATACATACACATATGGGGCAGTGGGGCTTCATACTATATACAGCTGCTTCTCACAAAATTAGAATATCATCAAAAGTTAGTTTATTTCAGTTCTTCAATGCAAAAAGTGAAACTCCTATATTATATAGAGTCATTACACACAGAGGGATCTATTATATAGAGTCATTACACCGAGGGATCTATTATATAGAGTCATTACACACAGAGGGATCTATTATATAGAGTCATTACACACAGAGGGATCTATTATATAGAGTCATTACACACAGAGGGATCTATTATATAGAGTCATTACACACAGAGGGATCTATTATATAGAGTCATTACACACAGAGGGATCTATTATATAGAGTCATTACACACAGAGGGATCTATTATATAGAGTCATTACACACAGAGGGATCTATTATATAGAGTCATTACACACAGAGGGATCTATTATATAGAGTCTTTACACACAGAGGGATCTATTATATAGAGTCATTACACACAGAGGGATCTATTTTAAGTGTTTATTTCTGTTAATGTTGATGATTATGGCTTACAGCCAATGAAAACACAAACGTCATTATCTCAGTAAATTAGAATACTTCATAACAACAGCTTGAAAAATGTTTTTAAAATCCGAAAAGTTGGCCTACTGAAATGTATGTTTAGTAAATGCCCTCAATACTTGTTCGGGCTCCTCGTGCATCAATTACTGCATCAATGCGGCAATGTGGCATGGAGGGATCAGCCTGTGGCACTGCTGAGGTGTTATGGAAGCCCAGGTGGCTTTGATAGCAGCCTTCAGCTCATCTGTATTGTGGGGTCTGGGGTCTCATCTTCCTCTTGACAATACCCCATAGATTCTCTATAATAGATTCTCTATGGGGTAAAGGTCAGGCGAGTTTGCTGCCAATCAAGCACAGTGATACTGTTGTGTGTAAACCGGGTATTGGTACTTTTGGCAGTGTGGACAGGGGCCAAGTCTTGCTGGAGAATGACATTTCCATCTCCATAAAGCTTGTGGGCAGAGGGAAGCATGAAGTGCTGTAAAATGTCCTGGTAGATGGCTGCGCTGACTTTGGTCTTGATAAAACACAGTGGACCTACACCAGCAGATGACATGGCCCCCCCAAACCATCACTGATTGTGGATACTTCACACTAGACCTCCAGCAGCTTGGATTGTGGCCTCTCCACTCTTCCTCCAGACACTGGGACCTTGATTTCCAAATGAAATGCAAAATTTACTTTTCATCTGAAAACAACACCTTGGGCCACTGAGCATCAGTCCAGGTCTTTTTCTCTTTGGCCCAGGTAAGACGCTTCTGGCGTTGTCTATTGGTCATGAGGGGCTTGACACAAGCAATGCGACACTTGTAGCCCATGTCCTGGATACGTCTGTGTGTGGTGGCTCTTGAAACAATGACTCCAGCAGCAGTCCACTCCTTGTGAATCTCCCCCAAATTTTTGAATGGCCTTTTCTTAGCAATCCTTTCAAGGCTGCGGTTATCCCAGTTGCTTGTGCACCTTTTTCTACCACACTTTTTCCTTCCACGTCCATTAATATGCTCAGATACAGCACTCTGTGAACAGCTGCTTCTTTAGCAATGACCTTTTGTGGCTTACCCTCCTTGAGGAGTGTGTCAATGACTGCCTTCTGGACATCTGTCAAGTCAGCAGTCTTGCCCATGATTGTGGAGCCTACTGAAACTGACTAAGGGACCTTTTTAAATGCTTAGGAAGCCTTTGCAGGTGTTTCTTGTTAATTCTAATTTACTGAGATAATGACTTTTGTGTTTTCATTGGCTGTAAGCCATAATCATCAACATTAGCAGAAATAAACACTTAAAACAGATCACTCTGTTTGTAATGACTCTGTATAATATATGAGTTTCACTTTTTGGATTTAAGAACTGAAATCAATTCACTTTTTGATGATATTCTAATTTTCTGAGAAGCACCTGTATGTAGCAGTGCGGCAATTATACTATATACAGTCAGGAGTATAAGTACTTGATACACTGACAATTTCGAAAGTTTTTCCACCTACAAAGAATGAAAAGGTCTGTTTTGTTCTACTTAACTGCTGCAACTTGGACCTTTAACAGGATTTATATTTCACCTATGAGAAAGCATACTATGTGTATTTGGCAGATTAACTCAGGCATGTTTATGATAAACTGAATACCTGGATTGGAGTCCTATTTGTATACAGAATATTGACTATTAATGCTGGCAGAGTAAGTCTTGGGCTATATTCACACTAGGTGTTTTTTTCTGCAGCAAAACATAATCTCTTGGCAGGAAAGAAGTAGCGTCAAAAACGCAGGTTTTGGTGTGTTTTTTTGCAGTGGTTCTTGGTGCATTTTTGGTGCGTTTTTCAGGATCCCAAAGTTCAGCTTTGCTTCCACCATAGACACATGAAAACAGGTCACCATTGCAAGACATATGTTCATGAAAAAGTACACATTACAAATGTAACAGGGGGGGTGGGGGGTGAATTGGTCTGGAATGATTTATCTAAGACCCTGGCAGTTCATTGAATTTGTAGGACACTATTTACTTTCACATTATGGTTTGCCATTGAGTTGCTCAGGCATTGTTCATTTTCACACCTCCCTGGGCCACACGTGTTGTTCAATCTCACACCTAGCTCAACCAATGTTTACTTTGTAGGCATCACTAATTTAATTAAACTGTAATAATCCAAGCTGCTATCTCAGGTGACCAAGACAAGATGGTTTAAACTTGGGAAAATCACAAGAATAAATGTGTGTCGCATACTTGCTTTTTTCATTAAAAACGCAGCAAAATGTTCACATTAGGCTTTTTTTCAGCATTTTTTTCCACCACCCTTTTTTTTAATGGGTGAAAAACGCTGAAACAAGTGACATACTCTATTGAGAAAGGCATAGAAAGCACAAAATACTGAGGACAAATAAGCAAGCTTTGTGCATGAGATTTCGGAAATCTCATAGACTTTGTTGGTACTGTAAAACGCAGCTGAAAATTTGCATAAAAAGCCCGCTAAAAAAAGTCTAGTGTGAATATAGCCTTGTATAACAGTTCGCCAATGAGTTAGGATATATGACCACGATGCAGAAATGCTGCGGATTTTTCCTAAGCGTTTCTGCATCTCCCTGGGTTGTCAAGCGCTTTGCCAAGTGATTTTAGCATCACTTGGAAAAGTGCTTGACAACTTGGTCACACTATATAATTCCATGCAACCGACTAAATGGCGTCATGGAAGGTCCTTTTACCAACGCGAGCAGCAGAAGAGCCAGCAGCACCGCCGGGAGCAGACAGGGGCCATCAGAAGGTAAGTATATGTTTATTTTTTATTTTAATTCTATTTTAACTACAGGTACTATGGTACCCGGGTCTGGAGGAGAGTCTCTTCATCTCCAGACCCGGGTACCATCCACACATTGAGTCGCATAATATCTACATGTGTATTTGTAGTCATGCGGATGTTATGCGTTCCAATGCAAGTCAATGGCGGCTAAATCGCAGCGACTCTGCAAAATTAAAGGACGTGCTGCGGATTTTTCCGCAATGATAATCCGCAGCGGAAATCTCCGCGGCATGTGCACAGCACATGCGGATTATCATTGGGGACCATTGCAGACCTATCACCAAGCGTTTTTTAAGTGTTTCCGCGGCTGAAGTAACGCTGCAGAAACGCCTAAAAAACGCATAGTGGGCACACAGCCTTAAAAGTTCTATGGTGAAGAAAAACACGTGAGATAATAAATACTAAATATACAATATTTCCCATAATATGACTGAGGATATTTTTAGGGTGTATTCACTGTTCTTTCTTCTGCAGCAAAAATGCTGTGTTTTACAGTACCATCTTAGTGAATGACATTTCTGAAATCTCATTCACATGCTGTTTTTTTTGCATTTTTTTTAAATCTGCAGCTTGTCAAGTCTTTCAGAGGTTTTGCAGCATTTTTCACCCATTCAAATGAATGGAAAAAAAAACACAAGTAAAAACACCTGAATTTTAAGCAGCGTTTTTCCTGCCACCTTTGATTTTTGAGGTAGAAAAAAAATACTGCCAAAATCCAACTTGTGAACACACCTTTATCCTGGTTGTGTTCTAATTGGATATAAAATAGAACGGCCATGATAACATGGGTAGTTAATTGTATGGTGTTTTCACTTTATATAATACCAGGCCGCATTCTATTTGCGCAGAGCTGCTCCGTGAAGATTCTATCACAAGATTCCGTGATGACATCACAGGTGATGGTGACATCACTGCTCACAGTCGCTATATATACAATGCACATAGGCTCACCCGTGCCTTTCTTGGCTCTATAGTGACTGATAGCACTTGCAGTTTTTCACTATGGCTGGAATTGTTTTGGACATTCCTCAGGTAAAAGCACTATTGTTGATCCTTATGATCAATCGTCCTAACAGTGTGCTTCTACCACCCGATGGCGTCCTCAGCTTCACTCACCGGCTGGTGATGGAGCTAGTAAAGGATTGCCTGACCAAACACCGACAACGTCGTCTAACGTCAGACTATCTGACGGATTTACTTCAGAACATCAGGACATTACTACACCAGGTAAGTGGCGGACACTCTGCACAGAACATCTCAATATTAATAGATAATAATGGAGGGATAGAAGCTTTTTCTTCTAATATATCGTATTTTGCAGACCATAAGACGCACCAAAAATTTTTGGGAGGTAAATAGGAAAAACATTTATTATAATAAAATGGGGGTCTGTCTTATAGTCCTGTCTTATAGTCCGAATTTTCGGTTGCTTACTGAGGGGGGTGGTGGCAGTGGAGCGAGGTCACAGGAGGCAGAGTCGCTGCTGCAGGAAGTTGGCAGTAGGAGTGGGGCACTGCTGCGGGCCCCAAGCTGGGAGGAGCGGGGTGCCCAGAAGGTGCGAGGCTGCGGGCCCTGGGCTTCAAGGAAATGTTAGCGGTAATTCAGGAGGGGAGGCCCTGCTCTGCTTATTGATTTCTCTGCAGTGGGCTTCAAGAAGTAGGCTGCTGGAGATGGCCAATACGCAGATTGAGATCTCAGCTCCTCATTGAGCCGAGATCTAAATCTGCACATGCACTGCCTCCAGCGGCCATTTGCCTGAAGCCCACCGCCAGAAATTCAATGGGCAGAGCGGAGACTCCCCTCCTAAATCACCGCTAACATTTCCTTGAAGCCCAGGGCCCGCAGCCTCGCACCTCCTGGATACCCCGCTCCTCCCAGCTCGGGGCCCGCAGCAGCGCCCCACTTCTACTGCCGGCTTCCTACAGCAGTGACCCTACCTCCTGTGACCTCACTCCACCACAGCCACCCCCCTGGTAAGCTACATTCAGACAATTATTTTTATTAATAATCTGTCTGATATGCTGGGGTGGAGAGTTCCAGAGTAGGGGGGATGCACGGGAGAAATCTTGTATGCGATTGTGGGAAGAGGAGATAAGAGGGGAGTAGAGAAGAAGATCTTGTGAGGATCGGAGGTTGCGTGCAGGTAAGTACCGGGAGACTAGGTCACAGATATATGGAGGAGACAGGTTGTGGGTGGCTTTGCATGCCAAGGTTAGGGTCTTGAACTGGAGTCTCTGGGTAATGTGGAGCCAGTGAAGGGATTGGCGGAGCGAGGGGAAAAGCCAGGGAATAGCGGGGGGACAGGTGGATTAGTCAGACAGCAGAGTTTAGGATAGATTGGAGGGGTGCGAGAGTGTTAGAAGGGAGGTCAAACATTTTTTAAAAAAAGGCATCTTATATTCCAAAAAATACGGTAAAACACAACGAGTCCCCAAATACAGTATGTAGTCATTGTATCTGCAGACAGAGAACCGATGTCACATACAATTTCCGCCTCCATTCTGACCGCTCTCATCTCAAAATTCTCCTTTCCATTTTTCCTTCTTTATAGGCTGAAGAAAGATCTCAGACTGAAGATTTGGCTGTCTTTAAAGAACTGGCCGAAAAAGTCCTGTCTATACTAGAACGCTCATTGGAACGCCCGGTAAGGATCAATATTAATAGACGTATCTTAATCCACCGTATCTGAGGAGACTTTCTGAGAAAAGGTCTGAAGATGGCGCGGGATTTGTATCGTTACAATTGGTGCATCTGTAAATGTTGGTTTAGTCCTTCATGATTTATGTATTTGGTGATTTAGTGAAATCTTCCACATATTAATTATATATATTATATCTATCAGGAAACAACAGGAGGCGACGCCAAATATGGGCAAAATGTGACCCCGAAAATCCCTGACCCTAATAGGAGTCAGCCGGAGCTGAACAGCGATCTGATTACAGGTGAGCGATCACCCGACCTTCTACAAGGAATGTCCAGATATTACAGAGGACGGAGGATAATGTTAGATTTACTCTCTACTCTGTGTAATGGGAACCTGGCAGCACATTGTTACATATAGAAGTAGTGGTGTGACGGTATAGGCCATTGTCCCCTAATAATAATTGTTTGTAGAAATCCAATGTGCCAGTCAGGAGAAATGTAAAGTAGACACCATATACAAATCAGAATGGAAGTGCGCTGGGGGCGTGAAAGAAGAAATCCAAGTGCAGTGACACGCCCCCAGTGCACTTCCAGGCTAATTTGCAAATCTCTCCTATGTTTCAGCTCTCTTACCATCACTCGTATGTGCAGCGTGGGTGGGGGCTTCATGTGATGGAGGGTCCATTCTGCAGTGCTATAGCAAGTAACATGAAATAAATTAAATTTAAATTGCATTACTGCTCTAGAAAATGGGAAAAAACTAAGATACTGAGCACATAATTTGGCCAATGCATGAATGCCCAGCAGCCAATGACAAGGCGATCTTTGTGTTGGAATCCTCTCCTAATGTGAATCCTCTCCTAGGCTGAAGCCTACATTTATATGGGTAGGTAGGATCCTGTTGTAATTAAAACCACCCGGGGCTGATGGGTGGAGATAGGTTCCCAGCAAAAAAGGTCGCCTTGCCGTGACTGCTGGGCATGCACCCAGCAAAAGAAGGTCGCCTTGCCGTGGCTGCTAGGCATGCACCCAGCAAAAGAAGGTCGCCTTGTCGTGACTGCTGGGCATGCACCCAGCAAAAGAAGGTCGCCTTGTCGTGACTGCTGGGCATGAACCCAGCAAAAGAAGGTCGTCTTGCCGTGACTGCTGGGCATGCACCCAGCAAAAAAAAAGGTCACCTTACCGTGGCTACTGGGCATGCACCCAGAAAAAGAAGGTCGCCTTGCCGTAGCTGCTGGCCATGCATGAATTGGCCAAATTATGCGCTAAGTATCTTCCTTTTATCCTATTTTCTACAGCAGTAATGCAATTCAAATTTCATTTATTTCATGTTTACATGCTATAGCGTTACAGAGTGCAACTTTGTTAGTTATGTATTTGGATGGCTACTCTTAGTATGCACCTGTTCACACCCATTTTCTTTTCGGAAGTGATGGTCAGTCTTTTGTTATTTATGAAGGGGTTCCTCCATCATTTACATTACATTTATCTATGGATTCCCCGTATATTCTCATATTTAGAATCCCCATATAACGAGTATTAATCCCATTTACAGACATCTTGTCATTTCTCCGTTATATTGCTGTATTATCTATGTAGGAATAATATCCTCTAATACATTTCATTTCTTCATCATTATTTTAGAAACAACTGAGCTGTCGAATCCTAACAATGGAATTAGTGAGATCCCGGAGATCCAAGAATCCGTAAGTATCATAGAGGGGGGTGCGTGTGTGTCATCAGATCATGGGGTGTGAATGACTCGTCCAGTATTATCCCCCATACAACCATGGGACGTCTCTATTCTAAGTGTAGATGACCCTATGGTGTTAATTACATTTGAATTACAGGGAATCTGTCACCAGGTTTATGCTATTTGGTCTGAGAGAAGCATGATGCAGGGACAGAGACCCTGATTCCATGTGTTGATTACTTTACTCGGTGGAGCAGTTGTGATAAAATCACTATTTTTTTCTGCTGCAGAGCTCTGAATGCTGAGTCTTGTATAACCCCGCCCACACCATTGATTGGCAGCTTTCTGTGTACACTGTGCATAGGCAGAAAGCTGCTAATCAGTGGTGGAGGCAGGGGTACAGAGCAATAGGACTACCTGGCTAGACAGATAGTCTTCTAGTGATAATCTACTGATTTTATTGAAACAGCCACACACAGCCTAGTAAGTAACACATCACTGGAATCAGGGTCTCTGCCCCTACATCATGGTGCTTTCAGAATACTTAGCAAACACCTGGTGACAGATTACCTGTAAGTCCTCCTCTGTGTGATCTCCCACATTATCCAGAATGTTATAGTAATGTATGATGACCGTTGCAGGGCGGCTCCAGGATTTCGTGGGCCCTGGGCGAAAGAGTCTCAGTGGCCCCTTTAACACATACCACGATTCATGATGCACAGATACCGCAGATAAATTTATATATATATATATATATATATATATATATATATAGTACAAGCCCGAAGATTTCACTTCTTACATTACATGAGCGATATCTATTGTAAATTCCACAATAACTCAGAAAGCGGCGAATCCTCACAGCTCACAGTGCAGACCGGACAGTAATGTCCTCCACACAGTATAATGGCACCACATAGTCCTCTATACCGTATTATGAGCTCCATATATTGCTCCATATAGAATAATGGACCCCATAAAATGCTCCACGCAGGCTGTGCCCCCATATAATGCCCCATGCAGGCTGTGACCCCACACATAATGCCCCATGCAGGCTGTGCCCCCCACATAATGCCCCATGCAGGCTTTGAACCCCACATAATGCTCCATGCAGGCTGTGACCCCCACATAATGCCCCATGCAGGCTTTGACCCCCCACATAATGCCACATGCAGGCTGTGCCCCCCCCCACATAATGCTCCATGCAGGATGTCCCCCTCCCACATAATGGCCCATGCAGGATGTCACCCCCCATATAATTCCCCATGCAGAATGTCCCTCCCACATAATGCCCCATGCAGGCTGTGCCCCCCACATAATGCCCCATGCAGGATATCCCCCCCACATAATGGCCCATGCAGGATGTCACCCCCCATATATTTCCCCATGCAGAATGTCCCTCCCACATAATGCCCCATGCAGGCTGTGCCCCTCACATAATGCCCCATGCAGGCTGTGCCCCCCCACATAATGGCCCATGCAGGATGTCACCCCCCATATAATTCCCCATGCAGGATGTCCCCTCCACATAATGCCCCATGTAGGATGTCCCACCCCACATAATGCCCCATGCAGGATGTCCCCCACACATAATGCCCCATGCAGGATATCCCCCCCACATAATGCCCCATGCAGGATGTCACCCCCCATATAATTCCCCATGCAGGATGTCCCCCCACATAATGCTCCATGCAGGATGTCCCACCCCACATAATGGCCCATACAGGATGTCACCCCCCATATAATGCCCCATGCAGGATGTCACCCCCCCATATAATGCCCCATGCAGGATGCCCCCCCAACACATACTGCCCCATGTAGGATGTCACCTCTCACCCCATATATTGCCCCATGCAGGATGTCACCTCTCACCCCATATAATGCCCCATGCAGGATGTCACTTCTCCCCCCATATAATACCCCATGCAGGATGTCACTCCCCCCATATAATGCCCCATGCAGGATGTCACCCCCCATATAATGCCCCATGCAGAATGTCACCTCTCACCCCATATAAAGCCCTATGCTGGATGTCACTTCCCCCCCCATATAATGACCCATGCAGGATGTCACTTCTCCCCCTCATATAATACCCCATGCAGGATGTCACCCCCCTATATAATGGCCCATGCAGGATGTCACCCCCCATATAATTCCCCATGCAGGATGTTCCCTCCACATAATGCCCCATGCAGGATGTCCCACCCCACATAATGCCCCATGCATAATGGCCCATGCAGGATGTCACCCCCCATATAATTCCCCATGCAGAATGTCCCTCCCACATAATGCCCCATGCAGGCTGTGCCCCCCACATAATGCCCCATGCAGGATATCCCCCCCACATAATGGCCCATGCAGGATGTCACCCCCCATATAATTCCCCATGCAGAATGTCCCTCCCACATAATGCCCCATGCAGGCTGTGCCCCCCACATAATGCCCCATGCAGGCTGTGCCCCCCCACATAATGGCCCATGCAGGATGTCACTTCTCCCCCTCATATAATACCCCATGCAGGATGTCACCCCCCTATATAATGGCCCATGCAGGATGTCACCCCCCATATAATTCCTCATGCAGGATGTCCCCTCCACATAATGCCCTATGCAGGATGTCCCACCCCACATAATGCCCCATGCAGGATGTCCCCAACACATAATGCCCCATGCAGGATATCCCCCCCACATAATGCCCCATGCAGGATGTCATCCCCCATATAATTCCCCATGCAGGATGTCCCCCCCACATAATGCTCCATGTAGGATGTCCCACCCCAAATAATGGCCCATACAGGATGTCACCCCCCATATAATGCCCCATGCAGGATGTCACCCCCCATATAATGCCCCATGCAGGATGTCCCCCCAACACACACTGCCCCATGTAGGATGTCACCTCTCACCCCATATATTGCCCCATGCAGGATGTCACCTCTTACCCCATATAATGCCCCATGCAGGATGTCACTTCTCCCCCCATATAATACCCCATGCAGGATGTCACTCCCACCATATAATTACCCATGCAGGATGTCACCCCCCATGTAATGCCCCATGCAGAATGTCACCTCTCACCCCATATAAAGCCCTATGCTGGATGTCACTCCCCCCCATATAATGACCCATGCAGGATGTCACTTCTCCCCTCATATAATACCCCATGCAGGATGTCACCCCCCTATATAATGCCCCATGCAGGATGTCCCCCCCATATAATGCCTCATGTAGGATGTCACCTCTCACCCCATATAATGCCCCATGCAGGATGTCACTACCCCCCATATAATGCCCCATGCAGGATGTCACTTCTCCCCCTCATATAATACCCCACGCAGGATGTCCCTGCCTCCCCCCCATATAATGCCCCATGCAGGATGTCACTTCTCCCCCCATATAATGCCCCATACCTCCATACATAAAAAAAAAAAATCAAATGCTCACCTCACTGCTCACCAGCTGTGGAGAGGTAAGTATTGTGCCGGCTGTGGTCCAGGGCAAGCATTGGGGGGGGAGGAGCAATCCCCACTAGCTGGCGCTGGCACCACTCTCCTCTGCTCACCGGTCCCATAGCACGCCAGGGTGCCCGACAGCAAGTGGGCCCCTCGCCTACTCAGGGCCCCGGCACTTGCCTGGGTGTGCAGGGTGCTAGCGCCAGGTCTGCCCAGCGTCCGGTTTGTATCCTCCCAACATCATATCAGTGTAAATCATCTGGGACATAATATGGGGGGAGAAGTTTTTGCATCTGTAACTTTTTTCCTGCATCTTCAATAAATCAGTATTATTTCTTATTGTTTTATAGAGCGTGATGGATTCATTGGTTCCGGCGAGAAAGCCGCATATGAGCGACTATGAAACTTCCAAACTCATCAGCAGTGGAAATTTTGGGTGAGATTTCTGTTTCCATAATCCACATTTCTCAGGGTTCCCTATGACAATGCTTCTGCCCCTGCACTCTGCCATTCAGTGTTATCATAGGGAAATTATATGATCTGTAGCAAATCAAACTGTAAGGAAAGCGATTTAAATAATATAATTACATATAATATAATATATAATAATATAATATTATTACATTCGCCTGTGCTAGACCCTCATCTGTTCTTATGCTGCCTCCTCCACCTGAGCTTTTCTGCTCTCCACTTTGATCTTTGTTTTGATGGGGGGGCTCCATTATGAAGCTGATCAGAGAAGTTGGCTACACATGGTCACATGAAGGGTGACACTATATTGACGTCAATGACATCTACACCCTCCACCATGACCATGTGGGCCCAATCACTGGCCTCAGCAGCAGAAGAGAGCCCTGGAGCACATTCATTTTGGGCCAATTTTATTTGCACTAAATTGTATTTGGTCAGTTATAGCGAATCTGCCCAATGAGAATTTCGATAGATTCTCGTATCTATAATGTGACCTGGGTGATGGCTCCGGCAGAAGTGGCATTGTGGAGACCTCCCATAGGTGATCTATGTAGTGCTATTTTATGTATTTCTAGATGTGGATTTATAGTGGCGGCCAGACTTCTAGTATTAAACATATGCAAATTGTCTCTTCAGAGAGGAAGCAAACTAGAACTCCACCTATAGGAAGTAGCAATCCTAAAAGTCAATATCGACCCTTTAACAAGCCTTGTCACATGACTTAGGATAATAGCCAAAACCAAAATCTCAATTTGCAGGAACTGTGTTCTGAGGTACTGCCCCTCTTCAGTGCAAAGTGTGAATGGTTTGACTGGGTGAGAGGTGTCTGACCGGTATCCAAGGGGTTGACGTTTCTCCTTGCGGACATGAGGAGACTTTTAAGCCGCAATGCTCCTCTGGGAAATAGGATTGCTACTTCCTATAGGTGGCACTAGGGTGCTAGTTCTCTTCCTCTCTGAAAAGAGACAATTTGCATATTTCCCAGAAGAGCATTGCAGCTTAAAAGTCTCCTCACCTTGACATGCTTAACATGGCTTTTTCTGCAAGGAGAACCGTTACCGCTTGGATCCCGGTCAGATGCCTCTCACCCAGCCAAACCATATCTCACACTTTGCACTGATGAGTGCTTGTACCCCAAAACATAGTGTCCGAAAATTGAGATTTTGGTTATGGCTATTATTCCATGTCATGTGATAAGGCTCGTTAAAGGGTCGATATTGACTTTTAGGATTACTACTTCCTATAAGGGGCACTAGAGTTCTAGTTCTCTTCCTCTCTGAAGAGACAATTTGCATATTTCCCAGAGGATCATTGAGGCTTAAAAGTCTCCTCACCTTGACAAGCTTAACATGTCACTCTCCGCAAGGAGAAATGTTACCCCTTGGATACCAGTATTAAACATATAATGATTTCTATAGATGGATTATTAATAAGGATTTATTATAACCGATGGATTCTCCTTCTCTCCAGGGCCGTCTACTTAGTGCATCATAAAGACCCACACCAGACCGTTGCTATGAAGAAAAAGGCTGAGCGGAACCTAAATACTGCACAGAGATTGGAATGGGCCTTTTTGGAGAGGGACATCTTAACATTTGCTAATTGTCCCTTTGTGGTCTCCATGCTCTGCTCCTTTCCAACTAGATCTCACCTGTGTATGGTCATGGAGTATGTAGGAGGTAAGACACATCTATTGTATTATATTCAGCCCATGTCTGCTTTCATCTTATCACTGCTCATATCATTAGGACATTGTTGGTTACTTCCCCACAGAGCATTTACTATAGGTTATCTATTACCAAGATGCTCGTAAATTCATTGATCTTGGTGCAGGGGCGCTATGGGGCTCATCAGTCGGAGGGGGTCTGTCGACGCTCGGCAGTGGGCAGCATCCCTCCACCTGTCATCACAATTTCAGCGTTATTTGCTTCTTCAAGGAGGTGGGGCTGGTGGGGGCAAAAATACTGAGTAGGTGGCTAGTAGGGGCCAAAATACTGAAAGGGGGCCGTATGACTAGATATGGGGGGACTGTGAATGCTGAGTGGAGGTCATCATATTAAGTGGGGTGCTGTGGGGGTCCTCACTCTATATGGAGGCCCCCATTCTGTGTGGGGACATGATACTGAGTGGGGAGTTATGCGGACCATTATATTGTGTGAGGGACTGTGGGAACCATTATCCCGAGTGGGAGGGTTGCTGTGGGTGCCATCACACCGAGTAGGGGGTTGTGGCTGGCCTCCTTCTAAGTGGTGGCCTCCTTAGGAGGATTCACTGTGGGGATACCATACTCATTGAGTGTGGGTGTGGGCATTTTTGGGAGCATCATACTCTAAAATGGCCATAAAAGTTGTATTGCTGGTGAGAACACCAAGCTGCTTCAACAGGGATATAAATATATTTATTTTTTATTTTTTAGGGTGGGGGGCAATTACAACTTTTGATATGGGGTCTTGTGATTTTTATGTACGCCACTATCTGTGTGATCTCCCCAGGATGTTTCCGCTCACTGCTCATTATACATCATGGTTATCTGCTCGTGGTATATCATGGTTATCTTCTGTATAAACCCCTCACCGGTCATATTTCCTTTCTTCTATAGGTGGAGACTGTGGGACCCTTCTAAGCACCAGGGGTCCTTTCTCTGTCCCCATGGCCCGCTTGTACTTTGCAGAGGCGGTACTTGCCGTGGAATACCTGCATAGTTACGGTGTGGTGCACAGAGACCTGAAGCCAGAAAAGTAAGTGCCCCCGTAGTATAATAAAGTGGGGAAAGTTGTCATTTATTATCATTCAGTCTGTGAGGCTAAAACCATCTTCTCTTTTGCAGCCTCCTGATTACATCTACTGGACATACTAAAGTTACCGATTTTGGGATTTCAAAACTTGGTCTAATGATACCGAAAACCAACACCTACAAGGAATTAGCAGTGGACATCTCCAGAGAGTTCCAGGACCGTGAGGTCAGCATCACCTACAAGAACTTAGCTTGTTATTTGCAAATCTCATCACACTATTGTCTCTTCTCTACGTTCTTCCTTTCTAGAGAACTTTTCCACTAATATTTTATCTTCTGCATTGTGTTTTAACGATAATATCTTGTCATAATAATTGTTTCATCGATTCTCATCTCTATGTTCTGTTGGTTTCCAGTTCTGTGGCACCCCATGTTACATAGCCCCAGAGATCATCCTGAAAGAAGGCTATGGAAGACCTGTTGACTGGTGGTCATTGGGGATCATCCTGTATAAATTCCTGCTGGGATGTGTACCATTTGATGCTGATTCCCTCACTGAGCTTTATAAAAGGGTTGTCATTGGTGAGTAGAATAATCCGATCATTGCGTTGATTGGTTACATTTGTTTAGTTATTTCCTTTGCTTTATGTTACAGTCCAGTAAAGAGGTTTTATTTTCTGTAATTTTCTATGTAACAGGAGAACTAATTTGGAATTGTGATCGCGCTCCACCCCTGGATGCTCAGAATCTCATCACTGAGCTGCTCAGAAGAAATCCTGTGCGTAGACTTGGGACAGGTAACAGATATACTAGTATTAATATTCCCTTATTAGACCAAGGACATATCGCTCATGTCCATGAAGATCAGCATTTCTCTATCAGCTCATCTACTGTATTTCTAGTTCTCCACACTAAGACTTTCAGTTTATTTTCTTCATGTCGGCTCAGTTTTGTCATTAGTTCAGATTACGATAAACTGTTCAGATATGGAGCCATCCCTGACTATGTCCGCATCACTTTTGTTTTTCTTTTTCTAGGAGGAGCATTTGAGATCAAGGTTCATCCATTCCTGAGTGACTTGGACTTTGACAACATTCTGAGCCAGGAGCTGGAGTATGTTCCTCAGCTTGTTTCAGACGCAGACACCAGCTTATTTATCAGTAAGTAGAAGGAGACGTCATCTAGACTAAGCGACTGTTTGTCTCATCTTCCCTAATATGTGATCATCTGTTCCCATTAATATTAGTGATAAATAGTGACTGTGTTATACTGACAACCTCTAATAATACTTCATTACCTATTTCTTGTAGATCATTCTGATATAAACAAACATCTGGTCTCAAAGGATGAGGAAGGCACAAGTGAGAACAATGAGAGCCTTGACTTCCAAAATTTTACGTCATCTTCTGAAAAGCTTTGTAAAGTAAGTATGTGATTAATAAATCCAAAATATGTAAAAAAAAAATAAAAAAAGCTCTAAAAGTACATAAAAAAAATATTTTATATCTTATTTTTATCCGTATTTAGCTCTGTACCATCTCTACCAGGATGGTGAACAATGAGGATCCCAATGCCCCTCCAGAGTATACACAAGAAACCAACACAAACATCTCAGAAATGTGAGTAGATTAGAAAGGGTCATTACTGGGAGTTCCAGGCTGATCTATGTACACAACACCAAATATAGGACATAAATAACAGAATATCAAATGCAGCATTCACCGCTTCATGGTTAACGGTCATTGTACTTTTGGCTTCAGAAAATGCCGAAGATAACAGCCCATAATTGTGTCAGGTCATGCATTTTTAGCACTGCCTACTCTGTAGGAGAGCTGTAGTATTACTTGCCAGCCATTCTTGTAGTTGTGTTCTGATCCATGGAAGGTAGTTTGGAGCAGAAAACCTTCCCCACTATGACAGTCATATGTCCTATTAGGCCTTATAGTCAGTGTTCTTATAGTGAGACAACCCATTTTATACTGTGTTTACTTACGATTTACATGTTTTTCTTCTTCAAACAGGCAGAAAGTATCTGTTCCTGTATGTAATACAGACGATGCTGTTACCATCTTGCCACCCTCGTCCCCATTGCCAGGTATGTACATGTCTACAGCACCAACAATGTGAATGTTGACTTCAAGGCTCAAATATTTCCACATGGTTTTTCTGGTCTACTATGTTATCCATGTTTCATGGATCTCAGCTATGTTGACCATGGGTTCGTACTGTATCCCTATTTCCCTAATTTTGTACAGGAGGTTTTTTTCATGTATTCTGTATATTACGTTGTATCATCTAGTAACCTAGTGAGATATAGCGACTGTGTTATACTGACACCCTCTAACAATCCTTCCTTACCTATGTCTTGTAGATCACTCAGATGAAAACAACCATCTAATCTCAGAGGATAAGGAGGGCACAAGTGAGGACGATGAGAACTTTATCTTCCGAATATTTGCATCATCATCTTCTGAGAGGCTTTCTAAAGTAAGTATGTGATCGATAAATCCAAAATATGTACAAAAAAGGATCTACAAAATTAAAAAGTATATATATTTAATAACTTATTGTTATCCACATTTAGCACTCTACCACCACTAACGGGATGGTGAACAACGAGGATCCCAAGGCCCCTCCAGAGTGTACACCAGAATCCAACACAAACATCTCAGAAATGTGAGTAGATTATGGGGTCATTACTGGGAGCTCCAGGCTGATATATGTGCACAACATCAAATATAGGACATAAATACCATAATATCAAATGCAGCATCCACTGCCCCATGGTTATGGGTCATTGTGCTTTCAGCTTTCGGAATTGTTGGAGATAACAGCCCATAATTGTGGCCGGTCATGCACTTCTAGTGCTGCCCTCACTGTAGGAGAGATGTAGTATGAAATGCCGGCCATTCTTGGTAGCTGTTTTCCTCTCAGCTCTCTATAAAAGGTAGTCTTGAGCAGAAGACCTTCCCCACTATGACAGTCATATGTCCTACTAGTCCTTATAGTCGGTGTTCTTCTAGTGAGACAACCCCTTTTATATGGAGTTTACTTGAGATTTACAAGTTTTTCTTCTTCAAACAGGCAGAAAGTATCTGTTCCTGTATGTAATACAGACGATGCTGTTACCATCTTGCCACCCTCGTGCCCATTGCCAGGTATGTACATGTCTACAGCACCAGCAATGTGAATGTTGACTTCAAGGCTCAAATATTCCCACATGGTTTTATACAATACTATAGGTCTCTTATGTTATCCATATTATGACAAAGCAGATCCTATAAGAAGATATTGTTATTGATTTTTTTTTAAATTTTTCATCAGAATTTCCATCTCATGAAGAAAGAAAATCGGCAATAAATCTGAGTATGGAGCAACAAAACTCAGAAAATGGAAAAAATGGGAAAAAGAGACGAGGTAAGTGTGAGAATCAACTCCATGTTGTGTGATGTCAGTGAGAATAATTCATGTGGAGTAGATGTCATCTGTCAGTGATGGGATTGTCACATGTATGATTGCTGACAATGACCCCTGACCTCTGTATGATAATATTCCTCTGCCGTCCGGCCACAGTGACTGCACAGCATTATCATGTAATATGGAGTCCCATCACTTACATTATATTTATTTCTCTTCTCATAGGTTCCAGCTTCCGCCGGATCTTATCATCCTGCCGGCGTGGATTATCCAGGGCTGCTCGCGCATTTGCATGCTGTCACTGTTGCCCTAAAACCATCTAAAAGACGGGACACCTAAGCATCCAGCACCCTGAAGTCCAGCAGATCCACCATCACTGCTGGAGCTGTATAGAAGGACCTTCACCATCTACCTGTGGCCTTCTGACTGGTCAACCTGGACAAGTTTCAGTAACGCCTCTGTCATCGGGCTCCGCGGTATTCATACTGCTCGTCTGACTTGTCATTTACTGATCACCTGGTATCTGACCTCGGCTATCTTCCTGACTTTGATTTAGTCTTTTGATAATGTTCACGATTTTATTCATCCCATTATTAATTAAAAAAAAGTAAAATCTGTTACTGTTGCTCTGATTCCTTTTTGTCTTGAATTCACAAATACTTGTAACTCACTAATTGATCTTCTTCTCACTAAATGTATTTCTCATTATCCTTAATGCAGCAGTCAGTCTCATATTTCTCTCCAGCAGTTACACTGGTGCCTCCACCCTGTACCAGTCATTACACTCATCCACAAACCTCTCCACACTGCTGCACAGTCCTGCATCTCTACCATATCTACACTCCAATGAGCTAATATTAACATCCTCCATAATCAGGACCTCCCACTCTCATGCCCAAGACATTTTCTCTGCTGCACCAGCTCTCAGGAGTGGACTACTGCAGGCAATCAGGTTCATTCCCACTATCAGAGATTTTAAGTGTGCAGTAGAAACAGATTATTTGTGGCAGGACTATCAAATCACCTCACTATTCTAAGTTTTTCCTACAGCACTCAGTAGCACTTAATATTTGTACATATACAGATAATGGTTGGTGACTGGTTCATGCAGCCTTAATTCCACAAAGATAGAAATAAAAGGTCAACATGTTTCATACATCCAAACCATCCTTAATCATGGCAGAAAAACATAATTTTAAGTTCCCACTATGAATATTTGGTGAGATATCACAGCTGTGTATTTTCACAGCACAAAGAACGCATCTTACAGATCAGCAAATCACAGTGTACTGACGCTTAGTGTTGTAGTTTTGAACAACACCATTCATTTTATCATATAATGTGTTGAAAAATGAGAAAAAATGCCAGGTTTGGGTTCCTTCATTTTACAGTGTGTATTGTGTTGTAAAAACAAACTGACAAAATCATTCAGAGTCAATAGTACGATTACTGTGATACCAAACTTATAAGGTTTATATATATATATATATATATATATATATATATATATACAGTGTTTAGCATAAATCAGTACACCCAAATAGATTTGTCAGCAAACCTGTAGTTTCCTTTCAGAATCATCATTTTATATGGGATACCATACTACAAAATACTCTCGCAAATTTGAGCCATTGAATGCGAACAAGATTTGGTATTTTGCAGACCCCAAAAAAGTAATTTTCTTAACAAACTCATTCAAGATCATGTTTCAAAAATGAGAACATCCCAGTAACAGTCTTAAGAGAAAAGCTAAGTTTAGACAACAAAATTCTAATTAACAAGAACTGAACCACAGGTAAGTGTAATTATTCATTAAACAGATGTCCAGCAGACAGGTGTCTGTAAAAGGAAGTTACTTAATAAAGAAAACTCCTTCCCATTTCATGCTATCAGCAATGGCACCACATAGAAGGGAAATGTCACAAAACCTGAGAAAGAAAATAATTTCTTTGCAATAAATGTGAAGTCTACAAGAAGATCAGCAAAACTTTACTTATCAGTCAGAATACTGTAGCAAAAGTGATGCAAAACTATAACAAAGATGGAACTGCAACCATCTTACAGAGACGTCCAGGCCGACTATGGAAGTTAACACCTAAACAAAAGCGTCCTCTGATGAGAAGGGTAAGTGGCACCACATAGAAGAGAAATGTCACAAGACATTTCTGAGAAAGAAAATAATTTCTTTACAAAAAATGTGAAGTCTACAAGAAGATCAGCAAAGCTTTTCTTATCAGTCAGATGGAAGTTAACATCTAAACAAAAGCATCTTCTGATGAGAAGAAAATCGACAGGCAAATTCATTGCTATTAGCTGAAGAAGTAGAAAGCCAAACTAGGGTGAGTGTTTTCCATGACACGACACGGTGTACACTGCAAATGAATGGCATTCATGAGTGTCCTCCACAAAGGAAGCCTCTCTCCCTTAAAGCCCATGAACAATAAAAGTCCGTCTACAATTTGCCAGGGTCCATGCTTAAAACTATGAGGACTACCGGGACTCTATACTGTGTATGTGCATCTTATGTGTATGTCCGTATTTTATGTTTGTGTGCACTATGTATATGCATACGTTAAAATGTGTATAGAGTATTAGCATGTGCAAATTTTATATGTGTGCCTAATATAAATATACATGGAAATGTATATGTAGGTGGTGCCTGATGGAGGGTGGGGGGCCCAGATCAGAAGTCCTGATTAAGGGCCCTTCACTGTCATTGTCTGCCCCTTATATAAACAGTAAAATCTCCTTTAATAACTGGACTTCCATTGGGGTGGACTTCTCATAGATGGCCAGTATGCATACTATATTGTGAATCTGGGCATCTCTCACAGAAAATCTGATCTGGATATGAGGGTGGTCTTCTATAAGCGGTGATGTTTTGGAGAGATTTAGGGAAAAGTCCCAATTCTTATCCATCGATCTGGTAATTTCAGTAAAATATTTGTGTTGATAACTGATCACAAAGTCACAAAATATGTAAGATTTGGCATAACCTGGCTCATTTTTCAAAAAGTTATGCTCAATTTTTTTAGCACCAAGTTTTGTTCCTTTTTTGTAGACTTACACTAACTTAGTATATTGTGTGAGAATTAAATGAATTATGAATTAGTTGGCGCATTTTACCACACTCTGGGGGTCCCTGACAGTCCTTCTTTACCGGCCCTGTAGTGATGCCAATGTAAACTTCCAAGTGTCCGCGCAGTCAATCACTGTCACGAATGCAGGACAACCTATGATTAGCTAATTTTTGGGAAATCCTTATAACAAAAGGGGATTGAAAATATTTACAATTATTTTAAAAGCATTAAAAAAAAACAGACCCAATACTTATAATTAGTTTGTTGAAAGTAGTCTAATTAAAGGGAGCTGAAAGGATTAGAGATTATGAACCCGATTCACCAGTGTTTTTGCCAGAAAACTGGCATAAAGCTCCTGAAAAGATGCAAAGTTTTGTGACTTTTCCCATTTTCACATAATTTTAACTTCTTTAAAGCCCAAGACGTACTGATACGTATCTGCGCCCTGGGACTTAAGAGCCTGATACGTATTAGTACATCTTTGCGATCGCGCACACAGGCTGTGCGGGCGTGATCGCCGCCGGGTGTCAACTGATTGTCACAGCTGACACCCGGTGCTATGTGCTGGGAGAGGTCCCGCACATTAACCCCCGCAAAGCTGCGATCGAAGTCGTTCGCAGCATTGCGGGGGCAAGGGGAGGTGATCGGGATAGTCACCTCTCCTGCCGGCGTCCAGCAATGTGTGCCGCGGCTTCCCGGATGTTGCCATGATGACCCGATTCACTGAGGGGTGCAGTTTTAATAATGGTGTCCCTTTTGGGTATTTTCAGTCATAAAGACCCCTCAAAGTGACTTCAAATGTGATGCGGTCCCTAATAAAATGGTTTTGTAAATTTTGTTGGAAAAATGAGAAATCGCTGGTCAATTTTAACCCTTATAGCTCCCTAATAAAAATAAATTTGGGTTCCAAAATTGTGCTGATGTAAAGTAGACATATGGGAAATCTTATTTATTAACTTTTTTTGTGTGACATATCTCTCCGATTTAAGGGCATAAAAATTCAAATTTTGAAAATTGCAAAATTTTCAAAATTTTCGCCAAATATCTGTTTTTTTCACAAATAAACACAGGTGATATTGAAGAAATTTTACCACAATCATAAAGTACAATATGTCATGAAAAAATATTCTCAGAACCAGGGGGATCCGTTGAAGCGTTCCAGAGTAATTACCTCATAAAGTGACAGTGGTCAGAATTGTAAAAATTGGCCTGGTCATTAATGTGCAAACCACTTTGGGTTGTAAAGGGGTTAAGGACTCTACCTGCATATACAGTCATGGCGGAAAGAGCTGGCACCCTTGAAATTGTTTCAGAAAATTACACATGTTTTATTACACGCATGTTTATTTCCTTTGTGTTTATTGGAACAACACAAAAAAACTGAGAAAAAAAAGGCAAATTGGACATAATTTCACACAAAACTCCAAAAATGGGCCGGAATACATATATATATTTTTGATGGGACAACACTGAAGATGCGACACTTTGATACAATGTACAGTAGTCAGTGTACAGCTTGTTTACCTGTAAATTTGGTGTGCCTGCAAAATAACTCAACACACAGCCATTAATGTCTAAACCGCTGGCAACAAAAGTGAGTACACCCCTAAGTGTGTTCTCAGCTGATGTTATTTGTTGGTTTTTCTTTGCATCCCGAACAATTTTCTTGGCAGTTGTGGCTGAAATTTTTGTTGGTCTACCTGACTGTGGTTTGGTTTTTACAGAGCATCTGATTTTCCATTTGTTAATCACAGTTTGAACACTGCAGACTGGCATTATCAATTCCTGGGATATCTTTTTGTATCCCTTTCCTGTGTTATACTCTTTTTGCCTCCCTTTCCTGTGTTATACAGTTCAACTATCTTTTCCCGTAGATCCGTTAATAATTCTTTTGCTTTCCCCATCTCAAAATCCAGAAACGTCAGTGGCTGGATCCCAGAAACTCACTCAGCTTTATGCACACACACTGATCATTGTACCCTGTACAGATTCAAGACACCCTGTACCAGATGCAGCAGAGCAGCCCCAGAACATAACTGTGCCTCCAGCATGTCTCACAGTAGCTACAATGCTCTTTGTAGGCTTCATTTTTACATCTGTGAACCTAGAGCTCATGTGATTTGCCAAAAAGTTCCAGTTTTGTCTCATCTGTCTCTACTTAGAGTAATTGTTTTAATGCATAGTACACATGGAAATAAGCGACTTTGTTAATTATATTATCAGAGAAATTTGCTCCTTTGTCTTCCTGGACTGATCTTTCACTCTTAATTTCTCGGATAAACTCTGTATTCAAAGGATCCAAAGGATGAAAGAGTCTACAATATACACAATGCAGGATGAATATGCCTGGCTACCCCCGTAACGTCAGTGTGTAACAATAATTTTTGTGCGTTGATTGGGGGTGAACGTAATCAGCACTGCAGACCCGGCAATCTTATCTTAACCTCCTCCCTTTAGCCGTCCTTTACCTCTCAACTGGTTCTCCGTACAGAATTGCTCCCATTTTCTCTTATACTCCTAGATTTTGGTTCAGTCTCAATGATTTCCAGGACTTATTCTTTTAATTAAAAATGCATTTTGCTCATGTTTGTATAAATGTGCTATGAAATCTGTGGTATATTTTGGATGTCTTATCCTCTTGAGTGGTCTCTCTCATTATAAGTCAATTATGCAGGACATCTCCATTTTCTTATTTGAACAGATGGCTATATTGGCAGGACATCTTGAGCGATGTCAGAGAGTGATGTCGAAAATGAGTCATGGTGAATGTAGAATGAATAACCGAAGCACCACTATATTTATGCTGGAGATGCTGTATTGTGGAGGCTTAATTTTAATGTTTAATTCGTGGTGCTTAGGTTGCACTCCCACATCTGTGATGCACGGCCTGAGCACCGGACTCGCTACCCAAACTCTACAGCCTCCTGATGTTCTGGTCAGGAGCCCAGCGGCCAGTCCGTGCATCCATCCTTCTACACTCGGACCGCGACACACAGATATGCGAGTCCGGCCTTCATTTTCTGAATGGTTTATATAACCCAAAGCTATTAAAACAGACTTTTCCTTCAGAATGGGGGTGTTATTTTAAGACACTCCCTTTACTTAAAGTTAGCCCAACTAAAAGAATACAGTGCACTTAACCTCTGCAGCCTATCACTTGACTCAAAAGTGATGGCAAGATAGCTGACATGAGACTTCTGAGCCAAGTGATTGGCTGCCACAATCACATATGCTGTAGTCGTGCTGTCACCACTGCAGCCTGTCAGCAAAGACTAGGGGCAGAGGTGAAGAGGCAGCATTTGGACCTTAGATGAGTAAGTTAATTTTGTTATTTTTACATTGGACACAAAAAATAATTATAAACCCCTTAAGCCAAAACTGGCCAAGACTAAGTTTTGTTAATGTTTTGGACCCGTTCCTGCTTTTTGGCTTTTAGAGGTTTTCTCATGCTGCTCTATAAAGACATATGGACATATTAGAGGGGTGATAGTCTTAGTAGTTACCTCGGGGGGGCCTTAATGGAAAGCTACTCTGTGCTCGTCTATCCATCTCTCCTTGTATTACAAGATCGGCCATACTGCGGCTGTGAATCTGCCTGGCTGGCCCTGACTTTCCAATGCAAAATTAGCTAATTGATGGAAGTACTGGAAACCAGACCTGGCGGACCCATGACCTTCTTGAAAGGTTTTGTCTCTAATAACAAAATCTCCTTGCAAATTACTGTCTAGGAAAACCTGAGAGTGAATATTGGCTGATCAACATTTAGGAATCGTAGCTGATCAATGGGTTTGGAAGAGATTCATGATGCAATTGTTCCAAGGCCGGCCATGTACTAGAAATTGCAGATATTTCTCAGATTTATTCCATGCTGATCTGTGAAGGAGACGAAGTTAACCACTTAATGACTGCCAACGTATTTTTTTTCTTATGAGGGTCATTAAGGGACCTTATTCTATAGTTCATCAAAAGGCTGAACTATATAATAAGTCCTGACCCACCATTGCTCTCAGCCTTCGATCGCGACAGTTTAAAGGGAACGTGGGATCAGATTCTTGCTGTCTGAACCACGGGCAGCATGAATCAGAGCCTGGTTGTGGGATTGCAGCCGGGTATATTTTACTCTGAAACGCTGAGGTGTCTCAGAGTATTTAAAGCCTCAACTGAACGTGAGCTCCAGAAGCTTCCTGCCACCTGTATTAGTTATCATTGGTCCTCTCACTTCCCTGGGTGTAGTCTTCCTGGTAGCTACAGCGATGGTTTCCTCCCTCTTCCTTTTCTCTCTACAGATACTTATTGAATATATACCTACTGATTGTTGGAGGCTGACCAAGTATTTTTAATATGACTGAGCAAAGGTTTCATCTTAAAGCCATAGACTACTAGCCAAACTACATTTCTCCTGACTCCCACATACACATACCTTCTTGGCTGAGTGTGCATGTGTTCTCAGTGAGGAGAGGGCAGTCAGTCTATGCCAGGCCGCTCTCGAGGTGGGTAATGTGCTCTCAACAGTTTTTCCCCTGACCACAAAAGGATCAGACATATTGAAATCCAACATACCCGATGCTTCTTTTCCCAGTCATCTGCCATTGATTAGATTATTGTCCAGTGCTACTGAATTTAGCAGATCCAGTTACCATTAATGTATGACTGCTCTTAGGCATAATTCACAATACGGTTGAGTCTGGTCAGTTCTCTCCTTGGCTGAGCTGGAAACAAATGAAAAGTTGTCCAGTTTTGTGCACTTGTTTGGACATCCACCATTTCAGTGTCTTCACGAGACGTCCGACACAAACAAAGAAACTCTCAGATTAGTTTTGTTATCTGTTTCATTTTGGTGCATTTTTTTTTTTACTACACTGTGGAGAAAAATGGCTAGTGGACCATACAGATGTGAACGAGCTTTTCTTTTCTGAAGTGAATGGATGATCTGACAAGAAAAAGGTCAAATAATAACAAAAAAGGGTGGGTCAGGTCTGGGGTTGTCTCCAGCTGCATAGTTTCTGCAGGGCTGGATGGGACGCTGGTGTTTTGACACATGGTTTCACTCAGATTTCATGGAGGAAAAAGAGAAGAGGAAATAGCTGTGGTAGATCACAAGGATTTGAGAAGAAATCACATACCGCTCTCCAGCAAGGAGGAAAAGTGAAAACATCATTTGGATGACCTATTTTCCTTGGAAGAACTGCAGCTTTAATAAGTGCAAGCCAGAAGTTGTTAATGAAGGACTTGTTATCTTCAGTATCTGATGAGGCATCACTTACATGTTACTTTAGTAATTATGGCGGCCAGATCTCACCAGAGATGGGGGGGGGTGGGGTACATTTCACAGCATTTCAGGCAACATCATGGAACGGGTCCTCTTTCAACTTATATTTGCAGTAGGCAGAAGAAATACTCCTAAAAACTGGGCTTTCAGGAAATGACCTGAAGGACTGCGCCCCTTGATAAATTTCAGCTACAGAGGTTTATAGATGCTGAAAGATGACCCAAGGCTGTATTTTTACAGCGATTTTTGGACAGAATTTTTTTTTTTTTTCAGGTGACACACATTCCAAAAAAGTGTAAAAACCAGGGTGCTGAACACTGCAACAAATCATTGCTTTTTACTGTAGAAAATGTATTTAGATTGTAACATGTTTTTATGTAATTAATAGGCACACGCAAATTGTTAAAATCATGACCAAAACTGTGGAAACCTTCCACCATATCTGCCTTACAAATGCACTTGAGAAACTTGTCAGTGTCCCTTGTTTTGCAACATGAAATAGCACAGCCGAGACATTCGTGAAAGAAACTTTTGCCATGTTGTTTTGGGTTTTTTTGTTGTTGTTTTTTAAATCCAAGGGAACCTATGGCTGACGAATGGCACTGTATGCCTTTACAGTAGCCTTTGTCAGAGGTATATATTGGGGAATTCTTCCATCCGATGGACACAGCAAATTGCACGTTGAAAAGATCCCTAGAGGAAGGACAAGTTGGCCTATTTTCAGACGGCCATATTTCTATGGTTCTTGTGCTCGTGATTTGATTTTGCACATGAAAAATTGCAACATGCAGTAATTTCGTCCATTTTTCAGACCAGATATTGCATATTTAAATGGCAGGCGGATGAGCAACTTAAAGCAGCATGTTTACCCTGCAGCTTAACCCCGAATAAAAACTCTTACTGTAAATTTTAACAGGCGCAATTTTTTTTTTTCTTAGCCAGACATCAAGCAAACCCAAAAACTTGAGTCAATTTTCCAGACTCTTCAGCTGCTTTGAGGGCTGTGGAGACAGAGGAGTTGGAGCTAGTTTTGGGTGGAGTTGGAATTTGTAGGAATGCACCAACTTAAAATAATATACATGTTTATTTTTGCTTTAAGGAGTTGTCCACTGCTTTCACATTGCTTCCTTATCTATAGGATAGGGCATCAGTGTATGATCGGCTGGGGTCCTGCTCGCGGCACCCCCGCCAATCAACTGTTATCGGCGCCGCCGGTCGGAAGTTCTTGCCTTCGGTGCTTTTCCGTCAAGTTGTAGTGGCCAGCGCTTGTTACTGCACATCCGCCTCCTTAAAGGAGATATCCAGCACTTTTTTTTTTACTTTTTTTTTTTCTTATTGGGCTAAGAACTTACCGTCAGGTAGTTGCTAGCTACCTGCCTTGTTCTGCCCAGCATAGATCTGCTCCAGCTCAGAGTGATCACGGACCACTCCTGAGAGCGATTCTTCTGCTTCTGGTGACATCAGTTCAACAGAGCAGCTCCTTCTCTTCCTCTCTGCTCTGTTGGTCGGGCGTCTCTGCTGATCTCATACTGATTGATAGTCATCTACCCACTGCCTGACTGCAGGGAGTAGGCTGTCAATCAGAAGAGCTGTTCTGTTCACATCAGGTCAAAGGAAGCAGGAGAATCACCGCCTGAACACATCATCACAGGGCAGAACGGGCAGGTAGATGGCAACTACCTGCCGGTAAGTTCTTAGCCCAATAGGCCAAAAACTTCAAAGTCCTGATGACCCCTTTAGCTCTGTTAATAGAATAGAAAATATTTTGAAGTCAATATGCAGTCCCTATGTAATACTGTTACCATTTTACTGTAATAAGCTTGTTCTTACTAATTGTTGGCTCTTTATGAAGGAGTCGGAGTGTAGAAAAATAGGCATTATAAGCATGGCTTACTGACCCCACAGCCCTGCTTCTATCAGGTGAGATTCCTACTATTTTTTGGAAAAGCAGCTACTAATACTTTCTAGTATAGCAGAGGATAACCAATATTTAGTTGTGATTTTCATTATTATGATATTTTTTTCCCCTCTGTACAATATTGTATTATGTGACTTTGCACGTTACATGTTATTTAGATAAGAAGTATCCGGCTAATTGTTACTAATTATTATCAAACCCTTTGTGCTCAGAGGCCATGTCAGAATCCATTCATTGATGACTTGTGTAGCTTGATGGCTAAAACAGGTCTTTAAAATACATGTCTTTCCTTTTCTTCCAGGAACTTCTTTTCTAAAAGATCAAAGGACCTCAAATCCGCAGCATCGAGTGCTCCCGGCTGGAAGCTGTTTGGTAAAGTTCCTCCTAGAGAGAGCGCTCAGAAAGACTGTAAAATCATTCAGCAGGTGAGCGGCCTCCCCGTATAGACCCCATCCCAGTCCATGAACTGTTTATATACAAACCTTACATGGGAAGTCTTCGCTGTGCGATTGTGCACTGGACGTACAATTGTGTTTAGTTAACAGTCTCTGTCTAAGCTTTGTGCACAATTTACAGACGTAAGCATCACTTATTTGCACTGCAAGCTCCCAAAACCTGTTTTCTGTATTAATGTATTTTTCCTACTGCTTTATGAATTTAGTTATTAGGGTAAGATCAGACTTACTGGATTTTCAAGTGGAAATTGTGAACAGTAGAAAAATGGCAATATATTAAAATCCACAGCACCAACTTTATCTGAATGAGGCATTTAAACAGCCCTCCAGTCTCATTACTCTTGTTGTGTGTTCGGCAGTTAACGATCAATGATCTTTATTATTTTACTCATTTTTATAGCCCCATTACTTACATGCCACATTACAGACATTTGTGAGCCCCAATGGGGACAGTGATGATGATCTACTGTACATTCCCTATCAGAGTGTGGGAGGAAACCAATGAAAACACGGCGAGAACGAACAAACTCCTTGCAGATGTTATCCTTAAGCTCTTCCTGTTCAGCTCTTGTTCTTCTTCCAGGCTCTGCTGTTGACGGGGCGTGATTGCCCAAGTCATGGTGATTGACAGCCGGCTTCACAGTGGCCTGTCAATCAGCAGGACATCAGCAGTCACGCCCCGTCAGCACAGCGGAAAATAAGCATCTGCTCTGTTATATGATGTTATCGGAAGCCACAGAATCGCCGTCAGAACCCATCCGTGATTGCTCAGAGTATTGGTATCGGACACTACAGTCAGGTATTAGCAACTGCTTGCCTGTAAGTTGTGATGCCCATGAAAAGAAAAAAATAGACCCTGATAACCCCATTAATGGGAACCTAGCAACCTAGTGCTAACCACTGAGCCACCATGCTGCCCATCTTGCAGTATGTACTTTATCATCATTCTGCCCGCCTTTTAAAAAAAAATGTCCTACTGGTGAGCTTGTGATGGTATTCTGCTGGTATAAAGCAGTCAGTAAGCGGTGACTGAGCTTCCGGGAAAGGGACCAGTAATAATATGGAGTGTCTGACTACCTCCCTCTGTAGAAGAAAAACTGAGAAAAAAGCACGCTATATGAAGAACCTGATAGGTAGATGTGACGGAAACAGCCAAAAGGCCACTCACCTATTGGAGTTGTGCACCCCTGCACAACTCCGGTGTTAGTGTGAGGATGGAAAGAGCAGGCACGTCTCACCGCAGGGTACAGGTGGCTTGGCATACCACGTGCCGTGCGCTGCAGACCGCCGCTCGTGCTCACCGCTTCCAGGTTCCAAGTTGCAGACCACGTGACCGCCCACAGATCACATGACTCAGGATCAGATGTGCATCACCACAGGTCCTGAAAGTTAGGAGAGTGCAGCCCCTAACCGCAGGTCCTGAGTTGAGCAACGAAAGGGGGATTTTATGGTAAGGGGATTTAAGAATGATTGACTAGAAGCTGCTCCTGCCGCTAACCCCCAAAGGGGGACTGAAAGTGGTCCAAGTTAAATAAAATAAAAAAGCGGTCTATAGGGCGCTAAAAGAATGAACACTAGAGGTAAAAGATTTAGGGCTAAAAAATAAAATACATTTAATGAGCCCTTTTCACAACGCGTTTCGATAATTAACTATCTTCCTCAGGTGGTACAAGGGTATGAGCACAAACATAAAATATATATAGACAAGAATTCACAGTGATTGGTTGATACTAATTAGTTAACCTGGGTCCAAACAAAGGAAACCCTTCATGTGCTGGTGCAAAGTGTCCACATTGGTTTCACATAAGCCACCTTCACATGAATACAAAGTATCAAAAACACATTGGATAAGATATAGAATATGGCAATACAAGTTGGTAAACAGTTATTCAAAAATACATCTGTAGTGCCTACATCAATTTCATAGAAGTCACCTACACATAAATACAAAGAATCGAAACATATTAAGTGAGATATAGAGTAGTAATAAATATTAAAAAACAGTTATTCAAAACTGTAACATAAAAAAAAAAAAAATTACCCCCAAGGGTTAATAGACAAAATTAAGTATATATTTTCAAAGAATATACATCACCAATGCAAAGCACACAAAAACATCACTGAATTATGATGCATTGCAAATTAGCGATGGAAGAAAAAAGAAAAACATTTAAAACATAGCAATTATAATTCCATTAGAAAGGAGAAGGAAATGACCTTAAGAACTGGTTACATTTTCAAGGGCCAAATTCAGACCCTCAGGGGCCAACGTGCCCAACTTGAAGATCCAAAAACTTTCTTTATTAATCAAACTCACTAGTCGGTCGGGGACAGTATCAGGTATGTGGTCTATAATAGTTAGCCTCATATCTCCTGGATCTTTTTGATGAACAATGCTAAAATGTTTGGATACGCTGTGTAATTGATAGCCTATCCGAATGTTATGTCTGTTTATTTAGACGTGCGTGCATAGTTTGTATCGTTCGACCCACGTACTGGAGGTTGCAAGTACACTCAAGCAAATAGATCACATGTGTCGATTGACAATTCACATTGTGTTTGATAGAGAATTTTTTTTCCTGTGGTATCTGATGAAAAATTCTTTTGATTACCACTTTGAATGACTCTACGACATAAACATTTAGCCATATTACAGGAAGACGCCCCGAACAGACACCCCCTTGTGAGGGTTGTGTTCTAGATTTCAAGGATGTGTTACTTGGTGCTGTTAAGTTTCGCAAATTTCTGTTCTTCCTATAGATAATGCTCGACTTGTTGGGTATAAAGGGTCCTAAAATAGGGTCACCCTTCAAGATAAACTAGAATTTATTCAAAATATTATGGATGGTAACCCTAGATTGACTAAATATGGTGACCATGCTCCATCTAGTCAAGTCTGAGGCTAATTTATTTCTACTCTTATTTTTATCAGTGAATGACTCAATCCTATCAAGACACATACCCTGTGTAAGGGTTTTAGTTCTGGAGAAAGCATCCATCAATAACTTTTTGGGGTAGCCTTTATGTAGAAATCGTTTTTTCAATATTTTAGATTCCACTAAAAATTCAGAATCTCTGGTGCAGTTTTTTCGGACCCTCTAATATTGCCCATAAGGGACATTGGTGATCCATTTACTCAAATGTCCATGCACATCTACATGTATCGGTTCAGTCTCTATAGATTGGTGACCAGGGAAGGGCTTTGTGGGGGTGGAATTATAGTTTTTCCTCTCTTTTCTTCTAATAAAAAATGTTGTTGTATAGTTAGTTTTTAAAAAAAATCATTGAGATCAAGATATAAAGAAAACACATTAGTAGGAGAATTAGGGCAGAAGGACAAACCTCGTTCAAGTAATCGGATCTTATCATCGGTTAAAATATGGTCCGACAAATTAAAAATTCCTAAATTCCCATTCGTGCTATTGTATTCTAATCTGCCTTTGTCCTTTTTTCGGATATATCCAGTAGAGGTACCGGGTTTGCGGAGGGTTCGTCCTCTCCCTCTACAATCCCGTTTTCTCTTTTTCTCTTTGGGTGACGTCCGGGTGCAACCCGAAAAAAACTGTGTGATTTTTGAATCCCTCATATTGGGATTCTGAATGTAGGTAGCATTTTTCTCATTCAGAGAAGCCGAAAAATGGGCTCTAGTTGATGATTCTTGTACAGATGGGGTTAAGTCAATTGTCGAAGATACATTTCGTAAAACAAGTAAGGGAACTACAGGATGAGTGATGTTGGTGGTATTAGATTCCTTAACCCCTTAAGCCCCGGAGCATTTTTCGTTTTTGCATTTTCGTTTTTGCTCCCCTTGTTCCCAGAGCCATAGCGTTTTTATTTTTTGGTCAATATGGCCATGTGAGGGCTTATTTTTTGCGGGCGAGTTGTACTTTTCAACGCCATTACTAGTTTTATCATATCCTGTACGGGAAAACGGGAAAAAAATTCCAAGTGCGGTAAAATTGCAAAAAAAGTGCAATACCACAGTTGTTTTTTATTTATTTATTTTACCATGTTCACTGAATGCTAAAACTGACCTGCTCTTCTTATTCTACAGGTCATTACGAGTTCATAGACACCAAACATGTATAGGTTCTTTTATATTTAAGTGGTGAAAAAAAATTCCAAAATTTGGTAAAAAAAAAAAATAAAAAAATAGCGCCATTTTCTAAGACCCGTAGCGTCTCCATTTTTCGTGATCTGGGGCTGGTTGATGGCTTATTTTTTGCGTGCCAGGCTGACGTTTTTATTGATAACATTTGGGGTAGATCCGATGTTTTGATCGCCCGTTATTGCATTTTATTGCAATTTTGCGGCGACCAAAAAACGTAATTCTGGCGTTTAGAATTTTTTTCTCGCTACGCCATTTACCGATCGGAATAATTCTTTTTTTATGTTGATAAATCGGGCGATTCTGAACGCGGCGATACCAAATATGTGTATGTGGTTTTTTTTTATATATATTTTATTTTGAATGGGGCGAAAGGGGGGTGATTTAAACTTTTATATTTTTTTATTTTTTTTAATATTTTTAAAAACTTTTTTTTTTTACTTTTTGCATGCTTCTATAGTCTCCATAGGAGACTAGAAGCAGCAACTATCCGATCACCTCTGCTACATACAGGGGACGAGCAGGTCCCCTGCATGCAGCAGAAATGGTCCTGTGCTATGAGCGCCGACCACTAGGTGGCGCTCATAGCGACAAGATCATGACAACCACAGGCGTCTGCTGCAGACCCTGGGTTGTCATGCACGCCCATCGGCGACCCGCGATCACGTGACGGGGTCGCCGGTGGGCGGGGCTTATGACGCGCTACCCGGAAGCGCGCGTTAAATGCTGCGGTCGGAGATTGACAGCAGCATTTAACTGGTTAACAGCCGCGGGTGGATCGCGATTCCACCCGCGGCTGTTGCGGGCACATGTCAGCTGTAAGAATCAGCTGACATGTGCTCCGTTCAGTGAGGGCTCAGCGCAGCAGCCCTCACTGAACGGAGGGTACGCAAATATGCGTACTAATACGTCCCCGGTAAGTAAGGGGTTAATCCCATCCACAACAGGTGATTCAAACGAAGTGAGAAAGTGTATAGTTGTGCACTGTCAACAAGGATAAATTCTTGAGGTCAACATGGACCTCCATTTGTGTAGATATGGCTGTGGGTGGGGAGTTGATTTCAAGGTCTGATGAAAACTGGACTGGATCTTTATCTATAGAATGGACTATTGGGGCTATATCCAAAGATGTGGGATTTTAGTCCAAAAAGGACTGCATCGTCTGAACAGTGTCTACATTTTCTGTATCAATTGAAACCCTCTTATTATTTTCTGACCTATTTTTATCTGCCATAGATTTCATGACTCCCATTTTTGTAGAAACAGTTGGTAAAGTTTTCTTGTGCTGTTCATAAAAACTCTTTTGTTTAATAGATTTAAGAAATTTTAAAGACAAACTTCTCTTTTTGTCAGGGGAATCGGGTGTGGTAAACGGAGGATTTGGAATTAAAATAGGATCAGATTCGATCCCTCAGTGAAATTAGCTGGTTCCTGTCGGGATGGAATAGAGGAACCAGCAATTGCATCTATTGCACATATGTCCTTCCTATCCCGTAGTAATTTTGCTGCTTTTTTCCTTATAATCTCCTCTTCAAATTTAATTAGTCTGATTTTGAGATTTGCATCCTTCTCATTAAACTCTACAAAGGGAACAAATGAATCAAGCTTCCTTCTGAGAGATTTAAGTTCCTCTAGGGCCTGTTGCGCTAGAAGAGTTCTCTTGGTGATGAGAAGATTCATCATACCAAAGAAACCAATGTGGACACTTTGCACCAGCACATGAAGGGTTTCCTTTGTTTGGACCCAGGTTAACTAATTAGTATCAACCAATCACTGTGAATCCTTGTCTATATATATTTTATGTTTGTGCTCATACCCTTGTACCACCTGAGGAAGATAGTTAATTATCGAAACGCGTTGTGGAAAGGGCTCATTAAATGTATTTTATTTTTTAGCCCTAAATCTTTTACCTCTAGTGTTCATTCTTTTAGCGCCCTATAGACCACTTTTTTATTTTATTTAACTTGGACTACCTCCCTCTGTAAGCACCGTACTCGCAGGTCACAGTCCTGATGGAGCGGAGTTAGAGGAGGCTAGCCGCAATGCAGTAGTGAAATAAATGACAGTCATGTATTGACTTGGATATATTATTTTTGTTTTTTAAAACCCGAGTGTACAATTGCTTACAGGGGACTGCCTGAGCTGAACTGAAACCTCTACAGAATCGTGAATGTGTGCAATGTCCCCAGCTGATCAACGGTCACATAACCGCATGAAAGCAATTTGTATACTTGTGGGCACATGCCAACTATACGTAAGAATTGAGCGAAACTGAGACCATCCACTGACGGGGGAACTATGACAGTGTGTGCTTTACTCATGGGCACAATTCTGTAGTCTGCAAACTTTTAATTTCAGCCCTGACAATCCCGTTCTTTCTTTTTATTACCCTTTTCCAAGAGCAAAAAGGTTTTATTATTTTTCCATTGACACAGCCATGTGAGGATTTTTTTTTTTGCAGAACGAGTTGTAGTTTTGAATGATGCAATTAATTTTGCTATAAAACATACAGTTATAAAAAAGGCAGTCATACTTGCCAATACCTAGTCGCAATACTAATGTACTACGGGATGTAGCAGCCCTCAGGTGGAGACAGAGCTGGTGCAAAATACTGATGAAATAACCACTCTCACACCTACCGTATTTTTTGGACTATAAGATGCACCGGACCATAAGACGCACCTAGGTTTTAGAGAAGAAAAAAAAAATATTTACGTAAAAGATGTGTTCATGATGCACTTTTAAGGGGAAGGGGGTCTTCTGCTGACACTGGTATAGGGGTAATGTCCCCCAATTCTGACAATATCCCCCATCCTGGTATATATGCCCCCCCCCTTCCTTTTATACGTGGTCCCCATCCTGGTATGCTTGGCATCCCTCCATCCTGGTATGCCTGGCATCCCTCCATCCTGGTATGCATGGAACTCCTCCATCCTGGTATGCATGGCACCCATCATCCCTATCCTGGTGTGCATGGCACCCCTAATCCCTATCCTGGTATGCATGGCACCCCTCATCCCTGTCCTGGTGTGCATGGCACCCCTCATCCCTGTCCTGGTATGCATGGAACCCCTCATCCCTGTCCTGGTATGCATGGCACCCCTCATCCCTGTCCTGGTATGCATGGCACCCCTCATCTCTGTCCTGGTATGCATGGCACCCCTCATCCCTGTTTGGTATGCATGGCACCCCTCATCCCTGTCCCGGTATGCATGGCACCCCTCATCCCTGTCCCGGTATGCATGGCACCCCTCATCCCTGTCCCGGTATGCATGGCACCCCTCATCCCTGTCCCGGTATGCATGGCACCCCTCATCCCTGTCCCGGTATGCATGGCACCCCTCATCCCTGTCCCGGTATGCATGGCACCCCTCATCCCTGTCCCGGTATGCACGGCACCCCTCATCCCTGTCCCGGTATGCACGGCACCCCTCATCCCTGTCCCGGTATGCACGGCACCCCTCATCCCTGTCCCGGTATGCACGGCACCCCTCATCCCTGTCCCGGTATGCACGGCACCCCTCATCCCTGTCCCGGTATGCACGGCACCCCTCATCCCTGTCCCGGTATGCACGGCACCCCTCATCCCTGTCCCGGTATGCACGGCACCCCTCATCCCTGTCCCGGTATGCATGGCACCCCTCATCCCTGTCCCGGTATGCATGGCACCCCTCATCCCTGTCCCGGTATGCATGGCACCCCTCATCCCTGTCCCGGTATGCATGGCACCCCTCATCCCTGTCCCGGTATGCATGGCACCCCTCATCCCTGTCCCGGTATGCATGGCACCCCTCATCCCTGTCCTGGTATGCATGGCACCCCTCATCCCCGTCCTTGTATGAATGGCACAGCAATCTCCGTCCTGGTATGCATGGCACAGCAATCCCCATCCTGGTATGCATGGCACCCCTAATCCCTATCCTGGTATGTATGGCCCCCTCATCTTTATCCTGGTATGTGTGGCCCCCTCATCTTTATCCTGGTATGTATGGCACCCTCATCTTTATCCTGTTATGTATGCCCCCCTCATCTTTACCCTGGTTTATATGGCCCCCTCATCCTTTTCCTAGTATGCATGGTCCCCGTAATCCCCATCATGCTGCACATATAAAAAATAAATATATAAACACTCTTACTCACCTTTCTTCTCTCCTCCAGCGCTGACGCCTGTCTGCCCGCACTGATCTCCCCATGTGAGCCGCGCATGGCGTCACTGCCATGCGCGGCTCACAAGGAGAGATCAGCTGACGGAAGTCACTGCTCCCCGCGCCGGGACTGTGTGCGCGGGGAGCGGTGACTTCATGCTCCTTCATAGCCGGCACACAGCTTAGCCGCGCTGCGGCTCCTGCTGCTACCGGGTTATCTCGTGTGCCCGCTTATTAAAGGGCATGAATATTCACCCCCTCCCCACGCCCATGGGCGTGGAGAGAGGTTAAATATTCATGCCCTTTAACAGCGGGCACAGGCGATTCCGGCAGCAGCTGCGGCTACACTGTGTGCTGCTATTAAGGACCATGAATATTCAGTGCTCCCCATGGGCGTGGGGAGCAGTGAATATTCATTTTCTTTAGCAGCGGGGACAGCGTAGGCTGCAGCAGGCGGCTGCTGCCTCCTGTGCCCCGCTCTTCCACCGCTACCGCTCCCCACAGCACAGTATATATACTCACCCCTCCCCAACATTCGGACTATAAGATGCACCCCCCATTTTCCTCCAAAATTTTGGAGGAAAAAAATGCGTCTTATAGTCTGAAAAATACGGTACTATTCATGGAGGGGATTAGAAATGCACAGGATAAGGCTTGTATAGGGCGCCAGTCACACAGATACATGTAGTGCAACATGCCAACTTGCAGCCTATTAGTGATGCCAAAGCTATTACAGAATTTCCCCAAAAATAAGCCCTAGCATGATTTTACAGGATTTTTGGAGGATGCTTGACATATAGGCCCTACTCCAAAAATAAGCCTTAGTTAGTCAGGGCTGGCGTTAGGAGAGGGGAGCAACTGGGCAATTTATCAGGGCCCCTACTCTTTGGGGCTCCCTAAGCATTTCTATTCCAAGGCTGCTTAAGGACCTTTGGTGATATCATAGTCATGTGACCATAATGTCAGCAAAGGTTCTTGAACTGTGGGAGCCTAGAGTAACTGAAGAGTAGATAGACTGGTATGTAGGGGGGGAGACTGGACAATTTCTCTAGGTTCCCACTCTGAGGCCCTCAGCGTTTCTATTCCAAGGTTCAGACTACTTAAGGACCTTTGGAGAAATCACTGTCCTATGACCCTGATGTCACCAAAGGTCTTTTAACAGAGGAAGTCTAGAGGAGCTGAGACAGGCTGGTATGTATGTGCAGTGTGTGTGTCTGTGTATATTCTTGTGTATGTGCAATGTGTGTGATATGACATGATTATTATATATGGATAAATGAAGACATTCCCTGAAAATAAGCCCTAACCCATCTTTTTGAGCAAAAAATGATATAAGACCTTGTCTTATTTTCTGTAAAAGATGCTAGATCAGGCGGTCTGCCGAGCACTATATATGTGCACCCTACAAGAACAGACACATGGTTTCCACCAACACTACAAAAGCCTGGCTGCATCCTGCAAGGATGGAAAATTATGTAAGGTATTAGTTAATATTTTGACCAAAATATGTAAGCCTGCACCTACGTCAGGGGTCCTCATTGTCTTTCCAGCGAAAAGACAATATAACGTATTGGAAAACCAGATTTAACGCTGGCAGTAAAATGTTTTACCTCACAGAAAGAATCCACCTCGATCCCATGCTGTCCTGTCTGTATACTTGCTTTTGCTTCATTCTCTGCCCAGGAGCTGTGGTTCCTGCACAGTCAGACAGCCATTACACAGTATACGATTATCTCCACACATTATATTTTTACACATCCAATTGTGGAACTTATTAATCCAATGTATGTTGATTAAAATGTACTTTAATATGACAACCCCTTTTGAACTTGGAGGGACCCTTTACTGCCGTGCAGCAATCATAAATGCCCAAAGGCAAAACCCTCTTGGGGAGGGGAGAATAAGTGAACATGTTTGTTGGTAATGCCTCAGTGTTGTTGGACACGTGCACTTATTGGCACTTGCAGTAATCGTTGTTTATGGCTACTTGTAGCATCTGCACAGTGGAAACCTACCTTACTTAAAGGGGTTGTCCGTACTTGGCCAGTGCCAGTCTCTTGAATGAAATTGGAAAACCCTATACTTACCTCCCACACCAGTGCCGTTCCAGCAGTGTTGGCGCCAGGTCTCTCGGTGCTCACGTGACAATATGAAATCTGCAGCCAATTGGGGGGTGTGATCGTCCACTCTGATGAAATAATAAAGGCAACAGCCGGCGACATAGTGTCATGTGAGTGCCAGGAGACCCGATGCCTAATATTGCTGAAAAGGCGCCAGTGCAGGAGATGAGTATAAGCCTCTCTTATTTAACATGGAGAACTCAGGCATTTAGGATGGGGTTGTCCAAGTAGAACTCTTGTGTATATTATTTAGCCAAAATTAAAATGTACCAAATATCCACATGTGCAAATACCGTATATAAAGCCTTTTACTCCAAATTCCGTTATTTCTCCTCTGATCTCATCAGTGGCCGTTCATTCAAAGCCACAAATTGTTTGTCTATCCTGATATCTTGTGGAACAGCCTGGCCTCACATGGGTTCTCCTCCCTCTTATCTCGGACCCTCAGTATTGACACCCTCACTTTTTTCATGCCCCTACATCTTTATATTTAATGCGGAAATGTAGCACCCTGAGGACTCGGCTGCTACAGGGGTATTGCACCTCAAACCAGAGGTGTGGTATTCCACTCCCGGGTAAGGATGGAGTGTGGAACTGAGCTAGTAGGCTGCATGCACTACATACATCCCATTTCCGGGGGACAGAACTACGGTACTCCCACCAGTATATGTGCAGGTACGACAGCGTCTGTCCCTGGCTGGAGTGGGAGGGGGGTGGAACATCCCAGTAGTGTAGGAGCAGATAGGGGGAGTAGTCTGGGTAAATGTAGGAGTTCATTGGGTGCTGGTCACCTGAGCTCACACATAGAGGGAGTATATAAGGTGGGCACCATCTTAGGACAGGGTCAGTCAGTCAGTCAAGTCAGTGAGTCAGCAGTAACTCCAGGAGAGGAGAAGGAAGAGGGACTCAGAGGCGCAGGACGAGAGGGGACCCCAAGAGCCCGTATGAGAACTGATAAGGGTGAAGGGTCGGCAAAAGGGTACCGGATCCCAAGCTGGCGGAGGCCAAAGCACACCTTAGCCAGGAACCGGAGGTCGTGGGCAAGATTTGCCACGACCCTCACCAAATCCACCAGAATGGCACACCGAGCATAGGGTCAGGGAAGCCAGAGAAGGTTCAACCACCAAGAGACCCGAGGGAGCCGGACATAGGTGGATCCCTGGTGAGAACGGCCAGAGAGAGAGAAGAAGGGAGCTCAGGACCATACTCAGGAATTGCCCGGGAGTTGACCGAGTCCCGCACCTGGTGGACGCAGCACGGCTTGGGTGGTCACTGCTGTACAGAGTGACCCGAGCAACACCAGTGAGTAAAAACCCTGAAACTGCATTTCATGCCTCTGAGTCTCCTTGCTGCACCTTCACAACCACCATCCTCCACGTCTGACCCCCTGAGGCTATACCCCTCCCGTTGGGGGTTATACTACCACAGCTGCACACACACCACCAGCCTCAGCGGACCATCCTGCAGCGGCGGCCTTTTGACCGCAAATCAACGGGTGGCGTAGTCGACACTAAGAACATCTGCAAGGACTGCCGCACACTGAGTTTGACACCCTGGGCACGGACCGGGTCATAGCCACTCGGAGACTACAACCCCCATCTGATCCGGCTCCGGGTATCCCTAACAACATGGCCCAGGGGGCGCGTCAACTTTGGCGTAGTCAGCAGGATTACGTGCCCGCAACAACCGGGTACTGCGTGCCTGAAGAAAAGTTCGCATTTACCTCAAAACGAAGTCTCCCGCCAATTCCAGAGGGTCCCCGCCATCGGACGCCATCTCGGATCAGTTCCCGCCATTTGCCCATCATCTGCAGTCTTTTCCCGCCATCTGCAGTGTTTCCCGCCACTGGGAAGCGATTCCCGCCATCTAAGAAGATTTCCCGCCTTGGCAGAGCGGACGCCATTATGGGCGTGCCAGAGGGTGGCAAGAGGCCACCTCCCATCGTGGGCCAGGATCGGAAATGGCGCCAAAAGTGGAAACCGCCCCCACCAGCAGAGACTGTGATGATTGATATGTCCATCAGCGTGAGGGAACTGCCCCTGGAACTGACAATCACAAAGTTGCCCCAGGACGACCCCCAATGTGGGCGGATACAGAACAAAAGAAAGAAGATGGGTGCAGCCTGGAAGAGTCTAGAGAGAACACACCCGGAGATGGAGGGAGAGTCAGGCAGCACCGACCCTGTGGTCAGGAGCCTGTTGCAGGCCGCCACTCCAGAAGGCCTGCTGGAGATCCTGGCGCAGCTCCCCGGAGATCGGGAGCGTGCACAGACCGCGCTGGAGGGCCTCGCACGAAGGATGGCCCAGGTGCAGCAGGAAACACTGGCGGAGTGGACCCAGGAGATGGCCCGGCAGGCCGGAGCCCGCCAGCGAAGCATGCCACCCGCAGCGAGGAGCAAGTCCACCTCTGAGGACGGCGAAGGAGGGACGACGGCCGGAGACGACGCCGCGGAGGGAGCCGAAGAGATGAAGGCAGGTAATGGGGGCGACAACATCCCGTGCCCAGAAGCCGTAAACCTGCCCCAGCTCCCCGTCGCAGAGCCCGAAGCCCCGCTCACCGTTCCCGTAGCCGCTGCGTCATCGCTCCAAGCTAGGCCTCAAGCGGCCGGAGCCGCGGCCAAGCCCCCTGTGACGTTACGGGCCTCAATGCTGAGCGCGGCCAAGCAGGAGGCGCCACCGGCCTGGTCGCAAGGCCGAGTGCCCCGGGGCGCCGCAGTACCAACAGCGCCCTCTACCTCTGCCGAGCCACCGGCCTGGTCGCTGGGCCAAGTAACCCCGGGCGCCGCCGTCTTCACGGTGCCCTTCACCTTCAGGGTGCCCCAAGCCTGGTCGCAAGGCCTGGTAAACCTGGGCGCCGCTACCACCACCGCGCCCTCAACTTCTACAGTGCCGCACCTGGGTGAAGACTTGTTTGCCCAGCACACTTGCCCGGATGGGCAGCCCTTAGAGTGGCCACCGGAGTATTACCATCCCCGACTCCGGAAGGAAAGACCCCTGGATGAGCCCCTGATCCCGGCTCCGGCGCCCGCCAAGATCACCCCACTCTCGTTGGAGGAAGCGCAGTTTGCGTGGGACCCCACCGGAGAAGACCTCATCGGGTTCACCGAGGAGACCCGGGCAGCCGCAGCCCAGCGTGCGGAGTGCTGCCAGCAACAATTGGAGGTTTTTGCTAGAGAGCGACGAGAGAGGCGGGTCCGCGAGGAGCGGCTCCAAGTGAAGAGCGCCGAGCAGAAGAGCCGAGCCCGCAGAAACCCCCGTGCTGCCCACGGTCCCCGTGCCAGCGGGACTGTAATAAAATTCCAAATGGAGCACGGGTGGGGTTTCATCCGGGACCACAAGACCCCCGGCGACGTCTTTGTCACCCGCAGAGACGTTGAAAGTCATCTGCCGGAGGGACACAGAGGTCGTGACCTTTACCTGGGTGATGAGGTCACCTTCACCCGGCATCAGTGCGCCAAGGGCCCGTATGCCCTGCATGTGCATAGACTTACTGAGGAGGAGCTACGGGGTGAGGAGGATCAAGAGGACCCGGACGGGTCTAAAGATTACCCTCAGCCAAGAGCACACCGCCACTGATGAACTGTAAATAGAATATGTAAATAGTTACCCGTGTGGGTACAAAAACTGCTGCTACCAAAGTGTAGTCCCCGTCGGGACCAGCAAGTGAGTACCCGTGTGTCCCCTATCCCTTAACAGGCTGAGGACTGTGAACAGCCATTCCTTTTCCCCACTGGCCGAGGACTGAGAGCGGCCATATTCCCCTTTGTACATAGTTGCGCTTTCTAAGGCGCCCCCTACCGGTTTTATAGGAAACTGTGTTTTTTCTACAAGAGACTGTTGCACTATACCTGGTCACAATTTGCTCAAGTGGCCAGAGGTCAAAAATGTTTTATTATGAAAAGTTTTAAAATGAAAAGTTTTATGCTGCTGATAATGTTTATATGTTCTATATGTTTATGTTATGAAAAAAATTGTATGTTTTTGTATGTTTTTATTCTTTTACAGCCCGAGGACGTGCTGTGATTTACCAGGGGGGAATGTAGCACCCTGAGGACTCGGCTGCTACAGGGGTATTGCACCTCAAACCAGAGGTGTGGTATTCCACTCCCGGGTAAGGATGGAGTGTGGAACTGAGCTAGTAGGCTGCATGCACTACATACATCCCATTTCCGGGGGACAGAACTACGGTACTCCCACCAGTATATGTGCAGGTACGACAGCGTCTGTCCCTGGCTGGAGTGGGAGGGGGGTGGAACATCCCAGTAGTGTAGGAGCAGATAGGGGGAGTAGTCTGGGTAAATGTAGGAGCTCATTGGGTGCTGGTCACCTGAGCTCACACATAGAGGGAGTATATAAGGTGGGCACCATCTTAGGACAGGGTCAGTCAGTCAGTCAAGTCAGTGAGTCAGCAGTAACTCCAGGAGAGGAGAAGGAAGAGGGACTCAGAGGCGCAGGACGAGAGGGGACCCCAAGAGCCCGTATGAGAACTGTTAAGGGTGAAGGGTCGGCAAAAGGGTACCGGATCCCAAGCTGGCGGAGGCCAAAGCACACCTTAGCCAGGAACCGGAGGTCGTGGGCAAGATTTGCCACGACCCTCACCAAATCCACCAGAATGGCACACCGAGCATAGGGTCAGGGAAGCCAGAGAAGGTTCAACCACCAAGAGACCCGAGGGAGCCGGACATAGGTGGATCCCTGGTGAGAACGGCCAGAGAGAGAGAAGAAGGGAGCTCAGGACCATACTCAGGAATTGCCCGGGAGTTGACCGAGTCCCGCACCTGGTGGACGCAGCACGGCTTGGGTGGTCACTGCTGTACAGAGTGACCCGAGCAACACCAGTGAGTAAAAACCCTGAAACTGCATTTCATGCCTCTGAGTCTCCTTGCTGCACCTTCACAACCACCATCCTCCACGTCTGACCCCCTGAGGCTATACCCCTCCCGTTGGGGGTTATACTACCACAGCTGCACACACACCACCAGCCTCAGCGGACCATCCTGCAGCGGCGGCCTTTTGACCGCAAATCAACGGGTGGCGTAGTCGACACTAAGAACATCTGCAAGGACTGCCGCACACTGAGTTTGACACCCTGGGCACGGACCGGGTCACAGCCACTCGGAGACTACAACCCCCATCTGATCCGGCTCCGGGTATCCCTAACAACATGGCCCAGGGGGCGCGTCAGAAAGACTACTAGGAAATGTAGTTTCTGATCACTTGAGTCTTTTCTAATGTGATCGGTTTCATTATACCCTTATACCATCCACAGCAGTATACGAAAAGGAGTGTAGGTGTGAGTTGTGCAGAGGTAGTGGCTGCACCCAGGCACTGATGCGGAAATCCCAGCTCCCCTCTGCCCATTACCGTTCACCAGTTTTATATGTGATGCATGGTGGTTCAGCAGACAGATTCTAGGGCAAAATAACTACTAAATAATGTCATGTTATAATGACAGATCTGTCACAAGCAGTTTTTCAAGTTGTAGAGCAATAACCTGAATCTCCCCAGTTGTTCTTTCATAACCATATTCACCAGCATTCATAACCATAGTCACCAGCATTCATAACCATATTCACCAGCATTCATAACCATATTCTCCAGCATTCATAACCATAGTCACCAGCATTCATAACCATATTCACCAGCATTCATAACCATAGTCACCAGCATTCATAACCATATTCACCAGCATTCATAACCATAGTCACCAGCATTCATAACCATAGCCACCAGCATTCATAACCATATTCACCAGCATTCATAACCATAGTCACCAGCATTCATAACCATATTCACCAGCATTCATAACCATAGTCACCAGCATTCATAACCATAGTCACCAGCATTCATAACCATATTCACCAGCATTCATAACCATATTCACCAGCATTCATAACCATAGTCACCAGCATTCATAACCATAGTCACCAGCATTCATAACCATATTCACCAGCATTCATAATCATAGTCACCAGCATTGGCTGCAATTTCATGAAACCTCATTGTGCGCTAAGGGGATAATATATCATTTAGACATATTCAGAGATAAAGCTAAAATACAACACCAATAGCACAGTAATAATGGCGATCATTTATTGAAAGCAATGTAATATATAGAAATTTTTTATTTTTCCATGTATAATGTAGCCAGCAAGGGTAAGTCTATTTTAGCTTTTAATAATTATTTGCTAAAATAAAGTGGCTGACATTACAAATTATTGCCTAAATGGGCACAAAGCTGCCAGTCAGCGAGCAACACTGACCATAGCACTGGATAGGGGAAAGCTGTGGACCCCGTATAGCCAGGTTGACAATCGCACCAAGGACGGCTGTAGATGCCGCAGTTGTGTCCTGTAATTCATGCGTCACATCTCCCAACAAGGATTCCAGAGTTTGGATTTTATGACTTCACTTCTGAATCCACCTGGGGAACGTGGCACAGGGGCCTCATTGCTGCTTATGCTCCATCCCAGTTGGCACAGAGCAGACTGCCAGTGGTCACGTTGGCAGTGGAGCAGCAGCTTTCAGCCCTCTGTAAGTAGGTCAGATACATTGTGTGACTGCTTTGCCGCAGATCAGCACATATAGAGATGGAGGTAATAGGAAGATGTGGAAGAATGTTCTTCAGATTGGCAGGCCAGCCATGCTTGTTACTGATGACATGAAACATGATGATGTTGGCATTTTGAGTGCAGGTAGTAGGAGCTGATGGTACAGAAATAAATGAACTCCAGTAGATAGTCTTGCGTCAAGATACAGTAGGATTAGATAATATGACGGTATTATGCTGTTTCTCCGCTTAGTGGTAAGTTGTGCTCCATGCTGGACCCACAAACGGGAAACTCGTGAAAATCCTCTGTTCTCTAGCAGGAATTGTCTCGTTCACGCCATCACTGCGCGGTGCTGGGATCTGCTGTCTCATGGTGACATACGGGTTCCTTCCTATAATAACTGGAGATGGCGCTTTTCCTGTCCTTATGTCTTTCCAGTTTATATTTGAAAAGAAGGGGTGCGTTCTGATTTTTCCATTAACCCCTAGCCGGACATAATGGTCTTTGCAGAGTAGTTTGGACATAATGTCCATAGCATCGTGGTCAGTGAGGTTTTCATATGATGGTTCTTCGTACAAGACATTATTCACAATCTCTTCAGTGGTGTCTCCTGGAAATGGTGAGTCTTGGAAAATCATGTCGTACAATATGACTCCAAAGGCGAACCAGTCCACACCTTCACCATAAGCGTCTCCCATGATCATTTCTGGGGCGCCATACCCAGGTGTTCCACTGAAATCTCTGGCATTAAATCTCTTATCAAACTCATATAGAGATAGTCCAAAATCAGTAATCTTTATGTGGCCGTCACCAGTCAGCAGGATGTTATCCGGTTTTAAGTCCCGGTGAATGATGTCATTGCTGTGCAGGAATTGTAGGCCACAAACGATTTCTGCTCCTATAAATGTTACAGGTTCCTTCAGGGGAATGGTACTATATATATAGTGAAGCAGATCCCCTCCACTGGCCAGCTCGGTGACAAAATACGCATGGTTTTCCGTATGAAACGCGGCATGGCAATGGGTTAGGAATCTGCTGTTGTGGCTAAGCTTCAGGACATGGTGTTCTACAAGGCATTCAGGGAAGGAGATTAGGCTTTCTTTCTTAATGATTTTAAGGGCCACACTTTCTTTCCTTATTTTATCAGTGGCCAGCATAACCTTCCCATAACTCCCTTGTCCAAGTATGCCATGGCAGATAAACTTATCCCTGGTGAGAGGGACAGTGGTCTTTATTTTTTTGCTACTGGGGCCACTACATTCACCTGAGATGTCATCTTGACTGGTGGCTGGATCTTCCTGATGTTTCCTTTTTCTCCCAGTTCTCTTCTCTTCTGCTGCACTTTCATTACCTTTCAGGTTAATGATCCTGGTTGGACCCAAAGTACTCAGTTTTTTTAGATTATCAGCTCGATTTGTGATGTATCCCACAAGCTTTTCACATCTGTTTTGACCAACCTGCCCAGATTTCTTGGAATCCATCTTCCTTATCTTTGCTGGAGGTTCCTGGTTATTTCCAGTGTCTTCTCCATCTGGTGTTTCTTTCCTTTTTCTCTTTCTATTCCCTGTAAAGTCCATGTTGCATCAGGCAACAACAGGGCAATTATCCAAAAACGTATGTAAAATTATCAGAGAATGCAATCCACACGTATATTGTAGTCAAAGCCAACTACAACTAAAGCTCAATGGCTGCAGTCAGTTGTTTATGGAACTTTGTGGAATGTGATGTCACTGTGCCGGTGATGTCACACTCACTGTGATGTCAGCAGATGCATGTGAGTGTTCCATCTCTGCTGAACGTGAAAGTCTCAGAAGGGGCGGGGCTTAGTCACCATTGACTATAATGGAGTCTGTTGAGTGGGTAGTATTTAGTGACCTGAAGCTGGAAATCAGTGGGATAAATGACATCAGGATTCAGGAATAAGTTACAGTAGTTTTATATTTGTTTTAATTTATTTTATACAAAAAAAGAGCATGGACCGCACCTCCAAAAAATCATACATTGATCTAATGCCTCTCAGCAAAAATATACATAACTGAACATGAGGTTCTTAGTTTAACATTCTGATCAGACTGTATGAAGCCCACTGCCACGTCACGGCAAACCTCGTAGTGGGTCCTAACATTTCCTGCCTAAAAGGAGCGGCGCCATGTGCCAACCACCGCTACAGTGAGAATGCACCAGCAGGGCGGGCGGCCTGGTGCCTCACAGCATCCATGCTTCAAGACCGAGTCCCCATGACTCCAGGCCGCGGCGCCCCACAAGCACAAAACCACAGCAACAATGGCTGACACACTGCACCAACACCACATGAAAGGAGCATTGTGACTCACCTTCCTCAAGCTCTCAAGTGAGAGCAAAATAGGCTAGACCCTCTTTGCAGACTCCTGCTAATTAAAATTGCCTGTGCCAAATGGGATGAGTGCTGGTCCAAGAAAGGGAAAAGAATAAGCTGGTTCATTGACGTGGCAGTGGGCTTCACACAGTCTGATCAGAATGTTAAGCTAAGAACCTCATGTTCAGTAATATGTATTTTTGCTGAGAGGCATTAGATCAAATGTATGATTTTTGGAGGTGCGGTCCATGCTCTTTTTATTTATTTTTTTTTTATTTTATGTTACATTATTTTGTGTAGGGCTGTGATGATATACATTTTTCAGTTCTTTTGTGTCAAATTTAAAGGAAAATGTGTTAACCACTTCCTGACTGCCCACTGCACATAAACGTCCGCGCTTGCTGGGCTCTGTACATCGCCGATGTTTATCAACGGTCGGCGGTCTTTTAGCGCTCAGGGCCCCCAGGGTCCTGCACCCTGCGATTCCTGTGCAGAGCGATAGCTCTAACAGGTGACCTCCTCGAGACCGGATTGGATCAGGTTCCAATAAAGTTAACCCTTTGCTATCTTCTACTACCCCTGGCAAAAATTATGGAATCACCGGGCTCGGAGTATGCTCATGCAGTTGTTTAATGTTGTTGAAAAAAAGCAGATCACAGACATGGCACTAAACTAAAGTCATTTCAAATGGCAACTTTAGGGCTTTAAGAAACACTAAAAGAAATCAAGATTAAAAATGTGGTACTCAGTAAGGGTAATTTTTTTCAGACCAAGCAGAGAGGAAAAAATTATGGAATCACTCAATTCTGAGGAAAAAATTATGGAATCACCCTGTAAATTTTAATTTACAAATCTAACACCTGCATCAAATTAGATCTGCTCGTTAGTCTGCATCTAAAAAGGAGTGATCACACCTTGAAAAGCTGTTGCACCAAGTGGACTGACATGAATCATGGCTCCAACACGAGAGATGTCAATTGAAACAAAGGAGATGATTATCATACTCTTAAAAGAAGGTAAGTCATCACGCAATGTTGCAAAATATGTTGGTTGTTCACATTCAGCTGTGTCTAAAATCTGGACCAAATACAAACAACATGGGAAGGTTGTTAAAAGAAAACATACTGGTAGACCAAGGAAGACCTCAATGCGTCAAGACCGGAAACTAAGCAATATGTCTCCAAAACAGGAAATGCACAACAAAACAAATGAGGAACGAATAGGAGGAAACTGGAGTCAATGTCTGTGACCGAACTGTAAGAAACCGCCTAAAGGAAATGAGATTTACATACAGAAAAGCTAAACATAAGCCATCATTAACACCTAAACAGAAAAAAACAAGGTTACAATGGGCTAAGGAAAAGCAATCGTGGACTGTGGATGACTGGATGAAAGTCATATTCAGTGATGAATCGCGAATCTGCATTGGGCAAGGTGATGATGCTGGAACTTTTGTTTGGTGCCGTTCTAATGAGATTTATAAAGATGACTGCATGAAGAGAACATACAAATTTTCACAGTCATTGATGATATGGGGCTGCATGTCAGGTAAAGGCACTGGGGAAATGGCTGTCATTACATCTTCAATAAATGCCCAAGTTTACATTGATATTTTGGACAGTTTTCTAATCCCATCAATTGAAAGGATGTTTGCGGATGATAACATCATTTTTCAAGATGATTATGCATCCTGCCATAGAGCAAAAACTGTGAAAACATTCCTTGAAAAGAAGACACATAAGGTCAATATCATGGCCTGCAAATAGTCCAGATCTCAATCCAATTGAAAATCTTTGGAAGTTGAAGAAAATGGTCCATGACAGGGCTCCAACCTGCAAAGCTGATCTGGCAACAGCAATCAGAGAAAGTTGGAGCCAGATTGATAAAGGGTACTGTTTGTCACTCATTAAGTCCATGCCTCAGAGACTGCTTTAAAGCCAGAGGTGGTGCAACAAAATACTAGTGATGTATTGGAGTGTTCTTTTGTATGTTTGTTTTTCATGATTCCATATTTTTTTGCTCAGAATTGAGTGATTCCATAATTTTTTCCCTCTGCTTGGTCTGAAAAAAATTACCCTGACTGAGTGCCACATTTTTTATCTTAATTTCTTTTAGTGTTTCTTAAAGCCCTGAAGTTGCCATTTGGAATGACTTTAGTTTTGTGCCATGTCTGTGATCTGATTTTTTTCAACAGCATTAAACAACTGAATGAACATCCTCAGAGCCCGGTGATTCCATAATTTTTGCCAGGGGTTATAGATGCTGTGATCCATAGCGATCACGGCACATAGAAGAGAGGGAGAGGCAGTTGTGCACTCACCTTTGACGGCCTCCGAGATAAGGTCTGACGTGGTCATGGCAGCCGGAGATCACATGATGACCTCCGAGGCTGCCAGGTACGGTGGCCTGTTAGGCTCAGCCATCAACGGAGTCTAACACGAGATCTACCAGTGTAAAACTGACATCCGGTCTCATGCAATGCAATACATGTGTATTGCATTGCATGAGACCTGTGATGATAAAAATATTCCCATAGAGGGACTAAGTGAGAAAGTTAAAAACAGAAAGTTTAAAAATTGGGTCACTTGAGGGGGATTCAGCTCTTCTAGTGCTTAAGGGCTCTGTATACGTAGTCCGCAAACTATTCTACAATAATTTGTTCTCCAAAAGCAAAATAGTGCTCTTTCCCTCCCGGGTGTCGCCGTGTGCCTAAGCAGTACTGTACAGCCACATATGGGATATTGCCACGTTCAGCAGAAATTGTGTGATACATTTCGGCACCATTTTTACCCATTGCCTTGTGTGAAAATGTAAAATCTGAGGCTAAAACTAATTTTTTTTGTGGTAAAAATAGAATTATTTTTTTCTTCGCTGCCCAATGGTATAAATTTCTGAGAGTCACATGTGGTGTCAGTTTGATCACTGCATCCGTAGAGGAATTCATTGAGAGGTGTAGTTTATAAAATGGGGTCACTTATGGGGGTTTCCTGCTGCTTTAGGACCTCAGTCTCTCCCAGTGGGTCATGGCACCTGCAAACCACAACAGTAAAATCTGCACTGTAATATGACAATTTTTCCCTTCTGAGCTTTGCACTGTGCCTGAAAAGTAGGCTTCCAGTATCCATTGTTTCAGATGCTGCACATCTCGTATCTTGATGGTCTGGTGTGGTATATGGGGTACAAAGATAGTGGGGCCATTCTTCATCAGTGGAAACCTCAATGCCACTGGATATCTGAAATTGCTACACGATGATGTGTTGCCCTCTTTATGCACTGAAGATGGCACGTTCCCTGAGTTTTTCCAACAAGATGGTGCACCACCACATTATGGGTGTCAGGTCCGAGCATTCCTACATGAACAGTTTCCTGGAAAGTGGATTGGTTGTTGTGGACCTGTTGAATGGCCACCAAGGTCTCCCGATCTGACCCCCTTAGACTTTTATCTTTGCGGTCATCTGAAGACAATTGTCTATGCTGTGAAGAAAGGAGATGTGCAGCATCTGAAACAACGAATACTGGAAGCCTGTGCTAGCATTTCTTCTGCAGTGTTGCTATCAGTGTGTCAAGAGTGGGAGAAGAGGGTTGCATTGACAATCCAACACAATGGGCAGCACTTTGAACACATTTGATAAGTGGTCATAAACTTGTAAAAAACTCATGAAAGAATAAAGTTACGTTAAAACCAAGCACATCATTGTTTTTCTTATGAAATTCTCAATAAGTTTGATGTGTCACATGACCCTCTACCCATTGAAAAAATTAAGTTGAATCCAAAATGGCCAACTTCAAAATGGCCGCCATGGTCACCACCCATCTGGAAAAGTTTTCCCCTTCCCTTATACTAATGTGCCACAAACAGGAAGTTGATATCACCAACCATTCCCATTTTATTTAGGTGTATCCATATAAATGGCCCACCCTGTAGTTTTAATCCTTCTAACTTCCTAACCAAAAAAAATTGTTTAAAAAATTGTGCAGATGTAAAAGAACTATTTTGTGTGACCTAACTCTCTGGTTTAAGGGCATAAAAATTAAAAGTTTAAAAATTGCAAAATTTTCCCAATTTTGCCAAATTTCTGATATTTTAAAAAATAATCTAGTTACCATATTTTTCGGACTATAAGATGCACCAGACCATGACCATAAGACACACCTGGGTTTTAGAGAAGGAAAATAGAAAAGAAAATTTAAGCAAAAAATGTGGTCATGATGCTCTGTTAAGGGGGATGGGGTCTGCCGCTCACACTGTTAAGGGGTAATGTCCCCCAATTCTGTACTAATATCCCCCATCCTAGTAAATATGCCCCCATCCTTCCTGTTATACATGGCCCTCATCCCCATCCTGGTATGCATGTCACCCCTCATCCCCATCCTGGTATGCATGGCACCCCTCATCCCCATCCCGGTATGCATGGCACCCCTCATCCCCATCCTGGTATGCATGGCACCCCTCATCCCCATCCCGGTATGCATGGCACCCCTCCATCCCGGTATGCATGGCACCCCTCCATCCCGGTTTGCATGGCACCCCTCCATCCCGGTTTGCATGGCACACCTCATCCCCATCCTGGTATGCATGGCACCCCTCATCCCCATCCTGGTATGCATGGCACCCCTCATCACCATCCTGGTATGCATGGCACCCCTCATCCCCATCCTGGTATGCATGGCACTCCTCATCCCCATCCTGGTATGCATGGCACCCCTCATCCCCATCCCGGTATGCATGGCACCCCTCATCCCCATCCCGGTATGCATGGCACCGCTCCATCCCGGTTTGCATGGCACCCCTCCATCCCGGTTTGCATGGCACCCCTCATCCCCATCCTGGTATGCATGGCACCCCTCATCCCCATCCTGGTATGCATGGCACCCCTCATCCCCAATCCTGGCATGCATGGCACCCCTCATCCCCATCCTGGTATGCATGGCACCCCTCATCCCCATCCTGGTATGCATGGCACTCCTCATCCCCATCCTGGTATGCATGGCACCCCTCATCCCCATCCTGGTATGCATGGCACCCCTCATCCCCATCCCGGTATGCATGGCACCTCTCCATCCCGGTATGCATGGCACCTCTCCACCCCAAAATTTTGGAGGAAAAAAGTTCGTCTTATAATCCGAAAAATACGGTATATCTAGAAAAAAAATTACTACTATCCTGACTACTATCATGAAGTACAATATGTCACAATAAAACAATCTCAGAACCACTGGGATATGTTGAAGCGTTTCAGAGTTATTACCTCAAAAAGTGACGCTGGTCAGAATTGAAAAAAATTGGCCTGATCACAAAGGCAAAAACTGGCTCTGGCGCGAAAGGGTTAAATCTATAAGTTTAAAAAATATCTATTTCTGCTATTTTTATTAAAAACACAAAATTCTACTGTGGAAGGGCTAAGAAAATGTACTTGTGAACAAATCTTTTGCAAATTACCCAGATATCAAGAGTTTCCAAAAGGTAATTCTGCCCAACTATGGTACATTGGGTAGTAAGAAAAGGGGAGTCAGTGTTTAGCAGGTCTATATTACAGCTCCACAGGGTTTATTACCCCTCTCCCAGGACCTTGTAAGGTGAGGCTCCATAGCTAAGCTACAGTATGGAGATTGATGACCGCATATCTGGGCAGATGAGTTCATTACAGCTTCACACAGATCTTTACCCGGCGTTTCTGTACCTCAACTTGGGTTAGATTAGTCATACTTAGTGGAGGATTAAGCTTGTCACTTCTCATTTCGCCTGTTAGTTCTATTTCCTTTGTGAAAGTTGTCGAAAAAAAATTATTTAATAGGTTAGCTTTATCCTCATCTTTCTCTATGATTTTGCCTTCATCACTTTTTATCGGTCCAATATTATCCGATTTAATCCTTTTACTATTTATATACGTAAAGAACAGTTTGGGATTTGATCTACTTTCCCTAGCAATACGTCTCTCTGTTTCCTCCTTCGCTATTTTTATTTGTTTTTTACAGGTTCTCGTTTTTTCCTTGTAACACATTAGTGCCTCCTTACTATTTTCCTGTTTTAATCTCTTGAATGCCTCTTTTTTGCTATTTAACGCCCCTTTTACGTTCTTGTTCAACCATATTGGTTTCCTCTTATTTCTGGCCCTTTTATTCCCATACGGTATATACCTCTCGCACTGAGTATTCAGAATTCTTTTGAAGGTTTCCCATTTACTATTCGTATTCCTTTGATTAAGAACTTTGTCCCAGTCAATAAGTTGAAGGTTTTCTATCAGCTGATCAAACTTCGCCCTCCTAAAGTTTAATGTTTTTGTTGTTCCCTTATTGATAACCCTACTGAAGGGCATTTTGAAATTGATAATATTATGATCGCTATTACCTAGGTGCCCCCCTATCTGTACCTCAGTTATTCTATCAGGCCTATTAGTCAATATTAAGTCCAACACGGCCTTCCCTCTCGTTGGTTCCTGCACTAGTTGGGAGAGATAATTATCCTTAATATTTGTCAAGAACCTTTTTCCTTTCTGAGATCTACAGGTTTCTGTTTCCCAGTCAATATCCGGGTAGTTGAAATCCCCCATTACAATCACTTCATTATGTTTTGCTACTTTGTCTATTTGTCCTAATAGCAGACTCTCATTCTCCTCTGTTATATTTGGTGGCTTATAGCAGACCCCCAATAATATTTTATTATTATTTTTTGCCCCCTCTATCTCTACCCACATGGACTCGACCCCCTCTTCTCCCTCTCCTATATCTTCCCTTAGTCTGGGCTTTAGACATGACTTTACATATAAGCAGACTCCTCCGCCTTTCCCCTGTTTCCGGTCCCTTCTAAATAAACTATAATCCTAATAAATTTACCACCCAGTCGTAGCTATCATCTAGCCAAGTCTCTGTTATACCTACGATGTCATACCTCTCATCCGATATAAGCGCCCGCAGCTCATTCGCCTTATTGGTCAGGCTTCTTGCGTTGGTCAGCATGCAAGATAACCCCAAAATTTTATTTAGCTTCCTATTCTTCTCTAGCGATCTAACTGTACTATCCTCACCCCCCTCTCCACCCTCATTATATTCACTTCTCCCCTTCCCCCTTGCTTGCCTCACATCCCACCTATTTCCTTGGTCCCCCCCCCCCCCGTCTCTAGTTTAAATACTCCTCCAACCTATTAGCCATCTTCTTCCCCAGCACCGCTGCACCCTCCCCATTGAGGTGCAGCCCGTCCCTACGGTAGAGCCTGTAGCCGACTGCGAAGTCAGCCCAGTTCTCCATGAACCCAAACCCTTCTGCCTTGCACCAACTCTTTAGCCACTTATTCACCTCCCTAACTTCCCGTTGGCGCTCCTGTGTGGCTCGCGGGATTGGTAGTATTTCTGAGAAAACTACTTTGGAGGTCCTTGCCCTAAGCTTCCTACCTAGGTCCCTGAAATCATTTTTAAGGACCCTCTATCTACCACTCACTTTGTCATTGGTGCCGATGTGGACCATGACCGCTGGGTCTTCGCCAGCCCCACCCAGTAACCTGTCAACCCGATCCGCGATGTGCCGGACTCGAGCGCCAGGGAGGCAGCACACCGTTCGGCGATCCCGGTCTTTGTGACAGATTGCCCTGTCTGTCCCCCTAATAATAGAATCACTCACTACCAGGACCTGTCTTGCCTGCCCTACACTTCCCCCCTCCCCCTCATTACTGGAGCATACACTCCCCCGGCGGTCAGAGGATCTGTCGTGCTCCAATAATGCCGGTTCTGAACCAGCCTTCCTATACTTCTTCCCTCTATCCCTCCTAACTGTTATCCAGCTCCCTGCCTGTTCAGCCTGCACTTCCCCTCTATGCTCCACCCCCAGTATTGACCCATTGAGTGTCTGCTCGGTGAGCAGCTAACTCCGTTCCATGTTGTCGATGCTCCTCAGTATCGCTATCTGAGCACTTAGATCCAGAATTTGGGCTTCCAAGTGCACAATATGCTCACATCTCTCGCAGCAGTATGGATCCTCGAGCGGTAGCTCACGGAATGCATACATTGCGCAAGATGTACACTGCACGGCTCCGGCCAAGATGGACGCCATTCTAAATATGGGGATACAGTCAGTATATATATACAAGTACAAAACACAATTATTTATATATAGGTGTATGGACGGGGATCAATTAGGGATGTGCAAGTGTATCAATTAGATATCGGCGGGGGATCAGTTAAGTATGGACGGGGGATCAATTAAGTATGGACCGGGGACTCAGCTGAGTAGGTCAGGTGGATTAATTAAGTATGGACGGTGTGTCAATTGACTATTGACTGGGGATCAATAAATATGGGCTGGGGAAATAATTAATTGTGGACTGGGGAATCAATCAATTAATTATGGACAGGGGGTTAATTAAATATGGATGGGGATAAGGCAAATAAATAGGGACTGGGGGATCAGTAAAAGTGGACAGGGGGAATCTATTAAATATGGACAAGGGGGATCAATTGATTATGGGCTGGGGGGGTCAATCAGTTAAATGTGGTCGGGGGATCAATTTAATATGGACGGGGGGTCAATTTAAATGTTGTCAGGGGGATCAGTTAAATATGGACGGGGGGTTATCAGGGGATCAATTTAAATATGGACGGGGGGTGATCAATTAAATATGGTCTGGGGGATCACTAAAGATGGCCTGGGGAGTTGTATTAAATATGGATAGGGGGGAGATCGATCAAATATGGACAGGGGATTAATTTAAATAAGGCCGGGGGGGGGGGAGCACTTAAATAAAATACAATTACAATACAAATACAGTACAATACACGCTCGGGTTCAGTAGGGCCTCTTATCGGGCCTCCTGCCCCTCACTCACCTCCTCTAGGGACGCTGCACGCTATCACAGCGCGCTCGCCCCTCCGGTCGCCTCTTACCGGTCCTCCTGGTCACCACCACCTGGCGCCCTCCGCCGGCCGGCGCTGCACGATATCACAGCGCTCTCTTGCGCTCGTTCCTCCGGTCGCCTCCTACCGGTCCTCCCGGTCCACTTGGTCACCTCCGCCTGGCTCCCTCGCCAGAGGGCCGCGAGCCGAGTCGGACCACGCCGCACGCCGCTCACCACAGCCACACCACAGCCCACGTGTTCACACCCCGCGCGCGCTCTCACTTCCGGTCACCTCCACGGTAGCGTTTAGATTGACTGGCCGGGCAGATCTGGCATTCTGCAGACTGGAAAAGCTGGGGAACAACCATTATATAAAATATGAAAAAATAGGAAAATATTAGCAATGTTCTGTAATGGTTAATTTTTACATAACACTGGTTCAATTTACTTGATATTAACCCGTTCATGATCTTGTGATTTTCTATCTTTGCACTTTAGTTTTTTTTCTCCTCTTTTTTCCAGAGCCATAACTTTTATATTTTTTCAATATAACCAAGGGCTTGTTTTTTGCAGGACAAGTTGTACTTTTGAATGACACCATTTTTTTGAAGTGCTACTTTAGTGAAGTAAAAATAATAAATTTAGGATTTTTTATCTTCGTTATTTTTTTATAGACTTTACATTTATCATATTGCGGGCTACAATTAAGATAGAGATGGGAGAGGCAGCATTTTGTTCAGAATTGTACAGGCTTTAATTCGACATGTCTTAACCAAGTTTGTTATTTTGTTTTCGAGGAGTCAAATTCTAAATTTTGATGGGCGATTTCGGGAAAACTGTGTTTTGTAAAAAAAAAAATAAAAAAAATGCGTATGTGTTACTTGTGTTATTGGTTACATTCCTTCAGGGATTCAAGTTGGTATTTCTGTAGGATCATATTTTGTTGTGTGATTTTCTAAATACAGTCTCATCCTAGTCATAGGTTTAATGCTAAACTAAAAGAATCAATATTTTAACACCTTTTTAATATACAGTTATACATGTAACAACTTTTTTTTTATTATTACTTCACTAGACATTTCCTTTTTCCAGTTTAAAAAAAAAATGAAAAAAATACAGTAAAATCGTCCAGCGATAAAATAAAACATTATGAATTAGTCTGAACAATTAATAGTACGTCTTTACACTGATCTTTTCTCAATAATTTGTTCTCTCTTCTGGGTGAAATGTAATCTTGTCCACAATCTCTTACTAACAATGGCCGTTTCCTTTTGTGTCAGTATATACGCCTGTTATGGGGTTTGGGTCCACTTGTGTTAATATCTGATTTTTGGTTACTTTCAAAATGTCTGCTTTCTTGGATACACAAAGGATGGTGATGGACCAGAAGGTGCAGAAAAATGACTTTACTTCTTCATTGTCCTAGTCTTTGGAGAGTCCATTAGCCAGCAGCCACCAGTGCTGATCATACTCACAGGTCACATATCCAGTTATATCATCCATCGCCAATCTTGTGCCACCTTCAATCACTTCATGGACTTCACTGTCATTTCTGGATGAAAAAATCCTTGTTTATATTTTTGTTTCACTACATGGAATTAAAGTGTGGTATTGCTTAGTTCCTTTGATGGGTTCTGCTTTTTGTAACCAATGTTTTAACAAACTTTCCTCTTCTTCTTAGTCCTGGTTTGTACAGTACGTGAACTGGATGTTAGGAATATTTTTCTCACTCAGTTGGAAAAGTTGCATGGGTGTTAAAATTTGGTCTGAATGTGGTCTATGGAGGCTAGCTTGAGCTGCTAGACATTTCACCGTGCCTCCTAAACCATCACATACACCTTTTGCCAGGAGCTGAATAGCAAAAAAGTGCCATTCAGCTTTCACTCCAAAATGTTTCTTGTGATGGCATACAATTATAAGGTTTCTCCTATTTTTATACTGTGCAGAAGAGTCATCCGAGGAGTAGTAGACCTTGCTCAAACTTGTTAGGATGTCAGTTTTATCACTGAAATCAAATTTTTTTGGAACAAATGAACAGCTGTTGAATCGTGAAGTAAGCACTCAGACATAAAATACATAAGTGTAGTTCTGATATCTGACTGTAAGCAGAGTCGGCTTATTAGTAATAAGTTATTACTATTCAGCTAAGCACTTATTGCACAGGGCGCTGAGGGAGACATTGCACGGACCAGCCCCTGAAACCAGCATCACTGATGGGCGGCAAACAAAGCAGGGGAGAGTAGGGATGTCCCAGTCCCCTCCTTTTCGATGATCTTCGTTTCAGTGTGGAAAGGGAAGTGACAGCAGTTTCCACATTTTTGGGTTCACTGTTAAGCCCACGGCTGTGTGCAAATCCACTACTGATTGTACCTGGGACAAGTTGGTATGCCACTTGGTACTAAAGGTAATATCCTCCAAATACACCGATACATACTTCTGATAAGGCTCTAAGACTATGTCCATCAGCCTCTGGAACATGGCCGAGGCTGCATGTAACCCAAAAGGCAAGACGACCTAGTGATAGAGACCCTCCGGCGTTATGAAGGCTGACTCTGTCCGAGGCACCTGCCAGTAACCCGTGGTGAAGTACTGGGCCTGCCCCAGTCTCTCAATCAGCTCGTCCACCCAGGACATTGAATAAAGGTCAAATTTCCACACTTTATTACATTTTCAGAAGTCGTTACAAAATCATAACGATCCGTCCAGCTTCAGAACCAGTTACAATGGGGCTAGCCCGCTCCCTCCTGGACTCCTCGATAACTCCTAGCTGGAGCATTTGTTTTTCCTCAGCTGCGATGGCTTGTGTCTGGGCCTCTGTGACAATGTTATGTTGGATCACAGATGTTCGGCCAAGCAGTTCCGAAAATACATCCGTACTCTGCAGCACCAATTTCTCAGTCTCCCGTCGCTTCTGTTTAGAGAGTGTGTCACTTATATTTACCTCTCCCCTGGCCTTTGTCGGAGGGTCCCCAGACGATACGACCGGAGTCGCATCCGTAATCATACATTCCCAGTCTTTCCTTGCTTATAGCAAATTTACGTGATATAGCTGTTTGGGTTTTCTCTTCCCAGGTTGATATACTCTCTAATTCATCTCCCCAACCTTTTCCCGGACTTCATATGGCCCTTGCCACTTGGCCATGAGCTTACTTTCTGCTGTGGGCACTAAGACTAATACCTGATCCCCTTGGACATTGACCATGCCAGGGGTGCAACAAAGTGCCATTAGTTGCATAAGGATTAAAAGTGAATTTAGGCTGTGTACCCACGATGTGTTTTTCAAGCGTTTTTGCTGCGGAATTTTCCGCAGCGTAAACGCTTGGGAAACGCATGGTAAGCCTTCTGCCATGGTCCCCTATGCAATTCCGCACTTTCAATGCCCATGCTGCGGATTTTTCTGCAGCGTTTATGCTGCTCTCAAAAATCCGCAGCATGTCCATTAATTTTGCGGAAGCGCTGCGTTTTCGCCGCCATTGACTTGCATTAGAACGCGCCAATTCTGCAAGACTGCTTCTGTACATGCTTAATTGGCGCGTTGTAATGTCTGGATGGTACCCGAGTGTGGAGAAGAGAAGACTCTCATCCACACCCAGGTACCATAGAAACTGTAAAAAAAAGAATAAAATAAAAAATAAAGATTATATTCACCTACCGACAGCCCCCGGTCTCCTTCCCTGTGCTTGCCAGCAGACTGAAGGACCTGCGCTGACGTCACAGTCATGTGACAGCAGGTCTTTCAGTGCAGTGTCCCGCGATCAGCTGGCAGCCAGGAAGGAGCGCAGCAACACACGCCAGGCCATCGGAAGGTAAGTATCAAGGTTTATTTTTTTATTTTTAACCACTCTAAAGGTCACACTATATAAATCCATGCTGTTTGCATGGATTTATATAGTGTGACCTAGTTGTCAAGCACTTTCCAAGTGATGCTAAAATCGCTTTGAAAGCACTTGTCAATCCGCATGCGGAAACGCACGTGAATCCACATGTATTACGCTGGAATAACGCATGTACAATCCGCATGCGTTTTTTCTGCCAGGGAGATGCAGAAATGCTGCAGAAATTTTCTGCTTCATTTCTGCATTGTGGGCACATAGCCTTTATGTAAATGATTAAGTAGCTGAATTTCCATTTTGGGGTAACAAACTCCTTTTGAGAGATTCATTGAAGTTACTTTGCATGTTGATTTACTTTGTAAGGACACAAGTGCACACATTTCAGATTTTGTCACCTTTTTTCTGTGCAGATTTGTCACAAAACCTAAAGGGTTTCCCGATGCCAGGAAAGTGACTGAGAATCCTGACGTCTCCTGCACATGTTACTTATTTGTGACTTGCAGGTTTGGTGAAGATATAATTCTGCAGGATGTCAATTCTGTCAGCGTTTTTGCTGCAGATTTCACCCACACTGATGAGTGGGGAAAAATCTGCACCTATTTACAGCATTTTACAGACAAGAGATGGAGAAACCAAAAGCTTAATGTGTGCACACAGCCTAATAGACGTCATTACTAGTGTTGAGCGAGCATGCTCGACACTGCTCGTTACTCGCCCGAGCATCTCACTACTCGGGATGTTCGGCGAGCACCGAGCATTTCCGGGTTACTCGGGCGGGAGCTCGGGTCTCCGCCCTGCATGTTTGGCGCTCTTTACAGAGCCAATGAACATGCAGGGATTGCCAGCCAGTCACTGTAATGCCGCAGCCATGTTGTTTGTGGGCATTACAGTGATTGGCTGGCCGCCCAGCGTCACCTCGAGTATTTAAAACCGGGCGCCGCCATCTTGGACTCAGTCGCCCGGGATCACACAGTGTAGGGAAAGTACTGCTGATTTAGGGAGAGATATATACTGCGAAATAGTTAGTGTAGGGTCTGTAAAAGCTGCCAGATCAAACAAACCGTCCTTCTCAGGACTAATATCCATCCCAGATATCAGGCAGGCAGGCAGGCTGTATAGGAAACGCAGTGGTTATACCAGCAAACGCTGCATTACAGTCCTGTGTGCTCCTGCTGCTCAAATTGCTAGACTTAGCTCCAGGTCTCGGGGGCCAGGAAAAATCCTTTTTTTTTTTTTTTTCATCTAAATCCTCTTTTTTTCTCCGCTAGAAGTGGTGGAAGAGGAGATCCCATGTAGCGATGCCCAAATATTTGAACAGCCACGGCCACAGGAAGGCGACGCTGGCGCAATTTGTCACAAGAGGTGGACGATGACGAGACACAATTGCCACAAAGTGAGGAGGAGGATCGTGGTGCGGAAGTGGAAGAGGAGGACGTGGTGGATGATCTAGTAACTGACCCAAGGTGGCAGGAGGACACGCAGAGCGAGGCGAGCAGCACACAGGGGGAGGGAGGCAGAGCACCCCAACAGACAGGAAGAAGCAGTGTGGTGACTGCACACAGAAGGCGGGCAACCGTTCCCCGTAACACCAACACGAGGGACGTTGCCAGTACAACCGGTCGGTCTTCCAGAGTCTGGAATTTTTTTAAAGACTCTGCTGATAACCCCAAAAAGGCCATTTGTACCACCTGCCATGCCAGTGCCAGCAGGGGTGACAAAAGTACCAGCCTGACCTCCACCAACATGATCAGGCACATGTCAGCAAAGCACCCGACTTTGTGGGGCGAACCCCAGGGTCCACGACCAGTGTCAGCGGGTGTCCCCCTGTTGTGCGTGCAAGGCAATCCCCTGTCCATACTGCATGCAAAGATTCCCCCTCCTCTCAGTCTTCACTTGTTATGGCAGTTTCTCAAGAAACAGCATCAACGTCCACGTCAGCGTTCAATTGTCCTTATCCCAGACCTTTGAACGAAAGAGCAAATTCGCAGCCAACGCCCCACAGGCCACAGTCCTAAATTCGCACATTTCACGACTGCTTGCGTTGGAAATGCTGCCTTTTAGGCTGGTGGAGACGGAATCCTTCTGCAACCTTGTGGCGGTGGCCGTCCCTTGGTGCTCGGTCCCCAGCCGACACTATTTTGCCCGGTGTGCCATCCCCGCACTACACAAGCATGTGTCCCAAAACATCTGCCGTGCCCTCAACAACGCAATTACTGGGAGAGTCCACCTGACAACGGACACGTGGACAAGAGCTTGTGGCCAGGGACGGTACATCTCTCTGACGGCACACTGGGTAAACATAGTGGAAGCCGGGAACCAGTCGGACCTTGGGACGGAACACATCCTCTCCACATCGAGGATTGCGTGCCCTATGTCAGTCAGAGTTGCCCCCACAGTGTACAGCTCCTGATGATCATCCTCCTCATGTTCACCCTCCATCTCAGATATCACCGCATCAGTTACAAGCTGGAAGCACTGCCGTACTGCCTCCGCCAAGCAGCAACAGGCTGTGCTGAAACTCATAAACTTAGGTGATAAACCTCACAGTTGTGGACAGCTGTGAAAGAGCAGGCAGATCTGTGGCTGAGACCGCTGAACCTACATCCAGGCATGGTCGTGTGTGACAATGGCCGTAACCTGGTGGCGGCTCTGAGGCGAGATCACACACGTACCATGCCTGGGTCATGTGCTTAAGCTCGTGGTTCAGCGGTTTCTTAAATCGTACCCCGAGTTGCCAGATCTGCTCGTCGAAGTACGCCGCCTGTCAGCTCATTTCAGAAGTCGGCTACAGCTTCCGCCGCCCTTGCTGTGTTGCAAAAGCGTTTGCAGCTTCCGTCACACCGACTTGTGTGTGATGTCCCTGACGCGCCCCTGGGCCTGAGTCGCGCAGCGTTGCGCACGCGGGAGCCTACCCGGAGCCGGATCTGATAGGGGTAGTAGTCTCGTGGCGGTGACCCGGTCCGTGCCCAGGGAGTCAGACTAAGTGGCGGTGTATTAGCAGTAGATGTAGGACGACTACGCCACCCGTTGAATGCAGCTATGGAGCTGCCGCTGCAGGGCAGACCGCTGAGGCCGGTGGAAGGATGGTGCAGCGTGGATGGTATAACCCCCAACGGGAGGGGTATGGCCTCAGGGCAGCCGACGTGGATGATGGGGGTAGCAGGAACCACTCAGAGATGATGCGGTGTAGTTCAGGGTCTTTACTGGTGACAAAGATAGACCCTCCCGGAGTACTGGCTAGCGGTCGGGGCCTGGTCAGTCCTTGAGCAGATGGGATCCCCCTTGGCCAGGCGGAGTTGTAGGCCTCCCCAACTAATTGTACTCTTCTGGCTACCTTGCTAGAGGCGGGTAAAGGTAGCCCACGTCCCTGAGTGTACCGTGTGGTGCTCACCCGTATGGCCGGTGACTTGGGGCCTTCTAGTGGCTTCCGCTCCACGACGGCGGTGCTGGTCCCACTCGTGTGACCGTGCCTTCGGGTTTCTTGGCCAGAGGACCTGAAATCCCCTGCCGGTCGGTTTCTGCTGCTGGGTCAGGGTTAGTCCCCACAGCCTCGGACTCCGGGTCCGGTGGTAACTCTTCAATCTGGGCGAGCTCTTCAGCTGCCAGCCCCTGATTCCTTTTAGCACGACTTCCTCAGAGCTCCTGATCTTTCTTTCCTATAGCTGCTTCTCCTCTTCTCTCTCTACTCTTCTCTTCTCTTCTCTCTAACCCTGCCTCAGCCCCAGTTTTATATAGGGGAAGTTCTTCCCCTCCCAGGACTGGGCAGGAGGTGTGGCATGCATAGGATTCCTGACCAAGAGACCTCCCACCTGCTCTCAGACATAACATTGCTATTACTGTGGAGACCAGAGCCCTGGGGTGCCACATTCCCCCCTAGTGAAATTTAGTACTCCGGGACTAAACATACTTTTGTAAACATAACAAGGTGTAAACAAAAACAGTACAATAAAGAAAACACATTAGGATGGTCACGGCGTGTCCGCAACCGGGTGTAACTTTTGAGGAAAACAAGGGTGTCCATTTCACCAACACAGGGAGACGTAACCAGGTAGGGGTCTGTCCTGCCCCGAGTCCTTAACAGTCTTTTAGTCCGTCCTGGGTTACGCTCCAACTATATGCACAAAGGATTCCCGGTAAATCCACCAAAGACTCCTATAAATAACTAGAAACACATAATTATACACAAGCAACAATAAACAGGTAAACATTAATAAAACAGCTTGAACATTTAGATCCTCCACCGTATGGGCAACTGGCCTCTAGTGACCCTAGTGGACCTACGGAGCTGGTTGACTGGTCCTGAGCTACAGAGTATAGGAGCTGTCAAGGGTAAACTGGGCAGCCGTCTACGGACTCTTTGGGTCACTAGGGGTATGGCAGGCTCACTATAAGCAGAGGGTTGATTTTCCTGGTCTGCTTGTGTGGGGCCTTCTGCCTCCTGGACCGGCTGTTCTTCCCGCTCTACCTGTGTCTCCTTAGGCACTTGGGATGCTGGTTGGAGGAACGTGAGGACGGGTACCACAACAGCACCATTGACTTGAGTCCAAGACCGAGGGAAGTCTCCGAGCACAGTACTAACCCTATCTTCCCTTTCCTCTACGGGTCGAGGGTCCTCTTGTTCCTCTTCAGGGTTCCGTAGCTGTTCGGGACACTTCTTCAGGTGATCCCGGGATACAATGGCTGTGGTTTCCCCTCCGTCTTTACTGATCGTACAGATCTTTGGGTTGTCGTGGCTTGAGGGCAGTACGGTGTACGGGTCCTTCTCCCACTGGTCGTCCAACTTGTGGAGCCGTCTTTTCCTCTTCAAGACCTGCTCTCCGGGCACCAGGGGAACAGCGGGAGCATACTGGTTGTAAGTTTTCTCTTGTCTTTCCCTAGCTTGACAGAGACTACGCTCCACACTCTCCTGTACTTTTCGGTACTGCTGCTGCCTCTCTGTGTCCCAGTCTGCTTCTGGTGAAGTGTCCTCGGGTGTCAGGACTCCCATCTCCAGATCAACAGGAAGCTTACCAGGTCTTGCCCTCATCAGGTAAGCCGGGGTACAGTTGGTGGAACCTACAGGGATGTGGTTGTATAGGTCCACCAGGTCGGGCAGCTTCTCAGGCCACAGACTGCGTTCCTCCAGGGGCAATGTTTTCAGAAGATCTATCACCACCTGGTTCATTTTCTCACAAAGTCCATTAGTTTGCGGGTGATAGGGTGTTGTTCTTATCTTCTGGCAGCCATACAGGGTGCAGAACTCCTGGAAGACCTCCGCTTCAAAGGCAGGCCCCTGGTCCGTCAGCACCTGCTCCGGGTATCCGTGCGGACGGCAGAAGTGCTGCTGGAAGGCTCTAGCTGCTGTTTGAGCCGTTAAGTCCTTGACGGGGACGACAACCAAGAACCGGGAGTAGTGATCCACGATGGTTAACGGGTAGACGTAGCCACTTCTGCTTGGGGTCAGTTTTACATGATCCAAGGCTACCAGTTCCAACGGCTGTCTGGTGATGATGGACCGCAGGGGAGTCTTCTGGCTGGCACGGTCCCTCCTTCTTAGGTTGCATGGGCCACAGTCTCTGCACCACCTCTCGATGGTTCCTCTCATGCCTACCCAATGGAACCGCCCGCGCAGCAGGAACTCCAGCTTCTTCCATCCGAAATGTCCAGCTCCGTCGTGGTATGCCTCCATCACCATAGCTGCGTCTCTTCTTGGCACCACTACTTGCCAGATTAGTTCATGCGTCCGGGAGTTAACCATTCTGCGGCACAACTTCCCTTTGTAAAGGAACAGTCGACTCTTCTCAGCCCACAGTTGTTTGGCTTCCTCCGGAGCGTCCGGGTCAAGGCGTGCATCTGGCCGAGTCAGCATCTCCTTTACCAGTCGGACGGCAGGGTCACTGTCTTGCGTCTCCACCCAGTTGTAATGAGGTAAGGGGTTGAACGTAGCGGATTGCTTACTCCTTACACGGTGGGAATACTGGATAGTTCCATGACGGTGGAACGCGGGGAGCTCAACTTCTTCCAGTCCCTCTGAATCTTCCCCTACGTCCGGTAGGTTTGGCATCCTGGACAGGGCGTCCGCGTTGGTATTGGAGCGTCCTGCCCGATATTTGATTGTAAACTCATAGTTGGACAAGCGGGCCATCCATCTCTGCTCTAGGGCACCGAGTCTTGCAGTGTCCAGGTGTGTCAACGGGTTGTTATCCGTGTACACGGTGAACCGGGAAGAAGCGAGGTAGTGCTTAAAGCGTTCGGTGACTGCCCACACCACTGCCAGGAACTCTAGCTTAAATGAGCTGTAATTCTCAGGGTTTCTTTCGGTGGGTCGCAGTTTTCGGCTGGCGTAAGCAATTACCCTTTCTTTCCCCTGCTGGATCTGGGACAGTACGGCTCCTAGCCCGATGTTACTGGCGTCGGTGTAGAGGATAAAGGGCTGGCTATAATCAGGGTACGCCAGGATTTCATCCCCCGTGAGGGCCATCTTCAGCTGGCGGAAGGACTCTTCTTCCAGCTTCTCCCATCTGAAGGGTGGCTTCTGGTTCTTGGCCTTCCTGGACTGGCCTATCAGGAGGTCCTGCATAGGAGCTGCCTTTTTGGTGAAACCGGGAATGAACCTTCGGTAGTAGCCTACCAACCCGAGGAACTGCCTCACTTCCTTTACGCTGGAGGGGCTTGGCCATTCCTTAATTGCGGTGATCTTATCAGGGTCGGGAGCCACTCCGTCAGCACTCACCACGTGTCCCAGGTACTGCACCTTTGGCTTCAGGAGGTGACACTTGGAGGGTTTCACCTTTAGGCCGTAACTTGCCAGAGCTTAGAACACTTCCGCCAGGTGTTTCAGGTGGTCCTCGTAGGTCTTGGAGTAGACGATGACATCGTCCAGGTATAACAGGACCGTCTCAAAGTTTCGGTGTCCCAGACAGCATTCCATCAATCGCTGGAAGGTTCCTGGTGCGTTGCAGAGTCCAAACGGCATGCAGGTAAACTCGCTAAGTCCCATCGGGGTGGTGAATGCGGTCTTCTCCCGATCCGCCTCTGCTACAGGAACCTGCCAGTACCCGCTAGTGAGATCCAAGGTGGAGAAGAAGTTAGCAGATTTTAAAGCAGCCAAAGACTCCTCTATTCTTGGAAAGGGGTACGCATCTTTGTGTGTGATACGGTTAATTTTCCGGTAATCTACACACATTCTCATGGTGTTGTCTTTCTTTTTGACCAAGACTAGTGGAGCTGCCCAGGGGCTACAGCTATCCCTGATTACCCCAGCCTCCTTCATGTCTCTAAGCATCCCCTTGGCGTGTTGGTAGTGTGCAGGGGGTACGGGTCGATACCTCTCTTTTATGGGAGGATGGTCTCCCGTGGGGATGTGGTGTTCTACCCCCTTGACTCGCCCGAAGTCTAACGGGTGTTTACTAAACACTCTCTCGTACTCTTGAACCACCCGGTAGACTCCCTGTTTCTGGTGGGAGGGAGTGGAGTCAGTACCCAAATGTAGTTGCTGACACCAATCCTCCATTATTTTCTTAGAGCCGTTACCTTCCTCCGGATGAGATGGAGGCAAGGGTTCCACAGACTGTATAGAATTTTGGTTGATAGTATATAATTTGGCTAGCGTAGCATACCGGGGCAGGTATACTTCCCTTTTCCCGATATTTATTATGCGAACGGGCACCCTCCCATGGCGTACATCAACTACCCCCCGGGCTGTCAAAATGGTGGGCCTACTGTCTGAGTAGACTGGTTCTACCATGGCCTGGTAATCTCTACCTCTCAGACCAATAGCTGCCCGGCACCAAATCATCATTTCACTTTTCGGGGGCATGGCAATATGGAAAGGGTCACACATTCTTACGCTACCAATCTCACCGCCGGAGAGTTCCACTTGTTGCCGTCGCATCAGTGCCCGGATCTCTTTCTGGAGCACTCGCTGCTGGCCGGAGCTGGCGTTCTTGGCAACCTGCTGTAAAATGAAAATCACCTCTGCAAGACAATTTTCAATCACATTAGTTCCTAGAGTTATCTTTGGGTGACTCTCGCGCTTGTCAATGTCTACAATGATCAGTCCCTGTGCTGCCAGTTCGACTCTACCGATTTTAATGGTCATCTCTTTAAATCCGATCTGCGGCACGGGTTGACCATTGCTGGCGATGATACTCAAGTCGTCGTCAGGGTAGCGGGTTATATCCGAGTCATTCCAGTACTGCTTGAAGAGCACGTACGGGATGGTGGTGACCTGTGACCCGGTGTCCAGTAGGGCACTCATAGGAATGCCATCCAGTACCACAGGCAAGACTGGACGTCCTCCCACATATTTGTCGCGCCAGTTCGATGGGCCTGGTGATCTTTTTCCTGGGGGTTGGCCCTCTACCCCAGGTTGTGCCAGTTTAAAGGACAGTACCTTGCCATATGTCCGGGTTGATTGCAGCGGCGGCAGATGGGTTGTCCGTCCTCGTTGTATCGGTCGCTGGGTCTTCCTCTGGCTGGTGGGGTCCTCCTTGGTCGACGCCACGGGATGTCCTCCGGTCCGGATGCCAGCTGGATCTTCCCTGGAGCAGAAACCTGTAAAGACTGCACAGTTCGGGTTAGCGCAGCAACGCTTTTAGCTAGCTCTTGGACCTGATGGTGCAGGTCTGGAGCCGGGTCATTGTTCAAAGCCTGCGCATCAGCCCCCACAGGCCCTGCCGACAAGGGCGCCGCCTCCTGGTGGTAAGTGATAGCTGGGCGCCTGTGGGTCACAACGCCACCCGGTGCCGGTTCTCGGAGCACCCGGATGGCTCTGTCCTTGAACTGTGCAAAGTCCAGATGAGGATCCTGTAAGGCTATGGCCCGCAACTGGGTTCGGTGGACATTGCAATATAGTCCCTCTATAAATTGTTCGGTCAACAGCCTGTCCTCGTTTCCCACGCTGTCGGGGTCGGTCTGCTTAATGGCTCTCAGGGCCTCTTGTAGGTTTAGTGCATAGTCCCTTATACTCTCATGTGCTCGCTGCTTGCACCCATAGAATTTAAGCTTAATCTCGGCTGAGGTGCGGGTATCAAAGGTGTCCCTCAGCCGGGTTAGTATCCCTGCGACAGTCCTCCTCCCAGGTGGCCAGGACTTTACCTCCCTTTGGGCTGCCCCGGTTAGTTGGGCCACCAGGATGCTCACTTTTTGCTCTTCTGTGAGGGGGTACACCTGGAAGAGGCTATCCAGCTTTTCTCTAAAGTCATTCAGGGTATGTGACTCCCCTGAGTATTGGGGTAGCCAGGCTGCTCCCGGGATATAGGGCATGGTGAAAGGCATGACTGCAGCAGCGCTGGCGCTGGCGGGGGTTGAGGCAGTGAAGCTCTCCTCCGTATCCGACAGGGCAGCCGACGTGGATGATGGGGGTAGCAGGAACCACTCAGAGACGATGCGGTGTAGTTCAGGGTCTTTACTGGTGACAAAGATAGACCCTCCCGGAGTACTGGCTAGCGGTCGGGGCCTGGTCAGTCCTTGAGCAGATGGGATCCCCCTTGGCCAGGCGGAGTTGTAGGCCTCCCCAACTAATTGTACTCTTCTGGCTACCTTGCTAGAGGCGGGTAAAAGTAGCCCACGTCCCTGAGTGTACCGTGTGGTGCTCACCCGTATGGCCGGTGACTCGGGGCCTTCTAGTGGCTTCCGCTCCACGACGGCGGTGCTGGTCCCACGCGTGTGACCGTGCCTTCGGGTTTCTTGGCCAGAGAACCTGAAATCCCCTGCCGGTCGGTTTCTGCTGCTGGGTCAGGGTTAGTCCCCACAGCCTCGGACTCCGGGTCCGGTGGTAACTCTTCAATCAGGGCGAGCTCTTCAGCTGCCAGCCCCTGATTCCTTTTAGCACGACTTCCTCAGAGCTCCTGATCTTTCTTTCCTATAGCTGCTTCTCCTCTTCTCTCTCTACTCTTCTCTTCTCTTCTCTCTAACCCTGCCTCAGCCCCAGTTTTATATAGGGGAAGTTCTTCCCCCTCCTAGGACTGGGCAGGAGGTGTGGCATGCATAGGATTCCTGACCAAGAGACCTCCCACCTGCTCTCAGACATAACATTGCTATTACTGTGGAGACCAGACCCCTGGGGTGCCACATCCCTACACGTTGGAACTCTACCCTCCACATGTTGCAAAGGATTTGTGAGCAGAAGAGAGCAGTTGTAGAGTACCAGCTGCAACAAGGCCGTCGATATTCAGGTCAGACTCCACACATAAGACCTCAGGAGTGGATCTGGATGTCTGACATATGTACCATCCTGACAATCTTTGAGGAGTCCACCAAGATGGTGAGTGGCGATGACGCCATCATTAGCGTCAGCATCCCACTTGTCTGTCTTTTGCAACGCACTCTGCAGAGAATTAAAGAGGAGGCATTGCAGCCAGAGTATGATGAGATGGATCAAGAAGCCGTAGCGGGCGATTACACACAGCCCAGCCTCATCTCATCCCAATGTGCATTGGGGGACCATGAGGGAGAGGAGGAGGAGGAAGAAAAACAGGAGCTGGTATCATGTTCTTTAGACTGTAGTACCTGTACAACTGTCATATCATCGGTTTAGCGTGGGTGGCCTGAGGACGGGGAGGAGGAGGAGAGCATGGTCAGTCGTGATCTTGGTGAGCACACGGAAGTCTTGCCCGTTACCAGTCTGGCACGCATGGCTGACTTTATGTTACGCTGCCTTAACCGTGACCCTCGCGTTGTCAAAATGTTGGGTGACAGTCATTACTGGTTGGTGACACTTTTAGACCCCCGCTACAAGGAGAACTTTCACTCTCTTATTCCTGAGGTGGAGAGGTCTACAAAAATGGGGCAGTACCAGAAGGCTCTTGCTGCAGAACTGTTAAAAAAAAATTCCCATCTGAACACGCTAGCGGCAGAGGTCACAGTTGGTTGCCCAACCAAGGCGTACAGGCGAGCGAGACGCAACTCCAATCCAGCAGAGGCAGGGGAACACTGTCAACGTTCTGGGACAGTTTTCTGAGACCCACCCAATTTACAGGCCCTGAGGCTCAGGGTACTCTCACAAGGAGTGGAAAGTTTCAAAAGATGGTGAGGGGGAGTACCTTGCCGACCGTACCAGCGTCCTCCGTGATTCCTCTGTGCCTTTTAATTATTGGGTATCCAAGCTGGACACTTGGAATGAACTTTCTCTGTATGCCTTGGAGGTCCTGGCCTTCCCTGCCGCTAGCGTGTTATCGGAGCGTGTTTTTAGTGCCGCTGGGGGAATTATAACTGATAAGTGTTAGAACTCTCCTGTTAGGTTTTTTCTAGTTTGCTTGTCACATGACCTTTTTTGCCTATTTAAACCTGCTCCGCCCTTCTGGCCTTGCTGGACTTCATTGTAATTTCAACTCTTTATCTAGCCAGGTGCTTTGTTACCTTACTCCGTCAGTTTAGCTAGGTCTCTTGACCTCTATTTTCTATGTTGTTTTGTTTGTCCTTTTCTGCTACAATTTCTGTTAGGAGGTGTCCATCTTACTCCCAGTCCCTAGTTCTTGTAGGGATCCCTCCCTCACATCTATAGGTCTTCGTACAGACTAGCTGAGGACTTTAGCGGGTCTGATCACAGGATCAGGTTCCTCGCTACAACGTAGCGGGTTAAGCTTAGTTCTATTGTAGGGACAGATCTCCTTTCTTTCCTTAGTGCTTGTAGCAGATCATAACAGTAAGTCCAGCCCAAAATTATCTCTTAAGGAAAGACTTCCCATTTCCATCATGGTGTCGGTTCAGGATTTGGCTCAACGCCTGCAGGGACTCTCTCTGGAGGTGGCCGAGCTCCAACAACACGTGAGTAGCTGTTCTGGAGCACATTTTGTGGAGCCAAAGGTACGTTTGCCTGATTTATATTTTGGTGATCAAGAAGATTTTTTTTCCTTTTAAAAGTGCTTGTTTATTATATTTTCGTTTGAGACCCAGATCCTCTGGTGATGAATCACAGCGCATAGGGTTCATAATGTCACTTTTGCGCAAAGAACCTCAGGGATGGGCCTTTTCTCTCCAACCTAGTGATCCATGCTTTAGATCAGTGGATAGTTTTTTTTCTGCTTTGGGTCTGTTGTATGATGATCCTGATCGTGTCTCATCAGCTGAGACTGAATTGAGACGTTTGAGGCAGGGATCAGGTAATGTGGAAAAATATTGTTCTCACTTACGTCGGTGGTCTGCCCAGGTGGGGTGGAACGATTCAGCTTTGAAAAGTTTGTTTCTTGCGGGGCTAGGTGAAAGGGTTAAGGATCTGCTGATTGCTTATCCCACACCTGGAAACTTGCAGGAGGCAATGCAATTAGCTATATGGGTGGACAGGAGACTGCGTGCAAGGGTTAATGAGAGTAAAACCTCTGCCATGTCAGCTCCGAGTCTTGAGAGGGTCTGTACTGACATTGGAGAGCCGATGGAGATTGGGGCGATGGCACCCCGCTCTCAGGAAAAAGACCGCAGGTTTTCTGAAGGTTTGTGCTTTTATTGCGGAAAATCTGATCATTTCATTAAGAACTGTGTGCTTCGTATGAACAAAGAAAAAAAAAAGGTCAGTTACGCCCATATAGCCTGTTTAAATACTAAGCGGGTATTCCTATCTGCTACTACCGTTGCTCAGGAAGAATTAATTGAATTTCGGGTATTTGTGGATTGTGGTTCTACTCTGAATGTGATTGATGGGGGGATTCTTGGAAAAACTTAAATTAAAACCCAAACCTTTGTCATCCCCTATTGCTGTGGTTTCCGTCGATGGCTCTCCCTTGAAGAGTGTTACTCACAAGGTCTGTGAATTTCCCCTCACTATTAATGGTGTTCACCAAGAGAATTTGGATTTGGTAGTATTAAATAATTTGCCTTGTCCAGTAGTTTTGGGGTTGCCCTGGTTAAAATTGTACAATCCTGTACTGGATTGGTCTACCAATGAAATTAAGTCCTGGAGCCCTAAGTGTTATGACAAGTGTTGTAACGGACGTATTGCTGCGGTGGAAAAAGGGGAATTACCTGTACCTATTTAGGATTTTTGGAGAGTTTTTTCTGAGGATGAGTCACAAATTTTGCCTCCCCATAGAGACTATGATTGTACCATTGAATTTGTCCATGGAGCGACTCTTCCTAAAAGTCGTTTATTTAATCTTACTATTCCTGAGAGAAAGGCTTTGGAGGAATACATACAAACGAGCTTGGCCGCCGGTCACATTAGGCCTTCCAAGTCTCCTGTGGCTGTTGGATTTTTTTTTGTTAAAAAAAAAGGACGGCGGTTTACGTCCTTGTCTGGATTTTCGTGAGATTAATAAAATTACTGTACGCAATCCTTACCCACTGCCATTGATTCCTGATTTGTTTAACCAGTTAGTGGGGGCCAAGTGGTTCTCTAAAATTGATGTCCGGGGGGCATACAATTTGTTGCGCATGAAGGACGGTGATGAATGGAAGACTGCTTTTAACACTCCTGTGGGTCACTTTGAGAATCTGGTTATGCCTTTCGGTCTTACCAATGCACCAGCATTTTTTCAGAATCTTATTAATGACATCCTTAGACCTTTGATCGGCAAAAATTTGGTTGTGTATTTGGATGACATTTTGATTTATTCAACGGATCTGGAGTCTCATTGGCGGAGCGTACGTGAGGTATTACAGTTATTAATTGACAATTCGCTTTTTGCTAAGCTGGAGAAATGTGAGTTCGCTGTACAGAGAATTAGTTTTTTGGGCTACATTATCTCCAGCGAGGGCTTTGAGATGGACCCGGTGAAAGTTCAAGCTGTGCAGGAATGGCCTAGGTCTATTGGTTTGAAATCGATACAGAGGTTTTTGGGTTTCGCCAATTAATACAGAAAATTCATTAAAAATGTTTCTATTATTGTCAAACCACTGACCGATCTCACCAGGAAAGGTGCTAATGCGGTTCAGTGGACTACTGAGGCCATTGAAGCTTTTGTGTTTCTAAAGGAGAGGTTCAGCTCTGCTCCCATCCTTATGCAGCCTGATGTGACTAAGCCGTTTTTGGTTGAGGTTGATGCTTCTTCGGTGGGGGTTGGTGCGGTGTTGTCTCAGAAAAACAAGGATGGAGTACATCCCTGTGCTTTTTTTTCAAAAAAATTTTCTGAGACTGAACTTAATTACGATATTGGTAATCGGGAATTGTTGGCTATTAAACTCGCATTTGAACACTGGCGTCATCTCTTGGAAGGTGCTGAATTTCCCATTCAGGTTTTCACTGATCATAAAAATCTGATCAATCTTGATGCTGCCAAGCGCTTGAATGCCCGTCAGGCTAGGGGGGCACTTTTTTTCTCGCGGTTTAATTTTTCTGTTACTTACATCCCGGGTACCAAGAATGTTAAAGCTGATGCTTTGTCTCGCAGCTCATCTCCCATGGTCGGTGCTGAGGAGGAGGAGAGCATTTTACAAGAAGGTGTTGTGATTGCTGCATTGGACTCCGTTTTGGAAGATGAGATTCTTAAAGCACAGGAGAATGCCCCATCTAACACTCCCCATGGGAGGTTGTTTGTGCCTAGGACCTTTAGGAGAGATTTGTTTGTTGAGTGTCATGAGTCTCGGTTGGCAGGTCATCCAGGAATTTCTGAGACCAAGAGACTTGTGGGTCGCAGTTTTTGGTGGCCTGGATGGCAGAAGGAAGTTATTAAGTGGGTGCGTCAATGTACTGTGTGTGCTAGATCTAAGTCTTCACATGCTCCTGCTGCGGGATTGCTTTGCCCTCTGGAGGTTCCTAGTGCACCTTGGACACATCTGGCTATGGACTTTATTACTGACCTTCCCCCCTCTGAGGGATTCACGGTCATCTGGGTGGTCGTGGACCGTTTTAGCAAGATGTGTCACTTGGTTCCCTTCATCAAACTGCCCTGCGCTAAGACACTCGCTAAGGCCTTTGTCAAGGAGATTGTGAGACTCCATGGCCTTCCTACTGACATTGTTTCTGATAGGGGACCTCAGTTCGTGGCTCGTTTTTGGCGTGCCTTTTGTGACAGGTTGGGAGTTCATTTGTCATCTTCATCTGGATATCATCCTGAGTCTAATGGCCAGACAGAAAGGAAGAACCAGGATGTTGAGCAGTTCTTGCATTGTTTTGTGGCAGACAATCAAGAGGGGTGGTCTGAGTTTCTGCCACTTGCTGAATTTGCTCTTCACAACCATACATCCTCTTCTGCTGGGTGTTCGCCTTTTTTTTGTTGTTCTAGGAGACATCCGTCTTTTGGGTCATTCTCCAAATTGGTATCGGCTGTGCCTGAGGAGGAGAGTTTTTCCGGTGATTTGGAAAGAGTTTGGACGGATGTGCGTGGTAATCTGCAGGAAGCTAACAAAAAATCTAAGAGGTACTTTGACAGGAAACGTCAAAAGGTTTTGTTTACGGCTGGTGACATGGTTTGGTTGTCCTCTAAGAATCTGCGGTTGAGGATTCCTTCTAAAAAATTGGGTCCCAAGTTTGTAGTGCCCTTTAAGGTGCTTCAGGTAGTTAACCAATCTGCTGTTAGGTTGGAGATTCCCACCTCCTGGAAGATTAATCCGGTGTTCCATGTTTATTGAAAAAAGCTGATGTATCTGATAGAGACGCCACTGCCACTGTTCCTCTGGTGGTGGAGGACGGGGAATATGAAATTTCCCGCATCCTTAATTCTAGACGGTATAGAGGGAGTTTGCAGTATCTCATCCCTTGGAAGGGTTTCGGTCCCGAGGATAACTCATGGGTGAGGGCGGATGATGTTTCTGCTTCCAGACTTGTCAGAGCATTTCACAGGAGGTTTCCTGATAAGCCTGGGCCTAGGGGATCCGGAGGATCCTCATAGAAGAGGGGGTACTGTTAGAACTCTCCTGTTGGGTTTTTTCTAGTTTGCTGGTCACATGACCTTTTTTGCCTATTTAAACCTGCTCTGCCCTTCTGGCCTTGCTGGACTTCATTGTAATTTCAACTCTTTATCTAGCCAGGTGCTTTGTTACCTTACTCCGTCAGTTTAGCTAGGTCTCTTGACCTCTATTTTCTATGTTGTTTTGTTTGTCCTTTTCTGCTACAATTTCTGTTAGGAGGTGTCCATCTTTCTCCCAGTCCCTAGTTCTTGTAGGGATCCCTCCATAAGACGCACCTAGGTTTTAGAGGAGAAAAAAAAAATTGAAGCAAAAAACGTGTTCATGATGCACTTTTAAGGGGGAGGAGGTCTTCTTCTGACACTGGTATAGGGGTAATGTCCCCCAATTCTGACAATATCCCCCATCCTGGTATGTATGCATGGCACCCCTAATCTCTATCCTGGTGTGCATGGCACCCCTAATCCCTTTCCTGGTGTGCATGGCACCCCTAATCCCTTTCCTGGTGTGCATGGCACCCCTAATCCCTGTCCTGGTATGCATGGCACCCCTCATTCCTGTCTTGGTATGCATGGCACCCCTCATCCCTGTCCTGGTATGCATGGCACCCATCATCCCTGTCCTGGTATGCATGGCACCCCTCATCCCTGTCCTGGTATGCATGGCACCCCTCATCCCTTTCCTGGTATGCATGGCAACCCTCATCCCTGTCCTGGTATGCATGGCACCCCTCATCCCTGTCCTGGTATGCATGGCACCCCTCATCCCTGTCCTGGTATGCATGGCACCCCTCATCCCTGTCCTGGTATGCATGGCACCCCTCATCCCTGTCCTGGTATGCATGGCACCCCTCATCCCTGTCCTGGTATGCATGGCACCCCTCATCCCTGTCCTGGTATGCATGGCACCCCTCATCCCTGTCCTGGTATGCATGGCACCCCTCATCCCTGTCCTGGTATGCATAGCACCCCTCATCCCTGTCCTGGTATGCATGGCACCCCTCATCCCTGTCCTGGTATGCATGGCACCCCTCATCCCCGTCCTTGTATCCATGGCACAGCAATCCCCATCCTGGTATGCATGGCACAGCAGTCCCCATCCTGGTATGCATGGCACCCCTAATCCCTATCCTGTTATGTATGACCCCCTCATCTTTATCCTGTTACATATGCCCCCATCATCTTTATCCTGGTATGTATGGCCCGCTCATCTTTATTCTGGTTTGTATGGCCCCCTCATCTTTATCCTGGTTTGTATGGCCCCCTCATCCTTATCCTAGTATGCATGGTCCCCGTAATCCCCATCATGCTGCACATATAAAAAAATAAATATATAAACACTCCTACTCACCTTTCTTCTCTCCTCCAGCGCTGACGCCTGTCTGCCCGCACTGATCTCCCCATGTGAGCCGCGCATGGCGTCACTGCCATGCGCGGCTCACAAGGAGAGATCAGCTGTCGGAAGTCACTGCTCCCCGCGCCGGGACTGTGTGCGCGGGGATCAGTGACTTCATGCTCCTTCATAGCCGGCACACAGCTTAGCCGCGCTGCGGCTCCTGCTGCTGCCGGGTTATCTCGTGTGCCCGCTTATTAAAGGGCATGAATATTCACCCCATCCCCACGCCCATGGACATGGAGAGAGGTTAAATATTCATGCCCTTTAACAGCGGGCACAGGCGATTCCGGCAGCAGCTGCGGCTACACTGTGTGCTGCTATTAAGGAGCATGAATATTCAGTGCTCCCCATGGGCGTGGGGAGCAGTGAATATTCATTTTCTTTAGCAGCGGGGACAGTGTAGGCTGCTGCCTCCTGTGCCCCGCTCCTCCACCGCTACAGCTCCCCCCAGCACAGTATATATACCCACCCCTCCCCAACATTCGGACTATAAGATGCACCCCCCATTTTCCTCCAAAATTTTGGAGGAAAAAAATGCGTCTTATAGTCTGAAAAATACGGTACTATTCATGGAGGGTATTAGAAATGCACAGGATAAGGCTTGTATAGGGCGCCAGTCACACAGATACATGTAGTGCAACATGCCAACTTGCTGCCTATTAGTGATGCCAAAGCTATTACAGAATTTCCCCAAAAATGAGCCCTAGCATGATTTTACAGGATTTTTGGAGGATGCTTGACATATAGGCCCTACTCCAAAAATAAACCTTAGTTAGTCAGGGCTGGCGTTAGGAGAGGGGAGCAACTGGGCAATTTATCAGGGCCCCTACTCTCTTTGGGGCTCCCTAAGCATTTCTATTCCAAGGCTGCTTAAGGACCTTTGGTGACATCATAGTCATGTGACCATAATGTCAGCAAAGGTTCTTGAACTGTGGGAGCCTAGAGTAACTGAAGAGTAGATAGACTGGTATGTAGGGGGGGAGACTGGACAATTTCTCTAGGTTCCCACTCTGAGGCCCTCAGCGTTTCTATTCCAAGGTTCAGACTACTTAAGGACCTTTGGAGAAATCACTGTCCTATGACCCTGATGTCACCAAAGGTCTTTTAACAGAGGAAGTCTAGAGGAGCTGAGACAGGCTGGTATGTATGTGCAGTGTGTGTGTCTGTGTATATTCTTGTGTATGTGCAATGTGTGTGATATGACATGATTATTATATATGGATAAATGAAGACATTCCCTGAAAATAAGCCCTAACCCATCTTTTTGAGCAAAAAATGATATAAGACCTTGTCTTATTTTCTGTAAAAGATGCTAGATCAGGCGGTCTGCCGAGCACTATATATGTGCACCCTACAAGAACAGACACATGGTTTCCACCAACACTACAAAAGCCTGGCTGCATCCTGCAAGGATGGAAAATTATGTAAGGTATTAGTTAATATTTTGACCAAAATATGTAAGCCTGCACCTACGTCAGGGGTCCTCATTGTCTTTCCAGCGAAAAGACAATATAACGTATTGGAAAACCAGATTTAACGCTGGCAGTAAAATGTTTTACCTCATAGAAAGAATAAGGCTGTGTGCCCACAATGTGTTTTCCAAGCATTTATGCTGCGGAATTTCCGCAGTATAAACGCTTCAAAAACGCTTGGTAATCCGCCCCCCATGGTCCCCAATGACAAGCCGCACTTTCAATGCCCATGCTGCGTTTTTTTCCGCAGCGTTTATGCTGCGCTCAAAAATCTGCAGCATGTCCATTAATTTTGCGGAAGTGCGGCGTAATCGCCGCCATTGACTTGCTTTGAGACGCATATAATCCGTGTCAGTACATTTGTACTCACGGATTATATGCGTTTCTATGTGCGGATGGTACCCAGGTCTGGAGTAGAGTAGACTCTCATCCAGACCTGGGTACCATAGAAACTGTAAAAAATAGAATTTAAAATAAAAAATAAAGTTTATACTCACCTTCCGATGTCTTCCCGGTGTTTTGTCTGCTACGTCCAGTGACTTGCAATGTTCGCGTGGTTGTGAAGGACCTGCCATGACGTCACTGAGTCATGTGACCCATCACATGGCTCAATGACGTCACCGCAGGTCCTTCACACCACCGCGAGCAGTGCAAGACACTGGACGGAGCAGACAAAACACTGGGAAGACATCGGAAGGAGAGTATAAACTTTATTTTTTTTTATTTTTCACCATTCTTATTCTCTTTTTTAACTAACTTGGTCACACTACTATAAATCCATGCCCGTTGCAACAAGGTGGACAAGTTGTCAAGCACTTTTCCAAGTGATGCTAAAATCGCTTGGAAAAGTACTTGATAACCCGCATGCAGAAATGCGCATGCAAAGACGCTTCACAAACGCTTCTACCTGGCGGGAAAAACGCATGTAAAATCCGCATGCGTTTTTCCTGCCAGGGAGAAGCGTAAAAAATATGCAGCATTTCTGCATCGTGGGCACATATGAGAAAAAACTGGCCAATTATATGCTAAAATACAAAACCCGGTGCTAAGACAGGTTGTCCGGTACCGGGTTCAAATTGCCTACTCATGTCCAATATAAAGAAAAAACGGAGAACAAAAGAGTAGATAGCAAAGAGACAAAATCTTTATTAATGATTCATAATCACAGTGATAAAAAGTTATATAGAAAGATAACAAGGCAAGGGGATCAGGAAAAACAGTGCCAGAAACAGGACAACCCCTGGCAGTAAAGCTGCTGGGCAATCCAAAATACAAGGGTACAGATAAATCTACAGGCAGAGGGACATTCCATAAGTATGTAACTACAAGTAAAAGCAGTAAATAAGTATCACAATTCACCCATTAAAGGATAAAAGTCAATAAGATAGGTATAATCAACCATAGCATGTGCAAGAGTCGCTAAGTAGCAGCAATAAAACGAAGATACAAATGAAGGATGAGTTGTACAATTACCCTATGCCATGTAGTATTAAATAGAAAAGTATACAAAAAGTACCCGGAACATGGATGGAATCACTCACCCAGTGGCAAAGTGCCCGGGTGGCAGGAAGCCCGCAAGATGCCAGGGGAGCCACAGAACGTGCTGCAAGTAAAAGCGCGCCCCGACGCGCGTTTCGCTCTTTATCAAGAGGCGCTGCTGCGTAAAAAATATGCAGCATTTCTGCATCGTGGGCACATAGCCTCAGCCTTGATCCCATGCTGTCCTGTCTGTATACTTGCTTTTGCTTCATTCTCTGCCCAGGAGCTGTGGTTCCTGCACAGTCAGACAGCCATTACACAGTATACGATTATCTCCACACATTATATTTTTACACATCCAATTGTGGAACTTATTAATCCAATGTATGTTGATTAAAATGTACTTTAATATGACAACCCCTTTTGAACTTGGAGGGACCCTTTACTGCCGTGCAGCAATCATAAATGCCCAAAGGCAAAACCCTCTTGGGGAGGGGAGAATAAGTGAACATGTTTGTTGGTAATGCCTCAGTGTTGTTGGACACGTGCACTTATTGGCACTTGCAGTAATTGTTGTTTATGGCTACTTGTAGCATCTGCACAGTGGAAACCTACCTTACTTAAAGGGGTTGTCCGTACTTGGCCAGTGCCAGTCTCTTGAATGAAATTGGAAAACCCTATACTTACCTCCCACACCAGTGCCGTTCCAGCAGTGTTGGCGCCAGGTCTCTCGGTGCTCACGTGACAATATGAAATCTGCAGCCAATTGGGGGGTGTGATCGTCCACTCTGATGAAATAATAAAGGCAACAGCCGGCGACATAGTGTCATGTGAGTGCCAGGAGACCCGATGCCTAATATTGCTGAAAAGGCGCCAGTGCAGGAGATGAGTATAAGCCTCTCTTATTTAACATGGAGAACTCAGGCATTTAGGATGGGGTTGTCCAAGTAGAACTCTTGTGTATATTATTTAGCCAAAATTAAAATGTACCAAATATCCACATGTGCAAATACCGTATATAAAGCCTTTTACTCCAAATTCCGTTATTTCTCCTCTGATCTCATCAGTGGCCGTTCATTCAAAGCCACAAATTGTTTGTCTATCCTGATATCTTGTGGAACAGCCTGGCCTCACATGGGTTCTCCTCCCTCTTATCTCGGACCCTCAGTATTGACACCCTCACTTTTTTCATGCCCCTACATCTTTATATTTAATGCGGAAAGACTACCAGGAAATGTAGTTTCTGATCACTTGAGTCTTTTCTAATGTGATCGGTTTCATTATACCCTTGTACCATCCACAGCAGTATACGAAAAGGAGTGTAGGTGTGAGTTGTGCAGAGGTAGTGGCTGCACCCAGGCACTGATGCGGAAATCCCAGCTCCCCTCTGCCCATTACCGTTCACCAGTTTTATATGTGATGCATGGTGGTTCAGCAGACAGATTCTAGGGCAAAATAACTACTAAATAATGTCATGTTATAATGACAGATCTGTCACAAGCAGTTTTTCAAGTTGTAGAGCAATAACCTGAATCTCCCCAGTTGTTCTTTCATAACCATAGTCACCAGCATTCATAACCATAGTCACCAGCATTCATAACCATAGTCACCAGCATTCATAACCATATTCACCAGCATTCATAACCATAGTCACCAGCATTCATAACCATAGTCACCAGCATTCATAACCATAGTCACCAGCATTCATAACCATATTCACCAGCATTCATAACCATATTCACCAGCATTCATAACCATAGTCACCAGCATTCATAACCATATTCACCAGCATTCATAACCATAGTCACCAGCATTCATAACCATAGTCACCAGCATTGGCTGCAATTTCATGAAACCTCATTGTGCGCTAAGGGGATAATATATCATCTAGACATATTCAGAGATAAAGCTAAAATACAACACCAATAGCACAGTAATAATGGCGATCATTTATTGAAAGCAATGTAATATATAGAATTTTTTTATTTTTCCATGTATAATGTAGCCAGCAAGGGTAAGTCTATTTTAGCTTTTAATAATTATTTGCTAAAATAAAGTGGCTGACATTACAAATTATTGCCTAAATGGGCACAAAGCTGCCAGTCAGCGAGCAACACTGACCATAGCACTGGATAGGGGAAAGCTGTGGACCACGTATAGCCAGGTTGACAATCGCACCAAGGACGGCTGTAGATGCCGCAGTTGTGTCCTGTAATTCATGCGTCACATCTCCCAACAAGGATTCCAGAGTTTGGATTTTATGACTTCACTTCTGAATCCACCTGGGGAACGTGGCACAGGGGCCTCATTGCTGCTTATGCTCCATCCCAGTTGGCACAGAGCAGACTGCCAGTGGTCACGTTGGCAGTGGAGCAGCAGCTTTCAGCCCTCTGTAAGTAGGTCAGATACATTGTGTGACTGCTTTGCCGCAGATCAGCACATATAGAGATGGAGGTAATAGGAAGATGTGGAAGAATGTTCTTCAGATTGGCAGGCCAGCCATGCTTGTTACTGATGACATGAAACATGATGATGTTGGCATTTTGAGTGCAGGTAGTAGGAGCTGATGGTACAGAAATAAATGAACTCCAGTAGATAGTCTTGCGTCAAGATACAGGAGGATTAGATGGTATGACGGTATTATGCTGTTTCTCCGCTTAGTGGTAAGTTGTGCTCCATGCTGGACCCACAAACGGGAAACTCGTGAAAATCCTCTGTTCTCTAGCAGGAATTGTCTCGTTCACGCCATCACTGCGCGGTGCTGGGATCTGCTGTCTCATGGTGACATACGGGTTCCTTCCTATAATAACTGGAGATGGCGCTTTTCCTGTCCTTATGTCTTTCCAGTTTATATTTGAAAAGAAGGGGTGCGTTCTGATTTTTCCATTAACCCCTAGCCGGACATAATGGTCTTTGCAGAGTAGTTTGGACATAATGTCCATAGCATCGTGGTCAGTGAGGTTTTCATATGATGGTTCTTCGTACAAGACATTATTCACAATCTCTTCAGTGGTGTCTCCTGGAAATGGTGAGTCTTGGAAAATCATGTCGTACAATATGACTCCAAAGGCGAACCAGTCCACACCTTCACCATAAGCGTCTCCCATGATCATTTCTGGGGCGCCATACCCAGGTGTTCCACTGAAATCTCTGGCATTAAATCTCTTATCAAACTCGTATAGAGAGAGTCCAAAATCAGTAATTTTTATGTGGCCGTCACCAGTCAGCAGGATGTTATCCGGTTTTAAGTCCCGGTGAATGATGTCATTGCTGTGCAGGAATTGTAGGCCACAAACGATTTCTGCTCCTATAAATGTTACAGGTTCCTTCAGGGGAATGGTACTATATATATAGTGAAGCAGATCCCCTCCACTGGCCAGCTCGGTGACAAAATACGCATGGTTTTCCATATGAAACGCGGCATGGCAATGGGTTAGGAATCTGCTGTTGTGGCTAAGCTTCAGGACATGGTGTTCTACAAGGCATTCAGGGAAGGAGATTAGGCTTTCTTTCTTAATGATTTTAAGGGCCACACTTTCTTTCCTTATTTTATCAGTGGCCAGCATAACCTTCCCATAACTCCCTTGTCCAAGTATGCCATGGCAGATAAACTTATCCCTGGTGAGAGGGACAGTGGTCTTTATTTTTTTGCTACTGGGGCCACTACATTCACCTGAGATGTCATCTTGACTGGTGGCTGGATCTTCCTGATGTTTCCTTTTTCTCCCAGTTCTCTTCTCTTCTGCTGCACTTTCATTACCTTTCAGGTTAATGATCCTGGTTGGACCCAAAGTACTCAGTTTTTTTAGATCATCAGCTCGATTTGTGATGTATCCCACAAGCTTTTCACATCTGTTTTGTACAGTGTCTAGGAAGGAAATATTCTGGGTTCCCTCATTGACAGGTAATACTTGACCAACCTGCCCAGATTTCTTGGAATCCATCTTCCTTATCTTTGCTGGAGGTTCCTGGTTATTTCCAGTGTCTTCTCCATCTGGTGTTTCTTTCCTTTTTCTCTTTCTATTCCCTGTAAAGTCCATGTTGCATCAGGCAACAACAGGGCAATTATCCAAAAACGTATGTAAAATTATCAGAAAATGCAATCCACACGTATATTGTAGTCAAAGCCAACTACAACTAAAGCTCAATGGCTGCAGTCAGTTGTTTATGGAACTTTGTGGAATGTGATGTCACTGTGCCGGTGATGTCACACTCACTGTGATGTCAGCAGATGCATGCGAGTGTTCCATCTCTGCTGAACGTGAAAGTCTCGGAAGGGGCGGGGCTTAGTCACCATTGACTATAATGGAGTCTGTTGAATGGGTAGTATTTAGTGACCTGAAGCTGGAAATCAGTGGGATAAATGACATCAGGATTCAGGAATAAGTTACAGTAGTTTTATATTTGTTTTAATTTATTTTATACAAAAAAAGAGCATGGACCGCACCTCCAAAAAATCATACATTGATCTAATGCCTCTAAGCAAAAATATACATAACTGAACATGAGGTTCTTAGTTTAACATTCTGATCAGACTGTATGAAGCCCACTGCCACGTCACGGCAAACCTCGTAGTGGGTCCTAACATTTCCTGCCTAAAAGGAGCGGCGCCATGTGCCAACCACCGCTACAGTGAGAATGCACCAGCAGGGCGGGCGGCCTGGTGCCTCACAGCATCCATGCTTCAAGACCGAGTCCCCATGACTCCAGGCCGCGGCGCCCCACAAGCACAAAACCACAGCAACAATGGCTGACACACTGCACCAACACCACATGAAAGGAGCATTGTGACTCACCTTCCTCAAGCTCTCAAGTGAGAGCAAAATAGGCTAGACCCTCTTTGCAGACTCCTGCTAATTAAAATTGCCTGTGCCAAATGGGATGAGTGCTGGTCCAAGAAAGGGAAAAGAATAAGCTGGTTCATTGACATGGCAGTGGGCTTCACACAGTCTGATCAGAATGTTAAGCTAAGAACCTCATGTTCAGTAATATGTATTTTTGCTGAGCGGCATTAGATCAAATGTATGATTTTTGGAGGTGCGGTCCATGCTCTTTTTTTTTTTGTATTTATTTTATGTTACATTATTTTGTGTAGGGCTGTGATGATATACATTTTTCAGTTCTTTTGTGTCAAATTTAAAGGAAAGTGTGTTAACCACTTCCTGACTGCCCACTGCACATAAACGTCCGCGCTTGCTGGGCTCTGTACATCGCAGATGTTTATGAACGGTCGGCGGTCTTTTAGCGCTCAGGGCCCCCAGGGTCCTGCACCCTGCGATTCCTGTGCAGAGCGATAGCTCTAACAGGTGACATCCTCGAGACCGGATTGGATCAGGTTCCAATAAAGTTAACCCTTTGCTATCTTCTACTACCCCTGGCAAAAATTATGGAATCACCGGGCTCGGAGGATGCTCATGCAGTTGTTTAATGTTGTTGAAAAAAAGCAGATCACAGACATGGCACAAAACTAAAGTCATTTCAAATGGCAACTTTAGGGCTTTAAGAAACACTAAAAGAAATCAAGATTAAAAATGTGGTACTCAGTAAGGGTAATTTTTTTCAGACCAAGCAGAGAGGAAAAAATTATGAAATCACTCAATTCTGAGGAAAAAATTATGGAATCACCCTGTAAATTTTAATTTACAAATCTAACACCTGCATCAAATTAGATCTGCTCGTTAGTCTGCATCTAAAAAGGAGTGATCACACCTTGAAAAGCTGTTGCACCAAGTGGACTGACATGAATCATGGCTCCAACACGAGAGATGTCAATTGAAACAAAGATGATTATCATACTCTTAAAAGAAGGTAAGTCATCACGCAATGTTGCAAAATATGTTGGTTGTTCACATTCAGCTGTGTCTAAAATCTGGACCAAATACAAACAACATGGGAAGGTTGTTAAAAGAAAACATACTGGTAGACCAAGGAAGACATCAATGTGTCAAGACCGGAAACTAAGCAATATGTCTCCAAAACAGGAAATGCACAACAAAACAAATGAGGAACGAATAGGAGGAAACTGGAGTCAATGTCTGTGACCGAACTGTAAGAAACCGCCTAAAGGAAATGAGATTTACATACAGAAAAGCTAAACATAAGCCATCATTAACACCTAAACAGAAAAAAACAAGGTTACAATGGGCTAAGGAAAAGCAATCATGGACTGTGGATGACTGTATGAAAGTCATATTCAGTGATGAATCGCGAATCTGCATTGGGCAAGGTGATGATGCTGGAACTTTTGTTTGGTGCCGTTCTAATGAGATTTATAAAGATGACTGCATGAAGAGAACATGCAAATTTTCACAGTCATTGATGATATGGGGCTGCATGTCAGGTAAAGGCACTGGGGAAATGGCTGTCATTACATCTTCAATAAATGCCCAAGTTTACATTGATATTTTGGACAGTTTTCTAATCCCATCAATTGAAAGGATGTTTGCGGATGATAACATCATTTTTCAAGATGATTATGCATCCTGCCATAGAGCAAAAACTGTGAAAACATTCCTTGAAAAGAAGACACATAAGGTCAATGTCATAGCCTGCAAATAGTCCGGATCTCAATCCAATTGAAAATCTTTGGAAGTTGAAGAAAATGGTCCATGACAGGGCTCCAACCTGCAAAGCTGATCTGGCAACAGCAATCAGAGAAAGTTGGAGCCAGATTGATAAAGGGTACTGTTTGTCACTCATTAAGTCCATGCCTCAGAGACTGCTTTAAAGCCAGAGGTGGTAGTGATGTATTGGAGTGTTCTTTTGTGTGTTTGTTTTTCATGATTCCATATTTTTTTCCTCAGAATTGAGTGATTGAGTGATTCCATAATTTTTTCCCTCTGCTTGGTCTGAAAAAAATTACCCTGACTGAGTGCCACATTTTTTATCTTAATTTCTTTTAGTGTTTCTTAAAGCCCTGAAGTTGCCATTTGGAATGACTTTAGTTTTGTGCCATGTCTGTGATCTGATTTTTTTCAACAGCATTAAACAACTGAATGAACATCCTCAGAGCCCGGTGATTCCATAATTTTTGCCAGGGGTTATAGATGCTGTGATCCATAGCGATCACGGCACATAGAAGAGAGGGAGAGGCAGTTGTGCACTCACCTTTGACGGCCTCCGAGATAAGGTCTGACGTGGTCATGGCAGCCGGAGATCACATGATGACCTCCGAGGCTGCCAGGTACGGTGGCCTGTTAGGCTCAGCCATCAACGGAGTCTAACAGGAGATCTACCAGTGTAAAACTAACATCCGGTCTCATGCAATGCAATACATGTGTATTGCATTGCATGAGACCTGTGATGATAAAAATATTCCCATAGAGGGACTAAGTGAGAAAGTTAAAAACAGAAAGTTTAAAAATTGGGTCACTTGAGGGGGATTCAGCTCTTCTAGTGCTTAGGGCTCTGTATACGTAGTCCGCAAACTATTCTACAATAATTTGTTCTCCAAAAGCGAAATAGTGCTCCTTCCCTCCCAGGTGTCACCGTGTGCCTAAGCAGTACTGTACAGCCACATATGAGATATTGCCACGTTCAGCAGAAATTGTGTGATACATTTCGGCACCATTTTTACCCATTGCCTTGTGTGAAAATGTAAAATCTGAGGCTAAAACTAATTTTTTTTGTGGTAAAAATAGAATTATTTTTTTCTTCGCTGCCCAATGGTATAAATTTCTGAGAGTCACATGTGGTGTCAGTTTGATCACTGCATCCGTAGAGGAATTCATTGAGAGATGTAGTTTGTAAAATGGGGTCACTTATGGGGGTTTCCTGCTGCTTTAGGACCTCAGTCTCTCCCAGTGGGTCATGGCACCTGCAAACCACAACAGTAAAATCTGCACTATAATATGACAATTTTTCCCTTCTGAGCTTTGCACTGTGCCTGAAAAGTAGGCTTCCAGTATCCATTGTTTCAGATGCTGCACATCTCGTATCTTGATGGTCTGGTGTGGTATATGGGGTACAAAGATAGTGGGGCCATTCTTCATCAGTGGAAACCTCAATGCCACTGGATATCTGAAATTGCTACACGATGATGTGTTGCCCTCTTTATGCACTGAAGATGGCACGTTCCCTGAGTTTTTCCAACAAGATGGTGCACCACCACATTATGGGTGTCAGGTCCGAGCATTCCTACATGAACAGTTTCCTGGAAAGTGGATTGGTTGTCGTGGACCTGTTGAATGGCCACCAAGGTCTCCCGATCTGACCCCCTTAGACTTTTATCTTTGAGGTCATCTGAAGGCAATTGTCTATGCTGTGAAGATACGAGATGTGCAGCATCTGAAACAACGGATACTGGAAGCCTGTGCTAGCATTTCTTCTGCAGTGTTGCTATCAGTGTGTCAAGAGTGGGAGAAGAGGGTTGCATTGACAATCCAACACAATGGGCAGCACTTTGAACACATTTGATAAGTGGTCATAAACTTGTAAAAAACTCATGAAATAATAAAGTTACGTTAAAACCAAGCACATCATTGTTTTTCTTATGAAATTCTCAATAAGTTTGATGTGTCACATGACCCTCTTCCCATTGAAAAAAATTAAGTTGAATCCAAAATGGCCAACTTCAAAATGGCCGCCATGGTCACCACCCATCTGGAAAAGTTTTCCCCTTCCCTTATACTAATGTGCCACAAACAGGAAGTTGATATCACCAACCATTCCCATTTTATTTAGGTGTATCCATATAAATGGCCCACCCTGTAGTTTTAATCCTTCTAACTTCCTAACCAAAAAAAATTGTTTAAAAAATTGTGCAGATGTAAAAGAACTATTTTGTGTGACCTAACTCTCTGGTTTAAGGGCATAAAAATTAAAAGTTTAAAAATTGCAAAATTTTCCCAATTTTGCCAAATTTCTGATATTTTAAAAAATAATCTAGTTACCGTATTTTTCGGACTATAAGATGCACCAGACCATGACCATAAGACACACCTGGGTTTTAGAGAAGGAAAATAGAAAAGAAAATTTAAGCAAAAAATGTGGTCATGATGCTCCCCATCCTGGTATGCATGGCACCCCTCATCCCCATCCCGGTATGCATGGCACCCCTCATCCCCATCCCGGTATGCATGGCACCCCTCCATCCCGGTTTGCATGGCACCCCTCCATCCCGGTTTGCATGGCACCCCTCATCCCCATCCTGGTATGCATGGCACCCCTCATCCCCATCCTGGTATGCATGGCACCCCTCATCCCCATCCTGGTATGCATGGCACCCCTCATCCCCATCCTGGTATGCATGGCACCCCTCATCCCCATCCTGGTATGCATGGCACCCCTCATCCCCATCCTGGTATGCATGGCACCCCTCATCCCCATCCCGGTATGCATGGCACCGCTCCATCCCGGTATGCATGGCACCTCTCCATCCCGGTATGCATGGCACCTCTCCACCCCAAAATTTTGGAGGAAAAAAGTTCGTCTTATAATCCGAGAAATACAGTATATCTAGAAAAAAAATTACTACTATCCTGACTACTATCATGAAGTACAATATGTCACAATAAAACAATCTCAGAACCACTGGGATATGTTGAAGCGTTTCAGAGTTATTACCTCAAAAAGTGACGCTGGTCAGAATTGAAAAAAATTGGCCTGATCACAAAGGCAAAAACTGGCTCTGGCGCGAAAGGGTTAAATCTATAAGTTTAAAAAATATCTATTTCTGCTATTTTTATTAAAAACACAAAATTCTACTGTGGAAGGGCTAACAAAATGTACTTGTGAACAAATCTTTTGCAAATTACCCAGATATCAAGAGTTTCCAAAAGGTAATTCTGCCCAACTATGGTACATTGGGTAGTAAGAAAAGGGGAGTCAGTGTTTCACAGGTCTATATTACAGCTCCACAGGGTTTATTACCCCTCTCCCAGGACCTTGTAAGGTGAGGCTCCATAGCTAAGCTACAGTATGGAGATTGGTGACCGCATATCTGGGCAGATGAGTTCATTACAGCTTCACACAGATCTTTACCCGGCGTTTCTAAGCTTCTGAGTAGCAACCTGACTAGTAATATTATTATACAAGATTTGATCATTTATTACATAGTTTGTAAAGCCGAATAAAGACTTGCGTCCATCAAGTTCGACCTGTTAGTCCTGTAATTGCTACAGTTGATCCAGAGGAGGGCAAAAACCCCAAATGATTTAGCCAATCTTCACCTGAGGAAAAATTCCCTCCCGACTCTGAAACCAGCAGTCAGAATAAATCCCTGTATCAACCTACTATTTTATTTTATTTTTAAGTATATGCTGAAATCTGCCTGGTATCTAGAAATGCATCCAGTCCCCGCTTGAACTGGTGTAGTGAATCCGACATTACCGTCTCCTCACTCAGTGAATTCCATATTCTCACTGCTCTTACCGTAAAGAACCCCTTCCTATGCTGGTGCTGAAACCTTTTCTCTTCCAGTCTTAGTGAATGCCCTCTTGTTACCGTAATATCCCTCTTTTTGAATAAATCCCGGGCAAGGTCTCTATACTGTCCCCTAACATATTTGTACACATTTATTATGTCCCCCCTCAACCTTCTCTTTTCCAGGCTGAATAGTCCTAGTTTTGCCAACCTCTCTGGGTATTGTAGTCCCTCCATTCCCTTTATTAATTTTGTTCCTTTGTACCTTTTCAAGCTCATTTATATCCTTTCTATATATTGGGGCCCATAACTGAGCACAGTATTCCAAGTGTGGTCTGACCAGTGCTTTGTACAGTGGAAGAACAATGTTCTCATCCTTTGCAGCTATACCTCTTCTGATACATCCCATTACCCTGTTTGCCCTTACAGCAGCGGCCTGACTTTGGGCACTCCAATTTAGTTTGCTATCAATCAAGATGCCCAAGTCCTTCTCCATCTCTGAATTCCCCAATGATTTCCCATTCAGTGAGTACTGGTGACTTCCATTTTTCCTTCCCATATGTATGACCTTACATTTCTCCTCATTAAACCTCATTTGCCATTTAATGCTCCACCTACCCAGCTTATCCAAATCCCTCTGTAGGTCTGCACTGTCCTCTTTTATATTAATTGTTTTACATAACTTTGTGTCATCTGCAAATATTGACATTTTACTATTTATCCCGTTGACTGTCGTTAATAAAGATATTAAATAGCATTGGGCCTAGTACAGACCCCTGTGGTACCCCACTAGTGACGCTTACCCAATCTGAGTATATTCCATTTATAACCACCCTCTGCCTTCTATCCCTTAGCCAGTTACCTACCCACTTGCAAACATTTTCCCCCAGCCCCATCATTCTCATTTTGTATACCAACCTATTATGTGGCACGCTATCGAACGCTTTTGCGAAGTCGAGATACACGACATCCACTGGTTCCCCCTGATCTACTCGTGAGCTAACCTCCTCGTAGAAGTCAATCAGGTTTGTTTGGCAGGAGCGATTCCTCATGAATCCATGTTGGTTCGAGATTAAAAGATTATTAGCATCAAGATGCTCCGTAATTGCGTCTTTAATGAAGCTTTCAAAAATTTTGCCCACAACGGACGTCAGATTCACCGGCCGATAGTTTCCGGCGTCACTTTTTGCTCCCTTTTTGAATATTGGCACTACATTCGCCTGTCGCCAATCAAGTGGTACAGACCCAGTCTCAACAGAGTCCTTAAATATAAGATATAACGGTCTGTCTATCACATTACTTAGTTCCCTTAGTACCTGTGGGTGTATGCCATCAGGTCCTGGTGATTTGTTTATTTTAATGTTACTGAGGCGTTTCTGTACCCCAACTTGGGTTAGATTAGTCATACTTAGTGGAGGATTAAGCTTGTCACTTCTCATTTCTCCTGTTAGTTCTATTTCCTTTGTGAAAGTTGTCAAAAAAAAATTATTTAATAGGTTAGCTTTATCCTCATCTTTCTCTATGATTTTGCCTTCATCACTTTTTATCGGTCCAATATTATCCGATTTAATCCTTTTACTATTTATATACGTAAAGAACAGTTTGGGATTTGATCTACTTTCCCTAGCAATACGTCTCTCTGTTTCCTCCTTCGCTATTTTTATTTGTTTTTTACAGGTTCTCGTTTTTTCCTTGTAACACATTAGTGCCTCCTTACTATTTTCCTGTTTTAATCTCTTGAATGCCTCTTTTTTGCTATTTAACGCCCCTTTTACGTTCTTGTTCAACCATATTGGTTTCCTCTTATTTCTGGCCCTTTTATTCCCATACGGTATATATCTCTCGCACTGAGTATTCAGAATTCTTTTGAAGGTTTCCCATTTACTATTCGTATTCCTTTGATTAAGAACTTTGTCCCAGTCAATAAGTTGAAGGTTTTCTATCAGCTGATCAAACTTCGCCCTCCTAAAGTTTAATGTTTTTGTTGTTCCCTTATTGATAACCCTACTGAAGGGCATTTTGAAATTGATAATATTATGATCGCTATTACCTAGGTGCCCCCCTATCTGTACCTCAGTTATTCTATCAGGCCTATTAGTCAATATTAAGTCCAACACGGCCTTCCCTCTCGTTGGTTCCTGCACTAGTTGGGAGAGATAATTATCCTTAATATTTGTCCAGAACCTTTTTCCTTTCTGAGATCTACAGGTTTCTGTTTCCCAGTCAATATCCGGGTAGTTGAAATCCCCCATTACAATCACTTCATTATGTTTTGCTACTTTGTCCATTTGTCCTAATAGCAGACTCTCATTCTCCTCTGTTATATTTGGTGGCTTATAGCAGACCCCCAATAATATTTTATTATTATTTTTTGCCCCCTCTATCTCTACCCACATGGACTCGACCCCCTCTTCTCCCTCTCCTATATCTTCCCTTAGTCTGGGCTTTAGACATGACTTTACATATAAGCAGACTCCTCCGCCTTTCCCCTGTTTCCGGTCCCTTCTAAATAAACTATAATCTAATAAATTTACCGCCCAGTCGTAGCTATCGTCTAGCCAAGTCTCTGTTATACCTACGATGTCATACCTCTCCTCCGATATAAGCGCCCGCAGCTCATTCGCCTTATTGGTCAGGCTTCTTGCGTTGGTCAGCATGCAAGATAAAATTTTGGGGTTATTTAGCTTCCTATTCTTCTCTAGCGATCTAACTGTACTATCCTCACCCCCCTCTCCACCCTCATTATATTCACTTCTCCCCTTCCCCCTTGCTTGCCTCACATCCCACCTATTTCCTTGGTCCCCCCCCCCATCTCTAGTTTAAATACTCCTCCAACCTATTAGCCATCTTCTTCCCCAGCACCGCTGCACCCTCCCCATTGAGGTGCAGCCCGTCCCTACGGTAGAGCCTGTAGCCGACTGCGAAGTCAGCCCAGTTCTCCATGAACCCAAACCCTTCTGCCTTGCACCAACTCTTTAGCCACTTATTCACCTCCCTAACTTCCCGTTGGCGCTCCTGTGTGGCTCGCGGGATTGGTAGTATTTCTGAGAAAACTACTTTGGAGGTCCTTGCCCTAAGCTTCCTACCTAGGTCCCTGAAATCATTTTTAAGGACCCTCTATCTACCACTCACTTTGTCATTGGTGCCGATGTGGACCATGACCGCTGGGTCTTCGCCAGCCCCACCCAGTAACCTGTCAACCCGATCCGCGATGTGCCGGACTCGAGCGCCAGGGAGGCAGCACACCGTTCGGCGATCCCGGTCTTTGTGACAGATTGCCCTATCTGTCCCCCTAATAATAGAATCACCCACTACCAGGACCTGTCTTGCCTGCCCTACACTTCCCCCCTCCCCCTCATTACTGGAGCATACACTCCCCCGGCGGTCAGAGGATCTGTCGTGCTCCAATAATGCCGGTTCTGAACCAGCCTTCCTATACTTCTTCCCTCTATCCCTCCTAACTGTTATCCAGCTCCCTGCTTGTTCAGCCTGCACTTCCCCTCTATGCTCCACCCCCAGTATTGACCCATTGAGTGTCTGCTCGGTGAGCAGCTAACTCCGTTCCATGTTGTCGATGCTCCTCAGTATCGCTATCTGAGCACTTAGATCCAGAATTTGGGCTTCCAAGTGCACGATATGCTCACATCTCTCGCAGCAGTATGGATCCTCGAGCGGTAGCTCACGGAATGCATACATTGCGCAAGATGTACACTGCACGGCTCCGGCCAAGATGGACGCCATTCTAAATATGGGGATACAGTCAGTATATATATACAAGTACAAAACACAATTATTTATATATAGGTGTATGGACGGGGATCAATTAGGGATGTGCAAGTGTATCAATTAGATATCGGCGGGGGATCAGTTAAGTATGGACGGGGGATCAATTAAGTATGGACCGGGGACTCAGCTGAGTAGGTCAGGTGGATTAATTAAGTATGGACGGTGTGTCAATTGACTATGGACTGGGGATCAATAAATATGGGCTGGGGAAATAATTAATTGTGGACTGGGGAATCAATCAATTAATTATGGACAGGGGGTTAATTAAATATGGATGGGGATAAGGCAAATAAATAGGGACTGGGGGATCAGTAAAAGTGGACAGGGGGAATCTATTAAATATGGATAAGGGGGATCAATTGATTATGGGCTGGGGGGGCAATCAGTTAAATGTGGTCGGGGGATCAATTTAATATGGACGGGGGGTGGACGGGGGGGTCAATTTAAATGTGGTCAGGGGAATCAGTTAAATATGGACGGGGGGTTATCAGGGGATCAATTTAAATATGGACGGGGGGTGATCAATTAAATATGGTCTGGGGGATCACTAAAGATGGCCTGGGGAGTTGTATTAAATATGGATAGGGGGGAGATCGATCAAATATGGACAGGGGATTAATTTAAATAAGGCCGGGGGGGGAGCACTTAAATAAAATGCAATTACAATACAAATACAGTACAATACACGCTCGGGTTCAGTAGGGCCTCTTATCGCGGCCTCCTGCCCCTCACTCACCTCCTATAGGGACGCTGCACGCTATCACAGCGCGCTCGCCCCTCCGGTCGCCTCTTACCGGTCCTCCTGGTCACCACCACCTTGCGCCCTCCGCCGGCCGGCGCTGCACGATATCACAGCGCTCTCTTGCGCTCGTTCCTCCGGTCGCCTCCTACCGGTCCTCCCGGTCCACTTGGTCACCTCCGCCTGGCTCCCTCGCCAGAGGGCCGCGAGCCGAGTCGGACCACGCCGCACGCCGCTCACCACAGCCACACCACAGCCCACGTGTTCACACCCCGCGTGCGCTCTCACTTCCGGTCACCTCCACGGTAGCGTTTAGATTGACTGGCCGGGCAGATCTGGCATTCTGCAGACTGGAAAAGCTGGGGAACAACCATTATATAAAATATGAAAAAATAGGAAAATATTAGCAATGTTCTGTAATGGTTAATTTTTACATAACACTGGTTCAATTTACTTGATATTAATCCGTTCATGATCTTGTGATTTTCTATCTTTGCACTTTAGTGTTTTTTCTCCTCTTTTTTCCAGAGCCATAACTTTTATATTTTTTCAATATAACCAAGGGCTTGTTTTTTGCAGGACAAGTTGTACTTTTGAATGACACCATTTTTTTGAAGTGCTACTTTAGTGAAGTAAAAATAATAAATTTAGGATTTTTTATCTTCGTTATTTTTTTATAGACTTTACATTTATCATATTGCGGGCTACAATTAAGATAGAGATGGGAGAGGCAGCATTTTGTTCAGAATTGTACAGGCTTTAATTCGACATGTCTTAACCAAGTTTGTTATTTTGTTTTCGAGGAGTCAAATTCTAAATTTTGATGGGCGATTTCGGGAAAACTGTGTTTTGTAAAAAAAAAAAATAAAAAAAATGCGTATGTGTTACTTGTGTTATTGGTTACATTCCTTCAGGGATTCAAGTTGGTATTTCTGTAGGATCATATTTTGTTGTGTGATTTTCTAAATACAGTCTCATCCTAGTCATAGGTTTAATGCTAAACTAAAAGAATCAATATTTTAACACCTTTTTAATATACAGTTATACATGTAATAACTTTTTTTTTATTATTACTTCACTAGACATTTCCTTTTTCCAGTTTAAAAAAAAAATGAAAAATACAGTAAAATCGTCCAGCGATAAAATAAAACATTATGAATTGGTCTGAACAATTAATAGTACGTCTTTACACTGATCTTTTCTCAATAATTTGTTCTCTCTTCTGGGTGAAATGTAATCTTGTCCACAATCTCTTACTAACAATGGCCGTTTCCTTTTGTGTCAGTATGTACGCCTGTTATGGGGTTTGGGTCCACTTGTGTTAATATCTGATTTTTGGTTACTTTCAAAATGTCTGCTTTCTTGGATACACAAAGGATGGTGATGGACCAGAAGGTGCAGAAAAATGGCTTTACTTCTTCATTGTCCTAGTCTTTGGAGAGTCCATTAGCCAGCAGCCACCAGTGCTGATCATACTCACAGGTCACATATCCAGTTATATCATCCATCGCCAATCTTGTGCCACCTTCAATCACTTCATGGACTTCACTGTCATTTCTGGATGAAAAAATCCTTGTTTATATTTTTGTTTCACTACATGGAATTAAAGTGTGGTATTGCTTAGTTCCTTTGATGGGTTCTGCTTTTTGTAACCAATGTTTTAACAAACTTTCCTCTTCTTCTTAGTCCTGGTTTGTACAGTACGTGAACTGGATGTTAGGAATATTTTTCTCACTCAGTTGGAAAAGTTGCATGGGTGTTAAAATTTGGTCTGAATGTGGTCTATGGAGGCTAGCTTGAGCTGCTAGACATTTCACCGTGCCTCCTAAACCATCACATACACCTTTTGCCAGGAGCTGAATGGCAAAAAAGTGCCATTCAGCTTTCACTCCAAAATGTTTCTTGTGATGGCATACAATTATAAGGTTTCTCCTATTTTTATACTGTGCAGAAGAGTCATCCAAGGAGTAGTAGACCTTGCTCAAACTTGTTAGGATGTCAGTTTTATCACTGAAATCAAATTTTTTTGGAACAAATGAACAGCTGTTGAATCATGAAGTAAGCACTCAGACATAAAATACATAAGTGTAGTTCTGATATCTGACTGTAAGCAGAGTCGGCTTATTAGTAATAAGTTATTACTATTCAGCTAAGCAGACAACAGACCGGATGCTGCACTTATCGCACAGGGCGCTGAGGGAGACATTGCACGGACCAGCCCCTGAAACCAGCATCACTGATGGGCGGCAAACAAAGCAGGGGAGAGTAGGGATGTCCCAGTCCCCTCCTTTTCGATGATCTTCGTTTCAGTGTGGAAAGGGAAGTGACAGCAGTTTCCACATTTTTGGGTTCACTGTTAAGCCCACGGCTGTGTGCAAATCCACTACTGATTGTACCTGGGACAAGTTGGTATGCCACTTGGTACTAAAGGTAATATCCTCCAAATACACCGATACATACTTCTGATAAGGCTCTAACACTATGTCCATCAGCCTCTGGAACATGGCCGAGGCTGCATGTAACCCAAAAGGCAAGACGACCTAGTGATAGAGACCCTCCGGCGTTATGAAGGCTGACTCTGTCCGAGGCACCTGCCAGTAACCCGTGGTGAAGTACTGGGCCTGCCCCAGTCTCTCAATCAGCTCGTCCACCCAGGACATTGAATAAAAGTCAAATTTCAACACTTTATTACATTTTCAGAAGTCGTTACAAAATCATAACGATCCGTCCAGCTTCAAAACCAGTTACAATGGGGCTAGCCCGCTCCCTCCTGGACTCCTCGATAACTCCTAGCTGGAGCATTTGTTTTTCCTCAGCTGCGATGGCTTGTGTCTGGGCCTCTGTGACAATGTTATGTTGGATCACAGATGTTCGGCCAAGCAGTTCTGAAAATTACGTCTGTATTCCGCAGCACTAATTTCTCAGTCTCCCGTCGCTTCTGTTTAGAGAGTGTGTCACTTATATTTACCTCTCCCCTGGCCTTTGTCGGAGGGTCCCCAGACGATACGACCGGAGTCGCATCCGTAATCATACATTCCCAGTCTTTCCTTGCTTATAGCAAATTTACGTGATATAGCTGTTTGGGTTTTCTCTTCCCAGGTTGATATACTCTCTAATTCATCTCCCCAACCTTTTCCCGGACTTCATATGGCCCTTGCCACTTGGCCATGAGCTTACTTTCTGCTGTGGGCACTAAGACTAATACCTGATCCCCTTGGACATTGACCATGCCAGGGGTGCAACAAAGTGCCATTAGTTGCATAAGGATTAAAAGTGAATTTAGGCTGTGTACCCACGATGTGTTTTTCAAGCGTTTTTGCTGCGGAATTTTCCGCAGCGTAAACGCTTGGGAAACGCATGGTAAGCCTTCTGCCATGGTCCCCTATGCAATTCCGCACTTTCAATGCCCATGCTGCGGATTTTTCTGCAGCGTTTATGCTGCTCTCAAAAATCCGCAGCATGTCCATTAATTTTGCGGAAGCGCTGCGTTTTCGCCGCCATTGACTTGCATTAGAACGCGCCAATTCTGCAAGACTGCTTCTGTACATGCTTAATTGGCGCGTTGTAATGTCTGGATGGTACCCGAGTGTGGAGAAGAGAAGACTCTCATCCACACCCAGGTACCATAGAAACTGTAAAAAAAAGAATAAAATAAAAAATAAAGATTATATTCACCTACCGACAGCCCCCGGTCTCCTTCCCTGTGCTTGCCAGCAGACTGAAGGACCTGCGCTGACGTCACAGTCATGTGACAGCAGGTCTTTCAGTGCAGTGTCCCGCGATCAGCTGGCAGCCAGGAAGGAGCGCAGCAACACACGCCGGGCCATCGGAAGGTAAGTATCAAGGTTTATTTTTTTATTTTTAACCATTCTCTCAGGTCACACTATATAAATCCATGCTGTTTGCATGGATTTATATAGTGTGACCTAGTTGTCAAGCACTTTCCAAGTGATGCTAAAATCGCTTTGAAAGCGCTTGTCAATCCGCATGCGGAAACGCATGTGAATCCACATGTATTACGCTGGAATAACGCATGTACAATCCGCATGCGTTTTTTCTGCCAGGGAGATGCAGAAATGCTGCAGAAATTTTCTGCTTCATTTCTGCATTGTGGGCACATAGCCTTAATGTAAATGATTAAGTAGCTGAATTTCCATTTTGGGGTAACAAACTCCTTTTGAGAGATTCCTTGCAGTTACTTTGCATGTTGATTTACTTTGTAAGGACACAAGTGCACACATTTCAGATTTTGTCACCTTTTTTCTGTGCAGATTTGTCACAAAACCTAAAGGGTTTCCCGATGCCAGGAAAGTGACTGAGAATCCTGACGTCTCCTGCACATGTTACTTATTTGTGACTTGCAGGTTTGGTGAAGATATAATTCTGCAGGATGTCAATTCTGTCAGCGTTTTTGCTGCAGATTTCACCCACACTGATGAGTGGGGAAAAAACTTCACCTATTTACAGCATTTTCCAGACAAGAGATGGAGAAACCAAAAGCTTAATGTGTGCACACAGCCTAATAGACGTCATTACTAGTGTTGAGCGAGCATGCTCGACACTGCTCGTTACTCGCCCGAGCATCTCACTACTCGGGATGTTCGGCGAGCACCGAGCATTTCCGGGTTACTCGGGCGGGAGCTCGGGTCTCCGCCCTGCATGTTTGGCGCTCTTTACAGAGCCAATGAACATGCAGGGATTGCCAGCCAGTCACTGTAATGCCGCAGCCATGTTGTTTGTGGGCATTACAGTGATTGGCTGGCCGCCCAGCGTCACCTCGAGTATTTAAAACCGGGCGCCGCCATCTTGGACTCAGTCGCCCGGGATCACACAGTCTAGGGAAAGTGCTGCTGATTTAGGGAGAGATATATACTGCGAAATAGTTAGTGTAGGGTCTGTAAAAGCTGCCAGATCAAACAAACCGTCCTTCTCAGGACTAATATCCATCCCAGATATCAGGCAGGCAGGCAGGCAGGCTGTATAGGAAACGCAGTGGTTATACCAGCAAACGCTGCATTACAGTCCTGTGTGCTCCTGCTGCTCAAATTGCTAGACTTAGCTCCAGGTCTCGGGGGCCAGGAAAAATCCTTTTTTTTTTTTTTTTCATCTAAATCCTCTTTTTTTCTCCGCTAGAAGTGGTGGAAGAGGAGATCACATGTAGCGATGCCCAAATATTTGAACAGCCACGGCCACAGGAAGGCGACGCTGGCGCAATTTGTCACAAGAGGTGGACGATGACGAGACACAATTGCCACGAAGTGAGGAGGAGGATCGTGGTGCGGAAGTGGAAGAGGAGGACGTGGTGGATGATCTAGTAACTGACCCAAGGTGGCAGGAGGACACGCAGAGCGAGGCGAGCAGCACACAGGGGGAGGGAGGCAGAGCACCCCAACAGACAGGAAGAAGCAGTGTGGTGGCTGCACACAGAAGGCGGGCAACCGTTCCCCGTAACACCAACACGAGGGACGTTGCCAGTACAACCGGTAGGTCTTCCAGAGTCTGGAATTTTTTTAAAGACTCTGCTGATAACCCCAAAAAGGCCATTTGTACCACCTGCCATGCCAGTGCCAGCAGGGGTGACAAAAGTACCAGCCTGACCACCACCAACATGATCAGGCACATGTCAGCAAAGCACCCGACTTTGTGGGGCGAACCCCAGGGTCCACGACCAGTGTCAGCGGGTGTCACCACTGCTTTTTCCGCCGTTGTGCGTGTAAGAGAACCCCCTGTTGTGCGTGCAAGGCAATCCCCTGTCCATACTGCATGCAAAGATTCCCCCTCCTCTCAGTCTTCACTTGTTATGGCAGTTTCTCAAGAAACAGCATCAACGTCCACGTCAGCGTTCAATTGTCCTTATCCCAGACCTTTGAACGAAAGAGCAAATTCGCAGCCAAAGCCCCACAGGCCACAGTCCTAAATTCGCACATTTCACGACTGCTTGCGTTGGAAATGCTGCCTTTTAGGCTGGTGGAGACGGAATCCTTCCGCAACCTTGTGGCGGTGGCCGTCCCTCGGTGCTCGGTCCCCAGCCGACACTATTTTGCCCGGTGTGCCATCCCCGCACTACACAAGCATGTGTCCCAAAACATCTGCCGTGCCCTCAACAACGCAGTTACTGGGAGAGTCCACCTGACAACGGACACGTGGACAAGAGCTTGTGGCCAGGGACGGTACATCTCTCTGACGGCACACTGGGTAAACATAGTGGAAGCCGGGAACCAGTCGGACCTTGGGACGGAACACATCCTCTCCACACCGAGGATTGCGTGCCCTATGTCAGTCAGAGTTGCCCCCACAGTGTACAGCTCCTGATGATCATCCTCCTCATGTTCACCCTCCATCTCAGATATCACCGCTAGAGATGAGCGTTGTTCTACTCGAACTGTTCGCCAATCTCAAATTCGAGCTGTTTTGGGCGGTGTTCGAGCCGTTCGGCGAACACGAACAATTTGAGAAAAATTCGGCTGTTCGAGGTTATGTTCGATAACTGTTCGTGCACCAAAATCATAACTGGATTTTTTCTCAGTAATGATGAAAATTAATGTTATTACGCAGTTTGAATGTACAGCGGGGTGGGGGGAGGGGCAGGGGATGGATCTCTGCAGGAACAATGAAGATCTCCATTTTTTTTCTCTTTCCCGCATTTGCAGTGGGGAGGTGCAATCTGTCAGCCTATCAGCAGCGCACACACGGAGCGAAGTGCTTTTTTTCACACAAGCAAGGGCATGTGTCATTGGCAGTGTATGTCACATGTCCTTGCCCTATAAGACCAAGCCATTTTTCCCGTCGCCACCATTTTCTCACTGCTGCAGCTGCGTGTTAGACGGCACCGCTGTTGCTGTGTGCGCTATACCTTGTTAATTTCAAGCCAATTTTCGCACAAATATACAGATAGCTTGGGAGTAGGGAATAGTTGTGATTGCAGTCCTTTTAAGGACTAGGTTACAGCATTTCCTACGACTTTTATCAGGGAGGTCTGTGCTCTTAAATAGATAGATTGTGGAAGTAAAGACTAGAGATGAGCGTTGTTCTACTCGAACTGTTCGCCAATCTCAAATTCGAGCTGTTTTGGGCGGTGTTCGAGCCGTTCGGCGAACACGAACAATTTGAGAAAAATTCGGCTGTTCGAGGATATGTTCGATAACTGTTCGTGCACCAAAATCATAACTGGATTTTTTCTCAGTAATGATGAAAATTAATGTTAATACGCAGTTTGAGTGTACAGCGGGGTGGGGGGAGGGGCAGGGGATGGATCTCTGCAGGAACAATGAAGATCTCCATTTTTTTTTCTCTTTCCCGCATTTACAGTGGGGAGGTGCAATCTGTCAGCCTATCAGCAGCGCACACACGGAGCGAAGTGCTTTTTTTCACACAAGCAAGGGCATGTGTCATTGGCAGTGTACAGTTATATGAAAAAGTTTGGGCACCCCTATTAATCTTAAGCATAATGTTCTATAAAAATTGGTGTTTTTGCAACAGCTATTTCAGTTTGATATATGTAATAACTGTTGGATACAGTAATGTTTCTGCCTTGAAATGAGGTTCATTGTACTAACAGAAAATGTGCAATCTGCATTCAAACAAAATTTGACAGGTGCATAAGTATGGGCACCTCACCAGAAAAGTGACATTAATAGTTAGTAGATCCTCCTTTTGCAAAAATAACAGCCTCTAGTCGCTTCCTGTAGCTTTTAATGAGTTCCTGGATCCTGGATGAAGGTATTTTTGACCATTCCTCTTTACAAAACAATTCCAGTTCAGTTAAGTTTGATGGTCGCCGAGCATGGACAGCCCTCTTCAAATGATCCCACAGATGTTCAATGATATTCAGGTCTGGGGACTGGGATGGCCATTCCAGAACATTGTAGTTGTTCCTCTGCATGAATGCCTGAGTAGATTTGGAGCGGTGTTTTGGATCATTGTCTTGCTCAAAGATCCATCCACTTTGTAACTTCATATTTATCACTGATTCTTGAACACTATTGTCAAGAATCTGCTGATACTGAGTGGAATCCATGCGTCCCTCAACTTTAACAAGATTCCCAGTGCCAGCATTGACCACACAGCCCCAAAGCATGATGGAACCTCCACCAAATTTTACTGTGGGTAGCAAGTGTTTTTCTTGGAATGCTGTGTTTTTTTGCCACCATGCATAACGCCTTTTTGTATGACCAAATAACTCAATCTTGATTTCATCAGTCCACAGGACCTTCTTCCAAAAAGAAATTGGCTTCTCCAAATGTGCTTTTGCATACCTCAGCCAACTCTGTTTGTGGCGTGCTTGCAGAAACGGCTTCTTTTGCATCTCTCTCCCATACAGCTTCTCCTTGTGCAAAGTGCCTTGTATAGTTGACCGATGCACAGTGACACCATCTGCAGCAAGTTGATGCTGCAGCTCTCTGGAGGTGGTCTGAGGATTGTCCTTGACTGATCTCACCATTCTTCTTCTCTGCCTTTCTGATGTTTTTCTTGGCCTGCCACTTCTGGCCTTAACAAGAACTGTCCCTGTGTTCTTCCATTTCCTTACTATGTTCCTCACAGTGGAAACTGACAGGTTAAATCTCTGAGACAGCTTTTTGTATGCTTCCCCTGAACAACTATGTTGAATAATCTTTGTTTTCAGATCATTTGACAGTTGTTTTGAGGAGCACATGATGCCACTCTTCAGAGGAGATTCAAACAGGAGAACAACTTGCAAGTGGCCACTTTAAGTAGCTTTTCTCATGATTGCATACACCTGGCTATAAAGTTCAAAGCTCCATGAGGTTACAAAACCAAAAAAAGTGCTTTAGTAAGTCAGTAAAAAGTAGGTAGGAGTATTTAAAACAAGAAAATGATAAGGGTGCCCATACTTATGCACCTTTCAAATTTTGTTTGAATGCAGATTGCACATTTTCTGTTAGTACAATAAACCTCATTTCAAGGCAGAAACATTACTGTGTCCAACAGTTATTACATATATCAAACTGAAATAGCTGTTGCAAAAACACCAATTTTTATAAAACATTAAGCTTAAGATTAATAGGGGTGCCCAAACTTTTTCATATGACTGTATGTCACATGTCCTTGCCCTATAAGACCAAGCCATTTTCCCCGTCGCCACCATTTTCTCACTGCTGCAGCTGCGTGTTAGACGGCACCGCTGTTGCTGTGTGCGCTATACCTTGTTAATTTCAAGCCAATTTTCGCACAAATATACAGATAGCTTGGGAGTAGGGAATAGTTGTGATTGCAGTCCTTTTAAGGACTAGGTTACAGCATTTCCTACGACTTTTATCAGGCAGGTCTGTGCTCTTAAATAGATAGGTTGTGGGAGTAAAGACTAATTGTAATTGCAGTCCTTTTCAGGACTAGGTTACATCAGTTCCTATCAGTTTTTGCCAGGCAGGTCTGTGCCAGTGCTGTGCAAGTTTTTTTCACAGCATTTGGCTGAATCTAGCAAAGCTAATCCTTTTTGGCCTATTGCAGAGTGTGTTAGTCAGTGGAGTAGCCTATCTGTGTTGCAAGATATACCACCTGTGTATAGAATACCAATTTTTTTACTGCACCTAGTGAAGTAAAATCTTTTGGGCATAGCATCATTCTATTAGTCCATCTATACTGACCTCCATCAGGTTGCAAATTAAAACTAATTTTTATCTGCATCTACAGTACCTCTGAAAAAATATTTGGGCTTCTAGCAGTGTGTGGGACTTGTTCTATTAGTCCATCTATACTGACCTCCATCAGGTTGCAAACTGAATATATTTTTTTCTGCATCTACCTCTGAAAAAATATTGGGCTTCTAGCTGTGTGTGGGTCTTGTTCTATTAATCCATCTATACTGACCTCCATCAGGTTGCAAACTGAATATAATTTTTTTCTGCATCTAGCTCTGAAAAAATATTTGGCCTTCTAGTAGTGTGTCGGACTTTCTCTATTAGTCCATCTATACTGACCTCCATCAGGTTGCAAATTAAAACTAATTTTTATCTGCATCTACAGTACCTCTGAAAAAATATTTGGGCTTATAGCTGTGTGTGGGACTTGTTGTATTAGTCCATCTATACTGACCTCCATCAGGTTGCAAACTGAATATATTTTTTTCTGCATCTACCTCTGAAAAAATATTTGGCCTTCTAGTAGTGTGTCGGACTTTCTCTATTAGTCCATCTATACTGACCTCCATCAGGTTGCAAATTAAAAATAATTTTTATCTGCATCTACAGTACCTCTGAAAAAATATTTGGGCTTTTAGCTGTGTGCGGGACTTGTTGTATTAGTCCATCTATACTGACCTCCATCAGGTTGCAAACTGAATATATTTTTTTCTGCATCTAGCTCTGAAAAAATATTTGGCCTTCTAGTAGTGTGTCGGACTTTCTCTATTAGTCCATCTATACTGACCTCCATCAGGTTGCAAATTAAAACTAATTTTTATCTGCATCTACAGTACCTCTGAAAAAATATTTGGGCTTCTAGCTGTGTGTGGGACTTGTTGTATTAGTCCATCTATACTGACCTCCATCAGGTTGCAAACTGAATATATTTTTTTCTGCATCTACCTCTGAAAAAATATTTGGCCTTCTAGTAGTGTGTCGGACTTTCTCTATTAGTCCATCTATACTGACCTCCATCAGGTTGCAAATTAAAAATAATTTTTATCTGCATCTACAGTACCTCTGAAAAAATATTTGGGCTTCTAGCTGTGTGCGGGACTTGTTGTATTAGTCCATCTATACTGACCTCCATCAGGTTGCAAACTGAATATATTTTTTTCTGCGTCTACCTCTGAAAAAATATTTGGCCTTCTAGTAGTGTGTCGGACTTTCTCTATTAGTCCATCTATACTGACCTCCATCAGGTTGCAAATTAAAACTAATTTTTATCTGCATCTACAGTACCTCTGAAAAAATATTTGGGCTTCTAGCAGTGTGTGGGACTTGTTCTATTAGTCCATCTATACTGACCTCCATCAGGTTGCAAACTGAATATATTTTTTTCTGCATCCACCTCTGAAAAAATATTGGGCTTCTAGCTGTGTGTGGGTCTTGTTCTATTAATCCATCTATACTGACCTCCATCAAGTTGCAAACTGAATATAATTTTTTTCTGCATCTAGCTCTGAAAAAATATTTGGCCTTCTAGTAGTGTGTCGGACTTTCTCTATTAGTCCATCTATACTGACCTCCATCAGGTTGCAAATTAAAACTAATTTTTATCTGCATCTACAGTACCTCTGAAAAAATATTTGGGCTTCTAGCTGTGTGTGGGACTTGTTGTATTAGTCCATCTATACTGACCTCCATCAGGTTGCAAACTGAATATATTTTTTTCTGCATCTACCTCTGAAAAAATATTTGGCCTTCTAGTAGTGCGTCGGACTTTCTCTATTAGTCCATCTATACTGACCTCCATCAGGTTGCAAATTCAAAATAATTTTTTTCTGCATCTAACCCAGCCAATAGTTTTGGCCTAATACCACAGTTTGGCCACTCAGCTCTGCTCGGTTACCATCCATTGTTTTTTTGTGCAAACAACTCCAGAGTTGTGAATTAGTTAACCACCAAAATGAGTGGAAAAAGGCCTGCTGCTGGTGGAAAGGGGAATAGGCGTGTTGGGAAGGGGAAAAAAGGTTGTGTCCGTGGGGTAGGTGTTAAAGCAACAGTAACATCTGCAGAAGAAAGACCATCTTCCAGCCAAACTAAAATGTCTACTTCTTTTAGCGGACAATGTGATAAGATCCCTTTCTTACGGCCACGCCAATCGCTACAAATTCCAGATGAGGCACAAAAACAGTAGGTGCTTCAACGGATATCAAGTGCTCCTTTAAGTGGGCTCTCCTCCACATCAACTTCAACATCACAAATACTCCAGTCCTCAAAGGTGTCACCCCAATCGCACTTGCTTCCTCACAGCTCCCAAATCTCCAGCTGCCCGTCTGAGTATGAGGTAGAACAGATGGTTGAGTCTGCAGAGCTGTTTACTCATACTATAGCCTGGGAATCAGAGGTCGACTCCAGCGCTTCTGTGAATCCAGACGAGGAAATGATCTGCACTAATGCCCAGAATCTTTATGAGTCGGATCCAGGACCAGACGCAGAAGGTTCTGACCATAATGTAGACCCTCATTCCCAAACTGTAACTCCTGTTGGTGGAGACAATGAGGAAGACGATGATAAGACTCAAATACCTGATTGGAGCGACAACTTTAGTTTTTTGTCAGGGCAGGAACAGGTTGGCTCTGAGGACGACGGGTGTGATAACGCACAGGGTGATGATGATGAGGTTGGAGATCCCACTTACTGTCAACCCACAGTCAGCCAAGAGATGAGGTCAGCAGAGGAGGTGGAGGAAGATGCTAGTGACGACGAGGTCAGGTTGCGCCTTCCTGGACAGAGACGTAGTACTGGAAGCACGTCAACAACTGCATCCTCAAACACAACTCTGCATCTCACCACAAGTCGTGGTGGCTCTTCAGGTCGCATGGGTGCTAAGCCTTGCATAGCCTGGGCATTTTTTCAGATCGATAAAGATGACCCAACTCGTGTTATCTGTAACATTTGTCAGCAAAAGCTAAGTAGAGGCCAAAAAATACATAGTTTGAGTACTTCATGCATGAACCGGCACATGGACATGAAGCATAAGTTGCAGTGGGAAGCTCAGTGTGCTACAATGCGGCCTAGCCGGCCGGGCCAACCACCGTCTGCCATATCTTGTGCATCCGCGGCCTCTTCATCCTCTGTGACTGGGGGGACAGCAGTCACACCTGTTTTGGGGCGCAGACCTGCCACCTCTTTACCCGCAACAGCCAGCGTGATTGGCAGGTCATCATTTTCTTTGGAGGTGGGAACACCAGCTGGTGTTGAGCGCTGTCCGACATCGATAGCACCACCTTTGGATGAAGGCAACCTAACATGTCCGCCTGCATCTTCCTCACAGACCGGCAGTTTGCCGGGGACACCCTTATCAACCCCGTCTAAGCACAATAGCCAGCCCTCGGTCCCTCAGATGTGGACAAGTAAAAGACCATTTCCTCCTAGCCATGAGAAAGCTAAGAGGTTGAATTTCACCATCTGCAAGCTCTTGGCTACAGAAATGCTGCCTTTCCGCCTGGTGGACACAGAGGATTTTCGAGACCTTATGTCCGTCGCAGTGCCCCAGTACCAGATGCCCAGTCGGCACTACTTCTCAAAGAAAGGTGTGCCTGCGCTCCACCAGCATGTCGCACACAAGATCACCGCTTCTTTGAGAAACTCTGTGTGTGACAGGGTGCATTTCACCACAGACACTTGGACGAGTAGGCATGGACAGGGGCGTTACATGTCGCTGACTGGGCACTGGGTAACTATGGTGACAGCAGGACAAGGGGCTGCTGTCCAAGTCTTGCCGTCCCCACGAGTTGTGCGTCAATCCTCTTTATGTCAAAGTTCCTCCACTGCTTCTGCCTCCTCAACCTCCTCTCGGTCTTCCACCTGCACCCAAAGCCTGTCTGGTCATGCCACAAGCTTTCTAACTGCGCAGAAGGGATCCTGCACACCTCCTTACTATGCTGGCAGTAGGGCTCAACGTCATCAGGCGGTTTTTACATTGAAATGTCTGGGAAATGTGAGTCACACAGCTGAGGAGTTGTGGTCAGCTCTGGAGAACCAATTTCATGAATGGTTGTCTCCACTGGACCTGAAACCAGGGAAGGCCGTGTGCGACAATGCTGCAAACCTGGGTGCGGCCCTTCGCCGGGGCAATGTCACACACGTGCCTTGTATGGCTCACGTGTTGAACCTGGTTGTCCAGCAATTTTTAGCCCACTATCCCAGACTAGATGGCCTTCTGCAGAGGGCACGGTCGCTGTGTGCTCACTTCCGCCGTTCGCATCCCGCAGCTCAGCGACTTACATCTCTACAGAAGTCGTTGGGCCTGCCACTTCACCGGCTAAAATGCGATGTGCCTACCCGGTGGAATTCAACTCTGCACATGTTGCAGCGACTGTGGCAGCACCGACAAGCCCTGGTGCAATACGCTCTGACGTATAGCCTGGGCCAACGAGATTCAGAGGTGGGGCAAATCACGCTGGAGGAGTGGTCTCAGATCAGGGACCTATGCACCCTTCTGCACAGTTTTGAAATGGCGACGAAGATGTTTAGTGCTGACGATGCCATTATCAGCATGACTATTCCGGTGATTTACATGCTGGAGCACATGTTAAACAGAATTCGGAGTCAGGTGGTGGCACAAGAGGAGGTGGAGGAAGTAGAGGAGGAGGAGTTGTATGCGGAAGGGCTAACATCTGCAAGGTCCAGACGGTCGGCAGCACCAAGGCGGCAGGCATGTGAGGGTGGGGGAGATGGTTTTACCAGGGCGCATGGTAGCAGCCAAACTAGTGAGGAAGGTGCAGGAGCCCAGGAAGAAGTGGAGGACGAACTGATGGAAGACTCATCAGATGAGGGAGACCTTGATCACATTTCTGTTGTGCGAGGTTGGGGGGAGAGGACAGAGGAAGGAAGCATGATTGTTACCTCGCCACCAACACAACAGGGACTTGGTGCTCCTGGATGCGCAACACACATGAGTGCCTTCTTGCTGCACTACCTGCAACATGACCCTCGAATTGTGAGAATTAGAAATAATCCTGACTACTGGGTTGCCACACTGTTAGATCCCCGGTACAAAAGTAAATTTGCAGAAATTATTCCTGCCATAGAAAGGGATGCACGCATGCAGGAGTATCAGCAGAGACTGTTGCAGAATCTTACATGTGCTTTTCCACAAAATACCAGTGGTGCACGTAGTGAATCTCACAGTTCCAACTTGCCAACCGTGGGACCGTCAAGTGTTCAGCACTCAAACCGTAACAGAACCACAGTATCTGCTGGTAACATCAATTTTGCGGAATCATTTCACCACTTTTTTAGCCCATCCTTTGCAAGGCCACAGGAGACAAGAAGTCTGACACATAGTCAACGCCTAGAGACGATGGTACAGGAGTATCTCCAAGTAAACATTGAAGCCACGACTGTGTCACTGGACCCTTGCTCTTTTTGGGCTTCCAATCTGGATAAATGGCCGGAGCTAGCCACTTACGCCTTGGAGATCTTGTCATGCCCCGCAGCCAGCGTTCTGTCTGAACGTGTGTTCAGCGCTGCTGGTGGTGTGCTGACAGATAAGCGCACGCGGCTCTCCACTGATAATGTAGACAGACTCACGTTCATAAAGATGAACAAATCATGGATCCGAAACGACTTTTCTACCCCTGTGTCATCCTGGGGAGAGTAAAAGCTTGATGATTGGTTAAAATCACCCTACCAAACGTTTTAAGCTTTCAAATTACTAATCATGTTTATCTGTATCTTGACTGGAAAATAATTTGGGCTTTGTAGCAGTGTGCAGCACTGATCCTATTAGGCCATCTATACTAAAGCTTCACCAGATTTAAAATTAAAAATAATTTTTAGCTGCATCTAGCCCGGAAAATAATTTTGGGGCTCCGAGATGCGCAAGACACATAAGTGCCTTCTTGCTGCACTACCTGCAGCATGACCCTCATATTGTCAGAATTCGAAGTAATCATGACTACTGGGTTGCCACACTCTTAGATCCCCCAAACTTTTCGATCAACCTTTTCATTTTAATAAAGACCAAAAAAATGGTCATTTTTGAAATTATAAGCATTAGCAGGTTGTTAGAAACTGAAATCAAACAGTTTTCAACTCAAAACTTTATTCTAGGTGATGTTACATTTTCACATAGGACCCCTTGTTCGAAAGGAGCTTCTGAACTCTCTCGTCCATTGAATTTGTCAGGTTTTGGATGGTTTCTGCTTCAATTGTTTTGCATGAGGACAGAATACCCTCCCAGAGCTGTTGCTTAGATGTGAACTGCCTCCCGCCATCATAGACACTCCTTTTAATGATGCTCCAAAGGTTCTGAATGGGGTAGAGGTCAGGGGAGCATGGGGGTCACACCATAAGTTTGTCCCCTTTTATGCCCATATCAGCCAGAGATGCAGATGTTTTATGTGCAGCATGAGATGGTGCATTATCATGCAGAAAAATGATCTTGCTGTGAAATACACGGTTCTTCTTCTTGAACCATGGCAGGAAGTGCTGTTTGAGAAAATCCACATACATTATGGAGTTCATCTTTAGCGCCTTCAGGGATCCTAAAGGGGCCGACAATCTCTCTCCCCATGATTCCAGCCCAAAACATTACTCCACCTCCTCCTTGTTGGCGCTGTAGCCGTGTTTGCGTGGGGTGTCCATCAACCAGCCATCCTCCACTCCATCCATCTGGACCATCGAGCGCTGCACGGCACTCATCCGTGAACAAAACAGTTTTGAAATCAGTCTTCATGTAATGTTTGGCCCACTGGAGCCGTTTCTGCTTGTGTGAAGTGGATAGAGGAGGTCGACAGGATGGCGTATGCACAGCTGCAAACCTCTGAAGGACCCTGCATCTTGTTGTTCGGGGGACGTTGGAGGCACAAGCAGCTTCAAAAACTTGTCTGCTGCTATGACAAGGCTTTTTTGCCGCTGCTCTTTCAACCTGACGTAATTGCCTGTAGGAAAGAGTCCTCAATTTGCCCTTATCAGCACGCACACGTGTGTACTGTGAATCAGCTACATACTTCTTGATTGCCAAGACACTTCATCCTGATCATCGCACAATGTTGATTGTAGTCATGCCTTGACCTAAACACTCCACAATTTGTTGCTTCTCAGCAGCCGACACATCCTTTTTCTTTCCCATTTTGGCAGAAAATGTAGGCTGCTTAATAATGTGAGAGAGCCTTCTTAAGTAGTCTTGCCTTTCATTGGACACACCTGCCAAACTAATTAGCACAGGTGTCTGCAATTGCTTACAGTGATATAAAGAGCCCTGACACACATCACCATCAATGAGTTTAACTGACAAGCAAACATATTCTTCCCTTATCACTCCTAACCACTTTTTGCATAATAATTTGGAACGCAGTGTACATGTTCTTTTCCACAAAACACCAGCGGTTCACGTAGTGAATCTTACAGTTCTAACTTGCCAACCGTGGTCTGTATGGAGTTGTTCAATAAAGGGCCCAAAATTAAGATAACATAGATGGGAGAGGTCTCTATGAATAGGAATTCCTAAGTATTTGATACCCTGTGAGGGCCAGGCAAAGGGAAAGTTGGACTGGATGGAATCCTATATGGATTTGGGGAGGGAGACATCGAGGGCCTCAGACTTCGCTGCATTGATTTTAAAATTTGACCATGTAACAAAGTGATCTATTTCAGCCATAACAGCATGGATGGATATATGTGATTGAGTGATATATACTAGGACATCATCAGCAAATAGAGAGCACTTGTACTCGGTGCCTCCCACCTCAATCCACCTAATATTGGGGTTATGGCGAATTGATGAGAGCAGGTGCTCCGTCACTAGGATGTATAAGAGAGGGGACAGAGGACATCCCTGCCTTGTCCCATTGGTGATTGTGAAAGGTGATGAAAATGTTCTGACGCACCCCCTGGGCCTTGGGACACCCGGAGCCGGACCCTTTTTGGTGGATGCTGGTGGTTGTAGTCTTCGTGGCGACGACCCGGTTCCGTGGCTCAGGGCGGTCAAACCAGTGGCGGAACTATTTATGTGGTTTTGATGTTTAAATGTACGACTACGCCACCCGTGGATTGCGGTCAGAGTGAACCGCCGCTACAGGGCAGACCGCTGAGGCTGGTGTTGTGGGTGCAGGAGAGCGTAGCATAACTCCCCACGGGAGGAGTATAGCCTCAGGGCAGTGTATGCGGAGGATGGGGGTGATGGTGCAGGGCAGCAGCAGTAACGACACGGAGTCAGTGATGCAGTTCAGGGCCTTTACTCACAGTTCTTATTATCCAGACCACATCTGCAGGTAACGGCTGCCCACGTCGTACTGTGCTCACCAGGTGAGGGGCTCAGACAACTCCCAGATAACTTTGGAGCACTTCACAGGACCCCCTTTGTGTGTCCTTTGTCTGGCCTTTCTTACCAACACTTCTGTCCGGCTGCCTCGGGCCTCCTCTTGGTAAACTTGGCGCCAGTTTCCCTGACCCTATGTGGTGCCTTCCTAGCGGGTGTAGCGAGGGGCTGCACCACATAAAATGTCAGAGCCTCCGGTTTCTAGCTGAGGGTCGTTTCCTGCCTCCACTAGTTCGGGGACCGGTCTCCCCCTTTGGCCTGACCCCTCCACGCAGGTGGATTCGGGCGTGCGGTGGCGACTCGCCCGTCCGCACCCCTGGGATCCCTTCATTCCTCGTTCCTGGAGCCTTCTCCGCTCCTCTTCCTTCCTTCTCCCTCTTCCAGGCCTGGGCCTCTGTTACTAGGCCCGCCTCCGGAGCAGAGCTCATGCAGAGCCCCTGCTCCCTGCCACTTCTGCTCAGACTTCTCTGCACTGAACTAAGATGGTGCCCACCTTTTATACTCCCTTCTCAATGCACCCAGGAACTGCTTCCTCCCTGCTCCTGCACTACAGGGTTCCCCTTCCTCAGTGTTCCCTCCCCCCACTCCAGCCAGGGACAGGGACTGTCGTGCCCATCTCAGGGGCATATTGGTCGCCCTGCCCCACGGCAATGTGGTGTAATGCATGCAGGTGTCGGGTCCTGATCCACACTCCATCCTTACCTGAGAGTGAGATATCACACCTCTGGGTGAGGTGCAATACGTCTGTAGCAACCGAGCCCTCAGGGTGCTACAGTTCCATTTATCTTCAGCCTAGGTGACGTATTGTGATACAGGGCCGTGATTTTGGCTATAAAAGGGTCCCCTAGACCCCTACCCCAAGTTTTTTAAGAGAATCATATATGGCGTGCCAGGAGACTCTATGGAATGCTTTCTCAGCATCCAACGAGAGTATCTAATTACAAATTTTTAACTGCATCTAGCCCAGGAAATACTTTGTGCCTAGTAGCAGTGTCTGCTAGTCAGCGGATTATCCCGGCTGTTAAGCAAGCTACACCACCTGTAGTTTAGACACTTAATTTTTTCAAAGGAAATGCTTCGGGACCATGGGATACTTAGTGAAGAGCATCAGGAGGCACCCCAAGGCATAGGGGCTGGGACTGGCAGTAGGATGCCTTGCGGTGGACAGCCGAGCTCGATCCTTATAAAAGCTTTTTAACTGCAGCAGCTTTAGTGGACGCTACTGGAGCTGGAATTACGCGGCTGCTGGCATGAGACTTGCCCTCCAATAGATCCTTGTAAATGGATTTAAAGTGTATTCATTCAAATTAGAGAGACAATTTAAATTAAAAAGCTTAGAGCTGCCTCCACCACAGGGGGGCTCGCTCGACCCACCAGCGGACAGGCACCAGTATTGGGAGAGGGGGGCTGGCCATCAGGGTTCACCGCGGCTCTGGCACAAACCCGGCGACACGGAGGTGGCACGGGCAGGAGCGGACTGGCCGTGTCGGCTTCTCACTTTTTGGATTTTAGAAGGGCATGACATGCCTATATCTGTGTCTCCCCCTCCTTTTACTCCTCCACCTCTTTTATTTTCGCATGACTATATGTACTTGTCACTTTTCCATGTGTTAGTTATGTCTTCTGAGCAGTTTGTCAGCTTTTGGACACCTTTGAAGGTGTTTTCTATGTGTTTCTATGTGTTTTTGTTTGCCTGCCATTGGTTTTAACGGTGTTCGAAGGTGTTCGACGAACAGTTCGACGAACAGTTCGGCGAACACATGGGTGTTCGACGAACCGAACCGAACTCGAACACTACGGGGGTGGCTCAACACTAATCACCGCATCAGTTACAAGCTGGAAGCACTGCCGTACTGCCTCCGCCAAGCAGCAACAGGCTGTGCTGAAACTCATAAACTTAGGTGATAAACCTCACAGTTGTGGACAGCTGTGAAAGAGCAGGCAGATCTGTGGCTGAGACCGCTGAACCTACATCCAGGCATGGTCGTGTGTGACAATGGCCGTAACCTGGTGGCGGCTCTGAGGCGAGATCGCACACGTACCATGCCTGGGTCATGTGCTTAAGCTCGTGGTTCAGCGGTTTCTTAAATCGTACCCCGAGTTGCCAGATCTGCTCGTCGAAGTACGCCGCCTGTCAGCTCATTTTCAGAAGTCGGCTACAGCTTCCGCCGCCCTTGCTGTGTTGCAACAGCGTTTGCAGCTTCCGTCACACCGACTTGTGTGTGATGTCCCTACACGTTGGAACTCTACCCTCCACATGTTGCAAAGGATTTGTGAGCAGAAGAGAGCAGTTGTAGAGTACCAGCTGCAACAAGGCCGTCGATATTCAGGTCAGACTCCACACATAAGACCTCAGGAGTGGACCTGGATGTCTGACATATGTACCATCCTGACAATCTTTGAGGAGTCCACCAAGATGGTGAGTGGCGATGACGCCATCATTAGCGTCAGCATCCCACTTGTCTGTCTTTTGCAACGCACTCTGCAGAGAATTAAAGAGGAGGCATTGCAGCCAGAGTATGATGAGATGGATCAAGAAGCCGTAGCGGGCGATTACACACAGCCCAGCCTCATCTCATCCCAATGTGCATTGGGGGACCATGAGGGAGAGGAGGAGGAGGAAGAAAAACAGGAGCTGGTATCATGTTCTTTAGACTGTAGTACCTGTACAACTGTCATATCATAGGTTTAGCGTGGGTGGCCTGAGGACGGGGAGGAGGAGGAGAGCATGGTCAGTCGTGATCTTGGTGAGCACACGGAAGTCTTGCCCGTTACCAGTCTGGCACGCATGGCTGACTTTATGTTACGCTGCCTTAACCGTGACCCTCGCGTTGTCAAAATGTTGGGTGACAGTCATTACTGGTTGGTGACACTTTTAGACCCCCGCTACAAGAAGAACTTTCACTCTCTTATTCCTGAGGTGGAGAGGTCTACAAAAATGGGGCAGTACCAGAAGGCTCTTGCTGCAGAACTGTTAAAAAAAAAATTCCCATCTGAACACGTTAGCGGCAGAGGTCACAGTTGGTTGCCCAACCAAGGCGTACAGGCGAGCGAGACGCAACTCCAATCCAGCAGAGGCAGGGGAACACTGTCAACGTTCTGGGACAGTTTTCTGAGACCCACCCAATTTACAGGCCCTGAGGCTCAGGGTACTCTCACAAGGAGTGGAAAGTTTCAAAAGATGGTGAGGGGGAGTACCTTGCCGACCGTACCAGCGTCCTCCGTGATTCCTCTGTGCCTTTTAATTATTGGGTATCCAAGCTGGACACTTGGAATGAACTTTCTCTGTATGCCTTGGAGGTCCTGGCCTTCCCTGCCGCTAGCGTGTTATCGGAGCGTGTTTTTAGTGCCGCTGGGGGAATTATAACTGATAAGTGTTAGAACTCTCCTGTTAGGTTTTTTCTAGTTTGCTTGTCACATGACCTTTTTTGCCTATTTAAACCTGCTCCGCCCTTCTGGCCTTGCTGGACTTCATTGTAATTTCAACTCTTTATCTAGCCAGGTGCTTTGTTACCTTACTCCGTCAGTTTAGCTAGGTCTCTTGACCTCTATTTTCTATGTTGTTTTGTTTGTCCTTTTCTGCTACAATTTCTGTTAGGAGGTGTCCATCTTACTCCCAGTCCCTAGTTCTTGTAGGGATCCCTCCCTCACATCTATAGGTCTTCGTACAGACTAGCTGAGGACTTTAGCGGGTCTGATCACAGGATCAGGTTCCTCGCTACAACGTAGCGGGTTAAGCTTAGTTCTATTGTAGGGACAGATCTCCTGTCTTTCCTTAGTGCTTGTAGCAGATCATAACAGTAAGTCCAGCCCAAAAATATCTCTTAAGGAAAGACTTCCCATTTCCATCATGGTGTCGGTTCAGGATTTGGCTCAACGCCTGCAGGGACTCTCTCTGGAGGTGGCCGAGCTCCAACAACACGTGAGTAGCTGTTCTGGAGCACATTTTGTGGAGCCAAAGGTACGTTTGCCTGATTTATATTTTGGTGATCAAGAAGATTTTTTTTCCTTTTAAAAATGCTTGTTTATTATATTTTCGTTTGAGACCCAGATCCTCTGGTGATGAATCACAGCGCATAGGGTTCATAATGTCACTTTTGCGCAAAGAACCTCAGGGATGGGCCTTTTCTCTCCAACCTAGTGATCCATGCTTTAGATCAGTGGATAGTTTTTTTTCTGCTTTGGGTCTGTTGTATGATGATCCTGATCGTGTCTCATCAGCTGAGACTGAATTGAGACGTTTGAGGCAGGGATCAGGTAATGTGGAAAAATATTGTTCTCACTTACGTCGGTGGTCTGCCCAGGTGGGGTGGAACGATTCAGCTTTGAAAAGTTTGTTTCTTGCGGGGCTAGGTGAAAGGGTTAAGGATCTGCTGATTGCTTATCCCACACCTGGAAACTTGCAGGAGGCAATGCAATTAGCTATACGGGTGGACAGGAGACTGCGTGCAAGGGTTAATGAGAGTAAAACCTCTGCCATGTCAGCTCCCAGTCTTGAGAGGGTCTGTACTGACATTGGAGAGCCGATGGAGATTGGGGCGATGGCACCCCGCTCTCAGGAAAAAGACCGCAGGTTTTCTGAAGGTTTGTGCTTTTATTGCGGAAAATCTGATCATTTCATTAAGAACTGTGTGCTTCGTATGAACAAAGAAAAAAAAAAAGGTCAGTTACGCCCATATAGCCTGTTTAAATACTAAGCGGGTATTCCTATCTGCTACTACCGTTGCTCAGGAAGAATTAATTGAATTTCGGGTATTTGTGGATTGTGGTTCTACTCTGAATGTGATTGATGGGGGGATTCTTGGAAAAACTTAAATTAAAACCCAAACCTTTGTCATCCCCTATTGCTGTGGTTTCCGTCGATGGCTCTCCCTTGAAGAGTGTTACTCACAAGGTCTGTGAATTTCCCCTCACTATTAATGGTGTTCACCAAGAGAATTTGGATTTGGTAGTATTAAATAATTTGCCTTGTCCAGTAGTTTTGGGGTTGCCCTGGTTAAAATTGTACAATCCTGTACTGGATTGGTCTACCAATGAAATTAAGTCCTGGAGCCCTAAGTGTTATGACAAGTGTTGTAACGGACGTATTGCTGCGGTGGAAAAAGGGGAATTACCTGTACCTATTTAGGATTTTTGGAGAGTTTTTTCTGAGGATGAGTCACAAATTTTGCCTCCCCATAGAGACTATGATTGTACCATTGAATTTGTCCATGGAGCGACTCTTCCTAAAAGTCGTTTATTTAATCTTACTATTCCTGAGAGAAAGGCTTTGGAGGAATACATACAAACGAGCTTGGCCGCCGGTCACATTAGGCCTTCCAAGTCTCCTGTGGCTGTTGGATTTTTTTTTGTTAAAAAAAAAGGACGGCGGTTTACGTCCTTGTCTGGATTTTCGTGAGATTAATAAAATTACTGTACGCAATCCTTACCCACTGCCATTGATTCCTGATTTGTTTAACCAGTTAGTGGGGGCCAAGTGGTTCTCTAAAATTGATGTCCGGGGGGCATACAATTTGTTGCGCATGAAGGACGGTGATGAATGGAAGACTGCTTTTAACACTCCTGTGGGTCATTTTGAGAATCTGGTTATGCCTTTCGGTCTTACCAATGCACCAGCATTTTTTCAGAATCTTATTAATGACATCCTTAGACCTTTGATCGGCAAAAATTTGGTTGTGTATTTGGATGACATTTTGATTTATTCAACGGATCTGGAGTCTCATTGGCGGAGCGTACGTGAGGTATTACAGTTATTAATTGACAATTCGCTTTTTGCTAAGCTGGAGAAATGTGAGTTCGCTGTACAGAGAATTAGTTTTTTGGGCTACATTATCTCCAGCGAGGGCTTTGAGATGGACCCGGTGAAAGTTCAAGCTGTGCAGGAATGGCCTAGGTCTATTGGTTTGAAATCGATACAGAGGTTTTTGGGTTTCGCCAATTAATACAGAAAATTCATTAAAAATTTTTCTATTATTGTCAAACCACTGACCGATCTCACCAGGAAAGGTGCTAATGCGGTTCAGTGGACTACTGAGGCCATTGAAGCTTTTGTGTTTCTAAAGGAGAGGTTCAGCTCTGCTCCCATCCTTATGCAGCCTGATGTGACTAAGCCGTTTTTGGTTGAGGTTGATGCTTCTTCGGTGGGGGTTGGTGCGGTGTTGTCTCAGAAAAACAAGGATGGAGTACATCCCTGTGCTTTTTTTTCAAAAAAATTTTCTGAGACTGAACTTAATTACGATATTTGTAATCGGGAATTGTTGGCTATTAAACTCGCATTTGAACACTGGCGTCATCTCTTGGAAGGTGCTGAATTTCCCATTCAGGTTTTCACTGATCATAAAAATCTGATCTATCTTGATGCTGCCAAGCGCTTGAATGCCCGTCAGGCTAGGGGGGCACTTTTTTTCTCGCGGTTTAATTTTTCTGTTACTTACATCCCGGGTACCAAGAATGTTAAAGCTGATGCTTTGTCTCGCAGCTCGTCTCCCATGGTCGGTGCTGAGGAGGAGGAGAGCATTTTACAAGAAGGTGTTGTGATTGCTGCATTGGACTCCGTTTTGGAAGATGAGATTCTTAAAGCACAGGAGAATGCCCCATCTAACACTCCCCATGGGAGGTTGTTTGTGCCTAGGACCTTTAGGAGAGATTTGTTTGTTGAGTGTCATGAGTCTCGGTTGGCAGGTCATCTAGGAATTTCTGAGACCAAGAGACTTGTGGGTCGCAGTTTTTGATGGCCTGGATGGCAGAAGGAAGTTATTAAGTGGGTGCGTCAATGTACTGTGTGTGCTAGATCTAAGTCTTCACATGCTCCTGCTGCGGGATTGCTTTGCCCTCTGGAGGTTCCTAGTGCACCTTGGACACATCTGGCTATGGACTTTATTACTGACCTTCCCCCCTCTGAGGGATTCACGGTCATCTGGGTGGTCGTGGACCGTTTTAGCAAGATGTGTCACTTGGTTCCCTTCATCAAACTGCCCTGCGCTAAGACACTCGCTAAGGCCTTTGTCAAGGAGATTGTGAGACTCCATGGCCTTCCTACTGACATTGTTTCTGATAGGGGACCTCAGTTCGTGGCTCGTTTTTGGCGTGCCTTTTGTGACAGGTTGGGAGTTCATTTGTCATCTTCATCTGGATATCATCCTGAGTCTAATGGCCAGACAGAAAGGAAGAACCAGGATGTTGAGCAGTTCTTGCATTGTTTTGTGGCAGACAATCAAGAGGGGTGGTCTGAGTTTCTGCCACTTGCTGAATTTGCTCTTCACAACCATACATCCTCTTCTGCTGGGTGTTCGCCTTTTTTTTGTTGTTCTAGGAGACATCCGTCTTTTGGGTCATTCTCCAAATTGGTATCGGCCGTGCCTGAGGAGGAGAGTTTTTCCGGTGATTTGGAAAGAGTTTGGACGGATGTGCGTGGTAATCTGCAGGAAGCTAACAAAAAATCTAAGAGGTACTTTGACAGGAAACGTCAAAAGGTTTTGTTTACGGCTGGTGACATGGTTTGGTTGTCCTCTAAGAATCTGCGGTTGAGGATTCCTTCTAAAAAATTGGAGATTCCCACCTCCTGGAAGATTAATCCGGTGTTCCATGTTTCTCTATTGAAAAAAGCTGATGTATCTGATAGAGACGCCACTGCCACTGTTCCTCTGGTGGTGGAGGACGGGGAATATGAAATTTCCCGCATCCTTAATTCTAGACGGTATAGAGGGAGTTTGCAGTATCTCATCCCTTGGAAGGGTTTCGGTCCCGAGGATAACTCATGGGTGAGGGCGGATGATGTTTCTGCTTCCAGACTTGTCAGAGCATTTCACAGGAGGTTTCCTGATAAGCCTGGGCCTAGGGGATCCGGAGGATCCTCATAGAAGAGGGGGTACTGTTAGAACTCTCCTGTTGGGTTTTTTCTAGTTTGCTGGTCACATGACCTTTTTTGCCTATTTAAACCTGCTCTGCCCTTCTGGCCTTGCTGGACTTCATTGTAATTTCAACTCTTTATCTAGCCAGGTGCTTTGTTACCTTACTCCGTCAGTTTAGCTAGGTCTCTTGACCTCTATTTTCTATGTTGTTTTGTTTGTCCTTTTCTGCTACAATTTCTGTTAGGAGGTGTCCATCTTACTCCCAGTCCCTAGTTCTTGTAGGGATCCCTCCCTCACATCTATAGGTCTTCATACAGACTAGCTGAGGACTTTAGCAGGTCTGATCACAGGATCAGGTTCCCCGTTACATCGTAGGGATTAAGTTTAGTTCTATTGTAGGGACAGATCTCCTGTCTTTCCTTAGTGCTTGTAGCAGATCATAACAATAAACGCACTCAGCCATGTGAGGATTTTTTTTTTTTTCAGAACGAGTTGTAGTTTTGAATGATGCAATTAATTTTGCTATAAAACATACATTATAAAAGAGGCAGCCATACTTGCCAATACCTAGTCGCAATACTAATATACTACGGGATGTATCAGCCCTCAGGTGGAGACAGAGCTGGTGCAAAATACTAATGAAATAACCACTCTCACACCTACCATTTTTTTTTTGGACCATAAGACGCACCTAGGTTTTAGAGGAGAAAAAAAAAATTGAAGCAAAAAACGTGTTCATGATGCACTTTTAAGGGGGAGGAGGTCTTCTTCTGACACTGGTATAGGGGTAATGTCCCCCAATTCTGACAATATCCCCCATCCTGGTATGTATGCATGGCACCCCTAATCCCTATCCTGGTGTGCATGGCACCCCTAATCCCTTTCCTGGTGTGCATGGCACCCCTAATCCCTTTCCTGGTGTGCATGGCACCCCTAATCCCTGTCCTGGTATGCATGGCACCCCTCATTCCTGTCTTGGTATGCATGGCACCCCTCATCCCTGTCCTGGTATGCATGGCACCCATCATCCCTGTCCTGGTATGCATGGCACCCCTCATCCCTGTCCTGGTATGCATGGCACCCCTCATCCCTTTCCTGGTATGCATGGCAACCCTCATCCCTGTCCTGGTATGCATGGCACCCCTCATCCCTGTCCTGGTATGCATGGCACCCCTCATCCCTGTCCTGGTATGCATGGCACCCCTCATCCCTGTCCTGGTATGCATGGCACCCCTCATCCCTGTCCTGGTATGCATGGCACCCCTCATCCCTGTCCTGGTATGCATGGCACCCCTCATCCCTGTCCTGGTATGCATGGCACCCCTCATCCCTGTCCTGGTATGCATGGCACCCCTCATCCCTGTCCTGGTATGCATAGCACCCCTCATCCCTGTCCTGGTATGCATGGCACCCCTCATCCCTGTCCTGGTATGCATGGCACCCCTCATCCCCGTCCTTGTATCCATGGCACAGCAATCCCCATCCTGGTATGCATGGCACAGCAGTCCCCATCCTGGTATGCATGGCACCCCTAATCCCTATCCTGTTATGTATGACCCCCTCATCTTTATCCTGTTACATATGCCCCCATCATCTTTATCCTGGTATGTATGGCCCGCTCATCTTTATTCTGGTTTGTATGGCCCCCTCATCTTTATCCTGGTTTGTATGGCCCCCTCATCCTTATCCTAGTATGCATGGTCCCCGTAATCCCCATCATGCTGCACATATAAAAAAATAAATATATAAACACTCCTACTCACCTTTCTTCTCTCCTCCAGCGCTGACGCCTGTCTGCCCGCACTGATCTCCCCATGTGAGCCGCGCATGGCGTCACTGCCATGCGCGGCTCACAAGGAGAGATCAGCTGTCGGAAGTCACTGCTCCCCGCGCCGGGACTGTGTGCGCGGGGATCAGTGACTTCATGCTCCTTCATAGCCGGCACACAGCTTAGCCGCGCTGCGGCTCCTGCTGCTGCCGGGTTATCTCGTGTGCCCGCTTATTAAAGGGCATGAATATTCACCCCCTCCCCACGCCCATGGGCATGGAGAGAGGTTAAATATTCATGCCCTTTAACAGCGGGCACAGGCGATTCCGGCAGCAGCTGCGGCTACACTGTGTGCTGCTATTAAGGAGCATGAATATTCAGTGTTCCCCATGGGCGTGGGGAGCAGTGAATATTCATTTTCTTTAGCAGCGGGGACAGCGTAGGCTGCTGCCTCCTGTGCCCCGCTCCTCCACCGCTACCGCTCCCCACAGCAAAGTATATATACTCACCCCTCCCCAACATTCGGACTATAAGATGCACCCCCCATTTTCCTCCAAAATTTTGGAGGAAAAAAATGCGTCTTATAGTCTGAAAAATACGGTACTATTCATGTAGGGGATTAGAAATGCACAGGATAAGGCTTGTATAGGGCGCCAGTCACACAGATACATGTAGTGCAACATGCCAACTTGCTGCCTATTAGTGATGCCAAAGCTATTACAGAATTTCCCCAAAAATGAGCCCTAGCATGATTTTACAGGATTTTTGGAGGATGCTTGACATATAGGCCCTACTCCAAAAATAAGCCTTAGTTAGTCAGGGCTGGCGTTAGGAGAGGGGAGCAACTGGGCAATTTATCAGGGCCCCTACTCTCTTTGGGGCTCTAAGCAAGAGGTCCCCAACCGCCGGTCCGCGGACCAGGACCGGGCCGTTGGGGTTTTTCAGCCGGTCCGCGGCACCGCTGACCAGGGCCGGCGTCAGCACCCGGGCAAATGCCGGGGCCCTGAGCAGGCAGAGGGGCCCACTGGCGGTCGCGCACCCCGCTGGGCTATGGGCGGAGGAGAGCGGTGTCAGCGCCCGCCCTTCTCCGCCGCTTGCTCAGGGCCCCGGCAGCTGGATACTTGCCTCTCCCCGTGCCTCCGCAGATCAGCAGTCTTCCTGCTCTGCGCTCCCTGTGACGTCTCAGGTCAGAGGGCGCGGTGACGTCTTTACACCGCGCCCTCCCCTGAGCCGTCACTGGGAGCGCTGAGCGGGAAGAAACGACAACGCTGGAGTTCGGAGCCGAGCAGCGAGCGGCGGGCAGCGGGTGAGGAGAAGGGAGGTGAGTATTTGATTTTTTTTTTTTTTTTAATGTATGGAGGCATGGGGCAGTATAAAGAGGGGAGGGGGGGCATCATAAAGAGGAGGGGTGACAGCCTTCATGGGGCATTATAAGGTGGGGAACAGCCTGCATGGGGCATTATAAAGAGGGGGGGATTCCTGCTTGGGGCATTATAATGAGGAGGGGTGACAGCCTGCATGGGGCATTATAAGGTGGGGACCAGCCTGCATGGGGCATTATAAGGTGGGGAACAGCCTGCATGGGGCATTATAAAGAGAGGGGGGGACATCCTGCATGGGGCATTATAAAGAGGAGGGGTGACAGCCTGCATGGGGCAGTATAAAGAGGAGGGGTGACAGCCTGCATGGGACAGTATAAAGAGGAGGGGTGACAGCCTGCATGGAGCATTATAAAGAGGAGGGGTGACAGCCTGCATGGGGTATTATAAGGTGGGGACCAGCCTGCATGGGGCATTATAAAGAGGGGGGAATTCCTGCTTGGGGCATTATAATGAGGAGGGGTGACAGCCTGCATGGGGCATTATAAGGTGGGGACCAGCCTGCATGGGGCATTTTAAGGTGGGGAACAGCCTGCATGGGGCATTATAAAGAGAGGGGGGGACATCCTGCATGGGGCATTATAAAGAGGAGGGGTGACAGCCTGCATGGGGCAGTATAAAGAGGAGGGGTGACAGCCTGCATGGGGCAGTATAAAGAGGAGGGGTGACGGCCTGCATGGAGCATTATAAAGAGGAGGGGTGACAGCCTGCATGGGGCATTATAAAGAGGGGGGGTGACAGCCTGCATGGGGCAGTATAAAGAGGAGGGGTGACAGCCTGCATGGGGCAGTATAAAGAGGAGGGGTGACAGCCTGCATGGGGCATTATAAAGAGGGGGGGCAGACTGTATGGGGCATTATGTGGGGGGTAACAGCCTGCATGGAGCATTAAAAGGGGGGGGCCTGTATGGGGCATTATGTGGGGGGGAACAGCCTGCATGGAGCATTATAAGGGGGGGGGGGCAGCCTGTATGGGGCATTATGTGGGGGGTAACAGCCTGCATGCAGCATTATATGGGGACCGGTATCCTGTATGGAGCGTTATATGGGGGCCAGTATCCTGTATGGAGCGTTATATGGGGGCCAGTATTCTGTATGGAGCCTTATATGGGGGCCAGTATTCCGTATGGGGTCTTATATGGGGGCCAGTATTCCGTATGGGGTCTTATATGGGGGCCAGTATTCCGTATGGGGTCTTATATGGGGGCCAGTATTCCGTATGGGGCCTTATATGGGGGCAAGTATTCCGTATGGGGCCTTATATGGGGGCAAGTATTCCGTATGGGGCCTTATATGGGGGCAAGTATTCCGTATGGGGCCTTATATGGGGGCAAGTATTCCGTATGGGGCCTTATATGGGGGCCAGTATTCCGTATGGGCGTTATATGGGGACCAGTATTCCGTATGGAGCCTTATATGGGGGCCACTATTCTGTGTGGAGCGATTCACCGGTTTCTGAGCTATTGTAGAATTTACAATAGATATCACTCATGAAGTGAAATCTTTGCATTGTACTATATATATATATTTCTCCGCCGTATCTCTGCATCATGAATCGTGGTATGTGTTAAAGGGGCCCACTGAGACTCTTTCGCCCGGGGCCCAGAAAAACCTGGAGCCGGCCCTGCCGCTGACAGCTAGCTCCGCGGCCCTGCGCCTGGTCAGAACTCGCTCTGTGTGGATTTATAATGTTTTCTGCCATAGCCGTGACAGCTCGCAGCTCCCGGCAGAGAACATTATGCAGGACGGGGTGGGGCGTCGGGCGGGTCTTAGTGACGCAGCCCTCCACAGCACAGCATGGTACCTGTTGTACGTCACGGGGCGGGTCTTAGTGACGCGGCCCTCCTGCACAGCATGGTGTGTTCCTGACGGGGTGGGGCGGCAGGCTCTCCTCACTGACACGCCCCCGGCAGAACATGTAATGTGGGGCGTGCTGGGGCAGCAGACTGGCTTCAGTGACGCGGCTCCCGGTACCGGTGTTCAGTGTGTAGCGCTGCTAAGCAGCAGCGCTGTATACACTGACGCTCAATGTACAATGCTGCTACTTAGCAGCGCTGTACACCGAGGTCCCGCCAGCATCCTCCCCATACAGCTCCACCCCTCCATAACCCCACCCCCATATGACCAAAGCCCCGCCCCCACCCCCACCGGGCCATGGAAAACTGGTCTTGCTTAAAGCCGGTCCCTGGTGCAAAAAAGGTTGGGGACCTCTGCTCTAAGCATTTCTATTCCAAGGCTGCTTAAGGACCTTTGGTGACATCATAGTCATGTGACCATAATGTCAGCAAAGGTTCTTGAACTGTGGGAGTCTAGAGTAACTGAAGAGTAGATAGACTGGTATGTAGGGGGGGAGACTGGACAATTTCTCTAGGTTCCCACTCTGAGGCCCTCAGCGTTTCTATTCCAAGGTTCAGACTACTTAAGGACCTTTGGAGAAATCACTGTCCTATGACCCTGATGTCACCAAAGGTCTTTTGACAGAGGAAGTCTAGAGGAGCTGAGACAGGCTGGTATGTATGTGCAGTGTGTGTGTCTGTGTATATTCTTGTGTATGTGCAATGTGTGTGATATGACATGATTATTATATATGGATAAATGAAGACATTCCCTGAAAATAAGCCCTAACCCATCTTTTTGAGCAAAAAATGATATAAGACCTTGTCTTATTTTCTGTAAAAGATGCTAGATCAGGCGGTCTGCCGAGCACTATATATGTGCACCCTACAAGAACAGACACATGGTTTCCACCAACACTACAAAAGCCTGGCTGCATCCTGCAAGGATGGAAAATTATGTAAGGTATTAGTTAATATTTTGACCAAAATATGTAAGCCTGCACCTACGTCAGGGGTCCTCATTGTCTTTCCAGCGAAAAGACAATATAACGTATTGGAAAACCAGATTTAACGCTGGCAGTAAAATGTTTTACCTCATAGAAAGAATAAGGCTGTGTGCCCACAATGTGTTTTTCAAGCATTTATGCTGCGGAATTTCCGCAGTATAAACGCTTCAAAAATGCTTGGTAATCCGCCCCCCATGGTCCCCAATGACAAGCCGCACTTTCAGTGCCCATGCTGCGGTTTTTTCCGCAGCGTTTATGCTGCGCTCAAAAATCTGCAGCATATCCATTAATTTTGCGGAAGCGCGGCGTAATCGCCGCCATTGACTTGCATTGAGACGCATATAATCCGTGTCAGTACATTTGTACTCACGGATTATATGCGTTTCTATGTGCGGAAGGTACCCAGGTCTGGAGTAGAGTAGACTCTCATCCAGACCTGGGTACCATAGAAACTGTAAAAAATAGAATTTAAAATAAAAAATAAAGTTTATACTCACCTTCCGATGTCTTCCCGGTGTTTTGTCTGCTACGTCCAGTGACTTGCAATGTTCGCGTGGTTGTGAAGGACCTGCCATGACGTCACTGAGTCATGTGACCCATCACATGGCTCAATGACGTCACCGCAGGTCCTTCACACCACCGCGAGCAGTGCAAGACACTGGACGGAGCAGACAAAACACCGGGAAGACATCGGAAGGAGAGTATAAACTTTATTTTTTTTTATTTTTCACCATTCTTATTCTCTTTTTTAACTAACTTGGTCACACTACTATAAATCCATGCCCGTTGCAACAAGGTGGACAAGTTGTCAAGCACTTTTCCAAGTGATGCTAAAATCGCTTGGAAAAGTACTTGATAACCCGCATGCAGAAATGCGCATGCAAAGACGCTTCACAAACGCTTCTACCTGGCGGGAAAAACACATGTAAAATCCGCATGCGTTTTTCCTGCCAGGGAGAAGCGTAAAAAATATGCAGCATTTCTGCATCGTGGGCACATAGCCTCAGCCTCGATCCCATGCTGTCCTGTCTGTATACTTGCTTTTGCTTCATTCTCTGCCCAGGAGCTGTGGTTCCTGCACAGTCAGACAGCCATTACACAGTATACGATTATCTCCACACATTATATTTTTACACATCCAATTGTGGAACTTATTAATCCAATGTATGTTGATTAAAATGTACTTTAATATGACAACCCCTTTTGAACTTGGAGGGACCCTTTACTGCCGTGCAGCAATCATAAATGCCCAAAGGCAAAACCCTCTTGGGGAGGGGAGAATAAGTGAACATGTTTGTTGGTAATGCCTCAGTGTTGTTGGACACGTGCACTTATTGGCACTTGCAGTAATCGTTGTTTATGGCTACTTGTAGCATCTGCACAGTGAAAACCTACCTTACTTAAAGGGGTTGTCCGTACTTGGCCAGTGCCAGTCTCTTGAATGAAATTGGAAAACCCTATACTTACCTCCCACACCAGTGCCGTTCCAGCAGTGTTGGTGACGCGCCCCTGGGCCTGTGCTGAGTAGCGTTGCGCACGCGGGGGCCTACCCGGAGCCGGATCTGATAGGGGTAGTAGTCTCGTGGCGGTGACCCGGTCCGTGCCCAGGGAGTCAAACTAAGTGGCGGTGCTTGGCATAAGATGTTATATTGCTCGACTACGCCACCCGTTGAATGCGGTTATGAGACCGCCGCTGCAGGGCAGACCGCTGAGGCCGGTGGTATGGTTGTGCAGCGTGGATGGTATAACCCCCAACGGGAGGGGTATGGCCTCAGGGCAGCGGACGTGGATGATGAAACACTCAGAGACGGTGCGGTGTAGTTCAGGGTCTTTACTGGTGGCAAAGGTAGACCCTCCCGGAGTACTGGCTAGCGATCGGGGCCTGGTCAGTCCGTGAGCAGATGGAATCTCCCCTGGCCAGGCGGAGTTGTAGGCCTCCCCAACTAATCGTACTCTTCTGGCTACCTTGCTAGAAGCGGGTAAAAGTAGCCCACGTCCCTGAGTGTACCGTGTGGTGCTCACCCGTATGGCCGGTGACTCGGGGCCTTCTGGTAGCTTCCGCTCCACTACGGCGGTGCTGGTCCCTTGCGTGTGACCGTGCCTTCGGGTTTCTTGGCCAGAGGACCTGAAATCCCCTGCCGGTCGGTTTCTGCTGCTGGGTAAGGATTAGTCCCCACAGCCTCGGACTCCGGGTCCGGTCAGAACTCTTCAATCAGGGCGAGCTCTACAGCTTCCAGCCCCTGACCTCTTTTAGCACAGCTCCCACAGAGCTCCTGCTCTTTCTTTCCCTAAAGCTGCTCCACTACAGACCAGACTGTGTCTCTGTCTGTGTTCTCTCACTCCACTCTACTCACTAACCCTGCCTCAGCCCCAGTTTTAATAGGGGAAGTTCTTCCCCTCCCAGGACTGGGCAGGAGGTGTGGTATGCTTAGGGTTCCTGACCAGGAGACCTCCCACCTGCTCTCAGACGTAATATTGGTATTACTGTGGAAACCAGACCCCTGGGGTGCCACATTGGCGCCAGGTCTCTCGGTGCTCACGTGACAATATGAAATCTGCAGCCAATTGGGGGGTGTGATCGTCCACTCTGATGAAATAATAAAGGCAACAGCCAGCGACATAGTGTCATGTGAGTGCCAGGAGACCCGATGCCTAATATTGCTGAAAAGGAGCCAGTGCAGGAGATGAGTATAAGCCTCTCTTATTTAACATGGAGAACTCAGGCATTTAGGATGGGGTTGTCCAAGTAGAACTCTTGTGTATATTATTTAGCCAAAATTAAAATGTACCAAATATCCACATGTGCAAATACCGTATATAAAGCCTTTTACTCCAAATTCCGTTATTTCTCCTCTGATCTTATCAGTGGCCGTTCATTCAAAGCCACAAATTGTTTGTCTATCCTGATATCTTGTGGAACAGCCTGGCCTCACATGGGTTCTCCTCCCTCTTATCTCGGACCCTCAGTATTGACACCCTCACTTTTTTCATGCCCCTACATCTTTATATTTAATGCGGAAAGACTACCAGGAAATGTAGTTTCTGATCACTTGAGTCTTTTCTAATGTGATCGGTTTCATTATACCCTTATACCATCCACAGCAGTATACGAAAAGGAGTGTAGGTGTGAGTTGTGCAGAGGTAGTGGCTGCACCCAGGCACTGATGCGGAAATCCCAGCTCCCCTCTGCCCATTACCGTTCACCAGTTTTATATGTGATGCATGGTGGTTCAGCAGACAGATTCTAGGGCAAAATAACTACTAAATAATGTCATGTTATAATAACAGATCTGTCACAAGCAGTTTTTCAAGTTGTAGAGCAATAACCTGAATCTCCCCAGTTGTTCTTTCATAACCATATTCACCAGCATTCATAACCATAGTCACCAGCATTCATAACCATATTCACCAGCATTCATAACCATAGTCACCAGCATTCATAACCATATTCACCAGCATTCATAACCATAGTCACCAGCATTCATAACCATAGTCACCAGCATTCATAACCATATTCACCAGCATTCATAACCATAGTCACCAGCATTCATAACCGTAGTCACCAGCATTCATAACCATACTCACCAGCGTTGGCTGCAATTTCATGAAACCTCATTGTGCGCTAAGGGGATAATATATCATCTAGACATATTCAGAGATAAAGCTAAAATACAACACCAATAGCACAGTAATAATGGCGATCATTTATTGAAAGCAATGTAATATATAGAATTTTTTTATTTTTCCATGTATAATGTAGCCAGCAAGGGTGAGTCTATTTTATCTTTTAATAATTATTTGCTAAAATAAAGTGGCTGACATTACAAATTATTGCCTAAATGGGCACAAAGCTGCCAGTCAGCGAGCAACACTGACCATAGCACTGGATAGGGGAAAGCTGTGGACCACGTATAGCCAGGTTGACAATCGCACCAAGGACGGCTGTAGATGCCGCAGTTGTGTCCTGTAATTCATGCGTCACATCTCCCAACAAGGATTCCAGAGTTTGGATTTTATGACTTCACTTCTGAATCCACCTGGGGAACGTGGCACAGGGGCCTCATTGCTGCTTATGCTCCATCCCAGTTGGCACAGAGCAGACTGCCAGTGGTCACGTTGGCAGTGGAGCAGCAGTTTTCAGCCCTCTGTAAGTAGGTCAGATAAATTGTGTGACTGCTTTGCCGCAGATCAGCACATATAGAGATGGAGGTAATAGGAAGATGTGGAAGAATGTTCTTCAGATTGGCAGGCCAGCCATGCTTGTTACTGATGACATGAAACATGATGATGTTGGCATTTTGAGTGCAGGTAGTAGGAGCTGATGGTACAGAAATAAATGAACTCCAGTAGATAGTCTTGCGTCAAGATACAGGAGGATTAGATGGTATGACGGTATTATGCTGTTTCTCCGCTTAGTGGTAAGTTGTGCTCCATGCTGGACCCACAAACGGGAAACTCGTGAAAATCCTCTGTTCTCTAGCAGGAATTGTCTCGTTCACGCCATCACTGCGCGGTGCTGGGATCTGCTGTCTCATGGTGACATACGGGTTCCTTCCTATAATAACTGGAGATGGCGCTTTTCCTGTCCTTATGTCTTTCCAGTTTATATTTGAAAAGAAGGGGTGCGTTCTGATTTTTCCATTAACCCCTAGCCGGACATAATGGTCTTTGCAGAGTAGTTTGGACATAATGTCCATAGCATCGTGGTCAGTGAGGTTTTCATATGATGGTTCTTCGTACAAGACATTATTCACAATCTCTTCAGTGGTGTCTCCTGGAAATGGTGAGTCTTGGAAAATCATGTCGTACAATATGACTCCAAAGGCGAACCAGTCCACACCTTCACCATAAGCGTCTCCCATGATCATTTCTGGGGCGCCATACCCAGGTGTTCCACTGAAATCTCTGGCATTAAATCTCTTATCAAACTCGTATAGAGATAGTCCAAAATCAGTAATCTTTATGTGGCCGTCACCAGTCAGCAGGATGTTATCCGGTTTTAAGTCCCGGTGAATGATGTCATTGCTGTGCAGGAATTGTAGGCCACAAACGATTTCTGCTCCTATAAATCTTACAGGTTCCTTCAGGGGAATGGTACTATATATATAGTGAAGCAGATCCCCTCCACTGGCCAGCTCGGTGACAAAATACGCATGGTTTTCCGTATGAAACGCGGCATGGCAATGGGTTAGGAATCTGCTGTTGTGGCTAAGCTTCAGGACATGGTGTTCTACAAGGCATTCAGGGAAGGAGATTAGGCTTTCTTTCTTAATGATTTTAAGGGCCACACTTTCTTTCCTTATTTTATCAGTGGCCAGCATAACCTTCCCATAACTCCCTTGTCCAAGTATGCCATGGCAGATAAACTTATCCCTGGTGAGAGGGACAGTGGTCTTTATTTTTTTGCTACTGGGGCCACTACATTCACCTGAGATGTCATCTTGACTGGTGGCTGGATCTTCCTGATGTTTCCTTTTTCTCCCAGTTCTCTTCTCTTCTGCTGCACTTTCATTACCTTTCAGGTTAATGATCCTGGTTGGACCCAAAGTCCTCAGTTTTTTTAGATTATCAGCTCGATTTGTGATGTATCCCACAAGCTTTTCACATCTGTTTTGTACAGTGTCTAGGAAGGAAATATTCTGGGTTCCCTCATTGACAGGTAATACCTGACCAACCTGCCCAGATTTCTTGGAATCCATCTTCCTTATCTTTGCTGGAGGTTCCTGGTTATTTCCAGTGTCTTCTCCATCTGGTGTTTCTTTCCTTTTTCTCTTTCTATTCCCTGTAAAGTCCATGTTGCATCAGGCAACAACAGGGCAATTATCCAAAAACGTATGTAAAATTATCAGAAAATGCAATCCACACGTATATTGTAGTCAAAGCCAACTACAACTAAAGCTCAATGGCTGCAGTCAGTTGTTTATGGAACTTTGTGGAATGTGATGTCACTGTGCCGGTGATGTCACACTCACTGTGATGTCAGCAGATGCATGCGAGTGTTCCATCTCTGCTGAACGTGAAAGTCTCAGAAGGGGCGGGGCTTAGTCACCATTGACTATAATGGAGTCTGTTGAGTGGGTAGTATTTAGTGACCTGAAGCTGGAAATCAGTGGGATAAATGACATCAGGATTCAGGAATAAGTTACAGTAGTTTTATATTTGTTTTAATTTATTTTATACAAAAAAAGAGCATGGACCGCACCTCCAAAAAATCATACATTGATCTAATGCCTCTCAGCAAAAATATACATAACTGAACATGAGGTTCTTAGTTTAACATTCTGATCAGACTGTATGAAGCCCACTGCCACGTCACGGCAAACCTCGTAGTGGGTCCTAACATTTCCTGCCTAAAAGGAGCGGCGCCATGTGCCAACCACCGCTACAGTGAGAATGCACCAGCAGGGCGGGCGGCCTGGTGCCTCACAGCATCCATGCTTCAAGACCGAGTCCCCATGACTCCAGGCCGCGGCGCCCCACAAGCACAAAACCACAGCAACAATGGCTGACACATTGCACCAACACCACATGAAAGGAGCATTGTGACTCACCTTCCTCAAGCTCTCAAGTGAGAGCAAAATAGGCTAGACCCTCTTTGCAGACTCCTGCTAATTAAAATTGCCTGTGCCAAATGGGATGAGTGCTGGTCCAAGAAAGGGAAAAGAATAAGCTGGTTCATTGACATGGCAGTGGGCTTCACACAGTCTGATCAGAATGTTAAGCTAAGAACCTCATGTTCAGTTATATGTATTTTTGCTGAGAGGCATTAGATCAAATGTATGATTTTTGGAGGTGCGGTCCATGCTCTTCTTTTTTTGTATTTATTTTATGTTACATTATTTTGTGTAGGGCTGTGATGATATACATTTTTCAGTTCTTTTGTGTAAAATTTAAAGGAAAGTGTGTTAACCACTTCCTGACTGCCCACTGCACATAAACGTCCGCGCTTGCTGGGCTCTGTACATCGCAGATGTTTATGAACGGTCGGCGGTCTTGTAGCGCTCAGGGCCCCCAGGGTCCTGCACCCTGCAATTCCTGTGCAGAGCGATAGCTCTAACAGGTGACATCCTCGAGACTGGATTGGATCAGGTTCCAATAAAGTTAACCCTTTGCTTTCTTCTACAACCCCTGGCAAAAATGATGGAATCACCGGGCTCGGATGATGTTCATTCAGTTGTTTAATGTTGTTGAAAAAAAGCAGATTACAGACATGGCACAAAACTAAAGTCATTTCAAATGGCAACTTTAGGGCTTTAAGAAACAGTAAAAGAAATCAAGATTAAAAATGTGGTGCTCAGTAAGGGTAATTTTTTTCAGACCAAGCAGAGGGAAAAAATTATGGAATCACTCAATTCTGAGGAAAAAATTATGGAATCACCCTGTAAGTTTTGGAAATTAAAATTAACACCTGCATCAAATTAGATCTGCTTTTTTAGTCTGCATCTAAAAAGGAGTGATCACACCTTGGAGAGCTGTTGCACTCAGTGGACTGACATGAATCATGGCTCCAACACGAGAGATGTCAATTGAAACAAAGGAGATGATTATCATTCTCTTAAAAGAAGGTAAAAATCATCACGTAATGTTGCAAAAGATGTTGGTTGTTCACAGTCAGCTGTGTCTAAAATCTGGACCAAATACAAACATGGTAAGGTTGTTAAAGGCAAACATACTGGTAGACCAAGGAAGACATCAAAGCGTCAAGACCGGAAACTTAAAGCAATATGTCTCCAAAACAGGAAATGCACAACAAAACAAATGAGGAACGAATAGGAGGAAACTGGAGTCAATGTCTGTGACTGAACTGTAAGAAACCGCCTAAAGGAAATGAGATTTACATACAGAAAAGCTAAACATAAGCCATCATTAACACCTAAACAGAAAAAAACAAGGTTACAATGGGCTAAGGAAAAGCAATCGTGGACTGTGGATGACTGGATGAAAGTCATATTCAGTGATGAATCGCGAATCTGCATTGGGCAAGGTGATGATGCTGGAACTTTTGTTTGGTGCCGTTCTAATGAGATTTATAAAGATGACTGCATGAAGAGAACATGCAAATTTTCACAGTCATTGATGATATGGGGCTGCATGTCAGGTAAAGGCACTGGGGAAATGGCTGTCATTACATCTTTAATAAATGCCCAAGTTTACATTGATATTTTGGTCAGTTTTCTTATCCCATCAATTGAAAGGATGTTTGCGGATGATAACATAATTTTTCAAGATGATTATGCATCCTGCCATAGAGCAAAAACTGTGAAAACATTCCTTGAAAAGAAGACACATAAGGTCAATGTCATGGCCTGCAAATAGTCCGGATCTCAATCCAATTGAAAATCTTTGGAAGTTGAAGAAAATGGTTCATGACAGGGCTCCAACCTGCAAAGCTGATCTGGCAAGAGCAATCAGAGAAAATTGGAGCCAGATTGATAAAGAGTACTGTTTGTCACTCATTAAGTCCATGCCTCAGAGACTGCTTTAAAGCCAGAGGTGGCGCAACAAAATACTAGTGATGTATTGGAGTGTTCTTTTGTGTGTTTGTTTTTCATGATTCCATATTTTTTTCCTCAGAATTGAGTGATACCATAATTTTTTCCCTCTGCTTGGTCTGAAAAAAATTACCCTGACTGAGTGCCACATTTTTTATCTTAATTTCTTTTTGTGTTTCTTAAAGCCCTAAAGTTGCCATTTGGAATGACTGACTTTAGTTTTGTGCCATGTCTGTGATCTGATTTTTTTCAACAGCATTAAACAACTGAATGAACATCCTCCGAGCCTGGTGATTCCATAATTTTTGCCAGGGGTTATAGATGCTGTGATCCATAGCGATCACGGCACATAGAAGAGAGGGAGAGGCAGTTGTGCACTCACCTTTGACGGCCTCCGAGATAAGGTCTGACGTGGTCATGGCAGCCGGAGATCACATGATGACCTCCGAGGCTGCCAGGTACGGTGGCCTGTTAGCCATCAACTGAGTCTAACAGGAGATCTACCAGTGTAAAACTGACATCCGGTCTCATGCAATGCAATACATGTGTATTGCATTGCATGAGACCTGTGATGATAAAAATATTCCCATAGCGGGACTAAGTGAGAAAGTTAAAAACAGAAAGTTTAAAAATTGGGTCACTTGAGGGGGATTCAGCTCTTCTAGTGCTTAAGGGCTCTGTATACGTAGTCCGCAAACTATTCTACAATAATTTGTTCTCCAAAAGCGAAATAGTGCTCCGTCCCTCCCGGGTGTCGCCGTGTGCCTAAGCAGTACTGTACAGCCACATATGGGATATTGCCACGTTCAGCAGAAATTGTGTGATACATTTCGGCACCATTTTTACCCATTGCCTTGTGTGAAAATGTAAAATCTGAGGCTAAAGCTAATTTTTTTTGTGATAAAAATATAATTATTTTTTTCTTCGCTGCCCAATGGTATAAATTTCTGAGAGTCATATATGGTGTCAGTTTGATCACTGCATCCGTAGAGGAATTCATTGAGAGGTGTAGTTTGTAAAATGGGGTCACTTATGGGGGTTTCCTGCTGCTTTAGGACCTCAGTCTCTCCCAGTGGGTCATGGCACCTGCAAACCACAACAGTAAAATCTGCACTATAATATGACAATTTTTCCCTTCTGAGCTTTGCACTGTGCCTGAAAAGTAGGCTTCCAGTATCCATTGTTTCAGATGCTGCACATCTCGTATCTTGATGGTCTGGTGTGGTATATGGGGTACAAAGATAGTGGGGCCATTCTTCATCAATGGAAACCTCAGTGCCACTGGATATCTGAAATTGCTGCATGATGATGAGTTGCCCTCTTTATGCACTGAAGATGGCACGTTCCCTGAGTTTTTTCAACAAGATGGTGCACCACCACATTATGGGTGTCAGGTCCGAGCATTCCTACATGAACAGTTTCCTGGAAAGTGGATTGGTTGTCGTGGGCCAGTTGAATGGCCACCAAGGTCTCCCGATCTGGCCCTTTTAGACTGTTATCTTTGTGGTCATCAATACAATTGTCTATGCTGTGAAGATACGAGATGTGCAGCATCTGAAACAACGGATACTGGAAGCCTGTGCTAGCATTTCTTCTGCAGTGTTGCTATCAGTGTGTCAAGAGTGGAAGAAGAGGGTTGCATTGACAATCCAACACAATGGGCAGCACTCTGAACACATTTTATAAGTGGTCATAAACTTGTAAAAACTCATGAAAGAATAAAGTTAAGTTAAAACCAAGCACATCATTGTTTTTCTTATGAAATTCTCAATACGTTTGATGTGTCACATGCCCTTCTTCTCATTGAAAAAAATAAAGTTGGATCCAAAATGGCCGACTTCAAAATGGCCACCATGGTCACCACCCATCTGGAAAAGTTTTCCCCTTCCCTTATACTAATGTGCCACAAACAGGAAGTTGATATCACCAACCATTCCCATTTTATTTAGGTGTATCCATATAAATGGCCCACCCTGTAGTTTTAATCCTTCTAACTTCCTAACCAAAAAAAATTGTTTAAAAAATTGTGCGGATGTTAAATAACTATTTTGTGTGACCTAACTCTCTGGTTTAAGGGCATAAAAATTAAAAGTTTAAAAATTGCAAAATTTTCCCAATTTTGCCAAATTTCTGATATTTTAAAAAATAATCGAGTTACCGTATTTTTCGGACTATAAAGTGCACCAGACCATGAACATAAGACACACCTACCTGGGTTTTAGAGACTGAAAATAGAAAAGAAAATTTAAGCAAAAAATGTGGTCATGATGCTCTGTTAAGGGGGATGGGGTCTGCCGCTCACACTGTTACGGGGTAATGTCCCCCAATTCTGTACTAATATCCCCCATCCTAGTAAATATGCCTCCCTCCTTCCTGGTATACATGGCCCTCATCCCCATCCTGGTATGCATGGCACCCCTCATCCACCCCTCATCCCCATCCTGGTATGCATGGCACCCCTCATCCCCATCCTGGTATGCATGGCACCCCTCCATCCCGGTATGCATGGCACCCCTCCATCCCGGTATGCATGGCACCCCTCCATCCCGGTATGCATGGCACCCCTCCATCCCGATATGCATGGCACCTCTCCATCCCGATATGCATGGCACCTCTCCATCCCGGTATGCATGGCACCTCTCCACCCTAAAATTTTGGAGGAAAAAAGTTTCTTATAATCCGAAAAATACGGTATATCTAGAAAAAAAATTACTACTATCATGAAGTACAGTATGTCACAAAAAACAATCTCCGAACCACTGGGATATGTTGAAGCGTTTCAGAGTTATTACCTCAAAAAGTGACGCTGGTCAGAATTGAAAAAAATTGGCCTGATCACAAAGGCAAAAACTGGCTCTGGCGCGAAAGGGTTAAATCTATAAGTTTAAAAAATATCTATTTCTGCTCTTTTTATTAAAAACACAAAATTCTACTGTGGAAGGGCTAACAAAATGTACTTGTGAACAAATCTTTTGCAAATTACCCAGATATCAAGTTTCCAAAAGGTAATTCTGCCCAACTATGGTACATTGGGTAGTAAGAAAAGGGGAGTCAGTGTTTCGCAGGTCTATATTACAGCTCCACAGGGTTTATTACCCCTCTCCCAGGACCTTGTAAGGTGAGGCTCCAGAGCTAAGCTACAGTATGGAGATTGGTGACCCCATATCTGGGCAGATGAGTTCATTACAGCTTCACACAGATCTTTACCCGACGTTTCTAAGCTTCTGAGTAGCAACCTGACTAGTAATATTATTATACAAGATTTGATCATTTATGAATGACTGGCCGGGCAGATCTGGCATTCTGCAGACTGGAAAAGCTGGGGAACAACCATTATATAAAATATGAAAAAATAGAAAATATTAGCAATGTTCTATAATGGTTAATTTTTACATAACACTGGTTCAATTTACTTGATATTAACCCGTTCATGATCTTGTGATTTTCTATCTTTGCACTTTAGTTTTTTTCCTCCTCTTTTTTCCAGAGCCATAACTTTTATATTTTTTCAATATAACCAAGGGCTTGTTTTTTGCAGGACAAGTTGTACTTTTGAATGACACCATTTTTTTGAAGTGCTACTTTAGTGAAGTAAAAATAATAAATTTAGGATTTTTTATCTTCGTTATTTTTTTATAGACTTTACATTTATCATATTGCGGGCTACAATTAAGATAGAGATGGGAGAGGCAGCATTTTGTTCAGAATTGTACAGGCTTTAATTCGACATGTCTTAACCAAGTTTGTTATTTTGTTTTCGAGGAGTCAAATTCTAAATTTTGATGGGCGATTTCGGGAAAACTGTGTTTTGTAAAAAAAAAAAAAAAAAAAATGCGTATGTGTTACTTGTGTTATTGGTTACATTCCTTCAGGGATTCAAGTTGGTATTTCTGTAGGATCATATTTTGTTGTGTGATTTTCTAAATACAGTCTCATCCTAGTCATAGGTTTAATGCTAAACTAAAAGAATCAATATTTTAACACCTTTTTAATATACAGTTATACATGTAACAACTTTTTTTTTATTATTACTTCACTAGACATTTCCTTTTTCCAGTTTAAAAAAAAAATGAAAAAAATACAGTAAAATCGTCCAGCGATAAAATAAAACATTATGAATTGGTCTGAACAATTAATAGTACGTCTTTACACTGATCTTTTCTCAATAATTTGTTCTCTCTTCTGGGTGAAATGTAATCTTGTCCACAATCTCTTACTAACAATGGCCGTTTCCTTTTGTGTCAGTATGTACGCCTGTTATGGGGTTTGGGTCCACTTGTGTTAATATCTGATTTTTGGTTACTTTCAAAATGTCTGCTTTCTTGGATACACAAAGGATGGTGATGGACCAGAAGGTGCAGAAAAATGGCTTTACTTCTTCATTGTCCTAGTCTTTGGAGAGTCCATTAGCCAGCAGCCACCAGTGCTGATCATACTCGCAGGTCACATATCCAGTTATATCATCCATCGCCAATCTTGTGCCACCTTCAATCACTTCATGGACTTCACTGTCATTTCTGGATGAAAAAATCCTTGTTTATATTTTTGTTTCACTACATGGAATTAAAGTGTGGTATTGCTTAGTTCCTTTGATGGGTTCTGCTTTTTGTAACCAATGTTTTAACAAACTTTCCTCTTCTTCTTAGTCCTGGTTTGTACAGTACGTGAACTGGATGTTAGGAATATTTTTCTCACTCAGTTGGAAAAGTTGCATGGGTGTTAAAATTTGGTCTGAATGTGGTCTATGGAGGCTAGCTTGAGCTGCTAGACATTTCACACTGCCTCCTAAACCATCACATACACCTTTTGCCAGGAGCTGAATAGCAAAAAAGTGCCATTCAGCTTTCACTCCAAAATGTTTCTTGTGATGGCATACAATTATAAGGTTTCTCCTATTTTTATACTGTGCAGAAGAGTCATCCGAGGAGTAGTAGACCTTGCTCAAACTTGTTAGGATGTCAGTTTTATCACTGAAATCAAATTTTTTTGGAACAAATGAACAGCTGTTGAATCATGAAGTAAGCACTCAGACATAAAATACATAAGTGTAGTTCTGATATCTGACTGTAAGCAGAGTCGGCTTATTAGTAATAAGTTATTACTATTCAGCTAAGCAGACAACAGACCGGATGCTGCACTTATCGCACAGGGCGCTGAGGGAGACATTGCACGGACCAGCCCCTGAAACCAGCATCACTGATGGGCGGCAAACAAAGCAGGGGAGAGTAGGGATGTCCCAGTCCCCTCCTTTTCGATGATCTTCGTTTCAGTGTGGAAAGGGAAGTGACAGCAGTTTCCACATTTTTGGGTTCACTGTTAAGCCCACGGCTGTGTGCAAATCCACTACTGATTGTACCTGGGACAAGTTGGTATGCCACTTGGTACTAAAGGTAATATCCTCCAAATACACCGATACATACTTCTGATAAGGCTCTAACACTATGTCCATCAGCCTCTGGAACATGGCCGAGGCTGCATGTAACCCAAAAGGCAAGACGACCTAGTGATAGAGACCCTCCGGCGTTATGAAGGCTGACTCTGTCCGAGGCACCTGCCAGTAACCCGTGGTGAAGTACTGGGCCTGCCCCAGTCTCTCAATCAGCTCGTCCACCCAGGATAAATATCAACACTTTATTACATTTTCAGAAGTCGTTACAAAATCATAACGATCCGTCCAGCTTCAGAACCAGTACAATGGGGCTAGCCCGCTCCCTCCTGGACTCCTCGATAACTCCTAGCTGGAGCATTTGTTTTTCCTCAGCTGCGATGGCTTGTGTCTGGGCCTCTGTCACACGGTACGGTTTCATTCGTACCCTTACCTGAGGCTCTGTGACAATGTTATGTTGGATCACAGATGTTCGGCCAAGCAGTTCCGAAAATACATCCGTACTCTGCAGCACCAATTTCTGAGTCTCCCGTCGCTTCTGTTTAGAGAGTGTGTCACTTATATTTACCTCTCCCCTGGCCATTGTCGGAGGGTCCCCAGACGATACGACCGGAGTCGCATCTGTAATCATACATTCCCAGTCTTTCCTTGCTTATAGCAAATTTACGTGATATAGCTGTTTGGGTTTTCTCTTCCCAGATTGATATACTCTCTAATTCATCTCCCCAACCTTTTCCCGGACTTCATATGGCCCTTGCCACTTGGCCATGAGCTTACTTTCTGCTGTGGGCACTAAGACTAATACCTGATCCCCTTGGACATTGACCATGCCAGGGGTGCAACAAAGTGCCATTAGTTGCATAAGGATTAAAAGTGAATTTAGACTGTACCCACGATGTGTTTTTCAAGCGTTTTTGCTGCGGAATTTTCCGCAGCGTAAACGCTTGGGAAACGCATGGTAAGCCTTCTGCCATGGTCCCCTATGCAATTCCGCACTTTCAATGCCCATGCTGCGGATTTTTCCGCAGCGTTTATGCTGCTCTCAAAAATCCGCAGCATGGCCATTAATTTTGCGGAAGCGCTGCGTTTTCGCCGCCATTGACTTGCATTAGAACGCGCCAATTCTGCAAGACTGCTTCTGTACATGCGTAATTGGCGCGTTGTAATGTGTGGATGGTGCCCGAGTGTGGAGAAGAGAAGACTCTCATCCACACCCAGGTACCATAGAAACTGTAAAAAAAAGAATAAAATAAAAAATAAAGATTATATTCACCTACCGACAGCCCCCGGTCTCCTTCCCTGTGCTTGCCAGCAGACTGAAGGACCTGCGCTGACGTCACAGTCATGTGACAGCAGGTCTTTCAGTGCAGTGTCCCGCGATCAGCTGGCAGCCAGGAAGGAGCGCAGCAACACACGCCAGGCCATCGGAAGGTAAGTATCAAGGTTTATTTTTTTATTTTTAACCACTCTAAAGGTCACACTATATAAATCCATGCTGTTTGCATGGATTTATATAGTGTGACCTAGTTGTCAAGCACTTTGCAAGTGATGCTAAAATCGCTTTGAAAGCGCTTGTCAATCCGCATGCGGAAACGCATGTGAATCCGCATGTATTACGCTGGAATAACGCATGTACAATCCGCATGCGTTTTTTCTGCCAGGGAGATGCAGAAATGCTGCAGAAATTTTCTGCTTCATTTCTGCATTGTGGGCACATAGCCTTTATGTAAATCATTAAGGCTGTGTGCCCACGTAGCGTTTTTCAAGCGTATATGCTGCGGAATTTCCGCAGCGTAAACGCTTGAAAAACGCATGTATATCCGCACCCCATGGTCCCCAATGGCATTCCGCAATGTCAATGCCCATGCTGCGGATTTTTCCGCAGCGTATATGCTGCAGTCAAAAATCCGCAGCATGTTCATTAATTTTGCGGAAGCGCAGCGGAATCAATGTGCGGATGGTACCCAAGTCTGGCGGAGAGGAGACTCTCATCCAGACCTGGGTACCAAAGAACCTGTAAAAAAAAGAATAAAATAAAGTTTATACTTATCTTCTGATGTTTTCCCTCCGTCGCGCTGTTGTCTGAAGGACCTGCCACGTCATTGAGTCATGTGACCCACCACATGACTCAATGACGTCACCGCAGGTCCTGCACACAACAGCGTGAGCCGCTCAAGACTCCGGACGGGGCAGAGGATGCATCAGAAGGTGAGTATAAAGTTTATTTTTTTATTTTTTACCATTCTGAACAAGTTGTCAAGCACTTTTCCAAGTGATGCTTGGAGAAGTGCTTGATAACCCGCATGCAGAAATGCATGCAAAGACGCCTCACAAACGCTTCTACCTGGCGGGAAAACCGCATGTAATATCCGCATGCGATTTTCCCGCCAGGGAGAAGCGTAAAAAATATGCTTCAGGTCCGCAACGTGGGCACATAGCCTAAGTAGCTGAATTTCCATTTTGGGTTAACAAACTCCTTTTGAGAGATTCATTGAAGTTACTTTGCATGTTGATTCACTTTGTAAGGACACACGTGCACACATTTCAGATTTTGTCACCTTTTTTCTGTGCAGATTTGTCACAAAACCTAAAGGGTTTCCCGATGCCAGGAAAGTGACTGAGAATCCTGACGTCTCCTGCACATGTTACTTATTTGTGACTTGCAGGTTTGGTGAAGATATAATTCTGCAGGATGTCAATTCTGTCAGCGTTTTTGCTGCAGATTTCACCCACACTGATGAGTGGGGAAAAACTTCACCTATTTACAGCATTTTCCTGACAAGAGATGCAGAAATATTGCAGAAACCAAAAGCTTAATGTGTGCACACAGCCTAATAGACGTCATTACTAGTGTTGAGCGAGCATGCTCGTTACTCGCCCGAGCATCTCACTACTCGGGATGTTCGGCGAGCACCGAGCATTTCCGGGTTACTCGGGCGGGAGCTCGGGTCTCCGCCCTGCATGTTTGGCGCTCTTTACAGAGCCAATGAACATGCAGGGATTGCCAGCCAGTCACTGTAATGCCGCAGCCATGTTGTTTGTGGGCATTACAGTGATTGGCTGGCCGCCCAGCGTCACCTCGAGTATTTAAAACCGGACGCAGTGGTTATACCAGCAAACGCTGCATTACAGTCCTGTGTGCTCCTGCTGCTCAAATTGCTAGACTTAGCTCCAGGTTTCGGGGGCCAGGAAAAATCCTTTTTTTTCATCTAAATCCTCTTTTTTTCTCCGCTAGAAGTGGTGGAAGAGAAGATCCCATGTAGCGATGCCCAAATATTTGAACAGCCATGGCCACAGGAAGGCGACGCTGGCAATTTGTCAAAAGAGGTGGACGATGACGAGACACAATTGCCACGAAGTGAGGAGGAGGATCGTGGTGCGGAAGTGGAAGAGGAGGACGTGGTGGATGATCTAGTAACTGACCCAAGATGGCAGGAGGACACGCAGAGCGAGGCCAGCAGCACACAGGGGGAGGGAGGCAGAGTACCCCAACAGACAGGAAGAAGCAGTGTGGTGGCTGCACACAGAAGGCGGGCAACCGTTCCCCGTAACACTAACACGAGGGACTTTGCCAGTACAACCGGTAGGTCTTCCAGAGTCTGGAATTTTTTTAAAGACTCTGCTGATAACCCCAAAAAGGCCATTTGTACCACCTGCCATGCCAGCGCCAGCAGGGGTGACAAAAGTACCAGCCTGACCACCACCAACATGATCAGGCACATGTCAGCAAAGCACCCGACTTTGTGGGGCGAACCCCAGGGTCCACGACCAGTGTCAGCGGGTGTCACCACTGCTTTTTCCGTCATTGTGCGTGTAAGAGAACCCCCTGTTGTGCGTGCAAGGTAATCCCCTGTCCATACTGCATGCAAAGATGCCCCCTCCTCTCAGTCTTCACTTGTTATGGCAGTTTCTCAAGAAACCGCATCAACGTCCACGTGCCACCGCAGCGTTCAATTGTCTTTATCCCAGACCTTTGAACGAAAGTGCAAATTCGCAGCTAACGCCCCACAGGCCACAGTCCCAAATTCGCACATTTCACGACTACTTGCGTTGGAAATGCTGCCTTTTAGGTTGGTGGAGACAGAATCTTTCCGCAACCTTGTGGCGGTGGCCGTCCCTCGGTACTCGGTCCCCAGCCGACACTATTTTGCCCGGTGTGCCATCCCCGCACTACTCAAGCATGTGTCCCAAAACATCTGCCGTGCCCTCAACAACGCAGTTACTGGGAGACTCCACCTGACAACGGACACGTGGACAAGGGCTTGTGGCCAGGGACGGTGCATCTCCCTGACTGCACACTGGGTAAACATAGTGGAAGCCGGGACCCAGTCGGACCTTGGAACGGAACACATCCTCCCCACACCGAGGATTACGGGCCCTATGTCAGTCAGAGTTGCCCCCACAGTGTACTGCTCCTGATGATCATCCTCCTCATGTTCAGCCTCCATCTCAGATATCACCGCATCAGTTACAAGCTGGAAGCACTGCAGTACTGCCTCTGCCAAGCAGCAACAGGCTGTGCTGAAACTCATAAGCTTAGGTGATAAACCTCACAGTTGTGGACAGCTGTGAAAGAGCAGGCAGATCTGTGGCTGAGACCGCTGAACCTACATCCTGGCATGGTCGTGTGTGACAATGGCCGTATCCTGGTGGCGGCTCTGAGGCGAGGCGAAATCACACCCGTACCATGCCTGGCTCATGTGCTTAAGCTCGTGGTTCAGCGGTTTCTTAAATCGTACCCCGAGTTGCCAGATCTGCTCGTCGAAGTACGCCGCCTGTCAGCTCATTTTTGGAAATCAGCTACAGCTTCCGCCGCCCTTGCTGTGTTGCAGCAGCAGCGTTTGCAGCTTCCGTCACACCGACTTGTGTGTGATGTCCCCACACGTTGGAACTCTATCCTCCACATGTTGCAAAGGATTTGTGAGCAGAAGAGCAGTTGTAGAGTACCAGCTGCAACAAGGCCGTCGATATTCAGGTCAGACTCCACACATAAGACCTCAGGAGTGGACCTGGATGTCTGACATATGTACCATCCTGACAAACTTTGAGGAGTCCACCAAGATGGTGAGTGGCGATGACGCCATCATTAGCGTCAGCATCCCACTTGTCTGTCTTTTGCAACGCTCTCTGCAGATAATTAAAGAGGAGGCATTGCAGCCAGAGTATTATGAGATGGATCAAGAAGCCGTAGCGGGCGATTACACCCAGCCCAGCCTCATCTCATCCCAATGTGTATTGGGGGACAATGAGGGAGAGGAGGAGGAGGAAGAAGAACAGGAGCTGGTATCATGTTCTTTAGACGGTAGTACCTGTACAACTGTCATATCATCGGTTTAGCGTGGGTGGCCTGAGGACGGGGAGGAGGAGGAGGAGAAGAGCATGGTCAGTCGTGATCTTGTTGAGCACACGGAAGTCTTGCCCGTTACCAGTCTGGCACGCATGGCTGACTTTATGTTACGCTGCCTTAACCGTGACCCTCGCGTTGTCAAAATGTTGGGTGACAGTCATTACTGGTTGTGACACTTTTAGACCCCCGCTACAAGGAGAACTTTCACTCTCTTATTCCTGAGGTGAAGAGGTCTACAAAAATGGGGCAGTACCAGAAGGCTCTTGCTGCAGAACTGTTAAAAAATTCCCATCTGAACACGCTAGCGGCAGAGGTCACAGCTAGTTGCAAACCAAGGCGTACAGGCGAGCGAGACGCAACTCCAATCCAGCAGAGGCAGGGGAACGCTGTCAACGTTCTGGGATAGTTTTCTGAGACCCGCCCAATTTACAGGCCCTGAGGCTCGGGGCACTCTCACAAGGAGTGGAAAGTTTCAAAAGATGGTGAGGGGGAGTACCTTGCCGACCGTACCAGCGTCCTCCGTGATTCCTCTGTGCCTTTTAATTATTGGGTATCCAAGCTGGACACTTGGAATGAACTTTCTCTGTATGCCTTGGAGGTTCTGGCCTTCCCTGCCGCTAGCATGTTATCGGAGCGTGTTTTTAGTGCCGCTGGGGGAATTATAACTGATAAGCGCACTCGCCTGTCAACTGACAATGCTGACCCTTATCAAAATGAACAAGGGCTGTTTTGGGCCAGACTTCTCATCATCACCAAATGACAGCAGGGTAACATAAAGTCAAATCCACTGTGTTATTTCGGGAGGTGTATTCCCATGCACCGCTTCACACCCACACATGGGGGTATACGCTTCCTTATTTCGGCTGTATTTTGCTCTTCTCCTTATCCTCAGCCTCCAGCACCACTATACCACCAGGGTGACCTTGGTCCGTGTTGCCAGCATTACAAGTTCCTCCGTCCTAATTTTTGGCAGCTTTTGCTTGGAAGGCATAGGCGCAGACTATGGGAGACCCACTCCCTAATTATGGGTATAAGGTTTTTAATATGCTGTACTGCATGGCTCTTGTAAGGGGCATTAAAACCGTCTTGTTAAGCTACTGCGACCTCCACCACTCTTCCAAGGGGCATTAAAACCGTCTTGTTAAACCACCCTGTACTCGACAGCTCTTCCAAGAAGCATTGAAATGTTGTTTTTAATTACCTCTAATCTCCACGACTCTTCCAACGGGCATTGCATTTCCTCCTAATATTAGTCAGCTTTTGCTTTTCAATGCATAGGCGAAAACTAAGGGAGACTCGCTCTCCAATAATGGGTAGAAGGTTTTTAGTACGCTGTAATCCACGCCTGTTTCAAGGGGCATTGCAGTTCCTCATAATTTTTGGAAAGCCTTCCATTCACTGCTTAGGCCAACAGTGTACGGGAGACCCAGTTGCTATAAATGGAAAAAAACGGTTTAATTAAGGTCCTCTAACCTCCATGTCACTTCCAAGGGGCAATGGAGTGCCTCGAAATTTTTGGTAGGCATTGCACTCACTGTATGCCCTATAACTGTGTAGCTGAACCGCTCCTTTTGGTACAGAAACATATCCTACAAAACATGTGTGGTTGACTGGCCTGATATTGATGTGAATGGTCCCTGTTCATCCTGCTCTTTCTCCTTTGCCACCACCTCATCCATCATTCATCACCTGAAGCTTTGTTTTAACGGGAGTCATAGTAGCAGGAAAACATCCAGCAATCTACGGAGGAGGTAGGATATGCGCCAAAATGCTGACCACCTCAGGCCTAGCTGCTACTACATACATGTGCTTGCATTCCAAGGAACAGAAAGCTAAGGAGATGGATGGCCTCATGATCATGAATAATTTATTCGTTGTATAGGAGGCCGACCACTGCTGCTGTCTACCTTCTGAACCTTGTTTTGAAGCCTGATTAACCCAGGACGTGCAATCCTCTATGTCTGGAGGACGTGTTGCATCCCAGTGTCCAACGGTGTCCCGGCTTCCACAATATTAACCCAGGGTGAAGGCGTCAGTGAGATGGACCATCCCTGGCCACATTCACAAGGACTTGCACGGGGATAGTTGCAAGTCTGCATCTTCTGATGCGGCAAGGATCACTTCTGATGGGCACACTTTTAGGCAGTGACCTGGGTGTCAGAGATGCTTCCAGAGGTCTTCACCATGCTGTTCTCATGTCTTTTTAGCACTGTATGCATGTGTCATACAGCACATGGCCAGATAAGGTTGTAAAATGTTAAAATGACATTTCCCGGTGAATGCATTTGTCACGGTTGAAAGCAATACAAAAGTGCAAAAACGCTTAAACAATGCTACTTGTGAACATAGCCCAAGGTGTGCAGGAATATTTTTGTTTTTGGTTATTTATTTTACCTTATACACAAGGCTTTACCCTGGAAAGGAAGTTCCTTAACATATTTCACAGGAAAACCGTTTCAGTTTCGTTTTTGAACGTTTTATTGTGAGCCCGTAAAAGTGGCTTAAACGTTGTTGACAGCAGTGACCTGGGGGTCAGAAATGCTTCCTGGGGTGATCCCCATGCTGTCCCCATGTCATTTGAGCACTGTCACTATCGTTTTGGGCACTTTTTAGGCTTTCTACAGACTGTCGGGGTGCTGCCGCAAAAATGCTCGGGTCTCCCATAGACTAACATTGGGCTCGTTGCTCGGATCGAGCACCCGTGTATCACGGTGAGCTGGGCCCGAGCTTCGAGCACCCGAGCATTTTAGTGATCGCTCAACAATAGTAAGCATCATTTATCTGCATTGCAAGCTCCCAAAGCCTGTTTTCTGTATTAATGTATTTTTCCTACTACTTTATGAATTTAGTTATTAGGGTAAGATCAGACTTACTGGATTTTCAAGTGGAAATTGTGAATAGGTAGAAAAATGGCAATATATTAAAATCCACAGCACCAACTTTATCTGAATGAGGCATTTAAACAGCCCTCCAGTCTCATTACTCTTGTTGTGTGTTCGGCAGTTAACGATCAATGATCTTTATTATTTTACTCATTTTTATAGCCCCATTACTTACATGCCACATTACAGACATTGTGAGCCCCAATGGGGACAGTGATGATGATCTACTGTACATTCCCTATCAGAGTGTGGGAGGAAACCAATGAAAACACGGCGAGAAAGAACAAACTCCTTGCAGATGTTATCCTTAAGCTCTTCCTGTTCAGCTCTTGTTCTTCTTCCAGGCTCTGCTGTTGACGGGGCGTGATTGCCCAAGTCATGGTGATTGACAGCCGGCTTCACAGTGGCCTGTCAATCAGCAGGACATCAGCAGTCACGCCCCGTCAGCACAGCGGAAAATAAGCATCTGCTGTGTTATATGATGTTATCGGAAGCCACAGAATCGCCGTCAGAACCCATCCGTGATTGCTCAGAGGATTGGTATCGAACACTACAGTCAGGTATTAGCAACTGCTTGCCTGTAAGTTGTGATGCCCATGAAAAGAAAAAAATAGACCCTGATAACCCCATTAATGGGAACCTAGCAACCTAGTGCTAACCACTGAGCCACCATGCTGCCCATCTTGCAGTATGTACTTTATCATCATTCTGCCCGCCTTTTAAAAAAAAATGTCCTACTGGTGAGCTTGTGATGGTATTCTGCTGGTATAAAGCAGTCAGTAAGCGGTGACTGAGCTTTCGGGAAAGGGACCAGTAATAATATGGAGTGTCTGACTACCTCCCTCTGTAAGCACTGTACTCGCAGGTCACAGTCCTGATGGAGCGGAGTTAGAGGAGGCTAGCCGCAATGCAGTAGTGAAATAAATGACAGTCATGTATTGACTTGGATATATTATTTTTGTTTTTTAAAACCCGAGTGTACAATGCTTACAGGGGACTGCCTGAGCTGAACTGAAACCTCTACAGAATTGTGAATGTGTGCAATGTCCCCAGCTGATCAACGGTCACATAACCGCATGAAAGCAATTTGTATACTTGTGGGCACATGCCAACTATACGTAAGAATTGATCGAAACTGAGACCATCCACTGACTGGGGAACTATGACAGTGTGTGCTTTACTCATGGGCACAATTCTGTAGTCTGCAAACTTTTAATTTCAGCCCTGACAATCCCGTTCTTTCGTTTTATTACTCTTTTCCAAGAGCAAAAAGGTTTTATTATTTTTCCATTGACACAGCCATGTGAGGATTTTTTTTTTTGCAGAACGAGTTGTAGTTTTGAATGATGCAATTAATTTTGCTATATAACATACATTATAAAAGAGGCAGCCATACTTGCCAATACCTAGTCGCAATACTAATGTACAACGGGATGTAGCAGCCCTCAGGTGGAGAGAGAGCTGGTGCAAAATACTGATGAAATAACCACTCACACCTACCATATTTTTTGGACTATAAGACGCACCGGACCATAAGACGCACCTAGGTTTTAGAGGAGAAAAAAAAAAATTTAAGCAAAAGATGTGTTCATGATCCACTTTTAAAGGGGGGGGGTCTTCTGCTGACACTGGTATAGGGGTAATATCCCCCAATTCTGACAATATCCCCCATCCTGGTATATATGCCCCCCCCCTTCCTTTTATACATGGTCCCCATCCTGGTATGCCTGGCATCCCTCCATCCTGGTATGCCTGGCATCCCTCCATCCTGGTATGCCTGGCATCCCTCCATCCTGGTATGCATGGAACCCCTCCATCCTGGTATGCCTGGCACCCATCATCCCTATCCTGGTGTGCATGGCACCCCTAATCCCTATCCTGGTATGCATGGCACCCATAATCCCTATCCTGGTATGCAAGGCACCCCTAATCCCTATCCTGGTATGCATGGCACCCCTAATCCCTATCCTGGTATGCATGGCACCCCTCATCCCTGTCCTGGTATGCATGGCACCCCTCATCCCTGTCCTGGTATGCATGGCACCCCTCATCCCCGTCCTTGTATGCATGTATCAGCAATCCCCATCCTGGTATGCATGGCACAGCAATCCCCATCCTGGTATGCATGTTACCCCTAATCCCTATCCTGGTATGTATGGCCCCCTCATCTTTATCCTGTTATGTATGCCCCCCTCATCTTTATCCTGGCATGTATGGCCCCCTCATCTTTATCCTGGTATGTATGGCCCCCTCATCTTTATCCTGGTATGTATGGCCCCCTCATATTTACCCTGGTATGTATGGCCCCCCTCATCCTTACCCTGGTATGTATGGCCCCCTCATCCTTTTTCCTAGTATGCATGGTCCCCGTAATCCCCATCATGCTGCACATATAAAAAAATAAATATATAAACACTGCTACTCACCTTTCTTCTCTCCTCCAGCGCTGACGCCTGTCTGCCCGCACTGATCTCCCCATGTGAGCCGCGCATGGCGTCACTGCCATGCGCGGCTCACAAGGAGAGATCAGCTGACAGAAGTCACCGCTCCCAGCGCCGGGACTGTGTGCGCGGGGAGCAGTGACTTCATGCTCCTTCATAGCCGGCACACAGCTTAGCCGTGCTGCGGCTCCTGCTGCTGCCGGGTTATCTCGTGTGCCAGCTTATTAAAGGGCATGAATATTCACCCCATCCCCATGCCCATGGGCGTGGAGAGAGGTTAAATATTCATGCCCTTTAACAGCGGGCACAGGCGATTCCGGCAGCAGCTGCGGCTACACTGTGTGCTGCTATTAAGGACCATGAATATTCAGTGCTCCACATGCCCCATGGGGAGCAGTGAATATTCATTTTCTTTAGCAGCGGGGACAGTGTAGGCTGCTGCCCCCTGTGCCCCTCTCCTCCACCGCTACAGCTCCCCCCAGCACAGTATATATACCCACCCCTCCCCAACATTCGGACTATAAGACGCACCCCCCATTTTCCTCCAAAATTTTGGAGGAAAAAAATGCGTCTTATAGTCTGAAACATACGGTACTATTCATGTAGGGGATTAGAAATGCACAGGATAAGGCTTGTATAGGGCGCCAGTCACACAGATACATGTAGTGCAACATGCCAACTTGCTGCCTATTAGTGATGCCAAAGCTATTACAGAATTTCCCCAAAAATGAGCCCTAGCATGATTTTACAGGATTTTTGGAGGATGCTTGACATATAGGCCCTACTCCAAAAATAAGTCTTAGTTAGTCAGGGCTGGCGTTAGGAGAGGGGAGCAACTGGGCAATTTATCAGGGCCCCTACTCTCTTTGGGGCTCTAAGCATTTCTATTCCAAGGCTGCTTAAGGACCTTTGGTGACATCATAGTCATGTGACCATAATGTCAGCAAAGGTTCTTGAACTGTGGGAGCCTAGAGTAACTGAAGAGTAGATAGACTGGTATGTAGGGGGGGAGACTGGACAATTTCTCTAGGTTCCCACTCTGAGGCCCTCAGCGTTTCTATTCCAAGGTTCAGACTACTTAAGGACCTTTGGAGAAATCACTGTCCTATGACCCTGATGTCACCAAAGGTCTTTTAACAGAGGAAGTCTAGAGGAGCTGAGACAGGCTGGTATGTATGTGCAGTGTGTGTGTCTGTGTATATTCTTGTGTATGTGCAATGTGTGTGATATGACATGATTATTATATATGGATAAATGAAGATATTCCCTGAAAATAAGCCCTAACCCATCTTTTTGAGCAAAAAATGATATAAGACCTTGTCTTATTTTCTGTAAAAGATGCTAGATCAGGCGGTCTGCCGAGCACTATATATGTGCACCCTACAAGAACAGACACATGGTTTCCACCAACACTACAAAAGCCTGGCTGCATCCTGCAAGGATGGAAAATTATGTAAGGTATTAGTTAATATTTTGACCAAAATATGTAAGCCTGCACCTACGTCAGGGGTCCTCATTGTCTTTCCAGCGAAAAGACAATATAACGTATTGGAAAACCAGATTTAACGCTGGCAGTAAAATGTTTTACCTCACAGAAAGAATAAGGCTGTGTGCCCACAATGTGTTTTTCAAGCATTTATGCTGCGGAATTTCCGCAGTATAAACGCTTCAAAAACGCTTGGTAATCCGCCCCCCATGGTCCCCAATGACAAGACGCACTTTCAGTGCCCATGCTGCGTTTTTTTCCGCAGCGTTTATGCTGCGCTCAAAAATCTGCAGCATGTCCATTAATTTTGCGGAAGCGCGGCGTAATCGCCGCTATTGACTTGCATTGAGACGCATATAATCCGTGTCAGTACATTTGTACTCACGGATTATATGCGTTTCTATGTGCGGATGGTACCCAGGTCTGGAGTAGAGTAGACTCTCATCCAGACCTGGGTACCATAGAAACTGTAAAAAATAGAATTTAAAATAAAAAATAAAGTTTATACTCCCCTTCCGATGTCTTCCCGGTGTTTTGTCTGCTACGTCCAGTGACTTGCAATGTTCGCGTGGTTGTGAAGGACCTGCCATGACGTCACTGAGTCATGTGACCCATCACATGGCTCAATGACGTCACCGCAGGTCCTTCACACCACCGCGAGCAGTGCAAGACACTGGACGGAGCAGACAAAACACCGGGAAGACATCGGAAGGGGAGTATAAACTTTATTTTTTTTTATTTTTCACCATTCTTATTCTCTTTTTTAACTAACTTGGTCACACTACTATAAATCCATGCCCGTTGCAACAAGGTGGACAAGTTGTCAAGCACTTTTCCAAGTGATGCTAAAATCGCTTGGAAAAGTACTTGATAACCCGCATGCAGAAATGCGCATGCAAAGACGCTTCACAAACGCTTCTACCTGGCGGGAAAAACGCATGTAAAATCCGCATGCGTTTTTCCTGCCAGGGAGAAGCGTAAAAAATATGCAGCATTTCTGCATCGTGGGCACATAGCCTCAGCCTCGATCCCATGCTGTCCTGTCTGTATACTTGCTTTTGCTTCATTCTCTGCCCAGGAGCTGTGGTTCCTGCACAGTCAGACAGCCATTACACAGTATACGATTATCTCCACACATTATATTTTTACACATCCAATTGTGGAACTTATTAATCCAATGTATGTTGATTAAAATGTACTTTAATATGACAACCCCTTTTGAACTTGGAGGGACCCTTTACTGCCGTGCAGCAATCATAAATGCCCAAAGGCAAAACCCTCTTGGGGAGGGGAGAATAAGTGAACATGTTTGTTGGTAATGCCTCAGTGTTGTTGGACACGTGCACTTATTGGCACTTGCAGTAATCGTTGTTTATGGCTACTTGTAGCATCTGCACAGTGGAAACCTACCTTACTTAAAGGGGTTGTCCGTACTTGGCCAGTGCCAGTCTCTTGAATGAAATTGGAAAACCCTATACTTACCTCCCACACCAGTGCCGTTCCAGCAGTGTTGGCGCCAGGTCTCTCGGTGCTCACGTGACAATATGAAATCTGCAGCCAATTGGGGGGTGTGATCGTCCACTCTGATGAAATAATAAAGGCAACAGCCGGCGACATAGTGTCATGTGAGTGCCAGGAGACCCGATGCCTAATATTGCTGAAAAGGCGCCAGTGCAGGAGATGAGTATAAGCCTCTCTTATTTAACATGGAGAACTCAGGCATTTAGGATGGGGTTGTCCAAGTAGAACTCTTGTGTATATTATTTAGCCAAAATTAAAATGTACCAAATATCCACATGTGCAAATACCGTATATAAAGCCTTTTACTCCAAATTCTGTTATTTCTCCTCTGATCTCATCAGTGGCCGTTCATTCAAAGCCACAAAGTGTTTGTCTATCCTGATATCTTGTGGAACAGCCTGGCCTCACATGGGTTCTCCTCCCTCTTATCTCGGACCCTCAGTATTGACACCCTCACTTTTTTCATGCCCCTACATCTTTATATTTAATGCGGAAAGACTACCAGGAAATGTAGTTTCTGATCACTTGAGTCTTTTCTAATGTGATCGGTTTCATTATACCCTTATACCATCCACAGCAGTATACGAAAAGGAGTGTAGGTGTGAGTTGTGCAGAGGTAGTGGCTGCACCCAGGCACTGATGCGGAAATCCCAGCTCCCCTCTGCCCATTACCGTTCACCAGTTTTATATGTGATGCATGGTGGTTCAGCAGACAGATTCTAGGGCAAAATAACTACTAAATAATGTCATGTTATAATGACAGATCTGTCACAAGCAGTTTTTCAAGTTGTAGAGCAATAACCTGAATCTCCCCAGTTGTTCTTTCATAACCATATTCACCAGCATTCATAACCATAGTCACCAGCATTCATAACCATATTCACCAGCATTCATAACCATATTCACCAGCATTCATAACCATATTCACCAGCATTCATAACCATAGTCACCAGCATTCATAACCATATTCACCAGCATTCATAACCATAGTCACCAGCATTCATAACCATATTCACCAGCATTCATAACCATAGTCACCAGCATTCATAACCATAGTCACCAGCATTCATAACCATATTCACCAGCATTCATAACCATAGTCACCAGCATTCATAACCATATTCACCAGCATTCATAACCATATTCACCAGCATTCATAACCATACTCACCAGCATTCATAACCATATTCACCAGCATTCATAACCATAGTCACCAGCATTCATAACCATAGTCACCAGCATTGGCTGCAATTTCATGAAACCTCATTGTGCGCTAAGGGGATAATATATCATCTAGACATATTCAGAGATAAAGCTAAAATACAACACCAATAGCACAGTAATAATGGCGATCATTTATTGAAAGCAATGTAATATATAGAATTTTTTTATTTTTCCATGTATAATGTAGCCAGCAAGGGTAAGTCTATTTTAGCTTTTAATAATTATTTGCTAAAATAAAGTGGCTGACATTACAAATTATTGCCTAAATGGGCACAAAGCTGCCAGTCAGCGAGCAACACTGACCATAGCACTGGATAGGGGAAAGCTGTGGACCACGTATAGCCAGGTTGACAATCGCACCAAGGACGGCTGTAGATGCCGCAGTTGTGTCCTGTAATTCATGCGTCACATCTCCCAACAAGGATTCCAGAGTTTGGATTTTATGACTTCACTTCTGAATCCACCTGGGGAACGTGGCACAGGGGCCTCATTGCTGCTTATGCTCCATCCCAGTTGGCACAGAGCAGACTGCCAGTGGTCACGTTGGCAGTGGAGCAGCAGCTTTCAGCCCTCTGTAAGTAGGTCAGATACATTGTGTGACTGCTTTGCCGCAGATCAGCACATATAGAGATGGAGGTAATAGGAAGATGTGGAAGAATGTTCTTCAGATTGGCAGGCCAGCCATGCTTGTTACTGATGACATGAAACATGATGATGTTGGCATTTTGAGTGCAGGTAGTAGGAGCTGATGGTACAGAAATAAATGAACTCCAGTAGATAGTCTTGCGTCAAGATACAGGAGGATTAGATGGTATGACGGTATTATGCTGTTTCTCCGCTTAGTGGTAAGTTGTGCTCCATGCTGGACCCACAAACGGGAAACTCGTGAAAATCCTCTGTTCTCTAGCAGGAATTGTCTCGTTCACGCCATCACTGCGCGGTGCTGGGATCTGCTGTCTCATGGTGACATACGGGTTCCTTCCTATAATAACTGGAGATGGCGCTTTTCCTGTCCTTATGTCTTTCCAGTTTATATTTGAAAAGAAGGGGTGCGTTCTGATTTTTCCATTAACCCCTAGCCGGACATAATGGTCTTTGCAGAGTAGTTTGGACATAATGTCCATAGCATCGTGGTCAGTGAGGTTTTCATATGATGGTTCTTCGTACAAGACATTATTCACAATCTCTTCAGTGGTGTCTCCTGGAAATGGTGAGTCTTGGAAAATCATGTCGTACAATATGACTCCAAAGGCGAACCAGTCCACACCTTCACCATAAGCGTCTCCCATGATCATTTCTGGGGCGCCATACCCAGGTGTTCCACTGAAATCTCTGGCATTAAATCTCTTATCAAACTCGTATAGAGAGAGTCCAAAATCAGTAATTTTTATGTGGCCGTCACCAGTCAGCAGGATGTTATCCGGTTTTAAGTCCCGGTGAATGATGTCATTGCTGTGCAGGAATTGTAGGCCACAAACGATTTCTGCTCCTATAAATGTTACAGGTTCCTTCAGGGGAATGGTACTATATATATAGTGAAGCAGATCCCCTCCACTGGCCAGCTCGGTGACAAAATACGCATGGTTTTCCGTATGAAACGCGGCATGGCAATGGGTTAGGAATCTGCTGTTGTGGCTAAGCTTCAGGACATGGTGTTCTACAAGGCATTCAGGGAAGGAGATTAGGCTTTCTTTCTTAATGATTTTAAGGGCCACACTTTCTTTCCTTATTTTATCAGTGGCCAGCGTAACCTTCCCATAACTCCCTTGTCCAAGTATGCCATGGCAGATAAACTTATCCCTGGTGAGAGGGACAGTGGTCTTTATTTTTTTGCTACTGGGGCCACTACATTCACCTGAGATGTCATCTTGACTGGTGGCTGGATCTTCCTGATGTTTCCTTTTTCTCCCAGTTCTCTTCTCTTCTGCTGCACTTTCATTACCTTTCAGGTTAATGATCCTGGTTGGACCCAAAGTACTCAGTTTTTTTAGATCATCAGCTCGATTTGTGATGTATCCCACAAGCTTTTCACATCTGTTTTGTACAGTGTCTAGGAAGGAAATATTCTGGGTTCCCTCATTGACAGGTAATACCTGACCAACCTGCCCAGATTTCTTGGAATCCATCTTCCTTATCTTTGCTGGAGGTTCCTGGTTATTTCCAGTGTCTTCTCCATCTGGTGTTTCTTTCCTTTTTCTCTTTCTATTCCCTGTAAAGTCCATGTTGCATCAGGCAACAACAGGGCAATTATCCAAAAACGTATGTAAAATTATCAGAAAATGCAATCCACACGTATATTGTAGTCAAAGCCAACTACAACTAAAGCTCAATGGCTGCAGTCAGTTGTTTATGGAACTTTGTGGAATGTGATGTCACTGTGCCGGTGATGTCACACTCACTGTGATGTCAGCAGATGCATGCGAGTGTTCCATCTCTGCTGAACGTGAAAGTCTCGGAAGGGGCGGGGCTTAGTCACCATTGACTATAATGGAGTCTGTTGAATGGGTAGTATTTAGTGACCTGAAGCTGGAAATCAGTGGGATAAATGACATCAGGATTCAGGAATAAGTTACAGTAGTTTTATATTTGTTTTAATTTATTTTATACAAAAAAAGAGCATGGACCGCACCTCCAAAAAAATCATACATTGATCTAATGCCTCTCAGCAAAAATATACATAACTGAACATGAGGTTCTTAGTTTAACATTCTGATCAGACTGTATGAAGCCCACTGCCACGTCACGGCAAACCTCGTAGTGGGTCCTAACATTTCCTGCCTAAAAGGAGCGGCGCCATGTGCCAACCACCGCTACAGTGAGAATGCACCAGCAGGGCGGGCGGCCTGGTGCCTCACAGCATCCATGCTTCAAGACCGAGTCCCCATGACTCCAGGCCGCGGCGCCCCACAAGCACAAAACCACAGCAACAATGGCTGACACATTGCACCAACACCACATGAAAGGAGCATTGTGACTCACCTTCCTCAAGCTCTCAAGTGAGAGCAAAATAGGCTAGACCCTCTTTGCAGACTCCTGCTAATTAAAATTGCCTGTGCCAAATGGGATGAGTGCTGGTCCAAGAAAGGGAAAAGAATAAGCTGGTTCATTGACGTGGCAGTGGGCTTCACACAGTCTGATCAGAATGTTAAGCTAAGAACCTCATGTTCAGTAATATGTATTTTTGCTGAGCGGCATTAGATCAAATGTATGATTTTTGGAGGTGCGGTCCATGCTCTTTTTTTATTTTTTTTTATTTTATGTTACATTATTTTGTGTAGGGCTGTGATGATATACATTTTTCAGTTCTTTTGTGTCAAATTTAAAGGAAAGTGTGTTAACCACTTCCTGACTGCCCACTGCACATAAACGTCCGCGCTTGCTGGGCTCTGTACATCGCAGATGTTTATGAACGGTCGGCGGTCTTTTAGCGCTCAGGGCCCCCAGGGTCCTGCACCCTGCGATTCCTGTGCAGAGCGATAGCGCTAACAGGTGACATCCTCGAGACCGGATTGGATCAGGTTCCAATAAAGTTAACCCTTTGCTATCTTCTACTACCCCTGGCAAAAATTATGGAATCACCGGGCTCGGAGGATGCTCATGCAGTTGTTTAATGTTGTTGAAAAAAAGCAGATCACAGACATGGCACAAAACTAAAGTCATTTCAAATGGCAACTTTAGGGCTTTAAGAAACACTAAAAGAAATCAAGATTAAAAATGTGGTACTCAGTAAGGGTAATTTTTTTCAGACCAAGCAGAGAGGAAAAAATTATGAAATCACTCAATTCTGAGGAAAAAATTATGGAATCACCCTGTAAATTTTAATTTACAAATCTAACACCTGCATCAAATTAGATCTGCTCGTTAGTCTGCATCTAAAAAGGAGTGATCACACCTTGAAAAGCTGTTGCACCAAGTGGACTGACATGAATCATGGCTCCAACACGAGAGATGTCAATTGAAACAAAGATGATTATCATACTCTTAAAAGAAGGTAAGTCATCACGCACTGTTGCAAAATATGTTGGTTGTTCACATTCAGCTGTGTCTAAAATCTGGACCAAATACAAACAACATGGGAAGGTTGTTAAAAGAAAACATACTGGTAGACCAAGGAAGACATCAATGTGTCAAGACCGGAAACTAAGCAATATGTCTCCAAAACAGGAAATGCACAACAAAACAAATGAGGAACGAATAGGAGGAAACTGGAGTCAATGTCTGTGACCGAACTGTAAGAAACCGCCTAAAGGAAATGAGATTTACATACAGAAAAGCTAAACATAAGCCATCATTAACACCTAAACAGAAAAAAACAAGGTTACAATGGGCTAAGGAAAAGCAATCATGGACTGTGGATGACTGTATGAAAGTCATATTCAGTGATGAATCGCGAATCTGCATTGGGCAAGGTGATGATGCTGGAACTTTTGTTTGGTGCCGTTCTAATGAGATTTATAAAGATGACTGCATGAAGAGAACATGCAAATTTTCACAGTCATTGATGATATGGGGCTGCATGTCAGGTAAAGGCACTGGGGAAATGGCTGTCATTACATCTTCAATAAATGCCCAAGTTTACATTGATATTTTGGACAGTTTTCTAATCCCATCAATTGAAAGGATGTTTGCGGATGATAACATCATTTTTCAAGATGATTATGCATCCTGCCATAGAGCAAAAACTGTGAAAACATTCCTTGAAAAGAAGACACATAAGGTCAATGTCATAGCCTGCAAATAGTCCGGATCTCAATCCAATTGAAAATCTTTGGAAGTTGAAGAAAATGGTCCATGACAGGGCTCCAACCTGCAAAGCTGATCTGGCAACAGCAATCAGAGAAAGTTGGAGCCAGATTGATAAAGGGTACTGTTTGTCACTCATTAAGTCCATGCCTCAGAGACTGCTTTAAAGCCAGAGGTGGTGCAACAAAATACTAGTGATGTATTGGAGTGTTCTTTTGTGTGTTTGTTTTTCATGATTCCATATTTTTTTCCTCAGAATTGAGTGATTCCATAATTTTTTCCCTCTGCTTGGTCTGAAAAAAATTACCCTGACTGAGTGCCACATTTTTTATCTTAATTTCTTTTAGTGTTTCTTAAAGCCCTGAAGTTGCCATTTGGAATGACTTTAGTTTTGTGCCATGTCTGTGATCTGATTTTTTTCAACAGCATTAAACAACTGAATGAACGTCCTCAGAGCCCGGTGATTCCATAATTTTTGCCAGGGGTTATAGATGCTGTGATCCATAGTGATCACGGCACATAGAAGAGAGGGAGAGGCAGTTGTGCACTCACCTTTGACGGCCTCCGAGATAAGGTCTGACGTGGTCATGGCAGCCGGAGATCACATGATGACCTCCGAGGCTGCCAGGTACGGTGGCCTGTTAGGCTCAGCCATCAACGGAGTCTAACAGGAGATCTACCAGTGTAAAACTAACATCCGGTCTCATGCAATGCAATACATGTGTATTGCATTGCATGAGACCTGTGATGATAAAAATATTCCCATAGAGGGACTAAGTGAGAAAGTTAAAACAGAAAGTTAAAAAATTGGGTCACTTGAGGGGGATTCAGCTCTTCTAGTGCTTAAGGGCTCTGTATACGTAGTCCGCAAACTATTCTACAATAATTTGTTCTCCAAAAGCGAAATAGTGCTCCTTCCCTCCCGGGTGTCGCCGTGTGCCTAAGCAGTACTGTACAGCCACATATGGGATATTGCCACGTTCAGCAGAAATTGTGTGATACATTTCGGCACCATTTTTACCCATTGCCTTGTGTGAAAATGTAAAATCTGAGGCTAAAACTAATTTTTTTTGTGGTAAAAATAGAATTATTTTTTTCTTCGCTGCCCAATGGTATAAATTTCTGAGAGTCACATGTGGTGTCAGTTTGATCACTGCATCCGTAGAGGAATTCATTGAGAGATGTAGTTTGTAAAATTTATGGGGGTTTCCTGCTGCTTTAGGACCTCAGTCTCTCCCAGTGGGTCATGGCACCTGCAAACCACAACAGTAAAATCTGCACTATAATATGACAATTTTTCCCTTCTGAGCTTTGCACTGTGCCTGAAAAGTAGGCTTCCAGTATCCATTGTTTCAGATGCTGCACATCTCGTATCTTGATGGTCTGGTGTGGTATATGGGGTACAAAGATAGTGGGGCCATTCTTCATCAGTGGAAACCTCAATGCCACTGGATATCTGAAATTGCTACATGATGATGTGTTGCCCTCTTTATGCACTGAAGATGGCACGTTCCCTGAGTTTTTCCAACAAGATGGTGCACCACCACATTATGGGTGTCAGGTCCGAGCATTCCTACATGAACAGTTTCCTGGAAAGTGGATTGGTTGTCGTGGACCTGTTGAATGGCCACCAAGGTCTCCCGATCTGACCCCCTTAGACTTTTATCTTTGAGGTCATCTGAAGGCAATTGTCTATGTTGTGAAGATACGAGATGTGCAGCATCTGAAACAACGGATACTGGAAGCCTGTGCTAGCATTTCTTCTGCAGTGTTGCTATCAGTGTGTCAAGAGTGGAAGAAGAGGGTTGCATTGACAATCCAACACAATGGGCAGCACTTTGAACACATTTGATAAGTGGTCATAAACTTGTAAAAAACTCATGAAATAATAAAGTTACGTTAAAACCAAGCACATCATTGTTTTTCTTATGAAATTCTCAATAAGTTTGATGTGTCACATGACCCTCTTCCCATTGAAAAAAATTAAGTTGAATCCAAAATGGCCAACTTCAAAATGGCCGCCATGGTCACCACCCATCTGGAAAAGTTTTCCCCTTCCCTTATACTAATGTGCCACAAACAGGAAGTTGATATCACCAACCATTCCCATTTTATTTAGGTGTATCCATATAAATGGCCCACCCTGTAGTTTTAATCCTTCTAACTTCCTAACCCAAAAAAATTGTTTAAAAAATTGTGCAGATGTAAAAGAACTATTTTGTGTGACCTAACTCTCTGGTTTAAGGGCATAAAAATTAAAAGTTTAAAAATTGCAAAATTTTCCCAATTTTGCCAAATTTCTGATATTTTAAAAAATAATCTAGTTACCGTATTTTTCGGACTATAAGATGCACCAGACCATGACCATAAGACACACCTGGGTTTTAGAGAAGGAAAATAGAAAAGAAAATTTAAGCAAAAAATGTGGTCATGATGCTCCCCATCCTGGTATGCATGGCACCCCTCATCCCCATCCCGGTATGCATGGCACCCCTCATCCCCATCCCGGTATGCATGGCACCCCTCCATCCCGGTTTGCATGGTACCCCTCCAATTCCGGTTTGCATGGCACCCCTCATCCCCATCCTGGTATGCATGGCACCCCTCATCCCCATCCTGGTATGCATGGCACCCCTCATCCCCATCCTGGTATGCATGGCACCCCTCATCCCCATCCTGGTATGCATGGCACCCCTCATCCCCATCCTGGTATGCATGGCACCCCTCATCCCCATCCTGGTATGCATGGCACCCCTCATCCCCATCCCGGTATGCATGGCACCGCTCCATCCCGGTATGCATGGCACCTCTCCATCCCGGTATGCATGGCACCTCTCCACCCCAAAATTTTGGAGGAAAAAAGTTCGTCTTATAATCCGAGAAATACAGTATATCTAGAAAAAAAATTACTACTATCCTGACTACTATCATGAAGTACAATATGTCACAATAAAACAATCTCAGAACCACTGGGATATGTTGAAGCGTTTCAGAGTTATTACCTCAAAAAGTGACGCTGGTCAGAATTGAAAAAAATTGGCCTGATCACAAAGGCAAAAACTGGCTCTGGCGCGAAAGGGTTAAATCTATAAGTTTAAAAAATATCTATTTCTGCTATTTTTATTAAAAACACAAAATTCTACTGTGGAAGGGCTAACAAAATGTACTTGTGAACAAATCTTTTGCAAATTACCCAGATATCAAGTTTCCAAAAGGTAATTCTGCCCAACTATGGTACATTGGGTAGTAAGAAAAGGGGAGTCAGTGTTTAGCAGGTCTATATTACAGCTCCACAGGGTTTATTACCCCTCTCCCAGGACCTTGTAAGGTGAGGCTCCATAGCTAAGCTACAGTATGGAGATTGGTGACCGCATATCTGGGCAGATGAGTTCATTACAGCTTCACACAGATCTTTACCCGGCGTTTCTAAGCTTCTGAGTAGCAACCTGACTAGTAATATTATTATACAAGATTTGATCATTTATTACATAGTTTGTAAAGCCGAATAAAGACTTGCGTCCATCAAGTTCGACCTGTTAGTCCTGTAATTGCTACAGTTGATCCAGAGGAGGGCAAAAACCCCAAATGATTTAGCCAATCTTCACCTGAGGAAAAATTCCCTCCCGACTCTGAAACCAGCAGTCAGAATAAATCCCTGTATCAACCTACTATTTTATTTTATTTTTAAGTATACGCTGAAATCTGCCTGGTATCTAGAAATGCATCCAGTCCCCGCTTGAACTGGTGTAGTGAATCCGACATTACCGTCTCCTCACTCAGTGAATTCCATATTCTCACTGCTCTTACCGTAAAGAACCCCTTCCTATGCTGGTGCTGAAACCTTTTCTCTTCCAGTCTTAGTGAATGCCCTCTTGTTACCGTAATATCCCTCTTTTTGAATAAATCCCGGGCAAGGTCTCTATACTGTCCCCTAACATATTTGTACACATTTATTATGTCCCCCCTCAACCTTCTCTTTTCCAGGCTGAATAGTCCTAGTTTTGCCAACCTCTCTGGGTATTGCAGTCCCTCCATTCCCTTTATTAATTTTGTTGCCCTCCTTTGTACCTTTTCAAGCTCATTTATATCCTTTCTATATATTGGGGCCCATAACTGAGCACATTATTCCAAGTGTGGTCTGACCAGTGCTTTGTACAGTGGAAGAACAATGTTCTCATCCTTTGCAGCTATACCTCTTCTGATACATCCCATTACCCTGTTTGCCCTTACAGCAGCGGCCTGACTTTGGGCACTCCAATTTAGTTTGCTATCAATCAAGATGCCCAAGTCCTTCTCCATCTCTGAATTCCCCAATGATTTCCCATTCAGTGAGTACTGGTGACTTCCATTTTTCCTTCCCATATGTATGACCTTACATTTCTCCTTGTTAAACCTCATTTGCCATTTAATGCTCCACCTACCCAGCTTATCCAAATCCCTCTGTAGGTCTGCACTGTCCTCTTTTATATTAATTGTTTTACATAACTTTGTGTCATCTGCAAATATTGACATTTTACTATTTATCCCGTTGACTATGTCGTTAATAAAGATATTAAATAACATTGGGCCTAGTACAGACCCCTGTGGTACCCCACTAGTGACGCTTACCCAATCTGAGTATATTCCATTTATAACCACCCTCTGCCTTCTATCCCTTAGCCAGTTAGCTACCCACTTGCAGACATTTTCCCCCAGCCCCATCATTCTCATTTTGTATACCAACCTATTATGTGGCACGCTATCGAACGCTTTTGAGAAGTCGAGATACACGACATCCATTGGTTCCCCCTGATCTAATCGAGAGCTAACCTCCTCGTAGAAGTCAATCAGGTTTGTTTGGCAGGAGCGATTCCTCATGAATCCATGTTGGTTCGGGGTTAAAAGATTATTAGCATCAAGATGCTCCGTAATTGCCTCTTTAATGAAGCTTTCAAAAATTTTGCCCACAACGGACGTCAGACTCACCGGCCGATAGTTTCCGGCGTCACTTTTTGCTCCCTTTTTGAATATTGGCACTACATTCGCCTGTCGCCAATCAAGTGGTACAGACCCAGTCTCAACAGAGTCCTTAAATATAAGATATAACGGTCTGTCTATCACATTACTTAGTTCCCTTAGTACCCGTGGGTGTATGCCATCAGGTCCTGGTGATTTGTTTATTTTAATGTTACTGAGGCGTTTCTGTACCCCAACTTGGGTTAGATTAGTCATACTTAGTGGAGGATTAAGCTTGTCACTTCTCATTTCTCCTGTTTAGTTCTATTTCCTTTGTGAAAGTTGTCGAAAAAAAATTATTTAATAGATTAGCTTTATCCTCATCTTTCTCTATGATTTTGCCTTCCTCACTTTTTATCGGTCCAATATTATCCGATTTAATCCTTTTACTATTTATATACGTAAAGAACAGTTTGGGATTTGATCTACTTTCCCTAGCAATACGTCTCTCTGTTTCCTCCTTCGCTATTTTTATTTGTTTTTTACAGGTTCTCGTTTTTTCCTTGTAACACATTAGTGCCTCCTTGCTGTTTTCCTGTTTTAATCTCTTGAATGCCTCTTTTTTGCTATTTAACGCCCCTTTTACGTTCTTGTTCAACCATATTGGTTTCCTCTTATTTCTGGCCCTTTTATTCCCATATGGTATATACCTCTCACACTGAGTATTCAGAATTCTTTTGAAGGTTTCCCATTTACTATTCGTATTCCTTTGATTAAGAACTTTGTCCCAGTCAATAAGTTGAAGGTTTTCTATCAGCTGATCAAACTTCGCCCTCCTAAAGTTTAATGTTTTTGTTGTTCCCTTATTGATAACCCTACTGAAGGGCATTTTGAAATTGATAATATTATGATCGCTATTACCTAGGTGCCCCCCTATCTGTACCTCAGTTATTCTATCAGGCCTATTAGTCAATATTAAGTCCAACACGGCCTTCCCTCTCGTTGGTTCCTGCACTAGTTGGGAGAGATAATTATCCTTAATATTTGTCAAGAACCTTTTTCCTTTCTGAGATCTACAGGTTTCTGTTTCCCAGTCAATATCCGGGTAGTTGAAATCCCCCATTACAATCACTTCATTATGTTTTGCTACTTTGTCTATTTGTCCTAATAGCAGACTCTCATTATCCTCTGTTATATTTGGTGGCTTATAGCAGACCCCCAATAATATTTTATTATTATTTTTTGCCCCCTCTATCTCTACCCACATGGACTCGACCCCCTCTTCTCCCTCTCCTATATCTTCCCTTAGTCTGGGCTTTAGACATGACTTTACATATAAGCAGACTCCTCCGCCTTTCCCCTGTTTCCGGTCCCTTCTAAATAAACTATAATCCTAATAAATTTACCGCCCAGTCGTAGCTATCATCTAGCCAAGTCTCTGTTATACCTACGATGTCATACCTCTCCTCCGATATAAGCGCCCGCAGCTCATTCGCCTTATTGGTCAGGCTTCTTGCGTTGGTCAGCATGCAAGATAAAATTTTGGGGTTATTTAGCTTCCTATTCTTCTCTAGCGATCTAACTGTACTATCCTCACCCCCCTCTCCACCCTCATTATATTCACTTCTCCCCTTCCCCCTTGCTTGCTTCACATCCCACCTATTTCCTTGGTCCCCCCCCCGTCTCTAGTTTAAATACTCCTCCAACCTATTAGCCATCTTCTTCCCCAGCACCGCTGCACCCTCCCCATTGAGGTGCAGCCCGTCCCTACGGTAGAGCCTGTAGCCGACTGCGAAGTCAGCCCAGTTCTCCATGAACCCAAACCCTTCTGCCTTGCACCAACTCTTTAGCCACTTATTCACCTCCCTAACTTCCCATTGGCGCTCCTGTGTGGCTCGCGGGATTGGTAGTATTTCTGAGAAAACTACTTTGGAGGTCCTTGCCCTAAGCTTCCTACCTAGGTCCCTGAAATCATTTTTAAGGACCCTCTATCTACCACTCACTTTGTCATTGGTGCCGATGTGGACCATGACCGCTGGGTCTTCGCCAGCCCCACCCAGTAACCTGTCAACCCGATCCGCGATGTGCCGGACTCGAGCGCCAGGGAGGCAGCACACCGTTCGGCGATCCCGGTCTTTGTGACAGATTGCCCTGTCTGTCCCCCTAATAATAGAATCACTCACTACCAGGACCTGTCTTGCCTGCCCTACACTTCCCCCCTCCCCCTCATTACTGGAGCATACACTCCCCCGGCGGTCAGAGGATCTGTCGTGCTCCAATAATGCCGGTTCTGAACCAGCCTTCCTATACTTCTTCCCTCTATCCCTCCTAACTGTTATCCAGCTCCCTGCCTGTTCAGCCTGCACTTCCCCTCTATGCTCCACTCCCAGTATTGACCCATTGAGTGTCTGCTCGGTGAGCAGCTAACTCCGTTCCATGTTGTTGATGCTCCTCAGTATCGCTATCTGAGCACTTAGATCCAGAATTTGGGCTTCCAAGTGCATGATATGCTCACATCTCTCGCAGCAGAATGGATCCTCGAGCGGTAGCTCACGGAATGCATACATTGCGCAAGATGTACACTGCACGGCTCCGGCCAAGATGGACGCCATTCTAAATATGGGGATACAGTCAGTATATATATACAAGTACAAAACACAATTATTTATATATAGGTGTATGGACGGGGATCAATTAGGGATGTGCAAGTGTATCAATTAGATATCGGCGGGGGATCAGTTAAGTATGGACGGGGGATCAATTAAGTATGGACCGGGGACTCAGCTGAGTAGGTCAGGTGGATTAATTAAGTATGGACGGTGTGTCAATTGACTATGGACTGGGGATCAATAAATATGGGCTGGGGAAATAATTAATTGTGGACTGGGGAATCAATCAATTAATTATGGACAGGGGGTTAATTAAATATGGATGGGGATAAGGCAAATAAATAGGGACTGGGGGATCAGTAAAAGTGGACAGGGGGAATCTATTAAATATGGACAAGAGGGATCAATTGATTATGGGCTGGGGGGGTCAATCAGTTAAATGTGGTCGGGGGATCAATTTAATATGGACGGGGGGGTCAATTTAAATGTTGTCAGGGGGATCAGTTAAATATGGACGGGGGGTTATCAGGGGATCAATTTAAATATGGACGGGGGGTGATCAATTAAATATGGTCTGGGGGATCACTAAAGATGGCCTGGGGAGTTGTATTAAATATGGATAGGGGGGAGATCGATCAAATATGGACAGGGGATTAATTTAAATAAGGCCGGGGGGGGGAGCACTTAAATAAAATACAATTACAATACAAATACAGTACAATACACGCTCGGGTTCAGTAGGGCCTCTTATCGCGGCCTCCTGCCCCTCACTCACCTCCTCTAGGGACGCTGCACGCTATCACAGCGCGCTCGCCCCTCCGGTCGCCTCTTACCGGTCCTCCTGGTCACCACCACCTGGCGCCCTCCGCCGGCCGGCGCTGCACGATATCACAGCGCTCTCTTGCGCTCGTTCCTCCGGTCGCCTCCTACCGGTCCTCCCGGTCCACTTGGTCACCTCCGCCTGGCTCCCTCGCCAGAGGGCCGCGAGCCGAGTCGGACCACGCCGCACGCCGCTCACCACAGCCACACCACAGCCCACGTGTTCACACCCCGCGCGCGCTCTCACTTCCGGTCACCTCCACGGTAGCGTTTAGATTGACTGGCCGGGCAGATCTGGCATTCTGCAGACTGGAAAAGCTGGGGAACAACCATTATATAAAATAGGAAAAAATAGGAAAATATTAGCAATGTTCTGTAATGGTTAATTTTTACATAACACTGGTTCAATTTACTTGATATTAACCCGTTCATGATCTTGTGATTTTCTATCTTTGCACTTTAGTTTTTTTTCTCCTCTTTTTTCCAGAGCCATAACTTTTATATTTTTTCAATATAACCAAGGGCTTGTTTTTTGCAGGACAAGTTGTACTTTTGAATGACACCATTTTTTTGAAGTGCTACTTTAGTGAAGTAAAAATAATAAATTTAGGATTTTTTATTTTCGTTATTTTTTTATAGACTTTACATTTATCATATTGCGGGCTACAATTAACATAGAGATGGGAGACGCAGCATTTTGTTCAGAATTGTACAGGCTTTAATTCGACATGTCTTAACCAAGAATCAATATTTTAACACCTTTTTAATATACAGTTATACATGTAACAACTTTTTTTTTATTATTACTTCACTAGACATTTCCTTTTTCCAGTTTAAAAAAAAAATGAAAAAAATACAGTAAAATCGTCCAGCGATAAAATAAAACATTATGAATTGGTCTGAACAATTAATAGTACGTCTTTACACTGATCTTTTCTCAATAATTTGTTCTCCCTTCTGGGTGAAATGTAATCTTGTCCACAATCTCTTACTAACAATGGCCGTTTCCTTTTGTGTCACTATGTACGCCTGTTATGGGGTTTGGGTCCACTTGTGTTAATATCTGATTTTTGGTTACTTTCAAAATGTCTGCTTTCTTGGATACACAAAGGATGGTGATGGACCAGAAGGTGCAGAAAAATTACTTTACTTCTTCATTGTCCTAGTCTTGTAAATGTTTTTTCCCAGCGATATGCGCTCCTGAAGGATGATGATGGAACTTGATATTCGGATTCAAAGAATTTTTATTTCAAACTAAAATACAACCGGTTTCGACTTCTTTGAGTCTTCCTCAGGTATAACATCATGCATATAAACAGATCTATCTACACACATTTTATAGCAGATATCCTTGCTTGTCATTTTGGGTGGAGACTGAAAGATCTGTTTTTCAGACACACCCAGATACTCAGATATGCAGGATTTTGTACTCTGAGGAATCTAACAAAACCCATATACTAAATGACTTTCATACAGTTTAAAAAAAAAAAAAATTTTTTTACACACAAATTTTTTCTTTTTTTCTCCTTTCCTTCCTTCCTTCACACAGAAAGCATTTTCTTTTCTAAAAACACTATAAATATAATTATAATTTTACCATATATAAAATGTCTTCTAAAATGTTATTGAACATACTAAAAGTGTGATTTCATACAGAAATGTAAAATCCTGCAAAAATGTACATTATGACAAAATTTAAAACCTTTTCTTTCTTCATATTAAAACCATTATCAAATACAATTTAGTAGAAAAAAAAAAAAATATATATATATACACATACATACATATACACATATATATATATATACATACATACACATATATACACATACATGCCCATATGCATATATACACACGACAAAATATATATATATATATGCATGCACATGCATACCTGTCGACATTTGCATGTCAAATACCCTCTATAATATCATTTAATCCATCTGGGTATAATGTACCCAGACGGAAGATCCAATATGATTCTTTCCGGTTTAAATTTTGTACCCTATTAGTACAATTAGTACAATTCTCAGGTATTTGCTCCAACAGGGTCACGGAAAGATTAAATATTTTATTATGCTTCAAACATAAGTGCCGAGATAAGCTCTGTTTTAAAAACCCATTTTTGGTATTGTGCCTGTGGCATTTTTTTTTTTTAAAACTGTATGAAAGTCATTTAGTATATGGGTTTTGTTAGATTCCTCAGAGTACAAAATCCTGCATATCTGAGTATCTGGGTGTGTCTGAAAAACAGATCTTTCAGTCTCCACCCAAAATGACAAGCAGGGATATCTGCTATAAAATGTGTGTAGATAGATCTGTTTATATGCATGATGTTATACCAGAGGAAGACCCAAAGAAGTCGAAACCGGTTGTATTTTAGTTTGAAATAAAAATTCTTTGAATCCGAATATCAAGTTCCATCATCATCCTTCAGGAGCGCATATTGCTGGGAAAAAACATTTACAAAGTGGTATTGCCTATGAAAGCTCTGTCCAGTGCTCTCATCAGCTCCCAGATTTCTGCAGCAAACTGAATGGAAAGAGGAATGGAGTGATCCACTGATTGGATTTACATGCTTTACCTCAAGATACCAAATAGGTGAGTGGATTTATACTGAGTATATACCCTTGGAATCTAACTACTACACTTAGAAGCCTGCGCTACAGAGGAGAAACTTCCTAAAGGCCAAGGAAGAGGACAGCAGCGGCTTATAACATGGAACATTTCACTAATCGAATTGAGAGACGTAAAAATATCCTTTCTACTTTAATCTTATCTACACCTGTAGTTGACATAAATAAGTCTAATCCTTTGGAGATTGATAATGAAACTAAGAAAATTATCTCCAGGTTATTTTTTAGCTTTGAGAAAAATATGAAAGGTGAAATTAAACACCAGCTGGACGCAGACTTTTTGAATATCTGTTTGGAGCAGAAAATTATCCCAAATGGTCTGCGGATTCATTTTAATAGCACATTCATAGAAGATAAGGAATTCACGGAAAAATGGTACAATATATTAGATGATTGTTCCTACAACCTTATGAAACTTTTAATAGATAAACGTAATAAGTTGGCAAAAAATTTTGCGGCATTATGTGAAAGTGATCTTGGAGAACTAGTAGAGTATAGTTCTTTACCTCAAGATACCAAATAGGTGAGTGGATTTATACTGAGTATATACCCTTGGAATCTAACTACTACACTTAGAAGCCTGCGCTTCCTATTTTCTCTCCCTACAATCCCCTCTTGTTTCATTGTCCTAGTCTTTGGAGAGTCCATTAGCCAGCAGCCACCAGTGCTGATCATACTCACAGGTCACATATCCAGTTATATCATCCATCGCCAATCTTGTGCCACCTTCAATCACTTCATGGACTTCACTGTCATTTCTGGATGAAAAAATCCTTGTTTATATTTTTGTTTCACTACATGGAATTAAAGTGTGGTATTGCTTAGTTCCTTTGATGGGTTCTGCTTTTTGTAACCAATGTTTTAACAAACTTTCCTCTTCTTAGTCCTGGTTTGTACAGTACGTGAACTGGATGTTAGGAATATTTTTCTCACTCAGTTGGAAAAGTTGCATGGGTGTTAAAATTTGGTCTGAATGTGGTCTATGGAGGCTAGCTTGAGCTGCTAGACATTTCACCGTGCCTCCTAAACCATCACATACACCTTTTGCCAGGAGCTGAATGGCAAAAAAGTGCCATTCAGCTTTCACTCCAAAATGTTTCTTGTGATGGCATACAATTATAAGGTTTCTCCTATTTTTATACTGTGCAGAAGAGTCATCCGAGGAGTAGTAGACCTTGCTCAAACTTGTTAGGATGTCAGTTTTATCACTGAAATCAAATTTTTTTGGAACAAATGAACAGCTGTTGAATCATGAAGTAAGCACTCAGACATAAAATACATAAGTGTAGTTCTGATATCTGACTGTAAGCAGAGTCGGCTTATTAGTAATAAGTTATTACTATTCAGCTAAGCAGACAACAGACCGGATGCTGCACTTATCGCACAGGGCGCTGAGGGAGACATTGCACTGACCAGCCCCTGAAACCAGCATCACTGATGGGCGGCAAACAAAGCAGGGGAGAGTAGGGATGTCCCAGTCCCCTCCTTTTCGATGATCTTCGTTTCAGTGTGGAAAGGGAAGTGACAGCAGTTTCCACATTTTTGGGTTCACTGTTAAGCCCACGGCTGTGTGCAAATCCACTACTGATTGTACCTGGGACAAGTTGGTATGCCACTTGGTACTAAAGGTAATATCATCCAAATACACCGATACATACTTCTGATAAGGCTCTAACACTATGTCCATCAGCCTCTGGAACATGGCCGAGGCTGCATGTAACCCAAAAGGCAAGACGACCTAGTGATAGAGACCCTCCGGCGTTATGAAGGCTGACTCTGTCCGAGGCACCTGCCAGTAACCCGTGGTGAAGTACTGGGCCTGCCCCAGTCTCTCAATCAGCTCGTCCACCCAGGACATTGAATAAAGGTCAAATTTCAACACTTTATTACATTTTCAGAAGTCGTTACAAAATCATAACGATCCGTCCAGCTTCAGAACCAGTTACAATGGGGCTAGCCCGCTCCCTCCTGGACTCCTCGATAACTCCTAGCTGGAGCATTTGTTTTTCCTCAGCTGCGATGGCTTGTGTCTGGGCCTCTGTGACAATGTTATGTTGGATCACAGATGTTCGGCCAAGCATTTCTGAAAATTACGTCCGTATTCCGCAGCACCAATTTCTCAGTCTCCTGTCGCTTCTGTTTAGAGAGTGTGTCACTTATATTTACCTCTCCCCTGGCCATTGTCGGAGGGTCCCCAGACGATACGACCGGAGTCGCATCCGTAATCATACATTCCCAGTCTTTCCTTGCTTATAGCAAATTTACGTGATATAGCTGTTTGGGTTTTCTCTTCCCAGGTTGATATACTCTCTAATTTATCTCCCCAACCTTTTCCCGGACTTCATATGGCCCTTGCCACTTGGCCATGAGCTTACTTTCTGCTGGGGGCACTAAGACTAATACCTGATCCCCTTGGACATTGACCATACCAGGGGTGCAACAAAGTGCCATTAGTTGCATAAGGATTAAAAGTGAATTTAGGCTGTGTACCCACGATGTGTTTTTCAAGCGTTTTTGCTGCGGAATTTTCCGCAGCGTAAACGCTTGGGAAACGCATGGTAAGCCTTCTGCCATGGTCCCCTATGCAATTCCGCACTTTCAATGCCCATGCTGCGGATTTTTCTGCAGCGTTTATGCTGCTCTCAAAAATCCGCAGCATGTCCATTAATTTTGCGGAAGCGCTGCGTTGTCGCCGCCATTGACTTGCATTAGAACGCGCCAATTCTGCAAGACTGCTTCTGTACATGCTTAATTGGCGCGTTGTAATGTGGATGGTGCCCGAGTGTGGAGAAGAAGAAGACTCTCATCCACACCCATGTACCATAGAAACTGTAAAAAAAAGAATAAAATAAAAAATAAAGATTATATTCACCTACCGACAGTCCCCGGTCTCCTTCCCTGTGCTTGCCAGCAGACTGAAGGACCTGCGCTGACGTCACAGTCATGTGACAGCAGGTCTTTCAGTGCAGTGTCCTGCGATCAGCTGGCAGCCAGGAAGGAGCGCAGCAACACACGCTGGGCCATCGGAAGGTAAGTATCAAGGTTTATTTTTTTATTTTTAACCACTCTAAAGGTCACACTATATAAATCCATGCTGTTTGCATGGATTTATATAGTGTGACCTAGTTGTCAAGCACTTTCCAAGTGATGGTAAAATCGCTTTGAAAGCGCTTGTCAATCCGCATGCGGAAACGCATGTGAATCCACATGTATTACGCTGGAATAACGCATGTACAATCCGCATGCGTTTTTTCTGCCAGGGAGATGCAGAAATGCTGCAGAAATTTTCTGCTTCATTTCTGCATTGTGGGCACATAGCCTTAATGTAAATGATTAAGTAGCTGAATTTCCATTTTGGGGTAATAAACTCCTTTTGAGAGATTCCTTGCAGTTACTTTGCATGTTGATTTACTTTGTAAGGACACAAGTGCACACATTTCAGATTTTGTCACCTTTTTTCTGTGCAGATTTGTCCCAAAACCTAAAGGGTTTCCCGATGCCAGGAAAGTGACTGAGAATCCTGACGTCTCCTGCACATGTTACTTGTTTGTGACTTGCAGGTTTGGTGAAGATATAATTCTGCAGGATGTCAATTCTGTCAGCGTTTTTGCTGCAGATTTCACCCACACTGATGAGTGGGGAAAAACTTCACCTATTTACAGCATTTTCCAGACAAGAGATGGAGAAACCAAAAGCTTAATGTGTGCACACAGCCTAATAGACGTCATTACTAGTGTTGAGCGAGCATGCTCGACACTGCTCGTTACTCGCCTGAGCATCTCACTACTCGGGATGTTCGGCGAGCACCGAGCATTTCCGGGTTACTCGGGCGGGAGCTCGGGTCTCCGCCCTGCATGTTTGGCGCTCTTTACAGAGCCAATGAACATGCAGGGATTGCCAGCCAGTCACTGTAATGCCGCAGCCATGTTGTTTGTGGGCATTACAGTGATTGGCTGGCCGCCCAGCGTCACCTCGAGTATTTAAAACCGGGCGCCGCCATCTTGGACTCAGTCGCCCGGGATCACACAGTGTAGGGAAAGTACTGCTGATTTAGGGAGAGATATATACTGCGAAATAGTTAGTGTAGGGTCTGTAAAAGCTGCCAGATCAAACAAACCGTCCTTCTCAGGACTAATATCCATCCCAGATATCAGGCAGGCAGGCTGTATAGGAAACGCAGTGGTTATACCAGCAAACGCTGCATTACAGTCCTGTGTGCTCCTGCTGCTCAAATTGCTAGACTTAGCTCCAGGTCTCGGGGGCCAGGAAAAATCCTTTTTTTTTTTTTTTTTTTTTTCATCTAAATCCTCTTTTTTTCTCCGCTAGAAGTGGTGGAAGAGGAGATCCCATGTAGCGATGCCCAAATATTTGAACAGCCACGGCCACAGGAAGGCGACGCTGGCGCAATTTGTCAAAAGAGGTGGACGATGACGAGACACAATTGCCACGAAGTGAGGAGGAGGATCGTGGTGCGGAAGTGGAAGAGGAGGACGTGGTGGATGATCTAGTAACTGACCCAAGGTGGCAGGAGGACACGCAGAGCGAGGCGAGCAGCACGCAGGGGGAGGGAGGCAGAGCACCCCAACAGACAGGAAGAAGCAGTGTGGTGGCTGCACACAGAAGGCGGGCAACCGTTCCCCCGTAACACCAACACGAGGGACGTTGCCAGTACAACCGGTAGGTCTTCCAGAGTCTGGAATTTTTTTAAAGACTCTGCTGATAACCCCAAAAAGGCCATTTGTACCACCTGCCATGCCAGTGCCAGCAGGGGTGACAAAAGTACCAGCCTGACCACCACCAACATGATCAGGCACATGTCAGCAAAGCACCCGACTTTGTGGGGCGAACCCCAGGGTCCACGACCAGTGTCAGCGGGTGTCACCACTGCTTTTTCCGCCGTTGTGCGTGTAAGAGAACCCCCTGTTGTGCGTGCAAGGCAATCCCCTGTCCATACTGCATGCAAAGATTCCCCCTCCTCTCAGTCTTCACTTGTTATGGCAGTTTCTCAAGAAACAGCATCAACGTCCACGTCAGCGTTCAATTGTCCTTATCCCAGACCTTTGAACGAAAGCACAAATTCGCAGCCAACGCCCCACAGGCCACAGTCCTAAATTCGCACATTTCACGACTGCTTGCGTTGGAAATGCTGCCTTTTAGGCTGGTGGAGACGGAATCCTTCCGCAACCTTGTGGCGGTGGCCGTCCCTCGGTGCTCGGTCCTCAGCCGACACTATTTTGCCCGGTGTGCCATCCCCGCACTACACAAGCATGTGTCCCAAAACATCTGCCGTGCCCTCAACAACGCAGTTACTGGGAGAGTCCACCTGACAACGGACACGTGGACAAGAGCTTGTGGCCAGGGACGGTACATCTCTCTGACGGCACACTGGGTAAACATAGTGGAAGCCGGGAACCAGTCGGACCTTGGGACGGAACACATCCTCCCCACACCGAGGATTGCGCGGCCTATGTCAGTCAGAGTTGCCCCCACAGTGTACAGCTCCTGATGATCATCTTCCTCATGTTCACCCTCCATCTCAGATATCACCGCATCAGTTACAAGCTGGAAGCACTGCCGTACTGCCTCCGCCAAGCAGCAACAGGCTGTGCTGAAACTCATAAACTTAGGTGATAAACCTCACAGTTGTGGACAGCTGTGAAAGAGCAGGCAGATCTGTGACTGAGACCGCTGAACCTACATCCAGGCATGGTCGTGTGTGACAATGGCCGTAACCTGGTGGCGGCTCTGAGGCGAGATCACACACGTACCATGCCTGGGTCATGTGCTTAAGCTCGTGGTTCAGCGGTTTCTTAAATCGTACCCCGAGTTGCCAGATCTGCTCGTCGAAGTACGCCGCCTGTCAGCTCATTTTCAGAAGTCGGCTACAGCTTCCGCCGCCCTTGCTGTGTTGCAACAGCGTTTGCAGCTTCCGTCACACCGACTTGTGTGTGATGTCCCTACACGTTGGAACTCTACCCTCCACATGTTGCAAAGGATTTGTGAGCAGAAGAGAGCAGTTGTAGAGTACCAGCTGCAACAAGGCCGTCGATATTCAGGTCAGACTCCACACATAAGACCTCAGGAGTGGACCTGGATGTCTGACATATGTACCATCCTGACAATCTTTGAGGAGTCCACCAAGATGGTGAGTGGCGATGACGCCATCATTAGCGTCAGCATCCCACTTGTCTGTCTTTTGCAACGCACTCTGCAGAGAATTAAAGAGGAGGCATTGCAGCCAGAGTATGATGAGATGGATCAAGAAGCCGTAGCGGGCTATTACACACAGCCCAGCCTCATCTCATCCCAATGTGCATTGGGGGACCATGAGGGAGAGGAGGAGGAGGAAGAAAAACAGGAGCTGGTATCCTGTTCTTTAGACGGTAGTACCTGTACAACTGTCATATCATCGGTTTAGCGTGGGTGGCCTGAGGACGGGGAGGAGGAGGAGAGCATGGTCAGTCGTGATCTTGGTGAGCACACGGAAGTCTTGCCCGTTACCAGTCTGGCACGCATGGCTGACTTTATGTTACGCTGCCTTAACCGTGACCCTCGCGTTGTCAAAATGTTGGGTGACAGTCATTACTGGTTGGTGACACTTTTAGACCCCCACTACAAGGAGAACTTTCACTCTCTTATTCCTGAGGTGGAGAGGTCTACAAAAATGGGGCAGTACCAGAAGGCTCTTGCTGCAGAACTGTTAAAAAAAAAAATTCCCATCTGAACACGCTAGCGGCAGAGGTCACAGTTGGTTGCCCAACCAAGGCGTACAGGCGAGTGAGACGCAACTCCAATCCAGCAGAGGCAGGGGAACACTGTCAACGTTCTGGGACAGTTTTCTGAGACCCACCCAATTTACAGGCCCTGAGGCTCAGGGTTCTCTCACAAGGAGTGGAAAGTTTCAAAAGATGGTGAGGGGGAGTACCTTGCCGACCGTACCAGCGTCCTCCGTGATTCCTCTGTGCCTTTTAATTATTGGGTATCCAAGCAGGACGCTTGGAATGAACTTTCTCTGTATGCCTTGGAGGTCCTGGCCTTCCCTGCCGCTAGCGTGTTATCGGAGCGTGTTTTTAGTGCCGCTGGGGGAATTATAACTGATAAGTGTTAGAACTCTCCTGTTAGGTTTTTTCTAGTTTGCTTGTCACATGACCTTTTTTGCCTATTTAAACCTGCTCCGCCCTTCTGGCCTTGCTGGACTTCATTGTAATTTCAACTCTTTATCTAGCCAGGTGCTTTGTTACCTTACTCCGTCAGTTTAGCTAGGTCTCTTGACCTCTATTTTCTATGTTGATTTGTTTGTCCTTTTCTGCTACAATTTCTGTTAGGAGGTGTCCATCTTACTCCCAGTCCCTAGTTCTTGTAGGGATCCCTCCCTCAAATCTATAGGTCTTCGTACAGACTAGCTGAGGACTTTAGCGGGTCTGATCACAGGATCAGGTTCCTCGCTACAACGTAGCGGGTTAAGCTTAGTTCTATTGTAGGGACAGATCTCCTGTCTTTCCTTAGTGCTTGTAGCAGATCATAACAATAAACGCACTCAGCCATGTGAGGATTTTTTTTTTTTTTTCAGAACGAGTTGTAGTTTTGAATGATGCAATTAATTTTGCTATAAAACATACATTATAAAAGAGGCAGCCATACTTGCCAATACCTAGTCGCAATACTAATATACTACAGGATGTATGAGCCCTCAGGTGGAGACAGAGCTGGTGCAAAATACTAATGAAATAACCACTCTCACACCTACCATTTTTTTTTTTGGACCATAAGACGCACCTAGGTTTTAGAGGAGAAAAAAAAATTGAAGCAAAAAACGTGTTCATGATGCACTTTTAAGGGGGAGGAGGTCTTCTTCTGACACTGGTATAGGGGTAATGTCCCCCAATTCTGACAATATCCCCCATCCTGGTATGTATGCATGGCACCCCTAATCCCTATCCTGGTGTGCATGGCACCCCTAATCCCTTTCCTGGTGTGCATGGCACCCCTAATCCCTTTCCTGGTGTGCATGGCACCCCTAATCCCTTTCCTGGTGTGCATGGCACCCCTAATCCCTGTCCTGGTATGCATGGCACCCCTCATTCCTGTCTTGGTATGCATGGCACCCCTCATCCCTGTCCTGGTATGCATGGCACCCCTCATCCCTGTCCTGGTATGCATGGCACCCCTCATCCCTGTCCTGGTATGCATGGCACCCCTCATCCCTGTCCTGGTATGCATGGCACCCCTCATCCCTGTCCTGGTATGCATGGCACCCCTCATCCCTGTCCTGGTATGCATGGCACCCCTCATCCCTGTCCTGGTATGCATGGCACCCCTCATCCCTGTCCTGGTATGCATGGCACCCCTCATCCCTGTCCTGGTATGCATGGCACCCCTCATCCCTGTCCTGGTATGCATGGCACCCCTCATCCCTGTCCTGGTATGCATGGCACCCCTCATCCCTGTCCTGGTATGCATGGCACCCCTCATCCCTGTCCTGGTATGCATGGCACCCCTCATCCCTGTCCTGGTATGCATGGCACCCCTCATCCCTGTCCTGGTATGCATGGCACCCCTCATCCCTGTCCTGGTATGCATGGCACCCCTCATCCCTGTCCTGGTATGCATGGCACCCCTCATCCCCGTCCTTGTATCCATGGCACAGCAATCCCCGTCCTGGTATGCATGGCACCCCTAATCCCTATCCTGTTATGCATGGCACCCCTAATCCCTATCCTGTTATGCATGGCACCCCTAATCCCTATCCTGTTATGTATGACCCCCTCATCTTTATCCTGTTACATATGCCCCCATCATCTTTATCCTGGTTTGTATGGCCCCCTCATCCTTATCCTAGTATGCATGGTCCCCGTAATCCCCATCATGCTGCACATATAAAAAAATAAATATATAAACACTCCTACTCACCTTTCTTCTCTCCTCCAGCGCTGACGCCTGTCTGCCCGCACTGATCTCCCCATGTGAGCCGCGCATGGCGTCACTGCCATGCGCGGCTCACAAGGAAAGATCAGCTGTCAGAAGTCACTGCTCCCCGCGCCGGGACTGTGTGCGCGGGGATCAGTGACTTCATGCTCCTTCATAGCCGGCACACAGCTTAGCCGCGCTGCGGCTCCTGCTGCTGCTGGGTTATCTCGTTTGCCCGCTTATTAAAGGGCATGAATATTCACCCCCTCCCCACGCCCATGGACATGGAGAGAGGTTAAATATTCATGCCCTTTAACAGCGGGCACAGGCGATTCCGGCAGCAGCTGCGGCTACACTGTGTGCTGCTATTAAGGAGCATGAATATTCAGTGTTCCCCATGGGCGTGGGGAGCAGTGAATATTCATTTTCTTTAGCAGCGGGGACAGCGTAGGCTGCTGCCTCCTGTGCCCCGCTCCTCCACCGCTACCGCTCCCCACAGCACAGTATATATACTCACCCCTCCCCAACATTCGGACTATAAGATGCACCCCCATTTTCCTCCAAAATTTTGGAGGAAAAAAATGCGTCTTATAGTCTGAAAAATACGGTACTATTCATGTAGGGGATTAGAAATGCACAGGATAAGGCTTGTATAGGGCGCCAGTCACACAGATACATGTAGTGCGACATGCCAACTTGCAGCCTATTAGTGATGCCAAAGCTATTACAGAATTTCCCCAAAAATAAGCCCTAGCATGATTTTACAGGATTTTTGGAGGATGCTTGACATATAGGCCCTACTCCAAAAATAAGCCTTAGTTAGTCAGGGCTGGCGTTAGGAGAGGGGAGCAACTGGGCAATTTATCAGGGCCCCTACTCTTTGGGGCTCCCTAAGCATTTCTATTCCAAGGCTGCTTAAGGACCTTTGGTGACATCATAGTCATGTGACCATAATGTCAGCAAAGGTTCTTGAACTGTGGGAGCCTAGAGTAACTGAAGAGTAGATAGACTGGTATGTAGGGGGGGAGACTGGACAATTTCTCTAGGTTCCCACTCTGAGGCCCTCAGCGTTTCTATTCCAAGGTTCAGACTACTTAAGGACCTTTGGAGAAATCACTGTCCTATGACCCTGATGTCACCAAAGGTCTTTTAACAGAGGAAGTCTAGAGGAGCTGAGACGGGCTGGTATGTATGTGCAGTGTGTGTGTCTGTGTATATTCTTGTGTATGTGCAATGTGTGTGATATGACATGATTATTATATATGGATAAATGAAGACATTCCCTGAAAATAAGCCCTAACCCATCTTTTTGAGCAAAAAATGATATAAGACCTTGTCTTATTTTCTGTAAAAGATGCTAGATCAGGCGGTCTGCCGAGCACTATATATGTGCACCCTACAAGAACAGACACATGGTTTCCACCAACACTACAAAAGCCTGGCTGCATCCTGCAAGGATGGAAAATTATGTAAGGTATTAGTTAATATTTTGACCAAAATATGTAAGCCTGCACCTACGTCAGGGGTCCTCATTGTCTTTCCAGCGAAAAGACAATATAACGTATTGGAAAACCAGATTTAACGCTGGCAGTAAAATGTTTTACCTCATAGAAAGAATAAGGCTGTGTGCCCACAATGTGTTTTTCAAGCATTTATGCTGCGGAATTTCCGCAGTATAAACGCTTCAAAAACGCTTGGTAATCCGCCCCCCATGGTCCCCAATGACAAGACGCACTTTCAATGCCCATGCTGCGTTTTTTTCCGCAGCGTTTATGCTGCGCTCAAAAATCTGCAGCATGTCCATTAATTTTGCGGAAGCGCGGCGTAATCGCCGCCATTGACTTGCTTTGAGACGCATATAATCCGTGTCAGTACATTTGTACTCACGGATTATATGCGTTTCTATGTGCGGATGTGTAGCACCCCGAGGACTCGGCTGCTACAGGGGTATTGCACCTCGAACCAGAGGTGTGGTATTCCACTCCCGGGTAAGGATGGAGTGTGGGACAGAGCTCAGATAGCTGCATGCACTACACTCACCCCATTTCCGGGGGACAGAACAACGGTACTCCCACCAGGTAGATGTGCAGGTACGACAGCGTCTGTCCCTGGCTGGAGTGGGGGGGGGGGGCAACATCCCAGTAGTGTAGGAGCAGATAGGGTAGGGACTCTGGGCATAGGTAGGAGCCCATTGGGTGCTAGTCACCTGGGCTCGGGTGTCAGAGGGAGTATAAAAGGTGGGCACCATCTTTAGACAGGGTCTGTTCAGAGAGGAGCTCAGCCAGAGAGGGCTGACAGGGAGCTGTGGCTCCGTCTGGGCCCAGCTCCAGAGCCAGGCCTGAAACAGAGAGAGGGAAGGAAGAAGAGGAACACAAGGAAAGGCCCAGAGACGCAAGCAGAGGGAACCCTGAGATCCCACGAGTGAACTAAAACGGGTGAAGGGTTGGCAGAGAAGGGTACCGGATCCCAAGCTGGTGGAGGCAAATCATCCTTAGCCAGGAACCGGAGGTCGTGGTCAAGCTTTGGCACGACCCCTCGCCACATCCACCAGGAAGGCACGCCACATAGGGTCAGGAAAACCGGAGAGAGGTTTTGCCCCATAAGGCCCGAGGAAGCCGGACATAGGTGGGTCCCTGGTGGGGACGGCCAGTAGGAAGGAAGAGAGGGGAGCTCTGGACCACGCTCTGGAATCGCCTGGGAGTTGGCCGAGTCCCTGACCTGGTGGACGCAGCACGACTCGGGTGGTCCTACTGTGCACAAGGATCTGGTAAAGAACTGTGAGTAAAGCTTTTGAAACTGCACTTCCCGCCTCTGTGTTCCTGTCGTCACACCTGCACTATCGGCACTGGGACATCCGCACCATCACTCCCATCATCATCTCTAACATATCTGCCCTGAGGCCATACTCCTCCCGTGGGGAGTAATCTCATTCTCAGCTGCACAAACAACACCGGCCTCAGCGGTCTGCCGTGCAGCGGCGGTTCCGTGACCGCAATCCACGGGTGGCGTAGTCGAACATTCTAACATCTACTGCTAAAGACTGCCGCTCAGTTTGACTCCCTGGGCACGGACCGGGTCACCGCCACGAGACTACTACCCCCATCTGATCCGGCTCCGGGTAAGACCCCGTGCGCGTGATGCCGCACGACACAGCAGGCCCAGGGGCGCGTCAACTTTGTTCCTGGCTAAGGATGATTTGCCTCCACCAGCTTGGGATCCGGTACCCTTCTCTGCCAACCCTTCACCCGTTTTAGTTCACTCGTGGGATCTCAGGGTTCCCTCTGCTTGCGTCTCTGGGCCTTTCCTTGTGTTCCTCTTCTTCCTTCCGTCTCTCTGTTTCAGGCCTGGCTCTGGAGCTGGGCCCAGACGGAGCCACAGCTCCCTGTCAGCCCTCTCTGGCTGAGCTCCTCTCTGAACAGACCCTGTCTAAAGATGGTGCCCACCTTTTATACTCCCTCTGACACCCGAGCCCAGGTGACTAGCACCCAATGGGCTCCTACCTATGCCCAGAGTCCCTCCCCTATCTGCTCCTACACTACTGGGATGTTCCTCCTCCCCCCCCCACTCCAGCCAGGGACAGACGCTGTCGTACCTGCACATCTACCTGGTGGGAGTACCGTTGTTCTGTCCCCCGGAAATGGGGTGAGTGTAGTGCATGCAGCTATCTGAGCTCTGTCCCACACTCCATCCTTACCCGGGAGTGGAATACCACACCTCTGGTTCGAGGTGCAATACCCCTGTAGCAGCCGAGTCCTCGGGGTGCTACAGATGGTACTCAGGTCTGGAGTAGAGTAGACTCTCATCCAGACCTGGGTACCATAGAAACTGTAAAAAATAGAATTTAAAATAAAAAATAAAGTTTATACTCACCTTCCGATGTCTTCCCGGTGTTTTGTCTGCTACGTCCAGTGACTTGCAATGTTCGCGTGGTTGTGAAGGACCTGTCATGACGTCACTGAGTCATGTGACCCATCACATGGCTCAATGACGTCACCGCAGGTCCTTCACACCACCGCGAGCAGTGCAAGACACTGGACGGAGCAGACAAAACACCGGGAAGACATCAGAAGGAGAGTATAAACTTTATTTTTTTTTATTTTTCACCATTCTTATTCTCTTTTTTAACTAACTTGGTCACACTACTATAAATCCATGCCCGTTGCAACAAGGTGGACAAGTTGTCAAGCACTTTTCCAAGTGATGCTAAAATCGCTTGGAAAAGTACTTGATAACCCGCATGCAGAAATGCGCATGCAAAGACGCTTCACAAACGCTTCTACCTGGCGGGAAAAACGCATGTAAAATCCGCATGCGTTTTTCCTGCCAGGGAGAAGCGTAAAAAATATGCAGCATTTCTGCATCGTGGGCACATAGCCTCAGCCTCGATCCCATGCTGTCCTGTCTGTATACTTGCTTTTGCTTCATTCTCTGCCCAGGAGCTGTGGTTCCTGCACAGTCAGACAGCCATTACACAGTATACGATTATCTCCACACATTATATTTTTACACATCCAATTGTGGAACTTATTAATCCAATGTATGTTGATTAAAATGTACTTTAATATGACAACCCCTTTTGAACTTGGAGGGACCCTTTACTGCCGTGCAGCAATCATAAATGCCCAAAGGCAAAACCCTCTTGGGGAGGGGAGAATAAGTGAACATGTTTGTTGGTAATGCCTCAGTGTTGTTGGACACGTGCACTTATTGGCACTTGCAGTAATCGTTGTTTATGGCTACTTGTAGCATCTGCACAGTGGAAACCTACCTTACTTAAAGGGGTTGTCTGTACTTGGCCAGTGCCAGTCTCTTGAATGAAATTGGAAAACCCTATACTTACCTCTGTAATGCACACGCCCGGGCTGAGCGGCGTGTGCATGTGATTGTAGTGATTCCACTGGACCGTGCCGGAGAGTGAATGCCTGGAGGGGCGTAACTAGGTATTCACCCGATCCGACCAGGGTCGCACGACGGCATACGACGCCAGTGCACCAAGGAGGAACCGAGCAGAGGGACCAGGTGCTACTCCAGGACAGACCCCGGACACGGCTGTTGACCCACACAGGGGAATACAGGAACAGACTGGTAGGCTGGCACACAGACTGGTGGGTATAGGCAGGCACGACTGGTATGCAGGCAGGCGGGTATGCAGGCAGGGGGGTACAGGCAAGCACAGCTAGAGTGCAGACAGGGAGGCAATAGCAGGTAGGAACACTGGCGGGATAGGACCCAGTACACACTGGGACTCAGGAACAGAACCACAGATGTGGCGGACAAACACAGCAGAGTGAGGCCGCCCAGAGAGGTGAGCGAGAACAGGGCAGGACAAGGCCGCCTGGAGCGGTGAGCAAGAGTAGAGCAGGACAAGGCCGCCAAGAGCGGTGAGCAAAGGGTCAGAGCTGAGCGAGACTGCCGGAGCAGTGAGCAAGAGTAAAGCAGGACGAGACCGCCTGGAGCGGTGAGCAAGAGTGGAGCAAGACTGCCGGAGCAGTGAGCAAAAGGATAAGAGCGGAGCGAGACTGCCGGAGCAGTGAGCAAAAGGGTCAGAGCGGAGCAAGGCTGCCGGAGCAGCGAGCAAAGGAGTCAGAGCAGGCTAGAACCGCCGGAGCGGTAAGCAAAGGAGTCAGAGCAGGCTAGAACCGCCGGAGCGGTGAGCAAAGGAGTCAGAGCAGGCTAGACTGAGCAGGGGGAACAGGGCTCTGTTCACACTGAACAGACAGGAAGGGAAAGGCAGAGCCAGATACCCACAGGGTACTTGCAGTGAAGTAGCGAGTGGACCAGAAACTCACAAACGGGAGTACAGAGACAACAAGCAGGAGTTAGGTACGAGTTCAGACTCTGCAGAAAAAAGGAAGGGAACGGACATAGAGGCAAAACAGGTAAAGGATAGGAGAGAGTTCAGACTGGAACTGAGTGTACGGAGGAGACCGACACTGCAGCGGAATACAGGAGCAGGTCTGGGAATACGGCCCCCAGAGAGGCGGGACGAACAGGCAAGGAGCGTGTTCAGACAAGATACAGGAACAGGTCTAGGTAATCGGCCCCTAGAAGGCGGGAGGAACAGGCTAGGAGCATGTTCAGACAGGCCTGGAAATACAGCCTCCAGGATAGGCAGACAAGAGAACACAGACAGGACTCAGTTCAGACACGGGAACTGATACCGCAAGGCAGGAGACATAGACAGGACTCAGTTCAGACACGGGAACTGATACCGCAAGGCAGGAGACAAAGAACAGGACCTGGCAACTTCAGAGTGCAAGCACACACTGAATGAAACACTATGCTCAGGCAGGGATAGATGGGAGCAGCTGAGCTATATACCAGGTGACAGACAGCAATAGGCTGAGGACGCACAAGGGGTGTGACCCACAGCAGGTACAAAAAGCAGGAAGTGATCGGGCGCCACCCTTAAGCAGCAGAAACAGACACAAACAGACAGCATGGAGGGAAGCCAGAGAGACATTCTGGATTGGAGATCAAGTGCGCGCTCTTGCACAGTGGGAGATGGACCACCATGCAAGGACGCCGCCAGGTATGTTACAACCTCCCACACCAGTGCCGTTCCAGCAGTGTTGGCGCCAGGTCTCTCGGTGCTCACGTGACAATATGAAATCTGCAGCCAATTGGGGGGTGTGATCGTCCACTCTGATGAAATAATAAAGGCAACAGCCGGCGACATAGTGTCATGTGAGTGCCAGGAGACCCGATGCCTAATATTGCTGAAAAGGCGCCAGTGCAGGAGGTGAGTATAAGCCTCTCTTATTTAACATGGAGAACTCAGGCATTTAGGATGGGGTTGTCCAAGTAGAACTCTTGTGTATATTATTTAGCCAAAATTAAAATGTACCAAATATCCACATGTGCAAATACCGTATATAAAGCCTTTTACTCCAAATTCCGTTATTTCTCCTCTGATCTCATCAGTGGCCGTTCATTCAAAGCCACAAATTGTTTGTCTATCCTGATATCTTGTGGAACAGCCTGGCCTCACATGGGTTCTCCTCCCTCTTATCTCGGACCCTCAGTATTGACACCCTCACTTTTTTCATGCCCCTACATCTTTATATTTAATGCGGAAAGACTACCAGGAAATGTAGTTTCTGATCACTTGAGTCTTTTCTAATGTGATCGGTTTCATTATACCCTTATACCATCCACAGCAGTATACGAAAAGGAGTGTAGGTGTGAGTTGTGCAGAGGTAGTGGCTGCACCCAGGCACTGATGCGGAAATCCCAGCTCCCCTCTGCCCATTACCGTTCACCAGTTTTATATGTGATGCATGGTGGTTCAGCAGACAGATTCTAGGGCAAAATAACTACTAAATAATGTCATGTTATAATGACAGATCTGTCACAAGCAGTTTTTCAAGTTGTAGAGCAATAACCTGAATCTCCCCAGTTGTTCTTTCATAACCATAGTCACCAGCTTTCATAACCATAGTCACCAGCATTCATAACCATATTCACCAGCATTCATAACCATAGTCACCAGCATTCATAACCATAGTCACCAGCATTCATAACCATATTCACCAGCATTCATAACCATAGTCACCAGCATTCATAACCATAGTCACCAGCATTGGCTGCAATTTCATGAAACCTCATTGTGCGCTAAGGGGATAATATATCATCTAGACATATTCAGAGATAAAGCTAAAATACAACACCAATAGCACAGTAATAATGGCGATCATTTATTGAAAGCAATGTAATATATAGAATTTTTTTATTTTTCCATGTATAATGTAGCCAGCAAGGGTGAGTCTATTTTAGCTTTTAATAATTATTTGCTAAAATAAAGTGGCTGACATTACAAATTATTGCCTAAATGGGCACAAAGCTGCCAGTCAGCAAGCAACACTGACCATAGCACTGGATAGGGGAAAGCTGTGGACCCCGTATAGCCAGGTTGACAATCGCACCAAGGACGGCTGTAGATGCCGCAGTTGTGTCCTGTAATTCATGCGTCACATCTCCCAACAAGGATTCCAGAGTTTGGATTTTATGACTTCACTTCTGAATCCACCTGGGGAACGTGGCACAGGGGCCTCATTGCTGCTTATGCTCCATCCCAGTTGGCACAGAGCAGACTGCCAGTGGTCACGTTGGCAGTGGAGCAGCAGCTTTCAGCCCTCTGTAAGTAGGTCAGATACATTGTGTGACTGCTTTGCCGCAGATCAGCACATATAGAGATGGAGGTAATAGGAAGATGTGGAAGAATGTTCTTCAGATTGGCAGGCCAGCCATGCTTGTTACTGATGACATGAAACATGATGATGTTGGCATTTTGAGTGCAGGTAGTAGGAGCTGATGGTACAGAAATAAATGAACTCCAGTAGATAGTCTTGCATCAAGATACAGGAGGATTAGATGGTATGACGGTATTATGCTGTTTCTCCGCTTAGTGGTAAGTTGTGCTCCATGCTGGACCCACAAACGGGAAACTCGTGAAAATCCTCTGTTCTCTAGCAGGAATTGTCTCGTTCACGCCATCACTGCGCGGTGCTGGGATCTGCTGTCTCATGGTGACATACGGGTTCCTTCCTATAATAACTGGAGATGGCGCTTTTCCTGTCCTTATGTCTTTCCAGTTTATATTTGAAAAGAAGGGGTGCGTTCTGATTTTTCCATTAACCCCTAGCCGGACATAATGGTCTTTGCAGAGTAGTTTGGACATAATGTCCATAGCATCGTGGTCAGTGAGGTTTTCATATGATGGTTCTTCGTACAAGACATTATTCACAATCTCTTCAGTGGTGTCTCCTGGAAATGGTGAGTCTTGGAAAATCATGTCGTACAATATGACTCCAAAGGCGAACCAGTCCACACCTTCATCATAAGCGTCTCCCATGATCATTTCTGGGGCGCCATACCCAGGTGTTCCACTGAAATCTCTGGCATTAAATCTCTTATCAAACTCGTATAGAGATAGTCCAAAATCAGTAATCTTTATGTGGCCGTCACCAGTCAGCAGGATGTTATCCGGTTTTAAGTCCCGGTGAATGATGTCATTGCTGTGCAGGAATTGTAGGCCACAAACGATTTCTGCTCCTATAAATCTTACAGGTTCCTTCAGGGGAATGGTACTATATATATAGTGAAGCAGATCCCCTCCACTGGCCAGCTCGGTGACAAAATACGCATGGTTTTCCGTATGAAACGCGGCATGGCAATGGGTTAGGAATCTGCTGTTGTGGCTAAGCTTCAGGACATGGTGTTCTACAAGGCATTCAGGGAAGGAGATTAGGCTTTCTTTCTTAATGATTTTAAGGGCCACACTTTCTTTCCTTATTTTATCAGTGGCCAGCATAACCTTCCCATAACTCCCTTGTCCAAGTATGCCATGGCAGATAAACTTATCCCTGGTGAGAGGGACAGTGGTCTTTATTTTTTTGCTACTGGGGCCACTACATTCACCTGAGATGTCATCTTGACTGGTGGCTGGATCTTCCTGATGTTTCCTTTTTCTCCCAGTTCTCTTCTCTTCTGCTGCACTTTCATTACCTTTCAGGTTAATGATCCTGGTTGGACCCAAAGTACTCAGTTTTTTTAGATTATCAGCTCGATTTGTGATGTATCCCACAAGCTTTTCACATCTGTTTTGTACAGTGTCTAGGAAGGAAATATTCTGGGTTCCCTCATTGACAGGTAATACCTGACCAACCTGCCCAGATTTCTTGGAATCCATCTTCCTTATCTTTGCTGGAGGTTCCTGGTTATTTCCAGTGTCTTCTCCATCTGGTGTTTCTTTCCTTTTTCTCTTTCTATTCCCTGTAAAGTCCATGTTGCATCAGGCAACAACAGGGCAATTATCCAAAAACGTATGTAAAATTATCAGAGAATGCAATCCACACGTATATTGTAGTCAAAGCCAACTACAACTAAAGCTCAATGGCTGCAGTCAGTTGTTTATGGAACTTTGTGGAATGTGATGTCACTGTGCCGGTGATGTCACACTCACTGTGATGTCAGCAGATGTATGTGAGTGTTCCATCACTGCTGAACGTGAAAGTCTCGGAAGGGGCGGGGCTTAGTCACCATTGACTATAATGGAGTCTGTTGAGTGGGTAGTATTTAGTAACCTGAAGCTGGAAATCAGTGGGATAAATGACATCAGGATTCAGGAATAAGTTACAGTAGTTTTATATTTGTTTTAATTTATTTTATACAAAAAAAGAGCATGGACCGCACCTCCAAAAAAATCATACATTGATCTAATGCCTCTCAGCAAAAATATACATAACTGAACATGAGGTTCTTAGTTTAACATTCTGATCAGACTGTATGAAGCCCACTGCCACGTCACGGCAAACCTCGTAGTGGGTCCTAACATTTCCTGCCTAAAAGGAGCGGCGCCATGTGCCAACCACCGCTACAGTGAGAATGCACCAGCAGGGCGGGCGGCCTGGTGCCTCACAGCATCCATGCTTCAAGACCGAGTCCCCATGACTCCAGGCCGCGGCGCCCCACAAGCACAAAACCACAGCAACAATGGCTGACACACTGCACCAACACCACATGAAAGGAGCATTGTGACTCACCTTCCTCAAGCTCTCAAGTGAGACCAAATAGGCTAGACCCTCTTTGCAGACTCCTGCTAATTAAAATTGCCTGTGCCAAATGGGATGAGTGCTGGTCCAAGAAAGGGAAAAGAATAAGCTGGTTCATTGACATGGCAGTGGGCTTCACACAGTCTGATCAGAATGTTAAGCTAAGAACCTCATGTTCAGTAATATGTATTTTTGCTGAGCGGCATTAGATCAAATGTATGATTTTTGGAGGTGCGGTCCATGCTCTTTTTTTTTTTGTATTTATTTTATGTTACATTATTTTGTGTAGGGCTGTGATGATATACATTTTTCAGTTATTTTGTGTAAAATTTAAAGGAAAGTGTGTTAACCACTTCCTGACTGCCCACTGCACATAAACGTCCGCGCTTGCTGGGCTCTGTACATCGCAGATGTTTATGAACGGTCGGTGGTCTTGTAGCGCTCAGGGCCCCCAGGGTCCTGCACCCTGCGATTCCTATGCAGAGCGATAGCTCTAACAGGTGACATCCTCGAGACTGGATTGGATCAGGTTCCAATAAAGTTAACCCTTTGCTTTCTTCTACAACCCCTGGCAAAAATGATGGAATCACCGGGCTCGGATGATGTTCATTCAGTTGTTTAATGTTGTTGAAAAAAAGCAGATTACAGACATGGCACAAAACTAAAGTCATTTCAAATGGCAACTTTAGGGCTTTAAGAAACAGTAAAAGAAATCAAGATTAAAAATGTGGTGCTCAGTAAGGGTAATTTTTTTCAGACCAAGCAGAGGGAAAAAATTATGGAATCACTCAATTCTGAGGAAAAAATTATGGAATCACCCTGTAAGTTTTGGAAATTAAAATTAACACCTGCATCAAATTAGATCTGCTTTTTTAGTCTGCATCTAAAAAGGAGTGATCACACCTTGGAGAGCTGTTGCACTCAGTGGACTGACATGAATCATGGCTCCAACACGAGAGATGTCAATTGAAACAAAGGAGATGATTATCATACTCTTAAAAGAAGGTAAAAATCATCACGCAATGTTGCAAAAGATGTTGGTTGTTCACAGTCAGCTGTGTCTAAAATCTGGACCAAATACAAACATGGGAAGGTTGTTAAAGGCAAACATACTGGTAGACCAAGGAAGACATCAAAGCGTCAAGACCGGAAACTTAAAGCAATATGTCTCCAAAACAGGAAATGCACAACAAAACAAATGAGGAACGAATAGGAGGAAACTGGAGTCAATGTCTGTGACTGAACTGTAAGAAACCGCCTAAAGGAAATGAGATTTACATACAGAAAAGCTAAACATAAGCCATCATTAACACCTAAACAGAAAAAAACAAGGTTACAATGGGCTAAGGAAAAGCAATCGTGGACTGTGGATGACTGGATGAAAGTCATATTCAGTGATGAATCGCGAATCTGCATTGGGCAAGGTGATGATGCTGGAACTTTTGTTTGGTGCCGTTCTAATGAGATTTATAAAGATGACTGCATGAAGAGAACATGCAAATTTTCACAGTCATTGATGATATGGGGCTGCATGTCAGGTAAAGGCACTGGGGAAATGGCTGTCATTACATCTTTAATAAATGCCCAAGTTTACATTGATATTTTGGTCAGTTTTCTTATCCCATCAATTGAAAGGATGTTTGCGGATGATAACATAATTTTTCAAGATGATTATGCATCCTGCCATAGAGCAAAAACTGTGAAAACATTCCTTGAAAAGAAGACACATAAGGTCAATGTCATGGCCTGCAAATAGTCCGGATCTCAATCCAATTGAAAATCTTTGGAAGTTGAAGAAAATGGTCCATGACAGGGCTCCAACCTGCAAAGCTGATCTGGCAAGAGCAATCAGAGAAAATTGGAGCCAGATTGATAAAGAGTACTGTTTGTCACTCATTAAGTCCATGCCTCAGAGACTGCTTTAAAGCCAGAGGTGGTGCAACAAAATACTAGTGATGTATTGGAGTGTTCTTTTGTGTGTTTGTTTTTCATGATTCCATATTTTTTTCCTCAGAATTGAGTGATACCATAATTTTTTCCCTCTGCTTGGTCTGAAAAAAATTACCCTGACTGAGTGCCACATTTTTTATCTTAATTTCTTTTTGTGTTTCTTAAAGCCCTAAAGTTGCCATTTGGAATGACTGACTTTAGTTTTGTGCCATGTCTGTGATCTGATTTTTTTCAACAGCATTAAACAACTGAATGAACATCCTCTGAGCCTGGTGATTTCATAATTTTTGCCAGGGGTTATAGATGCTGTGATCCATAGCGATCACGGCACATAGAAGAGAGGGAGAGGCAGTTGTGCACTCACCTTTGACGGCCTCCGAGATAAGGTCTGACGTGGTCATGGCAGCCGGAGATCACATGATGACCTCCGAGGCTGCCAGGTACGGTGGCCTGTTAGCCATCAACTGAGTCTAACAGGAGATCTACCAGTGTAAAACTGACATCCGGTCTCATGCAATGCAATACATGTGTATTGCATTGCATGAGACCTGTGATGATAAAAATATTCCCATAGCGGGACTAAGTGAGAAAGTTAAAAACAGAATGTTTAAAAATTGGGTCACTTGAGGGGGATTCAGCTGTTCTAGTGCTTAAGGGCTCTGTATACGTAGTCCGCAAACTATTCTACAATAATTTGTTCTCCAAAAGCGAAATAGTGCTCCGTCCCTCCCGGGTGTCGCCGTGTGCCTAAGCAGTACTGTACAGCCACATATGGGATATTGCCACGTTCAGCAGAAATTGTGTGATACATTTCGGCACCATTTTTACCCATTGCCTTGTGTGAAAATGTAAAATCTGAGGCTAAAACTAATTTTTTTTGTGATAAAAATATAATTATTTTTTTCTTCGCTGCCCAATGGTATAAATTTCTGAGAGTCATATATGGTGTCAGTTTGATCACTGCATCCGTAGAGGAATTCATTGAGAGGTGTAGTTTGTAAAATGGGGTCACTTATGGGGGTTTCCTGCTGCTTTAGGACCTCAGTCTCTCCCAGTGGGTCATGGCACCTGCAAACCACAACAGTAAAATCTGCACTATAATATGACAATATTTCCCTTCTGAGCTTTGCACTGTGCCTGAAAAGTAGGCTTCCAGTATCCATTGTTTCAGATGCTGCACATCTCGTATCTTGATGGTCTGGTGTGGTATATGGGGTACAAAGATAGTGGGGCCATTCTTCATCAATGGAAACCTCAGTGCCACTGGATATCTGAAATTGCTGCATGATGATGAGTTGCCCTCTTTATGCACTGAAGATGGCACGTTCCCTGAGTTTTTCCAACAAGATGGTGCACCACCACATTATGGGTGTCAGGTCTGAGCATTCCTACATGAACAGTTTCCTGGAAAGTGGATTGGTTGTCGTGGGCCAGTTGAATGGCCACCAAGGTCTCCCGATCTGGCCCTTTTAGACTGTTATCTTTGTGGTCATCAATACAATTGTCTATGCTGTGAAGATACGAGATGTGCAGCATCTGAAACAACGGATACTGGAAGCCTGTGCTAGCATTTCTTCTGCATGTTGCTATCAGTGTGTCAAGAGTGGAAGAAGAGGGTTGCATTGACAATCCAACACAATGGGCAGCACTCTGAACACATTTTATAAGTGGTCATAAACTTGTAAAAACTCGTGAAAGAATAAAGTTAAGTTAAAACCAAGCACACCATTGTTTTTCTTATGAAATTCTCAATACGTTTGATGTGTCACATGACCTTCTTCTCATTGAAAAAAATAAAGTTGGATCCAAAATGGCCGACTTCAAAATGGCCACCATGGTCACCACCCATCTGGAAAAGTTTTCCCCGTCCCTTATACTAATGTGCCACAAACAGGAAGTTGATATCACCAACCATTCCCATTTTATTTAGGTGTATCCATATAAATGGCCCACCCTGTAGTTTTAATCCTTCTAACTTCCTAACCAAAAAAAATTGTTTAAAAAATTGTGCGGATGTTAAATAACTATTTTGTGTGACCTAACTCTCTGGTTTAAGGGCATAAAAATTAAAAGTTTAAAAATTGCAAAATTTTCCCAATTTTGCCAAATTTCTGATATTTTAAAAAATAATCGAGTTACCGTATTTTTCGGACTATAAAGTGCACCAGACCATGAACATAAGACACACCTACCTGGGTTTTAGAGACTGAAAATAGAAAAGAAAGTTTAAGCAAAAAATGTGGTCATGATGCTCTGTTAAGGGGGATGGGGTCTGCCGCTCACACTGTTAAGGGGTAATGTCCCCCAATTCTGTACTAATATCCCCCATCCTAGTAAATATGCCTCCCTCCTTCCTGGTATACATGGCCCTCATCCCCATCCTGGTATGCATGGCACCCCTCATCCCCATCCTGGTATGCATGGCACCCCTTATCCCCATCCTGGTATGCATGGCACCCCTTATCCCCATCCTGGTATGCATGGCACCCCTCATCCCCATCCTGGTATGCATGGCACCCCTCCATCCCGGTATGCATGGCACCCCTCCATCCCGGTATGCATGGCACCCCTCCATCCCGGTATGCATGGCACCCCTCCATCCCGGTATGCATGGCACCCCTCCATCCCGATATGCATGGCACCTCTCCATCCCGATATGCATGGCACCCCTCCATCCCGGTATGTATGGCACCTCTCCACCCTAAAATTTTGGAGGAAAAAAGTTTCTTATAATCCGAAAAATACGGTATATCTAGAAAAAAAATTACTACTATCATGAAGTACAATATGTCACAAAAAACAATCTCCGAACCACTGGGATATGTTGAAGCGTTTCAGAGTTATTACCTCAAAAAGTGACGCTGGTCAGAATTGAAAAAAATTGGCCTGATCACAAAGGCAAAAACTGGCTCTGGCGCGAAAGGGTTAAATCTATAAGTTTAAAAAATATCTATTTCTGCTCTTTTTATTAAAAACACAAAATTCTACTGTGGAAGGGCTAAGAAAATGTACTTGTGAACAAATCTTTTGCAAATTATCCAGATATCAAGAGTTTCCAAAAGGTAATTCTGCCCAACTATGGTACATTGGGTAGTAAGAAAAGGGGAGTCAGTGTTTCGCAGGTCTATATTACAGCTCCACAGGGTTTATTACCCCTCTCCCAGGACCTTGTAAGGTGAGGCTCCATAGCTAAGCTACAGTATGGAGATTGGTGACCCCATATCTGGGCAGATGAGTTCATTACAGCTTCACACAGATCTTTACCCGGCGTTTCTAAGCTTCTGAGTAGCAACCTGACTAGTAATATTATTATACAAGATTTGATCATTTATGAATGACTGGCCGGGCAGATCTGGCATTCTGCAGACTGGAAAAGCTGGGGAACAACCATTATATAAAATATGAAAAAATAGAAAATATTAGCAATGTTCTATAATGGTTAATTTTTACATAACACTGGTTCAATTCACTTGATATTAACCCGTTCATGATCTTGTGATTTTCTATCTTTGCACTTTAGTTTTTTTTCTCCTCTTTTTTCCAGAGCCATAACTTTTATATTTTTTCAATATAACCAAGGGCTTGTTTTTTGCAGGACAAGTTGTACTTTTGAATGACACCATTTTTTTGAAGTGCTACTTTAGTGAAGTAAAAATAATAAATTTAGGATTTTTTATCTTCGTTATTTTTTTATAGACTTTACATTTATCATATTGCGGGCTACAATTAAGATAGAGATGGGAGAGGCAGCATTTTGTTCAGAATTGTACAGGCTTTAATTCGACATGTCTTAACCAAGTTTGTTATTTTGTTTTCGAGGAGTCAAATTCTAAATTTTGATGGGCGATTTCGGGAAAACTGTGTTTTGTAAAAAAAAAATAAAAAAAATGCGTATGTGTTACTTGTGTTATTGGTTACATTCCTTCAGGGATTCAAGTTGGTATTTCTGTAGGATCATATTTTGTTGTGTGATTTTCTAAATACAGTCTCATCCTAGTCATAGGTTTAATGCTAAACTAAAAGAATCAATATTTTAACACCTTTTTAATATACAGTTATACATGTAACAACTTTTTTTTTATTATTACTTCACTAGACATTTCCTTTTTCCAGTTTAAAAAAAAAATGAAAAAAATACAGTAAAATCGTCCAGCGATAAAATAAAACATTATGAATTGGTCTGAACAATTAATAGTACGTCTTTACACTGATCTTTTCTCAATAATTTGTTCTCTCTTCTGGGTGAAATGTAATCTTGTCCACAATCTCTTACTAACAATGGCCGTTTCCTTTTGTGTCAGTATGTACGCCTGTTATGGGGTTTGGGTCCACTTGTGTTAATATCTGATTTTTGGTTACTTTCAAAATGTCTGCTTTCTTGGATACACAAAGGATGGTGATGGACCAGAAGGTGCAGAAAAATGGCTTTACTTCTTCATTGTCCTAGTCTTTGGAGAGTCCATTAGCCAGCAGCCACCAGTGCTGATCATACTCACAGGTCACATATCCAGTTATATCATCCATCGCCAATCTTGTGCCACCTTCAATCACTTCATGGACTTCACTGTCATTTCTGGATGAAAAAATCCTTGTTTATATTTTTGTTTCACTACATGGAATTAAAGTGTTAGTTCCTTTGATGGGTTCTGCTTTTTGTAACCAATGTTTTAACAAACTTTCCTCTTCTTCTTAGTCCTGGTTTGTACAGTACGTGAACTGGATGTTAGGAATATTTTTCTCACTCAGTTGGAAAAGTTGCATGGGTGTTAAAATTTGGTCTGAATGTGGTCTATGGAGGCTAGCTTGAGCTGCTAGACATTTCACCGTGCCTCCTAAACCATCACATACACCTTTTGCCAGGAGCTGAATGGCAAAAAAGTGCCATTCAGCTTTCACTCCAAAATGTTTCTTGTGATGGCATACAATTATAAGGTTTCTCCTATTTTTATACTGTGCAGAAGAGTCATCCGAGGAGTAGTAGACCTTGTTCAAACTTGTTAGGATGTCAGTTTTATCACTGAAATCAAATTTTTTTGGAACAAATGAACAGCTGTTGAATCATGAAGTAAGCACTCAGACATAAAATACATAAGTGTAGTTCTGATATCTGACTGTAAGCAGAGTCGGCTTATTAGTAATAAGTTATTACTATTCAGCTAAGCAGACAACAGACCGGATGCTGCACTTATTGCACAGGGCGCTGAGGGAGACATTGCACGGACCAGCCCCTGAAACCAGCATCACTGATGGGCGGCAAACAAAGCAGGGGAGAGTAGGGATGTCCCAGTCCCCTCCTTTTCGATGATCTTCGTTTCAGTGTGGAAAGGGAAGTGACAGCAGTTTCCACATTTTTGGGTTCACTGTTAAGCCCACGGCTGTGTGCAAATCCACTACTGATTGTACCTGGGACAAGTTGGTATGCCACTTGGTACTAAAGGTAATATCATCCAAATACACCGATACATACTTCTGATAAGGCTCTAACACTATGTCCATCAGCCTCTGGAACATGGCCGAGGCTGCATGTAACCCAAAAGGCAAGACGACCTAGTGATAGAGACCCTCCGGCGTTATGAAGGCTGACTCTGTCCGAGGCACCTGCCAGTAACCCGTGGTGAAGTACTGGGCCTGCCCCAGTCTCTCAATCAGCTCGTCCACCCAGGACATTGAATAAAGGTCAAATTTCAACACTTTATTACATTTTCAGAAGTCGTTACAAAATCATAACGATCCGTCCAGCTTCAAAACCAGTTACAATGGGGCTAGCCCGCTCCCTCCTGGACTCCTCGATAACTCCTAGCTGGAGCATTTGTTTTTCCTCAGCTGCGATGGCTTGTGTCTGGGCCTCTGTGACAATGTTATGTTGGATCACAGATGTTCGGCCAAGCAGTTCTGAAAATTACGTCCGTATTCCGCAGCACCAATTTCTGAGTCTCCCGTCGCTTCTGTTTAGAGAGTGTGTCACTTATATTTACCTCTCCCCTGGCCATTGTCGGAGGGTCCCCAGACGATACGACCGGAGTCGCATCCGTAATCATACATTCCCAGTCTTTCCTTGCTTATAGCAAATTTACGTGATATAGCTGTTTGGGTTTTCTCTTCCCAGGTTGATATACTCTCTAATTCATCTCCCCAACCTTTTCCCGGACTTCATATGGCCCTTGCCACTTGGCCATGAGCTTACTTTCTGCTGGGGGCACTAAGACTAATACCTGATCCCCTTGGACATTGACCATACCAGGGGTGCAACAAAGTGCCATTAGTTGCATAAGGATTAAAAGTGAATTTAGGCTGTGTACCCACGATGCGTTTTTCAAGCGTTTTTGCTGCGTAATTTTCCGCAGCGTAAACGCTTGGGAAACGCATGGTAAGCTTTCTGCCATGGTCCCCTATGCAATTCCGCACTTTCAATGCCCATGCTGCGGATTTTTCTGCAGCGTTTATGCTGCTCTCAAAAATCCGCAGCATGTCCATTAATTTTGCGGAAGCGCTGCGTTTTCGCCGCCATTGACTTGCATTAGAACGCGCCAATTCTGCAAGACTGCTTCTGTACATGCTTAATTGGCGCGTTGTAATGTCTGGATGGTACCCGAGTGTGGAGAAGAGAAGACTCTCATCCACACCCAGGTACCATAGAAACTGTAAAAAAAAGAATAAAATAAAAAATAAAGATTATATTCACCTACCGACAGCCCCCGGTCTCCTTCCCTGTGCTTGCCAGCAGACTGAAGGACCTGCGCTGACGTCACAGTCATGTGACAGCAGGTCTTTCAGTGCAGTGTCCCGCGATCAGCTGGCAGCCAGGAAGGAGCGCAGCAACACACGCCGGGCCATCGGAAGGTAAGTATCAAGGTTTATTTTTTTATTTTTAACCACTCTAAAGGTCACACTATATAAATCCATGCTGTTTGCATGGATTTATATAGTGTGACCTAGTTGTCAAGCACTTTCCAAGTGATGCTAAAATCGCTTTGAAAGCACTTGTCAATCCGCATGCGGAAACGCATGTGAATCCACATGTATTACGCTGGAAAAACGCATGTACAATCCGCATGCGTTTTTTCTGCCAGGGAGATGCAGAAATGCTGCAGAAATTTTCTGCTTCATTTCTGCATTGTGGGCACATAGCCTTAATGTAAATGATTAAGTAGCTGAATTTCCATTTTGGGGTAACAAACTCCTTTTGAGAGATTCCTTGCAGTTACTTTGCATGTTGATTTACTTTGTAAGGACACAAGTGCACACATTTCAGATTTTGTCACCTTTTTTCTGTGCAGATTTGTCACAAAACCTAAAGGGTTTCCCGATGCCAGGAAAGTGACTGAGAATCCTGACGTCTCCTGCACATGTTACTTGTTTGTGACTTGCAGGTTTGGTGAAGATATAATTCTGCAGGATGTCAATTCTGTCAGCGCTTTTGCTGCAGATTTCACCCACACTGATGAGTGGGGAAAAATCTGCACCTATTTACAGCATTTTCCAGACAAGAGATGGAGAAACCAAAAGCTTAATGTGTGCACACAGCCTAATAGACGTCATTACTAGTGTTGAGCGAGCATGCTCGACACTGCTCGTTACTCGCCCGAGCATCTCACTACTCGGGATGTTCGGCGAGCACCGAGCATTTCCGGGTTACTCGGGCAGGAGCTCGGGTCTCCGCCCTGCATGTTTGGCGCTCTTTACAGAGCCAATGAACATGCAGGGATTGCCAGCCAGTCACTGTAATGCCGCAGCCATGCTGTTTGTGGGCATTACAGTGATTGGCTGGCCGCCCAGCGTCACCTCGAGTATTTAAAACCGGGCGCCGCCATCTTGGACTCAGTCGCCCGGGATCACACAGTCTAGGGAAAGTGCTGCTGATTTAGGGAGAGATATATACTGCGAAATAGTTAGTGTAGGGTCTGTAAAAGCTGCCAGATCAAACAAACCGTCCTTCTCAGGACTAATATCCATCCCAGATATCAGGCAGGCAGGCTGTATAGGAAACGCAGTGGTTATACCAGCAAACGCTGCATTACAGTCCTGTGTGCTCCTGCTGCTCAAATTGCTAGACTTAGCTCCAGGTCTCGGGGGCCAGGAAAAATCCTTTTTTTTTTCTTATTCATCTAAATCCTCTTTTTTTCTCCGCTAGAAGTGGTGGAAGAGGAGATCCCATGTAGCGATGCCCAAATATTTGAACAGCCACGGCCACAGGAAGGCGACGCTGGCGCAATTTGTCACAAGAGGTGGACGATGACGAGACACAATTGCCACGAAGTGAGGAGGAGGATCGTGGTGCGGAAGTGGAAGAGGAGGACGTGGTGGATGATCTAGTAACTGACCCAAGGTGGCAGGAGGACACGCAGAGCGAGGCGAGCAGCACACAGGGGGAGGGAGGCAGAGCACCCCAACAGACAGGAAGAAGCAGTGTGGTGGCTGCACACAGAAGGCGGGCAACCGTTCCCCGTAACACCAACACGAGGGACGTTGCCAGTACAACCGGTAGGTCTTCCAGAGTCTGGAATTTTTTTAAAGACTCTGTTGATAACCCCAAAAAGGCCATTTGTACCACCTGCCATGCCAGTGCCAGCAGGGGTGACAAAAGTACCAGCCTGACCTCCACCAACATGATCAGGCACATGTCAGCAAAGCACCCGACTTTGTGGGGCGAACCCCAGGGTCCACGACCAGTGTCAGCGGGTGTCACCACTGCTTTTTCCGCCGTTGTGCGTGTAAGAGAACCCCCTGTTGTGCGTGCAAGGCAATCCCCTGTCCATACTGCATGCAAAGATTCCCCCTCCTCTCAGTCTTCACTTGTTATGGCAGTTTCTCAAGAAACAGCATCAACGTCCACGTCAGCGTTCAATTGTCCTTATCCCAGACCTTTGAACGAAAGAGCAAATTCGCAGCCAACGCCCCACAGGCCACAGTCCTAAATTCGCACATTTCACGACTGCTTGCGTTGGAAATGCTGCCTTTTAGGCTGGTGGAGACGGAATCCTTCCACAACCTTGTGGCGGTGGCCGTCCCTCGGTGCTCGGTCCCCAGCCGACACTATTTTGCTCGGTGTGCCATCCCCGCACTACACAAGCATGTGTCCCAAAACATCTGCCGTGCCCTCAACAACGCAATTACTGGGAGAGTCCACCTGACAACGGACACGTGGACAAGAGCTTGTGGCCAGGGACGGTACATCTCTCTGACGGCACACTGGGTAAACATAGTGGAAGCCGGGAACCAGTCGGACCTTGGGAGGGAACACATCCTCTCCACACCGAGGATTGCGTGCCCTATGTCAGTCAGAGTTGCCCCCACAGTGTACAGCTCCTGATGATCATCCTCCTCATGTTCACCCTCCATCTCAGATATCACCGCATCAGTTACAAGCTGGAAGCACTGCCGTACTGCCTCCGCCAAGCAGCAACAGACTGTGCTGAAACTCATAAACTTAGGTGATAAACCTCACAGTTGTGGACAGCTGTGAAAGAGCAGGCAGATCTGTGGCTGAGACCGCTGAACCTACATCCAGGCATGGTCGTGTATGACAATGGCCGTAACCTGGTGGCGGCTCTGAGGCGAGATCACACACGTACCATGCCTGGGTCATGTGCTTAAGCTCATGGTTCAGCGGTTTCTTAAATCGTACCCCGAGTTGCCAGATCTGCTCGTCGAAGTACGCCGCCTGTCAGCTCATTTTCAGAAGTCGGCTACAGCTTCCGCCGCCCTTGCTGTGTTGCAACAGCGTTTGCAGCTTCCGTCACACCGACTTGTGTGTGATGTCCCTGACGCGCCCCTGGGCCTGAGTCGCGCAGCGTTGCGCACGCGGGAGCCTACCCGGAGCCGGATCTGATAGGGGTAGTAGTCTCGTGGCGGTGACCCGGTCCGTGCCCAGGGAGTCAGACTAAGTGGCGGTGTATTAGCAGTAGATGTAGGACGACTACGCCACCCGTTGAATGCAGCTATGGAGCTGCCGCTGCAGGGCAGACCGCTGAGGCCGGTGGAAGGATGGTGCAGCGTGGATGGTATAACCCCCAACGGGAGGGGTATGGCCTCAGGGCAGCCGACGTGGATGATGGGGGTAGCAGGAACCACTCAGAGACGATGCGGTGTAGTTCAGGGTCTTTACTGGTGACAAAGATAGACCCTCCCGGAGTACTGGCTAGCGGTCGGGGCCTGGTCAGTCCTTGAGCAGATGGGATCCCCCTTGGCCAGGTGGAGTTGTAGGCCTCCCCAACTAATTGTACTCTTCTGGCTACCTTGCTAGAGGCGGGTAAAGGTAGCCCACGTCCCTGAGTGTACCGTGTGGTGCTCACCCGTATGGCCGGTGACTCGGGGCCTTCTAGTGGCTTCCGCTCCACGACGGCGGTGCTGGTCCCACGCGTGTGACCGTGCCTTCGGGTTTCTTGGCCAGAGGACCTGAAATCCCCTGCCGGTCGGTTTCTGCTGCTGGGTCAGGGTTAGTCCCCACAGCCTCGGACTCCGGGTCCGGTGGTAACTCTTCAATCAGGGCGAGCTCTTCAGCTGCCAGCCCCTGATTCCTTTTAGCACGACTTCCTCAGAGCTCCTGATCTTTCTTTCCTATAGCTGCTTCTCCTCTTCTTTCTCTACTCTTCTCTTCTCTTCTCTCTAACCCTGCCTCAGCCCCAGTTTTATATAGGGGAAGTTCTTCCCCTCCCAGGACTGGGCAGGAGGTGTGGCATGCATAGGATTCCTGACCAAGAGACCTCCCACCTGCTCTCAGACATAACATTGCTATTACTGTGGAGACCAGACCCCTGGGGTGCCACATCCCTACACGTTGGAACTCTACCCTCCACATGTTGCAAAGGATTTGTGAGCAGAAGAGAGCAGTTGTAGAGTACCAGCTGCAACAAGGCCGTCAATATTCAGGTCAGACTCCACACATAAGACCTCAGGAGTGGACCTGGATGTCTGACATATGTACCATCCTGACAATCTTTGAGGAGTCCACCAAGATGGTGAGTGGCGATGACGCCATCATTAGCGTCAGCATCCCACTTGTCTGTCTTTTGCAACGCACTCTGCAGAGAATTAAAGAGGAGGCATTGCAGCCAGAGTATGATGAGATGGATCAAGAAGCCGTAGCGGGCGATTACACACAGCCCAGCCTCATCTCATCCCAATGTGCATTGGGGGACCATGAGGGAGAGGAGGAGGAGGAAGAAAAACAGGAGCTGGTATCATGTTCTTTAGACTGTAGTACCTGTACAACTGTCATGTCATCGGTTTAGCGTGGGTGGCCTGAGGACGGGGAGGAGGAGGAGATCATGGTCAGTCGTGATCTTGGTGAGCACACGGAAGTCTTGCCCGTTACCAGTCTGGCACGCATGGCTGACTTTGTTACGCTGCCTTAACCGTGACCCTCGCGTTGTCAAAATGTTGGGTGACAGTCATTACTGGTTGGTGACACTTTTAGACCCCCGCTACAAGGAGAACTTTCACTCTCTTATTCCTGAGGTGGAGAGGTCTACAAAAATGGGGCAGTACCAGAAGGCTCTTGCTGCAGAACTGTTAAAAAAAAAATTCCCATCTGAACACGCTAGCGGCAGAGGTCACAGTTGGTTGCCCAACCAAGGCGTACAGGCGAGCGAGACGCAACTCCAATCCAGCAGAGGCAGGGGAACACTGTCAACGTTCTGGGACAGTTTTCTGAGACCCACCCAATTTACAGGCCCTGAGGCTCAGGGTACTCTCACAAGGAGTGGAAAGTTTCAAAAGATGGTGAGGGGGAGTACCTTGCCGACCGTACCAGCGTCCTCCGTGATTCCTCTGTGCCTTTTAATTATTGGGTATCCAAGCTGGACACTTGGAATGAACTTTCTCTGTATGCCTTGGAGGTCCTGGCCTTCCCCGCCGCTAGCGTGTTATCGGAGCGTGTTTTTAGTGCCGCTGGGGGAATTATAACTGATAAGTGTTAGAACTCTCCTGTTAGGTTTTTTCTAGTTTGCTTGTCACATGACCTTTTTTGCCTATTTAAACCTGCTCCGCCCTTCTGGCCTTGCTGGACTTCATTGTAATTTCAACTCTTTATCTAGCCAGGTGCTTTGTTACCTTACTCCGTCAGTTTAGCTAGGTCTCTTGACCTCTATTTTCTATGTTGTTTTGTTTGTCCTTTTCTGCTACAATTTCTGTTAGGAGGTGTCCATCTTACTCCCAGTCCCTAGTTCTTGTAGGGATCCCTCCCTCACATCTATAGTCTTCGTACAGACTAGCTGAGGACTTTAGCGGGTCTGATCACAGGATCAGGTTCCTCGCTACAACGTAGCGGGTTAAGCTTAGTTCTATTGTAGGGACAGATCTCCTGTCTTTCCTTAGTGCTTGTAGCAGATCATAACAGTAAGTCCAGCCCAAAAATATCTCTTAAGGAAAGACTTCCCATTTCCATCATGGTGTCGGTTCAGGATTTGGCTCAATGCCTGCAGGGACTCTCTCTGGAGGTGGCCGAGCTCCAACAACACGTGAGTAGCTGTTCTGGAGCACATTTTGTGGAGCCAAAGGTACGTTTGCCTGATTTATATTTTGGTGATCAAGAAGATTTTTTTTCCTTTTAAAAATGCTTGTTTATTATATTTTCGTTTGAGACCCAGATCCTCTGGTGATGAATCACAGCGCATAGGGTTCATAATGTCACTTTTGCGCAAAGAACCTCAGGGATGGGCCTTTTCTCTCCAACCTAGTGATCCATGCTTTAGATCAGTGGATAGTTTTTTTTCTGCTTTGGGTCTGTTGTATGATGATCCTGATCGTGTCTCATCAGCTGAGACTGAATTGAGACGTTTGAGGCAGGGATCAGGTAATGTGGAAAAATATTGTTCTCACTTACGTCGGTGGTCTGCCCAGGTGGGGTGGAACGATTCAGCTTTGAAAAGTTTGTTTCTTGCGGGGCTAGGTGAAAGGGTTAAGGATCTGCTGATTGCTTATCCCACACCTGGAAACTTGCAGGAGGCAATGCAATTAGCTATACGGGTGGACAGGAGACTGCGTGCAAGGGTTAATGAGAGTAAAACCTCTGCCATGTCAGCTCCGAGTCTTGAGAGGGTCTGTACTGACATTGGAGAGCCGATGGAGATTGGGGCGATGGCACCCCGCTCTCAGGAAAAAGACCGCAGGTTTTCTGAAGGTTTGTGCTTTTATTGCGGAAAATCTGATCATTTCATTAAGAACTGTGTGCTTCGTATGAGCAAAGAAAAAAAAAAAGGTCAGTTACGCCCATATAGCCTGTTTAAATACTAAGCGGGTATTCCTATCTGCTACTACCGTTGCTCAGGAAGAATTAATTGAATTTCGGGTATTTGTGGATTGTGGTTCTACTCTGAATGTGATTGATGGGGGGATTCTTGGAAAAACTTAAATTAAAACCCAAACCTTTGTCATCCCCTATTGCTGTGGTTTCCGTCGATGGCTCTCCCTTGAAGAGTGTTACTCACAAGGTCTGTGAATTTCCCCTCACTATTAATGGTGTTCACCAAGAGAATTTGGATTTGGTAGTATTAAATAATTTGCCTTGTCCAGTAGTTTTGGGGTTGCCCTGGTTAAAATTGTACAATCCTGTACTGGATTGGTCTACCAATGAAATTAAGTCCTGGAGCCCTAAGTGTTATGACAAGTGTTGTAACGGACGTATTGCTGCGGTGGAAAAAGGGGAATTACCTGTACCTATTTAGGATTTTTGGAGAGTTTTTTCTGAGGATGAGTCACAAATTTTGCCTCCCCATAGAGACTATGATTGTACCATTGAATTTGTCCATGGAGCGACTCTTCCTAAAAGTCGTTTATTTAATCTTACTATTCCTGAGAGAAAGGCTTTGGAGGAATACATACAAACGAGCTTGGCCGCCGGTCACATTAGGCCTTCCAAGTCTCCTGTGGCTGTTGGATTTTTTTTTGTTAAAAAAAAAGGACGGCGGTTTACGTCCTTGTCTGGATTTTCGTGAGATTAATAAAATTAATATACGCAATCCTTACCCACTGCCATTGATTCCTGATTTGTTTAACCAGTTAGTGGGGGCCAAGTGGTTCTCTAAAATTGATGTCCGGGGGGCATACAATTTGTTGCGCATGAAGGACGGTGATGAATGGAAGACTGCTTTTAACACTCCTGTGGGTCATTTTGAGAATCTGGTTATGCCTTTCGGTCTTACCAATGCACCAGCATTTTTTCAGAATCTTATTAATGACATCCTTAGACCTTTGATCGGCAAAAATTTGGTTGTGTATTTGGATGACATTTTGATTTATTCAACGGATCTGGAGTCTCATTGGCGGAGCGTACGTGAGGTATTACAGTTATTAATTGACAATTCGCTTTTTGCTAAGCTGGAGAAATGCGAGTTCGCTGTACAGAGAATTAGTTTTTTGGGCTACATTATCTCCAGCGAGGGCTTTGAGATGGACCCGGTGAAAGTTCAAGCTGTGCAGGAATGGCCTAGGTCTATTGGTTTGAAATCGATACAGAGGTTTTTGGGTTTCGCCAATTAATACTGAAAATTTATTAAAAATGTTTCTATTATTGTCAAACCACTGACCGATCTCACCAGGAAAGGTGCTAATGCGGTTCAGTGGACTACTGAGGCCATTGAAGCTTTTGTGTTTCTAAAGGAGAGGTTCAGCTCTGCTCCCATCCTTATGCAGCCTGATGTGACTAAGCCGTTTTTGGTTGAGGTTGATGCTTCTTCGGTGGGGGTTGGTGCGGTGTTGTCTCAGAAAAACAAGGATGGAGTACATCCCTGTGCTTTTTTTTCAAAAAAATTTTCTGAGACTGAACTTAATTACGATATTGGTAATCGGGAATTGTTGGCTATTAAACTCGCATTTGAACACTGGCGTCATCTCTTGGAAGGTGCTGAATTTCCCATTCAGGTTTTCACTGATCATAAAAATCTGATCTATCTTGATGCTGCCAAGCGCTTGAATGCCCGTCAGGCTAGGGGGGCACTTTTTTTCTCGCGGTTTAATTTTTCTGTTACTTACATCCCGGGTACCAAGAATGTTAAAGCTGATGCTTTGTCTCGCAGCTCATCTCCCATGGTCGGTGCTGAGGAGGAGGAGAGCATTTTACAAGAAGGTGTTGTGATTGCTGCATTGGACTCCGTTTTGGAAGATGAGATTCTTAAAGCACAGGAGAATGCCCCATCTAACACTCCCCATGGGAGGTTGTTTGTGCCTAGGACCTTTAGGAGAGATTTGTTTGTTGAGTGTCATGAGTCTCGGTTGGCAGGTCATCCAGGAATTTCTGAGACCAAGAGACTTGTGGGTCGCAGTTTTTGGTGGCCTGGATGGCAGAAGGAAGTTATTAAGTGGGTGCGTCAATGTACTGTGTGTGCTAGATCTAAGTCTTCACATGCTCCTGCTGCGGGATTGCTTTGCCCTCTGGAGGTTCCTAGTGCACCTTGGACACATCTGGCTATGGACTTTATTACTGACCTTCCCCCCCTCTGAGGGATTCACGGTCATCTGGGTGGTCGTGGACCGTTTTAGCAAGATGTGTCACTTGGTTCCCTTCATCAAACTGCCCTGCGCTAAGACACTCGCTAAGGCCTTTGTCAAGGAGATTGTGAGACTCCATGGCCTTCCTACTGACATTGTTTCTGATAGGGGACCTCAGTTCGTGGCTCGTTTTTGGCGTGCCTTTTGTGACAGGTTGGGAGTTCATTTGTCATCTTCATCTGGATATCATCCTGCGTCTAATGGTCAGACAGAAAGGAAGAACCAGGATGTTGAGCAGTTCTTGCATTGTTTTGTGGCAGACAATCAAGAGGGGTGGTCTGAGTTTCTGCCACTTGCTGAATTTGCTCTTCACAACCATACATCCTCTTCTGCTGGGTGTTCGCCTTTTTTTTGTTGTTCTAGGAGACATCCGTCTTTTGGGTCATTCTCCAAATTGGTATTGGCTGTGCCTGAGGAGGAGAGTTTTTCCGGTGATTTGGAAAGAGTTGGGACAGATGTGCGTGGTAATCTGCAGGAAGCTAACAAAAAATCTAAGAGGTACTTTGACAGGAAACGTCAAAAGGTTTTGTTTACGGCTGGTGACATGGTTTGGTTGTCCTCTAAGAATCTGCGGTTGAGGATTCCTTCTAAAAAATTGGGTCCCAAGTTTGTAGTGCCCTTTAAGGTGCTTCAGGTAGTTAACCAATCTGCTGTTAGGTTGGAGATTCCCACCTCCTGGAAGATTAATCCGGTGTTCCATGTTTCTCTATTGAAAAAAGCTGATGTATCTGATAGAGACGCCACTGCCACTGTTCCTCTGGTGGTGGAGGACGGGGAATATGAAATTTCCCGCATCCTTAATTCTAGACGGTATAGAGGGAGTTTGCAGTATCTCAACCCTTGGAAGGGTTTCGGTCCCGAGGATAACTCATGGGTGAGGGCGGATGATGTTTCTGCTTCCAGACTTGTCAGAGCATTTCACAGGAGGTCTCCTGATAAGCCTGGGCCTAGGGGATCCGGAGGATCCTCATAGAAGAGGGGGTACTGTTAGAACTCTCCTGTTGGGTTTTTTCTAGTTTGCTGGTCACATGACCTTTTTTGCCTATTTAAACCTGCTCTGCCCTTCTGGCCTTGCTGGACTTCATTGTAATTTCAACTCTTTATCTAGCCAGGTGCTTTGTTACCTTACTCCGTCAGTTTAGCTAGGTCTCTTGACCTCTATTTTCTATGTTGTTTTGTTTGTCCTTTTCTGCTACAATTTCTGTTAGGAGGTGTCCATCTTACTCCCAGTCCCTAGTTCTTGTAGGGATCCCTCCCTCACATCTATAGGTCTTCATACAGACTAGCTGAGGACTTTAGCAGGTCTGATCACAGGATCAGGTTCCCCGTTACATCGTAGGGATTAAGCTTAGTTCTATTGTAGGGACAGATCTCCTGTCTTTCCTTAGTGCTTGTAGCAGATCATAACAATAAACGCACTCAGCCATGTGAGGATTTTTTTTTTTTTTCAGAACGAGTTGTAGTTTTGAATGATGCAATTAATTTTGCTATAAAACATACATTATAAAAGAGGCAGCCATACTTGCCAATACCTAGTCGCAATACTAATATACTACGGGATGTATCAGCCCTCAGGTGGAGACAGAGCTGGTGCAAAATACTAATGAAATAACCACTCTCACACCTACCATTTTTTTTTTGGACCATAAGACGCACCTAGGTTTTAGAGGAGAAAAAAAAAATTGAAGCAAAAAACGTGTTCATGATGCACTTTTAAGGGGGAGGAGGTCTTCTTCTGACACTGGTATAGGGGTAATGTCCCCCAATTCTGACAATATCCCCCATCCTGGTATGTATGCATGGCACCCCTAATCCCTATCCTGGTGTGCATGGCACCCCTAATCCCTTTCCTGGTGTGTATGGCACCCCTAATCCCTTTCCTGGTGTGCATGGCACCCCTAATCCCTGTCCTGGTATGCATGGCACCCCTCATTCCTGTCCTGGTATGCATGGCACCCCTCATCCCTGTCCTGGTATGCATGGCACCCATCATCCCTGTCCTGGTATGCATGGCACCCCTCATCCCTGTCCTGGTATGCATGGCACCCCTCATCCCTTTCCTGGTATGCATGGCAACCCTCATCCCTGTCCTGGTATGCATGGCACCCCTCATCCCTGTCCTGGTATGCATGGCACCCCTCATCCCTGTCCTGGTATGCATTGCACCCCTCATCCCTGTCCTGGTATGCATGGCACCCCTCATCCCTGTCCTGGTATGCATTGCACCCCTCATCCCTGTCCTGGTATGCATGGCACCCCTCATCCCTGTCCTGGTATGCATGGCACCCCTCATCCCTGTCCTGGTATGCATGGCACAACTCATCCCTGTCCTGGTATGCATGGCACCCCTCATCCCTGTCCTGGTATGCATGGCACAGCAATCCCCATCCTGGTATGCATGGCACAGCAGTCCCCATCCTGGTATGACCCCCTCATCTTTATCCTGTTACATATGCCCCCATCATCTTTATCCTGGTATGTATGGCCCGCTCATCTTTATTCTGGTTTGTATGGCCCCCTCATCTTTATCCTGGTTTGTATGGCCCCCTCATCCTTATCCTAGTATGCATGGTCCCCGTAATCCCCATCATGCTGCACATATAAAAAAATAAATATATAAACACTCCTACTCACCTTTCTTCTCTCCTCCAGCGCTGACGCCTGTCTGCCCGCACTGATCTCCCCATGTGAGCCGCGCATGGCGTCACTGCCATGCGCGGCTCACAAGGAGAGATCAGCTGTCGGAAGTCACTGCTCCCCGCGCCGGGACTGTGTGCGCGGGGATCAGTGACTTCATGCTCCTTCATAGCCGGCACACAGCTTAGCCGCGCTGCGGCTCCTGCTGCTGCCGGGTTATCTCGTGTGCCCGCTTATTAAAGGGAATGAATATTCACCCCCTCCCCACGCCCATGGGCATGGAGAGAGGTTAAATATTCATGCCCTTAACAGCGGGCACAGGCGATTCCGGCAGCAGCTGCGGCTACACTGTGTGCTGCTATTAAGGAGCATGAATATTCAGTGTTCCCCATGGGCGTGGGGAGCAGTGAATATTCATTTTCTTTAGCAGCGGGGACAGCGTAGGCTGCTGCCTCCTGTGCCCCGCTCCTCCACCGCTACAGCTCCCCACAGCACAGTATATATACTCACCCCTCCCCAACATTCGGACTATAAGATGCACCCCCCATTTTCCTCCAAAATTTTGGAGGAAAAAAATGCGTCTTATGTAGCACCCTGAGGATTCGGCTGCTACAGGAGTATTACACCTCAAGCCAGAGGTGTGGTATTCCACTCCCGGGTAAGGATGGAGTGTGGAACTGAGCTCAGTAGGCTGCATGCACTACATACATCCCATTTCCGGGGGACAGATCAATGGTACTCCCACTAGAGAAATGTGCAGGTACGACAGTGTCTGTCCCTGGCTGGAGTGGGAGGGGGGTGGAACATCCCAGTAGTGTAGGGGCAGATAGGGGGAGCAGTCTGGGTAATGCTAGGAGCTCATTGGGTGCTGGTCACCTGAGCTCACACATAGAGGGAGTATATAAGGTGGGAACCATCTTAGATCAGGGTCAGACAGGCAGACAGTTACCAGTCAGTCTTTGTAGAGGAAGAGAGCAGAGGAGAAGAGCAGCTCCAAGGCCAAGAGAGAGAGAGAGGAGAAAGAAGGACCCAGAGGGGGAGAAGAGGGAACCCCAAGAGCCCAAATACAACCAGAAGGGTGAAGGGTTGGCACAAGGGTACCGGATCCCAAGCTGGTGGAGGGCACTAATCCTCAGCCAGAGACCGGAGGTCGTGGGCAGGATCTGCCACGACCCCCCCACTAAATCCACCCGGAAGGCAAACCAAGCATAGGGTCAGGGAACCCAGAGACAAGGGTTTTACCAACAAGAGGCCCGAGGGAGCCGGACATAGGTGGATCCCTGGTGGGGAAGGCCAGAGAGAAGGAACGTCAGAAAGGGAGCTCAGGATCACGCTCCAGAATTACTTGGGGGTTGGCCGAGTCCAGGACCTGGTGGACGCAGCACGGCTCGGGCGGTCACTCAAGGCCGGAGTGACCAACACAAAAGCAGTAAGTAAAAACCCTGAACTGCACAGCCCGACTCTGAGTCTCATTACCATCCTCACTGCACCTCCACAACCACCATCCTCTGCAACTGACCCCCTGAGGCTATACCCCTCCCGTTGGGGGTTATACTACCAGAGCTGCACAAACACCACCAGCCTCAGCGGACCCTGCTGCAGCGGCGGCCGTATTGACCGCAAATCAACGGGTGGCGTAGTCGACACTAAAGAACATCCAGCAACATCTGTAGGACTGCCACACACTGAGCTTGACACCCTGGGCACGGACCGGGTCACCGCCACTCGGAGACTACAACCCCCATCTGATCCGGCTCCGGGTATCCCCCAAACAACACTGGCCCAGGGGGCGCGTCAACTTTGGCGTAGTCGGCAGGATAACGTGCCCGCAACAACCGGGTACTGCGTGCCTGAAGAAAAGTTCACCGTTACCTCAAAAAGAAGTCTCCCACCGGTTCCGGAGGGTCCCCGCCAACGGACCCCATCACAGGTCGATTCCCGCCGGTTGTCCGCCATTTGCAGCTTTTTCCCGCCATCCATGGAGTTTCCCGCCACTGGGAGACGATTCCCGCCATTTCCAAAGATTTCCCGCCTTGGAAGAGCGGACGCCATTATGGGCGTGCCAGAGGGTGGCAAAAGGCCACCTCCCATCGTGGGCCAGGTCGAAGAATGGCGCCAAAAGCGGAAACCGCGCCCACCAACAGAGACTGTGATGCTGGAAGTGTCCATCAGCGTGAGAGAACTGCCCCTGGAACTGAAGTTGCCCCGGAACCACCCTCAATGTGGGCGGAGACAGAACAAAAGAAAGAAGATGGGTGCAGCCTGGAGAAGTCTGGAGAGAGCGCACCCGGAGACAAGAAGTCTGGAGAGGAGTCCAGAGAGAACACACCCGGAGATGGAAGGAGAGACAGGCAGCACCGACCCAGTGGTCAGGAGCCTGCTGCAAGCAACAAGCCCACTAGGCTTAGTGGAGGTCCTGGCACAGCTCCCCCGAGACCGGGAGTGTGCACAGACCGCGCTGGAGGGCCTCGCACGGAGGATGGCCCGGGTGCAGCGGGAGACGTTGGCGGAGTGGAGCCGAGAGATGGCCCAGCAGACCGAAACCCGTCAGCGGAGCACGCCACCCGAGACGAGGAGACAGACCGCCTCTGAGGATGGTGCAGGAGGACTCAAGGCCGGAGACGGCGCCGAGAAGGGAGCTGAACGGACGGAGGCAGGTAAAGGGGACGTCTCTACCCCGAGCCGGGAAACCGCGTGCCTGCCCCAGCTCCCCGTCGCAGAGCCCGAAGTTCCCCCTGCCGTGCCCGACGCTGCATCGTCACCGCCGCAGACTAGGCCTCAATCGGAAACCGCGGCCGCGACCCCTGTGACGTCACGCGCTTCGACCCTGAGCGCGGCAAAGCAGGAAATACCATCGGCCTGGTCGCAAGGCCTAGTACACCCGGGCGCCGCAATTCCAACAGCGCCCCCTACCTCCGCGGAGCCACCGGCCTGGTCGCAGGGCCGAGTAACCACGGGCGCCGCCGTTCTTACGGTGCCCTTTTCCTTTAGGGTGCCCCAAGCCTGGTCGCAAGGCCTGGTCAATCCGAGCGCCGCTACCACCACAGCGCCCATAACATCTAAAGTACCACACCTGGGTGAAGACCTGTTCGCCCAGCATACGTGCCCGGATGGGCAGCCCTTCATATGGCCCCAGGAGTACTATGAATTGGAACTCCAAAGGGCGAGGCCCCTGTGTGAGCCCCTGATTCCGGCTCCGAAGCCCGCTAGGAGGACCCAGCCCCCGCTAGAGGAGGCACAGTTTGAGTGGGACCCCACCGGAGAAGACCTCATGGGGTTCACTCAGGAGACTCGGGCGGCCGCAGCGGAGCGTGCAGAGTGCTGCCGGCAGCAGCTCGAGGTCTTCGAGAGGGAGCGGAGAGAGAGGCGGGTCCGGGAACAGCAAACGCAGATAAGGAGCGCGGAGCAGAAGAGCCGGACCAGGAGAGATCCCCGTGCAGCGCATGGTCCCCGTACCACCGGGACTGTGATAAAATTCAATATGCAGCACGGATGGGGCTTTATAAGAGACCACCACACCCCCGGCGACGTCTTTGTCACCCGCAGAGACGTAGAAAGCCATCTGCCGGAGGGACACAGAGGTCGTGACCTGTACGTAGGGGACGAGGTCACGTTCACCCGGCACAAGTGTGCCAAAGGACCCTACGCCCTCAATGTGCATCGCCTGACGGAGGAGGAGCTGCGGTGTGAGGAGGAGCAAGAGGACCCGGACGGGTCTGAAGAATCTAAAGAAGGAGCAGGAGGACGCCGTCGTTGAAGTACGGTAGAGAGAGACTGTAAATGGTTACCCGTCGGGGTACCAGAACTGTTGCTGAGTTACATACGTTCCCCGTTGGGACAAAGAGTGAACTTAAACCCGTGTGTCCCCTATCCCTTAACAGCCATCCCTTTTTCCCACTGGCCGAGGACTGAGAGCGGCCATATCCCCTTGTATATAGTTGCGCCTCCTAAGGCGCCCCCTACTGGTTTTATAGGAAACCGTGTTTCTAAAAGAGACTGTCGCACTTTACCCGGTCACAAGTTGCACCGTGGCCGGAGGAACAAGAATGTTTCTAATGAGAAGTTTTATATGAAAAGTTTTATGATATATATATATGATGTTTTATATGTTATGTTGTTATGAAAAAAAAAAAAAAATTATGTTTTGAAGTTTTATTCTCTTACAGCCCGAGGACGTGCTGTGATTTACCAGGGGTGAATGTAGCACCCTGAGGATTCGGCTGCTACAGGAGTATTACACCTCAAGCCAGAGGTGTGGTATTCCACTCCCGGGTAAGGATGGAGTGTGGAACTGAGCTCAGTAGGCTGCATGCACTACATACATCCCATTTCCGGGGGACAGATCAATGGTACTCCCACTAGAGAAATGTGCAGGTACGACAGTGTCTGTCCCTGGCTGGAGTGGGAGGGGGGTGGAACATCCCAGTAGTGTAGGGGCAGATAGGGGGAGCAGTCTGGGTAATGCTAGGAGCTCATTGGGTGCTGGTCACCTGAGCTCACACATAGAGGGAGTATATAAGGTGGGAACCATCTTAGATCAGGGTCAGACAGGCAGACAGTTACCAGTCAGTCTTTGTAGAGGAAGAGAGCAGAGGAGAAGAGCAGCTCCAAGGCCAAGAGAGAGAGAGAGGAGAAAGAAGGACCCAGGGGGGGAGAAGAGGGAACCCCAAGAGCCCAAATACAACCAGAAGGGTGAAGGGTTGGCACAAGGGTACCGGATCCCAAGCTGGTGGAGGGCACTAATCCTCAGCCAGAGACCGGAGGTCGTGGGCAGGATCTGCCACGACCCCCCCACTAAATCCACCCGGAAGGCAAACCAAGCATAGGGTCAGGGAACCCAGAGACAAGGGTTTTACCAACAAGAGGCCCGAGGGAGCCGGACATAGGTGGATCCCTGGTGGGGAAGGCCAGAGAGAAGGAACGTCAGAAAGGGAGCTCAGGATCACGCTCCAGAATTACTTGGGGGTTGGCCGAGTCCAGGACCTGGTGGACGCAGCACGGCTCGGGCGGTCACTCAAGGCCGGAGTGACCAACACAAAAGCAGTAAGTAAAAACCCTGAACTGCACAGCCCGACTCTGAGTCTCATTACCATCCTCACTGCACCTCCACAACCACCATCCTCTGCAACTGACCCCCTGAGGCTATACCCCTCCCGTTGGGGGTTATACTACCAGAGCTGCACAAACACCACCAGCCTCAGCGGACCCTGCTGCAGCGGCGGCCGTATTGACCGCAAATCAACGGGTGGCGTAGTCGACACTAAAGAACATCCAGCAACATCTGTAGGACTGCCACACACTGAGCTTGACACCCTGGGCACGGACCGGGTCACCGCCACTCGGAGACTACAACCCCCATCTGATCCGGCTCCGGGTAATCCCCAAACAACACTGGCCCAGGGGGCGCGTCATCTTATAGTCTGAAAAATATGGTACTATTCATGTAGGGGATTAGAAATGCACAGGATAAGGCTTGTATAGGGCGCCAGTCACACAGATACATGTAGTGCAACATGCCAACTTGCAGCCTATTAGTGATGCCAAAGCTATTACAGAATTTCCCCAAAAATGAGCCCTAGCATGATTTTACAGGATTTTTGGAGGATGCTTGACATATAGGCCCTACTCCAAAAATAAACCTTAGTTAGTCAGGGCTGGCGTTAGGAGAGGGGAGCAACTGGGCAATTTATCAGGGCCCCTACTCTTTAGGGCTCCCTAAGCATTTCTATTCCAAGGCTGCTTAAGGACCTTTGGTGACATCATAGTCATGTGACCATAATGTCAGCAAAGGTTCTTGAACTGTGGGAGCCTAGAGTAACTGAAGAGTAGATAGACTGGTATGTAGGGGGGGAGACTGGACAATTTCTCTAGGTTCCCACTCTGAGGCCCTCAGCGTTTCTATTCCAAGGTTCAGACTACTTAAGGACCTTTGGAGAAATCACTGTCCTATGACCCTGATGTCACCAAAGGTCTTTTAACAGAGGAAGTCTAGAGGAGCTGAGACAGGCTGGTATGTATGTGCAGTGTGTGTGTCTGTGTATATTCTTGTGTATGTGCAATGTGTGTGATATGACATGATTATTATATATGGATAAATGAAGACATTCCCTGAAAATAAGCCCTAACCCATCTTTTTGAGCAAAAAATGATATAAGACCTTGTCTTATTTTCTGTAAAAGATGCTAGATCAGGCGGTCTGCCGAGCACTATATATGTGCACCCTACAAGAACAGACACATGGTTTCCACCAACACTACAAAAGCCTGGCTGCATCCTGCAAGGATGGAAAATTATGTAAGGTATTAGTTAATATTTTGACCAAAATATGTAAGCCTGCACCTACGTCAGGGGTCCTCATTGTCTTTCCAGCGAAAAGACAATATAACGTATTGGAAAACCAGATTTAACGCTGGCAGTAAAATGTTTTACCTCACAGAAAGAATAAGGCTGTGTGCCCACAATGTGTTTTTCAAGCATTTATGCTGCGGAATTTCCGCAGTATAAACGCTTCAAAAACGCTTGGTAATCCGCCCCCCATGGTCCCCAATGACAAGACGCACTTTCAATGCCCATGCTGCGGTTTTTTCCGCAGCGTTTATGCTGCGCTCAAAAATCTGCAGCATGTCCATTAATTTTGCGGAAGCGCGGCGTAATCGCCGCTATTGACTTGCATTGAGACGCATATAATCCGTGTCAGTACATTTGTACTGACGGATTATATGCGTTTCTATGTGCGGATGGTACCCAGGTCTGGAGTAGAGTAGACTCTCATCCAGACCTGGGTACCATAGAAACTGTAAAAAATAGAATTTAAAATAAAAAATAAAGTTTATACTCACCTTCCGATGTCTTCCCGGTGTTTTGTCTGCTACGTCCAGTGACTTGCAATGTTCGCGTGGTTGTGAAGGACCTGCCATGACGTCACTGAGTCATGTGACCCATCACATGGCTCAATGACGTCACCGCAGGTCCTTCACACCACCGCGAGCAGTGCAAGACACTGGACGGAGCAGACAAAACACCGGGAAGACATCGGAAGGAGAGTATAAACTTTATTTTTTTTTATTTTTCACCATTCTTATTCTCTTTTTTAACTAACTTGGTCACACTACTATAAATCCATGCCCGTTGCACCAAGGTGGACAAGTTGTCAAGCACTTTTCCAAGTGATGCTAAAATCGCTTGGAAAAGTACTTGATAACCCGCATGCAGAAATGCGCATGCAAAGATGCTTCACAAACGCTTCTACCTGGCGGGAAAAACGCATGTAAAATCCGCATGCGTTTTTCCTGCCAGGGAGAAGCGTAAAAAATATGCAGCATTTCTGCATCGTGGGCACATAGCCTCAGCCTCGATCCCATGCTGTCCTGTCTGTATACTTGCTTTTGCTTCATTCTCTGCCCAGGAGCTGTGGTTCCTGCACAGTCAGACAGCCATTACACAGTATACGATTATCTCCACACATTATATTTTTACACATCCAATTGTGGAACTTATTAATCCAATGTATGTTGATTAAAATGTACTTTAATATGACAACCCCTTTTGAACTTGGAGGGACCCTTTACTGCCGTGCAGCAATCATAAATGCCCAAAGGCAAAACCCTCTTGGGGAGGGGAGAATAAGTGAACATGTTTGTTGGTAATGCCTCAGTGTTGTTGGACACGTGCACTTATTGGCACTTGCAGTAATCGTTGTTTATGGCTACTTGTAGCATCTGCACAGTGGAAACCTACCTTACTTAAAGGGGTTGTCCGTACTTGGCCAGTGCCAGTCTCTTGAATGAAATTGGAAAACCCTATACTTACCTCCCACACCAGTGCCGTTCCAGCAGTGTTGGCGCCAGGTCTCTCGGTGCTCACGTGACAATATGAAATCTGCAGCCAATTGGGGGGTGTGATCGTCCACTCTGATGAAATAATAAAGGCAACAGCCGGCGACATAGTGTCATGTGAGTGCCAGGAGACCCGATGCCTAATATTGCTGAAAAGGCGCCAGTGCAGGAGGTGAGTATAAGCCTCTCTTATTTAACATGGAGAACTCAGGCATTTAGGATGGGGTTGTCCAAGTAGAACTCTTGTGTATATTATTTAGCCAAAATTAAAATATACCAAATATCCACATGTGCAAATACCGTATATAAAGCCTTTTACTCCAAATTCCGTTATTTCTCCTCTGATCTCATCAGTGGCCGTTCATTCAAAGCCACAAATTGTTTGTCTATCCTGATATCTTGTGGAACAGCCTGGCCTCACATGGGTTCTCCTCCCTCTTATCTCGGACCCTCAGTATTGACACCCTCACTTTTTTCATGCCCCTACATCTTTATATTTAATGGGGAAAGACTACCAGGAAATGTAGTTTCTGATCACTTGAGTCTTTTCTAATGTGATCGGTTTCATTATACCCTTATACCATCCACAGCAGTATACGAAAAGGAGTGTAGGTGTGAGTTGTGCAGAGGTAGTGGCTGCACCCAGGCACTGATGCGGAAATCCCAGCTCCCCTCTGCCCATTACCGTTCACCAGTTTTATATGTGATGCATGGTGGTTCAGCAGACAGATTCTAGGGCAAAATAACTACTAAATAATGTCATGTTATAATGACAGATCTGTCACAAGCAGTTTTTCAAGTTGTAGAGCAATAACGTGAATCTCCCCAGTTGTTCTTTCATAACCATATTCACCAGCATTCATAACCATATTCACCAGCATTCATAACCATATTCACCAGCATTCATAACCATAGTCACCAGCATTCATAACCATATTCACCAGCATTCATAACCATAGTCACCAGCATTCATAACCATATTCACCAGCATTCATAACCATATTCACCAGCATTCATAACCATAGTCACCAGCATTCATAACCATATTCACCAGCATTCATAACCATATTCACCAGCATTCATAACCATATTCACCAGCATTCATAACCATAGTCACCAGCATTCATAACCATATTCACCAGCATTCATAACCATAGTCACCAGCATTCATAACCATATTCACCAGCATTCATAACCATAGTCACCAGCATTCATAACCATATTCACCAGCATTCATAACCATATTCACCAGCATTCATAACCATAGTCACCAGCATTCATAACCATAGTCACCAGCATTCATAATCATAGTCACCAGCATTGGCTGCAATTTCATGAAACCTCATTGTGCGCTAAGGGGATAATATATCATCTAGACATATTCAGAGATAAAGCTAAAATACAACACCAATAGCACAGTAATAATGGCGATCATTTATTGAAAGCAATGTAATATATAGAAATTTTTTATTTTTCCATGTATAATGTAGCCAGCAAGGGTGAGTCTATTTTAGCTTTTAATAATTATTTGCTAAAATAAAGTGGCTGACATTACAAATTATTGCCTAAATGGGCACAAAGCTGCCAGTCAGCGAGCAACACTGACCATAGCACTGGATAGGGGAAAGCTGTGGACCCCGTATAGCCAGGTTGACAATCGCACCAAGGACGGCTGTAGATGCCGCAGTTGTGTCCTGTAATTCATGCGTCACATCTCCCAACAAGGATTCCAGAGTTTGGATTTTATGACTTCACTTCTGAATCCACCTGGGGAACGTGGCACAGGGGCCTCATTGCTGCTTATGCTCCATCCCAGTTGGCACAGAGCAGACTGCCAGTGGTCACGTTGGCAGTGGAGCAGCAGCTTTCAGCCCTCTGTAAGTAGGTCAGATACATTGTGTGACTGCTTTGCCGCAGATCAGCACATATAGAGATGGAGGTAATAGGAAGATGTGGAAGAATGTTCTTCAGATTGGCAGGCCAGCCATGCTTGTTACTGATGACATGAAACATGATGATGTTGGCATTTTGAGTGCAGGTAGTAGGAGCTGATGGTACAGAAATAAATGAACTCCAGTAGATAGTCTTGCGTCAAGATACAGGAGGATTAGATGGTATGACGGTATTATGCTGTTTCTCCGCTTAGTGGTAAGTTGTGCTCCATGCTGGACCCACAAACGGGAAACTCGTGAAAATCCTCTGTTCTCTAGCAGGAATTGTCTCGTTCACGCCATCACTGCGCGGTGCTGGGATCTGCTGTCTCATGGTGACATACGGGTTCCTTCCTATAATAACTGGAGATGGCGCTTTTCCTGTCCTTATGTCTTTCCAGTTTATATTTGAAAAGAAGGGGTGCGTTCTGATTTTTCCATTAACCCCTAGCCGGACATAATGGTCTTTGCAGAGTAGTTTGGACATAATGTCCATAGCATCGTGGTCAGTGAGGTTTTCATATGATGGTTCTTCGTACAAGACATTATTCACAATCTCTTCAGTGGTGTCTCCTGGAAATGGTGAGTCTTGGAAAATCATGTCGTACAATATGACTCCAAAGGCGAACCAGTCCACACCTTCACCATAAGCGTCTCCCATGATCATTTCTGGGGCGCCATACCCAGGTGTTCCACTGAAATCTCTGGCATTAAATCTCTTATCAAACTCGTATAGAGATAGTGCAAAATCAGTAATTTTTATGTGGCCGTCACCAGTCAGCAGGATGTTATCCGGTTTTAAGTCCCGGTGAATGATGTCATTGCTGTGCAGGAATTGTAGGCCACAAACGATTTCTGCTCCTATAAATGTTACAGGTTCCTTCAGGGGAATGGTACTATATATATAGTGAAGCAGATCCCCTCCACTGGCCAGCTCGGTGACAAAATACGCATGGTTTTCCGTATGAAACGCGGCATGGCAATGGGTTAGGAATCTGCTGTTGTGGCTAAGCTTCAGGACATGGTGTTCTACAAGGCATTCAGGGAAGGAGATTAGGCTTTCTTTCTTAATGATTTTAAGGGCCACACTTTCTTTCCTTATTTTATCAGTGGCCAGCATAACCTTCCCATAACTCCCTTGTCCAAGTATGCCATGGCAGATAAACTTATCCCTGGTGAGAGGGACAGTGGTCTTTATTTTTTTGCTACTGGGGCCACTACATTCACCTGAGATGTCATCTTGACTGGTGGCTGGATCTTCATGATGTTTCCTTTTTCTCCCAGTTCTCTTCTCTTCTGCTGCACTTTCATTACCTTTCAGGTTAATGATCCTGGTTGGACCCAAAGTACTCAGTTTTTTTAGATTATCAGCTCGATTTGTGATGTATCCCACAAGCTTTTCACATCTGTTTTGTACAGTGTCTAGGAAGGAAATATTCTGGGTTCCCTCATTGACAGGTAATACCTGACCAACCTGCCCAGATTTCTTGGAATCCATCTTCCTTATCTTTGCTGGAGGTTCCTGGTTATTTCCAGTGTCTTCTCCATCTGGTGTTTCTTTCCTTTTTCTCTTTCTATTCCCTGTAAAGTCCATGTTGCATCACGCAACAACAGGGCAATTATCCAAAAACGTATGTAAAATTATCAGAGAATGCAATCCACACGTATATTGTAGTCAAAGCCAACTACAACTAAAGCTCAATGGCTGCAGTCAGTTGTTTATGGAACTTTGTGGAATGTGATGTCACTGTGCCGGTGATGTCACACTCACTGTGATGTCAGCAGATGTATGTGAGTGTTCCATCTCTGCTGAACGTGAAAGTCTCGGAAGGGGCGGGGCTTAGTCACCATTGACTATAATGGAGTCTGTTGAGTGGGTAGTATTTAGTGACCTGAAGCTGGAAATCAGTGGGATAAATGACATCAGGATTCAGGAATAAGTTACAGTAGTTTTATATTTGTTTTAATTTATTTTATACAAAAAAAGAGCATGGACCGCACCTCCAAAAAAATCATACAGTGATCTAATGCCTCTCAGCAAAAATATACATAACTGAACATGAGGTTCTTAGTTTAACATTCTGATCAGACTGTATGAAGCCCACTGCCACGTCACGGCAAACCTCGTAGTGGGTCCTAACATTTCCTGCCTAAAAGGAGCGGCGCCATGTGCCAACCACCGCTACAGTGAGAATGCACCAGCAGGGCGGGCGGCCTGGTGCCTCACAGCATCCATGCTTCAAGACCGAGTCCCCATGACTCCAGGCCGCGGCGCCCCACAAGCACAAAACCACAGCAACAATGGCTGACACACTGCACCAACACCACATGAAAGGAGCATTGTGACTCACCTTCCTCAAGCTCTCAAGTGAGAGCAAAATAGGCTAGACCCTCTTTGCAGACTCCTGCTAATTAAAATTGCCTGTGCCAAATGGGATGAGTGCTGGTCCAAGAAAGGGAAAAGAATAAGCTGGTTCATTGACATGGCAGTGGGCTTCACACAGTCTCATCAGAATGTTAAGCTAAGAACCTCATGTTCAGTAATATGTATTTTTGCTGAGCGGCATTAGATCAAATGTATGATTTTTGGAGGTGCGGTCCATGCTCTTTTTTTTTTTTTGTATTTATTTTATGTTACATTATTTTGTGTAGGGCTGTGATGATATACATTTTTCAGTTCTTTTGTGTCAAATTTAAAGGAAAGTGTGTTAACCACTTCCTGACTGCCCACTGCACATAAACGTCCGCGCTTGCTGGGCTCTGTACATCGCCGATGTTTATGAACGGTCGGCGGTCTTTTAGCGCTCAGGGCCCCCAGGGTCCTGCACCCTGCGATTCCTGTGCAGAGCGATAGCTCTAACAGGTGACATCCTCGAGACCGGATTGGATCAGGTTCCAATAAAGTTAACCCTTTGCTATCTTCTACTACCCCTGGCAAAAATTATGGAATCACCGGGCTCGGAGGATGCTCATGCAGTTGTTTAATGTTGTTGAAAAAAAGCAGATCACAGACATGGCACAAAACTAACGTCATTTCAAATGGCAACTTTAGGGCTTTAAGAAACACTAAAAGAAATCAAGATTAAAAATGTGGTACTCAGTAAGGGTAATTTTTTTCAGACCAAGCAGAGAGGAAAAAATTATGAAATCACTCAATTCTGAGGAAAAAACTATGGAATCACCCTGTAAATTTTAATTTACAAATCTAACACCTGCATCAAATTAGATCTGCTCGTTAGTCTGCATCTAAAAAGGAGTGATCACACCTTGAAAAGCTGTTGCACCAAGTGGACTGACATGAATCATGGCTCCAACACGAGAGATGTCAATTGAAACAAAGATGATTATCATACTCTTAAAAGAAGGTAAGTCATCACACAATGTTGCAAAATATGTTGGTTGTTCACATTCAGCTGTGTCTAAAATCTGGACCAAATACAAACAACATGGGAAGGTTGTTAAAAGAAAACATACTGGTAGACCAAGGAAGACATCAATGTGTCAAGACCGGAAACTAAGCAATATGTCTCCAAAACAGGAAATGTACAACAAAACAAATGAGGAACGAATAGGAGGAAACTGGAGTCAATGTCTGTGACCGAACTGTAAGAAACCGCCTAAAGGAAATGAGATTTACATACAGAAAAGCTAAACATAAGCCATCATTAACACCTAAACAGAAAAAAACAAGGTTACAATGGGCTAAGGAAAAGCAATCATGGACTGTGGATGACTGTATGAAAGTCATATTCAGTGATGAATCGCGAATCTGCATTGGGCAAGGTGATGATGCTGGAACTTTTGTTTGGTGCCGTTCTAATGAGATTTATAAAGATGACTGCATGAAGAGAACATGCAAATTTTCACAGTCATTGATGATATGGGGCTGCATGTCAGGTAAAGGCACTGGGGAAATGGCTGTCATTACATCTTCAATAAATGCCCAAGTTTACATTGATATTTTGGACAGTTTTCTAATCCCATCAATTGAAAGGATGTTTGCGGATGATAACATCATTTTTCAAGATGATTATGCATCCTGCCATAGAGCAAAAACTGTGAAAACATTCCTTGAAAAGAAGACACATAAGGTCAATATCATGGCCTGCAAATAGTCCGGATCTCAATCCAATTGAAAATCTTTGGAAGTTGAAGAAAATGGTCCATGACAGGGCTCCAACCTGCAAAGCTGATCTGGCAACAGCAATCAGAGAAAGTTGGAGCCAGATTGATAAAGGGTACTGTTTGTCACTCATTAAGTCCATGCCTCAGAGACTGCTTTAAAGCCAGAGGTGGTGCAACAAAATACTAGTGATGTATTGGAGTGTTCTTTTGTATGTTTGTTTTTCATGATTCCATATTTTTTTGCTCAGAATTGAGTGATTCCATAATTTTTTCCCTCTGCTTGGTCTGAAAAAAATTACCCTGACTGAGTGCCACATTTTTTATCTTAATTTCTTTTAGTGTTTCTTAAAGCCCTGAAGTTGCCATTTGGAATGACTTTAGTTTTGTGCCATGTCTGTGATCTGATTTTTTTCAACAGCATTAAACAACTGAATGAACATCCTCAGAGCCCGGTGATTCCATAATTTTTGCCAGGGGTTATAGATGCTGTGATCCATAGCGATCACGGCACATAGAAGAGAGGGAGAGGCAGTTGTGCACTCACCTTTGACGGCCTCCGAGATAAGGTCTGACGTGGTCATGGCAGCCGGAGATCACATGATGACCTCCGAGGCTGCCAGGTACGGTGGCCTGTTAGGCTCAGCCATCAACGGAGTCTAACACGAGATCTACCAGTGTAAAACTGACATCCGGTCTCATGCAATGCAATACATGTGTATTGCATTGCATGAGACCTGTGATGATAAAAATATTCCCATAGAGGGACTAAGTGAGAAAGTTAAAAACAGAAAGTTTAAAAATTGGGTCACTTGAGGGGGATTCAGCTCTTCTAGTGCTTAAGGGCTCTGTATACGTAGTCCGCAAACTATTCTACAATAATTTGTTCTCCAAAAGCGAAATAGTGCTCCTTCCCTCCCGGGTGTCGCCGTGTGCCTAAGCAGTACTGTACAGCCACATATGGGATATTGCCACGTTCAGCAGAAATTGTGTGATACATTTCGGCACCATTTTTACCCATTGCCTTGTGTGAAAATGTAAAATCTGAGGCTAAAACTAATTTTTTTTGTGGTAAAAATAGAATTATTTTTTTCTTCGCTGCCCAATGGTATAAATTTCTGAGAGTCACATGTGGTGTCAGTTTGATCACTGCATCCGTAGAGGAATTCATTGAGAGGTGTAGTTTATAAAATGGGGTCACTTATGGGGGTTTCCTGCTGCTTTAGGACCTCAGTCTCTCCCAGTGGGTCATGGCACCTGCAAACCACAACAGTAAAATCTGCACTGTAATATGACAATTTTTCCCTTCTGAGCTTTGCACTGTGCCTGAAAAGTAGGCTTCCAGTATCCATTGTTTCAGATGCTGCACATCTCGTATCTTGATGGTCTGGTGTGGTATATGGGGTACAAAGATAGTGGGGCCATTCTTCATCAGTGGAAACCTCAATGCCACTGGATATCTGAAATTGCTACACGATGATGTGTTGCCCTCTTTATGCACTGAAGATGGCACGTTCCCTGAGTTTTTCCAACAAGATGGTGCACCACCACATTATGGGTGTCAGGTCCGAGCATTCCTACATGAACAGTTTTCTGGAAAGTGGATTGGTTGTTGTGGACCTGTTGAATGGCCACCAAGGTCTCCCGATCTGACCCCCTTAGATTTTTATCTTTGAGGTCATCTGAAGGCAATTGTCTATGCTGTGAAGAAAGGAGATGTGCAGCATCTGAAACAACGGATACTGGAAGCCTGTGCTAGCATTTCTTCTGCAGTGTTGCTATCAGTGTGTCAAGAGTGGGAGAAGAGGGTTGCATTGACAATCCAACACAATGGGCAGCACTTTGAACACATTTGATAAGTGGTCATAAACTTGTAAAAAACTCATGAAAGAATAAAGTTACGTTAAAACCAAGCACATCATTGTTTTTCTTATGAAATTCTCAATAAGTTTGATGTGTCACATGACCCTCTACCCATTGAAAAAAATTAAGTTGAATCCAAAATGGCCAACTTCAAAATGGCCGCCATGGTCACCACCCATCTGGAAAAGTTTTCCCCTTCCCTTATACTAATGTGCCACAAACAGGAAGTTGATATCACCAACCATTCCCATTTTATTTAGGTGTATCCATATAAATGGCCCACCCTGTAGTTTTAATCCTTCTAACTTCCTAACCAAAAAAAATTGTTTAAAAAATTGTGCAGATGTAAAAGAACTATTTTGTGTGACCTAACTCTCTGGTTTAAGGGCATAAAAATTAAAAGTTTAAAAATTGCAAAATTTTCCCAATTTTGCCAAATTTCTGATATTTTAAAAAATAATCTAGTTACCATATTTTTCGGACTATAAGATGCACCAGACCATGACCATAAGACACACCTGGGTTTTAGAGAAGGAAAATAGAAAAGAAAATTTAAGCAAAAAATGTGGTCATGATGCTCTGTTAAGGGGGATGGGGTCTGCCGCTCACACTGTTAAGGGGTAATGTCCCCCAATTCTGTACTAATATCCCCCATCCTAGTAAATATGCCCCCATCCTTCCTGTTATATATGGCCCTCATCCCCATCCTGGTATGCATGGCACCCCTCATCCCCATTATGGTATGCATGGCACCCCTCATCCCCATCCTGGTATGCATGGCACCCCTCATCCCCATCCCGGTATGCATGGCACCCCTCCATCCTGGTATGCATGGCACCGCTCCATCCCGGTTTGCATGGCACCCCTCCATCCCGGTTTGCATGGCACCCCTCATCCCCATCCTGGTATGCATGGCACCCCTCATCCCCAATCCTGGCATGCATGGCACCCCTCATCCCCATCCTGGTATGCATGGCACCCCTCATCCCCATCCTGGTATGCATGGCACTCCTCATCCCCATCCTGGTATGCATGGCACCCCTCATCCCCATCCTGGTATGCATGGCACCCCTCATCCCCATCCCGGTATGCATGGCACCGCTCCATCCCGGTATGCATGGCACCTCTCCATCCCGGTATGCATGGCACCTCTCCACCCCAAAATTTTGGAGGAAAAAAGTTCGTCTTATAATCCGAGAAATACAGTATATCTAGAAAAAAAATTACTACTATCCTGACTACTATCATGAAGTACAATATGTCACAATAAAACAATCTCAGAACCACTGGGATATGTTGAAGCGTTTCAGAGTTATTACCTCAAAAAGTGACGCTGGTCAGAATTGAAAAAAATTGGCCTGATCACAAAGGCAAAAACTGGCTCTGGCGCGAAAGGGTTAAATCTATAAGTTTAAAAAATATCTATTTCTGCTATTTTTATTAAAAACACAAAATTCTACTGTGGAAGGGCTAAGAAAATGTACTTGTGAACAAATCTTTTGCAAATTACCCAGATATCAAGAGTTTCCAAAAGGTAATTCTGCCCAACTATGGTACATTGGGTAGTAAGAAAAGGGGAGTCAGTGTTTCGCAGGTCTATATTACAGCTCCACAGGGTTTATTACCCCTCTCCCAGGACCTTGTAAGGTGAGGCTCCATAGCTAAGCTACAGTATGGAGATTGGTGACCGCATATCTGGGCAGATGAGTTCATTACAGCTTCACACAGATCTTTACCCGGCGTTTCTAAGCTTCTGAGTAGCAACCTGACTAGTAATATTATTATACAAGATTTGATCATTTATTACATAGTTTGTAAAGCCGAATAAAGACTTGCGTCCATCAAGTTCGACCTGTTAGTCCTGTAATTGCTACAGTTGATCCAGAGGAGCGCAAAAACCCCAAATGATTTAGCCAATCTTCACCTGAGGAAAAATTCCCTCCCGACTCTGAAACCAGCAGTCAGAATAAATCCCTGTATCAACCTACTATTTTATTTTATTTTTAAGTATACGTTGAAATCTGCCTGGTATCTAGAAATGCATCCAGTCCCCGCTTGAACTGGTGTAGTGAATCCGACATTACCGTCTCCTCACTCAGTGAATTCCATATTCTCACTGCTCTTACCGTAAAGAACCCCTTCCTATGCTGGTGCTGAAACCTTTTCTCTTCCAGTCTTAGTGAATGCCCTCTTGTTACCGTAATATTCCTCCTTTTGAATAAATCCCGGGCAAGGTCTCTATACTGTCCCCTAACATATTTGTACACATTTATTATGTCCCCCCTCAACCTTCTCTTTTCCAGGCTGAATAGTCCTAGTTTTGCCAACCTCTCTGGGTATTGCAGTCCCTCCATTCCCTTTATTAATTTTGTTGCCCTCCTTTGTACCTTTTCAAGCTCATTTATATCCTTTCTATATATTGGGGCCCATAACTGAGCACATTATTCCAAGTGTGGTCTGACCAGTGCTTTGTACAGTGGAAGAACAATGTTCTCATCCTTTGCAGCTATACCTCTTCTGATACATCCCATTACCCTGTTTGCCCTTACAGCAGCGGCCTGACTTTGGGCACTCCAATTTAGTTTGCTATCAATCAAGATGCCCAAGTCCTTCTCCATCTCTGGTTTCCCCAATGATTTCCCATTCAGTGAGTACTGGTGACTTCCATTTTTCCTTCCCATATATATGATCTTACATTTCTCCTCATTAAACCTCATTTGCCATTTAATGCTCCACCTACCCAGCTTATCCAAATCCCTCTGTAGGTCTGCACTGTCCTCTTTTATATTAATTGTTTTACATAACTTTGTGTCATCTGCAAATATTGACATTTTACTATTTATCCCGTTGACTGTCGTTAATAAAGATATTAAATAGCATTGGGCCTAGTACAGACCCCTGTGGTACCCCACTAGTGACGCTTACCCAATCTGAGTATATTCCATTTATAACCACCCTCTGCCTTCTATCCTTTAGCCAGTTAGCTACCCACTTGCAGACATTTTCCCCCAGCCCCATCATTCTCATTTTGTATACCAACCTATTATGTGGCACGCTATCGAACGCTTTTGCGAAGTCTAGATACACGACATCCATTGGTTCCCCCTGATCTAATCGAGAGCTAACCTCCTCGTAGAAGTCAATCAGGTTTGTTTGGCAGGAGCGATTCCTCATGAATCCATGTTGGTTCGGGGTTAAAAGATTATTAGCATCAAGATGCTCCGTAATTGCCTCTTTAATGAAGCTTTCAAAAATTTTGCCCACAACGGACGTCAGACTCACCGGCCGATAGTTTCCGGCGTCACTTTTTGCTCCCTTTTTGAATATTGGCACTACATTCGCCTGTCGCCAATCAAGTGGTACAGACCCAGTCTCAACAGAGTCCTTAAATATAAGATATAACGGTCTGTCTATCACATTACTTAGTTCCCTTAGTACCCGTGGGTGTATGCCATCAGGTCCTGGTGATTTGTTTATTTTAATGTTACTGAGGCGTTTCTGTACCCCAGCTTGGGTTAGATTTGTCATACTTAGTGGAGGATTAAGCTTGTCACTTCTCATTTCGCCTGTTAGTTCTTTTTCCTTTGTGAAAGTTGTCGAAAAAAAATTATTTAATAGGTTAGCTTTATCCTCATCTTTCTCTATGATTTTGCCTTCATCACTTTTTATCGGTCCAATATTATCCGATTTAATCCTTTTACTATTTATATACGTAAAGAACAGTTTGGGATTTGATCTACTTTCCCTAGCAATACGTCTCTCTGTTTCCTCCTTCGCTATTTTTATTTGTTTTTTACAGGTTCTCGTTTTTTCCTTGTAACACATTAGTGCCTCCTTACTGTTTTCCTGTTTTAATCTCTTGAATGCCTCTTTTTTTGCTATTTAACGCCCCTTTTACGTTCTTGTTCAACCATATTGGTTTCCTCTTATTTCTGGCCCTTTTATTCCCATACGGTATATACCTCTCGCACTGAGTATTCAGAATTCTTTTGAAGGTTTCCCATTTACTATTCGTATTCCTTTGATTAAGAACTTTGTCCCAGTCAATAAGTTGAAGGTTTTCTATCAGCTGATCAAACTTCGCCCTCCTAAAGTTTAATGTTTTAGTTGTTCCCTTATTGATAACCCTACTGAAGGGCATTTTGAAATTGATAATATTATGATCGCTATTACCTAGGTGCCCCCCTATCTGTACCTCAGTTATTCTATCAGGCCTATTAGTCAATATTAAGTCCAACACGGCCTTCCCTCTCGTTGGTTCCTGCACTAGTTGGGAGAGATAATTATCCTTAATATTTGTCAAGAACCTTTTTCCTTTCTGAGATCTACAGGTTTCTGTTTCCCAGTCAATATCCGGGTAGTTGAAATCCCCCATTACAATCACTTCATTATGTTTTGCTACTTTGTCTATTTGTCCTAATAGCAGACTCTCATTCTCCTCTGTTATATTTGGTGGCTTATAGCAGACCCCCAATAATATTTTATTATTATTTTTTGCCCCCTCTATCTCTACCCACATGGACTCGACCCCCTCTTCTCCCTCTCCTATATGTTCCCTTATTCTGGGCTTTAGACATGACTTTACATATAAGCAGACTCCTCCGCCTTTCCCCTGTTTCCGGTCCCTTCTAAATAAACTATAATCCTAATAAATTTACCACCCAGTCGTAGCTATCATCTAGCCAAGTCTCTGTTATACCTACGATGTCATACCTCTCCTCCGATATAAGCGCCCGCAGCTCATTCGCCTTATTGGTCAGGCTTCTTGCGTTGGTCAGCATGCAAGATAAAATTTTGGGGTTATTTAGCTTCCTATTCTTCTCTAGCGATCTAACTGTACTATCCTCACCCCCCTCTCCACCCTCATTATATTCTTTTCTCCCCTTCCCCCTTGCTTGCCTCACATCCCACCTATTTCCTTGGTCCCCCCCCCCGTCTCTAGTTTAAATACTCCTCCAACCTATTAGCCATCTTCTTCCCCAGCACCGCTGCACCCTCCCCATTGAGGTGCAGCCCGTCCCTACGGTAGAGCCTGTAGCCGACTGCGAAGTCAGCCGAGTTCTCCATGAACCCAAACCCTTCTGCCTTGCACCAACTCTTTAGCCACTTATTCACCTCCCTAACTTCCCGTTGGCGCTCCTGTGTGGCTCGCGGGATTGGTAGTATTTCTGAGAAAACTACTTTGGAGGTCCTTGCCCTAAGCTTCCTACCTAGGTCCCTGAAATCATTTTTAAGGACCCTCTATCTACCACTCACTTTGTCATTGGTGCCGATGTGGACCATGACCGCTGGGTCTTTGCCAGCCCCACCCAGTAACCTGTCAACCCGATCCGCGATGTGCCGGACTCGAGCGCCAGGGAGGCAGCACACCGTTCGGCGATCCCGGTCTTTGTGACAGATTGCCCTGTCTGTCCCCCTAATAATAGAATCACTCACTACCAGGACCTGTCTTGCCTGCCCTACACTTCCCCCCTCCCCCTCATTACTGGAGCATACACTCCCCCGGCGGTCAGAGGATCTGTCGTGCTCCAATAATGCCGGTTCTGAACCAGCCTTCCTATACTTCTTCCCTCTATCCCTCCTAACTGTTATCCAGCTCCCTGCCTGTTCAGCCTGCACTTCCCCTCTATGCTCCACCCCCAGTATTGACCCATTGAGTGTCTGCTCGGTGAGCAGCTAACTCCGTTCCATGTTGTCGATGCTCCTCAGTATCGCTATCTGAGCACTTAGATCCAGAATTTGGGCTTCCAAGTGCACAATATGCTCACATCTCTCGCAGCAGTATGGATCCTCGAGCGGTAGCTCACGGAATGCATACATTGCGCAAGATGTACACTGCACGGCTCCGGCCAAGATGGACGCCATTCTAAATATGGGGATACAGTCAGTATATATATACAAGTACAAAACACAATTATTTATATATAGGTCTATGGATGGGGATCAATTAGGGATGTGCAAGTGTATCAATTAGATATCGGCGGGGGATCAGTAAAGTATGGACGGGGGATCAATTAAGTATGGACCGGGGACTCAGCTGAGTAGGTCAGGTGCATTAATTAAGTATGGACGGTGTGTCAATTGACTATGGACTGGGGATCAATAAATATGGGCTGGGGAAATAATTAATTGTGGACTGGGGAATCAATCAATTAATTATGGACAGGGGGTTAATTAAATATGGATGGGGATAAGGCAAATAAATAGGGACTGGGGGATCAGTAAAAGTGGACAGGGGGAATCTATTAAATATGGACAAGGGGGATCAATTGATTATGGGCTGGGGGGGTCAATCAGTTAAATGTGGTCGGGGGATCAATTTAATATGGACGGGGGGGTCAATTTAAATGTTGTCAGGGGGATCAGTTAAATATGGACGGGGGGTTATCGGGATCAATTTAAATATGGATGGGGGGTGATCAATTAAATATGGTCTGGGGGATCACTAAAGATGGCCTGGGGAGTTGTATTAAATATGGATAGGGGGGAGATCGATCAAATATGGACAGGGGATTAATTTAAATAAGGCCGGGGGGGGGAGCACTTAAATAAAATACAATTACAATACAAATACAGTACAATATACGCTCGGGTTCAGTAGGGCCTCTTATCGTGGCCTCCTGCCCCTCACTCACCTCCTCTAGGGACGCTGCACGCTATCACAGCGCGCTCGCCCCTCCGGTCGCCTCTTACCGGTCCTCCTGGTCACCACCACCTGGCGCCCTCCGCCGGCCGGCGCTGCACGATATCACAGCGCTCTCTTGCGCTCGTTCCTCCGGTCGCCTCCTACCGGTCCTCCCGGTCCACTTGGTCACCTCCGCCTGGCTCCCTCGCCAGAGGGCCGCGAGCCGAGTCGGACCACGCCGCACGCCGCTCACCACAGCCACACCACAGCCCACGTGTTCACACCCCGCGCGCGCTCTCACTTCCGGTCACCTCCACGGTAGCGTTTAGATTGACTGGCCGGGCAGATCTGGCATTCTGCAGACTGGAAAAGCTGGGGAACAACCATTATATAAAATATGAAAAAATAGGAAAATATTAGCAATGTTCTGTAATGGTTAATTTTTACATAACATTGGTTCAATTTACTTGATATTAACCCGTTCATGATCTTGTGATTTTCTATCTTTGCACTTTAGTTTTTTTTCTCCTCTTTTTTCCAGAGCCATAACTTTTATATTTTTTCAATATAACCAAGGGCTTGTTTTTTGCAGGACAAGTTGTACTTTTGAATGACACCATTTTTTTGAAGTGCTACTTTAGTGAAGTAAAAATAATAAATTTAGGATTTTTTATCTTCGTTATTTTTTTATAGACTTTACATTTATCATATTGCGGGCTACAATTAAGATAGAGATGGGAGAGGCAGCATTTTGTTCAGAATTGTACAGGCTTTAATTCGACATGTCTTAACCAAGTTTGTTATTTTGTTTTCGAGGAGTCAAATTCTAAATTTTGATGGGCGATTTCGGGAAAACTGTGTTTTGTTAAAAAAAAAATAAAAAAAATGCGTATGTGTTACTTGTGTTATTGGTTACATTCCTTCAGGGATTCAAGTTGGTATTTCTGTAGGATCATATTTTGTTGTGTGATTTTCTAAATACAGTCTCATCCTAGTCATAGGTTTAATGCTAAACTAAAAGAATCAATATTTTAACACCTTTTTAATATACAGTTATACATGTAACAACTTTTTTTTTATTATTACTTCACTAGACATTTCCTTTTTCCAGTTTAAAAAAAAAAATGAAAAAAAATACAGTAAAATCGTCCAGCGATAAAATAAAACATTATGAATTAGTCTGAACAATTAATAGTACGTCTTTACACTGATCTTTTCTCAATAATTTGTTCTCCCCTCTGGGTGAAATGTAATCTTGTCCACAATCTCTTACTAACAATGGCCGTTTCCTTTTGTGTCAGTATGTACGCCTGTTATGGGGTTTGGGTCCTCTTGTGTTAATATCTGATTTTTGGTTACTTTCAAAATGTCTGCTTTCTTGGATACACAAAGGATGGTGATGGACCAGAAGGTGCAGAAAAATGGCTTTACTACTTCATTGTCCTAGTCTTTGGAGAGTCCATTAGCCAGCAGCCACCAGTGCTGATCATACTCACAGGTCACATATCCAGTTATATCATCCATCGCCAATCTTGTGCCACCTTCAATCACTTCATGGACTTCACTGTCATTTCTGGATGAAAAAATCCTTGTTTATATTTTTGTTTCACTACATGGAATTAAAGTGTGGTATTGCTTAGTTCCTTTGATGGGTTCTGCTTTTTGTAACCAATGTTTTAACAAACTTTCCTCTTCTTCTTAGTCCTGGTTTGTACAGTACGTGAACTGGATGTTAGGAATATTTTTCTCACTCAGTTGGAAAAGTTGCATGGGTGTTAAAATTTGGTCTGAATGTGGTCTATGGAGGCTAGCTTGAGCTGCTAGACATTTCACCGTGCCTAAACCATCACATACACCTTTTGCCAGGAGCTGAATGGCAAAAAAGTGCCATTCAGCTTTCACTCCAAAATGTTTCTTGTGATGGCATACAATTATAAGGTTTCTCCTATTTTTATACTGTGCAGAAGAGTCATCCGAGGAGTAGTAGACCTTGCTCAAACTTGTTAGGATGTCAGTTTTATCACTGAAATCAAATTTTTTTGGAACAAATGAACAGCTGTTGAATCGTGAAGTAAGCACTCAGACATAAAATACATAAGTGTAGTTCTGATATCTGACTGTAAGCAGAGTCGGCTTATTAGTAATAAGTTATTACTATTCAGCTAAGCACTTATCGCACAGGGCGCTGAGGGAGACATTGCACGGACCAGCCCCTGAAACCAGCATCACTGATGGGCGGCAAACAAAGCAGGGGAGAGTAGGGATGTCCCAGTCCCCTCCTTTTCGATGATCTTCGTTTCAGTGTGGAAAGGGAAGTGACAGCAGTTTCCACATTTTTGGGTTCACTGTTAAGCCCACGGCTGTGTGCAAATCCACTACTGATTGTACCTGGGACAAGTTGGTATGCCACTTGGTACTAAAGGTAATATCATCCAAATACACCGATACATACTTCTGATAAGGCTCTAACACTATGTCCATCAGCCTCTGGAACATGGCCGAGGCTGCATGTAACCCAAAAGGCAAGACGACCTAGTGATAGAGACCCTCCGGCGTTATGAAGGCTGACTCTGTCCGAGGCACCTGCCAGTAACCCGTGGTGAAGTACTGGGCCTGCCCCAGTCTCTCAATCAGCTCGTCCACCCAGGACATTGAATAAAGGTCAAATTTCAACACTTTATTACATTTTCAGAAGTCGTTACAAAATCATAACGATCCGTCCAGCTTCAGAACCAGTTACAATGGGGCTAGCCCGCTCCCTCCTGGACTCCTCGATAACTCCTAGCTGGAGCATTTGTTTTTCCTCAGCTGCGATGGCTTGTGTCTGGGCCTCTGTGACAATGTTATGTTGGATCACAGATGTTCGGCCAAGCATTTCTGAAAATTACGTCCGTATTCCGCAGCACCAATTTCTGAGTCTCCCGTCGCTTCTGTTTAGAGAGTGTGTCACTTATATTTACCTCTCCCCTGGCCATTGTCGGAGGGTCCCCAGACGATACGACCGGAGTCGCATCCGTAATCATACATTCCCAGTCTTTCCTTGCTTATAGCAAATTTACGTGATATAGCTGTTTGGGTTTTCTCTTCCCAGGTTGATATACTCTCTAATTTATCTCCCCAACCTTTTCCCGGACTTCATATGGCCCTTGCCACTTGGCCATGAGCTTACTTTCTGCTGGGGGCACTAAGACTAATACCTGATCCCCTTGGACATTGACCATACCAGGGGTGCAACAAAGTGCCATTAGTTGCATAAGGATTAAAAGTGAATTTAGGCTGTGTACCCACGATGTGTTTTTCAAGCATTTTTGCTGCGGAATTTTCCGCAGCGTAAACGCTTGGGAAACGCATGGTAAGCCTTCTGCCATGGTCCCCTATGCAATTCCGCACTTTCAATGCCCATGCTGCGGATTTTTCTGCAGCGTTTATGCTGCTCTCAAAAATCCGCAGCATGTCCATTAATTTTGCGGAAGCGCTGCGTTTTCGCCGCCATTGACTTGCATTAGAACGCACCAATTCTGCAAGACTGCTTCTGTACATGCTTAATTGGCGCGTTGTAATGTGTGGATGGTGCCCGAGTGTGGAGAAGAGAAGACTCTCATCCACACCCAGGTACCATAGAAACTGTAAAAAAAAGAATAAAATAAAAAATAAAGATTATATTCACCTACCGACAGCCCCTGGTCTCCTTCCCTGTGCTTGCCAGCAGACTGAAGGACCTGCGCTGACGTTACAGTCATGTGACAGCAGGTCTTTCAGTGCAGTGTCCCGCGATCAGCTGGCAGCCAGGAAGGAGCGCAGCAACACACGCCGGGCCATCGGAAAGTAAGTATCAAGGTTTATTTTTTTATTTTTAACCACTCTAAAGGTCACACTATATAAATCCATGCTGTTTTATTATTTTTCCATTGACACAGCCATGTGAGGATTTTTTTTTTTTGCAGAACGAGTTGTAGTTTTGAATGATGCAATTAATTTTGCTATATAACATACATTATAAAAGAGGCAGCCATACTTGCCAATTCCTAGTCGCAATACTAATGTACAACGGGATGTAGCAGCCCTCAGGTGGAGAGAGAGCTGGTGCAAAATACTAATGAAATAACCACTCACACCTACCATATTGTTTGGACCATAAGACGCACCGGACCATAAGACGCACCTAGGTTTTAGAGGAGAAAAAAAAAATTTAAGCAAAAGATGTGTTCATGATCCACTTTTAAGGGGGGGGGGTGTCTTCTGCTGACACTGGTATAGGGGTAATATCCCCCAATTCTGACAATATCCCCCATCCTGGTATATATGCCCCCCCCCTTCCTTTTATACATGGTCCCCATCCTGGTATGCCTGGCATCCCTCCATCCTGGTATGCCTGGCATCCCTCCATCCTGGTATGCCTGGCATCCCTCCATCCTGGTATGCCTGGCATCCCTCCATCCTGGTTTGCATGGAACCCCTCCATCCTGGTATGCCTGGCACCCATCATCCCTATCCTGGTGTGCATGGCACCCCTAATCCCTATCCTGGTATGCATGGCACCCCTAATCCCTATCCTGGTATGCATGGCACCCCTAATCCCTATCCTGGTATGCATGGCACCCCTAATCCCTGTCCTGGTATGCATGGCACCCCTCCTCCCTGTCCTGGTATGCATGGCACCCCTCATCCCTGTCCTTGTATGCATGTATCAGCAATCCCCATCCTGGTATGCATGGCACAGCAATCCCCATCCTGGTATGCATGGTACCCCTAATCCCTATCCTGGTATGTATGCCCCTCTCATCTTTATCCTGGCATGTATGGCCCCCTCATCTTTATGCTGGTATGTATGGCCCCCTCATCTTTATCCTGGTATGTATGGCCCCCTCATATTTACCCTGGTATGTATGGCCCCCCTAATCCTTACCCTGGTATGTATGGCCCCCCTCATCCTTACCCTGGTATGTATGGCCCCCCTCATCCTTACCCTGGTATGTATGGCCCCTTCATCCTTTTTCCTAGTATGCATGGTCCCCGTAATCCCCATCATGCTGCACATAAAAAAAAATAAATATATAAACATTGCTACTCACCTTTCTTCTCTCCTCCAGCGCTAACGCCTGTCTGCCCGCACTGATCTCCCCATGTGAGCCGCGCATGGCGTCACTGCTATGCGCGGCTCACAAGGAGAGATCAGCTGACGGAAGTCACCTCTCCCCGCGCCGGGACTGTGTGCGCGGGGAGCAGTGACTTCATGCTCCTTCATAGCCGGCACACAGCTTAGCCGCGCTGCGTCTCTTGCTGCTGCCGGGTTATCTCGTATGCCCGCTTATTAAAGGGCATGAATATTCACCCCATCCCCACGCCCATGGGCGTGGAGAGAGGTTAAATATTCATGCCCTTTAACAGCGGGCACAGGCGATTCCGGCAGCAGCTGCGGCTACACTGTGTGCTGCTATTAAGGACCATGAATATTCAGTGCTCCCCATGGGCGTGGGGAGCAGTGAATATTCATTTTCTTTAGCAGCGGGGACAGCGTAGGCTGCAGCAGGCGGCTGTTGCCCCCTGTGCCCCGCTCCTCCACCGCTACAGCTCCCCCCAGCACAGTATATATACCCACCCCTCCCCAACATTTGGACTATAAGAATCACCCCCCATTTTCCTCCAAAATTTTGGAGGAAAAAAATGCGTCTTATAGTCTGAAAAATACGGTACTATTCATGGAGGGGATTAGAAATGCACAGGATAAGGCTTGTATAGGGCGCCAGTCACACAGATACATGTAGTGCAACATGCCAACTTGCAGCCTATTAGTGATGCCAAAGCTATTACAGAATTTCCCCAAAAATAAGCCCTAGCATGATTTTACAGGATTTTTGGAGGATGCTTGACATATAGGCCCTACTCCAAAAATAAGTCTTAGTTAGTCAGGGCTGGCGTTAGGAGAGGGGAGCAACTGGGCAATTTATCAGGGCCCCTACTCTCTTTGGGGCTCTAAGCATTTCTATTCCAAGGCTGCTTAAGGACCTTTGGTGACATCATAGTCATGTGACCATAATGTCAGCAAAGGTTCTTGAACTGTGGGAGCCTAGAGTAACTGAAGAGTAGATAGACTGGTATGTAGGGGGGGAGACTGGATAATTTCTCTAGGTTCCCACTCTGAGGCCCTCAGCGTTTCTATTCCAAGGTTCAGACTACTTAAGGACCTTTGGAGAAATCACTGTCCTATGACCCTGATGTCACCAAAGGTCTTTTAACAGAGGAAGTCTAGAGGAGCTGAGACAGGCTGGTATGTATGTGCAGTGTGTGTGTCTGTGTATATTCTTGTGTATGTGCAATGTGTGTGATATGACATGATTATTATATATGGATAAATGAAGACATTCCCTGAAAATAAGCCCTAACCCATCTTTTTGAGCAAAAAATGATATAAGACCTTGTCTTATTTTCTGTAAAAGATGCTAGATCAGGCGGTCTGCCGAGCACTATATATGTGCACCCTACAAGAACAGACACATGGTTTCCACCAACACTACAAAAGCCTGGCTGCATCCTGCAAGGATGGAAAATTATGTAAGGTATTAGTTAATATTTTGACCAAAATATGTAAGCCTGCACCTACGTCAGGGGTCCTCATTGTCTTTCCAGCGAAAAGACAATATAACGTATTGGAAAACCAGATTTAACGCTGGCAGTAAAATGTTTTACCTCATAGAAAGAATAAGGCTGTGTGCCCACAATGTGTTTTTCAAGCATTTATGCTGCGGAATTTCCGCAGTATAAACGCTTCAAAAACGCTTGGTAATCCGCCCCCCATGGTCCCCAATGACAAGACGCACTTTCAATGCCCATGCTGCGGTTTTTTCCGCAGCGTTTATGCTGCGCTCAAAAATCTGCAGCATGTCCATTAATTTTGTGGAAGCGCGGCGTAATCGCCGCTATTGACTTGCATTGAGACGCATATAATCCGTGTCAGTACATTTGTACTCACGGATTATATGCGTTTCTATGTGCGGATGGTACCCAGGTCTGGAGTAGAGTAGACTCTCATCCAGACCTGGGTACCATAGAAACTGTAAAAAATAGAATTTAAAATAAAAAATAAGGTTTATACTCACCTTCCGATGTCTTCCCAGTGTTTTGTCTGCTACGTCCAGTGACTTGCAATGTTCGCGTGGTTGTGAAGGACCTGCCATGACGTCACTGAGTCATGTGACCCATCACATGGCTCAATGACGTCACCGCAGGTCCTTCACACCACCGCGAGCAGTGCAAGACACTGGACCGAGCAGACAAAACACCGGGAAGACATCGGAAGGAGAGTATAAACTTTATTTTTTTTTTGTTTTTCACCATTCTTATTCTCTTTTTTAACTAACTTGGTCACACTACTATAAATCCATGAAATCTGCAGCCAATTGGGGGGTGTGATCGTCCACTCTGATGAAATAATAAAGGCAACAGCCGGCGACATAGTGTCATGTGAGTGCCAGGAGACCCGATGCCTAATATTGCTGAAAAGGCGCCAGTGCAGGAGATGAGTATAAGCCTCTCTTATTTAACATGGAGAACTCCGGCATTTAGGATGGGGTTGTCCAAGTAGAACTCTTGTGTATATTATTTAGCCAAAATTAAAATGTACCAAATATCCACATGTGCAAATACCGTATATAAAGCCTTTTACTCCAAATTCCGTTATTTCTCCTCTGATCTCATCAGTGGCCGTTCATTCAAAGCCACAAATTGTTTGTCTATCCTGATATCTTGTGGAACAGCCTGGCCTCACATGGGTTCTCCTCCCTCTTATCTCGGACCCTCAGTATTGACACCCTCACTTTTTTCATGCCCCTACATCTTTATATTTAATGCGGAAAGACTACCAGGAAATGTAGTTTCTGATCACTTGAGTCTTTTCTAATGTGATCGGTTTCATTATACCCTTATACCATCCACAGCAGTATACGAAAAAGAGTGTGGGTGTGAGTTGTGCAGAGGTAGTGGCTGCACCCAGGCACTGATGCGGAAATCCCAGCTCCCCTCTGCCCATTACCGTTCACCAGTTTTATATGTGATGCATGGTGGTTCAGCAGACAGATTCTAGGGCAAAATAACTACTAAATAATGTCATGTTATAATGACAGATCTGTCACAAGCAGTTTTTCAAGTTGTAGAGCAATAACCTGAATCTCCCCAGTTATTCTTTCATAACCATATTCACCAGCATTCATAACCATAGTCACCAGCATTCATAACCATATTCACCAGCATTCATAACCATATTCACCAGCATTCATAACCATAGTCACCAGCATTCATAACCATATTCACCAGCATTCATAACCATAGTCACCAGCATTCATAACCATAGTCACCAGCATTCATAACCATATTCACCAGCATTCATAAGCATAGTCACCAGCATTCATAACCATATTCACCAGCATTCATAACCATAGTCACCAACATTCATAACCATAGTCACCAGCATTCATAACCATATTCACCAGCATTCATAACCATAGTCACCAGCATTCATAACCATAGTCACCAGCATTCATAACCATAGTCACCAGCATTCATAACCATAGTCACCAGCATTCATAACCATATTCACCAGCATTCATAACCATAGTCACCAGCATTCATAACCATATTCACCAGCATTCATAACCATAGTCACCAGCATTCATAACCATAGTCACCAACATTCATAACCATAGTCACCAGCATTCATAACCATATTCACCAGCATTCATAACCATAGTCACCAGCATTCATAACCATAGTCACCAGCATTCATAACCATAGTCACCAGCATTGGCTGCAATTTCATGAAACCTCATTGTGCGCTAAGGGGATAATATATCATCTAGACATATTCAGAGATAAAGCTAAAATACAACACCAATAGCACAGTAATAATGGCGATCATTTATTGAAAGCAATGTAATATATAGAAATTTTTTATTTTTCCATGTATAATGTAGCCAGCAAGGGTGAGTCTATTTTAGCTTTTAATAATTATTTGCTAAAATAAAGTGGCTGACATTACAAATTATTTCCTAAATGGGCACAAAGCTGCCAGTCAGCGAGCAACACTGACCATAGCACTGGATAGGGGAAAGCTGTGGACCCCGTATAGCCAGGTTGACAATCGCACCAAGGACGGCTGTAGATGCCGCAGTTGTGTCCTGTAATTCATGCGTCACATCTCCCAACAAGGATTCCAGAGTTTGGATTTTATGACTTCACTTCTGAATCCACCTGGGGAACGTGGCACAGGGGCCTCATTGCTGCTTATGCTCCATCCCAGTTGGCACAGAGCAGACTGCCAGTGGTCACGTTGGCAGTGGAGCAGCAGCTTTCAGCCCTCTGTAAGTAGGTCAGATACATTGTGTGACTGCTTTGCCGCAGATCAGCACATATAGAGATGGAGGTAATAGGAAGATGTGGAAGAATGTTCTTCAGATTGGCAGGCCAGCCATGCTTGTTACTGATGACATGAAACATGATGATGTTGGCATTTTGAGTGCAGGTAGTAGGAGCTGATGGTACAGAAATAAATGAACTCCAGTAGATAGTCTTGCGTCAAGATACAGGAGGATTAGATGGTATGACGGTATTATGCTGTTTCTCCGCTTAGTGGTAAGTTGTGCTCCATGCTGGACCCACAAACGGGAAACTCGTGAAAATCCTCTGTTCTCTAGCAGGAATTGTCTCGTTCACGCCATCACTGCGCGGTGCTGGGATCTGCTGTCTCATGGTGACATACGGGTTCCTTCCTATAATAACTGGAGATGGCGCTTTTCCTGTCCTTATGTCTTTCCAGTTTATATTTGAAAAGAAGGGGTGCGTTCTGATTTTTCCATTAACCCCTAGCCGGACATAATGGTCTTTGCAGAGTAGTTTGGACATAATGTCCATAGCATCGTGGTCAGTGAGGTTTTCATATGATGGTTCTTCGTACAAGACATTATTCACAATCTCTTCAGTGGTGTCTCCTGGAAATGGTGAGTCTTGGAAAATCATGTCGTACAATATGACTCCAAAGGCGAACCAGTCCACACCTTCATCATAAGCGTCTCCCATGATCATTTCTGGGGCGCCATACCCAGGTGTTCCACTGAAATCTCTGGCATTAAATCTCTTATCAAACTCGTATAGAGATAGTCCAAAATCAGTAATCTTTATGTGCCCGTCACCAGTCAGCAGGATGTTATCCGGTTTTAAGTCCCGGTGAATGATGTCATTGCTGTGCAGGAATTGTAGGCCACAAACGATTTCTGCTCCTATAAATGTTACAGGTTCCTTCAGGGGAATGGTACTGTATATATAGTGAAGCAGATCCCCTCCACTGGCCAGCTCGGTGACAAAATACGCATGGTTTTCCGTATGAAACGCGGCATGGCAATGGGTTAGGAATCTGCTGTTGTGGCTAAGCTTCAGGACATGGTGTTCTACAAGGCATTCAGGGAAGGAGATTAGGCTTTCTTTCTTAATGATTTTAAGGGCCACACTTTCTTTCCTTATTTTATCAGTGGCCAGCATAACCTTCCCATAACTCCCTTGTCCAAGTATGCCATGGCAGATAAACTTATCCCTGGTGAGAGGGACAGTGGTCTTTATTTTTTTGCTACTGGGGCCACTACATTCACCTGAGATGTCATCTTGACTGGTGGCTGGATCTTCCTGATGTTTCCTTTTTCTCCCAGTTCTCTTCTCTTCTGCTGCACTTTCATTACCTTTCAGGTTAATGATCCTGGTTGGACCCAAAGTACTCAGTTTTTTTAGATTATCAGCTCGATTTGTGATGTATCCCACAAGCTTTTCACATCTGTTTTGTACAGTGTCTAGGAAGGAAATATTCTGGGTTCCCTCATTGACAGGTAATACCTGACCAACCTGCCCAGATTTCTTGGAATCCATCTTCCTTATCTTTGCTGGAGGTTCCTGGTTATTTCCAGTGTCTTCTCCATCTGGTGTTTCTTTCCTTTTTCTCTTTCTATTCCCTGTAAAGTCCATGTTGCATCAGGCAACAACAGGGCAATTATCCAAAAACGTATGTAAAATTATCAGAGAATGCAATCCACACGTATATTGTAGTCAAAGCCAACTACAACTAAAGCTCAATGGCTGCAGTCAGTTGTTTATGGAACTTTGTGGAATGTGATGTCACTGTGCCGGTGATGTCACACTCACTGTGATGTCAGCAGATGCATGTGAGTGTTCCATCTCTGCTGAACGTGAAAGTCTCGGAAGGGGCGGGGCTTAGTCACCATTGACTATAATGGAGTCTGTTGAGTGGGTAGTATTTAGTGACCTGAAGCTGGAAATCAGTGGGATAAATGACATCAGGATTCAGGAATAAGTTACAGTAGTTTTATATTTGTTTTAATTTATTTTATACAAAAAAAGAGCATGGACCGCACCTCCAAAAAAATCATACATTGATCTAATGCCTCTCAGCAAAAATATACATAACTGAACATGAGGTTCTTAGTTTAACATTCTGATCAGACTGTATGAAGCCCACTGCCACGTCACGGCAAACCTCGTAGTGGGTCCTAACATTTCCTGCCTAAAAGGAGCGGCGCCATGTGCCAACCACCGCTACAGTGAGAATGCACCAGCAGGGCGGGCGGCCTGGTGCCTCACAGCATCCATGCTTCAAGACCGAGTCCCCATGACTCCAGGCCGCGGCGCCCCACAAGCACAAAACCACAGCAACAATGGCTGACACACTGCACCAACACCACATGAAAGAAGCATTGTGACTCACCTTCCTCAAGCTCTCAAGTGAGAGCAAAATAGGCTAGACCCTCTTTGCAGACTCCTGCTAATTAAAATTGCCTGTGCCAAATGGGATGAGTGCTGGTCCAAGAAAGGGAAAAGAATAAGCTGGTTCATTGACGTGGCAGTGGGCTTCACACAGTCTGATCAGAATGTTAAGCTAAGAACCTCATGTTCAGTAATATGTATTTTTGCTGAGAGGCATTAGATCAAATGTATGATTTTTGGAGGTGCGGTCCATGCTCTTTTTATTTTTTTTGTATTTATTTTATGTTACATTATTTTGTGTAGGGCTGTGATGATATACATTTTTCAGTTCTTTTGTGTCAAATTTAAAGGAAAATGTGTTAACCACTTCCTGACTGCCCACTGCACATAAACGTCCGCGCTTGCTGGGCTCTGTACATCGCCGATGTTTATGAACGGTCGGCGGTCTTTTAGCGCTCAGGGCCCCCAGGGTCCTGCACCCTGCGATTCCTGTGCAGAGCGATAGCTCTAACAGGTGACATCCTCGAGACCGGATTGGATCAGGTTCCAATAAAGTTAACCCTTTGCTATCTTCTACTACCCCTGGCAAAAATTATGGAATCACCGGGCTCGGAGTATGCTCATGCAGTTGTTTAATGTTGTTGAAAAAAAGCAGATCACAGACATGGCACAAAACTAAAGTCATTTCAAATGGCAACTTTAGGGCTTTAAGAAACACTAAAAGAAATCAAGATTAAAAATGTGGTACTCAGTAAGGGTAATTTTTTTCAGACCAAGCAGAGAGGAAAAAATTATGGAATCACTCAATTCTGAGGAAAAAATTATGGAATCACCCTGTAAATTTTAATTTACAATTCTAACACCTGCATCAAATTAGATCTGGTCGTTAGTCTGCATCTAAAAAGGAGTGATCACACCTTGAAAAGCTGTTGCACCAAGTGGACTGACATGAATCATGGCTCCAACACGAGAGATGTCAATTGAAACAAAGGAGATGATTATCATACTCTTAAAAGAAGGTAAGTCATCACGCAATGTTGCAAAATATGTTGGTTGTTCACATTCAGCTGTGTCTAAAATCTGGACCAAATACAAACAACATGGGAAGGTTGTTAAAAGAAAACATACTGGTAGACCAAGGAAGACATCAATGTGTCAAGACCGGAAACTAAGCAATATGTCTCCAAAACAGGAAATGCACAACAAAACAAATGAGGAACGAATAGGAGGAAACTGGAGTCAATGTCTGTGACCGAACTGTAAGAAACCGCCTAAAGGAAATGAGATTTACATACAGAAAAGCTAAACATAAGCCATCATTAACACCTAAACAGAAAAAAACAAGGTTACAATGGGCTAAGGAAAAGCAATCGTGGACTGTGGATGACTGTATGAAAGTCATATTCAGTGATGAATTGCGAATCTGCATTGGGCAAGGTGATGATGCTGGAACTTTTGTTTGGTGCCGTTCTAATGAGATTTATAAAGATGACTGCATGAAGAGAACATGCAAATTTTCACAGTCATTGATGATATGGGGCTGCATGTCAGGTAAAGGCACTGGGGAAATGGCTGTCATTACATCTTCAATAAATGCCCAAGTTTACATTGATATTTTGGACAGTTTTCTAATCCCATCAATTGAAAGGATGTTTGCGGATGATAACATCATTTTTCAAGATGATTATGCATCCTGCCATAGAGCAAAAACTGTGAAAACATTCCTTGAAAAGAAGACACATAAGGTCAATGTCATAGCCTGCAAATAGTCCGGATCTCAATCCAATTGAAAATCTTTGGAAGTTGAAGAAAATGGTCCATGACAGGGCTCCAACCTGCAAAGCTGATCTGGCAACAGCAATCAGAGAAAGTTGGAGCCAGATTGATAAAGGGTACTGTTTGTCACTCATTAAGTCCATGCCTCAGAGACTGCTTTAAAGCCAGAGGTGGTGCAACAAAATACTAGTGATGTATTGGAGTGTTCTTTTGTGTGTTTGTTTTTCATGATTCCATATTTTTTTCCTCAGAATTGAGTGATTCCATAATTTTTTCCCTCTGCTTGGTCTGAAAAAAATTACCCTGACTGAGTGCCACATTTTTTATCTTAATTTCTTTTAGTGTTTCTTAAAGCCCTGAAGTTGCCATTTGGAATGACTTTAGTTTTGTGCCATGTCTGTGATCTGATTTTTTTCAACAGCATTAAACAACTGAATGAACATCCTCAGAGCCCGGTGATTCCATAATTTTTGCCAGGGGTTATAGATGCTGTGATCCATAGCGATCACGGCACATAGAAGAGAGGGAGAGGCAGTTGTGCACTCACCTTTGACGGCCTCCGAGATAAGGTCTGACGTGGTCATGGCAGCCGGAGATCACATGATGACCTCCGAGGCTGCCAGGTACGGTGGCCTGTTAGGCTCAGCCATCAACGGAGTCTAACACGAGATCTACCAGTGTAAAACTGACATCCGGTCTCATGCAATGCAATACATGTGTATTGCATTGCATGAGACCTGTGATGATAAAAATATTCCCATAGAGGGACTAAGTGAGAAAGTTAAAAACAGAAAGTTTAAAAATTGGGTCACTTGAGGGGGATTCAGCTCTTCTAGTGCTTAAGGGCTCTGTATACGTAGTCCGCAAACTATTCTACAATAATTTGTTCTCCAAAAGCGAAATAGTGCTCCTTCCCTCCCGGGTGTCGCCGTGTGCCTAAGCAGTACTGTACAGCCACATATGGGATATTGCCACGTTCAGCAGAAATTGTGTGATACATTTCGGCACCATTTTTACCCATTGCCTTGTGTGAAAATGTAAAATCTGAGGCTAAAACTAATTTTTTTTGTGGTAAAAATAGAATTATTTTTTTCTTCGCTGCCCAATGGTATAAATTTCTGAGAGTCACATGTGGTGTCAGTTTGATCACTGCATCCGTAGAGGAATTCATTGAGAGATGTAGTTTGTAAAATGGGGTCACTTATGGGGGTTTCCTGCTGCTTTAGGACCTCAGTCTCTCCCAGTGGGTCATGGCACCTGCAAACCACAACAGTAAAATCTGCACTATAATATGACAATTTTTCCCTTCTGAGCTTTGCACTGTGCCTGAAAAGTAGGCTTCCAGTATCCATTGTTTCAGATGCTGCACATCTCGTATCTTGATGGTCTGGTGTGGTATATGGGGTACAAAGATAGTGGGGCCATTCTTCATCAGTGGAAACCTCAATGCCACTGGATATCTGAAATTGCTACACGATGATGTGTTGCCCTCTTTATGCACCGAAGATGGCACGTTCCCTGAGTTTTTCCAACAAGATGGTGCACCACCACATTATGGGTGTCAGGTCCGAGCATTCCTACATGAACAGTTTCCTGGAAAGTGGATTGGTTGTCGTGGACCTGTTGAATGGCCACCAAGGTCTCCCGATCTGACCCCCTTAGACTTTTATCTTTGAGGTCATCTGAAGGCAATTGTCTATGCTGTGAAGATACGAGATGTGCAGCATCTGAAACAACGGATACTGGAAGCCTGTGCTAGCATTTCTTCTGCAGTGTTGCTATCAGTGTGTCAAGGGTGGAAGAAGAGGGTTGCATTGACAATTCAACACAATGGGCAGCACTTTGAACACATTTGATAAGTGGTCATAAACTTGTAAAAAACTCATGAAATAATAAAGTTACGTTAAAACCAAGCACATCATTGTTTTTCTTATGAAATTCTCAATAAGTTTGATGTGTCACATGACCCTCTTCCCATTGAAAAAAATTAAGTTGAATCCAAAATGGCCAACTTTAAAATGGCCACCATGGTCACCACCCATCTGGAAAAGTTTTCCCCTTCCCTTATACTAATGTGCCACAAACAGGAAGTTGATATCACCAACCATTCCCATTTTATTTAGGTGTATCCATATAAATGGCCCACCCTGTAGTTTTAATCCTTCTAACTTCCTAACCAAAAAAAATTGTTTAAAAAATTGTGCAGATGTAAAAGAACTATTTTGTGTGACCTAACTCTCTGGTTTAAGGGCATAAAAATTAAAAGTTTAAAAATTGCAAAATTTCCCCAATTTTCTGATATTTTAAAAAATAATCTAGTTACCGTATTTTTCGGACTATAAGATGCACCAGACCATGACCATAAGACACACCTGGGTTTTAGAGAAGGAAAATAGAAAAGAAAATTTAAGCAAAAAATGTGGTCATGATGCTCCCCATCCTGGTATGCATGGCACCCCTCATCCCCATCCCGGTATGCATGGCACCCCTCATCCCCATCCCGGTATGCATGGCACCCCTCCATCCCGGTTTGCATGGCACCCCTCCATCCCGGTTTGCATGGCACCCCTCATCCCCATCCTGGTATGCATGGCACCCCTCATCCCCATCCTGGTATGCATGGCACCCCTCATCCCCATCCTGGTATGCATGGCACCCCTCATCCCCATCCTGGTATACATGGCACCCCTCATCCCCATCCTGGTATGCATGGCACCCCTCATCCCCATCCTGGTATGCATGGCACCCCTCATCCCCATCCCGGTATGCATGGCACCGCTCCATCCCGGTATGCATGGCACCTCTCCATCCCGGTATGCATGGCACCTCTCCACCCCAAAATTTTGGAGGAAAAAAGTTCGTCTTATAATCCGAGAAATACAGTATATCTAGAAAAAAAATTACTACTATCCTGACTACTATCATGAAGTACAATATGTCACAATAAAACAATCTCAGAACCACTGGGATATGTTGAAGCGTTTCAGAGTTATTACCTCAAAAAGTGACGCTGGTCAGAATTGAAAAAAATTGGCCTGATCACAAAGGCAAAAACTGGCTCTGGCGCGAAAGGGTTAAATCTATAAGTTTAAAAAATATCTATTTCTGCTATTTTTATTAAAAACACAAAATTCTACTGTGGAAGGGCTAACAAAATGTACTTGTGAACAAATCTTTTGCAAATTACCCAGATATCAAGAGTTTCCAAAAGGTAATTCTGCCCAATTATGGTACATTGGGTAGTAAGAAAAGGGGAGTCAGTGTTTACCAGGTCTATATTACAGCTCCACAGGGTTTATTACCCCTCTCCCATGACCTTGTAAGGTGAGGCTCCATAGCTAAGCTACAGTATGGAGATTGGTGACCGCATATCTGGGCAGATGAGTTCATTACAGCTTCACACAGATCTTTAACCGGCGTTTCTAAGCTTCTGAGTAGCAACCTGACTAGTAATATTATTATACAAGATTTGATCATTTATTACATAGTTTGTAAAGCCGAATAAAGACTTGCGTCCATCAAGTTCGACCTGTTAGTCCTGTAATTGCTACAGTTGATCCAGAGGAGGGCAAAAACCCCAAATGATTTAGCCAATCTTCACCTGAGGAAAAATTCCCTCCCGACTCTGAAACCAGCAGTCAGAATAAATCCCTGTATCAACCTACTATTTTATTTTATTTTTAAGTATATGCTGAAATCTGCCTGGTATCTAGAAATGCATCCAGTCCCCGCTTGAACTGGTGTAGTGAATCCGACATTACCGTCTCCTCACTCAGTGAATTCCATATTCTCACTGCTCTTACCGTAAAGAACCCCTTCCTATGCTGGTGCTGAAACCTTTTCTCTTCCAGTCTTAGTGAATGCCCTCTTGTTACCGTAATATCCCTCTTTTTGAATAAATCCCGGGCAAGGTCTCTATACTGTCCCCTAACATATTTGTACACATTTATTATGTCCCCCCTCAACCTTCTCTTTTCCAGGCTGAATAGTCCTAGTTTTGCCAACCTCTCTGGGTATTGCAGTCCCTCCATTCCCTTTATTAATTTTGTTGCCCTCCTTTGTACCTTTTCAAGCTCATTTATATCCTTTCTATATATTGGGGCCCATAACTGAGCACATTATTCCAAGTGTGGTCTGACCAGTGCTTTGTACAGTGGAAGAACAATGTTCTCATCCTTTGCAGCTATACCTCTTCTGATACATCCCATTACCCTGTTTGCCCTTACAGCAGCGGCCTGACTTTGGGCACTCCAATTTAGTTTGCTATCAATCAAGATGCCCAAGTCCTTCTCCATCTCTGAATTCCCCAATGATTTCCCATTCAGTGAGTACTGGTGACTTCCATTTTGCCTTCCCATATGTATGACCTTACATTTCTCCTCATTAAACCTCATTTGCCATTTAATGCTCCACCTACCCAGCTTATCCAAATCCCTCTGTAGGTCTGCACTGTCCTCTTTTATATTAATTGTTTTACATAACTTTGTGTCATCTGCAAATATTGACACTTTACTATTTATCCCGTTGACTGTCGTTAATAAAGATATTAAATAGCATTGGGCCTAGTACAGACCCCTGTGGTACCCCACTAGTGACGCTTACCCAATCTGAGTATATTCCATTTATAACCACCCTCTGCCTTCTATCCCTTAGCCAGTTACCTACCCACTTGCAAACATTTTCCCCCAGCCCCATCATTCTCATTTTGTATACCAACCTATTATGTGGCACGCTATCGAACGCTTTTGCGAAGTCTAGATACACGACATCCACTGGTTCCCCCTGATCTACTCGTGAGCTAACCTCCTCGTAGAAGTCAATCAGGTTTGTTTGGCAGGAGCGATTCCTCATGAATCCATGTTGGTTCGGGATTAAAATATTATTAGCATCAAGATGCTCCGTAATTGCCTCTTTAATGAAGCTTTCAAAAATTTTGCCCACAACGGACGTCAGACTCACCGGCCGATAGTTTCCGGCGTCACTTTTTGCTCCCTTTTTGAATATTGGCACTACATTCGCCTGTCGCCAATCAAGTGGTACAGACCCAGTCTCAACAGAGTCCTTAAATATAAGATATAACGGTCTGTCTATCACATTACTTAGTTCCCTTAGTACCCGTGGGTGTATGCCATCAGGTCCTGGTGATTTGTTTATTTTAATGTTACTGAGGCGTTTCTGTACCCCAACTTGGGTTAGATTAGTCATACTTAGTGGAGGATTAAGCTTGTCACTTCTCATTTCTCCTGTTAGTTCTATTTCCTTTGTGAAAGTTGTCGAAAAAAAATTATATAATAGGTTAGCTTTATCCTCATCTTTCTCTATGATTTTGCCTTCATCACTTTTTATCGGTCCAATATTATCCGATTTAATCCTTTTACTATTTATATACGTAAAGAACAGTTTGGGATTTGATCTACTTTCCCTAGCAATACGTCTCTCTGTTTCCTCCTTCGCTATTTTTATTTGTTTTTTACAGGTTCTCGTTTTTTCCTTGTAACACATTAGTGCCTCCTTACTATTTTCCTGTTTTAATCTCTTGAATGCCTCTTTTTTGCTATTTAACGCCCCTTTTACGTTCTTGTTCAACCATATTGGTTTCCTCTTATTTCTGGCCCTTTTATTCCCATACGGTATATATCTCTCGCACTGAGTATTCAGAATTCTTTTGAAGGTTTCCCATTTACTATTCGTATTCCTTTGATTAAGAACTTTGTCCCAGTCAATAAGTTGAAGGTTTTCTATCAGCTGATCAAACTTCGCCCTCCTAAAGTTTAATGTTTTTGTTGTTCCCTTATTGATAACCCTACTGAAGGGCATTTTGAAATTGATAATATTATGATCGCTATTACCTAGGTGCCCCCCTATCTGTACCTCAGTTATTCTATCAGGCCTATTAGTCAATATTAAGTCCAACACGGCCTTCCCTCTCGTTGGTTCCTGCACTAGTTGGGAGAGATAATTATCCTTAATATTTGTCAAGAACCTTTTTCCTTTCTGAGATCTACAGGTTTCTGTTTCCCAGTCAATATCCGGGTAGTTGAAATCCCCCATTACAATCACTTCATTATGTTTTGCTACTTTGTCTATTTGTCCTAATAGCAGACTCTCATTCTCCTCTGTTATATTTGGTGGCTTATAGCAGACCCCCAATAATATTTTATTATTATTTTTTGCCCCCTCTATCTCTACCCACATGGACTCGACCCCCTCTTCTCCCTCTCCTATATCTTCCCTTAGTCTGGGCTTTAGACATGACTTTACATATAAGCAGACTCCTCCGCCTTTCCCCTGTTTCCGGTCCCTTCTAAATAAACTATAATCCTAATAAATTTACCGCCCAGTCGTAGCTATCATCTAGCCAAGTCTCTGTTATACCTACGATGTCATACCTCTCCTCCGATATAAGCGCCCGCAGCTCATTCGCCTTATTGGTCAGGCTTCTTGCGTTGGTCAGCATGCAAGATAAAATTTTGGGGTTATTTAGCTTCCTATTCTTCTCTAGCGATCTAACTGTACTATCCTCACCCCCCTCTCCACCCTCATTATATTCACTTCTCCCCTTCCCCCTTGCTTGCCTCACATCCCACCTATTTCCTTGGTCCCCCCCCCATCTCTAGTTTAAATACTCCTCCAACCTATTAGCCATCTTCTTCCCCAGCACCGCTGCACTCTCCCCATTGAGGTGCAGCCCGTCCCTACGGTAGAGCCTGTAGCCGACTGCGAAGTCAGCCCAGTTCTCCATGAACCCAAACCCTTCTGCCTTGCACCAACTCTTTAGCCACTTATTCACCTCCCTAACTTCCCGTTGGCGCTCCTGTGTGGCTCGCGGGATTGGTAGTATTTCTGAGAAAACTACTTTGGAGGTCCTTGCCCTAAGCTTCCTACCTAGGTCCCTGAAATCATTTTTAAAGACCCTCTATCTACCATTCACTTTGTCATTGGTGCCGATGTGGACCATGACCGCTGGGTCTTCGCCAGCCCCACCCAGTAACCTGTCAACCCGATCCGCGATGTGCCGGACTCGAGCGCCAGGGAGGCAGCACACCGTTCGGCGATCCCGGTCTTTGTGACAGATTGCCCTGTCTGTCCCCCTAATAATAGAATCACTCACTACCAGGACCTGTCTTGCCTGCCCTACACTTCCCCCCTCCCCCTCATTACTGGAGCATACACTCCCCCGGCGGTCAGAGGATCTGTCGTGCTCCAATAATGCCGGTTCTGAACCAGCCTTCCTATACTTCTTCCCTCTATCCCTCCTAACTGTTATCCAGCTCCCTGCCTGTTCAGCCTGCACTTCCCCTCTATGCTCCACCCCCAGTATTGACCCATTGAGTGTCTGCTCGGTGAGCAGCTAACTCCGTTCCATGTTGTCGATGCTCCTCAGTATCGCTATCTGAGCACTTAGATCCAGAATTTGGGCTTCCAAGTGCACGATATGCTCACATCTCTCGCAGCAGTATGGATCCTCGAGCGGTAGCTCACGGAATGCATACATTGCGCAAGATGTACACTGCACGGCTCCGGCCAAGATGGACGCCATTCTAAATATGGGGATACAGTCAGTATATATATACAAGTACAAAACACAATTATTTATATATAGGTGTATGGACGGGGATCAATTAGGGATGTGCAAGTGTATCAATTAGATATCGGCGGGGGATCAGTTAAGTATGGACGGGGGATCAATTAAGTATGGACCGGGGACTCAGCTGAGTAGGTCAGGTGGATTAATTAAGTATGGACGGTGTGTCAATTGACTATGGACTGGGGATCAATAAATATGGGCTGGGGAAATAATTAATTGTGGACTGGGGAATCAATCAATTAATTATGGACAGGGGGTTAATTAAATATGGATGGGGATAAGGCAAATAAATAGGGACTGGGGGATCAGTAAAAGTGGACAGGGGGAATCTATTAAATATGGACAAGGGGGATCAATTGATTATGGGCTGGGGGGGTCAATCAGTTAAATGTGGTCGGGGGATCAATTTAATATGGACGGGGGGGTCAATTTAAATGTTGTCAGGGGGATCAGTTAAATATGGACGGGGGGTTATCAGGGGATCAATTTAAATATGGACGGGGGGTGATCAATTAAATATGGTCTGGGGGATCACTAAAGATGGCCTGGGGAGTTGTATTAAATATGGATAGGGGGGAGATCGATCAAATATGGACAGGGGATTAATTTAAATAAGGCCGGGGGGGGGGAGCACTTAAATAAAATACAATTACAATACAAATACAGTACAATACACGCTCGGGTTCAGTAGGGCCTCTTATCGCGGCCTCCTGCCCCTCACTCACCTCCTCTAGGGACGCTGCACGCTATCACAGCGCGCTCGCCCCTCCGGTCGCCTCTTACAGGTCCTCCTGGTCACCACCACCTGGCGCCCTCCGCCGGCCGGCGCTGCACGATATCACAGCGCTCTCTTGCGCTCGTTCCTCCGGTCGCCTCCTACCGGTCCTCCCGGTCCACTTGGTCACCTCCGCCTGGCTCCCTCGCCAGAGGGCCGCGAGCCGAGTCGGACCACGCCGCACGCCGCTCACCACAGCCACACCACAGCCCACGTGTTCACACCCCGCGCGCGCTCTCACTTCCGGTCACCTCCACGGTAGCGTTTAGATTGACTGGCCGGGCAGATCTGGCATTCTGCAGACTGGAAAAGCTGGGGAACAACCATTATATAAAATATGAAAAAATAGGAAAATATTAGCAATGTTCTGTAATGGTTAATTTTTACATAACACTGGTTCAATTTACTTGATATTAACCCGTTCATGATCTTGTGATTTTCTATCTTTGCACTTTAGTTTTTTTTCTCCTCTTTTTTCCAGAGCCATAACTTTTATATTTTTTCAATATAACCAAGGACTTGTTTTTTGCAGGACAAGTTGTACTTTTGAATGACACCATTTTTTTGAAGTGCTACTTTAGTGAAGTAAAAATAATAAATTTAGGATTTTTTATTTTCGTTATTTTTTTATAGACTTTACATTTATCATATTGCGGGCTACAATTAAGATAGAGATGGGAGAGGCAGCATTTTGTTCAGAATTGTACAGGCTTTAATTCGACATGTCTTAACCAAGTTTGTTATTTTGTTTTCGAGGAGTCAAATTCTAAATTTTGATGGGCGATTTCGGGAAAACTGTGTTTTGTAAAAAAAAAAATAAAAAAAAATGCGTATGTGTTACTTGTGTTATTGGTTACATTCCTTCAGGGATTCAAGTTGGTATTTCTGTAGGATCATATTTTGTTGTGTGATTTTCTAAATACAGTCTCATCCTAGTCATAGGTTTAATGCTAAACTAAAAGAATCAATATTTTAACACCTTTTTAATATACAGTTATACATGTAACAACTTTTTTTTTATTATTACTTCACTAGACATTTCCTTTTTCCAGTTTAAAAAAGAATAATGAAAAAAAATACAGTAAAATCGTCCAGCGATAAAATAAAACATTATGAATTAGTCTGAACAATTAATAGTACGTCTTTACACTGATCTTTTCTCAATAATTTGTTCTCCCTTCTGGGTGAAATGTAATCTTGTCCACAATCTCTTACTAACAATGGCCGTTTCCTTTTGTGTCAGTATGTACGCCTGTTATGGGGTTTGGGTCCACTTGTGTTAATATCTGATTTTTGGTTACTTTCAAAATGTCTGCTTTCTTGGATACACAAAGGATGGTGATGGACCAGAAGGTGCAGAAAAATGGCTTTACTTCTTCATTGTCCTAGTCTTTGGAGAGTCCATTAGCCAGCAGCCACCAGTGCTGATCATACTCACAGGTCACATATCCAGTTATATCATCCATCGCCAATCTTGTGCCACCTTCAATCACTTCATGGACTTCACTGTCATTTCTGGATGAAAAAATCCTTGTTTATATTTTTGTTTCACTACATGGAATTAAAGTGTGGTATTGCTTAGTTCCTTTGATGGGTTCTGCTTTTTGTAACCAATGTTTTAACAAACTTTCCTCTTCTTCTTAGTCCTGGTTTGTACAGTACGTGAACTGGATGTTAGGAATATTTTTCTCACTCAGTTGGAAAAGTTGCATGGGTGTTAAAATTTGGTCTGAATGTGGTCTATGGAGGCTAGCTTGAGCTGCTAGACATTTCACCGTGCCTCCTAAACCATCACATACACCTTTTGCCAGGAGCTGAATGGCAAAAAAGTGCCATTCAGCTTTCACTCCAAAATGTTTCTTGTGATGGCATACAATTATAAGGTTTCTCCTATTTTTATACTGTGCAGAAGAGTCATCCGAGGAGTAGTAGACCTTGCTCAAACTTGTTAGGATGTCAGTTTTATCACTGAAATCAAATTTTTTTGGAACAAATGAACAGCTGTTGAATCATGAAGTAAGCACTCAGACATAAAATACATAAGTGTAGTTCTGATATCTGACTGTAAGCAGAGTCGGCTTATTAGTAATAAGTTATTACTATTCAGCTAAGCACTTATCGCACAGGGCGCTGAGGGAGACATTGCACGGACCAGCCCCTGAAAACAGCATCACTGATGGGCGGCAAACAAAGCAGGGGAGAGTAGGGATGTCCCAGTCCCCTCCTTTTCGATGATCTTCGTTTCAGTGTGGAAAGGGAAGTGACAGCAGTTTCCACATTTTTGGGTTCACTGTTAAGCCCACGGCTGTGTGCAAATCCACTACTGATTGTACCTGGGACAAGTTGGTATGCCACTTGGTACTAAAGGTAATATCATCCAAATACACCGATACATACTTCTGATAAGGCTCTAACACTATGTCCATCAGCCTCTGGAACATGGCCGAGGCTGCATGTAACCCAAAAGGCAAGACGACCTAGTGATAGAGACCCTCCGGCGTTATGAAGGCTGACTCTGTCCGAGGCACCTGCCAGTAACCCGTGGTGAAGTACTGGGCCTGCCCCATTCTCTCAATCAGCTCGTCCACCCAGGACATTGAATAAAGGTCAAATTTCAACACTTTATTACATTTTCAGAAGTCGTTACAAAATCATAACGATCCGTCCAGCTTCAGAACCAGTTACAATGGGGCTAGCCCGCTCCCTCCTGGACTCCTCGATAACTCCTAGCTGGAGCATTTGTTTTTCCTCAGCTGCGATGGCTTGTGTCTGGGCCTCTGTCACACGGTACGGTTTCATTCGTACCCTTACCTGAGGCTCTGTGACAATGTTATGTTGGATCACAGATATTCGGCCAAGCAGTTCCGAAAATACATCCGTACTCTGCAGCACCAATTTCTGAGTCTCCCGTCGCTTCTGTTTAGAGAGTGTGTCACTTATATTTACCTCTCTCCTGGCCATTGTCGGAGGGTCCCCAGACGATACGACCGGAGTCGCATCCGTAATCATACATTCCCAGTCTTTCCTTGCTTATAGCAAATTTACGTGATATAGCTGTTTGGGTTTTCTCTTCCCAGATTGATATACTCTCTAATTCATCTCCCCAACCTTTTCCCGGACTTCATATGGCCCTTGCCACTTGGCCATGAGCTTACTTTCTGCTGGGGGCACTAAGACTAATACCTGATCCCCTTGGACATTGACCATGCCAGGGGTGCAACAAAGTGCCATTAGTTGCATAAGGATTAAAAGTGAATTTAGGCTGTGTACCCACGATGTGTTTTTCAAGCGTTTTTGCTGCGGAATTTTCCGCAGCGTAAACGCTTGGGAAACGCATGGTAAGCCTTCTGCCATGGTCCCCTATGCAATTCCGCACTTTCAATGCCCATGCTGCGGATTTTTCCGCAGCGTTTATGCTGCTCTCAAAAATCCGCAGCATGTCCCTTAATTTTGCGGAAGCGCTGCGTTTTCGCCGCCATTGACTTGCATTAGAACGCGCCAATTCTGCAAGACTGCTTCTGTACATGCGTAATTGGCGCGTTGTAATGTGCGGATTGTACCTGAGTGTGGAGAAGAGAAGACTCTCATCCACACCCAGGTACCATAGAAACTGTAAAAAAAAAGAATAAAATAAAAAATAAAGATTATATTCACCTACCGACAGTCCCCGGTCTCCTTCCCTGTGCTTGCCAGCAGACTGAAGGACCTGCGCTGACGTCACAGTCATGTGACAGCAGGTCTTTCAGTGCAGTGTCCCGCGATCAGCTGGCAGCCAGGAAGGAGCGCAGCAACACACGCCGGGCCATCGGAAGGTAAGTATCAAGGTTTATTTTTTTATTTTTAACCACTCTAAAGGTCACACTATATAAATCCATGCTGTTTGCATGGATTTATATAGTGTGACCTAGTTGTCAAGCACTTTCCAAGTGATGCTAAAATCGCTTTGAAAGCGCTTGTCAATCCGCATGCGGAAACGCATGTGAATCCACATGTATTACGCTGGAATAACGCATGTACAATCCGCATGCGTTTTTTCTGCCAGGGAGATGCAGAAATGCTGCAGAAATTTTCTGCTTCATTTCTGCATTGTGGGCACATAGCCTTAATGTAAATGATTAAGTAGCTGAATTTCCATTTTGGGGTAACAAACTCCTTTTGAGAGATTCCTTGCAGTTACTTTGCATGTTGATTTACTTTGTAAGGACACAAGTGCACACATTTCAGATTTTGTCACCTTTTTTCTGTGCAGATTTGTCACAAAACCTAAAGGGTTTCCCGATGCCAGGAAAGTGACTGAGAATCCTGACGTCTCCTGCACATGTTACTTGTTTGTGACTTGCAGGTTTGGTGAAGATATAATTCTGCAGGATGTCAATTCTGTCAGCGTTTTTGCTGCAGATTTCACCCACACTGATGAGTGGGGAAAAACTTCACCTATTTACAGCATTTTCCAGACAAGAGATGGAGAAACCAAAAGCTTAATGTGTGCACACAGCCTAATAGACGTCATTACTAGTGTTGAGCGAGCATGCTCGACACTGCTCGTTACTCGCCCGAGCATCTCACTACTCGGGATGTTCGGCGAGCACCGAGCATTTCCGGGTTACTCGGGCGGGAGCTCGGGTCTCCGCCCTGCATGTTTGGCGCTCTTTACAGAGACAATGAACATGCAGGGATTGCCAGCCAGTCACTGTAATGCCGCAGCCATGTTGATTGTGGGCATTACAGTGATTGGCTGGCCGCCCAGCATCACCTCGAGTATTTAAAACCGGGCGCCGCCATCTTGGACTCAGTCGCCCGGGATCACACAGTGTAGGGAAAGTACTGCTGATTTAGGGAGAGATATATACTGCGAAATAGTTAGTGTAGGGTCTGTAAAAGCTGCCAGATCAAACAAACCGTCCTTCTCAGGACTAATATCCATCCCAGATATCAGGCAGGCAGGCTGTATAGGAAACGCAGTGGTTATACCAGCAAACGCTGCATTACAGTCCTGTGTGCTCCTGCTGCTCAAATTGCTAGACTTAGCTCCAGGTCTCGGGGGCCAGGAAAAATCCTTTTTTTTTTCTTATTCATCTAAATCCTCTTTTTTTCTCCGCTAGAAGTGGTGGAAGAGGAGATCCCATGTAGCGATGCCCAAATATTTGAACAGCCACGGCCACAGGAAGGCGACGCTGGCGCAATTTGCCACAAGAGGTGGACGATGACGAGACACAATTGCCACGAAGTGAGGAGGAGGATCGTGATGCGGAAGTGGAAGAGGAGGACGTGGTGGATGATCTAGTAACTGACCCAAGGTGGCAGGAGGACACGCAGAGCGAGGCGAGCAGCACACAGGGGGAGGGAGGCAGAGCACCCCAACAGACAGGAAGAAGCAGTGTGGTGGCTGCACACAGAAGGCGGGCAACCGTTCCCCGTAACACCAACACGAGGGACGTTGCCAGTACAACCGGTAGGTCTTCCAGAGTCTGGAATTTTTTTAAAGACTCTGCTGATAACCCCAAAAAGGCCATTTGTACCACCTGCCATGCCAGTGCCAGCAGGGGTGACAAAAGTACCAGCCTGACCACCACCAACATGATCAGGCACATGTCAGCAAAGCACCCGACTTTGTGGGGCGAACCCCAGGGTCCACGACCAGTGTCAGCGGGTGTCACCACTGCTTTTTCCGCCGTTGTGCGTGTAAGAGAACCCCCTGTTGTGCGTGCAAGGCAATCCCCTGTCCATACTGCATGCAAAGATTCCCCCTCCTCTCAGTCTTCACTTGTTATGGCAGTTTCTCAAGAAACAGCATCAACGTCCACGTCAGCGTTCAATTGTCCTTATCCCAGACCTTTGAACGAAAGCACAAATTCGCAGCCAACGCCCCACAGGCCACAGTCCTAAATTCGCACATTTCACGACTGCTTGCGTTGGAAATGCTGCCTTTTAGGCTGGTGGAGACGGAATCCTTCCGCAACCTTGTGGCGTGGCCGTCCCTCGGTGCTCGGTCCTCAGCCGACACTATTTTGCCCGGTGTGCCATCCCCGCACTACACAAGCATGTGTCCCAAAACATCTGCCGTGCCCTCAACAACGCAGTTACTGGGAGAGTCCACCTGACAACGGACACGTGGACAAGAGCTTGTGGCCAGGGACGGTACATCTCTCTGACGGCACACTGGGTAAACATAGTGGAAGCCGGGAACCAGTCGGACCTTGGGACGGAACACATCCTCCCCACACCGAGGATTGCGCGGCCTATGTCAGTCAGAGTTGCCCCCACAGTGTACAGCTCCTGATGATCATCTTCCTCATGTTCACCCTCCATCTCAGATATCACCGCATCAGTTACAAGCTGGAAGCACTGCCGTACTGCCTCCGCCAAGCAGCAACAGGCTGTGCTGAAACTCATAAACTTAGGTGATAAACCTCACAGTTGTGGACAGCTGTGAAAGAGCAGGCAGATCTGTGACTGAGACCGCTGAACCTACATCCAGGCATGGTCGTGTGTGACAATGGCCGTAACCTGGTGGCGGCTCTGAGGCGAGATCACACACGTACCATGCCTGGGTCATGTGCTTAAGCTCGTGGTTCAGCAGTTTCTTAAATCGTACCCCGAGTTGCCAGATCTGCTCGTCGAAGTACGCCGCCTGTCAGCTCATTTTCAGAAGTCGGCTACAGCTTCCGCCGCCCTTGCTGTGTTGCAACAGCGTTTGCAGCTTCCGTCACACCGACTTGTGTGTGATGTCCCTACACGTTGGAACTCTACCCTCCACATGTTGCAAAGGATTTGTGAGCAGAAGAGAGCAGTTGTAGAGTACCAGCTGCAACAAGGCCGTCGATATTCAGGTCAGACTCCACACATAAGACCTCAGGAGTGGACCTGGATGTCTGACATATGTACCATCCTGACAATCTTTGAGGAGTCCACCAAGATGGTGAGTGGCGATGACGCCATCATTAGCGTCAGCATCCCACTTGTCTGTCTTTTGCAACGCACTCTGCAGAGAATTAAAGAGGAGGCATTGCAGCCAGAGTATGATGAGATGGATCAAGAAGCCGTAGCAGGCTGTTACACACAGCCCAGCCTCATCTCATCCCAATGTGCATTGGGGGACCATGAGGGAGAGGAGGAGGAGGAAGAAAAACAGGAGCTGGTTTCATGTTCTTTAGACGGTAGTACCTGTACAACTGTCATATCATCGGTTTAGCGTGGGTGGCCTGAGGACGGGGAGGAGGAGGAGAGCATGGTCAGTCGTGATCTTGGTGAGCACACGGAAGTCTTGCCTGTTACCAGTCTGGCACGCATGGCTGACTTTGTTACGCTGCCTTAACCGTGACCCTCGCGTTGTCAAAATGTTGGGTGACAGTCATTACTGGTTGGTGACACTTTTAGACCCCCGCTACAAGGAGAACTTTCACTCTCTTATTCCTGAGGTGGAGAGGTCTACAAAAATGGGGCAGTACCAGAAGGCTCTTGCTGCAGAACTGTTAAAAAAAAATTCCCATCTGAACACGCTATCGGCAGAGGTCACAGTTGTTTGCCCAACCAAGGCGTACAGGCGAGCGAGACGCAACTCCAATCCAGCAGAGGCAGGGGAACACTGTCAACGTTCTGGGACAGTTTTCTGAGACCCACCCAATTTACAGGCCCTGAGGCTCAGGGTTCTCTCACAAGGAGTGGAAAGTTTCAAAAGATGGTGAGGGGGAGTACCTTGCCGAGCGTACCAGCGTCCTCCGTGATTCCTCTGTGCCTTTTAATTATTGGGTATCCAAGCTGGACGCTTGGAATGAACTTTCTCTGTATGCCTTGGAGGTCCTGGCCTTCCCTGCCGCTAGCGTGTTATCGGAGCGTGTTTTTAGTGCCGCTGGGGGAATTATAACTGATAAGTGTTAGAACTCTCCTGTTAGGTTTTTTCTAGTTTGCTTGTCACATGACCTTTTTTGCCTATTTAAACCTGCTCCGCCCTTCTGGCCTTGCTGGACTTCATTGTAATTTCAACTCTTTATCTAGCCAGGTGCTTTGTTACCTTACTCCGTCAGTTTAGCTAGGTCTCTTGACCTCTATTTTCTATGTTGATTTGTTTGTCCTTTTCTGCTACAATTTCTGTTAGGAGGTGTCCATCTTACTCCCAGTCCCTAGTTCTTGTAGGGATCCCTCCCTCACATCTATAGGTCTTCGTACAGACTAGCTGAGGACTTTAGCGGGTCTGATCACAGGATCAGGTTCCTCGCTACAACGTAGCGGGTTAAGCTTAGTTCTATTGTAGGGACAGATCTCCTGTCTTTCCTTAGTGCTTGTAGCAGATCATAACAGTAAGTCCAGCCCAAAAATCTCTAAGGAAAGACTTCCCATTTCCATCATGGTGTCGGTTCAGGATTTGGCTCAACGCCTGCAGGGACTCTCTCTGGAGGTGGCAGAGCTCCAACAACACGTGAGTAGCTGTTCTGGAGCACATTTTGTGGAGCCAAAGGTATGTTTGCCTGATTTATATTTTGGTGATCAAGAAGATTTTTTTTCCTTTTAAAAATGCTTGTTTATTATATTTTCGTTTGAGACCCAGATCCTCTGGTGATGAATCACAGCGCATAGGGTTCATAATGTCACTTTTGCGCAAAGAACCTCAGGGATGGGCCTTTTCTCTCCAACCTAGTGATCCATGCTTTAGATCAGTGGATAGTTTTTTTTCTGCTTTGGGTCTGTTGTATGATGATCCTGATCGTGTCTCATCAGCTGAGACTGAATTGAGACGTTTGAGGCAGGGATCAGGTAATGTGGAAAAATATTGTTCTCACTTACGTCGGTGGTCTGCCCAGGTGGGGTGGAACGATTCAGCTTTGAAAAGTTTGTTTCTTGCGGGGCTAGGTGAAAGGGTTAAGGATCTGCTGATTGCTTATCCCACACCTGGAAACTTGCAGGAGGCAATGCAATTAGCTATACGGGTGGACAGGAGACTGCGTGCAAGGGTTAATGAGAGTAAAACCTCTGCCATGTCAGCTCAGAGTCTTGAGAGGGTCTGTACTGACATTGGAGAGCCGATGGAGATTGGGGCGATGGCACCCCGCTCTCAGGAAAAAGACCGCAGGTTTTCTGAAGGTTTGTGCTTTTATTGCGGAAAATCTGATCATTTCATTAAGAACTGTGTGCTTCGTATGAACAAAGAAAAAAAAAAGGTCAGTTACGCCAATATAGCCTGTTTAAATACTAAGCGGGTATTCCTATCTGCTACTACCGTTGCTCAGGAAGAATTAATTGAATTTCGGGTATTTGTGGATTGTCGTTCTACTCTGAATGTGATTGATGGGGGGATTCTTGGAAAAACTTAAATTAAAACCCAAACCTTTGTCATCCCCTATTGCTGTGGTTTCCGTCGATGGCTCTCCCTTGAAGAGTGTTACTCACAAGGTCTGTGAATTTCCCCTCACTATTAATGGTGTTCACCAAGAGAATTTGGATTTGGTAGTATTAAATAATTTGCCTTGTCCAGTAGTTTTGGGGTTGCCCTGGTTAAAATTGTACAATCCTGTACTGGATTGGTCTACCAATGAAATTAAGTCCTGGAGCCCTAAGGGTTATGACAAGTGTTGTAACGGACGTATTGCTGCGGTGGAAAAAGGGGAATTACCTGTACCTATTCAGGATTTTTGGAGAGTTTTTTCTGAGGATGAGTCACAAATTTTGCCTCCCCATAGAGACTATGATTGTACCATTGAATTTGTCCATGGAGCGACTCTTCCTAAAAGTCGTTTATTTAATCTTACTATTCCTGAGAGAAAGGCTTTGGAGGAATACATACAGACAAGCTTGGCCGCTGGTCACATTAGGCCTTCCAAGTCTCCTGTGGCTGTTGGATTTTTTTTTGTTAAAAAAAAGGACGGCGGTTTACGTCCTTGTCTGGATTTTCGTGAGATTAATAAAATTACTGTACGCAATCCTTACCCACTGCCATTGATTCCTGATTTGTTTAACCAGTTAGTGGGGGCCAAGTGGTTCTCTAAAATTGATGTCCGGGGGGCATACAATTTGTTGCGCATGAAGGACGGTGATGAATGGAAGACTGCTTTTAACACTCCTGTGGGTCATTTTGAGAATCTGGTTATGCCTTTCGGTCTTACCAATGCACCAGCATTTTTTCAGAATCTTATTAATGACATCCTTAGACCTTTGATCGGCAAAAATTTGGTTGTGTATTTGGATGACATTTTGATTTATTTAACGGATCTGGAGTCTCATTGGCGGAGCGTACGTGAGGTATTACAGTTATTAATTGACAATTCGCTTTTTGCTAAGCTGGAGAAATGTGAGTTCGCTGTACAGAGAATTAGTTTTTTGGGCTACATTATCTCCAGCGAGGGCTTTGAGATGGACCCGGTGAAAGTTCAAGCTGTGCAGGAATTGCCTAGGCCTATTGGTTTGAAATCGATACAGAGGTTTTTGGGTTTCGCCAATTAATACAGAAAATTCATTAAAAATGTTTCTATTATTGTCAAACCACTGACCGATCTCACCAGGAAAGGTGCTAATGCGGTTCAGTGGACTACTGAGGCCATTGAAGCTTTTGTGTTTCTAAAGGAGAGGTTCAGCTCTGCTCCCATCCTTATGCAGCCTGATGTGACTAAGCCGTTTTTGGTTGAGGTTGATGCTTCTTCGGTGGGGGTTGGTGCGGTGTTGTCTCAGAAAAACAAGGATGGAGTACATCCCTGTGCTTTTTTTTCAAAAAAATTTTCTGAGACTGAACTTAATTACGATATTGGTAATCGGGAATTGTTGGCTATTAAACTCGCATTTGAACACTGGCGTCATCTCTTGGAAGGTGCTGAATTTCCCATTCAGGTTTTCACTGATCATAAAAATCTGATCTATCTTGATGCTGCCAAGCGCTTGAATGCCCGTCAGGCTAGGGGGGCACTTTTTTTCTCGCGGTTTAATTTTTCTGTTACTTACATCCCGGGTACCAAGAATGTTAAAGCTGATGCTTTGTCTCGCAGCTTGTCTCCCATGGTCGGTGCTGAGGAGGAGGAGAGCATTTTACAAGAAGGTGTTGTGATTGCTGCATTGGACTCCGTTTTGGAAGATGAGATTCTTAAAGCACAGGAGAATGCCCCATCTAACACTCCCCATGGGAGGTTGTTTGTGCCTAGGACCTTTAGGAGAGATTTGTTTGTTGAGTGTCATGAGTCTCGGTTGGCAGGTCATCCAGGAATTTCTGAGACCAAGAGACTTGTGGGTCGCAGTTTTTGGTGGCCTGGATGGCAGAAGGAAGTTATTAAGTGGGTGCGTCAATGTACTGTGTGTGCTAGATCTAAGTCTTCACATGCTCCTGCTGCGGGATTGCTTTGCCCTCTGGAGGTTCCTAGTGCACCTTGGACACATCTGGCTATGGACTTTATTACTGACCTTCCCCCCTCTGAGGGTTTCACGGTCATCTGGGTGGTCGTGGACCGTTTTAGCAAGATGTGTCACTTGGTTCCCTTCATCAAACTGCCCTGCGCTAAGACGCTCGCTAAGGCCTTTGTCAAGGAGATTGTCAGACTCCATGGCCTTCCTACTGACATTGTTTCTGATAGGGGACCTCAGTTCGTGGCTCGTTTTTGGCGTGCCTTTTGTGACAGGTTGGGAGTTCATTTGTCATTTTCATCTGGATATCATCCTGAGTCTAATGGCCAGACAGAAAGGAAGAACCAGGATGTTGAGCAGTTCTTGCATTGTTTTGTGGCAGACAATCAAGAGGGGTGGTCTGAGTTTCTGCCACTTGCTGAATTTGCTCTTCACAACCATACATCCTCTTCTGCTGGGTGTTCGCCTTTTTTTTGTTGTTCTAGGAGACATCCGTCTTTTGGGTCATTCTCCAAATTGGTATCGGCTGTGCCTGAGGAGGAGAGTTTTTCCGGTGATTTGGAAAGAGTTTGGACGGATGTGCGTGGTAATCTGCAGGAAGCTAACAAAAAATCTAAGAGGTACTTTGACAGGAAACGTCAAAAGGTTTTGTTTACGGCTGGTGACATGGTTTGGTTGTTCTCTAAGAATCTGCGGTTGAGGATTCCTTCTAAAGAATTGGGTCCCAAGTTTGTAGGGCCCTTTAAGGTGCTTCAGGTAGTTAACCAATCTGCTGTTAGGTTGGAGATTCCCACCTCCTGGAAGATTAATCCGGTGTTCCATGTTTCTCTATTGAAAAAAGCTGATGTATCTGATAGAGACGCCACTGCCACTGTTCCTCTGGTGGTGGAGGACGGTGAATATGAAATTTCTCGCATCCTTAATTCTAGACGGTATAGAGGGAGTTTGCAGTATCTCATCCCTTGGAAGGGTTTCGGTCCCGAGGATAACTCATGGGTGAGGGCGGATGATGTTTCTGCTTCCAGACTTGTCAGAGCATTTCACAGGAGGTTTCCTGATAAGCCTGGGCCTAGGGGATCCGGAGGATCCTCATAGAAGAGGGGGTACTGTTAGAACTCTCCTGTTGGGTTTTTTCTAGTTTGCTGGTCACATGACCTTTTTTGCCTATTTAAACCTGCTCTGCCCTTCTGGCCTTGCTGGACTTCATTGTAATTTCAACTCTTTATCTAGCCAGGTGCTTTGTTACCTTACTCCGTCAGTTTAGCTAGGTCTCTTGACCTCTATTTTCTATGTTGTTTTGTTTGTCCTTTTCTGCTACAATTTCTGTTAGGAGGTGTCCATCTTTCTCCCAGTCCCTAGTTCTTGTAGGGATCCCTCCCTCACATCTATAGGTCTTCATACAGACTAGCTGAGGACTTTAGCAGGTCTGATCACAGGATCAGGTTCCCCGTTACATCGTAGGGATTAAGCTTAGTTCTATTGTAGGGACAGATCTCCTGTCTTTACTTAGTGCTTGTAGCAGATCATAACAATAAACGCACTCAGCCATGTGAGGATTTTTTTTTTTTTTCAGAACGAGTTGTAGTTTTGAATGATGCAATTAATTTTGCTATAAAACATACATTATAAAAGAGGCAGCCATACTTGCCAATACCTAGTCGCAATACTAATATACTACAGGATGTATGAGCCCTCAGGTGGAGACAGAGCTGGTGCAAAATACTAATGAAATAACCACTCTCACACCTACCATTTTTTTTTTTGGACCATAAGACGCACCTAGGTTTTAGAGGAGAAAAAAAAAATTGAAGCAAAAAACGTGTTCATGATGCACTTTTAAGGGGGAGGAGGTCTTCTTCTGACACTGGTATAGGGGTAATGTCCCCCAATTCTGACAATATCCCCCATCCTGGTATGTATGCATGGCACCCCTAATCCCTATCCTGGTGTGCATGGCACCCCTAATCCCTTTCCTGGTGTGCATGGCACCCCTAATCCCTTTCCTGGTGTGCATGGCACCCCTAATCCCTGTCCTGGTATGCATGGCACCCCTCATTCCTGTCTTGATATGCATGGCACCCCTCATCCCTGTCCTGGTATGCATGGCACCCATCATCCCTGTCCTGGTATGCATGGCACCCCTCATCCCTGTCCTGGTATGCATGGCACCCCTCATCCCTGTCCTGGTATGCATGGCAACCCTCATCCCTTTCCTGGTATGCATGGCAACCCTCATCCCTGTCCTGGTATGCATGGCACCCCTCATCCCTGTCCTGGTATGCATGGCACCCCTCATCCCTGTCCTGGTATGCATGGCACCCCTCATCCCTGTCCTGGTATGCATGGCACCCCTAATCCCTGTCCTGGTATGCATGGCACCCCTCATCCCTGTCCTGGTATGCATGGCACCCCTCATCCCTGTCCTGGTATGCATGGCACCCCTCATCCCTGTCCTGGTATGCATGGCACCCCTCATCCCTGTCCTGGTATGCATGGCACCCCTCATCCCTGTCCTGGTATGCATGGCACCCCTCATCCCTGTCCTGGTATGCATGGCACCCCTCATCCCTGTCCTGGTATGCATGGCACCCCTCATCCCTGTCCTGGTATGCATGGCACCCCTCATCCCCGTCCTTGTATCCATGGCACAGCAATCCCCATCCTGGTATGCATGGCACAGCAGTCCCCATCCTGGTATGCATGGCACCCCTAATCCCTATCCTGTTATGTATGACCCCCTCATCTTTATCCTGTTACATATGCCCCCATCATCTTTATCCTGGTATGTATGGCCCGCTCATCTTTATTCTGGTTTGTATGGCCCCCTCATCTTTATCCTGGTTTGTATGGCCCCCTCATCCTTATCCTAGTATGCATGGTCCCCGTAATCCCCATCATGCTGCACATATAAAAAAATAAATATATAAACACTCCTACTCACCTTTCTTCTCTCCTCCAGCGCTGACGCCTGTCTGCCCGCACTGATCTCCCCATGTGAGCCGCGCATGGCGTCACTGCCATGCGCGGCTCACAAGGAAAGATCAGCTGTCGGAAGTCACTGCTCCCCGCGCCGGGACTGTGTGCGCGGGAATCAGTGACTTCATGCTCCTTCATAGCCGGCACACAGCTTAGCCGCGCTGTGGCTCCTGCTGCTGCTGGGTTATCTCGTGTGCCCGCTTATTAAAGGGCATGAATATTCACCCCCTCCCCACGCCCATGGACATGGAGAGAGGTTAAATATTCATGCCCTTTAACAGCGGGCACAGGCGATTCCGGCAGCAGCTGCGGCTACACTGTGTGCTGCTATTAAGGAGCATGAATATTCAGTGTTCCCCATGGGCGTGGGGAGCAGTGAATATTCATTTTCTTTAGCAGCGGGGACAGCGTAGGCTGCTGCCTCCTGTGCCCCGCTCCTCCACCGCTACAGCTCCCCACAGCACAGTATATATACTCACCCCTCCCCAACATTCGGACTATAAGATGCACCCCCCATTTTCCTCCAAAATTTTGGAGGAAAAAAATGCGTCTTATAGTCTGAAAAATATGGTACTATTCATGTAGGGGATTAGAAATGCACAGGATAAGGCTTGTATAGGGCGCCAGTCACACAGATACATGTAGTGCAACATGCCAACTTGCTGCCTATTAGTGATGCCAAAGCTATTACAGAATTTCCCCAAAAATGAGCCCTAGCATGATTTTACAGGATTTTTGGAGGATGCTTGACATATAGGCCCTACTCCAAAAATAAGCCTTAGTTAGTCAGGGCTGGCGTTAGGAGAGGGGAGCAACTGGGCAATTTATCAGGGCCCCTACTCTCTTTGGGGCTCTAAGCATTTCTATTCCAAGGCTGCTTAAGGACCTTTGGTGACATCATAGTCATGTGACCATAATGTCAGCAAAGGTTCTTGAACTGTGGGAGCCTAGAGTAACTGAAGAGTAGATAGACTGGTATGTAGGGGGGGAGACTGGACAATTTCTCTAGGTTCCCACTCTGAGGCCCTCAGCGTTTCTATTCCAAGGTTCAGACTACTTAAGGACCTTTGGAGAAATCACTGTCCTATGACCCTGATGTCACCAAAGGTCTTTTAACAGAGGAAGTCTAGAGGAGCTGAGACAGGCTGGTATGTATGTGCAGTGTGTGTGTCTGTGTATATTCTTGTGTATGTGCAATGTGTGTGATATGACATGATTATTATATATGGATAAATGAAGACATTCCCTGAAAATAAGCCCTAACCCATCTTTTTGAGCAAAAAATGATATAAGACCTTGTCTTATTTTCTGTAAAAGATGCTAGATCAGGCGGTCTGCCGAGCACTATATATGTGCACCCTACAAGAACAGACACATGGTTTCCACCAACACTACAAAAGCCTGGCTGCATCCTGCAAGGATGGAAAATTATGTAAGGTATTAGTTAATATTTTGACCAAAATATGTAAGCCTGCACCTACGTCAGGGGTCCTCATTGTCTTTCCAGCGAAAAGACAATATAACGTATTGGAAAACCAGATTTAACGCTGGCAGTAAAATGTTTTACCTCACAGAAAGAATAAGGCTGTGTGCCCACAATGTGTTTTTCAAGCATTTATGCTGCGGAATTTCCGCAGTATAAACGCTTCAAAAACGCTTGGTAATCCGCCCCCCATGGTCCCCAATGACAAGCCGCACTTTCAATGCCCATGCTGCGTTTTTTTCCGCAGCGTTTATGCTGCGCTCAAAAATCTGCAGCATGTCCATTAATTTTGCGGAAGCGCGGCGTAATCGCCGCCATTGACTTGCTTTGAGACGCATATAATCCGTGTCAGTACATTTGTACTCACGGATTATATGCGTTTCTATGTGCGGATGGTACCCAGGTCTGGAGTAGAGTAGACTCTCATCCAGACCTGGGTACCATAGAAACTGTAAAAAATAGAATTTAAAATAAAAAATAAAGTTTATACTCACCTTCCGATGTCTTCCCGGTGTTTTGTCTGCTACGTCCAGTGACTTGCAATGTTCGCGTGGTTGTGAAGGACCTGCCATGACGTCACTGAGTCATGTGACCCATCACATGGCTCAATGACGTCACCGCAGGTCCTTCACACCACCGCGAGCAGTGCAAGACACTGGACGGAGCAGACAAAACACTGGGAAGACATCGGAAGGTGAGTATAAACTTTATTTTTTTTTATTTTTCACCATTCTTATTCTCTTTTTTAACTAACTTGGTCACACTACTATAAATCCATGCCCGTTGCAACAAGGTGGACAAGTTGTCAAGCACTTTTCCAAGTGATGCTAAAATCGCTTGGAAAAGTACTTGATAACCCGCATGCAGAAATGCGCATGCAAAGACGCTTCACAAACGCTTCTACCTGGCGGGAAAAACGCATGTAAAATCCGCATGCGTTTTTCCTGCCAGGGAGAAGCGTAAAAAATATGCAGCATTTCTGCATCGTGGGCACATAGCCTCAGCCTCGATCCCATGCTGTCCTGTCTGTATACTTGCTTTTGCTTCATTCTCTGCCCAGGAGCTGTGGTTCCTGCACAGTCAGACAGCCATTACACAGTATACGATTATCTCCACACATTATATTTTTACACATCCAATTGTGGAACTTATTAATCCAATGTATGTTGATTAAAATGTACTTTAATATGACAACCCCTTTTGAACTTGGAGGGACCCTTTACTGCCGTGCAGCAATCATAAATGCCCAAAGGCAAAACCCTCTTGGGGAGGGGAGAATAAGTGAACATGTTTGTTGGTAATGCCTCAGTGTTGTTGGACACGTGCACTTATTGGCACTTGCAGTAATCGTTGTTTATGGCTACTTGTAGCATCTGCACAGTGGAAACCTACCTTACTTAAAGGGGTTGTCCGTACTTGGCCAGTGCCAGTCTCTTGAATGAAATTGGAAAACCCTATACTTACCTCCCACACCAGTGCCGTTCCAGCAGTGTTGGCGCCAGGTCTCTCGGTGCTCACGTGACAATATGAAATCTGCAGCCAATTGGGGGGTGTGATCGTCCACTCTGATGAAATAATAAAGGCAACAGCCGGCGACATAGTGTCATGTGAGTGCCAGGAGACCCGATGCCTAATATTGCTGAAAAGGCGCCAGTGCAGGAGGTGAGTATAAGCCTCTCTTATTTAACATGGAGAACTCAGGCATTTAGGATGGGGTTGTCCAAGTAGAACTCTTGTGTATATTATTTAGCCAAAATTAAAATGTACCAAATATCCACATGTGCAAATACCGTATATAAAGCCTTTTACTCCAAATTCCGTTATTTCTCCTCTGATCTCATCAGTGGCCGTTCATTCAAAGCCACAAATTGTTTGTCTATCCTGATATCTTGTGGAACAGCCTGGCCTCACATGGGTTCTCCTCCCTCTTATCTCGGACCCTCAGTATTGACACCCTCACTTTTTTCATGCCCCTACATCTTTATATTTAATGCGGAAAGACTACCAGGAAATGTAGTTTCTGATCACTTGAGTCTTTTCTAATGTGATCGGTTTCATTATACCCTTGTACCATCCACAGCAGTATACGAAAAGGAGTGTAGGTGTGAGTTGTGCAGAGGTAGTGGCTGCACCCAGGCACTGATGCGGAAATCCCAGCTCCCCTCTGCCCATTACCGTTCACCAGTTTTATATGTGATGCATGGTGGTTCAGCAGACAGATTCTAGGGCAAAATAACTACTAAATAATGTCATGTTATAATGACAGATCTGTCACAAGCAGTTTTTCAAGTTGTAGAGCAATAACCTGAATCTCCCCAGTTGTTCTTTCATAACCATATTCACCAGCATTCATAACCATAGTCACCAGCATTCATAACCATATTCACCAGCATTCATAACCATATTCACCAGCATTCATAACCATATTCACCAGCATTCATAACCATAGTCACCAGCATTCATAACCATATTCACCAGCATTCATAACCATAGTCACCAGCATTCATAACCATAGTCACCAGCATTCATAACCATAGTCACCAGCATTCATAACCATATTCACCAGCATTCATAACCATATTCACCAGCATTCATAACCATATTCACCAGCATTCATAACCATAGTCACCAGCATTCATAACCATATTCACCAGCATTCATAACCATAGTCACCAGCATTCATAACCATAGTCACCAGCATTCATAACCATAGTCACCAGCATTCATAACCATAGTCACCAGCATTCATAACCATAGTCACCAGCATTCATAACCATAGTCACCAGCATTCATAACCATAGTCACCAGCATTGGCTGCAATTTCATGAAACCTCATTGTGCGCTAAGGGGATAATATATCATCTAGACATATTCAGAGATAAAGCTAAAATACAACACCAATAGCACAGTAATAATGGCGATCATTTATTGAAAGCAATGTAATATATAGAAATTTTTTATTTTTCCATGTATAATGTAGCCAGCAAGGGTGAGTCTATTTTAGCTTTTAATAATTATTTGCTAAAATAAAGTGGCTGACATTACAAATTATTGCCTAAATGGGCACAAAGCTGCCAGTCAGCGAGCAACACTGACCATAGCACTGGATAGGGGAAAGCTGTGGACCCCGTATAGCCAGGTTGACAATCGCACCAAGGACGGCTGTAGATGCCGCAGTTGTGTCCTGTAATTCATGCGTCACATCTCCCAACAAGGATTCCAGAGTTTGGATTTTATGACTTCACTTCTGAATCCACCTGGGGAACGTGGCATAGGGGCCTCATTGCTGCTTATGCTCCATCCCAGTTGGCACAGAGCAGACTGCCAGTGGTCACGTTGGCAGTGGAGCAGCAGCTTTCAGCCCTCTGTAAGTAGGTCAGATACATTGTGTGACTGCTTTGCCGCAGATCAGCACATATAGAGATGGAGGTAATAGGAAGATGTGGAAGAATGTTCTTCAGATTGGCAGGCCAGCCATGCTTGTTACTGATGACATGAAACATGATGATGTTGGCATTTTGAGTGCAGGTAGTAGGAGCTGATGGTACAGAAATAAATGAACTCCAGTAGATAGTCTTGCGTCAAGATACAGGAGGATTAGATGGTATGACGGTATTATGCTGTTTCTCCGCTTAGTGGTAAGTTGTGCTCCATGCTGGACCCACAAACGGGAAACTCGTGAAAATCCTCTGTTCTCTAGCAGGAATTGTCTCGTTCACGCCATCACTGCGCGGTGCTGGGATCTGCTGTCTCATGGTGACATACGGGTTCCTTCCTATAATAACTGGAGATGGCGCTTTTCCTGTCCTTATGTCTTTCCAGTTTATATTTGAAAAGAAGGGGTGCGTTCTGATTTTTCCATTAACCCCTAGCCGGACATAATGGTCTTTGCAGAGTAGTTTGGACATAATGTCCATAGCATCGTGGTCAGTGAGGTTTTCATATGATGGTTCTTCGTACAAGACATTATTCACAATCTCTTCAGTGGTGTCTCCTGGAAATGGTGAGTCTTGGAAAATCATGTCGTACAATATGACTCCAAAGGCGAACCAGTCCACACCTTCACCATAAGCGTCTCCCATGATCATTTCTGGGGCGCCATACCCAGGTGTTCCACTGAAATCTCTGGCATTAAATCTCTTATCAAACTCGTATAGAGATAGTCCAAAATCAGTAATTTTTATGTGGCCGTCACCAGTCAGCAGGATGTTATCCGGTTTTAAGTCCCGGTGAATGATGTCATTGCTGTGCAGGAATTGTAGGCCACAAACGATTTCTGCTCCTATAAATGTTACAGGTTCCTTCAGGAGAATGGTACTATATATATAGTGAAGCAGATCCCCTCCACTGGCCAGCTCGGTGACAAAATACGCATGGTTTTCCGTATGAAACGCGGCATGGCAATGGGTTAGGAATCTGCTGTTGTGGCTAAGCTTCAGGACATGGTGTTCTACAAGGCATTCAGGGAAGGAGATTAGGCTTTCTTTCTTAATGATTTTAAGGGCCACACTTTCTTTCCTTATTTTATCAGTGGCCAGCATAACCTTCCCATAACTCCCTTGTCCAAGTATGCCATGGCAGATAAACTTATCCCTGGTGAGAGGGACAGTGGTCTTTATTTTTTTGCTACTGGGGCCACTACATTCACCTGAGATGTCATCTTGACTGGTGGCTGGATCTTCCTGATGTTTCCTTTTTCTCCCAGTTCTCTTCTCTTCTGCTGCACTTTCATTACCTTTCAGGTTAATGATCCTGGTTGGACCCAAAGTACTCAGTTTTTTTAGATTATCAGCTCGATTTGTGATGTATCCCACAAGCTTTTCACATCTGTTTTGTACAGTGTCTAGGAAGGAAATATTCTGGGTTCCCTCATTGACAGGTAATACCTGACCAACCTGCCCAGATTTCTTGGAATCCATCTTCCTTATCTTTGCTGGAGGTTCCTGGTTATTTCCAGTGTCTTCTCCATCTGGTGTTTCTTTCCTTTTTCTCTTTCTATTCCCTGTAAAGTCCATGTTGCATCAGGCAACAACAGGGCAATTATCCAAAAACGTATGTAAAATTATCAGAGAATGCAATCCACACGTATATTGTAGTCAAAGCCAACTACAACTAAAGCTCAATGGCTGCAGTCAGTTGTTTATGGAACTTTGTGGAATGTGATGTCACTGTGCCGGTGATGTCACACTCACTGTGATGTCAGCAGATGTATGTGAGTGTTCCATCACTGCTGAACGTGAAAGTCTCGGAAGGGGCGGGGCTTAGTCACCATTGACTATAATGGAGTCTGTTGAGTGGGTAGTATTTAGTGACCTGAAGCTGGAAATCAGTGGGATAAATGACATCAGGATTCAGGAATAAGTTACAGTAGTTTTATATTTGTTTTAATTTATTTTATACAAAAAAAGAGCATGGACCGCACCTCCAAAAAAATCATACATTGATCTAATGCCTCTCAGCAAAAATATACATAACTGAACATGAGGTTCTTAGTTTAACATTCTGATCAGACTGTATGAAGCCCACTGCCACGTCACGGCAAACCTTGTAGTGGGTCCTAACATTTCCTGCCTAAAAGGCGCGGCGCCATGTGCCAACCACCGCTACAGTGAGAATGCACCAGCAGGGCGGGCGGCCTGGTGCCTCACAGCACCCATGCTTCAAGACCGAGTCCCCATGACTCCAGGCCGCGGCGCCCCACAAGCACAAAACCACAGCAACAATGGCTGACACACTGCACCAACACCACATGAAAGGAGCATTGTGACTCACCTTCCTCAAGCTCTCAAGTGAGAGCAAAATAGGCTAGACCCTCTTTGCAGACTCTTGCTAATTAAAATTGCCTGTGCCAAATGGGATGAGTGCTGGTCCAAGAAAGGGAAAAGAATAAGCTGGTTCATTGACATGGCAGTGGGCTTCACACAGTCTGATCAGAATGTTAAGCTAAGAACCTCATGTTCAGTAATATGTATTTTTGCTGAGAGGCATTAGAACAAATGTATGATTTTTGGAGGTGAGGTCCATTCTCTTTTTTTTTTGTATTTATTTTATGTTACATTATTTTGTGTAGGGCTGTGATGATATACATTTTTCAGTTCTTTTGTGTAAAATTTAAAGGAAAGTGTGTTAACCACTTCCTGACTGCCCACTGCACATAAACGTCCGCGCTTGCTGGGCTCTGTACATCGCAGATGTTTATGAACGGTCGGCGGTCTTGTAGCGCTCAGGGCCCCCAGGGTCCTGCACCCTGCGATTCCTGTGCAGAGCGATAGCTCTAACAGGTGACATCCTCGAGACTGGATTGGATCAGGTTCCAATAAAGTTAACCCTTTGCTATCTTCTACAACCCCTGGCAAAAATTATGGAATCACCGGGCTCGGAGGATGTTCATTCAGTTGTTTAATGTTGTTGAAAAAAAGCAGATCACAGACATGGCACAAAACTAAAGTCATTTCAAATGGCAACTTTACGGCTTTAACAAACACTAAAAGAAATCAAGATTAAAATTGTGGTGCTCAGTAAGGGTAATTTTTTTCAGACCAAGCAGAGGGAAAAAATTATGGAATCACTCAATTCTTAGGAAAAAAATATGGAATCACCCTTTAAGTTTTGGAAATTAAAATTAACACCTGCATCACATTTGATCTGCTCGTTAGTATGCATCTAAAAAGGAGTGATCACACCTTTCAGAGCTGTTGCACTCAGTGGACTGACATGAATCATGGCTCCAACACGAGAGATGTCAATTGAAAGGAAAGGATTATCATAGTCTTAAAAGAAGGTAAAAATCATCACGCAATGTTGCAAAAGATGTTGGTTGTTCACAGTCAGCTGTGTCTAAAATCTGGACCAAATACAAACATGGGAAGGTTGTTAAAGGCAAACATACTGGTAGACCAAGGAAGACATCAATGCGTCAAGACCGGAAACTTAAAGCAATATGTCTCCAAAACAGGAAATGCACAACAAAACAAATGAGGAACGAATGGGAGGAAACTGGAGTCAATGTCTGTGACCGAACTGTAAGAAACCGCCTAAAGGAAATGGGATTTACATACAGAAAAGCTAAACATAAGCCATCATTAACACCTAAACAGAAAAAAGCAAGGTTACAATGGGCTAAGGAAAAGCAATCGTGGACTGTGGATGACTGGATAAAAGTCATATTCAGTGATGAATCGTGAATCTGCATTGGGCAAGGTGATGATGCTGGAACTTTTGTTTGGGGCCGTTCTAATGAGATTTATAAAGATGACTGAAGAGAACATGCAAATTTCCACAGTCATTGATGATATGGGGCTGCATGTCAGGTAAAGGCACTGGAGAGATAGCTGTCATTACATCTTCAATAAATGCCCAAGTTTACATTGATATTTTGGACAGTTTTCTTATCCCATCAATTGAAAGGATGTTTGGGGATGATGACATCATTTTTCAAGATGATAATGCATCCTGCCATAGAGCAAAAACAGTGAAAACATTCCTTGAAAAGAAGACACATAAGGTCAATGTCATGGCCTGCAAATAGTCCGGATCTCAATCCAATTGAAAATCTTTGGAAGTTGAAGAAAATGGTCCATGACAGGGCTCCAACCTGCAAAGCTGATCTGGCAACAGCAATCAGAGAAAGTTGGAGCCAGATTGATAAAGAGTACTGTTTGTCACTCATTAAGTCCATGCCTCAGAGACTGCTTTAAAGCCAGAGGTGGTGCAACAAAATACTAGTGATGTATTGGAGTGTTCTTTTGTGTGTTTGTTTTTCATGATTCCATAATTTTTTCCTCAGAATTGAGTGATTCCATAATTTTTTCCCTCTCCTTGGTCTGAAAAAAATTACCCTGACTGAGTGCCACATTTTTTATCTTAATTTCTTTTTGTGTTTCTTAAAGCCCTAAAGTTGCCATTTGGAATGACTGACTTTAGTTTTGTGCCATGTCGGTGATCTGATTTTTTTCAACAGCATTAAACAACTGAATGAACATCCTCCGAGCCCGGTGATTCCATAATTTTTGCCAGGGGTTATAGATGCATAGCGATCACGGCACATAGAAGAGAGGGAGAGGCAGTTGTGCACTCACCTTTGACGGCCTCCGAGATAAGGTCTGACGTGGTCATGGCAGCCGGAGATCACATGATGACCTCCGAGGCTGCCAGGTACGGTGGCCTGTTAGCCATCAACTGAGTCTAACAGGAGATCTACCAGTGTAAAACTGACATCCGGTCTCATGCAATGCAATACATGTGTATTGCATTGCATGAGACCTGTGATGATAAAAATATTCCCATAGAGGGACTAAGTGAGAAAGTTATAAACAGAAAGTTTAAAAATTGGGTCACTTGAGGGGGATTCAGCTCTTCTAGTGCTTAAGGGCTCTGTATACGTAGTCCGCAAACTATTCTACAATAATTTGTTCTCCAAAAGCGAAATAGTGCTCTGTCCCTCCCGGGTGTCACCGTGTCCCTCCGTGTGCCTAAGCAGTACTGTACAGCCACATATGGGATATTGCCACGTTCAGCAGAAATTGTGAGATACATTTCGGCACCATTTTTACCCATTGCCTTGTGTGAAAATGTAAAATCTGAGGCTAAAACAAATTTTTTTTGTGATAAAAATAGAATTATTTTTTTCTTCGCTGCCCAATGGTATAAATTTCTGAGAGTCACATGTGGTGTCAGCTTGATCACTGCATCCGTAGAGGAATTCATTGAGAGGTGTAGTTTGTAAAATGGGGTCACTTATGGGGGTTTCCTGCTGCTTTAGGACCTCAGTCTCTCCCAGTGGGTCATGGCACCTGCAAACCACAACAGTAAAATCTGCACTGTAATATGACAATTTTTCCCTTCTGAGCTTTGCACTGTGCCTGAAAAGTAGGCTTCCAGTATCCATTGTTTCAGATGCTGCACATCTCGTTTCTTGATGGTCTGGTGTGGTATATGGGGTACAAAGATAGTGGGGCCATTCTTCATCAATGGAAACCTCAGTGCCACTGGATATCTGAAATTGCTGCATGATGATGAGTTGCCCTCTTTATGCACTGAAGATGGCACGTTCCCTGAGTTTTTCCAACAAGATGGTGCACCACCACATTATGGGTGTCAGGTCTGAGCATTCCTACATGAACAGTTTCCTGGAAAGTGGATTGGTTGTCGTGGGCCAGTTGAATGGCCACCAAGGTCTCCCGATCTGGCCCTTTTAGACTGTTATCTTTGTGGTCATCAATACAATTGTCTATGCTGTGAAGATACGAGATGTGCAGCATCTGAAACAACGGATACTGGAAGCCTGTGCTAGCATTTCTTCTGCAGTGTTGCTATCAGTGTGTCAAGAGTGGAAGAAGAGGGTTGCATTGACAATCCAACACAATGGGCAGCACTCTGAACACATTTGATAAGTGGTCATAAACTTGTAAAAACTCATGAAAGAATAAAGTTAAGTTAAAACCAAGCACACCATTGTTTTTCTTATGAAATTCTCAATACGTTTGATGTGTCACATTACCTTCTTCTCATTGAAAAAAATAAAGTTGGATCCAAAATGGCCGACTTCAAAATGGCCACCATGGTCACCACCCATCTGGAAAAGTTTTCCCCTTCCCTTATACTAATGTGCCACAAACAGGAAGTTGATATCACCAACCATTCCCATTTTATTTAGGTGTATCCATATAAATGGCCCACCCTGTAGTTTTAATCCTTCTAACTTCCTAACCAAAAAAATTGTTTAAAAAATTGTGCAGATGTAAAATAACTATTTTGTGTGACCTAACTCTCTGGTTTAAGGGCATAAAAATTAAAAGTTTAAAAATTGCAAAATTTTCCCAATTTTGCCAGATTTCTGATATTTTAAAAAATAATCGAGTTACCGTATTTTTCGGACTATAAAATGCACCAGACCATGACCATAAGACAGACCTACCTGGGTTTTAGAGAAGGAAAATAGAAAAGAAAGTTTAAGCAAAAAATGTGGTCATGATGCTCTGTTAAGGGGGATGGGGTCTGCCGCTCACACTGTTAAAGGGGTAATGTCCCCCAATTCTGTACTAATATCCCCCATCCTAGTAAATATGCCCCCCTCCTTCCTGTTATACATGGCCCTCATCCCCATCCTGGTATGCATGGCACCCCTCATCCCCATCCTGGTATGCATGGCACCCCTTATCCCCATCCTGGTATGCATGGCACCCCTTATCCCCATCCTGGTATGCATGGCACCCCTTATCCCCATCCCGGTATGCATGGCACCCCTCCTCCCGGTATGCATGGCACCCCTCCATCCCGGTATGCATGGCACCCCTCCATCCCGGTATGCATGGCACCCCTCCATCCCGATATGCATGGCACCTCTCCATCCCGGTATGCATGGCACCCCTCCATCCCGGTATGTATGGCACCTCTCCATCTTAAAATTTTGGAGGAAAAAAGTTTGTCTTATAATCCGAAAAATACGGTATATCTAGAAAAAAAATTACTACTATCCTGACTACTATCATGAAGTACAATATGTCACAAAAAACAATCTCCGAACCACTGGGATATGTTGAAGCGTTTCAGAGTTATTACCTCAAAAAGTGACGCTGGTCAGAATTGAAAAAAATTGGCCTGATCACAAAGGCAAAAACTGGCTCTGGCGCGAAAGGGTTAAATCTATAAGTTTAAAAAATATCTATTTCTGCTCTTTTTATTAAAAACACAAAATTCTACTATGGAAGGGCTAAGAAAATGTACTTTTGAACAAATCTTTTGCAAATTACCCAGATATCAAGAGTTTCCAAAAGGTAATTCTGCCCAACTATGGTACATTGGGTAGTAAGAAAAGGGGAGTCAGTGTTTCGCAGGTCTATATTACAGCTCCACAGGGTTTATTACCCCTCTCCCAGGACCTTGTAAGGTGAGGCTCCATAGCTAAGCTACAGTATGGAGATTGGTGACCCCATATCTGGGCAGATGAGTTCATTACAGCTTCACACAGATCTTTACCCGGCGTTTCTAAGCTTCTGAGTAGCAACCTGACTAGTAATATTATTATACAAGATTTGATCATTTATGAATGACTGGCCGGGCAGATCTGGCATTCTGCAGACTGGAAAAGCTGGGGAACAACCATTATATAAAATATGAAAAAATAGGAAAATATTAGCAATGTTCTGTAATGGTTAATTTTTACATAACACTGGTTCAATTCACTTGATATTAACCCGTTCATGATCTTGTGATTTTCTATCTTTGCACTTTAGTTTTTTTTCTCCTCTTTTTTCCAGAGCCATAACTTTTATATTTTTTCAATATAACCAAGGGCTTGTTTTTTGCAGGACAAGTTGTACTTTTGAATGACACCATTTTTTTGAAGTGCTACTTTAGTGAAGTAAAAATAATAAATTTAGGATTTTTTATCTTCGTTATTTTTTTATAGACTTTACATTTATCATATTGCGGGCTACAATTAAGATAGAGATGGGAGAGGCAGCATTTTGTTCAGAATTGTACAGGCTTTAATTCGACATGTCTTAACCAAGTTTGTTATTTTGTTTTCGAGGAGTCAAATTCTAAATTTTGATGGGCGATTTCGGGAAAACTGTGTTTTGTAAAAAAATAAATAAAAAAAATGCGTATGTGTTACTTGTGTTATTGGTTACATTCCTTCAGGGATTCAAGTTGGTATTTCTGTAGGATCATATTTTGTTGTGTGATTTTCTAAATACAGTCTCATCCTAGTCATAGGTTTAATGCTAAACTAAAAGAATCAATATTTTAACACCTTTTTAATATACAGTTATACATGTAACAACTTTTTTTTTATTATTACTTCACTAGACATTTCCGTTTTCCAGTTTAAAAAAAAAATGAAAAAAATACAGTAAAATCGTCCAGCGATAAAATAAAACATTATGAATTAGTCTGAACAATTAATAGTACGTCTTTACACTGATCTTTTCTCAATAATTTGTTCTCCCTTCTGGGTGAAATGTAATCTTGTCCACAATCTCTTACTAACAATGGCCGTTTCCTTTTGTGTCAGTATGTACGCCTGTTATGGGGTTTGGGTCCACTTGTGTTAATATCTGATTTTTGGTTACTTTCAAAATGTCTGCTTTCTTGGATACACAAAGGATGGTGATGGACCAGAAGGTGCAGAAAAATGGCTTTACTTCTTCATTGTCCTAGTCTTTGGAGAGTCCATTAGCCAGCAGCCACCAGTGCTGATCATACTCACAGGTCACATATCCAGTTATATCATCCATCGCCAATCTTGTGCCACCTTCAATCACTTCATGGACTTCACTGTCATTTCTGGATGAAAAAATCCTTGTTTATATTTTTGTTTCACTACATGGAATTAAAGTGTGGTATTGCTTAGTTCCTTTGATGGGTTCTGCTTTTTGTAACCAATGTTTTAACAAACTTTCCTCTTCTTCTTAGTCCTGGTTTGTACAGTACGTGAACTGGATGTTAGGAATATTTTTCTCACTCAGTTGGAAAAGTTGCATGGGTGTTAAAATTTGGTCTGAATGTGGTCTATGAAGGCTAGCTTGAGCTGCTAGACATTTCACCGTGCCTCCTAAACCATCACATACACCTTTTGCCAGGAGCTGAATGGCAAAAAAGTGCCATTCAGCTTTCACTCCAAAATGTTTCTTGTGATGGCATACAATTATAAGGTTTCTCCTATTTTTATACTGTGCAGAAGAGTCATCCGAGGAGTAGTAGACCTTGCTCAAACTTGTTAGGATGTCAGTTTTATCACTGAAATCAAATTTTTTTGGAACAAATGAACAGCTGTTGAATCATGAAGTAAGCACTCAGACATAAAATACATAAGTGTAGTTCTGATATCTGACTGTAAGCAGAGTCGGCTTATTAGTAATAAGTTATTACTATTCAGCTAAGCACTTATCGCACAGGGCGCTGAGGGAGACATTGCACGGACCAGCCCCTGAAACCAGCATCACTGATGGGCGGCAAACAAAGCAGGGGAGAGTAGGGATGTCCTAGTCCCCTCCTTTTCGATGATCTTCGTTTCAGTGTGGAAAGGGAAGTGACAGCAGTTTCCACATTTTTGGGTTCACTGTTAAGCCCACGGCTGTGTGCAAATCCACTACTGATTGTACCTGGGACAAGTTGGTATGCCACTTGGTACTAAAGGTAATATCCTCCAAATACACCGATACATACTTCTGATAAGGCTCTAACACTATGTCCATCAGCCTCTGGAACATGGCCGAGGCTGCATGTAACCCAAAAGGCAAGACGACCTAGTGATAGAGACCCTCCGGCGTTATGAAGGCTGACTCTGTCCGAGGCACCTGCCAGTAACCCGTGGTGAAGTACTGGGCCTGCCCCAGTCTCTCAATCAGCTCGTCCACCCAGGACATTGAATAAAGGTCAAATTTCAACACTTTATTACATTTTCAGAAGTCGTTACAAAATCATAACGATCCGTCCAGCTTCAGAACCAGTACAATGGGGCTAGCCCGCTCCCTCCTGGACTCCTCGATAACTCCTAGCTGGAGCATTTGTTTTTCCTCAGCTGCGATGGCTTGTGTCTGGGCCTCTGTCACACGGTACGGTTTCATTCGTACCCTTACCTGAGGCTCTGTGACAATGTTATGTTGGATCACAGATGTTCGGCCAAGCAGTTCCGAAAATACATCCGTACTCTGCAGCACCAATTTCTGAGTCTCCCGTCGCTTCTGTTTAGAGAGTGTGTCACTTATATTTACCTCTCCCCTGGCCATTGTCGGAGGGTCCCCAGACGATACGACCGGAGTCGCATCCGTAATCATACATTCCCAGTCTTTCCTTGCTTATAGCAAATTTACGTGATATAGCTGTTTGGGTTTTCTCTTCCCAGGTTGGTATACTCTATAATTCATCTCCCCAACCTTTTCCCGGACTTCATATGGCCCTTGCCACTTGGCCATGAGCTTACTTTCTGCTGTGGGCACTAAGACTAATACCTGATCCCCTTGGACATTGACCATGCCAGGGGTGCAACAAAGTGCCATTAGTTGCATAAGGATTAAAAGTGAATTTAGGCTGTGTACCCACGATGTGTTTTTCAAGCGTTTTTGCTGCGGAATTTTCCGCAGCGTAAATGTAGCACCCTGAGGACTCGGCTGCTACAGGGGTATTGCACCTCAGCCAGAGGTGTGATATTCCACTCCCGGGTAAGGATGGAGTGTGGAACTGAGCTCAGTAGGCTGCATGCACTACACACATCCCATTTCCGGGGGACAGATCAATGGTACTCCCACTAGAGAAATGTGCAGGTACGACAGTGTCTGTCCCTGGCTGGAGTGGGAGGGGGGTGGAACATCCCAGTAGTGTAGGGGCAGATAGGGGGAGCAGTCTGGGTAATGCTAGGAGCTCATTGGGTGCTGGTCACCTGAGCTCACACATAGAGGGAGTATATAAGGTGGGAACCATCTTAGATCAGGGTCAGACAGGCAGACAGTTACCAGTCAGTCTGTTGTAGAGGGTCAAGCAGTCCTGAAAGAAGAGAGAGAGGAGAAGAGAAGGACCCAGAGGGGGAGAAGAAGGAACTCCAAGAACCCAAAATTAGACCAGAGGGTGAAGAGTTGGCACAAGGGTACCGGATCCCAAGCTGGTGGAGGGCACTAATCCTCAGCCAGAGACCGGAGGTCGTGGGCAGGATTTGCCACGATCCCCCACTAAATCCACCCGGAAGGCAAACCGAGAATAGGGTCAGGGAACCCAGAGACAAGGGTTTTACCCAACAAGAGGCCCGAGGGAGCCGGACATAGGTGGATCCCTGGTGGGGAAGGCCAGAGAAAAGGAACGTCAGAAAGGGAGCTCAGGACCACGCTCCAGAATTACTTGGGGGTTGGCCGAGTCCAGGACCTGGTGGACGCAGCACAGCTCGGGCGGTCACTCAAGGCCAGAGTGACCACAAGAACAGCAGTAAGTAAAGACCCTGAACTGCACAGCCCGACTCTGAGTCTTCTTACCGTCCACACTGCACCACCACAACCACCATCCTCTACAACTGACCCCCTGAGGCTATACCCCTCCCGTTGGGGGTTATACTACCAGAGCTGCACACACACCACCAGCCTCAGCGGACCCTGCTGCAGCGGCGGCCGTATTGACCGCAAATCAACGGGTGGCGTAGTCGACACTAAAGAACATCCAGTAACATCTGTAGGACTGCCACACACTGAGCTTGACACCCTGGGCATGGACCGGGTCACCGCCACTCGGAGACTACAACCCCCCCATCTGATCCGGCTCCGGGTATCCCCTAAACAACACTGGCCCAGGGGGCGCGTCAACTTTGGCGTAGTCGGCAGGATAACGTGCCCGCAACAACCGGGTACTGCGTGCCTGAAGAAAAGTTCACCGTTACCTCAAAAAGAAGTCTCCCGCCGGTTCCGGAGGGTCCCCGCCAACGGACTCCATCACAGGTCGTTTCCCGCCGGTTGTCCGCCATTTGCAGCTTTTTCCCGCCATCCATGGAGTTTCCCGCCACTGGGAGACGATTCCCGCCATTTCCAAAGATTTCCCGCCTTGGAAGAGCGGACGCCATTATGGGCGTGCCAGAGGGTGGCAAGAGGCCACCTCCCATCGTGGGCCAGGTCGAAGAATGGCGCCAAAAGCGGAAACCGCGCCCACCAACAGAGACTGTGATGCTGGAAGTGTCCATCAGCGTGAGAGAACTGCCCCTGGAACTGACAATCACTAAGTTGCCCCGGGACCACCCTCAATGTGGGCGGAGACAGAGAAAAAGAGCAAAGATGGGTGCCGCCTGGAGGAGTCTGGAGAGAGCGCACCCGGAGACAAGAAGTCTGGAGAGGACTCCGGAGAAGTCATACCCGGAGATGGAGGGAGAGACAGGCAGCACCGACCCAGTAGTCAGGAGCCTGCTACAAGCCACAACCCCACTAGGCTTAGTGGAGATCCTGGCACAGCTCCCCCGAGACCGGGAGTGTGCACAGACCGCGCTGGAGGGCCTCGCACGGAGGATGGCCCAGGTGCAGCGAGAGACGTTGGCGGAGTGGAGCCGAGAGATGGCCCAGCAGACCGAAACCCGTCAGCGGAGCACGCCACCCGAGATGAGGAGACAGACCGCCTCTGAGGATGGTGCAGGAGGACTCAAGGCCGGAGACGGCGCCGAGAAGGGAGCCGAACGAACGGAGGCAGGTAAAGGGGATGTCTCTAACCCGAGCCGGGAAACCGCGTGCCTGCCCCAGCTCCCCGTCGCAGAGCCCGAAATTCCCCCTGCCGTGCCCGTCGCTGCATCGTCACCGCCCCGGACTAGGCCTCAAGTAGAAGCCGCGGCCGCGACCCCTGTGACGTCACACGCCTCGACCCTGAGCGCGACCAAACAGGAAATACCACCGGCCTGGTCGCAAGGCCTAGTACCCCCGGGCGCCGCCATTCCAACAGCGCCCCCTACCTCCGCGGAGCCACCGGCCTGGTCGCAGGGCCGAGTAACCCCGGGCACCGCCGTCCTTACGGTGCCCTTTTCCTTTAGGGTGCCCCAAGCCTGGTCGCAAGGCCTGGTCAATCCGGGCGCCGCTACCACCACTGCGCCCATAACATCTAGAGTGCCGCACCTGGGTGAAGATCTATTTGCCCAGCACACGTGCCCGGATGGGCAGCCCTTTGTATGGCCCCAGGAGTACTACCAACTGGAACTCCAAAGAGCAAGGCCCCTGTGCGAGCCCCTGATTCCGGCTCCGAAGCCCGTCAGGAGAACCCCGCTCCCGCTAGTAGAAGCACAATTCGAGTGGGACCCCACCGGAGGAGACCTCATGGGGTTCACTCAAGAAACGCGGGCAGCCGTAGCAGAGCGAGTGGAGTGCTGCCGCCAGCAGTTGGCAGCCTTCGAGCAAGAGCGGAAAGAGAGGCGGATCCGTGAGCAGCGGCTGCAGGAACAGAGCGCAGGGCAGAAGAGCCGGACCAGGAGGAACCCCCGTGCAGCTCATGGTCCCCATACCACCGGGACTGTGATTAAATTCAACCTGCAGCATGGGTGGGGCTTCATAAGAGACCACCACACCCCCGGCGACGTCTTTGTCACCCGCAGAGACGTAGAGAGACATGTGCCGGAGGGACACAGAGGTCGTGACCTTTACGTAGGGGACGAGGTCACGTTTACCCGGCACAAATGTGCCAAAGGACCCTACGCCCTCCATGTGCATCGCCTGACGGAGGAGGAGCTGCGGTGTGGGGAGGAGCAAGAGGACCCGGACGGGTCTGAAGATAAAGAAGGAGCAGGAGGACGCCGTCATTGAAGTACGGTAAAGAGAGACTGTAAATAGTTACCCATCGGGGTACAGTGAACTGTTGCTGCTTTAAAATATGTTCCCCGTTGGGACAAGTGTGAACTGTTAACCCGTGTGTCCCTTAATCCCACTGACCGAGGACTGAGAGCGGTCATTCCTTCCTTATACCTGGCCGAGGACTGAGAGCGGCCACCTTCCTCCTTGTATATAGTTGCGCCTCCTAAGGCGCCCCCTATTGGTTTTATAAGGAAACCGTTTTTTCTACAAGAGACTGTCGCACTTTACCCGGTCACAAGTCGCACCGTGGCCGGAGGAGCAAGAGTGTTAATATATATATAATGTTTTATATGTTATTGTTGTTATGAAAATTTGTATGTTTGGTGTTTTTATTCTCTTACAGCCCGAGGACGTGCTGTGATTTACCAGGGGGGAATGTAGCACCCTGAGGACTCGGCTGCTACAGGGGTATTGCACCTCAGCCAAGGTGTGATATTCCACTCCCGGGTAAGGATGGAGTGTGGAACTGAGCTCAGTAGGCTGCATGCACTACACACATCCCATTTCCGGGGGACAGATCAATGGTACTCCCACTAGAGAAATGTGCAGGTACGACAGTGTCTGTCCCTGGCTGGAGTGGGAGGGGGGTGGAACATCCCAGTAGTGTAGGGGCAGATAGGGGGAGCAGTCTGGGTAATGCTAGGAGCTCATTGGGTGCTGGTCACCTGAGCTCACACATAGAGGGAGTATATAAGGTGGGAACCATCTTAGATCAGGGTCAGACAGGCAGACAGTTACCAGTCAGTCTGTTGTAGAGGGTCAAGCAGTCCTGAAAGAAGAGAGAGAGGAGAAGAGAAGGACCCAGAGGGGGAGAAGAAGGAACTCCAAGAACCCAAAATTAGACCAGAGGGTGAAGAGTTGGCACAAGGGTACCGGATCCCAAGCTGGTGGAGGGCACTAATCCTCAGCCAGAGACCGGAGGTCGTGGGCAGGATTTGCCACGATCCCCCACTAAATCCACCCGGAAGGCAAACCGAGAATAGGGTCAGGGAACCCAGAGACAAGGGTTTTACCCAACAAGAGGCCCGAGGGAGCCGGACATAGGTGGATCCCTGGTGGGGAAGGCCAGAGAAAAGGAACGTCAGAAAGGGAGCTCAGGACCACGCTCCAGAATTACTTGGGGGTTGGCCGAGTCCAGGACCTGGTGGACGCAGCACAGCTCGGGCGGTCACTCAAGGCCAGAGTGACCACAAGAACAGCAGTAAGTAAAGACCCTGAACTGCACAGCCCGACTCTGAGTCTTCTTACCGTCCACACTGCACCACCACAACCACCATCCTCTACAACTGACCCCCTGAGGCTATACCCCTCCCGTTGGGGGTTATACTACCAGAGCTGCACACACACCACCAGCCTCAGCGGACCCTGCTGCAGCGGCGGCCATATTGACCGCAAATCAACGGGTGGCGTAGTCGACACTAAAGAACATCCAGTAACATCTGTAGGACTGCCACACACTGAGCTTGACACCCTGGGCACGGACCGGGTCACCGCCACTCGGAGACTACAACCCCCCCATCTGATCCGGCTCCGGGTATCCCCTAAACAACACTGGCCCAGGGGGCGCGTCATAAACGCTTGGGAAACGCATGGTAAGCCTTCTGCCATGGTCCCCTATGCAATTCCGCACTTTCAATGCCCATGCTGCGGATTTTTCCGCAGCGTTTATGCTGCTCTCAAAAATCCGCAGCATGTCCCTTAATTTTGCGGAAGCGCTGCGTTTTCGCCGCCATTGACTTGCATTAGAACGCACCAATTCTGCAAGACTGCTTCTGTACATGCGTAATTGGCGCGTTGTAATGTGCGGATGGTACCTGAGTGTGGAGAAGAGAAGACTCTCATCCACACCCAGGTACCATAGAAACTGTAAAAAAAAAGAATAAAATAAAAAATAAAGATTATATTCACCTACCGACAGCCCCCGGTCTCCTTCCCTGTGCTTGCCAGCAGACTGAAGGACCTGCGCTGACGTCACAGTCATGTGACAGCAGGTCTTTCAGTGCAGTGTCCCGCGATCAGCTGGCAGCCAGGAAGGAGCGCAGCAACACACGCCGGGCCATCGGAAGGTAAGTATCAAGGTTTATTTTTTTATTTTTAACCACTCTAAAGGTCACACTATATAAATCCATGCTGTTTGCATGGATTTATATAGTGTGACCTAGTTGTCAAGCACTTTGCAAGTGATGCTAAAATCGCTTTGAAAGCGCTTGTCAATCCGCATGCGGAAACGCATGTGAATCCGCATGTATTACGCAGGAAAAACGCATGTACAATCCGCATGCGTTTTTTCTGCCAGGGAGATGCAGAAATGCTGCAGAAATTTTCTGCTTCATTTCTGCATTGTGGGCACATAGCCTTTATGTAAATCATTAAGGCTGTGTGCCCACGTAGCGTTTTTCAAGCGTATATGCTGCGGAATTTCCGCAGCGTAAACGCTTGAAAAACGCATGTATATCCGCACCCCATGGTCCCCAGTGGCATTCCGCAATGTCAATGCCCATGCTGCGGATTTTTCCGCAGCGTATATGCTGCAGTCAAAAATCCGCAGCATGTTCATTAATTTTGCGGAAGCGCAGCAGAATCAATGTGCGGATGGTACCCAAGTCTGGCGGAGAGGAGACTCTCATCCAGACCTGGGTACCAAAGAACCTGTAAAAAAATTAATAAAATAAAGTTTATACTTATCTTCTGATGTTTTCCCTCCGTCGCGCTGTTGTCTGAAGGACCTGCCACGTCATTGAGTCATGTGACCCACCACATGACTCAATGACGTCACCGCAGGTCCTGCACACAACAGCGTGAGCCGCTCAAGACTCCGGACGGGGCAGAGGATGCATCAGAAGGTGAGTATAAAGTTTATTTTTTTATTTTTTACCATTCTGAACAAGTTGTCAAGCACTTTTCCAAGTGATGCTTGGAGAAGTGCTTGATAACCCGCATGCGGAAATGCATGCAAAGACGCCTCACAAACGCTTCTACCTGGCGGGAAAACCGCATGTAATATCTGCATGCGATTTTCCCGCCAGGGAGAAACGTAAAAAATATGCTTCAGGTCCGCAACGTGGGCACATAGCCTAAGTAGCTGAATTTCCATTTTGGGTTAACAAACTCCTTTTGAGAGATTCATTGAAGTTACTTTGCATGTTGATTCACTTTGTAAGGACACACGTGCACACATTTCAGATTTTGTCACCTTTTTTCTGTGCAGATTTGTCACAAAACCTAAAGGGTTTCCCGATGCCAGGAAAGTGACTGAGAATCCTGACGTCTCCTGCACATGTTACTTATTTGTGACTTGCAGGTTTGGTGAAGATATAATTCTGCAGGATGTCAATTCTGTCAGCGTTTTTGCTGCAGATTTCACCCACACTGATGAGTGGGGAAAAATCTGCACCTATTTACAGCATTTTCCAGACAAGAGATGCAGAAATATTGCAGAAACCAAAAGCTTAATGTGTGCACACAGCCTAATAGACGTCATTACTAGTGTTGAGCGAGCATGCTCGACACTGCTCGTTACTCGCCCGAGCATCTCACTACTCGGGATGTTCGGCGAGCACCGAGCATTTCCGGGTTACTCGGGCGGGAGCTCGGGTCTCCGCCCTGCATGTTTGGCGCTCTTTACAGAGCCAATGAACATGCAGGGATTGCCAGCCAGTCACTGTAATGCCGCAGCCATGTTGTTTGTGGGCATTACAGTGATTGGCTGGCCGCCCAGCGTCACCTCGAGTATTTAAAACCGGGCGCCGCCATCTTGGACCCAGTCGCCCGGGATCACACAGTGTAGGGAAAGTACTGCTGATTTAGGGAGAGATATATACTGCGAAATAGTTAGTGTAGGGTCTGTAAAAGCTGCCAGATCAAACAAACCATCCTCAGGACTAATATCCATCCCAGATATCAGGCAGGCAGGCAGGCTGTATAGGAAACGCAGTGGTTATACCAGCAAACGCTGCATTACAGTCCTGTGTGCTCCTGCTGCTCAAATTGCTAGACTTAGCTCCAGGTTTCGGGGGCCAGGAAAAATCCTTTTTTTTTCATCTAAATCCTCTTTTTTTCTCCGCTAGAAGTGGTGGAAGAGAAGATCCCATGTAGCGATGCCCAAATATTTGAACAGCCATGGCCACAGGAAGGCGACGCTGGCAATTTGTCAAAAGAGGTGGACGATGACGAGACACAATTGCCACGAAGTGAGGAGGAGGATCGTGGTGCGGAAGTGGAAGAGGAGGACGTGGTGGATGATCTAGTAACTGACCCAAGATGGCAGGAGGACACGCAGAGCGAGGCCAGCAGCACACAGGGGGAGGGAGGCAGAGTACCCCAACAGACAGGAAGAAGCAGTGTGGTGGCTGCACACAGAAGGCGGGCAACCGTTCCCCGTAACACTAACACGAGGGACTTTGCCAGTACAACCGGTAGGTCTTCCAGAGTCTGGAATTTTTTTAAAGACTCTGCTGATAACCCCAAAAAGGCCATTTGTACCACCTGCCATGCCAGCGCCAGCAGGGGTGACAAAAGTACCAGCCTGACCACCACCAACATGATCAGGCACATGTCAGCAAAGCACCCGACTTTGTGGGGCGAACCCCAGGGTCCACGACCAGTGTCAGCGGGTGTCACCACTGCTTTTTCCGCCGTTGTGCGTGTAAGAGAACCCCCTGTTGTGCGTGCAAGGTAATCCCCTGTCCATACTGCATGCAAAGATGCCCCCTCCTCTCAGTCTTCACTTGTTATGGCAGTTTCTCAAGAAACCGCATCAACGTCCACGTGCCACCGCAGCGTTCAATTGTCTTTATCCCAGACCTTTGAACGAAAGTGCAAATTCGCAGCCAACGCCCCACAGGCCACAGTCCCAAATTCGCACATTTCACGACTACTTGCGTTGGAAATGCTGCCTTTTAGGTTGGTGGAGACAGAATCTTTCCGCAACCTTGTGGCGGTGGCCGTCCCTCGGTACTCGGTCCCCAGCCGACACTATTTTGCCCGGTGTGCCATCCCCGCACTACTCAAGCATGTGTCCCAAAACATCTGCCGTGCCCTCAACAACGCAGTTACTGGGAGAGTCCACCTGACAACGGACACGTGGACAAGGGCTTGTGGCCAGGGACGGTGCATCTCCCTGACTGCACACTGGGTAAACATAGTGGAAGCCGGGACCCAGTCTGACCTTGGAACGGAACACATCCTCCCCACACCGAGGATTGCGGGCCCTATGTCAGTCAGAGTTGCCCCCACAGTGTACTGCTCCTGATGATCATCCTCCTCATGTTCAGCCTCCATCTCAGATATCACCGCATCAGTTACAAGCTGGAAGCACTGCAGTACTGCCTCCGCCAAGCAGCAACAGGCTGTGCTGAAACTCATAAGCTTAGGTGATAAACCTCACAGTTGTGGACAGCTGTGAAAGAGCAGGCAGATCTGTGGCTGAGACCGCTGAACCTACATCCTGGCATGGTCGTGTGTGACAATGGCCGTATCCTGGTGGCGGCTCTGAGGCGAGGCGAAATCACACCCGTACCATGCCTGGCTCATGTGCTTAAGCTCGTGGTTCAGCGGTTTCTTAAATCGTACCCCGAGTTGCCAGATCTGCTCGTCGAAGTACGCCGCCTGTCAGCTCATTTTTGGAAGTCAGCTACAGCTTCCGCCGCCCTTGCTGTGTTGCAGCAGCGTTTGCAGCTTCCGTCACACCGACTTGTGTGTGATGTCCCCACACGTTGGAACTCTATCCTCCACATGTTGCAAAGGATTTGTGAGCAGAAGAGCAGTTGTAGAGTACCAGCTGCAACAAGGCCGTCGATATTCAGGTCAGACTCCACACATAAGACCTCAGGAGTGGACCTGGATGTCTGACATATGTACCATCCTGACAAACTTTGAGGAGTCCACCAAGATGGTGAGTGGCGATGACGCCATCATTAGCGTCAGCATCCCACTTGTCTGTCTTTTGCAACGCTCTCTGCAGATAATTAAAGAGGAGGCATTGCAGCCAGAGTATTATGAGATGGATCAAGAAGCCGTAGCGGGCGATTACACCCAGCCCAGCCTCATCTCATCCCAATGTGCATTGGGGGACAATGAGGGAGAGGAGGAGGAGGAAGAAGAACAGGAGCTGGTATCATGTTCTTTAGACGGTAGTACCTGTACAACTGTCATATCATCGGTTTAGCGTGGGTGGCCTGAGGACGGGGAGGAGGAGGAGGAGAAGAGCATGGTCAGTCGTGATCTTGTTGAGCACACGGAAGTCTTGCCCGTTACCAGTCTGGCACGCATGGCTGACTTTATGTTACGCTGCCTTAACCGTGACCCTCGCGTTGTCAAAATGTTGGGTGACAGTCATTACTGGTTGGTGACACTTTTAGACCCCCGCTACAAGGAGAACTTTCACTCTCTTATTCCTGAGGTGAAGAGGTCTACAAAAATGGGGCAGTACCAGAAGGCTCTTGCTGCAGAACTGTTAAAAAATTCCCATCTGAACACGCTAGCGGCAGAGGTCACAGCTGGTTGCCCAACCAAGGCGTACAGGCGAGCGAGACGCAACTCCAATCCAGCAGAGGCAGGGGAACGCTGTCAACGTTCTGGGATAGTTTTCTGAGACCCGCCCAATTTACAGGCCCTGAGGCTCGGGGCACTCTCACAAGGAGTGGAAAGTTTCAAAAGATGGTGAGGGGGAGTACCTTGCCGACCGTACCAGCGTCCTCCGTGATTCCTCTGTGCCTTTTAATTATTGGGTATCCAAGCTGGACACTTGGAATGAACTTTCTCTGTATGCCTTGGAGGTTCTGGCCTTCCCTGCCGCTAGCATGTTATCGGAGCGTGTTTTTAGTGCCGCTGGGGGAATTATAACTGATAAGCGCACTCGCCTGTCAACTGACAATGCTGACCCTTATCAAAATGAACAAGGGCTGGATTGGGCTAGACTTCTCATCATCACCAAATGACAGCAGGGTAACATAAAGTCAAATCCACTGTGTTATTTCGGGAGGTGTATTCCCATGCACCGCTTCACACCCACACATGGGGGTATACGCTTCCTTATTTCGGCTGTATTTTGCTCTTCTCCTTATCCTCAGCCTCCATCACCACTATACCACCAGGGTGACCTTGGTCCGTGTTGCCAGCATTACAAGTTCCTCCGTCCTAATTTTTGGCAGCTTTTGCTTGGAAGGCATAGGCGCAGACTATGGGAGACCCACACCCTAATTATGGGTATAAGGTTTTTAATATGCTGTACTGCATGGCTCTTGTAAGGGGCATTAAAACCGTCTTGTTAAGCTACTGCGACCTCCACCACTCTTCCAAGGGGCATTAAAACCGTCTTGTTAAACCACCCTGTACTCCACAGCTCTTCCAAGAAGCATTGAAATGTTGTTTTTAATTACCTCTAATCTCCACGACTCTTCCAACGGGCATTGCATTTCCTCCTAATATTAGTCAGCTTTTGCTTTTCAATGCATAGGCAAAAACTAAGGGAGACTCGCTCTCCAATAATGGGTAGAAGGTTTTTAGTACGCTGTAATCCACGCCTGTTTCAAGGGGCATTGCAGTTCCTCATAATTTTTGGAAAGCCTTCCATTCACTGCTTAGGCCAACAGTGTACGGGAGACCCAGTTGCTATAAATGGAAAAAAACGGTTTAATTAAGGTCCTCTGACCTCCATGTCACTTCCAAGGGGCAATGGAGTGCCTCGAAATTTTTGGTAGGCATTGCACTCACTGTATGCCCTATAACTGTGTAGCTGAACCGCTCCTTTTGGTACAGAAACATATCCTACAAAACATGTGTGGTTGACTGGCCTGATATTGATGTGAATGGTCCCTGTTCATTCTGCTCTTTCTCCTTTGCCACCACCTCATCCATCATTCATCACCTGAAGCTTTGTTTTAACGGGAGTCATAGTAGCAGGAAAACATCCAGCAATCTACGGAGGAGGTAGGATATGCGCCAAAACGCTGACCACCTCAGGCCTAGCTGCTACTACATACATGTGCTTGCATTCCAAGGAACAGAAAGCTAAGGAGATGGATGGCCTCATGATCATGAATAATTTATTCGTTGTATAGGAGGCCGACCACTGCTGCTGTCTACCTTCTGAACCTTGTTTTGAAGCCTGATTGACCCAGGACGCGCAATCCTCTATGTCTGGAGGACGTGTTGCATCCCAGTGTCCAACGGTGTCCCGGCTTCCACAATATTAACCCAGGGTGAAGGCGTCAGTGAGATGGACCATCCCTGGCCACATTCACAAGGACTTGCACGGGGATAGTTGCAAGTCTGCATCTTCTGATGCGGCAACTATCACTTCAGATGGGCACACTTTTAGGCAGTGACCTGGGTGTCAGAGATGCTTCCAGGGGTCTTCCCCATGCTGTTCCCATGTCTTTTTAGCACTGTATGCATGTGTCATACAGCACATGGCCAGATAAGGTTGTAAAATGTTAAAATGACATTTCCCGGTGAATGCATTTGTCATGGTTGAAAGCAATACAAAAGTGCAAAAACGCTTAAACAATGCTACTTGTGAACATACCCCAAGGTGTGCAGGAATATTTTTGTTTTTGGTTATTTATTTTACCTTATACACAAGGCTTTACCCTGGAAAGGAAGTTCCTTAACATATTTCACAGGAAAACCGTTTCAGTTTCGTTTTTGAACGTTTTATTGTGAGCCCGTAAAAGTGGCTTAAACGTTGTTGACAGCAGTGACCTGGGGGTCAGAAATGCTTCCTGGGGTGATCCCTATGCTGTCCCCATGTCATTTGAGCACTGTCACTATCGTTTTGGGCACTTTTTAGGCTTTCTACAGACTGTCGGGGTGCTGCCTCAAAAATGCTCGGGTCTCCCATAGACTAACATTGGGCTCGTTGCTCGGATCGAGCACCCGTGTATCACGGTGAGCTGGGCCCGAGCTTCGAGCACCCGAGCATTTTAGTGATCGCTCAACAATAGTAAGCATCACTTATCTGCACTGCAAGCTCCCAAAACCTGTTTTCTGTATTAATGTATTTTTCCTACTACTTTATGAATTTAGTTATTAGGGTAAGATCAGACTTACTGGATTTTCAAGTGGAAATTGTGAATAGGTAGAAAAATGGCAATATATTAAAATCCACAGCACCAACTTTATCTGAATGAGGCATTTAAACAGCCCTCCAGTCTCATTACTCTTGTTGTGTGTTCGGCAGTTAACGATCAATGATCTTTATTATTTTACTCATTTTTATAGCCCCATTACTTACATGCCACATTACAGACATTGTGAGCCCCAATGGGGACAGTGATGATGATCTACTGTACATTCCCTATCAGAGTGTGGGAGGAAACCAAGGAAAACACGGCGAGAAAGAACAAACTCCTTGCAGATGTTATCCTTAAGCTCTTCCTGTTCAGCTCTTGTTCTTCTTCCAGGCTCTGCTGTTGACGGGGCGTGATTGCCCAAGTCATGGTGATTGACAGCCGGCTTCACAGTGGCCTGTCAATCAGCAGGACATCAGCAGTCACGCCCCGTCAGCACAGCGGAAAATAAGCATCTGCTCTGTTATATGATGTTATCGGAAGCCACAGAATCGCCGTCAGAACCCATCCGTGATTGCTCAGAGTATTGGTATCGGACACTACAGTCAGGTATTAGCAACTGCTTGCCTGTAAGTTGTGATTCCCATGAAAAGAAAAAAATAGACCCTGATAACCCCATTAATGGGAACCTAGCAACCTAGTGCTAACCACTGAGCCACCATGCTGCCCATCTTGCAGTATGTACTTTATCATCATTCTGCCCGCCTTTTAAAAAAAAATGTCCTACTGGTGAGCTTGTGATGGTATTCTGCTGGTATAAAGCAGTCAGTAAGCGGTGACTGAGCTTCCGGGAAAGGGACCAGTAATAATATGGAGTGTCTGACTACCTCCCTCTGTAAGCACCGTACTCGCAGGTCACAGTCCTGATGGAGCGGAGTTAGAGGAGGCTAGCCGCAATGCAGTAGTGAAATAAATGACAGTCATGTATTGACTTGGATATATTATTTTTGTTTTTTAAAACCCGAGTGTACAATTGCTTACAGGGGACTGCCTGAGCTGAACTGAAACCTCTACAGAATTGTGAATGTGTGCAATGTCCCCAGCTGATCAACGGTCACATAACCGCATGAAAGCAATTTGTATACTTGTGGGCACATGCCAACTATACGTAAGAATTGAGCGAAACTGAGACCATCCACTGACTGGGGAACTATGACAGTGTGTGCTTTACTCATGGGCACAATTCTGTAGTCTGCAAACTTTTAATTTCAGCCCTGACAATCCCGTTCTTTCGTTTTATTACTCTTTTCCAAGAGCAAAAAGGTTTTATTATTTTTCCATTGACACAGCCATGTGAGGATTTTTTTTTTTTGCAGAACGAGTTGTAGTTTTGAATGATGCAATTAATTTTGCTATATAACATACATTATAAAAGAGGCAGCCATACTTGCCAATTCCTAGTCGCAATACTAATGTACAACGGGATGTAGCAGCCCTCAGGTGGAGAGAGAGCTGGTGCAAAATACTAATGAAATAACCACTCACACCTACCATATTGTTTGGACCATAAGACGCACCGGACCATAAGACGCACCTAGGTTTTAGAGGAGAAAAAAAAAATTTAAGCAAAAGATGTGTTCATGATCCACTTTTAAGGGGGGGGGTGTCTTCTGCTGACACTGGTATAGGGGTAATATCCCCCAATTCTGACAATATCCCCCATCCTGGTATATATGCCCCCCCCCCTTCCTTTTATACATGGTCCCCATCCTGGTATGCCTGGCATCCCTCCATCCTGCTATGCCTGGCATCCCTCCATCCTGGTATGCCTGGCATCCCTCCATCCTGGTTTGCATGGAACCCCTCCATCCTGGTATGCCTGGCACCCATCATCCCTATCCTGGTGTGCATGGCACCCCTAATCCCTATCCTGGTATGCATGGCACCCCTAATCCCTATCCTGGTATGCATGGCACCCCTAATCCCTATCCTGGTATGCATGGCACCCCTAATCCCTGTCCTGTTATGCATGGCACCCCTCATCCCTGTCCTGGTATGCATGGCACCCCTCATCCCCGTCCTTGTATGCATGTATCAGCAATCCCCATCCTGGTATGCATGGCACAGCAATCCCCATCCTGGTATGCATGGTACCCCTAATCCCTATCCTGGTATGTATGCCCCTCTCATCTTTATCCTGGCATGTATGGCCCCCTCATCTTTATGCTGGGATGTATGGCCCCCTCATCTTTATCCTGGTATGTATGGCCCCCTCATATTTACCCTGGTATGTATGGCCCCCCTAATCTTTACCCTGGTATGTATGGCCCCCCTCATCCTTACCCTGGTATGTATGGCCCCCCTCATCCTTACCCTAGTATGTATGGCCCCTTCATCCTTTTTCCTAGTATGCATGGTCCCCGTAATCCCCATCATGCTGCACATAAAAAAAAATAAATATATAAACATTGCTACTCACCTTTCTTCTCTCCTCCAGCGCTGACGCCTGTCTGCCCGCACTGATCTCCCCATGTGAGCCGCGCATGGCGTCACTGCTATGCGCGGCTCACAAGGAGAGATCAGCTGACGGAAGTCACCTCTCCCCGCGCCGGGACTGTGTGCGCGGGGAGCAGTGACTTCATGATCCTTCATAGCCGGCACACAGCTTAGCCGCGCTGCGTCTCCTGCTGCTGCCGGGTTATCTCGTGTGCCAGCTTATTAAAGGCCATGAATATTCACCCCATCCCCACGCCCATGGGCGTGGAGTGAGGTTAAATATTCATGCCCTTTAACAGCGGGCACAGGCGATTCCGGCAGCAGCTGCGGCTACACTGTGTGCTGCTATTAAGGACCATGAATATTCAGTGCTCCACATGCCCCATGGGCGTGGGGAGCAGTGAATATTCATTTTCTTTAGCAGCGGGGACAGTGTAGGCTGCAGCAGGCGGCTGCTGCCCCCTGTGCCCCTCTCCTCCACCGCTACAGCTCCCCCCAGCACAGTATATATACCCACCCCTCCCCAACATTCGGACTATAAGACGCACCCCCCATTTTCCTCCAAAATTTTGGAGGAAAAAAATGCGTCTTATAGTCTGAAACATACGGTACTATTCATGGAGGGGATTAGAAATGCACAGGATAAGGCTTGTATAGGGCGCCAGTCACACAGATACATGTAGTGCAACATGCCAACTTGCAGCCTATTAGTGATGCCAAAGCTATTACAGAATTTCCCCAAAAATAAGCCCTAGCATGATATTACAGGATTTTTGGAGGATGCTTGACATATAGGCCCTACTCCAAAAATAAGTCTTAGTTAGTCAGGGCTGGCGTTAGGAGAGGGGAGCAACTGGGCAATTTATCAGGGCCCCTACTCTCTTTGGGGCTCTAAGCATTTCTATTCCAAGGCTGCTTAAGGACCTTTGGTGACATCATAGTCATGTGACCATAATTTCAGCAAAGGTTCTTGAACTGTGGGAGCCTAGAGTAACTGAAGAGTAGATAGACTGGTATGTAGGGGGGGAGACTGGATAATTTCTCTAGGTTCCCACTCTGAGGCCCTCAGCGTTTCTATTCCAAGGTTCAGACTACTTAAGGACCTTTGGAGAAATCACTGTCCTATGACCCTGATGTCACCAAAGGTCTTTTAACAGAGGAAGTCTAGAGGAGCTGAGACAGGCTGGTATGTATGTGCAGTGTGTGTGTCTGTGTATATTCTTGTGTATGTGCAATGTGTGTGATATGACATGATTATTATATATGGATAAATGAAGACATTCCCTGAAAATAAGCCCTAACCCATCTTTTTGAGCAAAAAATGATATAAGACCTTGTCTTATTTTCTGTAAAAGATGCTAGATCAGGCGGTCTGCCGAGCACTATATATGTGCACCCTACAAGAACAGACACATGGTTTCCACCAACACTACAAAAGCCTGGCTGCATCCTGCAAGGATGGAAAATTATGTAAGGTATTAGTTAATATTTTGACCAAAATATGTAAGCCTGCACCTACGTCAGGGGTCCTCATTGTCTTTCCAGCGAAAAGACAATATAACGTATTGGAAAACCAGATTTAACGCTGGCAGTAAAATGTTTTACCTCACAGAAAGAATAAGGCTGTGTGCCCACAATGTGTTTTTCAAGCATTTATGCTGCGGAATTTCCACAGTATAAACGCTTCAAAAACGCTTGGTAATCCGCCCCCCATGGTCCCCAATGACAAGACGCACTTTCAATGCCCATGCTGCGGTTTTTTCCGCAGCGTTTATGCTGCGCTCAAAAATCTGCAGCATGTCCATTAATTTTGCGGAAGCGCGGCGTAATCGCCGCTATTGACTTGCATTGAGACGCATATAATCCGTGTCAGTACATTTGTACTCACGGATTATATGCGTTTCTATGTGCGGATGGTACCCAGGTCTGGAGTAGAGTAGACTCTCATCCAGACCTGGGTACCATAGAAACTGTAAAAAATAGAATTTAAAATAAAAAATAAAGTTTATACTCACCTTCCGATGTCTTCCCGGTGTTTTGTCTGCTACGTCCAGTGACTTGCAATGTTCGCGTGGTTGTGAAGGACCTGCCATGACGTCACTGAGTCATGTGACCCATCACATGGCTCAATGACGTCACCGCAGGTCCTTCACACCACCGCGAGCAGTGCAAGACACTGGACGGAGCAGACAAAACACCGGGAAGACATCGGAAGGAGAGTATAAACTTTATTTTTTTTTTGTTTTTCACCATTCTTATTCTCTTTTTTAACTTGGTCACACTACTATAAATCCATGCCCGTTGCAACAAGGTGGACAAGTTGTCAAGCACTTTTCCAAGTGATGCTAAAATCGCTTGGAAAAGTACTTGATAACCCGCATGCAGAAATGCGCATGCAAAGACGCTTCACAAACGCTTCTACCTGGCGGGAAAAACGCATGTAAAATCCGCATGCGTTTTTCCTGCCAGGGAGAAGCGTAAAAAATATGCAGCATTTCTGCATCGTGGGCACATAGCCTCAGCCTCGATCCCATGCTGTCCTGTCTGTATACTTGCTTTTGCTTCATTCTCTGCCCAGGAGCTGTGGTTCCTGCACAGTCAGACAGCCATTACACAGTATACGATTATCTCCACACATTATATTTTTACACATCCAATTATAAAACTTATTAATCCAATGTATGTTGATTAAAATGTACTTTAATATGACAACCCCTTTTGAACTTGGAGGGACCCTTTACTGCCGTGCAGCAATCATAAATGCCCAAAGGCAAAACCCTCTTGGGGAGGGGAGAATAAGTGAACATGTTTGTTGGTAATGCCTCAGTGTTGTTGGACACGTGCACTTATTGGCACTTGCAGTAATCGTTGTTTATGGCTACTTGTAGCATCTGCACAGTGGAAACCTACCTTACTTAAAGGGGTTGTCCGTACTTGGCCAGTGCCAGTCTCTTGAATGAAATTGGAAAACCCTATACTTACCTCCCACACCAGTGCCGTTCCAGCAGAGTTGGGGCCAGGTCTCTCGGTGCTCACGTGACAATATGAAATCTGCAGCCAATTGGGGGGTGTGATCGTCCACTCTGATGAAATAATAAAGGCAACAGCCGGCGACATAGTGTCATGTGAGTGCCAGGAGACCCGATGCCTAATATTGCTGAAAAGGCGCCAGTGCAGGAGGTGAGTATAAGCCTCTCTTATTTAACATGGAGAACTCAGGCATTTAGGATGGGGTTGTCCAAGTAGAACTCTTGTGTATATTATTTAGCCAAAATTAAAATGTACCAAATATCCACATGTGCAAATACCGTATATAAAGCCTTTTACTCCAAATTCTGTTATTTCTCCTCTGATCTCATCGGTGGCCGTTCATTCAAAGCCACAAAGTGTTTGTCTATCCTGATATCTTGTGGAACAGCCTGGCCTCACATGGGTTCTCCTCCCTCTTATCTCGGACCCTCAGTATTGACACCCTCACTTTTTTCATGCCCCTACATCTTTATATTTAATGCGGAAAGACTACCAGGAAATGTAGTTTCTAATCACTTGAGTCTTTTCTAATGTGATCGGTTTCATTATACCCTTATACCATCCACAGCAGTATACGAAAAGGAGTGTAGGTGTGAGTTGTGCAGAGGTAGTGGCTGCACCCAGGCACTGATGCGGAAATCCCAGCTCCCCTCTGCCCATTACCGTTCACCAGTTTTATATGTGATGCATGGTGGTTCAGCAGACAGATTCTAGGGCAAAATAACTACTAAATAATGTCATGTTATAATGACAGATCTGTCACAAGCAGTTTTTCAAGTTGTAGAGCAATAACCTGAATCTCCCCAGTTGTTCTTTCATAACCATATTCACCAGCATTCATAACCATAGTCACCAGCATTCATAACCATATTCACCAGCATTCATAACCATATTCACCAGCATTCATAACCATAGTCACCAGCATTCATAACCATATTCACCAGCATTCATAACCATATTCACCAGCATTCATAACCATAGTCACCAACATTCATAACCATAGTCACCAGCATTCATAACCATATTCACCAGCATTCATAACCATATTCACCAGCATTCATAACCATATTCACCAGCATTCATAACCATATTCACCAGCATTCATAACCATAGTCACCAGCATTGGCTGCAATTTCATGAAACCTCATTGTGCGCTAAGGGGATAATATATCATCTAGACATATTCAGAGATAAAGCTAAAATACAACACCAATAGCACAGTAATAATGGCGATCATTTATTGAAAGCAATGTAATATATAGAAATTTTTTATTTTTCCATGTATAATGTAGCCAGCAAGGGTGAGTCTATTTTAGCTTTTAATAATTATTTGCTAAAATAAAGTGGCTGACATTACAAATTATTGCCTAAATGGGCACAAAGCTGCCAGTCAGCGAGCAACACTGACCATAGCACTGGATAGGGGAAAGCTGTGGACCCCGTATAGCCAGGTTGACAATCGCACCAAGGACGGCTGTAGATGCCGCAGTTGTGTCCTGTAATTCATGCGTCACATCTCCCAACAAGGATTCCAGAGTTTGGATTTTATGACTTCACTTCTGAATCCACCTGGGGAACGTGGCACAGGGGCCTCATTGCTGCTTATGCTCCATCCCAGTTGGCACAGAGCAGACTGCCAGTGGTCACGTTGGCAGTGGAGCAGCAGCTTTCAGCCCTCTGTAAGTAGGTCAGATACATTGTGTGACTGCTTTGCCGCAGATCAGCACATATAGAGATGGAGGTAATAGGAAGATGTGGAAGAATGTTCTTCAGATTGGCAGGCCAGCCATGCTTGTTACTGATGACATGAAACATGATGATGTTGGCATTTTGAGTGCAGGTAGTAGGAGCTGATGGTACAGAAATAAATGAACTCCAGTAGATAGTCTTGCGTCAAGATACAGGAGGATTAGATGGTATGACGGTATTATGCTGTTTCTCCGCTTAGTGGTAAGTTGTGCTCCATGCTGGACCCACAAACGGGAAACTCGTGAAAATCCTCTGTTCTCTAGCAGGAATTGTCTCGTTCACGCCATCACTGCGCGGTGCTGGGATCTGCTGTCTCATGGTGACATACGGGTTCCTTCCTATAATAACTGGAGATGGCGCTTTTCCTGTCCTTATGTCTTTCCAGTTTATATTTGAAAAGAAGGGGTGCGTTCTGATTTTTCCATTAACCCCTAGCCGGACATAATGGTCTTTGCAGAGTAGTTTGGACATAATGTCCATAGCATCGTGGTCAGTGAGGTTTTCATATGATGGTTCTTCGTACAAGACATTATTCACAATCTCTTCAGTGGTGTCTCCTGGAAATGGTGAGTCTTGGAAAATCATGTCGTACAATATGACTCCAAAGGCGAACCAGTCCACACCTTCACCATAAGCGTCTCCCATGATCATTTCTGGGGCGCCATACCCAGGTGTTCCACTGAAATCTCTGGCATTAAATCTCTTATCAAACTCATATAGAGATAGTCCAAAATCAGTAATTTTTATGTGGCCGTCACCAGTCAGCAGGATGTTATCCGGTTTTAAGTCCCGGTGAATGATGTCATTGCTGTGCAGGAATTGTAGGCCACAAACGATTTCTGCTCCTATAAATCTTACAGGTTCCTTCAGGGGAATGGTACTATATATATAGTGAAGCAGATCCCCTCCACTGGCCAGCTCGGTGACAAAATACGCATGGTTTTCCGTATGAAACGCGGCATGGCAATGGGTTAGGAATCTGCTGTTGTGGCTAAGCTTCAGGACATGGTGTTCTACAAGGCATTCAGGGAAGGAGATTAGGCTTTCTTTCTTAATGATTTTAAGGGCCACACTTTCTTTCCTTATTTTATCAGTGGCCAGCATAACCTTCCCATAACTCCCTTGTCCAAGTATGCCATGGCAGATAAACTTATCCCTGGTGAGAGGGACAGTGGTCTTTATTTTTTTGCTACTGGGGCCACTACATTCACCTGAGATGTCATCTTGACTGGTGGCTGGATCTTCCTGATGTTTCCTTTTTCTCCCAGTTCTCTTCTCTTCTGCTGCACTTTCATTACCTTTCAGGTTAATGATCCTGGTTGGACCCAAAGTACTCAGTTTTTTTAGATTATCAGCTCGATTTGTGATGTATCCCACAAGCTTTTCACATCTGTTTTGTACAGTGTCTAGGAAGGAAATATTCTGGGTTCCCTCATTGACAGGTAATACCTGACCAACCTGCCCAGATTTCTTGGAATCCATCTTCCTTATCTTTGCTGGAGGTTCCTGGTTATTTCCAGTGTCTTCTCCATCTGGTGTTTCTTTCCTTTTTCTCTTTCTATTCCCTGTAAAGTCCATGTTGCATCAGGCAACAACAGGGCAATTATCCAAAAACGTATGTAAAATTATCAGAAAATGCAATCCACACGTATATTGTAGTCAAAGCCAACTACAACTAAAGCTCAATGGCTGCAGTCAGTTGTTTATGGAACTTTGTGGAATGTGATGTCACTGTGCCGGTGATGTCACACTCACTGTGATGTCAGCAGATGCATGCGAGTGTTCCATCTCTGCTGAACGTGAAAGTCTCGGAAGGGGCGGGGCTTAGTCACCATTGACTATAATGGAGTCTGTTGAGTGGGTAGTATTTAGTGACCTGAAGCTGGAAATCAGTGGGATAAATGACATCAGGATTCAGGAATAAGTTACAGTAGTTTTATATTTGTTTTAATTTATTTTATACAAAAAAAGAGCATGGACCGCACCTCCAAAAAAATCATACATTGATCTAATGCCTCTCAGCAAAAATATACATAACTGAACATGAGGTTCTTAGTTTAACATTCTGATCAGACTGTATGAAGCCCACTGCCACGTCACGGCAAACCTCGTAGTGGGTCCTAACATTTCCTGCCTAAAAGGAGCGGCGCCATGTGCCAACCACCGCTACAGTGAGAATGCACCAGCAGGGCGGGCGGCCTGGTGCCTCACAGCATCCATGCTTCAAGACCGAGTCCTCATGACTCCAGGCCGCGGCGCCCCACAAGCACAAAACCACAGCAACAATGGCTGACACATTGCACCAACACTACATGAAAGGAGCATTGTGACTCACCTTCCTCAAGCTCTCAAGTGAGACCAAATAGGCTAGACCCTCTTTGCAGACTCTTGCTAATTAAAATTGCCTGTGCCAAATGGGATGAGTGCTGGTCCAAGAAAGGGAAAAGAATAAGCTGGTTCATTGACGTGGCAGTGGGCTTCACACAGTCTGATCAGAATGTTAAGCTAAGAACCTCATGTTCAGTAATATGTATTTTTGCTGAGCGGCATTAGATCAAATGTATGATTTTTGGAGGTGCGGTCCATGCTCTTTTTTTTTTTGTATTATTTATTTTATGTTACATTATTTTGTGTAGGGCTGTGATGATATACATTTTTCAGTTCTTTTGTGTCAAATTTAAAGGAAAGTGTGTTAACCACTTCCTGACTGCCCACTGCACATAAACGTCCGCGCTTGCTGGGCTCTGTACATCGCAGATGTTTATGAACGGTCGGTGGTCTTTTAGCGCTCAGGGCCCCCAGGGTCCTGCACCCTGCGATTCCTGTGCAGAGCGATAGCTCTAACAGGTGACATCCTCGAGACCGGATTGGATCAGGTTCCAATAAAGTTAACCCTTTGCTATCTTCTACTACCCCTGGCAAAAATTATGGAATCACCGGGCTCGGAGGATGCTCATGCAGTTGTTTAATGTTGTTGAAAAAAAGCAGATCACAGACATGGCACAAAACTAAAGTCATTTCAAATGGCAACTTTAGGGCTTTAAGAAACACTAAAAGAAATCAAGATTAAAAATGTGGTACTCAGTAAGGGTAATTTTTTTCAGACCAAGCAGAGAGGAAAAAATTATGGAATCACTCAATTCTGAGGAAAAAATTATGGAATCACCCTGTAAATTTTAATTTACAATTCTAACACCTGCATCAAATTAGATCTGCTCGTTAGTCTGCATCTAAAAAGGAGTGATCACACCTTGAAAAGCTGTTGCACCAAGTGGACTGACATGAATCATGGCTCCAACACGAGAGATGTCAATTGAAACAAAGGAGATGATTATCATACTCTTAAAAGAAGGTAAGTCATCACGCAATGTTGCAAAATATGTTGGTTGTTCACATTCAGCTGTGTCTAAAATCTGGACCAAATACAAACAACATGGGAAGGTTGTTAAAAGAAAACATACTGGTAGACCAAGGAAGACATCAATGTGTCAAGACCGGAAACTAAGCAATATGTCTCCAAAACAGGAAATGCACAACAAAACAAATGAGGAACGAATAGGAGGAAACTGGAGTCAATGTCTGTGACCGAACTGTAAGAAACCGCCTAAAGGAAATGAGATTTACATACAGAAAAGCTAAACATAAGCCATCATTAACACCTAAACAGAAAAAAACAAGGTTACAATGGGCTAAGGAAAAGCAATCGTGGACTGTGGATGACTGTATGAAAGTCATATTCAGTGATGAATCGCGAATCTGCATTGGGCAAGGTGATGATGCTGGAACTTTTGTTTGGTGCCGTTCTAATGAGATTTATAAAGATGACTGCATGAAGAGAACATGCAAATTTTCACAGTCATTGATGATATGGGGCTGCATGTCAGGTAAAGGCACTGGGGAAATGGCTGTCATTACATCTTCAATAAATGCCCAAGTTTACATTGATATTTTGGACAGTTTTCTAATCCCATCAATTGAAAGGATGTTTGCGGATGATAACATCATTTTTCAAGATGATTATGCATCCTGCCATAGAGCAAAAACTGTGAAAACATTCCTTGAAAAGAAGACACATAAGGTCAATGTCATAGCCTGCAAATAGTCCGGATCTCAATCCAATTGAAAATCTTTGGAAGTTGAAGAAAATGGTCCATGACAGGGCTCCAACCTGCAAAGCTGATCTGGCAACAGCAATCAGAGAAAGTTGGAGCCAGATTGATAAAGGGTACTGTTTGTCACTCATTAAGTCCATGCCTCAGAGACTGCTTTAAAGCCAGAGGTGGTGCAACAAAATACTAGTGATGTATTGGAGTGTTCTTTTGTGTGTTTGTTTTTCATGATTCCATATTTTTTTCCTCAGAATTGAGTGATTCCATAATTTTTTCCCTCTGCTTGGTCTGAAAAAAATTACCCTGACTGAGTGCCACATTTTTTATCTTAATTTCTTTTAGTGTTTCTTAAAGCCCTGAAGTTGCCATTTGGAATGACTTTAGTTTTGTGCCATGTCTGTGATCTGATTTTTTTCAACAGCATTAAACAACTGAATGAACATCCTCAGAGCCCGGTGATTCCATAATTTTTGCCAGGGGTTATAGATGCTGTGATCCATAGCGATCACGGCACATAGAAGAGAGGGAGAGGCAGTTGTGCACTCACCTTTGACGGCCTCCGAGATAAGGTCTGACGTGGTCATGGCAGCCGGAGATCACATGATGACCTCCGAGGCTGCCAGGTACGGTGGCCTGTTAGGCTCAGCCATCAACGGAGTCTAACACGAGATCTACCAGTGTAAAACTGACATCCGGTCTCATGCAATGCAATACATGTGTATTGCATTGCATGAGACCTGTGATGATAAAAATATTCCCATAGAGGGACTAAGTGAGAAAGTTAAAAACAGAAAGTTTAAAAATTGGGTCACTTGAGGGGGATTCAGCTCTTCTAGTGCTTAAGGGCTCTGTATACGTAGTCCGCAAACTATTCTACAATAATTTGTTCTCCAAAAGCGAAATAGTGCTCCTTCCCTCCCGGGTGTCGCCGTGTGCCTAAGCAGTACTGTACAGCCACATATGGGATATTGCCACGTTCAGCAGAAATTGTGTGATACATTTCGGCACCATTTTTACCCATTGCCTTGTGTGAAAATGTAAAATCTGAGGCTAAAACTAATTTTTTTTGTGGTAAAAATAGAATTATTTTTTTCTTCGCTGCCCAATGGTATAAATTTCTGAGAGTCACATTTGGTGTCAGTTTGATCACTGCATCCGTAGAGGAATTCATTGAGAGATGTAGTTTGTAAAATGGGGTCACTTATGGGGGTTTCCTGCTGCTTTAGGACCTCAGTCTCTCCCAGTGGGTCATGGCACCTGCAAACCACAACAGTAAAATCTGCACTATAATATGACAATTTTTCCCTTCTGAGCTTTGCACTGTGCCTGAAAAGTAGGCTTCCAGTATCCATTGTTTCAGATGCTGCACATCTCGTATCTTGATGGTCTGGTGTGGTATATAGGGTACAAAGATAGTGGGGCCATTCTTCATCAGTGGAAACCTCAATGCCACTGGATATCTGAAATTGCTACACGATGATGTGTTGCCCTCTTTATGCACTGAAGATGGCACGTTCCCTGAGTTTTTCCAACAAGATGGTGCACCACCACATTATGGGTGTCAGGTCCGAGCATTCCTACATGAACAGTTTCCTGGAAAGTGGATTGGTTGTCGTGGACCTGTTGAATGGCCACCAAGGTCTCCCGATCTGACCCCCTTAGACTTTTATCTTTGAGGTCATCTGAAGGCAATTGTCTATGCTGTGAAGATACGAGATGTGCAGCATCTGAAACAACGGATACTGGAAGCCTGTGCTAGCATTTCTTCTGCAGTGTTGCTATCAGTGTGTCAAGAGTGGAAGAAGAGGGTTGCATTGACAATTCAACACAATGGGCAGCACTTTGAACACATTTGATAAGTGGTCATAAACTTGTAAAAAACTCATGAAATAATAAAGTTACGTTAAAACCAAGCACATCATTGTTTTTCTTATGAAATTCTCAATAAGTTTGATGTGTCACATGACCCTCTTCCCATTGAAAAAAATTAAGTTGAATCCAAAATGGCCAACTTCAAAATGGCCGCCATGGTCACCACCCATCTGGAAAAGTTTTCCCCTTCCCTTATACTAATGTGCCACAAACAGGAAGTTGATATCACCAACCATTCCCATTTTATTTAGGTGTATCCATATAAATGGCCCACCCTGTAGTTTTAATCCTTCTAACTTCCTAACCAAAAAAAATTGTTTAAAAAATTGTGCAGATGTAAAAGAACTATTTTGTGTGACCTAACTCTCTGGTTTAAGGGCATAAAAATTAAAAGTTTAAAAATTGCAAAATTTTCCAAATTTTCTGATATTTTAAAAAATAATCTAGTTACCGTATTTTTCGGACTATAAGATGCACCAGACCATGACCATAAGACACACCTGGGTTTTAGAGAAGGAAAATAGAAAAGAAAATTTAAGCAAAAAATGTGGTCATGATGCTCCCCATCCTGGTATGCATGGCACCCCTCATCCCCATCCCGGTATGCATGGCACCCCTCATCCCCATCCCGGTATGCATGGCACCCCTCCATCCCGGTTTGCATGGCACCCCTCCATCCCGGTTTGCATGGCACCCCTCATCCCCATCCTGGTATGCATGGCACCCCTCATCCCCATCCTGGTATGCATGGCACCCCTCATCCCCATCCCGGTATGCATGGCACCCCTCCATCCCGGTTTGCATGGCACCCCTCCATCCCGGTTTGCATGGCACCCCTCATCCCCATCCTGGTATGCATGGCACCCCTCATCCCCATCCCGGTATGCATGGCACCCCTCATCCCCATCCTGGTATGCATGGCACCCCTCATCCCCATCCTGGTATGCATGGCACCCCTCATCCCCATCCTGGTATGCATGGCACCCCTCATCCCCATCCTGGTATGCATGGCACCCCTCATCCCCATCCCGGTATGCATGGCACCGCTCCATCCCGGTATGCATGGCACCTCTCCATCCCGGTATGCATGGCACCTCTCCACCCCAAAATTTTGGAAGAAAAAAGTTCGTCTTATAATCCGAGAAATACAGTATATCTAGAAAAAAAATTACTACTATCCTGACTACTATCATGAAGTACAATATGTCACAATAAAACAATCTCAGAACCACTGGGATATGTTGAAGCGTTTCAGTTATTACCTCAAAAAGTGACGCTGGTCAGAATTGAAAAAAATTGGCCTGATCACAAAGGCAAAAACTGGCTCTGGCGCGAAAGGGTTAAATCTATAAGTTTAAAAAATATCTATTTCTGCTATTTTTATTAAAAACACAAAATTCTACTGTGGAAGGGCTAAGAAAATGTACTTGTGAACAAATCTTTTGCAAATTACCCAGATATCAAGAGTTTCCAAAAGGTAATTCTGCCCAATTATGGTACATTGGGTAGTAAGAAAAGGGGAGTCAGTGTTTACCAGGTCTATATTACAGCTCCACAGGGTTTATTACCCCTCTCCCATGACCTTGTAAGGTGAGGCTCCATAGCTAAGCTACAGTATGGAGATTGGTGACCGCATATCTGGGCAGATGAGTTCATTACAGCTTCACACAGATCTTTAACCGGCGTTTCTAAGCTTCTGAGTAGCAACCTGACTAGTAATATTATTATACAAGATTTGATCATTTATTACATAGTTTGTAAAGCCGAATAAAGACTTGCCTCCATCAAGTTCGACCTGTTAGTCCTGTAATTGCTACAGTTGATCCAGAGGAGGGCAAAAACCCCAAATGATTTAGCCAATCTTCACCTGAGGAAAAATTCCCTCCCGACTCTGAAACCATCAGTCAGAATAAATCCCTGTATCAACCTACTATTTTATTTTATTTTTAAGTATATGCTGAAATCTGCCTGGTATCTAAAAATGCATCCAGTCCCCGCTTGAACTGGTGTAGTGAATCCGACATTACCGTCTCCTCACTCAGTGAATTCCATATTCTCACTTCTCTTACCGTAAAGAACCCCTTCCTATGCTGGTGCTGAAACCTTTTCTCTTCCAGTCTTAGTGAATGCCCTCTTGTTACCGTAATATCCCTCTTTTTGAATAAATCCCGGGCAAGGTCTCTATACTGTCCCCTAACATATTTGTACACATTTATTATGTCCCCCCTCAACCTTCTCTTTTCCAGGCTGAATAGTCCTAGTTTTGCCAACCTCTCTGGGTATTGCAGTCCCTCCATTCCCCTTATTAATTTTGTTGCCCTCCTTTGTACCTTTTCAAGCTCATTTATATCCTTTCTATATATTGGGGCCCATAACTGAGCACAGTATTCCAAGTGTGGTCTGACCAGTGCTTTGTACAGTGGAAGAACAATGTTCTCATCCTTTGCAGCTATACCTCTTCTGATACATCCCATTACCCTGTTTGCCCTTACAGCAGCGGCCTGACTTTGGGCACTCCAATTTAGTTTGCTATCAATCAAGATGCCCAAGTCCTTCTCCATCTCTGAATGCCCCAATGATTTCCCATTCAGTGAGTACTGGTGACTTCCATTTTTCCTTCCCATATGTATGACCTTACATTTCTCCTCATTAAACCTCATTTGCCATTTAATGCTCCACCTACCCAGCTTATCCAAATCCCTCTGTAGGTCTGCACTGTCCTCTTTTGTATTAATTGTTTTACATAACTTTGTGTCATCTGCAAATATTGACATTTTACTATTTATCCCGTTGACTGTCGTTAATAAAGATATTAAATAGCATTGGGCCTAGTACAGACCCCTGTGGTACCCCACTAGTGACGCTTACCCAATCTGAGTATATTCCATTTATAACCACCCTCTGCCTTCTATCCCTTAGCCAGTTACCTACCCACTTGCAAACATTTTCCCCCAGCCCCATCATTCTCATTTTGTATACCAACCTATTATGTGGCACGCTATCGAACGCTTTTGCGAAGTCTAGATACACGACATCCACTGGTTCCCCCTGATCTACTCGTGAGCTAACCTCCTCGTAGAAGTCAATCAGGTTTGTTTGGCAGGAGCGATTCCTCATGAATCCATGTTGGTTCGGGATTAAAAGGTTATTAGCATCAAGATGCTCCGTAATTGCCTCTTTAATGAAGCTTTCAAAAATTTTGCCCACAACAGACGTCAGACTCACCGGCCGATAGTTTCCGGCGTCACTTTTTGCTCCCTTTTTGAATATTGGCACTACATTCGCCTGTCGCCAATCAAGTGGTACAGACCCAGTCTCAACAGAGTCCTTAAATATAAGATATAGCGGTCTGTCTATCACATTACTTAGTTCCCTTAGTACCCGTGGGTGTATGCCATCAGGTCCTGGTGATTTGTTTATTTTAATGTTACTGAGGCGTTTCTGTACCCCAACTTGGGTTAGATTAGTCATACTTAGTGGAGGATTAAGCTTGTCACTTCTCATTTCTCCTGTTAGTTCTATTTCCTTTGTGAAAGTTGTCGAAAAAAAATTATTTAATAGGTTAGCTTTATCCTCATCTTTCTCTATGATTTTGCCTTCATCACTTTTTATCGGTCCAAAATTATCCGATTTAATCCTTTTACTATTTATATACGTAAGGAACAGTTTGGGATTTGATCTACTTTCCCTAGCAATACGTCTCTCTGTTTCCTCCTTCGCTATTTTTATTTGTTTTTTACAGGTTCTCGTTTTTTCCTTGTAACACATTAGTGCCTCCTTACTATTTTCCTGTTTTAATCTCTTGAATGCCTCTTTTTTGCTATTTAACGCCCCTTTTACGTGTTTGTTCAACCATATTGGTTTCCTCTTATTTCTGGCCCTTTTATTCCCATACGGTATATATCTCTCGCACTGAGTATTCAGAATTCTTTTGAAGGTTTCCCATTTACTATTCGTATTCCTTTGATTAAGAACTTTGTCCCAGTCAATAAGTTGAAGGTTTTCTATCAGCTGATCAAACTTCGCCCTCCTAAAGTTTAATGTTTTTATTGTTCCCTTATTGATAACCCTACTGAAGGGCATTTTGAAATTGATAATATTATGATCGCTATTACCTAGGTGCCCCCCTATCTGTACCTCAGTTATTCTATCAGGCCTATTAGTCAATATTAAGTCCAACACGGCCTTCCCTCTCGTTGGTTCCTGCACTAGTTGGGAGAGATAATTATCCTTAATATTTGTCAAGAACCTTTTTCCTTTCTGAGATCTACAGGTTTCTGTTTCCCAGTCAATATCCGGGTAGTTGAAATCCCCCATTACAATCACTTCATTATGTTTTGCTACTTTGTCTATTTGTCCTAATAGCAGACTCTCATTCTCCTCTGTTATATTTGGTGGCTTATAGCAGACCCCCAATAATATTTTATTATTATTTTTTGCCCCCTCTATCTCTACCCACATGGACTCGACCCCCTCTTCTCCCTCTCCTATATCTTCCCTTAGTCTGGGCTTTAGACATGACTTTACATATAAGCAGACTCCTCCACCTTTCCCCTGTTTCCGGTCCCTTCTAAATAAACTATAATCCTAATAAATTTACCGCCCAGTTGTAGCTATCATCTAGCCAAGTCTCTGTTATACCTACGATGTCATACCTCTCCTCCGATATAAGCGCCCGCAGCTCATTCGCCTTATTGGTCAGGCTTCTTGCGTTGGTCAGCATGCAAGATAAAATTTTGGGGTTATTTAGCTTCCTATTCTTCTCTAGCGATCTAACTGTACTATCCACACCCCCCTCTCCACCCTCATTATATTCACTTCTCCCCTTCCCCCTTGCTTGCCTCACATCCCACCTATTTCCTTGGTCCCCCCCCCGTCTCTAGTTTAAATACTCCTCCAACCTATTAGCCATCTTCTTCCCCAGCACCGCTGCACCCTCCCCATTGAGGTGCAGCCCGTCCCTACGGTAGAGCCTGTAGCCGACTGCGAAGTCAGCCCAGTTCTCCATGAACCCAAACCCTTCTGCCTTGCACCAACTCTTTAGCCACTTATTCACCTCCCTAACTTCCCGTTGGCGCTCCTGTGTGGCTCGCGGGATTGGTAGTATTTCTGAGAAAACTACTTTGGAGGTCCTTGCCCTAAGCTTCCTACCTAGGTCCCTGAAATCATTTTTAAGGACCCTCTATCTACCACTCACTTTGTCATTGGTGCCGATGTGGACCATGACCGCTGGGTCTTCGCCAGCCCCACCCAGTAACCTGTCAACCCGATCCGCGATGTGCCGGACTCGAGCGCCAGGGAGGCAGCACACCGTTCGGCGATCCCGGTCTTTGTGACAGATTGCCCTGTCTGTCCCCCTAATAATAGAATCACTCACTACCAGGACCTGTCTTGCCTGCCCTACACTTCCCCCCTCCCCCTCATTACTGGAGCATACACTCCCCCGGCGGTCAGAGGATCTGTCGTGCTCCAATAATGCCGGTTCTGAACCAGCCTTCCTATACTTCTTCCCTCTATCCCTCCTAACTGTTATCCAGCTCCCTGCCTGTTCAGCCTGCACTTCCCCTCTATGCTCCACCCCCAGTATTGACCCATTGAGTGTCTGCTCGGTGAGCAGCTAACTCCGTTCCATGTTGTCGATGCTCCTCAGTATCGCTATCTGAGCACTTAGATCCAGAATTTGGGCTTCCAAGTGCACGATATGCTCACAACTCTCGCAGCAGTATGGATCCTCGAGCGGTAGCTCACGGAATGCATACATTGCGCAAGATGTACACTGCACGGCTCCGGCCAAGATGGACGCCATTCTAAATATGGGGATACAGTCAGTATATATATACAAGTACAAAACACAATTATTTATATATATGTGTATGGACGGGGATCAATTAGGGATGTGCAAGTGTATCAATTAGATATCGGCGGGGGATCAGTTAAGTATGGACGGGGGATCAATTAAGTATGGACCGGGGACTCAGCTGAGTAGGTCAGGTGGATTAATTAAGTATGGACGGTGTGTCAATTGACTATGGACTGGGGATCAATAAATATGGGCTGGGGAAATAATTAATTGTGGACTGGGGAATCAATCAATTAATTATGGACAGGGGGTTAATTAAATATGGATGGGGTTAAGGCAAATAAATAGGGACTGGGGGATCAGTAAAAGTGGACAGGGGGAATCTATTAAATATGGACAAGGGGGATCAATTGATTATGGGCTGGGGGGGTCAATCAGTTAAATGTGGTCGGGGGATCAATTTAATATGGACGGGGGGGTCAATTTAAATGTGGTCAGGGGGATCAGTTAAATATGGACGGGGGGTTATCAGGGGATCAATTTAAATATGGACGGGGGGTGATCAATTAAATATGGTCTGGGGGATCACTAAAGATGGCCTGGGGAGTTGTATTAAATATGGATAGGGGGGAGATCGATCAAATATGGACAGGGGATTAATTTAAATAAGGCCGGGGGGGGGAGCACTTAAATAAAATGCAATTACAATACAAATACAGTACAATACACGCTTGGGTTCAGTAGGGCCTCTTATCGCGGCCTCCTGCCCCTCACTCACCTCCTCTAGGGACGCTGCACGCTATCACAGCGCGCTCGCCCCTCCGGTCGCCTCTTACCGGTCCTCCTGGTCACCACCACCTGGCGCCCTCCGCCGGCCGGCGCTGCACGATATCACAGCGCTCTCTTGCGCTCGTTCCTCCGGTCGCCTCCTACCGGTCCTCCCGGTCCACTTGGTCACCTCCGCCTGGCTCCCTCGCCAGAGGGCCGCGAGCCGAGTCGGACCACGCCGCACGCCGCTCACCACAGCCACACCACAGCCCACGTGTTCACACCCCGCGCGCGCTCTCACTTCCAGTCACCTCCACGGTAGCGTTTAGATTGACTGGCCGGGCAGATCTGGCATTCTGCAGACTGGAAAAGCTGGGGAACAACCATTATATAAAATATGAAAAAATAGGAAAATATTAGCAATGTTCTGTAATGGTTAATTTTTACATAACACTGGTTCAATTTACTTGATATTAACCCGTTCATGATCTTGTGATTTTCTATCTTTGCACTTTAGTTTTTTTTCTCCTCTTTTTTCCAGAGCCATAACTTTTATATTTTTTCAATATAACCAAGGGCTTGTTTTTTGCAGGACAAGTTGTACTTTTGAATGACACCATTTTTTTGAAGTGCTACTTTAGTGAAGTGAAAATAATAAATTTAGGATTTTTTATCTTCGTTATTTTTTTATAGACTTTACATTTATCATATTGCGGGCTACAATTAAGATAGAGATGGGAGAGGCAGCATTTTGTTCAGAATTGTACAGGCTTTAATTCGACATGTCTTAACCAAGTTTGTTATTTTGTTTTTGAGGAGTCAAATTCTAAATTTTGATGGGCGATTTCGGGAAAACTGTGTTTTGTAAAAAAAAAAATAAAAAAAATGCGTATGTGTTACTTGTGTTATTGGTTACATTCCTTCAGGGATTCAAGTTGGTATTTCTGTAGGATCATATTTTGTTGTGTGATTTTCTAAATACAGTCTCATCCTAGTCATAGGTTTAATGCTAAACTAAAAGAATCAATATTTTAACACCTTTTTAATATACAGTTATACATGTAACAACTTTTTTTTTATTATTACTTCACTAGACATTTCCTTTTTCCAGTTTAAAAAAGAATAATGAAAAAAAATACAGTAAAATCGTCCAGCGATAAAATAAAACATTATGAATTAGTCTGAACAATTAATAGTACGTCTTTACACTGATCTTTTCTCAATAATTTGTTCTCCCTTCTGGGTGAAATGTAATCTTGTCCACAATCTCTTACTAACAATGGCCGTTTCCTTTTGTGTCAGTATGTACGCCTGTTATGGGGTTTGGGTCCTCTTGTGTTAATATCTGATTTTTGGTTACTTTCAAAATGTCTGCTTTCTTGGATACACAAAGGATGGTGATGGACCAGAAGGTGCAGAAAAATGGCTTTACTTCTTCATTGTCCTAGTCTTTGGAGAGTCCATTAGCCAGCAGCCACCAGTGCTGATCATACTCACAGGTCACATATCCAGTTATATCATCCATCGCCAATCTTGTGCCACCTTCAATCACTTCATGGACTTCACTGTCATTTCTGGATGAAAAAATCCTTGTTTATATTTTTGTTTCACTACATGGAATTAAAGTGTGGTATTGCTTAGTTCCTTTGATGGGTTCTGCTTTTTGTAACCAATGTTTTAACAAACTTTCCTCTTCTTCTTAGTCCTGGTTTGTACAGTACGTGAACTGGATGTTAGGAATATTTTTCTCACTCAGTTGGAAAAGTTGCATGGGTGTTAAAATTTGGTCTGAATGTGGTCTATGGAGGCTAGCTTGAGCTGCTAGACATTTCACACTGCCTCCTAAACCATCACATACACCTTTTGCCAGGAGCTGAATAGCAAAAAAGTGCCATTCAGCTTTCACTCCAAAATGTTTCTTGTGATGGCATACAATTATAAGGTTTCTCCTATTTTTATACTGTGCAGAAGAGTCATCCGAGGAGTAGTAGACCTTGCTCAAACTTGTTAGGATGTCAGTTTTATCACTGAAATCAAATTTTTTTGGAACAAATGAACAGCTGTTGAATCATGAAGTAAGCACTCAGACATAAAATACATAAGTGTAGTTCTGATATCTGACTGTAAGCAGAGTCGGCTTATTAGTAATAAGTTATTACTATTCAGCTAAGCAGACAACAGACCGGATGCTGCACTTATCGCACAGGGCGCTGAGGGAGACATTGCACGGACCAGCCCCTGAAACCAGCATCACTGATGGGCGGCAAACAAAGCAGGGGAGAGTAGGGATGTCCCAGTCCCCTCCTTTTCGATGATCTTCGTTTCAGTGTGGAAAGGGAAGTGACAGCAGTTTCCACATTTTTGGGTTCACTGTTAAGCCCACGGCTGTGTGCAAATCCACTACTGATTGTACCTGGGACAAGTTGGTATGCCACTTGGTACTAAAGGTAATATCCTCCAAATACACCGATACATACTTCTGATAAGGCTCTAACACTATGTCCATCAGCCTCTGGAACATGGCCGAGGCTGCATGTAACCCAAAAGGCAAGACGACCTAGTGATAGAGACCCTCCGGCGTTATGAAGGCTGACTCTGTCCGAGGCACCTGCCAGTAACCCGTGGTGAAGTACTGGGCCTGCCCCAGTCTCTCAATCAGCTCGTCCACCCAGGACATTGAATAAAGGTCAAATTTCAACACTTTATTACATTTTCAGAAGTCGTTACAAAATCATAACGATCCGTCCAGCTTCAAAACCAGTTACAATAGGGCTAGCCCGCTCCCTCCTGGACTCCTTGATAACTCCTAGCTGGAGCATTTGTTTTTCCTCAGCTGCGATGGCTTGTGTCTGGGCATCTGTGACAATGTTATGTTGGATCACAGATGTTCGGCCAAGCAGTTCTGAAAATTACGTCCGTATTCCGCAGCACCAATTTCTGAGTCTCCCGTCGCTTCTGTTTAGAGAGTGTGTCACTTATATTTACCTCTCCCCTGGCCATTGTCGGAGGGTCCCCAGACGATACGACCGGAGTCGCATCCGTAATCATACATTCCCAGTCTTTCCTTGCTTATAGCAAATTTACGTGATATAGCTGTTTGGGTTTTCTCTTCCCAGGTTGATATACTCTCTAATTCATCTCCCCAACCTTTTCCCGGACTTCATATGGCCCTTGCCACTTGGCCATGAGCTTACTTTCTGCTGGGGGCACTAAGACTAATACCTGATCCCCTTGGACATTGACCATACCAGGGGTGCAACAAAGTGCCATTAGTTGCATAAGGATTAAAAGTGAATTTAGGCTGTGTACCCACGATGTGTTTTTCAAGCGTTTTTGCTGCGGAATTTTCCGCAGCGTAAACGCTTGGGAAACGCATGGTAAGCCTTCTGCCATGGTCCCCTATGCAATTCCGCACTTTCAATGCCCATGCTGCGGATTTTTCTGCAGCGTTTATGCTGCTCTCAAAAATCCGCAGCATGTCCATTAATTTTGCGGAAGCGCTGCGTTTTCGCCGCCATTGACTTGCATTAGAACGTGCCAATTCTGCAAGACTGCTTCTGTACATGCTTAATTGGCGCGTTGTAATGTCTGGATGGTACCCGAGTGTGGAGAAGAGAAGACTCTCATCCACACCCAGGTACCATAGAAACTGTAAAAAAAAGAATAAAATAAAAAATAAAGATTATATTCACCTACCGACAGCCCCCGGTCTCCTTCCCTGTGCTTGCCAGCAGACTGAAGGACCTGCGCTGACGTCACAGTCATGTGACAGCAGGTCTTTCAGTGCAGTGTCCCGCGATCAGCTGGCAGCCAGGAAGGAGCGCAGCAACACACGCCGGGCCATCGGAAGGTAAGTATCAAGGTTTATTTTTTTATTTTTAACCACTCTAAAGGTCACACTATATAAATCCATGCTGTTTGCATGGATTTATATAGTGTGACCTAGTTGTCAAGCACTTTCCAAGTGATGCTAAAATCGCTTTGAAAGCGCTTGTCAATCCGCATGCGGAAACGCATGTGAATCCACATGTATTACGCTGGAAAAACGCATGTACAATCCGCATGCGTTTTTTCTGCCAGGGAGATGCAGAAATGCTGCAGAAATTTTCTGCTTCATTTCTGCATTGTGGGCACATAGCCTTAATGTAAATGATTAAGTAGCTGAATTTCCATTTTGGGGTAACAAACTCCTTTTGAGAGATTCCTTGCAGTTACTTTGCATGTTGATTTACTTTGTAAGGACACAAGTGCACACATTTCAGATTTTGTCACCTTTTTTCTGTGCAGATTTGTCACAAAACCTAAAGGGTTTCCCGATGCCAGGAAAGTGACTGAGAATCCTGACGTCTCCTGCACATGTTACTTGTTTGTGACTTGCAGGTTTGGTGAAGATATAATTCTGCAGGATGTCAATTCTGTCAGCGTTTTTGCTGCAGATTTCACCCACACTGATGAGTGGGGAAAAATCTGCACCTATTTACAGCATTTTCCAGACAAGAGATGGAGAAACCAAAAGCTTAATGTGTGCACACAGCCTAATAGACGTCATTACTAGTGTTGAGCGAGCATGCTCGACACTGCTCGTTACTCGCCCGAGCATCTCACTACTCGGGATGTTCGGCGAGCACCGAGCATTTCCGGGTTACTCGGGCGGGAGCTCGGGTCTCCGCCCTGCATGTTTGGCGCTCTTTACAGAGCCAATGAACATGCAGGGATTGCCAGCCAGTCACTGTAATGCCGCAGCCATGTTGTTTGTGGGCATTACAGTGATTGGCTGGCCGCCCAGCGTCACCTTGAGTATTTAAAACCGGGCGCCGCCATCTTGGACTCAGTCGCCCGGGATCACACAGTCTAGGGAAAGTGCTGCTGATTTAGGGAGAGATATATACTGCGAAATAGTTAGTGTAGGGTCTGTAAAAGCTGCCAGATCAAACAAACCATCCTCAGCACTAATATCCATCCCAGATATCAGGCAGGCAGGCTGTATAGGAAACGCAGTGGTTATACCAACAAACGCTGCATTACAGTCCTGTGTGCTCCTGCTGCTCAAATTGCTAGACTTGGCTCCAGGTCTCGGGGGCCAGGAAAAATCCTTTTTTTTTCATCTATAAATCCTCTTTTCTTTCTCCGCTAGAAGTGGTGGAAGAGAAGATCCCATGTAGCGATGCCCAAATATTTGAACAGCCACGGCCACAGGAAGGCGACGCTGGCAATTTGTCAAAAGAGGTGGACGATGACGAGACACAATTGCCACAAAGTGAGGAGGAGGATCGTGGTGCGGAAGTGGAAGAGGAGGACGTGGTGCATGATCTAGTAACTGACCCAAGATGGCAGGAGGACACGCAGAGCGAGGCCAGCAGCACACAGGGGGAGGGAGGCAGAGTACCCCAACAGACAGGAAGAAGCAGTGTGGTGGCTGCACAGAGAAGGCGGGCAACCGTTCCCCGTAACACTAACACGAGGGACTTTGCCAGTACAACCGGTAGGTCTTCCAGAGTCTGGAATTTTTTTAAAGACTCTGCTGATAACCCCAAAAAGGCCATTTGTACCACCTGCCATGCCAGCGCCAGCAGGGGTGACAAAAGTACCAGCCTGACCACCACCAACATGATCAGGCACATGTCAGCAAAGCACCCGACTTTGTGGGGCGAACCCCAGGGTCCACGACCAGTGTCAGCGGGTGTCACCACTGCTTTTTCCGCCGTTGTGCGTGTAAGAGAACCCCCTGTTGTGCGTGCAAGGCAATCCCCTGTCCATACTGCATGCAAAGATGCCCCCTCCTCTCAGTCTTCACTTGTTATGGCAGTTTCTCAAGAAACCGCATCAACGTCCACGTGCCACCGCAGCGTTCAATTGTCCTTATCCCAGACCTTTGAACGAAAGTGCAAATTCGCAGCCAGCGCCCTACAGGCCACAGTCCCAAATTCGCACATTTCACGACTGCTTGCGTTGGAAATGCTGCCTTTTAGGTTGGTGGAGACAGAATCTTTCCGCAACCTTGTGGCGGTGGCCATCCCTCGGTACTCGGTCCCCAGCCGACACTATTTTGCCCAGTGTGCCATCCCCGCACTACACAAGCATGTGTCCCAAAACATCTGCCGTGCCCTCAACAACGCAGTTACTGGGAGAGTCCACCTGACAACAGACACGTGGACAAGGGCTTGTGGCCAGGGACGGTGCATCTCCCTGACTGCACACTGGGTAAACATAGTGGAAGCCGGGACCCAGTCGGACCTTGGAACGGAACACATCCTCCCCACACCGAGGATTGCGGGCCCTATGTCAGTCAGAGTTGCCCCCACAGTGTACTGCTCCTGATGATCATCCTCCTCATGTTCAGCCTCCATCTCAGATATCACCGCATCAGTTACAAGCTGGAAGCACTGCAGTACTGCCTCCGCCAAGCAGCAACAGGCTGTGCTGAAACTCATAAGCTTAGGTGATAAACCTCACAGTTGTGGACAGCTATGAAAGAGCAGGCAGATCTGTGGCTGAGACCGCTGAACCTACATCCTGGCATGGTCGTGTGTGACAATGGCCGTATCCTGGTGGCGGCTCTGAGGCGAGGCGAGATCACACACGTACCATGCCTGGCTCATGTGCTTAAGCTCGTGGTTCAGCGGTTTCTTAAATCGTACCCCGAGTTGCCAGATCTGCTCGTCGAAGTACGCCGCCTGTCAGCTCATTTTTGGAAGTCAGCTACAGCTTCCGCCGCCCTTGCTGTGTTGCAGCAGCGTTTGCAGCTTCCGTCACACCGACTTGTGTGTGATGTCCCCACACGTTGGAACTCTATCCTCCACATGTTGCAAAGGATTTGTGAGCAGAAGAGAGCAGTTGTAGAGTACCAGCTGCAACAAGGCCATCGATATTCAGGTCAGACTCCACACATAAGACCTCAGGAGTGGACCTGGATGTCTGACATATGTACCATCCTGACAAACTTTGAGGAGTCCACCAAGATGGTGAGTGGCGATGACGCCATCATTAGCGTCAGCATCCCACTTGTCTGTCTTTTGCAACGCTCTCTGCAGAGAATTAAAGAGGAGGCATTGCAGCCAGAGTATTATGAGATGGATCAAGAAGCCGTAGCGGGCGATTACACACAGCCCAGCCTCATCTCATCCCAATGTGCATTGGGGGACAATGAGGGAGAGGAGGAGGAGGAAGAAGAACAGGAGCTGGTATCATGTTCTTTAGACGGTAGTACCTGTACAACTGTCATATCATCGGTTTAGCGTGGGTGGCCTGAGGACGGGGAGGAGGAGGAGGAGAAGAGCATGGTCAGTCGTGATCTTGGTGAGCACACGGAAGTCTTGCCCGTTACCAGTCTGGCACGCATGGCTGACTTTGTTACGCTGCCTTAACCGTGACCCTCGAGTTGTCAAAATGTTGGGTGACAGTCATTACTGGTTGGTGACACTTTTAGACCCCCACTACAAGGAGAACTTTCACTCTCTTATTCCTGAGGTGAAGAGGTCTACAAAAATGGGGCAGTACCAGAAGGCTCTTGCTGCAGAACTGTTAAAAAAAAATTCCCATCTGAACACGCTAGCGGCAGAGGTCACAGCTGGTTGCCCAACCAAGGCGTACAGGCGAGCGAGACGCAACTCCAATCCAGCAAAGGCAGGGGAATACTGTCAACGTTCTGGGATAGTTTTCTGAGACCCGCCCAATTTACAGGCCCTGAGGCTCGGGGCACTCTCACAAGGAGTGGAAAGTTTCAAAAGATGGTGAGGGGGAGTACCTTGCCGACCGTACCAGCGTCCTCCGTGATTCCTCTGTGCCTTTTAATTATTGGGTATCCAAGCTGGACACTTGGAATGAACTTTCTCTGTATGCCTTGGAGGTTCTGGCCTTCCCTGCCGCTAGCATGTTATCGGAGTGTGTTTTTAGTGCCGCTGGGGGAATTATAACTGATAAGCGCAGTCGCCTGTCAACTGACAATGCTGACCCTTATCAAAATGAACAAGGGCTGGATTGGGCCAGACTTCTCATCATCACCAAATGACAGCAGGGTAACATAAAGTCAAATCCACTGTGTTATTTCGGGAGGTGTATTCCCATGCACCGCTTAACACCCACACATGGGGGTATACGCTTCCTTATTTCGGCTGTATTTTGCTCTTCTTATCCTCAGCCTCCATCACCACTATACCACCAGGGTGACCTTGGTCCGTGTTGCCAGCATTACAAGTTCCTCCGTCCTAATTTTTGGCAGCTTTTGCTTGGAAGGCATAGGCGCAGACTATGGGAGACCCACTCCCTAATTATGGGTATAAGGTTTTTAATATGCTGTACTGCATGGCTCTTGTAAGGGGCATTAAAACCGTCTTGTTAAGCTACTGCGACCTCCACCACTCTTCCAAGGGGCATTAAAACCGTCTTGTTAAACCACCCTGTACTCCACAGCTCTTCCAAGGGGCATTGAAATGTTGTTTTTAATTACCTCTAATCTCCACGACTCTTCCAACGGGCATTGCATTTCCTCCTAATATTAGTCAGCTTTTGCTTTTCAATGCATAGGCGAAAACTAAGGGAGACTCGCTCTCCAATAATGGGTAGAAGGTTTTTAGTACGCTGTAATCCACGCCTGTTTCAAGGGGCATTGCAGTTCCTCATAATTTTTGGAAAGCCTTCCATTCACTGCTTAGGCCAACAGTGTACGGGAGACCCAGTTGCTATAAATGGAAAAAAACGGTTTAATTAAGGTCCTCTGACCTCCATGTCACTTCCAAGGGGCAATGGAGTGCCTCGAAATTTTTGGTAGGCATTGCACTCACTGTATGCCCTATAACTGTGTAGCTGAACCGCTCCTTTTGGTACAGAAACATATCCTACAAAACATGTGTGGTTGACTGGCCTGATATTGATGTGAATGGTCCCTGTTCATCCTGCTCTTTCTCCTTTGCCACCACCTCATCCATCATTCATCACCTGAAGCTTTGTTTTAACGGGAGTCATAGTAGCAGGAAAACATCCAGCAATCTACGGAGGAGGTAGGATATGCGCCAAAACGCTGACCACCTCAGGCCTAGCTGCTACTACATACATGCGCTTGCATTCCAAGGAACAGAAAGCTAAGGAGATGGATGGCCTCATGATCATGAATAATTTATTCGTTGTATAGGAGGCCGACCACTGCTGCTGTCTACCTTCTGAACCTTGTTTTGAAGCCTGATTGACCCAGAACCCGCAATCCTCTATGTCTGGAGGACGTGTTGCATCCCAGTATCCAACGGTGTCCCGGCTTCCACAATATTAACCCAGGGTGAAGGCGTCAGTGAGATGGAGCATCCCTGGCCACATTCACAAGGACATGCACGGGGATAGTTGCAAGTCTGCATCTTCTGATGCGGCAAGGATCACTTCAGATGGGCACACTTTTAGGCAGTGACCTGGGTGTCAGAGATGCTTCCAGGGGTCTTCCCCATGCTGTTCCCATGTCTTTTTAGCACTGTATGTGTGACACCCCAGGGGTCTGGTTGCCACAGTGATAGAGATATTATGTCTGAGAGCAGGTGGGAGGTCCTTTGGTCAGGGATCCTGTGCATGCCACACCTCCTGCCCAGTCTTGGGAGGGGAAGAACTTCCCCTGTAAAAACCCGGGGCTGAGGCAGGGTGAGTCAGACAAGGAGAGTGGAGAAGAGAAGCAGCATAGGAAACAGCAGAGTTACAAGGAGTCAGGGGCTGGCAGCTACAGAGCTCGCCCTGACTAAGAAGATTCTTTACCGGACCCGGAGTCCGAGGCTGTGGGGACTAACTCCTACCCAGCAGCAGAATCCGTCGGGCAGGGGATTTCAGGTCCTCTGGCCCAGAAGCCCGAAGGCACGGTCACACGCGTGGGACCAGCACCGCCATCGTGGAGCGGAAGCCATTAGAAGGCCCCGAGTCACCGGCCATACGGGTGAGCACCACACGGTACACTCAGGGACGTGGGCTACTTACATCAGCTTCTAGCAAGGTAGCCAGAAGAGTACAGTCAGTTTGGGAGGCTTACAACTACGCCTGGCCAGGGGAGATCCCATCTGCTCAAAGACTGACCAGGCCCCGTTTGCTAGCAAGTACTCCGGGAGGGTCTGTCGTTGTTACCAGTAAAGACCCTGAACTACACCGTACCGTCTCTGAGTGGTTCCTGCTACCCCCATCATCCACGTCGGCTGCCCTGAGGCCATACCCCTCCCGTTGGGGGTTATACTATCACGCTGCACAATCCTACCACCGGCCTCAGCGGTCTGCCCTGCAGCAGCAGCTTCCTGGCTGCACTCAACGGGTGGCGTAGTCATCAACTATTTACTACTAATAGACTGCCGTCTAGTTTGACTCCCTGGGCACGGACCGGGTCACCGCCACGAGATTACAACCCTCCACGGATCCGGCTCCGGGTAAGCTCCCGCGTGCGCACCGCAGCGCGACACAGGCCCAGGGGCGCGTCAACTTTGGCGTAGTCGGCAGGATTTCGTGCCCGCAACCACCGGGTACTGCGTGCCTGAAAAGCAAAGACTGTTCAAACTTACCAGTGGTGAAGATTCCCGCTATCCGTGGAGGTTTCCCGCCATCCGGCGCCATCTTCTACCTTCTTCCCGCCATCCGCGAAGTTTTCCCGCCATCCGGCGCCATCTTCGACCTTCTTCCCGCCATCCGTGGAGTTTTCCCGCCATTGGACGCCATCTTGAGGACGCCGCGTGGGAAGAAGAGGGGCGTGGACTCCGAAAGCGCGCGAGAACTGAAGCCCCGCCTCACGTCCGGACGTTGCGTAAGGTCCTGGAAGGAGCCCAGCAGACGCCGACGTCACAGGAGCGCGACGGAAGGTCCTCAACCCTGACGATCCACTGCGGAGCCGCGGCCTACGGAAAAGGATCATCGCAAGGTAGGCCACGGTCCACTAGGGGGGAGGAAGATGTCGGATACGGAGGAGAGCTTCACTGCCTCAACCCCCGCCAGCGCTACCGCTGCTGCAGTTATGCCCTTCACCATGCCCTATATCCCGGGAGCAGCTTGGCTACCCCAGTACTCAGGGGAGTCACATACCCTGCATGACTTTAGAGAAAAGCTGGATAGCCTCTTCCAGGTGTACCCCCTCACAGAAGAGCAAAAAGTGAGCATCCTGGTGGCCCAACTAACCGGGGCAGCCAAAAGGGAAGTAAAATCCTGGCCACCTGGGAGGAAGACTGTCGCAGGGATACTAACCCGGCTGAAGGACACCTTTGATACCCGCACCTCAGCCGAGATTAAGCTTAGATTCTACGGGTGCAAGCAGCGAGCGCATGAGAGTATAAGGGACTATGCACTAAACCTACAAGAGGCCCTGAGGGCCATAAAGCAGACCGACCCTGATGGGGTGGGAAACGAGGACAGGCTATTGACTGAACAATTTATAGAGGGTTTATATTGCAATGCCCACCGAACCCAGTTGCGGGCAATGGCCTTACAGGATCCCCATCTGGACTTTGCACAGTTCAAGGATAGAGCTATCCGGGTGCTCCGAGAACCAGCACCGGGTGGCGTTGTTACCCACAGGCGCCCAGCTATCACTTACCACCAGGAGGCGGCGCCCTTGTCGGCAGGGCCTGTGGGAGCTGATGCGCAGGCATTGGACAATGACCCGGCTCCAGACCTACACCATCAGGTCCAAGAGCTAGCTAAGAGCGTTGCTGCGCTAACCCGAACTGTGCAGTCTTTACAGGTTTCCACCCCAGGGAAGATCCAGCTGGCATCCGGACCGGAGGACATCCCGTGGCGTCGACCAGGGAGGACCCCACCGGCCAGAGGAAGACCCAGTGACCGATATAGCGAGGACGGACGACCCATCTGCCGCCGCTGCAATCAACCCGGACATATGGAAAGGTACTGTTCTTTAAACGGGCACAACCTGGGGTAGAGGGCCAACCCCCAGGAAAAAGATCACCAGGCCCATCGAACTGGCGCGACAGATATGTGGGAGGACGTCCAGTCTTGCCTGTGGTACTGGATGGCATTCCCATGAGTGCCCTACTGGATACCGGGTCACAGGTCACCACCATCCCGTACGTGCTCTTCAAGCAGTACTGGAATGACTCGGATATTACCCGCTACCCTGACGACGACTTGAGTATCATCGCCAGCAATGGCCAGCCCGTGCCACAGATCGGATTTAAAGAGGTGACCCTCAAAATCGGTAGAGTCGAACTGGCCGCACAGGGACTGATCATTGTAGATATTGATAAACATGAGAGTCACCCAAAAATAACTCTAGGAACTAACGTAATTGAAAATTGTCTTGCAGAGGTGATTTTCCTTTTACAGCAGGTTGCCAAGAACGCCAGCTCCGGCGAGCAGCGGGTACTCCAGAAAGAGATCCGGGCACTGATGCAACGGCAACAAGTGGAACTCTCCGGCGGTGAGATTGGTAGCGTAAGAATGTGTGACCCTTTTCCTATTGCCATGCCCCCAAAAAGTGAAATGATGATTTGGTGCCGGGCAGCTATTGGTCTGAGAGGTAGAGATTACCAGGCAATGGTAGAACCAGTTTACTCAGACAGTAGGCCCACCATTTTGACAGCACGGGGGGTGGTCAATGTACGCCATGGGAGGGTGCCCATTCGCATAATAAATATCGGGGAGAGGGAAGTGTACCTGCCCCGGTATGCCACGCTAGCCAAATTATATACCACTAATCAAAATTCTATACAATCTGTGGAACCCTTGCCTCCATCTCACCCGGAGGAAGGTAACGGCTCTAAGAAAGACATGGAGGACTGGTGTCAGCAACTACATTTGGGTACTGATTCCACTCCCTCACATCAGAAACAAGGAGTCTATCGGGTGGTTCAAGAGTATGAGAGAGTGTTTAGTAAACACCCGTTAGACTTCGGGCGAGTCAAGGGGGTAGAACACCGCATCCCCACGGGAGATCATCCTCCCATAAAAGAGAGGTATCGACCCGTACCCCCTGCACATTACCAACACGCCAAGGGGATGCTTAGAGACATGAAGGAGGCTGGGGTAATCCGGGATAGCTGTAGCCCCTGGGCAGCCCCACTAGTTTTAGTCAAAAAGAAAGACAACACCATGAGGATGTGTGTAGATTACCGGAAAATCAACCGTATCACACACAAGGATGCGTACCCCTTACCAAGGATAGAGGAGTCATTGGCTGCTTTAAGATCTGCTAACTTCTTCTCTACCTTGGATCTCACTAGCGGGTACTGGCAGGTTCCTGTAGCAGAGGCGGACCGGGAGAAGACCGCATTCACCACCCCGATGGGACTTAGCGAGTTCACCTGCATGCCGTTCGGACTCTGCAACGCCCCAGGAACCTTCCAACGATTAATGGAGTGCTGTCTGGGCCACAGAAACTTCGAGACGGTCCTGTTGTACCTGGACGATGTCATCGTATACTCCAAAACTTATGAGGACCACCTGAAACACCTGGCGGAGGTGTTCGAAGCTCTGGCGAGTTACGGCCTAAAGGTGAAACCCTCCAAGTGTCACCTCCTGAAACCAAAGGTGCAATACCTGGGACACGTGGTGAGCGCTGACGGAGTGGCTCCCGACCCCGATAAGATCACCGCAATTAAGGGATGGCCAAGCCCCTCCAGCGTAAAAGAAGTGCGGCAGTTCCTAGGGTTGGTAGGCTACTACCGAAGGTTTATTCCCGGTTTCACCAAAAAGGCAGCGCCTATGCAGGACCTCCTGATAGGCCAGTCCCGAAAGGCCAAGAACCAGAAGCCGCCCTTCAAATGGGAAGAGCTAGAAGAAGAGTCCTTCCGCCAGCTGAAGATGGCCCTCACGGGGGATGAAATCTTGGCGTACCCGGACTATAGCCAGCCCTTCATCCTCTACACCGACGCCAGTAACATCGGGCTAGGAGCCGTACTGTCCCAGATTCAGCAGGGGAGAGAACGAGTAATCTCCTATGCCAGCCGAAAACTGCGACCCACCGAAAGGAACCCCGAGAATTACAGCTCATTTAAGCTAGAGTTCCTGGCCGTGGTATGGGCAGTCACCGAGCGCTTTAGGCATTACCTCGCTTCTTCCCGGTTCACCGTATACACGGATAACAACCCGTTGACACACCTGGACACGGCAAGACTCGGTGCCCTGGAGCAGAGGTGGATGGCCCGTCTGTCCAACTACGAGTTCACAATCAAATACCAGGCAGGACGCTCCAATACTAACGCGGATGCCCTGTCCAGGATGCCCAACCTGCCGGACGAAGGAGAAGATCCGGAGGGACTGGAAGAAGTTGAACTCCCTGCGTTCCACCGTCATGGGACTATCCAGTATTCCCACCGGGTAAGGGGTAAGCAGGCTGCTACGTTGAACCCCTTACCCCACTACAACTGGGCGGAAACGCAAGACAGCGACCCTGCCGTCCGACTGGTGAAGGAGATGCTGACTCGACCGGAGGCTCGCCTTGAACCAGACGCTCCGGAGGAAGCCAAACAACTATGGGCGGAGAAGAGTCGACTATTCCTTTACAAGGGGAAGTTGTGCCGCAGAATGGTCAACTCCCGGACGCATGAACTACTCTGGCAAGTAGTGGTGCCACGAAGAGACGCAGCCATGGTGATGGAGGCATACCACGACGGAGCTGGACACTTCGGGTGGAAAAAGCTGGAGTTCCTGCTGCGCGAGCGGTTCCACTGGGTAGGCATGAGGGGAACCATCGAGAAGTGGTGCAGAGACTGTGGCCCGTGCAATCTGAGAAGGAAGGACCGGGCCAGCCAGAAGACTCCCCTGCAGTCCATCGTCACCCGGCAACCGTTGGAACTGGTAGCCTTGGATCATGTAAAACTGACCCCAAGCAGAATTGGCTACGTCTACGCGTTAACCATCGTGGATCATTACTCCCGGTTCTTGGTTGTCGTCCCCGTCAAGGACTTAACGGCTCAAACAGCAGCTAGAGCCTTCCAGCAGCACTTCTGCCGTCCACACGGGTACCCGGACCAAGTGCTGACGGACCAGGGACCTGCCTTTGAAGCGGAGGTCTTCCAGGAATTCTGCAATCTGTATGGCTGCCGGAAGATAAGGACGACACCCTACCATTCGCAAACTAATGGACTTTGTGAAAAAATGAACCAGGTGGTAATGGATCTCCTAAAAACATTGCCCCTGGAAGAACGCAGTCTGTGGCCTGAAAAGTTGCCCGATCTGGTGGACCTATACAACCACATCCCGGTAGGTTCCACCAACTGTACCCCGGCTTACCTAATGAGGGCAAGACCTGGTAAGTTACCTGTTGACCTGGAAATGGGAGTCCTGACCCCCGAGGACACTTCACCAGAAACAGACTGGGACACAGAGAGGCAGCAGCAGTACCGGAGAGTACAGGAGAGCGTGGAGCGAAGTCTCTGTCAGGCTAGGGAAAGACAAGAGAAAACTTACAACCAGTATGCTCCCGCTGTTCCCCTGGTACCCGGAGAGCAGGTCTTGAAGAGGAAGAGACGGCTCCACAAGTTGGACGACCAGTGGGAGAAGGACCCGTACACCGTACTGCCCTCAAGCCACGAGAACCCGAAGGTCTGTACCATCAGTAAAGACGGAGGGGAAACCACAGCCATTGTATCCCGGGACCACCTGAAGAAGTGTCCCGAACAACTGAGGAACCCTGAAGAGGAACAAGAAGACCATCGACCCGTGGAAGAAAGGGAAGATATGGTTAGTACCGTGCTCGGGGACTTTCCTCAGTCTTGGACTCAAGTCAATGGTGCAGTTGTGGTACCCGTACTCACCTTCCTCCAACCATCATCCCAAGAACCTACGGAGCAACGGGTAGAGCTGGAAGAACAGCCGGTCCAGGAGGCAGAAGACTCCACACAAGCAGAACAGGAGAATCAACCCTCTGCTTATAGTGAGCCTGCCGTACCCCTAGTGAGACAAAGAGTCGGTAGACAGCTGCCCAGTTTACCCTTGACAGCTCCTACACCCTGTAGTTCAGGGCCAGACAGTCAGCTCCGTAGGTCCACTCGGGCCACTAGAGGCCAGTTACCCGCACGCTGGAGAATTTAAAGTGTATAAATTGTTTTATTTATGTTTTTCTGTGTCTTGTTGCTTGTGTATAATTTTGTGTTTCTAGTTATTTTTAGGAAACCTTGGTGGATTTACCGGGAATCCTTGTATATAGTTGGAGCGTAACCCAGGATGGACTAGAGACTGTTAAGGACTCGGGGTAGGACAGACCCCTACCTGGTTACGTCTCCCTGTGTTGGTGAAATGGACACCTTTGCTTTTCTTCAAAGACTGCATCCGGTTGCGGACACGCCGTAACCATCTTATGTGTTTTTGTTATAGTATTGTTATTGTTATACTTTGTTATGTTTTTCTAAATGTGTTTAGTCCCGGAGTACTAAATTTCACTAGGGGGGAATGTGACACCCCAGGGGTCTGGTTGCCACAGTGATAGAGATATTATGTCTGAGAGCAGGTGGGAGGTCCTTTGGTCAGGGATCCTGTGCATGCCACACCTCCTGCCCAGTCTTGGGAGGGGAAGAACTTCCCCTGTAAAAACCCGGGGCTGAGGCAGGGTGAGTCAGACAAGGAGAGTGGAGAAGAGAAGCAGCATAGGAAACAGCAGAGTTACAAGGAGTCAGGGGCTGGCAGCTACAGAGCTCGCCCTGACTAAGAAGATTCTTTACCGGACCCGGAGTCCGAGGCTGTGGGGACTAACTCCTACCCAGCAGCAGAATCCGTCGGGCAGGGGATTTCAGGTCCTCTGGCCCAGAAGCCCGAAGGCACGGTCACACGCGTGGGACCAGCACCGCCATCGTGGAGCGGAAGCCATTAGAAGGCCCCGAGTCACCGGCCATACGGGTGAGCACCACACGGTACACTCAGGGACGTGGGCTACTTACATCAGCTTCTAGCAAGGTAGCCAGAAGAGTACAGTCAGTTTGGGAGGCTTACAACTACGCCTGGCCAGGGGAGATCCCATCTGCTCAAAGACTGACCAGGCCCCGTTTGCTAGCAAGTACTCCGGGAGGGTCTGTCGTTGTTACCAGTAAAGACCCTGAACTACACCGTACCGTCTCTGAGTGGTTCCTGCTACCCCCATCATCCACGTCGGCTGCCCTGAGGCCATACCCCTCCCGTTGGGGGTTATACTATCACGCTGCACAATCCTACCACCGGCCTCAGCGGTCTGCCCTGCAGCAGCAGCTTCCTGGCTGCACTCAACGGGTGGCGTAGTCATCAACTATTTACTACTAATAGACTGCCGTCTAGTTTGACTCCCTGGGCACGGACCGGGTCACCGCCACGAGATTACAACCCTCCACGGATCCGGCTCCGGGTAAGCTCCCGCGTGCGCACCGCAGCGCGACACAGGCCCAGGGGCGCGTCATATGCATGTGTCATACAGCACATGGCCAGATAAGGTTGTAAAATGTTAAAATGACATTTCCCGGTGAATGCATTTGTCATGGTTGAAAGCAATACAAAAGTGCAAAAACGCTTAAACAATGCTACTTGTGAACATAGCCCAAGGTGTGCAGGAATATTTTTGTTTTTGGTTATTTATTTTACCTTATACACAAGGCTTTACCCTGGAAAGGAAGTTCCTTAATATATTTCACAGGAAAACCGTTTCAGTTTCGTTTTTGAACGTTTTATTGTGAGCCCGTAAAAGTGGCTTAAACGATGTTGACAGCAGTGACCTGGGGGTCAGAAATGCTTCCTGGGGTGATCCCCATGCTGTCTCCATGTCATTTGAGCACTGTCACTATCGTTTTGGGCATTTTTTAGGCTTTCTACAGACTGTCGGGGGTGCTGCCGCAAAAATGCTCGGGTCTCCCATAGACTAACATTGGGCTCGTTGCTCGGATCGAGCACCCGAGTATCACGGTGAGCTGGGCCCGAGCTTCGAGCACCCGAGCATTTTAGTGCTCGCTCAACAATAGTAAGCATCACTTATCTGCACTGCAAGCTCCGAAAAACCTGTTTTCTGTATTAATGTATTTTTTCCTACTACTTTATGAATTTAGTTATTAGGGTAAGATCAGACTTACTGGATTTTCAAGTGGAAATTGTGAATAGGTAGAAAAATGGCAATATATTAAAATCCACAGCACCAACTTTATCTGAATGAGGCATTTAAACAGCCCTCCAGTCTCATTACTCTTGTTGTGTGTTCGGCAGTTAACGATCAATGATCTTTATTATTTTACTCATTTTTATAGCCCCATTACTTACATGCCACATTACAGACATTGTGAGCCCCAATGGGGACAGTGATGATGATCTACTGTACATTCCCTATCAGAGTGTGGGAGGAAACCAATGAAAACACGGCGAGAAAGAACAAACTCCTTGCAGATGTTATCCTTAAGCTCTTCCTGTTCAGCTCTTGTTCTTCTTCCAGGCTCTGCTGTTGACGGGGCGTGATTGCCCAAGTCATGGTGATTGACAGCCGGCTTCACAGTGGCCTGTCAATCAGCAGGACATCAGCAGTCACGCCCCGTCAGCACAGCGGAAAATAAGCATCTGCTCTGTTATATGATGTTATCGGAAGCCACAGAATCGCCGTCAGAACCCATCCGTGATTGCTCAGAGGATTGGTATCGGACACTACAGTCAGGTATTAGCAACTGCTTGCCTGTAAGTTGTTATGCCCATGAAAAGAAAAAAATAGACCCTGATAACCCCATTAATGGGAACCTAGCAACCTAGTGCTAACCACTGAGCCACCATGCTGCCCATCTTGCAGTATGTACTTTATCATCATTCTGCCCGCCTTTTAAAAAAAAATGTCCTACTGGTGAGCTTGTGATGGTATTCTGCTGGTATAAAGCAGTCAGTAAGCGGTGACTGAGCTTCCGGGAAAGGGACCAGTAATAATATGGAGTGTCTGACTACCTCCCTCTGTAAGCACCGTACTCGCAGGTCACAGTCCTGATGGAGCGGAGTTAGAGGAGGCTAGCCGCAATGCAGTAGTGAAATAAATGACAGTCATGTATTGACTTGGATATATTATTTTTGTTTTTTAAAACCCGAGTGTACAATTGCTTACAGGGGACTGCCTGAGCTGAACTGAAACCTCTACAGAATTGTGAATGTGTGCAATGTCCCCAGCTGATCAACGGTCACATAACCGCATGAAAGCAATTTGTATACTTGTGGGCACATGCCAACTATACGTAAGAATTGAGCGAAACTGAGACCATCCACTGACTGGGGAACTATGACAGTGTGTGCTTTACTCATGGGCACAATTCTGTAGTCTGCAAACTTTTAATTTCAGCCCTGACAATCCCGTTCTTTCGTTTTATTACTCTTTTCCAAGAGCAAAAAGGTTTTATTATTTTTCCATTGACACAGCCATGTGAGGATTTTTTTTTTTTGCAGAACGAGTTGTAGTTTTGAATGATGCAATTAATTTTGCTATATAACATACATTATAAAAGAGGCAGCCATACTTGCCAATACCTAGTCGCAATACTAATGTACAACGGGATGGAGCAGTCCTCAGGTGGAGAGAGAGCTGGTGCAAAATACTGATGAAATAACCACTCACACCTACCATATTTTTTGGACTATAAGACGCACCGGACCATAAGACGCACCTAGGTTTTAGAGGAGAAAAAAAAAATTTAAGCAAAAGATGTGTTCATGATCCATTTTTAAAGGGGGGGGGGTCTTCTGCTGACACTGGTATAGGGGTAATATCCCCCAATTCTGACAATATCCCCCATCCTGGTATATATGCCCCCCCCCCTTCCTTTTATACATGGTCCCCATCCTGGTATGCCTGGCATCCCTCCATCCTGGTATGCCTGGCATCCCTCCATCCTGGTATGCCTGGCATCCCTCCATCCTGGTATGCATGGAACCCCTCCATCCTGGTATGCCTGGCACCCATCATCCCTATCCTGGTGTGCATGGCACCCCTAATCCCTATCCTGGTATGCATGGCACCCCTAATCCCTATCCTGGTATGCATGGCACCCCTAATCCCTATCCTGGTATGCATGGCACCCCTAATCCCTATCCTGGTATGCATGGCACCCCTCATCCCTGTCCTGGTATGCATGGCACCCCTCATCCCTGTCCTGGTATGCATGGCACCCCTCATCCCCGTCCTTGTATGCATGTATCAGCAATCCCCATCCTGGTATGCATGGCACAGCAATCCCCATCCTGGTATGCATGGTACCCCTAATCCCTATCCTGGTATGTATGGCCCCCTCATCTTTATCCTTTTATGTATGCCCCCCTCATCTTTATCCTGGCATGTATGGCCCCCTCATCTTTATCCTGGTATGTATGGCCCCCTCATCTTTATCCTGGTATGTATGGCCCCCTCATATTTACCCTGGTATGTATGGCCCCCCTCATCCTTACCCTGGTATGTATGGCCCCCTCATCCTTTTTCCTAGTATGCATGGTCCCCGTAATCCCCATCATGCTGCACATATAAAAAAATAAATATATAAACACTGCTACTCACCTTTCTTCTCTCCAGCGCTGACGCCTGTCTGCCCGCACTGATCTCCCCATGTGAGCCGCGCATGGCGTCACTGCCATGCGCGGCTCACAAGGAGAGATCAGCTGACGGAAGTCACCGGTCCCAGCGCCAGGACTGTGTGCGCGGGGAGCAGTGACTTCATGCTCCTTCATAGCCGGCACACAGCTTAGCCGCGCTGCGGCTCCTGCTGCTGCCGGGTTATCTCTTGTGCCAGCTTATTAAAGGGCATGAATATTCACCCCATCCCCACGCCCATGGGCGTGGAGAGATGTTAAATATTCATGCCCTTTAACAGCGGGCACAGGCGATTCCGGCAGCAGCTGCGGCTACACTGTGTGCTGCTATTAAGGAGCATGAATATTCAGTGTTCCCCATGGGCGTGGGGAGCAGTGAATATTCATTTTCTTTAGCAGCGGGGACAGTGTAGGCTGCAGCAGGCGGCTGTTGCCCCCTGTGCCCCGCTCCTCCACCGCTACAGCTCCCCCCAGCACAGTATATATACTCACCCCTCCCCAACATTCGGACTATAAGACGCACCGGACCATAAGACGCACCTAGGTTTTAGAGGAGAAAAAAAAAATTTAAGCAAAAGATGTGTTCATGATCCATTTTTAAAGGGGGGGGGGTCTTCTGCTGACACTGGTATAGGGGTAATATCCCCCAATTCTGACAATATCCCCCATCCTGGTATATATGCCCCCCCCCCTTCCTTTTATACATGGTCCCCATCCTGGTATGCCTGGCATCCCTCCATCCTGGTATGCCTGGCATCCCTCCATCCTGGTATGCCTGGCATCCCTCCATCCTGGTATGCCTGGCATCCCTCCATCCTGGTATGCATGGAACCCCTCCATCCTGGTATGCCTGGCACCCATCATCCCTATCCTGGTGTGCATGGCACCCCTAATCCCTATCCTGGTATGCATGGCACCCCTAATCCCTATCCTGGTATGCATGGCACCCCTAATCCCTATCCTGGTATGCATGGCACCCCTAATCCCTATCCTGGTATGCATGGCACCCCTCATCCCTGTCCTGGTATGCATGGCACCCCTCATCCCTGTCCTGGTATGCATGGCACCCCTCATCCCCGTCCTTGTATGCATGTATCAGCAATCCCCATCCTGGTATGCATGGCACAGCAATCCCCATCCTGGTATGCATGGTACCCCTAATCCCTATCCTGGTATGTATGGCCCCCTCATCTTTATCCTTTTATGTATGCCCCCCTCATCTTTATCCTGGCATGTATGGCCCCCTCATCTTTATCCTGGTATGTATGGCCCCCTCATCTTTATCCTGGTATGTATGGCCCCCTCATATTTACCCTGGTATGTATGGCCCCCCTCATCCTTACCCTGGTATGTATGGCCCCCTCATCCTTTTTCCTAGTATGCATGGTCCCCGTAATCCCCATCATGCTGCACATATAAAAAAATAAATATATAAACACTGCTACTCACCTTTCTTCTCTCCTCCAGCGCTGACGCCTGTCTGCCCGCACTGATCTCCCCATGTGAGCCGCGCATGGCGTCACTGCCATGCGCGGCTCACAAGGAGAGATCAGCTGACGGAAGTCACCGGTCCCAGCGCCAGGACTGTGTGCGCGGGGAGCAGTGACTTCATGCTCCTTCATAGCCGGCACACAGCTTAGCCGCGCTGCGGCTCCTGCTGCTGCCGGGTTATCTCTTGTGCCAGCTTATTAAAGGGCATGAATATTCACCCCATCCCCACGCCCATGGGCGTGGAGAGATGTTAAATATTCATGCCCTTTAACAGCGGGCACAGGCGATTCCGGCAGCAGCTGCGGCTACACTGTGTGCTGCTATTAAGGAGCATGAATATTCAGTGTTCCCCATGGGCGTGGGGAGCAGTGAATATTCATTTTCTTTAGCAGCGGGGACAGTGTAGGCTGCAGCAGGCGGCTGCTGCCTCCTGTGCCCCGCTCCTCCACCGCTACAGCTCCCCCCAGCACAGTATATATACCCACCCCTCCCCAACATTCGGACTATAAGACGCACCCCCCATTTTCCTCCAAAATTTTGGAGGAAAAAAATGCGTCTTATAGTCTGAAACATACGGTACTATTCATGGAGGGCATTAGAAATGCACAGGATAAGGCTTGTATAGGGCGCCAGTCACACAGATACATGTAGTGCAACATGCCAACTTGCAGCCTATTAGTGATGCCAAAGCTATTACAGAATTTCCCCAAAAATAAGCCCTAGCATGATTTTACAGGATTTTTGGAGGATGCTTGACATATAGGCCCTACTCCAAAAATAAACCTTAGTTAGTCAGGGCTGGCGTTAGGAGAGGGGAGCAACTGGGCAATTTATCAGGGCCCCTATTCTCTTTGGGGCTCCCTAAGCATTTCTATTCCAAGGCTGCTTAAGGACCTTTGGTGACATCATAGTCATGTGACCATAATGTCAGCAAAAGTTCTTGAACTGTGGGAGCCTAGAGTAACTGAAGAGTAGATAGACTGGTATGTAGGGGGGGAGACTGGACAATTTCTCTAGGTTCCCACTCTGAGGCCCTCAGCATTTCTATTCCAAGGTTCAGACTACTTAAGGACCTTTGGAGAAATCACTGTCCTATGACCCTGATGTCACCAAAGGTCTTTTATCAGAGGAAGTCTAGAGGAGCTGAGACAGGCTGGTATGTATGTGCAGTGTGTGTGTCTGTGTATATTCTTGTGTATGTGCAATGTGTGTGATATGACATGATTATTATATATGGATAAATGAAGACATTCCCTGAAAATAAGCCCTAACCCATCTTTTTGAGCAAAAAATGATATAAGACCTTGTCTTATTTTCTGTAAAAGATGCTAGATCAGGCGGTCTGCCGAGCACTATATATGTGCACCCTACAAGAACAGACACATGGTTTCCACCAACACTACAAAAGCCTGGCTGCATCCTGCAAGGATGGAAAATTATGTAAGGTATTAGTTAATATTTTGACCAAAATATGTAAGCCTGCACCTACGTCAGGGGTCCTCATTGTCTTTCCAGCGAAAAGACAATATAACGTATTGGAAAACCAGATTTAACGCTGGCAGTAAAATGTTTTACCTCATAGAAAGAATAAGGCTGTGTGCCCACAATGTGTTTTTCAAGCATTTATGCTGCGGAATTTCCGCAGTATAAACGCTTCAAAAACGCTTGATAATCCGCCCCCCATGGTCCCCAATGACAAGCCGCACTTTCAATGCCCATGCTGCGTTTTTTTCCGCAGCGTTTATGCTGCGCTCAAAAATCTGCAGCATGTCCATTAATTTTGCGGAAGCGCGGCGTAATCGCCGCTATTGACTTGCTTTGAGACGCATATAATCCGTGTCAGTACATTTGTACTCACGGATTATATGCGTTTCTATGTGCGGATGGTACCCAGGTCTGGAGTAGAGTAGACTCTCATCCAGACCTGGGTACCATAGAAACTGTAAAAAATAGAATTTAAAATAAAAAATAAAGTTTATACTCACCTTCCGATGTCTTCCCGGTGTTTTGTCTGCTACGTCCAGTGACTTGCAATGTTCGCGTGGTTGTGAAGGACCTGCCATGACGTCACTGAGTCATGTGACCCATCACATGGCTCAATGACGTCACCGCAGGTCCTTCACACCACCGCGAGCAGTGCAAGACACTGGACGGAGCAGACAAAACACCGGGAAGACATCGGAAGGAGAGTATAAACTTTATTTTTTTTTAGTTTTCACCATTCTTATTCTCTTTTTTAACTAACTTGGTCACACTACTATAAATCCATGCCCGTTGCAACAAGGTGGACAAGTTGTCAAGCACTTTTCCAAGTGATGCTAAAATCGCTTGGAAAAGTACTTGATAATCCGCATGCAGAAATGCGCATGCAAAGACGCTTCACAAACGCTTCTACCTGGCGGGAAAAACGCATGTAAAATCCGCATGCGTTTTTCCTGCCAGGGAGAAGCGTAAAAAATATGCAGCATTTCTGCATCGTGGGCACATAGCCTCAGCCTCGATCCCATGCTGTCCTGTCTGTATACTTGCTTTTGCTTCATTCTCTGCCCAGGAGCTGTGGTTCCTGCACAGTCAGACAGCCATTACACAGTATACGATTATCTCCACACATTATATTTTTACACATCCAATTGTGGAACTTATTAATCCAATGTATGTTGATTAAAATGTACTTTAATATGACAACCCCTTTTGAACTTGGAGGGACCCTTTACTGCCGTGCAGCAATCATAAATGCCCAAAGGCAAAACCCTCTTGGGGAGGGGAGAATAAGTGAACATGTTTGTTGGTAATGCCTCAGTGTTGTTGGACACGTGCACTTATTGGCACTTGCAGTAATCGTTGTTTATGGCTACTTGTAGCATCTGCACAGTGGAAACCTACCTTACTTAAAGGGGTTGTCCGTACTTGGCCAGTGCCAGTCTCTTGAATGAAATTGGAAAACCCTATACTTACCTCCCACACCAGTGCCGTTCCAGCAGTGTTGGCGCCAGGTCTCTCGGTGCTCACGTGACAATATGAAATCTGCAGCCAATTGGGGGGTGTGATCGTCCACTCTGATGAAATAATAAAGGCAACAGCCGGCGACATAGTGTCATGTGAGTGCCAGGAGACCCGATGCCTAATATTGCTGAAAAGGCGCCAGTGCAGGAGGTGAGTATAAGCCTCTCTTATTTAACATGGAGAACTCAGGCATTTAGGATGGGGTTGTCCAAGTAGAACTCTTGTGTATATTATTTAGCCAAAATTAAAATGTACCAAATATCCACATGTGCAAATACCGTATATAAAGCCTTTTACTCCAAATTCCGTTATTTCTCCTCTGATCTCATCAGTGGCCGTTCATTCAAAGCCACAAATTGTTTGTCTATCCTGATATCTTGTGGAACAGCCTGGCCTCACATGGGTTCTCCTCCCTCTTATCTCGGACCCTCAGTATTGACACCCTCACTTTTTTCATGCCCCTACATCTTTATATTTAATGCGGAAAGACTACCAGGAAATGTAGTTTCTGATCACTTGAGTCTTTTCTAATGTGATCGGTTTCATTATACCCTTATACCATCCACAGCAGTATACGAAAAGGAGTGTAGGTGTGAGTTGTGCAGAGGTAGTGGCTGCACCCAGGCACTGATGCGGAAATCCCAGCTCCCCTCTGCCCATTACCGTTCACCAGTTTTATATGTGATGCATGGTGGTTCAGCAGACAGATTCTAGGGCAAAATAACTACTAAATAATGTCATGTTATAATGACAGATCTGTCACAAGCAGTTTTTCAAGTTGTAGAGCAATAACCTGAATCTCCCCAGTTGTTCTTTCATAACCATATTCACCAGCATTCATAACCATAGTCACCAGCATTCATAACCATAGTCACCAGCATTCATAACCATAGTCACCAGCATTCATAACCATAGTCACCAGCATTCATAACCATAGTCACCAGCATTCATAACCATAGTCACCAGCATTCATAACCATAGTCACCAGCATTCATAACCATATTCACCAGCATTCATAACCATATTCACCAGCATTCATAACCATATTCACCAGCATTCATAACCATATTCACCAGCATTCATAACCATAGTCACCAGCATTCATAACCATATTCACCAGCATTCATAACCATAGTCACCAGCATTCATAACCATAGTCACCAGCATTCATAACCATAGTCACCAGCATTCATAACCATATTCACCAGCATTCATAACCATAGTCACCAGCATTCATAACCATAGTCACCAGCATTCATAACCATAGTCACCAGCATTCATAACCATAGTCACCAGCATTCATAACCATAGTCACCAGCATTCATAACCATATTCACCAGCATTCATAACCATATTCACCAGCATTCATAACCATAGTCACCAGCATTGGCTGCAATTTCATGAAACCTCATTGTGCGCTAAGGGGATAATATATCATCTAGACATATTCAGAGATAAAGCTAAAATACAACACCAATAGCACAGTAATAATGGCGATCATTTATTGAAAGCAATGTAATATATAGAAATTTTTTATTTTTCCATGTATAATGTAGCCAGCAAGGGTGAGTCTATTTTAGCTTTTAATAATTATTTGCTAAAATAAAGTGGCTGACATTACAAATTATTTCCTAAATGGGCACAAAGCTGCCAGTCAGCGAGCAACACTGACCATAGCACTGGATAGGGGAAAGCTGTGGACCCCGTATAGCCAGGTTGACAATCGCACCAAGGACGGCTGTAGATGCCGCAGTTGTGTCCTGTAATTCATGCGTCACATCTCCCAACAAGGATTCCAGAGTTTGGATTTTATGACTTCACTTCTGAATCCACCTGGGGAACGTGGCACAGGGGCCTCATTGCTGCTTATGCTCCATCCCAGTTGGCACAGAGCAGACTGCCAGTGGTCACGTTGGCAGTGGAGCAGCAGCTTTCAGCCCTCTGTAAGTAGGTCAGATACATTGTGTGACTGCTTTGCCGCAGATCAGCACATATAGAGATGGAGGTAATAGGAAGATGTGGAAGAATGTTCTTCAGATTGGCAGGCCAGCCATGCTTGTTACTGATGACATGAAACATGATGATGTTGGCATTTTGAGTGCAGGTAGTAGGAGCTGATGGTACAGAAATAAATGAACTCCAGTAGATAGTCTTGCGTCAAGATACAGGAGGATTAGATGGTATGACGGTATTATGCTGTTTCTCCGCTTAGTGGTAAGTTGTGCTCCATGCTGGACCCACAAACGGGAAACTCGTGAAAATCCTCTGTTCTCTAGCAGGAATTGTCTCGTTCACGCCATCACTGCGCGATGCTGGGATCTGCTGTCTCATGGTGACATACGGGTTCCTTCCTATAATAACTGGAGATGGCGCTTTTCCTGTCCTTATGTCTTTCCAGTTTATATTTGAAAAGAAGGGGTGCGTTCTGATTTTTCCATTAACCCCTAGCCGGACATAATGGTCTTTGCAGAGTAGTTTGGACATAATGTCCATAGCATCGTGGTCAGTGAGGTTTTCATATGATGGTTCTTCGTACAAGACATTATTCACAATCTCTTCAGTGGTGTCTCCTGGAAATGGTGAGTCTTGGAAAATCATGTCGTACAATATGACTCCAAAGGCGAACCAGTCCACACCTTCACCATAAGCGTCTCCCATGATCATTTCTGGGGCGCCATACCCAGGTGTTCCACTGAAATCTCTGGCATTAAATCTCTTATCAAACTCGTATAGAGATAGTCCAAAATCAGTAATTTTTATGTGGCCGTCACCAGTCAGCAGGATGTTATCCGGTTTTAAGTCCCGGTGAATGATGTCATTGCTGTGCAGGAATTGTAGGCCACAAACGATTTCTGCTCCTATAAATGTTACAGGTTCCTTCAGGGGAATGGTACTATATATATAGTGAAGCAGATCCCCTCCACTGGCCAGCTCGGTGACAAAATACGCATGGTTTTCCATATGAAACGCGGCATGGCAATGGGTTAGGAATCTGCTGTTGTGGCTAAGCTTCAGGACATGGTGTTCTACAAGGCATTCAGGGAAGGAGATTAGGCTTTCTTTCTTAATGATTTTAAGGGCCACACTTTCTTTCCTTATTTTATCAGTGGCCAGCATAACCTTCCCATAACTCCCTTGTCCAAGTATGCCATGGCAGATAAACTTATCCCTGGTGAGAGGGACAGTGGTCTTTATTTTTTTGCTACTGGGGCCACTACATTCACCTGAGATGTCATCTTGACTGGTGGCTGGATCTTCCTGATGTTTCCTTTTTCTCCCAGTTCTCTTCTCTTCTGCTGCACTTTCATTACCTTTCAGGTTAATGATCCTGGTTGGACCCAAAGTCCTCAGTTTTTTTAGATTATCAGCTCGATTTGTGATGTATCCCACAAGCTTTTCACATCTGTTTTGTACAGTGTCTAGGAAGGAAATATTCTGGGTTCCCTCATTGACAGGTAATACCTGACCAACCTGCCAGGATTTCTTGGAATCCATCTTCCTTATCTTTGCTGGAGGTTCCTGGTTATTTCCAGTATCTTCTCCATCTGGTGTTTCTTTCCTTTTTCTCTTTCTATTCCCTGTAAAGTCCATGTTGCATCAGGCAACAACAGGGCAATTATCCAAAAACGTATGTAAAATTATCAGAGAATGCAATCCACACGTATATTGTAGTCAAAGCCAACTACAACTAAAGCTCAATGGCTGCAGTCAGTTGTTTATGGAACTTTGTGGAATGTGATGTCACTGTGCCGGTGATGTCACACTCACTGTGATGTCAGCAGATGTATGTGAGTGTTCCATCTCTGCTGAACGTGAAAGTCTCGGAAGGGGCGGGGCTTAGTCACCATTGACTATAATGGAGTCTGTTGAGTGGGTAGTATTTAGTGACCTGAAGCTGGAAATCAGTGGGATAAATGACATCAGGATTCAGGAATAAGTTACAGTAGTTTTATATTTGTTTTAATTTATTTTATACAAAAAAAGAGCATGGACCGCACCTCCAAAAAAATCATACATTGATCTAATGCCTCTCAGCAAAAATATACATAACTGAACATGAGGTTCTTAGTTTAACATTCTGATCAGACTGTATGAAGCCCACTGCCACGTCACGGCAAACCTCGTAGTGGGTCCTAACATTTCCTGCCTAAAAGGAGCGGCGCCATGTGCCAACCACCGCTACAGTGAGAATGCACCAGCAGGGCGGGCGGCCTGGTGCCTCACAGCATCCATGCTTCAAGACCGAGTCCCCATGACTCCAGGCCGCGGCGCCCCACAAGCACAAAACCACAGCAACAATGGCTGACACACTGCACCAACACCACATGAAAGGAGCATTGTGACTCACCTTCCTCAAGCTCTCAAGTGAGAGCAAAATAGGCTAGACCCTCTTTGCAGACTCCTGCTAATTAAAATTGCCTGTGCCAAATGGGATGAGTGCTGGTCCAAGAAAGGGAAAAGAATAAGCTGGTTCATTGACATGGCAGTGGGCTTCACACAGTCTGATCAGAATGTTAAGCTAAGAACCTCATGTTCAGTAATATGTATTTTTGCTGAGCGGCATTAGATCAAATGTATGATTTTTGGAGGTGCGGTCCATGCTCTTTTTTTTTTTTTGTATTTATTTTATGTTACATTATTTTGTGTAGGGCTGTGATGATATACATTTTTCAGTTCTTTTGTGTCAAATTTAAAGGAAAGTGTGTTAACCACTTCCTGACTGCCCACTGCACATAAACGTCCGCGCTTGCTGGGCTCTGTACATCGCAGATGTTTATGAACGGTCGGCGGTCTTTTAGCGCTCAGGGCCCCCAGGGTCCTGCACCCTGCGATTCCTGTGCAGAGCGATAGCTCTAACAGGTGACATCCTCGAGACCGGATTGGATCAGGTTCCAATAAAGTTAACCCTTTGCTATCTTCTACTACCCCTGGCAAAAATTATGGAATCACCGGGCTCGGAGGATGCTCATGCAGTTGTTTAATGTTGTTGAAAAAAAGCAGATCACAGACATGGCACAAAACTAAAGTCATTTCAAATGGCAACTTTAGGGCTTTAAGAAACACTAAAAGAAATCAAGATTAAAAATGTGGTACTCAGTAAGGGTAATTTTTTTCAGACCAAGCAGAGAGGAAAAAATTATGAAATCACTCAATTCTGAGGAAAAAACTATGGAATCACCCTGTAAATTTTAATTTACAAATCTAACACCTGCATCAAATTAGATCTGCTCGTTAGTCTGCATCTAAAAAGGAGTGATCACACCTTGAAAAGCTGTTGCACCAAGTGGACTGACATGAATCATGGCTCCAACACGAGAGATGTCAATTGAAACAAAGATGATTATCATACTCTTAAAAGAAGGTAAGTCATCACGCAATGTTGCAAAATATGTTGGTTGTTCACATTCAGCTGTGTCTAAAATCTGGACCAAATACAAACAACATGGGAAGGTTGTTAAAAGAAAACATACTGGTAGACCAAGGAAGACATCAATGTGTCAAGACCGGAAACTAAGCAATATGTCTCCAAAACAGGAAATGTACAACAAAACAAATGAGGAACGAATAGGAGGAAACTGGAGTCAATGTCTGTGACCGAACTGTAAGAAACCGCCTAAAGGAAATGAGATTTACATACAGAAAAGCTAAACATAAGCCATCATTAACACCTAAACAGAAAAAAACAAGGTTACAATGGGCTAAGGAAAAGCAATCATGGACTGTGGATGACTGTATGAAAGTCATATTCAGTGATGAATCGCGAATCTGCATTGGGCAAGGTGATGATGCTGGAACTTTTGTTTGGTGCCGTTCTAATGAGATTTATAAAGATGACTGCATGAAGAGAACATGCAAATTTTCACAGTCATTGATGATATGGGGCTGCATGTCAGGTAAAGGCACTGGGGAAATGGCTGTCATTACATCTTCAATAAATGCCCAAGTTTACATTGATATTTTGGACAGTTTTCTAATCCCATCAATTGAAAGGATGTTTGCGGATGATAACATCATTTTTCAAGATGATTATGCATCCTGCCATAGAGCAAAAACTGTGAAAACATTCCTTGAAAAGAAGACACATAAGGTCAATATCATGGCCTGCAAATAGTCTGGATCTCAATCCAATTGAAAATCTTTGGAAGTTGAAGAAAATGGTCCATGACAGGGCTCCAACCTGCAAAGCTGATCTGGCAACAGCAATCAGAGAAAGTTGGAGCCAGATTGATAAAGGGTACTGTTTGTCACTCATTAAGTCCATGCCTCAGAGACTGCTTTAAAGCCAGAGGTGGTGCAACAAAATACTAGTGATGTATTGGAGTGTTCTTTTGTATGTTTGTTTTTCATGATTCCATATTTTTTTGCTCAGAATTGAGTGATTCCATAATTTTTTCCCTCTGCTTGGTCTGAAAAAAATTACCCTGACTGAGTGCCACATTTTTTATCTTAATTTCTTTTAGTGTTTCTTAAAGCCCTGAAGTTGCCATTTGGAATGACTTTAGTTTTGTGCCATGTCTGTGATCTGATTTTTTTCAACAGCATTAAACAACTGAATGAACATCCTCAGAGCCCGGTGATTCCATAATTTTTGCCAGGGGTTATAGATGCTGTGATCCATAGCGATCACGGCACATAGAAGAGAGGGAGAGGCAGTTGTGCACTCACCTTTGACGGCCTCCGAGATAAGGTCTGACGTGGTCATGGCAGCCGGAGATCACATGATGACCTCCGAGGCTGCCAGGTACGGTGGCCTGTTAGGCTCAGCCATCAACGGAGTCTAACACGAGATCTACCAGTGTAAAACTGACATCCGGTCTCATGCAATGCAATACATGTGTATTGCATTGCATGAGACCTGTGATGATAAAAATATTCCCATAGAGGGACTAAGTGAGAAAGTTAAAAACAGAAAGTTTAAAAATTGGGTCACTTGAGGGGGATTCAGCTCTTCTAGTGCTTAAGGGCTCTGTATACGTAGTCCGCAAACTATTCTACAATAATTTGTTCTCCAAAAGCGAAATAGTGCTCCTTCCCTCCCGGGTGTCGCCGTGTGCCTAAGCAGTACTGTACAGCCACATATGGGATATTGCCACGTTCAGCAGAAATTGTGTGATACATTTCGGCACCATTTTTACCCATTGCCTTGTGTGAAAATGTAAAATCTGAGGCTAAAACTAATTTTTTTTGTGGTAAAAATAGAATTATTTTTTTCTTCGCTGCCCAATGGTATAAATTTCTGAGAGTCACATGTGGTGTCAGTTTGATCACTGCATCCGTAGAGGAATTCATTGAGAGGTGTAGTTTATAAAATGGGGTCACTTATGGGGGTTTCCTGCTGCTTTAGGACCTCAGTCTCTCCCAGTGGGTCATGGCACCTGCAAACCACAACAGTAAAATCTGCACTGTAATATGACAATTTTTCCCTTCTGAGCTTTGCACTGTGCCTGAAAAGTAGGCTTCCAGTATCCATTGTTTCAGATGCTGCACATCTCGTATCTTGATGGTCTGGTGTGGTATATGGGGTACAAAGATAGTGGGGCCATTCTTCATCAGTGGAAACCTCAATGCCACTGGATATCTGAAATTGCTACACGATGATGTGTTGCCCTCTTTATGCACTGAAGATGGCACGTTCCCTGAGTTTTTCCAACAAGATGGTGCACCACCACATTATGGGTGTCAGGTCCGAGCATTCCTACATGAACAGTTTTCTGGAAAGTGGATTGGTTGTTGTGGACCTGTTGAATGGCCACCAAGGTCTCCCGATCTGACCCCCTTAGATTTTTATCTTTGAGGTCATCTGAAGGCAATTGTCTATGCTGTGAAGAAAGGAGATGTGCAGCATCTGAAACAACGGATACTGGAAGCCTGTGCTAGCATTTCTTCTGCAGTGTTGCTATCAGTGTGTCAAGAGTGGGAGAAGAGGGTTGCATTGACAATCCAACACAATGGGCAGCACTTTGAACACATTTGATAAGTGGTCATAAACTTGTAAAAAACTCATGAAAGAATAAAGTTACGTTAAAACCAAGCACATCATTGTTTTTCTTATGAAATTCTCAATAAGTTTGATGTGTCACATGACCCTCTACCCATTGAAAAAAATTAAGTTGAATCCAAAATGGCCAACTTCAAAATGGCCGCCATGGTCACCACCCATCTGGAAAAGTTTTCCCCTTCCCTTATACTAATGTGCCACAAACAGGAAGTTGATATCACCAACCATTCCCATTTTATTTAGGTGTATCCATATAAATGGCCCACCCTGTAGTTTTAATCCTTCTAACTTCCTAACCAAAAAAAATTGTTTAAAAAATTGTGCAGATGTAAAAGAACTATTTTGTGTGACCTAACTCTCTGGTTTAAGGGCATAAAAATTAAAAGTTTAAAAATTGCAAAATTTTCCCAATTTTGCCAAATTTCTGATATTTTAAAAAATAATCTAGTTACCATATTTTTCGGACTATAAGATGCACCAGACCATGACCATAAGACACACCTGGGTTTTAGAGAAGGAAAATAGAAAAGAAAATTTAAGCAAAAAATGTGGTCATGATGCTCTGTTAAGGGGGATGGGGTCTGCCGCTCACACTGTTAAGGGGTAATGTCCCCCAATTCTGTACTAATATCCCCCATCCTAGTAAATGTGCCCCCATCCTTCCTGTTATATATGGCCCTCATCCCCATCCTGGTATGCATGGCACCCCTCATCCCCATCCTGGTATGCATGGCACCCCTCATCCCCATCCTGGTATGCATGGCACCCCTCATCCCCATCCCGGTATGCATGGCACCCCTCCATCCTGGTATGCATGGCACCGCTCCATCCCGGTTTGCATGGCACCCCTCCATCCCGGTTTGCATGGCACCCCTCATCCCCATCCTGGTATGCATGGCACCCCTCATCCCCAATCCTGGCATGCATGGCACCCCTCATCCCCATCCTGGTATGCATGGCACCCCTCATCCCCATCCTGGTATGCATGGCACTCCTCATCCCCATCCTGGTATGCATGGCACCCCTCATCCCCATCCTGGTATGCATGGCACCCCTCATCCCCATCCCGGTATGCATGGCACCGCTCCATCCCGGTATGCATGGCACCTCTCCATCCCGGTATGCATGGCACCTCTCCACCCCAAAATTTTGGAGGAAAAAAGTTCGTCTTATAATCCGAGAAATACAGTATATCTAGAAAAAAAATTACTACTATCCTGACTACTATCATGAAGTACAATATGTCACAATAAAACAATCTCAGAACCACTGGGATATGTTGAAGCGTTTCAGAGTTATTACCTCAAAAAGTGACGCTGGTCAGAATTGAAAAAAATTGGCCTGATCACAAAGGCAAAAACTGGCTCTGGCGCGAAAGGGTTAAATCTATAAGTTTAAAAAATATCTATTTCTGCTATTTTTATTAAAAACACAAAATTCTACTGTGGAAGGGCTAAGAAAATGTACTTGTGAACAAATCTTTTGCAAATTACCCAGATATCAAGAGTTTCCAAAAGGTAATTCTGCCCAACTATGGTACATTGGGTAGTAAGAAAAGGGGAGTCAGTGTTTCGCAGGTCTATATTACAGCTCCACAGGGTTTATTACCCCTCTCCCATGACCTTGTAAGGTGAGGCTCCATAGCTAAGCTACAGTATGGAGATTGGTGACCGCATATCTGGGCAGATGAGTTCATTACAGCTTCACACAGATCTTTACCCGGCGTTTCTAAGCTTCTGAGTAGCAACCTGACTAGTAATATTATTATACAAGATTTGATCATTTATTACATAGTTTGTAAAGCCGAATAAAGACTTGCGTCCATCAAGTTCGACCTGTTAGTCCTGTAATTGCTACAGTTGATCCAGAGGAGGGCAAAAACCCCAAATGATTTAGCCAATCTTCACCTGAGGAAAAATTCCCTCCCGACTCTGAAACCAGCAGTCAGAATAAATCCCTGTATCAACCTACTATTTTATTTTATTTTTAAGTATACGCTGAAATCTGCCTGGTATCTAGAAATGCATCCAGTCCCTGCTTGAACTGGTGTAGTGAATCCGACATTACCGTCTCCTCACTCAGTGAATTCCATATTCTCACTGCTCTTACCGTAAAGAACCCCTTCCTATGCTGGTGCTGAAACCTTTTCTCTTCCAGTCTTAGTGAATGCCCTCTTGTTACCGTAATATTCCTCCTTTTGAATAAATCCCGGGCAAGATCTCTATACTGTCCCCTAACATATTTGTACACATTTATTATGTCCCCCCTCAACCTTCTCTTTTCCAGGCTGAATAGTCCTAGTTTTGCCAACCTCTCTGGGTATTGCAGTCCCTCCATTCCCTTTATTAATTTTGTTGCCCTCCTTTGTACCTTTTCAAGCTCATTTATATCCTTTCTATATATTGGGGCCCATAACTGAGCACAGTATTCCAAGTGTGGTCTGACCAGTGCTTTGTACAGTGGAAGAACAATGTTCTCATCCTTTGCAGCTATACCTCTTCTGATACATCCCATTACCCTGTTTGCCCTTACAGCAGCGGCCTGACTTTGGGCACTCCAATTTAGTTTGCTATCAATCAAGATGCCCAAGTCCTTCTCCATCTCTGAATTCCCCAATGATTTCCCATTCAGTGAGTACTGGTGACTTCCATTTTTCCTTCCCATATATATGACCTTACATTTCTCCTCATTAAACCTCATTTGCCATTTAATGCTCCACCTACCCAGCTTATCCAAATCCCTCTGTAGGTCTGCACTGTCCTCTTTTATATTAATTGTTTTACATAACTTTGTGTCATCTGCAAATATTGACATTTTACTATTTATCCCGTTGACTGTCGTTAATAAAGATATTAAATAGCATTGGGCCTAGTACAGACCCCTGTGGTACCCCACTAGTGACGCTTACCCAATCTGAGTATATTCCATTTATAACCACCCTCTGCCTTCTATCCTTTAGCCAGTTAGCTACCCACTTGCAGACATTTTCCCCCAGCCCCATCATTCTCATTTTGTATACCAACCTATTATGTGGCACGCTATCGAACGCTTTTGCGAAGTCTAGATACACGACATCCATTGGTTCCCCCTGATCTAATCGAGAGCTAACCTCCTCGTAGAAGTCAATCAGGTTTGTTTGGCAGGAGCGATTCCTCATGAATCCATGTTGGTTCGGGGTTAAAAGATTATTAGCATCAAGATGCTCCGTAATTGCCTCTTTAATGAAGCTTTCAAAAATTTTGCCCACAACGGACGTCAGACTCACCGGCCGATAGTTTCCGGCGTCACTTTTTGCTCCCTTTTTGAATATTGGCACTACATTCGCCTGTCGCCAATCAAGTGGTACAGACCCAGTCTCAACAGAGTCCTTAAATATAAGATATAACGGTCTGTCTATCACATTACTTAGTTCCCTTAGTACCCGTGGGTGTATGCCATCAGGTCCTGGTGATTTGTTTATTTTAATGTTACTGAGGCGTTTCTGTACCCCAGCTTGGGTTAGATTTGTCATACTTAGTGGAGGATTAAGCTTGTCACTTCTCATTTCGCCTGTTAGTTCTTTTTCCTTTGTGAAAGTTGTCGAAAAAAAATTATTTAATAGGTTAGCTTTATCCTCATCTTTCTCTATGATTTTGCCTTCATCACTTTTTATCGGTCCAATATTATCCGATTTAATCCTTTTACTATTTATATACGTAAAGAACAGTTTGGGATTTGATCTACTTTCCCTAGCAATACGTCTCTCTGTTTCCTCCTTCGCTATTTTTATTTGTTTTTTACAGGTTCTCGTTTTTTCCTTGTAACACATTAGTGCCTCCTTACTGTTTTCCTGTTTTAATCTCTTGAATGCCTCTTTTTTTGCTATTTAACGCCCCTTTTACGTTCTTATTCAACCATATTGGTTTCCTCTTATTTCGGGCCCTTTTATTCCCATACGGTATATACCTCTCGCACTGAGTATTCAGAATTCTTTTGAAGGTTTCCCATTTACTATTCGTATTCCTTTGATTAAGAACTTTGTCCCAGTCAATAAGTTGAAGGTTTTCTATCAGCTGATCAAACTTCACCCTCCTAAAGTTTAATGTTTTAGTTGTTCCCTTATTGATAACCCTACTGAAGGGCATTTTGAAATTGATAATATTATGATCGCTATTACCTAGGTGCCCCCCTATCTGTACCTCAGTTATTCTATCAGGCCTATTAGTCAATATTAAGTCCAACACGGCCTTCCCTCTCGTTGGTTCCTGCACTAGTTGGGAGAGATAATTATCCTTAATATTTGTCAAGAACCTTTTTCCTTTCTGAGATCTACAGGTTTCTGTTTCCCAGTCAATATCCGGGTAGTTGAAATCCCCCATTACAATCACTTCATTATGTTTTGCTACTTTGTCTATTTGTCCTAATAGCAGACTCTCATTCTCCTCTGTTATATTTGGTGGCTTATAGCAGACCCCCAATAATATTTTATTATTATTTTTTGCCCCCTCTATCTCTACCCACATGGACTCGACCCCCTCTTCTCCCTCTCCTATATCTTCCCTTATTCTGGGCTTTAGACATGACTTTACATATAAGCAGACTCCTCCGCCTTTCCCCTGTTTCCGGTCCCTTCTAAATAAACTATAATCCTAATAAATTTACCGCCCAGTCGTAGCTATCATCTAGCCAAGTCTCTGTTATACCTACGATGTCATACCTCTCCTCCGATATAAGCGCCCGCAGCTCATTCGCCTTATTGGTCAGGCTTCTTGCGTTGGTCAGCATGCAAGATAAAATTTTGGGGTTATTTAGCTTCCTATTCTTCTCTAGCGATCTAACTGTACTATCCTCACCCCCCTCTCCACCCTCATTATATTCTTTTCTCCCCTTCCCCCTTGCTTGCCTCACATCCCACCTATTTCCTTGGTCCCCCCCCCCGTCTCTAGTTTAAATACTCCTCCAACCTATTAGCCATCTTCTTCCCCAGCACCGCTGCACCCTCCCCATTGAGGTGCAGCCCGTCCCTACGGTAGAGCCTGTAGCCGACTGCGAAGTCAGCCGAGTTCTCCATGAACCCAAACCCTTCTGCCTTGCACCAACTCTTTAGCCACTTATTCACCTCCCTAACTTCCCGTTGGCGCTCCTGTGTGGCTCGCGGGATTGGTAGTATTTCTGAGAAAACTACTTTGGAGGTCCTTGCCCTAAGCTTCCTACCTAGGTCCCTGAAATCATTTTTAAGGACCCTCTATCTACCACTCACTTTGTCATTGGTGCCGATGTGGACCATGACCGCTGGGTCTTTGCCAGCCCCACCCAGTAACCTGTCAACCCGATCCGCGATGTGCCGGACTCGAGCGCCAGGGAGGCAGCACACCGTTCGGCGATCCCGGTCTTTGTGACAGATTGCCCTGTCTGTCCCCCTAATAATAGAATCACTCACTACCAGGACCTGTCTTGCCTGCCCTACACTTCCCCCCTCCCCCTCATTACTGGAGCATACACTCCCCCGGCGGTCAGAGGATCTGTCGTGCTCCAATAATGCCGGTTCTGAACCAGCCTTCCTATACTTCTTCCCTCTATCCCTCCTAACTGTTATCCAGCTCCCTGCCTGTTCAGCCTGCACTTCCCCTCTATGCTCCACCCCCAGTATTGACCCATTGAGTGTCTGCTCGGTGAGCAGCTAACTCCGTTCCATGTTGTCGATGCTCCTCAGTATCGCTATCTGAGCACTTAGATCCAGAATTTGGGCTTCCAAGTGCACAATATGCTCACATCTCTCGCAGCAGTATGGATCCTCGAGCGGTAGCTCACGGAATGCATACATTGCGCAAGATGTACACTGCACGGCTCCGGCCAAGATGGACGCCATTCTAAATATGGGGATACAGTCAGTATATATATACAAGTACAAAACACAATTATTTATATATAGGTCTATGGATGGGGATCAATTAGGGATGTGCAAGTGTATCAATTAGATATCGGCGGGGGATCAGTTAAGTATGGACGGGGGATCAATTAAGTATGGACCGGGGACTCAGCTGAGTAGGTCAGGTGCATTAATTAAGTATGGACGGTGTGTCAATTGACTATGGACTGGGGATCAATAAATATGGGCTGGGGAAATAATTAATTGTGGACTGGGGAATCAATCAATTAATTATGGACAGGGGGTTAATTAAATATGGATGGGGATAAGGCAAATAAATAGGGACTGGGGGATCAGTAAAAGTGGACAGGGGGAATCTATTAAATATGGACAAGGGGGATCAATTGATTATGGGCTGGGGGGGTCAATCAGTTAAATGTGGTCGGGGGATCAATTTAATATGGACGGGGGGGTCAATTTAAATGTTGTCAGGGGGATCAGTTAAATATGGACGGGGGGTTATCGGGATCAATTTAAATATGGATGGGGGGTGATCAATTAAATATGGTCTGGGGGATCACTAAAGATGGCCTGGGGAGTTGTATTAAATATGGATAGGGGGGAGATCGATCAAATATGGACAGGGGATTAATTTAAATAAGGCCGGGGGGGGGAGCACTTAAATAAAATACAATTACAATACAAATACAGTACAATATACGCTCGGGTTCAGTAGGGCCTCTTATCGCGGCCTCCTGCCCCTCACTCACCTCCTCTAGGGACGCTGCACGCTATCACAGCGCGCTCGCCCCTCCGGTCGCCTCTTACCGGTCCTCCTGGTCACCACCACCTGGCGCCCTCCGCCGGCCGGCGCTGCACGATATCACAGCGCTCTCTTGCGCTCGTTCCTCCGGTCGCCTCCTACCGGTCCTCCCGGTCCACTTGGTCACCTCCGCCTGGCTCCCTCGCCAGAGGGCCGCGAGCCGAGTCGGACCACGCCGCACGCCGCTCACCACAGCCACACCACAGCCCACGTGTTCACACCCCGCGCGCGCTCTCACTTCCGGTCACCTCCACGGTAGCGTTTAGATTGACTGGCCGGGCAGATCTGGCATTCTGCAGACTGGAAAAGCTGGGGAACAACCATTATATAAAATATGAAAAAATAGGAAAATATTAGCAATGTTCTGTAATGGTTAATTTTTACATAACATTGGTTCAATTTACTTGATATTAACCCGTTCATGATCTTGTGATTTTCTATCTTTGCACTTTAGTTTTTTTTCTCCTCTTTTTTCCAGAGCCATAACTTTTATATTTTTTCAATATAACCAAGGGCTTGTTTTTTGCAGGACAAGTTGTACTTTTGAATGACACCATTTTTTTGAAGTGCTACTTTAGTGAAGTAAAAATAATAAATTTAGGATTTTTTATCTTCGTTATTTTTTTATAGACTTTACATTTATCATATTGCGGGCTACAATTAAGATAGAGATGGGAGAGGCAGCATTTTGTTCAGAATTGTACAGGCTTTAATTCGACATGTCTTAACCAAGTTTGTTATTTTGTTTTCGAGGAGTCAAATTCTAAATTTTGATGGGCGATTTCGGGAAAACTGTGTTTTGTAAAAAAAAAAATAAAAAAAATGCGTATGTGTTACTTGTGTTATTGGTTACATTCCTTCAGGGATTCAAGTTGGTATTTCTGTAGGATCATATTTTGTTGTGTGATTTTCTAAATACAGTCTCATCCTAGTCATAGGTTTAATGCTAAACTAAAAGAATCAATATTTTAACACCTTTTTAATATACAGTTATACATGTAACAACTTTTTTTTTATTATTACTTCACTAGACATTTCCTTTTTCCAGTTTAAAAAAAAAATGAAAAAAATACAGTAAAATCGTCCAGCGATAAAATAAAACATTATGAATTAGTCTGAACAATTAATAGTACGTCTTTACACTGATCTTTTCTCAATAATTTGTTCTCTCTTCTGGGTGAAATGTAATCTTGTCCACAATCTCTTACTAACAATGGCCGTTTCCTTTTGTGTCAGTATGTACGCCTGTTATGGGGTTTGGGTCCACTTGTGTTAATATCTGATTTTTGGTTACTTTCAAAATGTCTGCTTTCTTGGATACACAAAGGATGGTGATGGACCAGAAGGTGCAGAAAAATGACTTTACTTCTTCATTGTCCTAGTCTTTGGAGAGTCCATTAGCCAGCAGCCACCAGTGCTGATCATACTCACAGGTCACATATCCAGTTATATCATCCATCGCCAATCTTGTGCCACCGTCAATCACTTCATGGACTTCACTGTCATTTCTGGATGAAAAAATCCTTGTTTATATTTTTGTTTCACTACATGGAATTAAAGTGTGGTATTGCTTAGTTCCTTTGATGGGTTCTGCTTTTTGTAACCAATGTTTTAACAAACTTTCCTCTTCTTCTTAGTCCTGGTTTGTACAGTACGTGAACTGGATGTTAGGAATATTTTTCTCACTCAGTTGGAAAAGTTGCATGGGTGTTAAAATTTGGTCTGAATGTGGTCTATGGAGGCTAGCTTGAGCTGCTAGACATTTCACCGTGCCTCCTAAACCATCACATACACCTTTTGCCAGGAGCTGAATAGCAAAAAAGTGCCATTCAGCTTTCACTCCAAAATGTTTCTTGTGATGGCATACAATTATAAGGTTTCTCCTATTTTTATACTGTGCAGAAGAGTCATCCGAGGAGTAGTAGACCTTGCTCAAACTTGTTAGGATGTCAGTTTTATCACTGAAATCAAATTTTTTTGGAACAAATGAACAGCTGTTGAATCGTGAAGTAAGCACTCAGACATAAAATACATAAGTGTAGTTCTGATATCTGACTGTAAGCAGAGTCGGCTTATTAGTAATAAGTTATTACTATTCAGCTAAGCACTTATCGCACAGGGCGCTGAGGGAGACATTGCACGGACCAGCCCCTGAAACCAGCATCACTGATGGGCGGCAAACAAAGCAGGGGAGAGTAGGGATGTCCCAGTCCCCTCCTTTTCGATGATCTTCGTTTCAGTGTGGAAAGGGAAGTGACAGCAGTTTCCACATTTTTGGGTTCACTGTTAAGCCCACGGCTGTGTGCAAATCCACTACTGATTGTACCTGGGACAAGTTGGTATGCCACTTGGTACTAAAGGTAATATCATCCAAATACACCGATACATACTTCTGATAAGGCTCTAACACTATGTCCATCAGCCTCTGGAACATGGCCGAGGCTGCATGTAACCCAAAAGGCAAGACGACCTAGTGATAGAGACCCTCCGGCGTTATGAAGGCTGACTCTGTCCGAGGCACCTGCCAGTAACCCGTGGTGAAGTACTGGGCCTGCCCCAGTCTCTCAATCAGCTCGTCCACCCAGGACATTGAATAAAGGTCAAATTTCCACACTTTATTACATTTTCAGAAGTCGCTACAAAATCATAACGATCCGTCCAGCTTCAGAACCAGTTACAATGGGGCTAGCCCGCTCCCTCCTGGACTCCTCGATAACTCCTAGCTGGAGCATTTGTTTTTCCTCAGCTGCGATGGCTTGTGTCTGGGCCTCTGTGACAATGTTATGTTGGATCACAGATGTTCGGCCAAGCAGTTCCGAAAATACATCCGTACTCTGCAGCACCAATTTCTCAGTCTCCCGTCGCTTCTGTTTAGAGAGTGTGTCACTTATATTTACCTCTCCCCTGGCCTTTGTCGGAGGGTCCCCAGACGATACGACCGGAGTCGCATCCGTAATCATACATTCCCAGTCTTTCCTTGCTTATAGCAAATTTACGTGATATAGCTGTTTGGGTTTTCTCTTCCCAGGTTGATATACTCTCTAATTCATCTCCCCAACCTTTTCCCGGACTTCATATGGCCCTTGCCACTTGGCCATGAGCTTACTTTCTGCTGTGGGCACTAAGACTAATACCTGATCCCCTTGGACATTGACCATGCCAGGGGTGCAACAAAGTGCCATTAGTTGCATAAGGATTAAAAGTGAATTTAGGCTGTGTACCCACGATGTGTTTTTCAAGCGTTTTTGCTGCGGAATTTTCCGCAGCGTAAATGCTTGGGAAACGCATGGTAAGCCTTCTGCCATGGTCCCCTATGCAATTCCGCACTTTCAATGCCCATGCTGCGGATTTTTCTGCAGCGTTTATGCTGCTCTCAAAAATCCGCAGCATGTCCATTAATTTTGCGGAAGCGCTGCGTTTTCGCCGCCATTGACTTGCATTAGAACGCGCCAATTCTGCAAGACTGCTTCTGTACATGCTTAATTGGCGCGTTGTAATGTCTGGATGGTACCCGAGTGTGGAGAAGAGAAGACTCTCATCCACACCCAGGTACCATAGAAACTGTAAAAAAAAGAATAAAATAAAAAATAAAGATTATATTCACCTACCGACAGCCCCCGGTCTCCTTCCCTGTGCTTGCCAGCAGACTGAAGGACCTGCGCTGACGTCACAGTCATGTGACAGCAGGTCTTTCAGTGCAGTGTCCCGCGATCAGCTGGCAGCCAGGAAGGAGCGCAGCAACACACGCCGGGCCATCGGAAGGTAAGTATCAAGGTTTATTTTTTTATTTTTAACCACTCTAAAGGTCACACTATATAAATCCATGCTGTTTGCATGGATTTATATAGTGTGACCTAGTTGTCAAGCACTTTCCAAGTGATGCTAAAATCGCTTTGAAAGCACTTGTCAATCCGCATGCGGAAACGCACGTGAATCCACATGTATTACGCTGGAATAACGCATGTACAATCCGCATGCGTTTTTTCTGCCAGGGAGATGCAGAAATGCTGCAGAAATTTTCTGCTTCATTTCTGCATTGTGGGCACATAGCCTTAATGTAAATGATTAAGTAGCTGAATTTCCATTTTGGGGTAACAAACTCCTTTTGAGAGATTCATTGAAGTTACTTTGCATGTTGATTTACTTTGTAAGGACACAAGTGCACACATTTCAGATTTTGTCACCTTTTTTCTGTGCAGATTTGTCACAAAACCTAAAGGGTTTCCCGATGCCAGGAAAGTGACTGAGAATCCTGACGTCTCCTGCACATGTTACTTATTTGTGACTTGCAGGTTTGGTGAAGATATAATTCTGCAGGATGTCAATTCTGTCAGCGTTTTTGCTGCAGATTTCACCCACACTGATGAGTGGGGAAAAATCTGCACCTATTTACAGCATTTTCCAGACAAGAGATGGAGAAACCAAAAGCTTAATGTGTGCACACAGCCTAATAGACGTCATTACTAGTGTTGAGCGAGCATGCTCGACACTGCTCGTTACTCGCCCGAGCATCTCACTACTCGGGATGTTCGGCGAGCACCGAGCATTTCCGGGTTACTCGGGCGGGAGCTCGGGTCTCCGCCCTGCATGTTTGGCGCTCTTTACAGAGCCAATGAACATGCAGGGATTGCCAGCCAGTCACTGTAATGCCGCAGCCATGTTGTTTGTGGGCATTACAGTGATTGGCTGGCCGCCCAGCGTCACCTCGAGTATTTAAAACCGGGCGCCGCCATCTTGGACTCAGTCGCCCGGGATCACACAGTCTAGGGAAAGTGCTGCTGATTTAGGGAGAGATATATACTGCGAAATAGTTAGTGTAGGGTCTGTAAAAGCTGCCAGATCAAACAAACCGTCCTTCTCAGGACTAATATCCATCCCAGATATCAGGCAGGCAGGCAGGCTGTATAGGAAACGCAGTGGTTATACCAGCAAACGCTGCATTACAGTCCTGTGTGCTCCTGCTGCTCAAATTGCTAGACTTAGCTCCAGGTCTCGGGGGCCAGGAAAAATCCTTTTTTTTTTTTTTTTCATCTAAATCCTCTTTTTTTCTCCGCTAGAAGTGGTGGAAGAGGAGATCCCATGTAGCGATGCCCAAATATTTGAACAGCCACGGCCACAGGAAGGCGACGCTGGCGCAATTTGTCACAAGAGGTGGACGATGACGAGACACAATTGCCACAAAGTGAGGAGGAGGATCGTGGTGCGGAAGTGGAAGAGGAGGACGTGGTGGATGATCTAGTAACTGACCCAAGGTGGCAGGAGGACACGCAGAGCGAGGCGAGCAGCACACAGGGGGAGGGAGGCAGAGCACCCCAACAGACAGGAAGAAGCAGTGTGGTGACTGCACACAGAAGGCGGGCAACCGTTCCCCGTAACACCAACACGAGGGACGTTGCCAGTACAACCGGTCGGTATTCCAGAGTCTGGAATTTTTTTAAAGACTCTGCTGATAACCCCAAAAAGGCCATTTGTACCACCTGCCATGCCAGTGCCAGCAGGGGTGACAAAAGTACCAGCCTGACCTCCACCAACATGATCAGGCACATGTCAGCAAAGCACCCGACTTTGTGGGGCGAACCCCAGGGTCCACGACCAGTGTCAGCGGGTGTCCCCCTGTTGTGCGTGCAAGGCAATCCCCTGTCCATACTGCATGCAAAGATTCCCCCTCCTCTCAGTCTTCACTTGTTATGGCAGTTTCTCAAGAAACAGCATCAACGTCCACGTCAGCGTTCAATTGTCCTTATCCCAGACCTTTGAACGAAAGAGCAAATTCGCAGCCAACGCCCCACAGGCCACAGTCCTAAATTCGCACATTTCACGACTGCTTGCGTTGGAAATGCTGCCTTTTAGGCTGGTGGAGACGGAATCCTTCTGCAACCTTGTGGCGGTGGCCGTCCCTTGGTGCTCGGTCCCCAGCCGACACTATTTTGCCCGGTGTGCCATCCCCGCACTACACAAGCATGTGTCCCAAAACATCTGCTGTGCCCTCAACAACGCAATTACTGGGAGAGTCCACCTGACAACGGACACGTGGACAAGAGCTTGTGGCCAGGGACGGTACATCTCTCTGACGGCACACTGGGTAAACATAGTGGAAGCCGGGAACCAGTCGGACCTTGGGACGGAACACATCCTCTCCACATCGAGGATTGCGTGCCCTATGTCAGTCAGAGTTGCCCCCACAGTGTACAGCTCCTGATGATCATCCTCCTCATGTTCACCCTCCATCTCAGATATCACCGCATCAGTTACAAGCTGGAAGCACTGCCGTACTGCCTCCGCCAAGCAGCAACAGGCTGTGCTGAAACTCATAAACTTAGGTGATAAACCTCACAGTTGTGGACAGCTGTGAAAGAGCAGGCAGATCTGTGGCTGAGACCGCTGAACCTACATCCAGGCATGGTCGTGTGTGACAATGGCCGTAACCTGGTGGCGGCTCTGAGGCGAGATCACACACGTACCATGCCTGGGTCATGTGCTTAAGCTCGTGGTTCAGCGGTTTCTTAAATCGTACCCCGAGTTGCCAGATCTGCTCGTCGAAGTACGCCGCCTGTCAGCTCATTTTCAGAAGTCGGCTACAGCTTCCGCCGCCCTTGCTGTGTTGCAACAGCGTTTGCAGCTTCCGTCACACCGACTTGTGTGTGATGTCCCTGACGCGCCCCTGGGCCTGAGTCGCGCAGCGTTGCGCACGCGGGAGCCTACCCGGAGCCGGATCTGATAGGGGTAGTAGTCTCGTGGCGGTGACCCGGTCCGTGCCCAGGGAGTCAGACTAAGTGGCGGTGTATTAGCAGTAGATGTAGGACGACTACGCCACCCGTTGAATGCAGCTATGGAGCTGCCGCTGCAGGGCAGACCGCTGAGGCCGGTGGAAGGATGGTGCAGCGTGGATGGTATAACCCCCAACGGGAGGGGTATGGCCTCAGGGCAGCCGACGTGGATGATGGGGGTAGCAGGAACCACTCAGAGATGATGCGGTGTAGTTCAGGGTCTTTACTGGTGACAAAGATAGACCCTCCCGGAGTACTGGCTAGCGGTCGGGGCCTGGTCAGTCCTTGAGCAGATGGGATCCCCCTTGGCCAGGCGGAGTTGTAGGCCTCCCCAACTAATTGTACTCTTCTGGCTACCTTGCTAGAGGCGGGTAAAGGTAGCCCACGTCCCTGAGTGTACCGTGTGGTGCTCACCCGTATGGCCGGTGACTCGGGGCCTTCTAGTGGCTTCCGCTCCACGACGGCGGTGCTGGTCCCACGCGTGTGACCGTGCCTTCGGGTTTCTTGGCCAGAGGACCTGAAATCCCCTGCCGGTCGGTTTCTGCTGCTGGGTCAGGGTTAGTCCCCACAGCCTCGGACTCCGGGTCCGGTGGTAACTCTTCAATCAGGGCGAGCTCTTCAGCTGCCAGCCCCTGATTCCTTTTAGCACGACTTCCTCAGAGCTCCTGATCTTTCTTTCCTATAGCTGCTTCTCCTCTTCTCTCTCTACTCTTCTCTTCTCTTCTCTCTAACCCTGCCTCAGCCCCAGTTTTATATAGGGGAAGTTCTTCCCCTCCCAGGACTGGGCAGGAGGTGTGGCATGCATAGGATTCCTGACCAAGAGACCTCCCACCTGCTCTCAGACATAACATTGCTATTACTGTGGAGACCAGAGCCCTGGGGTGCCACATTCCCCCCTAGTGAAATTTAGTACTCCGGGACTAAACATACTTTTGTAAACATAACAAGGTGTAAACAAAAACAGTACAATAAAGAAAACACATTAGGATGGTCACGGCGTGTCCGCAACCGGGTGTAACTTTTGAGGAAAACAAGGGTGTCCATTTCACCAACACAGGGAGACGTAACCAGGTAGGGGTCTGTCCTGCCCCGAGTCCTTAACAGTCTTTTAGTCCGTCCTGGGTTACGCTCCAACTATATGCACAAAGGATTCCCGGTAAATCCACCAAAGACTCCTATAAATAACTAGAAACACATAATTATACACAAGCAACAATAAACAGGTAAACATTAATAAAACAGCTTGAACATTTAGATCCTCCACCGTATGGGCAACTGGCCTCTAGTGACCCTAGTGGACCTACGGAGCTGGTTGACTGGTCCTGAGCTACAGAGTATAGGAGCTGTCAAGGGTAAACTGGGCAGCCGTCTACGGACTCTTTGGGTCACTAGGGGTATGGCAGGCTCACTATAAGCAGAGGGTTGATTTTCCTGGTCTGCTTGTGTGGGGCCTTCTGCCTCCTGGACCGGCTGTTCTTCCCGCTCTACCTGTGTCTCCTTAGGCACTTGGGATGCTGGTTGGAGGAACGTGAGGACGGGTACCACAACAGCACCATTGACTTGAGTCCAAGACCGAGGGAAGTCTCCGAGCACAGTACTAACCCTATCTTCCCTTTCCTCTACGGGTCGAGGGTCCTCTTGTTCCTCTTCAGGGTTCCGTAGCTGTTCGGGACACTTCTTCAGGTGATCCCGGGATACAATGGCTGTGGTTTCCCCTCCGTCTTTACTGATCGTACAGATCTTTGGGTTGTCGTGGCTTGAGGGCAGTACGGTGTACGGGTCCTTCTCCCACTGGTCGTCCAACTTGTGGAGCCGTCTTTTCCTCTTCAAGACCTGCTCTCCGGGCACCAGGGGAACAGCGGGAGCATACTGGTTGTAAGTTTTCTCTTGTCTTTCCCTAGCTTGACAGAGACTACGCTCCACACTCTCCTGTACTTTTCGGTACTGCTGCTGCCTCTCTGTGTCCCAGTCTGCTTCTGGTGAAGTGTCCTCGGGTGTCAGGACTCCCATCTCCAGATCAACAGGAAGCTTACCAGGTCTTGTCCTCATCAGGTAAGCCGGGGTACAGTTGGTGGAACCTACAGGGATGTGGTTGTATAGGTCCACCAGGTCGGGCAGCTTCTCAGGCCACAGACTGCGTTCCTCCAGGGGCAATGTTTTCAGAAGATCTATCACCACCTGGTTCATTTTCTCACAAAGTCCATTAGTTTGCGGGTGATAGGGTGTTGTTCTTATCTTCCGGCAGCCATACAGGGTGCAGAACTCCTGGAAGACCTCCGCTTCAAAGGCAGGCCCCTGGTCCGTCAGCACCTGCTCCGGGTATCCGTGCGGACGGCAGAAGTGCTGCTGGAAGACTCTAGCTGCTGTTTGAGCCGTTAAGTCCTTGACGGGGACGACAACCAAGAACCGGGAGTAGTGATCCACGATGGTTAACGGGTAGACGTAGCCACTTCTGCTTGGGGTCAGTTTTACATGATCCAAGGCTACCAGTTCCAACGGCTGTCTGGTGATGATGGACCGCAGGGGAGTCTTCTGGCTGGCACGGTCCCTCCTTCTTAGGTTGCATGGGCCACAGTCTCTGCACCACCTCTCGATGGTTCCTCTCATGCCTACCCAATGGAACCGCCCGCGCAGCAGGAACTCCAGCTTCTTCCATCCGAAATGTCCAGCTCCGTCGTGGTATGCCTCCATCACCATAGCTGCGTCTCTTCTTGGCACCACTACTTGCCAGATTAGTTCATGCGTCCGGGAGTTAACCATTCTGCGGCACAACTTCCCTTTGTAAAGGAACAGTCGACTCTTCTCAGCCCACAGTTGTTTGGCTTCCTCCGGAGCGTCCGGGTCAAGGCGTGCATCTGGCCGAGTCAGCATCTCCTTTACCAGTCGGACGGCAGGGTCACTGTCTTGCATCTCCACCCAGTTGTAATGAGGTAAGGGGTTGAACGTAGCGGATTGCTTACTCCTTACACGGTGGGAATACTGGATAGTTCCATGACGGTGGAACGCGGGGAGCTCAACTTCTTCCAGTCCCTCTGAATCTTCCCCTACGTCCGGTAGGTTTGGCATCCTGGACAGGGCGTCCGCGTTGGTATTGGAGCGTCCTGCCCGATATTTGATTGTAAACTCATAGTTGGACAAGCGGGCCATCCATCTCTGCTCTAGGGCACCGAGTCTTGCAGTGTCCAGGTGTGTCAACGGGTTGTTATCCGTGTACACGGTGAACCGGGAAGAAGCGAGGTAGTGCTTAAAGCGTTCGGTGACTGCCCACACCACTGCCAGGAACTCTAGCTTAAATGAGCTGTAATTCTCAGGGTTTCTTTCGGTGGGTCGCAGTTTTCGGCTGGCGTAAGCAATTACCCTTTCTTTCCCCTGCTGGATCTGGGACAGTACGGCTCCTAGCCCGATGTTACTGGCGTCGGTGTAGAGGATAAAGGGCTGGCTATAATCAGGGTACGCCAGGATTTCATCCCCCGTGAGGGCCATCTTCAGCTGGCGGAAGGACTCTTCTTCCAGCTTCTCCCATCTGAAGGGTGGCTTCTGGTTCTTGGCCTTCCTGGACTGGCCTATCAGGAGGTCCTGCATAGGAGCTGCCTTTTTGGTGAAACCGGGAATGAACCTTCGGTAGTAGCCTACCAACCCGAGGAACTGCCTCACTTCCTTTACGCTGGAGGGGCTTGGCCATTCCTTAATTGCGGTGATCTTATCAGGGTCGGGAGCCACTCCGTCAGCACTCACCACGTGTCCCAGGTACTGCACCTTTGGCTTCAGGAGGTGACACTTGGAGGGTTTCACCTTTAGGCCGTAACTTGCCAGAGCTTAGAACACTTCCGCCAGGTGTTTCAGGTGGTCCTCGTAGGTCTTGGAGTAGACGATGACATCGTCCAGGTATAACAGGACCGTCTCAAAGTTTCGGTGTCCCAGACAGCATTCCATCAATCGCTGGAAGGTTCCTGGTGCGTTGCAGAGTCCAAACGGCATGCAGGTAAACTCGCTAAGTCCCATCGGGGTGGTGAATGCGGTCTTCTCCCGATCCGCCTCTGCTACAGGAACCTGCCAGTACCCGCTAGTGAGATCCAAGGTGGAGAAGAAGTTAGCAGATTTTAAAGCAGCCAAAGACTCCTCTATTCTTGGAAAGGGGTACGCATCTTTGTGTGTGATACGGTTAATTTTCCGGTAATCTACACACATTCTCATGGTGTTGTCTTTCTTTTTGACCAAGACTAGTGGAGCTGCCCAGGGGCTACAGCTATCCCTGATTACCCCAGCCTCCTTCATGTCTCTAAGCATCCCCTTGGCGTGTTGGTAGTGTGCAGGGGGTACGGGTCGATACCTCTCTTTTATGGGAGGATGGTCTCCCGTGGGGATGTGGTGTTCTACCCCCTTGACTCGCCCGAAGTCTAACGGGTGTTTACTAAACACTCTCTCGTACTCTTGAACCACCCGGTAGACTCCCTGTTTCTGGTGGGAGGGAGTGGAGTCAGTACCCAAATGTAGTTGCTGACACCAATCCTCCATTATTTTCTTAGAGCCGTTACCTTCCTCCGGATGAGATGGAGGCAAGGGTTCCACAGACTGTATAGAATTTTGGTTGATAGTATATAATTTGGCTAGCGTAGCATACCGGGGCAGGTATACTTCCCTTTTCCCGATATTTATTATGCGAACGGGCACCCTCCCATGGCGTACATCAACTACCCCCCGGGCTGTCAAAATGGTGGGCCTACTGTCTGAGTAGACTGGTTCTACCATGGCCTGGTAATCTCTACCTCTCAGACCAATAGCTGCCCGGCACCAAATCATCATTTCACTTTTCGGGGGCATGGCAATATGGAAAGGGTCACACATTCTTACGCTACCAATCTCACCGCCGGAGAGTTCCACTTGTTGCCGTCGCATCAGTGCCCGGATCTCTTTCTGGAGCACTCGCTGCTGGCCGGAGCTGGCGTTCTTGGCAACCTGCTGTAAAATGAAAATCACCTCTGCAAGACAATTTTCAATCACATTAGTTCCTAGAGCTATCTTTGGGTGACTCTCGCGCTTGTCAATGTCTACAATGATCAGTCCCTGTGCTGCCAGTTCGACTCTACCGATTTTAATGGTCATCTCTTTAAATCCGATCTGCGGCACGGGTTGACCATTGCTGGCGATGATACTCAAGTCGTCGTCAGGGTAGCGGGTTATATCCGAGTCATTCCAGTACTGCTTGAAGAGCACGTACGGGATGGTGGTGACCTGTGACCCGGTGTCCAGTAGGGCACTCATAGGAATGCCATCCAGTACCACAGGCAAGACTGGACGTCCTCCCACATATTTGTCGCGCCAGTTCGATGGGCCTGGTGATCTTTTTCCTGGGGGTTGGCCCTCTACCCCAGGTTGTGCCAGTTTAAAGGACAGTACCTTGCCATATGTCCGGGTTGATTGCAGCGGCGGCAGATGGGTTGTCCGTCCTCGTTGTATCGGTCGCTGGGTCTTCCTCTGGCTGGTGGGGTCCTCCTTGGTCGACGCCACGGGATGTCCTCCGGTCCGGATGCCAGCTGGATCTTCCCTGGAGCAGAAACCTGTAAAGACTGCACAGTTCGGGTTAGCGCAGCAACGCTTTTAGCTAGCTCTTGGACCTGATGGTGCAGGTCTGGAGCCGGGTCATTGTTCAAAGCCTGCGCATCAGCCCCCACAGGCCCTGCCGACAAGGGCGCCGCCTCCTGGTGGTAAGTGATAGCTGGGCGCCTGTGGGTCACAACGCCACCCGGTGCCGGTTCTCAGAGCACCCGGATGGCTCTGTCCTTGAACTGTGCAAAGTCCAGATGAGGATCCTGTAAGGCTATGGCCCGCAACTGGGTTCGGTGGACATTGCAATATAGTCCCTCTATAAATTGTTCGGTCAACAGCCTGTCCTCGTTTCCCACGCTGTCGGGGTCGGTCTGCTTAATGGCTCTCAGGGCCTCTTGTAGGTTTAGTGCATAGTCCCTTATACTCTCATGTGCTCGCTGCTTGCACCCATAGAATTTAAGCTTAATCTCGGCTGAGGTGCGGGTATCAAAGGTGTCCCTCAGCCGGGTTAGTATCCCTGCGACAGTCCTCCTCCCAGGTGGCCAGGACTTTACCTCCCTTTGGGCTGCCCCGGTTAGTTGGGCCACCAGGATGCTCACTTTTTGCTCTTCTGTGAGGGGGTACACCTGGAAGAGGCTATCCAGCTTTTCTCTAAAGTCATTCAGGGTATGTGACTCCCCTGAGTATTGGGGTAGCCAGGCTGCTCCCGGGATATAGGGCATGGTGAAAGGCATGACTGCAGCAGCGCTGGCGCTGGCGGGGGTTGAGGCAGTGAAGCTCTCCTCCGTATCCGACAGGGCAGCCGACGTGGATGATGGGGGTAGCAGGAACCACTCAGAGACGATGCGGTGTAGTTCAGGGTCTTTACTGGTGACAAAGATAGACCCTCCCGGAGTACTGGCTAGCGGTCGGGGCCTGGTCAGTCCTTGAGCAGATGGGATCCCCCTTGGCCAGGCGGAGTTGTAGGCCTCCCCAACTAATTGTACTCTTCTGGCTACCTTGCTAGAGGCGGGTAAAAGTAGCCCACGTCCCTGAGTGTACCGTGTGGTGCTCACCCGTATGGCCGGTGACTCGGGGCCTTCTAGTGGCTTCCGCTCCACGACGGCGGTGCTGGTCCCACGCGTGTGACCGTGCCTTCGGGTTTCTTGGCCAGAGAACCTGAAATCCCCTGCCGGTCGGTTTCTGCTGCTGGGTCAGGGTTAGTCCCCACAGCCTCGGACTCCGGGTCCGGTGGTAACTCTTCAATCAGGGCGAGCTCTTCAGCTGCCAGCCCCTGATTCCTTTTAGCACGACTTCCTCAGAGCTCCTGATCTTTCTTTCCTATAGCTGCTTCTCCTCTTCTCTCTCTACTCTTCTCTTCTCTTCTCTCTAACCCTGCCTCAGCCCCAGTTTTATATAGGGGAAGTTCTTCCCCCTCCTAGGACTGGGCAGGAGGTGTGGCATGCATAGGATTCCTGACCAAGAGACCTCCCACCTGCTCTCAGACATAACATTGCTATTACTGTGGAGACCAGACCCCTGGGGTGCCACATCCCTACACGTTGGAACTCTACCCTCCACATGTTGCAAAGGATTTGTGAGCAGAAGAGAGCAGTTGTAGAGTACCAGCTGCAACAAGGCCGTCGATATTCAGGTCAGACTCCACACATAAGACCTCAGGAGTGGACCTGGATGTCTGACATATGTACCATCCTGACAATCTTTGAGGAGTCCACCAAGATGGTGAGTGGCGATGACGCCATCATTAGCGTCAGCATCCCACTTGTCTGTCTTTTGCAACGCACTCTGCAGAGAATTAAAGAGGAGGCATTGCAGCCAGAGTATGATGAGATGGATCAAGAAGCCGTAGCGGGCGATTACACACAGCCCAGCCTCATCTCATCCCAATGTGCATTGGGGGACCATGAGGGAGAGGAGGAGGAGGAAGAAAAACAGGAGCTGGTATCATGTTCTTTAGACTGTAGTACCTGTACAACTGTCATATCATCGGTTTAGCGTGGGTGGCCTGAGGACGGGGAGGAGGAGGAGAGCATGGTCAGTCGTGATCTTGGTGAGCACACGGAAGTCTTGCCCGTTACCAGTCTGGCACGCATGGCTGACTTTATGTTACGCTGCCTTAACCGTGACCCTCGCGTTGTCAAAATGTTGGGTGACAGTCATTACTGGTTGGTGACACTTTTAGACCCCCGCTACAAGGAGAACTTTCACTCTCTTATTCCTGAGGTGGAGAGGTCTACAAAAATGGGGCAGTACCAGAAGGCTCTTGCTGCAGAACTGTTAAAAAAAAAATTCCCATCTGAACACGCTAGCGGCAGAGGTCACAGTTGGTTGCCCAACCAAGGCGTACAGGCGAGCGAGACGCAACTCCAATCCAGCAGAGGCAGGGGAACACTGTCAACGTTCTGGGACAGTTTTCTGAGACCCACCCAATTTACAGGCCCTGAGGCTCAGGGTACTCTCACAAGGAGTGGAAAGTTTCAAAAGATGGTGAGGGGGAGTACCTTGCCGACCGTACCAGCGTCCTCCGTGATTCCTCTGTGCCTTTTAATTATTGGGTATCCAAGCTGGACACTTGGAATGAACTTTCTCTGTATGCCTTGGAGGTCCTGGCCTTCCCTGCCGCTAGCGTGTTATCGGAGCGTGTTTTTAGTGCCGCTGGGGGAATTATAACTGATAAGTGTTAGAACTCTCCTGTTAGGTTTTTTCTAGTTTGCTTGTCACATGACCTTTTTTGCCTATTTAAACCTGCTCCGCCCTTCTGGCCTTGCTGGACTTCATTGTAATTTCAACTCTTTATCTAGCCAGGTGCTTTGTTACCTTACTCCGTCAGTTTAGCTAGGTCTCTTGACCTCTATTTTCTATGTTGTTTTGTTTGTCCTTTTCTGCTACAATTTCTGTTAGGAGGTGTCCATCTTACTCCCAGTCCCTAGTTCTTGTAGGGATCCCTCCCTCACATCTATAGGTCTTCGTACAGACTAGCTGAGGACTTTAGCGGGTCTGATCACAGGATCAGGTTCCTCGCTACAACGTAGCGGGTTAAGCTTAGTTCTATTGTAGGGACAGATCTCCTTTCTTTCCTTAGTGCTTGTAGCAGATCATAACAGTAAGTCCAGCCCAAAATTATCTCTTAAGGAAAGACTTCCCATTTCCATCATGGTGTCGGTTCAGGATTTGGCTCAACGCCTGCAGGGACTCTCTCTGGAGGTGGCCGAGCTCCAACAACACGTGAGTAGCTGTTCTGGAGCACATTTTGTGGAGCCAAAGGTACGTTTGCCTGATTTATATTTTGGTGATCAAGAAGATTTTTTTTCCTTTTAAAAGTGCTTGTTTATTATATTTTCGTTTGAGACCCAGATCCTCTGGTGATGAATCACAGCGCATAGGGTTCATAATGTCACTTTTGCGCAAAGAACCTCAGGGATGGGCCTTTTCTCTCCAACCTAGTGATCCATGCTTTAGATCAGTGGATAGTTTTTTTTCTGCTTTGGGTCTGTTGTATGATGATCCTGATCGTGTCTCATCAGCTGAGACTGAATTGAGACGTTTGAGGCAGGGATCAGGTAATGTGGAAAAATATTGTTCTCACTTACGTCGGTGGTCTGCCCAGGTGGGGTGGAACGATTCAGCTTTGAAAAGTTTGTTTCTTGCGGGGCTAGGTGAAAGGGTTAAGGATCTGCTGATTGCTTATCCCACACCTGGAAACTTGCAGGAGGCAATGCAATTAGCTATATGGGTGGACAGGAGACTGCGTGCAAGGGTTAATGAGAGTAAAACCTCTGCCATGTCAGCTCCGAGTCTTGAGAGGGTCTGTACTGACATTGGAGAGCCGATGGAGATTGGGGCGATGGCACCCCGCTCTCAGGAAAAAGACCGCAGGTTTTCTGAAGGTTTGTGCTTTTATTGCGGAAAATCTGATCATTTCATTAAGAACTGTGTGCTTCGTATGAACAAAGAAAAAAAAAAGGTCAGTTACGCCCATATAGCCTGTTTAAATACTAAGCGGGTATTCCTATCTGCTACTACCGTTGCTCAGGAAGAATTAATTGAATTTCGGGTATTTGTGGATTGTGGTTCTACTCTGAATGTGATTGATGGGGGGATTCTTGGAAAAACTTAAATTAAAACCCAAACCTTTGTCATCCCCTATTGCTGTGGTTTCCGTCGATGGCTCTCCCTTGAAGAGTGTTACTCACAAGGTCTGTGAATTTCCCCTCACTATTAATGGTGTTCACCAAGAGAATTTGGATTTGGTAGTATTAAATAATTTGCCTTGTCCAGTAGTTTTGGGGTTGCCCTGGTTAAAATTGTACAATCCTGTACTGGATTGGTCTACCAATGAAATTAAGTACTGGAGCCCTAAGTGTTATGACAAGTGTTGTAACGGACGTATTGCTGCGGTGGAAAAAGGGGAATTACCTGTACCTATTTAGGATTTTTGGAGAGTTTTTTCTGAGGATGAGTCACAAATTTTGCCTCCCCATAGAGACTATGATTGTACCATTGAATTTGTCCATGGAGCGACTCTTCCTAAAAGTCGTTTATTTAATCTTACTATTCCTGAGAGAAAGGCTTTGGAGGAATACATACAAACGAGCTTGGCCGCCGGTCACATTAGGCCTTCCAAGTCTCCTGTGGCTGTTGGATTTTTTTTTGTTAAAAAAAAAGGACGGCGGTTTACGTCCTTGTCTGGATTTTCGTGAGATTAATAAAATTACTGTACGCAATCCTTACCCACTGCCATTGATTCCTGATTTGTTTAACCAGTTAGTGGGGGCCAAGTGGTTCTCTAAAATTGATGTCCGGGGGGCATACAATTTGTTGCGCATGAAGGACGGTGATGAATGGAAGACTGCTTTTAACACTCCTGTGGGTCATTTTGAGAATCTGGTTATGCCTTTCGGTCTTACCAATGCACCAGCATTTTTTCAGAATCTTATTAATGACATCCTTAGACCTTTGATCGGCAAAAATTTGGTTGTGTATTTGGATGACATTTTGATTTATTCAACGGATCTGGAGTCTCATTGGCGGAGCGTACGTGAGGTATTACAGTTATTAATTGACAATTCGCTTTTTGCTAAGCTGGAGAAATGTGAGTTCGCTGTACAGAGAATTAGTTTTTTGGGCTACATTATCTCCAGCGAGGGCTTTGAGATGGACCCGGTGAAAGTTCAAGCTGTGCAGGAATGGCCTAGGTCTATTGGTTTGAAATCGATACAGAGGTTTTTGGGTTTCGCCAATTAATACAGAAAATTCATTAAAAATGTTTCTATTATTGTCAAACCACTGACCGATCTCACCAGGAAAGGTGCTAATGCGGTTCAGTGGACTACTGAGGCCATTGAAGCTTTTGTGTTTCTAAAGGAGAGGTTCAGCTCTGCTCCCATCCTTATGCAGCCTGATGTGACTAAGCCGTTTTTGGTTGAGGTTGATGCTTCTTCGGTGGGGGTTGGTGCGGTGTTGTCTCAGAAAAACAAGGATGGAGTACATCCCTGTGCTTTTTTTTCAAAAAAATTTTCTGAGACTGAACTTAATTACGATATTGGTAATCGGGAATTGTTGGCTATTAAACTCGCATTTGAACACTGGCGTCATCTCTTGGAAGGTGCTGAATTTCCCATTCAGGTTTTCACTGATCATAAAAATCTGATCAATCTTGATGCTGCCAAGCGCTTGAATGCCCGTCAGGCTAGGGGGGCACTTTTTTTCTCGCGGTTTAATTTTTCTGTTACTTACATCCCGGGTACCAAGAATGTTAAAGCTGATGCTTTGTCTCGCAGCTCATCTCCCATGGTCGGTGCTGAGGAGGAGGAGAGCATTTTACAAGAAGGTGTTGTGATTGCTGCATTGGACTCCGTTTTGGAAGATGAGATTCTTAAAGCACAGGAGAATGCCCCATCTAACACTCCCCATGGGAGGTTGTTTGTGCCTAGGACCTTTAGGAGAGATTTGTTTGTTGAGTGTCATGAGTCTCGGTTGGCAGGTCATCCAGGAATTTCTGAGACCAAGAGACTTGTGGGTCGCAGTTTTTGGTGGCCTGGATGGCAGAAGGAAGTTATTAAGTGGGTGCGTCAATGTACTGTGTGTGCTAGATCTAAGTCTTCACATGCTCCTGCTGCGGGATTGCTTTGCCCTCTGGAGGTTCCTAGTGCACCTTGGACACATCTGGCTATGGACTTTATTACTGACCTTCCCCCCTCTGAGGGATTCACGGTCATCTGGGTGGTCGTGGACCGTTTTAGCAAGATGTGTCACTTGGTTCCCTTCATCAAACTGCCCTGCGCTAAGACACTCGCTAAGGCCTTTGTCAAGGAGATTGTGAGACTCCATGGCCTTCCTACTGACATTGTTTCTGATAGGGGACCTCAGTTCGTGGCTCGTTTTTGGCGTGCCTTTTGTGACAGGTTGGGAGTTCATTTGTCATCTTCATCTGGATATCATCCTGAGTCTAATGGCCAGACAGAAAGGAAGAACCAGGATGTTGAGCAGTTCTTGCATTGTTTTGTGGCAGACAATCAAGAGGGGTGGTCTGAGTTTCTGCCACTTGCTGAATTTGCTCTTCACAACCATACATCCTCTTCTGCTGGGTGTTCGCCTTTTTTTTGTTGTTCTAGGAGACATCCGTCTTTTGGGTCATTCTCCAAATTGGTATCGGCTGTGCCTGAGGAGGAGAGTTTTTCCGGTGATTTGGAAAGAGTTTGGACGGATGTGCGTGGTAATCTGCAGGAAGCTAACAAAAAATCTAAGAGGTACTTTGACAGGAAACGTCAAAAGGTTTTGTTTACGGCTGGTGACATGGTTTGGTTGTCCTCTAAGAATCTGCGGTTGAGGATTCCTTCTAAAAAATTGGGTCCCAAGTTTGTAGTGCCCTTTAAGGTGCTTCAGGTAGTTAACCAATCTGCTGTTAGGTTGGAGATTCCCACCTCCTGGAAGATTAATCCGGTGTTCCATGTTTATTGAAAAAAGCTGATGTATCTGATAGAGACGCCACTGCCACTGTTCCTCTGGTGGTGGAGGACGGGGAATATGAAATTTCCCGCATCCTTAATTCTAGACGGTATAGAGGGAGTTTGCAGTATCTCATCCCTTGGAAGGGTTTCGGTCCCGAGGATAACTCATGGGTGAGGGCGGATGATGTTTCTGCTTCCAGACTTGTCAGAGCATTTCACAGGAGGTTTCCTGATAAGCCTGGGCCTAGGGGATCCGGAGGATCCTCATAGAAGAGGGGGTACTGTTAGAACTCTCCTGTTGGGTTTTTTCTAGTTTGCTGGTCACATGACCTTTTTTGCCTATTTAAACCTGCTCTGCCCTTCTGGCCTTGCTGGACTTCATTGTAATTTCAACTCTTTATCTAGCCAGGTGCTTTGTTACCTTACTCCGTCAGTTTAGCTAGGTCTCTTGACCTCTATTTTCTATGTTGTTTTGTTTGTCCTTTTCTGCTACAATTTCTGTTAGGAGGTGTCCATCTTTCTCCCAGTCCCTAGTTCTTGTAGGGATCCCTCCATAAGATGCACCTAGGTTTTAGAGGAGAAAAAAAAAATTGAAGCAAAAAACGTGTTCATGATGCACTTTTAAGGGGGAGGAGGTCTTCTTCTGACACTGGTATAGGGGTAATGTCCCCCAATTCTGACAATATCCCCCATCCTGGTATGTATGCATGGCACCCCTAATCTCTATCCTGGTGTGCATGGCACCCCTAATCCCTTTCCTGGTGTGCATGGCACCCCTAATCCCTTTCCTGGTGTGCATGGCACCCCTAATCCCTGTCCTGGTATGCATGGCACCCCTCATTCCTGTCTTGGTATGCATGGCACCCCTCATCCCTGTCCTGGTATGCATGGCACCCATCATCCCTGTCCTGGTATGCATGGCACCCCTCATCCCTGTCCTGGTATGCATGGCACCCCTCATCCCTTTCCTGGTATGCATGGCAACCCTCATCCCTGTCCTGGTATGCATGGCACCCCTCATCCCTGTCCTGGTATGCATGGCACCCCTCATCCCTGTCCTGGTATGCATGGCACCCCTCATCCCTGTCCTGGTATGCATGGCACCCCTCATCCCTGTCCTGGTATGCATGGCACCCCTCATCCCTGTCCTGGTATGCATGGCACCCCTCATCCCTGTCCTGGTATGCATGGCACCCCTCATCCCTGTCCTGGTATGCATGGCACCCCTCATCCCTGTCCTGGTATGCATAGCACCCCTCATCCCTGTCCTGGTATGCATGGCACCCCTCATCCCTGTCCTGGTATGCATGGCACCCCTCATCCCCGTCCTTGTATCCATGGCACAGCAATCCCCATCCTGGTATGCATGGCACAGCAGTCCCCATCCTGGTATGCATGGCACCCCTAATCCCTATCCTGTTATGTATGACCCCCTCATCTTTATCCTGTTACATATGCCCCCATCATCTTTATCCTGGTATGTATGGCCCGCTCATCTTTATTCTGGTTTGTATGGCCCCCTCATCTTTATCCTGGTTTGTATGGCCCCCTCATCCTTATCCTAGTATGCATGGTCCCCGTAATCCCCATCATGCTGCACATATAAAAAAATAAATATATAAACACTCCTACTCACCTTTCTTCTCTCCTCCAGCGCTGACGCCTGTCTGCCCGCACTGATCTCCCCATGTGAGCCGCGCATGGCGTCACTGCCATGCGCGGCTCACAAGGAGAGATCAGCTGTCGGAAGTCACTGCTCCCCGCGCCGGGACTGTGTGCGCGGGGATCAGTGACTTCATGCTCCTTCATAGCCGGCACACAGCTTAGCCGCGCTGCGGCTCCTGCTGCTGCTGGGTTATCTCGTGTGCCCGCTTATTAAAGGGCATGAATATTCACCCCATCCCCACGCCCATGGACATGGAGAGAGGTTAAATATTCATGCCCTTTAACAGCGGGCACAGGCGATTCCGGCAGCAGCTGCGGCTACACTGTGTGCTGCTATTAAGGAGCATGAATATTCAGTGCTCCCCATGGGCGTGGGGAGCAGTGAATATTCATTTTCTTTAGCAGCGGGGACAGCGTAGGCTGCTGCCTCCTGTGCCCCGCTCCTCCACCGCTACAGCTCCCCCCAGCACAGTATATATACCCACCCCTCCCCAACATTCGGACTATAAGATGCACCCCCCATTTTCCTCCAAAATTTTGGAGGAAAAAAATGCGTCTTATAGTCTGAAAAATACGGTACTATTCATGGAGGGGATTAGAAATGCACAGGATAAGGCTTGTATAGGGCGCCAGTCACACAGATACATGTAGTGCAACATGCCAACTTGCTGCCTATTAGTGATGCCAAAGCTATTACAGAATTTCCCCAAAAATGAGCCCTAGCATGATTTTACAGGATTTTTGGAGGATGCTTGACATATAGGCCCTACTCCAAAAATAAACCTTAGTTAGTCAGGGCTGGCGTTAGGAGAGGGGAGCAACTGGGCAATTTATCAGGGCCCCTACTCTCTTTGGGGCTCCCTAAGCATTTCTATTCCAAGGCTGCTTAAGGACCTTTGGTGACATCATAGTCATGTGACCATAATGTCAGCAAAGGTTCTTGAACTGTGGGAGCCTAGAGTAACTGAAGAGTAGATAGACTGGTATGTAGGGGGGGAGACTGGACAATTTCTCTAGGTTCCCACTCTGAGGCCCTCAGCGTTTCTATTCCAAGGTTCAGACTACTTAAGGACCTTTGGAGAAATCACTGTCCTATGACCCTGATGTCACCAAAGGTCTTTTAACAGAGGAAGTCTAGAGGAGCTGAGACAGGCTGGTATGTATGTGCAGTGTGTGTGTCTGTGTATATTCTTGTGTATGTGCAATGTGTGTGATATGACATGATTATTATATATGGATAAATGAAGACATTCCCTGAAAATAAGCCCTAACCCATCTTTTTGAGCAAAAAATGATATAAGACCTTGTCTTATTTTCTGTAAAAGATGCTAGATCAGGCGGTCTGCCGAGCACTATATATGTGCACCCTACAAGAACAGACACATGGTTTCCACCAACACTACAAAAGCCTGGCTGCATCCTGCAAGGATGGAAAATTATGTAAGGTATTAGTTAATATTTTGACCAAAATATGTAAGCCTGCACCTACGTCAGGGGTCCTCATTGTCTTTCCAGCGAAAAGACAATATAACGTATTGGAAAACCAGATTTAACGCTGGCAGTAAAATGTTTTACCTCATAGAAAGAATAAGGCTGTGTGCCCACAATGTGTTTTTCAAGCATTTATGCTGCGGAATTTCCGCAGTATAAACGCTTCAAAAACGCTTGGTAATCCGCCCCCCATGGTCCCCAATGACAAGCCGCACTTTCAGTGGCCATGGTGCGTTTTTTTCCGCAGCGTTTATGCTGCGCTCAAAAATCTGCAGCATGTCCATTAATTTTGCGGAAGCGCGGCGTAATCGCCGCTATTGACTTGCATTGAGACGCATATAATCCGTGTCAGTACATTTGTACTCACGGATTATATGCGTTTCTATGTGCGGATGGTACCCAGGTCTGGAGTAGAGTAGACTCTCATCCAGACCTGGGTACCATAGAAACTGTAAAAAATAGAATTTAAAATAAAAAATAAGGTTTATACTCACCTTCCGATGTCTTCCCGGTGTTTTGTCTGCTACGTCCAGTGACTTGCAATGTTCGCGTGGTTGTGAAGGACCTGCCATGACGTCACTGAGTCATGTGACCAATCACATGGCTCAATGACGTCACCGCAGGTCCTTCACACCACCGCGAGCAGTGCAAGACACTGGACGGAGCAGACAAAACACCGGGAAGACATCGGAAGGAGAGTATAAACTTTATTTTTTTTTATTTTTCACCATTCTTATTCTCTTTTTTAACTAACTTGGTCACACTACTATAAATCCATGCCCGTTGCAACAAGGTGGACAAGTTGTCAAGCACTTTTCCAAGTGATGCTAAAATCGCTTGGAAAAGTACTTGATAACCCGCATGCAGAAATGCGCATGCAAAGATGCTTCACAAACGCTTCTACCTGGCGGGAAAAACGCATGTAAAATCCGCATGCGTTTTTCCTGCCAGGGAGAAGCGTAAAAAATATGCAGCATTTCTGCATCGTGGGCACATAGCCTCAGCCTCGATCCCATGCTGTCCTGTCTGTATACTTGCTTTTGCTTCATTCTCTGCCCAGGAGCTGTGGTTCCTGCACAGTCAGACAGCCATTACACAGTATACGATTATCTCCACACATTATATTTTTACACATCCAATTGTGGAACTTATTAATCCAATGTATGTTGATTAAAATGTACTTTAATATGACAACCCCTTTTGAACTTGGAGGGACCCTTTACTGCCGTGCAGCAATCATAAATGCCCAAAGGCAAAACCCTCTTGGGGAGGGGAGAATAAGTGAACATGTTTGTTGGTAATGCCTCAGTGTTGTTGGACACGTGCACTTATTGGCACTTGCAGTAATCGTTGTTTATGGCTACTTGTAGCATCTGCACAGTGGAAACCTACCTTACTTAAAGGGGTTGTCCGTACTTGGCCAGTGCCAGTCTCTTGAATGAAATTGGAAAACCCTATACTTACCTCCCACACCAGTGCCGTTCCAGCAGTGTTGGCGCCAGGTCTCTCGGTGCTCACGTGACAATATGAAATCTGCAGCCAATTGGGGGGTGTGATCGTCCACTCTGATGAAATAATAAAGGCAACAGCCGGCGACATAGTGTCATGTGAGTGCCAGGAGACCCGATGCCTAATATTGCTGAAAAGGCGCCAGTGCAGGAGGTGAGTATAAGCCTCTCTTATTTAACATGGAGAACTCAGGCATTTAGGATGGGGTTGTCCAAGTAGAACTCTTGTGTATATTATTTAGCCAAAATTAAAATGTACCAAATATCCACATGTGCAAATACCGTATATAAAGCCTTTTACTCCAAATTCCGTTATTTCTCCTCTGATCTCATCAGTGGCCGTTCATTCAAAGCCACAAATTGTTTGTCTATCCTGATATCTTGTGGAACAGCCTGGCCTCACATGGGTTCTCCTCCCTCTTATCTCGGACCCTCAGTATTGACACCCTCACTTTTTTCATGCCCCTACATCTTTATATTTAATGCGGAAAGACTACCAGGAAATGTAGTTTCTGATCACTTGAGTCTTTTCTAATGTGATCGGTTTCATTATACCCTTATACCATCCACAGCAGTATACGAAAAGGAGTGTAGGTGTGAGTTGTGCAGAGGTAGTGGCTGCACCCAGGCACTGATGCGGAAATCCCAGCTCCCCTCTGCCCATTACCGTTCACCAGTTTTATATGTGATGCATGGTGGTTCAGCAGACAGATTCTAGGGCAAAATAACTACTAAATAATGTCATGTTATAATGACAGATCTGTCACAAGCAGTTTTTCAAGTTGTAGAGCAATAACCTGAATCTCCCCAGTTGTTCTTTCATAACCATGTTCACCAGCATTCATAACCATAGTCACCAGCATTCATAACCATATTCACCAGCATTCATAATCATATTCACCAGCATTCATAACCATAGTCACCAGCATTCATAACCATATTCACCAGCATTCATAACCATATTCACCAGCATTCATAACCATATTCACCAGCATTCATAACCATATTCACCAGCATTCATAACCATATTCACCAGCATTCATAACCATAGTCACCAGCATTCATAACCATATTCACCAGCATTCATAACCATATTCACCAGCATTCATAACCATAGTCACCAGCATTCATAACCATATTCACCAGCATTCATAACCATAGTCACCAGCATTCATAACCATATTCACCAGCATTCATAACCATAGTCACCAGCATTGGCTGCAATTTCATGAAACCTCATTGTGCGCTAAGGGGATAATATATCATCTAGACATATTCAGAGATAAAGCTAAAATACAACACCAATAGCACAGTAATAATGGCGATCATTTATTGAAAGCAATGTAATATATAGAATTTTTTTATTTTTCCATGTATAATGTAGCCAGCAAGGGTGAGTCTATTTTAGCTTTTAATAATTATTTGCTAAAATAAAGTGGCTGACATTACAAATTATTGCCTAAATGGGCACAAAGCTGCCAGTCAGCGAGCAACACTGACCATAGCACTGGATAGGGGAAAGCTGTGGACCCCGTATAGCCAGGTTGACAATCGCACCAAGGACGGCTGTAGATGCCGCAGTTGTGTCCTGTAATTCATGCGTCACATCTCCCAACAAGGATTCCAGAGTTTGGATTTTATGACTTCACTTCTGAATCCACCTGGGGAACGTGGCACAGGGGCCTCATTGCTGCTTATGCTCCATCCCAGTTGGCACAGAGCAGACTGCCAGTGGTCACGTTGGCAGTGGAGCAGCAGCTTTCAGCCCTCTGTAAGTAGGTCAGATACATTGTGTGACTGCTTTGCCGCAGATCAGCACATATAGAGATGGAGGTAATAGGAAGATGTGGAAGAATGTTCTTCAGATTGGCAGGCCAGCCATGCTTGTTACTGATGACATGAAACATGATGATGTTGGCATTTTGAGTGCAGGTAGTAGGAGCTGATGGTACAGAAATAAATGAACTCCAGTAGATAGTCTTGCGTCAAGATACAGGAGGATTAGATGGTATGACGGTATTATGCTGTTTCTCCGCTTAGTGGTAAGTTGTGCTCCATGCTGGACCCACAAACGGGAAACTCGTGAAAATCCTCTGTTCTCTAGCAGGAATTGTCTCGTTCACGCCATCACTGCGCGGTGCTGGGATCTGCTGTCTCATGGTGACATACGGGTTCCTTCCTATAATAACTGGAGATGGCGCTTTTCCTGTCCTTATGTCTTTCCAGTTTATATTTGAAAAGAAGGGGTGCGTTCTGATTTTTCCATTAACCCCTAGCCGGACATAATGGTCTTTGCAGAGTAGTTTGGACATAATGTCCATAGCATCGTGGTCAGTGAGGTTTTCATATGATGGTTCTTCGTACAAGACATTATTCACAATCTCTTCAGTGGTGTCTCCTGGAAATGGTGAGTCTTGGAAAATCATGTCGTACAATATGACTCCAAAGGCGAACCAGTCCACACCTTCATCATAAGCGTCTCCCATGATCATTTCTGGGGCGCCATACCCAGGTGTTCCACTGAAATCTCTGGCATTAAATCTCTTATCAAACTCGTATAGAGATAGTCCAAAATCAGTAATCTTTATGTGGCCGTCACCAGTCAGCAGGATGTTATCCGGTTTTAAGTCCCGGTGAATGATGTCATTGCTGTGCAGGAATTGTAGGCCACAAACGATTTCTGCTCCTATAAATCTTACAGGTTCCTTCAGGGGAATGGTACTATATATATAGTGAAGCAGATCCCCTCCACTGGCCAGCTCGGTGACAAAATACGCATGGTTTTCCGTATGAAACGCGGCATGGCAATGGGTTAGGAATCTGCTGTTGTGGCTAAGCTTCAGGACATGGTGTTCTACAAGGCATTCAGGGAAGGAGATTAGGCTTTCTTTCTTAATGATTTTAAGGGCCACACTTTCTTTCCTTATTTTATCAGTGGCCAGCATAACCTTCCCATAACTCCCTTGTCCAAGTATGCCATGGCAGATAAACTTATCCCTGGTGAGAGGGACAGTGGTACTGGGGCCACTACATTCACCTGAGATGTCATCTTGACTGGTGGCTGGATCTTCATGATGTTTCCTTTTTCTCCCAGTTCTCTTCTCTTCTGCTGCACTTTCATTACCTTTCAGGTTAATGATCCTGGTTGGACCCAAAGTACTCAGTTTTTTTAGATTATCAGCTCGATTTGTGATGTATCCCACAAGCTTTTCACATCTGTTTTGTACAGTATCTAGGAAGGAAATATTCTGGGTTCCCTCATTGACAGGTAATACCTGACCAACCTGCCCAGATTTCTTGGAATCCATCTTCCTTATCTTTGCTGGAGGTTCCTGGTTATTTCCAGTGTCTTCTCCATCTGGTGTTTCTTTCCTTTTTCTCTTTCTATTCCCTGTAAAGTCCATGTTGCATCAGGCAACAACAGGGCAATTATCCAAAAACGTATGTAAAATTATCAGAGAATGCAATCCACACGTATATTGTAGTCAAAGCCAACTACAACTAAAGCTCAATGGCTGCAGTCAGTTGTTTATGGAACTTTGTGGAATGTGATGTCACTGTGCCGGTGATGTCACACTCACTGTGATGTCAGCAGATGCATGCGAGTGTTCCATCTCTGCTGAACGTGAAAGTCTCAGAAGGGGCGGGGCTTAGTCACCATTGACTATAATGGAGTCTGTTGAGTGGGTAGTATTTAGTGACCTGAAGCTGGAAATCAGTGGGATAAATGACATCAGGATTCAGGAATAAGTTACAGTAGTTTTATATTTGTTTTAATTTATTTTATACAAAAAAAGAGCATGGACCGCACCTCCAAAAAAATCATACATTGATCTAATGCCTCTCAGCAAAAATATACATAACTGAACATGAGGTTCTTAGTTTAACATTCTGATCAGACTGTATGAAGCCCACTGCCACGTCACGGCAAACCTCGTAGTGGGTCCTAACATTTCCTGCCTAAAAGGAGCGGCGCCATGTGCCAACCACCGCTACAGTGAGAATGCACCAGCAGGGCGGGCGGCCTGGTGCCTCACAGCATCCATGCTTCAAGACCGAGTCCCCATGACTCCAGGCCGCGGCGCCCCACAAGCACAAAACCACAGCAACAATGGCTGACACATTGCACCAACACTACATGAAAGGAGCATTGTGACTCACCTTCCTCAAGCTCTCAAGTGAGAGCAAAATAGGCTAGACCCTCTTTGCAGACTCCTGCTAATTAAAATTGCCTGTGCCAAATGGGATGAGTGCTGGTCCAAGAAAGGGAAAAGAATAAGCTGGTTCATTGACGTGGCAGTGGGCTTCACACAGTCTGATCAGAATGTTAAGCTAAGAACCTCATGTTCAGTAATATGTATTTTTGCTGAGAGGCATTAGATCAAATGTATGATTTTTGGAGGTGCGGTCCATGCTCTTTTTTTTTTGTATTATTTATTTTATGTTACATTATTTTGTGTAGGGCTGTGATGATATACATTTTTCAGTTCTTTTGTGTAAAATTTAAAGGAAAGTGTGTTAACCACTTCCTGACTGCCCACTGCACATAAACGTCCGCGCTTGCTGGGCTCTGTACATCGCAGATGTTTATGAACGGTCGGTGGTCTTGTAGCGCTCAGGGCCCCAGGGTCCTGCACCCTGCGATTCCTGTGCAGAGCGATAGCTCTAACAGGTGACATCCTCGAGACTGGATTGGATCAGGTTCCAATAAAGTTAACCCTTTGCTTTCTTCTACAACCCCTGGCAAAAATGATGGAATCACCGGGCTCGGATGATGTTCATTCAGTTGTTTAATGTTGTTGAAAAAAAGCAGATTACAGACATGGCACAAAACTAAAGTCATTTCAAATGGCAACTTTAGGGCTTTAAGAAACAGTAAAAGAAATCAAGATTAAAAATGTGGTTCTCAGTAAGGGTAATTTTTTTCAGACCAAGCAGAGGGAAAAAATTATGGAATCACTTAATTCTGAGGAAAAAATTATGGAATCACCCTGTAAGTTTTGGAAATTAAAATTAACACCTGCATCAAATTAGATCTGCTTTTTTAGTCTGCATCTAAAAAGGAGTGATCATACCTTGGAGAGCTGTTGCACTCAGTGGACTGACATGAATCATGGCTCCAACACGAGAGATGTCAATTGAAACAAAGGAGATGATTATCATACTTTTAAAAGAAGGTAAAAATCATCACGCAATGTTGCAAAAGATGTTGGTTGTTCACAGTCAGCTGTGTCTAAAATCTGGACCAAATAGAAACATGGGAAGGTTGTTAAAGGCAAACATACTGGTAGACCAAGGAAGACATCAAAGCGTCAAGACCGGAAACTTAAAGCAATATGTCTCCAAAACAGGAAATGCACAACAAAACAAATGAGGAACGAATAGGAGGAAACTGGAGTCAATGTCTGTGACTGAACTGTAAGAAACCGCCTAAAGGAAATGAGATTTACATACAGAAAAGCTAAACATAAGCCATCATTAACACCTAAACAGAAAAAAACAAGGTTACAATGGGCTAAGGAAAAGCAATCGTGGACTGTGGATGACTGGATGAAAGTCATATTCAGTGATGAATCGCGAATCTGCATTGGGCAAGGTGATGATGCTGGAACTTTTGTTTGGTGCCGTTCTAATGAGATTTATAAAGATGACTGCATGAAGAGAACATGCAAATTTTCACAGTCATTGATGATATGGGGCTGCATGTCAGGTAAAGGCACTGGGGAAATGGCTGTCATTACATCTTTAATAAATGCCCAAGTTTACATTGATATTTTGGTCAGTTTTCTTATCCCATCAATTGAAAGGAGGTTTGCGGATGATAACATAATTTTTCAAAATGATTATGCATCCTGCCATAGAGCAAAAACTGTGAAAACATTCCTTGAAAAGAAGACACATAAGGTCAATGTCATGGCCTGCAAATAGTCCGGATCTCAATCCAATTGAAAATCTTTGGAAGTTGAAGAAAATGGTCCATGACAGGGCTCCAACCTGCAAAGCTGATCTGGCAACAGCAATCAGAGAAAATTGGAGCCAGATTGATAAAGAGTACTGTTTGTCACTCATTAAGTCCCTGCCTCAGAGACTGCTTTAAAGCCAGAGGTGGTGCAACAAAATGCTAGTGATGTATTGGAGTGTTCTTTTGTGTGTTTGTTTTTCATGATTCCATATTTTTTTCCTCAGAATTGAGTGATACCATAATTTTTTCCCTCTGCTTGGTCTGAAAAAAATTACCCTGACTGAGTGCCACATTTTTTATCTTAATTTCTTTTTGTGTTTCTTAAAGCCCTAAAGTTGCCATTTGGAATGACTGACTTTAGTTTTGTGCCATGTCTGTGATCTGATTTTTTTCAACAGCATTAAACAACTGAATGAACATCCTCCGAGCCTGGTGATTCCATAATTTTTGCCAGGGGTTATAGATGCTGTGATCCATAGCGATCACGGCACATAGAAGAGAGGGAGAGGCAGTTGTGCACTCACCTTTGACGGCCTCCGAGATAAGGTCTGACGTGGTCATGGCAGCCGGAGATCACATGATGACCTCCGAGGCTGCCAGGTACGGTGGCCTGTTAGCCATCAACTGAGTCTAACAGGAGATCTACCAGTGTAAAACTGACATCCGGTCTCATGCAATGCAATACATGTGTATTGCATTGCATGAGACCTGTGATGATAAAAATATTCCCATAGCGGGACTAAGTGAGAAAGTTAAAAACAGAAAGTTTAAAAATTGGGTCACTTGAGGGGGATTCAGCTCTTCTAGTGCTTAAGGGCTCTGTATACGTAGTCCGCAAACTATTCTACAATAATTTGTTCTCCAAAAGCGAAATAGTGCTCCTTCCCTCCCGGGTGTCGCCATGTGCCTAAGCAGTACTGTAAAGCCACTTATGGGATATTGCCACGTTCAGCAGAAATTGTGTGATACATTTCGGCACCATTTTTACCCATTGCCTTGTGTGAAAATGTAAAATCTGAGGCTAAAACTAATTTTTTTTGTGATAAAAATATAATTATTTTTTTCTTCGCTGCCCAATGGTATAAATTTCTGAGAGTCATATATGGTGTCAGTTTGATCACTGCATCCGTAGAGGAATTCATTGAGAGGTGTAGTTTGTAAAATGGGGTCACTTATGGGGGTTTCCTGCTGCTTTAGGACCTCAGTCTCTCCCAGTGGGTCATGGCACCTGCAAACCACAACAGTAAAATCTGCACTATAATATGACAATTTTTCCCTTCTGAGCTTTGCACTGTGCCTGAAAAGTAGGCTTCCAGTATCCATTGTTTCAGATGCTGCACATCTCGTATCTTGATGGTCTGGTGTGGTATATGGGGTACAAAGATAGTGGGGCCATTCTTCATCAATGGAAACCTCAGTGCCACTGGATATCTGAAATTGCTGCATGATGATGAGTTGCCCTCTTTATGCACTGAAGATGGCACGTTCCCTGAGTTTTTCCAACAAGATGGTGCACCACCACATTATGGGTGTCAGGTCTGAGCATTCCTACATGAACAGTTTCCTGGAAAGTGGATTGGTTGTCGTGGGCCAGTTGAATGGCCACCAAGGTCTCCCGATCTGGCCCTTTTAGACTGTTATCTTTGTGGTCATCAATACAATTGTCTATGCTGTGAAGATACGAGATGTGCAGCATCTGAAACAACGGATACTGGAAGCCTGTGCTAGCATTTCTTCTGCAGTGTTGCTATCAGTGTGTCAAGAGTGGAAGAAGAGGGTTGCATTGACAATCCAACACAATGGGCAGCACTCTGAACACATTTTATAAGTGGTCATAAACTTGTAAAAACTCATGAAAGAATAAAGTTAAGTTAAAACCAAGCACACCATTGTTTTTCTTATGAAATTCTCAATACGTTTGATGTGTCACATGACCTTCTTCTCATTGAAAAAAATAAAGTTGGATCCAAAATGGCCGACTTCAAAATGGCCACCATGGTCACCACCCATCTGGAAAAGTTTCCCCCTTCCCTTATACTAATGTGCCACAAACAGGAAGTTGATATCACCAACCATTCCCATTTTATTTAGGTGTATCCATATAAATGGCCCACCCTGTAGTTTTAATCCTTCTAACTTCCTAACCAAAAAAAATTGTTTAAAAAATTGTGCGGATGTTAAATAACTATTTTGTGTGACCTAACTCTCTGGTTTAAGGGCATAAAAATTAAAAGTTTAAAAATTGCAAAATTTTCCCAATTTTGCCAGATTTCTGATATTTTAAAAAATAATCGAGTTACCGTATTTTTCGGACTATAAAGTGCACCAGACCATGAACATAAGACACACCTACCTGGGTTTTAGAGACTGAAAATAGAAAAGAAAGTTTAAGCAAAAAATGTGGTCATGATGCTCTGTTAAGGGGGATGGGGTCTGCCGCTCACACTGTTAAGGGGTAATGTCCCCCAATTCTGTACTAATATCCCCCATCCTAGTAAATATGCCTCCCTCCTTCCTGGTATACATGGCCCTCATCCCCATCCTGGTATGCATGGCACCCCTCATCCCCATCCTGGAATGCATGGCACCCCTTATCCCCATCCTGGTATGCATGGCACCCCTTATCCCCATCCTGGTATGCATGGCACCCCTCATCCCCATCCTGGTATGCATGGCACCCCTCCATCCCGGTATGCATGGCACCCCTCCATCCCGGTATGCATGGTACCCCTCCATCCCGGTATGCATGGCACCCCTCCATCCCGATATGCATGGCACCTCTCCATCCCGATATGCATGGCACCTCTCCATCCCGATATGCATGGCACCCCTCCATCCCGATATGCATGGCACCCCTCCATCCCGATATGCATGGCACCTCTCCATCCCGATATGCATGGCACCCCTCCATCCCGGTATGTATGGCACCTCTCCACCCTAAAATTTTGGAGGAAAAAAGTTTCTTATAATCCGAAAAATACGGTATATCTAGAAAAAAAATTACTACTATCATGAAGTACAATATGTCACAAAAAACAATCTCCGAACCACTGGGATATGTTGAAGCGTTTCAGAGTTATTACCTCAAAAAGTGACGCTGGTCAGAATTGAAAAAAATCGGCCTGATCACAAAGGCAAAAACTGGCTCTGGCGCGAAAGGGTTAAATCTATAAGTTTAAAAAATATCTATTTCTGCTCTTTTTATTAAAAACACAAAATTCTACTGTGGAAGGGCTAAGAAAATGTACTTGTGAACAAATCTTTTGCAAATTATCCAGATATCAAGAGTTTCCAAAAGGTAATTCTGCCCAACTATGGTACATTGGGTAGTAAGAAAAGGGGAGTCAGTGTTTCGCAGGTCTATATTACAGCTCCACAGGGTTTATTACCCCTCTCCCAGGACCTTGTAAGGTGAGGCTCCATAGCTAAGCTACAGTATGGAGATTGGTGACCCCATATCTGGGCAGATGAGTTCATTACAGCTTCACACAGATCTTTACCCGGCGTTTCTAAGCTTCTGAGTAGCAACCTGACTAGTAATATTATTATACAAGATTTGATCATTTATGAATGACTGGCCGGGCAGATCTGGCATTCTGCAGACTGGAAAAGCTGGAGAACAACCATTATATAAAATATGAAAAAATAGAAAATATTAGCAATGTTCTATAATGGTTAATTTTTACATAACACTGGTTCAATTCACTTGATATTAACCCGTTCATGATCTTGTGATTTTCTATCTTTGCACTTTAGTTTTTTTTCTCCTCTTTTTTCCAGAGCCATAACTTTTATATTTTTTCAATATAACCAAGGGCTTGTTTTTTGCAGGACAAGTTGTACTTTTGAATGACACCATTTTTTTGAAGTGCTACTTTAGTGAAGTAAAAATAATAAATTTAGGATTTTTTATCTTCGTTATTTTTTTATAGACTTTACATTTATCATATTGCGGGCTACAATTAAGATAGAGATGGGAGAGGCAGCATTTTGTTCAGAATTGTACAGGCTTTAATTCGACATGTCTTAACCAAGTTTGTTATTTTGTTTTCGAGGAGTCAAATTCTAAATTTTGATGGGCGATTTCGGGAAAACTGTGTTTTGTAAAAAAATAAATAAAAAAAATGCGTATGTGTTACTTGTGTTATTGGTTACATTCCTTCAGGGATTCAAGTTGGTATTTCTGTAGGATCATATTTTGTTGTGTGATTTTCTAAATACAGTCTCATCCTAGTCATAGGTTTAATGCTAAACTAAAAGAATCAATATTTTAACACCTTTTTAATATACAGTTATACATGTAACAACTTTTTTATTATTATTACTTCACTAGACATTTCCTTTTTCCAGTTTAAAAAAAAAATGAAAAAAATACAGTAAAATCGTCCAGCGATAAAATAAAACATTATGAATTAGTCTGAACAATTAATAGTACGTCTTTACACTGATCTTTTCTCAATAATTTGTTCTCCCTTCTGGGTGAAATGTAATCTTGTCCACAATCTCTTACTAACAATGGCCGTTTCCTTTTGTGTCAGTATGTACGCCTGTTATGGGGTTTGGGTCCACTTGTGTTAATATCTGATTTTTGGTTACTTTCAAAATGTCTGCTTTCTTGGATACACAAAGGATGGTGATGGACCAGAAGGTGCAGAAAAATGGCTTTACTTCTTCATTGTCCTAGTCTTTGGAGAGTCCATTAGCCAGCAGCCACCAGTGCTGATCATACTCACAGGTCACATATCCAGTTATATCATCCATCGCCAATCTTGTGCCACCTTCAATCACTTCATGGACTTCACTGTCATTTCTGGATGAAAAAAGCCTTGTTTATATTTTTGTTTCACTACATGGAATTAAAGTGTGGTATTGCTTAGTTCCTTTGATGGGTTCTGCTTTTTGTAACCAATGTTTTAACAAACTTTCCTCTTCTTCTTAGTCCTGGTTTGTACAGTACGTGAACTGGATGTTAGGAATATTTTTCTCACTCAGTTGGAAAAGTTGCATGGGTGTTAAAATTTGGTCTGAATGTGGTCTATGGAGGCTAGCTTGAGCTGCTAGACATTTCACCGTGCCTCCTAAACCATCACATACACCTTTTGCCAGGAGCTGAATGGCAAAAAAGTGCCATTCAGCTTTCACTCCAAAATGTTTCTTGTGATGGCATACAATTATAAGGTTTCTCCTATTTTTATACTGTGCAGAAGAGTCATCCGAGGAGTAGTAGACCTTGCTCAAACTTGTTAGGATGTCAGTTTTATCACTGAAATCAAATTTTTTTGGAACAAATGAACAGCTGTTGAATCGTGAAGTAAGCACTCAGACATAAAATACATAAGTGTAGTTCTGATATCTGACTGTAAGCAGAGTCGGCTTATTAGTAATAAGTTATTACTATTCAGCTAAGCAGACAACAGACCGGATGCTGCACTTATCGCACAGGGCGCTGAGGGAGACATTGCACGGACCAGCCCCTGAAACCAGCATCACTGATGGGCGGCAAACAAAGCAGGGGAGAGTAGGGATGTCCCAGTCCCCTCCTTTTCGATGATCTTCGTTTCAGTGTGGAAAGGGAAGTGACAGCAGTTTCCACATTTTTGGGTTCACTGTTAAGCCCACGGCTGTGTGCAAATCCACTACTGATTGTACCTGGGACAAGTTGGTATGCCACTTGGCACTAAAGGTAATATCATCCAAATACACCGATACATACTTCTGATAAGGCTCTAACACTATGTCCATCAGCCTCTGGAACATGGCCGAGGCTGCATGTAACCCAAAAGGCAAGACGACCTAGTGATAGAGACCCTCCGGCGTTATGAAGGCTGACTCTGTCCGAGGCACCTGCCAGTAACCCGTGGTGAAGTACTGGGCCTGCCCCAGTCTCTCAATCAGCTCGTCCACCCAGGACATTGAATAAAGGTCAAATTTCAACACTTTATTACATTTTCAGAAGTCGTTACAAAATCATAACGATCCGTCCAGCTTCAGAACCAGTTACAATGGGGCTAGCCCGCTCCCTCCTGGACTCCTCGATAACTCCTAGCTGGAGCATTTGTTTTTCCTCAGCTGCAATGGCTTGTGTCTGGGCCTCTGTCACACGGTACGGTTTCATTCGTACCCTTACCTGAGGCTCTGTGACAATGTTATGTTGGATCACAGATGTTCGGCCAAGCAGTTCCGAAAATACATCCGTACTCTGCAGCACCAATTTCTGAGTCTCCCGTCGCTTCTGTTTAGAGAGTGTGTCACTTATATTTACCTCTCCCCTGGCCATTGTCGGAGGGTCCCCAGACGATACGACCGGAGTCGCATCCGTAATCATACATTCCCAGTCTTTCCTTGCTTATAGCAAATTTACGTGATATAGCTGTTTGGGTTTTCTCTTCCCAGGTTGATATACTCTCTAATTCATCTCCCCAACCTCTTCCCGGACTTCATATGGCCCTTGCCACTTGGCCATGAGCTTACTTTCTGCTGGGGGCACTAAGACTAATACCTGATCCCCTTGGACATTGACCATGCCAGGGGTGCAACAAAGTGCCATTAGTTGCATAAGGATTAAAAGTGAATTTAGGCTGTGTACCCACGATGTGTTTTTCAAGCGTTTTTGCTGCGGAATTTTCCGCAGCGTAAACGCTTGGGAAACGCATGGTAAGCCTTCTGCCATGGTCCCCTATGCAATTCCGCACTTTCAATGCCCATGCTGCGGATTTTTCCGCAGCGTTTATGCTGCTCTCAAAAATCCGCAGCATGTCCATTAATTTTGCAGAAGCGCTGCGTTTTCGCCGCCATTGACTTGCATTAGAACGCGCCAATTCTGCAAGACTGCTTCTGTACATGCGTAATTGGCGCGTTGTAATGTGCGGATGGTACCCGAGTGTGGAGAAGAGAAGACTCTCATCCACACCCAGGTACCATAGAAACTGTAAAAAAAAAGAATAAAATAAAAAATAAAGATTATATTCACCTACCGACAGCCCCCGGTCTCCTTCCCTGTGCTTGCCAGCAGACTGAAGGACCTGCGCTGACGTCACAGTCATGTGACAGCAGGTCTTTCAGTGCAGTGTCCCGCGATCAGCTGGCAGCCAGGAAGGAGCGCAGCAACACACGCCGGGCCATCGGAAGGTAAGTATCCAGGTTTATTTTTTTATTGTTAACCACTCTAAAGGTCACGCTATATAAATCCATGCTGTTTGCATGGATTTATATAGTGTGACCTAGTTGTCAAGCACTTTGCAAGTGATGCTAAAATCGCTTTGAAAGCGCTTGTCAATCCGCATGCGGAAATGCATGTGAATCCGCATGTATTACGCAGGAAAAACGCATGTACAATCCGCATGCGTTTTTTCTGCCAGGGAGATGCAGAAATGCTGCAGAAATTTTCTGCTTCATTTCTGCATTGTGGGCACATAGCCTTTATGTAAATCATTAAGGCTGTGTGCCCACGTTGCGTTTTTCAAGCGTATATGCTGCGGAATTTCCGCAGCGTAAACGCTTGAAAAACGCATGTATATCCGCACCCCATGGTCCCCAATGGCATTCCGCAATGTCAATGCCCATGCTGCGGATTTTTCCGCAGCGTATATGCTGCAGTCAAAAATCCGCAGCATGTTCATTAATTTTGCGGAAGCGCAGCGGAATCAATGTGCGGATGGTACCCAAGTCTGGCGGAGAGGAGACTCTCATCCAGACCTGGGTACCAAAGAACCTGTAAAAAAAAGAATAAAATAAAGTTTATACTTATCTTCTGATGTTTTCCCTCCGTCGCGCTGTTGTCTGAAGGACCTGCCACGTCATTGAGTCATGTGACCCACCACATGACTCAATGACGTCACCGCAGGTCCTGCACACAACAGCGTGAGCCGCTCAAGACTCCGGACGGGGCAGAGGATGCATCAGAAGGTGAGTATAAAGTTTATTTTTTTATTTTTTACCATTCTGAACAAGTTGTCAAGCACTTTTCCAAGTGATGCTTGGAGAAGTGCTTGATAACCCGCATGCGGAAATGCATGCAAAGACGCCTCACAAACGCTTCTACCTGGCGGGAAAACCGCATGTAATATCCGCATGCGATTTTTCCGCCAGGGAGAAGCGTAAAAAATATGCTTCAGGTCCGCAACGTGGGCACATAGCCTAAGTAGCTGAATTTCCATTTTGGGTTAACAAACTCCTTTTGAGAGATTCCTTGCAGTTACTTTGCATGTTGATTCACTTTGTAAGGACACACGTGCACACATTTCAGATTTTGTCACCTTTTTTCTGTGCAGATTTGTCACAAAACCTAAAGGGTTTCCCAATGCCAGGAAAGTGACTGAGAATCCTGACGTCTCCTGCACATGTTACTTATTTGTGACTTGCAGGTTTGGTGAAGATATAATTCTGCAGGATGTCAATTCTGTCAGCGTTTTTGCTGCAGATTTCACCCACACTGATGAGTGGGGAAAAATCTGCACCTATTTACAGCATTTTCCAGACAAGAGATGCAGAAATATTGCAGAAACCAAAAGCTTAATGTGTGCACACAGCCTAATAGACGTCATTACTAGTGTTGAGCGAGCATGCTCGTTACTCGCCCGAGCATCTCACTACTCGGGATGTTCGGCGAGCACCGAGCATTTCCGGGTTACTCGGGCGGGAGCTCGGGTCTCCGCCCTGCATGTTTGGCGCTCTTTACAGAGCCAATGAACATGCAGGGATTGCCAGCCAGTCACTGTAATGCCGCAGCCATGCTGTTTGTGGGCATTACAGTGATTGGCTGGCCGCCCAGCGTCACCACGAGTATTTAAAACCGGGCGCCGCCATCTTGGACCCAGTCGCCCGGGATCACACAGTGTAGGGAAAGTACTGCTGATTTAGGGAGAGATATATACTGCGAAATAGTTAGTGTAGGGTCTGTAAAAGCTGCCAGATCAAACAAACCATCCTCAGGACTAATATCCATCCCAGATATCAGGCAGGCAGGCAGGCAGGCAGGCTGTATAGGAAACGCAGTGGTTATACCAGCAAACGCTGCATTACAGTCCTGTGTGCTCCTGCTGCTCAAATTGCTAGACTTAGCTCCAGGTTTCGGGGGCCAGGAAAAATCCTTTTTTTTTCATCTAAATCCTCTTTTTTTCTCCGCTAGAAGTGGTGGAAGAGAAGATCCCATGTAGCGATGCCCAAATATTTGAACAGCCATGGCCACAGGAAGGCGACGCTGGCAATTTGTCAAAAGAGGTGGACGATGACGAGACACAATTGCCACGAAGTGAGGAGGATCGTGGTGCGGAAGTGGAAGAGGAGGACATGGTGGATGATCTAGTAACTGACCCAAGATGGCAGGAGGACACGCAGAGCGAGGCCAGCAGCACACAGGGGGAGGGAGGCAGAGTACCCCAACAGACAGGAAGAAGCAGTGTGGTGGCTGCACACAGAAGGCGGGCAACCGTTCCCCGTAACACTAACACGAGGGACTTTGCCAGTACAACCGGTAGGTCTTCCAGAGTCTGGAATTTTTTTAAAGACTCTGCTGATAACCCCAAAAAGGCCATTTGTACCACCTGCCATGCCAGCGCCAGCAGGGGTGACAAAAGTACCAGCCTGACCACCACCAACATGATCAGGCACATGTCAGCAAAGCACCCGACTTTGTGGGGCGAACCCCAGGGTCCACGACCAGTGTCAGCGGGTGTCACCACTGCTTTTTCCGCCGTTGTGCGTGTAAGAGAACCCCCTGTTGTGCGTGCAAGGTAATCCCCTGTCCATACTGCATGCAAAGATGCCCCCTCCTCTCAGTCTTCACTTGTTATGGCAGTTTCTCAAGAAACCGCATCAACGTCCACGTGCCACCGCAGCGTTCAATTGTCTTTATCCCAGACCTTTGAACGAAAGTGCAAATTCGCAGCCAACGCCCCACAGGCCACAGTCCCAAATTCGCACATTTCACGACTACTTGCGTTGGAAATGCTGCCTTTTAGGTTGGTGGAGACAGAATCTTTCCGCAACCTTGTGGCGGTGGCCGTCCCTCGGTACTCGGTCCCCAGCCGACACTATTTTGCCCGGTGTGCCATCCCCGCACTACTCAAGCATGTGTCCCAAAACATCTGCCGTGCCCTCAACAACGCAGTTACTGGGAGAGTCCACCTGACAACGGACACGTGGACAAGGGCTTGTGGCCAGGGACGGTGCATCTCCCTGACTGCACACTGGGTAAACATAGTGGAAGCCGGGACCCAGTCGGACCTTGGAACGGAACACATCCTCCCCACACCGAGGATTGCGGGCCCTATGTCAGTCAGAGTTGCCCCCACAGTGTACTGCTCCTGATGATCATCCTCCTCATGTTCAGCCTCCATCTCAGATATCACCGCATCAGTTACAAGCTGGAAGCACTGCAGTACTGCCTCCGCCAAGCAGCAACAGGCTGTGCTGAAACTCATAAGCTTAGGTGATAAACCTCACAGTTGTGGACAGCTGTGAAAGAGCAGGCAGATCTGTGGCTGAGACCGCTGAACCTACATCCTGGCATGGTCGTGTGTGACAATGGCCGTATCCTGGTGGCGGCTCTGAGGCGAGGCGAAATCACACCCGTACCATGCCTGGCTCATGTGCTTAAGCTCGTGGTTCAGCGGTTTCTTAAATCGTACCCCGAGTTGCCAGATCTGCTCGTCGAAGTACGCCGCCTGTCAGCTCATTTTTGGAAGTCAGCTACAGCTTCCGCCGCCCTTGCTGTGTTGCAGCAGCGTTTGCAGCTTCCGTCACACCGACTTGTGTGTGATGTCCCCACACGTTGGAACTCTATCCTCCACATGTTGCAAAGGATTTGTGAGCAGAAGAGCAGTTGTAGAGTACCAGCTGCAACAAGGCCGTCGATATTCAGGTCAGACTCCACACATAAGACCTCAGGAGTGGACCTGGATGTCTGACATATGTACCATCCTGACAAACTTTGAGGAGTCCACCAAGATGGTGAGTGGCGATGACGCCATCATTAGCGTCAGCATCCCACTTGTCTGTCTTTTGCAACGCTCTCTGCAGATAATTAAAGAGGAGGCATTGCAGCCAGAGTATTATGAGATGGATCAAGAAGCCGTAGCGGGCGATTACACCCAGCCCAGCCTCATCTCATCCCAATGTGCATTGGGGGACAATGAGGGAGAGGAGGAGGAGGAAGAAGAACAGGAGCTGGTATCATGTTCTTTAGACGGTAGTACCTGTACAACTGTCATATCATCGGTTTAGCGTGGGTGGCCTGAGGACGGGGAGGAGGAGGAGGAGAAGAGCATGGTCAGTCGTGATCTTGTTGAGCACACGGAAGTCTTGCCCGTTACCAGTCTGGCACGCATGGCTGACTTTATGTTACGCTGCCTTAACCGTGACCCTCGCGTTGTCAAAATGTTGGGTGACAGTCATTACTGGTTGGTGACACTTTTAGACCCCCGCTACAAGGAGAACTTTCACTCTCTTATTCCTGAGGTGAAGAGGTCTACAAAAATGGGGCAGTACCAGAAGGCTCTTGCTGCAGAACTGTTAAAAAATTCCCATCTGAACACGCTAGCGGCAGAGGTCACAGCTGGTTGCCCAACCAAGGCGTACAGGCGAGCGAGACGCAACTCCAATCCAGCAGAGGCAGGGGAACGCTGTCAACGTTCTGGGATAGTTTTCTGAGACCCGCCCAATTTACAGGCCCTGAGGCTCGGGGCACTCTCACAAGGAGTGGAAAGTTTCAAAAGATGGTGAGGGGGAGTACCTTGCCGACCGTACCAGCGTCCTCCGTGATTCCTCTGTGCCTTTTAATTATTGGGTATCCAAGCTGGACACTTGGAATGAACTTTCTCTGTATGCCTTGGAGGTTCTGGCCTTCCCTGCCGCTAGCATGTTATCGGAGCGTGTTTTTAGTGCCGCTGGGGGAATTATAACTGATAAGCGCACTCGCCTGTCAACTGACAATGCTGACCCTTATCAAAATGAACAAGGGCTGGATTGGGCCAGACTTCTCATCATCACCAAATGACAGCAGGGTAACATAAAGTCAAATCCACTGTGTTATTTCGGGAGGTGTATTCCCATGCACCGCTTCACACCCACACATGGGGGTATACGCTTCCTTATTTCGGCTGTATTTTGCTCTTCTCCTTATCCTCAGCCTCCATCACCACTATACCACCAGGGTGACCTTGGTCCATGTTGCCAGCATTACAAGTTCCTCCGTCCTAATTTTTGGCAGCTTTTGCTTGGAAGGCATAGGCGCAGACTATGGGAGACCCACTCCCTAATTATGGGTATAAGGTTTTTAATATGCTGTACTGCATGGCTCTTGTAAGGGGCATTAAAACCGTCTTGTTAAGCTACTGCGACCTCCACCACTCTTCCAAGGGGCATTAAAACCGTCTTGTTAAACCACCCTGTACTCCACAGCTCTTCCAAGAAGCATTGAAATGTTGTTTTTAATTACCTCTAATCTCCACGACTCTTCCAACGGGCATTGCATTTCCTCCTAATATTAGTCAGCTTTTGCTTTTCAATGCATAGGCAAAAACTAAGGGAGACTCGCTCTCCAATAATGGGTAGAAGGTTTTTAGTACGCTGTAATCCACGCCTGTTTCAAGGGGCATTGCAGTTCCTCATAATTTTTGGAAAGCCTTCCATTCACTGCTTAGGCCAACAGTGTACGGGAGACCCAGTTGCTATAAATGGAAAAAAACGGTTTAATTAAGGTCCTCTGACCTCCATGTCACTTCCAAGGGGCAATGGAGTGCCTCGAAATTTTTGGTAGGCATTGCACTCACTGTATGCCCTATAACTGTGTAGCTGAACCGCTCCTTTTGGTACAGAAACATATCCTACAAAACATGTGTGGTTGACTGGCCTGATATTGATGTGAATGGTCCCTGTTCATTCTGCTCTTTCTCCTTTGCCACCACCTCATCCATCATTCATCACCTGAAGCTTTGTTTTAACGGGAGTCATAGTAGCAGGAAAACATCCAGCAATCTACGGAGGAGGTAGGATATGCGCCAAAACGCTGACCACCTCAGGCCTAGCTGCTACTACATACATGTGCTTGCATTCCAAGGAACAGAAAGCTAAGGAGATGGATGGCCTCATGATCATGAATAATTTATTCGTTGTATAGGAGGCCGACCACTGCTGCTGTCTACCTTCTGAACCTTGTTTTGAAGCCTGATTGACCCAGGACGCGCAATCCTCTATGTCTGGAGGACGTGTTGCATCCCAGTGTCCAACGGTGTCCCGGCTTCCACAATATTAACCCAGGGTGAAGGCGTCAGTGAGATGGACCATCCCTGGCCACATTCACAAGGACTTGCACGGGGATAGTTGCAAGTCTGCATCTTCTGATGCGGCAAGGATCACTTCAGATGGGCACACTTTTAGGCAGTGACCTGGGTGTCAGAGATGCTTCCAGAGGTCTTCCCCATGCTGTTCCCATGTCTTTTTAGCACTGTATGCATGTGTCATACAGCACATGGCCAGATAAGGTTGTAAAATGTTAAAATTACATTTCCCGGTGAATGCATTGGTCACGGTTGAAAGCAATACAAAAGTGCAAAAACGCTTAAACAATGCTACTTGTGAACATAGCCCAAGGTGTGCAGGAATATTTTTGTTTTTGGTTATTTATTTTACCTTATACACAAGGCTTTACCCTGGAAAGGAAGTTCCTTAACATATTTCACAGGAAAACCGTTTCAGTTTCGTTTTTGAACGTTTTATTGTGAGCCCGTAAAAGTGGCTTAAACATTGTTGACAGCAGTGACCTGGGGGTCAGAAATGCTTCCTGGGGTGATCCCCATGCTGTCCCCATGTCATTTGAGCACTGTCACTATCGTTTTGGGCACTTTTTAGGCTTTCTACAGACTGTCGGGGTGCTGCCGCAAAAATGCTCGGGTCTCCCATAGACTAACATTGGGCTCGTTGCTCGGATCGAGCACCCGTGTATCACGGTGAGCTGGGCCCGAGCTTCGAGCACCCGAGCATTTTAGTGATCGCTCAACAATAGTAAGCATCATTTATCTGCATTGCAAGCTCCCAAAGCCTGTTTTCTGTATTAATGTATTTTTCCTACTACTTTATGAATTTAGTTATTAGGGTAAGATCAGACTTACTGGATTTTCAAGTGGAAATTGTGAATAGGTAGAAAAATGGCAATATATTAAAATCCACAGCACCAACTTTATCTGAATGAGGCATTTAAACAGCCCTCCAGTCTCATTACTCATGTTGTGTGTTCGGCAGTTAACGATCAATGATCTTTATTATTTTACTCATTTTTATAACCCCATTACTTACATGCCACATTACAGACATTGTGAGCCCCAATGGGGACAGTGATGATGATCTACTGTACATTCCCTATCAGAGTGTGGGAGGAAACCAATGAAAACACGGCGAGAAAGAACAAACTCCTTGCAGATGTTATCCTTAAGCTCTTCCTGTTCAGCTCTTGTTCTTCTTCCAGGCTCTGCTGTTGACGGGGCGTGATTGCCCAAGTCATGGTGATTGACAGCCGGCTTCACAGTGGCCTGTCAATCAGCAGGACATCAGCAGTCACGCCCCGTCAGCACAGCGGAAAATAAGCATCTGCTCTGTTATATGATGTTATCGGAAGCCACAGAATCGCCGTGAGAAACCATCCTTGATTGCTCAGAGGATTGGTATCGGACACTACAGTCAGGTATTAGCAACTGCTTGCCTGTAAGTTGTTATGCCCATGAAAAGAAAAAAATAGACCCTGATAACCCCATTAATGGGAACCTAGCAACCTAGTGCTAACCACTGAGCCACCATGCTGCCCATCTTGCAGTATGTACTTTATCATCATTCTGCCCGCCTTTTAAAAAAAAATGTCCTACTGGTGAGCTTGTGATGGTATTCTGCTGGTATAAAGCAGTCAGTAAGCGGTGACTGAGCTTTCGGGAAAGGGACCAGTAATAATATGGAGTGTCTGACTACCTCCCTCTGTAAGCACCGTACTCGCAGGTCACAGTCCTGATGGAGCGGAGTTAGAGGAGGCTAGCCGCAATGCAGTAGTGAAATAAATGACAGTCATGTATTGACTTGGATATATTATTTTTGTTTTTTAAAACCCGAGTGTACAATTGCTTACAGGGGACTGCCTGAGCTGAACTGAAACCTCTACAGAATTGTGAATGTGTGCAATGTCCCCAGCTGATCAACGGTCACATAACCGCATGAAAGCAATTTGTATACTTGTGGGCACATGCCAACTATACGTAAGAATTGAGCGAAACTGAGACCATCCACTGACTGGGGAACTATGACAGTGTGTGCTTTACTCATGGGCACAATTCTGTAGTCTGCAAACTTTTAATTTCAGCCCTGACAATCCCGTTCTTTCGTTTTATTACTCTTTTCCAAGAGCAAAAAGGTTTTATTATTTTTCCATTGACACAGCCATGTGAGGATTTTTTTTTTTTGCAGAACGAGTTGTAGTTTTGAATGATGCAATTAATTTTGCTATATAACATACATTATAAAAGAGGCAGCCATACTTGCCAATACCTAGTCGCAATACTAATGTACAACGGGATGTAGCAGCCCTCAGGTGGAGAGAGAGCTAGTGCAAAATACTGATGAAATAACCACTCACACCTACCATATTTTTTGGACTATAAGACGCACCGGACCATAAGACGCACCTAGGTTTTAGAGGAGAAAAAAAAAATTTAAGCAAAAGATGTGTTCATGATCCACTTTTAAAGGGGGGGGGTGTCTTCTGCTGACACTGGTATAGGGGTAATATCCCCCAATTCTGACAATATCCCCCATCCTGGTATATATGCCCCCCCCTTCCTTTTATACATGGTCCCCATCCTGGTATGCCTGGCATCCCTCCATCCTGGTATGCCTGGCATCCCTCCATCCTGGTATGCCTGGCATCCCTCCATCCTGGTATGCCTGGCATCCCTCCATCTTGGTATGCATGGTACCCCTCCATCCTGGTATGCCTGGCACCCATCATCCCTATCCTGGTGTGCATGGCACCCCTAATCCCTATCCTGGTATGCATGGCACCCCTAATCCCTATCCTGGTATGCATGGCACCCCTAATCCCTATCCTGGTATGCATGGCACCCCTCATCCCTGTCCTGGTATGCATGGCACCCTTCATCCCTGTCCTGGTATGCATGGCACCCCTCATCCCCGTCCTTGTATGCATGTATCAGCAATCCCCATCCTGGTATGCATGGCACAGCAATCCCCATCCTGGTATGCATGTTACCCCTAATCCCTATCCTGGTATGTATGGCCCCCTCATCTTTATCCTGTTATGTATGCCCCCCTCATCTTTATCCTGGCATGTATGGCCCCCTCATCTTTATCCTGGTATGTATGGCCCCCTCATCTTTATCCTGGTATGTATGGCCCCCTCATATTTACCCTGGTATGTATGGCCCCCCTCATCCTTACCCTGGTATGTATGGCCCCCTCATCCTTTTTCCTAGTATGCATGGTCCCCGTAATCCCCATCATGCTGCACATATAAAAAAATAAATATATAAACACTGCTACTCACCTTTCTTCTCTCCTCCAGCGCTGACGCCTGTCTGCCCGCACTGATCTCCCCATGTGAGCCGCGCATGGCGTCACTGCCATGCGCGGCTCACAAGGAGAGATCAGCTGACGGAAGTCACCGCTCCCAGCGCCAGGACTGTGTGCGCGGGGAGCAGTGACTTCATGCTCCTTCATAGCCGGCACACAGCTTAGCCGCGCTGCGGCTCCTGCTGCTGCCGGGTTATCTCTTGTGCCAGCTTATTAAAGGGCATGAATATTCACCCCATCTCCACGCCCATGGGCGTGGAGAGAGGTTAAATATTCATGCCCTTTAACAGCAGGCACAGGCGATTCCGGCAGCAGCTGCGGCTACACTGTGTGCTGCTATTAAGGAGCATGAATATTCAGTGTTCCCCATGGGCGTGGGGAGCAGTGAATATTCATTTTCTTTAGCAGCGGGGACAGTGTAGGCTGCAGCAGGCGACTGCTGTCCCCTGTGCCCCTCTCCTCCACCACTACAGCTCCCCCCAGCACAGTATATATACCCACCCCTCCCCAACATTCGGACTATAAGACGCACCCCCCATTTTCCTCCAAAATTTTGGAGGAAAAAAATGCGTCTTATAGTCTGAAACATACGGTACTATTCATGGAGGGGATTAGAAATGCACAGGATAAGGCTTGTATAGGGCGCCAGTCACACAGATACATGTAGTGCAACATGCCAACTTGCAGCCTATTAGTGATGCCAAAGCTATTACAGAATTTCCCCAAAAATAAGCCCTAGCATGATTTTACAGGATTTTTGGAGGATGCTTGACATATAGGCCCTACTCCAAAAATAAGCCTTAGTTAGTCAGGGCTGGCATTAGGAGAGGGGAGCAACTGGGCAATTTATCAGGGCCCCTACTCTTTGGGGCTCCCTAAGCATTTCTATTCCAAGGCTGCTTAAGGACCTTTGGTGACATCACAGTCATGTGACCATAATGTCAGCAAAAGTTCTTGAACTGTGGGAGCCTAGAGTAACTGAAGAGTAGATAGACTGGTATGTAGGGGGGGAGACTGGACAATTTCTCTAGGTTCCCACTCTGAGGCCCTCAGCGTTTCTATTCCAAGGTTCAGACTACTTAAGGACCTTTGGAGAAATCACTGTCCTATGACCCTGATGTCACCAAAGGTCTTTTAACAGAGGAAGTCTAGAGGAGCTGAGACAGGCTGGTATGTATGTGCAGTGTGTGTGTCTGTGTATATTCTTGTGTATGTGCAATGTGTGTGATATGACATGATTATTATATATGGATAAATGAAGACATTCCCTGAAAATAAGCCCTAACCCATCTTTTTGAGCAAAAAATGATATAAGACCTTGTCTTATTTTCTGTAAAAGATGCTAGATCAGGCGGTCTGCCGAGCACTATATATGTGCACCCTACAAGAACAGACACATGGTTTCCACCAACACTACAAAAGCCTGGCTGCATCCTGCAAGGATGGAAAATTATGTAAGGTATTAGTTAATATTTTGACCAAAATATGTAAGCCTGCACCTACGTCAGGGGTCCTCATTGTCTTTCCAGCGAAAAGATAATATAACGTATTGGAAAACCAGATTTAACGCTGGCAGTAAAATGTTTTACCTCATAGAAAGAATAAGGCTGTGTGCCCACAATGTGTTTTTCAAGCATTTATGCTGCGGAATTTCCGCAGTATAAACGCTTCAAAAACGCTTGATAATCCGCCCCCCATGGTCCCCAATGACAAGCCGCACTTTCAATGCCCATGCTGCGGTTTTTTCCGCAGCGTTTATGCTGCGCTCAAAAATCTGCAGCATGTCCATTAATTTTGCGGAAGCGCGGCGTAATCGCCGCTATTGACTTGCATTGAGACGCATATAATCCGTGTCAGTACATTTGTACTCACGGATTATATGCGTTTCTATGTGCGGATGGTACCCAGGTCTGGAGTAGAGTAGACTCTCATCCAGACCTGGGTACCATAGAAACTGTAAAAAATAGAATTTAAAATAAAAAGTAAAGTTTATACTCACCTTCCGATGTCTTCCCGGTGTTTTGTCTGCTACGTCCAGTGACTTGCAATGTTCGCGTGGTTGTGAAGGACCTGCCATGACGTCACTGAGTCATGTGACCCATCACATGGCTCAATGACGTCACCGCAGGTCCTTCACACCACCGCGAGCAGTGCAAGACACTGAACGGAGCAGACAAAACACCGGGAAGACATCGGAAGGTGAGTATAAACTTTATTTTTTTTTATTTTTCACCATTCTTATTCTCTTTTTTAACTAACTTGGTCACACTACTATAAATCCATGCCCGTTGCAACAAGGTGGACAAGTTGTCAAGCACTTTTCCAAGTGATGCTAAAATCGCTTGGAAAAGTACTTGATAACCCGCATGCAGAAATGCGCATGCAAAGACGCTTCACAAACGCTTCTACCTGGCGGGAAAAACGCATGTAAAATCCGCATGCGTTTTTCCTGCCAGGGAGAAGCGTAAAAAATATGCAGCATTTCTGCATCGTGGGCACATAGCCTCAGCCTCGATCCCATGCTGTCCTGTCTGTATACTTGCTTTTGCTTCATTCTCTGCCCAGGAGCTGTGGTTCCTGCACAGTCAGACAGCCATTACACAGTATACGATTATCTCCACACATTATATTTTTACACATCCAATTGTGGAACTTATTAATCCAATGTATGTTGATTAAAATGTACTTTAATATGACAACCCCTTTTGAACTTGGAGGGACCCTTTACTGCCGTGCAGCAATCATAAATGCCCAAAGGCAAAACCCTCTTGGGGAGGGGAGAATAAGTGAACATGTTTGTTGGTAATGCCTCAGTGTTGTTGGACACGTGCACTTATTGGCACTTGCAGTAATCGTTGTTTATGGCTACTTGTAGCATCTGCACAGTGGAAACCTACCTTACTTAAAGGGGTTGTCCGTACTTGGCCAGTGCCAGTCTCTTGAATGAAATTGGAAAACCCTATACTTACCTCCCACACCAGTGCCGTTCCAGCAGTGTTGGCGCCAGGTCTCTCGGTGCTCACGTGACAATATGAAATCTGCAGCCAATTGGGGGGTGTGATCGTCCACTCTGATGAAATAATAAAGGCAACAGCCGGCGACATAGTGTCATGTGAGTGCCAGGAGACCCGATGCCTAATATTGCTGAAAAGGCGCCAGTGCAGGAGGTGAGTATAAGCCTCTCTTATTTAACATGGAGAACTCAGGCATTTAGGATGGGGTTGTCCAAGTAGAACTCTTGTGTATATTATTTAGCCAAAATTAAAATGTACCAAATATCCACATGTGCAAATACCGTATATAAAGCCTTTTACTCCAAATTCCGTTATTTCTCCTCTGATCTCATCAGTGGCCGTTCATTCAAAGCCACAAATTGTTTGTCTATCCTGATATCTTGTGGAACAGCCTGGCCTCACATGGGTTCTCCTCCCTCTTATCTCGGACCCTCAGTATTGACACCCTCACTTTTTTCATGCCCCTACATCTTTATATTTAATGCGGAAAGACTACCAGGAAATGTAGTTTCTGATCACTTGAGTCTTTTCTAATGTGATCGGTTTCATTATACCCTTATACCATCCACAGCAGTATACGAAAAGGAGTGTAGGTGTGAGTTGTGCAGAGGTAGTGGCTGCACCCAGGCACTGATGCGGAAATCCCAGCTCCCCTCTGCCCATTACCGTTCACCAGTTTTATATGTGATGCATGGTGGTTCAGCAGACAGATTCTAGGGCAAAATAACTACTAAATAATGTCATGTTATAATGACAGATCTGTCACAAGCAATTTTTCAAGTTGTAGAGCAATAACCTGAATCTCCCCAGTTGTTCTTTCATAACCATATTCACCAGCATTCATAAGCATATTCACCAGCATTCATAACCATAGTCACCAGCATTCATAACCATATTCACCAGCATTCATAACCATAGTCACCAGCATTCATAACCATATTCACCAACATTCATAACCATAGTCACCAGCATTCATAACCATATTCACCAGCATTCATAACCATATTCACCAGCATTCATAACCATAGTCACCAGCATTCATAACCATAGTCACCAGCATTCATAACCATAGTCACCAGCATTCATAATCATAGTCACCAGCATTGGCTGCAATTTCATGAAACCTCATTGTGCGCTAAGGGGATAATATATCATCTAGACATATTCAGAGATAAAGCTAAAATACAACACCAATAGCACAGTAATAATGGCGATCATTTATTGAAAGCAATGTAATATATAGAATTTTTTTATTTTTCCATGTATAATGTAGCCAGCAAGGGTGAGTCTATTTTAGCTTTTAATAATTATTTGCTAAAATAAAGTGGCTGACATTACAAATTATTGCCTAAATGGGCACAAAGCTGCCAGTCAGCAAGCAACACTGACCATAGCACTGGATAGGGGAAAGCTGTGGACCCCGTATAGCCAGGTTGACAATCGCACCAAGGACGGCTGTAGATGCCGCAGTTGTGTCCTGTAATTCATGCGTCACATCTCCCAACAAGGATTCCAGAGTTTGGATTTTATGACTTCACTTCTGAATCCACCTGGGGAACGTGGCACAGGGGCCTCATTGCTGCTTATGCTCCATCCCAGTTGGCACAGAGCAGACTGCCAGTGGTCACGTTGGCAGTGGAGCAGCAGCTTTCAGCCCTCTGTAAGTAGGTCAGATACATTGTGTGACTGCTTTGCCGCAGATCAGCACATATAGAGATGGAGGTAATAGGAAGATGTGGAAGAATGTTCTTCAGATTGGCAGGCCAGCCATGCTTGTTACTGATGACATGAAACATGATGATGTTGGCATTTTGAGTGCAGGTAGTAGGAGCTGATGGTACAGAAATAAATGAACTCCAGTAGATAGTCTTGCGTCAAGATACAGGAGGATTAGATGGTATGACGGTATTATGCTGTTTCTCCGCTTAGTGGTAAGTTGTGCTCCATGCTGGACCCACAAACGGGAAACTCGTGAAAATCCTCTGTTCTCTAGCAGGAATTGTCTCGTTCACGCCATCACTGCGCGGTGCTGGGATCTGCTGTCTCATGGTGACATACGGGTTCCTTCCTATAATAACTGGAGATGGCGCTTTTCCTGTCCTTATGTCTTTACAGTTTATATTTGAAAAGAAGGGGTGCGTTCTGATTTTTCCATTAACCCCTAGCCGGACATAATGGTCTTTGCAGAGTAGTAATATGTATTTTTGCTGAGCGGCATTAGATCAAATGTATGATTTTTGGAGGTGCGGTCCATGCTCTTTTTTTTTTTGTATTTATTTTATGTTACATTATTTTGTGTAGGGCTGTGATGATATACATTTTTCAGTTCTTTTGTGTCAAATTTAAAGGAAAGTGTGTTAATGCCCCCTGCGCCCAGTAATGGGGGTCTCCACATACCTCCACCTGCAGAGCCGCCACCACATATATGGCTGCTCTGTGCGCACAGGAGCTGTGATGAGGTCACAGGAGGGGAGGAGTCAGGGGTCACATGATCAGGGGCCTCAGTGGATGCAGGACTCTGCTGTGCTGGTTGTCATGGTGCTGGATGAGCTGAAGTTTATGTGTGGGGTCAGGAGGGGTTTACAGTGTGGATGTAGCAGAGCCGCGTGTGTACGAGGCGTACGGAGCGGAGCCGCGTGTGTACGAGGCGTACGGAGCGGAGCCGCGTGTGTACGAGGCGTACGGAGCGGAGCCGCGTGTGTACGTGGCGTACGGAGCGGAGCCGCGTGTGTACGAGGCGTACGGAGCGGAGCCGCGTGTGTACGAGGCGTACGGAGCGGAGCCGCGTGTGTACGAGGCGTACGGAGCGGAGCCGCGTGTGTACGAGGCGTACGGAGCGGAGCCGCGTGTGTACGAGGCGTACGGGGCGGAGCCGCGCGTGTACGAGGCGTACGGGGCGGAGCCGCACGTGTACGGGGCGGAGCCGCGCGTGTACGAGGTTTACGGAGCGGAGCCGCGCGTGTACGAGGCGTACGGAGCGGAGCCACGCATGTACGAGGCGTACGGGTCAGAGCCGCGCGTGTACGAGGCGTACATGGCAGAGCCGCGCGTGTACGAGGCGTACGGGGCAGAGCCGCGCGTGTACGAGGTGTGCGGGGCCGCACGTGTACGAGGTGTACGGGGCGGAGCCGCGCATGTGCGAGGTGTACGGGGTGGAGCCGAGCGTGTGCGAGGTGTACGGGGCGGAGCTGCGCGTGTGCGAGGTGTACGGTGCGGAGCCGCGCGTGTACGAGGTGTACGGAGAGGAGCCGTATGTGCATACGGAGCCGAGCAGTGTGTGTACAGTGCGGAGCCATGTGTGTATGGAGCGGAGCTGTGTGTGTACGGAGCCGTGTGTATATGGAGCCATGTGTGTATGTTGTATACAGCTGTATACTCCCAGGTTCGGTTGCAAACACGGCGGCTCTTTATCAGACTGTAGAAGAACTGACACTGGACACTCGGTAAAACTGCGCTCGGACGTCTCTTGTTTCTCGCACAGATATTGATAACATAAGATGGAGTCAGACGAACCCTCCTACAAAACCTGATAACAAAGTCATTACTACAGGACTGGATGAGAAAGGGATTTATTCTACAAGAAACGCTGGGGCCACAAATGAGAGAATCCGGGCCCCGTGGCTGGATACTCCGGGCCCCCAGCGTGTTAGGACCAGACGGGGTCTTTGTCCCTGAAGCTTCTCTGCTCGGTATAATGAGACTCTGATCTTGTTCTTATAAAGAGGGTTGGAGTAAAATAGAAGCTGCTGAATATGAGGACCTTGTCTGATCTCTATGTCCTTGTGTACAGAGCTATGGAGATAGCGCTATTCTCTGTATAATAGATGTGATGTCGCTGGAGCCCTAATATTCCTGTACAGGGGTCTCTGTAGAGATAATCTTACCCCAGCATTATGGATTGGGAGAAGGGAAAAGGGATTGGGGACATTTTACTGTAATTTATCTTTAAATAAAACTGCAATAAAAATAACTGATTAAAAAAATTGGATTGGCAACTCCAAATGTCCTTGTCTATTTTGGGATTAGGAGTTAGGAGTCCGGGCAGGAGAACATTTTGGGTTTTGTTTTGGGGGTTGGGGGAAAGTAATACAATATTTCTCCATATAGTGTAAATATATGAAAACAGTTTAATCCAGAAACATTTGGTCAGTGAATTTTTGTGATTTCAGCTCTGCAGGCCGCTTTTTATGTAAAATGAAACAACTTAGATGCAAATGAAGTGGAGACTTTCAGGTTTAATTAAAGGGGTTGAACAAAAATCTCCTGTGAAACGTTTAGGAATTGCAACCATTTTTCTACGAAGCCTCCTCATTTCATGGGCTCAAAAGTAATTGAAGAAATTACCTTTACCATAAATAAAATGCTCATTAATACTTTGTAGAGAATCCTTTGCAGCATTGACGGCCTGAAGTCTGGAAGTCATGGACGTCACTAAACACCAGGTCTCCTCCTTTATGAGGCTTTGCCGCTTTTACTGCAGTGACTTCAGTTGTTGCTTGTTTGTGGGTCTTTCTCCCTTATGTTTTGTCTTCAGCCTGTGAAATGCAGCTCAATGGGGCGGACATACCGCTGGTGCAGCTGCACAGGGGCCCTGACGGAGAGGGGTCCGATCAGCTGCTGCAATGTCTGGTTCGCACATGGAGCCAGCGGCAGTATTTGCAGTAAGAGGAGCAGAAGGGGCCCGTACCTGAGTCATTTGCCGTCACACAGGGGCCTGCACTCTGCAGAATATGTTAGTAGGGACCCCTGCTTTCCTCTTAGATTATGCTGCCGCTGCTCTACGATGCAGGAGCACAGGATTCCTGGACACACCCCGGCTTCTCAGCGTCGTTCAGGCATAGGCAGGATAACAGGCCTGGCAACTATGGCTGATGCTCTTAGCCAATCCTGTCTCTCCCTCTTCTCCTTCCTTGTGAGCAATTCTGACAATTTAACTGCCTGACCAATGTTCACATGAGCTGTCACATAAATCACCCCTGACCCCACTATAGCTACCTACATCCCCTGTACTGAGGGGGCTTTATTGGAAAACCGCTGCACTGGCCCATTCAGAAGCCGTAGCTACAGTGTGAATGCTGCCTGAATGGCCAATGCTGCCTTTCCCAGATAAAGCCCTCTCAGTGCAGGGGGTGGTAAGGGGCTACAGGGGGGAGGGCGATGTGATGGCCGATGTTCACATGGGTCAGGCAGCTCAGAACTTCTCAGGAGGCAGGAGGGGAGTGTCAGACTCACTGACTGCTCGGAGGCTGCTCCCTGCAGCTATCGGAGGTAGTGAGGAGACAGGATTGGCTGACAGCTGCAGATCTGGCCAGTAGTGATGATGGAGGACAGAAGACCACCAGGATGGAGCTGCTGAAGATGGGAGAAGGCACCTGCCAGAGGGACATCATATGTAAGTAATGAAATGTGTACAGATTTACTATTATCTATGTGTATTAGCATATTTGGGTATGTATATATATATCTATAATATAACGGGGGATGCAACCCTCTGTCTGAAGCCTCGATAGACTGCGCATACTTGAAGCACAGTCTGGCTCCAGACAGAAGACTGCATCCAGCCGTTACAGGTAAAAGGAGGTGTATGGCGCCGGAGATCGCGGTGTGTGTAGACACTGAACGCATACCGCGATCTCCGGCGCCATACTTACATACCTGACTGGGAGGAGCGTTGCCGCGGCGCCTCTCTTCAGCGGAGACCGGGGGTGGAGTGAGGCGTCGGATCGGCGCATGCACATAGCGCCATCCGGCGCCATTTTACTGAAGACATATTTACAGTGTGTCTTCAGCAAAATGGCGCCGGACAGCGCGGTGCTCCCATGTCGCACTCCTCCCCCGACCTCCGGCAGAACAGGACGCTGCAGCGCTGGAGTACAGAGAAGAAAGGTGAGTATAACTGTTTATTTTTTTTTTATGTGTGTACAGTGTGAAAGGAATAAGCGCACCATGCATGTACCATGATTGTGGGGTGAGGGGACCATGCATATACCAGGATTAGGGGGATGAGGGGTACCACATATACCAGGATTGGGGGGTGAGAGGACCACGCTTACCAGGATTGGGGGGTGAGGGGTACCACGCATACCAGGATTTGGGGGTGAGGGGTACCACGCATACCAGGATTGGGGATGAGGGGTGACATGCATACCGGGATTGGGGATGAGGGGTGACACACATACCGGGATTGGGGATGAGGGGTGACACGCATACCGGGATTGGGGATGAGGGGGGCCACACATACCGGGATTGGGGATGAGGGGTGACACGCATACCAGGATTGGGGATGAGGGGGGCCACGCATACCGGGATTGGAGATGAGGGGGGCCACGCATACCGGGATTGGGGATGAGGGAGGCCACGCATACCGGGATTGGGTATGAGGGGAGCCACGCATACCGGGATTGGGGATGAAGGGAGCCACGCATACCAGGATTGGGGATGAGGGGAGTCACGCATACCAGGATTGGAGATAAGGGGAGCCACACATACCGGGAATGGGGATGGGGGGAGCCACGCATACCAGGATAGGATGGTGGGGACAGGATGGGGGCAGCACAAATACCAGGAGGGGGGCAGCACATACCAGCATGGGAGACCATATACCAATAAAAATGCTCACCACCATGGCATAGAACGGGTTTAATAGCTAGTATATATATATACAGTACAGACCAAAAGTTTGGACACGCCTTCTCATTTAAAGATTTTTCTGTATTTTCATGACTATGAAAATTATGAATTCACACTGAAGGCATCAAAACTATGAATTAACACATGTGGAATTATATACTTAACAAAAAAGTGTGAAACAACTGAAAATATGTTTTATATTCTAGGTTCTTCAAAGTAGCCACCTTTTGCTTTGATGACTGCTTTGCACACTCTTGGCATTCTCTTGATGAGCTTCAAGAGGTAGTCACCGAAAATGGTTTTCACTTCACAGGTGTGCCCTCTCAGGTTTAATAAGTGGGATTTCTTGCCTTATAAATGGGGTTGGGACCATCAGTTGTGTTGTGCAGAAGTCAGGTGGATACACATCTGATAGTCCTACTGAATAGACTGTTAGAATTTGTATAATGGCAAGAAAAAAGCAGCTAAGTAAAAAAAAATGAGTGGCCATCATTACTTTAAGAAATGAAGGTCAGTCAGTGCGAAAAATTGGGAAAATTTTGAAAGTGTCCCTAAGTGCAGTTGCAAAAACCATCAAGCACAACAAAGAAACTGGACCGCATGTTAGAACTCTCCTGTTAGGTTTTTTCTAGTTTGCTGGTCACATGACCATTTTTGCCTATTTAATCCGGCTCCGCCCTCCTGGCCTTGCTGGACTTCATTGTATTTTCTACTCTTGAGCTAGCTTGGTACTCTGTTACCTTTCTCTGTTAGTTTTGCTAGGTCTTCTGACCTCTATGTTCTATGTTGTGTGTTTGTCTTTACTGCTACAATTTCTGCTAGGAGGTGTCCAACTTTATCCCAGTCCCTAGTTCTTGTAGGGATCCCTCCCTTGCATCTATAGGTCTTCGTACAGACTAGCCGAGGACTTTAGTGGGTCTGATCGCAGGATCAGGTTCCCCGTTACATCGTAGGGATCCAGTTTAGTTCTATTGTAGGGACAGATCTCCTGTCTTTCCTTAGTGCTTGTAGCAGATCATAACAGTAAGTCCACCCCAAAAAATTTCTCTAAGGAAAGACCTCCAGTTTCCATCATGGTCTCGGTTCAAGATTTGGCTCAACGCTTGCAGGGACTCTCTCTGGAGGTGGCCGAGCTGCAACAACACGTGAGTAGCTGCCCTGGAGCACATTGTGTAGAGCCAAAGATACGTCTGCCTGATCTATTTTTGGGTGAACAACAAGATTTTTTTTCTTTTAAAAATGCTTGTTTATTGTATTTTCGTTTAAGACCCGGATCCTCTGGTGATGAATCACAGCGCATAGGGTTCATAATGTCACTTTTGCACAAGGATCCTCAGGGATGGGCTTTTTCTCTCCAACCTAGTGATCCGTGCTTTAGATCAGTGGATAGTTTTTTTCTGCTTTGGATTTGTTGTACGATGATCCTGATCGTGTCTCATCTGCTGAGTCTGAATTGAGACGTTTGAGGCAGGGATCAGGTAATGTGGAAAAATATTGTTCTCACTTCCGTCGGTGGTCTGCCCAGGTGGGGTGGAACGATTCAGCTTTGAAAAGTTTGCTTCTTGTGGGGCTAGGTGAAAGGGTTAAAGATTTGCTGATTGCTTATCCCACACCTGGAAACTTGCAGGAGGCTATGCAATTAGCTATACGGGTGGACAGGAGACTGCGTGCAAGGGTTAATGAGAGTAAATCCTCTGCCATGTCAGCTCCAAGTCTTGAGAGGGTCTGTGCTGACAAAGGAGAGCCGATGGAGATTGGGGCGATGACACCCCGCTCTCAGGAAAAAGACCACAGGTTTTCTGAAGGTTTGTGCTTCTATTGCGGAAATTCTGGTCATTTTATTAAGAACTGTGTGCTTCGTATGAACAAAGAAAAAAAAATGGTCAGTTATGCCCGTATTGCCTGTTTAAATTCTAAGGGGGTATTCCTATCTCAAAAATGTGGTTGTGTATTTGGATGACATTCTGATTTATTCGCCTGATCTGGAGTCTCATTGGCGGAGCATACGTGAGGTTTTACAGTTATTAATGGACAATTTGCTTTTTGCTAAGCTAGAGAAATGTGAGTTCGCTGTACAGAGAATTCGTTTTTTGGGTTACATTATCTCCAGTGAAGGTTTTGAGATGGACCCGGTTAAAGTTCAAGCTGTGCTGGAATGGCCTAGGCCTACTAGTTTGAAATCGATACAGAGGTTTTTGGGTTTCGCCAATTATTACAGAAAATTCATAAAAAAAATTTCTATTATTGTCAAACCGCTGACCGATCTCACTAGGAAAGGTGCTAATGCGGTTCAGTGGACTTCTGAGGCCATTGAAGCTTTTGTGTTTCTAAAGGAGAGGTTCACCTCTGCCCCCATCCTTATGCAGCCTGATGTGACTAAGCCGTTTTTGGTTGAGGTTGATGCTTCTTCTGTGGGGGTTGGTGCGGTGTTGTCTCAGGAAATCAAGGATGAAGTACATCCCTGTGCCTTTTTTTCAAAAAATTTTTCTGAGACTGAACTTAATTACGATATTGGTAATCGGGAATTGCTGGCTATTAAACTCGCATTTGAACACTGGCGTCATCTCTTGGAAGGTGCTGAATTTCCCATTCAGGTTTTCACTGATCATAAAAATCTGTTCTATCTTGATGCTGCCAAGCGCTTGAATGCCCGTCAGGCTAGGTGGGCACTTTTTTTCTCGTGGTTTTAGTTTTTCCGTTACTTACATCCCGGGTACCAAGAATGTTAAAGCGGATGCTTTGTCTCGCAGCTTTTCTCCCATGGTCAGTGCTGAGGAGGAGGAGGAGAGCATTTTACAAGAAGGTGTTGTGATTGCTGCTTTGGACTCCGTTTTGGAGGATGAGATTCTTAAAGCTCAGGAGAATGCCCCATCTAACACTCCCCATGGGAGGTTGTTTGTGCCTAGGACCTTTAGGAGAGATTTGTTTATTGAGTGTCATGAGTCTCGGTTGGCAGGTCATCCAGGAATTTCTGAGACCAAGAGACTTGTGGGTCGCTGTTTTTGGTGGCCTGGATGGCAGAAGGAAGTCATTAAGTGGGTGCGTCAATGTACTGTGTGTGCTAGATCTAAGTCTTCGCATGCTCCTGCTGCGGGGTTGCTTTGCCCTCTAGAGGTTCCTAGTGCACCTTGGACACATCTGGCTATGGACTTTATTACTGACCTTCCCCCCTCTGAAGGTTTCACGGTCATCTGGGTGGTCGTGGACCGTTTTAGCAAGATGTGCCACTTGGTTCCCTTCATCAAACTGCCTTGCGCTAAGACACTCGCTAAGGCCTTTGTCAAGGAAATTGTCAGACTACATGGCGTTCCTACTGACATTGTTTCTGATAGGGGACCTCAGTTCGTGGCTCGTTTTTGGCGTTACTTTAGTGACAGGTTGGGAGTTCATTTGTCGTTTTTATCTGGATATCATCCTGAGTCTAATGGCCAGACAGAAAGAAAGAACCAGGATGTTGAGCAGTTCTTGCGTTGCTTTGTGGCAGACAATCAAGAGGGGTGGTCTGAGTTTCTGCCACTTGCTGAATTTGCTCTTAACAACCATACATCCTCTTCTGCTGGGTGTTCGCCTTTTTTTTTGTTGTTCTGGGAGACATCCGTCTTTAGGGTCATTCTCCAAATTGGTATCGGCTGTGCCTGAGGAGGAGAGTTTTTCCGGTGATTTGGAGAGAATTTGGACGGATGTGCGTGATAATCTTCAGGAGGCTAACAAAAAGTCTAAGAGGTACTTTGATAGGAAACGGCAAGAGGTTTCTTTTGCTATTGGTGACATGGTTTGGTTGTCCTCTAAGAATCTGCGATTGAGGATTCCTTCGAAAAAATTGGGTCCCAAGTTTGTAGGGCCCTTTAAGGTGCTTCAGATAGTTAACAAATCTGCTGTTAGGTTGGAGGTTCCTACCTCCTGGAAGATTAATCCGGTGTTTCATGTTTCTCTGTTGAAAAAAGATGATGTGTCGGTTGGTGACGCCTCTGCCACTGTTCCTCCGGTGGTGGAGGACGGGGAATATGAAATTTCCCGCATCCTAAATTCTAGACGATATAGAGGGAGTTTGCAGTATCTCGTCGCTTGGAAGGGTTTCGGACCCGAGGATAACTCATGGGTGGGGGCGGGTGATGTTTCTGCTTCCAGACTTGTCAGAGCGTTTCACAGGAGGTTTCCTGATAAGCCCGGTCCTAGGGGATCCGGAGGATCCTCTTAGAAGAGGGGGTACTGTTAGAACTCTCCTGTTAGTTTTTTTCTAGTTTGCTGGTCACATGACCATTTTTGCCTATTTAATCCGGCTCCGGCCTCCTGGCCTTGCTGGACTTCATTGTATTTTCTACTCTTGAGCTAGCTTGGTACTCTGTTACCTTTCTCTGTTAGTTTTGCTAGGTCTTCTGACCTCTATGTTCTATGTTGTGTGTTTGTCTTTACTGCTACAATTTCTGCTAGGAGGTGTCCAACTTTATTCCAGTCCCTAGTTGTTGTAGGGATCCCTCCCTTGCATCTATAGGTCTTCGTACAGACTAGCCGAGGACTTTAGCGGGTCTGATCGCAGGATCAGGTTCCCCGTTACATCGTAGGGATCCAGTTTAGTTCTATTGTAGGGACAGATCTCCTGTCTTTCCTTAGTGCTTGTAGCAGATCATAACACCGCCCCAGGAAAGGAAGACCAAGAGTCACCTCTGCTTCTGAGGATAAGTTTATCCGAGTCACCAGCCTCAGAAATCGCAGGTTAACAGCAGCTCAGATTAGAGACCAGGTCAATGCCACGCAGAGTTCTAGCAGCAGACACATCTCTTCAACAACTGTTAAGAGGAGACTTTGTGCAGCACGCCTTCATGGTAAAATAGCTGCTAGGAAACCACTGCTAAGGACAGGCAGCAAGCAGAAGAGACTTGTTTAGGCTAAAGAACACAAGGAATGGACATTAGACCAGTGGAAATCTGTGCTTTGGTCTGATGAGTCCAAATTTGAGATCTTTGGTTCCAACCACCGTGTCTTTGTGCGACGCAGAAAAGGTGAACGGATGGACTCTACATGCCTGGTTCCCACCGTGAAACATGGAGGAGGAGGTGTGATGGTGTGGGGGTGCTTTGCTGGTGACACTGTTGGGGATTTATTCAAAATTGAAGGCATACTGAACCAGCATAGCTACCACAGCATCCTGCAGTGGCATTAGTTTAGTTGGACCAACATTTATTTTTCAACAGGACAATGACCCCAAACACACCTCCAGGCTGTGTAAGAGCTATTTGACCAAGATGGAGAGTGATGGGGTGCTACGCCAGATGACCTGGCCTCCACAGTCACCAGACTTGAACCCAATCGAGATGGTTTGGGGTGAGCTGGACCGCACAGTGAAGGCAAAAGGGCCAACAAGTGCTAAACAGCTCTGGGAACTCCTTCAAGATTGTTGGAAAACCATTTCCGGTGACTACCTCTTGAAGCTCATCAAAAGAATGCCAAGAGTGTGCAAAGCAGTCATCAAAGCAAAAGGTGGCTACTTTGAAGAACCTAGAATATAAGACATATTTTCACTTGTTTCACACTTTTTTGTTAAGTATATAATTTCACATGTGTTAATTCATAGTTTTGATGCCTTCAGTGTGAATGGACAATTTTTAATAAATCCCCAAGAGTGTCACCAGCAAAGCACCCCCACACCATTACACCTCATCCTCCATGCTTCACGGTGGGAACCAGGCATGTAGAGTCCATCCGTTCACCTTTTCTGTGTCGCACAAAGACACGGTGGTTGGAACCAAAGATCTCAAATTTGGACTCATCAGACCAAAGCACAGATTTCCACTGGTCTAATGTCCATTCCTTGTGTTCTTTAGCTCAAACAAGTCTCTTCTGCTTGTTGCCTGTCCTTAGCAGTGGTTTCCTAGCAGCTATTTTACCATGAAGGACTGCTGCACAAAGTCTCCTCTTAACAGTTGTTGTAGAGATGTGTCTGCTGCTAGAACTCTGCGTGGCATTGACCTGGTCTCTAATCTGAGCTACTGTTAACCTGCGATTTCTGAGGCTGGTGACTCGGATAAACTTATCCTCAGAAGCAGAGGTGACTCTTGGTCTTCCTTTCCTGGGGCGGTCCTCATGTGAGCCAGTTTCTTTGTAGCGCTTGATGGTTTTTGCAAGTGCACTTGGGGACACTTTCAAAGTTTTCCCAATTTTTCGGACTGACTGACCTTCATTTCTTAAAGTAATGATGGCCACTCGTTTTTCTTTACTTAGCTGCTTTTTTCATGCCATAATACAAATTCTAACAGTTTATTCAGTAGGACTATCAGCTGTGTATCCACCTGACTACTGCACAACACAACTGATGGTCCCAATTCCATTTATAAGGCAAGAAATCCCACTTATTAAACCTGAGAGGGCACACCTGTGAAGTGAAAACCATTTCCCGTGACTACCTCTTGAAGCTCATCAAGAGAATGCCAAGAGTGTGCAAAGCAGTCATCAAAGCAAAAGGTGGCTACTTTGAAGAACCAAGAATATAAGACATATTTTCAGTTGTTTCACACTTTTTTGTTAAGTATATAATTCCACATGTGTTAATTCATAGTTTTGATGCCTTCAGTGTGAATGTACAATTTTCATAGTCATGAAAATACAGAAAAATCTTTAAATGAGGCGTATCCAAACTTTTGGTCTGTACTGTATATAAACATATATATATATATATGTAAGTACTTGTGCAAAGTGCTTATACGTAGTGATGCGTACTGTGGTTATCTATAGCATACTTATGTGCACCTGTCTGTAAAAGTGTATATATATGTACCTGTGCAAAGTGTATATACAGTGAAGGAAATAATTATTTGATCCCTTGCTGTTTTTGTAAGTTTGCCCACTGACAGACATGAACAGTCTATAATTTTAAGGATAGGTTAATTTTAACATTGAGAGATAGAATATCCCCCAAAAAATAAGAAAATCACATTGTATAAATTAGATACATTTATTTGCATTTTGCAGTGAGATATACGTATTTGATCCCCTACTAACCATTATGAGTTCTAGCTCCTACAGACCAGTTAGACACTCCTAATCCACTCGTTACCTGCATTAAAGACAGCTGTCTTACATAGTCACCTGTATAAAAGACTCCTGTCCACAGACTCAATTATTCAGTCAGACTCTAACCTCTATAACATGGGCAAGACCAAAGAGTTTTCTAAGGATGTCAGCGACAAGATCATAGACCTGCACAAAGCTGGAATGGGCTATAAAACCATAAGTAAGACGCTGGGTGAGAAGGAGACAACTATTGGTGCAATAGTAAGAAAATAAAAGAAATACAAAATGACTGTCAATCGACATCGATCTGGGGCACCATGCAAAGTCTCACATCGCGGGGGGTATCCTTGATCGTGCGGAAGGTGAGAGAACAGCCTAAAACTACACGGGGAACTTGTTAATGAGCTCAAGGCAGCTGGGACCACAGTCACCAAGAAAACCATTGGTAACACATTACACCTTAAATGTTTAAAATCCTGCAGTGCCTGCCGGGTCCCCCTGCTCAAGAAGGCACATGTGCAGGCCCGTCTGAAGTTTGCCAATGAACACCTGGATGATTCTGTGAGTTATTGGGAGAAGGTCCTGTGGTCAGATGAGACAAAAATTTAGCTCTTTGGTATTCACTCAACTCGCCGTGTTTGGAGGAAGAGAAATGCTGGCTATGACCCAAAGAACACCGTCCCCACTGTCAAGCATGGAGGTGGAAACATTATGTTTTGGGGGTGTTTCTCTGCTAAGGGCACAGGACTACTTCACTGCATCAATGGAAGAATGGATGGAGCCAAGTACCGTAAAATTCTGAGTGACAACCTCCTTCCCTCTGCCAGGACATTAAAAATGGGTCGTTGCTGGGTCTTCCAGCAAGACAATGACCCAAAAACTGTTATGATCTGCAACATGAACTAAGGAAAGATAGGGGAAAGCTGTCCCTACAGTAAGACTAAGCTGAATCCCTACGATGTAGCGGGCTGCCTGTTCCTAACAGACCCGCCTTAGTCCTCGGCTAGTCTGAACGGAGACCTATAGCATAAGGGAAGGGGTCCCTAAAAGAACTAAGGACTGGGACAAAAAATGGGACACCTCCTAAACAGAGAAGTTGTTGCAGAACACAAAAATACAAACTTGACAAAAAGGTACTAAAGGTCCCAGAAGGACCAAGTGAACTGACAGAGATAGGCACAGAAGCACCTGGCTAGAGAAGCAGTAAAACACTGAAGGCCAGCAGAGCCAAAAGGGCGGAGCTTGAATATAAAGGCAAATGGTCACAAGACCGCAAAACACAAGAAGGAGGCAAAAAACAAACAGGAGGGTTCTAACAAAAACATACAGCCAAGGCAACAAAGGAGTGGCTCAAAAAGAAGCACATTAAGGTCATGGAGTGGCCTAGCCATTCTCCAGACCTTAATCCCATAGAAAACTTATGGAGGGAGTTGAATCTTCGAGTTGCCAAGCGACAGCCTCAAAATCTGAATGATTTAGAGATGATCTGCAAAGAGGAGTGGAACGAAATTCTTCCTGACATGTGCGCAAACCTCATCAGCTACAAAAAACGTCTGACTGCTGTGCTTGCCAACAAGCGTTTTGCCACCAAGTGTTAAGTGTTGTTTGCAAGAGGAATCAAATACTTATTTCTCACTGCAAAATGCAAATAAATTTATCTAATTTATACAATGTGATTTTCTTAATTATTTTTGGATATTCTATCTCTCAAGGTTAAAATTAACCTACCCTTAAAATTATAGACCGTTTATGTCTTTGTCAGTGGGCAAACTTACAAAAACAGCAAGGGATCAAATACTTATTTCCTTCACTGTATGTATCTCTGTGCACTGTGGTTATCTGTGTATCTATGTGTGTATACACCCGCTGATAGCAGTACACTATATATTAGTACCTGAGACACTGTAGACAATATGTGTAAAGGTAAATATTCCTTAATGACGGTTTCCTGGGGGCAGACAAATCACCGCTGCATTTGGTCCAGAGGTGGAGGTGGCACGCTGACACCAGGGAGTATATCAGCTAGATAAGCATCCTCGGACACACATTCAGCTGAAATATATTGCAACGCAGGGGATCTGCCAGCTCCCTGCACTGCAATACACGTCGCTGGCCAATTTGCGGCCAACAGCTGACCTCTGCTTGCCCATGACTTGAGGCAGTGACGTCATGCGTGATGGTGGAGACACCGAAGTCAGCTGGCGGCTCCTGCGCCGGCTGCAGAGGAGGACGCTATGTGGCGTGGGAGCAGTGGAAGTGAGTAGAATCGGTTTTTTTTCATGTGTTGCAGAAGAACAAGACAAAATATCAAATCAAGGGGCATAGGATGGAGCACATTATAATGAGGGTGAGGGGCATGGATGTTCTCCCTGGGTTCCCAAGACCTCTCCTCTGGGCCAAACCCCTTCCAATCCACCGGAAAAAAGGTTTTTCTTCTTACCCTTTTGGTGGCCAAAATGTTCTCTACCTCACAGACATAGTCAGCGGAGACCAGGGCTGGGGTGGTACCTGGATCGTCAGAGAAAGAATTAAGGACAACTGGTTTGAGGAGAGATACGTGGAAGGAGTTGGGAATCCGTAGGGTGGCCGGGAGTTTTAGCTTGTAAGCCACGGGATTGATTTGGTTCAAAACCTCGACCGGGCCGATGAACCGCGGACCCAACTTGTACGATGGTATTTTGAGACGAACATATTTAGAGGAGAGCCAGACCTTGTCTCCCGGACGGAATTGGGGCGGATCCAGACGTCTGTTATCAGCATGTCTCTTCATCCACTCAGAGGACTGAAGAAGTGCAGATCTAGTGTCCTCCCAAATAGCAGAAAATTCACTGACCAGAGACTCCGCAGCATGATTGTCCACTGAAGAAGAGATGGGAAACGGAATCTCGGGGTGTTGACCGTAGACCACAAAGAACGGGGATTTGGAAGAAGACTCGCTCTCATGATTGTTATAGGAGAACTCGGCCCAGGGTAGGGGCTCAACGGAATCGTTATGGTGAGCGCTGACGAAGTGCCGAGAAAAGCTGGTAAGGACCTGGTTGATACGTTCCACTTGACCACTGGATTGAGGGTGATAAGCAGAGGAAAAATCCAAGGAGACATCCAGAAGCTTGCACGTAGCTCTCCAGAAGTGCGAAGTGAACTGGACCCCGTGATCAGACACAATGTGGAGGGGTAGGCCGTGGAGACGAAAGATATGATGGATGAAGTCCTCAGCGAGCACAGATGCAGACGGGAGACCAGATGGCGGTAAGATGCCATCCTCCTTACCGCCGCGGTCCTGGTCCGGCGTCTTCTGGTCTCCCTGCTGCTGCTGGTGCACGCAGCTTCCCGGGCACGGTGCATTGGCCGGGGACTCTTTAGGATGGCGCATGCGGCCGTCCTAAAGAGTCCCCGGCCAATGGCCGGAGGACTTCCCATATATAAGGCACCTCCTCCAAAATGGAGGTGCCTGTGCAATGGTTGCTCCGTATGCTAACACTTGCTTCAGCCCTCAGGTCCCGCTGCCTGTCAGTCCTGCCCACCTGTCCTGCTAGCCTGTCTGTCCTGCTCGCCAGTCTGCCCGCTACCTGTTGTGCCCGCCTGCCTGCCTACCTGGAAGCACCTGGCAGTTCCCTGTTGTGCCCACCAGCCTGCTTACCTGGAAGCATTTGCCTGTTACCTGTCGTGCCCGCTAGGTTGTCCACCCGTACCACCCGTCAGCCTTCCTGCCGTGCTCATCTGCTGTACCAGTCAGTTCCTGCCATCTGACCCGTGGGAGTCACCTGCTCTCATACAAGGTCGGTCCCAGAGTGGCACCTGGCCCCCCAGCTTGGTCCCTCCCTGGTTCACAGGAGTCGATTGAGCCGCCGTGCAACCTTGGTCAGGCAGAGTAGGTACTTAGTCACGCCCCTCTGGTCCCTCCTTGCACAGAGGTTCCACCACCCGGACCCGCAACATTAACATAATGTGCATACAATTATTTAAATTAGAGTCCCATTCAAGCGTAAACGTATTTTCATTAGGAAATGTTTGTAGAACTGTTCATGTCCATAATGGATCCTTCTGTTTGTCTAATAGTTTGTAACATGAGCCGTTCTCTTGATGATAGTCGATTGTAAAAGTATTCCATGATGTAGATATATAGACAATTCCCTCTGCAGCCGGGATCTCCTTTGACAATTGCCAGACCGGGAGCCGATTCCAATGTACTGCTGCTGTATCCAAGATAAAACACTAGGGAGAAAGTAGCGCAAATAGGGTCTTACCCAACAAACATTTAAGAGTATTTGTATCAGATTGTGCTAACCTGATCCGTATTCTTTTCTTTGGCGTTTTAAGTTTGATGTTCAGCTGCTGCAGATCCATGGGTTTGTCAAAAACCGATGAATATCAGGATGTGGAGAAATTTGTGGATAATTCCTGTGCGGATGGTTTATTGAAGACGTCAATTCAGAAAAGTTTATTAAATATAATAATTGAATATGGAACGTGCAGATCTCTCAGATGTTTTTTATATCAATTAATCTGTCTCTTTGTTTCTGCACTTCTATAGAATAATCTGGAAAGATCTAGATTTTGGACCCATTGATTGTTACATCTGGGTGATCCCTGGCCTGTTGCAGGATAATATCTCTGTCCAGGTAGTGTAAAACTTTAGCCAGCACAGGTCTTTGTGGAAGCCCAGGAGGAAGATGAGCACCCTATGAGCTCGTTCTACAGCTTATAGGAGGATTAAGGTTTCAAGCCTGATTATTAATTTCAGCCAGTTTTCAAAGAATTCAGTAGGAAAGGAGCCTTCTATATTTTCAGGTACACCAATAAGTGGTATATCATTGAGCCTTGACCTATTTTCAAGATCATCTGTTTCTGCCAGCTGTGCTGATATTTGCTATTCTGCAAGCCTGTTCTCCTTGCTTGCATTGGCTATCTGGTCCTCAATGGCGCTGAATCTGCCTTCCACTGCCCCTGCTCTATTTTCTGCAGTTTGTGTCGTATACCTGCTATCTCATCTTTAAGACCACCAAAATGTACATTGAAAGCAGATGGAGAGAATTTACAATGTACCACTGCAATGAAAACGTCTTTTAAAGTAGGTTCCTCAGGTACATGTATGTCCCATTGGTGCAGATTAGGCCATCGGGGATGAAAAGACCACATGCAATTTTGTGGTCTTTTCATCCCCTTCAATGTGGCTGCCTCTCCCATCTCCTGCACACCCAACTCCTCTACTTGGAGCCCGTGCACAGGTGTGGGGTAGCTGCTATAAGAAGGCCACTGTCACCTGATGAGACCTGTGTTTCTGTTCAGGAAAATTGCTACAGCCTGGCCACCACTTCCCTCTGCCTCGTCTCCCCTGCTCAATCTGTCTCCAGCGTGACAACCGTGGTGTCATCTTTGAGCTGAGAGCCTGCTTGTCCCACAGTCTTTATGTGGCTTTTCCTGGTCATTTTTTTCCCCTGTAGCAAAGTACCTCCACACTCAGAAAGTTAACTGGTAGATGTATGACGATTTTCAGGATGGTCGTCAGGTCTTATATAGGATAAATAGCTAGATGCTCATCAGGAGCTCTGTCTGTGAGGAGCTGCCCACTTTCTAAAGACTATAATACTTTTCCAGCAATGAACCACCATTTTTGTTAATATTATTATTGTGTATTAGTGATTTTCTTGTTATATTTTATATAGTTCTGCTGACTTGTCAGTATGTGCACTAGATTCACTTGTAAAATGTCCAGCATTCCACTAATCTCATCTTTATCTCAGGAGTCCATTGTCTCAACAGCCAATAATCTGATTAGGTGAGTGTAGATTGAGGCACAGTGGAGTAGTCATCACAGGGGGTCTTACATGCAGTCTCAGATGAAGACTTCTAGACTATTCTTCATTGTTTTTAGCTAACAGTGAATGTTTAAGGGGGAGGGTGTGTCACTTCTGACCTGGGAGGGGACTGAGCCCAGTGGAAGAAAGGACATTTTTTAGGGAGAGTTGTGTGGAAGAATTGAAAGGAAGAGGATGGAGACCGTGGACTTGGAAGGATGAATTGATAAACATGTTACCATTATGGATTATGTCGTTTGGATTTACACTTTTTTACAAGGACTGCTGCTACGAGATACACGTGCTTTCATCGTTTTATCTGCCGTCTAGAGGATCATGAACTGTGGCTACAGACTATAGTGGCTGGAGATACGAAATCTGTGGGCCAACCAAAAGTTGGGAGACAGTGAGTATGGCCTTATACAAAGGCAGTGGAACTACTGAACCCAAATTGGGAATTTGAGGACTGAGAGAACGGTATTTTGGCAATTTACTTGGAATTGCTTTGTTACCGTGGCTGTGATCAATAAAATATTGTTGCATCGTTAACATGTCAAGGTGATTACTTACAACCAACAAACTCAGATCTTTACAAGCTCCTACATCTGCTTGTCCACATATGTCATCAGGGTTGTTGCATGAAAGTACTGCTGCTTTCCGTGTAAGTGGGATAGTCATGCAAGAGAATATTGCTACAAAAAAAAGGGACTGGCCTCTCTGACATTCACTTCAGAAAGGGAGTAAACTGTCCTGCATCCAGAAATTGAGGACCCACCTAGGCAATGGTGGTAACAAAATCTTATTAAGGTGGGCCTAATGAAGAACTTTGAAAAGGCTATGGATAAAAATGTAAAAGCATTCATGCATCTGATTGATAACTTTCCAAGGTTAAGTGAAGCAAATATAAAAGGAGTCTTTATTGGACTTCAGATTTGTAAGTTTTTTCAAGATGAGGAGTTTCTTCAGTTGTTGCAGGGCAAGGAAAAGGCTGTATGGTCTAGATTTGCATTTGTGGTAACTAACGTTTTGGGAAACTCAAGGGCAGATACAGAAACTATGAAGAGTTGGTGTTATTTCTCCTCAAAACATATAAGGATCTTGGCTGTAACATGTCCTTAATGATTAATTTCTTACATTCTAGACCTTTCTTACACCAAACTGTGGAGTAGTGAGAGACAAGGATGGTGAGAGATGTAACCAAGATATTGCAGCTATGGAGAAGAGATATCAAGGAAAAAGGAAATCCATCAATGCTTGCAGATTACATAATTTTAATAGATGATCCAATACAGGAGTACAAGAAACAAGCAAAAAACAGTTGTCACTGAATGAGGACTAATTTTGTAGTGCAATTTCTGTAACTGTTCAAAATTCGCAATAAGGTTTAGACAGGTTTTAGTTATTTGAATTTTTCTAAGTTTTCTCTAAATAAATATCAGAAAAGTGGCATAACAAAATATTCTGCATCTCTATATTTACAAGAATAATAATGTTTCAAAGTACTGAAACTTTTATCATTAATTATATGTAGAAGTAAAAGGAAAACTCAATTGTTCAATTTGAATTCAGGAGGTCAAACTCATTAAAGAAATGGCTCAGTTCATAGCGGAACCTGACAACTTTTAAAAATATGTAAAACAGTGTTACATAATCTGAAAGGTCATTGAGCTAGGTTCTTCAGCTGCTCAGTCAGGACGTGCAGCCTCTGTACAGGTCCTGGTACCTTCCTCTCCAATGCACCAGTCAGATAAGTGTGGGGCTGGAGGAGAGAGCAGTTCTCTCACTGATCAGGAAGGACACCGTCTCATTGTTCTCGGTCACAGGAAGCTACCTCCAGTCTATAGGACGCACTCATTTATTAGCAAGATTTTTTCTGGCTAAAAGTGTGTCTTTTCAAGTAAAACATTTTCCACATTAAGGATATAAAAAAGGCTTCTCCCCTCTGTGACTTCTCTGATGTCCATCAAGATGCGCTTTCCAGTTAAAACATTTCCCACATTCTGAACAGGAAAAAGGCTTTTCCCCTGTGTGAGTTCTCTGGTGACTAAGAAGATTTGATTTCTGGTTAAAACATTTCTCACATTCTGTACATGAAAAAGCCTTTTCTCCTGAGTGAATTATCTGATGTCTAGCAAGAGCCGATTTGTTGTTAAAACATTTCCCATATTCTGAACATGAAAAAGGCATCTTCCCGGTGTGAGTTCTGTGATGTGTAACAAAATGCGCTTTCCAGAAAAATCATTTCCCACATTCTGAACATGAAAAAGCCTTCTCCCCTGTGTAAATTCTCTGATGTGTAACAAGATCTGATTTCGGGTTAAAACATTTCCCACATTCTGAACATGAAAAAGGCTTCTCTCCTGTGTGAGTTCTCTGGTGCTTAACAAGATTTGATTTCACTGTAAAACATTTCCCACATTCTGAACATGAAAAAGCCTTCTCCCCTGTGTAAATTCTCTGATGTGTAACAAGATCTGATTTCTGGTTAAAACATTTCCCACATTCTGAGCATGAAAAAGGCTTCTCTCCTGTGTGAGTTCTCTGGTGCTTAACAAGATTTGATTTCACTGTAAAATATTTCCTACATTCTGAACAGGAAAAAGGCTTCTCCCCTGTGTGAGTTCTCTGATGTGTAACAAGATCTGATTTCTGGTTAAAACATTTCCCACATTCAGAACATGAAAAAGCCTTCTACCCTGTGTGAGTTTTCTGATGTCTATCAAGATGCGCTTTCTGGAAAAAACATTTCCCACATTCTGAACAGGAAAAAGCCTTCTCCCCAGTGTGAATTCTCTGATGTCTATCAAGATGCGCTTTCTGGAAAAAACATTTCCCACATTCTGAACATGAAAAAGGCTTCTCCCCTGTGTGAGTTCTCTGATGTGTAACAAGTTCTGATTTCTGGTTAAAACATTTCCCACATTCTGAACAGGAAAAAGGCTTCTCCCCTGTGTGAGTTCTCTGATGTGTAACAAGATCTGATTTCTGGTTAAAACATTTCCCACATTCTGAACATGAAAAAGCCTTCTCCCCTGTGTGAGTTCTCTGATGTCTATCAAGATTCGCTTTCTGGAAAAAACATTTCCCACATTCTGAACAGGAAAAAGCCTTCTCCCCTGTGTGAATTCTCTGATGTCTATCAAGATGTGCTTTCCGGAAAAAACATTTCCCACATTCTGAACATGAAAAAGGCTTCTCCCCTGTGTGATTTCTCTGATGTGTAACAAGATCTGATTTCTGGTTAAAACATTTCCCACATTCTGAACATGAAAATGGCTTCTCCCCTGTGTGAATTCTCTGATGTTTGATAAGACTTGATTTCTCTGTAAAATATTTCCCACATTCTGAACATGAAAAAGGCTTCTCCCCTGTGTGAATTCTCTGATGTTTGATAAGGCTTGATTTCTCTGTAAAATATTTCCCACATTCTGAACATGAAAAAGGCTTCTCTCCTGTGTGAGTTCTCTGGTGAGTAACAAAATTTGGTTTCAGTGTAAAACATTTCCCACATTCTGAACATGAAAAAGGCTTCTCTCCTGTGTGAGTTCTTTGGTGACTAAGAAGACTCGCTTTCTTGTTAAAACATTTCATACACTTGAAACAAGAAAATCTATTCTTTGCTGTGTGAATTTTTTGATGTTTAAGAAAAAACTTTTTGAGGGGAAAACTATTTCCATATTCAGACCGTGCAAATCGCTTCTTAGCTTTGGGAGCAGTTAGTTTTTTAATGCTTATTTTGTGACTTTGATTTTCCTTAGTAGTTGGTAATGAATCAGAAGATAGGACCTGTTTCAAAGGATCAGATGACACATCTTTGCTGTAAAGGGATGATGGTATATTTGGAGTAATAGCATTCACTTCAATTTTATCCTGTGAGATCTCAAGCTCATCTGTTTTGAAAATTGAAGATGTCAGCTGTCCCACTGATCTCCTAGTACAGTCATCTGCTAAGTAAAAAAAAATATATTTGAATAAAATATTCTTGAAATTTATATTTTTGAACATTTCTACTTAAACTGTTGGTACAAATGGCAAGTTATGTAAAAATATTAAATTATTCACCAAGACAATGACAGTTGACAGTCTAATAGAAAACCTCATAGCATGAACCATTAGAGTTTGGTGTTCAACTGTTTGTTCATTCTGCCTCCCAAATATGAAATATGCGAAAATGATACCAATAAAAATTTCTACTCATATCACAAAAAAACAAGCCTCCACTCAGGTCCATCGTCTGTCAATGGAAAAACAGAGGTTTCCACATCATTAGTGGCTCAAAAACTCTTGAAAAGCAACATGGCTTCCATAAACCAATCCAGAAATATCCACTCTTCTAAAGTGAAATATACTCCCTACTTAACTCAAATGGAAAGCACCACACCCTACTAAAGCTCATGCATAATGCCGGAAGCTGCCCGATATAGCCTTGTTCTCCACTGGTTAAGTCCTCTGTGTTCAGCTATCGTGTTGTGTATTTTCTTCTTAGTTTCTTCTTGTGATCCCAGCCAGTTTACTGACTACTATTGTGTCTTCTGATTTTGTATTTTCTCTGCCCTCCTGGCTCTGATCCGGCTACCTGACTATTCTTCTTGTCATCTCACACCACAGAACAGCAGGCAACACTAAGTCCAATCCTAGGGGTCTTTGTGTACGTACAGATCCATGTAGAGGGGTTAAAGGGTGATGGGCAAAACTTTGACTATAAACAATAACACATCTAATGAAAAGATCAAAAAACAAAAGAGAGAGAGAGTAACTAGTGGTGAAACCTCTCTGGGCTAATTAGAGTATGCTTCTTGGTAGCTCCTGGCAATTTAAACTATAGTAAGGGCCAATATTTTCTGTCAAATAAGTCTCAAAAAGAAATATACATTTAATAAGAACATTTTATAATAGTGCAGAGCTGAGGTGTCTTAAATTTAGAACTCGGGCATTTGGAAGAGACAATGGAGACCTTTTTTGAAAGACTACCAGGGAATTACAGAGTTAAGTGAGGCAGGCCGATCCCACCACAATCAAACTATCATACAGAATTAACCTGTAAAAAAAAAAAGACAATAGAAAAACACGTTATATCCTCAACAAGAATGTATGTTTGGGGAGGGGGGGGAAGGGGAGAACTCCAACACTAAACCAGAGTTGCACTTATTTATGGTAGACCGTTGGAGCTACTATGAGTCCTGACCAGAAGAGTAGAGAAAGTATTAGTGCCCCCATTTCAGGATAAATTGTATCTAAATTCTTTACGATCGATAATATAATTTATGACATGGAGTGAATCCATGAAACCAGGGCTTGAGTCATGCCAACATATCTCCTGCAGGCGTGAATAAATGTATATTACAGCCATCAGCCACTCACAGCTTAGAGATATATCATGGCACAGGTGTAATGTTTTTTGTATACTTTATCTATTTGAAGTTATTTGGTTTAAAAAGAAATTGAAAAGTCAGGGTAAAGGGAAACTCCGTTGTTATTATACAGATATTCACACTAGGCCCTCACTGCACGTTTAATGTTGCCGATCATAAAAGCGAGGTTTGGTCATAAAGACTGGACCTGGTCTTGTAGGGACCATATGAGCACATTCAGTAGCACAGAAGGGAGAGAAGGTAGATTCATCCAATAAGATATCAGGGATCTAGGAAGCCAACAGCATCATTACCCTCCGCTTTCTCTTACAGATCCATCATAATATTTTTCTTCAAGTGATTTTCTAACTTGTCAGCACTTTCTACATGTGCTGTCATTTGGATTGGTAGTTTACAGATCTGGACAGGTAAGAGTCAGGATCTTCTAATTTCAGTTGGTAGTTGGATCTTCCAGGTTGTAAGTTCTATAGAAAAGGAGTTTCAATGTCCAAAGTCATTTGAGGAGTTTCAATGTCCAAAGTCATTTGAACAGTTTTTGGTGGAGGACAATGTTTTGGTCTAGATGCAAAATGGTGATCACACGATCGTGATACAGCTGGACTACTTGACTGGTAAACCAGCCACAGCCTGTGACTGAGAAGAATCTGTGACTTCTCTGCATTTAGTGGTTACTACTCACCTGGACGGTTATCTTTAGGAATCTCCTCTTTACACCGCTCATCACCCCTCACATATGTCTCTGTAGTATTAATATGGGTCAGATCTTCACCCTGAAAGAAATATTGTACAAGTCACAGACAAATGGAGAAGTCACATCTATGATCAGTAGTGATGAGCGAGTACCGTAATATTCGTAATCGCTATACTCGTAAAGAGTACTTTGTAATATTCGCGTATTCGTTCCGAATAGCGAGTACAATGTAAGTCAATGGGAAATGCGAGTTACTTTCTGCTGGACCCTAAAAAGAGGTCTGGGGGCCTGAGGAAAAGGCTCAAATGGATGGGAAAGTGATGAAACAGAATGGGAAGAGCCTGGAGAATGAGCCTGCATGCATTTCTGACTCACATATGGTTTCTGGGAATAAGTTTGTCGCAGTATTATGCCACTTTTACAGACACACAAGAACAACTACCAAACCTAACCTAAATTGCATTTATCAGGCCAAAAAGGTTAAGAAACAGTTTTTCCTGCACAATCACTTGTATATAAGGCTAAATAAACCAGAGAAACCAAACAATATCCATTTTAGCCTTTGTTCACACATACTGCTGTGGCTTTTTTTTGTCACTTTTTACAATTGGGAAGGCCTTGACTTATTCATTTTGAAGGTCCCTCTGTCATACATCATTTTTCAGTTCGCTATTCCCCAGCACTTTACAAGCACATCTAGAACGTACTAGTAGGTATGTTGATCCTTTGAGAGGCCTCAGGTGGCTCTGTAACATGCGTTTTGGAGGGACAGCTGTTCCTTAGACATTTGGGCGGTCCCTCCATCATTGACACTCAGATAGTGGAATACATATTCAATAGCAGTTTACAATGTGGCCATTGCAGCGTTGGGCTTGACCCTCCTCCTTCACCACCATGTGATACTGCGACCCTAAATTCAAATGTTCAGAGGTCTTGCAGTAGGCAAGGAAAGCTGAGTTTTGTGAGAGCCCTCGTGTGGCCCTGTAACATACATTTTGAAGTGCCCTCCTCTAGAGATTTTGGAGGTCCCTCGTGTACATCTGAGAGTGCCCTCACTTACTCATATTGTAGGGCCCTCACTGTATTATTTAACTCATTTAGGGGCAGAGACTACAGAGAAAAAAGCCAAGAGACATGGAGTACTAGAAGGTAGCAGTGAGTACGACCTCCAATCCTCAGGTATGGCTGAACTCAGTGAACCGGAAAAACAAAGCTGCACAGGTATGGCTGAACTCAGTGAACCGGAAAAATAAAGCTGCACTAGTCAACTGGATGACGAGCTCAAATATATCACTTGTGCAAGTCAATGGACAAAGGATTTATGGTGCTCCCCTCCAGGATGGGTTGGTGAAGCTTCTCCAAATGGCTCCGAGATTTTGATTGTCAATATTCCCCAGATTATATAGGAAGAGAAGACTTCTTGATATTGTACTACTTGGTCCAGTGCAGAATGTGCATCGTACTTCCAAAAATTACTCCTGGGGGCTGTGTCATAAGTGCAGGGAGATTCCTTGACAAGGGCCTCCCGTGTCAAACATTATCTACGATGGAGTACTGTAGTAGTTGTGGCCCTCAATTCAAATTTTCAGAGGGCCATCAGTCGGTCATCAACAGTCAGTGTAAATTTCTATTGAATATGTATCCCCTATCTCTGTCAAAATGTGGCACAACCTGTGACAAGGGCCTCCAACGATAAATATTAGTTTGGTAGGACCACTGTACATTACAGATTTGTCCACTGCACAATGTGCATAGGGTTTGTAAAAATTAGCCCAATGGGCTGAGTCATGGTTGACACAGGAAGCCACCATCCCAAGGGTCTCCAATCACAAATAGTAGTTACGCTGGAGTAGGAATACTGTCCTGGTTTGTCCACTGTACAATGTGCATAGGGTTTGAAAAGATTAGCCATATGGGCTGAGTCATGGTTGACACAGGAAGGAATCTTGTTTTAATGGAAGGGGGTGACTTTAACAGCAGTAGCATGAATCTGCATTTTTGGTGAATTTAGGTTGGCTTGCTTTCATCTAGAGGGATTGCGAACTGTGGATATATCCAGTCCTTGTTGAATTTAATCAGAGTAAGTCTCTCTGTATTTTCCGTGGAGAGGCGTGTGCGCCTATCAGTGATGATTGCCCCAGCGCAAATGAAAACACGCTCTGACACCAGACTAGCAGCCAGGCAGGCCAGCACCTCCAAGGCATATAAAGAGAGGTCGGGCCAAGTGTTCAGCTTAGACACCCAATAATTAAAGGGAACTGAAGTGTCAGAAAGGACACACGTATGGTCACTTAAAGTAACCCTTGACCATGTTCTGCAACTTATCCCTCCTGGGCATTTTTAAAGGCACAGATAGCCCTTGCTGTTTTGCTGGTTTATTGAAAATTGCCCAATTTGGGCACATTTTCCCCCCACCTCCGTTGGAGCTGGTGTTCGTGTCTCTCCCCATTATCCCTTGGTGTTGAAAAGAGCTGGTACCTCTGCCACCAGCATTATCTGAGGGTGATGTTTTCAGCAACTGATCTACAACGGCCCTCTTAAACGATTCCATTGTACAACCCATGGCAAAAATTATGGAACCACTGGGCTCAGAGGATGTTCATTCAGTTGTTTAATGTTGTTGAAAAAAAGCAGATCACAGACATGGCACAAAACTAAAGTCATTTCAAATGGCAACTTTAGGGCTTTAAGAAATACTAAAGGAAATCAAGATGAAAAATGTGGTACCCAGTAAGAGTAATTTTTTTCAGACCAAGCAGAGGGAATCACTCAATTCTGAGGAAGAAAAAATGGAATCACCCTGTAAATTTTCATTTCCAAAACTAACACCTGCATCAAATTAGATCTGCTCGTTAGTCTGGATCTAAAAAGGTGTGATCACACCTTGGAGAGCTGTTGCACCAAGTCAAGTCAAGGGAAACAAATAGGTGGATTGGACAACCTTTCAGAGTAGGATCTGGTGTCCGACATGGCTGTCCTCTTAGCCCTTTGCTTTATGCCTCTGCAATTGATCCCTTCCTCAGAAGGATCGATTGTGGATCGTTGGCAGGGGTGCGGATGGGCAGGGTGGCGCCGGAGGCTATCCTGAGGGTAGTGGCCTGCCTACGTGGATGATGTCACCGTCTTTATTTATTCGCAAGAGGAGGCAATGGTGGTGATGTCAGAAGAGGAGCGCTACTCGGAGGCATCGGGGTCCAAGGTCAATCAGGATAAGTGTGAAAGTCTCTGGCTGGGAGGCGGAGATCCCGGGTTTGATCTTCCAGACACCCTCCCCGAACCCCAAGAACACGCCAAAGTCCTGGGCACTGAATTCGGCCAGGGTGATTACCCCATGAAAAACTGGGAAGGCAGAATCAAAGGTGTCGCCCAAAGAGTGGACCAATGGAAGGGTTGGTCTTTGAGTCTGAGGGAAAGGGTTGGCCTGTGCAAAGCTTTCCTGCTCCCCTTGCTAATCTACCTGGGCAGCGTCTGTGTCTTGCCAAAGCCTCTCTGGACACGGGTCTACAGTCTGTTCTTCCAGATGTTATGGGGGAATAGACTGAACCTAGTCAAGCCGGAGGTCAATTACCGCATGAGGAGCCTAGGGTGGTTGGATATGGTGAACCCCGTCGTGTTCCTAGTGAACACCTTCTTGAAAGTTAACGTGGCAAACCTCTGGAAGGAGAGGGCTCCTCAATGGGTATTATCCTGCAAGGGATGGTTTCAGCCATCAATCTTCAGGGGGAAGATTGAAAGATCTTCGCACACTGTATGGGCATCTCCCTGCTTATGTTACCCCGGTTCTGAAAATGATCCACCGGTGGGATCTGGGAATGTGGGAGGTGAGGTCCCTCCAGAGGAAACTCCTCGATAGGAGGGTCTTGCTTTCTCATTTTCAGAGTCCATTGGTCCTCAAGGACTGCCCACGGCGGGATCTGGAGGTTGGGGTGAGTTTGTTTAATTCTAGCAGGATCCCCAAGAAGTACTGGGACTTGACTTGGCGCTGCTTCCAAGGTAAGCTGTGTGTAAGGGGCAATTTGAAGTACAGGAGCTCCGAGGACAGGATTTGCTCCCCGTGAGGCTTGCGCTAACATGCTGGAAAGCATGGAACACTTCCTTCTTCATTGTCCCTTTAATACAGAGGTGTACAACAGGGTGGGAGCTTCCATTGGTTGGCCATGGCTGGCTACTCTATCCTATGCCGGGTGGGCCTATGGAGCGTTTGGAGACCTTGGGAGAAGGGACCGAACCACTTTATTCATACTAAGTGTAGTGGTCAGGTATTTCACGTGGAATGCACGAGTGTTAGTTTCGATGCAGAGCAAAATCCTAAGTGCAGATGAAGTTTGTAGGAACATCCTAGGTGACCTGGTGAAGGCACGTTCTCTGGAGTATGAAAGACTGGCTGCCCGGAGGGTGGCCTGTCTCTGGAGGGGTTTTCCTTCTGGGTGCCTTAGTCCGGTAGTACTCCTATATCCAGGTGGTGGGCTGATGTCTTTTGTTTTGTATTTATGTCTCCTGAATAGGTTTGCAAGCATCGAACTTGAGCCTTGGATGGTGAGCATGTAGGTTGCCTTTGCCCTGGCTTCTGCTCAACTTGGTATGGCAGATGCTACAGACTACAATGTTTTTCTCTGAAGGACTTTCTGAAAAAAAAATAAATTCCACACAGCAGCTGAATGCTCCCTTCCCCTTACTTGGCGCACAGCGGGGGTGCTCTTGGGAACAGTTGACCCAGTTCTCACTCTGGGCAAACCACGACTCCTTGGTGCCTGTTTTGGTGTTACACATCCATCTTCCTCTGTGTTGATGTCATGGCTATGCATGCCAACAGTCCAGGTCGGATCAGTGGACTCATCATTGACTACCTCGTCTTCCATCTCATCCTCCTTCCCAGGTGACATTGTAGGCGGACCTGATAGCAAACGTGTCTCATCATCATCAGCCTCCACCTCTGGAGACAAAAAATTATGTTCTGCCAAGTGTCTTTCTTCTGGCCATAGGTCCTCAAATACATAAGCATCAATGCACGCCACCTCCTCTTGTCCCTCTTCAATGCTGCACAGTGATAGTCCAGAGCCAACCATAGGATACGTACTAAACAGATCCTCAGAGTGGCCAAGCTTCAGGTCATATGTCTCCTATGACTGATAATGGTTGCAGGAAGGAGAACCAGCTTCAGGATTGGATGGGCCAGCCTTCTGTGTATCCACAGTAGACTGTGTGGTGGTGGAAGATTTGTTGCTGCTTGACAAATGCGTAGAGGCCTTGTCTGCTATCCAAGACAGAATCTGCTCTCGCTCTTGTGGTTTCCACACACGTTTAAATTCCAGACCGGGAAATTTTTCCAGGAATATAGTGGATGCATCAAGCTTCTTCTGACCTGACACAGACTGAGTGCCTTCTCGCGCACCACTGACACGTCCCTTAACAACAGTCTTTTTTGACATTTTGGGTTTTGTTGACAGAATTTCAGATGTTGATGGCACAAGTCAAGCTAGCTGTCACAGCCAAAATAGTGGTTAAAATGGCCTGGTGCATGCTTTGTACCAGGCAGTAGGAAATGATTGGACTACTGCTTTGTGTAGGGCACTCAATGATTTTTTAAGCGGACTAATATGGACAGAAGGCAGGCTCTGACCCCTAAAACAGCAGGGAAAATAGAACGGTGCTAAAAAAAAAAAAGGCAGCACAAAATGCTACTTCTGTGTGTGCTGGAAAAATATTGCTTTGCCTCTGACAAGAGCAGTTTTAATATGGACACTGGAAGAACACACAATCTCTCCCTCCTTGTACTCTGACTTTGTTGTGTATCTTCAGCTCTGAAAAGAGCTATTTTTTGGTGGTATTATGGAGCTAGTGAGCGGCTCCTTTAAACACAGAACTAGTATACACGGCAGGTACCCCTTAAAAGGGCTTTTGTTTTATCAAGAGGCCTAAACACTCTCCCTAGCAGCTCAGCAATCTCTCCCTATGCTTATAGAATGCAGGCTCCAGAAGCAATGTGCACAAAATGGCGACGACAGGGCTTAAATAGACCCTATGAAGCTGGGTGGCCAGTCAATCACAGTAATGCCACAACCAAGATGTCTGAAGCATTACTGCGTTTGGTTAAGAAGCCCAGCATGTTTAGTGGCTGCAAAGGAGGCGCCAAAACTGCAGGGCGGGACATCCGAATATAGCGAGGCGAGTACACAAACACTAGCAATATAAAAAGTAACCCGAATACCGTACTATCCGTGCGAATAGTAACGAATACACTCGCTCATCACTAATGATCAGCTCTAATCCTGCCATCTCCACCATTCTCATTATATAAGTATAAACCATATAATTCTGGTGGGTAAAACAAGACTGAACACAAGACCTTCACAGCCGTATACACATCACAGGAGAGATCTCATGACACCTTCTCTCCATCTACCTGATGATCCTGAGGAATATTGGGATCTTCTTGTTTACAGTCCTGTGGAAGAAGAGGACGGGGACATCTCTCTGGTGTTGTCCTCTTACTGGATAGATCTGGAGGAAACACATACAGGGACTGAATTCATTCTTTACATACAGATAATTATAGGCCGTGTGTATTTAGTCTTGTCTATTACCTGGTGATGTGAGGGGCTGGGGAACCTCCATCATGACCTTCTTATACAGATCTTTGTGTCCTTCTAAATACTCCCACTCCTCCATGGAGAAATAGACAGCGACATCCTGACATCTTATAGGAACCTGACACATACAATGATACAGTCATCCCCCCGATCCTTTCATAGCGTTACTGTATAATGTCCCAGCATTCCCAGCAGTGTCACCTCTCCAGTCAGCAGCTCAATCATCTTGTAGGTGAGATCTAGGATCTTCTGGTCATTGTTGTCCTCATGCATCAGGGGGTGAGGTGGAGGCCCTGTGATTGGGCTTAGGGGTCTTCCCCATCCCTCAGGCACAGGGTCCTGACAGCGCTCACTAGAGGTTTTCTTCACTACTGTGTAATCCTGGTTATGGAGAGACACATTCATAAACCTTACTACAGACATTTTCAGAGTCCTCACCTCTCCAGTTCTGTCCATCTGTTATTCCCATAGATAAGAATGATGTAATGTGACGTCATCAGAATCTCTCACCTCTCCAGTAAGCCGGAAGAGGATCTCTAGGGTGAGGTGTAATATCCTCTCCGCCATCTTGTCTCTGTCCATATCCATCTTTGATGCGTAATTCAGGAAAATTCTCTTATATAGAAGATCTTCACTGAGAGGATTCGATATTGTAGAGACCTGAATGTGAAGTTGAGCAGATGTAACGTCATAAAAATCCTGTGTAATAATACAATTACTGGAGATAATAAGGAAACATTTGAGGAGATTTAGGTTTTACAGTATGTAGTTTTCTTCTTTACATCTAGTAATAAAACCTATATATTTTAGGCCACAGACAACAAGCAGTTTCTTCCTCAGAATCTGCAAGTGAATACGTTTCTCATAGACTCATCTTCCTTATTGCTAATTCTAATCTCATTTCCCAACACTGGAATCGCTATTATCAATACTGCAGGAGATATTCATTACACGTAACATGAGAAATAACAACTTCATGATGAGGACAACATCTTCATCTACTACGGCTCTAGAAACATATTTGGCCAGAGTCCGTCACTGACTACATCACCACCGGCCGTCTATATGTTTCTTGTCTTCACCGGACTGTCATCTTCTATCACGTTAGAGCTCAGGTCTGATTCACACTCAGAAGTTTGAGGCATTTATAAAAGCTTGTTTGTAAGAGCACCAAGACGGAGTTATTTGATACCAAAATTTCCATGTACAGTGTTTTATGGGGTTTCAAAACAAAGTGTGAATCTCAAATTGAAATCATTGTTGTTGAGATTTTGTGCAAATTTCAACGCCTCCTCCTGTGTGTCTCCCCACATCAGGAGGAGGTCGTCGATAAATCGACCTTACGATATGATTTTTTGGGCTATAAATATTGCTCTCATGGTAAATGTGTTGCTCCTCCCATTGGACGAGAAAATTTGCTGCCCATACTTACTCCCTTACTTTGTAAAAAAAAAAAATAAAATTGATTGTCAAAGCAGAAATAATTATGATCCAGAAGAAATTTAACTGACATGATAATGAAATCTTATTTCTACTGTATACGTGCTATAGGTATCCAAGTAATAGCTCAGGCTAGTTAATGCTACACTGTGTGGTATGGATGAATATAGAGCTACACATGTGGTCAAAATTGTTAGTACCCCTCGTTTAACCCCTTACTGGCCTGGGGCATATTAGTACGCCCCAGGCCATCACCCCCGGTTCAGCACAGGCTTCGGCGCTGAGCTCGCACTGAACCGGGCACATTTCAGCTGATTCTTACAGCTGACATGTGCCCGCAACAGCCTCGGGTGGAATCGCGATCCACCCGCGGCTGTTAACCAGTTAAATGCCTCTGTCAATCTCTGACAGTTGCATTTAACAGGGCCGCGCCGGAAGTGTGTCACTTACCCCGCCCATCAGTGACCCCGTCATGTGATCGCGGGTCACTGATGGGTGGGCATGGCAACCCAGGGTCTGCAGCAGACCCCAGTGGTTGTCATGAAAAGATTGCTATGAGCGCCACCTAGTGGTCAGCGCTAATAGCAAAGGAGCATTTCTGCTACATAGAGGGGGATCTGCTCATCGCCTCTATGTAGCAGAGGCAATCAGACAGTTGCTGCTTCTAGTCTCCTATGGACTATAGAAGCAAGCAAAAAGTGTAAAAAAAAAGTTAAAAAAAAAAAAAAAATTAAAAGTATAAAAGTTTAAATCACCCCCCCTTTTGCCCCATTCAAAATAAAATAATAAAAAATAAACCCCACACACACATTTGGTATCACCGCGTTCATAATCAAATAATTAATCCGATCGGTAAACGGCGTAACAAGAAAAAAATTCCAAACACCAGAATTATGTTTTTTTTGGTCGCTGCAACATTGCAATAAAATGCAATTATGGGCGATCAAAACATCAGATCGACTCCAAAATGGTATCAATAAAAACGTCAGGCAAAAAATAAGACCTCGCCCGGACCCAGATCCCGAAAAATGGAGATGCTACGGGTCTCAGAAATTACGCCATTTTTTTGGGAATTTTTTTTCACCACTTAAATAAAAAGAACCTATAAATGTTTAGTGTCTACAAACTCATAATGACCAGTTTTAGCATTTAGTGAACGTGGAAAAACAAACAAAACATAATTGTGGAATTGCATTTTTTTTACAATTTCACCGCACTTGGAATTTTTTTCCCTGTTTTCCAGTACACGATAGGGTCAAACTAGTAATGAAGTTTAAAAGTACAACTCGTCCCCCAAAAAATAAGCCCTCGCATGGCCATATTGACCAGTCATGAAGGGGTTAATGAAAGAAAAACCCACAATGGTCACAGAAATACCTTGAATCTGACAAAAGTAATAAATTAAAAATCTCTGAAAATTAACAAATGAAAGTCAGGCATTGCTTTTCAACCCTGCTACCACAGAATTTAAAAAAAAATTAAACTTATGAAATCGGCCTGGACAGAAATGATGGTTCTTCTTCTTAACTTAATATTTTGTTGAACCTTTTGAGGCAATCACTGCAATCAAACGATTTCTGTAACTGTCAATGAGACTCCTGCACCTTTCGACAGGTATTTTGGCCCACTCCTCATGAGCAAACTGCTTCAGTTGTCCCGTGTATGAAGATTGCCTTTTCCAGACGGCATGTTTCAGCTCTTTCCAAAGATGCTCAATAGGATTTAGGTCAGGGCTCATAGAAGGCCACTTCAGAACAGTCCAATGTTTTCCTCTTAGCCATTCTTGGGTGCTTTTAGCTGTGTATTTTGGGTCATTATCCTGTTGCAAGACCCATAACCTGCGACTGAGACCAAGCTTTCTGACACTGGGCAGCACATTTCTCTCTAAAATCCCTTGATAGTCTTGAGATTTCATTGTACCCTACACATATTCAAGACACCATGTGCCAGATGCAGCAAAGCAGCCCCAGAACATAACAGAGCCTCCTTCATGTTTCACAGTAGGGACAGTGTTCTTTTCTTGATATGCTTCATTTTTCCGTCTATGAACATAGAGCTGATGTGCCTTGCCAAAAACTTCCATTTTTGTCTCATCTGTCCATAGGACATTCTCCCAGAGGCTTTGTGGCTTGTCAACATGTAGTTTGGCAAATTCCAGTCTGACTTTTTTGTGATTTTCTTTTTCAACAATGGTGTCCTCCTTGATTGTCTCCCATGAAGTCCACTTTGGATCAAACAACGACGGATGGTCCGATCTGACACTGATGTTCCTTGAGCTTGAAGTTCACCTTTAATCTCTTTTTAAAAGTTATCCTGGGCTATTTTGTTACCATTTGTATTATCCGTCTCTTTGATTTGTCATCAATTTTCCTTTGCTTGTCAAATCTGTCCTTTGCTTTCTCTAGTCCATGTTGAGTGTGGTGCACAGCATGTCACCAAGCAGCACAGTGAGTATCTGTAGCCCTATATACAGGCCCACTGACTGATTACAAGATTGTAGACACCTGTGATGCTAATTAGTGGACACAACTTAATTTAACACGTCTCTTTTGTCACATTATTTTCAGGGGTACCATCATTTCTGTCCAGGCCTCCAGGCTTCATTTTCATAGATTTTTAATTTATTATTACTTTTGTCAAATTCAAGTTATTTCTGTGACCATTGTGGGTTTTTCTTTCATTAAACGAGGGGTACCAACAATTTTGACCACGTGTGTATAACATCGCATGATAGCCAGTGATAATTTTCTTGCTATAGAAAAATCTTCAAATACAGTAGCCACAAATTTAGAATCCCTAATGTAGCTGGGAATTTCATGTACTAGTGGTTGAAGATAGAAATCTATCCACACACCCAGTCTCTCTCCCATGGAACCTAAGCCCGCTACTATTGGTCTGAGTGGTGGTGGAAATATGTTTTTGTGGATCTTAGGAAATTAATGATATAAACAGTACAGACCAAAAGTTTGGACACACCTTCTCATTTAAAGATTTTTCTGTATTTTCATGACTATGAAAATTGTACATTCACACTGAAGGCATCAAAACTATTAATTAACACATGTGGAATTATATACTTAACAAAAAAGTGTGAAACAACTGAAAATATGTCTTATATTCTAGGTTCTTCAAAGTAGCCACCTTTTGCTTTGATGACTGCTTTGCACACTCTTGGCATTCTCTTGATGAGCTTCAAGAGGTAGTCACCGGAAATGGTCTTCCAACAATCTTGAAGGAGTTCCCAGAGATGCTTAGCACTTGTTGGCCCTTTTGCCTTCACTCTGCGGTCCAGCTCACCCCAAACCATCTCGATTGGGTTCAGGTCTGGTGACTGTGGAGGCCAGGTCATCTGGCGTAGCACCCCATCACTCTCCTTCTTGGTCAAATAGCCCTTACACAGCCTGGAGTGTGTTGGGGGTCATTGTGCTGTTGAAAAATAAATGATGGTCCAACTAAACGCAAACCGGACGGAATAGCATGCCGCTGCAAGATGCTATGGTAGCCATGCTGGTTCAGTATGCCTTCAATTTTGAATAAATCCCCAACAGTGTCACCAGCAAAGCCCCTCCACACCATCACACCTCCTCCTCCATGCTTCACGGTGGGAACCAAGCATGTAGAGTCCATCCGTTCACCTTTTCTGTGTCGCACAAAGACACGGTGGTTGGAACCAAAGATCTCAAATTTGGACTCATCAGACCAAAGCACAGATTTCCACTAGTCTAATGTGCATTCCATGTGTTCTTTAGCCCAAACAAGTCTCTTCTGCTTGTTGCCTGTCCTTAGCAGTGGTTTCCTAGCAGCTATTTTACCATGAAGGCCTGCTGCACAAAGTCTCCTCTTAACAGTTGTTGTAGAGATGTGTCTGCTGCTAGAACTCTGTGTGGCATTGACCTGGTCTCTAATCTGAGCTGCTGTTAACCTGCGATTTCTGAGGCTGGTGACTCGGATAAACTTATCCTCAGAAGTAGAGGTGACTCTTGGTCTTCCTTTCCTGGGGTGGTCCTCATGTGAGCCAGTTTCTTTGTAGCGCTTGATGGTTTTTGCAACTGCACTTGGGGACACATTCAAAGTTTGCCCAATTTTTCGGACTGACTGACCTTCATTTCTTAAAGTAATGATGGACACTCGTTTTTCTTTACTTAGCTGCTTTTTTCTTGTCATAATACAAATTCTAACAGTCTATTCAGTAGGACTATCAGCTGTGTATCCACCAGACTTCTGCACAACACAACTGATGGTCCCAACCCCATTTATAAGGCAAGAAATCCCACTTATTAAACCTGACAGGGCACACCTGTGAAGTGAAAACCATTTCCGGTGACTACCTCTTGAAGCTCATCAAGAGAATGCCAAGAGTGTGCAAAGCAGTCATCAAAGCAAAAGGCGGCTACTTTGAAGAACCTAGAATATAAGACGTATTTTCAGTTGTTTCACACTTTTTTGTGAAGTATATAATTCCACATGTGTTAATTCATAGTTTTGATGCCTTCAGTGTGAATGTACAATTTTCATAGTCATGAAAATACAGAAAAATCTTTAAATGAGGTGTGTCCAAACTTTTGGTCTGTACTGTAGGTATGAAAGGATGTTCCACATAGAGCTGTTCTGCCAGTTTTTTTTATCCAAGGCTCCTGTACTTAAACCTTTTTGTAGCAATATATATAATTCCATATTGAAATAATTGGTGGGGTCTCAGGTTAGTTCCAAATACACATCCGTGTTTCTTGTTTCTTAAATCCATCAAATTGAGCTTGAGCTAAATAGAATGTAATACCACTATTGTGCCCCACTTGTCTGCTTGTCGCACTGTCAAATTCATATTAGTTTTGAGTTCCCTCAGGGCAATTTTTTCTTTTCTAGTTACTTTGTTATTTTTATTTCCCCTATAAATGATTTCATTTGTTTAGAGAAACCAAATCCTTTTCAATAAGATCCTGAAACTGGTCTAAAAAGATGGAACGTGATTGAAGTGGCTTAAAGGATGGATTTCCCCTATGAAACAGACCATTCAGAGAGGTATCAGACTTCATAGATTCCCTCTCCAATGATTTCAATTGTAATAAAACCTTTTGTTCTGGAAAAGATTTGTTAGGAGTAATATCAGAACTAACTGTTGCAACATCAGTAATATTTTCAACATCATTATCAGAGCTATCAAAATGACATTTCACAGTAAGGGTCCGCGCCAGTCTATTAACATCCAAAATTGCTCTAAATACAGCAAACTCGTTGGTAGGGGCAAAACTTAGGCTTTTCGCTAAAAGTGATAATTGTTCCTCTGATAACACAAAACTGGTCAAATTCCAAAATCGATAGCTCTAATAGCGGCGGTTTCTGTTCCGGGTGGTATATCTGTTTCCGCTTGTGTTTGTGGCCCCCCTTCCTCTGTTTTTTGGCATGCTAGTAGATGTATTTTGTGGATGTTCAGAATAAAATCTTCCATCTTCCCTAAGTTAGCTTTCAGTTTCTCATTATGGCTAGTGAAATCCTTGTTGTGCACAAATGTTTCCAATGAGGATTGGATACAAAAACAGAAATAAAAAGTAAGTTCCAGCTCCTCATATTTCAGGATTAACCCATCAACTTCAATGAACAATCACTAAGGATGCAGTTCCACTCTGTGTGAAATGTCTCATCATACAGGGCTGTGGCCATTTTTTTTAGCCTTAATCCCCTTGGTATCATCTCCTTTTTCACATACATTTCCAATTCTTGTAATAAGAAAAAAACATGCAAAAAAGCACGAGACACATGTTAAACATTTGTTTTAAAAGAAATTAAGTCTTTTGAGCACCAGAACAGATGTACACCGCAGGGATGGCACAGGTGCGGCTGCTACACCAACCTTGGCAGTCTAACCACTTGCTGCTGTAAAATGCAAACATGGCATCTAAGAAGGTTTGACAGAGTTCGGCTCAGTGCCCCTCCTCCCTAAGTACTAAGTATAGGGCTGCCTAGTTACTACGATACTTAAATGCCTAATAATGGTGTCTGGGCCTGCAATATACGAAAGTCTATTAACACATTAACACGCCTCCAAACACATTAGACTAAAACACACGCCCCCAGGAAGAAGCAGGTGCAAAACGTGCGTCGGGGCTTCCGCCTACCCAGTGGCTGCTACTATCCTAGGTACTAATCCTATACAAGTATCTATGCTCTTATATTTCTATATGGTAGTTCTTTTAACCCCTTCAGCTTTTTAGCTGGTATGTCTATTGCACGCAAGGCACTTTATGCATTTATTTATATGCTGTATTATAAGCATTTACTTATTAATATATACATATTCCTTATAGATTTAATTCTGTTTTTTTTGTTACTTAAACTACTTTAGTAGTGCATGATCTATTGAACTGGTACCATTGTGGGTCTGATTAATTTTTATATATTTCATTGCACTAGGAATATGTTGTAATAGAACCACATGTTATATACTATCCACTTGGTGGCTACGATATAAATTATTTATTATTTTTATATCACATAAATTTTTGCAATTGTGACATACTCAGGGGTACCATTTCTAATTTATACTGGGTGAGGTGTCACACTGTCTTGTATCCCCTCCTCTTGAATTTTAATATATTTTTGTCTTTGTAAAGTTCTATTAATAAATAATGTCTTTTTGAATGTCTATGTAATTTGGCAGTACCCATTTAATGTACCGCTATGTGGTCAAATATAAGCACATTAGACTGAAGTTGAATGAAAGCACTGATTTCGGGGGGTTTGGTTGACTATATAATGTATTTGGGAGCCTCCTGGCAGATGATGTCAGGGCAGAGAAGGATCTGGCATCCTGAATTTCACATGTTAATCTGTTTGTTCTTCCTGTAGAAAATCCTCCACTAGAGGAGTCTTGAGGCGACCCTCATACAGATCACAAAAAAGCTGGAATATTTGTGTGTATGGGGGAGTTGGGAGAGATAGCCGTCGGCCAAATGACCGTTCAGCCAACACTTATCTCGTGTATGGGGCTGTTAGTATTACATGTCAGGCAGTGATGATACACAGCACTACAGTAGTACAGTGCATTACCTGAGCAATCAGAGGCTTGTATGTTGTATGATCGCACTAAAGAGAGTTGTTTAACCCCTTAGAGACAATTTTGACCTTATTGACCAAGCCAAAGTTTACAATTCTGACCAGTGTCACTTTATGAGGCAATATCCCTGGAACACTTCAATGGATCTTACTAATTCAAAGATTGTTTTTAGCGACATATTGTACTTCACGATAGTGGTAAAATTTATTTGATATGACTTACATTTATTTGTAAAAAAATGGAAATTTGGCAAAAATTAAGCAATTTTCAAACTTTGAATTCTTATGCCCTTAAATCAGAGTTATGTCACATGCTTCACAGGAACTGAAGCAACATGGAAGGAAAAAGTAAACATTTAACTTTTTTCACATAAATTTTACTTCAGACCCAAATTTTTTTTATTTTCACAAGGCTAATAATAGAAAATGGACCACAAAATGTGTTGTGCAATTTCTGCTGAGCATGCAGATATGTTATATGTGGGGGAAAACCACTGTTTAAGCACACGGCAGGGTTCGGATGGGAAGGAGCATTGTTTGACTTTTTGAAAGCAAAAATGGCTGGAAATAAGACCGGACACCATGTTGCGTTTGGAGAGCCTGTGATGTGTCTAAAAATAGTTGAAACCCCCCATAAGTCCCCCCATTTTGGAAACTACACCCCTCATGGAATGCATCTAGATATGTGTTGATCACATTGAACCCCCAGGTGCTTCACAGAAGTTTAGAGCGTAGTGCAGTGAAGATAAAAAATTCAACTTTTTCAACAAAAATGTAATTTTAGCCCCAAATTTCTTTGTTTTCACAAAGGTAACAGAAGAAATTGAAGCCCAAAATTTGTTGTTCAATCTCTCGAGTACGCTGATACCCCATATATAGAGGAAAACTAATTGTTTGGGCGCATGGCAGGGCTCAGAAAGGAAGGAGTGACGTTTTGGAATGCAGACTTTGATGGAATAGTCTGCGGGTGTCATTTTACGTTTGGAGAGCCCCTGATGTGCCTAAACAGTGGAAAAGCCCAACAAGTGACCCCATTTTGGAAACTACACCCCTCAAGGATTTTATCCATGGGTACAGTGAGCATTTTGAACACACAGGTACTACACATAATTTGATAACATTAGGTCGTCATATGGAAAATTTTAATTTTTTTCACGAAAATATTGTTTTAGCCCCAAATCTGTAATTTTCACGATGGATAATAGTTGAAAATGGATCCCATAATTTGTTACATAATTTATTCTGAACGTGATGATACCGTATATGTGGTCAAAAACTTCTGTTTGGGCACATGGCAGGGCTAGGAAAGGAAAAAGTGCTATTTATCTGGAATAAATTGTGAATGCCACATCGCATTTGGAGAGCCCCTGACATGCGAAAGCAGCAGAAACCCCCTGAGGTGACCACATATTTGAAAATTTACTGCCTAAGGAATTAATCTAGGGGTATAGTGAGTGTTTTGAACTCATAGGTGCCTCACAGAATTTTATAACACTGAAACATGGAAATATGACATTTTAGTGGTAAAAATATAATTATTGTATTTGCTGCAAATTTTCATGTACACAAGGGTTAATAGGTGAAAATGGACCCCATAATTTATCGCACAATTTCTTCCGAACACGGTGAGCCCCATATGTCATCAGAAATTGTTTTTAGGCCACACGTCAGGGCTGAGAAGAAAGGAGAGCTATTTGGCTTTTGGAGCACAGATTTTGCTAGAATAGTTTGCGGGCGACATTTGCGGAGCCCTGAATGTGTCAGAACAGCAGAAAAACCCCAAAAGTAACCCCATTGTAGAAATTGCACCTCTCAATGAATTCATCTACAGCTACAGTGACTATTTTGTAACATCCACTTCAGGCTTTTTCTGGAGAATTGCAAATCTGCCAGTTTAATGCCCACACATTGTGCCCCCATACAGTGTAGTGCCCCCATATATTGTAGCATCGGAGTCTCTGCCCCCTGCCAGGCAGAGACGCCGTCCCCCTTACCGCCGCGGTCCTGCTCCGTCTTCCGGCCTCTCTGCAGCTGCTGCTGGTGCACGCAGCTTCCCTGGCTCTGTGCTTAGGGCGCCCGCGCACGCTCACTCCCGGGTTTGCACGGGCCATGGAACCCGGTGGCCCCCAGGCTCCTTCGCTTGCTGACCTGTACCAGGAGGTTTCTCATCAGAGATCCCAACAGGAAACCATCCTGACCTACCTGCGGTCTGTCAACTCCCGCCTGGACATGCTGTCCGTCCCACCTGTGTCCGCCTCGAGCCGAGCGGCACCCGCTCTGGCGGCGCCTCAGCCTACTGGTGCCATGGCATCCAGCTCTGGACCCCGGCTCTCTGCGGCTCGTTTTGGGGGTGACCCCGTCTTATGTCGGGGTTTTCTGAACCAGTGCACGCTGCACTTTAAACTCCTGGCACATCAGTTTCCCTCCGACTGGGCCAAGGTGGCGTTCATCATGTCTCACCTCACCGGGGAAGCATTGGCATGGCTAAACCCTTTATGGGAGAGAGGGGATCCCCTGGTGTCAGATCTTCCGGCTTTCCTCACTACCTTCCGGAAGGTCTTCGATGAGCCTGGACGAAGGACTTCTACTGCCTCCTCATTGCTCTGTCTCCGCCAAGGGAGTCTCACCGTGGGCCAGTGTGCCATACAGTTCCGTACCCTCACATCTGAGCTTGCCTGGAACAACTAGGCCCTGGTGTCCACCTTCTGGGAGGGTCTTTCCGGACGGAGGAAGGACGAGCTAGCTGGCCGGGACATTCCTACCACCCTGCATGACCTGGTGTCACAAGCTACCTGGATTGACATCCGTTTCCTGGAACGAGCTAAGGAGACTACCCGGGAGAGAAGATTTCCCCATCTTGCTTCTGTTTTCCAGAAACCTGCCTCCCAACCAGCAACTCCCCGGGCACGCTCGCCCGAACCCATGCAGATCGACCAGACCAAGATGGTCAAGTCTCGCCAAGAAGCACGCCGAGCCGAGGGGAGTTGTTTTTACTGTGGTAGTAAGGAGCATCTGATTCGTTCCTGTCCGGTGAAGGCGGGAAACTCCAGCGTCTAGGACCGCTCGGAGAGGTCATCCTAGGCAAGAGTAAATCCACTCTGCATTTTCCGTGGAGAGGCGTGTGCGCCTATCAGTGATGATTGCCCCAGCGGAACTGAAAACAGGCTCAGACACCACACTAGCAGCCGGGCAGGCCAACACCTCCAAGGCATATAAGGAGAGGTCGAGCCAAGTGTTCAGTTTAGACACCCAATAATTAAAGGGAACTGAAGCGTCAGAAAGGACACACGTATGGTCACTTAAGTAACCCTTGAGCATCTTCTGCAACTTATCCCTCCTTGGCATTGTTACAGGCACAAATAGCCCTTGCTGTTGTGCTGATTTACTGAAAATAGCCCAATTTGTACACATTTTCCTCCACCTCCATTGGAGCTGATGTTCGTGTCTCTCCCCATTATCCCTTGGTGTAGAAAAGAGCTGGTACCTCTGTCACCAGCATTGTATGAGGGTGACGTTTTCAGCAACTGATCTACAACGGCCCTCTTGAACGATTCCATTGTAAAACTCTTTGGTGACTCCAAAAGGAGAGAAGGAAATTTCTCCTTGTACCGTGGATCGAGAAAGGCGGCCAAGCAGTATAGGTTGTTGGATAAAATGTGAATCACGTGAGGGTCTTGCCACAGACACTTACACATGAACTGTGCCATGTGGGCCAAGCTGCAAAAAGGCAAATGCTCTGTGTCCCCAAAAGTACCCATCCTCTCCTCATGCTGACTCGCCTTCTCCTCCACCTCCTCGTTCTCCTCTCCAGCCCATCCAGCCTGGACAGACATGAACCTTGTGTTGGGTGTCCACTCTGTAGCATTACAAGTCCCCTCGGTAGCACAGAAAAACAAGTCCTCTCCCTCCTCATCTTCCTCCTCATCACCCATTGTTGCCTCAGAATATTGAGTGGGCTGGGTAGTAACACCCATTGGGAAATCTGGCTCCATACCAACATGCTGGGCACTCAAAGCTTCCTCTTTGAGATTATGCAGTGATTGTTTCAAGAGACACAGATGCGGGATGGTTATGCTGATAATAGCCTGATCACTGTTCACGAGGTGTGTGCAGTACTCAAAGTTGAAGCGGAAACGAGACTGGCGATCGATGGGCTTAGACCCAAAAAGTCACCAGGTCAAGATGGCTTAACATCCGAGTACTTTAGGACCTTTAGGGACTATTTAGTCCCTCTCTTGACTCAGGTGTTTAATGAGTGTCTCTCCTCGGGCACTCTGCCGAGATCATTAAGGAGGTCAGCTTTGATCATTTTGTCGAAGGCTAAGGATCCGTCACGCATTGATAATTGGCATCCCATAGCACTTCTCAATGTGAACAGGAAGATTTTGGCTAAGATACTTTTCAACAGGCTGGTGAAGTTTGCAACTTGGCTCCTTTCGAAGGCTCAGCACTGTTGCGTTCCTGGCCGTAGAACTTTTACTGCTGTTCTTGTTGTCCAAGAGGCCATGGAGCAAGGCAGGGCAGGCCTTTGGTAGGGGTTCTTGCTGACCCTGGATGAGGCAAAAGCCTTTGATAGGGTTAACCATGAGTACCTCTGGTTCACTCTTGAGGTATGGTCTGCCTGGAGGGTTTGTGGACTGGCTTAAGACCTTGTATGCAGGGGCTGAGACTTTCCCTCTGGTAAATGTGTGGATTGGACAAACTTTCAGGGTAGGATCTGGTGTCCGTCAGGGCTGTCCTCTTAGCCCTTTGCTTTACGCCTTTGCAGTTGATCCCATTCTCAGAAGGATCGATTGTGGATCGTTGGCAGGGGTGCGGATGGGCAGGGCGGTGCCGGAGTCTATCCTGAGGGGTGGCCTACGCGGACGATGTCACCGTCTTTGTTTCTTCGCAAGAGGAGGCAATAGTGGTGATGTCAGAAGTGGAGCGCTACTCGGAGGCATCCGGGTCCAAGGTCAACCAGGATAAGTGTGAAAGTCTCTGACTGGGAGGCGGATATCCGGGGTTTGATCTTCCGGACACCCTCCCCAAACACCAAGAACACGCCAAAGTTCTGGGCACCGAATTCAGCCAGGGTGATTACCCCATGAAAAACTGGGAAGGCAGAATCAAAAGATGTCGCCCAAAGAGTGGACCAATGGAAGGGTTGGTCTGACCCTAAGGGAAAGGGTTGGCCTGTGCAAAGCTTTCCTGCTCCCCTTGCTAATCTACCTAGGCAGCATCTGTGTCTTGCCAGAGCCTCTTTGGACACGGGTCTACAGTCTGTTCTTCCAGATGTTATGGGGGAATAGACTGAACCTAGTCAAGCGGGAGGTCACTTACCGCACAAGGAGACTAGGGTGGTTGGATATGGTGAGCTCCGTGGTGTTCCTAGTGAACACCTTCTTGAAAGTTAACGTGGCAAACCTCTGGAAGAAGAGGGCTCCTCCGTGGGTATTATCCTGCAAAGGATGGTTTCAGCCTTTCTTCCAGGAATGGGAGACAGGGGGAAGATTGATGGATCTTCGCACACTGCATGGGCATCTCCCTGCTTATGTTACCCCGGCTCTGAAATTGATCCACCGGTGGGGTCTGGGAATGTAGGAAGTGAGGGCCCTCCCGAGGAAACTCCTTGGTAGGAGGGTCTTGCTTTCTCATTTTCATAGTCCATTGGTACTCAAGGACTGCCCAAGTCGGGATCTGGAGGTTGGGATGAGTTTGTTAAATTCTAGCAGGATCCCCAAGAAGTACTGGGACTTGACTTAGCGCTGCCCCCATGAGGCTTGTGCTAACATACTGGAAAGCATGAATCACTTCATACTTCATTGCCCCTTTAATACAGAGGTGTACAACAGGGTGGGAGTTTCCATTGGTTGGCCGCGGCTGGCTACTCTGTCCTATGCCAAGTGGGCCTATGGAGCGTTCGGAGACCTTGGGAGAAGGGACCGAACCATTTCATTCATAGTAAGTGTAGTGGTGAGGTATTTCACGTGGAACGCACAAGTTTTAGTTTCGATGCAGAGTAAAATCCTCAGTGTAGATGAAGTTTGGAGGAACATCGTAGGTGACCTGGTGAAGGTACGTTTTCTGGAGTATGAAAGACTGGGTGCCCGGAAGGCGGCCCATCTCTGGAGGGGCTTTTCCTTCAGGGTACCTTAGTCCGGTAGTACTGCTATATCCTGGTGGTGGGCTGATGTCTTCCCACCCTAGATTTTTGTTTTGTATTTATGTCTCCTGAATAGAAGGTTTTCAAGCATCGAACTTGAGCCTTGGATGGTGAGCATGTAGGTTGCCTTTGCCCTGGCTTCTGCTCAACTTGGTATGCCAGATGCTACAGACTACAATGTTTTTCTCTGAAGGACTTTCTGAAAAAAAATTCCATACAGCAGCTGAACGCCCCCTTGCCCTGACTTGGCGCACAGTGAGGGTGCTCTAGGGAACAGTTGACCCAGTTCTCACTCTGGGCAAATCACGACCCCTTGGTGCCTGAGTTGGTGCTACATATCCATCTTCCTCTGTGTTGCTGTCATGGCTATGCATGCCAACGGTCCAGGTCGGATCAGTGGACTCATCATCGACTACCTCGTCTTCCATATAATCCTTCTTCCCAGTTGACATTGTAGGCTGACTTGATAGCAACTGTGTCTCATCATTAGCCTCCACCTCTGGAGACAAAAAATGACATTCCGCCAAGTGGCTTTCTTCTGGCCGTAGATCCTCAAATATTTGAGCATCAACGCACGCCACCTTCTCTTGTCCCTCTTCAATGCTGCACGGTGATAGTCCAAAGCCAACCAAAGCATACGTACCAAACAGATCCTCGGAGTGGCTAAGCTTGGGGTCATATGTCTCCTGTGACTGATAATGGTTGGAGGAAGGAGAACCAGCTTCAGGATTGGATGGGCCAGTCTTCTGTGTATCCACAGTAGACTGTGTGGTCGTGGAAGATTTGTTGCTGCTTGACAAATGCGTAGAGGCCTTGTCTGCTATCCAAGACAGAATCTGCTCTCGCTCTTCTGGCTTCCACACACGTTTAAAATCCAGACCGGGAAATTTTTCCAGGAACATAGTGGATGCATCAAACTTCTTCTAACCTGACACAGACAGAGTGCCTTCTCGCGCACCACGTCCACGTCCCTTAACAACAGGCTTTTTTGGCATTTTGGGTTTTGTGGACAGATTTTCAGATGTTGATGGCACAATCCAAGCTAGCTGTCACAGCCAAAATAGTGGTTAAAATGGCCTGGTGCATGCTTTGTAGCAGGCATTAGGAAATGTTTGGACTACTGCTTTGTGTAGGGCACTCAATGATTCAATGATTTTTTAAGTGGACTAACATGGACAGAAGGCAGGCTGACACCCCAAAATAGTGGTTAAAATGGCCTGGTGCATGCTTTGTAGCAGGCAGTAGGAAATGTTTGGACTACTGCTTTGTGTAGGGCACAAAACGCTTTTTTAAGTGGACTAATATGGACAAAAGGTAGGCACTGACCCCTGAAAACAGCAGGGAAAAAAGATCAGTGCTAAAAAAAGGGCAGCACAAAATGCTCCTTCTGTGTGTGCTGGAAAAATATTGCTTTGCCTCTGACAAGAGCTGTTTTAAAATTGACACTGGAAGAACACACAATCTCTCCCTCCTTGTACTCTGACTTTGTTGTGTGTCTTCAGCTCTGAAAAGAGCTATTTTTTGGTGGTATTATAGAGCTAGTGAGCGGCTCCTTTAAATACATAACTAGTATACATTGCAGGTAGCCCTTAAAAGGGCTTTTGTTTTATCAAGAGGCCTAAACACTCTCCCTAGCAGCTCAGCAATCTCTCCCTATGCTTATAGAATGCAGGCTCCAGACGCAATGTGCACAAAAGGGCGGCGGCAGCAGGGCTTAAATAGACCCTATGACTCTGGGTGGCCAGCCAATCACAGTAATGTCACAACCAAGATGTCTGCGGCATTACTGTGATTGGTTAAGAAGCCCAGCATGTTTAGTGGCTGCAAAGGAGGCGCCAATACTGCAGGGCGGGACAACCGAATATAGCGAAGCGAGTACACAAATACTAGCAATATAACTAGCAACCCAAATACCGTACTATCCGTGCGTATAGCGAATAGTAACGAATACACTCGCTCATCACGAACGATCAGCTCTAATCCAGCCATCTTCACCATTCTCATTATACAAGTATAAACCATATAATTCTGGTGGATAAATCAAGACTGAACACAAGACCTTCACAGCCGTCTACACATCATAGGGGAGATCTCATGACACCTTCTCTCATCTACCTGATGATCCTGAGGAATATTGGGATGTTCTTGTTTACAGTCCTGTGGAAGAAGAGGACGTGGACATCTTTCTGGTGTTGTCCTCTTACTGGATAGATCTAGAGGAAGCAAATACAGGGACTGAATTCATTCTTTACATATAGACAATTATAGGCCATGTGTATTCAGTCCTGTCTATTACCTGGTGATGTGAGGGGCTGGGGAACCTCCATCATGACGTCCTTGTACAGATCTTTGTGTCCTTCTAAATACTCCCACTCCTCCATGGAGAAATAGACAGCGACATCCTGACATTTTATAGGAACCTGACACATACAATGATACAGTCATCCCCCTGATCCCTTCATAGTGTTACTGTATAATGTCCCAGCAGTGTCACCTCTCCAGTCAGCAGCTCAATCATCTTGTAGGAGAGATTTAGGATCTTCTGGTCATTGATGTCCTCATATATCAGAGGGTGAGGTGGAGGCCCCGTGATTGGGCTCAGGGGTCTTTCCCATCCCTCAGACACAGGGTGCTGGCGCCGCTCACTAGAGGTCTTCTTCACTACTGTGTAATCCTGATAATGGAGAAACACCTTAATAAATCTCACTACAGACATTTCCAGAGTCCTCACCTCTCCAGTTCTGTCCATCTGTTATTCCCATATATAAGAATGATGTAATGTGACGTCATCAGAATCTCTCACCTCTCCAGTAATACGGAAGAGGATCTCTGGGGTGAGGTGTAATATCCTCTCCGCCATCTTGTCTCTGTCCATATCCATCTTTGATGGGTAAATCAGGAAAATTCTCTTATATAGAAGAAATTCACTGAGAGGATCTGATATTGTAGAGACCTGAATGAGAAGATGATGAGCCTATGTAACATCATAAAAATCCTGTGTAATAATACAATTACTGGACATAAGGGAAACATTTGAGGAGATTTATGTTTTACAGTATCTAGTTTTCTTCTTTACATCTAGTAATAAAACCTATACATTTTAGGCCACAGACAACAAGCAGTTTCTTCCTCAGAATCTGCAAGTGAACACGTTTCTCATAGACCCACCTTCCATAAAGCTAATTCTCATCTCATTTTCCGACACTGGAATAGGCATTAGCAATACTGCAGGAGATATTCATTACACGTCACATGAGAAATAACTACTTCATGATGAGGATGAAATCTTCATCTTCTACTACTGCTCTATAAACATATTTGGCCAGAGTCCGTCACTGACTACATCTCCACCGGAAGTCTATATGTTTCCCGTCTTCACCGGACTGTCATCTTCTATCACGTTAGATCTCAGGTCTGATTCACACCCAGAAGTTTGAGGCATTAATAAAAGCTTGTTTGTAAGACCACAAAGACAGGAGTTATTTGATACCAAAGTCTCCATGTACAGTGTTTTATGGGGTTTATTTCTGGCCTTAGGCTTTCCTATAATACAAGAAAAACTCCATAAAAAAAAGCAGATATTAAAATCAGAAAATAGGAGGAATGACCCAGCGTATCAGGATATAAACTTGAATAAAACAGAGCTTTTATTGAGCCATTAAAAAATGCTGCTACCACCATAATAAGTCTTAGTGCACACAAGGATCACAGCTGTCTCGACCTATGCGTTTCGACGTGCAGTCTTAATCATGGTCTGTCTGAACTGTGGACTAGTGAGCATATAAAGGTAGGTTGTAATTAAAGATAATAGTTATCATGTGCTCACTAGTCTCTGAGGTCAGTATGATTAGCATAGACAAAAATGAAATAAAAATGTTAGTGACACATATTACCCTCTAAAATTAATATCATTGACATGTAGAAAAAATAAAAATATTTGTGATTCAAATATAGAATAAATATAAAAACTAGCGCTATACCATTTCCAAGGTGTGAACAAAACTGTCATTAATATTGTAGCATTAGATCCTGCCTGAGATTCAATCCAAAGGGTACTCGGGTTTCTAACATAAAAATCCAATATGGTTCCCTATTTAGCAGTTTGCGTCTATGGTCTCCCCCCCCGGATAGGTCTATACACTCTTTCTATGCCTTGAAATTTCAGTGCTGAAACTTCTCATTTATGGAACGTTGGGAAGTGTGTTGACGCTGCTGAAATATTTGTGGCCAAAGGATTAACCGCATCAGATATGTGTCCTCTAATCCGTAGTATTAAAGGGCCGGTAGTACAATCAAAGTATTGGATCTTACATGTAATATATTCAACAAGGTATATAAGCCAGGGTGTGCTGCAATTAATAAAGTCATGTATTTTGTGTATACGATTATTATGCAGTGAGGTAAACGTATCCTTTTTCACTGTGTGTGAACACGCTTTACAGCGGCTCGCTCCGCATTTGAAAAAAACACTAAGGTTTAACCAGGTAGTAGATTGAGAATGTCTATGCTCTTCACTCAGGAAAAGACTGGGGGACAGGGTGGTACCACAGCCACAAACCGAATATCCTTGGTAAGAATTGTATTAAGCCCCGGATCCTGGTGTAACATTGTATGTATTTCTTTATAATGGACACCACTTTGTTATACTGCGGACTATAAGTTGTAGGGAATGTTACACTGGAAGTTTCACATCCCAAATCTTTTTTTCGCTCCTTATTTTTGAGAAGATCCTTACGTTCTAGGCTCGATACCATTTTGTATGATTTTATAAGATTCCAATCAGGATAACCTCTTTTTGCCAATCTGTCACAAACTTCACTGGCTTCCATATCAAAAGAAGTATTATCCATACAATTTTGTTTCGCCCTAATTAATTCCCCATATGGAATACTGCGCTTGATATGCAGCGGTGGAGAGCACTGAATGTTCAAGCTTCTTAATAGCGGTACACAGCGTAGCCGCACTGCGGCTCCTGCCGGAATCGCCTGTGCCCGCTGTTAAAGGGCATGAATATTCAACCTCTCTCCACGCCCATGGGCGTGGGGAGGGGGTGAATATTCATGCCCTTTAATAAGCGGGCACACGCGATAGCCCAGCAGCAGCAGGAGCCGCAGCGCTGCTATGCTGTGTGCCGGCTATGAAGGAGAGTGAAGTCACTGCTCCCCGCACAGGGAGCAGTGACTTCCGTCAGCTGATCTCTCCTTGTGAGCCGCGCATGGTATTGACGCCATGCACGGCTCACATGGCTCACATGGAGAGATCAGTGCGGGCAGACAGGACGCAGCGCTGGAGGTAAGAAGAGAGGTGAGTAGGAGTGTTTATTTATTTTTTTATGTGCAGCATGATGCGGATTAGGGGGAACATGCATACTAGGATAAGGATGAGGGGTGCCATGCATACCAGGATGGGGATTAGGGGTGCCATGCATACCAGGATGGGGATTAGGGGTGCCATGCATGCCAGGACGGGGATTAGGGGTGCCATGCATACCAGGATAGGGATGAGGGGTGCCATGCATACCAGGATAAGGATGAGGGGTGCCATGCATACCAGGATAAGGATGAGGGGTGCCATGCATACCAGTATAAGGATGAGGGGTGCCATGCATACGAGGACAGGGATGAGTGGTGCCATGCATACCAGGACAGGGATGAGGGGTGCCATGCATACCAGGACAGGGATAAGGGGTGCCATGCATACCAGGACAAGGATGAGGGGTGCCATGCATACCAGGATAAGGATGAGGGGTGCCACGCATACAAGGATAAGGATGAGGGGAGCCAGGCATACCAGGATGGAGGGACGCCAGGCATACCAGGGTGGAGGGACGCCAGGCATAACAGGATGGAGGGACGCCAGGCATACCAGGATGGAGGGACGCCAGGCATACCAGGATGGAGGGACGCCAGGCATACCAGGATGGAGGGACGCCAGGCATACCAGGATGGAGGGACGCCAGGCATACCGGGATGGAGGGATGCCAGGCATACCAGGATGGAGGGACGCCAGGCATACAAGGATGGGTATGGGGACCACGTATAAAAGGAAGGGGGGCATATATACCAGGATGGGGGATATTGTTAGAATTGGGGGACATTACCCCTATACCAGTGTCAGCAGAAGACCCCCTCCCCCTTAAAAGTGCATCATGAACACATTTTTTGCTTAATTTTTTTATTATTATTTTCCTCCTCTAAAACCTAGGTGCGTCTTATGGTCCGGTGCGTCTTATGGTCCGAAAAATACGGTAATCCCATCAACGTCAATGAACAATCGCTAAGGATGCAGTTCCACTCTGTTTGAAATGTCTCATCATACAGGGCTGTGGCCACTTTTTTTTAGCCTTAATCCCCTTGGTATCATCTCCTTTTTCACATACATTTCCAGAGTTGTAAAATCCCAGCAGATTTTTAATTCTTGAGATTTTTAAATCTCAGGCAGGATCTAATACTACAATATTAATGACAGTTTTCTTTACACCTTGGACATGGTATATCGCTAGTTTTTATATTTAATTCTATATTTGTTTCACAAATATTTTTATTTTTTCTACATGTCAATGATATTAATTTTAGAGGGTAATAATATGTGTCACTAACGTTTTTATTTTACTTTTGTCTATGCTAATCATACTGACCAAAGAGACTAGTGAGCACATGATAACTATTATCTTTAATTACAACCTACCTTTATATGCTCACTAGTCCACAGTTCAGACAGACCATGATTAAGACAGCACATCGAAAAGCGCAGGTTGAGACAGCTGTGATCCTTGCGTGCACTAAGACTTATTATGGTGGTAGCAGCATTTTTTAATGGCTCAATAAAAGCTATGTTTTATTCAAGTTCAAACCCTGATACGATGGATCGTTCCTCCTATTTTCCGATTCATGAACCAGGCTGCCCTGGCTGGATACGAGCGAGACTGAGACTGCACTGTCATGGTACATCGTTTTCCCTGTCCTGCATTTCTGTATAAAATGTCATGATGTGATGTAAATACCCATGCTCTTTCCCAGATATTTGTTCCTCAACCATAATTTAACTTGGGCTTGTGTCAACACCGCTAGAGGACTCCCCATTGTCTCTTAAGCAGGGGGAGAACTCTCAGTACACATCTTTATAGACACATCGGAGCCATGCCATGGACTAAACCATCGACTAGGAGGGGGGAAACCTCTCCTCCCCTACCCTTGGGCTGTTCCCGGTAGCCCAAGACAATGGACTTATGCGTGACCAGTGTTGTGTTGGGTGATCTCTGGAGGAAGAAGTGTGGGGGCTCTTAGCTGCGGCAAGACCTCACGCCCGTCGGTGATTGTGGACTTATTATGAACCTTAGGACTAACATGGATTTTTGATTTGGTATGCTGCCTGCCTTAATAAATCCCGTTGGATCGTTCTAAGTCCGGTGGTCTCTTCTTGCTCTGCTGCATACCCCGTCACAAACTGGTTGGCAGCGGTGGGATCAGAGCAGAAGGAATGGAGGACAACGGCCCATCAACTGCTGGAACCAGAGCCTCAGAGTACAAGAACTGGACTGTGGTGAGCTTACAAACAAAGGCCCGTGAACTGGGGGTCAGCTACAAGGGACTCTCAAAGGAGCAGCTAACTGAGGCTTTGGAAGGAGTTCGCCTGCAAGAGGACGCTGAGGAAGCACCTCCACAGCCAATGGAGGAAAGGCGACAGGCAGAGGTAAATACCCAAAAAAGTCAGTGGGCTGTGTGGTACGAGGAGGAGATGGCAATGATGGGAGAGGAGGTCTCCATAGACTATAAGATGGAGGTCATGCGAGGAGCTAAGGAGATGGCATTGCTGGAGAGGCAGATAGCTTTGGAAGCAGCTAGAAGCGCCAGACAGACTGTAACCCCAGCACCCACCATGAGGGAACTCCCCAGAGTGTCCCGCAAAGATTTCAAGCCGTTCCAGGAGGCTGCAGGTGACATTGAGGGCTTCTTCCAGGACTTTGAGCTTCAGTGTCGATTAATGGAAGTCCCAGAAAGGGAACGAATCTGACATCTGGTGGGGCTCTTAGAGGGTGGAGCTGCCGCAGCCTATAGAGCTATGGACCCTCAGGGGGACGGTGAGTATGCAGACATTAAACGGACTATTCTGGAACACTACGCTGTGACCCCAGACACTTATAGGACCCAGTTTCATACTTTGGCCTGTGATGAGGAGGTGTCCTTCAAGATGTATGCCCACAGACTCAAACAAATATGTCATCGCTGGCTGGAGGGAGAGGAGGCCTTAACTTGGGGAGCCTTCCTCCAGGTCATCTTGAAAGAGCAGTTTTACTTCAAGTGTCCCGCTGAGATCCGAGAATGGGTGCGTGAAAGGAGACCAGCCACGGTGGAGGAAGCTGCAGCTCTAGCGGATGAGGCTCTCACCATCAAGCCTCAATGGAAAAAATTACTACTCAGTGAGAAAAGAACTACCAGCCCCCTGACGATGGCGGCCCATGGTCCTTCGGCCTCCCATACTCACCATCCCAATAGACCATCCACTCATGGTGACCTTCGTGTGACTGGGCCTCGCATTACTCCCGCTCCGCCTTCGGGACTACGACGTGGAGGAAGAGTCCCAGAGCACAGATGTTATAGATGTGGGCAGCCTGGGCATCTGCAATTCCAATGTCCAGGTGTTCGGAGGCAGGACAGCTACAGACCGCCTTTGCCGGTTCATTATCTACAGACACCCTCACCAGGAGAAGAGCTGGATTCAGTCCCTGACGACTTGCCAAGTGACTCAGATACTCTGGCTCCCATACCGGGAGTCTATGGGGTGCGAGCCCCAGCCACCTGTTCTTCTGACCGTCAGCACAAACATCTACAGGAGGTCGTGCTGGATGGCCAAAAGGTTGTCGGCTTCCGTGACACTGGGGCTTTTCTCACCATAGCCGATCCCCGCATACTTCAGCCAGAAGCAATTCAAAAGGGACCAGGAATTGCCATTGAATTGGCTGGAGGCACCCAGAGATATATTCCAAGAGCGAGGGTGACCCTGGATTATGGCTTTGGGGCCAAACAATGCGTGGTCGGTGTGATGAGCGGCCTCCCCGCAGACGTTCTTTTAGGAAATGATGTGGGACATCTGCATTGCCACTTTCGTCGGTGCGGTAACCAGAAGTCAAGCCAAGAGAGCAGCAGATGGGGACGCATACAACTCATCCATGGAAATGAGGCCACCAGAACCGCTGACACCGCCGGTGAGTGATTCTTCTTGTGGGGACAATGTGAGTGATACCTGGGATAGAGTTCAGTTTCGACAAGAGGTCGATACTGACCCCACCCTAGCTAGTTTTAGAGCACGAGCTGAGACAGGGCAGTTAGGGGAGAACAGGGAAAGGATTATCCGAGAAAATGGACTTTTGTATAGGTTACCAATGCTGCCTCCCCAGATAAGCCCTGGACTTGTAACAAACAGATGATTGTTCCTCAGAAATACAGGATTCCCCTACTACACCTTGCTCATGATATCCCTACTGCTGGCCATCAAGGCAAAACCCGCACCGAGAGACGATTGACTCAAACCTTCTATTGGCCAGGGATTTCTCAGGCAGTGGCGCATTTCTGCCGAACTTGCGATATCTGTCAGGGTAGAGGGCGACCCGGAGATCACCCAAAGGCCCCTCTGCAACCACTCCCTATCATAGAAGAGCCATTTCAAAGTGTAGCTGTCGATATCATTGGGCCTCTAGCTAAGCCAAGTAGATCAGGAAAGCAGTACATTCTCACTGTTGTGGACTACGCCACCCGATATCCGGAAGCTGTGGCCTTGTCCAGTATTTCTGCAGCCAAGGAGGCCGAGGCCCTGGTTACCATTTTCACCAGAGTAGGATTTCCCAGTGAGATCTTGTCGGACCAAGGCTCCCAGTTCATGTCAGAACTAGTCCAGTGTCTGTGGCGCACCTGTGGAGTACGAGCGATTCGAACGACACCGTATCATCCACAAACAAATGGACTTTGCGAACGATTTAACGGCACTCTGAAGAATATGCTGAGGGCCTTCACGGACAGAGATTCAGACTGGGAGAAGTACCTACCCCATCTCTTGTTTGCCTATCGGGAAGTTCCTCAGGAGTCCACCGGGTTTTCCTCCTTTGAACTCCTCTATGGAAGAAAGGTCCGAGGACCCTTAACTCTGCTCAATGAATACTGGGCGGGGCAAGTTGAAGATACAGGAGCCCATGTTGTCCCTTATGTCCTAAAGCTGCGAGAAACCCTGGCTCAACTTGCTAGTTTCGCACAGAGTCATGTGCATATGGCTCAAACCCGACAGAAGACCTGGTATGACCGTAAAGCACGCTATTGGGAGTTTGTAGAAGGACAACCGGTCTTCATGATTATTCCCCATCCACAAAATAAACTGCAGACCATGTGGGAGGGTCCCTTCCGGGTTCTCAAGAAACTAAATGACACCAATTACCTTCTTGCTCTAGATGATCAGGGACTAAGACAAAAGACTGTCCATGTGAATATGATTAAGGAATACCACGACCAGAACCTTCCAATGATCGCAAGCTGTCGGCTAGCTTCAGAAGACGGTCCCGAGGAAGAGGACTCCCTACCAGATCTCGTGGAAGCCATGAGAGCCCCGTCCATTGTGGAACAGGTTCCTCTGGGAGATCACCTGGACCCCTTACAGAAAGACCAGATGCTAGGAGTGCTTCAACAGAGACAGGCTGCTTTCTCATCTCAACCAGGTCGAACCACCATCACCCAACATCATGTAGACACTCAGGGTATCCGTCCCATACAACAGGCTCCTTACCGGGTACCTGAATCAGTTCGAAACACCATGCAGCACGAACTAGAGGAGATGTTACAGCTGGGAGTAATCCAGGCCTCTCATAGCCCTTGGGCCTCTCCTGTGGTGTTAGTACCAAAGAAGGATGGGAGTACTTGATTTTGTGTGGACTACAGACGACTTAATGACCATACTGTCAGTGATCCTTACCCAATGCCCCGTATTGACGAACTTCTAGACCGAATGGCTGGATCCCGATATGTCACTACCTTAGATCTCAGTAAGGGATACTGGCAAATTCCTCTGACGGAGGAAGGGAGAGGACGGTCCGCTTTTATAACCCCCTTTGGTCTGTATGAATTTCTAAGCATGCCTTTTGGAATGAAAAATGCCCCGGCAACCTTCCAGAGAATGGTAGATCATCCTCCGGGGATGTGGAAACTTTGCTTGTGCCTACTTAGATGATATCGCCGTCTTCAGCCAGACGTGGGAGGAATATCTGAATCAAGTAGCCGTTATTCTTGACCTGATTCTTGCAGTCGGCCTAACCATTCGACCTGATAAATGTCAATTGGGGATGGGTGAAGTCCAGTACCTAGGGCATAGAGTAGGGGGAGGGAAGCTCCGTCCAGAACCTGCAAAAATCCAGGCTATTAGAGACTGGCCTGTACCCCAAACTAAGAAACAAGTTATGGCTTTTTTGGGCACTGCTAGCTACTACCGAAAATTTGTTTCTCATTTTAGCACTGTGGCCAAGCCTCTTACAGACCTGACCAAGAAAATGATGCCCAGGCTGGTAATCTGGACTCCAGCCTGTGAGGAGGCTTTTAACCGGCTGAAGGACGCCCTGGTCTGTGACCCTGTTCTGGCTGCTCCGGACTACAAGAGGCGATTCATTGTGCAGACGGACGCCTCTGCTTATGGATTGGGAGCTGTAGTCAGCCAGGTGAATGCAGCGGGGGACGAGCACCCCGTCGCCTACCTCAGCAGGAAACTGCTGGACCGAGAAGTGGCCTATGCAACTGTAGAAAAAGAATGTCTGGCTATAGTGTGGGCCCTCCGGAAACTAAAGCCGTATCTGTATGGACGAGAATTCACTGTGGTTACTGATCACAATCCCCTCACTTGGCTGAACAGAGCCTCTGGGGACAATGGACACTTACTACGATGGAGCCTGGCTCTGCAACCCTATAACTTTACAGTACAGTATAGAAGAGGCAGCCAACACCAAAATGCAGATGGACTGTCCAGGCAGGAGGAGCCCTGAGTCCGGTCAGCCCTGCCTGTGTGTACTTAACAAGTGACCTGTAGAGGTCCCTCGTACGTACACAAAATTGCAGGGGAAGGAATTGTCATGGTACATCGTTTTCCCTGTCCTGCATTTCTGTATAAAATGTCATGATGTGATGTAAATACCCATGCTCTTTCCCAGATATTTGTTCCTCAACCATAATTTAACTTGGGCTTGTGTCAACACCGCTAGAGGACTCCCCATTGTCTCTTAAGCAGGGAGAGAACTCTCAGTACACATCTTTATAGACACATCGGAGCCATGCCATGGCCTAAACCATCGACTAGAAGGGGGGAAACCTCTGCTCCCCTACCCTTGCGCTGTTCCCGGTAGCCCAAGACAATGGACTTATGCGTGACCAGTGTTGTGTTGGGAGATCTCTGGAGGAAGAAGTGTGGGGGCTCTTAGCTGCGGCAAGACCTCATGCCCGTCGGTGATTGTGGACTTATTATGAACCTTAGGAATAACATGGATTTTTGATTTGGTATGCTGCCTGCCTTAATAAATCCCATTGGATCATTCTTAGTCCGGTGGTCTCTTCTTGCTCTGCCGCATACCCCGTCACATGCACCACACCCCAAAGGTCCCACACCGCTCCCGGCACATTAACTCCCTCAATAAGAAAATGCAAAAATATAATGTACCCATCAATAAATATTATGGATAATAAAAAAAAAAATCAATAAAAGTACACATATTTGGTATCGCCGCGTCCGGAACGACCTGACCTATAAAACTGTCCCACTAGTTAACCCCTTTAGTGAACACGGTAAAAAAAAAAAAAAAAAAAAATGAAGCAAAAAACAATGCTTTATCATCATACCGCCAAACAAAAAATGGAATAACACGCGATCAAAAAGACGAATATAAATAAAAATGGTACCGCTGAAAAGGTCATCTTGTCCCGCAAAAAACAAGCTGCCATACAGCTCCATCAGCTGAAAAATAAAAAAGTTCTAGCTCTCAGAATAAAGCGATGCAAAAAAGTTTTTTTCTTTTAAAATAGCTTTCATTGTGTAAAAGAGCCAAAACATAAAAAAACTATATAAATGTGATATCGCTGTAACCGTACTGACCCGAAGAATAAAGCTACCTTATCAATTTTACCACATGCGGAACAGCATAAAAAAAAAAACATAAAAATAATTCCGGAATTGCTGGTTTTTGTTTATTCTGCCTCCCAAGAATCGGAATAGAAAGCGATCAAAAAATGTCAAGTGCCTGAAAATGGCACCAATAAAAACGTCAACTTGTGCCGCAAAAAACAAGCCATCACATGACTCTGTCGGGCCAAAATATGGAAAAATGATAGCTCTCAAAATATGGTGCTGCAAAAACTGGATTTTACAAAAAAATGCGTCTTTTAGTGTGTGACAGCTGTCAATAATAAAAACCCGATATGATTCTGGTATCGCTGTAATCGCACCGACCCGAAGAATAAAAAGTCGTCTAATCGCCTATACCGCACGAGAAACGGCGTAAAAAATAAACTCTAGGGTTAGGGTTGTGATTAAGGTTGGGGTTAGGCTAGGGTTATGGTTGGGCTTGGGATTTTCTTCAAAAGTAAAAAAAAAAAGAAGATGACGATATGTCGACTAGTGTGGAGCGCAAGTGCTTGCTACTTGAGTTTGCATCGGGTGCTCGGGTATGCACTGAGTATCGCGGGTGCTCGAGTGACATGCTCGAGTCTCCGCCCCATATGTTTCGTGGCCAAAAAAAACTTGCGGGGATTGCCTGCCTTGCACGAGCAATCCCTGCATATTTTTTTGGGGTGTCTAATAACCGTGGAAACATGCGCGAGGGGACTCGAGCATGTCACTCGAGCACCCGTGATACATGGTGAATACCTGAGTACTCGATGCAAACTCAAGTAGCGAGCACTTGCACTCAAGACTAATGACAACTTATTCAATTTGATGACCTAATGTCATCAAATTCTGTGTCGTACCTCTGGGTTCAAAATGTTCACTATACCTCTTGATAAAAGCCTTGAGGGGTTTAGTTTCCAAAATGGGGTCAGTTGTGGGGGTTTTCCACTATTTAGGCACATCAAGGGCTCTCCAAACACGACATGGCGTCCACTCTCAATTCCAGCCAATTTTACATTCAAAAAGTCACACAGTGCTCCTTCCCTTCTGAACTCTGCCGTGCGCCCAAACACTGCATTTTCCCCACATATGGGGTATTGGCGTACTTAGGAGAAATTGCACAACAACTTTTGGGGTCCATTTTCTCCTCTTACATTGGTGAAAATAAAAAAATTGGGGCTAAAACATCATTTTTGTGGAAAAAATGTGATTTTTTTTTATTTTCACGGCTCCATGTTATAAACTTCTGTAAAGCAATTGGGGGTTCAGGGTGCTCACCACACATCTAGATAAGTTCCCTGAGGGGTCTAGTTTCCAAAATGGTGTCACTTGTGGGGGGTTTCCACTGTTTAGGCACATCAGGGGCTCTCCAAACGCAACATGGCGTCCGCTAATTATTCAAGCAAATTTTACATTCAAACAGTCAAATGGCGCTCCTTCTCTTCCGAGCCCTGCCGTGCGCCCAAACAGTGGTTTTCCCCCACATATGGGGTATCGGCGTGCTCAGGAAGAATTGCTCAACAAATTGCATGCTGCAATTTCTTCTGTTACCGTCTTGAAAATGCAAAATTGGAGGCTGAAAAACATTTTTGTTGCAAAAATGTGAAAATTTTATTTTTACGGCTCAATGTTCTAAACTTCTGTGAAGCACCTGGGGGTCCAAGGTGCTCACCACACATCTAGATAAGTTCCCTGAGGGGTCTAGTTTTTGAAATGGTGTCACTTGTGGAGGGTTTCCACAGTTTAGGCGCATCAGGTGCTCTCTAAACGCAACATGGAGTCCGCTAATTATTCAAGCAAATTTTACAATAAAAAAGTCAAATGGCGCTCCTTCCCTTTCGAACCCTGCCGTGCGCCCAAACAGTGTTTTTTCCCCACGTATGGGGTATCTGCGTGCTCAGGGGAAATAGCATGACAAATTTTGGGGTCCATTTTTTCCTATTACCCCTGCAAAAAATAAAAAAAATTGGGTCTAAAGTAACATTTTTGTGAAAAAAGTTAAATGTTCATTTTTTTTCTTCCACATTCCAAAAATTCCTGTGAAGCACCTGAAGGGTTAATAAAGTTCTCGAATGATGTTTTGAGCACCTTGAGGGGTGCAGTTTTTAGAATGGTGTCACTTTTGGGTATTTTCTGTTATAAAGGCCTCTCAAAGTGACTTCAAATGTGATGTGGTCCCTAAAAAAATGGTTTTGTAAATTTTGCTGGAAAAATGAGAAATCGCTGGTCAACTTTTAACCCCTATAGCTCCCTAATGAAAAAAAAAATTTGGTTCCAAAATTGTGCTGATGTAAAGTAGACATGTGGGAAATGTTATTTATTAACAATTTTGTGTGACATATCTCTCTGATTTAAGGCCATAAAAATAAAAATTTTGAAAATTGCAAAATTTTCGCCAAATTTCCATTTTTTTCACAAATAAACGCAAGTTACATAGTTACATAGTTTATAAGGCCGAAAAAAGACAAGCGTCCATCCAGTTCAGCCTATTTCTTGTGCACTGCAGCTATTCCGCAGCGTTGATCCAGGGGAAGGCAACAAAAAACCATGAGGTATCGGCCAATTTACATCACTGAGGAAAAATTCACTTCCCGACACCAATCTGGCAGTAAGATTAAATCCCTGGATTAATTAACTAAGCATAAGATGTAATTTTATTGTTCTCAAGAAAGGCGTCCAGGCCTCTCTTGAACTCTTTAAGTGAGTTGGACATCACCACTTCCTCTCCCAGAGAGTTCCAGAGTCTCAAGGCTCTGACCGTAAAGAATCCCCTTCTATGCTGGTGCAGGAACCTCCTTTCCTCCAGACGCATAGTGTGCCCTCTCGTCTTTGTCACCATCCTTGGTATAAACAGGTCATGGGAGAGATCTCTGTACTGCCCCCTGATGTATTTATACATGTTTATGAGGTCTCCCCTAAGCCTTCTCTTTTCCAATGTAAATAGGCCTAATTTTGACAACCTCTCTGGGTATTCTAGTCCCTCCATTCCCTTTATTACCTTAGTCACCCTCCTTTGTACCCTCTCTAGCTCCAATATGTCTTTCCTGAGCACCGGAGCCCAGAACTGTGCACAATATTCTAAGTGCGGCCTTACCAGCGCTTTATACAGAGGAAGAACAATGTTCTCATCATATGCCCCTATTCCTCTTCTGATGCATGCCATGACTCTATTTGCCTTCGCAGCTGCTGCCTGACACTGGGCACTCCAATTTAATTTGCTGTTAACCAAGACGCCCAGGTCCTTCTCCATGTCAGATTTCCCCAACGGTTTCCCATTTAATATGTATGGGTGACTGCTGTTTTTCTTTCCCATGTGCATGACCTTACATTTATCGGCATTGAACCCCATTTGCCATTTTTTGGCCCAACTCCCCAATTTATCTAAATCCTCCTGTAGCTGTGCCCTGTCCTCATCTGTATTAACTAGTTTACAAAGTTTAGTATCATCTGCAAATATTGCTATTTTACTATGCAACCCTTCCACTAGATCATTAATAAATATATTAAATAATATAGGGCCCAAGACAGACCCTTGAGGCACCCCGCTAGTAACCCTGACACACCCTGAGCTTACTCCATTGATAACCACCCTCTGCTTTCTATCACTCAGCCAGCTATTTACCCACTTGCACACATTATCCCCCAGACCAAACATTCTCATTTTATATACCAACCTTTTGTGTGGCACGGTATCAAACGCTTTGGAGAAGTCAAGGTATACAACATCCACTGACTCTCCCCGGTCCAGCTGTGAGCTCATCTCCTCGTAGAAGGCGATCAGGTTTGTTTGGCAGGAGCGATCCCTCATGAATCCATGTTGATATGGAGTTAGACAGTTATTATCATTAAGATATTCTACAATAGCATCTCTAAGAAATCCTTCAAACAATTTACCCACAACAGACGTTAAGCTGACTGGTCTATAGTTCCCAGGGTCACTTTTAGACCCCTTTTTGAATATTGGTACCACATTTGCTTGGCGCCAGTCTAGTGGGACAGTCCCTGTCCATAAAGAGTGCTTGAATATAAGATACAGCGGTCTGTCTATCACATTACTTAATTCTTTTAGTACCCGGGGGTGTATGTCATCTGGGCCGGGTGACTTGTCTATTTTGATATTATTTAGGCGTTTCTGAACTTCCTCCTGGGTTAGGTGGGTGATATTTAGCGGAGGGTTTACTTTATCACTCTGCATTTCCTCCGATAAATTGTTTTCTTTTGTGAAAACAGTGGAGAAGAAGCTATTGAGTAGGTTTGCTTTACCCTCATCGCCCTCTATGATTTTACCCAGGTTATTTTTCAATGGGCCAACGCCATCAGTTTTAATCCTTTTACTGTTTATATAGTTAAAGAACAGTTTGGGATTCGTTTTACTTTCCTTGGCAATTAGTCTCTCTGTCTCCTCTTTTGCTATTCTTATTTGTTTCTTACAGATATCGAAGTGATATCGAAGAAATTTTACCTCAATCATGAAGTACAATATGTCATGAAAAAAAAACCTCAGAATCAGGGGGATCCATTGAAGCGTTGCAGAGTAATTACCTCATAAAGTGACAGTGGTCAGAATTGTAAAAATTGGGCCGGTCATTAACGTGCAAACCACCCTCGGGGGTAAAGTGGTTAAAACAAATGTTTAACATGTTAAAAAGTAACTCTTTTGAGCACCAGAACAGATGTAGACCGCAGGGTTGGCACAGGTACGGCTGCTACACGAACCCAGGCAGTTTAACTACTTGCTGCTGTCAAATGCAAACATGGCATCTAAGAATGTTTGACAGAGTTCGGCTCAATGCCCCTCCTCCCCAAGTGCTCAATAGTATGGGGCTGCCTAGTTACTACAATATTTAAATGCCTAATAATGGTGTCTGGGCCTGGAATGTAAGAAAGTCTATTAAGCAACGTCCAATAAGTTACTTTTTAACGCCTCCATACACATTGGACTAAAACACACGCTGCCAGGAAGAAGCAGGTGCGAAACGCGCGTCGGGGCTTCCGCCTACCCAGTGGCTGCGACTATCCTAGGTACTATTCCTATACATATATCTATGCTCTTATAGATTTATATGGTAGTTTTTTAACCCCTTCAACTTTTTAGCTGGTAAGTCTATTGCACGCAAGGCACTTTATGTATTTATTTATATGCCTATCTCTTCCGACAAGCCTACAAACTGCAGTAACCACCGCTCCACCACATTACTGCATGACCTCCTCTACCCCCACCTACTGTATCCTCACCCATCCCTTGTAGACTGTGAGCCCTCGCGGGCAGGGTCCTCGCTCCTCCTGTACCAGTCGCTGACTCGTTTTGTTAAGATTATGTAAATGTTTTTGCTATGAATATCCCTATCACATGTAAAGCGCCATGGAATAAATGGCGCTATAATAATAAATAATAATAATATGCTGTATTATAAGCATTTACTTATTAATATATACATATTCCTTATAGATTTAATTCTGTTTTTTTGTTAAACTACTCTAGTAGTGCATGATCTATTGAACTGGTACCATTGTTGGTCTGATTAATTTTTAGATATTTAATTGCACTAGGAATATGTTGTAATAGAACCACATGTTATATACTATCCACTTGGTGGCTACACTATAATTATTTATTATTTTTATATCACATTAATTTTTGTAATTGTGACATACTCAGGGGTACAATTTCTAATTTATACTGGGTGAGGAGTGACTCTCTCTTGTATCTCCTCTTGAATTTTAATATATTTTTGTCTTTGTAAAGTTCGATTCATAAACATTTACGTTTTACTCTATTGGATTTATATCATCTCTGTCTTTTTGGATGTCTGTAATTTGCAGTACCCATTTAATGTACCGGTATGTGGTCAAATATAAGCACATTAGACTAAAGTTGCATGCAAGCACTGATTTCGGGGGTTTGGTTGACTATATAATGTATTTGGGAGCCTCCTGGCAGATGATGTCAGGGCAGAAAAGGATTTGGCATCCTGAATTTCAGAGGCTAAATCAATTTGTTCTTCCTGTAGATATTCCTCCGCTAGAGTAGTCTGGAGGCGACTCTCTCATACAGACCACAGGAAAGCTGGAATATTTGTGTGTATGGGGGAGTCGGGAAAGATAACCGTCTGCCAAATGACCGTTCAGCCAACATTTATCTCATGTGTATGGGGCCGTTAGTATTACATGACAAGCAGTGATAATACACGGCACTACAGAAGTACAGTGCATTATCTGAGCAATCAGAGGCTTGTATGTTGTATGATCGCACAAAGGAGAGTTGTTAAACTCCTTAGTGACGGAGCCAATTTTGATCTTAATGACCAAGCCAAATTTTACAATTCTGACCAGTGTCACTTTATGAGGCAATATCTCTGGAACGCTTCAACGGATCCTACTAATTCAAAGATTGTTTTTAGCGACATATTGTACTTCACGATAGTGGTAAAATTTATTCAATATGACTTAAATTTATTTGTGAAAAAAAAAATGGAAATTTGGCGAAAATTTTGCAATTTTCAAACTTTGAATTCTTATGCCCTTAAACCAGAGTTATGTCACATGCTTCACAGGAACTGAAGCAACATGGAAGGAAAAAATAAACATTTAACTTTTTTCACATAAATGAAACTTCAGACCCAAATTTTTTTATTTTCACAAGGGTAATAATAGAAAATGGACCACAAAATTTGTGGTGCAATTTCTTCTGAGGATGCCGATATCCCATATGTGGGGGAAAACCACTGTCTAGGCACACGGCAGGGCTTGGAAGGGAAGGAACATTAGGTCGTCATATGGAAAATTTTAATTTTTTTTTCACGGAAATATTGTTTTAGCCCTAAATTTGTAATTTTCACAATGGATAATAGGTAAAATGGACACCATAATTTGTTAGGCAATTTCTCCCGAACGCGATGATACTGCATATGTGGTCAAAAATTTCTGTCTGGGCACATGACAGGGTTAGGAAAGGAAAGAGAACTATTTGTCTGGAATAAATTGTGAATGTGGCATTTGGAAAGCACCTGACATGCGAAAACAGCAGAAACACCCCCCCAGGTGACTCCATATTTGAAGCACTGCCTAAGGAATTCATCTAGGGGAGTAGTGAGTATTTTGAACTCATAGGTGCCTCACAGAATTTTATAACACTGAAACATGGAAATGTGACGTTTTAGTGGTAAAAATATAATTAGTGTATTTGCTGCAAATTTTCAGGTACACAAGGGTTAATAGGTGAAAATGGACCCCATAATTTATTGCACACTTTCTTCCGAACGCGGTGATGCCCTATATGTCGTCAGAAATTACTTTTAGGCCACACGCCAGGGCTGAGAAGGAAGGAGCGCTATTTGGCTTTTGGAGCACAGATTTTGCTAGAATAGTTTACGGGCGACATTTTTGGAGCTCTGAAGGTGTTAGAACAGCAGAAAAACCCCAAAAGTAACCCCACTGTAGAAATTGCACCTCTCAATGAATTCATCTACGGCTGCAGTGACTATTTTGTAACATCCATGCCAGGCTTTTTTTCTGGAGAATTGCAAAACTGCCAGATTAGTGCCCACACATTGTGCCCACATACAGTGTAGTGCCCCCATATATTGTAGCGCCCCCATACATTGTTCCCAGCTTGTGCTTCTGGCGATACGCAGCCCGTAAACTGTCAAGTGCTCTCTTCCCACTAAAACAATGCCAAACATATGGCTGCTTATAGTGGTTTAGGCACAGTGGGGTTCAGAAGGAGGGACATTTGGATTTGGGAGAGCAGAATTCACTGGATTTAATTCGAGGGGGAAGAGAGACATGTCGCTTTTCAGTTTGTTCTACCAGTAACGTGGGAACCCCATATAGTTTCAGTGACAGATGACGGACCTGAGTCTGGTTTTGTTGGGGATAAATTAGGGGGTTTTATTGGTAACATTTTGGGACGCATAATATCTTTTGATCGCTTCCAGAATAAGGCTGGGATCACATTCTTGTGTTCAACGCTGAGCACTTACCGCAGGTTTTCCGTGTAAATTCCACAAAAATGCGATACAGGCGAAACCCCCAATAGACCCACCCACCATAACGACGCAGATGGAGACACTTTGTTCTACGTTTGGCATCTGCTCCGGTGGTCTCCATCTTTTTAGGCGTGCAAAGACCTGGGGTTGCCCACACTTGTGAGCTAAAAAGACGTCCTAAATAATGGGACACCCTGGATCAGAGACCAGTCCAAAGTGACTCCATCAGCCTCATAAGTAAGTGGGTCCGTCTGGGGTTTTGTCTGAATCACGGTATTGGGGAATTAACACGGAAACCTAGACGTAAGCTCTCAGTGGAGAGCGCAGGATAAATGTGAGTTAAGCTTTATTCCGATTTTTGTAAGGCAGAATGAACAAATAGACAGCAGTACAAGAATAGTCCTTATTTTTATTTTTTCGCCGTTTTCCGTGTGGTAAAAGTGATAAGCCAGATTATTCTTCGGGTCGGTGCAATTACAGCGATACCAGATTTATATATACTGTATATATACTGTATACTGTTTAAGCTTTTGCTGCCATCACACAGTAAAAATGTTTTTTTTTTTTTATAAAATACTAGGTTTTTTTGTCGCTATGTTATGCGTGATCCCACTGTACCATGAACCGAGGAGTGCCTGGAGAGCCGTAACTAAGTATCAACCCGATCCGACCAAGGTCGCACGGCGACTAACGACTCTGTGAACCAAGGAGGAACCGAGCAGAGGGACCAGGTGCGACTCTAGGACAGACCCCGATCACAGCTGTTGACCCACACCGGGGAATGCAGGAATGGGCAGGTTAGGCTGGCATGCAGACAGGTGGGCACTGGCAGGCACGGCTGGAGGGCTGACTGGAAGATACTGGCAAGCACAGCTGGTATGCAGACAGGGGGGTACTGGCGAGCACGGCTTGAGTGCAGACAGGGGGGCACTAGCAGGTTGGAGCCCAGGCTGGATAGAGGCCAGTACAGACTGGGAGATTGAGCAGAGCCACAGTTGCGGTAGACAGGTAGAGCAGAGAGGAACTGCCGAAGCGGTGGGCTAGGCAGAGCGGAGAGGAACCGCCGGAGCGGTGAGCTAGGCAGAGCAGAGCGAAACAGCAGGTGCGGTGAACAAGGCAGAGCAGAGAGGGACCGCCGGAGCGGTGGGTAAATCAGAGCAGAGAGAAGCCTCCGGAGCGGCGGGCAAGTCAGAGCAGAGAGAAGTCGCCAGAGCGGTGGGCAAGTCAGAGCAGAGAGAAGCCGCCGGAGCGGCGGGCAAGTCAGAGCAGAGAGAAGCCGCCAGAGCGGCGGGCAAGTCAGAGCATAGAGAAGCCGCCAGAGCGGCGGGCAAGTCAGAGCAGAGAGAAACCGGCAGAGCGGCGGGCAAGTCAGAGCAGAGAGAAACCGGCAGAGCGGTGGGCAAGTCAGAGCAGAGAGAAACCGGCAGAGCGGTGGGCAAGTCAGAGCAGAGAGAAACCGGCAGAGCGGTGGGCAAGTCAGAGCAGAGAGAAACCGGCAGAGCGGTGGGCAAGTCAGAGCAGAGAGAAACCGGCAGAGCGGTGGGCAAGTCAGAGCAGAGAGAAACCGGCAGAGCGGTGGGCAAGTCAGAGCAGAGAGAAACCGGCAGAGCGGTGGGCAAGTCAGAGCAGAGAGAAACCGGCAGAGCGGTGGGCAAGTCAGAGCAGAGAGAAACCGCCGGAGCGGTGGGCAAGTCAGAACAGAGAGAAACCGCCGGAGCAGTGGGCAAGTCAGAGCAGAGAGAAACCGCCGGAGCGGTGGGCAAGTCAGAGCAGAGGGAAACCGCCGGAGCGGTGGGCAAGTCAGAGCAGAGGGAAACCGCCGGAGCGGTGGGCAAGTCAGAGCAGAGGGAAACCGCCGGAGCGGTGGACAAGGCAGAGAGGACAGGGCTCTGTTCACATGGAACAGACTGGAAAATACAGGAAGATACGGAGGAAGGGAAAAGGGACAAGCAGAACCAGATACACACAAGGTACTTGCTAGGAAGTAGCGAGTGGACACAAAACTCACAAACAGAAGTACAGAGACAACGAGTAGGAGTTAGGTGTAGGGTCAGACAATGCAGGAAAAGGGAAGGTACGGACATAGAGAAAAACAGATAACAGGCTAAGGTACAGTTCAGACAGGAACTGCTACTGCAAGAGATACAGGAGCGAGTCTGGGTATACGGCCCCCAGAATGGCGGACAAACAGGCTAGGGTACAGTTCAGACAGGAACTGCTACTGCAAGAGATACAGGAGCGAGTCTGGGTATACGGCCCCCAGAATGGCGGACAAACAGGCTAGAGTACACTTCAGACAGGAACTGCTACTGCAAGAGATACAGGAGCGAGTCTGGGAGTACAGCTCCCAGAGTAGCGAAAACAGAGGGGACGGGACAGGACCTGGCAATACAGTATGCAAAGACAAACTGAGTGAAGGTGTTGCTCAGGCACCTCCTTCTGGGTAGAGGGGGTTTAAATATCCAGTGACTGACAGCAATAGGCTGGAGACCCATTAGGGGTGTGCCCACAGCAGCTATACGAATCAGGAAGTAACCGGGGGGCTGCTGCCCTAAGCAGACAGTCAAGAGGAAAGCACACAGCATGATCTGGAACATGGTTTGCTGGCTGGACTGAAGGGTAAGATTGCGGTCTTGCATGGTGGGAGGTGGTGTACCATGCAAGCATGCCGCCAGGGATGTTACAGCTATATTCTGAGAGCTGTAAATTTTACTTTTTTGCCGAATTAGCTATTTTAGGGCTAGTTTTTTGCAGTTTGGCGTTTTCACTTTTACCATTTTTTTTTACATAACTTTTTGATTGCTTTTAATTCACTTTTTTGTGAGTCAGTATGATGAAAAAGCAACGTTTTTGGCTTTTTTTTATGGTGTTTGCCAAACGGAATAAATAATGTGCCAGTTTTATAGAGCGGGCCGTTCCGGACGCGCCGATACCAATTTTATGTGTACTTTTTTGTTTATTTTTGTTTTATCACAAACGCTGTGTTTTGAATGGCGAAACAGCTTTTTGTGACATGTGCGTTTTTTTCTTTTTTCACTCTGGGACATGTATAATATTTATTTTTATCACTGGTCTCATACACTGCAGTACTCATGTAGTGTAGTCAGCTTATAGCTGGATCTCAAAGGCCACCGTACTCTGGGGTCATCACATGACCTCAGGGTACCATTGTAACCATCGTGATCGGCAATTTTCATCACGGGGGTCTCATGGTTACAAAGGGGGTCTTGTGACCCCCTTGTAACAACTTAAATACTGCTGTCACAATTGACAGCTGTATTTAAGGGTTTAATCGGCCCTGATCGGTTGCAAAACCGTCCTGGGCCGATACTGCAGGGTGCCAGCTGTCACATACAGCTGACACCCACGCGAATTGCCACCGCCGGGTGGCAATATTCCTTTATTCCCAATTGCAGTTTTAAAAAGGCAATGAGGGGATAAAGCCCCTTAACGACAGCCGTTTTAATGCGTATTGGCGTTCATTAAGGGGTTAAAACAAAAGTTCTAAAAGAGGTGCCTAAACAGTGGAAACATACCACAAGTGACACCATCTTGGAAACAAGACCGCTCAAGGAATATTTAGATGTGTGGTGAACACCTTGAACCCCCAGGTGCTTCACAGAAGTTTATAACGTAGAGCTGTGAAAATGAAATGTCTATTTTTTTTCTACAAAAATTATCTTTTAGTCCCAAATTTTTTATTATCACAAGGGTAACATGAAAAAATGGACCTCAAAAGTTGTTGTGCAATTTCTCCTGAGTTCACCAATATACAATGCGTGGTCGAAAACTACCTTTGAGGCACAGTGCAAAACTCAGAAGGGAAGAAGCGCCATTTTGGAGTTCAAATTTTGCTGGAATGGTTTGAGTATGCCATGTCACATTGGCAGAGCCCCTGAGGTGCCAAAACAGCAGAATCCCCCATAAGTGACCCCATTTTACAAACTACACCTCTCAATTTATCTAAGGGTGCAGTTATCATATTGATACCACAGGTATATCACAGAATTTTATACCAGTGGGCAGTGAAGGAAAAAATAATTACATTTTTACCACAAATATTTTGTTTTAGCCCCAGATTTTACATTTTCGCATGGGGAAATTGGAAAAAAAAAATGGCACCAAAATGTGTCACACAATTTCTGCTGAACGTGGCAATACCTCATATGTGGCTGTACAGTACTGCTTAGCCACACAGTGAGACTCGGGAGGGACAGAGAGCTATTTGCCTGCTGGAGGGCAGATTGTCCTAAAATAGTTTGCGGACTCCATATACAGAGCCCCTAAGTGCTAGAAGGGCAGAATCCCCCCTCAAGTGACCCCATTTTGGAAATCATACCCCTGCCAAACATGGGGACGCTAAATGAGGTTAAGACACACTGTGGTGCTCAGAAGGGAGGTGGGATTTGGGAGCGCAGAATTTGCTGAATTTCTTTTGGCGAGGGGAGAGGGGCGAGAAGCCATTTTGCTTCTCCAGAGCCTTTGTACTACCAGTACCGTGGAAGCTCCCTATAATTCCATTAACACATGACATACCTGAGTGGGGGCTTTTTATGTGAAGCTTTAATTGGGAATATTTTACATAACATTTTGGATCACATTTATCCAGCGCTCTACGCTGAGCACTTACTTTGGGGTTTCCATCTAAATCTCAGAATGATGTGATTCAGATGAAATCCCCGAGAGATCCATTCACTATAATGAGATGAGGCAGCAGAGTTACTCTGGACTCCGTCTGGGGAATTACTGTATTTTTTTTCTATTCAGCATTGTCCTTCTTTTCAGAGGTGCACAAAACTGTGGCTGACCGTGCTTTTATCTACGGCTAAAAAGAAGGACACCACCGAATCATAGGTCAGATGCCGTCCACAGTGCCGCCATCTGCCTCATTATAGGGAATCTTCCACTGGGGGTTCTGTCTTAATTAGTGTTGAGCGAGTATGTTCTGGTCCAAGTATGTTCGGGCCGAGCTCCGAGTATTTACAGCTGCTCGGTGATAAGGTTAAATCGCTCCCGTGTGCCTGATTTGCAACTGTTTGACAGCTTTATTACATGTGAGGAATGTGTAAGAAATAGACATTCCTTACATGTACTAAAACTATCAAACAGTTGCAAATCATGCACATGGGAGCGATTCAACCATATCACCGAGCAGCTGTAAATACTCGGAGCTCGGCCCGAGCATACTCGGAGAAAGGGTTAATAGAACATACTCGCTCAACGCTAGTCTTAATCATTTATTTCAGAGATTTACACGGAAACCCCGGTGTAAGCGCTCAGCGCAGAGCGCAGGATAAATGTGTGACTGAGCCTTACTGCGATCTTTGGGAGGCAGAATGAACAAATCAACAGCAGGTGAATAATTGGTTTTATTTATTTTTTACGCTGTTCCTTGTGCACTGTAAGTAGGCGACTTTATTCTTTGGTTGGTGCGATTACAGTGATACCAGACTTCTATTGGGTTTTATGATTGGCTGCTGTCACACACTAGAAAAATGTTTTTTTTTTTGCAAAAACTAGTCTTTGCATTGCCATATTTTGAGAGCTAAAATTTTTCCAGATTTCTGCCGACAGAGTCGTGTTGGGGCTTGTTTTCTGAGGGACAAGTTGACGTTTTTATTGGTACAATTTTCGGGAAAATTACATTTTTTGATTGCTTTCTATTCTGATTTTTGGGGAGGCAGAATGAACTAAAACCAGCAATTCAGGAATTGTTTTTTTTTTGTCGTTACTTGTGTGGTAAAACTGAGAAGGCAGCTTTATTCTTCGGGTCAGTATGATTATAGCGATACCACATTTATGTAATTTTTTTTATGTTTTTGCGCTTTTACATAATTATTTTTTCTATAAAAGTTTTTATCTTGACACCGCTGTGTGCTGAGAGCTGTAACTTTTTAATTTTTCGGCTGATGGAGCTGTATGGCAGCTTGATTTTTACGGGACAAGAAGACGTTTTCAGCAATACCATTTTTATTTACATATGTCTTTTTGATTGCGTTTTATTCCACTTTTTTCCAGCTGTAGGATGAAAAGGCTTTTACGCCATTCACTGAAGGGGTTAACTAGTGTGACACGGGTCATTCTGGACACGGCGATACCAAATATGTTTACTTTTAACATAAAAATGTGTATTTATTAGTGTAATATATTTTACTATTATTTAACATTTTTTTACAATTTTTTTTACTTAGTCCTGATATGGTACTTTCACTTTTTTCACAGGTATAATATATTGCAATGCACTAGCATTGCAGTACATTATACCTTTGTAGAATACTTCTGAGACCATGCTGTGAGGGGATAACCCATCCTCGTGCGCGAACTAGCACCTGGCCATGATGGGCTATCCCTGTCATTGAAAGTAATGGTGTTAATCTCCTTTAATTAGATCTCTGGCCACTCAGGGCAAAGTTCTGTACCATCTAAGCAAGCCTCCTGGCCTGAGCTAAGGACCTCGCCCTGCTCTTTGTCTCTACTATGCTTCCTGTCTGAAATCCAGATTCACACTGCCATTATATCTTTGCTTTCCTTCAGAATGTACTATTTGATGTCTCCCTCCTACACACACCACCATATCAATTCAAGTCTGCAACCAGATGGACTGAATGTCTGTATTTCTCACTTACTTATCCCTCTCTGACTCATAACTAGGAAATTGTTCTCCTGTGTGCCCATATAGCTCAGAGAGAGGGCTCCCAGACAGTATGATTTCCCCCACAATTACTGATCTAAAAAAAAAAAAAACACACACACTACTCAACCAACTCCGTTCCTGAGATGCGCTGCTCCGGTCTGTGCAGTGTGAGTACTGAGGCTCCATACTACAGGTGTGATGTAGTGACGCCATTGTGCCTGCAGTGCACGGAGTCTCAGACTCACAGGTGAAGGCTGAATGGGGGATCAGTGAGCTTTCGACTCAGATTCACTATTCTATTCACTGGTATCACAGTCATAGGAACGTGGATATCACTGAAATTGTGATGATGGGTAAGGAGAGTGTGCTCGGTGCTGAGTCATGGGCACCATAGCGGCCGCATGGGCTTCCGTTATGAATGATACGGCCCTGCTACCTATTGTGTGGTAAATATTAGTGTTGAGCCACCCCCGTAGTGTTCGAGTTCGGTTCGGTTCGTCGAACACCCGTGTGTTCGCCGAACTGTTCGTCGAACACCTTCGAACACCGTTAAAACCAATGGCAGGCAAACAAAAACACATAGAAACACATAGAAAACACCTTCAAAGGTGTCCAAAAGCTGACAAACTGCTCAGAAGACACAACTAACACATGGAAAAGTGACAAGTACATATAGTCATGCGAAAAGAAAAGAGGTGGAGGAGTAAAAGAAGGGGGAGACACAGATATAGGCATGTCATGCCCTTCTAAAATCCAAAAAGTGAGAAGCCGAGACGGCCAGTCCGCTCCTGCCCGTGCCACCTCCGTGTCGCCGGGTTTGTGCCAGAGCCGCGGTGAACCCTGACGGCCAGCCCCCCTCTCCCAATACTGGTGCCTGTCCGCTGGTGGGTCGAGAGAGCCCCCCTGTGGTGGAGGCAGCTCTAAGCTTTTTAATTTAAATTGTCCCTCTAATTTGAATGAATACACTTTAAATCCATTTACAAGGATCTATTGGAGGGCAAGTCTCATGCCAGCAGCCGCGTAATTCCAGCTCTAGTAGCGTCCACTAAAGCTGCTGCAGTTAAAAAGCTTTTATAAGGATCGAGCTCGGCTGTCCACCGCAAGGCATCCTAGTGCCAGTCCCAGCCCCTATGCCTTGGGGTGCCTCCTGATGCTCTTCACTAAGTATCCCGTGGTCCCGAAGCATTTCCTTTGAAAAAATTAAGTGTCCAAACTACAGGTGGTGTAGCTTGCTTAACAGCCGGGATAATCCGCTGACTAGCAGACACTGCTACTAGGCACAAAGTATTTCCTGGGCTAGATGCAGTTAAAAATTTGTAAGTAGATACTCTCGTTGGATGCTGAGAAAGCATTCCATAGAGTCTCCTGGCACGCCATATATGATTCTCTTAAAAAGCTTGGGGTAGGGGTCTAGGGGACCCTTTTATAGCCAAAATCACGGCCCTGTATCACAATACGTCACCTAGGCTGAAGATAAATGGAACTGTAGCACCGAGGGCTCGGTTGCTACAGACGTATTGCACCTCACCCAGAGGTGTGATATCTCACTCTCAGATAAGGATGGAGTGTGGATCAGGACCCGACACCTGCATGCATTACACCACATTGCCGTGGGGCAGGGCGACCAATATGCCCCTGAGATGGGCACGACAGTCCCTGTCCCTGGCTGGAGTGGGGGGAGGGAACACTGAGGAAGGGGAACCCTGCAGTGCAGGAGCAGGGAGGAAGCAGTTCCTGGGTGCATTGAGAAGGGAGTATAAAAGGTGGGCACCATCTTAGTTCAGTGCAGAGAAGTCTGAGCAGAAGTGGCAGGGAGCAGGGGCTCTGCATGAGCTCTGCTCCGGAGGCGGGCCTAGTAACAGAGGCCCAGGCCTGCAAGAGGGAGAAGGAAGGAAGAGGAGCGGAGAAGGCTCCAGGAACGAGGAATGAAGGGATCCCAGGGGTGCGGACGGGCGAGTCGCCACCGCACGCCCGAATCCACCTGCGTGGAGGGGTCAGGCCAAAGGGGGAGACCGGTCCCCGAACTAGTGGAGGCAGGAAACGACCCTCAGCTAGAAACCGGAGGCTCTGACATTTTATGTGGCGCAGCCCCTTGCTCCACCCGCTAGGAAGGCACCACATAGGGTCAGGGAAACTGGCGCCAAGTTTACCAAGAGGAGGCCCGAGGCAGCCGGACAGAAGTGTTGGTAAGAAAGGCCAGACAAAGGACACACAAAGGGGGTCCTGTGAAGCGCTCCAAAGTTATCTGGGAGTTGTCTGAGCCCCTCACCTGGTGAGCACAGTACGACGTGGGCAGCCGTTACCTGCAGACGTGGTCTGGATAATAAGAACTGTGAGTAAAGGCCCTGAACTGCATCACTGACTCCGTGTCGTTACTGCTGCTGCCCTGCACCATCACCCCCATCCTCCGCATACACTGCCCTGAGGCTATACTCCTCCCGTGGGGAGTTATGCTACGCTCTGCTGCACCCACAACACCAGCCTTAGCGGTCTGCCCTGTAGCGGCAGTTCACTCTGACCGCAATCCACGGGTGGCGTAGTCGGACATTTAAACATCAAAACCACATAAATAGTTCCGCCACTGGTTTGACCGCCCTGAGCCACGGAACCGGATCGCCGCCACGAAGACTACAACCACCAGCATCCACCAAAAAGGGTCCGGCTCCGGGTGTCCCAAGGCCCAGGGGGTGCGTCAGAACAATTTCATCACCTTTCACAATCACCAATGGGACAAGGCAGGGATGTCCTCTGTCCCCTCTCTTATACATCCTAGTGACGGAGCACCTGCTCTCATCAATTCGCCATAACCCCAATATTAGGTGGATTGAGGTGGGAGGCACCGAGTACAAGTGCTCTCTATTTGCTGATGATGTCCTAGTATATATCACTCAATCACATATATCAATCCCTGCTGTTATGGCTGAAATAGATCACTTTGTTACATGGTAAAATTTTAAAATCAATGCAGCGAAGTCTGAGGCCCTCGATGTCTCCCTCCCTAAATCCATATAGGATTCCATCCAGTCCAACTTTCCCTTTGCCTGGCCCTCACAGGGTATCAAATACTTAGGAATTCCTATTCATAGAGACCTCTCCCATCTATGTTATCTTAATTTTGGGCCCTTTATTGAACAATTCCATACAGACCACGGTTGGCAAGTTAGAACTGTAAGATTCACTACGTGAACCACTGGTGTTTTGTGGAAAAGCACATGTACACCGCGTTCCAAATTATTATGCAAAAAGTGTTTAGGAGTGATAAGGGAAGAATTTGTTTGCTTGTCAGTTAAACTCATTGATGGTGATGTGTGTCAGGGCTCTTTATATCACTGTAAGCAATTGCAGACACCTGTGCTAATTAGTTTGGCAGGTGTGTCCAATGAAAGGCAAGACTACTTAAGAAGGCTCTCTCACATTATTAAGCAGCCTACATTTTCTGCCAAAATGGCAAAGAAAAAGGATGTGTCGGCTGCTGAGAAGCAACAAATTGTGGAGTGTTTAGGTCAAGGCATGACTACAATCAACATTGTGCGATGATCAGGATGAAGTGTCTTGGCAATCAAGAAGTATGTAGCTGATTCACAGTACACACGTGTGCGTGCTGATAAGGGCAAATTGAGGACTCTTTCCTACAGGCAATTACGTCAGGTTGAAAGAGCAGCGGCAAAAAAGCCTTGTCATAGCAGCAGACAAGTTTTTGAAGCTGCTTGTGCCTCCAACGTCCCCCGAACAACAAGATGCAGGGTCCTTCAGAGGTTTGCAGCTGTGCATACGCCATCCTGTCGACCTCCTCTATCCACTTCACACAAGCAAAAACGGCTCCAGTGGGCCAAACATTACATGAAGACTGATTTCAAAACTGTTTTGTTCACGGATGAGTGCCGTGCAGCGCTCGATGGTCCAGATGAATGGAGTGGAGGATGGCTGGTTGATGGACACCCCACGCAAACACGGCTACAGCGCCAACAAGGAGGAGGTGGAGTAATGTTTTGGGCTGGAATCATGGGGAGAGAGATTGTCGGCCCCTTTAGGATCCCTGAAGGCGCTAAAGATGAACTCCATAATGTATGTGGATTTTCTCAAACAGCACTTCCTGCCATGGTTCAAGAAGAAGAACCGTGTATTTCACAGCAAGATCATTTTTCTGCATGATAATGCACCATCTCATGCTGCACATAAAACATCTGCATCTCTGGCTGATATGGGCATAAAAGGGGACAAACTTATGGTGTGACCCCCATGCTCCCCTGACCTCTACCCCATTCAGAACCTTTGGAGCATCATTAAAAGGAGTGTCTATGATGGCGGGAGGCAGTTCACATCTAAGCAACAGCTCTGGGAGGGTATTCTGTCCTCATGCAAAACAATTGAAGCAGAAACCATCCAAAACCTGACAAATTCAATGGACGAGAGAGTTCAGAAGCTCCTTTTGAACAAGGGGTCCTATGTGAAAATGTAACATCACCTAGAATAAAGTTTTGAGTTGAAAACTGTTTGATTTCAGTTTCTAACAACCTGCTAATGCTTATAATTTCAAAAATGACCATTTTTTTGGTCTTTATTAAAATGAAAAGGTTGATCGAAAAGTTTGGGGGATCTAAGAGTGTGGCAACCCAGTAGTCATGATTACTTCGAATTCTGACAATATGAGGGTCATGCTGCAGGTAGTGCAGCAAGAAGGCACTTATGTGTCTTGCGCATCTCGGAGCCCCAAAATTATTTTCCGGGCTAGATGCAGCTAAAAATTATTTTTAATTTTAAATCTGGTGAAGCTTATTATAGATGGCCTAATAGGATCAGTGCTGCACACTGCTACAAAGCCCAAATTATTTTCCAGTCAAGATACAGATAAACATGATTAGTAATTTGAAAGCTTAAAACGGTTGGTAGGGTGATTTTAACCAATCATCAAGCTTTTACTCTCCCCAGGATGACACAGGGGTAGAAAAGTCGTTTCGGATCCATGATTTGTTCATCTTTATGAACGTGAGTCTGTCTACATTATCAGTGGAGAGCCGCGTGCGCTTATCTGTCAGCACACCACCAGCAGCGCTGAACACACGTTCAGACAGAACGCTGGCTGCGGGGCATGACAAGATCTCCAAGGCGTAAGTGGCTAGCTCCGGCCATTTATCCAGATTGGAAGCCCAAAAAGAGCAAGGGTCCAGTGACACAGTCGTGGCTTCAATGTTTACTTGGAGATACTCCTGTACCATCGTCTCTAGGCGTTGACTATGTGTCAGACTTCTTGTCTCCTGTGGCCTTGCAAAGGATGGGCTAAAAAAGTGGTGAAATGATTCCGCAAAATTGATGTTACCAGCAGATACTGTGGTTCTGTTACGGTTTGAGTGCTGAACACTTGACGGTCCCACGGTTGGCAAGTTGGAACTGTGAGATTCACTACGTGCACCACTGGCATTTTGTGGAAAAGCACATGTAAGATTCTGCAACAGTCTCTGCTGATACTCCTGCATGCGTGCATCCCTTTCTATGGCAGGAATAATTTCTGCAAATTTACTTTTGTACCGGGGATCTAACAGTGTGGCAACCCAGTAGTCAGGATTATTTCTAATTCTCACAATTCGAGGGTCATGTTGCAGGTAGTGCAGCAAGAAGGCACTCATGTGTGTTGCGCATCCAGGAGCACCAAGTCCCTGTTGTGTTGGTGGCGAGGTAACAATCATGCTTCCTTCCTCTGTCCTCTCCCCCCAACCTCGCACAACAGAAATGTGATCAAGGTCTCCCTCATCTGATGAGTCTTCCATCAGTTCGTCCTCCACTTCTTCCTGGGCTCCTGCACCTTCCTCACTAGTTTGGCTGCTACCATGCGCCCTGGTAAAACCATCTCCCCCACCCTCACATGCCTGCCGCCTTGGTGCTGCCGACCTTCTGGACCTTGCAGATGTTAGCCCTTCCGCATACAACTCCTCCTCCTCTACTTCCTCCACCTCCTCTTGTGCCACCACCTGACTCCGAATTCTGTTTAACATGTGCTCCAGCATGTAAATCACCGGAATAGTCATGCTAATAATGGCATCGTCAGCACTAAACATCTTCGTCGCCATTTCAAAACTGTGCAGAAGGGTGCATAGGTCCCTGATCTGAGACCACTCCTCCAGCGTGATTTGCCCCACCTCTGAATCTCGTTGGCCCAGGCTATACGTCAGAACGTATTGCACCAGGGCTTGTCGGTGCTGCCACAGTCGCTGCAACATGTGCAGAGTTGAATTCCACCGGGTAGGCACATCGCATTTTAGCCAGTGAAGTGGCAGGCCCAACGACTTCTGTAGAGATGTAAGTCGCTGAGCTGCGGGATGCGAACGGCGGAAGTGAGCACACAGCGACCGTGCCCTCTGCAGAAGGCCATCTAGTCTGGGATAGTGGGCTAAAAATTGCTGGACAACCAGGTTCAACACGTGAGCCATACAAGGCACGTGTGTGACATTGCCCCGGCGAAGGGCCGCACCCAGGTTTGCAGCATTGTCGCACACGGCCTTCCCTGGTTTCAGGTCCAGTGGAGACAACCATTCATGAAATTGGTTCTCCAGAGCTGACCACAACTCCTCAGCTGTGTGACTCACATTTCCCAGATATTTCAATGTAAAAACCGCCTGATGACGTTGAGCCCTACTGCCAGCATAGTAAGGAGGTGTGCAGGATCCCTTCTGCGCAGTTAGAAAGCTTGTGGCATGACCAGACAGGCTTTGGGTGCAGGTGGAAGACCGAGAGGAGGTTGAGGAGGCAGAAGCAGTGGAGGAAAAATGACATAAAGAGGATTGACGCACAACTCGTGGGGACGGCAAGACTTGGACAGCAGCCCCTTGTCCTGCTGTCACCATAGTTACCCAGTGCCCAGTCAGCGACATGTAACGCCCCTGTCCATGCCTACTCGTCCAAGTGTCTGTGGTGAAATGCACCCTGTCACACACAGAGTTTCTCAAAGAAGCGGTGATGTTGTGTGCGACATGCTGGTGGAGCGCAGGCACACCTTTCTTTGAGAAGTAGTGCCGACTGGGCATCTGGTACTGGGGCACTGCGACGGACATAAGGTCTCGAAAATCCACTGTGTCCACCAGGCGGAAAGGCAGCATTTCTGTAGCCAAGAGCTTGCAGATGGTGAAATTCAACCTCTTAGCTTTCTCATGGCTAGGAGGAAATGGTCTTTTACTTGTCCACATCTGAGGGACCGAGGGCTGGCTATTGTGCTTAGACGGGGTTGATAAGGGTGTCCCCGGCAAACTGCCGGTCTGTGAGGAAGATGCAGGCGGATATGTTAGGTTGCCTTGATCCAAAGGTGGTGCTATCGATGTCGGACAGCGCTCAAGACCAGCTGGTGTTACCACCTCCAAAGAAAATGATGACCTGCCAATCACGCTGGCTGTTGCGGGTAAAGAGGTGGCAGGTCTGCGCCCCAAAACAGGTGTGACTGCTGTCCCCCCAGTCACAGAGGATGAAGAGGCTGCGGATGCACAAGATATGGCAGACGGTGGTTGGCCCGGCCGGCTAGACCGCATTGTAGCACACTGAGCTTCCCACTGCAACTTATGCTTCATGTCCATGTGCCGGTTCATGCATGAAGTACTCAAACTATGTATTTTTTGGCCTCTACTTAGCTTTTGCTGACAAATGTTACAGATAACACGAGTTGGGTCATCTTTATCGATCTGAAAAAATGCCCAGGCTATGCAAGGCTTAGCACCCATGCGACCTGAAGAGCCACCACGACTTGTGGTGAGAGGCAGAGTTGTGTTTGAGGATGCAGTTGTTGACGTGCTTCCAGTACTACGTCTCTGTCCAGGAAGGCGCAACCTGACCTCGTCGTCACTAGCATCTTCCTCCACCTCCTCTGCTGACCTCATCTCTTGGCTGACTGTGGGTTGACAGTAAGTGGGATCTCCGACCTCATCATCATCACCCTGTGCGTTATCACACCCGTCGTCCTCAGAGCCAACCTGTTCCTGCCCTGACAAAAAACTAAAGTTGTCGCTCCAATCAGGTATTTGAGTCTTCTCATCGTCTTCCTCATTGTCTCCACCAACAGGAGTTACAGTTTGGGAATGAGGGTCTACAGGACCAGACGCAGAACCTTCTGCGTCTGGTCCTGGATCCGACTCATAAAGATTCTGGGCATCAGTGCAGATCATTTCCTCGTCTGGATTCACAGAAGCGCTGGAGTCGACCTCTGATTCCCAGGCTATAGTATGAGTAAACAGCTCTGCAGACTCAACCATCTGTTCTACCTCATACTCAGACGGGCAGCTGGAGATTTGGGAGCTGTGAGGAAGCAAGTGCGATTTGGGTGACACCTTTGAGGACTGGAGTATTTGTGATGTTGAAGTTGATGTGGAGGAGAGCCCACTTAAAGGAGCACTTGATATCCGTTGAAGCACCTGCTGTTTTTGTGCCTCATCTGGAATTTGTAGCGATTGGCGTGGCCGTAAGAAAGGGATCTTATCACATTGTCCGCTAAAAGAAGTAGACATTTTAGTTTGGCTGGAAGATGGTCTTTCTTCTGCACCTACCCCACGGACACAACCTTTTTTCCCCTTCCCAACACGCCTATTCCCCTTTCCACCAGCAGCAGGCCTTTTTCCACTCATTTTGGTGGTTAACTAATTCACAACTCTGGAGTTGTTTGCACAAAAAAACAATGGATGGTAACCGAGCAGAGCTGAGTGGCCAAACTGTGGTATTAGGCCAAAACTATTGGCTGGGTTAGATGCAGAAAAAAATTATTTTTAATTTGCAACCTGATGGAGGTCAGTATAGATGGACTAATAGACCAAGTCCCACACACCGCTAGAAGCCCAAATATTTTTTCAGAGCTAGATGCAGAAAATTTTTTTATTCAATTTGCAACCTGATGGAGGTCAGTATAGATGGACTAATAGACCAAGTCCCACACACTGCTAGAAGCCCAAATATTTTTTCAGAGCTAGATGCAGAAAAAAATTATTTTTAATTTGCAACCTGATGGAGGTCAGTATAGATGGACTAATAGACCAAGTCCCACACAACGCTAGATGCCCAAATATTTTTTCAGAGCTAGATGCAGAAAAAAATTATTTTTAATTTGCAACCTGATGGAGGTCAGTATAGATGGACTAATAGACCAAGTCCCACACACCGCTAGAAGCCCAAATATTTTTTCAGAGCTAGATGCAGAAAATTTTTTTATTCAATTTGCAACCTGATGGAGGTCAGTATAGATGGACTAATAGACCAAGTCCCACACACTGCTAGAAGCCCAAATATTTTTTCAGAGCTAGATGCAGAAAAAAATTATTTTTAATTTGCAACCTGATGGAGGTCAGTATAGATGGACTAATAGACCAAGTCCCACACACCGCTAGAAGCCCAAATATTTTTTCAGAGCTAGATGCAGAAAAAAATTATTTTTAATTTGCAACCTGATGGAGGTCAGTATAGATGGACTAATAGACCAAGTCCCACACACCGCTAGAAGCCCAAATATTTTTTCAGAGCTAGATGCAGAAAATTTTTTTATTCAATTTGCAACCTGATGGAGGTCAGTATAGATGGACTAATAGACCAAGTCCCACACACTGCTAGAAGCCCAAATATTTTTTCAGAGCTAGATGCAGAAAAAAATTATTTTTAATTTGCAACCTGATGGAGGTCAGTATAGATGGACTAATAGACCAAGTCCCACACACCGCTAGAAGCCCAAATATTTTTTCAGAGCTAGATGCAGAAAAAAATTATTTTTAATTTGCAACCTGATGGAGGTCAGTATAGATGGACTAATAGACCAAGTGCCACACACCGCTAGAAGCCCAAATATTTTTTCAGAGCTAGATGCAGAAAATTTTTTTATTCAATTTGCAACCTGATGGAGGTCAGTATAGATGGACTAATAGACCAAGTCCCACACACTGCTAGAAGCCCAAATATTTTTTCAGAGCTAGATGCAGAAAAAAATTATTTTTAATTTGCAACCTGATGGAGGTCAGTATAGATGGACTAATAGACCAAGTCCCACACACCGCTAGAAGCCCAAATATTTTTTCAGAGCTAGATGCAGAAAAAAATTATTTTTAATTTGCAACCTGATGGAGGTCAGTATAGATGGACTAATAGACCAAGTCCCACACACCGCTAGAAGCCCAAATATTTTTTCAGAGCTAGATGCAGAAAAAAATTATATTCAATTTGCAACCTGCTGGAGGTCAGTATAGAAGGACTAATAGAACAAGTCCCACACACTGCTAGAAGCCCAAACATTTTTTCAGAGCTAAATGAAGAAAAAAATTATTTTTAATTTGCAACCTGATGGAGGTCAGTATAGATAGACTAATAGACCAAGTCCCACACACTGCTAGAAGCCCAAATATTTTTTCAGAGCTAGATGCAGAAAAAAATTATTTTTAATTTGCAACATGATGGAGGTCAGTATAGATGGACTAATAGACCAAGTCCCACACACTGCTAGAAGCCCAAATATTTTTTCAGAGCTAGATGCAGAAAAAAATTATATTCAGTTTGCAACCTGATGGAGGTCAGTATAGATGGACTAATAGAATGATGCTATGCCCAAAAGATTTTACTTCACTAGGTGCAGTAAAAAAATTGGTATTCTATACACAGGTGGTATATCTTGCAACACAGATAGGCTACTCCACTGACTAACACACTCTGCAATAGGCCAAAAAGGATTAGCTTTGCTAGATTCAGCCAAATGCTGTGAAAAAAACTTGCACAGCACTGGCACAGACCTGCCTGGCAAAAACTGATAGGAACTCATGTAACCTAGTCCTGAAAAGGACTCCAATTACAATTAGTCTTTACTCCCACAACCGATCTATTTAAGAGCACAGACCTGCCTGATAAAAGTCGTAGGAAATGCTGTAACCTAGTCCTTAAAAGGACTGCAATCACAACTATTCCCTACTCCCAAGCTATCTGTATATTTGTGCGAAAATTGGCTTGAAATTAACAAGGTATAGCGCACACAGCAACAGCGGTGCCGTCTAACACGCAGCTGCAGCAGTGAGAAAATGGTGGCGACGGGGAAAATGGCTGGGTCTTATAGGGCAAGGACATGTGACATACACTGCCAATGACACATGCCCTTGCTTGTGTGAAAAAAAGCACTTCGCTCCGTGTGTGCGCTGCTGATAGGCTGACAGATTGCACCTCCCCACTGTAAATGCAGGAAAGAGAAAAAAAAATGGAGATCTTCATTATTCCTGCAGAGATCCATCCCCTGCCCCTCCCCCCGCCCCGCTGTACACTCAAACTGCGTATTAACATTAATTTTCATCATTACTGAGAAAAAATCCAGTTATGATTTTGGTGCACGAACAGTTATCGAACATAACCTCGAACAGCCGAATTTTTCTCAAATTGTTCGTGTTCGCCGACCGGCTCGAACACCGCCCAAAACAGCTCGAATTTGAGATTGGCGAACAGTTCGAGTAGAACAACGCTCATCTCTAGTAAATATCTCATAGGTCCTGGGTTCATTAGTATCTGCACCAAGAATGGGGCTCAGTGAATATTCATTCATTAGCTGTGGGGTAGTCGGTGGGGTGGATGGTACCATGTTGTGTGTGTAAGGGGCAATACTGTGGGAACCCCCCCTAAAATAAAATATTAAACCCTGTGCGCTGTGATCAGTCAGGAGAGAGCGCGGTGTAAAGACGTCACCGCGCCCTCTGACCTGAGACGTCACAGGGCATCAGCGGAAGACACGGGAGCTGCTGCGCAGGCACGGGGAGGGGTAAGTATGACGCCGGGTGCCGGGGTCCTGATCGAGAGGGGGGAGGGACGGGAGGAGAGGGGAAGGGAGAGGAAAGGAGGGGAGGGGAGAGGAGAGGAGGGGAGGGGCGTCACACTTGTCCTCGGGAGATAAGCGGCTGTAGCCGCTAATCTTCTGACGATAGCCGCATGTAGGTCAGCGGCGCATACGGTCGGGGGACTTATGCTGCGAGCAGCCGGCTGCATCGCCGCTGACCTCCGTGCCTCACATGAGCCGCTAATGGCCGCCATGTTTTTCTGAAATGCCGCGTCGCTGATTGGCCGGGGCCGGACCAATCAGCGACCCGGGATTTCCAGGACAGACAGACGGGATAAGACAATTATATAGATAGATGCATTGAAAACTGGACTAACAATATATATATACTTAAAGCTAGAAAAATTACAAGCTCAATGACTTGTTGTGGTTGTATATAAACAGATGTAAACAATGATGCTGCTGAATAATTGATACAGTCACTACCTTACCCTATCCTGTACCTAAACAAAGCTGATACTGCCTAGCTGCGGAGGTTAGCACCCTCAACAATGGTGCCCCCGCTCACTGGTGGCTGTACCTCAGAAGCTCTAGTTAATGCTGATATATATCAAAAAATACACTGATACATTAAATAGGATCAGATATGTCTCCAGGTATATATAAAGGATAGGGTATGATAGTCATCAGAGAACGGTTCAATAATCTGCCTCGATGCGTTTTCCCAACAGGTTCATTAGGAGGCTTGATAGAGGGATGATAATTCATGATGTTCAGCATAGTGTGCCTAATAGCCAGGTGTCCATGTTTAAATATCCCACTTCATCCAAAACTCCTCCACAGACTAGGAGACCCATTCCCATTCCTAGAGGTGAATTGTCATAGGACATATAGAATGGAGTCAGTCTACAATAATGTACTGCACCTACGCTACTTCTCATGAGCTAGAGGTCCGATAATGTCCATCCCCTAGTGTGCATGTCTGGAAGTGACGTGCTTTACACTGAAAAGCAAGATAAACTGATTTCCGCCGCGCCACTCGTACCTGTGACTGCGCATGCCCGTAGTTATGTGTTCCACGCCGGAGAGCATAATGGCCTATATGTGCCCGGACCAACATCCTTGTCAGTAAAGTAACATATGATTAAAGGGTTTCTGTTTACCTGTGTGTTGTATCCTGTCACCTGATTACAGGGGCATAATTGGGGCATTACACTGTGTGGGGGCATCATACATACTGCATAAGGTGCATTACACTGTGTGGGGGCATCATACATACTGCATAAGGGGCATTACACTGTGTGGGGGCATCATACATTCTGCATAAGAGCCATAATGGGGGCATTACACTGTGTGGGGGCATCATACATACTGCATAAGGGGCATAATGGGGGCATTACATTGTGTGGGGGCATCATACATCCTGCATACGGGGCATTACACTGTGTGGGGGCATCATACATCCTGCATGAGGGGCATAATGGGGGCATTACACTGTGTGGGGGCATCATACATACTACATAAGGGGCATTACACTGTGTGGGGGCATCATACATACTAGATAAGGTGCATAATGGGGGCATAACACTGTGTGGGGGCATCATACATACTACATAAGGGGCATTATGGGGGCATTACACTGTGGGGGCATCATACATCCTGCATAAGGGGCATAATGGGGGCATTACACTGTGTGGGGGCATCATATATCCTGCATAAGGGGCATAATGGGGGCATTACACTATGTGGGGGCATCATACATCCTGCATAAGGGGCATAATGGGGGCATTACACTGTGTGGGGGCATCATACATCCTGCATAAGGGGCATAATGGGGGCATTACACTGTGGGGGGCATCATACATCCTGCATAAGGGGCATTACACTGTGTGGGGGCATCATACATCCTGCATAAGGGGCATAATGGGGGCATTACACTGTGTGGGGGCATCATACATCCTGCATAAGGGGCATATTGGGGGCATAACACTGTGTGGGGGGCATCATACATCCTGCATAAGGGGCATAATGGGGGCATTACACTGTGTGGGGGCATCATACATACTGCATAAGGGGCATAATGGGGGCATTACACTGTGTGGGGGCATCATACATCCTGCATAAGGGGCATAATGGGGGCATTACACTGTGTGGGGGCATCATACATCCTGCATAAGGGGCATAATGGGGGCATTACACTGTGTGGGGGCATCATACATCCTGCATAAGGGGCATAATGGGGGCATTACACTGTGGGGGCAGTAAAGGGGTCCTGTACTATGAGAACAATACGTTTCCTCCCTTCCTGTCTCCATAGTTGGGTCGTATGTATCTATTACAGGAAACAGAACAAAAACCTTATGATTCTTATAAAGGGGCAACACAAGACCCCAAAAGAGTCTCCATGCTGAAGGGGTTAATGCCCCCTGCGCCCAGTAATGGGGTCTCCACATACCTCCACCTGCAGAGCCGCCACCACATATATGGCTGCTCTGTGCGCACAGGAGCTGTGATGAGGTCACAGGAGGGGAGGAGTCAGGGGTCACATGATCAGGGGCCTCAGTGGATGCAGGACTCTGCTGTGCTGGTTGTCATGGTGCTGGATGAGCTGAAGTTTATGTGTGGGGTCAGGAGGGGTTTAAAGGGGGGATGTAGCAGAGCCGTGTGTGTACGAGGTGTACGGAGCGGAGCCGCGTGTGTACGAGGTGTACGGAGCAGAGCCGTGTGTGTACGAGGTGTACGGAGCAGAGCCGCGTGTACGAGGTGTACGGAGCAGAGCCGTGTGTACAAGGTTTACGGAGCAGAGCCGCGCGTGTACGAGGTGTACGGAACAGAGCCGCGCGTGTACGAGGTGTACGGAGCAGAGCCGCGTGTGTACGAGGTGTACGGAGCGGAGCCGCGTGTGTACGAGGTGTACGGAGCGGAGCCGCGTGTGTACGAGGTGTACGGAGCGGAGCCGTGTGTGTACGAGGTGTACGGAGCAGAGCCGCGTGTGTACGAGGTGTACGGAGCAGAGCCGTGTGTACAAGGTGTACGGAGCAGAGCCGCGCGTGTACGAGGTGTACGGAACAGAGCCGCGCGTGTACGAGGTGTACGGAGCAGAGCCGCGTGTGTGTGTACGAGGTGTACGGAGCAGAGCCGCGTGTGTACGAGGTGTACGGGGCGGAGTCGCGTGTGTACGAGGTGTACGGAGCAGAGCCGTGTGTGTACGAGGTGTACGGAGCAGAGCCGTGTGTACAAGGTGTACGGAGCAGAGCCGCGCGTGTACGAGGTGTACGGAACAGAGCCGCGCGTGTACGAGGTGTACGGAGCAGAGCCGCGTGTGTACGAGGTGTACGGAGCAGAGCCGCGTGTGTACGAGGTGTACGGAGCGGAGCCGCGTGTGTACGAGGTGTACGGAGCGGAGCCGCGTGTGTACGAGGTGTACGGAGCGGAGCCGCGCGTGTACGAGGGGTACGGAGCGGAGCCGCGCGTGTACGAGGGGTACGGAGCGGAGCCGCGCGTGTACGAGGGGTACGGAGCGGAGCCGCGCGTGTACGAGGGGTACGGAGCAGAGCCGCGCGTGTACGAGGGGTACGGAGCAGAGCCGCGCGTGTACGAGGGGTACGGAGCAGAGCCGCGCGTGTACGAGGGGTACGGAGCAGAGCCGCGCGTGTACGAGGCGTACGGAGCAGAGCCGCGCGTGTACGAGGCGTACGGAGCGTAGCCGCGCGTGTGCGAGGCGTACGGAGCGTAGCCGCGCGTGTGCGAGGCGTACGGAGCGTAGCCGCGGGTGTGCGAGGCGTACGGAGCGTAGCCGCGGGTGTGCGAGGCGTACGGAGCGTAGCCGCGGGTGTGCGAGGCGTACGGAGCGTAGCCGCGCGTGTGCGAGGCGTACGGAGCGTAGCCGCGCGTGTGCGAGGCGTACGGGGCGTAGCCGCGCGTGTGCGAGGCGTACGGGGCGTAGCCGCGGGTGTGCGAGTCGTACGGGGCGTAGCCGCGGGTGTGCGAGGCGTACGGGGCGTAGCCGCGGGTGTGCGAGGCGTACGGGGCGTAGCCGCGGGTGTGCGAGGCGTACGGGGCGTAGCCGCGCGTGTACGGGGCGGAGCCGGGCGTGTACGAGGCGTACGGAGCGGAGCCGGGCGTGTACGAGGCGTACGGAGCGGAGCCGGGCGTGTACGAGGCGTACGGAGCGGAGCCGGGCGTGTACGAGGCGTACGGAGCGGAGCCGCGCGTCTACGAGGAGTACGGAGCCGCGCGTGTACGAGGCGTACGGAGCGGAGCCGCGCGTGTACGAGGCGTATGGAGCGGAGCCGCGCGTGTACGAGGAGTACGGAGCCGCGTGTGTACGAGGCGTACGGAGCGGAGCCGCGCGTGTACGAGGCGTACGGAGCGGAGCCGCGCGTGTACGAGGCGTACGGAGCGGAGCCGGGCGTGTACGAGGCGTGCGGAGCCGGGCGTGTACGAGGTGTAAGGAGTGGAGCCGCGCGTGTACGAGGCGTACGGAGCGGAGACGTGTGTACGAGGCGTGCGGAGCGGAGCCGGGCGTGTACGGAGCGGAGCCGGGCGTGTACGAGGCGTACGGAGCGGAGCCGGGCGTGTACGAGGCGTACGGAACGGAGCCGTGCGTGTATGAGGCGTGCGGAGCCGAGCGTGTATGAGGCGTGCGGAGCGGAGCCGGGCGCGTACGAGGCGTGCGGAGCGGATGCTGCCCCTCTCCAGGAGCGATCACAGCAGCACGGCATGAGACGTTCTTGTACTCCACAGACTGTCCTGACAGAACACAGCTCGTCAGGACACAGCCCCGACCTCCAGCGACAGCCGGACAGTCCCATTGGATCGGGGACGGTTGGGGGGTTTCTGTATATAAGTTGTGTGTGATAATTGTAGAATTATTAATGTCTTAGCATTAAAGGATGTGCCTGAGTGTTTGTGCCGGGGTCCTCATGCATGGAGGGAGTTGAGGCGGTGCTGGCTGTATTATGCAGACGGCATCTGCCTGTAACAGTAGTAACCAGAAACTACTAGAAACTCTGCACCAAAATGAAGCAAATCCTTATTCTGGGGACTTCGCCTTGTACGTAACACCCCCGGATCCGGTACAAGCCGGGCAGATGGTCTCATTCATGTCATTTTCTGCTTAAGGTTCTGCGGTTTTCTGGCCAACTATAAAAAAGAAAAAGCGTAAAACAATATTTGTTTCTGCTATATTGACATAAGTGCAATCTTTCATTATATATAAATCTATTACACGTCGGGTCAATGCTGTAAAGGACAGTAAAGTGCCATGGTTGTGGTTTTTGGGTCTCTCTACTTCCCTCCCAAAAATGCAATCAGAAACTTGTAACTACTGATCTCTCCACAAGAAGAAGCCGACAACTCCATCAATGGGATAATTTTATAAAATTAGGTCTTCGCAAGATGAAAATGGTCTCACAAAACACATTTTTTTTTAAATGTTCATAAAAAAAAATAAAAAAAAAAATAATAACCTTACTTTGATTTTTTCCCATTTTTCAATACTTTATGTGCTAAATTGAATGTTCTCATTCCAAACAACAACTAGTCCCACAAAACACAAGCCCTCCGTCTATGTGAATGAAAAAACAAAGTTATATTTTTGGGGAAAAAGGGGAGGAAAAAAACCAAAAATTGGTCTTGTCAGAATAATGTAATTGCTATATATATTTTTTTAAAATTGAATAATTTTACCAAAAAATTGTGATCTGTTATAATATTATCATTCTTCATGCGAGATTAATCATTAGTCTGTAGATAAATCCAAACATCTGGAAGATGTAGAACAATATATCTGTGATTCTCTTCTGCCAGGATAAGCGCCTCCTTTCTGTGATGGAGAAAACGCTTGAAAGATTCAGAAAGTCCGATGAGTTTTTGGAGCTTATTGTAAAGGGCCTTAATGACGACCTGGGAAAGAAACCACCAGAAACAAAGGATCCAACCAGGTAAGTTCTAATGATCCCGTCTGATAAAATGATCAGCTTTATTTCCATGGGATTGTTCTGTAGAAGAGATGGGACCTGCAGCATTTTGATCTTGAACTTCACTATGTATAGATGTAGCAAAGCTTAATGTGACAATTCACACACCGCAGTGATAAATTGTCTCAGAAGGTTAGCTCTCATAACAGAATTAACATCACTTATAGTGGAACTAAACTTACAATTTATTTTCAGAATTGTGAAAATTCTAGCACTTTGCAAAGCACTTCATTAGTTTCTTTGGTGTCATATCCATAAAATGATCATATTAAAGTGGCCTCCAGACCCTGCTTTTCCCCAGTGCAGGAGCGTTGCTGGGGTCCTAAGAGATCAGGGACCCCAGCCCCAAAGTACATGTTTCCCCATATAACCTCCCTGCCACTTAAAAGAGGATTTATACATATATAATTACAGTATACCACTGTTACTAATCTAAAATACACTATGCAAAGACCAATATTACCAAAATTACTACTATACAAGGCCAAAATGATCCTGCTACACAATGTCCTCTACCATCACCACCACACAGTGACTCCATATATGAAAGAAAACCCCGCAGGGTAAAAGACCATCAAAGGAGTCCAGGGAGTATAAAATCTATCATATTTATTCAGCAATAGAAAAATAGGATGATGGGGGAAGGGACACAACACATATGTGATTGTTAGACATGTAAACCAAAAAAAGCAAGGCACGCATGGAAGGGGCCATTCCAGGTATAATGGCTGTCTATAGTATCATCATGGGTATACTAAAATATCCCAAAATAGACACCGCATATATTCCACTGGGGGCAACAGTCATCATATGCAGGTGCATCTCACTAAATTACAATATCATCAAAAAGTTAATTTATTTGAGTTCTTCAATACAAAAAGTTAAACTCATATATTATATAGAGTCATTACAGACAGAGAGATCTATTTCAAGTGTTTATTTCTGTTAATGTTGACGATTATGGCTTACAGCCAATGAAAACACTAAGGCTGCGTGCACACGATGCGTTTTTCATGCGTTTCCGCTGCTGAATTTCCGCAGCGGAAACGCATGGTAATCCGCACCCCATGGTCCCCAATGGCATTCCGCAATGTCAATGCACATGCTGCGGATTTTTCCGCAGCGTTTCTGCAGCGCTCATAAATCCGCAGCATGTTCATTAATTTTGCGGAAGCGCCGCCATTGACTTGCATTGAGACGCATAGAATCCGTGTCTGTACATTTGTACACGCGGATTATATGCGTTTCAATGTGCGGATGGTACCCAGTTCTGGAGGAGAGAAGACTCTCATCCAGACCTGGGTACCATTGTACCTGTAAAAAAAAGAATAAAATAAAGTTTATATTCACCTGTCCGGCGGCCCCTGCAGCGCTTCTCCTTCCAGGACCTGAGATGACGTCGCGGTCATGTGACCGCAGCCTGTCTCGCGAGATGCCGGCAAGCCAAGAAGGAGCGCGACAGCACACGCGGCGGGGCATCGGAGGTAAGTATAGCTTTATTTTTTTTATTTTTACGGTCACACTGTATAAATCCATGCCGTTTGCATGGATTTATACAGTGTGACCTAGTTGTCAGCCACTTTCCAAGTGATGCTATCGCCTGGAAAGTGCTTGTCAGTCCGTATGCGGAAACACACGCGTTAACGCATGTGGGTACGCATGTGAATCCGCATGTATTCCGCATGTATTCTGCAGGAAAAACGCATGCACAATCTGCATGCGTTTTTTCTGCCAGGGAGATGCAGAAATGCTGCAGAAATTTTCTGCTTCATTTCTGCATCGTGGGCACATAGGTTGTCATGCCCACCCATCAGTGACCCGCGATTACGTGACGGGGTCACCGATGGGCGGGGTAAGTGACGCGCTTCCGGCGCTGCGCTGTTAAATGCCGTTGTCAGAGATTGACAGCGGCATTTAACATGTTAACAGCCGCGGGTGGATCGCCATTCCACCTGCGGCTGTTGGGGGCACATGTCAGCTGTATAAATCAGCTGACATGTGCCCGGTTCAGTGTAAGCTCAGCGCCGGAGCCCTCACTGAACCGGGGGTGATAGCCTAGTGTGTACTATTACGCCCCATGCTTTAAAGGGGTTAAATGGAGTATAATATTTGACAGCTCCCAAAAATTTCAGGATTTTTACGGCAGTGATATAGGATCACGTCTGATGACCACGGTTTTAGGCATTGGCCTTGTAGTGTGGTATTGGTCTGCGACCAAGTGTGAATAGGTTCAACAAAACACAGCTGGCAGACTTTAAATGGAGGGTAATATTTGGCACGCTCCACAAAATGTCACGATTATTAGGTAAGGTGTGTATAGGAAAATGTTATTTAAGGAAATAAAATGTACATTTTATTGGGGATTCCACCGCAGTCAGGGATTTTAGTCCAGTGTTTTCCTGTAACTCACATAGCAGTAGAAGACAAAGACAGAAACACAATACACAAATCCCCTGCAGGAAATAAACCGCAATAGAGCATGAAAATAACAAAGGGGACTTAGTTAACAGAATTGTGATCAAAATAATGCGAAAGCCATTCGGCATCATCACGGCGACCCTTATGGGACAGTCCTAACTCTAATATTTAACACCTTACCGTTTGTCACGTGGACACAGAGACATGGAGCGCAAGATGCTTTCTGTGAGCTGGAAAGCTTATTCATCTTGCGCCCCATGTCTCCGTGTCCACTGTTTTGGTTCAGTCTCTCTTCCCTTATCCACATGTACGTCACTTCGCAAACGGTAAAGTTTTAAACATAAGAGTTAAGACTGTCCCATAAGGGTCGCCGTAACGAGGCGGGATGGCTTTCACATTATTTTGATCAAAATTATGTTAACTAAGTACGCTTTATTATTTTCATGCACTATTGCGATTTATTTATTTACTGCAGGGTGTTTGTGTATTGTATTTCTGTCTTAGTTTTTTTTCTGGTTAGTGGCCATGTGTGAACATGCTCTTACATGCTGCAAGCACGACAATTTAAATTCCAGTTCAGGTATCGAGGTTTTTTCATATAGCAGCAGATTATATGGATTAAAATAAAGGTTCATTTAAATAGCTGTCATGAATTATAACATGGGGCTGTGGGATATTTGCAGTCTGTGACTTTTTTGTTTAGTAATTTATTTCCTGAAGTGTAAACTTGATACATAAAACAGCAGTGTCCGTTATGATGACATCACAAAGCACATGACAGCACCAAGAACATGACATCATAGACCTCACATGACATCATAACTGCTACAGAATGTACAAAGTTCTATTCCTGAGCCATCTTGTGTCACAGCTTGAAGAGGACCAGTCCAGGTAAGTAGCTCATCAGTGAACGCTGGGGATCGGGTCACTTCGGAAAGGGAGGAGGACTGGCTGCACAGCATTGTGTCACAGCACAAACAGCAGAGCAGGATCAGGAAGAGATCTGCAGTGTGTGCTGTATGGACTGTGTCCTCATCCCCATGATATTTCCAGATGATTATTAGCTGCATTGTTTTCTTTCTTCCTGACCTTCCTCAAGGCTGTTCTTAGATCTGTGGAGTAACTATCATACGTCCCGCAATTATCAAGTGAGTAGACTTTTTGGGATTCAGCAAGAAGGTAGGTGTGCGTGCATGTGACTGTGTGTGTAGGCACAGCATTGAAGGTTTGTGTGACCCCAGATCTAAAGGGAAGTGTGTCTGTGAACCCAGCACTAAAAGGATGTGTGTCTGTGACTCCACCAATAAAGGGATGTGTGTCTGTGACCCCACCAATAAAGGGATGTGTGCCTGTGACCCCACCAATAAAGGGGTGGCTGTGTGATGGTTTGTGTGTCCCTGCACTAATGGGGTGTGTGTTTGTTTCCTCAACACTGCAGCACTGAAGGCGTGTGTGCACATGTGTTTGGCACACATGTACATGTCTCCAGAAATGCAGCACTGAAGGGCTGTGTGTGTGGCCCCAGCACTGAAGGTGTGTGTCTGTGTCTGTTTGTGTGACCTCAGCACAAAAAGGATGTGTGTCTGTGACCCCAGAAATGAAGGGGTGTCTCTGTGAACCCATCAATAAAGGGGTGGCTGTGTGATGGTTTGCGTGTCCCTGCACTAATGGGGTGCGTGTTTGTGTCCTCAACACTGCAGCACTGAAGGGCTGTGTGTGTGGCCCCAGCACTGAAGGTGTGTGTCTGTGTCTGTTTGTGTGACCTCAGCACCAAAGGGATGTGTGTCTGTGACCCCAGAAACGAAGGGGTTGTGTCTCTATGGCCCCATCAATAAAGGGGTGGCTGTGTGATGGTTTGCGTGTCCCTGCACTAATGGAGTGTGTGCTTGTTTCCTCAACACTGCAGCACTGAAGGGGTTTATGCTCGTGTGTTTGGCACACGTGTACATGTCCCATGAAATGCAGCACTGAAGGGCTGTGTGTGTGGCCCCAGCACTGAAGGTGTGTGTCTGTGTCTGTTTGTGTGACCTCAGCACCAAAGGGATGTGTGTCTGTGACCCCAGCAATAAAGATGTGTGTCTCTATGGCCCCATTAATAACGGGGAGGCTGTCTGATGGTTTGCGTGTCCCTGCACTAATGGGGTGTGGGCTTGTTTCCGCAACACTGCAACACTGATAGGGTGTGTGCACGTGTGTTTGGCACACGTGTACATGTCCCCTGAAATGCAGCATTGAAGGGCTGTGTGTGTGGCTCCAGCACTGAAGGTGTGTGTCTGTGTCTGTTTGTGTGACCCCAGCACCAAAGGGATGTGTGTCTGTGACCCCAGCAATGAAGGGCTGTGTCTCTATGGCCCCATCAATAAAGGGGTGGCTGAGTGATGGTTTGTGTGTCCCTGCACAAATGGGGTGTGTATTTGTGTCCTCAACACTGCAGCACTGAAGGGGTGTGTGCACGTGTGTTTGGCACACATGTACATGTCTCCAGAAATGCAGCACTGAAGGGCTGTGTGTGTGGCCCCAGCACTGAAAGTGTGTGTCTGTGTCTCTTTGTGTGACCTCAGCACCAAAGGGATTTGTGTCTGTGACCCCAGAAATGAAGGGGTGTCTCTGTGACCCCATCAATAAAGGGGTGGATATGTGATGGTTTGTGTGTCCCTGCACTAATGGGGTGTGTGTTTGTGTCCTCAACACTGCAGAACTGAAGGGGTGTGTGCACGTGTGTTTGGCACACATGTACATGTCCCCTGAAATGCAGCACTGAAGGGCTGTGTGTGTGGCCCCAGCACTGAACGTGTGTGTCTGTGTCTGTGTGACCTCAGCACCAAAGGGATGTGTGTCTGTGACCCAAGCAATGAAGGGGTTGTGTCTCTATGGCCCCATCAATAATGGGGTGGCTGTGTGATGGTTTGCGCGTCCCTGCACTAATGGGGTGTGTGCTTGCTTCCTCAACACTGCAGCACAGAAGGGGTGTGTGCATGTGTGTTTGGCACACATGTACATGTCCCCTGAAATGCAGCACTGAAGGGCTGTGTGTGTGGCCCCAACACTGAAGGTGTGTGTCTGTGTCTGTTTGTGTGACCTCAGCACCAAAGGGATGTGTCTGTGATCCCAGCAATAAAGATGTGTGTCTCTATGGCCCCATCAATAAAGGGGTGGCTGTTTGATGGTTTGCGTGTCCCTGCACTAATAGGTTGTGTGCTTGTTTCCTCATCACTGCAACACTGAAGGGGTGTGTGCACGTGTGTTTGGCACACGTGTTCATGTCCCCTGAAATGCAGCACTGAAGGGCTGTGTGTGTGGCCCCAGCACTGAAGGTGTGTGTCTGTGTCTGTTTGTGTGACCTCAGCATCAAAGGGATGTGTGTCTGTGACCCCAGCAATGAAGGGGTTGTGTCTCTATGGCCCCATCAATAACGGGGTGACTGAGTGATGGTTTGCGTGTCCCTGTACTAATGGGGTGTGTTCTTGTTTCCTCAATACTGCAGCACTGAAGGGGTTTGTGCTCGTGTGTTTGGCACACACGTACATGTCCACTGAAATGCAGCACTGAAGGGCTGTGTGGGTGGCCCCAGCACTGAAAGTGTGTGTCTGTGTGACCTCATCACCAAAGGGATGTGTGTCTGTGACCCCAGCAATGAAGGGCTGTGTCTCTATGGCCCCATCAATAAAGGGGTGGCTGTGTGATGGTTTGTGTGTCCCTGCACTAATGGGGTGTGTGTTTGTGTCCTCAACACTGCAGCACTGAAGGGGTGTGTGCACGTGTGTTTGGCACACATGTACATGTCTCCAGAAATGCAGCACTGAAGGGCTGTGTGTGTGGCCCCAGCACTGAAAGTGTGTGTCTGTGTCTGTTTGTGTGACCTCAGCACCAAAGGGATGTGTGTCTGTGATTTCAGAAATGAAGAGGTATCTCTGTGACCCCATCAATAAAGGGGTGGATGTGTGATGGTTTGTGTGTCCCTGCACTAATGGGGTGTGTGTTTGTGTCCTCAACATTGCAGCACTGAAGGGGTGTGTGCACGTGTGTTTGGCACACGTGTACATGTCCCCTGAAATGCAGCACTGAAGGCCTGTGTGGGTGGCTCCAGCACTGAAGGTGTGTGTCTGTTTGTGTGACCTCAGCACCAAAGGGATGTGTGTCTGTGACCCCAGCAATAAAGATGTGTGTCTCTATGGCCCCATCAATAAAGGGGTGGCTGTGTGATGGTTTGTGTGTCCCTGCACTAATGGGGTGTGTGTTTGTGTCCTCAACACTGCAGCACTGAAGGGGTGTGTGCATGTATGTTTGGCACACATGTACATGTCTCCAGAAATGCAGCACTGAAGGGCTGTGTGTGTGGCCCCAGCACTGAAAGTGTGTGTCTGTGTCTGTTTGTGTGACCTCAGCATCAAAGGGATGTGTGTCTGTGACCCCAGAAATGAAGGTGTGTCTATGTGACCCCATCAATAAAGGGGTGGCTGTGTGATGGTTTGCGTGTCCCTGCACTAATGGGGTAGGTATTTGTGTCCTCAACACTGCAGCACTGAAGGGGTGTGTGCACGTGTGTTTGGCACAAGTGTACATGTCCCATGAAATGCAGCACTGAAGGGCTGTGTGTGTGGCCCCAGCACTGAACGTGTGTGTCCGTGTCTGTTTGTGTAACCTCAGCACCAAAGGGATGTGTGTCTGTGACCCCAGCAATAAAGATGTGTGTCTCTATGGCCCCATCAATAACGGGGAGGCTGTGTGCTAGTTTGCGTGTCCCTGCACTAATGGGGTGTGTGCTTGTTTCCTCATCACTGCAACACTGAAGGGGTGTGTGAACGTGTGTTTGGCACACGTGTACATGTCCCCTGAAATGCAGCACTGAAGGGCTGTGTGTGTGGCTCCAGCACTTAAGGTGTGTGTCTGTGTCTGTTTGTGTGACCTCAGCACCAAAGGGATGTGTGTCTGTGATCCCAGAAATGAAGGGTTGTCTCTGTGACCCCATCAATAAAGGGGTGGATGTGTGATGGTTTGTGTGTCCCTGCACTAATGGGGTGTGTGTTTGTGTCCTCAACACTGCAGCACTGAAGGGGTGTGTGCACGTGTGTTTGGCACATGTGTACATGTCCCATGAAATGCAGCACTGAAGGGCTGTGTGGGTGGCCCCAGCACTGAAGGTGTGTGTCTATTTGTGTGACCTCAGCACCAAAGGGATGTGCGTCTGTGACCCCAGCAATGAAAGGGTTGTGTCTCTATGGCCCCATCAATAAAGGGGTGGCTGTGTGATGGTTTGTGTGTCCCTGCACTAATGGGGTGTGTGTTTGTGTCCTCAACACTGCAGCACTGAAGGGGTGTGTGCACGTATGTTTGGCACATGTGTACATGTCCCCTGAAATGCAGCACTGAAGGGCTGTGTGTGTGGCCCCAGCACTGAAGGTGTGTGTCTGTGTCTGTTTGTGTGACCTCAGCACCAAAGGGATGTGTGTCTGTGACCCCAGCAATAAAGATGTGTGTCTCTATGGCCCCATCAATAAAGGGGAGGCTGTGTGATGGTTTGTGTGTCCCTGCACTAATGGGGTGTGGGCTTGTTTTCTCAACACTGCAACACTGAAGGGGTGTGTGCACGTGTGTTTGGCACACGTGTACATGTCCCCTGAAATGCTGCACTGAAGGGCTGTGTGTGTGGCTCCAGCACTTAAGGTGTGTGTCTGTGTCTGTTTGTGTGACCTCAGCACCAAAGGGATGTGTGTCTGTGATCCCAGAAATGAAGGGTTGTCTCTGTGACCCCATCAATAAAGGGGTGGATGTGTGATGGTTTGTGTGTCCCTGCACTAATGGGGTGTGTGTTTGTGTCCTCAACACTGCAGCACTGAAGGGGTGTGCACGTGTGTTTGGCACATGTGTACATGTCCCATGAAATGCAGCACTGAAGGGCTGTGTGGGTGGCCCCAGCACTGAAGGTGTGTGTCTATTTGTGTGACCTCAGCACCAAAGGGATGTGCGTCTGTGACCCCAGCAATGAAAGGGTTGTGTCTCTATGGCCCCATCAATAAAGGGGTGGCTGTGTGATGGTTTGTGTGTCCCTGCACTAATGGGGTGTGTGTTTGTGTCCTCAACACTGCAGCACTGAAGGGGTGTGTGCACGTATGTTTGGCACATGTGTACATGTCCCCTGAAATGCAGCACTGAAGGGCTGTGTGTGTGGCCCCAGCACTGAAGGTGTGTGTCTGTGTCTGTTTGTGTGACCTCAGCACCAAAGGGATGTGTGTCTGTGACCCCAGCAATAAAGATGTGTGTCTCTATGGCCCCATCAATAAAGGGGAGGCTGTGTGATGGTTTGTGTGTCCCTGCACTAATGGGGTGTGGGCTTGTTTTCTCAACACTGCAACACTGAAGGGGTGTGTGCACGTGTGTTTGGCACACGTGTACATGTCCCCTGAAATGCTGCACTGAAGGGCTGTGTGTGTGGCTCCAGCACTGAAGGTGTGTGTCTGTGTCTGTTTGTGTGACCCCAGCACCAAAGGGATGTGTGTCTGTGACCCCAGCAATGAAGGGCTGTGTCTCTATGGCCCCATCAAAAAAGGGGTGGCTGTGTGATGGTTTGTGTGTCTCTGCACTAATGGGGTGTGTGTTTGTGTCCTCAACACTGCAGCACTGAAGGGGTGTGTGCACGTGTGTTTGGCACATATGTACATGTCCCCAGAAATGCAGCACTCAAGGGCTGTGTGTGTGGCCCCAGCACTGAAAGTGTGTGTGTGTGTCTGTTTGTGTGACCTCAGCACCAAAGGGATGTGTGTCTGTGACCCCAGAAATGAAGGGGTGTCTCTGTGACCCGATCAATAAAGGGGTGGATGTGTGATGGTTTGTGTGTCCCTGCACTAATGGGGTGTGTGTTTGTGTCTTCAACACTGCAGCACTGAAGGGGTGTGTGCATGTGTGTTTGGCACACGTGTACATGTCCCCTGAAATACAGCACTGAAGGGCTGTGTGTGTGGCCCCAGCACTGAACGTGTGTGTCTGTTTGTGTGACCTCAGCACCAAAGGGATGTGTGTCTGTGACCCCAGCAATGAAGGGGTGTGTCTCTATGGCCCCATCAATAAAGGGGTGGCTGTGTGATGGTTTGTGTGTCCCTGGACTAACGGTCTGTGTGTTTGTGTCCTCAACACTGCAGCACTGAAGGGGTGTGTGCACGTGTGTTTATTGTATGTGTATAGAGGTGAATGTGTATTTGTGTCTGTGTGTGTATGTATGTGTGTGTTGAGGTGAGTGTGTATGTGTGTGAATGTTCATGTATGTATTAAAGGTAACCCATCACTTCATTTCAGGCCCCTAAAGCACCACCATTGTGAAATGCCACTGTGTAATGAGTTTATAAAGATGCCCCTGTATAAATCATTAATTTCTGCATTGTGTAGAAAATGAGCTTATAATGAACCAACAGTTTATACAAGGACATATTTATTATTCTGTTGGTGCCTTGGTGGTGATTTCATTCCCAGTCCCCTTAAAGGGTTATTTGGGACTTAAGAATTGATGACCAATCTGTAAGATAGCTCATCAGTATGAGATCGGAGGGTCTGACACCTGGCACCCCCACGATCAGCTGAAATCTGCTCCGGCAGGTGCCAGACACATGATAAGCATACTTGAAGGGACGCTGCTTCTGGTCTATAGGACGCACACAATACTGAGCAAGATTTTTTGTTGTTAAAAAGTGCGTCATATAGTCTAGAAAATACAGTTAATGACGGTCACTCTTTAACTAAGAAATGCATCTTAACTTATGAAGCACTATATCCGTCATAATTCTGCTCCCCGCATTTCTTGCAGGCTCACACGCCGAGTCTGCATCTTTCTCGGCAGATGATGGCTGTGTTATTCAGCAATCATATGCCTCTAATAGTCGCAGGTGGAGCGGAGCTCTGCCCACGACAGTTAGCCTATTAAATCTTGCTATCAGTGTGTGACAGCGGCATTTAATGTGCGCCAGCAGGGGGTGCACCATTCCATCTCTTCATTGGCGCACCCGTGACTTGATCACTGAAGATCCCTGTGTCTGTCATCACTGGATTCCTGTGACAGCCAGCCTGTTGCTAGTGTTCATAGGAGACCGTGATCTCTGCTATATATAGCAATGCAGTATATAGCACAAGCAATCAGATGATTGCAGGTTCAAGCCCCCTAAAGAGACGAAGAAATACAGTGAAAAGTAAAAAAAAATGAAAAAAGTATAAAAGTTCAAATCATCCCAGTTTTCCCCCCATTAAAAATTAAGAAATATAAAACATTTAAAAAATACACATATTGGGTATCGCTGCATCTGTAAAAGTCAGATCCATCAAAATCTAAAATAAATTAATCCATTTAGTAAACGGCGTAACTAGAACATTACATAAAATGCCAGTATTACAGATTTTCAGCCGTTGCAACAAGAAAAAAATATATAATAACAGACAATCAAAACATTGTATATACCCCAAAATGATATCAATACAACCATCAACCAAGCAATGTGAACTGAGGTCTAAGATGGTACACATGCAAGAAATAGGAGCATGTTCACACTAGCAAAAAGAAGCAAAACCTAGAAAAGACAAAAAATATCTCAACATTGTATATACCCCAAAATGATATCAATATAACCATCAGTTTGTGGTGCAAAAAACTAGCCCTCACGCAGCCCCATTCCCGAAACATGGAAACGCCACGGCTTTCGGATCTCGGAAAGTGGCGACGAAAGCAATTTATTTTTACAAATTTCTGAATTTTTTTTTCATCACTTAAATATAAATCCTATAAATCGTCACTTAAGTAGAACAGATGAAGCTTTACTACCTCCTGCTCCAGCTCCAGCACTTCACCGCTGCCGCTGATCTTTAGTCACTGGCTTCAAGGGTGACATCATGACTGCAGCTCTGCAGCCAATCACTTGGCTCAGTGGGCCATGCTGACAGAGCTTCTAAGCTCAGTGATTGGCTGCAGCAATGATGTGTGCTGAAGTTGAGCCATCACCCCTGCAGCCTGTCACAATAGAGCACAGGAAGCGCTGAAGATCCAGAGCTGGAGCAGCAGGAGAAAGTAAAGCTCTGTGTGTTTTCTCTACCACTGGGAACCTCCTATATATTACATAAAAACATTCCTGAAAACCCCTTTAATCTGACTTTATAGAAAAAGTCTCTATCCGGCTACTGTCCTCCCCTCATGAATCACAAAATATGCCAAGTGTGAACAACTCCTGTCCCCAAATGAGGACTTGCAGGCGATCAGTTGATAGTCGGGGGTCTGGCAGTGAACCCCCTCAGCAATCAGCTGTGTTTTGCTGGACGTAGTGGCCTCTCCAGGACACATGTGGTATTACATGGTGCTCTTTCAGAATAATATGTAATATGTAATACATGATATCTTGAAGTCTTCCAGAAGAAGATATTGGCAGACAGGTAATGACTTATTACCTACCAGCCATTGTCTCCTTTATCACCCGCTAGTTCTTATACACATTTGGATGATGTCACATCTTTGTTGGAAGCCGTATTAGGAACCTCCATCGCAGATTTTATCATATAGGACGAGTTCTCAGCCAACAGCTATTTGGCCATTGTTCACATGACGTAAGCCTATGCTATATACAGCAATATGCAGCAGGATACACGAGATCCAGGGAAATATCCAATCGCCAAAAATGGGGTCAGGAAGGATTTTTTTCCCCCCTGAATCAGAATTCTTTTGGGGGGTTTCTTTGCCTTCTTCTAGATCTTTGGGTCCCATTGACTCTCAGGTGGTCCCCAATGACCGCAGCTCGTTTTGTGGTCTCCACCGGGGCCAATCTGAGAGTGACTGTGACCATAGTTTAATTTCTTAAAGGACCAGTAATATTTTCATTACAATGTTGCTTATTGCTATTTCAATAAAAAAAATTAATTATATATATATTGTTTTGTGTGTTTTTTTTTTCCTGGATTTCACCTTACACAGTGAGAATCATAAGAGTAATCACAAAATATGGGGGCTCCATACACAGAGAGAACTCTGGTACCAAATTCCATGACAATTGTTCTGGGGTTCAGTCTGTGATGGAGCAGTAACATTGTATCCAGGACGTCGTACACACCATGCTACAGAAAGAAGACTGAAGAACGGGACGCAGCCGCAGAATACAGGAGACACAGGGTCTTGTGTAACAGTAAAAAACAGGAAAGATGATCAACAAGTGGCCGGGGGGCTCCAGGACCAAACCAGGAGGGAGGCCTCAGTCATCAGTGGCCAATATTCGCATGAAGTGACCCACATTTACCAACCGTTCTGCAGCCACTCGTTTACCTTTGTCCAACACCTCCGTCAGTCCTTGCAGTTATTAGGCCACCACTGAAATTCTTCTCTGACTGCACACAGACACGTACATAGAAACCGTGCATGCCGCCATCACCGTCCACAACCAGAGTCCTGGTCCAGACCAGTGGCCTTTCCAATTCAAGTCTACTTGGGTTTATACAAGGGTCCTGTCTCTAAGAGAACCATGTGCTTGCCACTTGGAACAGCAGTGATACAGTAACACCAGGTTAATATTCTTCGGGCACAGAGATGCACAGACAGTGAACCCTCTTAAAAAGAAGAATTGGACTGACATTCTATAAGCAATAAGTACCCACACAATTGGAGGGACAGATTGCTAGCCCTTGCTGCACCATGGTGTATGCCCAGTGGTGGCCACTCTTAGTCTAAGTTGGCTCGTCAGATTGCATGGTGATAAAGAACCTGAGGGCCATATACCTTCAAGAAAAAGATCTCATAAGGACACGTCGCCTTGAATTGTGAAGAACACAATAATGTTTTCCATACAATTCTATTGTGTTCTATTCAGGATATATTAAAAAAAAGTCTGGTCCTTAAAAGTTATAAAATGAAGTCAATACAACCTCAGGTGAAGAACAACACATCACAAATTACACCAGGTCATCGAATATTTACCAAAAAATAGACTTAAATGCAGAAACAGTGTGTGAAAAATTAAAGAGGTTGTCCAATGAAAACAAGCTCCAATCTACAGGAAACTTCATCCCCTTTAGATTGAAACGGTGGTACGCATGCTAAAATGCTGCTCCATTCATTCTATATGAGGCAGCCATGAAGTGCGCCCGACTTTTTTGGACCCATGAGACAGAGTGGCCTTACAGAGAAGGGTCCTTGGATTGGACGCCGAGTTACGGACCCCAAAGCAGCACTGAATATGATGTACTAGTGGGAGTCACGAGTGCAAGGGTTCAAGGGCGCCAGTAGTGGAAGACCTAGTGCGCGAAACCGAACAGCAAGTAAGCAGACCTGCTGATCAGCACTGCAGTGCTGAGGCCGAGTTATGGCGAAATAGGGAGCGACAGTGCGCCTCACCAGTCCTGGAGTATATTACACAGGAAGGATACTGTGTGGAAAATGCTTCATACTGTAAAGGAAACGTCCAGAACACTTTGTGACCCCCGATATCCCTTGTATGCCGGGACGTTGCTAGGGTCCTAAAAGATCAGGGGCCAAAGCCCCAAAGTAGGTGTTTCCCCATACAACCTCCCCGCCACTTAAAAGAGGACCTATACATATATAATTACAGTACACCATTGTTGCTAACCTAAAATACACAACTGAAAGACCAATATTCCCAAAATTACTTCTATACAAGGCAATAATAATCCCGCTACACAATGCCCTCTACCATCAACACTACACAGTGAGTACATAGTATTATGATATGACCATTGCCTCTACATAAAAAACACACTGTACAGAGACCATCTGACCTCACATTTCCAGCACCGTCCCCATCTATTCCCACCCTGCACAACCTCCCCATGCTGCCTGCTCCTCCAACGTGGAATAGGAACCTCAATACTTCAAAAATTATGTCATTACTATGATTACCCTCCACCAATTAATGCTACAAAGACTGTGTGCCAGATAGAGGAGACCTATAAAAATAATAGCGTCCCATAGAAAGTAGTAAAGACCCCACTGTGCTACCTAGCAAGTAATAATGCCAGATATGCTCTTATGAAAGTTTCAATATCTGAAGTGTTCCCTCCAAGCAACAAATACCGTTGAGTATCCCCTTTAAGTAATAATGCCCCCTTAAAGCCACAATCAAACTACACCCAACTACAAAGTTCTTCTTCAAGTCTATGGACGATGATTTCGGGGTGGTGAAAGAAGAAATTTCTGAAGATGCACCCATTTAAAAGAAATAATGTCCTGAGTGCCCCCCTAGCACCCTGTATATTGTATGATAGTCCCACAGCTCACTACACACTGTATGATGGTCCCCACAGCTCCCTATGCACTGTATGATGGTCCCCACAGATCCCTATACACTACATGATGGTCCCCACAGCTCCCTACGTACTGTATGATGTTCCCCACAGCTCCGTATGCACTGTATGATGGTCCCCACAGCTCCCTACGCACTATATGATGGTCCCCACAGATCCCTATACACTGTATGATAATCCCCATAGCTCCCTATACCCTGTATGATGGTCCCCACAGCTCCGTATGCACTGCATAATGGTCCCCACAGCTCCCTATGCCCTGTATGACGGTACCCACAGTTCCATATGCACTGTATCATGGTCCCCACAGCTACCTATGCACTGTATGATGGTCCCCACAGCTATCTACGCTCTGCATGATGGAACCCACAGCTCCCTATGCACTGCATAATTGTCCCCACACCTCCCTAATCCCCGTATGATGGTCCCCACATCTCCCTATGCACTGTATGATGGTCCCCACAGCTCCTTAGGCACTGCATAATGGTCCCCACAGCTCCCTATGCACTGCATAATGGTCCCCACAGCTCCCTATGCACTGCATAATAATCCCCACAGCTCCCTATGCCCTGTATGATGGTCCCCACATCTCCCTATGCACTGCATAATGGTCCCCACAGCTCTCTATGCACTGCATAATGGTCCCCACAGCTCCCTATGCACTGTATGATGGTCTCCACATCTCCCTATGCATTGTCTGATGGTCCCCACAGCTCCCTATGCCCTGTATGATGGTCCCCACATCTCCCTATGCACTGCATAATGGTCCCCACAGCTCTCTATGCACTGCATAATGGTCCCCACAGCTCCCTATTCACTGTATGATGGTCTCCACAGCTCCCTATGCACTGTATGATGGTCTCCACAGCTCCCTATAAATTGTCTGATGGTCCCCACAGCTCCCTATACACTGTATGATGGTCTCTACAACTCCTTATAACTGGCATGATGGTCCCTACAACTTCCTATATCCTGTATAATGGCCCTCACAGCCCCATATATACAGTACTGTATGATGGCCCCCGCAGCTCAATATATACTGTATGATGGCCCCCACACCCACTTGTACACTATATTATGGCCCCTACAGCTCCCTTTATACTGAATGATGGCCCCACAGCCCCTTATAAACTGTATTCTGGCACCCACTCCCCATTTTATATAATATGATGGCCCCACTGCCCTTATATATAGCATGATGACTCCCATAGCCCCTTAGAGTATGATGGCACCCACACCCCTTATATATACAGGTGCATCTCACTAAATTACAATATCATCAAAAAGTTTATTTATTTTAGTTCTTCAATGCTGAAAATGAAACTCATATATTATATAAGGTCATTACAATCAAAGTGATCTATTTCAAGTTTTTATTTCTATTAATGTTGATGATTATGGCCAGGGGCGCACATAGAAATCATGAGGCCCCATAGCAGAAGCTCTAATTGGACCCCCCCCCCACCAAAAAAATAAAGAAATATTTGTCTGTGTCACAGAAGAGCCGATCTCACAACTTTCCAGCCTTTACTTCGCTTTTCTAATGTTCCTCCTACTGAAGTCCTAGATCCCTCTTTCATTGCCCCCATGAAGTATGATGCCAATAAAAGTGCCCCCCAAACACAGTATGATACCCCCATGGTACATTCCTCCACATTAGCCTCTACATGAACAGTATAATGACCTTATTGTACCCCACTTCAACTCCCAAGGCAAAGTATGGTGACCCTAACACTGTATGATTCCCCCAACTGTGACTCCCACACAGCCCTCCATACAGTATAATGGGCCTACATACAGTATAATGGCCCACACTAGCCCTCCAAACAGTATAATGGCCCCACACACCCCTCCAAACAGTATGATGGACCCCACACAAACCTTCACACCGTATAATTGCTTTCATACAGTATAACGGCCCCCCACATAGCCCTCAAAATATCATAATGGCCCCACATAGACTTCCATATAGTATAATATGCCACCTATAATCCTCCATATAGTATAATGCACCCTCCAAAATCCTCCATATAGTATAATGCACCCCCCATAATCCTCCATATAGTATAATGAACTTCCCATGGTCCTCGATAGAATATAATGCACTCCCCATAGTCCTCCATACAGTATATTTCACACCCCAAAGGGTAAAATTCAGCCCCCATATAGTATAATGCAGCACACAGTCCTGCAGTATTATGGGCACCACGTACTCACTGATTTTAAAATACTGTATGTTTTAAATAAGACGACCAGAGTATAAGCCGAGGCCCCTAATTTTACCACAAAAAAACTGGGAAAAAGTATTGAGTTGAGTATGAGCCTAGGGTAAGAAAGGCAGCAGCTACTGGAAAATTTCACCATCCTGGTATGTATGGCACCCCTCATCACCAATCCTGGTATGTATGGCACCCCTCATCCCCCAATCCTGGTACATATGGCACCCCTCATCCCCCAATCCTGGTATGCGTGGCCCCCTCATCCCCCAATCCTGGTATGTGTGGCCTCCTCATCCCCCAATCCTGGTATGTGTGGCCTCCTCATCCCCCAATCTTGGTATGTGTGGCCTCCTCATCCCCCAATCCCGGTATGTGTGGCCTCCTCATCCCCCAATCCTGGTATGTGTGGCCTTCTCATCCCCCAATCCCCTGGTGTGTGTGGACCCCTCAACCCCCAATCCTGGTATGCATGGCCCCCTCATCCCCCAATCCTGGTATGTGGGGCCTCCTCACCCCCCCCAATCCTGGTATGTGTGGCCCCATCACTGCACACTGTCTGTCATCACTGTATTCCTGTGACAGCCAGCCTGTTGCTAGTGTTCATAGGAGACCGTGATTTGTGCTATATATAGCAATACTGTATATAGCACAAGCAATCAGATGATTGCAGGTTCAAGCCCCCTAAAGAGACGAACAAATACAGTGAAGAGTAAAAAAAAAAAATCAAAAAAGTATAAAAGTTCAAATCATCCCAGTTTTCCCCCCATTAAAAATTAAGAATTATAAAACATTTTAAAAAATACACATATTTGGTATCGCTGCGTTTGTAAAAGTCAGATCCATCAAAATATAAAATAAATTAATCCATTTAGTAAACGGCGTAACTAGAACATTAAATAAAATGCCAGAATTACAGATTTTCAGTCGTTGCAACAAGAAAAAAATAAAAATAATAACAGACAATCAAAACATTGTATATACCCCAAAATGATATCAATATAACCATCAGTTTGTGGTGCAAAAAACTAGCCCTCACGCAGCCCCATTCCCGAAAAATGAAAAAACGCCACGGCTTTCGGATCTCGGAAAGTGGCGACACAAGCAAATTATTTTTATTATTTTTTTACAAATTTTAGAATTTTTTTTCATCACTTAAATATAAATCCTATAAATCGTCACTTAAGTAGAACAGATGAAGCTTTACTACCTCCTGCTCCAGTTCCAGCACTTCACCGCTGCCGCTGATCTTTAGTCACTGGCTTCAAGGGTGACATCATGACTGCAGCTCTGCAGCCAATCACTTGGCTCAGTGGGCCATGCTGACAGAGCTTCTAAGCTCAGTGATTGGCTGCAGCAATGATGTGTGCTGAAGTTGAGCCATCACCCCTGCAGCCTGTCACAATAGAGCACAGGAAGCGCTGAAGATCCAGAGCTGGAGCAGCAGGAGAAAGTAAAGCTCTGTGTGTTTTCTCTACCACTGGGAACCTCCTATATATTACATAAAAACATTCCTGAAAACCCCTTTAATCTGACTTTATAGAAAAAGTCTATATCCGACTACTGTCCTCCCCTCATGAATCACAAAATATGCCAAGTGTGAACAACTCCTGTCCCCAAATGAGGACTTGCAGGCGATCAGTTGATAGTCGGGGGTCTGGCAGTGAACACCCTCAGCAATCAGCTGTGTTTTGCTGGACGTAGTGGCCTCTCCAGGACACATGTGGTATTACATGGTTCGCTTTCAGAATAATATGTAATATGTAATACATGATATCTTGAAGTCTTCCAGAAGAAGATATTGGCAGACAGGTAATGACTTATTACCTACCAGCCATTGTCTCCTTTATCACTCGCTACTTCTTATACACATTTAGATGATTTCACATCTTCGTTGGAAGCCGTATTAGGAACCTCCATCGCAGATTTTATCATATAGGACGAGTTCTCAACCAACAGCTATTTGGCCATTGTTCACATGACGTAAGCCTATGTTATATACAGCAATATGCAGCAGGATACACGAGATCCAGGGAAATATCCAATCGCCAGAAATGGGGTCAGGAATGGTATGTGTGGCCTTCTCATCCCCCCAATCCTGGTATGTGTGGCCCCCTCATCCCCCAATCCTGGTATGCATAGCCCCCTCATCCCCCAATCTTGGTATGTATGGCCTCCTCACTCCCCAATCCTGGTATGTGTGGCCCCATCACTGCACACACAAAAAATAAACACTTATACTCACCTTCCTTCCTCACCTCTGCTCCAGAGCTGCTGTGTTCTGTCTGCCAGCAGCTCATGTTGGTATCTGAGCAGCGCGCGCTCTCAGTTGCCTAGGTGAGCTGCTGCTGCTGCCAGCATATTCACTCCTCTCCACGCCGGGACTATGAGCGTTGACAAGCGTGAATATGCATTCTCTTTGGTAGCGGGCACTGTAAGCAGGAGCCACGGCTCAGCGCTGCTCCGTGCCCGCTACTAAAGAGAATGAATATTCCCTCTTCTCCACGCCCATGGAAGTGGAGAAGAGGGAATATTCATGTCCCTTTAGCAGCAGGCACACGTGGTAGCTACAGCATCCGCTACTGCGTGTGCCCGCTCCTCCGCCGCCGTAACCTCCCACCCCCCCAATACTCACCTATCCTCCTCACTCCCCCGAGGCTCACAGGCCCCATAGCAGTGGTGTGGCCTGCCACCATTGGCGGTACGCCACTGATTATGGCTTACAGCCAATGAAATCACAAAAGTCATTATCTCAGTAAATTAGAATACTTTATAACATCAGCTTGAAAAATGTTTTTAAAATATGAAATGTTGGCCTACTGAAATGTATGTTCAGTAAATGCACTCAATACTTGGTCAGGCTCCTTTTGCATCAATTACTGCATAGTGCGGCGTGGCATGGAGGTGATCAGCCTGTGGCACTGCTGAGGTGTTATGGAAGCCCAGGTGGCTTTGATAGCAGCCTTCAGCTCAACAGCATTGTTGGGTCTGGTGTCTCATCTTCCTCTTGACAATACCCCATAGTTTCTCTATGGGGTTAAGTTCAGGTGAATTTGCTGGCCAATTAAGCAGAGTGATGCTGTTGTCTTTAAACCAGGTATTGGTACTTTTAGCAGTGTGGACAGGGGCCAAGTCCTGCTGGAGAATGAAATTTCCATCTCCAAAAAGCTTGCCGGCAGAGGGAAGCATGAAGTGCTGTAAAATGTCCTGGTAGACGGCTGCGCTGACTTTGGTCTTGATAAAACACAGTGGACCTCCACCAGCAGATGACATGGCTCCCCAAACCATCACTGATTGTGGAAACTTCACACTAGACCTCAAGCAGCTTGGACTGTGGCCTCTCCACTCTTCCTCCAGACTCTGGGACCTTGATTTCCAAAGGAAAATTGGAACTCTGGGACCTTGTGGATGGTGTCAATGACTGCCTTCTTGGCATTTGTAAAGTCAGCAGTCTTCCCCATGATTGTGGAGCCTACTGAAACAGACTATGGGACATTTTTAAAAACTTAGGAAGCCGTTGCAGGTGCTTTTTGTTAATTATTCTAATTTACTGAGATATTGACTTTAGTGTTTTCATTGGCTGTAAGCCATAATCGTCAACATTAACAGAAATAAACACTTGAAATAGATCTCTCTGTCTGTAATGACTCTATATAATATATGAGTTTCACTTTTTGTATTGAAGAACTCAAATAAATTAACTTTTTGATGATATTCTAATTTAGTGAGATGCACCTGCATATGATGACTGTTGCCCCCAGTGGAATATATGCGGTGTCTATTTTGGGATATTTTAGTACACCCATGATGATACTATAGACAGCCATTATACCTGGAATGGCCCCTTCCTTGCGTGCCTTGCTTTTTTTCGCTTACATGTCTAACAATCACATATGTGTTGTGTCCCTTCCCCCATCATCCTATTGTTCTATTGCTAAATAAATATGATAGATTTTATACTCCCTGGACTCCTTTGATGGTCTATTACCCTGCGGGGTTTTCTTTCATATATGGACTCACTGTGTGGTGGTGATGGTAGAGGACATTGTGTTGCAGGATCATTTTGGCCTTGTATAGTAGTAATTTTGGGAATATTGGTCTTTGTAAAGTGTATTTTAGATTAGTAACAGTGGCATACTGTAATTATATATGTATAAATCCTCTTTTAAGTGGCAGGGAGGTTATATGGGGGAACATGTACTTTGGGGCTGGGGTCCCTGATCTCTTAGGACCCCAGCAACGCTCCTGCACTGGGGAAAAGCAGGGTCTGGAGGCCACTTTAATATCATCATTTTATGGATATGACGCCAAAGAAACTAATGAAGTGCTTTGCAAAGTGCCATAATTAAAAAATAAAATGGCGCCATTTTACAAGACCCGTAGCGTCTCCATTTTTCGGGATCTGGGGCCGGGTTTATTTTTTGCACGCCGAGCTGAAGTTTTTATTGATACCATTTTGTTGCAATGTTGCGGCGACCAAAAAACGTAATTCTGGCGTTTAGAATTTTTTTCTCGTTACGCCGTTTACTGATTGGATTAATTATTTCTTTATATTGATAGATTGGGCGATTCTGAGCAGGGCAATAGCAAATATGTGCATGTGGGTGGTATTTTTAGAATTTTATTTGGAATGGGGCGAAAGGGGGGTGATTTAAACTTTTATATATTTTTAATTTTTTTTTATATTTTTAAAAACATTTTTTTTTTTTACACTTTTTGCTTGCTTCTATAGTCTCATTAGGAGGCTAGAAGCAGCAACTGTCCAATCACCTCTGCTACATACAGAGGATGAGCAGATCAGCTCTATGTAGCAGAAATGCTCCTGTGCTATGAGCGCCGACCACTAGGTGGCGCTCATAGAGTCAGTACATGACAATCACTGGGGTCAGCTGAAGACCCAGGGTTGTCATGCCCACCCATCAGTGACCCGCGATTACGTGACGGGGTCACAGATGGGCGGGGTAAGTGACGCGCTTCCGGCGCGGCGCTGTTAAATGCCGCTGTCAGAGATTGACAGTGTAACGGGTCTGGGAGGTGGAACCTCAGAGCAACTATACAAAGGGGCAGTCCTTGTAAGGAAGCGGGTGGCTCCCAGGGAAGGCGGGCAGGTAGTCACGGCAAGTGACAGGGACAGTCTCTGGGCAGAAGGGCAGGAGGTCACGGCAAGTGACGGGGACAGTCTCTTGACAGGCGGATGGTCACGGCAAGTGACAGCAGGGTAAGAGTCTCTAGACAGGCAGGTGGTCACGGCAAGTGACAGCAGGATAAGAGTCTCTAGATAGGCTAGCAGGCAGGTAGCAGGTGAGCGCTCCCAGGTGAGCGGGCAAGAGTCTCTGGACAGGCAGGTGGTCACGGCAAGTGACGGCAGAGCCTCCAGGTAGGCTAGCAGGCGGGCAGCAGGTGAGCGCTCACAGGTGAGCGGGCAGGAGTCTCTGGACAGGCAGGTGGTCACGGCAAGTGACGGCAGAGCCTCCAGATAGGCTAGCAGGCGGGTAGCAGGTGAGCGCTCCCAGGTGAGCGGGCAGGAGTCTCTGGACAGGCAGGTGGTCATGGCAAGTGACGGCAGAGCCTCCAGATAGGCTAGTAGGCAGGTAGCAGGTGAGCGCTCCCAGGTGAGCGGGCAAGAGTCTCTGGACAGGCAGGTGGTCACGGCAAGTGACGGCAGAGCCTCCAGGTAGGCTAGCAGGCAGGTAGCAGGTGAGCGTTCCCAGGTGAGCGGGCAGGAGTCTCTGGACAGGCAGGTGGTCACGGCAAGTGACGGCAGAGTCTCCACGTAGGCTAGCAGGCAGGTAGCAGGTGAGCGCTCCCAGGTGAGCGGGCAGGAGTCTCTGGACAGGTAGGTGCTCACGGCAAGTGACGGCAGAGCCTCCAGGTAGGCTAGCAGGCAGGTAGCAGGTGAGCGCTCCCAGGTGAGCGGGCAGGAGTCTCTGGACAGGCAGGTGGTCATGGCAAGTGACGGCAGAGCCTCCAGGTAGGCTATCAGGCAGGTAGCAGGTGAGCGCTCCCAAGTGAGCGGGCGGGCAGATCCATAGACAGACTGACAGGTGTTGGAAGGCAGACTGTCGGACCGCAGGAATGCAAGCAGATAGACAGGAATCAGGTAGGTATCAAGCAGAGATCTGGCAGGTAACTGGCAGGTATCTGGTAACGGGACCTGAGGGCTGAAGCAGAGTTGAAAGGCTTTGCAACAACATTGCTCGGGCACCTCCATTTTGGAGGAGGTGCCTTATATATGGTGAGGTCCTCCGGCCATTGGCCGGGGACTCCTTAGGACGGTGCGCGCGGCCCCTTTAAGAGAGGGAGAGTGCGCGTGCGCGCGTGCCCTAAGCACAGAGGCCGGGAAGCAGCGCGCGCTGCCAGCAGAGCGGGAGGAAGCTGCTGGGCACGGAGCGGAGAGGTGAGGGGAACGGCGTCCTAGCCTAGCAGGAGGCAGGGACGTCGACGCTACAGACAGCAGCATTTAACATGTTAACAGCCGCAAGTGGATCGCGATTCCACCCGCGGCTGTTGGGGGCACATGTCAGCTGTATAAATCACGGTTTTAGGCACTGGTCTTGTAGTGTGGTATTGGTCTGCGACCAAGTGTGAATAGGTTCAACAAAACACAGCTGGCAGACTTTAAATGGAGGGTAATATTTGGCACGCTCCACAAAATGTCACGATTATTAGGTAAGGTGTGTATAGGAAAATGTTATTTAAGGAAATAAAATGTACATTTTATTGGGGATTCCACTGCAGTCAGTGATTTTAGTCCAGTGTTATCCTGTAACTCACATAGCAGTAGAAGACAAAGACAGAAACACAATACACAAATAACGGTAAAGTTTTAAATATTAGAGTTAGGACTGTCCCATAAGGGTCACCGTTACGAGGTGGGATGGCTTTCGCATTATTTAGATCAAAATTATGTTAACTAAGTACGCTTTATTATTTTCATGCACTATTGCGATTTATTTATTTACTGCAGGGTGTTTGAGTATTGTATTTCTGTCTTAGTTTTTTTCTGGTTAGTGGCCATGTGTGAACATGCTCTTACATGCTGCATGCACGACAATTTAAATTCCAGTTCAGGTCTCGAGTGTTTTTCATATAGCAGTAGGTTATATGGATTAAAATAAAGGTTCATTTAAATAGCTGTCATGAATTATAACATGGGGCTGTGGGATATTTGCAGTCTGTGACTTTTTTGTTTAGTAATTTATTTCCTGAAGTGTAAACTTGATACATAAAACAGCAGTGTCCGTTATGATGACATCACAAAGCACATGACAGCACCGAGAACATGACATCATAGACCTCACATGACATCATAACTGTTACAGAATGTACAAAGTTCTATTCCTGAGCCATCTTGTGTCACAGCTTGAAGAGGACCAGTCCAGGTAAGTAGCTCATCACTGAACGCTGGGGATCGGGTCACATCAGAAAGTGAGGAGGACTGGCTGCACAGCATTGTGTCACAGCACAAACAGCAGAGTAGGATCAGGAAGAGATCTGCAGTGTGTGCTGTATGGACTGTGTCCTCATCCCCATGATATTTCCAGATGATTATTAGCTGCATTGTTTTCTTTCTTCCTGACCTTCCTCAAGGCTGTTCTGAGATCTGTGGAGTAACTATCATACGTCCGGCAATTATCAACTGAGAAGACTTTTTGGGATTCAGCAAGAAGGTAGGTGTGCGAGCATGTGAGTGTGTGTGTAGGCACAGCATTGAAGGCTTGTGTGACCCCAGATCTAAAGGGAACTGTGTCTGTGACCCCAGCACTAAAAGCATGTGTGTCTGTGACCCCACCAATAAAGGGATGTGTGTCTGTGACCCCACCAATAAAGGGATGTGTGCCTGTGACCCCACCAATAAAGGGATGTGTGCCTGTGACCCCACCAATAAAGGGGTGGCAGTTTGATGGTTTGTGTGTCCCTGCACTAATGGGGTGTGTGTTTCTGTCCTCAACACTGCAGCACTGAAGGGGTGTGTGCACGTGTGTTTGGCACACATGTACATGTCTCCAGAAATGCAGCACTGAAGGGCTGTGTGTGTGGCCCCAGCACTGAAAGTGTGTGTCTGTGTCTGTTTGTGTGACCTCAGCACCAAAGGGATGTCTGTCTGTGATCCCAGAAATGAAGGGGTGTCTCTGTGACCCCATCAATAACGGGGTGGCTGTGTGATGGTTTGCGTGTCCCTGCACTAATGGGGTGTGTGCTTGTTTCCTAAACACTGCAGCACTGAAGGGGTGTGTGCACGTGTGTTTGGCACACGTGTACATATCCTCTGAAATGCAGCACTGAAGGGCTGTGTGTGTGGCTCCAGCACTGAAGGTGTGTGTCTGTGTCTGTTTGTGTGACCTCAGCACAAAAGGGATGTGTGTCTGTGACCCCAGCAATAAAGATGTGTGTCTATATGGCCCCATCAATAACGGGGAAGCTGTGTGATGGTTTGCGTGTCCCTGCACTAATGGGGTGTGTGCTTGTTTCCTCATCACTGCAACACTGAAGGGGTGTGTGCACGTGTGTTTGGCACAAGTGTACATGTCCCCTGAAATGCAGCACTGAAGGGCTGTGTGTGTGGCTCCAGCACTGAAGGTGTGTGTCTGTGTCTGTTTGTGTGACCTCAGCACCAAAGGGATGTGTGTCTGTGACCCCAGCAATGAAGGGCTGTGTCTCTATGGCCCCATCAATAAAGGGGTGGCTGTGTGATGGTTTGTGTGTCCCTGCACTAATGGGGTGTGTGTTTGTGTCCTCAACACTGCAGCACTGAAGGGGTGTGTGCACTTGTGCTTGGCACACATGTACATGTCTCCAGAAATGCAGCACTGAAGGGCTGTGTGTGTAGCCCCAGCACTGAAAGTGTGTGTCTGTTTGTGTGACCTCAGCACCAAAGGGATGTGTGTCTGTGACCCCAGAAATGAAGGGGTGTCTCTGTGACCCCATCAATAAAGGGGTGGATGTGTGATGGTTTGTGTGTCCCTGCACTAATGGGGTGTGTGTTTGTGTCCTCAACACTGCAGCACTGAAGGGGTGTGTGCACGTGTGTTTGGCACACGTGTACATGTCCCCTGAAAAGCAGCACTGAAGGGCTGTGTGTGTGGCTCCAGCACTGAAGGTGTGTGTCTGTGTCTGTTTGTGTGACCTCAGCACCAAAGGGATGTGTGTCTGTGACCTCAGCAATGAAGGGCTGTGTCTCTATGGCCCCATCAATAAAGGGGTGGATGTGTGATGGTTTGTGTGTCCCTGCACTAATGGGGTGTGTGTTTGTGTCCTCAACACTGCAGCACTGAAGGGGTGTGTGCACGTGTGTTTGGCACACATGTACATGTCTCCAGAAATGCAACACTGAAGGGCTATGTGTGTGGCCCCAGCACTGAAAGTCTGTGTCTGTTTGTGTGACCTCAGCACCAAAGGGATGTGTGTCTGTGATCCCAGAAATGAAGGGGTGTCTCTGTGACCCCATCAATAAAGGGGTGGATGTGTGATGGTTTGCGTGTCCCTGCACTAATGGGGTGTGTGCTTGTTTCCTCAACACTGCAGCACAGAAGGGGTGTGTGAACGTGTGTTTGGCACACGTGTACATGTCCCATGAAATGCAGCACTGAAGGGCTGTGTGTGTGGCCCCAGCACTGAAGGTGTGTGTCTGTGTCTGTTTGTGTGACCTCAGCACCAAAGGGATGCGTGTCTGTGACCCCAGCAATGAAGGGGTGTGTCTCTATGGCCCCATCAATAAAAGGGATGGTTGTGTGATGGTTTGTGTGTCCCTGCACTAATGGGGTGTGTGTTTGTGTCCTCAACACTGCAGCACTGAAGGGTGTGTGCACGTGTGTTTGGCACAAGTGTACATGTCTCATGAAATGCAGCATTGAAGGGCTGTGTGTGTGGCCCCAGCACTGAAGGTCTGTGTCTGTGTCTGTTTGTGTGACCTCAGCACCAAAGGGATGTGTGTCTGTGATCCCAGAAATGAAGGGGTGTCTCTGTGACCCCATCAATAAAGGGGTGGATGTGTGATGGCTTGCGTGTCCCTGCACTAATGGGGTGTGTGCTTGTTTCCTCAACACTGCAGCACAGAAGGGGTGTGTGAACGTGTGTTTGGCACACGTGTACATGTCCCATGAAATGAAGCACTGAAGGGCTGTGTGTGTGGCCCCAGCACTGAAGGTGTGTGTCTGTGTCTGTTTGTGTGACCTCAGCACCAAAGGGATGTGTGTCTGTGACCCCAGCAATGAAAGGGTGTGTCTCTATGGCCCCATCAATAAAAGGGATGGTTGTGTGATGGTTTGTGTGTCCCTGCACTAATGGGGTGGGTGTTTGTGTCCTCAACACTGCAGCACTGAAGGGGTGTGTGCACGTGTGTTTGGCACAAGTGTACATGTCTCATGAAATGCAGCGCTGAAGGGCTGTGTGTGTGGCCCCAGCACTGAAGGTGTGTGTCTGTGTCTGTGTGACCTCAGCACCAAAGGGATGTGTGTCTGTGACCCCAGCAATAAAGATGTGTGTCTCTATGGCCCCATCAATAACGAGGAGGCTGTCTGATGGTCTGCGTGTCCCTGCACTAATGGGGTGTGTGCTTGTTTCCTCATCACTGCAACACTGAAGGGGTGTGTGCACGTGTGTTTGGCACACGTGTACATGTCCCCTGAAATGCAGCACTGAAGGGCTGTGTGTGTGGTTCCAGCACTGAAGGTGTGTGTCTGTGTCTGTTTGTGTGACCTCAGCACCAAAGGGATGTGTGTCTGTGACCCCAGCAATGAAGGGGTGTGTCTCTATGGCCCCATCAATAAAAGGGGTGGTTGTGTGATGGTTTGTGTGTCCCTGAACTAATGGGGTGTGTGTTTGTGTCCTCAACACTGCAGCACTGAAGGGGTGTGTGCACGTGTGTTTGGCACAAGTGTACATGTCCCCTGAAATGCAGCACTGAAGGGTTGTGTGTGTGGCCCCAGCACTGAAGGTGTGTGTCTGTGTCTGTTTGTGTGACCTCAGCACCAAAGGGATGTGTGTCTGTGACCCCGGCAATAAAGATGTGTGTCTCTATGTCCCCATCAATAACGGGGAGGCTGTGTGATGGTTTGCATGTCCCTGCACTAATGGGGTGTGTGCTTGTTTCCTCATCACTGCAACACTGAAGGGGTGTGTGCACATGTGTTTGGCACATGTGTACATGTCCCCTGAAATGCAGCACTGAAGGGCTGTGTGTGTGGCTCCAGCACTGAAGGTGTGTGTCTGTTTGTGTGACCTCAGCACCAAAGGGATGTGTGTCTGTGACCCCAGCAATGAAGGGCTGTGTCTCTATGGCCCCATCAATAAAGGGGTGGCTGTGTGATGGTTTGTGTGTCCCTGCACTAATGGGGTGTGTGTTTGTGTCCTCAACACTGCAGCACTGAAGGGGTGTGTGCACGTGTGTTTGGCACAAGTGTACATGTCCCCTGAAATGCAGCACTGAAGGGCTGTGTGTGTGGCCCCAGCACTGAAGCTGTGTGTCTGTGTCTGTTTGTGTGACCTCAGCACCAAAGGGATGTGTGTCTGTGACCCCAGCAATGAAGGGGTGTGTCTCTATGGCCCCATCAATAAAAGGGATGGTTGTGTGATGGTTTGTGTGTCCCTGCATTAATGGGGTGGGTGTTTGTGTCCTCAACACTGCAGCACTGAAGGGGTGTGTGTACGTGTGTTTGGCACAAGTGTACATGTCTCATGAAATGCAGCGCTGAAGGGCTGTGTGTGTGGCCCCAGCACTGAAAGTGTGTGTCTGTGTCTGTTTGTGTGACCTCAGCACCAAAGGGATGTGTGTCTGTGACCCCAGCAATAAAGATGTGTGTCTCTATGGCCCCATCATTTACGGGGAGGCTGTGTGATGGTTTGCGTGTCCCTGCACTAATGGGGTGTGTGCTTGTTTCCTCATCACTGCAACACTGAAGGGGTGTGTGCATGTGTGTTTGGCACACGTCTACATGTCCCCTGAAATGCAGCACTGAAGGGCTGTGTGTGTGGCTCCAGCACTGAAGGTGTGTGTCTGTGTCTGTTTGTGTGACCTCAGCACCAAAGGGATGTGTGTCTGTGACCCCAGCAATGAAGGGGTGTGTCTCTATGGTCCTATCAATAAAAGGGATGATTGTGTGATGGTTTGTGTGTCCCTGCTCTAATGGGGTGTGTGTTTGTGTCCTCAACACTGCAGCACTGAAGGGGTGTGTGCATGTGTGTTTGGCACAAGTGTACATGTCCCCTGAAATGCAGCACTGAAGGGCTGTGTGTGTGGCCCCAGCACTGAAGGTGTGTGTCTGTGTCTGTTTGTGTGACCTCAGTACCAAAGGGATGTGTGTCTGTGACCCCGGCAATAAAGATGTGTGTCTCTATGGCCCCATCAATAACGGGGAGGCTGTCTGATGGTTTGCGTGTCCCTGCACTAATGGGGTGTGTGCTTGTTTCCTCATCACTGCAACACTGAAGGGGTGTGTGCATGTGTATTTGGCACACGTGTACATGTCCCCTGAAATGCAGCACTGAAGGGCTGTGTGTGTGGCTCCAGCACTGAAGGTGTGTGTCTGTGTCTGTTTGTGTGACCTCAGCACCAAAGGGATGTGTGTCTGTGACCCCAGCAATGAAGGGCTGTGTCTCTATGGCCCCATCAATAAAGGGGTGGCTGTGTGATGGTTTGTGTGTCCCTGCACTAATGGGGTGTGTGTTTGTGTCCTCAACACTGCAGCACTGAAGGGGTGTGTGCACGTGTGTTTGGCACACATGTACATGTCTCCAGAAATGCAACACTGAACGGCTGTGTGTGTGGCCCCAGCACTGAAAGTGTGTGTCTGTGTCTGTTTGTGTGACCTCAGCACCAAAGGGATGTGTGTCTGTGATCCCAGAAATGAAGGGGTGTCTCTGTGACCCCATCAATAAAGGGGTGGATGTGTGATGGTTTGCGTGTCTCTGCACTAATGGGGTGTGTGCTTATTTCCTCAACACTGCAGCACAGAAGGGGTGTGTGAACGTGTGTTTGGCACACGTGTACATATCCCCTGAAATGCAGCACTGAAGTGCTGCGTGTGTGGCTCCAGCACTGAAGGCGTGTGTCTGTGTCTGTTTGTGTGACCTCAGCACCAAAGGGATGTGTGTCTGTGACCCCAGAAATGAAGGGGTGTCTATGTGACCCCATCAATAAAGGGGTGGATGTGTGATGGTTTGCGTGTCCCTGCACTAATGGGGTGTGTGTTTGTGTCCTCAACACTGCAGCACTGAAGGGGTGTGTGCACGTGTGTTTGGCACACGTGTACATGTCCCCTGAAATGCAGCACTGAAGGGGTGTGTGTGTGGCCCCAGCACTGAAGGAGTGTGTCTGTTTGTGTGACCTCAGCACCAAAGGGATGTGTGTCTGTGACCCCAGCAATGAAGGGGTGTGTCTCTATGGCCCCATCAATAAAGGGGTGGTTGTGTGATGGTTTGTGTGTCCCTGCACTAATGGGGTGGGTGTTTGTGTCCTCAACACTGCAGCACTGAAGGGGTGTGTGTACGTGTGTTTGGCACAAGTGTACATGTCTCATGAAATGCAGCGCTGAAGGGCTGTGTGTGTGGCCCCAGCACTGAAGGTGTGTGTCTGTGTCTGTTTGTGTGACCTCAGCACCAAAGGGATGTGTGTCTGTGACCCCAGCAGTAAAGATGTGTGTCTCTATGGCCCCATCAATATCGGGGAGGCTGTGTGATGGTTTGCGTGTCCCTGCACTAATGGGGTGTGTGTTTGTGTCCTCAACACTGCAACACTGAAGGGGTGTGTACACGTGTGTTTGGTACACGTGTACATGTCCCCTGAAATGCAGCACTGAAGGGCTGTGTATGTGGCCTCAGCACTGAAGGTGTGTGTCTGTGTCTGTTTGTGTGACCTCAGCACCAAAGGGATGTGTGTCTGTGACCCCAGCAATGAAGGGCTGTGTCTCTATGGCCCCATCAATAAAGGGGTAGCTGTGTGATGGTTTGCGTGTCCCTGCACTAATGGGGTGTGTGCTTGTTTCCTCAACACTGCAGCACTGAAGGGGTTTGTGCTCTCGTGTTTGGCACACGTGTACATGTCCCCTGAAATGCAGCACTGAAGGGCTGTGTGTACGTGTGTTTGGCACAAGTGTACATGTCTCATGAAATGCAGCGCTGAAGGGCTGTGTGTGTGGCCCCAGCACTGAAGGTGTGTGTCTGTGTCTGTTTGTGTGACCTCAGCACCAAAGGGATGTGTGTCTGTGACCCCAGCAATAAAGATGTGTGTCTATGGCCCCATCAATAAAGGGGAGGCTGTGCGATGGTTTGCATGTCCCTGCACTAATGGGGTGTGTTCTTGTTTCCTCAACACTGCAGCACTGAAGGGGTTTGTGCTCGCGTGTTTGGCACACGTGTACATGTCCCCTGAAATGCAGCACTGAAGGGCTGTGTGTGTGGCTCCAGCACTGAAGGTGTGTGTCTGTGTCTGTTTGTATGACCTCAGCACCAAAGGAATGCAAAGGAATGTGTGTCTGTGACCCCAGAAATGAAGGGGTGTGTCTCTGTGACCCCTTCAATAAAGGGGTGGCTGTGTGATGGTTTGTGTGTCCCTGGACTAACGGTCTGTGTGTTTGTGTACGGAGCACTGCAGCACTGAAGGGGTGTGTGCACATGTGTTTATTGTATTTGTATACAGGTGAGTGTGTATTTGTGTCTGTGTGTGTATGTATGTGTGTGTTCAGGTGAGTGTGTATGTGTGTGTGTGTGTGTATGTGTGAGTTTGTGTGTGTGTGTGTGTATGTGTGTGTGTGTATGTGTGTATTTGTGAGTTTGTGTGTGTGTGTATGTATGTGTGTGTTGAGGTGAGTGTGTATGTGTGTGAATGTTCATGGATGTATTAAAGGTAACCCATCACTTCATTTCAGGCCCCTAAACCACCATCATTGTGAAATACCACTGTGTAATGAGTTTATAAAGATGCCCCTGTATAAATCATTCATTTCTGCATTGTGTAGACAATGAGCTTATAATGAACCAACAGTTTATACAAGGACATATTTATTATTCTGTTGGTGCCTTGGTGGTGATTTTATTCCCAGTCCCCTTAAAGGGTTATTTGGGACTTAAGAATTGATGACCTACCTGTAAGATAGCTGATCAGTATGAGATCGGAGGGTCTGACACCTGGCGCCCCCACGATCAGCTGAAATCTGCTCCGGCAGGTGCCAGACACATGATAAGCATACTTGATAGGACGCTGCTTCTGGTCTATAGGACGCACACAATACTGAGCACGATTTTTTGTTGTTAAAAAGTGCGTCATATAGTCTAGAAAATACAGTTAATGACGGTCACTCTTTAACTAAGAAATGCATCTTAACTTATGAAGGACTATATCCGTCATAATTCTGCTCCCCGCATTTCTTGCAGGCTCACACGCCGAGTCTGCATCTTTCTCGGCAGATGATGGCTGTGTTATTCAGCAATCATATGCCTCTAACAGTCGCAGGTTGAGCGGAGCTCTGCCCACGACAGTTAGCCTATTAAATCTTGCTATCAGTCTGTGACAGCGGCATTTAATGTGCGCCAGCAGGGGGCGCACCATTCCATCTCTTCATTGGCGCACCCGTGACTTGATCACTGAAGATCCCTGTGTCTGTCATCACTGGATTCCTGTGACAGCCAGCCTGTTGTTAGTGTTCATAGGAGACCGTGATCTCTGCTATATATAGCAATGCTGTATATAGCACAAGCAATCAGATGATTGCAGGTTCAAGCCCCCTAAAGAGACGAACAAATACAGTGAAAAGTAACAAAAAATGAAAAAAGTATAAAAGTTCAAATCATCCCAGTTTTCCCCCCATTAAAAATTAAGAAATATAAAACATTTAAAAAATACACATATTTGGTATCGCTGCGTTTGTAAAAGTCAGATCCATCAAAATATAAAATAAATTAATCCATTTAGTAAACGGCGAAACTAGAACATTACATAAAATGCTAGAATTACAGATTTTCAGTCGTTGCAATAAGAAAAAAATATATAATAACAGACAATGAAAACATTGTATATACCCCAAAATGATATCAATATAACCATCAGTTTGTGGTGCAAAAAACCAGCCCTCACGCAGCCCCATTCCCGAAACATGAAAACGCCGCGGCTTTCAGATCCCGGAAAGTGGCGACACAAGCAAATTATTTTTATTATTTTTTTTTTTACAAATTTCTGAATTTTTTTTTCATCACTTAAATATAAATCCTATAAATCGTCACTTAAGTAGAAGAGATGAAGCTTTACTACCTCCTGCTCCAGTTCCAGCACTTCACCGCTGCCGCTGATCTTTAGTCACTGGCTTCAAGGGTGACATCATGACTGCAGCTCTGCAGCCAATCACTTGGCTCAGTGGGCCACGCTGACAGAGCATCTAAGCTCAGTGATTGGCTGCAGCAATGATGTGTGCTGAAGTTGAGCCATCACCCCTGCAGCCTGTCACAATAGAGCACAGGAAGCGCTGAAGATCCAGAGCTGGAGCAGCAGGAGAAAGTAAAGCTCTGTGTGTTTCCTCTACCACTGGGAACCTCCTATATATTACATAAAAACATTCCTGAAAACCCCTTTAATCTGACTTTATAGAAAAAGTCTCTATCCGGCTACTGTCCTCCCCTCATGAATCACAAAATATGCCAAGTGTGAACAGCTCCTGCCCCCAAATGAGGACTTGCAGGCGATCAGTTGATAGTCGGGGGTCTGGCAGTGAACCCCCTCAGCAATCAGCTGTGTTTTGCTGGACGTAGCGGCCTCTCCAGGACACATGTGGTATTACATGGTGCTCTTTCAGAATAATATGTAATATGTAATACATGATATCTTGAAGTCTTCCAGAAGAAGATATTGGCAGACAGGTAATGACTTATTACCTACCAGCCATTGTCTCCTTTATCACTCGCTAGTTCTTATACACATTTGGATGATTTCACATCTTCGTTGGAAGCCGTATTAGGAACCTCCATCGCAGATTTGATCATACAGGACGAGTTCTCGCTATTTGGCCATTGTTCACATGACGTAAGCCTATGTTATATACAGCAATATGCAGCAGGATACACGAGATCCAGGGAAAGATCCGATCGCCAGAAATGGGGTCAGGAAGGAATTTTTTTCCCCCCTGAATCAGAATTCTTTTGGGGGGGTTTCTTTGCCTTCTTCTGGATCTTTGGGTCCCAATGACTCTCAGGTGGTCCCCAATGACCGCAGCTCGTTTTGTGGGGGCCAATCTGAGAGTGACTGTGACCATAGTTTAATTTCTTAAAGGACCAGTAATATTTTCATTACAATGTTGCTTATTGCTATTTCAATAAAAAAATTAATTATATATATATATATTGTTTTGTGTGTTTTTTTTCCTGGATTTCACCTTACACAGTGAGAATGATAAGAGTAATCACAAAATATGGGGGCTCCATACACAGAGAGAACTCTGGTACCAAATTCCATGACAATTGTTCTGGGGTTCAGTCTGTGATGGAGCAGTAACATTGTATCCAGGACGTCGTACACACCATGCTACAGAAAGAAGACTGAAGAACGGGACGCAGCTGCAGAATACAGGAGACACAGGGTCTTGTGTAACAGTAAAAAACAGGAAAGATGATCAACAAGTGGCCGGGGGGCTCCAGGACCAAACCAGGAGGGAGGCCTCAGTCATCAGTGGCCAATATTCCCATGAAGTGGCCACATTTACCAACCGTTCTGCAGCCACTCGTTTACCTTTCTCCAACACCTCCGTCGGTCCTTGCAGTTATTAGGCCTCCACTGAAATTCTTTTCTGACTACACACAGACACGTACATAGAAACCGTGCATGCCGCCATCACCGTCCACAACCAGAGTCCTGGTCCAGACCAGTGGCCTTTCCAATTCAAGTCTACTTGGGTTTAAACAAGGGTCCTGTCTCTAAGAGAACCATGTGCAGGCCACTTGGAACAGCAGTAATACAGTAACACCAGGTTAATATTCTTCGGGGGCAGAGATGCACAGACAGTGAACCCTCTTAAAAAGAAGAATTGGACTGACATTCCCTAAGCAATAAGTACCCACACAATTGGAGGGACAGATTGCTAGCCCTTGCTGCACCATGGTGTATGCCCAGAGGTGGCCACTCTTAGTCTAAGTTGGCTCTTCAGATTGCATGGTGATAAAGAACCTGAGGGCCATATACCTTCAAGAAAAAGATCTCATAAGGACACGTTGCCTTGAATTGTGAAGAACACAATAATGTTTTCCATACAATTCTATTGTGTTCTATTCAGGATATATTAAAAAAAAGTCTGGTCCTTAGAAGTTATAAAATGAGGTCAATACAACCTCAGGTGAAGAACAACACATCACAAATTACACCAGGTCATCGAATATTTACCAAAAAATAGACTTAAATGCAGAAACAGTGTATGAAAAATTAAAGGGGTTGTCCAATGAAAACAAGCTCCAATCTACAGGAACCTTCATGCCCTTTAGATTGGAACGGTGGTCCGCATGCTAAAATGCTGCTCCATTCATTCTATATGAGGCGGCCATGAAGTGAGCCCGACTTTTTTGGACCGATGAGACAGAGTGGCCTTACAGAGAAGGGTCCTTGGATTGGACGCCGAGTTACGGACCCCAAAGCAGCACTGAATATGATGTACTAGTGGGAGTCACGAGTGCAAGGGTTCAAGGGCGCCAGTAGTGGAAGACATAGTGCGCGAAACCGAAGAACAAGTAAGCAGACCTGCTGATCAGCACTGCAGTGCTGAGGCCGAGTTATGGCGAAATAGGGAGCGACAGTGCGCCTCACCAGACCTGGAGTATATTACAGAGGAAGGATACTGTGTGGAAAATGCTTCATACTGTAAAGGAAACCTCCAGAACACTTTGTGCCCCCCGATATCCCTTGTACGCCGGGACGTTGCTAGGGTCCTAAAAGATCAGGGGCCAAAGCCCCAAAGTAGGTGTTTCCCCATACAACCTCCCCGCCACTTAAAAGAGGACCTATACATATATAATTACAGTACACCATTGTTACTAACCTAAAATACACAACTGAAAGACCAATATTCCCAAAATTACTTCTATACAAGGCAATAATAATCCCGCTACACAATGCCCTCTACCATCAACACTACACAGTGAGTACATAGTATTATGATATGACCATTGCCTCTACATAAAAAACACTCTGTACAAAGACCATCTGACTTCTCACATTTCCAGCACCGTCCCCATCTATTCCCACCCTGCACAACCTCCCCATGCTGCCTGCTCCTCCGACGTGGAATAGGAACCTCAATACTTCAAAAATTATGTCATTACTATGATTACCCTCCACCAATTAATGCTACAAAGACTGTGTGCCAGATAGAGGGGACCTATAAAAATAATAGCGTCCCATAGAAAGTAGTAAAGACCCCACTGTGCTACCTAGCAAGCAATAATGCCAGATATGCTCTTATGAAAGTTTCAATATCGGAAGTGTTTCCTCCAAGCAACAAATACCGTTGAGTATCCCCTTTAAGTAATAATGCCCCCTTAAAGCCACAATCAAACTACACCCAACTACAAAGTTCTTCTTCAAGTCTATGGACGATGATTTCGGGGTGGTGAAAGAAGAAATTTCTGAAGATGCACCCATTTAAAAGAAATAATGTCCTGAGTGCCCCCACAGCTCCCTATGCACTGCATGATGGTCCCCACAGCTCACTACACACTGTATGATGGTCCCCACAGCTCCCTATGCACTGTATGATGGTCCCCACAGCTCCCTACGTACTATATGATGTTCCCCACAGCTCCGTATGCACTGTATGATGGTCCCCACAGCTCCCTACGCACTATATGATGGTCCCCACAGATCCCTATACACTGTATGATAATCCCCATAGCTCCCTATACCCTGTATGATGGTCCCCACAGCTCCGTATGCACTGCATAATGGTCCCCACAGCTCCCTATGCCCTGTATGATGGTACCCACAGTTCCATATGCACTGTATGATGGTCCCCACAGCTACCTATGCACTGTATGATGGTCCCCACAGCTATCTACGCTCTGCATGATGGAACCCACAGCTCCCTATGCACTGTATGATGGTCCCCACAGCTATCTACGCTCTGTATAATGGTCCCCACAGCTCACTATGCAGTGTATGATGGTCCCCACAGCTCCTTAGATACTGTATGATGGTCCTCATACTTCCCTATACATTGTATGATGGTCCCCACAGCCCCAACACACTGTATGATGGTCCCCACAGCTCCCTAGACACTGTATGATGGTCCCCACAGCTCCCTAGACACTGTATGATGGTCCCCACAGCTCCCTATGCTCTGTATGATGGTCCCCACAGCTCCCTATGCTCTGTATGATGGTCCCCACAGTGCCCTATGCACTGTATGATGGTCTTCACAGCTCCCTAAGCATTGTATGATGGTCTCCACAGCTCCCTATGCATTGTATGATGGTCCTCATAGCTCTCTACGCACTGTATGATGGTCCCCGCAGCTCCTTAAGCACTGTATGATGGTACCCACGGCTCCTTATACACTGTATGATGGTCCCCACGGCTCTTTATGTACTGTATGATGGTCCCTGCAGCTCCCTACGCTCGGTGTGATGGTCCCCACAGCTCTCTATGCACTGCATAATGGTCCCCACACCTCCCTATGCCCTGTATGATGGTCCCCACATCTCCCTATGCACTGTATGATGGTCCCCACAGCTCCTTAGGCACTGTATGATGGTCCCCACAGCTATCTATGCACTGCATAATGGTCCCCACAGCTCCCTATGCACTGCATAATGGACACCACAGCTCCCTATGCACTGCATAATGGTCCCCACAGCTCCCTATGCCCTGTATGATGGTCCCCACAGCTCCCTATGCACTGCATAATGGTCCCCACAGCTCTCTATGCACTGCATAATGGTCCCCATAGCTCCCTATGCACTGTATGACGGTCTCCACAGCTCCCTATGCATTGTCTGATGGTCCCCACAGCTCCCTATCCCCTGTATGATGGTCTCCACAGCTCCCTATGCATTGTCTGATGGTCCCCACAGCTCCCTATGCCCTGTATGGTGGTCCCCACAGCTCCCTATGCACTGTATGATGGTCTCCACAGCTCCCTATGCTCTGTATGATGGTCCCCACAGCTCCCTATGCACTGCATATGGTCCCCACAGCTCCTTATGCACTGTATGATGGTCTCTACAACTCCTTATAACTGGCATGATGGTCCCTACAACTTCCTATATCCTGTATAATGGCCCTCACAGCCCCATATATACAGTACTGTATGATGGCCCCCGCAGCTCAATATATATTGTATGATGGCCCCCACACCCACTTGTACACTATATTATGGCCCCTACAGCTCCCTTTATACTGTATGATGGCCCCACAGCCCCTTATAAACTGTATTCAGGCACCCACTCCCCATTTTATATAATATGATGGTCCCACTGCCCCTCATATATAGCATGATGACTCCCATAGCCCCTTATAGTATGATGGCACCCACACCCCTTATATATACAGGTGCATCTCACTAAATTACAATATTATCAAAAAGTTTATTTATTTTAGTTCTTCAATGCTGAAAATGAAACTCATATATTATATAAAGTCATTACAATCAAAGTGATCTATTTCAAGTGTTTATTTCTGTTAATGTTGATGATTATGGCCAGGGGCGCACATAGAAATCATGAGACCCCATAGCAGAAGCTCTAATTGGACCCCCCCCCACCAAAAAAAAATAAAGAAATATTTGTCTGTGTCACAGAAGAGCCGATCTCACAACTTTCCAGCCTTTACTTCGCTTTTCTAATGTTCCTCCTACTGAAGTCCTAGATCCCTCTTTCATTGCCCCCATGAAGTATGATGCCAATAAAAGTGCCCCCCAAACACAGTATGATACCCCCATGGTGCATTCCTCCACATTAGCCTCTGCATGAACAGTATAATGACCTTATTGTACCCCACTTCAACTCCCAAGGCAAAGTATGGTGACCCTAACACAGTATGATTCCCCCAACTGTGACTCCCACACAGCCCTCCATACAGTATAATGGGCCTACATACAGTATAATGGCCCACACTAGCCCTCCAAACAGTATAATGGCCCCACACAGCCCTCCAAACAGTATGATGGACCCCACACAAACCTTCACACCGTATAATTGCTTTCATACAGTATAACGGCCCCCCACATAGCCCTCAAAATATCATAATGGCCCCACATAGACTTCCATATAGTATAATATGCCACCCATAATCCTCCATATAGTATAATGCACCCTCCAAAATCCTCCATATAGTATAATGCACCCCCCATAATCCTCCATATAGTATAATGAACTTCCCAAGGTCCTCGATAGAATATAATGCACTCCCCATAGTCCTCCATACAGTATATTTCACACCCCAAAGGGTAAAATGCAGCCCCCATATAGTATAATGCACCACACAGTCCTGCAGTATTATGGGCACCACGTACTCACTGATTTTAAAATACTGTATGTTTTAAATAAGAAGACCCGAGTATAAGCCGAGGCCCCTAATTTTACCACAAAAAAACTGGGAAAAAGTATTGAGTTGAGTATAAGCCTAGGGTAGGAAAGGCAGCAGCTACTGGAAAATTTCACCATCCTGGTATGTATGGCACCCCTCATCCCCCAATCCTGGTACATATGGCACCCCTCATCCCCCAATCCTGGTATGCGTGGCCCCCTCATCCCCCAATCCTGGTATGTGTGGCCTCCTCATCCCCCGATCCTGGTATGTGTGGCCTCCTCATCCCCCAATCTTGGTATGTGTGGCCTCCTCAACCCCAATCCCGGTATGTGCCGACTCCTCATCCCCCAATCCTGGAATGTGTGGCCTCCTCATCCCCCAATCCTGGTATGTGTGGCCTTCTCATCCCCCAATCCCCTGGTGTGTGTGGACCCCTCAACCCCCAATCCTGGTATGCATGGCCCCCTCATCCCCCAATCCTGGTATGTGGGGCCTCCTCACCCCCCAATCCTGGTATGTGTGGCCCCATCACTGCACACTGTCTGTCATCACTGTATTCCTGTGACAGCCAGCCTGTTGCTAGTGTTCATAGGAGACCGTGATTTCTGCTATATATAGCAATGCTGTATATAGCACAAGCAATCAGATGATTGCAGGTTCAAGCCCCCTAAAGAGACAAACAAATACAGTGAAAAGTAAAAAAAAAAAATCAAAAAAGTATAAAAGTTCAAATCATCCCAGTTTTCCCCCATTAAAAATTAAGAATTATAAAACATTTTAAAAAATACACATATTTGGTATCGCTGCGTTTGTAAAAGTCAGATCCATCAAAATATAAAATAAATTAATCCATTTAGTAAACGGCGTAACTAGAACATTACATAAAATGCCAGAATTACAGATTTTCAGTCGTTGCAACAAGAAAAAAATAAATAATAACAGGCAATCAAAACATTGTATATACCCCAAAATGATATCAATATAACCATCAGTTTGTGGTGCAAAAAACTAGCCCTCACGCAGCCCCATTCCCGAAACATGAAAACGCCGCGGCTTTCAGATCTCGGAAAGTGGCGACACAAGCAAATTATTTTTATTATTTTTTTTACAAATTTCAGAATTTTTTTTCATCACTTAAATATAAATGATATAAATCGTCACTTAAGTAGAACAGATGAAGCTTTACTACCTCCTGCTCCAGTTCCAGCACTTCACCGCTGCCGCTGATCTTTAGTCACTGGCTTCAAGGGTGACATCATGACTGCAGCTCTGCAGCCAATCACTTGGCTCAGTGGCCCACGCTGACAGAGCTTCTAAGCTCAGTGATTGGCTGCAGCAATGATGTGTGCTGAAGTTGAGCCATCACCCCTGCAGCCAGTCACAATAGACCACAGGCAGCGCTGAAGATCCAGAGCTGGAGCAGCAGGAGGAAGTAAAGCTCTGTGTGTTTTCTCTACCACTGGGAACCTCCTATATATTACATAAAAACATTCCTGAAAACCCCTTTAATCTGACTTTATAGAAAAAGTCTATATCCGGCTACTGCCCTCCCCTCATGAATCACAAAATATGCCAAGTGTGAACAACTCCTGTCCCCAAATGAGGACTTGCAGGCGATCAGTTGATAGTCGGGGGTCCGGCAGTGAACACCCTCAGCAATCAGCTGTGTTTTGCTGGATGTAGTGACCTCTCCAGGACACATGTGGTATTACATGGAGCTCTTTCAGAATAATATGTAATATGTAATACATGATATCTTGAAGTCTTCCAGAAGAAGTTATTGGCAGACAGGTAATGACTTATTACCTACCAGCCATTGTCTCCTTTATCACTCGCTAGTTCTTATACACATTTAGATGATTTCACATCTTCGTTGGAAGCCGTATTAGGAACCTCCATCGCAGATTTTATCATACAGGACGAGTTCTCAGCCAACAGCTATTTGGCCATTGTTCACATGACGTAAGCCTATGTTATATACAGCAATATGCAGCAGGATACACGAGATCCAGGGAAATATCCGATCGCCAGAAATGGGGTCAGGAATGGTATGTGTGGCCTCCTCATCCCCCCAATCCTGGTATGCATAGCCCCCTCATCCCCCAATCCTGGTATGTGTGGCCCCCTCATCCCCCAATACTGGTATGTATGGCCTCCTCACCCCCCAATCCTGGTATGTGTGGCCCCATCACTGCACACACAAAAAATAAGCACTTATACTCACCTTCCTTCCTCACCTCTGCTCCAGAGCTGCTGTGCTCTGTCTGCCAGCAGCTCATGTTGGTATCTGAGCAGCGTGCGCTCTCAGTTGCCTAGGTGAGCAACTGCTGCTGCCAGCATATTCACTCCTCTCCACGCCGGGACTATGAGCGTTGACAAGCGTGAATATGCATTCTCTTTAGTAGCGGGCACTGTAAGCAGGAGCCAGGGCTCAGTGCTCCTCCGTGCCCGCTACTAAAGAGAATGAATATTCCCTCTTCTCCACGCCCATGGAAGTGGAGAAGAGAGAATATTCATGTCCCTTTAGCAGCAGGCACACGTGGTAGCTACAGCAGCCGCTACTGCGTGTGCCCGCTCCTCCGCCGCCGCAACCTCCCACCCCCCCAATACTCACCTATCCTCCTTGCTCCCACGAGGCTCACGGGCCCCATAGCAGTGGTGTGGCCTGCCACCATTGGCGGTACGCCACTGATTATGGCTTACAGCCAATGAAATCACAAAAGTCATTATCTCAGTAAATTAAAATACTTCATAACATCAGCTTGAAAAATGTTTTTAAAATCCGAAATGTTGTCCTACTGAAATGTATGTTCAGTAAATGCACTCAATACTTGGTCAGGGCTTCTTTTGCATCAATTACTGCATCAATGCGGCGTGGCATGGAGGCGATCAGCCTGTGGCACTGCTGAGGTGTTATGGAAGCCCAGGTGGCTTTGATAGCAGCCTTCAGCTCCTCTGCATTGTTGGGTCTGGTGTCTCTCATCTTCCTCTTGACAATACCCCATAGTTTCTCTATGGGGTTAAGTTCAGGCGAGTTTGCTGCCAATTAAGCAGAGTGATACTGTTGTCTTTAAACCAGGTATTGGTACTTTTGGCAGTGTGGACAGGGGCCAAGTCCTGCTGGAGAATGAAATTCCCATCTCCAAAAAGCTTGCCGGCAGAGGGAAGCATGAAGTGCTGTAAAATGTCCTGGTAGACGGCTGCGCTGACTTTGGTCTTGATAAAACACAGTGGACCTCCACCAGCAGATGACATGGCCCCCAAACCATCACTGATAGTGGAAACTTCACACTAGACCTCAAGCAGCTTGGACTGTGGCCTCTCCACTCTTCCTCCAGACTCTGGGACCTTGATTTCCAAAGGAAAATTGGAACTCTGGGACCTTGTGGATGGTGTCAATGACTGCCTTCTTGGCATTTGTCAAGTTAGCAGTCTTCCCCATGATTGTGGAGCCTACTGAAACAGACTATGGGACATTTTTAAACACTTAGGAAGCCGTTGCAGGTGTTTTTTGTTAATTATTCTAATTTACTGAGATAATGACTTTTGTGTTTTCATTGGCTGTAAGCCATAATCATCAACATTAACAGAAATAAACACTTGAAATAGATCTCTCTGTTTGTAATGACTCTATATAATATATGAGTTTCGCTTTTTGTATTGAAGAACTGAAATAAATTAACTTTTTGATGATATTCTAATTTAGTGAGATGCACCAGCATATGATGACTGTTGCCCCCAGTGGAATATATGTGGTGTCTATTTTGGGATATTTTAGTATACCTATGATGATACTATAGACAGCCATTATACCTGGAATGGCCCCTTCCTTGCGTGCCTTGTTTTTTTTTTTGCTTACATGTCTAACAATCACATATGTGTTGTGTCCCTTCCCCCATCATCCTATTCTTCTATTGCTGAATAAATATGATAGATTTTATACTCCCTGGACTCCTTTGATGGTCTTTTACCCTGCGGGGTTTTCTTTCATATACAGTACAGACCAAAAGTTTGGACACACCTTCTCATTTAAAGATTTTTCTGTATTTTCATGACTATGAAAATTGTACATTCACACTGAAGGCATCAAAACTATGAATTAACACATGTGGAATTATATACTTAACAAAAAAGTGTGAAACAACTGAAAATATGTCTTATATTCTAGGTTCTTCAAAGTAGCCACCTTTTGCTTTGATGACTGCTTTGCACACTCTTGGCATTCTCTTGATGAGCTTCAAGAGGTAGTCACCGGAAATGGTTTTCGCTTCACAGGTGTGCCCTGTCAGGTTTAATAAGTGGGATTTCTTGCCTTATAAATGGGGTTGGGACCATCAGTTGTGTTGTGCAGAAGTCTGGTGGATACACAGCTGATAGTCCTACTGAATAGACTGTTAGAATTTGTATTATGGCAAGAAAAAAGCAGCTAAGTAAAGAAAAATGAGTGGCCATCATTACTTTAAGAAATGAAGGTCAGTCAGTCCGAAAAATTGGGCAAACTTTGAAAGTGTCCCCAAGTGCAGTTGCAAAAACCATCAAGCGCTACAAAGAAACTGGCTCACATGAGGACCGCCCCAGGAAAGGAAGACCAAGAGTCACCTCTGCTTCTGAGGATAAGTTTATCCGAGTCACCAGTCTCAGAAATCGCAGGTTAACAGCAGCTCAGATTAGAGACCAGGTCAATGCCACACAGAGTTCTAGCAGCAGACACATCTCTTCAACAACTGTTAAGAGGAGACTTTGTGCAGCAGGCCTTCATGGTAAAATAGCTGCTAGGAAACCACTGCTAAGGACAGGCAACAAGCAGAAGAGACTTGTTTGGGCTAAAGAACACAAGGAATGGACATTAGACCAGAGGAAATCTGTGCTTTGCTCTGATGAGTCCAAATTTGAGATCTTTGGTTCCCACCACCGTGTCTTTGTGCGACGCAGAAAAGGTGAATGGATGGACTCTACATGCCTGGTTCCCACCGTGAAGCATGGAGGAGGAGGTGTTATGGTGTGGGGGTGCTTTGCTGGTGACACTGTTGGGGATTTATTCAAAATTGAAGGCATACTGAACCAGCATGGCTACCACAGCATCTTGCAGCGGCATGCTATTCCATCCGGTTTGCGTTTAGTTGGACCATCATTTCTTTTTCAACAGGACAATGACCCCAAACACACCTCCAGGCTGTGTAAGGGCTATTTGACCAAGTAGGAGAGTGCTGGGGTGCTACGCCAGATGACCTGGCCTCCACAGTCACCAGACCTGAACCCAATCGAGATGGTTTGGGGTGAGCTGGACCACAGAGTGAAGGCAAAAGGGCCAACAAGTGCTAAGCATCTCTGGGAACTCCTTCAAGATTGTTGGAAGACCATTTCCGGTGACTACCTCTTGAAGCTCATCAAGAGAATGCCAAGAGTGTGCAAAGCAGTCATCAAAGCAAAAGGTGGCTACTTTGAAGAACCTAGAATATAAGACATATTTTCAGGTGTTTCACACTTTTTTGTTAAGTATATAATTCCACATGTGTTAATTCATAGTTTTGATGCCTTCAGTGTGAATGTACAATTTTCATAGTCATGAAAATACAGAAAAATATTTAAATGAGAAGGTGTGTCCAAACTTTTGGTCTGTACTGTATGTACTCACTGTGTGGTGGTGATGGTAGAGGACATTGTGTAGCAGGATACTTTTGGCCTTGTATAGTAGTAATTTTGGGAATATTGGTCTTTGTATAGTGTATTTTAGATTAGCAGCAGTGGTATACTGTAATTATATATGTATAAATCCTCTTTTAAGTGGCAGGGAGGTTATATGGGGAAACATGTACTTTGGGGCTGGGGTCCCTGATCTCTTAGGACCCCAGCAACGCTCCTGCACTGGGGAAAAGCAGGGTCTGGAGGCCACTTTAATATGATCATTTTGTGGATATGACGCCAAAGAAACTAATGAAGTGCTTTGCAAAGTGCCATAATTTTCACAATTCTGAAAATAAATTGTAAGTTTAGTTCCACTATAAGTGATGTTAATTCTATTATGAGAGCTAACCTTCTGAGACAGTTTATCAATGCGGTGTGTGAATTGTCACATGAAGCTTTGCTACATCTATACATAGTGAAGTTCAGGATCAAAATGCTGCAGGTCCCATCTCTTCTACAGAACAATCCCATGGAAATAAAGCTGATCATTTTATCAGATGGGATCATTAGAACTTACCTGGTCGGATCCTTTGTTTCTGGTGGTTTCTTTCCCAGGTCGTCAATAAGGCCCTTTACAATAAGCTCCAAAAACTCATCGGACTTTCTGAATCTTTCAAGCGTTTTCTCCATCACAGAAAGGAGGCGCTTATCCCGGCAGAAGAGAATCACAGATATATTGTTCTACATCTTCCAGATGTTTGGATTTATTTACAGACTAATGATTAATCTCGCAAGAAGAATGATAATATTATAACAGATCAAAATTTTGGGGTAAAATTATTCAATTTTAAAAATATATATAGCAATTACATTATTCTGACAAGACCAATTTTTTATTTTTTTCCTCCCCCTTTTCCCAAAAAATATAACTTTGTTTTTTCATTCACATAGACGGAGGGCTTGTGTTTTGTGGGACTAGTTGTTGTTTGGAATGACAACATTCAATTTAGCACATAAAGTATTGAAAAAATGGGGAAAAAATCAAAGTAAGGTTATTATTATTTTTGTTTCTTTGGGGTTTTTTATGAACATTTAAAAAAAAATGTGGTTTGTGAGACCATTTTCATCTTGCGAAGACCTAATTTTATAAAATGATCCCATTGATGGAGTTGTCGGCTTTTTCTTGGGGAGAGATCAGTAGTTACAAGTTGCATTTTTGGGAGGAAAGAAGAGTGACCCAAAAACCACAACCACAACCCTGGCACTTTACTGTCCTTTACAGCATTGACCCGACGTGTACTAGATTTATATGTTATGAAAGATTGTACTTATGTCAATGCAGCAGAAACAAATATTGTTTTACGCTTTTTCTTTTTTATAGTTGGCCAGAAAACCGCAGAACCTTAAGCAGAAAATGACATGAATGAGAACATCTGCCTGGCTTGTACCGGATCCGGGGGTGTTACGTACAAGGCGAAGCTCCCAGAATAAGGATTTGCTTCATTGTGGTGCAGAGTTTCTAGTAGTTTCTGGTTACTACTGTTACAGGCAGATGCCGTCTGCATAATACAGCCAGCACCGCCTCAACCCCCTCCATGCATGTGGACCCCGGCACAAACACTCAGGTACATCCTTTTATGCTAAGACATTAATAATTCTACAATTATCACACACAACTTATATACAGAAACCTCCCAACCGTCCCTGATCCAATGGGACTGTCCGGCTGTCGCTGGAGGTCGGGGCTATGTCCTGACGAGCTGTGTTCTGTCAGGACAGTCCGTGTAGTACAAGAACGTCTCATGCCGTGCTGCTGTGATCGCTCCTGGAGAGGGGCAGCATCCGCTCCGTACACCTCGTACACGCCCGGCTCCGCTCCGCACGCCTCGTACACGCCCGGCTCCGCTCCGTACGCCTCGTACACGCTCGACTCCGCTACGCACGCCTCGTACACGCGTGGCTCCGTACGCCTCGTACACGTGCGGCTCCGTACGCCTCGTACACGCCCGGCTCCGTACGCCTCGTACACGCGCAGCTCCGCACGCCTCGTACACACGCGGCTCCGCTCCGTACACCTCGTACACACGCGGCTCCGCTCCGTACACCTCGTACACACGCGGCTCTGCTCCTTACACCTCGTACACACGCGGCTCCGTACGCCTAGTACACACACGGCTCCGTACACCTCGTACACACGCGGGTCTGCTCCGTACACCTCGTACACATGCGGCTCCGCTCCGTACACCCCGTACACACGCGGCTCCGCTCCGTACACCTCGTACACACGCGGCTCCGCTCCGTACACCTCGTACACACGCGGCTCCGCTCCGTACACCTCGTACACACGCGGCTCCGCTCCGTACACCTCGTACACACGCGGCTCCGCTCCGTACACCTCGTACACACGCGGCTCCGCTCCGTACACCTCTTACACACGCGGCTCCGCTCCGTACGCCTCTTACACACGCGGCTCCGCTCCGTACGCCTCTTACACACGCGGCTCCGCTCCGTACACCTCTTACACACGCGGCTCCGCTCCGTATACCTCGTACACACGCGGCTCCGCTCCGTACACCTCGTACACACATGGCTCCGCTCCGTACACCTCTTACACACGCGGCTCTGCTCCGTACACCTCGTACACACGCGGCTCTGCTCCGTACACCTCGTACACACGCGGCTCTGCTCCGTACACCTAGTACACATGCGGGGCCGCTCCGTACACCTCGTACACACGGGGCCGCTCCGTACACCTCGTACACACGAGGCTGCGCTCCGTACACCTTGTACACACGCGGCTCTGCTCCGTACACCTTGTACGCACGCGGCTCTGCTCCGTACACCTCGTACACACGTGGCTCTGCTCCGTACACCTCGTACACACGCGGCTCTGCTCCGTACACCTCGTACACACGCGGCTCTGCTCCGTACACCTCGTACATACGCGGCTCTGCTCCGTACACCTCGTACATGCGCGGCTCCGCTCCGTACACCTCGTACACACACGGCTCTGCTCCGTACACCTCGTACGCGCACGGCTCCGCTCCGTACACCTCGTACACACGCGGCTCTGCTCCGTACACCTCGTACACACGCGGCTCCGCTCCGTACACCTCGTACACACGCGGCTCCGCTCCGTACACCTCGTACACACGCGGCTCCGCTCCGTACACCTCGTACACACGCGGCTCCGCTCCGTACACCTCGTACACACGCGGCTCCGCTCCGTACACCTCGTACACACGCGGCTCCGCTCCGTACACCTCGTACACACGCGGCTCTGCTCCGTACACCTCGTACACATCCGGCTCTGCTCCGTACACCTCGTACACACGCGGCTCTGCTCCGTACACCTCGTACACGCGGCTCTGCTACATCCACACTGTAAACCCCTCCTGACCCCACACATAAACTTCAGCTCATCCAGCACCATGACAACCAGCACAGCAGAGTCCTGCATCCACTGAGGCCCCTGATCATGTGACCCCTGACTCCTCCCCTCCTGTGACCTCATCACAGGTCCTGTGCGCACAGAGCAGCCGTATATGTGGTGGCGGCTCTGCAGGTGGAGGTATGTGGAGACCCCATTACTGGGCGCAGGGGGCATTAACCCCTTCAGCACCGAGACTTTTTTGGGGTCTTGTGTTGCCCCTTTATAAGAATCATAAGGTTTTTGTTCTGTTTCCTGTAATAGATACATACGACCCAACTATGGAGACAGGAAGGGGGGAAACGTATTGTTCTCATAGTACAGGACCCCTTTACTGCCCCCACAGTGTAATGCCCCCATTATGCCCCTTATGCAGGATGTATGATGCCCGCACACAGTGTAATGCCCCCATTATGCCCCTTATGCAGGATGTATGATGCCCCCCACAGTGTAATGCCCCCATTATGCCCCTTATGCAGGATGTATGATGCCCCCCACAGTGTAATGCCCCCATTATGCCCCTTATGCAGGATGTATGATGCCCCACACAGTGTAATGCCCCCATTATGCCCCTTATGCAGGATGTATGATGCCCCACACAGTGTAATGCCCCCATTATGCCCCTTATGCAGGATGTATGATGCCCCCCACAGTGTAATGCCCCCATTATGCCCCTTATGCAGGATGTATGATGCTCGCACACAGTGTAATGCCCCCATTATGCCCCTTATGCAGGATGTATGATGCCCCCACACAGTGTAATGCCCCCATTATGCTCTTTATGCAGGATGTATGATGCCACCCACACAGTGTGATGCCCCTATTATGCCCCTTATGCAGTATGTATGATGCCCCCACACAGTGTAATGCCCCCATTATGCCCCTTATGCAGGATGTGTGATGCCCCTTATGCAGTATGTATGATGCCCCCACACAGTGTAATGCCCCCATTATGCCCCTTATGCAGGATGTATGATGCCCCCACACAGTGTAATGCCCCCATTATGCCCCTTATGCAGGATGTATGATGCCACCACACAGTGTAATGCCCCCATTATGCCCCTTATGCAGTATGTATGATGCCCCCACACAGTGTGATGCCCCCATTATGCCCCTTATGCAGGATGTATGATGCCCCCACACAGTGTGATGCCCCCATTATGCCCCTTATGCAGGATGTATGATGCCCCCACACAGTGTAATGCCCCCATTATGCCCGTTATGCAGGATGTATGATGCCCTCACACAGTGTAATGCCCCCATTATGCCCCTTATGCAGGATGTATGATGCCCCCATTATGCCCCTTATACAGGATGTATGATGCCCCACACAGTGTAATGCCCCCATTATGCCCCTTATACAGTATGTATGAGTCCCCCACACAGTGTAATGCCCCCATTATGCCCCTTATACAGGATGTATGATGCCCCCACAGTGTAATGCCCCCATTATGCCCCTTATACAGTATGTATGAGTCCCCCACACAGTGTAATGCCCCCATTATGCCCCTTATACAGGATGTATGATGCCCCACACAGTGTAATGCCCCCATTATGCCCCTTATACAGTATGTATGAGTCCCCCACACAGTGTAATGCCCCTTATACAGGATGTATGATGCCCCCACACACTGTAATGCCCCCATTATGCCCCTTATACAGTAGGTATGATGCCCCCACACAGTGTAATGCCCCCATTATGCCCCTTATGCAGTATGTATGATGCCCCCACACAGTGTGATGCCCCCATTATGCCCCTTATGCAGTATGTATGATGCCCCCACACAGTGTAATGCCCAATTATGCCCCTTATGCAGGATGTATGATGTCCCCACGCAGTGTAATGACCCCATTATGCCCCTTATGCATTATGTATGATGCCCTCACACAGTGTAATGTCCCCATTATGCCCCTTATGCAGTATGTATGATATCCCCACGCAGTGTAATGCCCCCATTATGCCCCTTATGCTGTATGTATGATGCCACCACACAGTGTAATGCCCCCATTATGCCCCTTATGCAGTATGTATGATGCCCCCACACAGTGTGATGCCCCCATTATGCCCCTTATGCAGTATGTATGATGCCCCCACACAGTGTAATGTCCCCATTATGCCCCTTATGCAGTATGTATGATGTCCCCACACAGTGTAATGTCCCCATTATGCCCCTTATGCAGTATGTATGATATCCCCATGCAGTGTAATGCCCCCATTATGCCCCTTATGCTGTATGTATGATGCCCCCACACAGTGTAATGCCCCCATTATGCCCCTTATGCAGTATGTATGATGCCCCCACACTGTACTGCCCCCATTATGCCCCTTATGCAGTATGTATGATGCCCCCACACAGTGTAATGCCCCATTATGCCCCTTATGCAGTATGTATGATGTCCCCACGCAGTGTAATGACCCCATTATGCCCCTTATGCAGTATGTATGATGCCCCCACACAGTGTAATGTCCCCATTATCCCCCTTATGCAGTATGTATGATGCCCCCACACAGTGTAATGTCCCCATTATGCCCCTTATGCAGTATGTATGATGCTCCCACACAGTGTAATGCCCCCTATACAGTATGTTTGATGCCCCCACACAGTGTAATGCCCCCATTATGCCCCTTATGCAGTATGTATGATGCCCCCACACAGTGTAATGCCCCCATTATGCCCCTTATGCAGTATGTATGATGCCCCCACACAGTGTAATGCCCCATTATGCCCCTTATGCAGTATGTATGATGCCCCCACACAGTGTAATGCCCCCATTATGCTCCTTATGCAGTATGTATGATGCCCCCACAGTGTAATGCCCCCATTATGCCCCTTATGCAGTATGTATGATGTCCCCACTCGGTGTAATGCCCCCATTATGCCCCTTATGCAGTATGTATGATGTCCCCACGCGGTGTAATGCCCCCATTATGCCCCTTATGCAGTATAATAGATGAAATTCATAGGATTATTAGTAGGGAGAGCAATATTTATCATATATCAATCACAATAATACAATAATAGACTCCTACCATTTATTAGGACTAAATATCATGGCCAATCGCTATAAACATAACAAACAAAAAACCGAAGAAAGACGATCTAGAGGCCGTATTGTAAAACCACAATATTCTTTATTAGTATCTGTAAAGATGTGCGGTTGTGGATTTTAATAATCACCTAGGCTGGTTATCGATGCAAGTAGTTTTATTCCTTCCGACCACGGTGAACTGCAATTCCAGGTAAATGTCCAACTGGCAATTCTCTTAGTTCTCGAGTTTCCATCCTGGGATCAGTAGTTCCACTGTCCCGTACCAGGTGATACCCACTGTCCCCCAACTTTTGGTTGGCCCACAGCCTTTTGTATCTCCCGCCTGTATATTGGCAGTCACAGCATATCCTCCTTCGGATGATGGATATCACGGCCACAGCCCGTGATACCACCCAGTTCTCAGTCCGACTAGCAATGAATCTTCCCTTTCTCCTGCACAGGGTTCAGCCCCCTGAATCGGCTGAAGAGCACACCCCTCCCTCCCACAGCTAATTGTGCCTTAAGCCCCTGTCTGACATAGCGAGATCGCTAGCGAGATCGCTGCTGTGTCACGGTTTTGGTGACGCAACAGCGACCTCACCAGCGATGTCGCTATGTGTGACACTTTGCAGCGATCAGGCCCCTGCTGTGAGGTCGCTGATCGCTGCAGAATGTCCTGGACCTTTTTTCGGTCGTTGCCCTCCCGCTGGTCAGCACACATCGCTGTTTGTGACCAGCGGGAGCAGCGATCAGGCTGGTAATCATGATAAACATCGGGTTACTAGGGGCACACGCGCACCTAGTAACCCGCTGTTTATCATGGTTACGAGCCTGCTAAAGTGAGCGGTAACCTCCCGCTCACTGTAGCAGAGTGGTAACCATGATAAACAATGGGTTACTAGGTGCGCGTGTGCCCCTAGTAACCCGATGTTTACCATAGTTACCAGCCTGTTCCTGCTTCAGCAGGCTGGTAACCAGGAGCAGGACATCGTGGAAAGATTCTTTCCACGATGTCGCTGCTCCCCTGATCATTGGTGAGCCTGCCTGTTTGACAGCTCACCAGCGACCACAGCGACGCAGCAACGATCCCTGACAGGTCGTATCGTTGTCGGGATCGTTGCAGCGTCGCCTAGTGTGACGGGGCCTTTAGTGGAGATATTTTCTCAGGTGGAACCCATCCCCTGGGTTTGCATGTGAGACTACCTGTGGTGATCATTATAGGGTAAATTGCAATATCAATTTGCCTTACAATCAATTTACCCTATAATGATTGGCCAGTATGTGGGTACATATAGCCTTGCACATACTGAAGTGGTTCCACACTACCCTAAAGAGTGACATATCATACTAAGACAGATTTATACTTGTTCATTCTTATATGTATTGATTCCTGGATATGTAGGGGGTGTACACATATATATAAATTATCCGCTTTAACTTATTGCTCTTACTATGTATCTTCCCTGCTGCGCGTCTTTGTGCATAGCCATTTGCACTGTGCTCTGTCCACTTCCGTGCCCTGTGATTCATTATTGATACTAATAAGGATTATTGTAGTTTTACAATACGGCCTCTAGATCATCTTTCTTCGGTTTTTTGTTTGCTCTTATGCAGTATATATGATGCCCCCACACAGTGTAATGTTCCCACAGTACCGCCATCCCCCACACACACAGTATAATATAATTCCAGTGTAGGTAAATGAGATGAGAATTAGCGTTATGGAAGATGAGTCTATGAGAAACGTGTTCAGCTGCAGACTCCGAGGAATAAACTGCTTGTTGTCTGTGGCCTAAAATATATAGGTTTTATTAGTAGAAGTCAATGAAAATAACTGAATGTTGTAAAATAATAAAAATATCATTGCTGTTAGGGTCCCCGCCAATCTCTGTATTTCCTGGTCAGCCCCAACGAACTTGTGATTATTACAGCCAATCAGCTGCTGACGCAGTGAGTAACACAGCCAGTGATTGGGAGTATGGAGGAGATGTCCATATAAGACTAGAGAATACAACATCTACACCTTCTATCTCCTGATATGTTTCCCTTATTATCTCCAGTAATTGTATTAATACACAGGATTTTTATGATGTTACATCGGCTCATCATCTTCTCATTCAGGTCCCTACAATATCAGATCCTCTCAGTGAAGATCTCCTATATAAGAAAATTTTCCTGATTTACCCATCAAAGATGGATACGGACAGACACAAGATGGCGGAGAGGATATTACACCTCACCCTGGAGATCCTCTTCCGTCTTACTGGAGAGGTGAGAGATTCTGATGACGTCACATTACATCATTCTTATCTATGGGAATAACAGATGGACAGAACTGGAGAGGTGAGGACTCTGGAAATGTCTGGAGTGAGATTTATTAATGTGTCTCTCCATAACCAGGATTACACAGTAGTGAAGAAGACCTCTAGTGAGCACTGTCAGGACCCTGTGTCTGAGGGATGGGAAAGACCCCTGAGCCCAATCACAAGGCCTCCACCTCATCCCCTGATACATGAGGACATCAATGACCAGAAGATCCTAGAACTCACCTACAAGATGATTGAGCTGCTGACTGGAGAGGTGACACTGCTGGGAATGCTGGGACATTATACAGTAACACTATGAAGGGATCGGGGAGGTGACGGTATCATTGTATGTGTCAGGTTCCAATAAGGTGTCAGGATGTCGCTGTCTATTTCTCCATGGAAGAGTGGGAGTATTTAGAAGGACGCAAATATCTGTACAAGGACGTCATGATGGAGGTTCCCCAGCCCCTCACATCACCAGGTAATAGACAGGACTAAATACACACGGCCTATAATTATCTGTATGTAAAGAATGAATTCAGTCCCTGTATGTGTTTCCTTCCAGATCTGTCCAGCAAGAGGACAACACCAGAGAGCTGTCCCCGTCCTCTTCTTCCACAGGACTGTAAACAAGAAGACCCCAATGTTCCTCAGGATCATCAGGTAGATGGAGAGAAGGTGTCATGAGATCTCCCCTATGTTGTGTAGACGGCTGTGAAGGTCTTGTGTTCAGTCTTGTTTTATCCACCAGTATTATATGTTTTATACTTGTGTAATGAGAACGGTGGAGATGGCAGGATTAGAGCTGATCATAGATGTGACCTCTCCATCTGTCTGACTTTTACAATATTTGTTTCAGGGTGAAGATCTGACCCATATTAATACTACAGAGACATATATGAGGGGTGATGAGTGGTGTAAAGAGGAGATTCCTACATATGACCACCCAGGTGAGTAGTGACCACTAAATGCCGAGAAGTCACAGATTCTTCTCAGTCACCAGCTGTGGCTGCTTTATCGGTGGTGTAGACCGGCCGTATCACAATCGTGTGATCACCATTTCCCTCTAGACCACAACATTCTCCTCCACCCAAAACTGTCCAAATGACTTTGGGCATTAAAAGCCCTTTTCTATAGAACTTACAACCTGGAGGATCCACCTACCCACTGTCATTAGGAGACTTTGACCATTACCTGCCCAGATCTGTAAACTACAAAGCCAAATGTCAGCGTATTGTGATCGACTCACTCAGCTTCTTAAAGAGGCAGACACAGGAACAGTTTCTATTTAAAGTGCGGCTGTTACCTCCAGGCCCACCACACAAATACTCTAAAGGCTGTGAATTTTATCCTATGACCTCCTCCCTCTCTACAGGTGTTCAATCATTCTAGCACTAAAGATGGCTGATTTACCCCCTCGTGTGCTGGAACCTTTTTCCTATGTTTAATTACTGGAGCTAACAATCTCAGTGCTACACATCTCTCCTCCAGTACTTTACCAGTGACTTTTTCACATTATGTAGAATGTGCTGAGAAGTTAGAAAATCACTTGAAGAAAAATATTATGATGGACCTGTAAAAGAAAGCGGAGGGTAATGATGCTGTTGGCTTCCTAGATCCCTGATATCTTATTGGATGAATCTACCTTCTCTCCCTTCTGTGCTGCTGAATGTGCTCATATGGTCCCTACAAGACCAGGTCCAGTCTTTCTGGCCAAACTTCACTTTTATGATCGACAACATTAAATGTGCAGTGAGGGCCAAGTGTGAATTTCTGTCCAATAACAACAGAGTTTCCCTTTATCCTGACTTTTCAATTTCTTTTAAAACCAACTAACTTCAAACAGGATTGTGATAAACTGAACAGAAAACATTACACCTTTGCCATGATATATCTCTAAGCTGTGAGTGGCTGATGGCTGTAATATACATTTATTCACGCCTGCAGGAGATGTGTTGGCTCGAGCCCTGGTTTCATGGATTCACTCCACATCATCAATTCCATTATGTTATCAGTCCTAAGGAATTCAGATTACTGCACAATCTCTCCTGAAATGGGGGCATTAATACTTTCTCTACTCTTCTGCTCAGGAGTCATAGTTGCTCCAATGGTCCATCATAAATGAGTGTGACTCCAGTTTAGTGTTGAAGTTCTCCCCTCATACATATATAGTTATATGAAAAAGTTTGGGCACCCCTATTAATCTTAAGCTTAATGTTTTATAAAAATTGGTGTTTTTGCAACAGCTATTTCAGTTTGATATATGTAATAACTGTTGGACACAGTAATGTTTCTGCCTTGAAATGAGGTTTATTGTACTAACAGAAAATGTGCAATCTGCATTCAAACAAAATTTGACAGGTGCATAAGTATGGGCACCTCACCAGAAAAGTGACATTAATGTTTAGTAGATCCTCCTTTTGCAAAAATAACAGCCTCTAGTCGCTTCCTGTAGCTTTTAATGAGTTCCTGGATCCTGGATGAAGGTATTTTTGACCATTCCTCTTTACAAAACAATTCCAGTTCAGTTAAGTTTGATGGTCGCCGAGCATGGACAGCCCTCTTCAAATGATCCCACAGATGTTCAATGATATTCAGGTCTGGGTACTGGGATGGCCATTCCAGAACATTGTAATTGTTCCTCTGCATGAATGCCTGAGTAGATTTGGAGTGGTGTTTTGGATCATTGTCTTGCTGAAAGATCCATCCCCTGCGTAACTTCAACTTTATCACTGATTCTTGAACATTATTGTCAAGAATCTGCTGATACTGAGTGGAATCCATGCGTCCCTCAACTTTAACAAGATTCCCGGTGCCGGCATTGGCCACACAGCCCCAAAGCATGATGGAACCTCCACCAAATTTTACTGTGGGTGGCAAGTGTTTTTTTTGGAATGCTGTGTTTTTTTGCCGCCATGCATAACGCCTTTTTGTATGACCAAACAACTCAATCTTGGTTTCATCAGTCCACAGGACCTTCTTCCAAAAAGAAATTGGCTTCTCCAAATGTGCTTTTGCATACCTTAGCCGACTCTGTTTGTGGTGTGCTTGCAGAAACGGCTTCTTCGCATCACTCTCCCATACAGCTTCTCCTTGTGCAAAGTGCGTTGTATAGTTGACCGATGCACAGTGACACCATCTGCAGCAAGTTGATGCTGCAGCTCTCTGGAGGTGGTCTGAGGATTGTCCTTGACTGATCTCACCATTCTTCTTCTCTGCCTTTCTGATGTTTTTCTTGGCCTGCCACTTCTGGCCTTAACAAGAACTGTCCCTGTGTTCTTCCATTTCCTTACTATGTTCCTCACAGTGGAAACTGACAGGTTAAATCTCCGAGACAGCTTTTTGTATCCTTCCCCTGAACAACTATGTTGAATAATCTTTGTTTTCAGATCATTTGACAGTTGTTTTGAGGAGCCCATGATGCCACTCTTCAGAGGAGATTCAAACAGGAGAACAACTTGCAAGTGGCCACTTTAAGTAGCTTTTCTCATGATTGCATACACCTGGCTATGAAGTTCAAAGCTCAATGAGGTTACAAAACCAAAAAAAGTGCTTTAGTAAGTCAGTAAAAAGTAGGTAGGAGTATTTAAAACAAGAAAATGATAAAGGTGCCCATACTTATGCACCTGTCAAATTTTGTTTGAATGCAGATTGCACATTTTCTGTTAGTACAATAAACCTCATTTCAAGGCAGAAACATTACTGTGTCCAACAGTTATTACATATATCAAACTGAAATAGCTGTTGCAAAAACACCAATTTTTATAAAACATTAAGCTTAAGATTAATAGGGGTGCCCAAACTTTTTCATATAACTGTATTGTTGTTGGGGATGTAACATTTTTTATTCTATGTCTATTTGTTTACAGATTTTCATTTTGTATGATTGTGGTGGGATCGGTCGGCCTCACTTATGTTACTCAGTAACTCCCTGGTCTCTTTAAAAAGAGGTCTCATTACCTCTTCCAAATGCCAGATATTCAAATATAAGACGCGTCATCTCTGCACTATTATAAAAAGTTCTCTTTAACTGTCTAATATTTCTTCTTGAAGCTCATCTGACAGAAAATATTGGATTTTACGATAATTTAGAGTTTGTGGCTGTTGGTAATCTGTTTACTCCAGAGAGGTTTCTCCACTAGTTAATCTTCTCATTTTTTTTTACTGATTAAGGCTATGTGCCCACGATGCAGAAATGTTCCGGATTTTTTCCTGAGCATTTCTGCATCTCCCTGGCAGAAAAAACGCATGCGGATTGTACATGCGGATTGTACATGCGGATTGTACATGCTTTTTTCCTGCCAGGGACATGCAGATGTGAAGCTTTCTTCACATGCAGTTCCGCATGCCGGTTGACAAGTGGTTGACAAGTGCTTTCCAAGCTATTTTAGCATCACTTGGAAAGTGCTTGACAACTTGGTCACACTATATAAATCCATGCAAACGACCCCAAAGAATGTCAAAAAATAAAAAAATAAATCTATACTTACCTTCTGATGGCCCCTGGAGTCTTGCTTCGTTCTGTCCTGGCTTGCCGGCAGCTTGCGGTACACAACACTGAAGGACCTGCCGTCGCATGACTAAATGACGTCAGCGCAGGTCCTTCAGTCCACCGCGATCTGGCGACAAGCGAAGACAAGGAGACCGGGAGCCGTCAGAAGGTAAGTATAATATTTATTTTTTATTTTATTCTTTTTTTACAGGTACTATGGTACCTGGGTCCGGAGGAGAGTCTCCTCTTCTCCAGACCCGGGTACCATCCGCACATTGAAACGCTTGGATTCCGCATGTACAGATGCAGTGATGCGGATTCCATGCGTTCCAATGCAAGTCAATGGCGGCGAAAACGCAGCGCTTCCGCAAAATAATTGGTAGTGCTGCGTTTTTTTCCGCAATGATAACCTGCAGCGGAAATTTCCGCAGCATGTGCACAGCACATGCGGATTATCATTGGGGAACATGGCAGGCCTTCTACCAAGCGTTTTTTAAGCGTTTCTGCAGCGTTTTTGCCACTGCGGAAATGCTTAAAAAAACGCATCGTGGGCACACAGCCTAAGACTGTTCAGCCTAATCTTTTCAGTAGAAAATGTGATGTGTTATTGTCTATAGTCACAGTTTTCCCCATCAACCTTTAACTTCTTTAACCCATCTACATGAATCTGGACTTACACAGAGACACCTAGGCTTGGGCCTTGGTGTGACCTGTTGTTCTGTGGAGTGAGATATGAAGAATAGTCAGGTAGCCGGGTTAGAACCAGGAGGGCAGAGAAAATACAAAATCAGAAGACAAAAGAGTAGTCAGTAGTGATGCTTGGTTATTTGTTACTCGAGCAATTTTCCGGCGGTTCCTTCCCCAACCCCCCCCATATCCTCCGTAGGGCTGGAGGGAGTCTAAAAATTGTTCAGATCTATGAAAACAGTGGAAACAGCATGGGGAAGACCCCTGGAATCATCTCTGAATCCCAGGTCGCTGCTGTGAACAATGTTACCAGAGTAGTATGCCACTTTTACGGGCTGACAATAAAAAATACAAAAACGAAGATAAAATGGATTTTCCTGGAAACAATTTTTAAGAAACATTCTTTCCAGGATAATGACTTCTATATAATGCAAAATAAATAACAGAAAAAATACTCCTCCACACCTTGGGCTATGTTCACACTTAGTGTTTTTGCACGTTCACATTGCTTTCAACGGTGAAAAATACATTCACCGGTAAATGTAATTTTAACATTTTACTACCTTATCTGGCCATGTGGTGTGTAAGACATGATCAGATACATCTGTTTCATTCATGAAAGAGAGACTCTGTAAGTCCCATTTTTTTTTCAGGCCTCACTATTTATAAAGCGCCATCAGGCGGCCCTTACTATTGTTAGAGTACCCTGCGGCGGCCACTAAAGCTAGACGGCCAAGCTCCGCAAGTAAGCGCTTCCGGCCGACGGAAGCCACTGGCATCAATAGCAGCTGATTGGCGGGGTTGCCGGGTGCGGGACCCAGGTCAATCAGACATTGATGCCCTATCCTACGGATGGGGTATAAATGTAAAATTAGTGGACAACTTCTTTAATACGGTAAAGTTTGAAACTTGCATGGCCATATATTGCTTCTGCAATATAACGTATCCATCTGAGGTGGTCAAATTTTCTTTTTTGTATATATTATGTAAAGTTTGCAACTTGGAGGTCCAGCAGGCGGCCCTCACAATTTATAGAGTGCCAGCAAGTGGCCTCCACTATTTTTACAGGGCCAGTAGGCATCTTGTGGACAGATGAGACCAAGATAGAGCTTTTTGGTAAAACATATCATTCAGCTGTTTACTGTAAATGGAATGAGGCCTAAAAATAAAAGAACACAGAACTTACAGTCAATTATAGTGGAGGGTCAAAGATATTTAGGGGTTGTTTTGCTTCCTCTGGCACTGAATGCCTTGACTGTGTGTAAGGCATCATGAAATCTGAATATTCCCAAAGGATTTTGGGTAGCAATGTAGTGCCCAGTGTCAGAAAGTTGGATTGGCATCCTAGGTCATGGGTCTTTCAGCAGGACAAGGACCCCAAGTTATGAATTTCTGTCAACCATGATAAATTTCTGTGAACTTTGATGAATTTCTGAGTACAGATCACCGTAAAAATTTTGAATTGGTCAATGAGTGAATGGAAGAAATTAATTAAGTTATGAACTGTGGAAAGATGTATTTGACCAGAATGAACAGTCCTTTCCAGCAGATGCTACCACCTAGCACCTATCCCTATACTAATATACTAAATGTAGCTAACAGTGGTATTAATAAGGAATAGCATAGATTTTTTTTTCTTTTTTGCTTGCAGCAGCACGGAGTATAAGGCTATAATCCCTGACTAGATAACCTGTAATACGCTATTCCTAGTGCTATAGCTCACTCGTACACAAATTACAGATAAGAGAGGTAATATTGCAGAATATAAAATAGATTTTAACCCGCCCCCAGAGTATTTTTTTGGGATATGGCAGCACCAAACTGTGAAGGAACGCACGCAACTCTGCCTGCTTTGTTGAATTTCTGAGTGTAGGTTACATTAAAAAACACATCTGTCAGTGAGTTTTTTGAAGAATGCAATCAAGTTATAGACAGTGTATGCAACGAAAATGAACACTCATTTCCAGCAGGAGTATACATGTATATTGTAAAGAATGTTAGAAGTAGGTCTCTAAAAATTATTCATGCGGGCGTCCTAAATACCTTTAAAATAATTAATGGGGGTGTTGCATGATGATCACCCTGTTGATATTGTGGTGTAGGATGAGAAGAAGGAATAGGACAACATAAAAAGAAGAAATCTTCACACCTATCTGGGTGTGAAGATTTGCATGGGAATAGACCAGAAAAAAATGGATTTGAGTTTGTTCTGTTGCTGTCATCCGGTGGTGTTGAGAAGTCTGGGCCAATCCAGGCCTTGTTTATTTTGATATTAGTCAGCCTGTCAGCATTTTTAGTTGACAAGTGGGCGCACCTATCAGTTATAATACCCCCGGCGCACTAAAAACCCGCTCTGACAAAACGCTAGAGGCAGGGCAGGCCAGGACCTCCAAGCTGTAGTGAGACAGTTCATGCCACGAGTCTAACTTGGATACCTGATAGTTGTAAGGCACAGAGGAATCACCAAGGACGGTGGTACAGTCAGCAAGATACTCCTTCAGTATCTTCTAAAACTTTTCCCTCATTGTCAGACTACCCCGTGTATCAGGGCCTGGGCACTGGGAGGGTCTGAGAAAACTGTCCCAGACCTTTGAGAGTGTTCCCCTGCTTCTACTGCATATGGCTTTGTGTGTCTGTCTCCCTGTACTCATTGGTTGTCCAATGAACTGTGACCTCTACCATCTAAGTTGTCAGATGGGAATTTTTTATATTCTTCAACTAGGGCCTTCTGGTACTGCAACATTTTATTAGACCTCGCTGCCACTTGAAGGAGAGATAGAAAGTTCTCCATGTAGCATGGATCTAGAAGGGTGACCAACCAGTAATTACTGTTGCCTAAAATGTGTACAACGCGAGGGTCACGGGAAAGGCAGCAGAACATAAACTCAGCCATATGTGCCAGACTGCGAAGAGCCAAGACTTCCCTGTCCCCACCAAGATGGATGATTGTCCATCATCTCCTCCTCATACTCCTCTTTTGTCCTCCTCCTCTTCAGCCACGGTGAACAGACGGGATGAAGGTGGTGCAGGTTGTACCGTCTGTAGCGCAGGAAACCTGCCTGTGTTCCTCATTCGCACCCAATCCACGTTGAAAAGATGATACAAGGCTGGGCTGTGTAGCATCACCCTGTATAGTTTCTTGCCCATCTCAACTTGCTGCGCCTGCAAAACCTCCTCTTTAATTGTGAGCAGCGAGCGTTTCAGTAGGCAGAGAAGCGGGAGGGTGACGTTGATTATGGCGTCACCACCGCTCACTATCTTGGTGGAGTCCTCAAAGGTTTGGAGAACTGCACAGATGTCAGACATCCATGTCCACTCATCAGCTCTTATGTGCGGAGACTGACCAGAATATTGACGGGCGTGTTGGAGCTGGTACTCAACAACTGGCCACTGCTGCTCACAAGGCCTTGTTAACATATGCAACGTTGAGTTCCAACGCATGGTAACATTGTACAACAATCAGTGAGCTGGAAGTTACAAAGGCTGCTGAAGCACAGCCAGGGCGGCGGAAGCTGTAGCTGACTTGCGGAAATGGGCACACGCAGTGTACTTTCACAAGCAGCTCAGGCAGATCATGGTAGGTTTTGAGAAACCGCTGAACCACTAAGTTGAGCACGTGGGTCAGGCATGGTACATGTGCTCGGTTGCCAAGCTTCAGAGCCACTTGCAGGTTCCAGCCATTGTTACACACGACCATGCTTGGTTGTAGGTTCAGCGGTGAGAGCCACAGATCTGTCTGCTCTGTTACAGCTTTCAACAACTCTGCAGGGGTGTGCAGTTTGTCACCTAAGCAGATTAGCTTCTGCAGAGCCTGTTGCTGCTTGGCCAAGGCAGTGCTGAAGTTTCTAGCTTCATATTATTGATGTTTCAGAGATATGGAGGATGAAGAGGCGAAGGAGGTGCAGGAACTGCTGTACAAGGTGGGGGCAACCCTGATTGAACCAGGGCCCGCAATCCTCGGCATCGGTAGCACATGTTCCGTCCCGGCTTGCACAATATTCACCCATTGTGCCGTCAGGGAAATGTTGCATCCCTGGCCACAAGCACTTGTCCACATGTCTGTGGTTAGGTGGACCTTCCTAGTAACTGCATTGTGAGGGCACGGGTAATGTTAAGGGACAAGTGCTTGTGTAAGGCAGGGATGGTACATCGGGAGAAATAGTGGCTGCTGGGGACTGAGTACCTAGGTACAGCTGCGGCCATGAGGTTGCAGAAAGCTTCCTTCTCCACAAGCCTAAAATGCAATATTTCCAGTGCGAGCAGTCTGGAAATGTGGCCGTTTAGTATTGTGGCCTGTGGGTGTGCAGGTGGCTGCGTATTTCCGCTTGTGTTCCAAGGGACAACTGAACGCTGCGCTGGGACAAGGACGTGAATGTGGTTGCTACGACAGGTGGAGAGTGGGAGGCATCTTCGCCTGCATCATGGACAGGGGATTGGCATGCACATACAACAGGTGAAGAGGCAGTGGTGTCGCCCACAGACACTGTTTCTGGTCCTGGCGTTTGGCCCAGCTAGTTGAGTGCTTTGCTATCGTGTGCCTGAGCATGCTGGTGGTGGTCAGGCTAGTAGTTGTGCTGCCCCTGCTGATGCTGGCACAGTATATGTTGCAAATAGCCTTTTTTGGGTTAACTGGACAGTTTTTAAAAAAGCGCCAGACTCAGGAAGACCTAACCCTTGGACTGGCAACTTCCCTCGTGCTGGTGTTCTGGGGAACAGTTGCCCGCCTTGTCTCTATGGTCACGTCACTACCTCTTCCTGCCTGTTGCGGTACTATGGATCCCACCTTCTCTGCGCTGCTGTCTTTGCTCTGCTTGTCACCTTCCCAGATTGGGTAAGTAACCTCATCGTCCACCATCTCGTCTTCCCCGTCCACACCCTTGTCTTCCTACTGACTTACAAATATTTGGGTATCGCTAAGTGTGATCTCCTCATATCCTGCTTGAAGCGAACAGGGCAAGAGGACAGAAACTATAAATGGAAATATAAACAGCCCTTCGGAGTGTCTAAGTGTGAGATCACTTGTCTCCGGGCGCTCGGCATGGTGAGAGGAAGGAGGCTCAGGGTGAGGATTATGTGGTCCAGACTCAAGACTACTGAGACTGGACCGTGTGGAAGACAGGGTGGTGCTGAAAACTGACTGGAAGCATTGTCTGCTATCAACCCAACAACCTTTTCACACTGGTCTGGCTTCAAGAGTGTTGTTCCACAAAGTGGGACAGGACGCTAGGTCGACATGATGTGGGTGTTTGTTGTGCTACTTCAGCAGGCACAGTTTCCCCTTGCCCCGTCTCATGCTGCACATAACACATCTGCATCTCTGGCTGCTATAGGCGTAAAAGGGGACAAACTTATGGTGTGGCACCCATGCTCCCCTGACCTCAACCCCATTGAGAACCTCTGGAGCTTCATCAAAAGGAGTGTCTATGATGGCGGGAGGCAGTTCACATCTAAGCAACAGCTCTGGGAGGGTATTCTGTCCTCGTGCAAAACAATTAAAGCAGAAACCATCCAAAACCTGACAAATTCAATGGACGAGAGAGTTCAGAAGCTCCTTTCGAACAAGGGGTCCTATGTGCAAATGTAACATCACCTAGAATAAAGTTTTGAGGTGAAAACTGTTTGATTTCAGTTTGTAATAACCTGCTAATGCTTATAATTTCAAAAATGACCATTTTTTTGTTCTTTATTAAAATGAAAAGGTTGAAAACTCTGCTGTGCATAATAATTTGGAACATGCATTTTGAGTGCAGTTTGAGTGTTTTATTTTTTAAAAAATATACTGTTATCATAGGCAGTTTGTACAAAAACCTTTCAATTGTACTCTAATAGTTATTTGACTGGAAAATTACAATGACTGCAATTCATATAGGTAATTTGGGAAAATCTGAAAAAATATTATTTGCATAATAATTTGGAACACAGTGTATTTGGCAGCTTCAACAAAATTTCACGATTATTAATGCAGTAAAAATCTGACCACTTCAGATGAGCAAGTTTTACTGCAATAGCAATATGCTATTGGTTAGCGGCCAAGTCAGGATGTATGTTTTCAACACACAACTGTCACATTTTAAATGGAGTATAATATTTCGCAGATTACAAAAAATTTCAGGATCATTACGCAGTAAAATCTGACCACCACAGATGGACTTTTTCAATGCTTGCACTACATAGCAATGCTAGTCAAATCAACTAAGTGTGGCTGTATACTGTTAACAAACAAATGGAGCAGTAAAAATAGTGTAGTATATTGCTTTTCACAAAAATTAGCAGGATTAAGAGCAAAAAGGAATATTATTATCCCTGAGAACTAGGGCTATTGATATGAGTTACAGCAGCAGAAAGAACATGCAATGAAGCCTAACCTGTAGTGCACTATCTCTCCACAAACTCTGCCTAACCTGCTAACAGCAGTATTAATATACATCAGAATGAGCCCTTACAAGGGCTGTTGGTTCAGATGAAATAAATACAACTAGTGTGGAATCCCTGCCTAAAAGAAGCTAGAATTCTCTCCCTCGCTCAGCCGCAGCTCTCCCTACTCTGCCTATTTCCGGGGTAGACTGTGATGAGGGCAGGGTCCCTGGTCTTATATAGACCTGATGATGCTATGCGGCCAGCAATTCACTGTAATGTCACTACCAACATGGCTACGGCATTACAGTGACTGGCAGGCGATCCCTACATGTTAATTGGCTGCCTAAAAAGTGCCAAACATGTGAGGCCGGCACTCGAGCTCGCTCCCGAAATTTTAAGAAAAAAAAATACTCGCTGAGTACTGAGCATTTCGAGCACTGTGATGCTCGGGAAAGTAACGAGTAGTGACAAGCATGCTCGCTCATCACTAATAGTCAGTAAATGGGCCAAAGCCATATCAGGAACCAAACACACAAGCCGGGTGCTGAGTACAGAGGACTGAACCAGAGGAGAACAAGGCTGTATCAGGCAGCTTCTGGCAATATACTCTGAGCTTTAGTAGTGTGACTTCAGCTGGATTGCACACACTCATACTGCCAGACTGGATGGTACTACAGGTCCCAAGCACCCTAATCTTAATGGCTGGACAGGGCCTGTGCGCCCAGAGCTTCTGGTTCCAACATCTCCATCACCAATGCCACCCGCAGAATGAATAAGGCGGCTCCTGGTGACAGGAGAAGATCCCAGAGGAGATGGGATTCACCATTTGCAGAAGCCCTAATATGACAAAATGGCAGAAAACCAGAACATTAGAAATCCCCATAAAGTGACTCCATTTTGGAAATTATAACCCTCAATGAATGAATCTATAGGACTAGTGACTATTTTGACTCCACAGACACTTTCCGGAAATTAGCACGCAGTGGATTTTGGAGAGTGAAAATTGCACATTGGCCATTTTATTACCCAACACATAGTGCCCATATTGTGCTCCAGGAGGCACACACCATAAATTAACTGTGTTCTTCTCACTATAGTAATGCCAAATTCATGGATGCTAAATGTGGTTTGGCACACTGCAAGGGTCAGAAGCAAGGGGGGCATTTGTTTTTGGGAGTGCGGATATTGCTGGATTGGTTTATGGAAGCCATGTTTCTTTTTAAGAGCCTTTTGAGCCACTAATAATGTGGAAACCTCTGTTTTTCCACTGACAGATAATGGACTTGAGTGGGGACTTTTTTTTTTTTGCAGGATGAGTAGAAGTTTTTATTGGTATTATTTTCGCCTACATAACATTTTTTGGTGGCTTTTTTTATTCCATATTTTGGAGGCAGAATGAACAAACAGTTGAACACCACGCTCCACTGGTTCATCCTATGAGGTTTTCTATTAGACTGTGAACTGTCATTGTCTTGGTAAATAATAATAATTTTTCTACGTAACTTTCAATTGTTACCGACAGTTTAAGTAGAAATGTTCACAAATATTACATTCAAGGATATTTTATTCAAAAATTATAACTGTTTTTATTCTTGGCAGATGACTGTACCAGGAGATCAGAGGGACAGCTGACATCATCATTTTTTAAATCCGATGATCTTGAGATGCCACAAGATACAATTGAAGTGAATGCCATTACTCCAGATACACCATCATCCCTTCACAGCAAAGATCTGTCATCTGATCCTTTGAAACAGGTCCTGTCTTCTGATTCATTACCGACTACTAAGGAAAATCAAAGTCACAAAATAAGCATTAAAAAGCAAACTGCTCCTAAGGCAAATAATCCATTTTCATGTTCAGAATATGGAAATAGTTTTCCTCTCCAAAAGTTTTTTCTTAAGAATCAAGACATTCACACAGCAGAGAATATATTTTATTGTTCCAAGTGTGGGAAATGTTTTAACCAGAAATCGAAACTTGTTCGACACCAGAGAACTCACACAGGGGAGAAGCCTTTTTCCTGCTCAGAATGTGGAAAATATTTTAGACATAAACGTAGTCTTGTTTTGCACCAAATAACGCACACAGGGAAGAAGTCTTTTTCATGTTCAGAATGTGGGAAATGTTTTAACCGAAAAGCGTATCTTGATAGCCATCAGAGAACCCACACAGGGGAGAAGCCTTTTTCATGTTCAGAATGTGGGAAATGTTTCAGATGGAAACAGCATCTTGATAACCACCAGAGAACTCACACAGGGGAGAAGCCTTTTTCATGCTCAGAATGTGGGAAATGTTTTAACCGGAAACAGAATCTTGATAACCACCAGAGAACTCACACAGGAGAGAAGCCTTTTTCATGTTCAGAATGTGGGAAATGTTTTAAATGGAAATCAGATGTTGTTATGCACAAAAGAACCCACACAGGGGAGAAGCCTTTTTCATGCTCAGAATGTGGGAAATGTTTTAGCTGGAAATCGCATCTTCGTAGCCACCAGAGAACCCACACAGGGGAGAAACCTTTTTCATGTTCAGAATGTGGGAAATGTTTTAACCGGAAACAGAATCTTGATAACCACCAGAGAACCCACACAGGGGAGAAGCCTTTTTCATGTTCAGAATGTGGGAAATGTTTTAACCTGAAACAGAATCTTGATAACCACCAGAGAACCCACACAGGGGAGAAGCCTTTTTCATGTTCAGAATGTGGAAAATGTTTTAACCTGAAACAGAATCTTGATAACCACCAGAGAACCCACACAGGGGAGAAGCCTTTTTCATGTTCAGAATGTGGGAAATGTTTTAACCAGAAATCAGATTTGATTAAGCACCTGAGAACCCACACAGAAGAGAGGCCTTTTTCATGTTCAGAATGTGGGAAATGTTTTAACCAGAAATCACATTTGATTAAGCACCTGAGAACCCACACAGAAGAGAGGCCTTTTTCCTGTTGAGAATGTGGGAAATGTTTTAACCAGAAATCAGGTTTGATTAAGCCCCAGAGAATTCACACAGGGGATAAGCATTTTTCATGTTCAGAATGTTTGAAAAGATTTAACTGAAAATTGTATCTTCATAAAGGGGTTGTCCACTACTAGGGCAACCACTTGTCATTCCTCATGTTTGGCCTCATTAAAATAAAAACACTCATACTCACACTCTGTGTCATCGCTGTTCCAGCCGTGTCTGCACTCATGTACCCGGGGCTATTGTGAGGTTGTTACATCACCCGAGCCCTGCGCCCAATCAGCGCCAGCTTCACTGTCCCCGCCTTCAGACAGATTGAACATCAACAGGAAGCCAGGGCTACAGCTGCTTTCTGACTTTCTGTTATTGTTCGATGTGTCCAAAGGTGGGGACAGTGACTCCAGGGCTGATTGGGCACAGGGCTTACATGACGTAACAACGTAATATAATCCCTGGAAACGCAAGTGCTGACACCGCTAGAACGCCGCAGGCATGGGAGGTTTGTATGACTTTTTATTTTAACAGGACCAAACATGAGGAATGAGAAGGAGTTGTCTAAGTAGTGGACAGCCCCTTTTAAAGATCAAAAATCCCACACACAGAGAAGACATTATCATACCTAGAGTGTGAGAAATGAATTACTGGAAAATCGTATTTTGTTGACCATCAAAAATAACCCAGACGGGTAGAAACTATATATGTTATTGACAAATTGTACATGCGTATTGTGTGTATGTAAATGTGAATCAGAGCTCTGTGTATATAAATATGCATACAAGTGGTGTTCAAAAGTTCTGCATAGGCATGAAGAAAACTATATATTTCATACTTCTGCATCTCTACAGTGAAACTGGTGGAACATATATGTTTTTGTAATCCCTCATTGTATGCCATACTCATTTTTGAATGTCCCAAGTGTATAAATTGTTATGGTATGCGCATTTTTGATAATTTTTTTTTACAGCATAACCATCATAACCATACCTACACCAGTACAGTGTGTAGAATGGTGAACAGGTTTCTAAGTTCATTAACTTCCAATGCAAGTTCACACAGACTTAAATTTTACTTTTTAAGATTTATTGTTTTTTATTTAATTCAGAGTCCTGAAAAGGGCCTTTTGACTGCATCTTTAGGCTGCCTGCCCACGTTGCGTATTACAAGCGTATATGCTGCGGAATTTCCGCAGCGTAAACGCTTGTAAAACGCATGTATATCCGCACCCCATGGTCCCCAATGGCATTCCGCAATGTCAATGCCCATGCTGCGGATTTTTCCGCAGCGTATATACTGCGGTCAAAAATCCACAGCATGTTCATTAATTTTGCGTTTCCGCATGCGGAATCAATGTGCGGATGGTACCCAAGTCTGGAGGAGAGGAGACTCTCATCCAGACCTGGGTACCAAAGAACCTGTAAAAAAAAGAATAAAATAAAGTTTATACTTATCTTCTGATGTTTTCCCTCCGTTGCGCTGTTGTGTGAAGGACCTGCCACGTCATTGAGTCATGTGACCTATCACATGACTCAATGACTTCACCGCAGGTCCTGCACACAACAGCGTGAGCCGCTCAAGACTCCGGACGGGGCAGAGAATGCATCGGAAGGTGAGTATAAACTTTATTTTTTTATTTTTTACCATTCTGATTTTTTTTTTAACTATTACTTGGTCACACTATATAAATCCATGCCGGTTGCATGGATTTATATAGTGTGAACAAGTTGTCAAGCACTTTTCCAAGTGATGCTTAAATCACTTGGAGAAGTGCTTGATAACCCGCATGCGGAAATGCATGCAAAGACACCTCACAAACGCTTCTACCTGGCGGGAAAACCGCATGCGATTTTCCCGCCAAGGAGAAGTGTAAAAAATATGCTTCAGTTCCGCAACGTGGGCACTTAGCCTTAGCTTCTAATACTTTATTGGCCAGACTTTGCTCTTGAGCACCAACTTGCATCTCTGTGGCATTGAGTGAACAAGCTTCTGCAGATGTTCACGAGTGATGATGTGCTTCCAGGCCTGTATCAGAGACTCAATCAACTCTCTCTTGGTCCTTGGCTATTTTTTAGATATCTCTATTGATACCTTGTGCCACAAATTTTCAATTAGATTGAGGTCCGAGGACTGGGCTGGCCAGTCAATAGTAGCCACCTTGTTCTATTTTTCCATTCTTAGCTCTGTGACAAGGAGCATTATCATCCTGGAAGATATAATCCCCTGAAAACAGGTGTTGAGCAGAAGGCAGCATTTTCTTATTAAGGATGTCTATGTATTTTTTTGCATTACCATACCCTCCACAATATGAAGCCTTCCAACACCATTGGCTGCCATACAGCCCCAGACCATTACTTTCATCGGATGTTTCACAGAGAAGCTCAAACACTGGCTTGTACTCATCATGTGGAAACCTTCTCAGATAAGACTTGCCATCATTTCCTAAAATGAAAAAAGTGCTTTCATCACTAAATAGCACTTTTTCCCACTCCTCCTTCCTCCATTTTGAATATTTCAATGCCCACAGTTTTCGCCTTTGTCTTTGTATGGCTGTCATCAATGGCTTCTTTCGGGCCTTGTACCCTCTCAATCCTGCTTCCAAACATCTCTTCCTAACAGTTGATGTTGATACCTCAATATTGCACTTTTCTTGCCATTCTCGCAGAAGCTGAGGAGAGGTGAGCTTTCGATTGGCAAGGGATGTTCTTATCAGTACTCTATCCTCCCTTTTAGTTGACTTTCTGGGCTGACTAGATCTGGGCCTGTCCTGGGTAATTCCAAGCTGCTTATGTTTCTGCAAAATTCTTACGACTGTACTCTGATTACAGCCGACCTTCCTTGCGATCTGGGGGCCAGTATAACCCTCTTCATGTAGCACCACAACTCGCACACGATCCTCCGCTGACAAAAATCTGAAGGCTCCCATCATAAAGCTCTACAGTATGATTCACTAGATAGACCAACAGATAAAACAAGCAAACAAAGCAGCAGATGTGATGCAATGTAATGGAATGTGATTGGCTGCCATATCCAGGTTATGATTGGTCACAAGAACCTCATCTGTGATTGGCTAATTTTGGATCTGAAGCTGTACAATATTTAGTTGTGCTTTCAATTCCCATATTGTTGCAATTGTTAGAACCTTGCTCTTAGGTTTTTTTTCCTTTGCTGGTCACATGACCTTGTTGGCCTATTTAAGCCTGCTCCGCCCTTCTGGCTTTGCTGGACTTCATTGTATATCTACTTTCTAGCTAGCCTGTGCTCTGTGTCTTGCTCTGTTAGTTTGCTTGGTCTACTGACCTCTATGTTCTATATATTTTGTTTGTTCGTCTGTCTGCTACTATTTCTGTTAGGAGGTGTCCCATATTCCTCCCAGTCCTTAGTACTTGTAGGGATTCCTTCCCCACATCTATAGGTCTCCGTACAGACTAGCTTAGGACTTTAGCAGGTCTGATCGCAGGATCAGGTCCCCTGTTACATCGTAGGGATTAAGCTGAGTTCTATCGTAGGGACAGATCTCCTCTCTTTCCTTAGCTCTGGTAGCAGAACATAACAGCAATAATTTCAGGCAAAACTGCTTCAAAAGCTAAAAATATTACAGGGAGAGAATGCAAAATTGTATTCTGAACAAAACCATATATAATGTCATATTAGCATCGAAGATATTCGACAGAAAACGTTTAAAACTTGAAAAATCAATTTATCCTATACCTATGCAGGACTTTTGAACACCACTGTATGTAGCAGAGCTGTGTGTATGTAAATGTGCGTATGTAGCAGAGCTGAGTGTGCATGCACTGTCCATGCAGCAGTGTTAGAAAGACCACATGGGCCAGGGTTCATCCTATTGATTGCCGTACTCCTTTCCGTTGGTATAACACTTCTCAGACAATGCAGGATAGGGGACCACACTCAGATAAGACTTTATTGGGTCAACAACAGTTAACATCATATATTACAATCCCATTGGCTCGCTGGGGATTAGAACCTCAGCGACTTTGGGGCATTTAGAGCCAATCTGCTGCCAACTACCAGGATGATGAAGATTCCCCATGGGACCTTCAGGATTTTAAGAGTGTTAGTGTGGAATAATGGGCCAAAATCACACCTGGGCAATGCATGTGACTAGTTTCTCCATACAGGAGGCATCTTGAAGCTGTCATCTCCAGCAAAGGCTTTTGTGTGAAGTATTAAATAAACTTAAGTGAGTGAGTTAAATACTTATTCCCTGTGTCATTTCTCATTATTACAAATAGCTTATTTTTTGGCCATCTTTGGTTTGATTTCTTTAAATAGTTGGGTCCAGAAAATATTTGGACAGTGATACGAGTTTGGGCATTTTATCGGTTTACCAAAACATATTTAGGATAAAATTATATAATCAGTCTGGCCTTAAAGTTCCAACTCTCCGCTTTAATTTGAGGGTGTTCACATCATAATTGGATGTAGGGTTTAGGAATTACAGCTCTTTAATATGGGGCTGCATCTTTTTCAAGGAACCGAAGGTAATTGGACAATTATTTCAAAAGCTCTTTCACTGGCTGTATGGGCTCTTCCCCCATTAATCCATCATCAATTAAGATGGTAAAAGGTCTTGTGCTGATTCCAGGTGTGGCTTCGTATTTGGAAGCTGTTGCTGTGAACCCATAACACAGAAATGAGCTCTCAATGGAAGAGAAAAGATCAAATCTACCAATGATCAGAAATATTAGGAGTTGCTAAATTAACAGAATGGTATATTTTGCAAAAAAAAAAGTTCACTTCTGAGCTTGGGGACTCAAAAAGGTGTGCACGCCCACTGAAGGAAACCGTGGTGGATGATTGCAGAATCCTTTCAATGGTGAAGAAAAGCCCCTTCACAATATGAACCTACGTGAAGAAAACTTTCCAGGAAAAAGGTGTTTCAGTGTTTAGGTCCACCATAAAAGAGCAGACTTCATAAGAGCAAATACAGAGGGTTCACCACAAGGTGCAAAGCATTCTTTGGACAGATGAAACTAATATCAACCTGTATAAAAAAGATGGGAAGAATAAAGTTTGGAGAAGGCTTGAAACGGCTCATGATCCAAACACAGCACATCTTTTGTAACACATGGTGGCGGCTGTGTGAAGTTACAGGCATGCTTGGTTTCCAATGGCCGATATTTTCTGCTCAGATACCACCAAATGCAGTAAGGTTGATTGGACGGCGTGCTACGATACCGGCACAGTACTGCAGGAAACCAGTGGCCAAAGGAGCACGAGCAGAAGAGCAAGCAGTAGCAGAAGTTCTTGTAGTTAGCAAAAGGAGTTGTAGGAACAATCCGTAGATGGGTGAGAACAATCTAGGAAAATGTTCAGGAGCTTGGAGACTGGAAACTAGGCTAACACCTAGACACAATACTACTTGTCACATACATCATCAAATTCTTTATACACAGATGGTAGTTTAGAAGATTATTCAGGATTGTGAAGACCCGGGGTCTTCCATGGGCGTAACGCTACTCAGACAGCACAGGGTGAGGGTAAAACAGCGTGGCAATACTTTATTGACCCACAAACTGACAAACACACAGAACAATCCCATCATATACCCAAGATGGAACATTACACAGTCTCACCCTTCCTTCTTCGACTGCCTAGGATAGAACAACTGCGCCTTTGGAGACTTCCAGGGCCGACTACCTCAACCAGTGGCCCCCCGCTTCTGGTGGGCCCCCACAGAGAGGAGGTAGCAGTAAGCTTAGGAAGCTAGCAGTCCATCAAGGTACAAGGCCAGGAGACCCGAGGGTCCCAACCTGGCCTCTCCGAAAGTTTCCATGGGGCCAGGCGACCGGTGGGTCCCTCCTGGCAACTCTAAATGTCTCCATGGGTTCTAGGTGACCGGCGGGTTCACCCTAGCAACGCCCAAACAACATCCATGGAACCAGGTGACTTCTTTGTCCTCTCCTGGTCTCCCCAAAAGTATCTATGGTATCTCTGATGATTAAATGGAGCAAATCCATATCTTTCCAGTCAGGGAGCATACCCTTAGACCAGAATCATGTGAAATTCAAATCGGTGTCTCTTTGGATGCCATGCAATCCATCTGCTGTCCTGAAGGATGTCTCTCATTCTCCTTTCATCTTTCTGATGTTCCTTGATTCTCTGTCCCAAGTCCCACAGCTACAGAAATACATGCTCCCTTCTGCTTCTCTGGGCTCAAGTCTCTTGAATGGGCAGAACTCCTTTCACCCACCCCCTCCAAAGCGAAGTGTGCATTAGTGGAGGTATCTTTCTCAGGTCGACCGCATCACCTGGGTCTACAGAACTTAAACACATGCTAAAAAGAAAGAAAGAAATGTTTATTAAATGGAAAGAGGGAGGCATATCTAAAGAAGATTATAATGCAGTCTGCAGATCCTGCAGGGCACGTATCAGGTTAGCTAAAGCTGACAATGAATTAAGGCTTGCAAGAGATGTCAAAAGCAATAAAAAAGGATTTTGGGGGTATGTCAAAAGTAAAAGAAAAGTCAAAGATGCTATAGGATTTTTACAGGATGAAAATGGAGAAATAGTAAGAGAGGATGTTGAGAAGGCCGAACTTTTTAATTCCTATTTTGCATCTGTTTTCTCTCAGAAAGAAAATGTAACATCAACTGATCTTCACTGTCCTTTTAAAGGAATAGAGGAATCCAAGTTATCTGTAAACAGAAAGATTGTGAGGGAATATTTAGCTAACATAAATGAGTTCAAGTCTCCAGGTCCAGATGAATTACACCCCAGAGTACTGAAGGAGATCGTAGAAGAAATTTTAGAACCACTCTCCATAATCTTTGAAAATTCTTGGAGAACAGGAGAAGTCCCAGAAGACTGGAGAAGAGCAAATGTTCCTATCTTCAAAAAGGGGAAGAAGGTGGACCCAGGGAACTATAGGCCGGTGAGTCTGACTTCTATACCAGGAAAGATCTTTGAACAAATTATTAAACAACATGTATGTAAGTACATGGATAAGAATGAAGTGATTAACCAGAGTCAGCATGGGTTTGTAACTAACAAGTCATGTCAGACTAACTTAATTTCCTTCTATGACAGAATCACTGACTGGGTGGATCAGGGAAATGCTGTAGATATAGTATATCTTGACTTCATCAAAGCATTTGACAAAGTATCTCACACCATCCTTATTGAAAAAATGACCAAGTATGCAATGGACCAGGCAACTGTTAGGTGGATTCATAACTGGCTTAGTGATCGGACTCAAAGGGTGGTTGTAAATGGCTTCACATCCAGCTGGATGAATGTCTCAAGTGGGGTACCACAGGGCTCCGTCCTGGGACCTGTATTGTTCAACATCTTTATCAATGATTTAGATGAAGGAATTGAGGGTAAACTGATTAAATTTGCTGATGATACAAAGCTAAGAGGGATAGCTAATACTAGAGAAGAGAGAGAGAGGATTCAAAAAGACCTAAATAAACTGGAGCAGTGGGCAGCAACCAACAGAATGGTTTTTAACAGGGAAAATGCAAAGTACTACATCTGGGCAATAAAAATGAAAAAAGCATATACAGAATGGGAGGAATAGAGCTAAGCAACAGTACATGTGAAAAAGACTTAGGTATACTAATAGATCATAGACTGAACATGAGTCAACAGTGTGATGCAGCAGCAAAAAAGGCAAATACAATTCTGGGATGTATTAACAGAAGCATACAGTCTAGATCACGTGAAGTCATTATCGGTCTTTACTCCTCTTTGGTCAGACCTCATCTGGAATACTGTGTACAGTTTTGGGCACCACATTTTAAAAAAGACATAGACAAACTGGAGCAAGTTCAGAGAAGAGCGACCAGAATGGTGACTGGTCTGCAAACCATGTCCTATGAGGAACGGTTGCAGGATTTGGGAATGTTTAGCTTGCAAAAAAGAAGACTGAGAGGAGACTTAATAGCTGTCTACAAATATGTCAAGGGCTGTCACATTGTAGAAGGATCATCTTTATTCTCATTTGCACAAGGAAAGACTAGAAGCAATGGGATGAAACTAAATGGGAGGAGACACAGATTAGATATTAGAAAAAACTTTTTGACAGTTAGGGTGATTAATGAGTGGAACAGGCTGCCACGAGAGGTGGTGAGTTCCCCTTCAATGGACGTCTTCAAACAGAGGCTGGACAGACATCTGTCTGAGATGATCTAGTGAATCCTGCTTTGAGCAGGGGGTTGGACCAGATGACCCAGGAGGTCCCTTCCAACTCTACCATTCTATGATTCTATGATACATGTGAGATTCCCTGTGGTGAAGGTTCTGCCGGATCTTCTTTCAACACTTACACAATAGGCCTAGACGACTTTTGAAAAATGGTTAGAGGCTGCTTAGATAGTAATGAAATTAGTGGAATGCTGAACACTTTACAAGTTAAATTAGTGTACATAAACTGAAGAGCAAGCAGAACATTAATAAAACAGCCAGCAATCTCTAATAAAACCCAATAATGTATTTCTTTTGGATTACCACATCTAATCATCTGGCTAATTAAAGTATTACACTGTATCGGCACAAGAATCCTCTACAAACTCTTCATTTGGTGAAGCCTGTGGGAAGGGTACAGTAGATGGAAAAGACATTTCTTTGGTTTCCAAATTGATAGTGGGATTTTGAGTCTGTAGCCATGGAAACCCGAGGATTATTGGAAAATGTGGAGATGAGATTAGTAGAAAGGATAAAACCTCATGGTGATTAGGTTCCATAACATCTCTAAGGGTTCAGTCTCTTGATTCACTGGTTCCGAATTTTGTGGAGATCTGTCAACAGTTTCCATGATAATAGATGAAAGTCTGTTTTGAATTTTTACCCCATGTTCATTTGCGAAAGAGATGTCCATAAAATTGCCTTTTGCTCCTGAATCATCCATGGCAGATGTGGAAATCATTTGAGAATCAACTTGAAACTTGATAAAAATAAAGCAATGAGAGTCCTTGTTTTCTTTTTTACTGTTGGGTGCAATAGAAGAAATTGAATGGATGACCACATTCACTGGAGGCGCTGATTCAGACAAGACTGATTCTTCTTCGGAAAAGTTGAGATCCACTGCCACTGCTTTATGTAGTTGAGAAGGACAATTGACGAGAAAGTGGTCAGTCTTGCCACAATAAAAACACAAATTTTCCCGAAGTCTCCGTTCTTTTCTCGCAGCACTTTCACGTTTTAATAGGCGGTTAACTTGCATGGGTTCAGCTTCAGATACGTGAGGACTTTTTATCATTTTAGCCTCCACTGTAGACGGCTCACTAGTGAGGAGACTAAAATGGAGTTGCTAGAGTGAGGTCCTCAAAAATCAACTGAAAACTAAGAGTTTGGGTATAAATTTGCAGGGAGGGTCGTGACAGTGATGGAGCAGAAAACCAAATCATAAGCATTGACAACACAAAAGTGGTGTAAATTACAGCAGAAGTGTCCTCCAGTGACCCTGCACTTTCCTGTATATATACAGGTGCTTCTCACAAAATTAGAATATCATCAAAAAGTTAATTTATTTCAGTTCTTCAATACAAAAAGTGAAACTTATATATTATATAGAGTCATTACACACAGAGTGATCTATTTCAAGTGTTTATTTCTGTTAATGTTTATGATTATGGCTTACAGCCAATGAAAACACAAAAGTCATTATCTCATTAAATTAAAATACTTTATAACACCAGCTTGAAAAATGATTTTAAAATCCAAAATGTTGGCCTACTGAAATGTATGTTCAGTAAATGCACTCAATACTTGGTCAGGGCTCCTTTTGCATCAATTACTGCATCAATGTGGCAATGTGGCATGGAGGCAATCAGCCTGTGGCACTGCTGAGGTGTTATGGAAGCCCAGGTTGCTTTGATAACAGCCTTCAGCTCGTCTGCATTGTTGGGTCTGGTGTCTCTCATCTTCCTCTTGACAATACCCCCATAGATTCTCTATAGGTTTAAGGTCAGGCTAGTTTGCAGGCCAATCAAGCACAGTGTTACTGTTGTTTTTAAACCAGGTATTGGTACTTTAGGCAGTGTGGACAGGTGCCAAGTCCTCCTGGAGAATGAAAATTCCATCTCCAAAATGCTTGTCGGCAGAGGGAATCATGAAGTGCTCTAAAATTTCCTGATAGATAGCTGTGCTGACTTTGGTCTTGATTATTGATGAGCGAGCATGCTCATTATTTGAGATTTACAAGCATGCTCGGGCGAACACAGAGTATCTTCAGAGTGCTCTGTGTTATGTTTGAATCACTCTTGTGTGCCTGATTTGCAACTGTTAGGCATTCCTCACATGTATTAAAGTTGTCAAAGAAACATACATTCCTCACATTTATTAAAGCTGTCAAACAGTCGCAAAACATGCACACAGTAGTGATTCAAACATAACACAGAGCACTCTGAAGATACTTGGTGTTTGCCTGAGCATGCTCTGCGAAATGATTAACAGAACATACTCGCTCATCACTAGTCTTGATAAAACACAGTGGACCTACACCAGCAGATGACATGGCTCCTCAAACCATCACTGATTGATTGGAAACTTCACACTAGACCTCCAGCAGCTTGGATTGTGGCCTCTCCACTCTTCCTCCAGACTCTGGGACCTTGATTTCCAAATGAAATGCAGAATTTACTTTCATCTGAAAACAACACCTTGAACCACTGAGTAACAGTCCAGGTCTTTTTCTCCTTGGCCCAGGTAAGACGCTTCTGGTGTTGTCTATTGGTCATGAGGGGCTTAACACAAGGAATGCGATAATTGTAGCCCATGTCCTGGATACGTCTGTGTGTGGTGGCTCTTAAAGCAATGACTCCAGCAGCAGTCCACTCCTTGTGAATCTCCCCCAAATTTTTGAATGGCCTTTTTTAACAATCCTTTCAGGCTGCGGTTATCCCGGTTGCTTGTGCACCTTTTCCTACCACAATTTTTCTTTCCACTCAACTTTCCCTTAACCCCTTTACCCCTGAAGGTCGTTTGCACGTTAATGACCGGGCCAATTTTTACAATTCTGACCACTGTCACTTTATGGGGTAATAACTCTGGAACGCTTCAACGATCCCACTGAATCTGAGATTGTTTTTTCATGACATATTGTACTTCATGATAGTGATAAAATTTCTTCGATATGACTTGCGTATATTTGTGAAAAAAATCGGAAATTTGGCAAAAATGTTGAAAATTTAGCAATTTTCTAAATTTTTAATTTTCATGCTCTTAAATCAGAGAGATATGTCACACAAAATAGTTAATAAATAACATTTCCCACATGTCTACTTTACATCAGCACAATTTTGGAACCCAATTTTTTTTTGTTAGGGAGCTATAAGGGTTTAAAGTTGACCAGCGATTTCCTATTTTTCCAACAAGATTTAGAAAACCATTTTTTTAATGACCACATCACATTTGAAGTGACTTTGAGGGCCCTTTATGACAAGAAATACCCCCCTTAATAACCGATGGTTACCATGGTACCCTGAGGTCATGTGATGATCCCAGGGTACGGTGGCCTGTGAGATCCAGCAACAAGCTGGCTCTCACAGGCACAGTCAGTGAGTCAGACATGACTCACTGACAGGTCTCATACACTGCAGTACAGAGTTACTGCAGAGTATGAGACCACATATCAAAGTGACAATCACACATGTCCCACAGTGGGACTTGGTAAAAAAGTAAAAAAAAAAAACACAAAGTGCACACATCACTAAAATCCGTTTTGCAGCTCAAAAATAAAGGAAACATACACATAATTGGTATCACCGCATCTGGAACAACCTGCTCTATAAAACTGTTGTGTTATTTAGTTCGTTTAGCAAAAAAAAAACACGCCAAAAGTGATGCTTTTTCATTATACTGACTCACAAAAAAGTGAATAAAAAGCGATCAAAAAGTTGTATGTAAAAAAAAATTATATAAATAAAAACGCCAAATCATCCCACAAAAAAGCCATAATATGGCTCATTCGGCAAAAAAATAAAAAAGTTGCAGCTCTCAGAATGCGACGATGCAAAATCAATTTTCTTTTTTGTAAAATACAGTTTTTAGTCTGTAAAAATTGCAAAGCATAAAAAAAATATATAAATCTGGTATCGCTGTAATCGCACCGACCCAGCGGACAAATCAGTCTCATCACTTTTACCACACGGCGAACAGCGCAAAAAATAAAAACAATAACTGAATTGCTGGTTTTTGTTCATCCTGTGTCTGAAAAATCTGAATAAAAAGCGATCAAAAATTATTATGTGCCCCAAAATGGTACCAAAAAATCTGCAACTCGATACGCAAAAAATAAGCTGTCATTCAGCTCTGTTCACCAAAAAATAAAAAAGTTACAGCTCTCAGTATATGGCAACAAAAATAACTACTTTTCATAAAAAAAAAGGATTTTTACTGTGTAATAGCAACAAAACCTAAAAAAAAACATATAAACCTGGTATCATTGTAATTGCACCGACCCGAAGAATAAATCCGCCTTATCACTTATACCGCATGGTGAACAGCGCAAAAACAAGAACTATTCTGGTACTGCTGTCTATTTCTTCATTGTGCCTCCAAAAAAATCGGAATAAGTCTCGACTCACGTTTATCCTGCGCTCTCCACTGAGCGCCTACGTTGGGGTTTCCGTGTAAATTCACCAAAACTGCAATTCAGACAAAAAACCCAGATGGAGCCACTCATTTATGAGGCTGATGGAGTCCATTTGGACTGGTTTCTGTTCCAGCGGTGTACCATCATTTTAGGCTTTTTTTTTAGTGCACAAGTGTGGACAACCACAGGTCTGTGTGCGCCTAAAAATATGGAGACCACTGGAACAGATGTCAAACAGGCTCCAAAGTGTCTCCATCTGCCTCTTTGTGGTGGGTGGTTCCGTTGGGGGTTTCGTCTGAATCGCATTTTTGTGGGATTTACATGGAAACCCTGTCGTAAGTGCTCAGCGTAGACTGGCGATCCAGTCTTATTCTGGAAGCAATCAATAATTATGTACCCCAAAATGTTACCAATAAAACCCCTAATTTATCCCACACAAAACCAGCTGCCTCTCAGGTCCGTCATCTGTCACGAGGACTATAGGGGGTCCCACGTTACTGGTAGAACAAAGTCTCTGGAAAAGTGACAGCTCCCGTCCCCTCAAATAAAATCCAGTGAATTCTGATCTTCCAAATCCAAATGCCCCACTGTACCTAAACTGCATTAAGTGGCCACATGTTTGGCATTATTGTAGCGGGGAGAGTACTTAATTTACGAGGTGTGTGAGAAATGTATGGGAGCGCTATGTATGGGCACTAAACTGGTATATTTGGAATTCTCCAGAATAAAGCCTGGCGTGGATGTTACATAATAGTCACTGCAGCAGTAGATGAATTCATTGAGATGTGTACTTTCGACAGTGGGGCCACTTTTGTGGTTTTTCTGCTGTTCTGGCACCTTTGGGGCTCCGCAAATGTCATCCACAAACTATTCTACCAAAATCTATGCTCCAAAAGCCAAATAGCGCTCCTTCCTTCTCAGCCCTGACGTGTGGCCTAACAGTAATTTCTGATGACATATGGGGCATTATCGCGTTCGGGAGAAATAGCATAACAAATTATGGGGTCCATTTCCTATATGATGACCTAATGGTATTAAATTCTGTGTAGTACCTGTAGGTTAAAAATGCTCACTATACCCCTGGATAAAATCCTTGAGAGGTGTAGTTTCCTTCCTTGCCGTCCGCCCAAACAATAGTTTTCCCCTACATATAGGGTATGTCCGTACCCAAGAGCAATTGCACAACAAATTTTTGGGTCCATTTTCTCCTGTTACCCTTGTGAAAATAAAAAAAAATTGGGGTTTAATTACATTTTTGTGGAAAAAAATTAGATTTTCTTAATTTCACGGCTCTACATTATAAACTTCTGTGAAGCACCTGGAGGTTCAAGGTGCCCACCACACATCTAGATAAGTTCCCTGAGGGGTCTAGTTTCCAAAATGGTGTTACTTGTGGGGGGATTCCACTGTTTAGTCACATAAGGGGCTCCCCAAACGTGACATGGCGTCCGCTAATTATTCAAGCAAATTTTCCATTCAAAAGTCCAATGGCGCTCCGTCCCTTCCGAACCCTGCCATGCGTCCAGTGGTTTTCCCACCAGTGGTAACTACGAGATCAGGAGAAATTGCACAACACATTTTGGGGTCCATTTTCTCTCATTACCCCTGTGAAAATAAAAAAATTGGGTCTGAAGTAAATCTTTTGTGAAAAAAGTTAAAATTCATTTTTTCCTTTCACGTTGCTTCAGTTCCCGTGAAGCACCTGAAGGGTTAATAAAGTTTTTGAATGTGGTTTTGAGCACCTTGAGGGGTGCAGTTTTTAGAATGGTGTCACTTTTGGGTATTTTCTGTCATATAGGCCCCTCAAAGTGACTTCAAATATGATGTGGTCCCTAAAAAAATGGTTTTGTAAATTTTGTTGTAAAAATGAGAAATCGCTGGTCAACTTTTAACCCTTATAGCTCCCTAACAAAAAAAAATTTTGGTTCCAAAATTGTGCTGATGTAAAGTAGACATGTGGGAAATGTTATTTATTAACTATTTTGTGTGACATATCGCTCTGATTTAAGGGCATAAAAATTCAAAGTTTGAAAATTGATAAAATTTTCAAAATTTTCACCAAATTTCCATTTTTTTTCACAAATAAATGCAAGTGATATCGAAGAAATTTTACCACAATCATGAAGTACAATATGTCACGAAAAAACAGTCTCAGAATCAGGGAGATCCAATGAAGCGTTCCAGAGTAATTACCTCATAAAGTGACAGTGGTCAGAATTGTAAAAATTGGCCTGGTCATTAACGCGCAAACCACCCTCGGGGGTTAAGGGGTTAAGGACTTAATTGGCTTCGTCCTTAAGGGGTTAAACACCTGAACAATTTCCTAAAAAAAGCATCAAAAAGCAGAAGAGGCGGCTACACAGCGGAGTGTATGAGGAGCCGGGAGCAGCGCCATCTAGTGGTGGCAGTGCGGAACTGTCTACAGCGGAGGCCCACGCTCCAGCAGCTCCAATCTCCTCCCCTCAGCACTGAGCGGCTACAGCGGAGGAGACAGTGAGGAAAGAGCAACTCCGAGCTCCACACAACTCTGCTATCACGCCTGCGCTGACTAGGCTCCGCCCTCTTACGGTGACACAGCCTCGCATGGCGACATTGGTCTGATGTCAGCAGAGGTCCTGTAGCACGCTTGGCTTCAGTCTCTACCGCAGTGGAATGGAGAAGGCCCCGCCCCGTCCGGTGACGTCACCTCACACAGCCGCCTCCAATCTACACGCTGCCCTTCCCCAGGTAGCTCCGTCTGTCCCGGTGTGCGGCTCTGCAGCTGGAGGTCTGTGCAGACTCCGCGTTATTCTCTATGCGGATTATTTCTTCCTCTTCCGTCTATATCGCCGTCACACTCCACAGCGCTGTACACATTATTATCACACGCACCAGGGGCGGACACAGACTGTAGTGGGCCCCTGTGCAAGAAATTTTTGGGGGCCCCCCCCTGCGCTTCATAAGGCAACAAAGTTATGTAAACATAACCCCCCCCATGTGCATCTCTCGCCCCCCCATGTGCAGCTCTCATCCCCCCCATGTGCAACTCTCACCCCCCCCATGTGCAGCTCTCATCCCCCCATGTGCATCTCCCATCCCCCCCGTGCATCTCTCATCCCCCCCATGTGCATCTCTCATCCCCCCCATGTGCATCTCCCATCCCCCCCGTGCATCTCTCATCCCCCCCATGTGCATCTCTCATCCCCCCCGTGCATCTCTCATCCCCCCCACTCCTAGTTAATTAATTGTATTTAAAACAAATAAAACTTGTTATACTTACCCCCATGCGATCCCTGCAGAATCCTGGCGCTCGTCCACGTCGCTGCCACCAGGCTCTCCTGACTTTCGGCCATGTGACGGTGCCACATACATAGCCATCAGCTTTTGTTTTGGCCAAAAGATTTTTAAAGCCGCCACCACGATAAGGTAGACTCTTCTGGCCGGGCCCTACTCTAACCTATTAAAATTTTCTTAAAATATCCAATACTCTTTTTAGATATATTTTTATTTAGTTTTCTTTAAGGGAATGTGTCATATACATTTTTTTTTTTTAAATGACCAATAATACCACATACAGGGAATACCGCCACACCATGACCAGACCACATATTACCACAACATAGTGACCGAATAATACCACACAGAAGGGGGAAAAACTGCCACACCATGACCAGACCACATATTACCACCACATTACTAATATTACCACCACATTACTAATATTACCATAAGTGTCATTATACACGGGAGCTCTATACATGGTATGTATAATGTAAGTGTCCAGGTAATCTAGTGATCACCAGTGACATTATACACAGGAGCTCTGTATATAGTGTCAGTGTACAGGTAATACAGTGATCACCAGTGACATTATACACAGGAGCCCGGTACATAGTATATAGTGTAAAGGCCCTGTCACACATAACGAGATCGCTAGCGAGATCGTTACTACGTCACAGTTTTGAGATCGCTGGAGAGATCGTTCGGGAGCCGTCAAACATGTAAACTTGCCAACGATTTCGGCCGCCCCAGCGATCTAACTAACGATCTCGTTGGTCGCTGGGACGCTGTCACACAGCAGCTATTTCAACGATCCACACTCAACGATACACACTTTGAGGGACTGTACTGTGACAGAAAGGCGTACATAAAATTACCTTTCCGCGCCCACTCATCTTCGATTGGTGGACGCTACTGCGTTCTGATTGGCCGGGGGTTTTTAAAAAGGCGACGTTGGGGCAATTCCGCTCCCTTGTTCCTATCTGCGCTTTGCTTTCGGATCGTAGCAGTGTTCTCCGGGCAAGTTTCGCCCATCTGGGATTTGTTGAAGCCTTGTCAGCGTCCTGATTTTTGGATCCTAGTTGCGATCTACTGCTGTGATTCCATTCATTTGTGGATTTTCTTCAGCTGTGACTGAACATTGACTTTTGGGTTTTTCAGGCACTGTATTGCTTTGTTTCCACGGTAAGTTATTTTAGTGGATTTTTATCACACTCAATAAGTATATATTTGCTTATATATTGGAGGCCATTTTTAGTCAGCAAATGGTGTGTAGTACTTTTTATTTTGTTTGAAAATGTTTCATGTATGCTCACTGTATTGCTATCCTTTTCAGATGGCTTTCAAAAGTGAAGAGTTTGTGAGGGAAATGATTGACCTCTACCGCTCCCTGCCGTGCCTTTGGCAAATAAAATCAACAGACTACTGCAATAGAGAGAAAAAGAGGGAGGCCTACCAGCAATTGATTTCCCTCTTTAAAAGGCATGGCCCCAACGAGAAGGTGGATGAAGAGCTGGTGAAGAGAAAGATCCAGGGTCTACGTACCGTATATAAGAAAGAACTCAACCGGGTGGAGAAATCAAAGAAGTCAAGTACCGGCACAGATGAGGTTTATGTGCCGACATTATGGTATTATGATTTGCTTGCCTTCACCCGTGACCAGGAGCTACCTCGGCGAATGGTGTGTACGATACGGCAGACCCCGGAAGAAGACCCCGACATACGGACTGACTCCCCTGTTGAAGATGTAAGTACCTTCTTTGCTTCCCTGTAAATAGCATTTATACTTTCAATGTACATGCCCTAGTTTAGCCGCCCCTCATATTTGTTTTTTAGTGCACGTGTACCCATGCTGGTCATAACATACCTGCTGGATGTTGTAACCAAATCTTAACTTTATTTTTGTGTTCCCACAGCACCATTGGCAAGATGACGACATCTCGGCTACGGAACGTGGTATGGAGGAGGCGAGTGTTATGTCAAGGAATGAGGAACCTATGGCATCGGTGAATGAAGACCCTATGGCCTCTACAAGTGAAGACCTTGTGCCTCGGCGACAGAGAAAATCAAGGAAAAGAAAGGCCAGCTTGCCGCCATCGCCAGATCTAGTATCTCTGGCGAACAAGATTCTACTTCTGCAGACCCAGGCCAAGCGGGACAGCTTTGCAACATATGCTGGCGAGAGACTACAGAGGCTGGATGACCGACAGAGGGCGCATGCAGAAAGGGTCATGTTTGAGACTTTAAATAAAGCGGCAGCCGGTGAACTTAATGAAACGTCTACTGTACATACTCTGATTGACCCTGGCCATTTTCAACAACATTCTTGGACCCATAGGCCGGACCCACTTCACAGCACACCAGTGCAGAGGATCCGGCGTCCACAAAGCCTTGCCCCCCCCCCCACAGTATCCCATGTGTTCTGATTCTTTTGTTTCCCCCAGGCACGGATACACAAATACAGGTAATCGATATGAAGAACTGTAGTGATGTTTCATTTCAATTTTTTTTTATCATTTTGTAAATATTGTTAATTTAATACTTATTTAAATTGTTAAAATTGTTTATATTTTTGTTTGTTTATAAAAACAAGGTTTATTGTCCTCTTTTTTAACTTTACCCCTGCCCTCTGATCTCACCCTGATTGAAATAAAAATGTTTTTTGGTTGCCTTATTTTCTGCTTTACCTCTTCCCGAGGGTGGGACCCCTCACCCCTGCCCTCCGATCCCTTCCCAATCTCCGTTCCCTCCCCTCCATTCTCTACCGTCTATTCCCATCCCTGCTCTCCGCTGGTGATCACCTCCTCCCCTTCTCCTCCTCCGGCTCCAGGCTTTATCACCTGTCTTCTGTCTTTTCCCTGTGTCCTCTGGTCTTCTTCACAGCTGGTTTTCTTCCCCTCCTCTTCCTACTTCCCTTCTTTTAGTCTTTGGGGTCATAGTCATGGTGCACGGTATGGCAATGATCTGCCATACCATGCACTATGAGTCTGACTCAGATTATAGGTTGTATATATTAGATTCTTGATAGGGCGTTGATCCAGGGAACTAGTCTGATTGCCGTATGTGGAGTCAGGAAGGAATTTTTTTTCCCAAAACGGAGCATGGTTTTTTTTTGCCTTCCTCTGGATCAACATGTTAGGTCTTCCTTATAGTTTTCATACTATGTTCCTATTCTTTCCTCTTCTCTCTTCTTCTTGAATTAGCTGGCATCTGTGAAAGCCGACTTCAGACGGCTTTCCTGCCCCCACACAACTTCAGCTAATAATATCAATAAGTAGGCGGCAATGAAAGCCGACTTCAGACGGCTTTCCTGCCCCTACACTACTTCAGCTGATAACATCAATTAGTAGACAGCTATTAAAGCCGACTTCAGACGGCTTTCCTGCCCCCACACAACTTCAGCTGATAATATCAATAAGTAGGCGGCAATGAAAGCCGACTTCAGACGGCTTTCCTGCCCCTACACTACTTCAGCTGATAACATCAATTAGTAGACAGCTATTAAAGCCGACTTCAGACGGCTTTCATGCCCCCACACAACTTCAGCTGATAACATCAATTTGCAGGCGGCTATTAAAGCCGACTTCAGACGGCTTTCCTGCCCCTACACAACTTCAGCTGATAACATCAATAAGCAGGAGGGTGTGAAAGCCGACTTTGGAGTGGGCTTTACTGCCCCTGCACTGCTTGTTTTAGGCAGTATCACACAGGATAGGATTAGATACACAACCCGTCAGGCAGTATCACACAGGATAGGATTAGATACACAACCCGTCAGGCAGTATCACACAGGATAGGATTAGATACACAACCCTTTAGGCAGTATCACACAGGATAGGATTAGATACACAACCCGTCAGGCAGTATCACACAGGATAGGATTAGATACACAACTCTTTAGGCAGTATCACACAGGATAGGATTAGATACACAACCCTTTAGGCAGTATCACACAGGATAGGATTAGATACACAACCCGTCAGGCAGTATCACACAGGATAGGATTAGATACACAACTCTTTAGGCAGTATCACACAGGATAGGATTAGATACACAACCCTTTAGGCAGTATCACACAGGATAGGATTAGATACACAACCCTTTAGGCCGTATCATACAGGATAGGATTAGATACACAACCCGTCAGGCAGTATCACACAGGATAGGATTAGATACACAACTCTTTAGGCAGTATCACACAGGATAGGATTAGATACACAACCCTTTAGGCAGTATCATACAGGATAGGATTAGATACACAACCCGTCAGGCAGTATCACACAGGATAGGATTAGATACACAACTCTTTAGGCAGTATCACACAGGATAGGATTAGATACACAACCCTTTAGGCAGTATCACACAGGATAGGATTAGATACACAACCCGTCAGGCAGTATCACACAGGATAGGATTAGATACACAACCCTTTAGGCAGTATCACACAGGATAGGATTAGATACACAACCCGTCAGGCAGTATCACACAGGATAGGATTAGATACACAACCCGTCAGGCAGTATCACACAGGATAGGATTAGATACACAACTCTTTAGGCAGTATCACACAGGATAGGATTAGATACACAACCCTTTAGGCAGTATCACACAGGATAGGATTAGATACACAACCCGTCAGGCAGTATCACACAGGATAGGATTAGATACACAACCCTTTAGGCAGTATCACACAGGATAGGATTAGATACACAACCCGTCAGGCAGTATCACACAGGATAGGATTAGATACACAACCCGTCAGGCAGTATCACACAGGATAGGATTAGATGTAACAAAGTGTAGACAATAGTGGATATAAACTAATTTTTTTTATAAAAATATAAAAAATATAACCAACCAAATAATATCAACTACATAACAAAAAATAAGTTATTGGCTGCCGTGACGGTCATGGGCTGCCACAAATCTTGCCAGCATCACTCCGTGCTGGTGGATCTCTTCACTCAGTCTCCGTTGTGACGCCAGGAGATCTTGTAGTGTTGGGATTTCTACGGAGGTAATAGTTAAACTTAAAAGTCCAATAATTCTGTACATTCATCAAATTAAGGCTATGTGCCCACGATGCACCACTCCCGGGTACCATCCGCACATTAGAACGCGCTAATTACGCAAGTACAGATGCAGTATTGCGGAATTGGCGCATTATAATGCAAGTCAATGGCGGCGCAAAAAAACCACCTTATGCAAAATAATTGGTAGTGCTGCGTTTTTTTCCGCAATGATAATGTGCAGCGGAAATTTCCGCAGCATGTGCACAGCACATGCGGATTATCATTGGGGAACATGGCAGACCTTCTACCATGCGCTTTTAATGCGTTTCCACAGCAGCAAAAACGCTGCAGAAACACCTTAAAAAACGCATCGTGGGCACACAGCCTATCAGGTACATGATTGGTATTTAACACTTACGGTTTTCAGGTTGCTCGGATGATGACGAGCTTAAGGACCACCCGGATCCCCTGGCACCACCGGCTAGAGAAAGACACAACACTTAATAGTACATGACAGCCCTATACTTTCCAAGTTGTATGGACCGTATTTTATGTCAAAGCATTACCGAAAGATGAAGCTGCACCTATATCACGGAGTGATGCTGGCGAGCTGGCAGAGGAATGCTGCTGGGGCTCCAGGGCTGGAGGTGACTCCCTTGGGGGCTCTGGGGCTGCAGGCGCTGGAAAACAAATAACATTAGATACCTAAGGTGATTGCAGTTGTAACTAATGTGCTGCCATATATTGTGTTAACATATTTTAAAACCACTCACCACGGCGGGGCAGGGTCCGTGACCGGATGCTGACGATTCGGTCGGCAGACCTATATTTCAGGTCCGCCAGCTTTTTACGGATTTGGGTAGCAGAGCGCTGCACCCCAAATCTGCGGACCAGGCCCCGACCGATCCTCTGCAGCACCGCCTGTTTATGGAGCACTGGATGCTCAGAGTGCACATGGCACTCATAATCAAGTGCATCCAGGTGCTCCACAAGGTAGCGCACCTCAGCATCATCCCAAGGAGATGCCCTGACCCTGGATGCCATAATGCTCTTAATAAGCTAGGCCGCAACTACGTCGTTAGACCCGCCCACGACGCATGAACGTCGGTAACCACGCCCACGACGCATGAACGTCGCCAATAAACCCGCGGTTTATTAGAGAACCCTATTATGACTTGAATTATTAGCGTGTCGGACTAGAGACGCTGTATTGATAATGCGACGTCTGTAGAACGCAGCAGTGTCTCTATTGTGACGGTCACACAGGAATACTGGTGTTTAGGTGGTTTTATGTAGAAATATGTATCTATATTTTTATGTAGGTATGCATACTTCTGTGTCTGTGAGTATGTGTGTGTATATCTGGTTATCTGTATATAAGTGTGGATATGGGTGTAGATTTTTATGTATCTGAATATGTATGTGTATATGGATGTGTATATGGATGTATACAGACGAGTACAACAGTGGCGTACCACCATTGGTGGCAGGCCACATAACTGCTATGGGGCCCGTGGCCGTAGGGGGCCCGTGAGCCAGCGGACCCCATAGCAGTCTCCCCCATTCTGGAGTAGTAAGTATGTATTTATATATTTTTGTAAATCAGTCAGTACTGATAATACTGGAGGACTGGGGCTGCCTTTTACCCTATGGGGGGCTGCATTATACTGTGTGCTCTCCCATCCTGGTATACAGGGCTGCGGAGTCGATAAGCCAAACCGACTCCTCAATTTCCATTACTCAATTTCCATCACATTTTTATGGGGCTATGAAAGAGTAATTTAGGAGTTCAGAAAGGCTGGAAGGTTGTGGGATCTGCTCTTCTGTGTCCCCAACAATTATTTTTTTTATTTTTTATTTTTTTTTGTGGGGGGGGTCCCAATTATAACTTCTGCTATGAGCTCCCATGATTCCTATGTCCGCCCCTGGAGTACACGTATGTGTATACGGGCCCTTACTATTGAAACAATGATAAACAAATCTTTTGCAAAGTTAAACACAGTTTATTACACAAATCAATACAAAACTGAAAGTAGTGTATAATTGTCAGTAGTTGCCCACTATAAGTTCTGATGTTGCCAAGTAACAGCACCAGGACCGTTAAAATACTGGCAGTAGTTGTCGCGGCTGGTTTTCGCATCCTGGGTGTTTCTGCCATATCCCACTGGTTGAAGGCCTGCAATTACAGGATTGTTTGCACGCCATTCACCGAGCTCCACTTCCCCATTGGCTAGGTCCACAGAGTCCACGAAGCCAGGCGGACAGTACGTAATTGCATCACGTCGACGAAGAAAGTTGTGAAGTGTGCAACAGGCCAAAACAACAGAGTCTATTGATGTAAGCTTCATGTTAATTGGCGTGTGAAAAACTCTGAAGCGGTTGGCCATGATACCGAAGGCATTTTCGACAACACGACGTGCCCTTGACAAACGATAATTGAAAATTCTTCTTTCCTGGGTAAGACTTTTTTGGGGGAACGGTTTAATAAGATTGGGATGAAGTGGGAAGGCTTCATCGCCGACAAAAACAAAATTAAGGTTACCTGTAGTCTCTGAGTTGGGAGGCAAGTGTAGGTCACAGTTGTCCAATCGCTCTCCAAAAAGTGTGTGCTCTAAAACACCACCATCAGAAACCCTGCCGTTCATGCCAACATCTACATTTATAAATTCGTAATTGGCATTAACAAGGGCCATCATGATGATGCTGAAATAGCCCTTATAATTATAAAAATAGGATCCGCTATTTGGTGGCTGAGTGATTCGGACATGTTTCCCGTCCAAAGCCCCACCACAGTTAGGGAACTGCCACAGCTGCTCAAAATCAGAGGCAATCTTTTTCCATTCCTCCTCCGTGTTGGGAAACTGTATGTAACTACGTAGACTGTGGTAAATTGCATTACATGTCTCCGGGATTAGAACACTGAGCATGGGCCTGGAAATGGCTGCAGAAAAATGCAAGTCTTGGAATGAGCGTCCGGTGGCCAGGAATCTCAGTGTGACTGCCAATCTTTCATCTGCCGGAATGGCAGCACGCATCGCTGTATCCTTCCGTTGAATACGTGGCGTAACTCGTTCCAATAACTCTTTAAAAGATTCCTCTGACATCCTCAGATAGTTGCGGAAATCATGAGGATTCTTCTCCTGAAGCTCTCTTACAAGTTGCATGTGGGACAATTCAGACCTCTTCTGCAGCCACTCTCTGGTCCACATGCGACGCTTTCGTTTGGAACGCCTCTGTAGCTCTCGTGCCTCATCTTGACGCCGAGCTTCCTCAACCAGCAATGCAGCAACCACAATAGCACACTGCCCGTCGTCCATGATGTGCAAACTGCAAACATAACATGAAAAGATGAGAACACTTTCAACAAAACAATTAACACAAGTATTGAAACTGTATATAAAAAATATCATGGAAAACCATATTCCATTCTGTTAGTGAGCATGACAGAAAATGCGCTATGTGGGTGCATGTGCACGAGACCCCTAAAATATCTGCCCATGCAAAAGCATACATATATATATATACAAATAGAAGCCAAGCCCTCCCTCCCTGAAAAGCAAAGATAACAGATAATTAGTAAATGTGATAAAAGAATAAAAATGGAAACGCATCTGAGACCTCAAACAATACCTACCTTACTAAAGATGTCTGATATGTTCAAAGCGGAGTCACAGCTGGAGAACGCTGCAATGATCCGCAAAAATCAGCACTAGTCCAATGAACGGATATTAGCAGCCCGGAGAACTCTGGTAGGATCTGCAATAAAGCACGAGGTCAGAAACAAAGGACGGAATCGCTATTCTGTTGCCTTCTTTATGCGCGTCCGGAAATGAGAACGCCGTAGCGACCACCAATCGGGGACGAGGGGCGCGGAATAGTCCAATTTATACACGCCTACGTGTCTCAGTTCTGAATCGCTGGACGAGGTCGTTGGCTAGGTGTCAAATACAGCGATGCACACTGCCCAGCGGGAGTGCAACGACCCAGGAATGGTCCAGGGAGCTTTGTAACGATCAACGATCTCGCAGCAGGGGCCTGATCGTTGCTACCGGTCAAACGTAGCGAGATCGCTAGCGATGTCGCTGTTGCGTCACAAAACCCGTGACGTATCAACGATCTCGCTAGCGATCTCGTTATGTGTGACAGGGCCTTAAGTATTAAGTTTACTTTAATACTTTTTTGTGAACATTTGAAACAAAACTTTTTTTCAACTTTTGAAAAAAAGGAAAAAATTGGAAGATCAAATTTGACAGATGTAAGGCCCTGTCACACATAACGAGATCGCTAGCGAGATCGTTGATACGTCACGGGTTTTGTGACGCAACAGCGACATCGCTAGCGATCTCGCTACGTTTGACCGGTAGCAACGATCAGGCCCCTGCTGCGAGATCGTTGATCGTTACAAAGCTCCCTGGACCATTCCTGGGTCGTTGCACTCCCGCTGGGCAGTGTGCATCGCTGTATTTGACACCTAGCCAACGACCTCGTCCAGCGATTCAGAACTGAGACACGTAGGCGTGTATAAATTGGACTATTCCGCGCCCCTCGTCCCCGATTGGTGGTCGCTACGGCGTTCTCATTTCCGGACGCGCATAAAGAAGGCAACAGAATAGCGATTCCGTCCTTTGTTTCTGACCTCGTGCTTTATTGCAGATCCTACCAGAGTTCTCCGGGCTGCTAATATCCGTTCATTGGACTAGTGCTGATTTTTGCGGATCATTGCAGCGTTCTCCAGCTGTGACTCCGCTTTGAACATATCAGACATCTTTAGTAAGGTAGGTATTGTTTGAGGTCTCAGATGCGTTTCCATTTTTATTCTTTTATCACATTTACTAATTATCTGTTATCTTTGCTTTTCAGGGAGGGAGGGCTTGGCTTCTATTTGTATATATATATATGTATGCTTTTGCATGGGCAGATATTTTAGGGGTCTCGTGCACATGCACCCACATAGCGCATTTTCTGTCATGCTCACTAACAGAATGGAATATGGTTTTCCATGATATTTTTTATATACAGTTTCAATACTTGTGTTAATTGTTTTGTTGAAAGTGTTCTCATCTTTTCATGTTATGTTTGCAGTTTGCACATCATGGACGACGGGCAGTGTGCTATTGTGGTTGCTGCATTGCTGGTTGAGGAAGCTCGGCGTCAAGATGAGGCACGAGAGCTACAGAGGCGTTCCAAACGAAAGCGTCGCATGTGGACCAGAGAGTGGCTGCAGAAGAGGTCTGAATTGTCCCACATGCAACTTGTAAGAGAGCTTCAGGAGAAGAATCCTCATGATTTCCGCAACTATCTGAGGATGTCAGAGGAATCTTTTAAAGAGTTATTGGAACGAGTTACGCCACGTATTCAACGGAAGGATACAGCGATGCGTGCTGCCATTCCGGCAGATGAAAGATTGGCAGTCACACTGAGATTCCTGGCCACCGGACGCTCATTCCAAGACTTGCATTTTTCTGCAGCCATTTCCAGGCCCATGCTCAGTGTTCTAATCCCGGAGACATGTAATGCAATTTACCACAGTCTACGTAGTTACATACAGTTTCCCAACACGGAGGAGGAATGGAAAAAGATTGCCTCTGATTTTGAGCAGCTGTGGCAGTTCCCTAACTGTGGTGGGGCTTTGGACGGGAAACATGTCCGAATCACTCAGCCACCAAATAGCGGATCCTATTTTTATAATTATAAGGGCTATTTCAGCATCATCATGATGGCCCTTGTTAATGCCAATTACGAATTTATAAATGTAGATGTTGGCATGAACGGCAGGGTTTCTGATGGTGGTGTTTTAGAGCACACACTTTTTGGAGAGCGATTGGACAACTGTGACCTACACTTGCCTCCCAACTCAGAGACTACAGGTAACCTTAATTTTGTTTTTGTCGGCGATGAAGCCTTCCCACTTCATCGCAATCTTATTAAACCGTTCCCCCAAAAAAGTCTTACCCAGGAAAGAAGAATTTTCAATTATCGTTTGTCAAGGGCACGTCGTGTTGTCGAAAATGCCTTCGGTATCATGGCCAACCGCTTCAGAGTTTTTCACACGCCAATTAACATGAAGCTTACATCAATAGACTCTGTTGTTTTGGCCTGTTGCACACTTCACAACTTTCTTCGTCGACGTGATGCAATTACGTACTGTCCGCCTGGCTTCGTGGACTCTGTGGACCTAGCCAATGGGGAAGTGGAGCTCGGTGAATGGCGTGCAAACAATCCTGTAATTGCAGGCCTTCAACCAGTGGGATATGGCAGAAACACCCAGGATGCGAAAACCAGCCGCGACAACTACTGCCAGTATTTTAACGGTCCTGGTGCTGTTACTTGGCAACATCAGAACTTATAGTGGGCAACTACTGACAATTATACACTACTTTCAGTTTTGTATTGATTTGTGTAATAAACTGTGTTTAACTTTGCAAAAGATTTGTTTATCATTGTTTCAATAGTAAGGGCCCGTATACACATACGTGTACTCCAGGGGCGGACATAGGAATCATGGGAGCTCATAGCAGAAGTTATAATTGGGACCCCCCCCACAAAAAAAAATAAAAAATAAAAAAAATAATTGTTGGGGACACAGAAGAGCAGATCCCACAACCTTCCAGCCTTTCTGAACTCCTAAATTACTCTTTCATAGCCCCATAAAAATGTGATGGAAATTGAGTAATGGAAATTGAGGAGTCGGTTTGGCTTATCGACTCCGCAGCCCTGTATACCAGGATGGGAGAGCACACAGTATAATGCAGCCCCCCATAGGGTAAAAGGCAGCCCCAGTCCTCCAGTATTATCAGTACTGACTGATTTACAAAAATATATAAATACATACTTACTACTCCAGAATGGGGGAGACTGCTATGGGGTCCGCTGGCTCACGGGCCCCCTACGGCCACGGGCCCCATAGCAGTTATGTGGCCTGCCACCAATGGTGGTACGCCACTGTTGTACTCGTCTGTATACATCCATATACACATCCATATACACATACATATTCAGATACATAAAAATCTACACCCATATCCACACTTATATACAGATAACCAGATATACACACACATACTCACAGACACAGAAGTATGCATACCTACATAAAAATATAGATACATATTTCTACATAAAACCACCTAAACACCAGTATTCCTGTGTGACCGTCACAATAGAGACACTGCTGCGTTCTACAGACGTCGCATTATCAATACAGCGTCTCTAGTCCGACACGCTAATAATTCAAGTCATAATAGGGTTCTCTAATAAACCGCGGGTTTATTGGCGACGTTCATGCGTCGTGGGCGTGGTTACCGACGTTCATGCGTCGTGGGCGGGTCTAACGACGTAGTTGCGGCCTAGCTTATTAAGAGCATTATGGCATCCAGGGTCAGGGCATCTCCTTGGGGTGATGCTGAGGTGTGCTACCTTGTGGAGCACCTGGATGCACTTGATTATGAGTGCCATGTGCACTCTGAGCATCCAGTGCTCCATAAACAGGCGGTGCTGCAGAGGATCGGTCGGGGCCTGGTCCGCAGATTTGGGGTGCAGCGCTCTGCTACCCAAATCCGTAAAAAGCTGGCGGACCTGAAATATAGGTCTGCCGACCGAATCGTCAGCATCCGGTCACGGACCCTGCCCCGTCGTGGTGAGTGGTTTTAAAATATGTTAACACAATATATGGCAGCACATTAGTTACAACTGCAATCACCTTAGGTATCTAATGTTATTTGTTTTCCAGCGCCTGCAGCCCCAGAGCCCCCAAGGGAGTCACCTCCAGCCCTGGAGCCCCAGCAGCATTCCTCTGCCAGCTCGCCAGCATCACTCCGTGATATAGGTGCAGCTTCATCTTTCGGTAATGCTTTGACATAAAATACGGTCCATACAACTTGGAAAGTATAGGGCTGTCATGTACTATTAAGTGTTGTGTCTTTCTCTAGCCGGTGGTGCCAGGGGATCCGGGTGGTCCTTAAGCTCGTCATCATCCGAGCAACCTGAAAACCGTAAGTGTTAAATACCAAACATGTACCTGATAGGCTGTGTGCCCACGATGCGTTTTTTAAGGTGTTTCTGCAGCGTTTTTGCTGCTGTGGAAACGCATTAAAAGCGCATGGTAGAAGGTCTGCCATGTTCCCCAATGATAATCCGCATGTGCTGTGCACATGCTGCGGAAATTTCCGCTGCACATTATCATTGCGGAAAAAAACGCAGCACTACCAATTATTTTGCATAAGGTGGTTTTTTTGCGCCGCCATTGACTTGCATTATAATGCGCCAATTCCGCAATACTGCATCTGTACTTGCGTAATTAGCGCGTTCTAATGTGCGGATGGTACCCGGGAGTGGTGCATCGTGGGCACATAGCCTTAATTTGATGAATGTACAGAATTATTGGACTTTTAAGTTTAACTATTACCTCCGTAGAAATCCCAACACTACAAGATCTCCTGGCGTCACAACGGAGACTGAGTGAAGAGATCCACCAGCACGGAGTGATGCTGGCAAGATTTGTGGCAGCCCATGACCGTCACGGCAGCCAATAACTTATTTTTTGTTATGTAGTTGATATTATTTGGTTGGTTATATTTTTTATATTTTTATTAAAAAAAATTAGTTTATATCCACTATTGTCTACACTTTGTTACATCTAATCCTATCCTGTGTGATACTGCCTGACGGGTTGTGTATCTAATCCTATCCTGTGTGATACTGCCTGATGGGTTGTGTATCTAATCCTATCCTGTATGATACGGCCTAAAGGGTTGTGTATCTAATCCTATCCTGTGTGATACTGCCTAAAGGGTTGTGTATCTAATCCTATCCTGTGTGATACTGCCTAAAGAGTTGTGTATCTAATCCTATCCTGTGTGATACTGCCTGACGGGTTGTGTATCTAATCCTATCCTGTGTGATACTGCCTAAAGGGTTGTGTATCTAATCCTATCCTGTGTGATACTGCCTAAAGAGTTGTGTATCTAATCCTATCCTGTGTGATACTGCCTGACGGGTTGTGTATCTAATCCTATCCTGTGTGATACTGCCTAAAGGGTTGTGTATCTAATCCTATCCTGTGTGATACTGCCTGACGGGTTGTGTATCTAATCCTATCCTGTGTGATACTGCCTGACGGGTTGTGTATCTAATCCTATCCTGTGTGATACTGCCTAAAACAAGCAGTGCAGGGGCAGTAAAGCCCACTCCAAAGTCGGCTTTCACACCCTCCTGCTTATTGATGTTATCAGCTGAAGTTGTGTAGGGGCAGGAAAGCCGTCTGAAGTCGGCTTTAATAGCCGCCTGCAAATTGATGTTATCAGCTGAAGTTGTGTGGGGGCATGAAAGCCGTCTGAAGTCGGCTTTAATAGTTGTCTACTAATTGATGTTATCAGCTGAAGTAGTGTAGGGGCAGGAAAGCCGTCTGAAGTCGGCTTTCATTGCCGCCTACTTATTGATATTATCAGCTGAAGTTGTGTGGGGGCAGGAAAGCCGTCTGAAGTCGGCTTTAATAGCTGTCTACTAATTGATGTTATCAGCTGAAGTAGTGTAGGGGCAGGAAAGCCGTCTGAAGTCGGCTTTCATTGCCGCCTACTTATTGATATTATTAGCTGAAGTTGTGTGGGGGCAGGAAAGCCGTCTGAAGTCGGCTTTCACAGATGCCAGCTAATTCAAGAAGAAGAGAGAAGAGGAAAGAATAGGAACATAGTATGAAAACTATAAGGAAGACCTAACATGTTGATCCAGAGGAAGGCAAAAAAAACCATGCTCCGTTTTGGGAAAAAAAATTCCTTCCTGACTCCACATACGGCAATCAGACTAGTTCCCTGGATCAACGCCCTATCAAGAATCTAATATATACAACCTATAATCTGAGTCAGACTCATAGTGCATGGTATGGCAGATCATTGCCATACCGTGCACCATGACTATGACCCCAAAGACTAAAAGAAGGGAAGTAGGAAGAGGAGGGGAAGAAAACCAGCTGTGAAGAAGACCAGAGGACACAGGGAAAAGACAGAAGACAGGTGATAAAGCCTGGAGCCGGAGGAGGAGAAGGGGAGGAGGTGATCACCAGCGGAGAGCAGGGATGGGAATAGACGGTAGAGAATGGAGGGGAGGGAACGGAGATTGGGAAGGGATCGGAGGGCAGGGGTGAGGGGTCCCACCCTCGGGAAGAGGTAAAGCAGAAAATAAGGCAACCAAAAAACATTTTTATTTCAATCAGGGTGAGATCAGAGGGCAGGGGTAAAGTTAAAAAAGAGGACAATAAACCTTGTTTTTATAAACAAACAAAAATATAAACAATTTTAACAATTTAAATAAGTATTAAATTAACAATATTTACAAAATGATAAAAAAAATTGAAATGAAACATCACTACAGTTCTTCATATCGATTACCTGTATTTGTGTATCCGTGCCTGGGGGAAACAAAAGAATCAGAACACATGGGATACTGTGGGGGGGGGGGCAAGGCTTTGTGGACGCCGGATCCTCTGCACTGGTGTGCTGTGAAGTGGGTCCGGCCTATGGGTCCAAGAATGTTGTTGAAAATGGCCAGGGTCAATCAGAGTATGTACAGTAGACGTTTCATTAAGTTCACCGGCTGCCGCTTTATTTAAAGTCTCAAACATGACCCTTTCTGCATGCGCCCTCTGTCGGTCATCCAGCCTCTGTAGTCTCTCGCCAGCATATGTTGCAAAGCTGTCCCGCTTGGCCTGGGTCTGCAGAAGTAGAATCTTGTTCGCCAGAGATACTAGATCTGGCGATGGCGGCAAGCTGGCCTTTCTTTTCCTTGATTTTCTCTGTCGCCGAGGCACAAGGTCTTCACTTGTAGAGGCCATAGGGTCTTCATTCACCGATGCCATAGGTTCCTCATTCCTTGACATAACACTCGCCTCCTCCATACCACGTTCCGTAGCCGAGATGTCGTCATCTTGCCAATGGTGCTGTGGGAACACAAAAATAAAGTTAAGATTTGGTTACAACATCCAGCAGGTATGTTATGACCAGCATGGGTACACGTGCACTAAAAAACAAATATGAGGGGCGTCTAAACTAGGGCATGTACATTGAAAGTATAAATGCTATTTACAGGGAAGCAAAGAAGGTACTTACATCTTCAACAGGGGAGTCAGTCCGTATGTCGGGGTCTTCTTCCGGGGTCTGCCGTATCGTACACACCATTCGCCGAGGTAGCTCCTGGTCACGGGTGAAGGCAAGCAAATCATAATACCATAATGTCGGCACATAAACCTCATCTGTGCCGGTACCTGACTTCTTTGATTTCTCCACCCGGTTGAGTTCTTTCTTATATACGGTACGTAGACCCTGGATCTTTCTCTTCACCAGCTCTTCATCCACCTTCTCGTTGGGGCCATGCCTTTTAAAGAGGGAAATCAATTGCTGGTAGGCCTCCCTCTTTTTCTCTCTATTGCAGTAGTCTGTTGATTTTATTTGCCAAAGGCACGGCAGGGGGCGGTAGAGGTCAATCATTTCCCTCACAAACTCTTCACTTTTGAAAGCCATCTGAAAAGGATAGCAATACAGTGAGCATACATGAAACATTTTCAAACAAAGTAAAAAGTACTACACACCATTTGCTGACTAAAAATGGCCTCCAATATATAAGCAAATATATACTTATTGAGTGTGATAAAAATCCACTAAAATAACTTACCGTGGAAACAAAGCAATACAGTGCCTGAAAAACCCAAAAGTCAATGTTCAGTCACAGCTGAAGAAAATCCACAAATGAATGGAATCACAGCAGTAGATCGCAACTAGGATCCAAAAATCAGGACGCTGACAAGGCTTCAACAAATCCCAGATGGACGAAACTTGCCCGGAGAACACTGCTACGATCCGAAAGCAAAGCGCAGATAGGAACAAGGGAGCGGAATTGCCCCAACGTCGCCTTTTTAAAAACCCCCGGCCAATCAGAACGCAGTAGCGTCCACCAATCGAAGATGAGTGGGCGCGGAAAGGTAATTTTATGTACGCCTTTCTGTCACAGTACAGTCCCTCAAAGTGTGTATCGTTGAGTGTGGATCGTTGAAATAGCTGCTGTGTGACAGCGTCCCAGCGACCAACGAGATCGTTAGTTAGATCGCTGGGGCGGCCGAAATCGTTGGCAAGTTTACATGTTTGACGGCTCCCGAACGATCTCTCCAGCGATCTCAAAACTGTGACGTAGTAACGATCTCGCTAGCGATCTCGTTATGTGTGACAGGGCCTTAACACTCTTAAAATCCTGAAGGTCCCATGGGGAATCTTCATCATCCTGGTAGTTGGCAGCAGATTGGCTCTAAATGCCCCAAAGTCGCTGAGGTTCTAATCCCCAGCGAGCCAATGGGATTGTAATATATGATGTTAACTGTTGTTGACCTAATAAAGTCTTATCTGAGTGTGGTCCCCTATCCTGCATTGTCTGAGAAGTGTTATACCAACGGAAAGGAGTACGGCAATCAATAGGATGAACCCTGGCCCATGTGGTCTTTCTAACACTGCTGCATGGACAGTGCATGCACACTCAGCTCTGCTACATACGCACATTTACATACACACAGCTCTGCTACATACAGTGGTGTTCAAAAGTCCTGCATAGGCATAGGATAAATAGATTTTTCAAGTTTTAAACGTTTTCTGTCGAATATCTTCGATGCTAATATGACATTATATATGGTTTTGTTCAGAATACAATTTTGCATTCTCTCCCTGTAATATTTTTAGCTTTTGAAGCAGTTTTGCCTGAAATTATTGCAACAATATGGGAATTGAAAGCACAACTAAATATTGTACAGCTTCAGATCCAAAATTAGCCAATCACAGATGAGGTTCTTGTGACCAATCATAACCTGGATATGGCAGCCAATCACATTCCATTACATTGCATCACATCCGCTGCTTTGTTTGTTTTATCTGTTGGTCTATCTAGTGAATCATACTGTAGAGCTTTATGATGGGAGCCTTCAGATTTTTGTCAGCGGAGGATCGTGTGCGAGTTGTGGTGCTACATGAAGAGGGTTATACTGGCCCCCAGATCGCAAGGAAGGTCGGCTGTAATCAGAGTACAGTCGTAAGAATTTTGCAGAAACATAAGCAGCTTGGAATTACCCAGGACAGGCCCAGATCTAGTCAGCCCAGAAAGTCAACTAAAAGGGAGGATAGAGTACTGATAAGAACATCCCTTGCCAATCGAAAGCTCACCTCTCCTCAGCTTCTGCGAGAATGGCAAGAAAAGTGCAATATTGAGGTATCAACATCAACTGTTAGGAAGAGATGTTTGGAAGCAGGATTGAGAGGGTACAAGGCCCGAAAGAAGCCATTGATGACAGCCATACAAAGACAAAGGCGAAAACTGTGGGCATTGAAATATTCAAAATGGAGGAAGGAGGAGTGGGAAAAAGTGCTATTTAGTGATGAAAGCACTTTTTTCATTTTAGGAAATGATGGCAAGTCTTATCTGAGAAGGTTTCCACATGATGAGTACAAGCCAGTGTTTGAGCTTCTCTGTGAAACATCTGATGAAAGTAATGGTCTGGGGCTGTATGGCAGCCAATGGTGTTGGAAGGCTTCATATTGTGGAGGGTATGGTAATGCAAAAAAATACATAGACATCCTTAATAAGAAAATGCTGCCTTCTGCTCAACACCTGTTTTCAGGGGATTATATCTTCCAGGATGATAATGCTCCTTGTCACAGAGCTAAGAATGGAAAAATAGAACAAGGTGGCTACTATTGACTGGCCAGCCCAGTCCTCGGACCTCAATCCAATTGAAAATTTGTGGCACAAGGTATCAATAGAGATATCTAAAAAATAGCCAAGGACCAAGAGAGAGTTGATTGAGTCTCTGATACAGGCCTGGAAGCACATCATCACTCGTGAACATCTGCAGAAGCTTGTTCACTCAATGCCACAGAGATGCAAGCTGGTGCTCAAGAGCAAAGTCTGGCCAATAAAGTATTAGAAGCTAAGGCTAAGTGCCCACGTTGCGGAACTGAAGCATATTTTTTACACTTCTCCTTGGCGGGAAAATCGCATGCGGTTTTCCCGCCAGGTAGAAGCGTTTGTGAGGTGTCTTTGCATGCATTTCCGCATGCGGGTTATCAAGCACTTCTCCAAGTGATTTAAGCATCACTTGGAAAAGTGCTTGACAACTTGTTCACACTATATAAATCCATGCAACCGGCATGGATTTATATAGTGTGACCAAGTAATAGTTAAAAAAAAAAAATCAGAATGGTAAAAAATAAAGTTTATACTCACCTTCCGATGCATTCTCTGCTCCGTCCGGAGTCTTGAGCGGCTCACGCTGTTGTGTGCAGGACCTGCAGTGAAGTCATTGAGACATGTGATAGGTCACATGACTCAATGACGTGGCAGGTCCTTCACACAACAGCGCGACGGAGGGAAAACATCAGAAGATAAGTATAAACTTTATTTTATTCTTTTTTTTACAGGTTCTTTGGTACCCAGGTCTGGAGGAGAGTCTCCTCTCCTCCAGACTTGGGTACCATCCGCACATTGATTCCGCATGCGGAAACGCAAAATTAATGAACATGCTGTGGATTTTTGACCGCAGTATATACCATTGGGGACCATGGGGTGCGGATATACATGCGTTTTACAAGCGTTTACGCTGCGGAAATTCCGCAGCATATACGCTTGTAATACGCAACGTGGGCAGGCAGCCTAAAGATGCACTCAAAAGGCCCTTTTCAGGACTCTGAATTAAATAAAAAACAATAAATCTTAAAAAGTAAAATTTAAGTCTGTGTGAACTTGCATTGGAAGTTAATGAACTTAGAAACCTGTTCACCATTCTACACACTGTACTGGTGTAGGTATGGTTATGATGGTTATGCTGTAAAAAAAAATTATCAAAAATGCGCATACCATAACAATTTATACACTTGGGACATTCAAAAATGAGTATGGCATACAATGAGGGATTACAAAAACATATATGTTCCACCAGTTTCACTGTAGAGATGCAGAAGTATGAAATATATAGTTTTCTTCACGCCTATGCAGAACTTTTGAACACCACTTGTATGCATATTTATATACACAGAGCTCTGATTCACATTTACATACACACAATACGCATGTACAATTTGTCAATAACATATATAGTTTCTACCCGTCTGGGTTATTTTTGATGGTCAACAAAATACGATTTTCCAGTAATTCATTTCTCACACTCTAGGTATGATAATGTCTTCTCTGTGTGTGGGATTTTTGATCTTTAAAAGGGGCTGTCCACTACTTAGACAACTCCTTCTCATTCCTCATGTTTGGTCCTGTTAAAATAAAAAGTCATACAAACCTCCCATGCCTGCGGTGTTCTAGTGGTGTCAGCACTTGCGTTTCCAGGGATTATATTACGTTGTTATGTCATGTAAGCCCTGTGCCCAATCAGCCCTGGAGTCACTGTCCCCACCTTTGGACACATCGAACAATAACAGAAAGTCAGAAAGCAGCTGTAGCCCTGGCTTCCTGTTGATGTTCAATCTGTCTGAAGGCGGGGACAGTGAAGCTGGCGCGGATTGGGCGCAGGGCTCGGGTGATGTAACAACCTCACAATAGCCCCGGGTACATGAGTGCAGACATGGCTGGAACAGCGATGACACAGAGTGTGAGTATGAGTGTTTTTATTTTAATGAGGCCAAACATGAGGAATGACAAGTGGTTGCCCTAGTAGTGGACAACCCCTTTATGAAGATACAATTTTCAGTTAAATCTTTTCAAACATTCTGAACATGAAAAACGCTTATCCCCTGTGTGAATTTTCTGGGGCTTAATCAAACCTGATTTCTGGTTAAAACATTTCCCACATTCTCAACAGGAAAAAGGCCTCTCTTCTGTGTGGGTTCTCAGGTGCTTAATCAAATGTGATTTCTGGTTAAAACATTTCCCACATTCTGAACATGAAAAAGGCCTCTCTTCTGTGTGGGTTCTCAGGTGCTTAATCAAATCTGATTTCTGGTTAAAACATTTCCCACATTCTGAACATGAAAAAGGCTTCTCCCCTGTGTGGGTTCTCTGGTGGTTATCAAGATTCTGTTTCAGGTTAAAACATTTCCCACATTCTGAACATGAAAAAGGCTTCTCCCCTGTGTGGGTTCTCTGGTGGTTATCAAGATTCTGTTTCAGGTTAAAACATTTCCCACATTCTGAACATGAAAAAGGCTTCTCCCCTGTGTGGGTTCTCTGGTGGCTACGAAGATGCGATTTCCAGCTAAAACATTTCCCACATTCTGAACATGAAAAAGGCTTCTCTCCTGTGTGAGTTCTCTGGTGGTTATCAAGATTCTGTTTCCGGTTAAAACATTTCCCACATTCTGAGCATGAAAAAGGCTTCTACCCTGTGTGTGTTCTCTGGTGGTTATCAAGATGCTGTTTCCATCTGAAACATTTCCCACATTCTGAACATGAAAAAGGCTTCTCCCCTGTGTGGGTTTTCTGATGGCTATCAAGATACGCTTTTCGGTTAAAACATTTCCCACATTCTGAACATGAAAAAGACTTCTTCCCTGTGTGCGTTATTTGGTGCAAAACAAGACTACGTTTATGCCTAAAATATTTTCCACATTCTGAGCAGGAAAAAGGCTTCTCCCCTGTGTGAGTTCTCTGATGACTAAGAAGAGATGATTTCTTCATAAAACATTTCCCACATTCTGAACATGAAAATGAATTCTCCCCTGTGTGAGTTCTCTGGTGTCGAACAAGTTTCGATTTCTGGTTAAAACATTTCCCACACTTGGAACAATAAAATATATTCTCTGCTGTGTGAATGTCTTGATTCTTAAGAAAAAACTTTTGGAGAGGAAAACTATTTCCATATTCTGAACATGAAAATGGATTAATTGCTTTAGGAGCAGTTTGCTTTTTAATGCTTATTTTGTGACTTTGATTTTCCTTAGTAGTCGGTAATGAATCAGAAGACAGGACCTGTTTCAAAGGATCAGATGACAGATCTTTGCTGTGAAGGGATGATGGTGTATCTGGAGTAATGGCATTCACTTCAATTGTATCTTGTGGCATCTCAAGATCATCGGATTTAAAAATTGATGATGTCAGCTGTCCCTCTGATCTCCTGGTACAGTCATCTGCCAAGAATAAAAACAGTTATAATTTTTGAATAAAATATCCTTGAATGTAATATTTGTGAACATTTCTACTTAAACTGTCGGTAACAATTGAAAGTTACGTAGAAAAATTATTATTATTTACCAAGACAATGACAGTTCACAGTCTAATAGAAAACCTCATAGGATGAACCAGTGGAGCGTGGTGTCCAACTGTTTGTTCATTCTGCCTCCCAAATATGGAATAAAAAAAGCCACCAAAAAATGTTATGTAGGCGAAAATAATATCAATAAAAACTTCTACTCATCCTGCAAAAAAAAAAAAGTCCCCACTCAAGTCCATTATCTGTCAGTGGAAAAACAGAGGTTTCCACATTATTAGTGGCTCAAAAGGCTCTTAAAAAGAAACATGGCTTCCATAAACCAATCCAGCAATATCCGCACTCCCAAAAACAAATGCCCCCCTTGCTTCTGACCCTTGCAGTGTGCCAAACCACATTTAGCATCCATGAATTTGGCATTACTATAGTGAGAAGAACACAGTTAATTTATGGTGTGTGCCTCCTGGAGCACAATATGGGCACTATGTGTTGGGTAATAAAATGGCCAATGTGCAATTTTCACTCTCCAACATCCACTGCGTGCTAATTTCCGGAAAGTGTCTGTGGAGTCAAAATAGTCACTAGTCCTATAGATTCATTCATTGAGGGTTATAATTTCCAAAATGGAGTCACTTTATGGGGATTTCTAATGTTCTGGTTTTCTGCCATTTTGTCATATTAGGGCTTCTGCAAATGGTCTGCCTTATTCATTCTGCGGGTGGCATTGGTGATGGAGATGTTGGAACCAGAAGCTCTGGGCGCACAGGCCCTGTCCAGCCATTAAGATTAGGGTGCTTGGGACCTGTAGTACCATCCAGTCTGGCAGTATGAGTGTGTGCAATCCAGCTGAAGTCACACTACTAAAGCTCAGAGTATATTGCCAGAAACTGCCTGATACAGCCTTGTTCTCCTCTTGTTCAGTCCTCTGTACTCAGCACCCGGCTTGTGTGTTTGGTTCCTGATATGGCTTTGGCCCATTTACTGACTATTAGTGATGAGCGAGCATGCTTGTCACTACTCGTTACTTACCCGAGCATCACAGTGCTCGAAATGCTCAGTACTCAGCGAGTATTTTTTTTTCTTAAAATTTCGGGAGCGAGCTCGAGTGCCGGCCTCACATGTTTGGCACTTTTTAGGCAGCCAATTAACATGTAGGGATCGCCTGCCAGTCACTGTAATGCCGTAGCCATGTTGGTAGTGACATTACAGTGAATGGCTGGCTGCATAGCATCATCAGGTCTATATAAGACCAGGGACCCTGCCCTCATCACAGTCTACCCCGGAAATAGGCAGAGTAGGGAGAGCTGCGGCTGAGCGAGGGAGAGAATTCTAGCTTCTTTTAGGCAGGGATTCCACACTAGTTGTATTTATTTCATCTGAACCAACAGCCCTTGTAAGGGCTCATTCTGATGTATATTAATACTGCTGTTAGCAGGTTAGGCAGAGTTTGTGGAGAGATATACAGGTTAGGCTTCATTGCATGTTCTTTCTGCTGCTGTAACTCATATCAATAGCCCTAGTTCTCAGGGATAATAATATTCCTTTTTGCTCTTAATCCTGCTAATTTTTGTGAAAAGCAATATACTACACTATTTTTACTGCTCCATTTGTTTGTTAACAGTATACAGCCACACTTAGTTGATTTGACTAGCATTGCTATGTAGTGCAAGCATTGAAAAAGTCCATCTGTGGTGGTCAGATTTTACTGCGTAATGATCCTGAAATTTTTTGGAATCTGCGAAATATTATACTCCATTTAAAATGTGACAGTTGTGTGTTGAAAACATACATCCTGACTTGGCCGCTAACCAATAGCATATTGCTATTGCAGTAAAACTTGCTCATCTGAAGTGGTCAGATTTTTACTGCATTAATAATCGTGAAATTTTGTTGAAGCTGCCAAATACACTGTGTTCCAAATTGTTATGCAAATAATATTTTCTCAGATTTTCCCAAATTACCTACATGAATTGCAGTCATTGTAATTTTCCAGTCAAATAACTATTAGAGTACAATTGAAAGGTTTTTGTACAAACTGTCTATGATAACAGTATATTTTTTAAAAAATAAAACACTCAAACTGCACTCAAAATGCATGTTCCAAATTATTATGCACAGCAGAGTTTTCAACCTTTTCATTTTAATAAAGAACAAAAAAATGGTCATTTTTGAAATTATAAGCATTAGCAGGTTGTTAGAAACTGAAATCAAACAGTTTTCAACTCAAAACTTTATTCTAGGTGATGTTACATTTGCACATAGGACCCCTTGTTCGAAAGCAGCTTCTGAACTCTCTCGTCCATTAAATTTGTCAGGTTTTGGATGGTTTCTGCTTTAATTGTTTTGCATGAGGACAGAATACCCTCCCAGAGCTGTTGCTTAGATGTGAACTGCCTCCCGCCATCATAGACACTCCTTTTGATGAAGCTCCAGAGGTTCTCAATGGGGTTGAGGTCAGGGGAGCATGGGTGCCACACCATAAGTTTGTCCCCTTTTACGCCTATAGCAGCCAGAGATGCAGATGTGTTATGTGCAGCATGAGACGGGGCAAGGGGAAACTGTGCCTGCTGAAGTAGCACAACAAACACCCACATCATGTCGACCTAGCGTCCTGTCCCACTTTGTGGAACAATACTCTTGAAGCCAGACCAGTGTGAAAAGGTTGTTGGGTTGATAGCAGACAATGCTTCCAGTCAGTTTTCAGCACCACCCTGTCTTCCACACGGTCCAGTCTCAGTAGTCTTGAGTCTGGACCACATAATCCTCACCCTGAGCCTCCGTCCTCTCACCATGCCGAGCGCCCGGAGACAAGTGATCTCACACTTAGACACTCCGAAGGGCTGTTTATATTTCCATTTATAGTTTCTGTCCTCTTGCCCTGTTCGCTTCAAGCAGGATATGAGGAGATCACACTTAGCGATACCCAAATATTTGTAAGTCAGTAGGAAGACAAGGGTGTGGACGGGGAAGACGAGATGGTGGACGATGAGGTTACTTACCCAATCTGGGAAGGTGACAAGCAGAGCAAAGACAGCAGCGCAGAGAAGGTGGGATCCATAGTACCGCAACAGGCAGGAAGAGGTAGTGACGTGACCATAGAGACAAGGCGGGCAACTGTTCCCCAGAACACCAGCACGAGGGAAGTTGCCAGTCCAAGGGTTAGGTCTTCCGGAGTCTGGCGCTTTTTTAAAAACTGTCCAGTTAACCCAAAAAAAGGCTATTTGCAACATATACTGTGCCAGCATCAGCAGGGGCAGCACAGCTACTAGCCTGACCACCACCAGCATGCTCAGGCACACGATAGCAAAGCACTCAACTAGCTGGGCCAAACGCCAGGACCAGAAACAGTGTCTGTGGGTGACACCACTGCCTCTTCACCTGTTGTATGTGCATGCCAATCCCCTGTCCATGATGCAGGCGAAGATGCCTCCCACTCTCCACCTGTCGTAGCAACCACATTCACGTCCTTGTCCCAGCGCAGCATTCAGTTGTCCCTTGGAACACAAGCGGAAATACGCAGCCACCTGCACACCCACAGGCCACAATACTAAACGGCCACATTTCCAGACTGCTCGCACTGGAAATATTGCATTTTAGGCTTGTGGAGAAGGAAGCTTTCTGCAACCTCATGGCCGCAGCTGTACCTAGGTACTCAGTCCCCAGCAGCCACTATTTCTCCCGATGTACCATCCCTGCCTTACACAAGCACTTGTCCCTTAACATTACCCGTGCCCTCACAATGCAGTTACTAGGAAGGTCCACCTAAACACAGACATGTGGACAAGTGCTTGTGGCCAGGGATGCAACATTTCCCTGACGGCACAATGGGTGAATATTGTGCAAGCCGGGACCCAGTCGGATCTTGGGACGGAACATGTGCTACCGATGCCGAGGATTGCGGGCCCTGGTTCAATCAGGGTTGCCCCCACCTTGTACAGCAGTTCCTGCACCTCCTTCGCCTCTTCATCCTCCATATCTCTGAAACATCAATAATATGAAGCTAGAAACTTCAGCACTGCCTTGGCCAAGCAGCAACAGGCTCTGCAGAAGCTAATCTGCTTAGGTGACAAACTGCACACCCCTGCAGAGTTGTTGAAAGCTGTAACAGAGCAGACAGATCTGTGGCTCTCACCGCTGAACCTACAACCAAGCATGGTCGTGTGTAACAATGGCTGGAACCTGCAAGTGGCTCTGAAGCTTGGCAACCGAGCACATGTACCATGCCTGACCCACGTGCTCAACTTAGTGGTTCTGCGGTTTCTCAAAACCTACCATGATCTGCCTGAGCTGCTTGTGAAAGTACACTGCGTGTGCCCATTTCCGCAAGTCAGCTACAGCTTCCGCCGCCCTGGCTGTGCTTCAGCAGCCTTTGCAACTTCCAGCTCACTGATTGTTGTACAATGTTACCATGCGCTGGAACTCAACGTTGCATATGTTAACAAGGCCTTGTGAGCAGCAGTGGGCAGTTGTTGAGTACCAGCTCCAACACGCCCGTCAATATTCTGGTCAGTCTCCGCACATAAGAGCTGATGAGTGGACATGGATGTCTGACATCTGTGCAGTTCTCCAAACCTTTGATGACTCCACCAAGATAGTGAGCGGTGGTGATGCCATAATCAACGTCACCCTCCCGCTTCTCTGCCTACTGAAACGCTCGCTGCTCACAATTAAAGAGGAGGTTTTGCAGGCGCAGCAAGTTGAGATGGGCAAGAAACTATACAGGGTGATGCTACACAGCCCAGCCTTGTATCATCTTTTCAACGTGGATTGGGTGCTAATGAGGAACACAGGCAGGTTTCCTGCGCTACAGACGGTACAACCTGCACCACCTTCATCCCGTCTGTTCACCGTGAGGAGGAGATGATGGACAATCATCCATCTTGGTGGGGACAGGGAAGTCTTGGCTCTTCGCAGTCTGGCACATATGGCTGAGTTTATGTTCTGCTGCCTTTCCCGTGACCCTCGCGTTGTACACATTTTAGGCAACAGTAATTACTGGTTGGTCACCCTTCTAGATCCATGCTACATGGAGAACTTTCTATCTCTCCTTCAAGTGGCAGCGAGGTCTAATAAAATGTTGCAGTACCAGAAGGCCCTAGTTGAAGAATATAAAAAATTCCCATCTGACAACTTAGATGGTAGAGGTCACAGTTTATTGGACAACCAATGAGTACAGGGAGACAGACACACAAAGCCATATGCAGTAGAAGCAGGGGAACACTCTCAAAGGTCTGGGACAGTTTTCTCAGACCCTCCCAGTGCCCAGGCCCTGATACACGGGGTAGTCTGACAACGAGGGAAAAGTTTTAGAAGATACTGAAGGAGTATCTTGCTGACTGTACCACCGTCCTTGGTGATTCCTCTGTGCCTTACAACTATCAGGTATCCAAGTTAGACTCGTGGCATGAACTGTCTCACTACAGCTTGGAGATCCTGGCCTGCCCTGCCTCTAGCGTTTTGTCAGAGCGGGTTTTTAGTGCGCCGGGGGTATTATAACTGATAGGTGCGCCCACTTGTCAACTAAAAATGCTGACAGGCTGACTAATATCAAAATAAACAAGGCCTGGATTGGCCCAGACTTCTCAACACCACCGGATGACAGCAACAGAACATAAACTCAAATCCATTTTTTTTCTGGTCTATTCCCATGCAAATCTTCACACCCAGATAGGTGTGAAGATTTCTTCTTTTTATGTTGTCCTATTCCTTCTTCTCATCCTACACCACAATATCAACAGGGTGATCATCATGCAACACCCCCATTAATTATTTTAAAGGTATTTAGGACGCCCGCATGAATAATTTTTAGAGACCTACTTCTAACATTCTTTACAATATACATGTATACTCCTGCTGGAAATGAGTGTTCATTTTCGTTGACCAATTCAAAATTTTTACGGTGATCTGTACTCAGAAATTCATCAAAGTTCACAGAAATTTATCATGGTTGACAGAAATTCATAACTTGGGGTCCTTGTCCTGCTGAAAGACCCATGACCTAGGATGCCAATCCAACTTTCTGACACTGGGCACTACATTGCTACCCAAAATCCTTTGGGAATATTCAGATTTCATGATGCCTTACACACAGTCAAGGCATTCAGTGCCAGAGGAAGCAAAACAACCCCTAAATATCTTTGACCCTCCACTATAATTGACTGTAAGTTCTGTGTTCTTTTATTTTTAGGCCTCATTCCATTTACAGTAAACAGCTGAATGATATGTTTTACCAAAAAGCTCTATCTTGGTCTCATCTGTCCACAAGATGCCTACTGGCCCTGTAAAAATAGTGGAGGCCACTTGCTGGCACTCTATAAATTGTGAGGGCCGCCTGCTGGACCTCCAAGTTGCAAACTTTACATAATATATACAAAAAAGAAAATTTGACCACCTCAGATGGATACGTTATATTGCAGAAGCAATATATGGCCATGCAAGTTTCAAACTTTACCGTATTAAAGAAGTTGTCCACTAATTTTACATTTATACCCCATCCGTAGGATAGGGCATCAATGTCTGATTGACCTGGGTCCCGCACCCGGCAACCCCGCCAATCAGCTGCTATTGATGCCAGTGGCTTCCGTCGGCCGGAAGCGCTTACTTGCGGAGCTTGGCCGTCTAGCTTTAGTGGCCGCCGCAGGGTACTCTAACAATAGTAAGGGCCGCCTGATGGCGCTTTATAAATAGTGAGGCCTGAAAAAAAAATGGGACTTACAGAGTCTCTCTTTCATGAATGAAACAGATGTATCTGATCATGTCTTACACACCACATGGCCAGATAAGGTAGTAAAATGTTAAAATTACATTTACCGGTGAATGTATTTTTCACCGTTGAAAGCAATGTGAACGTGCAAAAACACTAAGTGTGAACATAGCCCAAGGTGTGGAGGAGTATTTTTTCTGTTATTTATTTTGCATTATATAGAAGTCATTATCCTGGAAAGAATGTTTCTTAAAAATTGTTTCCAGGAAAATCCATTTTATCTTCGTTTTTGTATTTTTTATTGTCAGCCCATAAAAGTGGCATACTACTCTGGTAACATTGTTCACAGCAGCGACCTGGGATTCAGAGATGATTCCAGGGGTCTTCCCCATGCTGTTTCCACTGTTTTCATAGATCTGAACAATTTTTAGACTCCCTCCAGCCCTACGGAGGATATGGGGGGGGGGGGGGTTGGGGAAGGAACCGCCGGAAAATTGCTCGAGAAACAAATAACCAAGCATCACTACTGACTACTCTTTTGTCTTCTGATTTTGTATTTTCTCTGCCCTCCTGGTTCTAACCCGGCTACCTGACTATTCTTCATATCTCACTCCACAGAACAACAGGTCACACCAAGGCCCAAGCCTAGGTGTCTCTGTGTAAGTCCAGATTCATGTAGATGGGTTAAAGAAGTTAAAGGTTGATGGGGAAAACTGTGACTATAGACAATAACACATCACATTTTCTACTGAAAAGATTAGGCTGAACAGTCTTAGGCTGTGTGCCCACGATGCGTTTTTTAAGCATTTCCGCAGTGGCAAAAACGCTGCAGAAACGCTTAAAAAACGCATGGTAGAAGGCCTGCCATGTTCCCCAATGATAATCCGCATGTGCTGTGCACATGCTGCGGAAATTTCCGCTGCAGGTTATCATTGCGGAAAAAACCGCAGCACTACCAATTATTTTGCGGAAGCGCTGCGTTTTCGCCGCCATTGACTTGCATTGGAACGCATGGAATCCGCATCACTGCATCTGTACATGCGGAATCCAAGCGTTTCAATGTGCGGATGGTACCCGGGTCTGGAGAAGAGGAGACTCTCCTCCGGACCCAGGTACCATAGTACCTGTAAAAAAAGAATAAAATAAAAAATAAATACTATACTTACCTTCTGACGGCTCCCGGTCTCCTTGTCTTCGCTTGCCGCCAGATCGCGGTGGACTGAAGGACCTGCGCTGACGTCATTTAGTCATGCGACGGCAGGTCCTTCAGTGTTGTGTACCGCAAGCTGCCGGCAAGCCAGGACAGAACGAAGCAAGACTCCAGGGGCTATCAGAAGGTAAGTATAGATTTATTTTTTCATTTTTTTGACATTCTTTGGGGTCGTTTGCATGGATTTATATAGTGTGACCAAGTTGTCAAGCACTTTCCAAGTGATGCTAAAATAGCTTGGAAAGCACTTGTCAACCGGCATGCGGAACTGCATGTGAAGAAAGCTTCACATCCGCATGTCCCTGGCAGGAAAAACGCATGTACAATCCGCATGTACAATCCGCATGCGTTTTTTCTGCCAGGGAGATGCAGAAATGCTCAGGAAAAAATCCGGAACATTTCTGCATCGTGGGCACATAGCCTTAATCAGTAAAAAAAAATGAGAAGATTAACTAGTGGAGAAACCTCTCTGGAGTAAACAGATTACCAGCAGCCACAAACTCTAAATTATCGTAAAATCCAATATTTTCTGTCAGATGAGCTTCAAGAAGAAATATTAGACAGTTAAAGAGAACTTTTTATAATAGTGCAGAGATGAGGCGTCTTATATTTGAATATCTGGCATTTGGAAGAGGTAATGAGACCTCTTTTTAAACAGACCAGGGAGTTACTGAGTAACATAAGTGAGGCCGGCCGATCCCACCACAATCATACAAAATGAAAATCTGTAAACAAATAGACATAGGATAAAAAAATGTTACATCCCCAACAACAATACAGTTATATGAAAAAGTTTGGGCACCCCTATTAATCTTAAGCTTAATGTTTTATAAAAATTGGTGTTTTTGCAACAGCTATTTCAGTTTGATATATGTAATAACTGTTGGACACAGTAATGTTTCTGCCTAGAAATGAGGTTTATTGTACTAACAGAAAATGTGCAATCTGCATTCAAACAAAATTTGACAGGTGCATAAGTATGGGCACCTTTATCATTTTCTTGTTTTAAATACTCCTACCTACTTTTTACTGACTTACTAAAGCACTTTTTTGGGTTTTGTAACCTCATTGAGCTTTGAACTTCATAGCCAGGTGTATGCAATCATGAGAAAAGCTACTTAAAGTGGCCACTTGCAAGTTGTTCTCCGGTTTGAATCTCCTCTGAAGAGTGGCGTCATGGGCTCCTCAAAACAACTGTCAAATGATCTGAAAACAAAGATTATTCAACATAGTTGTTCAGGGGAAGGATACAAAAAGCTGTCTCGGAGATTTAACCTGTCAGTTTCCACTGTGAGGAACATAGTAAGGAAATGGAAGAACACAGGGACAGTTCTTGTTAAGGCCAGAAGTGGCAGGCCAAGAAAAACATCAGAAAGGCAGAGAAGAAGAATGGTGAGATCAGTCAAGGACAATCCTCAGACCACCTCCAGAGAGCTGCAGCATCAACTTGCTGCAGATGGTGTCACTGTGCATCGGTCAACTATACAACGCACTTTGCACAAGGAGAAGCTGTATGGGAGAGTGATGCGAAGAAGCCGTTTCTGCAAGCACACCACAAACAGAGTCGGCTAAGGTATGCAAAAGCACATTTGGAGAAGCCAATTTCTTTTTGGAAGAAGGTCCTGTGGACTGATGAAACCAAGATTGAGTTGTTTGGTCATACAAAAAGGCGTTATGCATGGCGGCAAAAAAACACAGCATTCCAAAAAAAACACTTGCTACCCACAGTAAAATTTGGTGGAGGTTCCATCATGCTTTGGGGCTGTGTGGCCAATGCCGGCACCGGGAATCTTGTTAAAGTTGAGGGACGCATGGATTCCACTCAGTATCAGCAGATTCTTGACAATAATATTCAAGAATCAGTGACAAAGTTGAAATCTACTCAGGCATTCATGCAGAGGAACAATTACAATGTTCTGGAATGGCCATCCCAGTCCCCAGACCTGAATATCATTGAACATCTGTGGGATCATTTGAAGAGGGCTGTCCATGCTCGGCGACCATCAAACTTAACTGAACTGGAATTGTTTTGTAAAGAGGAATGGTCAAAAATACCTTCATCCAGGATCCAGGAACTCATTAAAAGCTACAGGAAGCGACTAGAGGCTGTTATTTTTGCAAAAGGAGGATCTACTAAACATTAATGTCACTTTTCTGGTGAGGTGCCCATACTTATGCACCTGTCAAATTTTGTTTGAATGCAGATTGCACATTTTCTGTTAGTACAATAAACCTCATTTCAAGGCAGAAACATTACTGGGTCCAACAGTTATTACATATATCAAACTGAAATAGCTGTTGCAAAAACACCAATTTTTATAAAACATTAAGCTTAAGATTAATAGGGGTGCCCAAACTTTTTCATATAACTATATATGTATGAGGGGAGAACTCCAACACTAAACTGGAGTCACACTCATTTATGATGGACCATTGGAGCAACTATGACTCCTGAGCAGAAGAGTAGAGAAAGTATTAATGCCCCCATTTCAGGAGAGATTGTGCAGTAATCTGAATTCCTTAGGACTGATAACATAATGGAATTCATGATGTGGAGTGAATCCATGAAACCAGGGCTCGAGCCAACACATCTCCTGCAGGCGTGAATAAATGTATATTACAGCCATCAGCCACGCACAGCTTAGAGATATATCATGGCACAGGTGTAATGTTTTCTGTGTAGTTTATCACAATCCTGTTTGAAGTTAGTTGGTTTTAAAAGAAATTGAAAAGTCAGGATAAAGGGAAACTCTGCTGTTATTGTACAGAAATTCACACTTGGCCTCACTGCACATTTAATGTTGTCGATCATAAAAGTGAAGTTTGGCCAGAAAGACTGGACCTGGTCTTGTAGGGACCATATGAGCACATTCAGCAGCACAGAAAGGAGAGAAGGTAGATTCATCCAATAAGATATCAGGGATCTAGGAAGCCAACAGCATCATTACCCTTCGCTTTCTTTTACAGGTCCATCATAATATTTTTCTTCAAGTGATTTTCTAACTTCTCAGCACATTCTACATAATGTGAAAAAGTCACTGGTAAAGTACTGGAGGAGAGATGTGTAGCACTGAGATTGTTAGCTCCAGTAATTAAACATAGGAAAAAGGTTCCAGCACACGAGGGGGTAAATCAGCCATCTTTAGTGCTAGAATGATTGAACACCTGTAGAGAGGGAGGAGGTCATAGGATAAACTTCACAGCCTTTAGAGTATTTGTGGGGTGGGCCTGGAGGTAACAGCCGCACTGTTCCTGTGTCTGCCTCTTTAAGAAGCTGAGTGAGTCGATCACAATATGCTGACATTTGGCTTTGTAGTTTACAGATCTGGGCAGGTAATGGTCAAAGTCTCCTAATGACAGTGGGTAGGTGGATCCTCCAGGTTGTAAGTTCTATAGAAAAGGGCTTTTAATGCCCAAAGTCATTTGGACAGTTTTGGGTGGAGGAGAATGTTGTGGTCTAAATGGTGATCACACGATTGTGATACGGCCGGTCTACACCACCGATAAAGCAGCCACAGCTGGTGACTGAGAAGAATCTGTGACTTCTCGGCATTTAATGGTCACTACTCACCTGGGTGGTCATATGTAGGAATCTCCTCTTTACACCACTCATCACCCCTCATATATGTCTCTGTAGTATTAATATGGGTCAGATCTTCACCCTGAAACAAATATTGTAAAAGTCAGACAGATGGAGAGGTCACATCTATGATCAGCTCTAATCCTGCCATCTCCACCGTCCTCATTACACAAATAGACAACATATAATACTGGTGGATAAAACAAAACTGATAACAAGACCTTCACAGCCGTCTACACATCATAGGGGAGATCTCATGACACCTTCTCTCCATCTACCTGATGATCCTGAGGAACATTGGGGTCTTCTTGTTTACAGTCCTGTGGAAGAAGAGGACGGGGACATCTCTCTGGTGTTGTCCTCTTGCTGGACAGATCTGGAAGAAACACATACATGGACTGAATTCATTCTTTACATACAGATAATTATAGGCCGTGTGTATTTAGTCCTGTCTATTACCTGGTGATGTGAGGGGCTGGGGAACCTCCATCATGACGTCCTTGTACAGATATTTGCGTCCTTCTAAATACTCCCACTCTTCCATGGAGAAATAGACAGCGACATCCTGACACCTTATTGGAACCTGACACATACAATGATACCGTCACCCCCCCGATCCCTTCATAGTGTTACTGTATAATGTCCCAGCATTCCCAGCAGTGTCACCTCTCCAGTCAGCAGCTCAATCATCTTGTAGGTGAGTTCTAGGATCTTCTGGTCATTGATGTCCTCATGTATCAGGGGATGAGGTGGAGGCCTTGTGATTGGGCTCAGGGGTCTTTCCCATCCCTCAGACACAGGGTCCTGACAGCGCTCACTAGAGGTCTTCTTCACTACTGAGTAATCCTGGTTATGAAGAGACACATTAATAAATCTCACTACAGACATTTCCAGTGTCCTCACCTCTCCAGTTCTGTCCATCTGTTATTTCCATAGATAAGAATGATGTAATGTGACGTCATCAGAATCTCTCACCTCTCCAGTAAGCCGGAAGAGGATCTCTAGGGTGAGGTGGAATATCCTCTCCGCCATCTTGTCTCTGTCCATATCCATCTTTGATGGGTAAATCAGGAAAATTCTCTTATATAGAAGATATTCACTGAGAGGATCCGATATTGTAGAGACCTGAATGAGAAGATGATGAGCCGATGTAACATCATAAAAATCCTGTGAAATAATACAATTACTGGAGATAATAAGGGAAACATATCAGGAGATAGAAGGTGTAGATGTTGTATTCTCTAGTCTTATATGGACATCTCCTCCATACTCCCAATCACTGGCTGTGTTACTCACTGCGTCAGCAGCTGATTGGCTGTAATAATCACAAGTTCGTTGGGGCTGACCAGGAAATACAGAGATTGGCGGGGACCCTAACAGCAATGATATTTTTATTATTTTACAACATTCAGTTATTTTCATTGACTTCTACTAATAAAACCTATATATTTTAGGCCACAGACAACAAGCAGTTTATTCCTCGGAGTCTGCAGCTGAACACGTTTCTCATAGACTCATCTTCCATAACGCTAATTCTCATCTCATTTACCTACACTGGAATTATATTATACTGTGTGTGTGGGGGATGGCGGTACTGTGGGAACATTACACTGTGTGGGGGCATCATATATACTGCATAAGAGCAAACAAAAAAACGAAGAAAGATGATCTAGCGGCCGTATTGTAAAACTACAATAATCCTTATTAGTATCAATAATCAATCACAGGGCACGGAAGTGGACAGAGCACAGTGCAAATGGCTATGCACAAAGACGCGCAGCAGGGAAGATACATAGTAAGAGCAATAAGTTAAAGCGGATAATTTATATATATGTGTACACCCCCTACATATCCAGGAATCAATACATATAAGAATGAACAAGTATAAATCTGTCTTAGTATGATATGTCACTCTTTAGGGTAGTGTGGAACCACTTCAGTATGTGCAAGGCTATATGTACCCACATACTGGCCAATCATTATAGGGTAAATTGATTGTAAGGCAAATTGATATTGCAATTTACCCTATAATGATCACCACAGGTAGTCTCACATGCAAACCCAGGGGATGGGTTCCACCTGAGAAAATATCTCCACTAAAGGCCCCGTCACACTAGGCGACGCTGCAACGATCCCGACAACGATACGACCTGTCAGGGATCGTTGCTGCGTCGCTATGTGGTCGCTGGTGAGCTATCAAACAGGCAGGCTCACCAATGATCAGGGGAGCAGCGACATCGTGGAAAGAATCTTTCCACGATGTCCTGCTCCTGGTTACCAGCCTGCTGAAGCAGGAACAGGCTGGTAACTATGGTAAACATCGGGTTACTAGGGGCACACGCGCACCTAGTAACCCATTGTTTATCATGGTTACCACTCTGCTACAGTGAGCGGGAGGTTACCGCTCACTTTAGCAGGCTCGTAACCATGATAAACAGCGGGTTACTAGGCGCGCGTGTGCCCCTAGTAACCCGATGTTTATCATGGTTACCAGCCTGATCGCTGCTCCCGCTGGTCACAAACAGCGATGTGTGCTGACCAGCGGGAGGGCAACGACCAAAAAAAGGTCCAGGACATTCTGCAGCGATCAGCGACCTCACAGCAGGGGCCTGATCGCTGCAAAGTGTCACACATAGCGACATCGCTGGTGAGGTCGCTGTTGCGTCACCAAAACCGTGACACAGCAGCGATCTCGCTAGCGATCTCGCTATGTGAGACGGGGGCTTAAGGCACAATTAGCTGTGGGAGGGAGGGGTGTGCTCTTCAGCCGATTCAGGGGGCTGAACCCTGTGCAGGAGAAAGGGAAGATTCATTGCTAGTCGGACTGAGAACTGGGTGGTATCACGGGCTGTGGCCATGATATCCATCATCCGAAGGAGGATATGCTGTGACTGCCAATATACAGGCGGGAGATACAAAATATGGGGTCATTACACTGCGTGGGGACATCATACATACTGCATAAGGGGCATAATGGGGGCATCACACTGTGTGGGGGCATCATACATACTGCATAAGGGGCATAATGGGGGCATTACACTGTGTGGTGGCATCATACATACAGCATAAGGGGCATAATGGGGGCATTACACTGCGTGGGGATATCATACATACTGCATAAGGGGCATAATGGGGACATTACACTGTGTGGGGACATCATACATACTGCATAATGGGCATAATGGGGACATTACACTGTGTGGGGGCATCATACATACTGCATAAGGGGCATAATGGGGGCATCACACTGTGTGGGGGCATCATACATACTGCATAAGGGGCATAATGGGGGCATTACACTGTGTGGTGGCATCATACATACAGCATAAGGGGCATAATGGGGGCATTACACTGCGTGGGGATATCATACATACTGCATAAGGGGCATAATGGGGACATTACACTGTGTGAGGGCATCATACATAATGCATAAGGGGCATAATGGGGTCATTACACTGCGTGGGGACATCATACATACTGCATAAGGGGCATAATTGGGCATTACACTGTGTGGGGGCATCATACATACTGCATAAGGGGCATAATGGGGGCATCACACTGTGTGGGGGCATCATACATACTGCATAAGGGGCATAATGGGGGCATTACACTGTGTGGGGGCATCATACCTACTGTATAAGGGGCATAATGGGGGCATTACAGTGTGTGGGGGCATCATACATCCTGTATAAGGGGCATTACACTGTGTGGGGGACTCGTACATACTGTATAAGGGGCATAATGGGGGCATTACACTGTGTGGGGCATCATACATCCTGTATAAGGGGCATAATGGGGGCATTACACTGTGTGGGGGACTCATACATACTGTATAAGGGGCATAATGGGGGCATTACACTGTGGGGGCATCATACATCCTGTATAAGGGGCATAATGAGGGCATTACACTGTGTGGGGGACTCATACATACTGTATAAGGGGCATCATGGGGGCATTACACTGTGTGGGGCATCATATATCCTGTATAAGGGGCATAATGGGGGCATCATACATACTGCATAAGGGGCATAATGGGGGCATTACACTGTGTGGTGGCATCATACATCCTGCATAAGGGGCATAATGGGGGCATTACACTGTGTGGTGGCATCATACATCCTGCATAAGGGGCATAATGGGGGCATTACACTGTGTGGGGGCATCATACATACTGCATAAGGGGCATAATGGGGACATCACACTGTGTGGGGGGCATCATAAATCCTGCATAAGGGGCATAATGGGGGCATTACACTGTGTGGGGGCATCATACATCCTGCATAAGGGGCATAATGGGGGCATTACACTGTGTGGGGGCATCATACATCCTGCATAAGGGGCATAATGGGGGCATTACACTGTGTGGGGGCATCATACATACTGCATAAGGGGCATAATGGGGGCATCACACTGTGTGGGGGCATCAAACATCCTGCATAACGGGCATAATGGGGGCATTACACTGTGTGGGGGCATCATACATACTGCATAAGGGGCATAATGGGGGCATCACACATCCTGCATAAGGGGCATAATGGGGGCATTACACTGTGTGGGGGCATCATACATACTACATAAAGAGCATAATGGGGGCATTACACTGTGTGGGGGCATCATACATCCTGCATAAGGGGCATAATGGGGGCATCACACTGTGTGGGTGGCATCATAGATCCTGCATAAGGGGCATAATGGGGGCATTACACTGTGTGCGGGCATCATACATCCTGCATAAGGGGCATAATGGGGGCATTACACTGTGTGGGGGCATCATACATCCTGCATAAGGGGCATAATGGGGGCATTACACTGTGGGGCATCATACATCCTGCATAAGGGGCATAATGGGGGCATTACACTGTGTGGGGGCATCATACATCCTGCATAAGGGGCATAATGGGGGCATTACACTGTGTGGGGGCATCATGGGGGCATAACACTGTGGGGCAGTAAAGGGGTCCTGTACTATGAGAACAATACGTTTCCTCCCTTCCTGTCTCCATAGTTGGGTCGTATGTATCTATTACAGGAAACAGAACAAAAACCTTATGATTCTTATAAAAGGGCAACACAAGACCCCAAAAGAGTCTCCGTGCTGAAGAGGTTAATGCCCCCTGCGCCCAGTAATGGGGTCTCCACATACCTCCACCTGCAGAGCCGCCACCACATATATGGCTGCTCTGTGCGCACAGGAGCTGTGATGAGGTCACAGGAGGGGAGGAGTCAGGGGTCACATGATCAGGGGCCTCAGTGGATGCAGGACTCTGCTGTGCTGGTTGTCATGGTGCTGAATGAGCTGAAGTTTATGTGTGGGGTCAGGAGGGGTTTACAGTGTGGATGTAGCAGAGCCGTGTGTGTACGAGGTGTACGGAGCGGAGCCGCGAGTGTACGAGGTGTACGGAGCAGAGCTGCATGTGTACGAGGTGTACGGAGCGGAGCCGCGTGTGTACGAGGTGTACGGAGCAGAGCCGCGCGTGTACGAGGTGTACGGAGCGGAGCCGCGTGTGTACGAGGTGTACGGAGCAGAGCCGCGTGTGTACGAGGTGTACGGAGCAGAGCCGCGCGTGTACGAGGTGTACGGAGCAGAGCCGCGCGTGTACGAGGTGTACGGAGCAGAGCCACGTGTGTACGAGGTGTACGGAGCGGAGCCGCGTGTGTACGAGGTGTACGGAGCGGAGCCGCGTGTGTACGAGGTGTACGGAGCGGAGCCGCGTGTGTACGAGGTGTACGGGGCGGAGCCGCGTGTGTACGAGGTGTACGGGGCGGAGCCGCGCGTGTACGAGGTGTACGGGGCGGAGCCGCGCGTGTACGAGGTGTACGGAGCGGAGCCGCGCGTGTACGAGGTGTACGGAGCAGAGCCGCGCGTGTACGAGGTGTACGGAGCAGAGCCACGTGTGTACGAGGTGTACGGAGCGGAGCCGCGTGTGTACGAGGTGTACGGAGCGGAGCCGCGTGTGTACGAGGTGTACGGAGCGGAGCCGCGTGTGTACGAGGTGTACGGGGCGGAGCCGCGTGTGTACGAGGTGTACGGGGCGGAGCCGCGTGTGTACGAGGTGTACGGGGCGGAGCCGCGCGTGTACGAGGTGTACGGAGCGGAGCCGCGCGTGTACGAGGTGTACGGAGCAGAGCCGCGCGTGTACGAGGTGTACGGAGCAGAGCCGCGCGTGTACGAGGTGTACGGAGCAGAGCCGCGCGTGTACGAGGTGTACGGAGCAGAGCCGCGCGTGTACGGGGCGGAGCCGCGTGTGTACGAGGTGTACGGGGCGGAGCCGCGTGTGTGCGAGGTGTACGGGGCGGAGCCGCGTGTGTACGAGGTGTACGGAGCGGAGCCGCGCGTGTACGAGGTGTACGGGGCGGAGCCGCGCGTGTACGAGGTGTACGGAGCGGAGCCGCGTGTGTACGAGGTGTACGGGGCGGAGCCGCGTGTGTACGAGGTGTACGGAGCGGAGCCGCGTGTGTAAGAGGTGTACGGAGCGGAGCCGCGTGTGTAAGAGGTGTACGGAGCGGAGCCGCGTGTGTACGAGGTGTACGGAGCGGAGCCGTGTGTGTACGAGGCGTACGGAGCGGAGCCGGGCGTGTGCGAGGCGTGCGGAGCGGAGCCAGGCGTGCGGAGCGGAGCCGGGCGTGTACGAGGTGTACGGAGCGGATGCTGCCCCTCTCCAGGAGCGATCACAGCAGCATGCACGGCATGAGACGTTCTTGTACTACACAGACTGTCCTGACAGAACACAGCTCGTCAGGACATAGCCCCGACCTCCAGCGACAGCCGGACAGTCCCATTGGATCGGGGACGGTTGGGGGGTTTCTGTATATAAGTTTTGTGTGATAATTGTAGAATTATTAATGTCTTAGCATAAAAGGATGGACCTGAGTGTTTGTGCCGGCGTCCACATGCATGGAGGGGGTTGAGGCGGTGCTGGCTGTATTATGCAGACGGCATGTGCCTGTAACAGTAGTAACCAGAAACTACTAGAAACTCTGCACCAAAATGAAGCAAATCCTTATTCTGGGACCTTCGCCTTGTACGTAACACCCCCGGATCCGGTACAAGCAGATGTTCTCATTCATGTCATTTTCTGCTTAAGGTTCTGCGGTTTTCTGGCAACTATAAAAAAGAAAAAGCGTAAAACAATATTTGTTTCTGCTGCATTGACATAAGTACAATCTTTCATCATATATAAATCTATTACACGTCGGGTCAATGCTGTAAGGCTGTGTGCCCACGTAGCGTTTTTCAAGCGTTTTTGATGCGGAATTTCCGCAGCGGAAACGCTTGTAAAACGCTTGGTAACCCGCACCCCATGGTCCCCAATGGGATTCCGCAAGTTCTATGCACATGCTGCAGATTTTTCCGCAGCGTTTATGCTGCGTTCAAAAATCCGCAGCATGTCAATTAATTTTGCGTTTCCGCAAGCAGAATTGCCTTTGTCCAATGCATAAAAAACGCAAGGCAATTTCGCATGTGGAAAACGCGTGATAAACGCGCGATAAACGCGTGCGGAATTCCGCATGCGTTTTTCCGGGAGAGGACTTGCAGAAATGAAGCAGAAATTTTCTGCTTCATTTATGCAACGTGGGCACATAGCCTAAAGGACAGTAAAGTGCCATGGTTGTGGTTGTGGTTTTTGGGTCACTCTACTTCCCTCCCAAAAATGCAATCAGAAACTTGTAACTACTGATCTTTCCACAAAAAAAAGCCGACAACTCCCATCAATGGGATCATTTTATAAAATTAGGTCTTCGCAAGATGAAAATGGTCTCACAAACCACATTTTTTTTTAAATGTTCATAAAAAAAACAAACAAACAAAAAATAATAACCTTACTTTGATTTTTTCCCCATTTTTCAATACTTTATGTGCTAAATTGAATGTTGTCATTCCAAACAACAACTAGTCCCACAAAACACAAGCCCTCCGTCTATGTGAATGAAAAAACAAAGTTATATTTTTTGGGAAAAAGGGGAAGAAAAAAACAAAAAATTGGTCTTGTCAGAATAATGTAATTGCTATATATATATTTTTTTAAAATTGAATAATTTTACCCCAAAATTGTGATCTGTTATAATATTATGATTCTTCATGCGAGATTAATCATTAGTCTGTAGATAAATCCAAACATCTGGGAGATGTAGAACAATATATCTGTGATTCTCTTCTGCCAGGATAAGCGCCTCCTTTCTGTCCTTTCTGTGATGGAGAAAACGCTTGAAAGATTCAGAAAGTCCGATGAGTTTTTGGAGCTTATTGTAAAGGGCCTTAATGACGACCTGGGAAAGAAACCACCAGAAACAAAGGATCCAACCAGGTAAGTTCTAATGATCCCGTCTGATAAAATGATCAGCTTTATTTCCATGGGATTGTTCTGTAGAAGAGATGGGACCTGCAGCGTTTTGATCCTGAACATCACTATGTATAGATGTAGCAAAGCTTAATGTGACAATTCACACACCGCATTGATACATTGTCTCAGAAGGTTAGCTCTCATAACAGAATTAACATCACTTATAGTGGAACTAAACTTACAATTTATTTTCAGAATTGTGAAAATTCTGGCACTTTGCAAAGCACTTCATTAGTTTCTTTGGCGTCATATCCATAAAATGATCATATTAAAGTGGCCTCCAGACCCTGCTTTTCCCCAGTGCAGGAGCGTTGCTGGGGTCCTAAGAGATCAGGAACCCCAGCCCCAAAGTACATGTTTCCCCATATAACCTCCCTGCCACTTAAAAGAGGATTTATACATATATAATTACAGTATACCACTGTTACTAATCTAAAATACACTATACAAAGACCAATATTCCCAAAATTACTACTATACAAGGACAAAATGATCCTGCTACACAATGTCCTCTACCATCACCACCACACAGTGAGTCCATATATGAAAGAAAACCCCGCAGGGTAAAAGACCATCAAAGGAGTCCAGGGAGTATAAAATCTATCATATTTATTCAGCAATAGAAAAATAGGATGATGGGGGAAGGGACACAACACATATGTGATTGTTAGACATGTAAGCGAAAAAAGCCAGCCACGCAAGGAAGGGGCCATTCCAGGTATAATGGCTGTCTATAGTATCATCATGGGTGTACTAAAATATCCCAAAATAGACACCGCATATATTCCACTGGGGGCAACAGTCATCATATGCAGGTGCATCTCACTAAATTAGAATATCATCAAAAAGTTAATTTCAGTTCTTCAATACAAAAAGTGAACCTCCTATATTATATAGAGTCATTACAAACTGAGAGATCTATTTCTAGTGTTTATTTCTGTTAATGTTGATGACTATGGCTTACAGCCAATGAAAACACAAAAGTCATTATCTCAGAAAATTAGAATGATTAACAAAAAACATCTGCAACGGCTTCTAAGTGTTTAAAAATGTCCCATAGTCTATTTCAGTAGGCTCCACAATAACATAGTAACATAGTTTTTAAGGTTGAAGGAAGACTAAGTCCATCTAGTTCAACCCATAGCCTAACATGTTGATCCAGAGGAAGGCAAAAAACCCCATGTGGCAAACACTAAGCTCCACATTGGGGAAAAAAATTCCTTCCCGACTCCATACGACAATCAGACTAGTTCCCTGGATCAACGCCCTATCAAGGAATCTACTATTTATAACCTGTAATATTATACTTTTCAGGAAAGGCATCCATGCCCTTCTTAAATTTTAATAGTGAATCACTCATTACAACATCATGCGGCAGAGAGTTCCATAGTCTCACTGCTCTTACAGTCAGGGCCGGCGTCAGCACCCGGCGTACCCGGGCAAGTGCCGGGGCCCTGGAAAATCAGAGGGGCCCAGCCGCCCACTCACTGTCGGGGCCCGGCCCACACACCCGCCCGCCCACTCACTCACTGTCGGGGCCGGGCTCACACACCCACCCGCCCACTCACTGTCGGGGCCGGGCCCACACACCCACCCGCCCACTCACTGTCGGGGCCGGGCCCACACACCCACCCGCCCACTCACTGTCGGTGCCGGGCCCACACACCCACCCGCCCACTCACTGTCGGGGCCGGGCCCACCCGCCCACTCACTGTCGGGGCCGGGCCCACACACCCACCCGCCCACTCACTGTCGGGGCCGGGCCCACACACCCACCCGCCCACTCATTGTCGGCGCCATGGCCGCATCTTCGGCACCTGTTCAGTGACGCAGGCGCTGCTTGATTGCCGGCACTCCCCCAGTCCCAGAAATGGCCGCGCGCTGTCAGGCTGTGTCTGCTAGTAATGACACGGCAGGGTCGACGGCACTGCACCTTTAATTTTGCTTGTGTGTCGCCCCTGCCGCGTCATTACTAGCAGACACAGTCGCACAGCGCGCAGCCATGTCTGGGGGAGTGCCATCAAACACCGTCGGAGCGGAGGTCCTGCACAGATGGGGGGGGAGAGGCCCGGACCCGACCGCAAGTGGGCCCCTCTGATGGTCCAGGGGGCCCTGCACTGCCCCATACCTGAGGAGCTGCTGGACAGGACACTGGACCGGGGACAGGTGAGTGAGGCTTCCCCAATCCCCATATTAAAAATACTTGTAATGGGTCTGTGTGAGTGCATCTATGTGAATGTCAGTGTGTATGACTGTGTATATATATTTGTCTGTTTTATATATGTCTTTAAGAATTTGTGTAAAAATATGTGTTTGTCTGTATGTGTACATATCTGTGTACCATGTGTGTCTGCGTACCGTGTGTGCATGTCTGCGTACCGTGTGTGCGTGTCTGCGTACCGTGTGTGCGCGTGTCTGCGTACCGTGTGTGCGTGCGTGTCTGCGTACCGTGTGCGCGTGCGTGTGAGGTGGCAGGCTGGGCCCTGTGTACTATATATATATATATATATATATATATATATATATATTTCTCCGCCGTATCTGTGCATCATGAATCGTGTATGTGTTAAAAGGGCCCACTGAGACTCTTTTGCCCGGGGCCCAGAAAAACCTGGAGCCGGCCCTGCTTACAGTAAAGAATCCCCGTCTGTGATTATGATTAAACCTTCTTTCCTCCAGACGTAGAAGATGCCCCCTTGTCCCCGTCTCAGGCCTCAGAGTGAAAAGATCAGTAGAAAGGTCTTTGTACTGTCCCCTCATATACTTGTACATAGTAATAAGATCACCCCTAAGCCTTCTTTTTTCCACAGTAAATAACCCCAAGTGTAATAACCTGTCTTGGTATTGCAGACCCCCCAGTCCTCTAATAACCTTGGTCGCTCTTCTCTGCACCCTCTCTAGTTCAGCTATGTCTTTCTTATACACCGGAGACCAGAACTGTACACAGTATTCTATGTGTGGTCGCACTAATAACTTGTATAGAGGTAAAATTATGTTCTCCTCATGAGCATCTATGCCTCTTTTAATGCATCCCATTATTTTATTTGCCTTTGCAGCATCTGCCTGACACTGGCCACTAAACGTGAGCTTGTCGTCCACCAATACACCCAGGTCTTTTTCACTTACAGTTTTGCCCAGTGTTTTACAATTAAGCATATAATTATACATTTTATTTCCTCTGCCCAAGTGCATTACCTTACATTTATCCCCATTAAAGCTCATTTGCCATTTATCAGCCCAAGCTTCTAGTTTACATAGATCCTCCTGTAATATAAAATTGTCCTCCTCTGTATTGATTACCCTGCAGAGTTTAGTGTCATCTGCAAATATTGAAATATTACTCTGTATGCCCCCTACAAGGTCATTAATAAATATGTTAAAAAGAAGGGGGCCCAATACTGACCCCTGTGGTACCCCACTGTTAACTGAGACCCAGTCTGAGTGTTTTCCATTAATAACCACCCTTTGTTTCCTATCACTGAGCCAATTCTTAACCCTCATACATATATTTTCCCCTATCCCCATTGTTCTCATTTTATGTATCAACCTTTTGTGTGGAACCGTATCAAAAGCTTTTGAAAAGTCCATATACACAACATCCACTACAATTCCTTGGTCCAGTCCGGAACTTGCCTCCTCATAAAAGCTGATCAGATTAGTCTGACAGGAACAGTCCCTCGTAAACCCCTGTTGATATTGGGTCATGAGGTTATTCTTCTTCAGATACTCTATTATAGCATCTTTTAGGAAACCCTCCAGGATTTTACCCACAGTAGAGGTTAAGCTTGCCGGCCTATAATTTCCAAGTTCAGTTTTTGTCCCCTTTTTGAATATTGGCACCACATTTGCTATACGCCAGTCGTGTGGTACCGACCCTGTTGTTATGGAATCTTGGGGAAGACTGCTGACTTGACAAATGCCAAGAAGGCAGTCATTGACACCATCCACAAAGTCCCAGAGTTCCAATTTTCCTTTGGAAATCAAGGTCCCAGAGTCTGGAGGAAGAGTGGAGAGGCCACAATCCAAGCTGCTTGAGGTCTAGTGTGAAGTATCCGCAATCAGTGATGGTTTGGGGAGCCATGTCATCTGCTGGTGTAGGTCCACTGTGTTTTATCAAGAACAAAGTCAGCGCAGTCGTGTACCAGGAAATTTTACAGCACTTCATGTTTCCCTCTGCCGACAAGCTTTTTGGAGATGGAAATGTCACTCTCCAGCAGGACTTGGCACCTGTCCACACTGCCTAAAATACCAATACCTGGTTTAAAAACAACAGTATCACTCTGCTTAATTGGTCAGCAAACTCACATGACCTTAACCCCATAGAGAATCTATTATAGAGAATCTATGGGGTATTGTCAAGAGGAAGATAAGAGACACCAAACCCAACAAAGCAGACGAGCTGAAGGCTGCTATCAAAGCAACCTGGACTTCCATAACACCTCAGCAGTGCCACAGGCTGATCGCCTCCATGCCACACCGCATTGATGCAGTGATTGATGCAAAAGGAGCCCTGACCAAGTATTGAGTGCATTTACTGAACATACATTTCAGTAGGCCAACATTTCGGATTTTAAAAACATTTTTCAAGCTGATGTTATAAAGTATTTTAATTTACTGAGATAATGACTTTTGTGATTTCATTGGCTGTAAGCCATAATCAGTGACGTACTGCCAATGGTGGCAGGCCACACCACTACTATGGGGCCCGTGAGCCTTGGGGGAGCGAGAAGGATAGGTGAGTATTGGGGGGGCTGGGAGGTTGCGGCTGCTGTAGCTACCACGTGTGCCCGCTGCTAAAGGGACATGGATATTCCCTCTTCTCCACTTCCATGGGCGTGGAGAAGAGGGAATATTCATTCTCTTTAGTAGCGGGCACGGAGGAGCGCTGAGCCGTGGCTCCTGCGTACAGTGCCCGCTACCAAAGAGAATGCATATCCATGCTTGTCAACGCTCATAGTCCCGGCGTGGAGAGGAGTGAATATGCCGGCAGCAGCAGCAGCTCACCTCGACAACTAAGAGCGCACGCTGCTCAGATACCAACATGAGCTGCTGGCAGACAGAAGACAGCAGCTCTGGAGCAGAGGTGAGGAAGGAAGGTGAGTATAAGTGTTTATTTTTTGTGTGTGCAGTGATGGGGCCACACATACCAGGATTGGGGGGGTGAGGAGGCCATACATACCAGGATTGGGGGATGAGGGGGCTATGCATACCAGGATTGGGGGATGAGGGGGCTATGCATACCAGGATTGGGGGATGAGGGGGCCACACATACCAGGATTGGGGGATGAGAAGGCCCCACATACCATTCTTGACCCCATTTTTGGCGATCGGATATTTCCCTGGATCTCGTGTATCCTGCTGCATATTGCTGTATATAACATAGGCTTACGTCATGTGAACAATGGCCAAATAGCTGTTGGCTGAGAACTCGTCCTGTATGATAAGATCTGCGATGGAGGTTCCTAATACGGCTTCCAACGAAGATGTGAAATCATCCAAATGTGTATAAGAACTAGCGAGTGATAAAGGAGACAATGGCTGGTAGGTAATAAGTCATTACCTGTCTGCCAATATCTTCTTCTGGAAGACTTCAAGATATCATGTATTACATATTACATATTATTCTGAAAGAGCACCATGTAATACCACATGTGTCCTGGAGAGGCCACTACGTCCAGCAAAACACAGCTGATTGCTGAGGGTGGTCACTGCCAGACCCCCGACTATCAACTGATCGCCTGCAAGTCCTCATTTGGGGACAGGAGTTGTTCACACTTGGCATATTTTGTGATTCATGAGGGGAGGACAGTAGCCGGATATAGACTTTTTCTATAAAGTCAGATTAAAGGGGTTTTCAGGAATGTTTTTATGTAATATATAGGAGGTTCCCAGTGGTAGAGAAAACACACAGAGCTTTACTTTCTCCTGCTGCTCCAGCTCTGGATCTTCAGCGCTTCCTGTGCTCTATTGTGACAGGCTGCAGGGGTGATGGCTCAACTTCAGCACACATCATTGCTGCAGCCAATCACTGAGCTTAGAAGCTCTGTCAGCATGGCCCACTGAGCCAAGTGATTGGCTGCAGAGCTGCAGTCATGATGTCACCCTTGAAGCCAGTGACTAAAGATCAGCGGCAGCGGTGAAGTGCTGGAACTGGAGCAGGAGGTAGTAAAGCTTCATCTCTTCTACTTAAGTGACGATTTATATCATTTATATTTAAGTGATGAAAAAAAAATTCAGAAATTTGTAAAAAAAATAATAAAAATAATTTGCTTGTGTCGCCACTTTCCGAGATCTGAAAGCCGTGGCGTTTTCATGTTTCGGGAATGGGGCTGCTTGAGGGCTAGTTTTTTGCACCACAAACTGATGGTTATATTGATATCATTTTGGGGTATATACAATGTTTTGATTGTCTGTTATTATATTTTTTTCTTGTTGCAACGACTGAAAATCTGTAATTCTGGCATTTTATTTAATGTTCTAGTTACGCCGTTTACTAAATGGATTAATTTATTTTATAGTTTGATGGATCTGACTTTTACAAACGCAGCGATACCAAATATGTGTATTTTTTAAATGTTTTATATTTCTTAATTTTTAATGGGGGGAAAACTGGGATGATTTGAACTTTTAGACTTTTTTCATTTTGTTTTTACTTTTCACTGTATTTGTTAGTCTCTTTAGGGGGCTTGAACCTGCAATCATCTGATTGCTTGTGCTATATACAGCATTGCTATATATAGCAGAAATCACGGTCTCCTATGAACACTAGCAACAGGCTGGCTGTCACAGGAATACAGTGATGACAGACAGTGTGCAGTGATGGGGCCACACATACCGCGATTGGGGGGTGAGGAGCCCCACATACCAGGATTGGGGGATGAAGGGGCCATGCATGCCAGGATTGGGGGTTGAGGGGGCCACACATACCAGGAGATTGGGGGATGAGAAGGCCACACTTACCAGGATTGGGGGATGAGGAGGCCACACATACCAGGATTGGGGGATGAGGAGGCCACAGATACCAAGATTGGGGGATGAAGAGGCCATACATAGCAGGATTGAGGGATGAGGAGGCGATACATACCAGGATTGGGGGATGAGGAGGCCACACATACCAGGATTGGGGGATGAGGAGGCCACGCATACCAGGATTGGGGGATGAGGAGGCCACACATACCAGGATTGGGGGATGAGGAGGCCACACATACCAGGATTGGGGGATGAAGATGCCACACATACCAGGATTGGGGGATGAGGGCCACTCATACCAGGATTGGGGGATGAGGAGGCCACGCATACCAGGATTGGGGGATGAGGGGGGGCATGCATACCAGGATTGGGGGATGAGGGGTGCCATATATACCAGGATTGGGGGATGAAGAGGCCATACATACCAGGATTGGGGGATGAGGAGACCATTCATATTAGGATTGGGGGATGAGGAGACCATACATACCAGGATTGGAGGATGAGGGGGGGGCCATGCATGCCAGGATTGGGGGATGAGGGGTGCTATGCATACTCGGATTGGTGGATGAGGGGTGGCCATGCATACCAGGATTGGGTGATGAGGGGGGGCCATGCATACCAGGATTGCGGGATGAGGGGTGCCATATGTACCAGGTTTGGGAATGAGGGGTGCCATACATACCAGGATTGGTGATGAGGGAGCCATACATATCAGGATGGTGAAATTTTCCAGTAGCTGCTGCATTTCCCACCCTAGGCTTATACTCAACTCAATACGTTTTCTCAGTTTTTTTGTGGTAAAATTAGGGGCCTCGGCTTATACTCGGATCGTCTTATTTAAAACATACGGTATTTTAAAATCAGTGAGTACGTGGTGCCCATAATACTGCAGGACTGTGTGGTGCATTATACTATATGGCGGGTGCATTTTACCCTTTGGGTTGTGAAATATACTGTATGGAGGACTATGGGGAGTGCATTATATTCTATCGAGGACCATGGGAAGTTCATTATACTATATGGAGGATTATGGGGGGTGCATTATACTATATGGAGGATTTTGGAGGGTGCATTATACTATATGGAGGATTATGGGTGGCATATTATACTATATGGAAGTCTATGTGGGGCCATTATGATATTTTGAGGGCTATGTGAGGGGCCGTTATATTGTATGAAAGCAATTATACGCTGTGAAGGTTTGTGTGGGGTCCATCATACTGTTTGGAGGGCTGTGTGTGGCCATTATACTGTTTGGAGGGCTAGTGTGGGCCATTATACTGTATGTAAGCCCATTATACTGTTTGGAGGGCTTGTGGGGCCATTATACTGTTTGGAGGGCTGTGTGGGGCCATTATACTGTTTGGAGGGCTAGTGTGGGCCATTATACTGTATGTAGGCCCATTATACTGTATGGAGGGCTGTGTGGGAGTCACCGTTGGGGGGATCATACTGTGTTAGGGTCACCATACTTTGCTTGGGAGTTGAAGTGGGGTACAATGAGGTCATTATACTGTTCATGTAGAGGCTAATGTGGAGGAATGCACCATGGGGGTATCATACTGTGTTTGGGGGGCACTTTTATTGGCATCATACTTCATGGGGGCAATGAAAGAGGGATCTAGGACTTCAGTAGGAGGAACATTAGAAAAGCGAAGTAAAGGCTGGAAAGTTGTGAGATCGGCTCTTCTGTGACACAGACAAATATTTATTTATTTTTTTGGTGGGGGGGTCCAATTAGAGCTTCTGCTATGGGGCCTCATGATTTCTATGTGCGCCCCTGGCCATAATCATCAACATTAACAGAAATAAACACTTGAAATAGATCACTTTGATTGTAATGACTCTATATCATAGATGAGTTTCATTTTCAGCATTGAAGAACTAAAATAAATAAACTTTTTGATGATATTCTAATTTAGTGAGATGCACCTATATATATAAGGGGTGTGGGTGCCATCATACTATAAGGGGCTATGGGAGTCATCATGCTATATATAAGGGGCAGTGGGGCCATCATATTATATAAAATGGGGAGTGGGTGCCAGAATACAGTTTATAAGGGGCTGTGGGGCCATCATACAGTATAAAGGGAGCTGTAAGGGCCATAATATAGTGTACAAGTGGGTGTGGGGGCCATTATACAGTATATATTGGGCTGCGGGGGCCATCATACAGTACTGTATATATGGGGCTGTGAGGGCCATTATACAGGATATAGGGAGTTGTAGGGACCATCATGCCAGTTATAAGGAGTTGTAGAGACCATCAGACAATGCATAGGGAGCTGTGGGGACCATCAGACAATGCATAGGGAGCTGTGGAGACCATCATACAGTGCATAGGGAGCTGTGGAGACCATCAGACAATGCATAGGGAGCTGTGGAGACCATCATACAGTGCATAGGGAGCTGTGGGGACCATCAGACAATGCATAGGGAGCTGTGGAGACCATCATACAGTGCATAGGGAGCTGTGGGGACCATTATGCAATGTATGGGGAGCTGTGGGGACCATCAGACAATGCATAGGGAGCTGTGGGGACCATCAGACAATGCATAGGGTGCTGTGGGGACCATCATACAGTGCATAGGGAGATGTGGGGACCATCATACAGGGCATAGGGAGCTGTGGGGGCCATTATGCAGTACGTAGGGAGCTGTGGGGACCATTATGCAGTGCGTAGGGAGCTGTGGAGACCATTATGCAGTGCGTAGGGAGCTGTGGGGACCATTATGCAGTGCCTAGGGAGCTGTGGGGACCATCATACAGGGCATAGGGAGCTGTGGGGACCATTATGCAGTGTGTAGGGAGCTGTGGGGACCATTATGCAGTGCGTATGGAGCTGTTGGGACCATCATATTGAGCGTAGGGAGCTGTGGGGACCATGATACAGTGCATATGGTACTGTGGGTACCATCATACAGGGCATAGGGAGCTGTGGGGACCATTATGCAGTGCATATGGAGCTGTGGGGACCATCATACAGGGTATAGGGAGCTGTGGGGACCATCATACAGTGTGTAGGGAGCTGTGGGGACCATCATACAGTGTATAGGGAAGTATGAGGACCATCATACAGTATCTAAGGAACTGTGGGGACCATCATACAGTGCATAGTGAGCTGTGGGGACCATCATACAGAGTGTAGATAGCTGTGGGGACCATCATACAGTGCATAGGGAGCTGTGGGTTCCATCATGCAGAGCATAGATAGCTGTGGAGACCATCATGCAGTGCATAGGGAGCTGTGGGTTCAATCATACAGGGCATAGGGAGCTGTGGGGACCATCATACAGAGCATAGAGAGCTGTAGGGACCATTATGCAATGCATAGGGAGCTGTGGGGACCATTATACAGTGCATGGGTTTGCTGTGGGGATCATCATACAGTGTCTAGGGAGCTGTGGGGACCCTCATACAGTATCTAAGGAGCTGTGGGGACAATCATACAGTGTATAGGAAGCTGTGGGGACCATCATACAGTGTCTAGGGAGCTGTGGGGACCATCGTACAGTATCTAAGGAGCTGTGGGGACCATCATACAGTGTGTAGGGAGCTGTGGGGACCATCATACAGTGTATAGGGAGCTGTGGGGACCATCATACAGAGCGTAGGGAGCTCTGGGGAGCATGATACAGTGCATATGGAACTGTGGGTACCATCATACAGGGCATAGGGAGCTGTGGGGACCATTATGCTGTGCATAGGGAGCTGTGGGGACCATCATACAGAGCGTAGGGAGCTGTGTGGACCATGATACAGTGCATATGGAACTGTGGGTACCATCATACAGGGCATAGGGAGATGTGGGGACCATTATGCCGTGTGTATGGAGCTGTGGGCACCATCATACAGAGCGTAGGGAGCTGTGGGGACCATGATACAGTGCATATGGAACTGTGGGTACCATCATATAGGGCGTAGGGAGCTGTGAGGACCATTATGCAGTGCATACGGAGCTGTGGGGACCATCATACAGGGTATAGGGAACTGTGGGTACCATCATACTGGGCATAGGGAGCTGTGGGGACCATTATGCAGTGCATACGGAGCTGTGGGGACCATCATACAGGGTATAAGGAGCTATGGGGATCATCATACAGTGCGTAGGGAGCTGTGAGGATCATCATACAGTGCGTAGGGAGCTGTGGGGACCCTCATACAGTGTCTAGGGAGCTGTGGGGATCATCATGCAGTGTATAGGGATCTGTGGAGACCATCATACAGTGCCTAAGGAGCTGTGGGGACCATGATACAGGGCATAGGGAGCTGTGGGGACCATTATGCAGTGCATAGGGAGCTGTGGGGACCATCATACCGAGCGTAGGGAGCTGCGGGGACCATCATACAGTACATAAGGAGCCATGGGGACCATCATACAGTGTATAAGGAGCCGTGGGGACCATCAATCAGTGCATAAGGAGCTGCGGGGACCATCATACAGTGCATAGAGAGCTATGAGGACCATCATAAAATGCATAGGGAGCTGTGGAGACCATCATACAATGCATAGGGAGCTGTGAAGACCATCATACAGTGCATAGGGCACTGTGGGGACCATCATGCAGAGCGTAGGGAGCTGTGTGGACCATCATACAGAGCATAGGGAGCTGTGGGGACCATCATACAGAGCATAGGAAGCTGTGGGGACCATCATACAGTGTGTAGGGAGCTGTGGGGACCATCATACCGTGTATAGGGAAGTATGAGGACCATCATACAGTATCTAAGGAGCTGTGGGGACGATGATACAGTGCATACTGAGCTGTGGGGACCATCATACAGAGCGTAGATAGCTGTAGGGACCATCATACAGTGCATAGGGAGCTGTGGGTTCCATCATACAGGGCATAGGGAGCTGTTGGGACCATAATACAGAGCATAGAGAGCTGTAGGGACCATTATGCAATGCATAGGGAGCTGTGGGTTCCATCATGCAGAGCGTAGATAGCTGTGGGGACCATCATACAGTGCATAGGGAGCTGTGGGTTCCATCATACAGGGCATAGGGAGCTGTTGGGACCATCATACAGAGCATAGAGAGCTGTAGGGACCATTATGCAATGCATAGGGAGCTGTGGGGGCCAACATACAGTGCATGGGGGAGCTGTGGGGATCATCATACAGTGTCTAAGGAGCTGTGGGGACCCTCATACAGTATCTAAGGAGCTGTGGGGACAATCATACAGTGTGTAGGAAGCTGTGGGGACCATCATACAGTGTCTAGGGAGCTGTGGGGACCATCGTACAGTATCTAAGGAGCTGTGGGGACCATCATACAGTGTGTAGCGAGCTGTGGGGACCATCATACAGTGTATAGGGAGCTGTGGGGACCATCATACAGAGCGTAGGGAGCTCTGGGGACCATGATACAGTGCATATGGAACTGTGGGTACCATCATACAGGGCATAGGGAGCTGTGGGGACCATTATGCAGTGCATAGGGAGCTGTGGGGACCATCATACAGAGCGTAGGGAGCTGTGTGGACCATGATACAGTGCATATGGGACTGTGGGTACCATCATACAGGGCATAGGGAGCTGTGAGGACCATTATGCAGTGCATATGGAGCTGTGGGGACCATCATACAGAGCATAGGGAGCTGTGGGTTCCATCATGCAGAGCGTAGATAGCTGTGGGGACCATCATACAGTGCATAGGGAGCTGTGGGTTCCATCATGCAGAGCGTAGATAGCTGTGGGGACCATCATACAGTGCATAGGGAGCTGTGGGTTCCATCATGCAGAGCGTAGATAGCTGTGGGGACCATCATACAGTGCATAGGGAGATGTGGGTTCCATCATACAGGGCATAGGGAGCTGTAGGGACCATCATACAGAGCATAGAGAGCTGTAGGGACCATTATGCAATGCATAGGGAGCTGTGGGGACCATCATACAGTGCATGGGGGAGCTGTGGGGATCATCATACAGTGTCTAAGGAGCTGTGGGGACCCTCATACAGTATCTAAGGAGCTGTGGGGACAATCATACAGTGTGTAGGAAGCTGTGCGGACCATCATACAGTGTCGAGGGAGCTGTGGGGACCATCGTACAGTATCTAAGGAGCTGTGGGGACCATCATACAGTGTGTAGGGAGCTGTGGGGACCATCATACAGTGTATAGGGAGCTGTGGGGACCATCATACAGAGCGTAGGGAGCTCTGGGGACCATGATACAGTGCATATGGAACTGTGGGTACCATCATACAGGGCATAGGGAGCTGTGGGGACCATTATGCAGTGCATAGGGAGCTGTGGGGACCATCATACAGAGCGTAGAGAGCTGTGTGGACCATGATACAGTGCATATGGGACTGTGGGTACCATCATACAGGGCATAGGGAGCTGTGGGGACCATTATGCAGTGCATATGGAGCTGTGGGGACCATCATACAGAGCATAGGGAGCGGTGGGGACCATCATACAGTGTGTAGGGAGCTGTGGGGACCATCATACAGTGTATAGGGAAGTATGAGGACCATCATACAGTATCTAAGGAGCTGTGGGGACCATCATACAGTGCATAGTGAGCTGTGGGGACCATCATACGGAGCGTAGATAGCTGTGGTGACCATCATACAGTGCATAGGGAGCTGTGGGTTCCATCATGCAGAGCGTAGATTGCTGTGGGGACCATCATACAGTGCATAGGTAGCTGTGGGTTCCATCATACAGGGCATAGGGAGCTGTGGGGACCATCATACAGAGCATAGAGAGCTGTAGGGACCATTATGCAATGCATAGGGAGCTGTGGGGACCATCATACAGTGCATGGGGGAGCTGTGGGGATCATCATACAGTGTCTAGGGAGCTGTGTCGACCCTCATACAGTATCTAAGTAGCTGTGGGGACAATCATACAGTGTGTAGGAAGCTGTGGGGACCATCATACAGTGTGTAGGGAGCTGTGGGGACCATCGTACAGTATCTAAGGAGCTGTGGGGACCATCATACAGTGTATAGGGAGCTGTGGGGACTATCATACAGTGTATAGGGAGCTGTGGGGACCATCATACAGAGCGTAGGGAGCTCTGGGGACCATGATACAGTGCATATGGAACTGTGGGTACCATCATACAGGGCATAGGGAGCTGTGGGGACCATTATGCAGTGCATAGGGAGCTGTGGGGACCATCATACAGAGCGTAGGGAGCTGTGTGGACCATGATACAGTGCATATGGAACTGTGTGTACCATCATACAGGGCATAGGGAGCTGTGGGAACCATTATGCAGTGCGTATGGAGCTGTGGGGATCATCATACAGAGCGTAGGGAGCTGTGGGGACCATGATACAGTGCATATGGAACTGTCGGTACCATCATACAGGGCATAGGGAGCTGTGGGGTCCGTTATGCAGTGCATATGGAGCTGTGGGGACCATCATACAGGGTATAGGGAGCTGTGGGGACCATTATGCAGTGCGAATGGAGCTGTGGGGACCATCATACAGAGCATAGGGAGCTGTGGGGACCATCATACAGTGTGTAGGGAGCTGTGGGACCATCATTCAGTATATAGGGAAGTATGAGGACCATCATACAGTATCTAAGGAGCTGTGGGGACCATCATACAGTGCATAGTGAGTTGTGGGGACCATCATACAGAGTGTAGATAGCTGTGGGGACCATCATACAGTGCATAGGGAGCTGTGGGTTCCATCATGCAGAGCGTAGATAGCTGTAGTGACCATCATACAGTGCATAGGGAGCTGTGGGTTCAATCATACAGGGCATAGGGAGCTGTGGGGACCATCATACAGTGCATGGGGGAGCTGTGGGGATCATCATACAGTGTCTAGGGAGCTGTGGGGACCCTCATACGGTATCTAAGGAGCTGTGGGGACAATCATACAGTGTGTAGGAAGCTGTGGGGACCATCATACAGTGTCTAGGGAGCTGTGGGGACCATCGTACAGTTTCTAAAGAGCTGTGGGGACCATCATACAGTGTGTAGGGAGCTGTGGGGACCATCATACAGTGTATAGGGAGCTGTGGGGACCATCATACAGAGCGTAGGGAGCTCTGGGGACCATGATACAGTGCATATGGAACTGTGGGTACCATCATACTGGGCATAGGGAGTTGTGGGGACCATTATGCAGTGCATAGGGAGCTGTGGGTACCATCATACAGAGCGTAGGGAGCTGTGTGGACCATGATACAGTGCATATGGAACTGTATTTACCATCATATAGGGCATAGGGAGCTGTGGGGACCATTATGCAGTGCATACGGAGCTGTGGGGACCATCATACAATGTATAGGGAGCTATGGGGATCATCATACAGTGTATAGGGAGCTGTGAGGATCATCATACAGTGCGTAGGGAGCTGTGGGGACCATCATACAGTGTCTAGGGAGCTGTGGGGATCATCATGCAGTGTATAGGGATCTGTGGAGACCATCATACAGTGCCTAAGGAGCTGTGGGGACCATCATACAGGGCATAGGGAGCTGTGGGGACCATTATGCAGTGCATAGGGAGCTGTGGGGACCATCATACCGAGCGTAGGGAGCTGCGGGGACCATCATACAGTACATAAGGAGCCATGGGGACCATCATACAGTGTATAAGGAGCCGTGGGGACCATCAATCAGTGCATAAGGAGCTGCGGGGACCATCATACAGTGCATAGAGAGCTATGAGGACCATCATAAAATGCATAGGGAGCTGTGGAGACCATCATACAATGCATAGGGAGCTGTGAAGACCATCATACAGTGCATAGGGCACTGTGGGGACCATCATGCAGAGCGTAGGGAGCTGTGTGGACCATCATACAGAGCATAGGGAGCTGTGGGGACCATCATACAGAGCATAGGAAGCTGTGGGGACCATCATACAGTGTGTAGGGAGCTGTGGGGACCATCATACCGTGTATAGGGAAGTATGAGGACCATCATACAGTATCTAAGGAGCTGTGGGGACGATGATACAGTGCATACTGAGCTGTGGGGACCATCATACAGAGCGTAGATAGCTGTAGGGACCATCATACAGTGCATAGGGAGCTGTGGGTTCCATCATACAGGGCATAGGGAGCTGTTGGGACCATAATACAGAGCATAGAGAGCTGTAGGGACCATTATGCAATGCATAGGGAGCTGTGGGTTCCATCATGCAGAGCGTAGATAGCTGTGGGGACCATCATACAGTGCATAGGGAGCTGTGGGTTCCATCATACAGGGCATAGGGAGCTGTTGGGACCATCATACAGAGCATAGAGAGCTGTAGGGACCATTATGCAATGCATAGGGAGCTGTGGGGACCAACATACAGTGCATGGGGGAGCTGTGGGGATCATCATACAGTGTCTAAGGAGCTGTGGGGACCCTCATACAGTATCTAAGGAGCTGTGGGGACAATCATACAGTGTGTAGGAAGCTGTGGGGACCATCATACAGTGTCTAGGGAGCTGTGGGGACCATCGTACAGTATCTAAGGAGCTGTGGGGACCATCATACAGTGTGTAGCGAGCTGTGGGGACCATCATACAGTGTATAGGGAGCTGTGGGGACCATCATACAGAGCGTAGGGAGCTCTGGGGACCATGATACAGTGCATATGGAACTGTGGGTACCATCATACAGGGCATAGGGAGCTGTGGGGACCATTATGCAGTGCATAGGGAGCTGTGGGGACCATCATACAGAGCGTAGGGAGCTGTGTGGACCATGATACAGTGCATATGGGACTGTGGGTACCATCATACAGGGCATAGGGAGCTGTGAGGACCATTATGCAGTGCATATGGAGCTGTGGGGACCATCATACAGAGCATAGGGAGCTGTGGGTTCCATCATGCAGAGCGTAGATAGCTGTGGGGACCATCATACAGTGCATAGGGAGCTGTGGGTTCCATCATGCAGAGCGTAGATAGCTGTGGGGACCATCATACAGTGCATAGGGAGATGTGGGTTCCATCATACAGGGCATAGGGAGCTGTAGGGACCATCATACAGAGCATAGAGAGCTGTAGGGACCATTATGCAATGCATAGGGAGCTGTGGGGACCATCATACAGTGCATGGGGGAGCTGTGGGGATCATCATACAGTGTCTAAGGAGCTGTGGGGACCCTCATACAGTATCTAAGGAGCTGTGGGGACAATCATACAGTGTGTAGGAAGCTGTGCGGACCATCATACAGTGTCGAGGGAGCTGTGGGGACCATCGTACAGTATCTAAGGAGCTGTGGGGACCATCATACAGTGTGTAGGGAGCTGTGGGGACCATCATACAGTGTATAGGGAGCTGTGGGGACAATCATACAGAGCGTAGGGAGCTCTGGGGACCATGATACAGTGCATATGGAACTGTGGGTACCATCATACAGGGCATAGGGAGCTGTGGGGACCATTATGCAGTGCATAGGGAGCTGTGGGGACCATCATACAGAGCGTAGAGAGCTGTGTGGACCATGATACAGTGCATATGGGACTGTGGGTACCATCATACAGGGCATAGGGAGCTGTGGGGACCATTATGCAGTGCATATGGAGCTGTGAGGACCATCATACAGAGCATAGGGAGCGGTGGGGACCATCATACAGTGTGTAGGGAGCTGTGGGGACCATCATACAGTGTATAGGGAAGTATGAGGACCATCATACAGTATCTAAGGAGCTGTGGGGACCATCATACAGTGCATAGTGAGCTGTGGGGACCATCATACGGAGCGTAGATAGCTGTGGGGACCATCATACAGTGCATAGGGAGCTGTGGGTTCCATCATGCAGAGCGTAGATTGCTGTGGGGACCATCATACAGTGCATAGGTAGCTGTGGGTTCCATCATACAGGGCATAGGGAGCTGTGGGGACCATCATACAGAGCATAGAGAGCTGTAGGGACCATTATGCAATGCATAGGGAGCTGTGGGGACCATCATACAGTGCATGGGGGAGCTGTGGGGATCATCATACAGTGTCTAGGGAGCTGTGTCGACCCTCATACAGTATCTAAGTAGCTGTGGGGACAATCATACAGTGTGTAGGAAGCTGTGGGGACCATCATACAGTGTGTAGGGAGCTGTGGGGACCATCGTACAGTATCTAAGGAGCTGTGGGGACCATCATACAGTGTATAGGGAGCTGTGGGGACTATCATACAGTGTATAGGGAGCTGTGGGGACCATCATACAGAGCGTAGGGAGCTCTGGGGACCATGATACAGTGCATATGGAACTGTGGGTACCATCATACAGGGCATAGGGAGCTGTGGGGACCATTATGCAGTGCATAGGGAGCTGTGGGGACCATCATACAGAGCGTAGGGAGCTGTGTGGACCATGATACAGTGCATATGGAACTGTGTGTACCATCATACAGGGCATAGGGAGCTGTGGGAACCATTATGCAGTGCGTATGGAGCTGTGGGGATCATCATACAGAGCGTAGGGAGCTGTGGGGACCATGATACAGTGCATATGGAACTGTCGGTACCATCATACAGGGCATAGGGAGCTGTGGGGTCCGTTATGCAGTGCATATGGAGCTGTGGGGACCATCATACAGGGTATAGGGAGCTGTGGGGACCATTATGCAGTGCGAATGGAGCTGTGGGGACCATCATACAGAGCATAGGGAGCTGTGGGGACCATCATACAGTGTGTAGGGAGCTGTGGGGACCATCATTCAGTATATAGGGAAGTATGAGGACCATCATACAGTATCTAAGGAGCTGTGGGGACCATCATACAGTGCATAGTGAGTTGTGGGGACCATCATACAGAGTGTAGATAGCTGTGGGGACCATCATACAGTGCATAGGGAGCTGTGGGTTCCATCATGCAGAGCGTAGATAGCTGTAGTGACCATCATACAGTGCATAGGGAGCTGTGGGTTCAATCATACAGGGCATAGGGAGCTGTGGGGACCATCATACAGTGCATGGGGGAGCTGTGGGGATCATCATACAGTGTCTAGGGAGCTGTGGGGACCCTCATACGGTATCTAAGGAGCTGTGGGGACAATCATACAGTGTGTAGGAAGCTGTGGGGACCATCATACAGTGTCTAGGGAGCTGTGGGGACCATCGTACAGTTTCTAAAGAGCTGTGGGGACCATCATACAGTGTGTAGGGAGCTGTGGGGACCATCATACAGTGTATAGGGAGCTGTGGGGACCATCATACAGAGCGTAGGGAGCTCTGGGGACCATGATACAGTGCATATGGAACTGTGGGTACCATCATACTGGGCATAGGGAGTTGTGGGGACCATTATGCAGTGCATAGGGAGCTGTGGGTACCATCATACAGAGCGTAGGGAGCTGTGTGGACCATGATACAGTGCATATGGAACTGTATTTACCATCATATAGGGCATAGGGAGCTGTGGGGACCATTATGCAGTGCATACGGAGCTGTGGGGACCATCATACAATGTATAGGGAGCTATGGGGATCATCATACAGTGTATAGGGAGCTGTGAGGATCATCATACAGTGCGTAGGGAGCTGTGGGGACCATCATACAGTGTCTAGGGAGCTGTGGGGATCATCATGCAGTGTATAGGGATCTGTGGGGACCATCATACAGAGCATAGGGAGCTGTGGGGACCATCATACAGTGTGTAGGGAGCTGTGGGAACCATCATACAGTGTATGGGGAAGTATGAGGACCATCATACAGTATCTAAGGAGCTGTGGGGACCATCATACAGTGCATAGTGAACTGTGGGGACCATCATACAGAGCGTAGATAGCTGCGGGGACCATCATACAGTGCATAGTGAGCTGTGGGGACCATCATACAGAGCGTAGATATCTGCGGGGACCATCATACAGTGCATAGGGAGCTGTGGGTTCCATCATGCAGAGCGTAAATTGCTGTGGGGACTATCATACAGTGCATAGGGAGCTGTGGGTTCCATCATACAATGCATAGAGAGCTGTAGGGACCATTATGCAATGCATAGGGAGCTGTGGGGACCATCATACAGTGCATGGGGGAGCTGTGGGGATCATCATACAGTGTCTAGGGAGCTGTGGGGACCCTCATACAGTATCTAAGGAGCTGTGGGGACAATCATACAGTGTGTAGGAAGCTGTGGGGACCATCATACAGTGTCTAGGGAGCTGTGGGGACCATCGTACAGTATCTAAGGAGCTGTGGGGACCATCATACAGTGTGCAGGGAGCTGTGGGGACCATCATACAGTGTATAGGGAGCTGTGGGGACCATCATACAGAGCGTAGGGAGCTCTGGGGACCATGATACAGTGCATATGTAACTGTGGGTACCATCATACAGGGCATAGGGAGCTGTGGGGACCATTATGCCTTGCATAGGGAGCTGTAGGGACCATCATACAGAGCGTAGGGAGCTGTGTGGACCATGATACAGTGCATATGGAACTGTGGGTACCATCATACAGGGCATAGGGAGCTGTGGGGACCATTATGCAGTGCGTATGGAGCTGTTGGGACCATCCTACAGAGCATAGGGAGCTGTGGGGACCATGATACAGTGCATATGGAACTGTGGGTACCATCATACAGGGCATAGGGAGCTGTGGGGATCATTATGCAGTGCATATGGAGCTGTGGGGACCATCATACAGGGTATAGGGAGCTGTGGGGACCATCATACAGTGTGTAGGGAGCTGTGGGGACCATCATACCGTGTATAGGGAAGTATGAGGACCATCATACAGTATCTAAGGAGCTGTGGGGACCATCATACAGTGCATACTGAGCTGTGGGGACCATCATACAGAGCGTAGATAGCTGTGGGGACCATCATACAGTGCATAGGGAGCTGTGGGTTCCATCATGCAGAGCGTAGATAGCTGTGGGGACCATCATACAGTGCATAGGGAGCTGTGGGTTCCATCATACAGGGCATAGGGAGCTGTAGGGACCATCATACAGAGCATAGAGAGCTGTAGGGACCATTATGCAATGCATAGGGAGCTGTGGGGACCATCCTACAGTGCATGGGGGAGCTGTGGGGATCATCATACAGTGTCTAAGGAGCTGTGGGGACCCTCATACAGTATCTAAGGAGCTGTGGGGACAATCATACAGTGTGTAGGAAGCTGTGGGGACCATCATACAGTGTCTAGGGAGCTGTGGGGACCATCGTACAGTATATAAGGAGCTGTGGGGACCATCATACAGTGTGTAGGGAGCTGTCGGTACCATCATACAGTGTATAGGGAGCTGTGGGGACCATCATACAGAGCGTAGGGAGCTCTGGGGACCATGATACAGTGCATATGGAACTGTGGGTACCATCATACAGGGCATAGGGAGCTGTGGGGACCATTATGCAGTGCATAGGGAGCTGTGGGGACCATCATACAGTGTGTAGGGAGCTGTGGGGACCATCATACAGTGTATAGGGAAGTATGAGGACCATCATACAGTATCTAAGGAGCTGTGGGGACCATCATACAGTGCATAGTGAGCTGTGGGGACCATCATACAGAGTGTAGATAGCTGTGGGGACCATCATACAGTGCATAGGGAGCTGTGGGTTCCATCATGCAGAGCGTAGATAGCTGTGGTGACCATCATACAGGGCATAGGGAGCTGTGGGTTCAATCATACAGGGCATAGGGAGCTGTGGGGACCATCATACCGAGCATAGAGTGCTGTAGGGACCATTATGCAATGGATAGGGAGCTGTGGGGACCATCATACAGTGCATGGGGGAGCTGTGGGGATCATCATACAGTGTCTAGGGAGCTGTGGGGACCCTCATACAGTATCTAAGGAGCTGTGGGGACAATCAATACAGTGTGTAGGAAGCTGTGGGGACCATCTTACAGTGTCTAGGGAGCTGTGGGGACCATCGTACAGTATCTAAGGAGCTGTGGGGACCATCATACAGTGTGTATGGAGCTGTGGGGACCATCATACCGTGTATAGGGAGCTGTAGGGACCATCATACAGAGTGTAGGGAGCTGTGGGGACCATGATACCAGTGCATATGGAGCTGTGGGTACCATCATACAATGCATAGGGAGCTGTGGGGACCATCATACAGTTTGTAGGGAGCTGTGGGGACCGTCATACAGTGTATAGGTAGCTGTGGGGACCATCATACAGAGCATAGGGAGCTGTGTGGACCATGATACCTGTGCATATGGAGCTGTGGGAACCATCATACAGTGCATAGGGAGCTATGGGGACCACCATACAGTGCATAGGGAGCTGTGGGGACCATCATACAGAGCATAGGGAGCTGTGGGGACCATGATACAGTGCATATGGAACTGTGGGTACCATCATACAGGGCATAGGGAGCTGTGGGGACCATTATGCAGTGCATAGGGAGCTGTGGGGACCATCATACAGAGAGTAGGGAGCTGTGGGGACCATGATACAGTGCATATGGAACTGTGGGTACCATCATAAACGGCATAGGGAGCTGTGGGGACCATTATGCAGTGCATACGGAGCTGTGGGGACCATCATACAGAGCGTAGGGAGCTGTGGGGACCATGATACAGTGCATATGGAACTGTGTGTATCATCATACAGGGCATAGGGATCTGTGGGGACCATTATGCAGTGCATACTTAGCTGTGGGGACCATCATACAGGGTATAGGGAGCTATGGGGATCATCATACAGTGCGTAGGGAGCTGTGGGGATCATCATACAGTGCGTAGGGAGCTGTGGGGACCATCATACAGTGTCTAGGGATCTGTGGGGACCATCGTACAGTGCATAGGGAGCTGTGGGGACCATCATACAGTGTCTAGGGAGCTGTGGGGACCATCATGCAGTGTATAGGGATCTGTGGGGACCATCATACAGTGCATAGGGAGCTGTGGGGACCATCATACAGTGTGTAGGGAGCTGTGGGACTATCATACAATATACAGGGTGCTATGGGGGCACTCAGGACATTATTTCTTTTATATGGGTGCATCATCAGAAATTTCTTCTTTCACCACCCCGAAATCATCGTCCATAGACTTGAAGAAGAACTTTGTAGTTGGGTGTAGTTTGATTGTGGCTTTAAGGGGGCATTATTACTTAAAGGGGATACTCAACGGTATTTGTTGCTTGGAGGGAACACTTCAGATATTGAAACTTTCATAAGAGCATATCTGGCATTATTACTTGCTAGGTAGCACAGTGGGGTCTTTACTACTTTCTATGGGACGCTATTATTTTTATAGGTCCCCTCTATCTGCACACAGTCTTTGTAGCATTAATTGGTGGAGGGTAATCATAGTAATGACATAATTTTTGAAGTATTGAGGTTCCTATTCCACGTCGGAAGAGCAGGCAGCATGGGGAGGTTGTGCAGGGTGGGAATAGATGGGGACGGTGCTGGAAATGTGAGAAGTCAGATGGTCTTTGTACAGGGTGTTTTTTATGTAGAGGCAATGGTCATATCATAATACTATGTACTCACTGTGTAGTGTTGATGGTAGAGGGCATTGTGTAGCGGGATTATTATTGCCTTGTATAGAAGTAATTTTGGGAATATTGGTCTTTCAGTTGCATATTTTAGGTTAGCAACAATGGTGTACTGTAATTATATATGTATAGGTCCTCTTTTAAGTGGCGGGGAGGTTGTATGGGGAAACTCCTACTTTGGGGCTTTGGCCCCTGATCTTTTAGGACCCTAGCAACGTCCCGGCATACAAGGGATATTGGGGGGCACAAAGTGTTCTGGCCGTTTCCTTTACAGTATGAAGCATTTTCCACACAGTATCCTTCCTGTGTAATATACTCCAGGACTGGTGAGGCGCACTGTCGCTCCCTATTTCGCCATAACTCGGCCTCAGCACTGCAGTGCTGATCAGCAGGTCTGCTTACTTGTTCTTCGGTTTCGCGCACTATGTCTTCCACTACTGGCGCCCTTGAACCCTTGCACTCGTGACTCCCACTAGTACATCATATTCAGTGCTGCTTTGGGGTCCGTAACTCGGCCTCCAATCCAAGGACCCTTCTCTGTAAGGCCACTCTGTCTCATCGGTCCAAAAAAGTCGGGCGCACTTCATGGCCGCCTCATATAGAATGAATGGAGCAGCATTTTAGCATGCGGACCACCGTTCCAATCTAAAGGGGATGAAGGTTCCTGTAGATTGGAGCTTGTTTTCATTGGACAACCCCTTTCATTTTTCACACACTGTTTCTGCATTTAAGTCTATTTTTTGGTAAATATTCGATGACCTGGTGTAATTTGTGATGTGTTGTTCTTCACCTGAGGTTGTATTGACCTCATTTTATAACTTCTAAGGACCAGACTTTTTTTTAATATATCCTGAATAGAACACAATAGAATTGTATGGAAAACATTAGTGTGTTCTTCACAATTCAAGGCAACGTGTCCTTATGAGATCTTTTTCTTGAAGGTATATGGCCCTCAGGTTCTTTATCACCATGCAATCTGACGAGCCAACTTAGACTAAGAGTGGCCACCACTGGGCATACACCATGGTGCAGCAAGGGCTAGCAATCTGTCCCTCCAATTGTGTGGGTACTTATTGCTTAGGGAATGTCAGTCCAATTCTTCTTTTTAAGAGGGTTCACTGTCTGTGCATCTCTGTGCCCGAAGAATATTAACCTGGTGTTACTGTATTACTGCTGGTCCAAGTGGCAAGCACATGGTTCTCTTAGAGACAGGACCCTTGTTTAAACCCAAGTAGACTTGAATTGGAAAGGCCACTGGTCTGGACCAGGACTCTAGTTGTGTCCGGTGATGGCGGCATGCACGGTTTCTATGGACGTGTCTGTGTGTAGTCAGAAAAGCATTTCAGTGGTGGCCTAATAACTGCAAGGACCGACGGAGGTGTTGGAGAAAGGTAAACGAGTGGCTGCAGAACGGTTGGTAAATGTGGGCCACTTCATGCGAATATTGGCCACTGATGACTGAGGCCTCCCTCCTGGTTTGGTCCTGGAGCCCCCCGGCCACTTGTTGAACATCTTTCCTGTTTTTTACTGTTACACAAGACCCTGTGTCTCGTGTATTCTGCGGCTGCGTCCCGTTCTTCAGTCTTCTTTCTGTAGCATGGTGTGTACGACGTCCTGGATACAATGTTACTGCTCCATCACAGACTGAACCCCAGAACAATTGTCATGGAATTTGGTACCAGAGTTCTCTCTGTGTATGGAGCCCCCATATTTTGTGATTACTCTTATCATTCTCACTGTGTAAGGTGAAATTCAGGAAAAAAAAACACACAAAACAATATATATATAATTATTTTTTTTATTGAAATAGCAGTAAGCAACATTGTAATGAAAATATTACTGGTCCTTTAAGAAATTAAACTATGGTCACAGTCACTCTCAGATTGGCCCTGGTGGAGACCACAAAATGAGCTGCGGTCATTGGGGACCACCTGAGAGTCATTGGAACCCAAAGATCCAGAAGAAGGCAAAGAAACCCCCCCAAAAGAATTCTGATTCAGGGGGGAAAAAAATTCCTTTCTGACCCCATTTCTGGCGATCGGATATTTTCCTGGATCTCGTGTATCCTGCTGCATATCGCTGTATATAACATAGGCTTACGTCATGTGAACAATGGCCAAATAGCTGTTGGCTGAGAACTCGTCCTGTATGATAAAATCTGCGATGGAGGTTCCTAATACGGCTTCCAACGAAGATGTGACATCATCCAAATGTGTATAAGAACTAGCGAGTGATAAAGGAGACAATGGCTGGTAGGTAATAAGTCATTACCTGTCTGCCAATATCTTCTTCTGGAAGACTTCAAGATATCATGTATTACATATTACATATTATTCTGAAAGAGCACCATGTAATACCACATGTGTCCTGGAGAGGCCGCTACGTCCAGCAAAACACAGCTGATTGCTGAGGGTGTTCACTGCCGGACCCCCGACTATCAACTGATCGCCTGCAAGTCCTCATTTGGGGACAGGAGTTGTTCACACTTGGCATATTTTGTGATTCATGAGGGGAGGACAGTAGCCGGATATAGACTTTTTCTATAAAGTCAGATTAAAGGGGTTTTCAGGAATGTTTCTATGTAATATATAGGAGGTTCCCAGTGGTAGAGAAAACACACAGAGCTTTACTTTCTCCTGCTGCTCCAGCTCTGGATCTTCAGCGCTTCCTGTGCTCTATTGTGACAGGCTGCAGGGGTGATGGCTCAACTTCAGCACACATCATTGCTGCAGCCAATCACTGAGCTTAGAGGCTCTGTCAGCATGGCCCACTGAGCCAAATGATTGGCTGCAGAGCTGCAGTCATGGTGTCACCCTTGAAGCCAGTGACTAAAGATCAGCGGCAGCGGTGAAGTGCTGGAGCTGGAGCAGGAGGTAGTAAAGCTTCATCTCTTCTACTTAAGTGACGATTTATAGGATTTATATTTAAGTGATGAAAAAAAAATTCAGAAATTTGTAAAAAAAATAATAAAAATAATTTGCTTGTGTCGCCACTTTCCGAGATCTGAAAGCCGCGGCGTTTTCATGTTTCGGGAATGGGGCTGCGTGAGGGCTGGTTTTTTGCACCACAAACTGATGGTTATATTGATATCATTTTGGGGTATATACAATGTTTTCATTGTCTGTTATTATATATTTTTTTCTTGTTGCAACGACTGAAAATCTGTAATTCTAGCATTTTATGTAATGTTCTAGTTACGCCGTTTACTAAATGGATTAATTTATTTTATATTTTGATGGATCTGACTTTTACAAACGCAGCGATACCAAATATGTGTATTGTTTAAATGTTTTATATTTCTTAATTTTTAATGGGGGGGAAAACTGGGATGATTTGAACTTTTATACTTTTCTCATTTTTTTTCCTTTTCACTGTATTTGTTCGTCTCTTAGGGGGCTTGAACCTGCAATCATCTGATTGCTTGTGCTATATACAGCATTGCTATATATAGCAGAAATCACGGTCTCCTATGAACACTAGCAACAGGCTGGCTGTCACAGGAATCCAGTGATGACAGACACAGGGATCTTCAGTGATCAAGTCACGGGTGCGCCAATGAAGAGATGGAATGGTGCACCCCCTGCTGGCGCACATTAAATGCCGCTGTCACAGACTGATAGCAAGATTTAATAGGCTAACTGTCGTGGGCAGAGCTCCGCTCAACCTGCGACTGTTAGAGGCATATGATTGCTGAATAACACAGCCATCATCTGCCGAGAAAGATGCAGACTCGGCGTGTGAGCCTGCAAGAAATGCTTGGAGCAGAATTATGACGGATATAGTCCTTCATAAGTTAAGATGCATTTCTTAGTTAAAGAGTGGCCGTCATTAACTGTATTTTCTAGACTATATGACGCACTTTTTAACAACAAAAAATCTTGCTCAGTATTGTGTGCGTCCTATAGACCAGAAGCAGCGTCCTATCAAGTATGCTTATCATGTGTCTGGCACCTGCCGGAGCAGATTTCAGCTGATCGTGGGGGTGCCAGGTGTCAGACCCCCCGATCTCATACTGATCAGCTATCTTACAGATAGGTCATCAATTCTTAAGTCCCAAATAACCCTTTAAGGGGACTGGGAATGAAATCACCACCAAGACACCAACAGAATAATAAATATGTCCTTGTATAAACTGTTGGTTCATTATAAGCTCATTTTCTACACAATGCAGAAATGAATGACTTATACAGGGGCATCTTTATAAACTCATTACGCAGTGGTATTTCACAATGATGGTAGTTTAGGGGCCTGAAATGAAGTGATGGGTTACCTTTAATACATACATGAACATTCACACACATACACACTCACCTCAACACACACATATATACACACACAGACACAAATACACACTCACCTCTATACACATATAATCAACACACGTGCACACACCCCTTCAGTGCTGCAGTGCTCGGTACACAAACACACAGAACGTTAGTCCAGGGACACACAAACCATCACACAGCCACCCCTTTATTGATGGGGTCACAGAGATACCCCTTCATTTCTGGGGTCACAGACACACATCCCTTTGGTGCTGGGGTCACACAAACAGACACAGACACACACCTTCAGTGCTGGGGCCACACACAGAGCCCTTCAGTGCTGCATTTCAGGGGACATGTACACGTGTGCCAAACACACGTGCACACACCCCTTCAGTGCTGCAGTGTTGAGGAAGCAAGCACACACACCATTAGTGCAGGGGCACGCAAACATCACACAGCTTCCCCGTTATTGATGGGGCCATAGAGACACACATCTTTATTGCTGGGGTCACAGACACACATCCCTTTGGTGCTGAGGTCACACAAACAGACACAGACACACACCTTCAGTGCTGGGTCCACACACACAGCCATTCAGTGCTGCATTTCAGTGGACATGTACACGTGTGCTAAGCACGCGAGCACAAACCCCTTCAGTGCTGCAGTGTTGAGGAAACAAGCACACACCCCATTAGTGCAGGGACACGCAAACCATCACACAGCCACCCCGTTATTTATGGGGCCATAGAGACACAGCCCTTCAATGCTGGGGTCACAGACACACATCCCTTTGGTGCTGAGGTCACAGAAACAGACACAGACACACACCTTCAGTGCTGGAGCCACACACACAGCCCTTCAGTGCTGCATTTCAGGGGACATGTACACGTGTGCCAAACACACGTGCACACACCTCTTCAGTGCTGCAGTGTTGAGGAAGCAAGCACACACACAATTAGTGCAGGGACACGCAAACCATCACACAGCCACCCCTTTATTGAAGGGGTCACAGAGACACACCCCTTCATTGCTGGGGTCACAGACACACGTCCCTTTGGTGCTGAGGTCAAACAAACAGACACACACCTTCAGTGCTGGGGCCACAGACACAGCCCTTCAGTGCTGCATTTCAGGGGACATGTACACGTGTGCCAAACACACGTGCACACACCCCTTCAGTGCTACAGTGTTGAAGACACAAAAACACACCCCATTAATGCAGGGACACGCAAACCATCACACAGCAACCCCATTATTGATGGGGCCATAGAAATGCAACCCCTAAATTGCTGGGGTCACAGACACACAACCCTTTGGTGCTGAGGTCATGCAAACAGACACAGACACACACCTTCAATGCTGGGGCCACACACACAGCCCTTCAGTGCTGCATTTCAGGGAACATGTACACATGTGCCACACACACGTGCACACACCCCTTCAGTGCTGCAGTGTTGAGGAAACAAGCACACACCTCATTAGTGCAGGGACACGCAAACCATCACACAGCCACCCCGTTATTGATGGGGTCACAGACACACACATCTTCAGTGCTGGGGTCACAGACACACATCCCTTTGGTGCTGAGGTCACACAAACAGACACAGACACACACCTCAGTGCTGGGGCCACACACACAGCCCTTCAGTGCTGCATTTCAGGGGACATGTACACGTGTGCCAAACACACGTGCACACACCCCTTCAGTGTTGCAGTGTTGAGGAAACAAGCACACATCCCATTAGTGCAGGGACACGCCCAGCCATCACACAGCCACTCCGTTATTGATGGGGTCACAGACACACACATCTTCAGTGCTGGGGTCACAGGCACAAATTCCTTTGGTGCTGAGGTCACACAAACAGACAGAGACACACACCTTCAGTGCTAGAGCCACACACACAGCCCTTCAGTGCTGCATTTCAGGGGACATGTACACGTGTGCCAAACACAAGTGCACACACCCCTTCAGTGTTGCAGTGTTGTGGAAACAAGCACACACCCCATTAGTGCAGGGACACACAAACATCACACAGCTTCCCCGTTATTGATGGGGCCATAGAGACACACATCTTTATTGCTGGGGTCACAGACACACATCCCTTTGGTGCTGAGGTCACACAAACAGACACAGACACACACCTTCAGTGCTGGGTCCACACACACAGCCCTTCAGTGCTGCATTTCAGTGGACATGTACACGTGTGCTAAGCACGCGAGCACAAACCCCTTCAGTGCTGCAGTGTTGAGGAAACAAGCACACACCCCATTAGTGCAGGGACACGCAAACCATCACACAGCCACCCCGTTATTTATGGGGCCATAGAGACACAGCCCTTCAATGCTGGGGTCACAGACACACATCCCTTTGGTGCTGAGGTCACAGAAACAGACACAGACACACACCTTCAGTGCTGGAGCCACACACACAGCCCTTCAGTGCTGCATTTCAGGGGACATGTACACGTGTGCCAAACACACGTGCACACACCCCTTCAGTGTTGCAGTCATGAGGAAACAAGCACACACCCCATTAGTGCAGGGACACGCAAACCATCACACAGCCTCCCCGTTATTGATGGGGCCATAGAGACACACATCTTTATTGCTGGGGTCACAGACACACATCCCTTTGGTGCTGAGGTCACACAAATAGACACAGACACACACCTTCAGTGCTGGGGCCACACACACAGCCCTTCAGTGCTGCATTTCATGGGACATGTACACTTGTGCCAAACACACGTGCACACACCCCTTCAGTGCTGCAGTGTTGAGGACACAAACACCCACCCCATTAGTGCAGGGACACACAAAACATCACACAACCACCCCTTTATTGATGGGGCCATAGAGACACACCCCTTCATTGCTGGAGTCACAGACACACATCCCTTTGGTGCTGAGGTCACACAAACAGACACAGACATACACCTTCAGTGCTGGGGCCACACACACAGCCCTTCAGTGCTGCATTTCAGGGGACATTTACACGTGTGCCAAACACACGTGCACACACCCCTTCAGTGCTGCAGTGTTGAGGACACAAGCACACACCCCATTCGTGCAGGGACACGCAAACCATCACACATCCACCCTTTTATTGATGGGGTCACATAGACATCCCTTCATTTCTGGAGTCACAGACACACATCCCTTTGGTGCTGGGGTCACACAAACAGACACAGACACACACCTTCAGTGATGGCGCCACACACACAGCCCTTCAGTGCTTCATTTCTGGAGAAATGTACATGTGTGCCAAACATACGTGCACACACCCCTTCAGTGCTGCAGTGTTGAGGACACAAACTCACACCCCATTAGTGCAGGGACACACAAACCATCACACAGCCTCCCCGTTATTGATGGGGCCATAGAGACACAGCCCTTCTTTGCTGGGGTCACACACACACATCCCTTTGGTGCTGAGATCACACAAACAGACACAGACACACACCTTCAGTGCTGGAGCCACACACACAGCCCTTCAGTGCTGCATTTCAGGGGAAATGTACACGTGTGCACACTCCCCTTCAGTGTTGCAGTGTTGAGGAAACAAGCACACACCCCATTAGTGCAGGGACACGCAAACCATCACACAGCCTCCCCGTTATTGATGGGGCCATAGAGACACATATCTTTATTGCTGGGGTCACAGACACACATCCCTTTGGTTCTGAGGTCACACAAACAGACACAGACACACACCTTCAGTGCTGGGGCCACATACACAGCCCTGCAGTGCGGCATTTCAGGGGACATGTACAAATGTGCCAAACACACGTGCACACACCCCTTCAGTGCTTCAGTGTTGAGGACACAAACACACACCCCATTAGTGCAGGGACACACAAACCATCACACATCCACCCCTTTATTGATGGGGTCACAGAGACACACCTACATTTCTGGGATCACATACACACATCCCTTTGGTGCTGAGGTCACACAAACAGACACAGACACTCACTTTCAGTGCTGGGGCCACACACACAGCCCTTCAGTGCTGCATTTCTGGAGACATGTACACGTGTGCCAACCACGCGAGCACAAACCCCTTCAGTGCTGCAGTGTTGAGGAAACAAGCACACACCCCATTAGTGCAGGGACACGCAAACCATCACACAGCCACCCCGTTATTGATGGGGCCGTAGAGACACACATCTTTATTGCTGGGGTCACAGACACACATCCCTTTGGTGCTGAGGTCACACAAACAGACACAGACACACACCTTCAGTGCTGGGGCCACACACACAGCCCTTCAGTGCTGCATTTCTGGGGACATGTACACTTGTGCCAAACACACGTGCACACACCCCTTCAGTGCCGCAGTGTTGAGGACACAAACACCCACCCCATTAGTGCAGGGACACACAAACCATCACACAACCACCCCTTTATTGATGGGGCCATAGAGACACACCACTTCATTGCTGGAGTCACAGACACACATCCCTTTGGTGCTGAGTTCACACAAACAGACACACACCTTCAGTGATGGAGCCACACACACAGCCCTTCAGTGCTGCATCTCTGGAGAAATGTATATGTGTGCCAAACACACGTGCACACTCCCCTTCAGTGTTGCAGTGTTGAGGAAACAAGCACACACCCCATTAGTGCAGGGACACGCAAACCATCACACGTCCACCCCTTTATTGATGGGGCCATAGAGACACAGCCCTTCATTGCTGGGGTCACAGACACACATCCCTTTGGTGCTGAGGTCACACAAACAGACACAGACACACACCTTCAGTGCTGGAGCCACACACACAGCCCTTCAGTGCTGCATTTCAGGGGAAATGTACACGTGTGCCAAACACACGTGCACACTCCCCTTCAGTGTTGCAGTGTTGAGGAAACAAGCACACACCCCATTAGTGCAGGGACACGCAAACCATCACACAGCCTCCCAGTTATTGATGGGGCCATAGAGACACATATCTTTATTGCCGGGGTCACAGACACACATCCCTTTGGTGCTGAGGTCACACAAACAGACACAGACACACACCTTCAGTGCTGGGGCCACACACACAGCCCTTCAGTGCTGCATTTAAGGGGACATGTACACATGTGCCAAACACACGTGCACACACTCCTGCAGTGCTGCAGTGTTGAGGACACAAACACACACCCCATTAGTGCAGGGACACACAAACCATCACACATCCACCCCTTTATTGATGGGGTCACAGAGACACCCCTTCATTTCTGCGATCACATACACACATCCCTTTGGTGCTGAGGTCACACAAACAGACACAGACACACACTTTCAGTGCTGGGGCCACACACACAGCCCTTCAGTGCTGCATTTCTGGAGACATGTACATGTGTGCCAAACACATGTGCACACACCCCTTCTGTGCTGCAGTGTTGAGGACACAAACACACACCCCATTAGTGCAGGGACACACAAACCATCACACAACCACCCCTTTATTGATGGGGCCATAGAGACACACCCCTTCATTGCTGGGGTCACAGACACACATCCCTTTGGTGCTGAGGTCACACAAACAGACACAGACACACACCTTCAGTGCTGGGGCCACACACACAGCCCTTCAGTGCTGCATTTCAGGGGACATGTACACGTGTGCCAAACACACGTGCACACACCCCTTCTGTGCTGCAGTGTTGAGGAAACAAGCACACACCCCATTAGTGTAGGGACACGCAAACCATCACACATCCACCCCTTTATTGATGGGGTCACAGAAACACCCCTTCATTTCTGGGGTCACAGACACACATCCCTTTGGTGCTGAGGTCACACAAACAGACACAGACACACACCTTCAGTGCTGGAGCCACACACACAGTCCTTCAGTGCTGCATTTCAGGGGACGTGTACACCTGTGCCAAACACACGTGCACACACCCCTACAGTGCTGCAGTGTTGAGGACACAAGCACATACCCCATTAGTGCAGGGACACGCAAACCATCACACTGCCACCCCTTTATTGATGGGGCCATAGAGACACAACCCCTTCATTGCTGGGGTCACAGACCACATCCCTTTGGTGCTGAGGTCACACAAACAGACACACACCTACAGTGTTGGGGCCACCCACACAGCCCTTCAGTGCTGCATTTCAGGGGACATGTACACGTGTGCCAAAAACAAGTGCACACACCCCTTCAGTGCTGCAGTGTTGAGGACACAAGCACACACCACATTAGTGCAGGGACACACAAACCATCACACAGCCACCCCTTTATTGATGGGGCCATAGAGACACACATCTTTATTGCTGGGGTCACAGACACACATCCCTTTGGTGCTGAGGTCACACAAACAGACACAGACACACACCTTCAGTGCTGGGGCCACACACACAGCCCTTCAGTGCTGCATTTCAGGGGACATGTACACATGTGCCAAACACACGTGCACACACCCCTTCAGTGCTGCAGTGTTGAGGACATAAACACACACCCCATTAGTGCAGGGACACACAAACCAACACACATCCACCTCTTTATTGATGGGGTCACAGAGACACCCCTTCATTTCTGGGATCACAGACACACATCCCTTTGGTGCTGAGGTCACACAAACAGACACAGACACACACCTTCAGTGCTGGGGCCACACACACAGCCCTTCAGTGCTGCATTTCTGGAGACATGTACATGTGCCAAACACACGTGCACACACCCCTTCAGTGCTGCAGTGTTGAGGACACAAACACACACCCCATTAGTGCAGGGACACACAAACCATCACACAGCCACCCCTTTATTGGTGGGGTCACAGGCACACATCCCTTTATTGGTGGGGTCACAGACACACATCCCTTTATTGGTGGGGTCACAGACACACATCCTTTTAGTGCTAGGGTCACAGACACACTTCCCTTTAGATCTGGGGTCACACAAACCTTCAATGCTGTGCCTACACACACAGTCACATGCACGCACACCTACCTACTTGCTGAATCCCAATAAGTCTTCTCAGTTGATAATTGCCGGACGTATGATAGTTACTCCACAGATCTCAGAACAGCCTTGAGGAAGGTCAGGAAGAAAGAAAACAATGCAGCTAATAATCATCTGGAAATATCATGGGGATGAGGACACAGTCCATACAGCACACACTGCAGATCTCTTCCTGATCCTACTCTGCTGTTTGTGCTGTGACACAATGCTGTGCAGCCAGTCCTCCTCCCTTTCCGGTGTAACCCGATCCCCAGCGTTCAGTGATGAGCTACTTACCTGGACTGATCCTCTTCAAGCTGTGACACAAGATGGCTCAGGAATAGAACTTTGTACATTCTGTAGCTGTTATGATGTCATGTGAGGTCTATGATGTCATGTTCTCGGTGCTGTCATGTGCTTTGTGATGTCATCATAACGGACACTGCTGTTTTATGTATCAAGTTTACACTTCAGGAAGTAAATTACTAAACAAAAAAGTCACAGACAGCCAATATCCCACAGCCCCATGTTATAATTCATGACAGCTATTTAAATGAACCTTTATTTTAATCCATATAATCTACTGCTATATGAAAAAAAACCTCGAGACCTGAACTGGAATTTAAATTGTCGTGCATACAGCATGTAAGAGCATGTTCACACATGGCCACTAACCAGAAAAAAAACTAAGACAGAAATACAATACACAAACACCCTGCAGTAAATAAATAAATCGCAATAGTGCATGAAAATAATAAAGCGTACTTGGTTAACAGAATTTTGATCTAAATAATGCGAAAGCCATCCCGCCTCGTCACGGCGACCCTTATGGGACAGTCCTAACTCTAATATTTAAAACTTTACCGTTATTTGTGTATTGTGTTTCTGTCTTTGTCTTCTACTGCTATGTGAGTTAAAGGAAAACACTGGACTAAAATCACTGACTGCGGTGGAATCCCCAATAAAATGTACATTTTATTTCCTTAAATAACATTTTCCTATACACACCTTACCTAATAATCGTGACATTTTGTGGAGCGTGCCAAATATTACCCTCCATTTAAAGTCTGCCAGCTGTGTTTTGTTGAACCTATTCACACTTGGTCGCAGACCAATACCACACTACAAGGCCAGTGCCTAAAACCGTGGTCATCAGACGTGATCCCATATCACTGCCGTAAAAATCCTGAAATTTTTGGGAGTTGTCAAATATTATACTCCATTTAACCCCTTTAAAGCATGGGGCGTAATAGCCTAGTGCGTACTATCACCCTCACTGAACCGGGCACATATCAGCTGATTTATACAGCTGACATGTGCCCCCAACAGCCGCGGGTGGAATTGCGATCCACCCGCGGCTGTTAACATGTTAAATGCCGCTGTCAATCTCTGACAGCGGCATTTAACAGCGCCACGTCGGAAGCGCGTAACTTACCCCGCCCATCGGTGACCCGGTCACGTAATCGCGGGTCACTGATGGGTGGGCATGACAACCCCAGTGATTGTCATGTACTGACTCTATGAGCGCCACCTAGTGGTCGGCGCTCATAGCACAGGAGCATTTCTGCTACATAGAGCTGATCTGCTCATCCCCTGTATGTAGCAGAGGTGATTGGACAGTTGCTGCTTCTAGCCTCCTAATGAGACTATAGAAGCAAGCAAAAAGTGTAAAAAAAAAAGTGTTTTTAAAAATATAAAAAAATTTAAAAATATATAAAAGTTTAAATCACCCCCCTTTCGACCCATTCAAAATAAACTTCTAAACATACCACCCAGATACACATATTTGGTATTGCCGTCTTCAGAATCGCCCGATCTATCAATATAAATGGCGCCATTTTATTTTTTTAATTATGGCACTTTGCAAAGCACTTATTAGTTTCTTTGGCGTCATATCCATAAAATGATGATATTAAAGTGGCCTCCAGACCCTGCTTTTCCCCAGTGCAGGAGCGTTGCTGGGGTCCTAAGAGATCAGGGACCCCAGCCCCAAAGTACATGTTTCCCCATATAACCTCCCTGCCACTTAAAAGAGGATTTATACATATATAATTACAGTATACCACTGTTACTAATCTAAAATACACTATACAAAGACCAATATTCCCAAAATTACTACTATACAAGGCCAAAATGATCCTGCTACACAATGTCCTCTACCATCACCACCACACAGCGAGTCCATATATGAAAGAAAACCCCGCAGGGTAAAAGACCATCAAAGGAGTCCAGGGAGTATAAAATCTATCATATCTATTCAGCAATAGAAAAATAGGATGATGGGGGAAGGGACACAACACATATGTGATTGTTAGACATGTAAGCAAAAAAAGCAAGGCACGCAAGGAAGGGGCCATTCCAGGTATAATGGCTGTCTATAGTATCATCATGGGTATACTAAAATATCCCAAAATAGACACCGCATATATTCCACTGGGGGCAACAGTCATCATATGCAGGTGCATCTCACTAAATTAGAATATCATCAAAAAGATTATTTATTTGAGTTCTTCAATACAAAAAGAGAAACTCATATATTATATAGAGTCATTACAGACCGAGAGATCTATTTCAAGTGTTTATTTCTGTTAATGTTGACGATTATGGCTTACAGCCAATGAAAACACTAAAGTCATTATCTCATTAAATTAGAATAATTAACAAAAAACACCTGCAACGGCTTCCTAAGTGTTTAAAAATGTCCCATAGTCTGTTTCAGTAGGCTCCACAATCATGGGGAAGACTGCTGACTTGACAAATGCCAAGAAGGCAGTCATTGACACCATCCACAAGGTCCCAGAGTTCCAATTTTCCTTTGGAAATCAAGGTCCCAGAGTCTGGAGGAAGAGTGAAAAGGCCACAATCCAAGCTGCTGGAGGTCTAGTGTGAAGTCTCCACAATCAGTGATGGTTTGGGGAGCCATGTCATCTGCTGGTGTAGGTCCACTGTGTTTTATCAACACCAAAGTCAGCGCAGCCGTCTACCAGGACATTTTACAGCACTTCATGCTTCCGTCTGCCGACAAGCTCTTTGGAGATGGAAATTTCATTCTCCAGCAGGACTTGGCTCCTGTCCACACTGCCAAAAGTACCAATACCTGGTTTAAAAACAACAGTATCACTGTGCTTGATTGGTCAGCAAACTCACATGACCTTAACCCCATAGAGAATCTATTATAGAGAATCTATGGGGTATTGTCAAGAGGAAGATAAGAGACACCAAACCCAACAAAGCAGACGAGCTGAAGGCTGCTATCAAAGCAACCTGGGCTTCCATAACACCTCAGCAGTGCCACAGGCTGATCGCCTCCATGCCACATTGACGCATTGATGCAGTAATTGATGCAAAAGGAGCCCTGACCAAGTATTGAGGGCATTTACTGAACATACATTTCAGTAGGCCAACATTTCAGATTTTAAAAACATTTTTCAAGCTGATGTTATAAAGTATTTTAATTTACTGAGATAATGACTTTTGTGATTTCATTGGCTGTAAGCCATAATCAGTGGCGTACCGCCAATGGTGGCAGGCCACACCACTGCTATGGGGCCCGTGAGCCTCGGGGGAGCGAGGAGGATAGGTGAGTATTGGGGGGGTGGGAGGTTGCGGCGACGGAGGAGCGGGCACACGCAGTAGCGGCTGCTGTAGCTACCACGTGTGCCCGCTGCTAAAGGGGCATGAATATTCCCTCTTCTCCACTTCCATGGGCGTGGAGAAGAGGGAATATTCATTCTCTTTAGTAGCAGGCACGGAGGAGCGCTGAGTCGTGGCTCCTGCTTACAGTGCCCGCTACTAAAGAGAATGCATATTCACGCTTGTCAATGCTCATAGTCCCGGCGTGGAGAGGAGTGAATATGCCGGCAGCAGCAGCAGCTCACCTCGACAACTGAGAGCGCGCGCTGCTCAGATACCAACATGAGCTGCTGGCAGACAGAACACAGCAGCTCTGGGGCAGAGGTGAGGAAGGAAGGTGAGTATAAGTGTTTATTTTTTGTGTGTGCAGTGATGGGGCCACACATACCAGGATTGGGGGGTGAGGAGGCTATACATACCAGGATTGGGGGATGAGGAGGCCACACATACCAGGATCGGGGGATGAGGGGGCCACGCATACCAGGATTGGGGGATGAGGGTTGCCATATGTACCAGGATTGGGGGATGAGGGGTGCCATACATACCAGGATTGGTGATGAGGGAACCATACATACCAGAATGGTGAAATTTTCCAGTAGCTGCTGCATTTCCTACCCTAGGCTTATACTCAACTCAATACGTTTTCCCAGTTTTTTTGTGGTAAAATTAGGGGCCTCGGCTTATACTCGGGTCGTCATATTTAAAACATATGGTATTTTAAAATCAGTGAGTACGTGGTGCCCATAATACTGCAGGACTGTGTAATGCATTATACTATATGGGGGCTGCATTTTACCCTTTGGGGTGTGAAATATTCTGTATGGAGGACTATGGGGAGTGCATTATATTCTATCGAGGACCATGGGAAGTTCATTATACTATATGGAAGATTACGGGGGGTGCATTATATAGTTATATGAAAAAGTTTGGGCACCCCTATTAATCTTAAGCTTAATGTTTTATAAAAATTGGTGTTTTTGCAACAGCTATTTCAGTTTGATATATGTAATAACTGTTGGACACAGTAATGTTTCTGCCTTGAAATGAGGTTTATTGTACTAACAGAAAATGTGCATTCTGCATTCAAACAAAATTTGACAGGTGCATAAGTATGGGCACCTCACCATATAACTGTACATCACCTTCTTGTGGGTGGTTTTGCCAGCCCCTAATAACTCAATGTTAGAACATAGAAGAAATATATGTATAACCATTTGTCCATGAATCTACCACTTGGGTACTTCACACCACCATGGAAGCGGTAAGTGGTTCCCTACAGAAAACACTCATCATATAGAAAATGTACTCATGAACCAAGATGCTTAAAATACTTATAGATCGTAAGCTCTTGCGAGCAGGATCGTCATTGTCTTTGCTTTAATTATTGTATTATCTTTAGCTATGTTACTTATGACTGTTGTATATGAACCTGTGAATTGTAAAACGCTGCGGAATATGTTGGCGTTATATAAATAAAGATTATTCTTATTATACTGTGGGTTTGTGGCGCCATCTTTTGGTTTCCCACTGTCTTTCTTATTTAATAATATAATAATAAAGCATTATTATATTTCATGCATCTTGGTTCATGAGTACATTTTCTATATGATGAGTGTTTTCTGTAGGGAACCACTTACCGCTTCCATGGTGGTGTGAAGTACCCAAGTGGTAGATTCATAGACAAATGGTTATACATACAGTACAGACCAAAAGTTTGGACACACCTTCTCATTTAAAGATTTTTCTGTATTTTCTTGATTATGAAAATTGTACATTCACACTGAAGGCATCAAAACTATGAATTAACACATGTGGAATTATATACTTAACAAAAAAGTGTGAAACAACTGAAAATATGTCTTATATTCTAGGTTCTTCAAAGTAGCCACCTTTTGCTTTGATGACTGCTTTGCACACTCTTGGCATTCTCTTGATGAGCTTCAAGAGGTAATTCCACATGTGTTAATTCATAGTTTTGATGCCTTCAGTGTGAATGTACAATTTTCATAGTCATGAAAATACAGAAAAATCTTTAAATGAGAATGTGTGTCCAAACTTTTGGTCTGTACTGTATATTATATAGAGTCATTACACACAGAGGAATCTATTATATAGAGTCATTACACAGAGGGATCTATTATATAGAGTCATTACACACAGAGTGATCTATTTCAAGTGTTTATTTCTGTTAATGTTGATGATTATGGCTTACAGCCAATGAAAACACAAAAGTCATTATCTCATTAAATTAGAATACTTTATAACAACAGCTTGAAAAATTATTTTAAAATCCGAACTGTTGTCCTACTGAAATGTATGTTCAGTAAATGCACTCAATACTTGTTCGGGCTCCTTTTGCATCAATTACTGCATCAATGCGGCAATGTGGCATGGAGGGATCAGCCTGTGGCACTGCTGAGGTGTTATGGTAGCCCAGGTGGCTTTGATAGCAGCCTTCAGCTCGTCTGTATTGTGGGGTCTGGGGTCTCATCTTCCTCTTGACAATACCCCATAGATTCTCTATAATAGATTCTCTATGGGGTTAAGGTCAGGCGAGTTGCTGCCGATCAAGCACAGTGATACTGTTGTCTGTAAACCTGGTATTATTACTTTTGGCAGTGTGGACAGGGGCCATGTCCTGCTGGAGAATGACATTTCCATCTCCAAAAAGCTTGTCATCAGAGGGAAGCATGAAGTGTCTAAAATTTCCTGGTAGACGGCTGAGCTGACTTTGGTTTTGATAAAACACAGTGGACCTACACCAGCAGATGACATGGCTCCCCAAACCATCACTGATTGTGGAAACTTCACACTAGACCTCCAGCAGCTTGGATTGTGGCCTCTCCACTCTTCCTCCAGACTCTGGGACCTTGATTTCCAAAGGAAAATTGTGGAGTGTGTAAGTGACTGCCTTCTGGACATCTGTCAAGTCAGCAGTCTTCCCCATGATTGTGGAGCTTACTGAAACAGACTAAGGGACCTTTTTAAATGCTTAGGAGCCTTTGCAGGTGTTTTTTGTTAATTATTTTAATTTTCTCAGATAATGACTTTTGTGTTTTCATTGGCTGTAAGCCATATTCATCAACATTATCAGAAACACTTGCAATAAATCACTCTGTGTGTAATGACTCTATAAGATATATGAGTTTCACTTTTTGTTTTGAAGAACTGAAATAAATTAACTTTTTGATGATATTCTGTGTGAATAATGTCCTCTGTATCTGTGTGAGTAAAGTCCTCTGTATCTGTGTGAATAAAGTCCTCTGTATCTGTGTGAATAATGTCGTATGTATCTGTGTGAGTAAAGTCCTCTGTATCTGTGTGAATAAAGTCCTCTGTATCTGTGTGAATAAAGTCCTCTGTATCTGTGTGAGTAAAGTCCTGTGTATCTGTGTGAATAAAGTCCTCTGTATCTGTGTGAATAAAGTCCTCTGTATCTGTGTGAGTAAAGTCCTCTGTATCTGTGTGAGTAAAGTCCTCTGTATCTGTGTGAATAAAGTCCTCTTTATCTGTGTGAATAAAGTCCTCTTTATCTGTGTGAATAAAGTCCTCTGTATCTGCGTGAATAAAGTCCTCTGTATCTGCGTGAATAAAGTCCCTGTCTCTGTGTGAATAAAGTCCTCTGTGTCTATGTGAATAAAGTCCTCTGTGTCTGTGTGAATAAAGTCCTCTGTATCTGTGTGAATAAAGTCCGCTGTGTCTGTGTGAATAAAGTCCTCTGTGTCTGCGTGAATAAAGTCCTCTGTATCTGCGTGAATAAAGTCCTCTGTATCTGCGTGAATAAAGTCCTCTGTATCTGCGTGAATAAAGTCCTCTGTATCTGCGTGTATAAAGTCCTTTGTATCTGTGTGAATAAAGTCCTCTGTATCTGTGTGAAGAAAGTCCTCTGTATCTGTGTGAAGAAAGTCCTCTGTATCTGTGTGAAGAAAGTCCTCTGTATGTGTGAATAAAGTCCTCTGTGTCTGTGTGAATAAAGTCCTCTGTATCTGTGTGAATAAAGTCCTCTGTATCTGTGTGAATAAAGTCCTCTGTATCTGTGTGAATAAAGTCCTATGTATCTTTGTGAATAAAGTCCTCTGTATCTGTGTGAATAAAGTCCTCTGTATCTGTGTGAATAAAGTCCTCTGTGTCTGTGTGAATAAAGTCCTCTGTATCTGTGTGAATAAAGTCCTCTGTATCTGTGTGAATAAAGTCCTTTGTATCTGTGTGTATAAAGTCATCTGTGTCTGTGTGAATAAAGTCATTTGTGTCTGTGTGAATAAAGTCCTCTGTATCTGTGTGAATAAAGTCCTCTGTATCTGTGTGAATAAAGTCCTCTGTATCTGTGTGAATAAAGTCCTCTGTGTCTGTGTGAATAAAGTCCTCTGTGTCTGTGTGAATAAAGTCCTCTGTGTCTGTGTGAATAAAGTCCTCTGTATCTGTGTGAATAAAGTCCTCTGTATCTGTGTGTATAAAGTCATCTGTGTCTGTGTGAATAAAGTCCTCTGTATCTGTGTGAATAAAGTCCTCTGTATCTGTGTGAATAAAGTCCTCTGTGTCTGTGTGAATAAAGTCCTCTGTGTCTGTGTGAATAAAGTCCTCTGTATCTGTGTGAATAAAGTCCTCTGTATCTGTGTGTATAAAGTCATCTGTGTCTGTGTGAATAAAGTCCTCTGTATCTGTGTGAATAAAGTCCTCTGTATCTGTGTGAATAAAGTCCTCTGTATCTGTGTGAATAAAGTCCTCTGTGTCTGTGTGAAGTCCTCTGTGTCTGTGTGAATAAAGTCCTCTGTATCTGTGTGAATAAAGTCCTCTGTATCTGTGTGAATAAAGTCCTCTGTGTCTGTGTGAATAAAGTCCTCTGTGTCTGTGTGAATAAAGTCCTCTGTATCTGTATCTGTGTGAATAAAGTCCTCTGTGTCTGTGTGAATAAAGTCCTCTGTGTCTGTGTGAATAAAGTCCTCTGTGTCTGTGTGAATAAAGTCCGCTGTGTCTGTGTGAATAAAGTCCTTTGTATCTGTGTGTATAAAGTCATCTGTGTCTGTGTGAATAAAGTCATTTGTGTCTGTGTGAATAAAGTCCTCTGTATCTGTGTGAATAAAGTCCTCTGTATCTGTGTGAATAAAGTCCGCTGTGTCTGTGTGAATAAAGTCCTCTGTGTCTGCGTGAATAAAGTCCTCTGTATCTGCGTGAATAAAGTCCTCTGTATCTGCGTGAATAAAGTCCTCTGTATCTGCGTGAATAAAGTCCTCTGTATCTGCGTGTATAAAGTCCTTTGTATCTGTGTGAATAAAGTCCTCTGTATCTGTGTGAAGAAAGTCCTCTGTATCTGTGTGAAGAAAGTCCTCTGTATCTGTGTGAAGAAAGTCCTCTGTATGTGTGAATAAAGTCCTCTGTGTCTGTGTGAATAAAGTCCTCTGTATCTGTGTGAATAAAGTCCTCTGTATCTGTGTGAATAAAGTCCTCTGTATCTGTGTGAATAAAGTCCTATGTATCTTTGTGAATAAAGTCCTCTGTATCTGTGTGAATAAAGTCCTCTGTATCTGTGTGAATAAAGTCCTCTGTGTCTGTGTGAATAAAGTCCTCTGTATCTGTGTGAATAAAGTCCTCTGTATCTGTGTGAATAAAGTCCTTTGTATCTGTGTGTATAAAGTCATCTGTGTCTGTGTGAATAAAGTCATTTGTGTCTGTGTGAATAAAGTCCTCTGTATCTGTGTGAATAAAGTCCGCTGTGTCTGTGTGAATAAAGTCCTCTGTGTCTGCGTGAATAAAGTCCTCTGTATCTGCGTGAATAAAGTCCTCTGTATCTGCGTGAATAAAGTCCTCTGTATCTGCGTGAATAAAGTCCTCTGTATCTGCGTGTATAAAGTCCTTTGTATCTGTGTGAATAAAGTCCTCTGTATCTGTGTGAAGAAAGTCCTCTGTATCTGTGTGAAGAAAGTCCTCTGTATCTGTGTGAAGAAAGTCCTCTGTATGTGTGAATAAAGTCCTCTGTGTCTGTGTGAATAAAGTCCTCTGTATCTGTGTGAATAAAGTCCTCTGTATCTGTGTGAATAAAGTCCTCTGTATCTGTGTGAATAAAGTCCTATGTATCTTTGTGAATAAAGTCCTCTGTATCTGTGTGAATAAAGTCCTCTGTATCTGTGTGAATAAAGTCCTCTGTGTCTGTGTGAATAAAGTCCTCTGTATCTGTGTGAATAAAGTCCTCTGTATCTGTGTGAATAAAGTCCTTTGTATCTGTGTGTATAAAGTCATCTGTGTCTGTGTGAATAAAGTCATTTGTGTCTGTGTGAATAAAGTCCTCTGTATCTGTGTGAATAAAGTCCTCTGTATCTGTGTGAATAAAGTCCTCTGTATCTGTGTGAATAAAGTCCTCTGTGTCTGTGTGAATAAAGTCCTCTGTGTCTGTGTGAATAAAGTCCTCTGTGTCTGTGTGAATAAAGTCCTCTGTATCTGTGTGAATAAAGTCCTCTGTATCTGTGTGTATAAAGTCATCTGTGTCTGTGTGAATAAAGTCCTCTGTATCTGTGTGAATAAAGTCCTCTGTATCTGTGTGAATAAAGTCCTCTGTGTCTGTGTGAATAAAGTCCTCTGTGTCTGTGTGAATAAAGTCCTCTGTATCTGTGTGAATAAAGTCCTCTGTATCTGTGTGAATAAAGTCCTCTGTATCTGTGTGTATAAAGTCATCTGTGTCTGTGTGAATAAAGTCCTCTGTATCTGTGTGAATAAAGTCCTCTGTATCTGTGTGAATAAAGTCCTCTGTATCTGTGTGAATAAAGTCCTCTGTGTCTGTGTGAAGTCCTCTGTGTCTGTGTGAATAAAGTCCTCTGTATCTGTGTGAATAAAGTCCTCTGTATCTGTGTGAATAAAGTCCTCTGTGTCTGTGTGAATAAAGTCCTCTGTGTCTGTGTGAATAAAGTCCTCTGTGTCTGTGTGAATAAAGTCCTCTGTATCTGTATCTGTGTGAATAAAGTCCTCTGTGTCTGTGTGAATAAAGTCCTCTGTGTCTGTGTGAATAAAGTCCTCTGTGTCTGTGTGAATAAAGTCCGCTGTGTCTGTGTGAATAAAGTCCTTTGTATCTGTGTGTATAAAGTCATCTGTGTCTGTGTGAATAAAGTCATTTGTGTCTGTGTGAATAAAGTCCTCTGTATCTGTGTGAATAAAGTCCTCTGTATCTGTGTGAATAAAGTCCGCTGTGTCTGTGTGAATAAAGTCCTCTGTGTCTGCGTGAATAAAGTCCTCTGTATCTGCGTGAATAAAGTCCTCTGTATCTGCGTGAATAAAGTCCTCTGTATCTGCGTGAATAAAGTCCTCTGTATCTGCGTGTATAAAGTCCTTTGTATCTGTGTGAATAAAGTCCTCTGTATCTGTGTGAAGAAAGTCCTCTGTATCTGTGTGAAGAAAGTCCTCTGTATCTGTGTCAAGAAAGTCCTCTGTATGTGTGAATAAAGTCCTCTGTGTCTGTGTGAATAAAGTCCTCTGTATCTGTGTGAATAAAGTCCTCTGTATCTGTGTGAATAAAGTCCTCTGTATCTGTGTGAATAAAGTCCTATGTATCTTTGTGAATAAAGTCCTCTGTATCTGTGTGAATAAAGTCCTATGTATCTTTGTGAATAAAGTCCTCTGTATCTGTGTGAATAAAGTCCTCTGTATCTGTGTGAATAAAGTCCTCTGTGTCTGTGTGAATAAAGTCCTCTGTATCTGTGTGAATAAAGTCCTCTGTATCTGTGTGAATAAAGTCCTTTGTATCTGTGTGTATAAAGTCATCTGTGTCTGTGTGAATAAAGTCATTTGTGTCTGTGTGAATAAAGTCCTCTGTATCTGTGTGAATAAAGTCCTCTGTATCTGTGTGAATAAAGTCCTCTGTATCTGTGTGAATAAAGTCCTCTGTGTCTGTGTGAATAAAGTCCTCTGTGTCTGTGTGAATAAAGTCCTCTGTGTCTGTGTGAATAAAGTCCTCTGTATCTGTGTGAATAAAGTCCTCTGTGTCTGTGTGAATAAAGTCCTCTGTATCTGTGTGAATAAAGTCCTCTGTATCTGTGTGAATAAAGTCCTCTGTGTCTGTGTGAATAAAGTCCTCTGTGTCTGTGTGAATAAAGTCCTCTGTATCTGTGTGAATAAAGTCCTCTGTATCTGTGTGAATAAAGTCCTCTGTATCTGTGTGTATAAAGTCATCTGTGTCTGTGTGAATAAAGTCCTCTGTATCTGTGTGAATAAAGTCCTCTGTATCTGTGTGAATAAAGTCCTCTGTATCTGTGTGAATAAAGTCCTCTGTGTCTGTGTGAAGTCCTCTGTGTCTGTGTGAATAAAGTCCTCTGTATCTGTGTGAATAAAGTCCTCTGTATCTGTGTGAATAAAGTCCTCTGTGTCTGTGTGAATAAAGTCCTCTGTGTCTGTGTGAATAAAGTCCTCTGTGTCTGTGTGAACAAAGTCCTCTGTATCTGTGTGAATAAAGTCCTCTGTGTCTGTGTGAATAAAGTCCTCTGTGTCTGTGTGAATAAAGTCCTCTGTGTCTGTGTGAATAAAGTCCTCTGTATCTGTGTGAATAAAGTCCTCTGTATCTTTGTGAATAAAGTCCTCTGTATCTGTGTGAATAAAGTCCTCTGTATCTGTGTGAATAAAGTCCTCTGTGTCTGTGTGAATAAAGTCCTCTGTGTCTGCGTGAATAAAGTCCTCTGTATCTGTATCTGTGTGAATAAAGTCCTCTGTGTCTGTGTGAATAAAGTCCTCTGTGTCTGTGTGAATAAAGTCCTCTGTATCTGTGTGAATAAAGTCCTCTGTATCTTTGTGAATAAAGTCCTCTGTATCTGTGTGAATAAAGTCCTCTGTATCTGTGTGAATAAAGTCCTCTGTGTCTGTGTGAATAAAGTCCTCTGTGTCTGTGTGAATAAAGTCCTCTGTATCTGTATCTGTGTGAATAAAGTCCTCTGTGTCTGTGTGAATAAAGTCCTCTGTGTCTGTGTGAATAAAGTCCTCTGTGTCTGTGTGAATAAAGTCCTCTGTATCTGTGTGAATAAAGTCCTCTGTATCTTTGTGAATAAAGTCCTCTGTATCTGTGTGAATAAAGTCCTCTGTATCTGTGTGAATAAAGTCCTCTGTATCTGTGTGAATAAAGTCCTCTGTATCTGTGTGAATAAAGTCCTCTGTATCTGTGTGAATAAAGTCCTCTGTATCTGTGTGAATGCAGTCAGACATTGTCAGTACTTTCCCTGGAGTGCTGCTCCCATTACTTGTTCTCTTTATCAGTGTTTAGATGGTTGCATGTACAAGTCCTTCAGCCACAACTACAGGATTGTGCTGCTCTTCCTCCTTCCATGTCACATCCTTCTAGAAGCAGATATGTCAGGTAAGGTCGGAGTCCGACTGCCGTATAACACATAAAACATCGCACAGCACTCGGCCCAGTGTTATTCTATGGGGCAGCTCAGATCACCCTTTTTTTCTCGTATTCGGCGTGCAAGCAAAATCGCAGCATGTTGTGATTGTACGCGTATATCGTGCGAGACTCGCCAATGCAAGCCTATGGGTGTGAAGAAGACATCGGTCGCCACACGGACCATCCGTATGCCGTCAAATTTTCATGGTTACATTATCATTCTGTAGCACAGAACACTGTAAATGGTCCTGTAAATGATTGGAGAATAACGGTTGCAGAGAAAATAAACGCGTTGCATACGGATGTCATACGGATACACGGGCGAGAAAATATCGCATCATCGCATTACACACGGAGAACTCGTGCGACTCTCATCAGTGAGAATCGGAATGATTTTGTCTACTGGTAGTGTGACTCTGGCCTGAAGCTTCTGTTCTGCTCCTATAGTCTCAGAGATTAACAAGAACACATCCTTCTCAATAAGACTTTATACACACAACACTTGTGTTATTGCGGAAATTTATACCTCAAACTGTGTTTTCCTTTGAACCTTATGTCTATATCCATATATAGATGTACTGTATATGTATATATATATATAGATAGTTGTATATTTACATATCTCTATGTGAGGACACAGCATTTCTTCTTAATTCTGCCAAACGCATTCTTAAGCCCCCGTCACCCTAAGCAAGACCGCTACCGAGATCGCTGCTGAGTCACAAGTTTTGTGACGCAACAGCGACCTCAGCAGCGATCTCGCTATGTTTGACACTTAGCAGCGACCAGGCCCCTGCTGTGAGATCGCTGGTGGTGTCGGAATGGTCTGGACATTTCTTTGATCGTTGAGGCCCCGCTGGGTAGCATGCATCGGTGTGTTTGACACCTTACCAACGACCTTGTTAACGACTCAGACACAGAAACACATAGGCGTGCATCGTTATACAGATCGTTACGGATCGCCGCATCGGTGCTGCGTCGTTGGGAAGATCTGACTGTTTGACATCTCACCAGCGACCACATAGCGACGCAGCAACGATCCCTGACAGGTCGTATCGTTGTCGGGATCGCTGTAGCGTCGCTTATTGTGACGGGGCCTTTAAGCCCCCGTCTCACATAGCGAGATCGCTAGCGACATCGCTGCTGAGTCACGGTTTTGGTGACGCAACAGCGACCTCACCAGCGATGTCGCTATGTGTGACACTTTGCAGCGATCAGGCCCCTGCTGTGAGGTCGCTGATCGCTGCAGATTGTCCTGGACCTTTTTTTGGTCGTTGCTCTCCCGCTGGTCAGCACACATCGCTGTGTGTGACCAGCGGGAGCAGCGATCAGGCTGGTAACCATGATAAACTTCGGCTTACTAGGGGCACACGCGCACCTAGTAACCCGATGTTTATCATGGTTACGAGCCTGCTAAAGTGAGCAGTAACCTCCCTCTCACCGTAACAGAGTGGTAACCATGATAAACAGCGGGTTACTTGGTGCGCGTGTGCCCCTAGTAACCCGATGTTTACCATGGTTACCAGCCTGCTCCTGCTTCAGCAGGCTGGTAACCAGGAGCAGGACATCGTGGAAAGATTCTTTCCACGATGTCGCTGCTCCCCTGATCGTTGGTGAGCCTGCCTGTTTGACAGCTCACCAGCGATCCCTGACAGGTCGTATCGTTGTCGGGATCGCTGCAGCATCGCTAAGTGTGATGGGGCCTTAAGTCAGTGGGCACAGGGACAGGAACTATTGTCGGTGACTCTAGTTGTAGATGTAATTAATTGTTGGAATCTTGAATGGCTGCTGTGTACGGATTATATCGCCCCCTACAGCTTATTGTCCTGCTGTCCTTGTGGAACAAAGGCACCGGCTAACTGACCCATTGATCATTGTTAGTTTTGCTGTCTACCTATTGTATTAGTGCATTCAACCTTGTTCTCATGCAAATATTGAAGGACAAACAATGAACTCTTGAACAATGAGAGACGACTTTCTCCCAATCCTGTGGAAAAATGCCTGAATACGAGCAGTGACCTAAAAAAGTAGGATCTGCCTCTTTTCCCACACACCCTACAGCAAGCCACCGACCAGCTGGAGGACACAGATCTGCTCCACTGACCATCACTGAACCCTCAAAGGCGCTGGAGAATCCAGGTTGGGACAATCAGGTCACCTGGCCACGTACCTCACTGCACTCGCTCAGCTTCCTAAGCTTGCCGCTACGTCCTCTCTGGTTGCCGGCATAAAGTTGGGGTAGTCGGCCCTGGATGCTCCGAAGTCACAGCTGCTCAGAGCCAGCGGGAAGGTGAGACTATGTCATCTGCACCATCTTATGTACTTGCTGGGGCTGTACTGTATGTGACCGGCTGGTGTTGGTGCAATAAATTATTGCCGCACTGGGTTACCCTCGCCCTGTCTGGTCTGAGTAGTGTCCTGTCCACGGAAAAGGAGAGAGGGCGTTCAGTGGGGTGAGCCCTGGTCCATATGGTTTTCTAAACACCGCCGGGCCAGCACCCACTGACCCTCGTGTCTCCAAGCTATCTATATATTTATTATATTTCAAAATGTTTATGAATTTCTCTATAAAATGCTATATGACAATGATTATATAATGTACATTGTGGACCATTCAGCCTCAGATGCAGAGTGTGAACATTGCCAAAAATCTATATTGTACATTTAACTGAAATAAATGATACAATTCATCAGAAATGTTAACCATTTAGACGGTTTTCCAAAGTTCCGGATAAATATGAACAAAATATAAATGTTCATTGATAAGCCGTGAATTCAGCGGGTCGGTCCTGAGGGAATTTACATCCCATGTAGGAATTCAGAGGATCTGGGAAGGGATTTCGCACCATATGAACAACACCGGATGGAATAAGCCCAGATAACCCGGCACCCAGGCTGGAAAAGATCCATACGCTGGTTTTCTTCGATGCCTATATGAAAGAAATAAAAACAAATATTTTCTAACACTTTTCTATTTTTTTTTATAATTATTTGATATTAACCCCTTTACCACCTTGGGTTTCTCCATTTTTGCGTTTTCGTTTTTTGCTCCCCTTCTTCCCAGAGCCATAACTGTTTTATTTTTCCGTCAATATGGCCATGTGAGGGCTTGTTTTTTGTGAGACGAGTTGTACTTTTGAACAACACCATTGGTTTTACCATATTGTGTACTGGAAAACAGGACAAAAATTCAAAGTGCTGTGAAATAGCAAAAAAAGTGGAATTTCACAATTGTGACTCACCGGCACCTTCGCACAATTTTCCTGCTCCACAAGGCTACACAGACGGCAGGAAGAACAGCGCCGTCCATACAGGGTAAATTGCGCAGGCGCGGGATCCGGATGGGAACTGCACGTCACAGGCCCCTGTGACGTGCCGGGGAGGGGTGGGATATGGGAAGGAAGCTAATAGGCAGGGATTACTTCGCATCCCCCAGCCGTGAAGCTTGCCAAAACTAATTTAATAAAAAGCTATTACCCAGCAAGTAGACCTCTAATATGGGACATACAGGTGAGTATAGATTCATACTTCTATCACCTGTATCCCCATATTAGAGGTCTGATAGATCCCAGGGGGTGACAGATTCCCTTTAACATGTTAACAGCCATGGGTGGATCGCGACTCCACATGTGGCTTTTAGCGGCACATGACAGCTGATCTGTCCCTGGAAAGGAGCGGAGTCATCGCCGGAGTCCACACGCCTCGCACACGCGCAGCTCCACATGCCTCGTACACATGCGCAGCTCCGCTCTGTACACCTCGTACACACACGGCTCCGCTCCGTACACCTCGTACACACGGCTCTGCTCCGTACACCTCGTATACACACGGCTCCGCTCTGTACACACGTGTGACTTCACTACGCACACCTCGTATATGCGCGGCTTCACTCCACACACAGCTCCGCTCTGCACACCTCGTACACACACGGCTCCACTCCGTACATCTCGCACACACACGGCTCCTCTCCGTACACCTCGTACACACACGGCTCCACTCCGTACACTTCATACCCACGTGCGCCTCCACTCCGTACACCTCGTACACACACGGCTCCTCTCCACACACGGCTCCACTTCGTACACATTTGGCTCTGCTCTGTACACCTTGTACACGCGCGACTCCACTCCGTACACCTCGTACACACACGGCTCCACTTCTTACACCTCGTACACACTCGGCTCCACTCCGTACACCTCTTACACACTCGGCTCCACTCCTTACACCTCGTACACATTTGGCTCCGCTCCGTACACGCGCGACTCCACTCCGTACACCTCGTACACACACGGCTCCACTTCGTACACCTCGTACACATTCGGCTCCGCTCCGTACACCTCGCACACACTCGGCTCCACTTCGTACACACACGGCTCCACTTCGTACAAACTCGGCTCCACTCCATACACACACGGCTCCTCTCCGTACACCTCGTACACACACGGCTCCTCTCCGTACACCTCGTACACACACGGCTCCACTCCGTACACTTCATACACACGTGCGCCTCCACTCTGTACACCTCGTACACACACGGCTCCTCTCCACACACCTCGTACACGCACGGCTCCACTTCGTACACATTTGGCTCCGCTCCGTACACCTTGTACACGCGCGACTCCACTCCGTACACCTCGTACACACACGGCTCTGCTCCGTACACCTCGTACACACACGCGGCTCTGCTCCGTACACCTCGTACACACACGCGGCTCTGCTCCATACACCTCGTACACACACGGCTCCACTTCGTACACCTCGTACACACTCGGCTCCACTCCGTACACCTCGTACACACACGGCTCCACTTCGTACACCTCGTAAACACTCTGCTCCACTCCGTACACCTCGTACACACACGGCTCCACTTCGTACACCTCGTACACATTTGGCTCCGCTCCGTACACGCGCGACTCCACTCCGTACACATCGTACACACACGGCTCCACTCCGTACACATCGTACACACACGGCTCCACTTCGTACACCTCGTACACATTCGGCTCCGCTCCGTACACCTCGCACACACTCGGCTCCACTCCGTACACCTCGTACACACACGGCTCCTCTCCGTACACCTCATACACACGCGCGCCTCCGCTCCGTACACCTCGTACACACACGGCTCCACTCCGTACACTTCATACACACGTGCGCCTCCACTCCGTACACCTTGTACACACACGGCTCCTCTCCACACACCTCTTACACACACGGCTCCACTTCATACACATTTGGCTCTGCTCCGTACACCTTGTACACGCGCGGCTCCGCTCTGTACACCTCGTACACGCGCGGCTCCGCTCCGTACACCTCGTACACGCGGCTCCGCTCCGTACACCTCGTACACGCGGCTCCGCTCCGTACACCTCGTACACGCGGCTCCTCTCCGTACACCTCATACACACGAGCGCCTCCGCTCGGTACACCTCGTACACACACGGCTCCACTCCGTACACTTCATACACACGTGCGCCTCCACTCCGTACACCTCGTACAGACACGGCTCCTCTCCACACACCTCGTACACACACGGCTCCACTTCGTACACATTTGGCTCCGCTCCGTACACCTTGTACACGCGCGACTCCACTCCGTACACCTCGTACACACACGGCTCCACTTCGTACACACTCGGCTCCACTTGGTACACCTCGTACACACTCGGCTCCACTCCGTACACCTTGTACACACACGGCTCCACTTCGTACACCTCGTACACATTTGGCTCTGCTCCGTACACGCGCGACTCCACTCCGTACACCTCGTACACACACGGCTCCACTTCGTACACCTCGTACACATTCAGCTCCGCTCCGTAGACCTCGCACACACTCGGCTCCACTTCGTACACACACGGCTCCACTCCGTACACACTCGGCTCCTCTCCGTACACCTCGTACACACTCGGCTCCACTCCGTACACACTCGGTTCCACTCCGTACACCTCGTACACACTCGGCTCCACTCTGTACACCTCGTACACACTCGGCTCCACTCTGTACACCTCGTACACGTGCGGCTCCGCACACCTCGTACACAGACGGCTCCGCTCCGTACACCTCATACACACGCGCGCCTCCGCTCCGTTCATCTCGTACACGCACGGCTCCGCTCCGTACACCTCGCACACGCTCGGCTCCACTCCGTACACCTCGCACACGCTCCGCTCCACTCCGTACACCTCGCACAAGCTCTGCTCCGCTCCGTACACCTCGCACACGCTCTGCTCCGCTCCGTACACCTCGCACACGCTCTGCTCCGCTCCGTACACCTCGCACACATTCGGCTCCGCTCCGTACACCTCGCACACGCTCTGCTCCGCTCCGTACACCTCGCACACATTCGGCTCCGCTCCGCACACTTCGTACACACTCGGCTCCGCACACCTCGTTCACACTCGGCTCCGCTCCGTACACCTCGTACACACACGTCTCCACTCTGTACACACGTGTGACTCCACTACGCACACCTCGTACATGCGCGGTTCCACTCCGCACACCTCATACACACAGCTCCGCTCTGTACACCTCGTACACACGCGGCTCCGCTCCGTACACCTCGTACACACGCGGCTCTGCTCCGTACACCTCATAGACACGGCTCTGCTCCGTTCATCTCGTACACGCACGGCTCCGCTCCGTACACCTCGCACACGCTCGGCTCCACTCCGTACACCTCGCACACGCTCCGCTCCACTCCGTACACCTCGCACAAGCTCTGCTCCGCTCCGTACACCTCGCACACGCTCTGCTCCGCTCCGTACACCTCGCACACGCTCTGCTCCGCTCCGTACACCTCGCACACGCTCTGCTCCGCTCCGTACACCTCGCACACGCTCTGCTCCGCTCCGTACACCTCGCACACATTCGGCTCCGCTCCGCACACTTCGTACACACTCGGCTCCGCACACCTCGTTCACACTCGGCTCCGCTCCGTACACCTCGTACACACACGTCTCCACTCTGTACACACGTGTGACTCCACTACGCACACCTCGTACATGCGCGGTTCCACTCCGCACACCTCATACACACAGCTCCGCTCTGTACACCTCGTACACACGCGGCTCCGCTCCGTACACCTCGTACACACGCGGCTCTGCTCCGTACACCTCGTACACACGGCTCTGCTCCGTACACCTCGTACACACGGCTCCGCTCCGTACACCTCGTACACACGGCTCCGCTCCGTACACCTCGTACACGCGCGGCTCCGCTCCGTACACCTCGTACACGCGCGGCTCCGCTCCGTACACCTCGTACACGCGCGGCTCCGCTCCGTACTCCTCGTACACGCGCGGCTCCGCTCCGTACTCCTCGTACACCCGCGGCTCCGCTCCGTACACCTCGTACACGCGCGGCTCCGCTCCGTACACCTCGTACACGCGCGGCTCCGCTCCGTACACCTCGTACACACGCGGCTCTGCTCCGTACACCTCGTAGACACGGCTCTGCTCCGTACACCTCGTACACACGGCTCCGCTCCGTACACCTCGTACACGTGCGGCTCTGCTCCGTACACCTCGTACACACGCGGCTCTGCTCCGTACACCTCGTACACACGCGGCTCCGCTCCGTACACCTCGTGCACACGCGGCTCCGCTCCGTACACCTCGTACACACGCGGCTCCGCTCCGTACACCTCGTACACACACGGCTCTGCTCCGTACACCTCGTACACACGCGGCTCTGCTCCGTACACCTCGTACACACGCTGCTCTGCTACATCCACACTGTAAACCCCTCCTGACCCCACACATAAACTTCAGCTCATCCAGCACCATGACAACCAGCACAGCAGAGTCCTGCATCCACTGAGGCCCCTGATCATGTGACCCCTGACTCCTCCCCTCCTGTGACCTCATCACAGGTCCTGTGCGCACAGAGCAGCCATATATGTGGTGGCGGCTCTGCAGGTGGAGGTATGTGGAGACCCCATTACTGGGCGCAGGGGGCATTAACCCCTTCAGCACGGAGACTCTTTTGGGGTCTTGTGTTGCCCCTTTATAAGAATCATAAGGTTTTTGTTCTGTTTCCTGTAATAGATACATATGACCCAACTATGGAGACAGGAAGGGAGGAAACGTATTGTTCTCATAGTACAGGACCCCTTTACTGACCCCACAGTGTAATGCCCCCATTATGCCCCTTATGCAGGATGTATGATGCCCCCACACAGTGTAATGCCCCCATTATACCCCTTATGCAGGATGTATGATGCCCCCACAGTGTAATGCCCCCATTATGCCCCTTATGCAGTATGTATGATGCCCCCCACACAGTGTAATGCCCCCATTATGCCCCTTATGCAGTATGTATGATGCCCCCACAGTGTAATGCCCCCATTATGCCCCTTATGCAGGATGTATGATGCCCCCACAGTGTAATGCCCCCATTATGCCCCTTATGCAGTATGTATGATGCCCCCCACACAGTGTAATGCCCCATTATGCCCCTTATGCAGGATGTATGATGCCCCCACACAGTGTAATGTCCCCATTATGCCCCTTATGCAGGATGTATGATGCCCCACACAGTGTAATGCCCCCATTATGCCCCTTATGCAGGATGTATGATGCCCCCACACAGTGTAATGTCCCCATTATGCCCCTTATGCAGGATGTATGATGCCCCACACAGTGTAATGCCCCCATTATGCCCCTTATGCAGGATGTATGATGCCCCCACAGTGTAATGCCCCCATTATGCCCCTTATGCAGGATGTATGATGCCCCCACACAGTGTAATGCCCCCATTATGCCCCTTATGCAGGATGTATGATGCCCCCACACAGTGTAATGCCCCCATTATTCCCCTTATGCAGGATGTATGATGCCCCCCACACAGTGTAATGCCCCCATTATGCCCCTTATGCAGGATGTATGATGCCCCCACACAGTGTAATGCCCCCATTATGCCCCTTATGCTGGATGTATGATGCCCCCACACAGTGTAATGCCCCCATTATGCCCCTTATGCAGGATGTATGATGCCCCCACACAGTGTAATGCCCCCATTATGCCCCTTATGCAGGATGTATGATGCCCCCACACAGTGTAATGCCCCCATTATGCCCCTTATGCTGGATGTATGATGCCCGCACAGTGTAATGCCCCCATTGTGCCCCTTATGCAGGATGTATGATGCCCCCACAGTGTAATGCCCCCATTATGCCCCTTATGCAGGATGTATGATGCCCCCACAGTGTAATGCCCCCCTTATGCCCCTTATGCAGGATGTATGATGCCCCACACAGTGTAATGCCCCCATTATGCCCCTTATGCAGGATGTATGATGCCCCACACAGTGTAATGCCCCCATTATGCCCCTTATGCAGGATGTATGATGCCTCCACAGTATAATGCCCCCATTATGCCCCTTATGCAGGATGTATGATGTCCCCACACAGTGTAATGCCCCCATTATGCCCCTTATGCAGGATGTATGATGCCACACACAGTGTAATGCCCCCATTATGCCCCTTATACAGGATGTATGATGCCCCCACACAGTGTAATGCCCCCATTATGCCCCTTATGCAGGATGTATGATGCCCCACACAGTGTAATGCCCCCATTATGCCCCTTATACAGTATGTATGATGCCCCCACACAGTGTAATGTCCCCATTATGCCCCTTATGCAGTATGTATGATGCCCCCATTATGCCCCTTATGCAGTATTTATGATGCCCCCACACAGTGTAATGCCCCCCATTATGCCCCTTATGCAGGATGTATGATGCCCCCACACAGTGTAATGCCCCTTATGCAGGATGTATGATGCCCCCACAGTGTAATGTTCCCATTATGCCCCTTATACAGGGTGTATGATGCCCCCACACAGGGTTTCGCCCCCATTATGCCCCTTATGCAGGATGTATGATGCCCCCACACAGTGTAATGCCCCCATTATGCCTCTTATGCAGGATGTATGATGCCCCCACACAGTGTAATGCCCCCATTATGCCCCTTATGCAGGATGTATGATGCCCGCACAGTGTAATGCCCCCATTGTGCCCCTTATGCAGGATGTATGATGCCCCCACAGTGTAATGCCCCCATTATGCCCCTTATGCAGGATGTATGATGCCCCCACAGTGTAATGCCCCCATTATGCCCCTTATGCAGGATGTATGATGCCCCACACAGTGTAATGCCCCCATTATGCCCCTTATGCAGGATGTATGATGCCCCCACACAGTATAATGCCCCCATTATGCCCCTTATGCTGGATGTATGATGCCCCCACACAGGGTAGTGCCCCCATTATGCCCCTTATACAGTATGTATGATGCCCCCTGTCGTCGCCACATAATGTGAGACGTATCTGCTCCAAATTACATTGTAAATTCAAATACGTGCATTGAAGAACTACGACTGATACATTTGAACATCAGACTAGATCTACTTTATTATATGCTCTGGTCCACGTTTATATAGGTTATTAGTATTCATACTTTAAAACAATATAATTGGCTCAGCTTATCTCTAAATATGTGCTGGCATTAGCATACATACATCTAATTGGCTAGGTAAACACTACTGACACACAACTTTCTGACTTTCTTTTCTTCCTTATGTTTTCTCTGAGTCTCTAGACAAAGACATTCGTTAGGGACCCCTTATCTCACACACACATACTGACTCAAACTCCATTCTGGTAAGCAGAAGATGCACGTACAAAAATCAAAATGGAGTCAGGATAGATAAAGTATAACTCCTGCTCTCACAATTCCCTTCTCTTGTGGCAGTGGGTGGCTGTTCCAGCAGCAAGGCCTGTCTACAGACTCCCCCCAGATATATTCTCCTTCCCTAATAGAAGAAGCCGGTCTTCCTACACTGCTTCACCGGATTCTCCAGATCGGTCTGTCTGTCACACCATCGGATGGACACACATACACACACACTCAAGCCACAACAAGCAAGGAAACTATACGGGTGCCACATTCATGTGCTCGTCAAAGTTGTCATTGTAGATAGCATTTATCCGGGTCACATTTTTATTCGCTGTAATGGTAACAATGGGGAATAACTATTCCAAGCCCCGCTGCTGCTTGATCTCTGCCTTTGAACTTGTCTGGTACTCCTCTTGGAACCTCAGTAGAGTCAATGTACACTTGAGGGTCGAAAGTAGTAGGAATGCTGATGTCACACTTGTGTCTCCGATTTTCTGTTGCATATTTGTGGAGCTTGTCTGTATTTAGAGTCACAATCTGTAGTGGTATCAGGAATTTAACAATAGCACAAGAGCTCTCCCACTGTTCAACGTTTGGATATATATTCTGGTTGTAACAGACAATCTAGTAAGGAGGCTTCTACCTGTGCTGTCTGTCTTTTCTTGGGCTACAGAAGGGTTGTAGGCCCAGTCTTCCCCAGTGTTCCACCCCACCATACTCCAGGTCTTACAATCAGACCAATAGCCAGTATTGGTGGTGGTGACACATATATACTTTTGGGTGAGTCTTTAGGTGTGCCCACGCTGCCACTCCTCCCTAAGGCAGGAGACCATGTTTCACAAGTTAAATTTATAACGGACTACAGGGTCTGAGGTATCAAGTCAGAAAGTGGTAACTAGCTCCCCATTCTCTCTCTTGGGACATAGTCCTCGATGAGCCCCCATTTATCAAGGATAAGGCACAACGTGTGCGTCCACATCACTCGGTGGCTTTCTTGGGCTCAGCTGTTCTCCTACAGTGTAAGGCGTAGATCCAGTTGGGCTTTCTCTCGAACTTTATGGCCATCTCATTTGTCATCAGGACTTGAAAGGGTCCATCAAATCGAGGCTTAAGAGCTCTCCTGACCTGTCTTGACCACCACTCAGTTTCCAGGCTGCAAGGGATGGCTTTCTTCCACAGAGTCTGGATCTGGAAAACTTGAGAATATATGTTAAACAAGCATTTTGTAAGTTCAATAACATAAGAAGAACATGTTGCATCTGGAGCTATTGTGGAAAATACAACCCTAGCCTAGGGGCTGACCCAAATAACACCTCATATGGGCTGAGGCCTGTCTTTTTGGGAGTATACCTGACTGAGAAGAGTGCAAGGGACAAGCATTCTGTCCATGGTCTGCCAGTTTCGGCCATTGCTTACTGGATTTTCAGTTTCAGAGTCCCATTCAATCTCTACTCTACCGCTACTTTGTGAATGGTACATAGTATGAAGGCCTTTTTGACTCGCAGGGCGGGCATTATTTCCTGCTTTGTTTCTTCGGTAAAGTGGGTGCCTCTGTCACTCTTCATGGTCTCGGGTACCCCTAATCTGCAGACGACTTCTGAGATTAGTCTCTTTGCTGTAGCCTTGGCCATGGCTTTACACACAGGAGACGCTTCTGTACATCCTGAGAAGAGGTCGTGCGGGTGCACACACAAGTACATACCAAAAGTTTGGACACGCCTTCTTATTTAAAGATTTTTCTGTATTTTCTTGACTATGAAAATTGTACATTCACACCGAAGGCATCAAAACATGTGGAATTATATACTTAACAAAAAAGTGTGAAACAACTGAAAATATGTCTTATATTCTAGGTTCTTCAAAGTAGCCACCTTTTGCTTTGATGACTGCTTTGCACACTCTTTGCATTCTCTTGATGAGCTTCAAGAGGTAGTCACCGGAAATGGTTTTCACTTCACAGGTGTGCCCTGTCAGGTTTCATCAGTGGGATTTCTTGCCTTATAAATGGGGTTGGGACCATCAGTTGTGTTGTGCAGAAGTCTGGTGGATACACAGCTGATAGTCCTACTGAATAGACTGTTAGAATTTGTATTATGGCTAGAAAAATCAGCTAAGTAAAGAAAAAATGAGTGGCCATCATTACTTTAAGAAATGAAGGTCAGTCAGTCCGAAAAATTGGGAAAACTTTGAATGTGTCCCCAAGTGCAGTTGCAAAAACCATCAAACGCTACAAAGAAACTGGCTCATATGAGGACCGCCCCAGGAAAGGAAGACCAAGAGTCCCCTCTGCTTCTGAGGATAAGTTTATCCGAGTCACCAGCCTCAGAAATCGCAGGTTAACAGCAGCTCAGATTAGAGACCAGGTCAATGCCACACAGAGTTCTAGCAGCAGACACATCTATTCAACCACTGTTAAGAGGAGACTTTGTGCAGCAGGCCTTCATGGTAAAATAGCTGTTAGGAAACCACTGCTAAGGACAGGCAACAAGCAGAAGAGACTTGTTTGGCTAAAGAACACAAGGAATGGACATTAGACCAGTGGAAATCTGTGCTTTGGTCTGATGAGTCCAAATTTGAGATCTTTGGTTCCAACCACCGTGTCTTTGTGCGAAGCAGAAAAGGTGAACGAATGGACTCTACATGCCTGGTTCCCACCGTGAAGCATGGAGGAGGAGGTGTGATGGTGTGGGGGTCCTTTGCTGATGACACTGTTGGGGATTTATTCAAAATTGAAGGCATAATGAACCAGCATGGCTACCGCAGCATCTTGCAGCGGCATGCTATTCCATCCGGTTTGCGTTTAGTTGGACCATCATTTATTTTTCAACAAGACAATGACGCCAAACATACCTCCAGACTGTGTAAGGGCTATTTGACCAAGAAAGAGCGTGATGGGGTGCTACGCCAGATGACCTGGCCTCCACAGTCACCAGACCTGAACCCAATCGAGATGGTTTGGGGTGAGCTGGACCGCAGAGTGAAGGCAAAAAGGCCAACAAGTGCTAAACATCTCTGGGAACTCCTTCAAGATTGTTGGAAGACCATTTCCGGTGACTACCTCTTGAAGCTCATCAAGAGAATGCCAAGAGTGTGCAAAGCAGTCATAAAAGCAAAAGGTGGCTACTTTGAAGAACCTAGAATATAAGACATATTTTCAGTTGTTTCACACTTTTTTGTTAAGTATATAATTTCACATGTGTTAATTCATAGTTTTGATGCCTTCAGTGTGAATGTACAATTTTCAAAGTCATGAAAATACAGAAAAATCTTTAAATGAGAAGGTGTGTCCAAACTTTTGGTCTGTACTGTATATGTATACGCATGTGATGATCAGGGTAAATCACACAGTGTTGTGGTCAGCAGGAAATAAAGTCAGTTGTGCATAAAGGGTCAAAAAAATAGCATAACCTCTGTCCATATTTCTATTGGGATCGCTATAGCTGATCCACATTAAAGTCTGCCACTTATCATGCTAACTGACCTGTTCAAATTAAGTTTGTATACACAGAAGATACATATTAGTTTTTTAACTATCTAAAGCTTACCCGTGATGCGGTACACTGCAGGGACCTGGGAGAGAGAAGGGTATCAGCCTTGTTTGATGCGCGTTTCATGTATGTTTTATCAAAAAACAAGGTGCCACCAGAAAGCTGAGTCCACCATTATATACTCTTCTAATTGGAGACCGCCGGGTATTATGTGCATGCGCATCACCATATGACGTGTGGTGTAAAGTTCATTCCCGGCATTCATATGGTGCTCAAGTCGTGGAGAAATCTCCATTTGACGTCACGGAGATGCGCACACACACATTGAAGCCATCGAGGAAGATTACTCCTAAGGACTGTGACGTGCGTGCGCTGTTCAGCGGCCATATTTCTGTACCCCTGTTGCGGAATGACTGTATATTTCTGATTACATTCTAATGCTTCCAAATGTTAATAATTACATGGAATAATATATTTCTTATATGGGCAATAATTATATCTCTCTGGGTCATAGCCATATCTAGAGTAAAGTTAAGAATGTGATAAAATTTATTAAATAGGTTAAAAAGTGTCAAAGAGGAAAGAAGAGGGTTTTTTCCATATACAAGTAGTATTCAACCCCCTGCAGATTTAGCTGGTTGACACATGCGGAATTAACTTGGCATTGTGACATTTGTACTGTAGATCAGCCTGGAAGTGGGAAATGCACTGCAGCAAATTTTGTTTTTTTTTTGTTTGTTTTTTTTTTTAAACGTAAAAAGTTAATTCAGAGTGTCATTTATTATTCAACCCCTCAAACCACAATAATTCTGTTTGGTCCCCCTAAAGTATTAAGAAGTAGTTCAGGCACCAAGAATAATGAGCTTCTCATGTGTGGATTAAAGATCTCTTTTGCCAGCCTTTTCTGACTATTTAAGACCCTCCCCAAACTTGTGAACAGCACTCAGACATGGTCAACATGGGAAAGACAAAGGAGCATTCCAAGGCCATCAGAGACAAGATCGTGGAGGGTCACAAGGCTGGCAAGGGGTACAAAACCCTTTCCAAGGAGTTGGGCCTACCTGTCTCCACTGTTGGGAGCATCATCCGTAAGTGGAAGGCTTATGGAACTACTGTTAGCCTTCCACGGCCAGGACAGCCTTTGAAAGTGTCCTCCCGTGCCGAGGCCAGGCTTGTCCGAAGAGTCAAGGCTAACCCAAGGACAACAAGGAAGGAGCTTCGGGAAGATCTCATGGCAGTGGGGACATTGGTTTCAGTCAATAACATAAGTAACGTACTCCACCGCAATGGTCTCCGTTCCAGACGAGCCCGTAAGGTACCTTTACTTTCAAAGCGTCATGTCAAGGCTCGTCTACAGTTTGCTCATGATCACTTGGAGGACTCTGAGACAGACTGGTTCAAGGTTCTATGGTCTGATGAGACCAAGATTGAGATCTTTGGTGCCAACCACACACGTGACGTTTGGAGACTGGATGGCACTGCATACGACCCCAAGAATACCATCCCTACAGTCAAGCATGGTGGTGGCAGCATCATGCTGTGGGGCTGTTTCTCTGCCAAGGGGCCTGGCCATCTGGTCCGCATCCATGGGAAGATGGATAGCACGGCCTACCTGGAGATTTTGGCCAAGAACCTCCTCTCCTCCATCAAGGATCTTAAGATGGGTCGTAATTTCATCTCCCAACAAGACAGCGACCCAAAGCACACAGCCAAGAAAACCAAGGCCTGGTTCAATAGGGAAAAAGTCAAGGTGTTGGAGTGGCCTAGTCAGTCTCCTGACCTTAACCCAATTGAAAACTTGTGGAAGGAGCTCAAGAATAAAGTCCACATGAGACACCCAAAGAACCTAGATAACTTGGAGAAGATCTGCATGGAGGAGTGGGCCAAGATAACTCCACAGACCTGTGCCGGCCTGGTCAGGTCTTATAAAAGACGATTATTAGTTGTAATTGCAAACAAGGGTTATTCCACAAAATATTAAACATAGGGGTTGTATAATAATTGACCCACACTTTTATGTTTAAAATTTAATAAAATTCAACTGAGCAACATAACTTTTTGGTTTGTAAGATTTATGCTTCTGTTCATAAAACCTACTCTCGTTTGCAGATTGAAGGCTCTAACTTATTTGCATCTTATCAAACCAGCTAAATCTGCAGGGGGTTGAATACTACTTGTAGGCACTGTATCTCTTAAAGAAATCCTCCAATAATTCATAAAAAGTGATGAAGAATTGAATATATGTATGCCTTCATATACTAGAAGGGAGTGAATATTATAAATAAACTATATGTGATTATTATGTATATATTTTTTATACCTTTATAAACTGGAAAGGAGTGAGTTGAAACGTGACACATGAATGTTAGGGATGCAGTGGGAAAAGAGAAAAACAGGTTGTTGCCCACAATATAAGTTCAAAATAGTTAATGATTAACGGTATGTACATGGTTAGTGAGATTGTGAAGGAATGTGAACATGATTAGTAATACTGAAAAAACATGCTCATCCAGTAATCGGAATTTCATAATCTCAGACATAATTACGATTAATTACAGCAGTAACATAAAGATATTAATATTTCAAAAACATTCATCTCACGCCAGATGTTACTCCAAGAGCATATTGTGTGGTGGAAATTCTAACAACCTTTTCAGTTGAGCTGTAACTAGATCATCTCCACATATAACTGAAATAAAATCAAAAAGAGACATATGTAAATAAAAAGTAATTATGGGATAATCAGACGTTTAGCATATTCAAAAGATTCATAAAAATGGAGCGAAACTTAATTTTTCATTGAGTCCAGTGGGAGACATGTTATGTAGGGTCACAATTAGTGTTGAGCGAGCATGCTCAACACTGCTCGGTACTCGCCCGAGCATCTCACTACTCGGGATGTTCGGGGAGCACCAAGCATTTCCGGGTTACTCGGGCGGGAGCTCAGGTCTCCGCCCTGCACGTTTGGCACTCTTTACAGAGCCAATGAACATGCAGGGATTGCCAGCCAGTCACTGGAATGCCGCAGCCATGTTGTTTGTGGGCATTACAGTGATTGGCTGGCCGCACAGCGTCCCCTTTAGTATCTAAAACCGGGCGCCACTATCTTGGACACAGTCGCTCCGGATCAGACAGTGTAGAGAGGGTGCTGCTGAGTTAGGGAGAGATATATAGTGTGAAATAGGTAGTGTATGGTCTCTAAAGCCTGCCAAATCAAACTAACAGTCCTTCTCAGGACTAATATCCATCCCAGATATCAGGCAGGCAGGCTGTATAGGAGACGCAGTGGTTATACCAACAAACACTGCATTACAGTCCTGTGTGCTCCTGCTGGTCAAATTGCTAGACTTATCCCCAGGTCTCAGGGGCCAGGAAAAATCCTTTTTTTTTTTTTCATCTAAATCCTTTTTTTTTTTTCCTCAGTCAGACTGTACAAATATGCGTCTTATTAACCTTTTGGTATCCCCCCCCCCCCCCAAAAAAAAATTAAAAATTTAGTGTGTCTGTGACTGTTCAGGCACCAATATATCTGTTTAAAAGATTCTGGTGTAGGCCAGAGAAATAGAACTGTGGTTTTGCAGTTCCACGGTTCAAATCTCTGTATTATCCTGTTTTTGGCATTTTGTGCCATAAAAAAAAAAACTGTAATAGTGTCTCCCTGACTGGTCAGACACCAATATATCTGTTTCAAACAGTCTGGTGTAGGCCAGAGAAATATAACTGTGGTTTTGCAGTTCCACAGTTCAAATCTCTGTATTATCCTGTTTTTGGCATTTTTTTGCCGTAAAAAAAACCTGTAATAGTGTCTCACTGACTGTTCAGACACCAATATACAGTACAGACCAAAAGTTTGAACACACCTTCTCATTTAAAGATTTTTCTGTATTTTCATGACTATGAAAATTGTACATTCACACTGAAGGCATCAAAACTATGAATTAACACATGTGGAATTATATACTTAACAAAAAAAGTGTGAAACAACTGAAAATATGTCTTATATTCTAGGTTCTTCAAAGTAGCCACCTTTAGCTTTGTTGACTGCTTTGTACACTATTGGCATTCTCTTGATGAGCTTCAAAAAGTAGTCAAGTAGCCACACGGTCAAGTTTTAGTAGCCGCCGTGAGTCTCGACCGCATACTCCTCCTCACCCTGATGCTCCTTCCTCCCACCATGCCGAGTGTCATCAGACAGCAACTGATCCCACACTTGGACACTCTGAAGAGCTGTTCACTGGTCTATTTCCATATTTGTGCCCCGCTACTCTTGAAGTGGTGGAAGAGGAGATCTCGTACAGGCGAGAGAGACGCAACTCCAATCCAGCAGAGGCAGGGGAACACTGTCAAAATTCTGGGACAGTTTTCTGAGACCCGCCCAGCTTACAGGCCCTGAGGCGCGAGTAGTCTCACAAGGAGTGGAAAGTTTCAAAAGATGGTGAGGGAGTACCTTGCCGACCTTACCAGCGTCCTCCGTGATTCCTCTGTGCCTTTTAATTATTGGGTATCCAAGCTGGACACTTGGAATGAACTCGCTCTGTATGCCTTAGAGGTCCTGGCCTGCCCTGCCGCTAGCGTGTTATCGGAGCGTGTTTTTAGTGCCGCTGGGGGAATTATAACGGATAAGCGCACTCACCTGTCAACTGACAATGCTGACAAGCTGACCCTTATCAAAATGAACAAGGGCTGGATTGGGCCAGACTTCTCATCACCACCAAATGACAGCAGAGTAACATAAAGTCAAATCCACTGTGTTTTTTCGTGAGGTATATTCCCATGCACCGCTTCACACCCACACATGGGTATACGCTTCCTCATTTCGGCTGTATTTTGCTCTTCTCCTTATCCTGAGCCTCCACCACCACTATACCACCAGGGTGATTGTGGTTTGTGTTGCCAGCACTGCAAGTTCCTCCGTCCTAATTTTTGGCAGCTTTTGCTTGGAAGGCATAGGCATAGACTATGGGAGACCCACTCCCCAATAATGGGAATAATGTTTTTAATATGCTGTACTGCATGGCTCTTGTAAGGGGCATGAAAACTGTCTTGTTAAGCTACTGCGACCTTCACCACTTTTCCCAGGGGCATTACAACCGTCTTGTTAAGCTACTGCGACCTCCACCACTTTTCCCAGGGGCATTAAAACCGTCTTGTTAAGCTACTGCGACCTACACATCTCTTCCAAGGGGCATTAAAACTGTCTTGTTAAGCTACTGTGACCTCCACCACTTTTCCCAGGAGCATTGAAATTGTCTTTTTATTCCACTGCGACCTCCACATCTCTTCCAAGGGGCATTAAAACCGTCTTGTTAAGCTACTGCAACCTCCACCACTTTTCAAGGGGCATTGATATTGTCTTTTTATTCCACTGCGAACTCCACCATTCTTCCAACGGGCATTGCATTTACTCCTAATTTTAGTCAGCTTTTCCTTTTCAATGCATAGGCGAACACTAAGGGAGACCCACTCCCCAATAATGGGTATAAGGTTTTTAGTATGCTGTAATCCACGTCTGTTTCAAGGGGCATTGCAGTTCCTCATAATTTTTGGAAAGCCTTCCATTCACTGCTTAGGCCAACAGTGCACTGGAGACCCAGTTGCTATAAATGGAAAAAACGGTTTAGTTAAGGCCCTCTGACCTCCATGTCACTTCCAAGGGGCATTGGAGTGCTTCGAAATTTTTGGTAGGCATTGCACTCACTGCATGCCCTATAACTATGTAGCCAAACCGCTCCTTTTGGTACAGAAGCATATCCTACAAGACATGTGTGGTTGACTGGCCTTATATTGATGTGAATGGTCCCTGTTCCTCCTGCTCTTTGTCCTTTTCCACCACCTCATCCATCATTCATCACCTGAAGCTTTGTTTTAACGGGAGTCATAGAATTGGGATAGTAGCAGGAAAACCTCCAGCAATCCTCAGAGGAGGTAGGATATGCGCCAAAACGCTGACCACCTCAGACCTAGCCGCTCTAACATACATGCGCTTGCATTCCAAGAAAACAAAGCAGATGGATACCTCGCTGCCAAAGCAGCCATGAGGTGGTGGCCAGCTTCGGCCTCCGACAAACTAAAAGGCCCCATTTCAAGTGCAAGCTAGCAGTATGGTATTGCAGCCTGGGGGTGGGTGGGTTGCAGGTTGCACACTTACGCTTGCATTCTAAGAAAACAAAGCAGATGCTAACTTCTATCATCATCATCATCATGCTCCTCACCTTGGCACTCTCAACTCCCCTGATGGAGAAGCCAGGGCCACCGGAGGAGTCTGGTTCTCTGTTGGGCTCGTCCAATGCTGCCCTAAAGCAGGCCGGGCTAAGAAAAGTGTGGGGGGAAGTTCCAAGGAGAAATAGGGGCGGCTGGAGACAGTTTATGGACACCTGGCCGCCCCCAGGTGGCTGGGGACTGTGTGTGGACACCCGGCCGCGGGGCGGCTTGGGACAGAGTATGGACACCCGGCCGCTCCTGGCGGCTGGGGACCTAGCGTGGACACCCGGCCGCCGGGCGGCTGGGGACTGAGTATGGATACCTCGCTGCCAAAGCAGCAATGAGGTAGTGGCCAGCTTCGGCCTCCTCCAAACTAAAAGGCCCCATTTCAAGTGCAAGCTAGCAGTATGGTATTGCAGCCTGGGGGTGGGTCGGTGGCAGGCTGCATACTTGCGCTTGCATTGCAAGGAATGGGGGAGGTACAATTGAACACTGCCGTGGGACAAGGACTTGCACGGGGATAGTTGCAAGTCTGCATCTTCTGATGCGGCAAGAATCACTTCTGATGGGCACACTTTTAGTGAGCTGCGTGTCAGAGATGCTTCCAGGGGTCTTCCCCATGCTGTTCCCATGTCTTTTCAGCACTGTATGCATGTGTCACACAGCACATGGCCAGATAAGATTGTAAAATGTTAAAATGACATTTCCCGGTGAATGCATTTGTCATGGTTGAAAGCAATACAAAAGTGCAAAAACTCATAAAAAATGCTAGTTGTGGAGGAGTATTTTTGGTTTTGGTTATTTATTTTACCTTATACACAAGTCTTTACCGTGGAAAGGATGTTCCTTAACATATTTCACAGGAAAACCGTTTCAGTTTCGTTTTTGAACATTTTATTGTGAGCCCGTGAAAGTGGCTTAATACCTCTGACCGCATTGTTGCCAGCAGTGACCTGGGGGTCAGAAGTGCTTCCTGGGGCGATCCCTATGCTGTCCCCATGTCATTTGAGCACTGTCACTATCGTTTTGGGCACGTTTTAGGCTTTCTACAGACTGCCGGGGGTGCCGCCGCAAAATGCTCGGGTCTCCCATAGACTAACATTGGGCTCGTTGCTCGGGTCGAGCACCCGAGTATCACGGTGAGCTCGGTCCGAGCTTCAAGCACCCGAGCATTTTACTGCTTGCTCTACACTAGTCACAATCCATCTGTGCTAATGAACGTTTTCAATTTCCTCTGATGCCACAGTGAGGATGGTCGATACCTCTAATCTGTAATAATCTTGGATCACAGCCATGAAAGACCCAAAAATATTTCGGCAACATTTTTAATGTGGAAATATCTTCCACGTTCTGAGCATTTAATATATCTCGGATGTGTTCGCGAACACGCGCAAGAAGCTGTCTGGTAGTTAGTCCAACGTAAATCCTTGAGCAAGGACATGTAGCATAGTATACAACATGAGTACTGCTGCATGACATGTAATGTATGATGGCAAATTTTCTCTTCCCATCTGCTGAATTGAAAGATGTACTTCTAACAATGTTTTTATTTTTGCATGCCAAACAATCGCCACATGGATAGCATCCCCATTTTTGTTGTCTCGATATAAAGGATTTTTTATTTTCACTACATGGTGACTAGCCACTAAAATGTCCCTCAGATTCTTGCCCTTTTCGGCCATAAATAAGAGCGAATTTGGTAATTTTACAGCCAAGGAGGGATTCGTTATCAATATAAACCAATGTTTTTGAATACTGTTGTGAACTTTATTCCATTGGCTATTATATGTTGAAATGAATCTCACCTTGGATTGAAAATCAGAAGGACTTTCAGACTTAAACAATAATGTTTGTCGTGGGGTTTTGTTGGCTTATATTTATTCATTTTTGATGGATGATGAGTGCGATTGCTGTATCCTCTAGACCTAAATCTATCTTTAAGATCCTTGGTTTGTTGTTCGAATCTCCAATTGGTAGAGCAGATCTGCTTCATCCTGAGAAATTGTCCAACTGGGACGACCTTGATGGTATGATGAGTATGAGCTGACAATGCATGTAATAAGGCATTAATGGAAGTTTCCTGCCTAAATACATCCGCCTGAATCATACCATCATTATCTACTTCCAATAGGATGTCCAAAAATTCAATCTTTCTCCTGCCTTGTATGTCAATCTTATATTATAGGGATTTTGTTCAGTTCCATGAAAGATGCCAACTCTGATTTGGTTCCCTGCTAAATAAAAAATGTGTCATCAATATACCTATTATACTGCACCCGGTCAATGGTCAAGACCCCATCTTGGTAAAAGATGGACCAATTCTGAAGTGTACAAGGTGATACTTTCTCCTCAGGTTCAACCAAATACAGTAAGGTTGATTAGATAGCGTTTCTCAGTACAGATGGACAATGACTAGTGTTGAGCGAGTATGTTCTGTCCGAGTATGCTCGGGCCGAGCTCCGAGTATTTACAGCTGCTCGGTGATATGGTTGAATCGCTCCAGTGTGCATGATTTGCAACTGTTTGACAGCTTTATTACATGTGAGGAATGATTAAGAAATAGACATTCCTCACATGTAATAAAGCTGTCAAACAGTCGCAAATCATGCACACGGGAGCGATTCAACCATATCACCGAGCAGCTATAAATACTCGGAGCTTGGCCCGAGCATACTCGGTGAAAGGGTTAATAGAACATACTCGCTCAAAAGCAACCCAGGAGTTTTTTTTAAGGCAAAGAAGTGGAATATTCTGCAATGGCCGCGTCAGTCAGCAGATCTCATCCCCATCGAGCTGCATTTCACAGACTGAAGACAAAACATAAGGGAGAAAGACCCACAAACAAACAACAACTGAAGTCACTGCAGGAAAGGTGGCTCTGTACACCTCGTACACGCGCGGCTCCGCTCCGTACCCCTCGTACACACGCGGCTCCGCTCCGTACACCTCGTACACTCGCGGCTCTGCTCCGTACACCTCGTACACACGCGGCTTCGCTCCGTACACCTCGTACACTCGCGGCTCTGCTCCGTACACCTCGTACACACGCGGCTTCGCTCCGTACACCTCGTACACACGCGGCTCCGCTCCGTACACCTCGTACACACATGGCTCCGCTCCGTACGCCTTGCACACACGTGGCTGCGCTCCATAGACCTCGTACACACGCGGCTCCGCTCCGTACACCTCGTACACACGCGGCTCCGCTCCGTACACCTCGTACACACGCGGCTCCGCTCCGTACACCTCGTACACACATGGCTCCGCTCCGTACGCCTTGCACACACGTGGCTGCGCTCCGTAGACCTCGTACACACGCGGCTCCGCACACCTCGTACACACGCGGCTCCACTCCGTACTCCTCGCACACATGCGGCTCTGCTCCGTACGCCTCGCACACACGCGGCTCTGCTCCGTACACCTCGTACACACACGGCTCTGCTACATCCACACTGTAAACCCCTCCTGACCCCACACATAAACTTCAGCTCATCCAGCACCATGACAACCAGCACAGCAGAGTCCTGCATCCACTGAGGCCCCTGATCATGTGACCCCTGACTCCTCCCCTCCTGTGACCTCATCACAGCTCCTGTGTGCACAGAGCAGCCATATATGTGGTGGCGGCTCTGCAGGTGGAGGTATGTGGAGACCCCATTACTGGGCACAGGGGGCATTAACCCCTTCAGCACGGAGACTCTTTTGGGGTCTTGTGTTGCCCCTTTATAAGAATCATAAGGTTTTTGTTCTGTTTCCTGTAATAGATACATACGACCCAACTGTGGAGACAGGAAGGGAGGAAACGTATTGTTCTCATAGTACAGGACCCCTTTACTGCCCCACAGTGTAATGTTCCCATTATGCCCCTTATGCAGGATGTATAATGCCCCACAGTGTAATGCCCCTTATGCAGGATGTATGATGCCCCCCACACAGTGTAATGCCCCCATTATGCCCCTTATGCGGGATGTATGATGCCCCACAGTGTAATGCCCCTTATGCAGTATGTATGATGACCCCACACAGTGTAATGCCCCCATTATGCCCCTTATGCAGGATGTATAATGCCCCACAGTGTAATGCCCCCATTATGCCCCTTATGCAGGATGTATGATGCCCCACACAGTGTAATGCCCCCATTATGCCCCTTATGCAGGATGTATAATGCCCCACAGTGTAATGCCCTCATTATGCCCCTTATACAGGATGTATGATGCCCCACAGTGTAATGCCCCCATTATGCCCCTTATGCAGGATGTATGATGCCCCACACAGTGTAATGCCCCCAATATGCCCCTTATGCAGGATGTATAATGCCCCACAGTGTAATGCCCTCATTATGCCCCTTATACAGGATGTATGATGCCCCACAGTGTAATGCCCCCATTATGCCCCTTATGCAGTATGTATGATGCCCCACAGTGTTATGCACCCATTATGCCCCTTATGCAGGATGTATGATGCCCCCACACAGTGTAATGCCCCATTATGCCCCTTATGCAGGATGTTTGATGCCGCCACACAGTGTAATGCCCCTAGTGTGGTATGTATGGTGCCCCCCACAGTGTAATGCCCCCATTATGCCCCTAGTGTAGTATGTATGGTGCCCCCCACAGTGTAATGCCCCCATTATGCCCCTAGTGTAGTATGTCTGGTGCCGCCACACAGTGTAATGCACCCATTATGCCCCTTATGCAGTATGTATGATGCCCCCATTATGCCTCTTATGCAGGATGTATGACGCCGCAACACAGTATAATGTTCCCACAGTATCGCCTGAGGTCCTGCAGTTGGAATAATCCCTCTGGAATTTGTTTTCCTTTGGCTGCTCCCCTACATGTAGACCTTCGAGCATGTATACATGCATGTAGGGACTAGGCCTTACTAGATATTGAGGCTTTGTACAGTAATATACTGCATGAGGATGGTATCAGAGGAGTAAGACATTTTTTCAAATGGAGATCAATAGAGTGTAGCAGACATAATGACTTCATGGAGGGTCTTCTAAAATTCACTCTTACTCCTAACTTCTTTCTTTCTGACAGGAAGTACTTCCACCAGCTCAGGGGTACTGCGATAGGGAGCCCCTGTGCCCAGGGCCGGCTCCAGGTTTTTCTGGGCCCCGGGCGAAAGAGTCTCAGTGGACCCTTTTAACACATACACGATTCATGATGCACAGATACGGCGGAGAAATATATATATATAGTACACAGGGCCCAGCCTGCCACCTCATCCTTCACATATGCAGACATGCGCACGCACACACGGTACGCACACACGCACACACACGGTACGCAGACACACGCACACACACGGTACACAGACACACGCACACACACGGTACGCAGACACACGCACACACACGGTACGCAGACACACGCACACACACGGTACGCAGACACACGCACACACACGGTACGCAGACACACGCACACACACGATACGCAGACACACGCACACACGGTACGCAGACACACGCACGCACACACGGTACACAGATATGTACACATACAGACAAACACATATTTTTACACAAATTCTTAAAGACATATATAAAACAGACAAATATATATACACAGTCATACACACTGACATTCACATACATGCACTCACACAGACCCATTACAAGTATTTTTAATATGGGGATTGGGGAAGCCCCACTCACCTGTCCCCGGTCCAGTGTCCTGTCCAGCAGCTCCTCAGGTATGGGGCAGTGCAGGGCCCCCGGCATGTCACAGACTTCATGGCCCTGGACCATCAGAGGGTGTGTGGGCCCGGCCCCGACAGTGAGTGGGCGGGCGGGTGTGTGAGCCCGGCCCCGACAGTGAGTGGGTGTGTGGGCCCGGCCCCGACAGTGAGTGGACGGGCGGGTGTGTGGGCCCGGCCCCGACAGTGAGTGAGTGGGCGGGCGGGTGTTTGGGCCGGGCCCCGACAGTGAGTGGGCGGCTGGGCCCCTCTGATTTTCCAGGGCCCCGGCACTTGCCCGGGTACGCCGGGTGCTGACGCCGGCCCTGCCTGTGCCCCCTTGTATTCTAACCTACTCCTGGGCTGGTAGGAGGAAACCACAATATTCAGGGATGGTCATAAGTGGTGGCATCCATATATTGGGGTATGGTACAAATATATTGCTGACATTTTTGTCATCTGGTCAGGGACGAGTGAACAATTTCTTGAGTTTGTCAGGGGACTCAACATCAATAGAGTGGGCCCTAGATTTACATCAGAGTTTGGTTATAACCAATAAACACTAAACTATGGAGGGCACCATCCAAATCAAAAAGGGGATCAACATGCTGCACACCACATAAATACACGTGAAAAAAGGGAAAAGAGGTGTGCTATGAAGCAGTGATCACCCAGCAATACTTCAATAAATTATCAAACGTTATAATAAGTGACAATAAATTTTATTCATTACAAATATAAATACATACAAACAACGTCAAAAAACCCAAATAGCTAAAACACAAGTAAAATCAATATAGTGGGGTTACCCACTAATTTGAAGCCCACCTGCTCCAAAAAGACATCCCTAGTTACAACAGAACAAGCAGTACCATAATACAACAAGTGCCAGTATTATCCCTGGTGATCAATATCGTACACATGCAAATTAGTTATGACTGCCTGACATTAGTATTCAAGGAGGTGTACTATAGTCCAGAAAGATGAAGAGGGAAATATATGCCTACTACAGCAGAGTATATATTGAAAAATACAAAGAGTCCCAAACATAAATGAAGCCCATATAGAATATCTGAGCTGACAAATACTATATACTCACATACCACAAAAAGTACTATTCAGGGTATAAATAAATACAAAACCCTTTCATGCTGTAAGTATCCCTCCTGCACATAATAGCGCTACGATCAATCACCTCCCTGAGCACAAAATCCTATGCTGGGATGAAGCAGGTGGGCATTCAGTGCCCAACGCGTGTCGCCACTACACGTGGCTTCATCAGGGGTTATAACCAGTTGCCTTTCCTGGATGTACCAATCAAGAAAGAACAGGATGGGACCCCAGGAACACTCATCTACCATAAACCTACAAGCACTAATAAACTATTGAAGTGGGATAGCCACCACCCCATCCCACTGAAAAAGGGAGTACCCAAGGGCCAATTTTTATGGCTGAGAAGGAACTGTTCTAATGTCACAGATTTTAATATACAGGTAATAGACATGAACACCAGATTCAGGGAAAAAGGTATCCACAGTACAGTTTGGATTCTGCACGATCGTTTGCAGAAAAGCAGGAGAGACAGACACTCCTCCATACCTAACCAAGAGACCAAGAAAAAGATGGGATAACACGGGTAATAAGAACTTACATCTATCAGAGTGACCATATTTTAAATATCCTCAGAAAACACTGGGATATACCTGTGGTTGACCCGGACCTGAGGGTGCTGTGGGATCTATTCCCACAATAACTTTCAGAAAGGGTTGGTCAATTAGGCTGGGTGCCCACGTAGCGTTTTTCAAGCGTTTATGCTGCGGAATTTCCGCAGCATAAACACTTGTGAAACGCTAGGTAATCCGCACCCCATGGTCCCCAAGGGGATTCCGCATGTTCTATGCACATGCTGCGGATTTTTCCGCAGCGTTTATGCTGCGTACAAAAATCCGCAGCATGTCATTTAATTTTGCGGAAGCGCAGCGGAACTCCCGCCATTGACTTGCATTGAGACGCATAGAAACCACGACTGTACATTTGTACAAGCGGCTTCTATGCGTCTCTATGTGCAGATGGTACCCAGTTCTGGAGAAGAGGAGACTCTCATCCAGACCTGGGTACCATTGTACCTGTAAAAAAAGAATAAAATAACAAATAAAGTTTATACTCACCTTTCCGAAGGCTTCTCTCTGAATGCCGGCAGCGCTGAAGGACCTGTGGTGACGTCACAGTCATGTGACCGCAGGCCCTTCACCGCTCTGTCTCGTGATATGCCGGCAGCCGGGAACCGGAGAGGAACGAGCGCTGCAGCCACGCCGGGCATCGGGGGTGAGTATAGCTTGATTTGTTTTAATTTTTACGGTCACACTATATAAATCCATGCTGTTTGCATGGATTTATACAGTGTGACCTAGTTGTCAAGCACTTTCCAAGTGATGCTATCACCTGGAAAGCGCTTGTCAATCTGCATGCGGAAACGCATGTGAATCCGCATGTATTCTGCAGGAAAAAACGCATGCACAATCTGCATGCGTTTTTTCTGCCAGGGAGATGCAGAAATGCTGCAGAAATTTTCTGCTTCATTTCTGCATCGTGGGCACATAGCCTTAGAGACCGTTTAATGCATAGTTTCTATAAAAAAAAACTGCACCTAAGGGAACTTGGCTGGATAGAAGAATCTGTGGTTTCTTTAGATCTGGAGAATATTGTACATATAATAGGATGAGGCCATGTAAATCTTTCTTGAGTTCCTTTGCAAGTAAAGCCTTTTTCCAGAGGGATTATTCCAACTGTAAAACCTCAGAACTTGTATATATGGTCACATACACCTGCCCCCTAGAATATGTAGGCAAGACCAAGAGAGAGTCTAGGAGGAGGGTGGGGAGCATTTGGGCGAAATACACCATGGTCAGGACACCCCATTAGTGAGACACATGAACAGTGCACATCGAGGTAAAACCAGAGACATCTCCTTTTGTTTCGTTGCGGTGGTTAAACCCAATGTGAGAGGAGGTGATCACAATAGATGGGTCCTCAAAAAGGAAAGTGAGTGGATTTCCAGACTGGATTCACTAGGCCCTAAGGGACTCGATGAGCAAATTTCCTTTGCCTGTTTTGTGTGAATACATTCCCATTCCAGATTACATTTTTGGATTTTATACTCTACCCATTTCTGCTCAGTTCCCTGTGAATGGGGATCACATATTGTTGTACTTCATCAAGATATCTGAGCTTCTATATCAGAATTAGTTCTTATTAGTTATATCACACACATATACTGTTTAGTAATTAACAAGTGGGGTGTTCCTTGTATATCTCCAATTATGTAAGAGGTAAAATTTTACCATTTAGGAATATACTGTGGGCCACCATCCCATATTTTATGTAGTGATAAAGTAGATCTACATGCTAATTGCCTGATGGGAGGATGTGCAATACTTGTTTTTAGTCTCCCATGATGCTAATCTCAGAGACAGGACTTTTCTACAGGGTGGGCCATTTACAGTCATATGAAAAAGTTTGGGCACCCCTATTAATCTTAAGCTTAATGTTTTATAAAAATTGGTGTTTTTGCAACAGCTATTTCAGTTTGATATATGTAATAACTGTTGGACACAGTAATGTTTCTGCCTTGAAATGAGGTTTATTGTGCTAACAGAAAATGTGCAATCTGCATTCAAACAAAATTTGACCGGTGCATAAGTATGGGCACCCTTATCATTTTCTTGTTTTAAATACTCCTGCCTACTTTTTACTGACTTACTAAAGCACTTTTTTTGGTTTTGTAACCTCATTGAGCTTTGAACTTTATAGCCAGGTGTATGCAATCATGAGAAAAGCTACTTAAAGTGGCCACTTGCAAGTTGTTCTCCTGTTTGAATCTCCTCTGAAGAGTGGCATCATGGGCTCCTCAAAACAACTGTCAAATGATCTGAAAACAAAGATTATTCAACATAGTTGTTCAGGGGAAGGATACAAAAAGCTGTCTCAGAGATTTAACCTGTCAGTTTCCACTGTGAGGAACATAGTAAGGAAATGGAAGAACATAGGTACAGTTCTTGTTAAGGCCAGAAGTGTCAGGACAAGAAAAACATCAGAAAGGCAGAGAAGAAGAATGGTGAGATCAGTCAAGGACAATCCTCAGACCACCTCCAGAGATCTGCAGCATCAACTTGCTGCAGATGGTGTCACTGTGCATCGGTCAACTATACAGCGCACTTTGCACAAGGAGAAGCTGTATGGGAGAGTGATGCGAAAGAAGCCGTTTCTGCAAGTACGCACAAACAGAGTCGGCTGAGGTATGCAAAAGCACATTGGAAGAAGCCTATTTCTTTTTGGAAGAAGGTCCTGTGGACTGATGAAACCAAGATTGAGTTGTTTGGTCATACAAAAAGGCGTTATGCATGGTGGCAAAAAAACACAGCATTCCAAGAAAAACACTTGCTACCCACAGTAAAATTTGGTGGAGGTTCCATCATGCTTTGGGGCTGTGTGGTCAATGCCGGCACAGGGAATCTTGTTAAAGTTGAGGGACGCATGGATTCCACTCAGTATCAGCAGATTCTTGGCAATAGTGTTCAAGAATCAGTGATAAAGTTGAAGTTACGCAGTGGATGGATCTTTCAGCAAGACAATGATCCAAAACACCGCTCCAAATCTACTCAGGCATTCATGCAGAGGAACAATTACAATGTTCTGGAATGGCCATCCCAGTCCCCAGACCTGAATATCATTGAACATCTGTGGGATCATTTGAAGAGGCTGTCCATGTTCAGCGACCATCAAACTTAACTGAACTGGAATTGTTTTGTAAAGAGGAATGGTCAAAAATACCTTCATCCAGGATCCAGGAACTCATTAAAAGCTACAGGAAGCGACTAGAGGCTGTTATTTTTGCAAAAGGAGGATCTACTAAATATTAATGTCACTTTTCTGGTGAGGTGCCCATACTTATGCACCTGTCAAATTTTGTTTGAATGCAGATTGCACATTTTCTGTTAGTACAATAAACCTCATTTCAAGGCAGAAACATTACTGTATCCAACAGTTATTACATATATCAAACTGAAATAGCTGTTGCAAAAACACCAATTTTTATAAAACATTAAGCTTAAGATTAATAGGGGTGCCCAAACTTTTTCATATGACTGTATATGGATACACCTAAATTATATGGGAATGGTTGGTGATATCAACTTCCTGTTTGTGGCCCATTAGTATATGGGAGGGGGGAAACTTTTCCAGATGGGTGGTGACCATGACGGCCATTTTAAAGTCGGCCATTTTGGATCAAACTTTATTTTTTTCAATGGGAAGAGGGTCATGTGACACATCAAACTTATTGAGAATTTCGTAAGAAAAACAATGGTTTGCTTAGTTTTAACGTAACTTTATTCTTTCATGAGTTTTTTACAAGTTTATGACATCTTATAAAATGTGTTCAAAGTGCTGCCCATTGTGTTGGATTGTCAATGCAACCCTCTTCTCCCTCTCTTGACACACTAATAGCAACACCGCAGAAGAAATGCTAGCACAGGCTTCCAGTATCCGTTGTTTCAGATGCTGTACATCTCGTATCTTGATGGTATGGTATATGGGGTACAAAGATAGTGGGGCCATTCTTCATCAATGGAAACCTCAATGCCACTGGATATCTGAAATTGCTACATGATGATGTGCTGCCCTCTTTATGCACTGAAGATGGCACATTCCCTGAGTTTTTCCAACAAGATGGTCACCATCACATTATGGGTGTCAGGTCCGAGCATTCCTACATGAACAGTTTCCTGGAAAGTGGATTGGTGTTCGTGGGCCAGTTGAATGGCCACCAAAGTCTCCCGATCTGACCCCCTTAGACTTTTATCTTTGGGGTCATCTGAAGGCAATTGTCTATGCTGTGAAGATACGAGATGTGCAGCATTTGAAACAACGGATACTGGAAGCCTGTGCTAGCATTTCTACTGCGGTGTTGCTATCAGTGTGTGAGGAGTGGGAGAAGAGGGTTGCATTGACAATCCAACACAATGGGCAGCACTTTGAACACATTTTATAAGTGGTCATAAACTTGTAAATAACTCATGAAAGAATAAAGTTACGTTAAAACTAAGCACACCATTGTTTTTCTTATGAAATTCTCAATAAGTTTGATGTTTCACATGACCCTCTTCCCATTGAAAAAAATAAAGTTGGATCCAAAATGGCCGACTTCAAAATGGCCACCATGGTCACCAACCATCTGGAAAAGTTTTCCCCCTCCCATATACTAATGTGCCACAAACAGGAAGTTGATATCACCAACCATTCCCATTTAATTTAGGTATATCCATATAAATGGCCCACCCTGTATATTGGAGGAATGCAATCCAAATTCAGTATGCTTTCAGGTGTGGAACGCACACGTCCGGACCTGCACAATCGTAAATAATGACCCTAGATGCTCTCCGGCGTGGAATGCATAACTACGGTCATGCGCAGGGAAGGATACGAGTAGCGTGGCAGCAATCAGTTTATCTGCCGTTAAAGTTTATAGCAAGTCACTTCCGGACAAGGACACTAGGGGATGGACATTATCGGACCTCTCGCACATGAAAAATAGCACAAGCGCAATACATTATTGTAGACAGACTCCATTCTATATATCCTATGACAATTCACCTCTAGGAATGGGAATGGGTCTCCTAGTCTGGGGAGGGGTTTTTGGATGATGTGGGATATTTATACATGGACATATGGCTATTAGGCACACTATGCTGAACATAATGAATTAACATCCCTGAATCAAGTCTCCTGATGAACGTGTTGGGGAAATGCGTTGAGGCGGATTATTGAAACATTCTCTGATGAGTATCATACCCTTTCCTTTATATATACCTTGAGATATACGTGGTCCTACTTAATGTATCAGTGTATTTATTATTAGTGTTGAGCGAGCACTAAAATGCTCGGGTGCTCGAAGCTCGGGCTGAGCTCACCGTGATACTCGGGTGCTTGACCCGAGAAACGAGCCCAATGTTAGTCTATGGGAGACCCGAGCATTTTTGCGGCGGCACCCCCGGCAGTCTGTAGAAAGCCTAAAAAGTGCCCAAAACGATAGTGACAGTGCTCAAATGACATGGGGACAGCATGGGGATCGCCCCAGGAAGCATTTCTAACCCCCAGGTCAATGCTGTCAACAATGTGGTCAGAGGTATTAAGCCACTTTTATGGGCTCAGAATAAAACGTTCAAAAACGAAACTGAAACGGTTTTCCTGTGAAATATGTTAAGGAACATCCTTTCCACGGCAAAGACTTGTGTATAAGGTAAAATAAATAACCAAAAACAAAAATACTCCTGCACACCTTGGGCTATGTTCACAAGTAGCATTTTTTATGCGTTTTTGCACTTTTGTATTGCTTTCAACCGTGACAAATGCATTCACCGGGAAATGTCATTTTAACATTTTGCAATCTTATCTGGCCATGTGCTGTGTGACAGATGCATACAGTGCTGAAAAGACATGGGAACAGCATGGGGAAGACCCCTGATAGCATCTCTGACACCCAGGTCACTGCCTAAAAGTGTGCCCATCAGAAGTGATCCTTGCCGCATCAGAAGACGCAGGCAGACTTGCAACTATTCCCGTGCAAGTCCTTGTCCCAGGGCAGTGTTCAATTGTACCTCCCCCATTCCCTGCAATGCAAGCGCAAGTATGCAGACTGCCACCCACCCACCCCCAGGCTGCAATACCATACTGCTTGCTTGCACTTGAAATTGGGCCTTTTAGGCATGTGGAGGCGGAATCTGGCCACCACGTCATGGCTGCGTCGGCGGCCTGGTATCCATACTCAGTCCCCAGCCACCCGGCGGCCGGGTGTCCACGCTTGGTCCCCAGCCGCCATGGGGTGGGCGGGTGTCCATACTCGGTCCCCAGCCGCCCCGCGACCTGGTGCCCACACACGGTCCCCAGCCGCCTGGGGGCGGTCGGGTGTCCATAAACGGTCCCCAGCCGCCCCTATTTGTCCCGGTGCGCCTTATACACAAGTGCACATACCAAAGCATTACCTGTGCCCTCCCCAGTGCATTTAGTGGGAAGGACAGCCTAACCACAAACACGTAGACAAGTGAATGTGGCCAGGGATGGTCCATCTCACTGACACCTTCACACTGGGTTAATATTGTGGAAGCCGGGACACAGTTGGAGACTGGGATGCAACACGTCCTCCAGACATAGAGGATTGCGGGTCCTGGGTCAATCAGGCTTCAACACAAAGTTCAGAAGGTAGACAGCAGCAGTGGTCGGCCTCCTACACAATGAGTAAATTATTCATGATCATGAGGCCATCCATCTCCTTAGCTTTCTGCTCCTTGGAATGCAAGCGCATGTATGTAGTAGCGGCTAGGCCTGAGGTGGTCAGCGTTTTGGCGCATATCCTACCTCCTCCAAGGATTGCTGGATGTTTTCCTGCTACTCTCCCAGTTCTATGACTCCCTTTAAAACAAAGCTTCAGGTGATGAATGATGGATGAGGTGGTGGCAAAGGAGAAAGAGCAGGAGGAACAGGGACCATTCACATCAATATCAGGCCAGTCAACCACACATGTCTTGTAGTATATGTTTCTGTACCAAAAGGAGCGGTTCGGCTACACAGTTATAGGGCATACAGTGAGTGCAATGCCTACCAAAAATTTCGAGGCAGTCCAATGCCCCTTGGAAGTGACATGGAGGTCAGAGGGCCTTAACTAAACCTTTTTTTCCATTTATAGCAACTGGGTCTCCTGTACACTGTTGGCCTAAGCAGTGAATGGAAGGCTTTCCAAAAATTATGAGGAACTGCAATGCCCCTTGAAACTGACGTGGATTACAGCGTACTAAAAACCTTCTACACACTATAGGGGAGTGGGTCTCTGTTAGTGTTTGCCTATGCATTGAAAAGCAAAAGCTGACTAAAATTAGGAGGAAATGCAATGCCCTTTGGAAGAGTCGTGGAGGTTAGAGGTAATTAAAAACAACATTTCAATGCCCCTTTGAAGAGCTATGTAGTTCAGAGTGGTTTAACAAGACGGTTTTAATGCCCCTTGGAAGAGACGTGGAGGTCACAGTAGCTTAACATGACTGTTTTAATGCCCCTTGGAAGAGACGTGGAGTTCAGAGTGGTTTAACAAGACGGTTTTAATGCCCCTTGGAAGAGACGTGGAGTTCAGAGTGGTTTAACAAGACAGTTTTAATGCCCCTTGGAAGAGATGTGGATGTCACAGTAGCTTAACAAGACGGTTTTAATGCCCCTTGGAAGACCTGTGGAATTCAGAGTGGTTTAACAAGACGGTTTTAATGCCCCTTGGAAGAGATGTAAGGTTCAGAGTGGTTTAACAAGATGGTTTTAATGCCCCTTGGAAGAGATGTGGAGGTCACAGTAGCTTAACAAGACGGTTTTAATGCCCCTTGGAAGAGATGTGGCGTTCAGAGTGGTTTAACAAGACTGTTTAAATGCCCCTTGGAAGAGACGTGGAGGTCACAATAGCTTAACAAGACGGTTTTAATGCCCCTTGGAAGAGACGTTGAGTTCAGAGTGGTTTAATAAGACAGTTTTAATGCCCCTTGGAAGAGACGTGGAGGTTACAGTGGAATAAAAAGACAGTATCAATGCCCCGTGGAAGAGACGTGGAGGTCACATTAGCTTAACAAGACGGTTTTAATGCCCCTTGCAAGAGCCATGCAGTACAGCATATTAAAAACAATATTCCCATTATGGGGGAGTGGGTCTCCCATAGTCATTGCCTATGCCTTTCAAGCAAAAGCTGCCAAAAATTAGGATGAAGGAACTTGCAATGCCCCTTACAAGAGCCATGCAGTACAGCATGTTAAAAACATTATTCCCATTATGGGGGAGTGGGTCTCCCATAGTCTTATCCTATGTATTTCAAGCAAAAGCTGCCAAAAATTAGGACGGAGGATCTTGCAATGCCCCGTACAAGAGCCATGCAGTATAGCATATTAAAAACATTATTCCCATTATGGGGGAGTGGGTCTCCCATAGTCTTTGCCTATGCCTTCCAAGCAAAAGCTGCCAAAAATTAGAACGGAGGAACTTGCAATGCTGGCAACACGGACCACAGTCACCCTGGTGGTATAGTGGTGGTGGAGGCTGAGGATAAGGAGAAGAGCAAAATACAGCTGAAATGAGTAAGCGTATACCCATATTTGGTTGTGAAGCGGTGTACGAGAATACACCTCCCGAAATAACACAGTGGATTTGACTTTGTTACTCTGCTGTAACATGCTGATGATGAGAAATCTGGCCCAATCCAGCCCTTGTTCATTTTGATAAGAGTCAGCTTGTCAGCATTGTCAGTTGACAGGCGAGTGCGCTTATCAGTTATAATTCTCCCAACAGCACTAAAAACACGCTCCGATAACACACTAGTGGCAGGGCAGGCCAGGACCTCCAAGACGTACAGAGCGAGTTCATTCCAAGTGTCCAGCTTGTATGCCCACTAATTAAAAGGCACAGAGGAATCACGGACGACGCTGGTACGGTCGGCAAGGTACTCCCTCACTATCTTTTGAAGCTTTCCACTCCTTGTGAGAGTACCCCGCGCTTCGGGGCCTGTAAGCTGGGCGGGTCTCAGAAAGCTGTCCCAGTACGTTGACAGTGTTCCCCTGCCTCTGCTGGATTGGAGTTGCATCTCTCTCGCCTGTACGCCTTGGTTGGGCAATGAACGGTGACCTCTGCCGCTAGCTTGTTCAGATGGGAATTTTTTTAACAGTTCTGCAGCAAGGGCTTTCTGGTACTGCCCCATTTTTGTAGACCTCTCCACCTCAGGAATAAGAGAGTGAATGTTCTCCTTGCAGCGGGGGTCTAAAAGTGTCACCAACCAGTAATGACTGTCACCCAACATTTTGACAACGCGAGGGTGATGGTTAAGGCAGCGTAAAATAAAGTCAGCCATGTGTGCCAGACTGGTAACGGGCAAGACTTCCGTGTCCTCACCAAGATGATGACTGACCATGCTCTCCTCCTCCTCCTCTCCCCTGTCCACAGGCCACCCACGCTGAACCGACGGTATGACAGTTGTACAGGTACTACCGTCTACAGCGCATGATACCAGCTCCTGTTCTTCCTCCTCTCCCTCATTGTCCCCCAGTGCAATTTGGGATGAGATGAGGCTGGGCTGTGTGTAATCGCCCGCTACGGCTTCTTGATCCATCTCATCATAGTCTGGCTGCAATGCCTCCTCTTTAATTCTCTGCAAAGAGCGTTGCAAAAGACAGACAAGTGGAATGCTGACGCTAATGATGGCATCATCGCCACTCACCATCTTGGTGGACTCCTCAAAGTTTGTCAGGATGGTACATATGTCAGACATCCAGGTCCACTCCTGAGGTTTTATGTGTGGAGTCTGACCTGTATATCGACGGCCTTGTTGCAGCTGGTACTCCACAACTGCTCTCTTCTGCTCACAAATTCTTTGCAACATGTGGAGGGTAGAGTTCCAACGTGTGGGGACATCACACACCAGTCGGTGTGCTGGAAGCTGCAAACGCTGCAGCAGCACAGCAAGGGTAGCGGAAGCTGTAGCCGACTTGCAAAAATGAGCTGACAGGCGGCGTACTTTGACCAGCAGATCTGGCAACTCTGGTTACGATTTAAGAAATCGCTGAACCACGATGTTAAGCACATGAGCCAGGCATGGTACGTGTGTGATCTTGCCTCACCTCAGAGCCGCCATTGTCACACACGACCATGCCTGGATGTAGGTTCAGTGGTCTCAGCCACAGTTCTGCCTGCTCTTTCACAGCTGTCCACAACTCACAAGCAGTGTGAGGTTTATCACCTAAGCTTATGAGTTTCAGCACAGCCTGTTGCCACTTGGGTGAGGCAGTACTGCAGTGCTTCCAGCTTGTAACTGATGTGGTGATATCTGAGATGGAGGCTGAACATGAGGAGGAGGAGGATGATGCGCAGGAGCTGTACACTGTGGGGGCAACTCTGACTGACATAGGTGTAGGGAGGATGTATTCCGTCCCAAGGTCCGACTGGGTCCCGGCTTCCACTATGTTTACCCAGTGTGCCGTCAGGGAGATGTACCGTCCCTGGCCACAAGCACTTGTCCACGTGTCCATTGTCAGGTGGACTCTCCCAGTAACTGCGTTGTTGAGGGCACGGCAGATGTTTTGGGACACGTGCTTGTGTAGTGCGGGGATGGCACACTTGGCAAAATAGTGTCGGCTGGGGACCGAGTGCCGAGGGACGGCCACCGCCATAAGGTTGCGGAAGGATTCCGTCTCCACCAGCCTAAAAGGCAGCATTTCCAATGCAAGCAGTCATGAAATGTGCAAATTTAGGACTGTGGCCTGTGGGGCGTTGGCTGCGAATTTGCGCTTTCGTTCAAAGGTCTGGGATATGGACAATTGAATACTGCGGTGGGACGTGGATTTTGATGCTGTTTCTTGAGAAACTGCCATAACAAGTGAAGACTGAGAGGAGGGGGCATCTTTGCATGCAGTATGGACAGGGGATTGCCTTGCACGCACAGCAGGGGGTTCTCTTACATTCACAACAGCGGAAGAAGCAATGGTGAAACCCGCTGACACTGGTCGTGGACCCTGGGGTTCGCCCCACAAAGTCGGGTGCTTTGCTGACATGTGCCTGATCATGCTGGTGGTGGTCAGGCTGGTAGTTTAGTCACCCCTGCTGATGGTGGCATGGTAGGTGGTACAAATGGCCTTTTTGGGGTTATCAGCAGAGTCTTTAAAAAAATTCCAGACTCTGGAAGACCTATCGGTTACACTGGCAACGTCCCACGTGTTGGTGTTACGGGGAACTGTTGCCCGCCTTCTGTCTGCGGCCACCACACTGCTTCTTTCTGCCTGTTGGGGTACTCTGCCTCCCTACCCCTGTGTGCTGCTGGCCTCGCTCTGCGTGTCCTCCTGCCACATTGGGTCAGTTACTAGATCATCCACCACCTCTTCCACTTCCGCACCACGGTCCTCCTCCTCACTTTGTGGCAATTGTGTCTAGTCATCGTCCACCTCTTGTGACAAATTGCCAGCGTCGCCTTCCTGTGGCCGTGGCTGTTCAAATATTTGGCCATCGCTACATGGGATCTCCTCTTCCACCACTTCAAGCAGAGCAGGCGAGGGGCCCAAATATGGAAATGGACCAGTGAACAGCTCTTCAGAGTGTCCAAGTGTGGGATCAGTTGCTGTCTGACGACACTTGGCATGGTGGGAGGAAGGAGCATCAGGGTGAGGAGGAGTATGCGGTCGAGACTCACGACTACTAAGACTTGACCATGTGGAAGACAGACCGGAGGTGGTGGTGCCCAGGTGACTGGAAGTATTATCTGCTATCCAATTAATAACCTGTTCACACTGATCAGTTCGCAATACTGGTGTTGTGTGCTTCCCTAGTAATTCAGTCAAGAACTGGGAGCGAGAAGATGTGGCTGTTGGTTGTGGCACATTTTCACCTTGGCCACGGCCCCGTCCTCTGCACGCACCATCACAAGAACGTCCAGTTCCACGTCCCTTGCCACGCTCCTTGACCATTGTAAATGAAGTAAAATAACTTACACTCGCACTATCAATGGCAAAAGGGTAATAAAAAGTAGATTAGAACAGTGGAAGAGGAAAACCACAGTTCTAGTTCTCTGGCCTACACCAGAATCTTTTTTAACATATATTTATGTCTGAACAGTCAGCGAGACACTCAAAATGTTTTTTTTGTATGCAAAAAAGGTGGATTACACCCAGATTTGAACCGTGGAACAGGAAAAACACAGTTCTAGTTATCTGGCCTACACCAGAATCTTTTAAACAATTATATTTGTGTTTAAAAATAACATTTATTATTGAATAAATATACTAAAAACCACATAATATGGGTAAAGCTGGGAAAGGAAACACATGGGGAGAAAAAAAAAGTCACAAGGGTAGATTACGGCTATCATTGAATTACATGCATAAAGTGCAAATCATGAGAACCATACTCCACAGAAATATACTGCATATATTGAAAAAGGAGTGCAGCAATAAAGTGCATAGTGCCAATTGTGCAAACTCGTAACAATAAATATAAAATACTGCAGTAAAAATAAATGAACATGGTGTGCAATATTAAAGCTTGTGCAAAGTAGCTGAGTATGTGCTAACCCCTGTGACCGGGATCCTTGTTTTTCAAATTTTGAATCATTGGAGCAGATGCAGTGCATTCTTAAAAACTGTCCAGTGAGGATACTTTTGATAAGATTTTTAGGATGTGATGATTGTGCGTGAAGTAGAGTGTTGGCAGCGGTGGGTTTTCGATGGACATCTGTTTGGATGAAACCGTTAGAATCGATTTCTAATGTAACGTCCAGATATACAATTTTCTCTCTTCCTGTTTTAAATGTGAGTTTTATATTGCGATCATTTACATTGAGTAGATTGATGAACGATGTAACATCTTCCATGGAATCCTGCCATAGAAAGAATATGTCATCAATATATCTACCCCAATATAAAATATTATTGGACAATGGTGATGGGTTGGTCATCAATATCTCTCTTTCCCACAGCCCCAGGAATAAATTAGCATAGGATGGGGCGCATGCCGCCCCCATAGCGGTACACCGGAGCTGCAGGAAGAAAGAGTCTTGGAAAAGAAAGAAGTTGTGACTCAATACAAAACGAAGTAGTTGCATGATTAATGTTCTCAAATTTTTATCATAATCAGACATCGCCAGAAAGACCTCCACTGCCCTAAGACCGTCTTCATGGTCTATTGAGGTGTAAAGTGACTCAACATCACATGTCACCATCAAGACATCATTGTCCACATTAATACCGTCCATCTTTTTTAAAAAGTCGGTTGTATCCTGAATTAAAGAGGGGAGTATTTGAACCAGTGGACGTAGCAAATGGTCAATAAATCTACATGTGGGTTCACAGAAGTTTCCCACCCCTGAGACAATGGGCCTACCTGGAGGATTGGTCGTATCCTTGTGAATTTTGGGGATTAGGTAGAACGTAGAAATACGAGGGTCTTTGTAGAATAGATAGTCACATTCCTTTGTCAGTATACCATTAGTTTCTGCTTCATCCAAAATAGATCGTAATTCAACCTGGTATTTGGATAAGGGATTAAAAGTAAGTTTTTTATATGTTTTACCATCGTTAAGTTGTTTTTTAGCTTCCCGTATATACATGGGAGTAGGCCATAACACAACGTTCCCACCCTTGTCTGAAGGTTTTATGATGACGTCCTGTAGTTTTTTGAGGTCATCAATGGCTTTCCTTTCTTGTCTGTTGCTATTATCGTATGGTAAAGAGGAGGAGATCTTTTTAAATTCCTCATCCACAAGACGAACAAATACTTCTATATTAGGATACATAGACAGGGGTGGGAAACGTTGGGATTTGGGAATAATAGATGCAGGCAACTTACTGGTGTGAATAGATTCTTGTTCATCAAGAAGACTCTGAAGTATGTTCACCGCTTCTTGTTCCTCTAAAGTAGGAAACAAAACCGTGTCAGCAGATCTATGAAACACTTTTTTAAAAATTAATTTTCGGGCAAATAAGTGAAGGTCTTTTAGTGCTGTAAAATAGTCAAAGCCTGTTGTTGGTGAAAAAGAGAGTCCTTTGCAGAGAACATTATTCTGTGCTTTAGTTAGTACGTGCTAAGAAAGGTTAATTATCTTCAATGAGGAAGATGCGATGTCAGAGTCATCCTGATGAAAATCGCTGATTTTAGTTTTCTTAGAGCCCATGGTTTTTTGGCCCAACCTGGTGTTATAGTTTGTTCTTATAGTAGATATACCAGTTGATTCACTATCAGTGGATAAGGAAGAAGATGCAGAGGTTCTCCGTTCACCCCGAGTGGGCTGTGGGTATTTCCATTTATAGATTCTATTGTTTTCCTTGTCTTGACAGTCTCGTTGGTATTTGGATGATTTAGTAATTTTAATCTGTTTTTCCCAGGAGGAGAAATTTTCTTCCATATCACTATAAAATTTATCCCAATCATATTTTAAGATGAGGGATTTGAGTTTATCCTGTAATGAATTAATTTCTTGGTCGGTCTCAGCTAGTGTGGTGCCATTTTTCTTAATGATAAGACCAAGAAACTTATTTGAGCAGGCATTGCAGATCTCCTCCCATTGTGAGGAGAACTCTGGGTCATCTTTACCATAAGATGGAAAAACTTTTTTTTTTCTCCCCATGTGTTTCCTTTCCCTGCTTTACCCATATTATGTGGTTTTTAGTATATTTATTCAATAATAAATGTTATTTTTAAACATATCTAGTTTGTGTCATACATGTAGGTTTTCTAGTTATAGACACTTAAACACTTAGTTACCCATTAAATTATATGCTAATCGTATATTATCTTACAATTATATTTGTGTCTGAACACTCAGCGAGACACTCAAAATGTTTTTTTTATGCAAAAAGGTGGATTACACCCAGATTTGAACCGTGGAAGACGAAAAACACAGTTCTAGTTATCTGGCCTACACCAGACTCTTTTAAGCAGATATATTTGTGTCTGAACAGTCACAGACACACTCAATTTTATCTTTTTTTTTTTGGGGGGGGGGGGGATACCAAAAGGTTAATAAGACGGGTATTTGTACAGTTTGACTGAGGAAAAAAAAAAAGGATTTTTCCTGGCCCCTGAGACCTGGGGATAAGTCTAGCAATTTGACCAGCAGGAGCACACAGGACTGTAATGCAGTGCTTGTTGGTATAAACACTGCGTCTCCTATACAGCCTGCCTGCCTGATATCTGGGATGGATATTAGTCCTGAGAAGGACTGTTTGTTTGATTTGGCAGGCTTTAGAGACCCTACACTACCTATTTTGCACTATATATCTCTCCCTAACTCAGCAGCATTGACCCTACACTGTCTGATCCCGGGCGACTGTCTGATCCTCGAGGTGACGCTGTGCGGCCAGCCAATCACTGTAATGCCCACAAACAACATGGCTGCGGCATTGCAGTGACTGTCTGGCAATCCCTGCATGTTCATTGGCTCTGTAAAGAGCACCAAACATGCTGGGCGGAGACCCGAGCTCCTGCCCGAGTAACCCGGAAATGCTTGGTGCTCGCCGAACATCCCGAGTAGTGAGATGCTCGGGTGAGTACCGAGCAGTGTCGAGCATGCTCGCTCAACACTATTATTTATATATATATATATAGGGTTATCTAGGGCTTCTGAGGGACAGCCACCGGTGAGTGGGGAGACCATTGTGATCTGTGATTTCAGTCTACTCCACTGTGTATAGGATGTCTATAGGATAATAGAGTATAGTAAAGTTGTTATGGACGTGACTTAACCAGTATTGTGCAGTGACTCTATTGTACCTATAGTGACGGATGTTTCTTGTTGCTAAAACTGTGATATTTTTTCATGTTAAACTTTTTTTTTAAACTTTTTTAAACAACTCTCATTAGTGCGATCATACAACATACAAGTCTCTGAAGGCTCCGGTGATGCACTGTACTACTGTAGTGCCGTGTATTATCACTGCCTGTCAGTGCAATAGTAACGGCCCCATACACATGAGATAAGTGTTGGCTGAACGGTCATTTGGCAGACGGTTATCTCTCCCGACTCCCCCATACACACAAATATTCCAGCTTTCCTGTGGTCTGTATGAGAGTCACCTCCAGACTCCTCTAGTGGAGGATTATCTACAGGAAGAACAAACAGATTAGCTTCTGAGATTCAGGATGCCAGATCCTTCTCTGGCCTGAGTTCATCTGTTGGGAGGTCCCCAAATACATTATATAGTCGACCAATCCCCCCAAAAAATCAGTGCTTTCATGCACCTTTAGTCTGATGTGTATGGGGTCGTTAAAAGATTATTGAATGCTGCCTCTGGCCCGGTCTAATAGACTTTTGTAAGTTGCAGGCCCAGGCACCATTATTAGGCATTTATGTATCGTTGTAACTAGGAGGCCCCATATTATCAAGAGCTTGGGGGAGGAGGGACATTCAGCAAAACTCTACCAAACCTTCTTAGATGCCATGTTTGTTTCTGTCAGCAGCAAGTGGGTAAACTGCCACCTGTGCCATCCCTGCGGTGAACATCTATGTTCTGGTGCCCAAAAGAGGTTTTTTGTTTTTCTTAAATGTTTAACGTATTAAAATTAAGAACATTTCTTTTTGCATGTTTTTTTCTTTTTACAAGAATTGTTGGTACCAATTTTCTTTTGAAGCATTTTAATATCTGCTTTTTTTCCGGTGTTTTTCTTGCAATATAGGAAAGCCTAAGGCCAGAAATAAACCCCATAATACACTATACATGGAGACTTTGGTATCTAATAATTTCTGTTCGAGGTGTTTGTGAAAACAAAAAAGGTTTTCTAAATGCTTCAAACTTCTATGTGTGAATGAGACATGAGATCTAACATGATAGAAGATTACACTCCAGGAAAGACGGGAAACATTCATATAGACGACCGGTGGTGATGTAGTCAGCGACGGACTCTGGCCAAATACGTTTCTAGAGCCGTAGTAGAAGATGAAGATTTCGTCCTCCTCATGAAGTAGTTATTTCTCATGTCACGTGTAATGAATATCTCCTGCAGTATTGCTAATGCCGATTCTAGTGTCGGTAAATGAGACGAGAATTAACAAATAAGGAAGATGAGTCTATGAGAAACGTATTCAGCTGCAGACTCCAAGGAAGAAATTGCTTGTTGTCTGTGGTCTAAAATATATAGGTTTTATTACTAGATGTAAAGAAGAAAACTACTGTAAAATAATAAATCTCCTGATATGTTTCCCTTATTGTCTTCAGTAATTGTATTATTACACAGGATTTTTATGACGTTACATCTGCTCATCATCTTCTCATTCAGGTCCCTACAATATCAGATCCTCTCAGTGAAGATCTTCTATATAAGAGAATTTTTCAGAATTACCCATCAAAGATGGATATGGACAGAGACAAGATGACGGAGAGGATATTACACCTCACCCTAGAGATCCTCTTCCGGCTTACTGGAGAGGTGAGAGATTCTGATGACGTCACATTACATCATTCTTATCTATGGAAATAACAAATGGACAGAACTGGAGAGGTGAGGACTCTGGAAATGTCTGTAGTGAGATTTATTAATGTTTATCTCCATAACCAGGATTACACAGTAGTGAAGAAGACTTCTAGTGAGCGCTGTCAGGACCCTGTGTCTGAGGGATGGAGAAGACCCCTGAGCCCAATCACAGGGCCTCCACCTCACCCCCTGATACATGAGGACATCAATGACCAGAAGATCCTAGAACTCACCTACAAGATGATTGAGCTGCTGACTGGAGAGGTGACACTGCTGGGAATGCTGGGACATTATACAGTAACACTATGAAGGGATCGGGGGAATGACGGTATCATTGTATGTGTCAGGTTCCTATAAGATGTCAGGATGTCGCAGTCTATTTTTCCATGGAGGAGTGGGAGTATTTAGAAGGACACAAAGATCTATACAAGTACGTCATGATGGAGGTTCCCCAGCCCATCATATCACCAGGTAATAGACAGGACTAAATACACACGGCCTATAATTATTAACTATATTATAAGGATTGTGATAAACTATACAGAAAAACTACTCCTGTGCCATGATATATCTCTAAGCTGTGCGTGGCTGATGGCTGTAACATACATTTATTCCCGCCTGCAGAAGATGTGTTGGCATGGCTCGAGCCCTGGTTTCATGGTTTCACTCCACGTCATGAATTCCATTATGTTTTCATCCTAAGGAATTCAGATTATTGCACAATCTCTCCTGAATACTAATACTAATACTTTCTCTGAACTCCAGTTTAGTGTTGGAGGTCTCCCCCCAAACATATTTTGTTGTTGGGGATCTAACATAGAAAAAAAATGTTTTTTTACAGGTTGTGGTGGGATCGGCCAGCCTCACTTATGTGAGACTCTAACTCCCTGGTAGTCTTTGAAAAAAGATCTCCATTGCTTTTTCCAAATGTCAGAGATCTAAATTTAAGACACCTCATCTCTGCAGTATTATAAAAAGTTCTCTTTAAATGTCTAATATTTCTTCTTGAAACTCATCTGATAGAAAATATTGGCCCTTACGATAGTTTAGATTGCTAAGAGCCACCGAGCCCCATACTCCAATTACCCCAGAGAGGTTTCACCACTAGTTACTCATTTATTACTGATGGAGACTGTTGAGTTTGATCATTTCAGTAGATGTTATTGTCTATAGTCACAGTTTTTGACTATAGTAGTTAGTGCCCAAAATACTCTGATTTAACCCCTTCCTGCAGCCAGTTTTGTGTTGTTAATCAGGCCCATTTTTCTAATCTAACATGTCATTTTATGTGGTGATAACTTTGAGATTCTTCACAAAGGATAATAGGAAACAAATGGACCTTACAAATTATTTTCCTTGAATCCTACAATCCCCTATATACGGTTGTACACTACTGTCTGGCACATGGCAGGTTAAGAAGAGAAGAAGCGACATTTAGCTATTTGAATGCAGATCTTGCTGGGATAGTTTGCAGACACAATGTATTGGGGGAACTGTTCATGGTCAATTGGCAGCTCAAAAGATGGCTACCACGACGAACAGGCTTGTCACTATCTACTCCATTTTCCAGATCCCTGGGATTGCCTTGCTCATCACTTATTTAACCCCTCGACATGGATCTGGACTTACACAGAGACCCCTAGGCTTGGGCCACGGTGTTACCTGCTGTTCTGTGGTGTGAGATGGGAAGAACAATAGTCAGGTAGTTGGGTCAGAACCAGGAGGGCACAGAAAATACAAAATCAGAAGACACAAAAGAAGACAGTAAACGGGCCGAGGTCACAACAGGAAACAAATACTCAATCCGGGAGCTGAGCACAGAGGACTGACCCAGAGGAGAACAAGGCTGGATCTGGCCGCTTCCGGCAATATGCTTCCAGCTTTAGTAGGGTGCGGTGCTTTCCAAGTGGCTGAAGTAGGGAGCGGATTACTCCAGCTGGACAGCACACACACCCATACTGCCAGACTGGATGGTACTACTGGTCACAGGCACCCGAATTCTAATGGCTGGACAGAGCCTGCGCCACCCAGAGCTTCTGGTTCCGACGTCTCCTCCATCACCAGCGCCTCCTGCAGGATGAATAAGGCGGCTCCTGGTGACAGAAGCAGATGTCGCAGGAGCAGATCCCAGAGGAGATGGGACACACCATTTGCAGAAGCCCTAATATGACAAAATGTCAGAAAACCAGAGCAGTAGAAATCCCCATAAAGTGACTTCATTTTGGAAATTATAACCCTCAGTGAATTAATCTATAAGAGTTTTGATTATTTTGACCCCACAGGCACTTTCTGAAAATTAGCACGCAGTGGATGTTGGAGAGTAAAAATTGCACATTGGCCATTTTTTTACCCAACACATAGTGCCCAGATTGTGCTCCAGGAGACACACACCATAAATTAATTGGGTTCTTCTCACTATAGTAATGCCAAATACATGTATGCCAAATGTGGTTTGGGCACACACAAGGCTCAGAAGCGAGGGGGAGATTCGACTTCGAAAGAGCGGATATTGCTGGATTGGTTTATGGAAGCCATGTTGCTTGTAAAGAGCCTTTGAGCCACTAATAATGTGGAAACCTCTGTTTTTCCACTGACAGATGATGGACCTGAGTGGGGACTTGTTTTTTGTGGGATGAGTAGAAGTTTTTATTGGTATCATTTTTGCTTACATAACATTGTTTGATGGCTGCTTCTTCCGTATTTTGGAGGCAGAATGAACAAACAGTTGAACACCACGATCCACTGGTTCATCCTATGAGGTTTTCTATTAGACTGTGAACGGTCATTCTGTCAATAACTTCCCATTTCTACAGACATTTTAAGTACAATTAACACAAGAATCCCATAGAAAAATAAATAAAGATTGCATACCACTTCTAAATCAATCTAAATTAAGAGATATATGCTCAAGTTTAAAAATCTATTTTATGAGACACAAATCTAAAAAATAGAGGAATATTTAAAATATTCCTCTATTTTTTAGATTTGTGTCTAATAAAATAGATTTTTAAACTTGAGCATTTATCTCTTCATTTTCCTGGATTAGCATGTAGCCCAGGGATGTGTTTGTTTAGACATTTTAAGAAGAAATGTTCAAAAATATAAATTTCAAGGATATTTTATTCAAAATTAATAATGTTTTTTTTTCTTGGCAGATGACTGTACCAGGAGATCAGAGGGACAAGGGGTTTTTAAATCTGACTATCTTGAGATCCCACAGGATACAATTGAAGTGAATGCCATTACTCCAGATATACCATCATCCCTTCAAAGCAAAGATCTATCATCTAATTCTATGAAACAGGTCCTGTCTTCTGATTCATTACCGACTACTAAGGAAAATCAAAATAAAATAAGCATTAAAAAACGAACTGCTCCTATAGCAAAGAAATCATTTTCACGTTCAGAAAATGGAAATAGTTTTACCCTCGAAAAGTCTATTGTTAAACATCAAAAAATACACAGAGCGGACAATAGATTTTTTTATTCCAAATGTGGAAAATGTTTTAACCAGAAATCAGTTTTTGTTAATCACCAGACTACTCACACAGGTGAGAATTCATTTTCATGTTCAGAATGTGGGAAATGTTGTAACCGGAAATCAGATCTTGTTCGTCACCAAAGAACTCACACAGGGGAGAAGCCTTTTTCATGTTCAGAATGTGGGAAATGTTTTAACCAGAAAGCGCATCTTGATAACCACCAGAAAACCCACACAGGGGAGAAGCCCTATTCATGTTCAGAATGTGGGAAATGTTTTAACCAGAAGGAACATCTTAATAAACACCAAAGAACTCACACAGGAGAGAAGCCTTTTTCATGTTCAGAATGTGGGAAATGTTTTAATCGTAAAATGATTCTTGATTGCCACAAGAGAACTCACACAGGGGAGAAGCCTTTTTCTTGTTCAGAATGTGGGAAATGTTTTAACCAAAAATCAGTTTTGATTAGGCATCAGAGAACTCACACAGGGGAGAAGCCTTTTTCATGTCCAGAATGTGGGAAATGTTTTAACCTGAAATCAGCTTTGGTTAAACACCAGAGAAGTCACACAGGGGAGAAGCCTTTTTCATGTGCAGAATGTGGGAAATGTTTTAATGTTAAATCAGTTTTGATTAGGCATCAGAGAACTCACACAGGGAAGAAGCCTTTTTCATGTTCCGAATGTGGGAAATGTTTTGATCGTAAAACGATTCTTGATTGCCACAAGAGAACCCACACAGGGGAGAAGCCTTTTTCATGTTCAGAATGTGGGAAATGTTTTAACTATAAATCAAATTTGGTTAAGCACAACAGAATTCACACAGGGGAGAAGCCTTTTTCCTGTTCAGAATGTGGGAAATGTTTTAGCCAGAAATCAGATTTGGTTATCCACCAGAGAAGCCACACAGGGGAGAAGCCTTTTGCCTGTTCCGAATGTGGAAAAAGTTTTAGCCTGAAATGGAATCTTGTTAGTCACCAAAGAACTCACACAGGGGAGAAGCCTTTTTTGTAATCTTTTTTCTTTTTAATCCAATACATTTTTGAGATTTTTTCATTAGTTTTTTTTTTGGACAAAACAAGAAACCAGTACATACAATGATGAAATAAAATAACATACCATAGGGATGACATACATGCATCTCTCCTATATATCCTTTCAGCTTGCCCATTACCGCCTGATAACTTGCAATTACTATATCTTACAATTAACATTCCATATTCTTGAAATCTCTTATATAACCATAATATTGTAATAAACATTATAATCCTATACACATATAGGTGTGCTATATTACCCATACCACATGTTAAGGAATTCCAATACACATTACAATGAAATATTAGACCTCGCCAATACCCCCCTTCCCCTATAAGTCAAATTGTCTCTCCAACAATAACCCCCTTGATGGCATTCCAGGTTTATCCAACCATAAGCCCTATATTTTCTCAAATTTATTCATTCAGTTTTGTTTTTTACATACCCCTTTTTCTAATCTGATAATATTATTTATCCTACTTTTAAGTTCACTAATTTCTGGAGGTGAGGGGTTAATCCTTTTGGATGCAATATGTTTCCTTGCTTGAAATAAAATACAGTTATATGAAAAAGTTTGGGCACCCCTATTAATCTTAAGCTTAATGTTTTATAAAAATTGGTGTTTTTGCAACAGCTATTTCAGTTTGATATATGTAATAACTGTTGGACACAGTAATGTTTCTGCCTTGAAATGAGGTTTATTGTACTAACAGAAAATGTGCAATCTGCATTCAAACAAAATTTGACAGGTGCATAAGTATGGGCACCTCACCAGAAAAGTGACATTAATATTTAGTAGATCCTCCTTTTGCAAAAATAACAGCCTCTAGTCGCTTCCTGTATCCTGGATGAAGGTATTTTTGACCATTCCTCTTTACAAAACAATTCCAGTTCAGTTAAGTTTGATGGTCGCTGAGCATGGACAGCCCTCTTCAAATGATCCCACAGATGTTCAATGATATTCTGGTCTGGGGACTGGGATGGCCATTCCAGAACATTGTAATTGTTCCTCTGCATGAATGCCTGAGTAGATTTGAAGCGGTGTTTTGGATCATTGTCTTGCTGAAAGATCCATCCCCTGCATAACTTCAACTTTGTCACTGATTCTTGAACATTATTGTCAAGAATCTGCTGATACTGAGTGGAATCCATGCGTCCCTCAACTTTAAGAAGATTCCCGGTGCCGGCATTGGCCACACAGCCCCAAAGCATGATGGAACCTCCACCAAATTTTACTGTGGGTAGCAAGTGTTTTTCTTGGAATGCTGTGTTTTTTTGCCGCCATGCATAACGCCTTTTTGTATGACCAAACAACTCAATCTTGGTTTCATCAGTCCACAGGACCTTCTTCCAAAAAGAAATTGGCTTCTCCAAATGTGCTTTTGCATACCTCAGCCGACTCTGTTTGTGGCGTGCTTGCAGAAACGGCTTCTTTCGCATCACTCTCCCATACAGCTTCTCCTTGTGCAAAGTGCATTGTATAGTTGACCGATGCACAGTGACACCATCTGCAGCAAGTTGATGCTGCAGCTCTCTGGAGGTGGTCTGAGGATTGTCCTTGACTGATCTCACCATTCTTCTTCTCTGCCTTTCTGATGTTTTTCTTGGCCTGCCACTTCTGGTCTTAACAAGAACTGTCCCTGTGTTCTTCCATTTCCTTACTATGTTCCTCACAGTGGAAACTGACAGGTTAAATCTCTGAGACAGCTTTTTGTATCCTTCCCCTGAACAACTATGTTGAATAATCTTTGTTTTCAGATCATTTGACAGTTGTTTTGAGGAGCCCATGATGCCACTCTTCAGAGGAGATTCAAACAGGAGAACAACTTGCAAGTGGCCACTTTTAAATAGCTTTTCTCATGATTGCATACACCTGGCTATGAAGTTCAAAGCTCAATGAGGTTACAAAACCAAAAAAAGTGCTTTAGTAAGTCAGTAAAAAGTAGGTAGGAGTATTTAAAACAAGAAAATGATAAGGGTGCCCATACTTATGCACCTGTCAAATTTTGTTTGAATGCAGATTGCACATTATCTGTTAGTACAATAAACCTCATTTCAAGGCAGAAACATTACTGTGTCCAACAGTTATTACATATATCAAACTGAAATAGCTGTTGCAAAAACACCAATTTTTATAAAACATTAAGCTTAAGATTAATTGGGGTGCCGAAACTTTTTCATATAACTGTATGTGAAATTGGGTTAAATTCCATATCATCCTCTAATATACCTAATAGGCATTTTTTGGGTCTGGTTGAATATCTATTTTATATACCCTCTTTATAATAGACAGAACTCCTTTCCAGTATTTGCCTATCTCCCGGCATTCCCATAGCGGATGTAATAGGCCCGCAGCATCCATGTTACATCCTGGACATTCAGCAGCAGTCCGGTATCCTATGTTACATAGGAATCTAGACGTCTTATATTTCCTGTGTATTAATATGATCTGGGGAAATCTCTGCGCCTCATATAAAGATAATTGGGGAACCAGTTCTAATACCGCTCTCCATTGATCCTCAGAAATTGGACCTATATCTCCATCCATTTTTGTCTAGTTGGAGAAGGAAATTTTTTTAAATAATTATCAAGAAGGACTCAGTAAATATCAGAAATACGACCCTTAGTATTTCCCTTCTCTAATACCAACTTAACAATAGTATTATTTTCTACCCAAAAAGGCGTCCATCTTGATTGTGCATTAAATGAATGCCGAAACTGTAGAGATTTATAGAATTGTTTATTTGTCACCCCAAATCCCCCCTTTAATTGATCAAAGCACTTAAGTATCCCTTCAGATAATATGTTTTATATCGTATATATGTTTTATATCGTATATATTCCTTTATCCTCCCAACTCCGGAATCCCTCTAATTTATAGCCCTCTGCATATTTATTATTAAACCATATAGGTGTAGATTCATTGCAGTCTCCTATTTCCATTATATCTTTACCCCTATCCCAGACCTTGTAGAGTAGAGCAAGTGTAGGGTATAGTGATTTCTTGTGTGCGAGGTCATTCAGTTCCACTATATGAATAGGAATATTCCACGGTGTCCTGAGGTAATTAACCCCTTAATACTCTTTGGGTTTGCAGCGCTTTGCCACCCACCCAAATGTTACAGTATAATATATTAGTGCATTAGGAATCGCCAATCCACCAGGTTCCTCGTCACTTTGTAGTTATTCACATTTTATCCTAGACGATTTCTTTTTCTATATAAGAGAACGAAACTTGCTATGAATTTTCTGAAAATGGGAATTATGGATCCAAATAGGGGCATTATGCAGAATGTATAAGAGTTGGGGCATCAATATAATTTTTAATAAGTTCCCTCTTCCTACAGCTGATAATGGTAATCTCCACCACGCATCGATTATCTTTTTATACTTTTCCAGAAGAAGATATAGATTCAGTGCAATGTAATCCGGAGATCTTATCGTTATACTTATACTTGGTATTAGAATTTCTCAACCGTTTGTATTCGTGTATGTTCTAATATGCTGTAATTAGGGATATCCTCAAATGGTAGAATAACCGACTTATCCCGATTAATGGACAGGCCTGACCATTCACCAAACTATCCAATAATGTTCAGAATAGGATCAATAGACGTCTGGATATCTCCTACAGTAGAAATCAGAACTTTACATACACTATATAAAAAGACACATCTGCAGGTTTTTCTCAATATCTGACATGAAATCAGAATAAATCTTTCCGGTTTTAGGTCCATTAGGATTATCATCATTTATAATATTTTCCAAATGCCAGAATAATGAGAGAGAGAGAATGCTTTATGGCATTACACATCTCTATAGGCTTTTCCCCTCCAGTATTCCTATGTCGGGGGTGATGTGCAGACGTGGGGCTCTGTCACCGCTGTAGATGTGGAGTGCAGTGATTGTGCTGCTTTCCTCAGATGACCGGACATTGCTCTGTTATTCCCAATGCTGAGATGAATGACAGAGGTCAGTGCTGGGGCAGATACTGACAGCCAATGACTGTGCAGAGGGCGGTGCTGGGGCAGATACTGACAGCCAATGAGTGTGCAGAGGGCAGTGCTGGGGCAGATACTGACAGCCAATGAGTGTGCAGAGGGCAGTGCTGGGGCAGATACTGACAGCCAATGAGTGTGCAGAGGGCGGTGCTGGGGCAGATACTGACAGCCAATGAGTGTGCAGAGGGCCGTGCTGGGGCAGATACTGACAGCCAATGAGTGCGCAGAGGTCAGTGCTGGGGCAGATACTGACAGCCAATGAGTGTGCAGAGGTCAGTGCTGGGGCAGATACTGACAGCCAATGAGTGTGCAGAGGTCAGTGCTGGGGCAGATACTGACAGCCAATGAGTGTGCAGAGGGCGGTGCTGGGGCAGATACTGACAGCCAATGAGTGTGCAGAGGGCAGTGCTGGGGCAGATACTGACAGCCAATGAGTGTGCAGAGGTCAGTGCAGTGGCAGATACTGACAGCCAATGACTGTGCAGAGGGCGGTGCTGGGGCAGATACTGACAGCCAATGAGTGTGCAGAGGTCAGTGCTGGGGCAGATACAGCCAATGAGTGTGCAGAGGTCAGTGCTGGGGCAGATACTGACAGCCAATGAGTGTGCAGAGGGCGGTGCTGGGGCAGATACTGACAGCCAATGAGTGTGCAGAGGGCGGTGCTGGGGCAGATACTGACAGCCAATGACTGTGCAGAGGTCAGTGCTGGGACAGATACTGACAGCCAATGAGTGTGCAGAGGTCAGTGCTGGGGCAGATACTGACAGCCAATGAGTGTGCAGAGGTCAGTGCTGGGGCAGATACTGACAGCTAATGAGTGTGCAGAGGTCAGTGCTGGGGCAGATACTGACAGCCAATGAGTGTGCAAAGGTCAGTGCTGGGGCAGATACTGACAGCCAATGAGTGTGCAGAGGGCGGTGCTGGGGCAGATACTAACAGCCAATGACTGTGCAGAGGTCAGTGCTGGGGCAGATACTGACAGCCAATGAGTGTGCAGAGGTCAGTGCTGGGGCAGATACTGACAGCCAATGAGTGTGCAGAGGTCAGTGTTGGGGCAGATACTGACAGCCAATGAGTGTGCAGAGGGCGGTGCTGGGGCAGATACTGACAGCCAATGAGTGTGCAGAGGGCGGTACTGGGGCAGATACTGACAGCCAATGAGTGTGCAGAGGGCGGTGCTGGGGCAGATACTGACAGCCAATGAGTGTGCAGAGGTCAGTGCTGGGGCAGATACTGACAGCCAATGAGTGTGCAGAGGGCGGTGCTGGGGCAGATACTGACAGCCAATGAGTGTGCAGAGGGCGGTGCTGGGGCAGATACTGAGAGCCAATGAGTGTGCAGAGGGCGGTGCTGGGGCAGATACTGAGAGCCAATGAGTGTGCAGAGGGCAGTGCTGGGGCAGATACTGACAGCCAATGACTGTGCAGAGGGCGGTGCTGGGGCAGATACTGACAGCCAATGAGTGTGCAGAGGGCAGTGCTGGGGCAGATACTGACAGCTAATGTGTGTGCAGAGGGCGGTGCTGGGGCAGATACTGACAGCCAATGAGTGTGCAGAGGTCAGTGCTGGGGCAGATACTGACAGCTAATGAGTGTGCAGAGGTCAGTGCTGGGGCAGATACTGACAGCCAATGAGTGTGCAGAGGTCGGTGCTGGGGCAGATACTGACAGCCAATGAGTGTGCAGAGGGTGGTGCTGGGGCAGATACTGACAGCCAATGAGTGTGCAGAGGGCGGTGCTGGGGCAGATACTGACAGCCAATGAGTGTACAGAGGTCGGTGCTGGGGCAGATACTGACAGCCAATGAGTGTGCAGAGGGTGGTGCTGGGGCAGATACTGACAGCCAATGAGTCTGCAGAGGGCGGTGCTGGGGCAGATACTGAGAGCCAATGAGTGTGCAGAGGGCGGTGCTGGGGCAGATACTGAGAGCCAATGAGTGTGCAGAGGGCGGTGCTGGGGCAGATACTGAGAGCCAATGAGTGTGCAGAGGGCAGTGCTGGGGCAGATACTGACAGCCAATGAGTGTGCAGAGGGCGGTGCTGGGGCAGATACTGACAGCCAATGAGTGTGCAGAGGTCGGTGCTGGGGCAGATACTGACAGCCAATGAGTGTGCAGAGGGCGGTGCTGGGACAGATACTGACAGCCAATGAGTGTGCAGAGGGCGGTGCTGGGGCAGATACTGACAGCCAATGAGTGTGCAGAGGGCGGTGCTGGGGCAGATACTGAGAGCCAATGAGTGTGCAGAGGGCGGTGCTGGGGCAGATACTGACAGCCAATGAGTGTGCAGAGGGCGGTGCTGGGGCAGATACTGACAGCCAATGAGTGTGCAGAGGGCGGTGCTGGGGCAGATACTGACAGCCAATGAGTGTGCAGAGGGCGGTGCTGGGGCAGATACTGACAGCCAATGACTGTGCAGAGGGCGGTGCTGGGGCAGATACTGACAGCCAATGAGTGTGCAGAGGGCGGTGCTGGGGCAGATACTGACAGCCAATGAGTGTGCAGAGGGCGGTGCTGGGACAGATACTGACAGCCAATGAGTGTGCAGAGGGCGGTGCTGGGACAGATACTGACAGCCAATGAGTGTGCAGAGGGCGGTGCTGGGGCAGATACTGACAGCCAATGAGTGTGCAGAGGGCGGTGCTGGGGCAGATACTGACAGCCAATGAGTGTGCAGAGGGCGGTGCTGGGGCAGATACTGACAGCCAATGAGTGTGCAGAGGGCGGGGCTGGACACTGAGGCCAGCTCTGGCTGTGAGGTTAGATAACACAGCACAGGGAGCTATCAAGTTTGATAGAGGCGCAGATAAACAAACTGGGTGCAGGGAATAAAGCTGTAGTGTCAGTGTTAATATACTACGTTACTGCCGTCTTCTCCTGTATCCAGAGCCGTTCTGCTCCTCTCAGTTACCTGATGTTAAATATACTTATTTTATATATATATATATATATATATATATATATATATATATATATATATAGGACTGTTTACCAGATGCGACTGTTCAAAGAATATATCACGATATTCTAATAAAAAAAGTAGCGGTTTATTCTTGGATTGTCCATTAAAAAGAATAATTGCAGCAGTTACATAAAATAGGTGAAATAATTACTAAGTGATTGATTCATGAGTGTCCATCTTTCCCTGGATCCTGACTGGTATTTCGTGTCTTTGTGAAGCACATGTCCGGATGGACCTGCGTCTGGGCCTACATCGTCAGCTGGTTTCCTCAACACGTAGATCCTCCGTCTGATGTAGTGTGAAGTAACAAACGAGAGCGCCCCCTGCCTGTGTCTCACGTGGGTTATATATGGGTTATATAGGCCCCTCATAGCATCTGTTATCTATATATGGCATTAACCATTTACCCTGAGCTAAGTATAAGAATAGCACGTCGTGTCAGTTAAACCATACCACGAGGCTGACGCAATCTATAGAATCAAAAGTATAAAATGAATACGTATATAGAATTAATTCTAAACTATATAATTAGTATTTAACTGTTCCCCCTTTTGAGGGAGACAGACATCAGTTGGAATCCTCTAAGTAGATAGGTTCATCATTAGGATAACAGCATCTTCTTTCTTTTCTTCTTCTTAGGCAATATAATTTAATGTCCATAAGAATAATAATAGTAATAATATTATCAGTATCGGATTATTGTTATATAATGATGTGAATTCATGTTATGGTAAGCCGTGACTAATATTCATATAAAATGTATAATTATACTTCCCTGAATCTAAATTAATGCAATCACTGGTCCAGTCGTCATCATCTGATGTCATCTGCTCTTCATCCCATCATTTTCTTGGTTCTTTTATAACACAGTCTTTAGATGAAAACTCCTTTGAAATAAATTATAGCGTATAGATATTGTACAGTTCGTAATTGTGTTCATTATTGTTCAGTCCATAAACTGTACTCTTTATTAGAAGATCATGTGTCAATCAGAGTCCATACATTAAATGTTAATAACAAAACAAAGTCCATGGACGAAATGTAGCTTTAATATCTGTGCAGTGTCACCTGGACTTACGTTGGATTGTCTTTGGATGATTCTGGAATCCTCCGTGTCGTCCGCACTGGTCTCGTGTCACTTTTGGAACAGATGTGACGTCTTTGGCCAGCAAAGCAGGGGTTAACTTGACACTTCCCTGCTTTATATAGCACCATAACCAGTACTCAGTCTTTAATGCACAGGACATATGTCAGGATGGCAGCTTCCCGACAATTACCTTTCAATGTTCTCCAGCTTTCATTGTAGCTTTGCAGGTGATAAGAAACCACTGGAACGTGATGAAAACTTGAACACAACACAGTTCATTTAGCATCGTAGGATCCTCGTCCTCTGCGGTCCTGGTGGTCAGTGGTGAATGTAGGATCATCGTCCTCTGCGGTCCTGGTGGTCAGTGGTGAATGTAGGATCCTCGTCCTCTGCGGTCCTGGTGGTCAGCGGTGAATGTAGGATCGTCGTCCTCTGCGGTCCTGGTGGTCAGCGGTGAATGTAGGATCATCGTCCTCTGGGGTCCTGGTGGTCAGCGGTGAATGTAGGATCATCGTCCTCTGCGGTCCTGGTGGTCAGCGGTGAATGTAGGATCCTCGTCCTCAGGGGTCCTGGTGGTCAGCGGTGAATGTAGGATCATCGTCCTCTGCGGTCCTCGTGGTCAGCGGTGAATGTAGGATCATCATCCTCTGCGGTCCTGGTGGTCAGCGGTGAATGTAGGATCATCATCCTCTGCGGTCCTGGTGGTCAGTGGTGAATGTAGGATCATCGTCCTCTGCAGTCCTGGTGGTCAGTGGTGAATGTAGGATCATCATCCTCTGCGGTCCTGGTGGTCAGTGGTGAATGTAGAATCATCGTCCTCTGCGGTCCTGGTGGTCAGTGGTGAATGTAGGATCATCGTCCTCTGCGGTCCTGGTAGTCAGCGGTGAATGTAGGATCATCGTCCTCTGCGGTCCTGGTGGTCAGTGATGAATGTAGGATCATCATCCTCTGCGGTCCTGGTGGTCAGCGGTGAATGTAAGATCATCGTCCTCTGCAGTCCTGGTGGTCAGTGGTGAATGTAGGATCATCATCCTCTGCGGTCCTGGTGGTCAGTGGTGAATGTAGAATCATCGTCCTCTGCGGTCCTGGTGGTCAGTGGTGAATGTAGGATCATCGTCCTCTGCCGTCCTGGTGGTCAGTGGTGAATGTAAGATCATCGTCCTCTGCGGTCCTGGTGGTCAGTGGTGAATGTAGGATCCTCGTCCTCTGCGGTCCTGGTGGTCAACGGTGAATGTAGGATCATCGTCCTCTGCGGTCCTGGTGTCAGTGGTGAATGTAGGATCATCGTCCTCTGCGGTCCTGGTGGTCAGTGGTGAATGTAGGATCCTCGTCCTCTGCGGTCCTGGTGTCAGTGGTGAATGTAGGATCATCGTCCTCTGCGGTCCTGGTGGTCAGTGGTGAATGTAGGATCATCGTCCTCTGCGGTCCTGGTGGTCAGCGGTGAATGTAGGATCATCGTCCTCTGCGGTCCTGGTGGTCAGTGGTGAATGTAGGAACATCGTCCTCTGCGGTCCTGGTGGTCAGTGGTGAATGTAGGATCATCGTCCTCTGCGGTCCTGGTGGTCAGCGGTGAATGTAGGATCATCGTCCTCTGCGGTCCTGGTGGTCAGGGGTGAATGTAGGATCATCGTCCTCTGCGGTCCTGGTGGTCAGCGGTGAATGTAGGATCATCGTCCTCTGCGGTCCTGGTGGTCAGCGGTGAATGTAGGATCATCGTCCTCTGCGGTCCTGGTGGTCAGCGGTGAATGTAGGATCATCGTCCTCTGCGGTCCTGGTGGTCAGCGGTGAATGTAGGATCATCGTCCTCTGCGGTCCTGGTGGTCAGCGGTGAATGTAGGATCATCGTCCTCTGCGGTCCTGGTGGTCAGCGGTGAATGTAGGATCCTCGTCCTCTGCGGTCCTGGTGGTCAGCGGTGAATGTAGGATCATCGTCCTCTGCGGTCCTGGTGGTCAGCGGTGAATGTAGGATCATCGTCCTCTGCGGTCCTGGTGGTCAGCGGTGAATGTAGGATCATCGTCCTCTGCGATCCTGGTGGTCAGCGGTGAATGTACGATCATCGTCCTCTGCGATCCTGGTGGTCAGCGGTGAATGTAGGATCATCGTCCTCTGCGGTCCTGGTGGTCAGTGGTGAATGTAGGATCATCGTCCTCTGCGGTCCTGGTGGTCAGTGGTGAATGTAGGATCATCGTCCTCTGCGGTCCTGGTGGTCAGTGGTGAATGTAGGATCATCGTCCTCTGCGGTCCTGGTGGTCAGCGGTGAATGTAGGATCATCGTCCTCTGCGGTCCTGGTGGTCAGCGGTGAATGTAGGATCATCGTCCTCTGCGGTCCTGGTGGTCAGCGGTGAATGTAGGATCATCGTCCTCTGCGGTCCTGGTGGTCAGCGGTGAATGTAGGATCATCGTCCTCTGCGGTCCTGGTGGTCAGCGGTGAATGTAGGATCCTCGTGCTCTGCGGTCCTGGTGGTCAGCGGTGAATGTAGGATCATCGTCCTCTGCGGTCCTGGTGGTCAGCGGTGAATGTAGGATCATCGTCCTCTGCGGTCCTGGTGGTCAGCGGTGAATGTAGGATCATCGTCCTCTGCGGTCCTGGTGTTCAGCGGTGAATGTAGGATCATCATCCTCTGCGGTCCTGGTGGTCAGCGGTGAATGTAGGATCCTCGTGCTCTGCGGTCCTGGTGGTCAGCGGTGAATGTAGGATCATCGTCCTCTGCGGTCCTGGTGGTCAGCGGTGAATGTAGGATCATCGTCCTCTATGGTCCTGGTGGTCAGTGGTGAATGTAGGATAATCGTCCTCTGCGGTCCTGGTGGTCAGTGGTGAATGTAGGATCATCGTCCTCTGCGATCCTGGTGGTCAGTGGTGAATGTACGATCATCGTCCTCTGCGATCCTGGTGGTCAGTGGTGAATGTGGGATCATCGTCCTCTGCGGTCCTGGTGGTCAGTGGTGAATGTGGGATCATCGTCCTCTGCGGTCCTGGTGGTCAGTGGTGAATGTAGGATCATCGTCCTCTGCGGTCCTGGTGGTCAGCGGTGAATGTAGGATCATCGTCCTCTGCGGTCCTGGTGGTCAGCGGTGAATGTAGGATCATCGTCCTCTGCGGTCCTGGTGGTCAGCGGTGAATGTAGGATCATCGTCCTCTGCGGTCCTGGTGGTCAGCGGTGAATGTAGGATCATCGTCCTCTGCGGTCCTGGTGGTCAGCGGTGAATGTAGGATCCTCGTGCTCTGCGGTCCTGGTGGTCAGCGGTGAATGTAGGATCATCGTCCTCTGCGGTCCTGGTGGTCAGCGGTGAATGTAGGATCATCGTCCTCTGCGGTCCTGGTGGTCAGCGGTGAATGTAGGATCATCGTCCTCTGCGGTCCTGGTGGTCAGCGGTGAATGTAGGATCATCGTCCTCTGCGGTCCTGGTGGTCAGCGGTGAATGTAGGATCCTCGTGCTCTGCGGTCCTGGTGGTCAGCGGTGAATGTAGGATCATCGTCCTCTGCGGTCCTGGTGGTCAGTGGTGAATGTAGGATCATCGTCCTCTATGGTCCTGGTGGTCAGTGGTGAATGTAGGATCATCGTCCTCTGCGGTCCTGGTGGTCAGTGATGAATGTAGGATCATCGTCCTCTGCGGTCCTGGTGGTCAGCGGTGAATGTAGGATCATCGTCCTCTGCGGTCCTGGTGGTCAGCGGTGAATGTAGGATCATCGTCCTCTGCGGTCCTGGTGGTCAGCGGTGAATGTAGGATCATCGTCCTCTGCGGTCCTGGTGGTCAGTGGTGAATGTAGGATCATCGTCCTCTGCGGTCCTGGTGGTCAGCGGTGAATGTAGGATCATCGTCCTCTGCGGTCCTGATGGTCAGTGGTGAATGTAGGATCATCGTCCTCTGCGGTCCTGGTGGTCAGCGGTGAATGTAGGATCCTCGTCCTCTGCGGTCCTGGTGGTCAGTGGTGAATGTAGGATCATCGTCCTCTGCGGTCCTGGTGGTCAGTGATGAATGTAGGATCATCGTCCTCTGCGGTCCTGGTGGTCAGTGGTGAATGTAGGATCATCGTCCTCTGCGGTCCTGGTGGTCAGCGGTGAATGTAGGATCATCGTCCTCTGCGGTCCTGGTGGTCAGTGGTGAATGTAGGATCATCGTCCTCTGCGGTCCTGGTGGTCAGTGGTGAATGTAGGATCATCGTCCTCTGCGGTCCTGGTGGTCAGCGGTGAATGTAGGATCATCGTCCTCTGCGGTCCTGGTGGTCAGTGGTGAATGTAGGATCATCGTCCTCTGCGGTCCTGGTGGTCAGTGGTGAATGTAGGATCATCATCCTCTGCGGTCCTGGTGGTCAGTGGTGAATGTATTGACACAGTCTATTATCACTCAGCATTGTTACCTTCTGGGACTTCCAGATATCTGCTGTTTCTTCTTGTAACTTTTGAGAATCTCTTTAGATTTATAAATATGAAAAGTCTTTATTAAGATAGAATTCATAATTGCAGTATTTTGATTGAAGTCTTCATTCCCTAATCTGATACCAAATCTGGCAATTTCCTAACCTATAATATCACAGCGTACCATAGCAATCAGTAATATTCATCTAATTATTATCAAAAGATTAAAATAAATGATGTTTGGAATAATAAAACAATAATAGATAATAATTCATTATTAATCAAGTTCTTCATGTGATAGAACATCTTTTTATGTTATAGGTGTAATTACCTTTTCCAACCCATAGGTGTCAGTGTGTTTTGATGTAACAAAATGTTTGTCTTTATTACACAAAGTTTATTAACTAGATATATTTATTAAACCAATAATACCAAGGAATGTATACTCATGGACCAAAATGAATAAATATATGAATGAATGAAAGAATGACTTGTTGTATTTACTCAGAACATTGAAACATTTTCTTCTTATATTCAACATCTGCAAGGAGTTTGTATGTTCTCCCCGTGTTTGCGTGGGTTTCCTCCGGGTTCTACGGTTTCCTCTCACAGTCCAAAGACATCCTGATAGGGAACTTAGATTGTGAGCCCCAATGGGGACAGTGATGATGATGTCTGTAAAGTGAGTAACATAAATAAATAAATATTGGAACCATATCATTATATTTAATGAAGCAATATTCTGCCATTTGTCTTTTTAGACAGAGAAGGTCAGAACTTTGAATTTTTAACTCTTTCTGTGAAGAAATTGACTTTTGAATCATCTCATACGGTTTATAGCAGATGTGTACTCTCCTGCATATGTCATAGATTGGATTAGGGATATGACTCAGTTTAGGAGAGTTTCATTCTGTCTTTTGAAAAGATTTTACCCTTTTTGATTTTACAAAATTAGCTTTATTTATTTTCCTTTCTCGATTCTCATGTTTTCTAGCAAGATCAAGCGACTGCGCACATTTAAATAAAGAAACTTTTTGCGACACAATAACTCGAGATGCTGAATTTATGAATGTAAATTTGTTTACAATTTTTTTATCATTTGTTGTTATTTCCTATTTTTAATATGAGTTCTGTACAGCCGTTCAATATGGACATGAATGTAAACGTACATTCTTTCCTACCAATCCTTAATTTTTGAAGAATTTCAATGTCAGGGCAGTATCTAAGGGGTAACATTTCTCCTTACAGAAAGGGACATGTTAAGCATGTCATGGTGAGGAGACTTTTAAAGGTGCAATGCTCCTCTGGGAAATATGTAAATTGTCTCTGCAAAGAGGAAGAGGACCAGAGTTCTAGAGTTCTGGTCCTCTTCCTCTCTGAAGAAACAATTTGAATATTTCCCAGAGGAGCATTGCGCCTTTAAAAGTCTCCTCACCATGACGTGCTTAACATGTCACTCTCTGTAAGGAGAAATGTTACCCATAAGGTACTGGTCTGACGCCTCTCACCCAGCCAAACCAGAACTCACATTTTGAACTGACGAGGGGCAATACCCCGAAACACAGTGTCTGCAAATTGAGTTTCTGGTTCTGGCTGATATCCTAAGTCATGTGATAAGGCTCGTTAAAGGGTCACTATTGACTTTTAGGATTGCTACTTCCTGTAGGTCGCACTAGAGTTCTGGTCCTCTTCTTCTATGAAGAGACAATTTACAATGTCTGGGCATGTATTTTTAGTTTCACAGTAAATCAGATGTCTCAGTCTATCAGTATCATTTAACCATTCAGGTGACTCGTTTTCACAAGACATTAACATTAGACGTCTGGAAAATGTCACAGGAAGCCACATTTTAAACAACTGAATTCTCTCCTCATTGGTTAAATCAAACTAATCAGCAAAGCTCTCAAACATCTCTGAATTTCTACATACATGGATTTTAACATCATATTTCAGCATGATTTTGTATAATCTTAACAAATTTTTCCTAACTTTAATTTGGAGTTGGGCTTCTAAGTTGTCTTCTATTTTAAGTGGCATTTGTATGTCACCTACGTCAATTTTCATGTCTCCTCCCACGTTTCCTTCTATGCCAGTCTCTTGTATGTCCGTCCTATGTCATGAGACACAAGGTCATCTTCAGTAACTGTTCCAGACACGTGTCTCACATCTTGTTCAATTTCCTCATTACAGTCAAAATCAGTAACATCATTAGTATCCTCTGACACTATCTCTACACTGTCGTTGTGTTTGGATTTCTCTGACACAAACTTCTGAAATACGTCAACCACCTGTAAAATATTTTTCAATTTCTCTTTTTCTCTATTAACACCAGCTTGGAATTTAGCTTGAGATTTTCCATCTCACATTCTGCATATAAGCTGAGCCACAAAACTTCTAAATTACACTAGTCTGAAGACATAAATCTTAGTCTACTTTGCTTTGAAAAAGAATTACTGTATTTTTCAGACTATAAGACGCATAGGACCATAAAACGCTCTGACGCTTTAGAGGTGGAAAATACGGGGAAAAAACTTGCAGCAAAATATTTAAAAACATAAATAAGATAATATTTCACCAATGTAAATAGAACTCAACAGCAGCATTAACATCCATTATTACTGACTTTATACTTTGTCATGTGGTTCCTTTGATAACTATAACTCCCATCATGTCCTGCAGCTCCTATGGCATGATGAGTGGTATAATTCACCACAGGAGTGGTACAGTGTTTTATGTCCTTTGTGTTATTTGAACTATGGTATAATGCTTGCCTCTCCTGTTCTTTTCTGGACACTAGACAGGAGCGGGGCCACACAGCAGGGAGCGGCACCGCCATGAATTCACTATGGTCCCACTAGACACGGCAGGGAGCGATGGCAGCAGGTCTTTCAGCGCCGCCATGACTTCACTACGGCTGTGCTAGACACAGCAGGGAGCGATGGCAGCAGGTCTGTCAGTGCCGCCATGAATTCACTACTGCCGCGCTAGACACGGCAGGGAGTGGGGTCACACAGCAGGGAGCGATGGCAGCAGGTCTGTCAGCACCGCCATGACTTCACTACGGCTGTGCTAGACACAGCAGGGAGTGATGGCAGCAGGTCTGTCGGTGCCACCATGAATTCACTACTGCCGCGCTAGACAGGAGGAAGTGGGCTGTCTTCTGTCCAGATCACACTCTGCAGTGACATTACAAAGAGGCAGGGCCGGAACAACACAGAACTCCACAATGCGCAGAGTCCCCCAGCCCTGCCTCTTTGTAATGTCACTGCAGAGTGTGATCTAGACGGGAGACCACCCACATCCTCATGTCTAGCGCAGCCGTAGTGAATTCTTGGCAGCACCAACAGACCTGCTGCCACCAGTTTCTGCTGTGTGACCCCGATCGACCACTGCGTCCCCGCACCACAGTGAGCATTTGGACAATAAGATGCACCCCTTTTTTCCTCTGAAATTTGTGGCAAAAAAACTGCGTCTTATAGTCTGAATAATATGGTAATTATATCCATTTTTCCTACCTTAAGATATCTCAGCTTGTTAGACGATGTTGGGCTCTGGTCATCAGCACGTCTATCTTCAGCACCTCTGGTACTTATAGTATGTCTGCTACTTGCCAATCAATCAGGTACCTCTTAGTCCTCACTCGTCTGTAGATTTAGTCTAATCCTTGTGACTTGAAGTAATTAATGTAGTGGAATTCTTGAGACTTGGACAACAGGTGTTTAGCAAAGTTCTCAGCACATTCAACTTTGTACAGAACAAAGTGTTCAATGAGAATATTTCATTCATTAAGATCTAGGATGTGTTATTTGAGTGTTCTCTTTATTTTTTTGAGCAGTGTATTTTTTGCTAATCTATTGTATTGTCCCTGACTTTCTATATTCCCAAATAGAGATTACAGTTTTCTGCTGGTTTGAGTATTTCTCTCTGAGAGGGGGTTCGAACGCTTAGGGTCACACAGGGTGTTTTAGGATAAAGATGACGATGAGCGTGGGGGGAGGGGGGCACAGACAAGGCAGGGATTCTTCCCACCTTGCTTTGTCTCAAACAAATTTGAATCCCTCTTATAAACAAAGATAAAATCCTGCCAGCATGTGTGACACCCTGATTGTATACCATGGTCATGGTGAGCTGATAGCTATGATATAACATGGTTTATTGCATTAATGCATATTTTCCGATCTACTGCTTTGTCACGTGATGTTCTGTACTCCCAGATAGGGATTACCACAGAAACCACAATGCCCTTAGGTAGAATGGAGGATCTGGAGGAGAAGCTGAACTAAAACTGTGTGATAGTGCGACAGCCTTCACATTCTTGGACCCCAGCCTGAAAGTGATAGAGAAATTGAATCTAGAGAAAAATAAGGACCCTGTGACCTGTCTACGAGTTAGCTGTTTAGCTGATTCAATGTATGCTGAATTATTGTGGTCAGTGACCACAGTGATGTGATGAACCCTCCAGAAAATGTCTCCATTCCTTAAAGGCTAATTTAACAGCGAGTATCTCACAATTCCCAACAACATAATTTATTTCAGCAGACCAAAATTTTCTCAAGAAAAAAGCACATGGCCCCAAATTAGTCAGAGTTTTGGAACCCTGAGATGAAACGGCCCCTACCCCAACCTCCGAAACATCCACCTCCACAATGAATGGTTCTTGTTGGATTAGAACAGGAGCAGATATAAAATACACTTTCAAGTTTTCAAAATCCCTCATAGCATCCGGTGGCCAAACCTTGATATCCACTTCCTTATGTGTGAGGTCAGTAAGAGGTTCAGCAATCTGAGAAAACCCCCTAATGAATTTCCTATAATAGTTGGCGAATCCTACAAAACATTGTAACGCTTTCAGGTCACTAGGTTGGATCCAATTTAATCAATGTAATCAGAGAAAATATCATTCAGAAAGTTGTGAAATCCTGTTGGTGCATTGAAGAATCCAAACGGCAGAACAAGATTATCGAATAAACCCTCAGACGTTAAAGACGCCGATTCCCACTCATCACCCGTCATGATGGGAATCAAATTGTAATAAGCCCCTCTAACGGCAAGGTTAGAAAAGCATTTAGCCCTAAAAGACTGATTAGAGTCATGGCTCCGCTCTGTACACTTCATACACACGCGGCTCCGCTCCGTATGCCTCGTACACATGTGGCTCCGCTCCGTACACCTCATACACACGCGGCTCTGCTTCGTACACACGCGGCTCCACTCCGTACACCTCGAACACGTGCGGCTCCTCTCCGTACACCTCGTATGCGCCCGGCTCCGCTCCATACACCTCGTACACACGCGGCTCCGCTCCGTACGCCTCGTACACACGCGGCTCCGCTCCGTACGCCTCGTACACACGCGGCTCCGCTCCGTACGCCTCGTACACGCGCGGCTCCGCTCCGTACGCCTCGTACACGCGCGGCTCCGCTCCGTACGCCTCGTACACGCGCGGCTCCGCTCCGTACGCCTCGTACACACGCGGCTCCGCTCCGTACGCCTCATACACACGCGGCTCCGCTCCGTACGCCTCGTACACACGCGGCTCCGCTCCGTACGCCTCGTACACACGCGGCTCTGCTCCGTACGCCTCGTACACACGCGGCTCTGCTCCGTACGCCTCGTACACACGCGGCTCTGCTCCGTACGCCTCGTACACATGCGGCTCTGCTCCGTACGCCTCGTACACACGCGGCTCCGCTCCGTGCACCTCGTACACACGCGGCTCTGCTACATCCACACTGTAAACCCCTCCTGACCCCACACATAAACTTCAGCTCATCCAGCACCATGACAACCAGCACAGCAGAGTCCTGCATCCACTGAGGCCCCTGATCATGTGACCCCTGACTCCTCCCCTCCTGTGACCTCATCACAGCTCCTGTGCGCACAGAGCAGCCATATATGTGGTGGCGGCTCTGCAGGTGGAGGTATGTGGAGACCCCATTACTGGGTGCAGGGGGCATTAACCCCTTCAGCACGGAGACTCTTTTGGGGTCTCTGTGTGGTGTGAACAGTGAGGTAACAGCTGTGGGCAGAATGCGGCTTAGCTGGTTCCCGTGCACATTAGATCCATTCAGACGACTGCAGGATGAAGGACAGAAGCCCAGAGAAGTCCTCACACAACGCCATTATTCCTCTCCTAGCTCCAGCGCAGTAATGTAGATAGTAGTGATTATCTCTCCATTACTGGATCGAGTATCGCCGGTGCTCGAGCCTCATATGTTTCGCAGCTGTTGGCCACTAAACATGCAAGGATTGCCCGCCATACACGGTAATGGGGTAGCCATGTTGGCTACTGGCATTACTGTGACTGGTCGGCCGCATCGGATCTTATAGAAGACCCGGAAACGCGGTTGTTTTAGGAGGGAGAGCTTAGATTAATGCCCCCCAGCCCTAAATATTATAAAGTTGTAACCTTTAGTGCCTTTCATGTGGCACTAAAAGGTGAATTTGAAGGGGTTTTCCCACAAACGAAAGTTGATTATCCCCTTAACAACATTTGCCGTACTAATACGCGTCTGTGCCCTGGGACTTAAGAGCCAGACCCGTATTAGTACGTCATGGCGATCGCGCGAGCACACAGGCTGTGCGGGCGCGATCGCCGCCGGGTGTCAGCTGATTGTCACAGCTGATACCCGGTACTATGTGCAGGGAGCGGTCCTGCACCGCTCCCAGCACATTAACCCCCGCGATGTTGCGATCGAAGTCGATCGCGGCATTGCGGGGGCAAGGGGAGGTGATCGCCGATACTCACCTCCTCTTCCGGCTTCCAGTGCAGTCTGCAAAGGCTTCCCGGGTGTTGCCATGACGACCCGATGTCGTCATGACAACATCCGGGTCACCAGACAGCAGGAAGATTGCTTGGACATGCGCAGTGCATCTCCAAGCAATCTTCACACTGTGCATTTCTGACAGCTTGCATGGCATAGGGATGGTGCTGCATTCCTGTGCCATGCAGGCGATCAGAGAAAAAAAAGTGAAAGTCCCAGAGTGGGACAAAGTAATAAAGTGTATAAACTGTGTGAAAGTGGAAAAATAAATAAAAAAAAAAAATTTGCAAAAATATAAAAAAAAAATAAAAAAAATAATCCACCAAAAATAAAAATATAATGTACCCATCAATAAATATTATTATAAAAAAAAAACAATAAAAGTACACATATTTGGTATCGCCGCGTCCGGAACAACCTGACCTATAAAACTGTCCCACTAGTTAACCCCTTCAGTGAACACGGTAAAAAAAAAAAAAAAAAAACGAAGCAAAAAACAATGCTTTATCACCATACCGCCAAACAAAAAGTGGAATAACACGCGATCAAAAAGACGCATATAAATAAAAATGATACCGCTGAAAACGTCATCTCGTCCCGCAAAAAACAAGCCTCCATACAGCTCCATCAGCTGAAAAATAAAAAAGTTATAGCTCTCAGAATAAAGCGATGCTAAAAAATATTTTTTTCTATAAAATAGCTTTTATTGTGTATAAGCGCCAAAACATAGAAAAATGATACAAATGTGGTACCGCTGTAAACGTACTGACCCGAAGAATAAAGCTACCTCATCAATTTTACCACACGCGGAACAGAATTAAAAAAAAAACAAAAAAAAACAATTCTTGAATTGTTGGTTTTTGTTTATTCTGCCTCCCAAAAATCGGAATAGAAAGCAATCAAAAAATGTCACGTGCCTGAAAATGGCACCAATAACAACGTCAAGTCATCCCGCAAAAAACGAGCCGTCACATGACTGTCTGCCAAAATCTGGAAAAATTATAGCTCTCAAAATATGGCGATGCAAAAACTAGATTTTACAAAAAATGCGTCTTTTAGTGTGTGACAGCTGTCAGTCATAAAAATCCCATATGATTCTGGCATTGCTGTAATCACACCGACCCGAAGAATAAAGTCGTCTAATCACTTATACCGCACAAGGAACAGCATCAAAAATAAACTCTTGGGTTAGGATTGGGCTAGGGTTGTGCTGGGGCTAGGGTTGTGCTGGGGCTAGGGTTGTGCTGGGGCTAGGGTTGTGCTAGGGCTAGGGTTGTGCTAGGGTTAGGGCTGGGGTTGGGATTTTTTTCAAAAGTAAGAAAAAAAGATGACGATATGGCGACTAGTGTTGAGAGCAAGTGCTCGCTACTTGAGTTTGCATCGGGTGCTCTGGTATGCATTGAGTATCGTGGGTATTTGAGTGACATGCTCGAGTCTCTGCCCCATATGCTTCGCGGCCAAAAAACTTTACGGGGATTGCCTGCCATGCACGAGCGATCCCCGCATGTTTTTTTTTGGGTGTCTAATAACCGTGAAACATGCGGAGCAGGGACTCGAGCATGTCACTCGAGCACACGCTGTACATGGTGCATACCTGAGTACCCGATGCAAACTCAAGTAGCGAGCACTTGCGCTCAAGAATAATGACAACTTATTCAATATGATGACCTAATGTAAACAAATTCTGTGCCGTACCTCTGGGTTCAAAATGTTCACTATACACCTTAATAAAATCCTTGAGGGGTATAGTTTCCAAAATGGGGACACTTGTGGGGGAGCTCCACTGTTTAGGCACATCACAGGCTCTCCAAACGCGACATGGTGTCCGCTAACAAATTGAATGCAAAATCGGCTCAAATTGTTAGCGGACGCCATGTTGCGTTTGGAGAGCCCCTGTGTGCCCAAACATTGGAGCTCCCCCACAAGTGACCCCATTTTGGAAACTAGACCCCCCAAGGCACCTATCTAGATGCATAGTGAGCACTTGGAACCCCCAGGTGCTTCACAAATTGATTCGTAAAAATGAAAAAGTGAAAAAAAAAACACTTTTTCATTTTTATGAATCAATTTGTGAAGCACCTGGGGTTCCAAGTGCTCACTATGAATCTAGATAGGTGCCTTCGGGGGTCTAGTTTCCAAAATGGGGTCACTTGTGGGAGAGCTCCAATGTTTGGGCACACAGGGACTCTCCAAATGCAACATGATATCCGCTAACAAATTGTCGGCTCAAATTGTTAGCGGACACCATGTTGCGTTTGGAAAGCCCCTGTGTGCCCAAACTTTGGAGCTCCCCCACAATTGACCCCATTTTGGAAACTAGACCCCCCAAGGCACCTATCTAGATTCATAGTGAGCGCTTGGAACCCCAGGTGCTTCTCAAATTGATTCATAAAAATGAAAAAGTGGTTTTTTTTTCACTTTTTCATTTTTACGAATCAATTTGTGAAGCACCTGGGGCTTCCAAGTGCTCACTATGCATCTATAAAGGTGCCTTGGGGGGTCTAGTTTCCAAAATGGGGTCACTTGTGGGGGAGCTCCAAAGTTTGGGCACAGAGGGGCTCTCCAAACGCAATGTGGTGTCCGCTAACAATTTGAGCCGATTTTCCATTCAGTTTGTTAGCGGATACCATGTTGCATTTAGAGAGTCCCTGTGTGCCCAAACATTGGAGCTCCCCCACAAGTGACCCCATTTTGGAAACTAGACCCCCCAAGGCACCTATCTAGATGCATAGTGAGCACTTGGAACCCCTAGGTGCTTCACAAATTGATTCGTAAAAATGAAAAAGTGTTTTTTTTTTCACTTTTTCATTTTTACGAATCAATTTGTGAAGCACCTGGGGGTTCCAAGTGCTCACTATGTATCTATAAAGGTGCCTTGGGGGGTCTAGTTTCCAAAATGGGGTCACTTGTGGGGGAGCTCCAAAGTTTGGGCACACAGGGGCTCTCCAAACACAACATGGCGTCCGCTAATTATTCAAGCAAATTTTACAATCAAAAAGTCAAATGGCGCTCCTTCCCTTCCGAGCCCTGCCGTGCGCCCAAACAGTGTTTTTTCCCCAAATATTGGGTATCTGCGTGCCCAGGGGAAATTGCACAACAAATTTTGGGGTCCATTTTTTCTTGTTACCCCTGTGAAAATAAAAAAAATTGGGTCTAAAATAACATTTTTGTGAAAAAAGTTAAATGTTCATTTTTTTCTTCCACATTCAAAAAATTCCTGTGAAGCACCTGAAGGGTTAATAAAGTTCTTGAATGTGGTTTTGAGCACCTTGAGGGGTGCAGTTTTTAGAATGGTGTCACTTTTGGGTATTTTCTGTCATAAAGACCCCTCAAAGTGACTTCAAATGTGATGTGGTCCCTAAAAAAATGGTTTTGTAAATTTTGTTGGAAAAATGAGAAATCGCTGGTCAACTTTTAACCCTTATAGCTCCCTAACAAAAAAAAATTTTGGTTCCAAAATTGTGCTGATGTAAAGTAGACATGTGGGAAATGTTATTTATTAACTATTTTGTGTGACATATTTCTCTGATTTCAGGGCTTAAAAATTCAAATTTTGAAAATTGCAAAATTTTCAAAATTTTCGCCAAATTTCCGTTTTTTTTACAAATAAACGCAAGTGATATCGAAGAAATTTTACCACAATCATGAAGTACAATATGTCACAAAAAAACATTCTCAGAATCGGGGGAATACGTTGAAGCGTTCCAGAGTAATTACCTCATAAAGTGACAGTGGTCAGAATTGTAAAAATTGGCCCGGTCATTAACGTGCAAACCACCCTCGGGGCTTAAGGGGTTAAAATATTGTCTGTGTCTGACCGTGTACGGAACATACCACATCTCCTGGGCAGGAGATGAAGCAAAAGAGTATACAGACATTACAGCAGGGGATCGCAGAGGATTCATTTTGTGAGGTAAAATATTGTTTAAAAACAGGCAGTGAAATATTTTATCTCACAAAATGAATCCTCTGTGATCTCCTGCTGTAATGTCTGTATTGTCTTTTCCTTCCTCCCCCGCACAGGAGATGTGGTATGCTCCGTACACGGTCAGACACAGACAATTTTTTAAATGAACTTTCATTCGTGGGAAAACCCCTTTTGCCTTTTTTTTTAAACCTATTAAATAAATAATGAATTTAGAAACATATTTTTGATAACCGGCCAAGGTAAAACAGACACCTGGGAGCTGATATTATCTGGCTAGGAAGGTCCATGAATATGATGGCCCTTTGCTGCACTTTGCCAGGCTCTTGCCGATTATCATGGTGCATTGGCATTTGGCGCAATATTTTTGGGAGTCTATGTCAGCTGGCCTCAATCCCAGGGGTTAGTATTGGAGAGACATCTATGCGACACCCCCATTACTAACCCAGTAAGCTAAAAAAAAAAACACACACACGAAAAACACTCCCTGGTTCACCAATTTATTAATTAAAAAAAGCCTTGCTGGTCCGAGGTAGTCCAAGGATTCCGACATAGTCCACAAATGGCAACCTGAAAGACATAAAAAGAGAGAATTAAATAAAGACAAGAGCCAGTCCCTCATTCACCAATTTATTATCCCCGCAGTTCCGATGTAGTCCATGGCATATTGACGTCTCGTATGTCTCGCTGTAGGCACAAGCAGCGTTTCATGGAGACATCATGGAAAGAAAGTTGTTGGAAAACGCACCTGTTGCAATGTTTCGAGGTTGGACACCTTTTAAAAGCCAGCGTCCTATCCCTTGGGTGTTTCTTATATAGTGATTGTCTCATGACAAGAAGATCTCGAATGTCAGAACCAATACACACACATTACATAAAGATAATACATGACACAAGAAACAAACAACCACCACCGTCCATTGAGTTACAGGATTCTAACCTGTTAATACTAGAAATATATTGCACAGGAGATACCGCAGCCGATTCCCACAAGAATAATCCTGGGAACACAGAATTAGAGATGATTGTGTCTCAGCAGTTTCTATAGGATTTAATACATTCCTAATTCCGGAGAGTAATATAAATACAGCAGAGAACAGAGGAATAAAGTTCAGAGAAGAAGCTTCATAGAAAGACAATGAAGTTACAGACGTCATTTAACCCTTTGGGAGAAAGTGATTCCAGGGACTAAATTCAGAACACGTCTCTGTAGAAGTTTACTGCGTTGTGATTGTGAATCTGCTGTGGTCGTTTCTTCTAACACCGACTATTGGAGATCAGAACTTTTATCACCGTTTCCGAGAAATGTCTGGCCACGGTGGTCTCACCAAACTTCTGCTCTTCTTCATTCTTTTTCTTGCAGGGGCCGCAGTGGAATTTCATCCAAGATTCATAGAGCCAAATAGAGAAGCGATGTTCCTTCAGTCTGATTTTAATTGATTGTTCTGTTTGTCCAACATCCACTTTATCACAAGGCACTTTATTGAGTAAATCACACCAGAACTGTAAAGGTATGTGCCCACGATCAGGAATAGCAGCGTTTTGGATGCAGCTCACCTGCGCTGCGTCCAAAACTCTGCGTTCTACATCTATTTGATGCTGCGTAAACTCACCCACGGCGCGGGTTTACAAGCATCCGCATGTCCATTTCTGTTGCAGAAACGCTCGTCTCCGCAACAGAAATTTTCACAACAGAATGTATTGGATGTGTTAAATCCACATGGTTCACTGAACACATGCGGATTTAACTGCGTGATTAGAACACAGCGTTTTGGATGGAGCCAGTATAGGCTACTTCCAAAACACTGCTATTTCCTGATCGTGGGCATATACCTTAGCAGGTAAAAAAAAACACCAATATCCACAGGTGTCCCTTCTAATTGGTGGGAAAACTATCACCTTTAATCCTTGAACAGTTCTGGCATGACAAACATGGAAAAGTGCCCCTTTATGGATTTGAAAGAAAGTCTGTTTAGATACTTTAGCTTAATAATATCAGTTCTAATCAAATGGTTAGATAATAATTTACCCATAAGATTTACAAATTGTGAGGTTGTTTTAAAAATCTTATATTTAGGGTGTTTTTGTGTTGCCACCTTTATAAGAATCACAATGATTTTGTTTTTGTTCCGCTGATAGATACATACGACCCAACTATAAAAAACGTATTGCCCATCCAGAGGGAAAAAAACACTGTACATGGAGACATTGGCATCAAATAACTCTTGTGTTGGTGTTCTTACAAACAAGCTTTCATAAATTCCTCAAACTTCTGTGTGTGAATTAGACCTGAGATCTAACGTGATAGAATATTACAGTCCGCGGAAGGCGGGAAACATTCATATACACGGCCGGTGGTGATGTAGTTAGTGACGGACTCCGGCCAAATATATGTCTGTCGTCCTCATCGTGAAGTAGTTATTTCTCATGTCACGTGTAATGAATATCTCCTGCAGTATTACTAATGCTGATTCCAGTGTCAGAAAATGAGACGAGAATTAGCGTTATGGAAGATGCAGACTCCGAGGAAGAGACTGCTTGTTATCTGTGGCCTAAAATATATAGGTTTTATTAGTAGATGCCAGGGAAAAAATCAGAATGTTGTATTATTATTATTATACAATTGCTGCTTGGGCCCCCACCGCCAGTTTCTGTATTTACTGGTCAGTGCCAACAAACTTGTGATTCCTACAGTCAATCAGTTGCCAAAGCAGTAAGGAGCACAACCATTGATTGGGAGCATGGAGGAGATGTCTTAGTCAGCAATTCAACTTATATTCCAGTCCATATAAGACTAGAGAATACAACATCTACACATTCTATCTCCTGATATGTTTCCCCTTATTGTCTCCAGTAATTATATTATTACACAGAATTCATTATGATGCTACATCGGCTCATCTTCTTCTCATTCAAGTCTTTACAATATTGGATCCTCTCAGTGAAGATCTTCCATAGAAGATAATTTTCCTGATTTACCTATCAAAGATAGACATGGACAGAGACAAGATGACGGAGAGGATATTACACCTCACCCTAGAGATCCTCTTCCGGCTTACTGGAGAGGTGAGAGATTCTGATGACGTCACATTACATCATTCTTATCTATGGGAATAACAGATGGACAGAACTGGAGAGGTGAGGACTCTGGAAATGTCTATAGTGAGATTTATTAATTTGTCTCTCCATTACCAGGATTACACAGTAGTGAAGAAGACCTCTAGTGAGCGCTGTCAGGACCCTGTGTCTGAGGGATGGGGAAGACCCCTGAGCCCAATCATGGGGCCTCCACCTCAACCCCAGATGCATGAGGACTTCAATGACCAGAAGATCCTAGAACTCGCCTACAAGATGATTGAGCTGCTAGCTGGAGAGGTGACACTGCTGGGAATGCTGGGACATTATACAGTAACGATATGAAGGGATCGGGCGGATGACGATATCATTGTATGTGTCAGGCTCCTATAAGGTGTCAGGATGTCGCCGTCTATTTCTCCATGGAGGAGTGGGAGTATTTAGAAGGACACAAAGATCTGTACAAGGATGTCATGATGGAGGTACCCCAGCCCCTCACATCACCAGGTAATAGGACAGGACTAAATACACACGGACTATAATTATCTGTATGTAAAGAATGAATTCAGTCCCTGTATGTATTTCCTCCAGATCTATCCAGCAAAAGGACAACACCAGAGAGATGTCCCTGTCCTCGTCTTTCACAGGACTGTAAACAAGAAGATCCCAATGTTCCTCAGGATCATCAGGTAGATGGAGAGAAGGTGTCATGAGATCTCCCCTATGATGTGTAGACGGCTGTGAAGTTCTTGTGCTCAGTCTTGTTTTATTCACCAGTATTATATGTTTTATACTTGTGTAATGAGAACGGTGGAGACGGCAGGATTAGAGCTGATCATAGATGTGAGTTCTCAATCTATCTGTAACTTTTGCAATATTTGTTTCAGGGTGAAGATCTGACCCATAATCATAGTACAGAGAGATATGTGAGGGGTGATGAGTGGTGTAAAGAGGAGATTCCTACAGATAACCGTCCAGGTGAGTAGCAATCACTAAATTCAGAGAAGTCACGGATTCATCTCAGTCACCGGCTGTGGTTGCTTTATCGGTAGTGTAGTCCGGCCGTATCACAATCGTGTGATCACCATTTTGCCTCTAGACCACAACATTCTCCTCCACCGAAAACTGTTCAAATGACTTTGGGCTTTGAAAGCCATTTTCTATAGAGGTTATAACCTCGAAGATCCACTTACCCCCCTGGAATAAGAAGATGCTGACCGTTACCTGCCCAGATCTGTAAACTACAAAGCCAAATGACAGCGTACCTAGAATGTGCTGACAAATTAGAAAATAATATTATGATGGGCCTGTAAGAGAAAGCGGAGGGTAATGATGCTGTTGGCTTCCTAGATCCCTGATATATTATTGGATGAATCTACCTTCTCTCCCTTCTGTGCTGCTGAATATGATCATATGGTCCCTACAAGACCAGGTCCAGTCTTTCTGGCCAAACTTCGCTTTTATGATTGACAACATTAAATGTGCAGTGAGGGTCAAGTGTGAATTTCTGTACAATAACAACAGAGTTTCCCTTTATCCTGACTTTTCAATTTCTTTTAAAACCAACTAACTTCAAACAGGATTGCGATAAATTACACAAAAAACATTACACCTGTGCCATGATATATCTCTAAGCTGTGCGTGGCTGATGGCTGTAATATACATTTATTGTGTTGGCATGGCTCGAGCCCTGGTTTCATAGATTCACTCCACGTCATAAATTCCATTATGTTTTCAATCCTAAGGAATTCAGATTACTGCACAATCTCTCCTGAAATGGGAGCACTAATACTTTCTCTACTCTTCTGCTCCGGACTCATAGTAGCTCCAATGGTCTACCATAAATGAATGCAACTTCGGTTTAGTGTTGGAGCTCTCCCTTATATATACGTTGTTGTTGAGGATGTAACATATAATAAAAAAATGTCTTTTTTACAGGTTTATTCTGTATGATAGGTTCATTGTGGTGGGATCGACCGCCCTCCCTTTTGTGAGTCTGTAACTCCCTTTTGGTATTTAAAAGAAGGTCTGGTCTCTATTGCCTCTTCCAAATGCTCAAAATCTAAATTTAAGACTCCTCATCTCTGCACTATTATAAAAAGTTCTCTTTAAAATTCTAATATTTCTTCTTCAATCTCAGCTGACAGAAAATATTGGCCCTTATGATAGTTTAGATTGCCAAGAGCCACTGAGCCCCATACTCTAATTACCCCAGAGAGGTTTCTCCACTAGTTACTCATTTTTTACTGATAAAGACTGTTGAGTTTGATCATTTCAGTAGATGTGTTATTGACTATACTCAGTTTTTGACTACAGCAGTTAGTGCCCAAAATACTCAGATTTAACCACTTCCCACAGCCAGTTTTGTGTTCCTCATCAGCCCATTTTTCAGATCTGACTTGTGTCTCTTTTATGAGGTGATAACTTCACAAATGATAATCTGAAACAAATGGACCTTACAAATTATTTTCCAACTTCTCTTGAATCCAACAATCCCCTATATATGGTTATACACTACTGTCTAGGCACATGGCAGGTTAAGAAGGGAAGGAGCGCCATTTAGTTATCTGAATGCAGATCTTGCTGAAATAGTTGGCAGACACAATGTATTGGAGGCGCTGTTCATAGTCACCTGGCAGCTCAAAAGATGGCTACCACGAACAGGCTTGTCACTATCTACTCCATTTTCCAGATCCCAGGGATTGCCTTGCTCATCACCCTTTAACCCCTCTACATGGATCTGGACTTACACAGAGACCCCTAAGCTTGGGCCACGGTGTTACTTGCTGTTCAGTGGTGTGAGATCAGAACAAGAACAGTCAGGCAGCCGGGTCAGAACCAGGAGGGCAGAAAAAATACAAAATCATAAGATACAAGAGTAGTCAGTAAACGGGCCGAGATCACAACAGGAAACAAATACACAAGCCGGGAGCTGAGCACAGAGGACTGAACCAGAGGAGAACAAGGCTGTATCTGGCAGCTCCCGGCAATATGCTTCCACCTTTAGTAGGGTGTGGTGCTCTCCAGTTGGCTGAAGTAGGGAGCAGATTACTCCAGCTGGACAGCACACACACCATATTGCCAGACTGGATGGTACTACTGGTCCCAGCAACCCTAATCTTAGTGGCTGGACAGAGGCTGCACCATCCAGGGCTTCTGGTTCTGACATCTCCTCCATCACCAGCGCCGCCTGCAGAATGAATAAGGCGGCGCCTGGTGACAGAAGAAAACATCGCAGGAGCAGATTCCAGACAATATGGGACACAGTGAATTAATCTATGGGAGTAGTGACTATTTTGACTCCACGGCCACTTTCCAGAAATTATCACGCAATGGATGTTGGAGAGTGAAAATTGCACATTTGCCATTTTATTCCCAAACACATAGTACCCAGATTGTGCTACAGGAGACACACTCCGTAAATTAAGTAGGGTCTTCTCACTATAGTAATGCCAAACACATGGATGCTAAATGTGATCTGAGCACACTGCAAGGCTCAGAAGTGAGGGTGAGATTTAACTTTGGGAGAGCGGATATTGCTGGATTAGTTTATGGAAGCTATGTTGCTTTTCAGGAGCCTTGGAGCCACTAATAATGTGGAAACCTGTTTTTCCACTGATAGATGATGGACCTGAGTGGGGGCATGTTTTTTGTGAGATGAGTAGAAGTTTTTATTGGTATTATTTTTGCCTACATAACATGGTTTGGTGGCTTTTTATTCCATATTTCGGAGGAGGAATTAACAAACAGTTGAACACTACGATCCACTGGTTCATCCTATGAGGTTTTCTATTAGACTGTGAAATGTTATTGTCCTGGTGAATAATTCAATATTTTACATAACTTTCCAGTTTAAGTAGAAATTAAAAAAATAATTCAAAAATAATAATTGGTTTTCTTCTTGGCAGATGACTGTACCAGGAGATCAGAGGGACAGCTGACATTTTCAATTTTTAAATCAGATGATCTTGAGATCCCAGAGGATACAATTGAAATGAATGCCATTACTCCAGATGTACCATCATCCCTTCACAGCAAAGAGCTATTATCTGATCCTTTGAAACAGGTCCTGTCTTCTGATTCATTAGTGACTACTAAGGAAAGTCAAAGTCACAAAATAAGCATTAAACAACAAACTGCTCCTAATGCAAAGAAGCCATTTTCACTTTCAGAATATGAAGATAGTTTTTCCCTCGAAAAGTCTTTTCTTAAATATCAAAAAATTCACGCAGCAGAGAATAGATTTTCTTGTTCCAAGTGTGGGAAATATTCTAACCAGAAATCTAATCTTGATGGTCACCAGAGACTTCACACAGGGGAGAAGCCATTTTCCTGTTCAGAATGTGGGAAATATTTCACACAGAAATCAAGTTTTGTTAAGCACCAGAGAATTCACACAGGGGAGAAGCCTTTTTCCTGTTTGGAATGTGAGAAATGTTTTAGCCAGAAATCAGATTTGGTTATCCACCAGAGAAGCCACACAGGGGAGAAGCCTTTTCCCTGTTCCGAATGTGGGAAAAGTTTTAGCCTGAAATGGAATCTTGTTAGTCACCAAAGAACTCATACAGGGGAGAAGCCTTTCTCATGTTCAGAATGTGAGAAATGTTTTAACCAGAAATCAGCTTTGGTTAAGCACCAGAGAATTCACACAGGGGAGAAGCCTTTTTCCTGTTTAGAATGTGGGAAATGTTTTAACCAGAAATCAGATTTGGTTAAGCACCAGAGAACTCACACACAGGAGAAGCCTTTTTCCTGTTCAGAATGTGGGAAATGTTTTACACGGAAATCGACTCTTAATAAACATCAGAGAACTCACAAAGGGGAGAAGCCTTTTTCATGTTCAGAATGTTAGAAATGTTTTAGTTGAAATTTTTTTCTTGTTAAAGAGGTTGTGCACTACTAGGACAACCGCTTGTCATTTCTTGTGTTTGGCCTTGTTAAAAATAAAAGCACTCGGGGCATGGCGATGCTGAGGAGCTGAGAGGACGCAGGAGATCTGAGCTCCCGCTATCCGGCTCATAATCCTATACTCACCAGACCCTGATTTTCATTTATGTGCCCTGCAGCACAGCTCCGGAGAAGCGGGGAGCGGCTGGGCTTCTGAGGAACTGCTACGGAGAGGGCTCTGATCCATCGCGCTCTGTGGACCACGGCAGAGTAAACTCTCTGAGGAGCGGCGGCCATCTTGAGGGTTCTGCACGTGGCGCAGCTCACAGGCGCCACTGAAAATATATGCTGACAGTCGGTCTCCCTCTGAAAGGCCTGAGGAGCGACGGGCTTCTGGAGAGGTGCAGCAGTGAGTGTACCGGACAACCCGGTCCCGAGGCCTGTCTAGGGGCCATTGGAATATCTGAAGGAGGGAAACACAGCAGCCACATCCTAACTCTGCAAGGGGAAGTGTAAGCCCTGGGGCATGAGACTCTCAGCCTATATTTAGTCCCTTGCATTCATATATGGTACACAGAGTGACTGAAACAATATACAAAGCAACCAGAAACCACTATTTCCTCCAACTTTTATTATTGGAAATAACATATGTTTTCTACTGAAACTGGCATATAATTTATAAAAGATATTACTGAGGCACCGCTGCAGTAAAGATACCAGGTGGCAGCATTGTCCAGACACTGACCTCTACATAATAAATCTGCATAATATACAATTGGAGTAAACATAATACAATATATTCTGCCTATAACGTTACAAAATGAGCCGAGGGAAAAACTCTAGTATAGAAAATAAATTGAAAGACTTTGCCAGAGGGAACCCCCAGGAAAATTCTCGATTGAGAAAGGGGCCAACATCCTTGTCACATAAAACAACGGATCAACGTAAGAGTAATGTATCTGATGAGGAGGAGGGGGAGTGACACGAAGAAATGACTTTGAAGCAAGTTGCTGACCAACTTTTAGAAGCTATATCCACTTGCAAGAACTGTGACCGGAAAGATAGAGGAGGTTCTTTCAGATGTGGGCCTACTCCGCCAAGACATGCAAACTATGAAGAAACGTGTCACTAAGGCTGAGACAAGGGTATCAGAACTGGAAGATAAACTGCCACCTATTGTTAATAAGTTGACCAAGGTGGCGGGATCCATAACACCTGGCGCCAAAAAGCTGATGACCTAGAAAATCAAATGCGAAGAAATAATATATGAATTATTGGCCTACCAGAACGAACAGAGGGTCAGCATCCTGAAATCTATTTGGAAAATTGGCTTAAATCTACCCTAGGAGATGAATACTCCCCGGTCTTTGCTGTGGAAAGGGCCCACAGAGTTCCAGCAACCCCCCCCCCTCCTGGGGCCCCTCCTAGACCCCTTCTTGCTAGACTGATGAATTCTAAGGTCAGAGATACCATCCTGAGTTTAGCATGACAAAAAGGCTCTATTAAATACAACAATTCTGCAATTTCTATTTTCCCTGATTTTTCTGTGGAACTACAAAAACAGAGAGCCCAATTTATGGATGTAAAGAAGAAACTTAAAGACAAAGGGATTATCTATGCAATGGCTTATCCTGCTTGTCTCAGAATTGTTTCTGGAAACTCTACTACTTTCTTTGCTACCCCGGAGGAAGCGTTGGAGTGGCTCCAATTGCACCTAGAGCCTGGAAAAGGGTGACAGACACCCTTTGTGCCTCCGTTCCTATATTGAATATTGGGTTTGATGTAATTTGATACACCTTTTACATATGCGGGAGTTCAGACTTTGCATCGTCAAAGACAACATAATACCTCACACTGGGATCAGTGTTGGTATTCCCCGAAAGGAAGCGTTATAAGAAAAGTTTACTTCTTGTTTTGGTTGTGTTTAGGGTTGTTGTTTACAAGTTGAATGCTGTCAAAGTGCTCAATCCTTTTTGCTTTGTCTCCATGCAATATAATTTGTTGGGACCTATAGGGGCGATAGATCAACCTGGTGAGCCCCATAAATATATAAATTGGGTGGAAATTATTGGATACGTCAAACGGGAAATAATGAATATGAGCAGTAATTGTGTAATGGCCTTTTGTTTCTACCCCTCATATTTATTCCCATCTTCTTATATTAGGTAAATGGCATCGCAACTGAAATGTATGACATGGAATATAAGAGGTCTTAAATCCCCTAAGAAGAGGGTTAAAGTATTCTCGCAAATCAAAAATTACCAGCCACATATCCTGGCTTTGGTCGAAACACACCTCACTAGAGATTCAGCTAGGTGGCTAAATAAACCCTGGCTGCAATGGTCAATACACTCTTACCATACAAGCTATTCAAAAGGAGTTTCGCTTTTAATCCATAAGGCCATTAGTTGGGAGGCCCGCAGAGATTCAGAGGGAAGATTTGTTTTTATAAATGCTATAATTGATTCCAGAGAGTATGTAATACTATGTATATAAAACCCACCTCCTGCTAATCTAATAATTGTCCAAAAGTCAGTAAGCTTCGCACTAAACTACCCGGATGCTCAGGTCTTGTGTATGGGGGATTTCAACCTGATTATGGACGAAAATTTAGATAGATTGAGTATTGGTGACAACACCAGAACGACAATAACACCATCTTCTAATTTGTTTTCAACCTATATGGAGAGTATTGGTTGGATAGAATTGTGGAGATTACATCACCCCGGAACTAAAGAATACACATGTCACTCCTCATCCAAATCTACGTTATCGCGGTTAGATTATATTTTCAGTTCTAGTAATACCGCAACGTGGGTACATAGTATTGAGCATGGGGTAAGAGGAATCTCAGAGCATAGTCCGGTGATACTAACGCTTAAAATTTGACCAGGTAAAAGACAGACCCACATGGAAACTTTAGTCCCTTTTGGTTAAAATTAATTGGTCCTGATGATAGAATACCGGATCAAATAGACTGTTTCGTGGAAGTACATCCGTTGCCAAGGAACATTAAGATTTTTTGGGATACACTGAAGGCATACCCTAGAGGATGCCTCTCCTCCACTATTTAATACATCAAGAGAATGACTTCACAGGTTGATACCGAGTTTGAACATAGCTTAAAGGAAGGTGAACAGACTTATGTTTCAGACCCGTCTGATGAGAATAGAGTAAACTGGCTACACTTCTATAGGTTGGATACACAAAACGTTGACACTAAATCTAAACGTAAACTATTCTTCACTAGACAATCATATTTTGAATTGGGGAACCAATCAAGTAAGTTGTTGGCCTTTATGGTCCGCAAACTCTAGTGCTATTCTTAGGATTCGAACATTAGGGGGCCATATAGTTACTGCGGCAGAAGACATTCTAAGTAATTTTCATAACTTTTATAAATCATTATATAAATCCCAAAATGCCCATAATAAATTGGAATGTCTCACTTATTTGGCAGATCTTGATTTTCCCAAATTAAGTGTCACACAACAATCCTTTTTAGATGCAGATATCACTTTAGAGGAAATAAATGCAGCACTGGCAGATATCATAGAATCATAGAATGGTTGAGTTGGAAGGGACCTCCTGGGTCATCTGGTCCAACCCCCTGCTCAAAGCAGGATTCACTAGATCATCTCAGACAGATGTCTGTCCAGCCTCTGTTTGAAGACGTCCATTGAAGGGGAACTCACCACCTCTCGTGGCAGCCTGTTCCACTCATTAATCACCCTAACTGTCAAAAAGTTTTTTCTAATATCTAATCTGTGTCTCCTCCTATTTAGTTTCATCCCATTGCTTCTAGTCTTTCCTTGTGCAAATGAGAATAAAGATGATCCTTCTACAATGTGACAGCCCTTGACATATTTGTAGACAGCTATTAAGTCTCCTCTCAGTCTTCTTTTTTGCAAGCTAAACATTCCCAAATCCTGCAACCGTTCCTCATAGGACATGGTTTGCAGACCAGTCACCATTCTGGTCGCTCTTCTCTGAACTTGCTCCAGTTTGTCTATGTCTTTTTTAAAATGTGGTGCCCAAAACTGTACACAGTATTCCAGATGAGGTCCATATGGCTTTGGGTAAAGCTCCGGGCCCTGATGGCCTACCACTAGAACTCTACCATAGATACCAAAAGGTCTTGATGCCGCACCTTTTAGAGACTTTCTCAGAGACGATGCAAAGTGGTTCCTTGCCTGAATCCTTTTATGATGACAATATTATTGTCCTAAAAAAGGAGGGGAAAGATCCTCTGGAGTGTGGATCATATCGCCCTATTTCACTATTAAACGTGGATTACAAAATTCTTACAAAAATTCTAGCCATGAAACTTAATAAGGTGATACTATCGGTTGACCAGCCGGACCAAACAGGCTTTATGCCAGGAAAAAATACTTCAATTAACATTAGAATGGTACAATCAATAGCTCAATATAGCTCTTTGATACCGGAAAATGATTGGGCCTTGGCTTCATTGGATGCGGCCAAGGCTTTTGACTCGCTGGAGCGGACGTTTTTATTTGCTTGCCTAGAGAAATTTGGTTTTGGCCCTTAATTTCGGGCCTGGATTCAAATATTGTACGCGGCCCCCAAAGCTAAGATAGTGATAAATAATATATCCTCCATATCTTTTTCATTGGAAAGAGGAACTTGCCAGGGATGCCCTTTTGTCTCTGGCTCTATTCGCTCTGGCAACTGAAGCATTGGCAATAAGAATGCGATCATCTGAGGATATCAGTTGAATTACAATTGCAGACCGAACTGATAAAATTGGTTTATATACAGATGACATGATCATTTTTATGGACAAGGTTAAAAATACTCTTCCATGTGTTATATCTACCATTGATAAATTTAGTGAATATTTGGGTCTCTTTATAAATTGGGAAAAGTCTTCTCTTATGTCTCTGTCGCCCACTCCGAATGCTGATTTGGAAGCGTTATCTCCTTTACCTGTAGTGTCATGTTTCAAATACTTGGGAATTATGATTGTTAGAAATAGATAGAGAGACCTCTTGAGTAATACTCTCCCTTTATTAGAATACGCTAAATGTAAATTTTCCTTGTGGGGGAGATTACCGCTATCAGTGTCAGGAAGGATTAACTTAATTAAGATGACCTTACTCCCTAAATTTAATTATATATTACAACATAGTGCAGTACTGGTCCCTAAAAAATTCTTCACATCTCTTAAGGCTATGTGCCCACGATGCAGAAATGCTGCATATTTTTTCCGCTTCTCCCTGGCAGGAAAAACGCATGCGGTTTTTACATGCATTTTTCCTGCCAGGTAGAAGCGTTTGTCAAGCGTTTTTTGCATGCATTTCTGTATGCGGGTAATCAAGCACTTTTCCAAGCGATTTTAGCATCACTTGGAAAAGTGCTTGACAACTGGTTCACACTATATAAATCCATGAAACCGGCATGGATTTATATAGTGTGACCAAGTAATAGTTTTAAAAAAAAGAATAAGAAGGGTAAAAAATAATAAAAAAAAAAGATTATACTTACCTTCCGATGTCCTCTCGGTGTTTTAGGACCTGCGGTGACGTCATTGAGTCATGTGACAGTTCACATGACTCAATGATGTCATGGCAGGTCCTTCAACACCGCGACCCATAGAGCAGACCAGACGGAGGGGAGAAAACACCGGGAGGATATCGGAAGGTAATTATAATCTTTTTTATTTTAAATTCTTTTTTTACAGTTTCTATGGTACCCAGGTCTGGATGAGAGTCTCATCTTCTCCAGACCTGGGTACCATCCGCACATTGAACCGTGTGATATCCGCTTGTGCAGATGCAGTGATGCTGCTGTAAAGCGGTCCAATGCAAGTCAATGGCGGCGATTATGCTGTGTGTCCGCAAAATTAATGGACATGCTGCGGATTTTTGAGCGTAGCATAAATGCTGCGGAAAAATCCGCAGCATGGGCATTGACATTGCGGCTTGTCATTGGGGACCATGGGGGACGAATTACCAAGCGTTTCCCAAGAGTTTACGCTGCGTAAATTCCGCAGCATAAACGCTTGGAAAATGCTTTGTGGGCACGCAGCCTTACTCTTTGATGTCCACATTTATTTGGGGGAACTCCAGACCTAAACTCAGGTTATCTACCCTTCAAAGGCCTAAAGCTATGGGAGGAGCAGCTCTGCCTGACTTCCATCTATATTATTTAGCAGGTCAAGTAAAAGCGATCCGTAGTTGGATGCCTGACTCCCAGTTACCGAATTCTGAGAACCACTTGGCACACGTTTTAGGCACAGGTTGTTTACTGGGTTTTTTAGAATTTAATAAATCCACTGTCATTAAGTTGTTACCCCTACATAGATTGGCGAGAACGGTATGGAAACAGGCAAAGAAAAGAATTGACTTTACACATGTTATAGCTGAAATACCTATATGGGGGAATCCGTGCTTTGCGACATTAGTGGAACATCCATCTGCCCCCTTTTGGATAGCTAGTGGGGTCTATTTGTTAAAAGACATTTATGAAAGGTCTATACTGATGTCATTTGAACGGGTGCAAAATAAATTCAAAATTCCAAGATCTCAATTCTTCAGGTACCATCAACTTAGAACTGGGCTCAGATCTCACTTACAAAATTTAGAAATAAATCAAACTATTTCCTCATTTCCCTTAATAGGAATACTTAATTCTCAAGGTCCACAAGGTCTTATATCCAGCTTGTATACATACTTGCTATCAACAGGCTTAGATCGGAACCCTTTACAAAAAATAAGTGGAGACTTCTAATTCCGAATATGGGGGAGGAGGAATGGGAGGAAGTTTTGGAGACCCCGTTCTTTGTCTCCCCCTCCATCAATAATAAGCTGATTCAGCTATATATTATTCATCAGTCATACCTCACACCCCTCAGACTATATCAAATGGGACGTTCCTCTAATTCAGAATGTTTACGATGTCATACCATAGATGCTGACTTTGTTCATTTAATTTGGGACTGCTCCATTATTAGGTCCTTCTGGCAGGAACCTCTTTATTATCTTCCTTAGTATCCATCCCCATTCCATGTGATCCTCTGATTTGCCTTTTTGGGTAATGGAGGATGATGGCTGGGATCATTATATTAAGATTTTTTTTTAGAGAAACCTTATTTTTGGCCAGGAAATTGTTGTCACTGAGATGGATGGGCAATACACAGCCAACATTGCGATCTTGGATCGCACTGGTTATCTCCATCATCCCATTCGAAAAGATAGTATACCAAAACAGAGGTTGTCCATTAAAATTTTCCAAAATATGGGACTATTGGAATTCTTCATGTCTTACGGAATCTACTTAGGCAAAGGGTTTGAGCTGGGAGAGTAAATTTGAAAGGGGTGTGAGAATAAATAGAAAACCACAAGTTATAAGTGACAAAGAGTTTGCTTATAGGGGCAGACATTTAGATCCATATATATTACGATGAGAGTCAATCTGAGCATGGAAAGGATAAAGACAGCACAAGTTTGATAAGTTGTGGTTGAGGGTTCAAAGTTTGGATTGTATCCTAATTAGGTAAATACCCTTTTTTTCTCCTTTTTATATAAATCCAAAAGATGCGACATCCTCAGGACAAAGAAATTATTTATACGCATGCAATAACCCATCCGACCAGTTAATTTTAATGTGTTCTCATCGATGTAAGAGATGTAAATCTGTGTTGATGTGATATCTCTGGATGCTTTCTATTACCAAATGCAATGTGTAATTGTTTATAAAATTGTTTAATAAAACAAATTAAGTTTAAAAAAATAAAAGCACTCAATCTCCCGTTCCATGCCTCTGCTGTTCCAGCGGTGTCAGCACTTACGTTCCCGGGACTCACATAGGCTTGTTACATCACACGAGCCCTGTGCCCAATCAGCTTCACTCTCCCCATCTTTGAATGTATTGAACATGAACAGGAAGCCAGGGCTGCGGCTGCTTTCTGACTTACTCGGGATGTTCGATTAGTGCGAAGGTGGGGACAGTGACACAAGCGCTGATTGGGCGCAGGGGTCATAAGACGTAACAACCTCACATGAGCCCCGGGAATGCAATTGCCGATGCCGCTGGAACAGTGGCGGCATGGGAGATTAGTTTAGGTGTTTTTATTTTAACAGAACCAAGCATGAGGAATGAGAAGGGGTTGTCCAAGTAGTGGACAATCCCTTTAAACATCAAAAATCCCACACAGAGAAGCCATTATCATACCTAGAGTGTGAAATATGAATTACTGGAAAATCGTATTTTGTTGACCATTAAAAATAACTAAGACAGGGAGAAACTATATGTGTTATTGACAAATTGTAAAGATATGTAAAAGTGCTATAGGGTCTTCTTATCCACGTTAAAAGGTTGATAATTAAAGGTAGAACCACTCATCTTATGAGGCTGTGTGAGACAAAACTGTTATAGAGCCTGAAAACCAGATGCAGCAGCTTCCATGAGACGGTAGATTTATGTAGCAGGATTGGAAGTGGAATATGACACAATTAGTGGTATGATAAAATTGTAGGTTTATTGTCGACGCGTTTCAGAGTCCACTGGCTCCTTCTTCAGTACAGCCATACATAACTAACAAGATAATACAGACGTACATGATTTCAATAGAGAAAAATTATAAAAAGACGCTTAGAGCAGAGGGAGGGGTATGTACAGTCACATGTCAAAATACCATGTATCAAGTTATATACTTGCATATTTATTGTAAAATGAAGAGGAAATACATGTGTTTAACTGTGCTGAAATTAAAAATAAAAAGGGTTAAAATAAAGTGGATAATCAAAAAGTGTCTATTTTAAAGTGATGCGCTCGCGGAGATATGATCCCAGTGCTGGTGAGAAGGAAAAAAAGGGGGGAGGTTGCCACAAACTGACTTATGTGTTGTGCTATATCCCAATCACATTCGACAGTGTGTCCGTGGGTAATGCTGATATATACAACGGGTGGGGAAAGTATTCAGACCCCTTTACATGGCGCCAGGTCCCAACCCGCCAATTGGCATACAGCCTTCATCAGGGAAGGGGGGAAATATTTTAATTAAAGCAGTAGGCCCCCAGACGGGAACACATCAGAAACCCAATCGCGATTCCACCCACAGTTGTTAGGGGCACATGACAGCTGATCAGATCAGTGGTCATGTGTGGGAAAAGATGCAGGCTCAGCACCGGAGTCTGCATTAAAAAGGGGGAAGCGACCTATGACGTACCTGTACATCATAGGTTGTAAAGGGGTTAAATATCAGCCAGGACCACCAATAGTAAAAGGCCATGTATTAAATTGAACCCGGAACATGAGCGTTTAATGTAGCCAATCCAAAATCCCGAGGCCAAGTCATCCAAGGGGCTGGTGTAGATGACGTGTGTTCACGACCACATGATGAGTCACATGATCGGGAGCCAGTCACGTGATCCGCTCCTGGCTCAGATAGATGCGGCAAGTGACACCGCCAGTGGGTCCGAAAGACTCCTGCGCACAGTCCCAGGAACGTGCAGATAATATAAAGAAAGGTCCGGGGTCAGAAAAAGGATGGTAAATAAACCAACAAATATATACATGGAGACATACTGAATTAAGAACAATTGTTTTACAGAGGTTATGAACAATTATAAATACAAGAATTCCCATATACACATATACAATAACACATATGTTGTGTATAAAGTGAATATTATTACATAAAAAATATGGATAAATCACATCGTAAAACAAAAAAGTGTTAAGTGTTAAAGTTATGTGAAAGATTATAATTTTGTGAGTGAATGTGTAAATGTATGGAAAACATGATTAGTGTACATACATGAAATACCTATAGAAATAAAATGCATTCAGAATTGTGTCTCTATATAGAATACAAATGTACATATATACACAAAAGCACATATTATGACAGAATTAGTTGTCTATGAATAAGGTGCATGAGAAATAAAGTGCAATGTGAAATATAATAACTGTACACATATATATAGAATATGTACCTAAAGTTACACATGCAAACATATATTAAGTGTGTACCCAAGAACAATTCTTATATGCATAAAAAACAATAAAATAGGAGGGATACGTAGATTAATGTCTATACGGGTCCGCTTCAGTGGTCTTAAATATCCAGGAAAATCACAAGACTGAAATATTATTAATTTATATAGCGCCATTGGTTCCATGGTGCATGAGAAAGGGTTACACACAAAATACAGATATCACTTACAGTAAGCAAACTAACAATGATAGACTGGTACAGAGGGAAGAGGACCCTGCCCTTGCGGGCTTACATTTATAGGATGGTGGGAAAGGAGACAGTAGGTTGGGGGGTTGCAGCAGCTCTAGTGGTGGTGAGGCGGCAGTGTGGTCATTGCAGGTTCTAAGCTTTCTTGAAGACATGGGTTTTCAAGTTCCATCTGAAGGATCCGAATGTGGCAGATAATCAGACATGTTGAGGCACAGAATTCAAGAAGATGGGAGATATTCGGGAGAAGTCTTGGAGGGAGGCGATTGGGTGAGGAACGAATAAGTGTGGAGGAGAAAAGGAGGTTTTGGGAGGACCGGAGATTACGTGAGGGAATATATTGGGAGATTAGTTCAGAGATGAACAGAGGAGAAAGGTTATGGACGGCTTTGTAGGTCAGTGTGAGTAGTTTGAACTGGATACGATGGGCAATTGGGAGCCAGTGAAGGGATTTGCAAAGAGAGATGAACTATAGATAATAGGTTTTGGCTTACAAATTTTATTGTAAAATACTGACCAAATACTGAACATGTGAATGTAGCCTTAATCTTTGTATATGGATTTTCAGTAACAGCTCGGTCATCTGCGGAGGTTCCCCTATACCTATGATTAGGCTGTGCCAACGTAATTGCACACACGGTTACTTGGTGTAACGCTGGTGGATGTTGACCCACAGGGCCACGGGCCGGGCTTACCCTGGAGGGGCATAACTAGGTGTCTACCAGGTCTTCACTAGAGCCTCTGGTGGAGAGGATAGGATGGGCTGCTGGTAGACATCGGGTACTACTCAATGGTAGTCCCCAGGACCGCAGCTGCTGGTGGAAGAGTCAGTGACACGAGTGCGAGGTATAACAGGAGCAACAAACTGGACACTAGCAGAGTGAACTGGCCAGGAACCAATATTCAGCAGTAAGCGGTGGGTGGAGCTGCCTAATATAGGACCTGCCAGCATGGTAGGTGAACAAATGTAATATTATTGTCACACCGCCAAATGGTAAAGATAGGAGGGAAAAACCTCGTGCACACGCGCCTCCACTCCGTACACCTCGTACACGCGCGGCTCCGCTCCATACACACGCGGCTCCGCTCCGTACACCTCGTACACACACGTGGCTCCGCATACGCCTCGTACACGCGCGGCTCCGCTCCATACACACACGGCTCTGCTTCGTACACCTCGTAAACACGCGGCTCCGCTCCATACACACACGACTCTGCTCCATACACCTCGTACACAAGCGGCTCCGCTCCGTACACCTCATAGACGCGTGGCTCCGCTCGATACACCTCGTACACAAGCGGCTCTGCTCCGTACACCTCATAGACGCGTGGCTCCGCTCGATACACCTCGTACATGCGCGGCTCCGCTCCGTACACCTCATACACACACGGCTCCGCTCCGTACACCTCGTACACACACGTCTCCGCTCCGTACACCTCTACACAGGCGGCTCCGCTCCATATGCCTTGCACATGCGCGGCTCTGCTCCGTACACCGCGTACACACACGGCTCCGCTCCGTACACCTCGTACACCTCTACACAGGCAGCTCCGCTCCATACGCCTTGTACATGCACGGCTCCGCACAGTACACCTCGTACACACGCGACTCCACACAGTACACCTCGTACACACGCGGCTCCGCTCCGTACATCTCGTACACACGCGGCTCTGCTCCGTACACCTCGTACACACGCGGCTCCGCTCCGTACACCTCGTACACACGCGGCTCTGCTCCGTACACCTCGTACACACGCGGCTCCGCTCCGTACACCTCGTACACACGCGGCTCCGCTCCATACACCTCGTACACATGCGGCTCCGCACACCTCGTACACATGCGGCTCCGATCCGCACACCTCGTACACACGCGGCACCGATCCGCACACCTCGTACACACGCGGCTCCGCTCCGTACACCTCGTACACGCGCGGCTCTGCTCCGTACACCTCGTACACACGCGGCTCTGCTCCGTACACCTCGTACACACGCGGCTCTGCTACATTCACACTGTAAACCCCTCCTGACCCCACACATAAACTTCAGCTCATCCAGCACCATGACAACCAGCACAGCAGAGTCCTGCATCCACTGAGGCCCCTGATCATGTGACCCCTGACTCCTCCCCTCCTGTGACCTCATCACAGCTCCTGTGCGCACAGAGCAGCCATATATGTGGTGGCGGCTCTGCAGGTGGAGGTATGTGGAGACCCCTCATTACTGGGCCCAGGGGGCATTAACACCTTCAGCACGGAGACTCTTTTGGGGTCTTGTGTTGCCCCTTTATAAGAATCATAAGGTTTTTGTTCTGTTTCCTGTATTAGATACATATGACCCAACTATGGAGACAGGAAGGGGGGAAACGTATTGTTCTCATAGTACAGGACCCCTTTACTGACCCCACAGTGTAATGCCCCCATTATGCCCCTTATGCAGTATGTATAATGCCCCCACACAGTGTAATGCCCCCATTATGCCCCTTATGCAGTATGTATGATGCCCCCCACAGTGTAATGCCCCTTATGCAGTATGTATGATGCCCCCCACAGTGTAATGCCCCCATTATGCCCCTTATGCAGTATGTATGATGCCCCCACAGTGTAATGCCCCCATTATGCCCCTTATGTAGTATGTATGATGCCCCCACAGTGTAATGCCCCCATTATGCCCCTTATGCAGTATGTATGATGCCCCCACACAGTGTAATGCTCCCATTATGCCCCTTATGCAGTATGCATGATGCCCCCCACAGTGTAATGCCCCCATTATGCCCCTTATGCAGTATGTATGATGCCCCCCACAGTGTAATGCCCCCATTATGCCCCTTATGCAGTATGTATGATGCCCCCACAGTGTAATGCCCCCATTATGCCTCTTGTGCAGTATGTATGATGCCCCCACAGTGTAATGCCCCCATTATGCCCCTTATGCAGTATGTATGATGCCCCCCACAGTGTAATGCCCCCTTTTTGCCCCTTATGCAGTATGTATGATGCCCCCACACAGTGTAATGCCCCCATTATGCCCCTTATGCAGGATGTATGATGCCCCCACACAGTGTAATGCCCCCATTATGCCCCTTATGCAGTGTGTATGATGCCCCCGCACAGTGTAATGTACCCCCAGTACCACCTGAGGTCCTGCAGTTGGAATAATCCCTCTGGAGTTGGTTTTCCCTCTGCCTGCTCCCCTACATGTAGACCCTCGAGCATGTATACAGGCATGTAGGGGAGCAGGCCTTACTAGATATTGAGGCTTTGTACAGTAATATACCGCATGAGGATGGTATCAGAGGAGTAAGATATTTCTTGAAATCAAGGTCAATAGAGTGTAGCAGACATAATGACTTCATGGAGGATCTTCTAAAATTCACTCTTACTCATAACTTCTTTCTTTTTGACAGGAAGTACTTCCACCAGCTCAGGGGTACTGCGATGGGGAGCCTCTGTGCCCCCTCATATGCTAACTTATTCCTGGACTGGTGGGAGGAATCCACAATATTCAGGGATGATCATAAGTGATGGCATCCATATATTGGGGTATGGTACAAATATATTGATGACATTTTTATCATCTGGTCAGGGACGAGTGAACAATCGTTTGAATTTGTCAGGGAACTCAATATCAATAGAGTGGGCCTTAGATTTACATCTGAATTTAATTATAATAATAATTTTTATAGCGCCAACATATTCCACAGCACTTTACAATTTTAGGGGGGACTTATACAGACAATACAGACTTTACAAAATAAGCATAACTCAGATATTAAAAGGAGTGAGGGTCCTGCTCGCAAGCTTACAGTCTATAAGGAAATAGGGGAGACACAAAAGGTAAAATGTACATATATTGTATAATACAGACTTAGTATACTAAATAGGGTAAGTACATAACACTACATGAACTGATAGCCAGCCAGTATGTGTATAGTACAGACAGAGGCTATTCAGTGCATGGATGGTATAGTGGGGAAGGGCGTAGCCTTCCCTTGGTACTGAGATAGTTAAAGGAAGTGTTCCTGAAGTCAGACCTCTCTAACTGTGGTAGACCAAGCTAAGGGGGTTAGCTTTAGTGGTCCAGTTAGTAGAGTAGAGGGGGAACTTAGTGCCTGATCAAGCCTTGAGTAACATAGAGCTTGTTCCTGGCATAATTCCTTGTGGGCTGCAGTACCTGTAAACAGCCACAAGATGCCACTGTTCTGGGTGCAGATGTCAGGTTGAGTCTGCTAGCAGGGTTACAGACAGTGAGGAGTTAATGCTGTGTGATGACAGCTCACCGAGGGTGGGCACTTTAGGAAAATTCCTGCTTAAGTTTTCAGAAAGCAGGAGGAGTCACTCAGTAAGAGATAGTACGGTGAATCGTTCAGGCAGCCTGACTATAGTGGCTGCTAGGGTAGACGGGAGCTCCATACCCTCAGACAGTGGGATCACCAGTGTGCAAGTCTCCCTACACAAGAGCACGAGTCCTGTTAGCCGGCCGGAGAAACTCATCAAAGGTAGTGAGGACTCGGGGCACTTCTAGTCTGCAGGAAGCAGAGGAAGATAAATAGGACTCCAGGCTAAGACGTGGGGGAGAGATCAGATCCAGGTCACTGTCAGTGTTACAGAAGAGTCTCTTGGGCCAGAGATTAGAGTCACAGAGATGCTTCACTTAAAAAGGGAACCAGGGCTGAAGGAGTTACCAGCGCCTGTGAGAGAGATGATAACCTGTCGGGCCTTATCCATTATATCTGCCTGTAAATATTGTACATATTCCTCTTCCCCAAGTAAAGTCCAAGTTCTGGTTAAGAACCTTGTGTCCTCTGAATTTATTGCTGTCCTGGTCCCAGAAGAGAAATGCCTGGAGACAGCCGCGATTGGATGGCTTGAAGTAAGTGAAGAGCACCACATACACAGCCACACTTCAGAGGGAGGACACGTATTGTCTGTAGGGTGCCATAACGAGAGGGGGCTACAGCTCGCCCACGACTACCTCGCTGGGGCACCTTACATTTGGTGTAGTCGGCAGGATGCGAGCTCCTCCTTGAAGCGCCGACGCAGAACACTGAGGAGAAAGTGTTGGAAGGCATGCGGCCCAAGATGGCGGCCCGAGGCATGGATTCCAAGATGGTGACAATGGCGGTGAAGTCTGGGAGAAGAACCGCCTATCGTGGGAGTGGATGGCGCCGGAGAGCGCGAAAAGATGTCCAGCCCCTACGAGTTCCGGCCCGAAGAAGGAAGGGCCCAGCGGTGAAGATGCGTCCCAGGATGGGACGTCCAGTGAGGAAGAGGGGGCGGCGTAAAGTGAAGTCCGGCCCCGTGAATATCAGCGCGCACAGAGAAGGGGTGCGGCTGAAGGCGGAGCTGCCGAGAGTGACGAGTGACGCGGCGGTCGCGTCAGAAGGCCGGCCCAGGAAGAGGCGGAGTTGGACGTGCAGGACGCACATCACCGGTAAGCGACTGGCGCCATTTTCTGTCTGGCACGCAAGGGGAAGGAGGTACGGCAGCGGACGTCCTGAGAGGATGGTAGCCCCAGAGCCTGACAACATGCGTGAGTCAAGCGGTGAGGAGGAACTCCTGGAGATTACCACCCCAGGGGCCACGGCTGGGAGCCATTTGCCGGCGGGCGCTGCCCGCGAACCGTTGCCCTTACCCACAGTGGCTGTCCAGTGGGCCACTAGGCCTGATCCGGAGCTGGGCCTGCTAGTCCATGAGCTTTGCATGTGGTGCTGGAGTCGGATGCCGGAGGAAACGTCCCCCTCGGCTGAGGGAGGAGAACATCCGGTGGGGCCGGAGCAATAGCTGCAGCGGAGCTTGAGAAAGGTGAGCGGTCCATGCCCTAGCGGCCAGTCACGCCTGCAGGATCTGCCCCAGTAGCTTCTGCGGCAACAGAGGCCCCCAGGCCTTCAGGGGACAGTGCGGTAGGGAAGCCCCCTAAAAGAAAGGCCCCGCAGGAGAATTTGTGGTCGTTGGCCTTGGAGGCCATACACTCCCCCTCGGCAGAGCGGTACGCCGAGCCTGGGAGTCCGAAATGGGCTACCCGCGACCCCCCCGATGACCGCGCGAGCACAGTGGCGATGGACCGATACCTTCCTGAGAGGCTGGCTGGAGAGGTCCAATGCGGCAAGAAGGGAGTCAGTGGAGAAAGCTCAGACCCGGGGGCGGGTCATAGAATTTCACATCCGTGAGGGGTACGGGTTTCTGGAGGAGGAATGGACCGGGCACGAGGTGTTCGTGGCCCGCGAAGTGGTAAAGCGGGACTATCTGCCCGACCGTCTCCACAACCTGCACGTGGGGGACATCGTGCACTTTGTAAAATGTGAGTGCCACAAAGGGTGGTATGCGGCTGCACTCACCCGTCCATATAAGTGGGAGGACATCCTGGAGAAGGACAGGCAGGTCCTCCAGCGAAGAGCTGAGAGGGAGGCTCGGCAGCATCGGGCTAGGGAAGCCCCTGGAGGATTCTTGCCCCCTCCCAAGGCTGGCGTCCCGCAGGAGGAAGAACCTAAAAACCAGCAGCGGGGAGATGTTGTCGGTAAGGAAGAGGAAGACTTCCTGAGCTGCAGCAGGGCCGACTCTCCCAGTGAGGCGCCTGATGTCGGCTCAGCAGCCAAACACCCAGGAGGGGCTGGAGCAGTGGAGCAGGGAGCTGCTAGAGAAACCCAGGCTGGCGCTAGTAATGAGGTGCATCATTTCATCGTGACCAGTTACGGCCCTACCCAAGTCGACTGTGGCAGCGCTACGTCCTCGGACGAGGACCCCGGGCCTAGCAGGTACCCCGACCAGCCGTGGAAGTGGAGGAGGCCACCTTCGTCCGCAGCATGGGTCGCCTTCATGATGGAACGGAAGGAGGCCCGGAAGAAGTGAGATAGTTGGCTGAAAGGTCCGTTGACCTTCTACTTCTTCCTCTACTAGGATTCATCGGTTGTGATCCTGTTGTTGGGACTGTTTCCCAATGGGGGCGGAGTGCCCCATGTTAAGTTGGAGAGAAAAATGGAGGACTGTTCCCCTACCTCCCAGGCCAGGAAGGCCTTAAGCAGCACCAAAAGTTGTGTGCCAAGAGAGCTGCTCCTTTTGTTTTTACTTTTATTTTTATTTTTGTTGCGCTTGTTGCGCCTTTTTCTGCTGAAATTTACAATGCTGAGGCACACCTTGAGGATGGATATCCTCCAAATCTAAGAGACTTGCGGCCTAGCGGGAAGAACCGGTGACCCCCGCTAGAGCCAAGAAGAAAGAGACTCACAGGGTGTTACCTGTGACTGTGTGCCTCAGAATGCAGCCCTCGAAGGAGATTGGGGGCTATTGAGGTGTTGGCCTGTCTTAAAAATATGGACATGGACACTGCGTTTCCAGGGTCCTTACCAAGAAGGACCGGTACCTCTGAAAAGTTGATAATGGACTGTCCTGAATTGCTGTCCCTGGGCCCTTAACCGAGAAGGGCCGGTCTCCCATCCAAGAAGATGACCTCAGGACCAGTCGTTTACTAAAATGGTTTAGTAAAATTTAGTAATGTGATATAATGTCATAGCTGCTGATTTGTGTTTATTGTTTACTGTGGTCAGGGACACCAACATTAAAGTGTCAGGGAATGTAATAGTGGGGAAGGGCGTAGCCTTCCCTTGGTACTGAGATAGTTAAAGGAAGTGTTCCTGAAGTCAGACCTCTCTAACTGTGGTAGACCAAGCTAAGGGGGTTAGCTTTAGTGGTCCAGTTAGTAGAGTAGAGGGAGAACTTAGTGCCTGATCAAGCCTTGAGTAACATAGAGCTTGTTCCTGGCATAATTCCTTGTGGGCTGCAGTACCTGTAAACAGCCACAAGATGCCACTGTTCTGGGTGCAGATGTCAGGTTGAGTGGTCCAGTTAGTAGAGTAGAGGGGGAACTTAGTGCCTGATCAAGCCTTGAGTAACATAGAGCTTGTTCCTGGCATAATTCCTTGTGGGCTGCAGTACCTGTAAACAGCCACAAGATGCCACTGTTCTGGGTGCAGATGTCAGGTTGAGTCTGCTAGCAGGGTTACAGACAGTGAGGAGTTAATGCTGTGTGATGACAGCTCACCGAGGGTGGGCACTTTAGGAAAATTCCTGCTTAAGTTTTCAGAAAGCAGGAGGAGTCACTCAGTAAGAGATAGTACGGTGAATCGTTCGGGCAGCCTGACTATAGTGGCTGCTAGGGTAGACGGGAGCTCCATACCCTCAGACAGTGGGATCACCAGTGTGCAAGTCTCCCTACACAAGAGCACGAGTCCTGTTAGCCGGCCGGAGAAACTCATCAAAGGTAGTGAGGACCCGGGGCACTTCTAGTCTGCAGGAAGCAGAGGAAGATAAATAGGACTCCAGGCTAAGACGTGGGGGAGAGATCGGAGCCAGGTCACTGTCAGTATTACAGAAGAGTCTCTTGGGCCAGAGATTAGAGTCACAGAGATGCTTCACTTAAAGAGGGAACCAGGGCTGAAGGAGTTACCAGCGCCTGTGAGAGAGATGATAACCTGTCGGGCCTTATCCATTATATCTGCCTGTAAATATTGTACATATTCCTCTTCCCCAAGTAAAGTCCAAGTTCTGGTTAAGAACCTCGTGTCCTCTGAATTTATTGCTGCCCTGGTCCCAGAAGAGAAATGCCTGGAGACAGCCGCGATTGGATGGCTTGAAGTAAGTGAAGAGCACCACATACACAGCCACACTTCAGAGGGAGGACACGTATTGTCTGTAGGGTGCCATAGCGAGAGGGGGCTACAGCTCGCCCACGACTACCTCGCTGGGGCACCTTACACGTGATTTTGAAGAAAATTTTAATATGGGCCAAAACTGGGACAGTTAGATAAGTATGTTGAGGTGATAGGCCAGTCTAAAAAATGTTTTTTTACGGCACGCTTAAAACTGTGGGTATTGGGAATTAATCAAATTGTCCTGGGTAGTGCATTCCAAAGAATTTGTGCAGCGTGCGAGAACTCTTGGAGACGGGAGTGGGAGATTCGGATTATGGAGGATTTTAGCTTTAAGTCATTAGCAGAACAGAGGGCACTGGTAGGGTGGTAGACTGAGACGAGGGAGGAGATGTAGAGTGGTGCTGAATCGTGGATAGCTTTGTGGGTAAGAGCAATAAGTTTATATTGAACTCTGTATTGGATGAGCAATCAGTGCAATGACTAGCACAGGGAAGAGACATCGTTGTATCGGTAGATGAGGAATATGACCCTGACAGCTGTGTTCAGGACGGATTGGAGAGGGGAAAGTTTAGAAAGAGGGAGACCGATAAGTAAAGAGTTGCAATAGTCCAGACGAGAATGAATAAGAGCTACAGTAAGAGTTTTTACCGAGTCAAAGGTAAGAAAAGTTCTGATCTAGAGATGTTTTTGAGGTGTAGAAGACACGAGCGAGCAAGTGATTTGATGTGAGGAGTGAAGGAAAGATCTGAATCAAGTATGACCTCAAGACAGCGGGCATGTTGCTGGCGAGTAATGATGGAGCCACAAACAGAAATGGCAATATCGGGCACAGGTAGGTTAGTGGAGGGAGGAAATACGAGTAGTTCAGTTTTTGACAGATTGAATTTTAGATAGAGGGAGGGCATAGTGTTAGAGACAGTGGAAAGACAATTACTGGTATTTTGTAATAATGCAGGAGTGATGTCCGGAGAAGAGGTGTATAATTAGGTGTCATCAGCATAGAGATGGTACTGAAAACCGAATCTGCTGATTGTTTGTCCAATAGAAGCGGTATATAAGTAGAAAAGAAGGGCGTCTAGGACTGATCCTTGAGGAACCCCGACAATAAGGGGAAGGGGAGAAGAAGAGAAGCCAACAAAAGACACTGTGAAGGAGCGGTCAGAGAGGTAGATCCACAGTTTCGAATGCTGCAGAGAGATCCAGGAGAATCAGCAGGGAGTAGTGACCATTAGATTTGGCTGTTAGTTGATCATTAGAAACTTTAGTGAGTGCAGTTTCAGTAGAATGTTAGTTATCTGAGAGATAGCATATTAGACAGGAGTGGACCACTCGTTCCAGGAGTTTAGAGATAAAGGGAAGATTGGAAACAGGTCTGTAGTTAGCAGCACAGTTCTGGTCGAGGGATGTTTTTTTAAGTATTGGATGTATGCTGGCGAGTTTAAAAAAGGAGGGAAAAATAATAGATGAGAGGTAGAGGTTTAATATTTTAGTTAGGTGAGTAGTGACAGCTGGAGAAAGGGACTGAAGGAGATGTGAGGGAATAGGGTCACTGGTGCAGGTGGTAGAGCGAGAGGAAGAAAGGAGCCTTTTCACTTCTTCCGTGACTGGTTTGAAGTCAGAAAATGAGCAAGATGCAGTGTAGGAGGGAGGAGTATGCATAACATTTGGGAATTGAGAGAAAATTTCCTATCGGATATGGTCAATTTTTTCTTTTAAATAATTGGCCAGATCGTCAGTGCTGAGGTTGATGGTTGGGGCCTGTGCTGTTTGATTAAGGAGGGAGTGAAAAGTGTCAAACAGGTGCTTAGGATTATTGGACCATGAGATGATGAGGTTGTTAAAGTAGGTTTGTTTGGAGAAGTGAAGGGCGGAGTTATAGGTTTTAAGCATAAATTTATAATGGAGGAAATCTTCGGCCAGATTAGATTTTGTCCACAGCCGTTCGGCACACCTGGCGCACCACTGGAGAAAACGTGTTTGCAGCGTGTTCCAGGGTTGTCGCCGTCTGTGCCAAGTTGTTCTCTGTGTAGGAGGTGCGGCTTCATCCAGGGCGCATTGCAATGTTTTGTTATAATGCTTCAGTGCAAAGTCAGGGCATGAGAGGGAGGAGATTGGGGCCAATGATCATTGCAACGTTTTCATAAATTTCTGGGTGTTAATGGCATGTATATTTCTATAAGTGTGGAAAGTGGGGGTGTCTTGAGCAGGGTGACAGTTCTTGACAGAATGAAAGAAGGTTGTGATCAGAGAGCGGAAGAGGAGATTTAGTAAAGTCATGTATTGAACAGAGCCGGGCGAAGATCAGGTCAAAGAATATTTCCATCTTTATGTGTAGGAGAATTAGTAAGCTGTGAAAGGCCGAAGAAGCAAATTAGCGATAAAAGATGAGCGGCAGATGGGGAGAGGGAATCGCCTATTGGGATGTTAAAGTCTCCCATGATGAGGGTGGGGATGTCATAGGATAGAAAGTTTGGAAGCAAAGTGATCCACAAACTGACGGGAGGGGCCCGGAGGGCGATACACAACCGCCACTGGCAGGGAGAAGGGCCGGTAGAGTCTGACTGTGTGGGCCTCAAAAGAAGGGAAGAAAAGTGAGGTTACTGGGGGGATAACCTGAAAAGTACATTTTGTTTAAAGGAGCAGACCAACACCAATTATTACCAGTTGCTTTTCCTGTATGTACTGATCAAGAAGGATTGCAATGGGACTCTAGGGACACTCATCTACCATAAACCTTCAAGGACTAATAAACTATTGAAGTGGGATAACCACCACCCCCATCCCCATAAAAGAGGAATACCCAAGGGCCAATTTTTACGGGTGAGAAGGTACTGCTCAAATGTCACAGATTTTAATATACAGGCAATAGACCTGAACACCAGATAAAGGGTGCTCGTGGTACATTTTGGATTCCGCATCATTGTTCGCAGAAAAATGGTCTTATCCATCAGCTTATCTTTTTCTCATTCAGATCTCTAAAATACCGGATCCTCTCAGTGAAGATTGTCTATATAAGAAAATTTTCCTGATTTATCCAGGAAAATGATGGACAAAATGGTGGAGAGGATATTACACCTCACCCTAGAGATCCTCTTCCGGCTTACTGGAGAGGTGAGAGATTCTGATGACGTCACATTACATCATTCTTATCTATGGGAATAACAGATGGACAGAACTGGAGAGGTGAGGACTCTGGAAATGTCTGTAGTGAGATTTATTAATGTGTCTCTCCATAACCAGGATTACACAGTAGTGAGGAAGACCTGTAGTGAGCGCTGTCAGGACCCTGTGTCTGAGGGATGGGGAAGACCCCTGAGCCCAATCACAGGGCCTCCACCTCACCCCCTGATACATGAGGACTTCAATGACCAGAAGATCCTAGAACTCGCCTACAAGATGATTGAGCTGCTGACTGGAGAGGTGACACTGCTGGGAATCATGGGACTTTATACAGTAACGCTATGGAGTGATTGGGTGCATGACGGTATCATTATATGTGTCAGGTTCCTATAAGGTGTCAGGATGTCGCCATCTATTTCTCAATGGAGGAGTGGGAGTATTTAGAAGGACACAAAGATCTGTACAAGGACGTCATGATGGAGGTTCCCCAGCCCCTCACATCACCAGGTATTAGATAGGACTGAATACACACGGCCTATAATTATCTATATGTAAAGAATAAATTCAGTCCTTGTATGTGTTTCCTCCAGATCTATCCAGTAAGAGGACAACACCAGAGAGATGTCCCCGTCCTCTTCTTCCACAGAACTGTAAACAAGAACATCCCAATGTTCCTCAGGATCATCAGGTAGATGGAGAGAAGGTGTCATGAGATTTCCCCTATGATGTGTAGACGGCTGTAAAGGTCATGTCTTCAGTTTTGTTTTATCCACCATCATTATGTTTTATATTTGTGTTATGAGAACGGTGGAGATGGCAGGATTAGAGCTGATCATAGATGTGACTTCTCCATCTGTCTTTGACTTTTATAATATTTGTTTCAGGGTGAAGATCTGACGCATATTAATACTACAGAGACATATGTGAGGGGTGATGAGCGGTGTAAAGAGGAGATTCCTACATATGACTACCCAGGTGAGTAGTAACCACTAAATGCAGAGAAGTCACAGATTCTTCTCAGTCACCGGCTGTGGCTGCTTTATCGGTGGTGTGGTCCGGCCGTATCACAATCGTGTGATCACCATTTTGCCGCTAGACCACAACATTCTCCTCCGTCCGAAAATATTCAGATTACTTTGTGTAATTGTGAAAGCCCTTTTCTGTAGAACTTACAACCTGGAGGATCCACTTACCCCCTGGGATTAGGAGACACTGACCGTTACATGCCCAGGTCTGTAAACTACAAAGCCAAATGACCGCATACGTAGAATGTGCTGACAAGTTAGAAAATCACTTGAAGAAAAATATAATGATGGATCTGTAAGAGAAAGCGGAGGGTAATGATGCTGTTGGCTTCCTAGGACCCTGATATCTTATTGGATGAATCTACCTTCTCTCCCTTCTGTGCTGCTGAATGTCCTCATATGGTTCCTACAAGACCAGGTCCAGTCTTTCTGGCCAAACTTCACTTTTATGATCGACAACATTAAATGTGCAGTGAGGGCCAAGTGTGAATTTCTGTACAATAACAACAGAGTTTCCCTTTATCCTGACTGTTCAATTTCTTTTAAAACCAACTAACTTCAAACAGGATTGCAATAAACTATACAGAAAACATTACACCTGTGCCATGATATATCTCTAAGCTGTGCGTGGCTGATGGCTGTAATATACATTTATTCCCGCCTGCAGGAGATGTGTTGGCTCGAGCCCTGGTGTCATGGATTCACTCCACGTCATAAATAGTATTGAGCGAATTTGTTCGGCATTTCAAATTCAGGTTTGTGTTCGGGGTTCCGGCTTGTTCGCGCCAAATGGTCAACCATAAATGAGTGCAACTCCAGTTTAGTGTTGGATTTCTCCCTTCATACATACGTTGTTGTTGGGGATGTTACATGTTTATATATTCTTTTTTTTTTTTTTTAATTCCCTCTCTATGATAGTTTCATTGTGGTTGGATCGGCCGGCCTCACTTATGTGACTCTGTAACTCCCTGGTAGTCTTTCAAAAAGAAGATCTCCATTGTCTCTTCCACATGCCAGAGATCTAAATCTAAGACACCTCAGCTCTGCACTATTATAAAAAGTTCACTTTAAATGTCTAATATTTCTTCTCATCTGACAAAATATTGTCCCTTACGATAGTTTAGATTCCCAAGAGCCCCCGAGCCCCATACTCCAATTACCCCAGAGAGGTTTCACCACTAGTTACTCATTTATTACTGATGGAGACTGTTGAGTTTGATCATTTCAGTAGATGTTTTATTGTCTGTAGTCACAGTTTTTGACTTCAGTAATCCTCTGATTTAACCCCTTCCTGCAGCCAGTTTTATGTTCCTAATCAGGCTCCATTTTTCAAATCTGACGTGTGTCACTTTATGTGGTGATAATTTTGGAATACTTCACAAAGGATAATAGGAAACAAATGGACCTTACAAATTATTTTCCAACTTATTTTGAATCTGACAATACCCTATATACGGTTGTACACTACTGTTTGGGCACATGGCAGGCTAAGAAGGGAAGGAGCGCCATTTAGCTATGAGGAATGCTCAAAAGATGGCCACCAGGAACAGGCTTGTCACTATCTACCCTGTTTACAGATTTCTCAAATTACTTTGCTCATCATCCTTTAACCCATCTACATGGATCTGAACCTACACAGAGACCCCTAGGCTTGGGCCACGGTGTTACCTGCTGTTCTGTGGAGTGAGATGGGAAGAAGAATAGTCAGGTAGCCGAGTCAGAAAATGGCAGAGAAAATGCAAAATCAGAAGACACAAGAGTAGTCAGTAAACGGGCCGAGGTCACAACAGGAACCAAATACACAAGCCGGGAGCTGAGCACAGAGGACTGAACCAGAGGAGAACAAGGCTGTATCTGGCAGCTTCCGGCAATATGCTTCCAGCTTTAGTAGGGTGCGGTGCTTTCCAAATTGCTTAAGCAGGGAGCAGATTACTCCAGCTGGACAGAACACACACCCATACTGCTAGACTGGATGGTACTACTGGTCCCAGCAACCCTAATCTTAGTGACTGGACAGAACCTGCGCCTTTAACTCCATATTTGGGAGGCAGAATGAACAAACAGTTGAACACCACGCTCCACTGGTTCATCCTATGAGATTTTCTATTATATAGTCATTGTCCTGGTGAATAAGTGAATTTTTTAATATAACTTGCCTTTTTTACAGACAATTTAAGTAGAAATGTTCAAAAATATAAAATTGAAGGATTTTTTATTAAAAAATAATAATTGTTTTTATTCTTGGCAGATGACTGCACCAGGAGATCAGAGGAACAGCTGACATCTTCAATTTTTAAATCAGATGATCTTGAGATCACACAAGATACAATTGAAGTGAATGCCATTACTCCAGATTTACCATCATCCCTTCACAGCAAAGATCTGTCATCTGATCATTTGAAACAGGTCTCGTATTCTGATTCATTACCGACTACTAAGGAAAATCAAAGTCAGAAAATAAGCATTAAAAAACAAACTGCTCCTAATGCAAAGAAGACATTTTCACATTCAGAATATAGAAATAGTTTTCCTCTTAAAAAGTCTTTTCTTAAACATCAAAAAATTCACACAGCGAAGAATAGATTTTCTTGCTCCAAGTGTGGGAGATGTTTTAATCAGAAATCAAGTCTTGTTAGGCACCGGAGAACTCACACAGGAGAGAAGCCATTTTCCTGTTCAGAATGTGGAAAATGTTTTATAGAGAAATCAACTCTTATCAAACATCAGAGAACTCACACAGGAGAGAAGCCATTTTCCTGTTCAGAATGTGGAAAATGTTTTACAGAGAAATCAACTCTTATCAAACATCAGAGAACTCACACAGGAGAGAAGCCATTTTCCTGTTCAGAATGTGGAAAATGTTTTACAGAGAAATCAACTCTTATCAAACATCAGAGAACTCACACAGGAGAGAAGCCATTTTCATGTTCAGAATGTGGAAAATGTTTTAACCAGAAATCTAGTTTTCTAAAGCACCAGAGAACCCACACAGTGGAGAAGCCTTTTCCATGTTCAGAGTGTGGGAAATGTTTTGTACAGAAATCAAATCTTTTCAAACATCATAGAACTCACACAGGGGACAAGCCTTTTCCATGTTCAGAATGTGGAAAATGTTTTACAGAGAAATCAACTCTTATCAGCCATCAGAGAACTCACACAGGAGAGAAGCCATTTTCATGTTCAGAATGTGGGAAATGTTTTGCAAAGAAATCAAATCTTATCAAACATCAGAGAACTCACACAGGGGAGAAGCCTTTTCCATGTTCAGAATGTGGGAAATGTTTTACAGAGAAATCTACTCTTATCAAACATCAGAGAACTCACACAGGGGAGAAGCCTTTTCCATGTTCAGAATGTGGAAAATGTTTTATCCAGAAATCTGATTTTGATAAGCACCAGAGAACCCACACAGTGGAGAAGCCTTTTTCCTGTTCATATTGTGGAAAATGTTTTTTACAGAAATCATATCTTAATATACATCAGACAACTCACACAGAGGAGAAGCCATTTTCATGTCCAGAATGTGGGAAATGTTTTGCAAATAAATCATATCTTTTCAAACATCAGAGAACTCACACAGGGAAGAAGCCTTTTCCATGTTCAGAATGTGGAAAATGTTTTACAGAGAAATCAACTCTTATCAACCATCAGAGAACTCACACAGGAGAGAAGCCATTTTCATGTTCAGAATGTGGGAAATATTTTACAGCAAAATCTAATCTTATCAAACATCACAAAACTCACACAGGGGAGAAGCCTTTTTCATGTTCAGAATGTGGGAAATATTTTACAGAGAAATCAACTCTTACCAAACATCTGAGAACTCACACAGGGGAGAAGCCTTTTCCATGTTCAGAATATGGAAAATGTTTTAACCAGAAATCTGATTTTGATAAGCACCAGAGAACCCACACAGGGGTGAAGCCTTTTTCATGTTCAGATTGTGGGAAATGTTTTGTACAGGAATCACATCTTAACAAACATCAGAGAATTCACACAGGGGAGAAGCCTATTTCATGTTCAAAATGTGGGAAATGTTTTAACCAGAAAGCGCATTTTGATAACCACCGGAGAACCCACACTGGGGAGAATGCCGCAACTACACCCAACTAGTCTCTGTACAGACAAGAAAGGCCCAAGCTGCACAACTAAAAACACCACCATAGACCTAACTCCCTAATACGTCGTTGAGGAGTTTGTCATACCTCCTGAGGAACCAGAGGGGAGGCTGCAACACGCTGTCAACAAGGGGAAAGGAAAGTATGAAGTAATATACGAAAAACCTGAATGACCAACAAAAACACATTCATATAGAGCAAAGAAGGCAAGCTAAGGAGAACCAAAAATAAAAGGAACGAGTATAATCTCCCAGAAACCTAACATTGTTAGAATGAAAAGGTACTGGGAGGGAAAGCAAACTGACCGGGAGGATAGTTTCACCTTTGTGGTGAAACTTATACAATTCATCCTCACCAACTGTAAATGTAAACCTGTCCGTTTATAATGACCATGGACAAGATAAAGATTCCTAACTCACATCAGGACCACAAGATCCCAGGTACTTTCAGCTGCATCACATCTAATGTAGTGTACTTAATTATATGTAGCAAATGTCCAACTGGGGGTCTGTATGTAGGGGAGATGGGGCAAAAACTTAGAACAAGGATGAATTCTCATCGCCACACAATAAAAGAAAAAAGATTAGATCTACTTGTGGTCAAACGTTTTTACGGCCACAACTGCTTGTCCCTTTCCAAAACTGATAGTTCTGCTTCACGTCACTTGTCTTATCTATTGCATTATTCCTGTGCCCTATTATGTATAAATATGTGACTCTTCAGATTTTGTGTTATACTTTGTCTGATGAAGAGACCTGAGTAGTCTCGAAAGCTTACTGACTAATAGCTAATTGAAAAGATGGTATCAACCACTAAGGACTCTCAAATTTTAATATTTTTCTCCATACATACATTTTAAGATCTCTCCACAGGTGTTCAATGGGATTTAGATCCAGACTCATTGCTGGTCAGAACTCTCCAGCACTTTGTTTCCATCCATTTTCTGAGTGCTTCTTGACGTATGGTTGGGGTCATTGTCCTGCTGGATGACCCATGACCTAGGACGCAAACCCAGCTTTCTGACACTAGGCACTACATTGTGACCCAAAATCCTTTGCTAATCTTCAGATTTCATGATGCCTTGCACACAGTCAGAGGCAGCAAAACACCTTTGAACCTCCACCATATTTGACTGTATGGGTTGTAAATTTATTGATTATGCAGTTCTTTTCTCCTTTTTCTGTTTTCTCCATGCTTAGTGTGGCCCACATATGCACACAATGCAAAGATTGAATCCATTTCTCCCATTTTTATCTGGTTTTAGTTGTGATTTTCATATTGCCCACACCTGTTACTTGCCACAATTGCGTTTGAACAAGCTTCACATGCTTGAAATAAAGTTGTTTACCCACAATTTTGGCAAGGTGCTAACAATTTTGTCCGGCCTATTTTGTGTGAAATAATGTTCAATTTGCCATTTTTTCTCTGTTTTCTTGTATTGTTCCAATACATGCAAAGGAAATAAACGTGTATAGCAAAAAGTGTAATTTCAATAATTTTCTGGGAGAATTACTTCATTTTCTGGAACAATTTCAAGGGAGCCAGCACCTTGACCATGACTTGTTTTTGTTGCCTTTTTAATTTGTTGCAGCATATCATCCTCTACGTGTTCAGCTATATTAGGAGGCTTGTAGCAAAGTCCAATTAGTAGCTTTCCATTATTGCCATTTCCATGTACATTTACCCAAACTGACTCTCTACATCAGAGATATAAAACTCAAAACATGTAGAGGGCCAAAATGAAAAACTTTGACAAAGTCGTGTACCAACCAGTATACAGTATAATGGGCCCCACATAGTCCTCCATACATAAGAAACAAGAGGAAAAAACTTCAAGTCAGAGTCCCATATAATACTGAAAAAATGACAAAATTTTATTAATTATAATTTATACAGGAAAAAAATATGAATTGCAGAAACAGAGACAGTTAATAGTAAAACAATGGAGGAGCACTAAAGAGGAGCATGAGACAAATTAACATGATTCTTTTCTGATGTAAATACATAATTGGGCTGCCAAAAAAATAAGAATATATTGTTAAAATTCACTGAAGCATTCAGTAAAAGTGCAGGTGCTTATGAGGCAGGTCAGAAGTAGTTGCTATATAAAAGGTTAGTCATACCGCTGTCTATATATAGGTACTAATATAAATAGCTCATACCGGGGGTAGCAGATCTTTATAAGTGGTATCATTGCCCTGACCCCTTAGGCTACAGAGTAAAAAGTATATCCTAATACATATTAAAGACTAGAAAATGCACCTAAGTAGGAAAAAAGATTAAAGACCGGCACCAAAAAGAGTGTAGCATGAATCCTATAGTATACTTACAGCCACAGTAGATGTGAACACAGTCCTCAATGGCGCTCACCCTGATGCGCGTTTCAGCACGGCTGCCTTCATCAGGAGGTGGCGTCAATGAAGGTGGGTAGGGTTTAGAAACCCTTGAGCCAATAGAAAAGGGGGTGTGTAGTCTCTCCGCCAATGGGTGTGGGGAGGGAGTGACATGACACATGGCAATCACCGCCGCATCCACGGCAACATCATCCATGACGCCGCAAGAACGTGGGGAACCACGTGACCGCGCATCATGGAGCAGATATTGATACGGCCAGTGAGGACACCATAGAGAACAGTGAAGCCATGCGTACTGCCCAGTCCACAGACATATATAGTCAAATACAAGCGGAGAGAAAAGGAAACTAGCATAATGGGGTAAACTGTCAATAATAGCATAACCCTAATGTATTTGGGTGTGATGGTGCTTTGCTGGTAACACTGTTGGGGATTTATTCAAAATTGAAGGCATACTGAACCAGCATGGCTGCCACAGCATCTTGCAGCGGCATGCTATTCCATCTGGTTTGCGTTTAGTTGGACCATCATTTATTTTTCAACAGGACAATGACCCCAAACACACCTCCAGGCTGTGTAAGGGCTATTTGACCAAGAAGGAGAGTGATGGGGTGCTACTTCAGATGACCTGGCCTCCACAGTCACCAGACCTGAACCCAATCGAGATGGTTTGGGGTGAGCTGGACCGCAGAGTGAAGGCAAAAGGGCCAACAAGTGCGAAGCATCTCTGGGAACTCCTTCAAGATTGTTGGAAGACCATTTCCGGTGACTACCTCTTGAAGCTCATCAAGAGTGTGCAAAGCAGTCATCAAAGCAAAAGGTGGCTACTTTGAAGAACCTAGAATATAAGACATATTTTCAGTTGTTTCACACTTTTTTGTTAAGTATATAATTCCACATGTGTTAATTCATAGTTTTGATGCCTTCAGTGTGAATGTACAATTTCCATAGTCATGAAAATACAGAAAAATCTTTAAATGAGAAGGTGTGTCCAAACTTTTGGTCTGTACTATATATATATATATATATATATATATATATATATATATATATATGTATATATATGGGGTATAGGCGATAGCCAATTATATATAAGTCAGAGAAGTTAGTTGGCAATGACAAAACAAAGTATATCTTTAAGAAAAGCTTGAAGTATAACATGATTATATGAGATCATAATATAAATGCATAATAAGATATAAGAAAATATCTCTCAAAATATCGATCTATAAATGCGAAAGATATACAATATTAACTGTTTGGATCAAAAATGTGCACACAGAAAAAAAGTTACAGATCTTGAGAGCCAAATAGTGCCGGCAATTATGTCCATGTTATCCAAGAGCAGAATGGAAGTCATCAACGTCATTGACGGGTAGAAATGGAGATATCGCGTATACAAACATGCCAATCACCATGTAATGCCTTTATGAAAATTTGGTAGAAAAAGACGACAAACTCTCATAGGGGAATACTAAAGAAATAGGAAAAAGTTAAAATAAAAAAAAACTACCCAACCATATGAGATAAAAAGGTAAGACAAAATAGCTAAAACAATGTGGATATAGGTGATCAGAGAAATGGGGCATAACTAATATTTTCGTTCAAGCCCAATGGATGGAGTGCTTTTAAAGTCCAAATCCATCTGCTCTCTTTTTGGGCTAATAGTTGGCTCATTCTACTTTCCCTAATATTAGTGGTGATCATGTCAATACCCTGAACTTTAAGTTTAGATGCGTCACACTTATGGTGTATTCTAAAATGCTTGGGAATAGTTTTTAACGTAGAAATATCAGTTTCATTTACCGCCGCTTCAATACTTAGGACGTGTTCACGTATTCTTGTCTTAAGTTGTCTAGTTGTGAGCCTTACATAGACTTTAGGACACAGGCATGTCGCATAATAGACCACCGCTTTAGAGGTACAAGTTATCGGTTTGGTGATGTAATAGGTCCTACAGCCCTGGGAATCTGAGTTAGCATGTTTGACATTAGGACACGCCACACATCTACCACATGGTACACATCCATTTACTGGAGGTGGTCTTTTCAGAAAATTAGGGGGGTGGTAGGATAATAGTGGCTTCTCATAAGGTGATCACAGAGATTTTTTGCCTTTCTGAAAGTGATTTGCTGTCTCTCTGGTAGATATTTTGCCAATATGGGGTCAGCCATTAAGATGGGCCATGATTTGATAAGACAGTCACGTAATTCTGTTGCTTTAGAGTGGAATGTTGTAATGAACCTTAACTAGTGATGAGCGAGCATGCTCGCTACTGCTCAGTGCTCACCCGAGCATCTTACTGCTTGAGATGCTTGGCGCTTGCCGAGTATTTCCAGGGTTGCTCGGCGGGAGCTCGGGTCCCCTCACTGCATGTTTGGCGATCATTAGAGCACCAATCAACATGCAGGGATTGTCTGCCACACACTGTAATGCCGCAGCCATGTTGGTTGTGGCATTACAGTGATTCGCTGGCCGCACAGCGTCATCAGGTCTATATCAGACCTGGCGCCGCCATGCTAGGCAGGCAGGCAGGGTATATAGCAGACTACAGTGCACATAGCAAGAGGATCCATTCCAGTTCAGCCTGTTGCAGCTTGTTTCAGGAAGTGGTAGAGGTGGAGCCTGCAGTGAGCTGTGTGCCGTGTGCTTCCTGGACTGTGTGGCTGCTGTGGAGAGAGCTCCTGGGAAGGGAGGTTTTTTTTTCTATCTGGGACTTTTTGTCTGCCCCCTTCCCAGGAAAGAGGGCTCAGAGTGGGACTGGCCTCCGGGGCTGGGCCCCCGGCTCCCACCTCCCGGTCCAAGCTGGCGGGGGGTGGGAGGAACACCAAGCCGGCTAAGGCTACAAGATCTGGCCAAGGCAGCAGGGGTTCCAGCATGAGGACCCCCGAGGCTACGACCGCGGCGGCTCCTCCCTCCGGAGGTAGGTCGAGTACGAGCGGAGGTGCTGCAGCGGTGCCCCCTGATTGGGGTACCAAGGCGTCGAGGGAGGCAACCGTCACCTATGCCTCCCGTATACATGCGCACCTCTGCGAGTATGAGGACGCCACAAAGAAGCTAAGTTCCCTCTGGGGGGAGTTGAGGGTGGCTCAGGAGAGGTCCGTGAGGGCCTCTGGCAGTAAGAAGCCTGAGCTATCCGCCGCGGTCCGGAAGATCAAGCGGGCCATTCAAGACCTGGAAGACCGCAGGAGCACCATACTGGCAGGAAGTGGACCCTTCATGGAGAAGCTGCTTAATGATGACCGGTTCAGAGCCATGACCGGTGGGGCTCTGGAGGGGTCGCAGGGCCCCAGCCAGGCGGTGGAGGAGGAGGAAGAAGAGGTATGCGTGGAGGAGGCTGCACCCTACCCACCGCCTGGTGGCCTGGTAAGTGATCTCCAGGCATCGCATAGCGGGATAGCCCCTGAGCAGATGGCTCTCCCGTCTGATTCTAGCCCTTCAGAGGGCAGCGGGAGCGAGGGGGAGGATGAGGAGGATGGGAGCAGTAGCAGTGAGGGGGGCTGCCTTATCATGCAGCAGATCCAGCAGATCGAGTCCCCGGTACGTTTTGGTCAGCTTACGTTCGGGGATGAGATCTGCGAGGATGAGGCACCCGTGAGGGGGATGAAGAGAAAAGCAAAAAAAAAGAGAAAAACAACTGTTGCGCACAAGTTTGTGTATGTCCCCCTCTCTGGGGCCCCCCTGTCCCGTTGTGCGGCACCCGCCACCCACCCCGGCTTGGACTCTGTTGTGGGTCCACAGCGAGGGAGCGGGGAGAACATAGGCCATGGCACGCAGAGCGCTGCCTCTGTTTGTGGTAATGGAGGCAGTGGGTCCAAGGTGTCTGATATGGAGCATGGCGCGGAGGGCGGCCCGACGGTGGGTGTGATCTGTGGTGGTGCTCAGGCTGGATCCCCTGTAAAAGGGAGGTCTGGCCTGGCACCTGGTGCGCGTGCTGGCGTGCAGGGCGCGGCTTGTACATCTGCCGCTGCCTCCTGCTCTGCTGGCGGCGCACCGACAGCCGGGGCCGCATCTCCGGCGGCGTGTGCTGGGGTGTCTGGGTCCCTCACGCACGGATCCACTAAATCTGGATCACTTTCAGGGACCCAGAGACCTGGTAAGGTGAAGGGCGCGGGGCCTGCGGCTCCGGCAGAGCCGGCTCATAAAGGAAAGGTGGGGCTTGCTCCCCTGGCAAAATCCGTGGCGAGGTCGGGGCCCCCTGCGCAGGGGCCCAGTAATGGGTCAGCGCGGGGGGCTCCACCGCCGCTGGGTGCTGAGGGGGAGTGGCCTAGCCTGGGGCCGGCCGCCGGAGCTGGGGTGGCCAGGCTGTTTGTGGTGAAGGGTGTGACGGTAGGGGGTGCTATGCCCCTGAGAGCTGGTGCCGCTGGTCCAGGGGCCCCTGTGAGTAGACCCAGTTCTGGGTCGGCTTCGGGGGTCCCGGCGCGGCCGGCTTCGGGAGGCGTGGCCTCCCAGCCGTCCACGGCACCAGTGGGAGTGGCCTCTGGGGCCCCCACCGTGCTGCCTGGTGTGGGGGGTGTGGCCTCCCTGTCATCCACGGCACCGGTGGGAGTGGCCTCTGGGGCCCCCACTGTGCTGCCTGGTGCGGGGGGCGTGGCCTCCCTGTCACCCAAGGCACCGGTGGGAGTGGCCTCTGAGGCCCCCACTGTGCTGCCTGGTGCGGGGGGCTTGGTCTCCCTGTCACCCACGGCACCGGTGGGTGTGGCCTCTGGGGCCCCCACCGTGCTGCCTGGTGTGGGGGGCGTGGCCTCGTGGGAAACCCCACCCAAGTGGGCGTGGCTCCACCCGAAAAGGGGCGGGGCTTAGCGCCGGCAGCTGCTACTGCTGGGAGCAGTGGTGCCACGGCTGCGGCAGACAACGGAGGAGGTGCCTGCCTGTCGGTGTCCTCTGTGCCCACGGGCTTATCTGGGGCAGGGGCGCCGGCAAAAATGGCAGCAGCACCAGGTTCCCAAAACCCCCCGGCAGGGAAGGTGCTGCCAGCAGGTGGCGGCAGTGCTGCTGCAGGGAAAAAATGCTTGCAGAAAAAAAAAAACTGTGACCCCAGTGTGCATGTGAGTGAGAGTGGGGCGAGGGGTGTGACTACTGACGTGGATGGGGATAGCGTGGGTATGGATGTGGCTGTGATTGAAGATACAAGTGTTGAGGTGTCTGTGGAAGGGAGTAAGAATGGTGTGTCTGTTGGTAGTGGGGGTGGGGCTGGTCCATCTGCCCCCCCGGTTGCTGGTCCCCGGAGTTTTGCGAGGGTAGTAGCTGGGGGCTCGGGATCTTCAGGGCGGGCTTCCTCACCTCTGGACCTCAGGGATGGTGACTTGCGGCGCCGTTTCCTCGAGGCCCTCAAAAAGGGAGAACGGACGATCGAGGTAGAGGGAAGAGCGGTAGACTTGGCCTTTTGGCTGGATAGACATGGCCTGGCCGCCTTCCAAGATAAAAGGGAGGGGGAGACAGTGTGGTCCCTCCCGACAGCCGGGCAGGGGGTGGCCAGGAGGAATGTGGTCCGTCTTCGGTGGAGGGGCAGTGAAGCGTGCCCGCCAAGATCGAGGGTCGTGGAGCTCCTCCTGAAGATGAGCTTCAGGGCGACTGACATCTTTGCCCTGATCCATCCTTTTGGTACCCCCGTCTTTGACATCAGTTTTGTTCGACCGGAGGGCCTAGAGCTTTTCTGGTCGAATTTTGAACTGGTGAAGGGGGAGCCCGGCTGGCGAGACTTTGCCGTGCAGGCGGTGTCTCGCCAAAATGGCGTAAAGAGGGTGACCGTTTTGACAAATAACGAGTCTCTCTCTGGGGTCGATATTATGACGTGGCTTTCCCGCTATGGGGAGGTCACGGACGTCCCAAAAAAGAACAGGGACGAGTTTGGCATTTGGTCAGGGGGCTGGACCTTCATGATGAGGTTGAAGGTCTCAGGCGGTACTGTCACCCACATCCCCTCCTCAGCATTTCTGGGGAGGGACAGGATCCTGATCTTTTACCAGGGGCAGCCGAAGGTCTGCCACAGGTGCGGTGATCCCCGCCACTTCAGCGCGGGCTGCAAGGTACAGAAATGTGCCTTGTGTGGCGGGGTAGGTCATCTTGCCGCGGCCTGTGGTGACATTAGGTGTCACCTGTGTGGTGACCTATGTCACCCGTACAGCCGCTGCCCCCGCTCCTTTTCTAACGCCATCTCTGGTCAGGCAGGGGTGAGCCATGGGGGAGTCCCTGGCGGTTCATCTTCTGCTGATGCTGGAGGTGGGGGCGGGAGAGGGGCTGAGGGGCCAGTGAAGGAAGGCGTGGCCAATACATCTGCCCGCCAGTGGCATCAGGTGAGGCGCCGTGGGGGTAGGGGGCAGGATAAGCCCCAGGCGACTGGGGTGATGTCTGTACCCTCCTCGGAAGCGGCAGCCGGTGCCCCTGAGGCCCTGGGGGAGGAGGCGGTGAACGAGGAGATCAGGAGGATGGAGAGGGAGGAGGTGGCTGCTTCTGATGACTCCTCCCAGTATGAAAGTCTGGACGAGGAGGTGGTGGAGCAGCCTAAAACAAAAGGTGACAGTAAGACCAGTAAGAGTCGGAGGAGGAACCGAAAAGGGGCAAAAACATCTAAGGCCCCCCCCTGGCCACTAAGGTGCCTACGGAAGGGCTCACCGGCTCCCCTCTGATCCCCCTCTCCAACCGGTTCCATGCCCTCGATGACTCTGCTGTGTCGGAGGTCGGGGGTGAGGGACCGGCGGTAACATCTGAGGTGCCTTCAGGGAGCGGCGGGGTCCGTCCTCCGGAGGGCTCACTTTCCTCTGGAGGGGGGACTGCTCTGGGGTCCAGGGGTGAGGAACCCGGTACTGGGAAGGTGGTGACGGGTGCTATGGACACCTCGGTGTCACTAAAGAGGAGGGGAGAGTCTGGCTCCTCCTCTGAAGGTGAGCACAAAAAATCTGGGGGTACGGTCAAAAAGAAGGCCGTCTAACTCAATCACCCATGATGGCGGAACCTACCCCGTTGACTCTGGCGTCGATTAATGTCGCCAGTATAAAGTCAGATGCGGCCAGATTTATGGCCTTTGATTTTTTCAACCGAGTTGAGGCTGACATTTTATTTTTGCAGGAGACCAGACTAACGGACATGGGGGCCATTTACAAAGCAAGGAGGGAGTGGAGGTGCGGGCCCTCATACTGGTCTCTTGCGGCCGAGCCGTATAGCGGGGTAGCGGTCCTTTTTAAGGCCGCTTCGGTGGAATGCAGACGGGTGATCGAGGTAGAAATGGGGAGGTGCTTGGTCCTTGACGTCTTCATGGGGGGACAGGAGCTCCGGCTCATTAACATCTATGGTCCACAGTCAGAGTGGGACCGTAAATGTCTCTTCCTGAAGATCAAGCCCTATCTTTTTACCAGCCGGCAGGTGGTCTTCGGTGGGGACTTTAATACTATAACTAGACCCCGTGATAGGGGAGGCCCCGGAGACCGAAGGCTGGCTTTTGATAGTAATACCCTTAACAGCATAGCAAGCGAAGCTCGCCTGGTGGATGTCCACATCCGGCACACCCCAGGTCACGGGGGTTTCACCTTTCATAGGGGTAGTTGTAGGTCTAGGATAGATAGGTTTTTTTTAAAGGAGGAAGCCGTCTCTTCTGCAGTGTCCGCTGTTGAGGTGGAATTCTCCGATCACTGTTTCATTTCCTTTTCTTTGAATGTTGCAGAGACTCCCCGGATAGGGAGAGGCCTATGGAAGCTGAATTCGTCCCTGTTGGAAGAAGCGGATGTAAGACAATCCTTTGAGGAATTTCTTCAGAGCCAGGTACCTCTCTTGGGTCTCTGTAGCAGTAAGTCTGAGTGGTGGGAGATCTTCAAAACAAGGGTTGCGGGGTTCTTCCGTCAGCTTTCGAGCCTCAGAGGCCTGAACAGGTACCGCCTGTATCGGGAGCTGGGGAGGAAACTCAAGCAGCTCGTCTCGACTGGAGGGGACCGTGAGGAAATCTCCAGGGTGAAGGCCTTGCTCAAGGGGTGCCAGTATGATAGGCACACATCCTTAGTTTTTGAGAGGGATTTCGGGAGGTACCGCTCGCCCGACCCCTACAGGAACTGCAGGATGTCAGTGAGTTGCAAGATGGTAACAGGACTGATCGACAGTACAGGTTCCCTGAACAGATCCAAATCAGGGATCCTGGAGGTGGTCAGATCCTTCTACTCGCATCTCTTGGGAAGGAGGGATCCAGATCGGGATGAGATGTCGGCTTTCCTGGCTGAAACCATCCCTGAACCAGGGGATGACCCCTCTCTTCATGGTTTGGCAGAAGCAATCAGGGAAGAGGAAGTGAGACGGGCCATTGATGGGCTCCGGCCCAAAAAATCGCCTGGTCCGGATGGCTTAACATCCGAGTTTTACAGGACTTTTAGGGACTCTTTGGTCCCCCTCATGACTGAGGTTTTTAATGAATGTCTCTCCTCGGACATTCTTCCCGGTTCAATGAGGAAGTCCGCCCTGATTATCCTGTCAAAGGGTAAAGACTCGTCCCGTATTGAGAATTGGCGTCCCATAGCGCTTCTCAATACGGACCGAAAGGTTCTGGCAAAGGTGCTTTTCAATCGATTGGTGAAGTTTGCACCCCGGCTCCTTTCGGGGGCCCAGCACTGCTCTGTTCCAGGCCGCAGTACTTTTAGTGCTGTGCTCGGTGTCCGAGAGGCAGTGGAGCAGGGCAGGGCAGGTCTCTGGAAGGGGTACTTGCTGTCCTTAGACCAGGCGAAGGCCTTTGACCGGGTTAACCATGAGTACCTCTGGTCCGTCCTTCTGAGGTACGGTCTGCCCGGGAGGTTTGTTGATTGGTTGAGAGTATTATACAATGGGGCAGAGACTTTTCCGCTTGTGAACGGTTGGGTCGGACCCCCTTTTGAGGTGAGGTCTGGTGTCCGCCAGGGCTGTCCTCTGAGCCCACTGTTATACGTGTTCGCGATCGACCCCTTTTTAAGGAGAGTGGAACGCGGACCGTTGGTGGGAGTCGGGATGGACCGGGTGGAGCCAGAGGCCACCTTGAGGGTAGTGGCGTACGCCGACGACGTTTCCCTCTTTGTATCCTCGAGAGAGGAGGCGGACTGGGTCATGTCTGAAGTTGAGCGCTACTCGGTGGCTTCTGGGTCCATGATCAACCGGGTTAAGTGTGAGAGTCTCTGGCTGGGAGGGGGAGATCCAAGTTTCGATCTCCCGGACACCCTTCCAGGGCCTCAGGCCACAGCAAAAATTTTAGGCATCAGTTTCGGCCCGGGGGACTATCCCCAGCAAAACTGGGAGGGCAGACTTAAGATTGCCGCCCAGAAGGTGGATCAGTGGAAGGGTTGGTCCTTGACCCTGAGGGAAAGGGTTAACCTGGCCAAGGGGTATTTGCTCCCTTTATTAATATACCTGGGCAGCGTCTGCATCTTGCCAGAACCTCTTTGGACACGGGTCTACAGCCTGTTCTTCCAACTATTATGGGGGAATAGGCTGAACCTGATCAAGAGGGAGGTCACGTACCGCACGAGGAGACTAGGAGGGTTGGGTATGGTCAACCCGGTGGTGTTTCTAGTAAACACCTTTCTTAAGGCAAACATCGCCAACCTCTGGTTAGAGAGGGCTCCTCCGTGGGTATTCTCCTGTAGGGGGTGGTTTCGGCCTTTCTTCCAGGAATGGGAGACAGGAGGGCGGGTGAAGGACCTTCGCACGCCTCATGGGCATCTTCCGGCTTATGCTACCCTGGTTGTGAAGGCGATCCGCCGGTGGGGTCTGGGAGTGTGGGAGATCAGGACCTTGTCAAGGAGGTTACTTGACAATAGGGTTCTGTTGACCCACTTCCAGAAGCCCCTGGCCCTCAAGGATTGCCCAAGCCGGGATCTGGAGGTGGGGCTCGGGTTATTAAACTCTAAGCGGATCCCCTTGAAGTTTTGGGACTTGACTTGGCGCTGCTTCCATGGGAGACTGTATGTGAGGGGCAACCTGAAGTACAGGAACTCTGATGACCGGGATTGTCCCCGCGAGGAGTGTGGCGGCATGCTTGAAAGCATGGAGCACTTCCTGCTTCAATGTCCCTTTAATACAGAGGTCTACAGTAGGGTGGGTGCTTCCATTGGCTGGCCTAGGCTGGCAGGCCTTTCCTATGCGGAGTGGGCCTATGGGGCATTCAGGTCCCTTGGTGGCCGAGATCGGGGCACTGTCTTCTTAGTTAGTTTAGTGACTAGGTTTTACACGTGGAATGCACGGTGTTTAGTGTCCACCCACCACAAAGTCCTCCCCCGGGAAGAGGTGATTAGGAACATCCTGGGTGACCTGGCAAAAGTGCGCTCGCTGGAGTATGAGAGGCTGGGTGCAGGGAGGGCTTCCCTTCTATGGAGGGGGTTCTCATTTAATGTGCCCTAGGGAGAGTTAGGGTATGTGTGTCTGTGATAGGGTTAGTTTAGTCCTTTCTATATTTTATATTTATTTGTAGGGTCAGGTGGATGTGTAGGGTCAGGGAGGGACAGGTAGGGACAGTCTTTAGGGATAGGTAGTTAGCATTAGGTTGGTAGTGAGGGTCAGAGAGGGACAGGTAGGGACAGGTAGGGAAAGATTGGTAGGGCGGTAGGGACAGGTTTTTCTTTTTCTTTAATAGGGAGGGACAGGCTGTTTGTGTGTTAGATTAGGGTGAGAGCCTCTGTAGTCTCCAGTTTCCTGGTGGTGGGCTGCTCCCCTCACATTATAGTTTTTTGTTTTACGGTATTGGAAACCCGAATATAGGGCTTGCAAGTACTGAACTTGGGTCTGACTTTTGTTCATGGTTATGGTCATTTGTTTATATTGTGCTATTGTTATGTTGTGTTTGCTTTGGTTATGTTGAGTACTGTGTATATATATGTATAGTTTTGTGTATTGTATGTATGTGTAATTTGCGCACGGGGGATTTAGTGTAGGTTGGGTGGGGGGTTTCAGGGGGGGAGGGGGAGGGGTTTTTGGGAGAATGGACGTCCTACGGGATGCGGGAAAAAGGACCCGTTATTTGTGGGCCACAAACTTTCGTGGGACCTAAAAAGAGATGCTGTGTTAAGGCCACAGACTTTCGTGGGACCTTGGGTGTTAAAAAATGGTGGTGGGGGGAAAAAAAAAAAAAATATAAAAAACTGCAAAAAAAAAAGGTTTGCTGTGTATTAAGTTTTGTTTCGGCCAGGTGGCCTATTTCTTTGTTTTTGGCAGTGGGCCAGTTTGTTGTTTTGTTTTGGGGGTTTAGGTATGAATGTGGAGTGAATGTTGGAAGGGGATATTTTTGGAAAAAAAGGTTAAGGTCTTCCCTTGCTGGGCGGATTTTGGGAAATGGACTTTATGTTATGAACATTGTAGGACATTTTTGCTTTGCTTTATAATTTATACTGGACATTATAATTTTGGATTTGTTTGTGTTTCGTTGGGGTTTGTGTCTTGGTTCTTTGTGTAGTGTGTTTTTATGGTTTGTTTTATATTTTTATAATAAAAGAGCTCCAGTTCAGCCTGCTGCAGCTTCATTCAGGAAGTGGTGGAGGTGGAGCCTGCAGCGAGCTGTGTGCCGTGTGCTTCCTGGACTGTTTGGCTGCTGTGGAGAGAGCTCCTGGGAAGGGAGGTTTTTTTCTTCCATCTGGGACTTTTTGTCTGCCCCCTTCCCAGGAAGGAAAGCTTGTGGTGGGACTGGCCTCCGGGGCTGGGCCCCCGGCTCCCACCTCCCGGTCCAAGCTGGCGGGGGGTGGGAGGAACACCAAGCCGGCTAAGGCTGCAAGATCTGGCCAAGACAGCAGGGGTTCCAGCATGAGGACCCGGAGGACCCCCGAGGCTACGACCGCGGCGGCTCCTCCCTCCGGAGGTAGGTCGAGTACGAGCGGAGGTGCTGCAGCGGTGCCCCCTGATTGGGGTACCAAGGCGTCGAGGGAGGCAACCGTCACCTATGCCTCCCGTATACATGCGCACCTCTGTGAGTATGAGGACGCCACAACGAAGCTAAGTTCCCTCTGGGGGGAGTTGAGGGTGGCTCAGGAGAGGTCCGTGAGGGCCACTGGCAGTAAGAAGCCTGAGCTATCCGCCGCGGTCCGGAAGATCAAGCGGGCCATTCAAGACCTGGAAGACCGCAGGAGCACCATACTGGCAGGAAGTGGACCCTTCATGGAGAAGCTGCTTAATGATGACCGGTTCAGAGCCATGACCGGTGGGGCTCTGGAGGGGTCGCAGGGCCCCGGCCAGGCGGTGGAGGAGGAGGAAGAAGAGGTATGCGTGGAGGAGGTCGCACCCTACCCACCGCCTGGTGGCCTGGTAAGTGATCTCCAGGCATCGCATAGCGGGATAGCCCCTGAGCAGATGGCTCTCCCGTCTGATTCTAGCCCTTCAGAGGGCAGCGGGAGCGAGGGGGAGGATGAGGAGGATGGGAGCAGTAGCAGTGAGGGGGGCTGCCTTATCATGCAGCAGATCCAGCAGATCGAGTCCCCGGTACGTTTTGGTCAGCTTACGTTCGGGGATGAGATCTGCGAGGATGAGGCACCCGTGAGGGGGATGAAGAGAAAAGCAAAAAAAAAGAGAAAAACAACTGTTGCGCACAAGTTTGTGTATGTCCCCCTCTCTGGGGCCCCCCTGTCCCGTTGTGCGGCACCCGCCACCCACCCCGGCTTGGACTCTGTTGTGGGTCCACAGCGAGGGAGCGGGGAGACTATAGGCCATGGCACGCAGAGCGCTGCCCCTGTTTGTGGTAATGGAGGCAGTGGGTCCAAGGTGTCTGATATGGAGCATGGCACGGAGGGCGGCCCGACGGTGGGTGTGATCTATGGTGGTGCTCAGGCTGGATCCCCTGTAAAAGGGAGGTCTGGCCTGGCACCTGGTGCGCCTGCTGGCGTGCGGGGGGCGGCTTGTACATCTGCCGCTGCCTCCTGCTCTGCTGGCGGCGCACCGACAGCCGGGGCCGCATCTCCGGCGGCGTGTGCTGGGGTTTCTGGGTCCCTCACGCGCGGATCCACTAAATCTGGATCACTTTCAGGGACCCAGAGACCTGGTAAGGTGAAGGGCGCGGGGCCTGCCGCTCCGGCAGAGCCGGCTCATAAAGGAAAGGTGGGGCTTGCTCCCCTGGCAAAATCCGTGGCGAGGTCGGGGCCCCCTGCGCAGGGGCCCAGTAATGGGTCAGCGCGGGGGGCTCCACCGCCGCTGGGTGCCGAGGGGGAGTGGCCTAGCCTGGGGCCGACCGCCGAAGCTGGGGTGGCCAGGCTTTTTGTGGCAACGGGTGTGACGGTAGGGGGTGCTATGCCCCTGAGAGCTGGTGCCGCTGGTCCAGGGGCCCCTGTGAGTAGACCCGGCTTCAGGGGTCCCTGCGCGGCCGGCTTCGGGGGGTGTGGCCTCCCAGCTGTCCACGGTGCCAGTAGGAGTGGCCTCTGGGGCCCCCACCGTGCTGCCTGGTGTGGGGGGCGTGGCCTCCCTGTCATCCACGGCACCGGTGGGAGTGGCCTCTGGGGCCCCCACTGTGCTGCCTGGTGCGGGGGGCGTGGCCTCCCTGTCACCCACGGCACCGGTGGGAGTGGCCTCCGGGGCCCCCACTGTGCTGCCTGGTGTGGGGGGCGTGGCCTCCCTGTCATCCACGGCACCGGTGGGAGTGGCCTCTGGGGCCCCCACTGTGCTGCCTGGTGCGGGGGGCGTGGCCTCCCTGTCACCCACGGCACCAGTGGGAGTGGCCTCTGGGGCCCCCACTGTGCTGCCTGGTGCAGGGGGCGTGTCCTCACGGGTAAATCCCGCACAAGTGGGCGTGGCTTCACCCGAAAATGGGCGGGGCTTAGCGCCGGCAGCTGCTGGGAGCAGTAGTGCCACAGCTGTGGCTAAAAATGGAGGTGGTGCCTGCCTGCCGGTGTCCTCTGTGCCCACGGGCTTATCTGGGGCAGGGGCGCCGGCAAAAATAGCTGCAGCACCAGGCTCCCAAAACCCCCCGGCAGGGAAGGTGCTGCCAGCAGGTGGCAGCAGTAGTAATGCTGTTGAAAAACCTGCTGGCAGAAAGTGTGTGGAGAAGAAAAACAACTGTGACCCCAGTGTGCATGTGAGTGGGAGTGGGGCAAGTGGGGTGACTGTCGGTATGGATGTGTCTGTGGTGGAGGAAGCGAGTGCTGGTGTGTCTGTTGCTAGTGGGGGGAGTGGGGGTGGGGCTGGTCCATCTGCCCCCCCGGCTGCTGGTCCCCGGAGTTTTGCGGGGGTAGTAGCCGGGGCCTCGGGGTCTTCTCGGGGGGCTTCCTCACCTCTGGACCTCAGGGACGGTGACTTGCGACGCCGTTTCCTGGAGGCCCTCAAGAAGGGAGAACGGACGATCCAGGTAGAGGGAAGAGAGGTGGACCTGGCCTTTTGGCTAGATAGACATGGCCTGGCCGCCTTCCAAGATAAAAAGGAGGGGGAGACAGCGTGGTCCCTCCCGACAGCCGGGCAGGGGGTGGCCAGGAGGAATGTAGTTCGTCTTCGGTGGAGGGGCAGTGAAGCGTGCCCGCCAAGAGCAAGGGTCGTGGAGCTCCTCCTGAAGATGAACTTCAGGGCGACTGACATATTTGCCCTGATCCATCCTTTTGGTACCCCCATCTTCGACATCAGTTTTGTTCGGCCGGAGGGCCTAGAGCTTTTTTGGTCGAATTTTGAACTGGTGAAGGGGGAGCCCGGCTGGCGAGACTTTGCCGTGCAGGCGGTGTCTCGCCAAAATGGAGTAAAGAGAGTGACCGTTCTAACTAATAACGAGTCGCTCTCTGGGGTCGATATTATGACGTGGCTTTCCCGCTATGGGGAGGTCACGGACGTCCCAAAAAAGAACAGGGACGAGTTTGGCATCTGGTCAGGGGGCTGGACCTTCATGATGAGGTTGAAGGTCTCAGGCGGTACTGTCACCCACATCCCCTCCTCAGCATTCCTGGGGAGGGACAGGATCCTGATCTTCTACCAGGGGCAACCAAAGGTCTGCCACAGGTGCGGTGATCCCCGCCACTTCAGCGCGGGCTGCAAGGTGCAGAAATGTGCCTTGTGTGGCGGGGTAGGTCATCTTGCCGCGGCCTGTGGTGACATTAGGTGTCACCTGTGTGGTGACCTAGGTCACCCGTACAGCCGCTGCCCCCGCTCCTTTTCTAACACCATCTCTGGTCAGGCGGGGGAGAGCCATGGGGGGGTCCCCAGCGGTGCATCCTCTGCTGGAGCCGGAGGTGGGGGCGGGAGAGGAGCTGAGGGGCCAGTGAAGGAAGGCGTGGCCAGTACATCTGCCCACCAGTGGCATCAGGTGAGGCGCCGTGGGGGTAGGGGGCAGGATAAGCCCCAGGCGACCGGGGTGATGTCTGTACCCTCCTCGGAAGCGGCAGCCGGTGCCCCTGAGGCCCTGGGGGAGGAGGCGGTGAGCGAGGAGATCAGGAGGATGGAGAGGGAGGAGGTGGCTGCTTCTGATGACTCCTCCCAGTATGAAAGTCTGGACGAGGAGGTGGTGGAGCAGCCTAAAACAAAAGGTGACAATAAGACCAGTAAGAGTCGGAGGAGGAACCGAAAAGGGGCAAAAACATCTAAAGCCCCCCCTGGCCACTAAGGTGCCTACGGAAGGGCTCACCGGCTCCCCTCTGATCCCCCTCTCCAACCGGTTCCATGCCCTCGATGACTCTGCTGTGTCGGAGGTCGGGGGTGAGGGACCGGCGGTAACATCTGAGGTGCCTTCAGGGAGCGGCGGGGTCCGTCCTCCGGAGGGCTCACTTTCCTCTGGGGGGGGGACTGCCCTGGGGTCCAGGGGTGAGGAACCCGGTAAGACTGGGAAGGTGGTGACGAGTGCTATGGACACCTCGGTGTCACTAAAGAGGAGGGGAGAGTCTGGCTCCTCCTCTGAGGGTGAAAAAGATAAATTGAGGGGTGCGGTTAAAAAGAAGGCCGTCTAACTCAATCACCCATGATGGCGGAACCTACCCCGTTGACTCTGGCGTCGATTAATGTCGCCAGTATAAAGTCAGATGCGGCCAGATTTATGGCCTTTGATTTTTTCAACCGAGTTGAGGCTGACATTTTATTTTTGCAGGAGACCAGACTAACGGACATGGGGGCCATTTACAAAGCAAGGAGGGAGTGGAGGTGTGGGCCCTCATACTGGTCTCTTGCGGCCGAGCCGTATAGCGGGGTAGCGGTCCTTTTTAAGGCCGCTTCGGTGGAATGCAGACGGGTGATCGAGGTAGAAATGGGGAGGTGCTTGGTCCTTGACGTCTTCATGGGGGGACAGGAGCTCCGGCTCATTAACATCTATGGTCCACAGTCAGAGTGGGACCGTAAATGTCTCTTCCTGAAGATCAAGCCCTATCTTTTTACCAGCCGGCAGGTGGTCTTCGGTGGGGACTTTAATACTATAACTAGACCCCGTGATAGGGGAGGCCCCGGAGACCGAAGGCTGGCTTTTGATAGTAATACCCTTAACAGCATAGCAAGCGAAGCTCGCCTGGTGGATGTCCACATCCGGCATACCCCAGGTCACGGGGGTTTCACCTTTCATAGGGGTAGTTGTAGGTCTAGGATAGATAGGTTTTTTTTAAAGGAGGAAGCCGTCTCTTCTGCAGTGTCCGCTGTTGAGGTGGAATTCTCCGATCACTGTTTCATTTCCTTTTCTTTGAATGTTGCAGAGACTCCCCGGATAGGGAGAGGCCTATGGAAGCTGAATTCGTCCCTGTTGGAAGAAGCGGATGTAAGACAATCCTTTGAGGAATTTCTTCAGAGCCAGGTACCTCTCTTGGGTCTCTGTAGCAGTAAGTCTGAGTGGTGGGAGATCTTCAAAACAAGGGTTGCGGGGTTCTTCCGTCAGCTTTCGAGCCTCAGAGGCCTGAACAGGTACCGCCTGTATCGGGAGCTGGGGAGGAAACTCGAGCAGTTCGTCTCGACTGGAGGGGACCGTGAGGAAATCTCCAGGGTGAAGGCCTTGCTCAAGGGGTGCCAGTATGATAGGCACACATCCTTAGTTTTTGAGAGGGATTTCGGGAGGTACCGCTCGCCCGACCCCTACAGGAACTGCAGGATGTCAGTGAGTTGCAAGATGGTAACAGGACTGATCGACAGTACAGGTTCCCTGAACAGATCCAAATCAGGGATCCTGGAGGTGGTCAGATCCTTCTACTCGCATCTCTTGGGAAGGAGGGATCCAGATCGGGATGAGATGTCGGCTTTCCTGGCTGAAACCATCCCTGAACCAGGGGATGACCCCTCTCTTCATGGTTTGGCAGAAGCAATCAGGGAAGAGGAAGTGAGACGGGCCATTGATGGGCTCCGGCCCAAAAAATCGCCCGGTCCGGATGGCTTAACATCCGAGTTTTACAGGACTTTTAGGGACTCTTTGGTCCCCCTCATGACTGAGGTTTTTAATGAATGTCTCTCCTCGGACATTCTTCCCGGTTCAATGAGGAAGTCCGCCCTGATTATCCTGTCAAAGGGTAAAGACTCGTCCCGTATTGAGAATTGGCGTCCCATAGCGCTTCTCAATACGGACCGAAAGGTTCTGGCAAAGGTGCTTTTCAATCGGTTGGTGAAGTTTGCACCCCGGCTCCTTTCGGGGGCCCAGCACTGCTCTGTTCCAGGCCGCAGTACTTTTAGTGCTGTGCTCGGTGTCCGAGAGGCAGTGGAGCAGGGCAGGGCAGGTCTCTGGAAGGGGTACTTGCTGTCCTTAGACCAGGCGAAGGCCTTTGACCGGGTTAACCATGAGTACCTCTGGTCCGTCCTTCTGAGGTACGGTCTGCCCGGGAGGTTTGTTGATTGGTTGAGAGTATTATACAATGGGGCAGAGACTTTTCCGCTTGTGAACGGTTGGGTCGGACCCCCTTTTGAGGTGAGGTCTGGTGTCCGCCAGGGCTGTCCTCTGAGCCCACTGTTATACGTGTTCGCGATCGACCCCTTTTTAAGGAGAGTGGAACGCGGACCGTTGGTGGGAGTCGGGATGGACCGGGCGGAGCCAGAGGCCACCTTGAGGGTAGTGGCGTACGCCGACGACGTTTCCCTCTTTGTATCCTCGAGAGAGGAGGCGGACTGGGTCATGTCTGAAGTTGAGCGCTACTCGGTGGCTTCTGGGTCCATGATCAACCGGGATAAGTGTGAGAGTCTCTGGCTGGGAGGGGGAGATCCAAGTTTCGATCTCCTGGACACCCTTCCAGGGCCTCAGGCCACAGCAAAAATTTTAGGCATCAGTTTCGGCCCGGGGGACTATCCCCAGCAAAACTGGGAGGGCAGACTTAAGATTGCCGCCCAGAAGGTGGATCAGTGGAAGGGTTGGTCCTTGACCCTGAGGGAAAGGGTTAACCTGGCCAAGGGGTATTTGCTCCCTTTATTAATATACCTGGGCAGCGTCTGCATCTTGCCAGAACCTCTTTGGACACGGGTCTACAGCCTGTTCTTCCAACTATTATGGGGGAATAGGCTGAACCTGATCAAGAGGGAGGTCACGTACCGCACGAGGAGACTAGGAGGGTTGGGTATGGTCAACCCGGTGGTGTTTCTAGTAAACACCTTTCTTAAGGCAAACATCGCCAACCTCTGGTTAGAGAGGGCTCCTCCGTGGGTATTCTCCTGTAGGGGGTGGTTTCGGCCTTTCTTCCAGGAATGGGAGACAGGAGGGCGGGTGAAGGACCTTCGCACGCCTCATGGGCATCTTCCGGCTTATGCTACCCTGGTTGTGAAGGCGATCCGCCGGTGGGGTCTGGGAGTGTGGGAGATCAGGACCTTGTCAAGGAGGTTACTTGACAATAGGGTTCTGTTGACCCACTTCCAGAAGCCCCTGGCCCTCAAGGATTGCCCAAGCCGGGATCTGGAGGTGGGGCTCGGGTTATTAAACTCTAAGCGGATCCCCTTGAAGTTTTGGGACTTGACTTGGCGCTGCTTCCATGGGAGACTGTATGTGAGGGGCAACCTGAAGTACAGGAACTCTAATGACCGGGATTGTCCCCGCGAGGAGTGTGGCGGCATGCTTGAAAGCATGGAGCACTTCCTGCTTCAATGTCCCTTTAATACAGAGGTCTACAGTAGGGTGGGTGCTTCCATTGGCTGGCCTAGGCTGGCAGGCCTTTCCTATGCGGAGTGGGCCTATGGGGCATTCAGGTCCCTTGGTGGCCGAGATCGGGGCACTGTCTTCTTAGTTAGTTTAGTGACTAGGTTTTACACGTGGAATGCACGGTGTTTAGTGTCCACCCAGCATAAAATCCTCCCCCGGGAAGAGGTGATTAGGAACATCCTGGGTGACCTGGCAAAAGTGCGCTCGCTGGAGTATGAGAGGCTGGGTGCAGGGAGGGCTTCCCTTCTATGGAGGGGGTTCTCATTTAATGTGCCCTAGGGAGAGTTAGGGTATGTGTGTCTGTGATAGGGTTAGTTTAGTCCTTTCTATATTTTATATTTATTTGTAGGGTCAGGTGGATGTGTAGGGTCAGGGAGGGACAGGTAGGGACAGTCTTTAGGGATAGGTAGTTAGCATTAGGTTGGTAGTGAGGGACAGAGAGGGACAGGTAGGGACAGGTAGGGATAGATTGGTAGGGCGGTAGGGACAGGTTTTTCTTTTTCTTTAATAGGGAGGGACAGGGTGTTTGTGTGCTAGATTAGGGTGAGAACCTCGGTAGTCTCCAGTTTCCTGGTGGTGGGCTGCTCCCCTCACATTATAGTTTTTTGTTTTACGGTATTGGAAACCCGAATATAGGGCTTGCAAGTACTGAACTTGGGTCTGACTTTTGTTCATGGTTATGGTCATTTGTTTATATTGTGCTATTGTTATGTTGTGTTTGCTTTGGTTATGTTGAGTACTGTATATATATGTATAGTTTTGTGTATTGTATGTATGTGTAATTTGCGCACGGGGGGGTTTAGTGTAGGTTGGGTGGGGGGTTTCAGGGGGGGAGGGGGAGGGGTTTTTGGGAGAATGGACGTCCTACGGGATGCGGGAAAAAGGACCCGTTATTTGTGGGCCACAAACTTTCGTGGGACCTAAAAAGAGATGCTGTGATAAGGCCACAGACTTTCGTGGGACCTTGGGTGTTTAAAAATGGTGGTGGGGGAAAAAAAAAAAAAAAAAAAATAATATAAAAAACTACAAAAAAAAAAGGTTTGCTGTGTATTAAGTTTTGTTTCGGCCAGGTGGCCTATTTCTTTGTTTTTGGCAGTGGGCCAGTTTGTTGTTTTGTTTTGGGGGTTTAGGTATGAATGTGGAGTGAATGTTGGAAGGGGATATTTTTGGGAAAAAAGGTTTAAGGTCTTCCCTTGCTGGGGGGATTTTGGGAAATGGACTTTATGTTATGAACATTGTAGGACATTTTTGCTTTGCCTTATAATTTATACTGGACATTATAATTTTGGATTTGTTTGTGTTTCGTTGGGGTTTGTGTCTTGGTTCTTTGTGTAGTGTGTTTTTATGGTTTGTTTTATATTTTTATAATAAAAGAGCTCCAGTTCAATCTGTTGCAGCTTCTTGCAGGAAGTGGTGGAGGTGGAGCCTGCAGCGAGCTGTGTGCCGTGTGCTGTCTGGACTGTTTGGCTGCTGTGGAGAGAGCTCCTGGGAAGGGAGGTTTTTTTTTTTTTTTCCATCTGGGACTTTTTGTCTGCCCCCTTCCCAGGAAGGAAAGCTTGTGGTGGGACTGGCCTCCGGGGCTGGGCCCCCGGCTCCCACCTCCCGGTCCAAGCTGGCGGGGGGTGGGAGGAACACCAAGCCGGCTAAGGCTACAAGATCTGGCCAAGACAGCAGGGGTTCCAGCATGAGGACCCGGAGGACCCCCGTGGCTACGACCGCGGCGGCTCCTCCCTCCGGAGGTAGGTCGAGTACGAGCGGAGGTGCTGCAGCGGTGCCCCCTGATTGGGGTACCAAGGCGTCGAGGGAGGCAACCGTCACCTATGCCTCCCGTATACATGCGCACCTCTGCGAGTATGAGGACGCCACAAAGAAGCTAAGTTCCCTCTGGGGGGAGTTGAGGGTGGCTCAGGAGAGGTCCGTGAGGGCCTCTGGCAGTAAGAAGCCTGAGCTATCCGCCGCGGTCCGGAAGATCAAGCGGGCCATTCAAGACCTGGAAGACCGCAGGAGCACCATACTGGCGGGCAGTGGACCCTTCATGGAGAAGCTGCTTAATGATGACCGGTTCAGAGCCATGACCGGTGGGGCTCTGGAGGGGTCGCAGGGCCCCAGCCAGGTGGTGGAGGAGGAGGAAGAAGAGGTATGCGTGGAGGAGGTCGCACCCTACCCACCGCCTGGTGGCCTGGTAAGTGATCTCCAGGCATCGCATAGCGGGATAGCCCCTGAGCAGATGGCTCTCCCGTCTGATTCTAGCCCTTCAGAGGGCAGCGGGAGCGAGGGGGAGGATGAGGAGGATGGGAGTAGCAGCAGTGAGGGGGGCTGCCTTATCATGCAGCAGATCCAGCAGATCGAGTCCCCGGTACGTTTTGGTCAGCTTACGTTCAGGGATGAGATCTGCGAGGATGAGGCACCCGGGAGGGGGACGAAGAGAAAAGCAAAAAAAAAAAAAGAAAACATCTATTGCACATAAATTTGTGTTTGTCCCCCTCTCTGGGGCCCCCCTGTCCCGTTGTGCGGCACCCGCCACCCACCCCGGCTTGGACTCTGTTGTGGGTCCACAGCGAGGGAGCGGGGAGAACATAGGCCATGGCACGCAGAGCGCTGCCTCTGTTTGTGGTAATGGAGGCAGTGGGTCCAAGGTGTCTGATATGGAGCATGGCGCGGAGGGCGGCCCGACGGTGGGTGTGATCTGTGGTGGTGCTCAGGCTGGATCCCCTGTAAAAGGGAGGTCTGGCCTGGCACCTGGTGCGCCTGCTGGCGTGCAGGGGGCGGCTTGTACATCTGCCGCTGCCTCCTGCTCTGCTGGCGGCGCACCGACAGCCGGGGCCGCATCTCCGGCGGCGTGTGCTGGGGTGTCTGGGTCCCTCACGCACGGATCCACTAAATCTGGATCACTTTCAGGGACCCAGAGACCTGGTAAGGTGAAGGGCGCGGGGCCTGCGGCTCCGGCAGAGCCGGCTCATAAAGGAAAGGTGGGGCTTGCTCCCCTGGCAAAATCCGTGGCGAGGTCGGGGGCCCCCTGCGCAGGGGCCCAGTAATGGGTCAGCGCGGGGGGCTCCACCGCCGCTGGGTGCCGAGGGGGAGTGGCCTAGCCTGGGGCCGGCCGCCAGAGCTGGGGTGGCCAGGCTGTTTGTGGTGAAGGGTGTGACGGTAGGGGGTGCTATGCCCCTGAGAGCTGGTGCCGCTGGTCCAGGGGCCCCTGTGAGTAGACCCAGTTCCGGGTCGGCTTCGGGGGTCCCGGCGCGGCCAGCTTCGGGGGGCGTGGCCTCCCAGCCGTCCACGGCACCAGTGGGAGTGGCCTCTGGGGCCCCCACCGTGCTGCCTGGTGCGGGGGGCGTGGCCTCCCTGTCACCAAAGGCACCGGTGGGAGTGGCCTCTGGGGCCCCCGCCGTGCGGCCTGGTGTGGGGGGCGTGGCCTCCCTGTCATCCACGGCACCGGTGGGAGTGGCCTCTGGGGCCCCCACTGTGCTGCCTGGTGCGGGGGGCGTGGCCTCCCTGTCACCCATGGCACCGGTGGGAGTGGCCTCCGGGGCCCCCACCGTGCTGCCTGGTGTGGGGTGCGTGGCCTCCCTGTCATCCACGGCACCGGTGGGAGTGGCCTCTGGGGCCCCCACTGTGCTGCCTGGTGCGGGGGGCGTGGCCTCCCTGTCACCCACGGCACCAGTGGGAGTGGCCTCTGGGGCCCCCACTGTGCTTCCTGGTGCAGGGGGCGTGTCCTCGCGGGTAAATCCCGCACAAGTGGGCGTGGCTTCACCCGAAAAGGGGCGGGGCTTAGCGCCGGCAGCTGCTGGGAGCAGTAGTGCCACAGCTGTGGCTAAAAATGGAGGTGGTGCCTGCCTGCCAGTGTCCTCTGTGCCCACGGGCTTATCTGGGGCAGGGGCGCCGGCAAAAATAGCTGCAGCACCAGGCTCCCAAAACCCCCCGGCAGGGAAGGTGCTGCCAGCAGGTGGCAGCAGTAGTAATGTTGTTGGAAAACCTCCTGGCAGAAAGTGTGTGGAGAAAAAAAACAACTGTGACCCCAGTGTGCATGTGAGTGGGAGTGGGGCAAGTGGGGTGACTGTCGGTATGGATGTGTCTGTGGTGGAGGAAGCGAGTGCTGGTGTGTCTGTTGCTAGTGGGGGGAGTGGGGGTGGGGCTGGTCCATCTGCCCCCCCGGCTGCTGGTCCCCGGAGTTTTGCGGGGGTAGTAGCCGGGGCCTCGGGGTCTTCTCGGGGGGCTTCCTCACCTCAGGACCTCAGGGACGGTGACTTGCGACGCCGTTTCCTGGAGGCCCTCAAGAAGGGAGAACGGACGATCCAGGTAGAGGGAAGAGAGGTGGACCTGGCCTTTTGGCTAGATAGACATGGCCTGGCCGCCTTCCAAGATAAAAAGGAGGGGGAGACAGCGTGGTCCCTCCCGACAGCCGGGCAGGGGGTGGCCAGGAGGAATGTAGTTTGTCTTCGGTGGAGGGGCAGTGAAGCGTGCCCGCCAAGAGCAAGGGTCGTGGAGCTCCTCCTGAAGATGAACTTCAGGGCGACTGACATCTTTGCCCTGATCCATCCTTTTGGTACCCCCATCTTCGACATCAGTTTTGTTCGGCCGGAGGGCCTAGAGCTTTTTTGGTCGAATTTTGAACTGGTGAAGGGGGAGCCCGGCTGGCGAGACTTTGCCGTGCAGGCGGTGTCTCGCCAAAATGGAGTAAAGAGAGTGACCGTTCTAACTAATAACGAGTCGCTCTCTGGGGTCGATATTATGACGTGGCTTTCCCGCTATGGGGAGGTCACGGACGTCCCAAAAAAGAACAGGGACGAGTTTGGCATCTGGTCAGGGGGCTGGACCTTCATGATGAGGTTGAAGGTCTCAGGCGGTACTGTCACCCACATCCCCTCCTCAGCATTCCTGGGGAGGGACAGGATCCTGATCTTCTACCAGGGGCAACCAAAGGTCTGCCACAGGTGCGGTGATCCCCGCCACTTCAGCGCGGGCTGCAAGGTGCAGAAATGTGCCTTGTGTGGCGGGGTACGTCATCTTGCCGCGGCCTGTGGTGACATTAGGTGTCACCTGTGTGGTGACCTAGGTCACCCGTACAGCCGCTGCCCCCGCTCCTTTTCTAACACCATCTCTGGTCAGGCGGGGGAGAGCCATGGGGGGGTCCCCAGCGGTGCATCCTCTGCTGGAGCCGGAGGTGGGGGCGGGAGAGGAGCTGAGGGGCCGGTGAAGGAAGGCGTGGCCAGTACATCTGCCCACCAGTGGCATCAGGTGAGGCGCCGTGGGGGTAGGGGGCAGGATAAGCCCCAGGCGACTGGGGTGATGTCTGTACCCTCCTCGGAAGCGGCAGCCGGTGCCCCTGAGGCCCTGGGGGAGGAGGCGGTGAGCGAGGAGATCAGGAGGATGGAGAGGGAGGAGGTGGCTGCTTCTGATGACTCCTCCCAGTATGAAAGTCTGGACGAGGAGGTGGTGGAGCAGCCTAAAACAAAAGGTGACAATAAGACCAGTAAGAGTCGGAGGAGGAACCGAAAAGGGGCAAAAACATCTAAGGCCCCCCCCCTGGCCACTAAGGTGCCTACGGAAGGGCTCACCGGCTCCCCTCTGATCCCCCTCTCCAACCGGTTCCATGCCCTCGATGACTCTGCTGTGTCGGAGGTCGGGGGTGAGGGACCGGCGGTAACATCTGAGGTGCCTTCAGGGAGCGGCGGGGTCCGTCCTCCGGAGGGCTCACTTTCCTCTGGGGGGGGGACTGCCCTGGGGTCCAGGGGTGAGGAACCCGGTAAGACTGGGAAGGTGGTGACGGGTGCTATGGACACCTCGGTGTCACTAAAGAGGAGGGGAGAGTCTGGCTCCTCCTCTGAGGGTGAAAAAGGTAAATTGAGGGGTGCGGTTAAAAAGAAGGCCGTCTAACTCAATCACCCATGATGGCGGAACCTACCCCGTTGACTCTGGCGTCGATTAATGTCGCCAGTATAAAGTCAGATGCGGCCAGATTTATGGCCTTTGATTTTTTCAACCGAGTTGAGGCTGACATTTTATTTTTGCAGGAGACCAGACTGACATGGGGGCCATTTACAAAGCAAGGAGGGAGTGGAGGTGCGGGCCCTCATACTGGTCTCTTGCGGCCGAGCCGTATAGCGGGGTAGCGGTCCTTTTTAAGGCCGCTTCGGTGGAATGCAGACGGGTGATCGAGGTAGAAATGGGGAGGTGCTTGGTCCTTGACGTCTTCATGGGGGGACAGGAGCTCCGGCTCATTAACATCTATGGTCCACAGTCAGAGTGGGACCGTAAATGTCTCTTCCTGAAGATCAAGCCCTATCTTTTTACCAGCCGGCAGGTGGTCTTCGGTGGGGACTTTAATACTATAACTAGATCCCGTGATAGGGGGGGCCCCGGAGACCGAAGGCTGGCTTTTGATAGTAATACCCTTAACAGCATAGCAAGCGAAGCTCGCCTGGTGGATGTCCACATCCGGCACACCCCAGGTCACGGGGGTTTCACCTTTCATAGGGGTAGTTGTAGGTCTAGGATAGATAGGTTTTTTTTAAAGGAGGAAGCCGTCTCTTCTGCAGTGTCCGCTGTTGAGGTGGAATTCTCCGATCACTGTTTCATTTCCTTTTCCTTGAATGTTGCAGAGACTCCCCGGATAGGTAGAGGCCTATGGAAGCTGAATTCGTCCCTGTTGGAAGAAGCGGATGTGAGACAATCCTTTGAGGAATTTCTTCAGAGCCAGGTACCTCTCTTGGGTCTCTGTAGCAGTAAGTCTGAGTGGTGGGAGATCTTCAAAACAAGGGTTGTGGGGTTCTTCCGTCAGCTTTCGAGCCTCAGAGGCCTGAACAGGTACCGCCTGTATCGGGAGCTGGGGAGGAAACTCGAGCAGCTCGTCTCGACTGGAGGGGACCGTGAGGAAATCTCCAGGGTGAAGGCCTTGCTCAAGGGGTGCCAGTATGATAGGCACACATCCTTAGTTTTTGAGAGGGATTTCGGGAGGTACCGCTCGCCCGACCCCTACAGGAACTGCAGGATGTCAGTGAGTTGCAAGATGGTAACAGGACTGATCGACAGTACGGGTTCCCTGAACAGATCCAAATCAGGGATCCTGGAGGTGGTCAGATCCTTCTACTCGCATCTCTTGGGAAGGAGGGATCCAGATCGGGATGAAATGTCGGCTTTCCTGGCTGAAACCATCCCTGAACCAGGGGATGACCCCTCTCTTCATGGTTTGGCAGAAGCAATCAGGGAAGAGGAAGTGAGACGGGCCATTGATGGGCTCCGGCCCAAAAAATCGCCCGGTCCGGATGGCTTAACATCCGAGTTTTACAGGACTTTTAGGGACTCTTTGGTCCCCCTCATGACTGAGGTTTTTAATGAATGTCTCTCCTCGGACATTCTTCCCGGTTCAATGAGGAAGTCCGCCCTGATTATCCTGTCAAAGGGTAAAGACTCGTCCCGTATTGAGAATTGGCGTCCCATAGCGCTTCTCAATACGAACCGAAAGGTTCTGGCAAAGGTGCTTTTCAATCGGTTGGTGAAGTTTGCACCCCGGCTCCTTTCGGGGGCCCAGCACTGCTCTGTTCCAGGCCGCAGTACTTTTAGTGCTGTGCTCGGTGTCCGAGAGGCAGTGGAGCAGGGCAGGGCAGGTCACTGGAAGGGGGTACTTGCTGTCCTTAGACCAGGCGAAGGCCTTTGACCGGGTTAACCATGAGTACCTCTGGTCCGTCCTTCTGAGGTACGGTCTGCCCGGGAGGTTTGTTGATTGGTTGAGAGTATTATACAATGGGGCAGAGACTTTTCCGCTTGTGAACGGTTGGGTCGGACCCCCTTTTGAGGTGAGGTCTGGTGTCCGCCAGGGCTGTCCTCTGAGCCCACTGTTATACGTGTTCGCGATCGACCCCTTTTTAAGGAGAGTGGAACGCGGACCGTTGGTGGGAGTCGGGATGGACCGGGCGGAGCCAGAGGCCACCTTGAGGGTAGTGGCGTACGCCGACGACGTTTCCCTCTTTGTATCCTCGAGAGAGGAGGCGGACTGGGTCATGTCTGAAGTTGAGCGCTACTCGGTGGCTTCTGGGTCCATGATCAACCGGGATAAGTGTGAGAGTCTCTGGCTGGGAGGGGGAGATCCAAGTTTCGATCTCCTGGACACCCTCCCAGGGCCTCAGGCCACAGCAAAAATTTTAGGCATCAGTTTCGGCCCGGGGGACTATCCCCAGCAAAACTGGGAGGGCAGACTTAAGATTGCCGCCCAGAAGGTGGATCAGTGGAAGGGTTGGTCCTTGACCCTGAGGGAAAGGGTTAACCTGGCCAAGGGGTATATGCTCCCTTTATTAATATACCTGGGCAGCGTCTGCATCTTGCCAGAACCTCTTTGGACATGGGTCTACAGCCTGTTCTTCCAACTATTATGGGGGAATAGGCTGAACCTGATCAAGAGGGAGGTCACGTACCGCACGAGGAGACTAGGAGGGTTGGGTATGGTCAACCCGGTGGTGTTTCTAGTAAACACCTTTCTTAAGGCAAACATCGCCAACCTCTGGTTAGAGAGGGCTCCTCCGTGGGTATTCTCCTGTAGGGGGTGGTTTCGGCCTTTCTTCCAGGAATGGGAGACAGGAGGGCGGGTGAAGGACCTTCGCACGCCTCATGGGCATCTTCCGGCTTATGCTACCCTGGTTGTGAAGGCGATCCGCCGGTGGGGTCTGGGAGTGTGGGAGATCAGGACCTTGTCAAGGAGGTTACTTGACAATAGGGTTCTGTTGACCCACTTCCAGAAGCCCCTGGCCCTCAAGGATTGCCCAAGCCGGGATCTGGAGGTGGGGCTCGGGTTATTGAACTCTAAGCGGATCCCCTTGAAGTTTTGGGACTTGACTTGGCGCTGCTTCCATGGGAGACTGTATGTGAGGGGCAACCTGAAGTACAGGAACTCTGATGACCGGGATTGTCCCCGCGAGGAGTGTGGCGGCATGCTTGAAAGCATGGAGCACTTCCTGCTTCAATGTCCCTTTAATACAGAGGTCTACAGTAGGGTGGGTGCTTCCATTGGCTGGCCTAGGCTGGCAGGCCTTTCCTATGCGGAGTGGGCCTATGGAGCATTCAGGTCCCTTGGTGGCCGAGATCGGGGCACTGTCTTCTTAGTTAGTTTAGTGACTAGGTTTTACACGTGGAATGCACGGTGTTTAGTGTCCACCCAGCATAAAGTCCTCCCCCGGGAAGAGGTGATTAGGAACATCCTGGGTGACCTGGCAAAAGTGCGCTCGCTGGAGTATGAGAGGCTGGGTGCAGGGAGGGCTTCCCTTCTATGGAGGGGGTTCTCATTTAATGTGCCCTAGGGAGAGTTAGGGTATGTGTGTCTGTGATAGGGTTAGTTTAGTCCTTTCTATATTTTATATTTATTTGTAGGGTCAGATGGATGTGTAGGGTCAGGGAGGGACAGGTAGGGACAGTCTTTAGGGATAGGTAGTTAGCATTAGGTTGGTAGTGAGGGTCAGAGAGGGACAGGTAGGGATAGATTGGTAGGGCGGTAGGGACAGGTTTTTCTTTTTCTTTAATAGGGAGGGACAGGGTGTTTGTGTGCTAGATTAGGGTGAGAGCCTCGGTAGTCTCCAGTTTCCTGGTGGTGGGCTGCTCCCCTCACATTATAGTTTTTTGTTTTACGGTATTGGAAACCCGAATATAGGGCTTGCAAGTACTGAACTTGGGTCTGACTTTTGTTCATGGTTATGGTCATTTGTTTATATTGTGCTATTGTTATGTTGTGTTTGCTTTGGTTATGTTGAGTACTGTATATACATGTATAGTTTTGTGTATTGTATGTATGTGTAATTTGCGCACGGGGGGGTTAGTGTAGGTTGGGTGGGGGGTTTCAGGGGGGGAGGGGGAGGGGTTTTTGGGGGAATGGACGTCCTACGGGATGCGGGAAAAAGGACCCGTTATTTGTGGGCCACAAACTTTCGTGGGACCTAAAAAGAGATGCTGTGATAAGGCCACAGACTTTCGTGGGACCTTGGGTGTTAAAAAATGGTGGTGGGGAAAAAAAAAAGAAAAAAAAAAGAGAGTTTGCTGTGTATTGTGCTTTTGGCCAGATGGCCTATTTCTTTACATTTTTGGCAGTGGGCCAGTTTTGTTGTTTTTTCTTTAGGGTTAGTTATAAGTGTATGGGTATGGATGTGAGTGAATGTTGTAGGGTTTTTTTCTGGTATAAAATTAAAAAAAAGAGGTTAAGGTCTTCCCTTGCTGGGGGGGATTTTGGGAAAATGAACAGCTTATGTTCGAGGACATTTTAACTGGACATTATAATTTTGGACTTGGGGTTTCCTTTGGGATGTGTTTTGTTGGGGTTTTGTGTTTTGGATTTTATATAGTGTGTAATTATGGTTTGTTTTATATTTTTATAATAAAAGAGCTCCAGTTCAATGTGTTGCAGCTCCCTACAGGAAGTGGTGGAGGCGGAGCCTGCCGTGTGCTGCAAGAGCTGTGTGTGCTGAGTGTTTGGAGAGAGCTCCTGGGAAGGGAGGTAATTTTTTCCATCTGGTACTTTTTGTCTGCCCCCTTCCCAGGGAAGAAAGCTTGTAGTGGGATTGGGCCCCCGGCTCCCACCTCCCGGTCTAAGCCGGCGGGGGGTGGGAGGAACACCAACCCGGCTAAGGCTGCAACATCAGGCCGAGGCAGCAAGGGTTCCAGCATGAAGACCCGGAGGACCCCTGAGGCTACGACCGCGGCGGCTCCTCCCTCCGGAGGTAGGTCGAGTGCCAGCAAAGGTGCTGCAGCGGTGCCCCTGGATTGGGGTACCAAGGTGTCGAGGGAGGCAAAGGTCACCTATGCCTCCCGTGTCCATGCGCACCTCTGCGAGTATGAGGACACCTCAAAAAAGCTAAGTTCAGAGGGCAGAGGGAGCGAGGGGGAGGATGAGGAGGATGGGAGTAGTAGTGAGGGGGGCTGCCTTATCATGCAGCAGATCCAGCAGATCGAGTCCCCGGTACGTTTTGGTCAGCTTACTTTCAGGGATGAGATCTGCGAGGATGAGGCACCTGGGTAGGGGATGAAGAGAAAAGCAAAAAAAAAAAAGAGGAAAACATCTATTGCACATAAGTTTGTGTATGTCCCCCTCTCTGGGGCCCCCCTGTCGCGTTGTGCGGCACCTGCCACCCACCCCGGCTTAGACTCTGTTGTGAGTCCACAGCGAGGGAGCGGGGAGAATATAGGCCATGGCATTCAGAGCGCTGCCTTTGTTTGTGGTAATGGAGGCAGTGGGTCAGAGGTGTCTGATATGGAGCATGCCGCGGAGGGCGGCCCGACGGTGGGTGTTATCAGTGGTGGTGCTCGGGCTGGATCCCCTGTAAGAGGGGGGTCTGGCCTGGCACCTGGTGCGCCTGCTGGCGTGCGGGGGGCAGCGTGTACATCTGCCGCTGCTCCTGCGCTGCCGGCGGCGCACCGACAGCCGGGGCCGCATCTCCGTCAGCGTGTGTTGGGGTGTCTGGGTCCCTCACACATGGATCCGCTAAAAAATCTGGATCACTTTTAGGGACCCAGAAACCTGGTAAGGTAAAGGGTGCGGGGCCTGCGGCTCTGGCAGAGCTCATAAGGGTAAGGTGGGGCGTGCTCCCTTGGCAAAATCCGCGGCGAGGTCGGGGCCCCCTGCGCAGGGGCCCAGTAATGGGTCAGCGCGGGGGGCTCTACCGCCGGTGGGTGCCGAGGGGGAGTGGCCTAGCCTGGGGCCGGCCGCCGGAGCTGGGGTGGCCAGGCTTTTTGTGGCAAAGGGTGTGACGGTAGGGGGTGCTATGCCCCTGAGAGCTGGTGCCGCTGGTCCAGGGGCCACTGTGAGTAGACCCGGCGCAGCCGTCTTTGGGGGGGCGTGGCCTCCCAGCCATCCACGGCGCCAGTGGGAGTGGCCTCTGGGGCCCCCACCGTGCTGCCTGGTGCAGGGGGCTTGGCCTCCCTGTCACCCACGGCACCAGTGGGAGTGGCCTCTGGGGCCCCCACCGTGCTGCCAGGTGCGGGGGGCGTGGCCTCGCAGGTAAAACCCACCCCCCAAGTGGGCGTGGCTCCGTTAGAAAGGGGCGGGGCTTAGCGCAAGCAGCTGCTGGGAGCAGTGGTGACACGGCTGTGGCTGAAAATGGAGGTGGTGACTGCCTGTCGGTGCCCGTGGGCTTATCTGGGGCAGGGGCGCCGGTAAAAATGGCAGCAGCACCCGGTTCCCAAGACCCCCTGGCAGGGTAGGTGCTGCCAGCAGGTAGCAGCAGTGGTAATGCTGTTGAAAAACCTGCTGGCAAAAAATGTGTGGAGAAAAAAAAAACTGTGACCCCAGTGTGCATGTGAGTGGGGCAAGTGGGGTGACTGTGGGTATGAATGTGTCTGTGGTGGAGGATATAAGTGTTGGTATGTCTGTTGGTAGTGGGGGGAGTGGGGACGTGGCTGATTCATCTGCCCCCCCGGCTGCTGGTCCCTGAAGTTTTGCGGGGGTAGTAGCCGGGGCCTCGGGGTCTTCTCGGGGGGGCTTCCTCACCTCTGGACCTCAGGGAAGGTGACTTGCGACGCCTTTTCCTGGAGGCCCTCAAAAAGGGAGAATGGGCGATCCAGGTAGAGGGAAGAGAGGTGGACCTGGCCTTTTGGCTAGATAGACATGGCCTGGCCGCCTTCCAAGATAAAAGGGAGGGGGACACAGAGCGGTCCCTTCCGACAGCCGGGCAGGGGGTGGCCAGGAGGAATGTGGTCCTTCTTCGGTGGAGGGGCAGTGAAGCGTGCCCGCCAAGAGCGAGGGTCGTGGAGCTCTTCCTGAAGATGAACTTCAGGGCGACTGACATCTTTGCCCTGATCCATCCTTTTGGTACCCCCATCTTCGACATCAGTTTTGTTCGGCCAGAGGGCCTAGAGCTTTTCTGGTCGAATTTTGAACTGGTGAAGGGGGAGCCCGGCTGGCGAGACTTTGCCGTTCAGGCGGTGTCTCGCCAAAACGGAGTAAAGAGAGTGACCGTTCTAACCAATAACGAGTCACTCTCTGGAATTGACATCGTGACGTGGCTTTCTCGCTATGGGGAGGTCACGGACGTCCCAAAGAAAAACAGGGACGAGTTTGGTATTTTGTCAGGGGGCTGGACCTTCATGATGAGGTTGAAGGTCTCAGGTGGTACTGTCACCCACATCCCCTCCTCAGCATTTCTGGGGAGGGACAGGATCCTGATCTTCTACCAGGGGCAACCGAAGGTCTGCCACAGGTGCGGTGATCCCCGCCACTTCAGCGCGGGCTGCAAGGTGCAGAAATGTGCCTTGTGTGGCGGGGTAGGTCATCTTGCCGCGGCCTGTGGTGACATTAGGTGTCACCTGTGTGGTGACCTAGGTCACCCGTATAGCCGCTGCCCCCGCTCCGTTTCTAACACCATCTCTAGTCAGGCAGGGGAGAGCCGTGGGGGGGGTCCCCGGTATTGCATCCTCTGCTGGAGGTGGGGGCGGGAGAGGAGCTGAGGGGCCAGTGAGGGAAGGCGAGGCCAGTACATCTGCCCACCAGTGGCAACAGGTGAGGCGCCGTAGGGGTAGGGGGCAGGATAAGCCTCAGGCGACTGGGGTGATGTCTGTCCCCACTCCAGAAGCGGCAGCCTGAGGCCCTGGGGGAGGAGGCGGTGAACGAGGAGATCAGGAGGATGGAGAGGGAGGAGGTGGCTGCTTCTGGTGATTCCTCCCAGTATGAAAGTCTGAATGAGGAGGTGGTGGAGCAGCCTACAAAATCAGGTGACGTTAAGACCAGTAAGAGTCGGAGGAGGAGGAACAGAAAAGGGGCAAAAACATCTAAAGCCCCCCCCCCGGCCACTAAGATGCCTACGGAAGGGCTCACCGGCTCCCCTCTGATCCCCCTCTCCAATCGGTTCCATGCCCTCGATGACTCTGCTGTGTCGGAGGTCGGGGGCGAGGGACCGGCGGTAACATCTGAGGTGCCTTCAGGGAGCGGCGGGGTCCATCCTCCGGGGGGCTCACTTTCCTCTGGGGGGGGGACTGCCCCGGGGTCCAGAGGTGAGGAACCCAGTACTGGGAAGGAGGTGTTAACTACCATGGACACCCCTGTGTCACTGAAGAGGAGGGGAGAGTCTGGCTCCTCCTCTGAAGGTGAGCACAAAAAATCGGGGGGTACGGTCAAAAAGAAGGCCGTCTAACTCAATCACCCATGATGGCGGAACCTACCCCGTTGACTCTGGCGTCGATTAATGTCGCCAGTATAAAGTCAGATGCAGCCAGATTTATGGCCTTTGATTTTTTCAACCTAGTTGAGGCTGACATTTTATTTTTGCAGGAGACCAGACTAATGGACATGGGGGCCATTTACAAAGCAAGGAGGGAGTGGAGATGCGGGCCCTCATACTGGTCTCTTGCGGCCGAGCCGTATAGCGGGGTAGCGGTCCTTTTTAAGGCCGCTTTGGTGGAATGCAGACGGGTGATCGAGTTAGAAATGGGGAGGTGCTTGGTCCTTGACGTCTTCATGAGGGGACAGGAGCTCCGGCTCATTAACATCTATGGTCCACAGTCAAAGTGGGACCGTAAATGTCTCTTCCTGAAGATCAAGCCCTATCTTTTTACCATCCGGCAGGTGGTCTTCGGTGGGGACTTTAATACTATAACTAGATCCCGTGATAGGGGAGGCCCCGGAGACCGAAGTCTGGCTTTTGATAGTAATACTCTTAATAGCATAGCAAGCGAAGCTCACCTGGTGGATGTCCACATCCGGCACACCCCAGGTCACGGGGGTTTCACCTTTCATAGGGGTAGTTGTAGGTCTAGGATAGATAGGTTTTTTTTAAAGGAGGAAGTCTTCTCTTCTGCAGTGTCCGCTGTTGAGGTGGAATTCTCCGATCACTGTTTCATTTTCTTTTCCTTGAATGTTACAGACACTCCCCGGATAGGGAGAGGCCTATGGAAGCTGAATTCGTCCCTGTTGGAAGAGGCGGATGTAAGACAATCCTTTGAGGAATTTCTTCAGAGCCAGGTACCTCTCTTGGGTCTCTGTAGCAGTAAGTCTGAGTGGTGGGAGATCTTCAAAAGAAGGGTTGCGGGGTTCTTCCGTCAGCTCTCGAGCCTCAGAGGCCTGAACAGGTACCGCCTGTATCAGGAGCTGGGGAGGAAACTCGAGCAGCTCGTCTTGACTGGAGGGGACCGTGAGGAAATCTCCAGGGTGAAGGCCTTGCTCAAGGGGTGCCAGTATGATAGGCACACATCCTTAGTTTTTTAGAGGGATTTCGGGAGGTACCACTCGCCCGACCCCTACAGGAACTGCAGGATGTCAGTGAGTTGCAAAATGGTAACAGGACTGATCGACAGTACGGGTTCCCTGAACAGATCCAAATCAGGGATCCTGGAGGTGGTCAGATCCTTCTACTCGCACCTCTTGGGAAGGAGGGATCCAAATCGGGATGAGATGTCGGCTTTCCTAACTGAAACCATCTCTGAGCCAGGGGATGACCCCTCTCTTCATGTTTTGGCAGAAGCAATCAGGGAAGAGGAAGTGAGACGGGCCATTGATGGGCGCCAGCCCAAAAAATCGCCCGGTCCAGATGGCTTAACATCTGAGTTTTACGGGACTTTTAGGAACTCTTTGGTCCCCCTCATGACTGAGGTTTTTAATGAATGTCTCTCCTCGGACTTTCTGCCCGGTTCAATGAGGAAGTCTGCCCTGATTATTCTGTCGAAGGGTAAAGACTCGTCCCGTATTGAGAATTGGCGTCCAATAGCGCTTCTCAATACGGACCGAAAGGTTCTGGCAAAGGTGCTTTTTAATTGGTTGGTGAAGTTTGCACCCCGGCTCCTTTCGGGGGCCCAGCACTGCTCTGTTCCAGGCCGCAGTACTTTTAGTGCTGTGCTCGGTGTCCGGGAGGCAGTGGAGCACAGCAGGGCAGGTCACTGGAAGGGGTACTTGCTGTCCTTAGATCAGGCGAAGGCCTTTGACCGGGTTAACCATGAGTACCTCTGGTCCGTCCTTCTGAGGTACGGTCTGCCTGGGAGGTTTGTTGATTGGTTGAGAGTGTTATACAATGGGGCAGAGACTTTCCGCTTGTGAACGGTTGGGTCGGACATCCTTTTGAGGTGAAGTCTGGTGTCCGTCAGGGCTGTCCTCTGAGCCCACTGTTATACGTGTTCGCGATCGACCCCTTTTTAAGGAGAGTGGAGCGCGGACCGTTGGTGGGAGTCGGGATGGACCGGGCGGAGCCAGAGGCAACCTTGAGGGTAGTGGCGTATGCCGACGACGTTTCCCTTTTTGTATCCTTGAGAAAGGAGGCAGACTGGGTCATGTCTGAGGTTGAGCGCTACTCGTTGGCATCTGGGTCCATGATCAACCGGGATAAGTGTGAGAGTCTCTGGCTGGGAGGGGGAGATCCAAGTTTTGATCTCCCGGACACCCTTCCAGGGCCTCAGGCCACAGCAAAAATTTTAGGCATCAGTTTCGGCCCGGGGGACTATCCCCAGCAAAACTGGGAGGGCAGACTTAAGATTGCCGCCCAGAAGGTGGATCAGTGGAAGGGTTGGTCCTTGACCCTGAGGGAAAGGGTTAACCTGGCCAAGGGGTATTTGCTCCCTTTATTAATATACCTGGGCAACGTCTGCATCTTGCCAGAGCCTTTTTGGACGCGGGTCTACAGCCTGTTCTTCCAACTATTATGGGGGAATAGGCTGAACCTAATTAAGAGGGAGGTCACGTACCGCACGAGGAGACTAGGAGGGTTGGGTATGGTCAACCCAGTGGTGTTTCTAGTAAACACCTTTCTTAAGGCAAACATCGCCAACCTCTGGTTAGAGAGGGCTCCTCCGTGGGTATTCTCCTGTAGGGGGTGGTTTCGGCCTTTCTTCCAGGAATGGGAGACAGGAGGGCGGGTGAAGGACCTTCGCACGCCTCATGGGCATCTTCCGGCTTATGCTACTCTGGTTGTGAAGGTGATCCGCCGGTGGGGTCTGGGAGTGTGGGAGATCAGGACCTTGTCAAGGAGGTTACTTGACAATAGGGTTCTGTTGACCCACTTCCAGAAGCCCCTGGCCCTCAAGGATTGCCCAAGCAGGGATCTAGAGGTGGGGCTCGGGTTATTAAACTCTAAGCGGATCCCCTTGAAGTTTTGGGACTTGGCTTGGCGCTGCTTCCATGGGAGACTGTATGTGAGGGACAACCTGAAGTACAGGAACTCTGATGACCGGGAATGTCCCTGCGAGGAGTGTGGCGGCATGCTCGAGAGCATGGAGCACTTCCTGCTTCGGTGTCCCTTTAATACAGAGGTCTACAAGAGGGTGGGTGCTTCCATTGGCTGGCCCAGGCTAGCAGGCCTTTCCTATGCGGAGTGGGCCTATGGGGCATTCTGGTCCCTTGGTGGCCGAGATCGGGGCACAGTTTTCTTAGTTAGCTTAGTGACTAGGTTTTACACTTGGAATGCACGGTGTTTAGTGTCCACCCAGCAGAAAGTCCTGTCCCGGGAAGAGGTGATTAGGAACATCCTGGGTGACCTGGCAAAAGTGCGCTCGCTGGAGTATGAAAGGCTGGGTGCAGGGAGGGCCTCCCTTCTATGGAGGGGGTTCTCATTTAATGTGCGCTAGGGAGAGTTAGGTTCTGTTTGCTTGTGATAGGGTGAGTTTGGTCTTTTTATCGTTATTTGTAGGGTCAGATAGATGTGTAGGGTCAGAGAGAGACAGATAGGGACAGTCTTTAGGGACAGGTAGTTAGTATTAGGTTAGTAGTGAGGGTCAGTGAGGGACAGGTAGGGAAAGATTGGTAGGGACAGTTTTTTCTTTTTCTTTATTAGAGAGGGATAGGGTGTTGTGTGTTAGATTAGGATGAGAGCCTCTGTAGTCTCCAGTTTCCTGGTGGTGGGCTGCTCCCCTCACGTTGTAGTTTTTAGTTTTACAGTATCAGAATCTGAATATGGGGCTTGCAAGCACTGAACTTGGGTCTGATCTTTTGGTACATGGTTAGTAGTTTTCTGGTTAAGTTGTGATGTCATGTAGGTATATGGCTAGTCTGTGTTATATTGTTATTGTTATGTTGTGTATTGTGTATTGTATATAAATTATGTATGTGTATTGCGTGTGTGGGGGGTTAGTTTAGGTTGGGTGGGGGGTTTTGGGGGTGAGGGGGGGAGGGTTTGTGGTGGTTTTGAGTAAAAATTTGGACGTCCTGAGGGATGCCGGAAAAGGCAAAGGGACCTTTTTGTGTGTTAAATGGCCACAAACTTTAGTGGGACCTTGTTTTGGTAAGGCCACAGACTCTCGTGGGACCTTGGGTGTTAAAAAATGGTGGTGGGGAAAAAAAACAAAAAAACAAAAACAAAAAAATAAATAAAAATAAAAAAATGTATAAAAAATTAAAAAAAAAAAAAAGTTTGCTATGTATTATGCTTTCGGCCAGATGGCCTATTTCTTTACATTTTTGGCAGTGGGCCAGTTTGTTGTTTTTTTCTTTAGGGCTAGTTATTAGTGTATGGGTATGAATGTGAGTGAATGTTGGAAGGGGTTTTTTTTTTTTTGGTTTAAAAAAAAAAAAAGGTTAAGATCTTCCCTTGCTGGGGGGGATTTTGGGGTAATGGACAACTTATGTTCGAGGAACATTGCAGGACATTTTAACTGGACATTATATTTTGGACTTGTTGGGGTTTCCTTTGGGTTGTGTTTTGTTGGGGTTTTGTATTTTGGGTTTTATATAGTGTGTAATTATGGTTTGTTTTATATTTTTATAATAAAAGAGCTCCAGTTCTGCCTGTTGCACCTTCAATCAGGAAGTGGTGGAGGCGGAGCCTGCCGTGTGCTGCAAGGACTGTGTGTTTGGAGAGAGCTCCTGGGAAGGGAGTTAATTTTTTCCATCTGGGACTTTTTGTCTGCCCCCTTCCCAGGGAAAAAGCTTGTTGTAGGACTGGCCTCCGGGGCTGGGCCCCCGACTCCCACCTCCCCGTCTAAGCCGGCGGGGGGTGGGAGGAACACCAACCAGGCTAAGGCTGCAAAATCTGGCCAAGGCAGCAAGGGATCCGCCATGAGGACCCGGAGGACCCCCGAGGCTACGACCGCGGCGGCTCCTTCCTCCGGAGGTAGGTCGAGTGCCAGCAGAGGTGCTGCAGCGGTGCTCCCTGATTGGGGTACCAAGGTGTCGAGGGAGGCAACCGTCACCTATGCCTCCCGTGTCCATGCGCACCTCTGCGAGAAGGAGGACACCTCAAAAAAGCTGAGTTCCCTCTGGGGAGAGTTGAGGGTAGCTCAGGAGAGGTCCGAAAGGGCCTCTGGCAGCAAGAAGCCTGAGTTATCCGCCGCGGTCCGGAAGATCAAGCAGGCCATACAAGAGCTGGAGGACCGCAGAGGCACCATCTTGGCGGGCAGTTGACCCTTTCGGGAGAAGCTGATGAACGATGACCGGTTCAGAGCCATGACCGGTGGGGCTCTGGAGGGGTCGCAGGGCCTCAGCCAGGCGGTGGAGGAGGAAGAAGTATGCGTGGAAGAGGAGGTTGCGCCCTACCCACCGCCTGGTGGCCTGGAAGTGATCTCCAGGCATCGCATAGCGGGATAGCCCCTGAGCAGATGGCTCTCCCGTCTGATTCTAGCCCTTCAGAGGGCAGCGGGAGCGAGGGGGAGGATGAGGAGGATGGGAGTAGCAGTAGTGAGGGGGGCTGCCTCATTATTCAGCAGATCGAGTCCCCGGTACGTTTTGGACAGCTTATGACGCGCCCCCTGGGCCTGTGCTGTGCAGGGGATACCCGGAGCCGGGCCTTCTGTAAGATGCTGGGGGTTGTAGTCTCCGTGTGGCGGCAACCCGGTCCGTGCCCAGGGTGTTCAATTCAGTGGCAGTCTTAATGTTGTAACAAGTGTCCGACTACGCCACCCGTGGATTGCGGTCGGTGGGGACCGCCGCTGCGCTGCAGACCGCTGAGGCTGATGTAGTTTGTGCAGCCAAGTATGGAATAACTCCCCACGGGAGAAGTATTGCCTCAGGGCAGCTAGTGTAGAAGATGGTGGGAGTGATGGTGTGAGCGTCCCAGTACTAATGGTGCTGGTGCGGCGATGAAACACAGACGTGTGGTTGCAGTTTCCAATGCTTTACTCACAGTTGTTATTCGTGTCAATCCTGCAGGCAATGACTGCCCAAGCCGTGCTGCGTCCACCAGGTAAGGGACTCGACCAACTCCAAGGCAATTCCAGAGCTTGGCACAGGGCTCCCTTCCTTTCCTTTCTCTGGCCGTCCCCACCAGTGACCCACCTTTGTCCAGCTCCCTTGGGCCTTCTGTTGGCGAAACCTATCTCCGGTTTCCCTGACCCTATGCGGTATGCTTTCCTGGTGGATGTAGTGGGGGGTTGCACCAAGATGTGGTGACGACCTCCGGTCTTTGGCTGAGGAATCTGTTGCCTCCACCAATTTGGGTTCCGGTACCCTGCTCTGCCAACCCTTCACCCTGTATCTCCTGGGCATATGGGGTTCCTTCTTTACTCGCGTCTCTGGGCCTTTCTCTGTGTTCCTTGCTTCCTTTCTCCTCTGTTCCAGTTCCTTTCTTACTTTCCTTTCCGTTCCTTCTCCTCTCTCTTTCTGCTGTTTCTGGCCTCTACTCCAGGCCTGCCTCTGGAGCTGGGCCCAGACTGAGCCACAGCTCCCTGTCAGCCCTCTCTGGCTGAACTCCTCTCTGAACTGAACTAAACTCCCTGACTCTAAGATGGTGCCCACCTTATATACCTCCCTATATGTGTGAGCCCAGGTGACTAGCAACCAATGGGCTCCTACCTATGCCCAGAGACCCACCCCTATCTGCTCCTACACCACTGGGTTTTCCTCCCCCTCCCCACTCCAGCCAGGGACAGATGCTATCGTGCCTGCACTTCTGTCTAGTGGGAGCACCGTTGAGCTGTTCCTCGGAAATGGGGTGTGTGTGGTGCATGCAGCTAAACGAGTCCTGGTCCACACTCCATCCTTACCCAGGAGTGGAATATCACACCTCTGGTTTGAGGTGCAATACCCCTGTAGCAGCCGAGCCCACGGGGTGCTACACTTACGTTCGGGAATGAGATCTGCGAGGATGAGGCACCTGGGAGGGGGACGAAGAGAAAAACAAAAAAAAAGAGGAGAAAAACAGCAGCTGCCATAAGTTTGTGTATGTCCCCCTCTCTGGGGCCCCCCTGTCCCATTGTGCGGCACCCGCCACCCACCCCGGCTTGGACTCTGTTGTGGGTGCACAGCGAGGGAGCGGGGAGAATATAGGCCATGGCATGCAGAGAGCTGCCTCTGTTTGTGGTAATGGAGGTAGTGGGTCAGAGGTGTCTGATATGGAGCATGGCGCGGAGGGCGGCCCGACGGTGGAAGTCATCAGTGCTGGTGCTCGGGCTGGATCCCCTGTAAGAGGGGGGTCTGGCCTGGCACCTGGTGCGCCTGCTGGCGTGCAGGGGGCGGCGTGTACATCTGCCGCTGCCGGCGGCGCACCGACAGCCGGGGCCACATCTCCGACAGCGTGTGCTGGGGTGTCTGGGTCCCTCACACACGGATCTGCTATAAAATCTGGATCACTTTTAGGGACCCTGGCACCTGGTAAGGTAAAGGGCGCGGAGCCTGCGGCTCCGGCAGAGCCGGCTCATAAGGGTAAGGTGGGGCTTGCTCCCCTGGCAAAATCCGCGGCGAGGTCAGGGCCCCCTGCACAGGGGCCCAGTAATGGGTCAGTGCGGGGGGCTCCACCGCCGGTGGGTGCTGAGGGGGAGTGGCCTAGCCTAGGGCCGGCCGCCGGAGCTGGGGTGGCCAGGCTTTTTGTGGTAAAGGGTGTGACGGTAGGGGGTGTTATGCCCCTGAGAGCTGGTGCCGCTGGTTCAGGGGCCCCTGTGAGTAGACCAGGTTCCGGGTCGGCTTCGGGGGTCCCGGCGCGGCCAGCTTCGGGGGGTGTGGCCTCCCAGCCATCCACGGCACCGGTGGGAGTGGCCTCTGGGGCCCCTACAGTGAAGCCTGGTGCAGGGGGCGTGGCCTCCCTGTCATCCACGGCGCCGGTGGGAGTGGCCTCTGGGGCCCCCACTGTGCTGCCTAGTGCTGGGGGCGTGGCCTCCCTGTCATCCACGACGCCCGTGGGAGAGGCCTCTGGGGCTCCCACCGTGCTGCCTGGTGCGGGGGGCGTGGCCTCCCTGTCATCCACGGCATCGGTGGGAGTGGCCTCTGGGGCCCCCACCGTGGTGCCTGGTGTGGGGGTGTGGCCTCGCATGCAAACCCCGCCCCCAAGTGGGCGTGGCTCCGCCCAAAAAGTGGCGGGGCTTAGCGCAAGCAGATGCTACTGGGAGCAGTGGTGCCACGGCTGTGGCTGAAAATGGAGGTGGTGCCTGCCTGTCGGTGTCCTCTGTGCCCGTGGGCTTATCTGGGGCAGGGGCGCCGGCAAAACTGGCAACAGCATCGGGCTCTCAAAACCCCCCGGCAGGGAAGGTGGAGAAAAAAAAAAACTGTGACACCAGTGTGCATGGGAGTGGGGCAAGTGGGGTGACTGATGACATGGATGGGGATGGCGTGGGTATGAATGTGGCTGTGGTTGAGGATACGAATGTTGGTGTGTCTGTGGCAGGGGGTAAGAATGGTATGTCTGTTGGTAGTGGGAGGAGTGGGGACAGGGCTGGTCCATCTGCCCCCCCGGCTGTTGGTCCTCAGAGTTTTGCGGGGGTAGTAGCCGTGGCCTCGGGGTCTTCTCGGGGGGCTTCCTCACCTCTGGACCACAGGGATGGTGACTTGCGACGCCATTTCCTGGAGGCCCTCAAGAAGGGAGAACGGACGATCCAGGTAGAGGGAAGAGAGGTGGACCTGGCCTTTTGGCTGGATAGACATTGCCTGGCCGCCTTCCAAGATAAAAGGGAAGGGGAGACAGTGTGGTCCATCCCGACAGCCGGGCAGGGGATGGCCAGGAGGAATGTGGTCTGTCTTCGGGGAGGGGCAGTGAAGCGTGCCCGCCAAGAGCGAGGGTCATGGAGCTCCTCCTGAAGATGAACTTCAGGGCGACTGACATCTTTGCCCTGATTCATCCTTTTGGTACCCCCATCTTCGACATCAGTTTTGTTCGGCCAGAGGGCCTAGAGCTCTTCTGGTCGAATTTTGAACTGGTGAAGGGGGAGCCAGGCTGGCGAGACTTCGTTTTGCAGGCGGTGTCTCGCCAAAACGGAGTAAAGAGAGTGACCGTTCTAACCAATAACGAGTCACTCTCTGGTATTGACATGACATCGTAACGTGTCTTTCTCGCTATGGGGAGTTCACGGACGTCCCAAAGAAAAACAGGGACGAGTTTGGCATTTGGTCAGGGGGCTGGACCTTCATGATGAGGTTGAAGGTCTCAGGCGGTACTGTCACCCACATCCCCTCCTCAGCATTTCTGGGGAGGGACAGAATCCTGATCTTCTACCAGGGGCAACCGAAGGTCTGCCACACGTGCGGTGATCCCCGCCACTTCAGCGCGGGCTGCAAGGTGCAGAAATGTGCCTTGTGTGGCGGGGTAGGTCATCTTGCCGCGGCCTGTGGTGACATTAGGTGTAACCTGTGTGGTGACCTAGGTCACCCGTATAGCCACTGCCCCCGCTCCGTTTCTAACACCATCTCTGGTCAGGCAAGGGAGAGCCGAGGGGGGGTCCCCGGCGGTGCATCCTCTGCTGGAGCTGGAGGTGGGGGCGGGAGAGGAGCTGAGGGGCCAGTGAGGGAAGGCGAGGCTAGTTCATCTGCCCACCAGTGGCAACAGGTGAGGCGCCATGGGGGTAGGGGGCAGGATAATCCTCAGGCGACTGGGGTGATGTCTGTCCCCTCCCAAGAAGCGGCAGCCGGAGCCCCTGAGGCCCTGGGGGAGGAGGCGGTGTACGAGGAGATCAGGAGGATGGAGAGGGAGGAGGTGGCTGCTTCTGATGACTCCTCCCAGTCTGAAAGTCTGGACGAGGAGGTGGTGGAGCAGCCTAAAAAATCAGGTGACAGTAAGACCAGTAAGAGTCGGAGGAGGAACCGAAAAGGGGCAAAAACATCTAAAGCCCCCCCTGGCCACTAAGGTGCCTACGGAAGGGCTCACTGGCTCCCCTCTGATCCCCCTCTCCAACCGGTTCCATGCCCTCGATGACTCTGCTGTGTCGGAGGTCGGGGGTGAGGGACCGGCTGTAGCATCTGAGGTGCCTTCAGGGAGCGGTGGGGTCCATCCTCCGGGGGGCTCACTTTTCTCTGGGGGGGGAGTGCCCCGGGGTCCAGAGGTGAGGAACCCAGTACTGGGAAGGAGGTGTTAGGTGCTATGGACACCTCTGTGTCACTGAAGAGGAGGGGAGAGTCTGGCTCCTCCTCTGAAGGTGAGCCCAAAAGATCGGGGGGTACGGTCAAAAAGAAGGCCGTCTAACTCAATCACCCATGATGGCGGAACCTACCCCGTTGACTCTGGCGTCGATTAATGTCGCCAGTATAAAGTCAGATACGGCCAGATTTATGGCCTTTGATTTTTTCAACCGAGTTGAGGCTGACATTTTATTTTTGCAGGAGACCAGACTAACGGACATGGGGGCCATTTACAAAGCAAGGAGGGAGTGGAGATGCGGGCCCTCATACTGGTCTCTTGCGGCCGAGCCGTATAGCGGGGTAGCGGTCCTTTTTAAGGCCGCTTCGGTGGAATGCAGACGGGTGATCGAGGTAGAAATGGGGAGGTGCTTGGTCCTTGACGTCTTCATAGGGGGGACAGGAACTCCGGCTCATTAACATCTATGGTCCACAGTCAAAGTGGGACCGTAAATGTCTCTTCCTGAAGATCAAGCCCTATCTTTTTACCAGCCGGCAGGTGGTCTTCGGTGGGGACTTTAATAGTATAACTAGATCCGGTGATATGGGAGGCCCCGGAGACCGAAGGCTGGCTTTTGATAGTAATACTCTTAATAGCATAGCAAGCGAAGCTCACCTGGTGGATGTCCACATCCGGCACACCCCAGGTCACGGGGGTTTCACCTTTCATAGGGGTAGTTGTAGGTCTAGGATAGATAGGTTTTTTTTAATGGAGGAAGCCGTCTCTTCTGCAGTGTCCGCTGTTGAGGTGGAATTCTCCGATCACTGTTTCATTTTCTTTTCCTTGAATGTTACAGAGACTTCCCGGATAGGGAGAGGCCTATGGAAGCTGAATTCGTCCCTGTTGGAAGAAGCAGATGTAAGACAATCCTTTGAGGAATTTCTTCAGAGCCAGGTACCTCTCTTGGGTCTCTGTAGCAGTAAGTCTGAGTGGTGGGAGATCTTCAAAAGAAGGGTTGCGGGGTTCTTCCGTCAGCTCTCGAGCCTCAGAGGCCTGAACAGGTACCACCTGTATCGGGAGCTGGGGAGGAAACTCGAGCAGCTCGTCTCGACTGGAGGGGACCGTGAGGAAATCTCCAGGGTGAAGGCCTTGCTCAAGGGGTGCCAGTATGATAGGCACACATCCTTAGTTTTTGAGAGGGATTTCGGGAGGTACCGCTCGCCCGACTCCTACAGGAACTGCAGGACGTCAGTGAGTTGCAAGATGGTAACAGGACTGATCGACAGTACGGGTTCCCTGAACAGATCCAAATCAGGGATCCTGGAGGTGGTCAGATCCTTCTCGCACCTCTTGGGAAGGAGGGATCCAGATCGGGATGAGATGTCGGCTTTCCTGGCTGAAACCATCCCTGAGCCAGGGGATGAACCCTCTCTTCATGTTTAGGCAGAAGCAATCAGGGAAGAGGAAGTGAGACGGGCCATTGATGGGCTCCGGCCCAAAAAATCGCCCGGTCCGGATGGCTTAACATCTGTGTTTTACAGGACTTTTAGGGACTCTTTGGTCCCTCTCATGACTGAGGTTTTTAATGAATGTCTCTCCTCGGACATTCTGCCCGGTTCAATGAGGAAGTCCGCCCTGATTATTCTGTTGAAGGGTAAAGACTCGTCCCGTATTGAGAATTGGCGTCCCATAGCGCTTCTCAATACGGACCGAAAGGTTCTGGCAAAGGTGCTTTTTAATCGGTTGGTGAAGTTTGCACCCGGGCTCCTTTCGGGGGCCCAGCACTGCTCTGTTCCAGGCCGCAGTACTTTTAGTGCTGTGCTCTGTGTCCGGGAGGCAGTGGAGCAGAGCAGGGCAGGTCACTGGAAGGGGTACTTGCTGTCCTTAGATCAGACGAAGGCCTTTGACCGGGTTAACTATGAGTACCTCTGGTCCGTCCTTCTGAGGTACGGTCTGCCCGGGAGGTTTGTTGATTGGTTGAGAGTGTTATACAATGGGGCAGAGACTTTTCCACTCGTGAACGGTTGGGTCAGACACCCTTTTGAGGTGAAGTCTGGTGTCCGCCAGGGCTGTCCTCTGAGCCCACTGTTATATGTGTTCGTGATCGACCCCTTTTTAAGGAGGGTGGAGCGCGGACCATTGGTGGGAGTCGGGGTGGACCGGGCGGAGCCAGAGGTCACCTTGAGGGTAGTGGTGTACGCCGACGTTTCCCTCTTTGTATCCTCGAGAGAGGAGGCAGACTGGGTCATGTCTGAGGTTGAGCGCTACTCGGTGGCATCTGCGTCCATGATGAACCGGGACAAGTGTGAGAGTCTGTGGCTGGGAGGGGGAGATCCAAGTTTTGATCTCCCGGACACCCTTCCAGGGCCTCAGGCTACAGCAAAAATTTTAGGCATCAGTTTCGGCCCGGGGGACTATCCCCAGCAAAACTGGGAGGGCAGACTTAAGATTGCCGCCCAGAAGGTGGATCAGTGGAAGGGTTGGTCCTTGACCCTGAGGGAAAGGGTTAACCTGGCCAAGGGGTATTTGCTACCTTTATTAATATATCTGGGCAGCGTCTGCATCTTGCCAGAACCTCTTTGGACACGGGTCTACAGCCTGTTCTTCCAACTATTATGGGGGAATAGGCTGAACCTAATCAAGAGGGAGGTCACGTACCGCACGAGGAGACTAGGAGGGTTGGGTATGGTCAACCCAGTGGTGTTTCTAGTAAACACCTTTCTTAAGGCAAACATCGCCAACCTCTGGTTAGAGAGGGCTCCTCCGTGGGTATTCTCCTGTAGGGGGTGGTTTCGGCCTTTCTTCCAGGAATGGGAGACAGGAGGGCGGGTGAAGGACCTTCGCACGCCTCATGGGCATCTTCCGGCTTATGCTACTCTGGTTGTGAAGGTGATCCGCCGGTGGGGTCTGGGAGTGTGGGAGATCAGGACCTTGTCAAGGAGGTTACTTGACAATAGGGTTCTGTTGACCCACTTCCAGAAGCCCCTGGCCCTCAAGGATTGCCCAAGCCAGGATCTGGAGGTAGGGCTCGGGTTATTAAACTCTAAGCAGACCCCCTTGAAGTTTTGGGACTTGGCTTGGAGCTGCTTCCATGGGAGACTGTATGTGAGGGACAACCTGAAGTACAGGAACTCTGATGACCGGGATTGTCCCCGCGAGGAGTGTGGCGGCATGCTTGAAAGCATGGAGCACTTCCTGCTTCAGTGTCCCTTTAATACAGAGGTCTACAAGAGGGTGGGTGCTTCCATTGGCTGGCCCAGGCTGGCAGGCCTTTCCTATGCAGAGTGGGCCTATGGGGCATTCGAGTCCCTTGGTGGCTGAGATCGGGGCACAGTTTTCTTAGTTAGCTTAGTGACTAGGTTTTACACGTGGAACGCACGGTGTTTAGTGTCCACCCAGCAGAAAGTCCTCCCCCGGGAAGAGGTGATTAGGAACATCCTGGGTGACCTGGCAAAAGTGCGCTCGCTGGAGTATGAGAGGCTGGGTGCAGGGTGGGCTTCCCTTCTATGGAGGGGGTTCTCATTTAATGTACCCTAGGGAGATTTAGGGTATGTGTGTCTGTGATAGGGTTAGTTTAGTCCCTTTCTATATTTTATATTTATTTGTAGGGTCAGATAGATGTGGAGGGACAGACAGGGACAGTCTTCAGGGATAGGTAGTTAGCATTAGGCTGGTAGTGAGGGTCAGAGAGGGACAGGTAGGGAAAGATTGGTAGGGCGGTAGGGACAGGTTTTTCTTTTTCTTTAATAGGGAGGGACAGGGTGTTTGTGTGTTAGATTAGGGTGAGAGCCTCGGTAGTCTCCAGTTTCCTGGTGGTGGGCTGCTCCCCTCACATTGTAGTTTTTTGTTTTACGGTATTGGAAACCAGAATATAGGGCTTGCAAGCGCTGAACTTGGGTCTGACTTTTGGTTCATGGTTATGGTTTGTTATTTATATTGTGCTATTGTTATGTTGTGTTTGCTATGGTTATGTTGTGTAGTGTATGTATATATATATATATATATGTATGTGTAATTTGCGTGTGGGGGGTGTTCAGTGTAGGTTGGGTGGGGGGCTTAAGGGGGGGAGGGGTTTGGGGAAAATGGACGTCCTACGGGATGCGGGAAAAAGGACCCGTTCTGAAAACAAAAAAAGTGTGTAGCCACAAACTTTCGTGGTGACCTTGCTGTGATAAGGCCACAGACTTTCGTGGGACCTTGGGTGTTTTAGAAAATGGTGGTGGGTGAAAAAAAAAAAAAAAAAATGGTTTGCTGTGTATTAGGTTTTCGGCCAGGTGGCCTATTTCTTTATTTTTGGCAGTGGGCCAGTTTGTTGTTTTCTTTGGGGGTTAGGTATAAATGTATTGGTATGAATGTGAGTGAATGTTGGAAGGGGATATTCTGTTTATTTAAAAAAAAAAAAGGTTAAGCTTCCCTTGCTGGGGGGAATAAGTATTTTGGGAGAGTATGGACATTTTATGTTTTATGCTGGACATTTTTGCTTTATGTATACTGGACATTAGAATTTTGGACTTGTTGGGGTTTCTTTTGGTTTGTGATTTGTTGGGGTTTTCGCATTTTTGTTCTTTGTAATGTGTATTTATGGCTTGTTTTCTACTTTTATAATAAAAAGAGTTCCAGTTCTGTCTGCTGCAGCTTCTGACAGGAAGGAGAGGAGGCGGAGCCTGCAGTGTGCTGTGTGCTGAGTGTGCTGTGTGTGGAGAGAGCTCCTGGGAAGGGAGGTAATTTTTTTTTCCATCTGGGACTTTTTGTCTGCCCCCTTCCCGGGAAACAAGGCTCATAGTGGGACTGGCCTCCGGGGCTGAGCCCCTGGCTCCCACCTCCCAGTCTAAGCCAGCGGGGGGTGGGAGGAACACCAACCCGGCTAAGGCTGCAACATCAGGCCGAGGCAGCAAGGGATCCGGCATGAGGACCCGGAGGACCCCCGAGGCTACGACCGCGTCGGCTCCTCCCTCCGGAGGTAGGTCGAGTGCCAGCAGAGGTGCTGCAGCAGTGCCCCTTGATTGGGGTACCAAGGTGGCGAGAGAGGCAATCGTCACATATGCCTCCCGTATCCATGCGCACCTCTGCGAGTATGAGGACACCTCAAAAAAGCTAAGTTCCCTCTGGGGGGAGTTGAGGGTAGCTCAGGAGAGGTCCGAGAGGGCCTCTGGCAGCAAGAAGCCTGAGCTATCTGCCGCGGTCCGGAAAATCAAACGGGCCATGCAAGAGCTGGAGGACCGCAGAAGTACCATCTTGGCGGGCAGTGGACCCTTTCGGGAGAAGCTTGTGAACGATGACCGGTTCAGAGCCATGACCGGTGGGGCTCTGGAGGGGTCGCAGGGCCCCGGCCAGGCGGTGGAGGAGGAAGAGGTATGCGTGGAGGAGGTTGCGCCCTACCCACCGCCTGATGGCCTGGTAAGTGATCTCCAGGCATCGCATAGCGGGATAGCCCCTGAGCAGATGGCTCTCCCGTCTGATTCTAGACCTTAGGAGGGCAGCGGGAGCGAGGGGGAGGATGAGGAGGATGGGAGTAGTAGTGAGGGGGGCTGCCTTATCATGCAGCAGATCCAGCAGATCGAGTCCCCGGTACGTTTTGGTCAGCTTACATTCGGGGATGAGATCTGCGAGGATGAGGCACCTGGGAGGGGGATGAAGAGAAAAGCAAAAAAAAAAGAGGAGAAAAATATCTGTTGCACACAAGCTTGTGTATGTCCCCCTCTCTGGGGCCCCCCTGTCCCATTGTGCGGCACCCGCCACCCACCCCGGCTTGGACTCTGTTGTGGGTCCACAGCGGAGAATATAGGCCATGGCACGCTGCCTCTGTTTGTGGTAATGGAGGCAGTGGATCAGAGGTGTCTGATACGGAGCATGGCTCGGAGGGCGGCCCGACTGTGGGTGTCATCAGTGGTGGGGCTCGGGCTGGATCCCCTGTAAGAGGAGGATCTGGCCTGGCACCTGGTGCGCCTGCTGGCATGTGGGGGGTGGCGTGTACATCTGCCGCTGCCTCCTGCGCTGCCGGCGGCGCACCGACAGCCGGGGCCGCATCTCCGGCGGCGTGTGCTGGGGTGTCTGGGTCCCTCACACACAGATCCGTTAAATCTGGATCACTTTTAGGGACCCAGACACCTGGTAAGGTAAAGGGCTCGGGGCCTGCGGCTCCGGCAGAGCCGGCTCATAAGGGTAAGGTGGGGCTTGCTCCCCTGGCAAAATCCGCGGCGAGGTCAGGGCCCCCTGCGCAGGGGCCCAGTAATGGGTCAGCGCGGGGGGCTCCACCGCCGGTGGGTGCCGAAGGGGAGTGGCCTAGCCTGGGGCCGGAGCTGGGGTGGCCAGGCTTTTTGTGGCTGTGACGGTAGGGGGTGCTATGCCCGAGAGCTGGTCCAGGGGTCCCTGTGAGTAGACCCGGTTCCGGGTCGGCTTCGGGGGTCCCGGCGCAGCCAGCTAAGGGGGGCGAGGCCTCCCGGCCGTCCACGGCGCCGGTGGGAGTGGCCTCTGGGGTCCCCACCGTGCTGCCTGGTGTGGGGGGCGAGGCCTCCCGGCCGTCCACGGCGCCGGTGGGAATGGCCTCTGGGGCCCCCACTGTGCTGCCTGGGGCGGGGGGCGTGGCCGCCCTATCATCCATGGCACCGGTGGGAGTGGCCTCTGGGGCCCCCACCGTGCTGCCTGGTGCGGGGGGCGTGGCCTCCCTGTCACCCACGGCACCGGTGGGAGTGGCCTCTGGGGCCCCCACTGTGCTGCCTGGTGCGGGGGGCGTGGCCTCACATGTAAAACCCACCCCCAGGTGGACGTGGCTCCACCTGAAAAGGGGCGGGGCTTAGCGCTGGCAGCTGCTACTGGGAGCAGTAGTGCCACGGCTGTGGCAGACAGCAGAGGGGGTGCCTGCCTGTCGGTGTCCACTGTGCCCGTGGGCTTATTTGGGGCAGGGGCGCCGGCAAAAGTGTCAGCAGCACCTGCCTCCCAAAACCCCCTGGCAGGAAAGGTGCTGCCAGCAGGTGGCAGCAGTAGTAATGCCGGGGAAAAAACTGCTGGCAAAAAGTGTGTGCAGAAAACAAAAAACTGTGACCCCAGTGTGCATGTGAATGGGAGTGGGATGAGTGGGGTGACTGTGGGTACGGATGTGGCTGTGGTTGAGGATGCGAGTGTGGGTATGTCTGTTGGTAGTGGGGGGAGTGGGGACAGGGCTGGTCCATCTGCCCCCCTGGCTGCTGGTCCCCGGAGTTTTGCGGGGGTAGTAGCCGGGGCCTCGGGGTCATCTTGGGGGGCTTCCTCACCTCTGGACCTCAGGGATGGTGACTTGAGACGCCGTTTCCTGGAGGCCCTCAAGAAGGGAGAACGGACGATCCAGGTAGAGGGAAGAGAGGTGCACCTGGCCTTTTGGCTGGATAGACATGGCTTGGCCACCTTCCAAGATAAAAGGGAGGGGGAGACAGTGTGGTCCCTTCCGACAGCCGGGCAGGGGGTGGCCAGGAAGAATGTGGTCCGTCTTCAGTGGAGGGGCAGTGAAGCGTGCCCGCCAAGAGCGAGGGTCATGGAGCTCCTCCTGAAGATGAACTTCAGGGCGACTGACATCTTTGCCCTGATCCATCCTTTTGGTACCCCCATCTTCGACATCAGTTTTGTTCTGCCAGAGGGCCTTGAGCTTTTCTGGTCGAATTTTGAACTGGTGAAGGGGGAGCCCGGCTGGCGAGACTTTGCCGTGCAGGCGGTGTCTCGCCAAAACGGAGTAAAGAGAGTGACCGTTCTAACCAATAACGAGTCACTCTCTGGTATTGACATTGTGACGTGGCTTTCTCGCTATGGGGAGGTCACGGACGTCCCAAAGAAAAACAGGGACGAGTTTGGTATTTGGTCAGGGTGCTGGACCTTCATGATGAGGTTCAAGGTCTCAGGCGGTTCTGTCACCCACATCCCCTCCTCAGCATTTCTGGGGAGGGACAGGATCCTGATCTTCTACCAGGGGCAACCGAAGGTCTGCCACAGGTGCGGTGATCCCCACCACTTCAGCGCGGGCTGCAAGGTGCAGAAATGTGCCTTGTGTGGCGGGGTAGGTCATATTGCCGCGGCCTGTGGTGACATTAGGTGTCACGTGTGTGGTAACCTAGGTCACCCGTATAACCGCTGCCCCCGCTCCGTTTCTAACACCATCTCTGGTCAGGCGAGGTAGAGCTGTGGGGGGGGTCCCCGGTGGTGCATCCTCTGCTGGAGGTGGGGGAGAGGAGCTGAGGGGCCCTCACGGAAGGCGAGGCCAGTTCATCTGCCCACCAGTGGCAACAGGTGAGGCGCCGTGGGGGTAGGGGGCAGGATAAGCCTCAGGCGACTGGTGTGATGTCTGTCCCCACCCCAGAAGCAGCAGCTGGAGCCCCTGAGGCCCTGGGGGAGGAGGCGGTGAACGAGGAGATCAGGAGGATGGAGAGGGAGGAGATGGCTGCTTCAGATGACTCCTCCCAGTATGAAAGTCTGGACGAGGAGGTGATGGAGCAGCCTAAAAAATCAGGTGACAGTAAGACCAGTAAGAGTCGGAGGAGGAGGAACCGAAAAGGGGCAAAAACATCTAAAGCCCCCCTCCGGCCACTAAGGTGCCTACGGAAGGGCTCACCGGCTCCCCTCTGATCCCCCTCTCCAACCGGTTCCATGCCCTCGATGACTCTGCTGTGTCGGAGGTCGGGGGTGAGGGACCGGCTGTAGCATCTGAGGTGCCTTCAGGGAGCGGCGGGGTCCGTCCTCCCGGGGGGCTCACTTTCCTCTGGGGGGGGGGCGGACTTTCCCGGGGTCCAGAGGTGAGGAACCCAGTACTGGGAAGGAGGTGTCAACTACTATGGACACCTCTGTATCACTGAAGAGGAGGGGAGAGTCTGGCTCCTCCTCTGAAGGTGAGAGAAAAAAATCGGGAGGTACGGTCAAAAAGAAGGCCGTCTAACTCAATCACCCATGATGGCGGAACCTACCCCGTTGACTCTGGCGTTGATTAATGTCGCCAGTATAAAGTCAGATGCGGCCAGATTTATGGCCTTTGATTTTTTCAACCAAGTTGAGCTTGCCATTTTATTTTTGCAGGAGACCAGACTAGCGGACATGGGGGCCATTTACAAAGCAAGGAGGGAGTGGAGGTGCGGGCCCTCATACTGGTCTCTTGCGGCCGAGCCGTATAGCGGGGTAGCGGTCCTTTTTAAGGCCGCTTCGGTGGAATGCAGATGGGTGATCGAGGTAGAAATGGGGAGGTGCTTGGTCCTTGACGTCTTCATGAGGGGACAGGAGCTCCGGCTCATTAACATCTATGGTCCACAGTCAAAGTGGGACCGTAAATGTCTCTTCCTGAAGATCAAGCCCTATCTTTTTACGAGCCGGCAGGTGGTCTTCAGTGGGAACTTTAATACTATAACTAGATCCCGTGATAGGGGAGGCCCCAGACACCGAAGGCTGGCTTTTGATAGTAATACTCTTAATAGCATAGCAAGCGAAGCTCGCCTGGTGGATGTCCACATCCGGCACACCCCAGGTCACGGGGGTTTCACCTTTCATAGGGGTAGTTGTAGGTCTAGGATAGATAGGTTTTTTTTAAAGGAAGAAGCCGTCTCTTCTGCAGTGTCTGCTGTTAAGGTGGAATTCTCCGATCACTGTTTCATTTTCTTTTCCTTGAATGTTACAGAGACTCCCCGGATAGGGAGAGGCCTATGGAAGCTGAATTCGTCCCTGTTGGAAGAGGCGGATGTAAGACAATCCTTTGAGGAATTTCTTCAGAGCCAGGTACCTCTCTTGGGTCTCTGTAGCAGTAAGTCTGAGTGGTGGGAGATCTTCAAAAGAAGGGTTGCGGGGTTCTTCCGTCAGCTCTCGAGCCTCAGAGGCCTGAACAGGTACCGCCTGTATCGGGAGCTGGGGAGGAAACTCGAGCAGCTTGTCTCGACTGGAGGGGACCGTGAGGAAATCTCCTGGGTGAAGGCCTTGCTCAAGGGGTGCCAGTATGATAGGCACACATCCATAGTTTTTGAGAGGGATTTCGGGAGGTACCGCTCGCCCGACCCCTACAGGAACTGCAGGATGTCAGTGAGTTGCAAGATGGTAACAGGACTGATCGACAGTACGGGTTCCCTGAACAGATCCAAATCAGGGATCCTGGAGGTGGTCAGATCCTTCTACTCGCACCTCTTGGGAAGGAGGGATCCAGATCGAGATGAGATGTCTGCTTTCCTGGCTGAAACCATCCCTGAGCCAGGGGATGACCCCTCTCTTCATGTTTTGGCAGAAGCAATCAGGGAAGAGGAAGTGAGACGGGCCATTGATGGGCTCCGGCCCAAAAAATCGCCCGGTCCAGATGGCTTAACATCCGAGTTTTACAGGACTTTTAGGGACTCTTTGGTCCCCCTCATGACTGAGGTTTTTAATGAATGTCTCTCCTCGGACATTCTGCCCGGTTCAATGAGGAAGTCCGCCCTGATTATTCTGTCGAAGGGTAAAGACTTGTCCCGTATTGAGATTTGGCGTCCCATAGTGCTTCTCAATACGGACCGAAAGGTTCTGGCAAAGGTGCTTTTTAATCGGTTGGTGAAGTTTGCGCCCCGGCTCCTTTCGGGGGCCCAGCACTGCTCTGTTCCAGGCCGCAGTACTTTTAGTGCTGTGCTCGGTGTCCGAGAGGCAGTGGAGCTGAGCAGGGCAGGTCACTGGAAGGGGGTACTTGCTGTCCTTAGACCAGGCGAAGGCCTTTGACCGGGTTAATCATGAGTACCTCTGGTCCGTCCTTCTGAGGTACGGTCTGCCCGGGAGGTTTGTTGATTGGTTGAGAGTGTTATACAATGGGGCAGAGACTTTTCTGCTTGTGAACGGTTGGGTCGGACACCCTTTTGAGGTGAAGTCTGGTGTCCGCCAGGGCTGTCCACTGAGCCCACTGTTATATGTGTTCGCGATCAACCCCTTTCTAAGGAGAGTGGAATGCGGACCGTTGGTGGGAGTCGGGATGGACCGGGCGGAGCCAGAGGCCACCTTGAGGGTAGTGGCGTACGCCGACGACGTTTCCCTCTTTGTGTCCTCGAGAGAGGAGGCAGACTGGGTCATGTCTGAGGTTGAGCGCTACTCGGTGGCATCTGGGTCCATGATCAACCGGGACAAGTGTGAGAGTCTCTGGCTGGGAGGGGGAGATCCAAGTTTTGATCTCCCGGACACCCTTCCAGGGCCTCAGGCTATCCCCAGCAAAACTGGGAGGGCAGACTTAAGATTGGCGCCCAGAAGGTGGATCAGTGGAAGAGTTGGTCCTTGACCCTGAGGGAAAGGGTTAACCTGGCCAAGGGGTATTTGCTCCCTTTATTAATATACCTGGGCAGCGTCTGCATCTTGCCAGAACCTCTTTGGACACGGGTCTACAGCCTGTTCTTCCAACTATTATGGGGGAATAGGCTGAACCTAATCAAGAGGGAGGTCACGTACCGCACGAGGAGACTAGGAGGGTTGGGTATGGTCAACCCAGTGGTGTTTCTAGTAAACACCTTTCTTAAGGCAAACATCGCCAACCTCTTGTTAGAGAGGGCTCCTCCGTGGGTATTCTCCTGTAGGGGGTGGTTTCGGCCTTTCTTCCAGGAATGGGAGACAGGAGGGCGGGTGAAGGACCTTCGAACGCCTCATGGGCATCTTCCGGGTTATGCTACCCTCGTTGTGAAGGTGATCCGCCTGTGGGGTCTGGGAGTGTAGGAGGTCAGGACCTTGTCAAGGAGGTTACTTGACAATAAGGTTCTGTTGACCCACTTCCAGAAGCCCCTGGCCCTCAAGGATTGCCCAAGCCGGGATCTGGAGGTGGGGCTCGGGTTATTAAACTCTAAGCGGATCCCCTTGAAGTTTTGGGACTTGTCTTGGCGCTGCTTCCATGGGAATGTGAGGGGCAACCTGAAGTACAAGAACTCTGATGACCGGGATTGTCCCCGCGAGGAGTGTGGCGGCATGCTTGAAAGCATGGAGCACTTCCTGCTTCAGTGTCCCTTTAATACAGAGGTCTACAGTAGGGTGGGTGCTTCCATTGGCTGGCCTAGGCTGGCAGGCCTTTCCTATGCGGAGTGGGCCTATGGGGCATTCAGGTCCCTTGGTGGCCGAGATCGGGGCACTGTTTTCTTAGTTAGTTTAGTGACTAGGTTCTACACGTGGAACGCACGGTGTTTAGTGTCCACCCAGCAGAAAGTCCTCCCCCGGGAAGAGGTGATTAGGAACATCCTGGGTGACCTGGCAAAAGTGCGCTCGCTGGAGTATGAGAGGCTGGGTGCAGGGAGGGCCTCCCTTCTATGGAGGGGGTTCTCATTTAATGTGCCCTAGGGAGAGTTAGGTTCTGTGTGCTTGTGATAGGGTGAGTTTAGTCTTTTTATCTTTATTTGTAGGGACAGGGAGGGACAGATAGGGACAGTCTTTAGGGACAGGTAGTTAGTATTAGGTTGGTAGTGAGGGACAGGTAGGGACAGGTAGGGAAAGATTGGTAGGGTGGTAGGGACAGTTTTTTCTTTTTCTTTATTAGAGAGGGATAGGGTGCTGTGTGGTATATTGGGGTGAGAGCCTCTGTAGTCTCCAGTTCCCGGTGGTGGGCTGTTACCCTCACGTGTAGTTTTTTGTTTTGAGATATTGGAAACCGGAGTATGGGGCTTGCAAGCACCAAACTTGGGTCTGATTTTGGTTATAAGATTATGTTGTCTAGATATATTGTTTTGTTATGTTGTCTAGAGATATTGTTATGTTGTGTATTGTACTGTTATGTTGCATATCGTTTATTGTATGTTTTTAAGTGGTATGTGTATTATGATGTGTGTGGGGGGGTTCGTTTAGGTTGGGCGGGGGGCTTTAGGGGGGAGGGGTTGTGGTGGTTTTTAGGTGTGCAAAAATTGGACTTCCTGCGGGATGCCCGAAAAGGCAAAAGGACCTTTTAGTGTGTGAAATGGCCACAAACTTTAGTGGGACCTTGTTGTGGTAAGGCCACAGACTTTCGTGGGACCTTGGGTGTTAAAAAAAATGGTGGTGGGGGGAAAAAAAAAATAAAAAATTAAAATAAAATAAAAATAATTAAAAAAAAAAAAAAGGGTGAGGCTTTTTTAGTTTTTCCTATTAGGGGATTAGGTGTGAATGTGAGCGAATGTTGGGGTAAAGTAAGGAATATATAAGGTATTCCCTTGCCGGGGGGGGTCCTTGGAAACGTAAGGACATTTTTGAGTGCGAGTTGTTTGCTGGACTCTGGAGAGTCTTGGACTCGCTGGGGTTCTGGGACTATATTTTGCTGGGGTTTTAGTTGTTCTTGTACAGTGTCTGTATTTGTGTTGTGTATCTGTGTTTTTGTACTTTTTATAATAAGAGTTCCAGTTCTGTCTGCTGGTACTTTTACAGATATTTGTATCAGGGGCCAGGAATAATTTATTTTTTATCTTAATCCTGATTATTTTCTTAAAAAGCAATCCAGAGAACACCGTCTATCTGCGTCATTTGCTTGTTGGCACTGCAGAATACAGCCAGGTCCTTTCCATATTAAAACGCTAAAAATCCAGCTATTTAAAACTGTGGTTTGTCCGTCACACGGATCACATATAATTGCGCTGAATATACTGACATTTCTGGCCTCCATTGAAATTTTGTTGCAGTGTGTCAGTGAACTTATTGACACGAGGTCGATGCTGTTAAAAATAGTTACCTACAGGCCAGCAATTTAAAACTGTGGTTTGTCCGTCACACGGATCACATATAAGTTTGCTCCAAATTCAGCCATTTGTAGTGAGCGTGGAAGATATTGTCCTCCATTTAAAATGGGCAAGGCACGTGTCAAGGGACGGGGAACTGGAAGTGATGGTGCATGCTGAGGCCGTGGGCAACGTGAAATTGTGCCACAACAAACACCCACACCTTCTCGCTCGACCTTCTTGTCCCAATTAATAGGGGACCGCAATACACCACTATTGAACACAGAGCAGTGTGAAAAGGCTATTGGTTGGATAGCAGATAATGCTTCCGTCACTTAGCCACCACCACCACCCTGTCTTCTACATGGTCAAGTCTCAGTAGCTGTGAGTCTGGACCGCATATTCCTCACCCTGAACCTCCTTCCTCCCACCATGCCGAGTGCCCAGAGACAACTGATCCCACACTTGGACACGCCGAAGAGATGTTCACTTTTCCATTTATAGATTCGGACGTCTCGCCTGGTCAACTTTAAGCGGGGCAAGAGGAGATCGCATGTAGCGATGCCCAAATATTTGAGCAGCCACGGTCATACGAAGGTGACGGTGGGAAAGTGTCGCAAGAGGTGGACGATGATGAGGCACAATTGCCAGAAAGTCAGAAGGAAGACCAGGGTGCGGAAGTGGAAGACAAGGTGGTGAATGATATAGTAACTGACCTAACCTGGCAGGAGGACATGCAGAGCAAGGACAGCAGCACACAGGAGGAGAGAGGCAGAGCACCCCAACAGGCAGGAAGAAGCAGTATGGTAACCACAGACAGAAGGCGAGCAACACCAACACGACTGAAGTTGCCAGTACAGCTGTTAAATCTTCCCGAGTCTGGTTGTTTTTTAAATACTCTGCGGATAACCCCAAAAAGGCCGTTTGCACCACCTGCCTGGCCAGCATCAGCAGGGGTAGCAAAACTACCAGCCTGACCACCACCAGCATGATCGGGCACATGGCAGCAAAGCACCCGACATTGTGGACCGAATCCCAGGGTCCAGCAACAGTGTCTGCGGGTGACACCACTGCTTCTTCTGCTGTTGTGCGTGCAAGCCAATCCCCTGCCCATGGCGCATGCCATGCGAAGATGCCTCCTGCCCTGCACCTGTCGTTGCACACTCTCAACTAGCACCATCAGCAAGCATGTCCTTGTCCCAGCGCAGCGTTCTGTTGTCCATACCCCAGTCCTTGGAATGTAAGCGCAAATATGCAGCCGACGCCCCACAGGCCACACTACTAAATTCCCACATTTCACAACTGCTTGCGCTCGAAATGTTGCCTTTTAGGCTCATGGAGACGGAAGCTTTCTGCAACCTGATTGCAGTGGCCGTCCCTCGGTACTCGGTCCCCAGCCGCCACTATTTTTCCCGGTGTGCCGTCTCCACAAGCACGTGTTCCACAACATTAGCAGTGCCCTCAACAATGCAGATACAAGGAAAGTCCACCTAATCACGGACACGTGGAAAAGTGCTTCTGGGCAGGGACAGTACATGTCGCTGATGGCACACTGGGTTAACATAGTGGAAGCCAGGACCCAGCCAGACCTTGGGACTGAACACATCCTCCCGACACCGAGGATTGTGGACCCTAGGTCAATCAGGGTTGCCCCCATAGTCTACAGCTCCTGCACCTCATCCTCCTCAGCCTCCTCCTACTCTTCAGCCTCCATCTCCGAAATGACCACATCAGTCACAAGCTGGAAGCACTGCCTCGGCCAAGCGGCAACAGGCTGTGCTGAAGCTAATACGCTTATGTGACAAACCACACAATGCTGAAGAGTTGTGGACAGCTCTGAAAGAGCAGGCAGATCTGTGGCTGACACCGCTGAACCTACAGCCAGGCATGGTCGTGTGTGACAATGGCCGGAACCTGGTGGCGGCTCTGAGGTTAGGCGAGCTCACACATGTACCATTCCTGGCCCATGTGCTTAACCTCGTGTTTCAGCGGTTTCTCAAAAGCTACCCAGAGCTGCCGGATTTGCTTGTCAAAGTACGCCGCCTGTGTGCCTATTTTAGAAAGTCGGCTACAGCTTCCGCTGCCCTTGCCGTGCTTCAGCAGCGTTTGCAGCTTCCGGCTCACTGATTGGTGTGTGATGTCCCAACGCGTTGGAACTCTACACTGCAGATGTTGGAAAGGATTTGTGAGGAGAAGAGGGCAATTGTTGACTACCTGCATCAACAAGGCCGTCGGTATTCAGTTCAGACTCCACGCATAAGACCTCAGAAGTGGACATGGATGTCAGACATCTGTACCATCCTCCAAAACTTTGAGGACTCCACCAAGATGGTGAGCGCAATGACGCCATAATTAGCTTCACCATCCCACTTCTCTGTCTTCTGAAACGCTCTCTGCTCACAATCAAAGAGAATGCATTGCAGGCGAAGCACGATAAGATGGAGCAAGGAACCATACAGGGTGATTACACACAGCCCAGCCTCATCTCGTCCCAACGTCGATTGGGTGACAATGAGGAAGAGAAGGAGGAAGAACAGGAGCTAGTTTCATGCGCTATAGACGGTACTACCTGTACAACTGTCATACCGTCTGTTCAGCGTGGATGGCCTGATGACAGGGAGGAGGAGGAGGAGAGCATGGTCAGTCGTCCGCTTGGTGAGGACATGGAAGTCTTACCTGTTAGCAATTTGGCACGCATGGCTGAGTTTATGTTATGCTGCCTTTCCCATGACCCTCGCGTTCTCAAAATTTTGGGTGACAGTCATTACTGGTTGGTGACACTTCTAGACCCATGCTACAAGGAGAACTTTATATCTCTTATTCCTGAGGCGGACAGGTCTACAAAAATGGGGCAGTACCAGAAGGCCCTTGTTGCGGAACTATTAAAAAATTTCCCATCTGAAAACGCTGGCGGCAGAGGTCACAGTTCATTGGACAATCAAGGAGTACAGTCGAGAGAGACACAACTCCAACAGAGGCAGGGGAACACTGTCAAAGTTCTGGGAGAGTTTTCTCAACCCCCTCCTATCGCACAGGCCCTGAGGCGCTGGTTACTCTCAGAAGGAGTGCAAAGTTTGGGAAGATGCTGAGGAAGTACCTTACCGACCGTACCAACGTCCTCCGTGATTCCTCTGTGCCTTATAATTATTGGGTATCCAAGCTGGACACGTGGAATGAACTGGCTCTCTACGCCTTGGAGGTCCTGGCCTGCCTGCTGCTAGCGTTTTATCAGAGCGGGTTTTTAGTGCCTCTGGTGGAATTAAAACTGATAAGCGCATCCGCCTGTCAACTGAAAATGCTGACAGGCCGACTCTTATAAAAATGAACAAGGGCTGGATTGGGCCAGACTTCTCAACATCACTGAATGATAGCAGCGTAACATAAACTCAAATCCAGTGTCTTTTTTTGGAAGGTGTATTCCCATGCACCTTTTCACACCCACACATGGGTATACGCTTCCTGATTTTGGCTATTTGCTCTTGTCCTCCTCCTTCTCCTCATCCTCCACCACATATCACCAGGGTGACTGTGGTCCGTGATGCAACAACCATCCAATTTTTTTAAAGGGTGTTTATGATGCCTGTAAAAAAAATTTTTTATACAGTATGTTCATTTATACCCCCCAGGGGTAAATGTTTGTCAGCCCACACACTCATACACTTAGTGCATAGGCATTACAAGTATAGGAGACCCGCTCCATTCTAATGGGAACATTTTTTTATGAGGCCCTCCTCCGCGTCTCTTCCAAGAGGCATTGGAGTGCTTCCCAATTTTTGGCAGCCCTTGCATTCACTGCATAGGGAAACACAATGGGAAACCCACTTCCTAATAATGGGAACATTGTTTTGAGGAGGCCCTCTGACCTCCGCGTCTCTTCCAAGGGGCATTGGAGTGCCTCCAAATTTTTGACAACCCTTGCATTCACTGCATAGGTAAACAGTATGGGAGACACACTTCCTAATAATGGGAACATTGTTTTCAGGAGGCCCTCCTCTAATTTGCTTCAAAGGGGTATTGGGGTGCGTCCAAATTTTGGGCAGCTCTGCCACTCACTGCATACGCAATAACAGTATAGGAGACACACTCTTTAGTAATGGGAACAACAAAGCATAGCCAGCTGATGGCTCTCAAAGAATAGTGAGGGCCGACTGCTGGCCCTTTAAGAATAGTAAAGGCCGCCTGATGGCCCTATAAAAATAGTCTTTGTGACTTTCAGAGTCCCTCCTTCATAAATGAAACAGGATGTGTCTGATCATGTCTCACACCCCACATGGCCAGATAATGTTGTAAAATGTTAAAATGACATTTACTTGTGAATGCATATGTCAAGGTTGAAAGCAATACAAAAGTGCAAAAACGCATCAAAAACGCTACGTGTGAACATAGCCTATGGTGTGGATGAGTATTTTTGTTTATGGTTATTTATTTTGCCTTATATACAAGTCATTGTAATGGGTCTGGGAGGTGGAACCTCTGAGCTACTATACAAAGGGACAGTCCTTGTAAGGAAGCGGGTGGCTCCCAGGGAAGGCGGGCAGGTAGTCACAGCAAGTGACAGGAACAGTCTCTGGGTAGAAGGGCAGGAGGTCACGGCAAGTAACGGGAACAGTCTCTTGACAGGCGGGTGGTCACGGCAAGTGACAGCAGGGTAAGAGTCTCTAGACAGGCAGGTGGTCACGGCAAGTGACAGCAGGGTAAGAGTCTCTAGACAGGCAGGTGGTCACGGCAAGTGACGGCAGAGCCTCCAGGTAGGCTAGCAGGCGTGTAGCAGGTGAGCGCTCCCAGGTGAGTGGGTAAGAGTCTCTCGGCTGGCTGGCAGGTGGTCACGGCAAGTAACGGCACAGCCTCCAGGTAGGCTAGCTGGCAGGTAGCAGGTGAGCGCTCCCAGGTGAGCGGGTAAGAGTCTCTCGGCTGGCTGGCAGGTGATCTCAGGCAGGTATCAGGCAGGTGCTTCCTGATCCGCAGGCGGACTGGTCCATAGACAGTAGCCGTCCCGGGTGTTGAATGCAGTCTTCCATTCATCCCCCTGACGGATACGAACCAGGTTATAGGCCCCATGGAGATCCAGCTTGGTGAAGATTCTAGCACCCCTCAGACGGTCAAATAATTCAGGAATGAGCGGAAGGGGGTATTTATTCTTCACCGTGATCTGGTTAAGGCCTCTATAGTCTATGCAGGGACGGAGTGAGCCGTCCTTCTTTTTAACAAAGAAGAAGCCTGCTCCCGCCGGGGAAGTAGATTTCCGGATAAATCCCCGGGCCAGGTTCTCCTCGATATATTCAGACATGGACCGGGTCTCAGCAGCGGACAAAGGGTAGATACGCCCACGGGGCGGAGTAGCGCCAGGTACCAAGTCGATAGGGCAATCGTATGGTCTATGAGGAGGTAATGTCTCTGATTCCTTTTTTTTAAAGACCTCAGCATAAGACCAATAGGGTACCAGCAGGCCAGGTAGATTGGCTGGGGGAGGAGAAGGAGAGGCAGGACGAACGGGAACTAAACAAGTCTTATGGCAGTCCTGTCCCCAGCGAAGGACTTCTCCGGTCTGCCAATCAAGCACGGGTGCATGTCTCTGGAGCCAAGGTAGGCCAAGCAAAAGGGCATGAGAGAGACCAGGTAGAACATGAAAGAAGATGCTCTCAGAGTGCAGCATTCCCACCTGCAGAGTTATGGGTTCGGTGATAAGTTGGATGGGATGCGGTAAGAGACCCCCATCCACGGAGGTGACAGATAAGGGTTCGGCCAGAGGTTTGGTGGGAATGCGGTATTTCTCTACCAGGGACTGAGAAATAAGATTTCCAGCAGCTCCAGAATCAAGTTGAGCTAGTTCAAAGTAACGGTTCTCCCCGCAGATGATAGAGACCGACAGCATCAGAGATGGAGAGGGTTTATTCTTGTCTAGGACGACCTCTCTGAGCGATCCTAGACACAGGCGTTTCCCGACCTCTCCGGGCAGGAACGGATCCGGTGCTCCTTACTGCCACAGTAGAAGCAGCTCCCCTCGGCACGGCGTGACTCTTGACGGGATTGACCATCTAGGTCTGGTCGACCTGCATAGGCTCGGGTGAGTGCGCCTGGGGAGTAACCGAGGAAGTGACGGGATTCTGGAAGGTAGGAGCAAGGCGAGGAAACCTCCTCTCACGGGTGACCTCTTTGGTACGCTCCTGGAACTGGATGTCAATCCGGGTGGCAAGTGTTATTAAATCATCGAGAGTGGTAGGAATGTCCAGACCGGCAAGTTCATCTTTAATCCGGCCGGATAGACCTTCCCAGAAGATGGACACCAGGGCGTCGTTATCCCAGGCAAGCTCAGAAGCAAGGGTACGGAACCGTATGGCATATTGGCCCACGGTGAGACTCCCTTGACGGAGGCGCAGCAGAGATGAGGCGGATGAGGTCTTTCGTCCTGGTTCGTCGAAGACTTTCCGGAAGGCCGAGAGAAAGGCTGGCAGGTCGGACACCAGGGGGTCTCCTCTCTCCCATAGAGGATTTAGCCAAGCCAGCGCCTCCCCAGTGAGATGGGACATGATGAAGGCCACTTTGGCTCGGTCGGTGGAAAACTGGTGTGCCAAAAGTTCGAAGTGCAGGGTGCACTGGTTAATGAAGGCCCGTGCCTGACCGGGATCTCCACTAAAACGAGGCGGGGCGGAAAGGCGGGGACCGGGAAGGGATGCCATGGTATTGATGGGCAGCGGCGCTGCCGGGGTAGTAGTTGTGCGAGTGGAAGCAGCTCCCGACGAGGCAGTCAGTGTGTCCAGGCGGGAGTGAACACTACACAGGTGGCCCAAGATGGAGTCTTGTTGGGACCTCTGACGGGAAAGTTCATGACATAGGTCCGAGAGCGAGGGAGCTTGGGTGCCACCGGGTTCCATGGCCCGAGCAAACTGTAATGGGTCTGGGAGGTGGAACCTCTGAGCTACTATACAAAGGGACAGTCCTTGTAAGGAAGCGGGTGGCTCCCAGGGTAGGCGGGCAGGTAGTCACGGCAAGTGACAGGAACAGTCTCTGGGTAGAAGGGCAGGAGGTCACGGCAAGTAACGGGAACAGTCTCTTGACAGGCGGGTGGTCACGGCAAGTGACAGCAGGGTAAGAGTCTCTAGACAGGCAGGTGGTCACGGCAAGTGACAGCAAGGTAAGAGTCTCTAGACAGGCAGGTGGTCACGGCAAGTGACGGCAGAGCCTCCAGGTAGGCTAGCAGGCGTGTAGCAGGTGAGCGCTCCCAGGTGAGCAGGTAAGAATCTCTCGGCTGGCTGGCAGGTGGTCACTGCAAGTAACGGCAGAGCCTCCAGGTAGGCTAGCTGGCAGGTAGCAGGTGAGCGCTCCCAGGTGAGCGGGTAAGAGTCTCTCGGCTGGCTGGCAGGTGATCTCAGGCAGGTATCAGGCAGGTGCTTCCTGATCCGCAGGCGGACTGGTCCATAGACAGACTGGCGGATGCAGGTAGACAGACTGTCGGACCGCAGGAATGCAAGCAGGTAGACAGAGCTGGAAAGCAGACTGGCAACGGGACCTGAGGGGTGAAGCAGAGGTGAAAGGCTTTGCAACAACTTTGCTCGGGCACCTCCATTTTGGAGGAGGTGCCTTATATATGGGAGCTCCACCGGCAATTGGCCGGGGACTCCTTAGGACGGCGCGCGCGGCCCCTTTAAGAGAGAGGGAGCGCGCGCGCCCTAAGCACAGTGCCCGGGAAGCGGCGAGCGCTGCCAGCGGGAAGAGGACGCCGAGGACGGAGCAGGGAGGTGAGAGGAACGGCATCTCTGCCTAGCAGGATGCAGGGACGCCGACGCTACAGTCATTACCCTGGAAAGGATGTTCCTTAACATATTTCCCAGGAAAATCCATTTTGGTTTCGCTTTTGTTTTATTGTGAGTCCGTAAAAGTGGCATAATACCTCTGACAACATTGTTGACAGCAGTGACCTGGGAGTCATAAAGGCTTCCAGGGGTCTTCCCCATGCTTTTCCCATGCCATTTGAGCACTGTTCCCATCGATTTGGGCAATTTTTAGGCCCTCTGCAGACCGCTGGGGGGAGCCGCCTAAAAAATGCTCAAGTTTCCCATAGACTTACATTGGGCTCGTTGCTCGGGTTGAGCACCCGAGTATTCCAATGTGCTCGACCCGAGCAACGAGCACCCGAGCATTTTAGTGCTCGCCCATCACTAACATTCATGTCTGTTAATTTCCAAGAAATTTTAACTTTAACCGGTCAGGTTCTCCAATCTGTAACCACATATTTATTGATCCCTTTATACCCTTCTTACAATGCTTTTTTTGGGCTTATTAATTGCTGCCTATGCATAAAATCAGTTTTATAACAGGGCTTGCAATTTGCTAAGTAGTGGGGGACTAGTTGTGGGGGTGTTGTTTTCCCAGACTAATTGTCCCACTAATCACGTTATACCCCTGTGATCATGAGTCACATTATTTACAAGAGCGTTGTTACCACTGGCTCTTTGACATTGCGCAGTAAGACAGGCGTATGCACCCCAACTTTATCAGGGCACAGTGTATTAACTGCAGGCAATGATGACAGGACCCGGCATGCTCAGTGTTCCGATGAAGCCAAGGTGCACACCTGGCTTATTGTGCAATATCAGAGATGCTGAAATTACAAAGAGCTGTTATTGGCACCGCTCTTGCAAATAATGTCACTTAAACCCACAGGGCATGATAACATGATTAGGGGGACTGTGGAACAATTAGTCTAAGGAAAACAACGCCCACCAGACCAGTCACCCATTAGTTATCATATTTCAAGTCCAGTTACAAAACTGATTTCTTGGGTATGCAGCAGCAGATAAAAGATATAAAGGTGTCATTGGATTTAGGTTTCAATGACCTGCATGCCTATATATGTGGTTTGGGCCAGGTTCTTATTATTAAACGATTACCTTTAAAGAGGAACTAGTTACTTCACATTCAAATGACTGAAGATATGAATAAAACATAGTTTCTTTTATTTCTCATCTCCATTGCAGAGATATTTACTTGTAAACTTTACTCCAATTTCCCCTTCAACTAAGGGGGCATTTACTTTTCCCCTGTATGACATTGTCCAATAATATGCAGGAGGTGTCATGCAGAGGATAAAGAGCACACCCCCAGAGAATATCAGAACTGGCTTTCTCTGTATCTGATATAATACAAGTCTAACTAGTTAAAAAAATCTCACTTCCAGTGATTACTATGCAGAGATGTGAGATTCCATATACTGCTCTGCATCCGTCCCAGGCTTTGGGGAATAACTTCCTGGTATCTGGGATAAATGCTGATCGCACACTACAGCTCTAGTCTCACAGCAGCAGGACAGGACTGAGATGAGAGCTGCAGTGTCCGATCAGCACCTGTCACATACAGCGCTCAGCGTTTACCCCAGGTCCTAGGACATTATTCCACACAGCCTGGGATAGATACAGAGCAGTACATGGAATCACACTCCTCCGCTCTCCTCCCCTGCACAGTAATCACCGCTAGTGACAGTTTTGTGACCTGGTTAAAGCTACGGTCTAGTGTTTTGTTTTTTATTTCAGTGCTGGAATGGTGCAACTAAACGAAGGTCCTGGAGTAGTGCTTCAAACACGAGTCTTCTATTACACAGGAAAGGTCAGGTCTTACCTAATCTGGGGGGGGGTTTCTTTTTCCCTCCATGTTGCCTCCAGTTTATGATTGGTCAGCATCATACAGGGGAAAAGGGTAACGCTTCCAGAGACAAATCTCTACTAAGTCCCCTTGGGTGAAGGTCAAATTAACCTATAAAATGTAACAAGTAACAAACCCCAAACTATCTGCTGAGCTTGAGCTTAGGCTTAGTGAGAGGACACTTTCTACAGTTTATGGTCCTGGCAGCTTTATGAAATATATATAGATTTATTTTACATTATACATTTGACACTTTATTATTGATATAATGACTGATGTTGCTATTGTAATGGAAATGTGATAGTGTAAATGTTTTCTACAGTATTATGTGTTTGTGCTGCACTATCGATATGAAAAGCTTGTGACAATTGGAAAGAGACTTGTTACATATTACAATTGGTCTGTTCAATACTATGGCTTCAACAATCCTTTAACTGTAGGTAAATTTTATGTTAATTGATTTTTTTTGGGTTATAGTTTCACTCAGCAGCTATTTTTTCAGAAATAATCTGTTTCAGGTATATGATGACCCGTCACGTGACCCCTCGGGGGTCCACACAGTCTGAAGTGCCCAGGGCCTGGCTATCCGTAACCCACCCCTGGATATATACATTTGAAACCAAAAGTTTCCATACACTATATAAAAAGACACATCTGCATGTTTTACTCAATATCTGACATGAAATCAGAATAAACCTTTCCCGTTTTAGGTCAATTAGGATTACCATCATTTTTAACCCCTTTACTACCCAAGGTGGTTTGCACGTTAATGACCAGGCCAATTTTTACAATTCTGACCACTGTCACTTTATGAGGTAATTACTCTGGAACGCTTCAACAGATCCCCCTGATTCTGAGATTGTTTTTTCATGACATATTGTACTTCATGATTGTGGTAAAATTTCTTCGATATCACTTGCGTTTATTTGTGAAAAAAACGGAAATTTGGCAAAAATTTTGAAAATGTAGCAATTTTCAAAATTTGAATTTTTATGCCCTTAAATCAGAGAGATATGTCACACAAAATAGTTAATAAATAACATTTACCACATATCTTCTTTACATCAGCACAATTTAAGAACCAACATTTTTTTTTATTGGGAAGCTATAAGGGTTAAAAGTTGACCAGCGATTTCTCATTTTTCCAACAAAATTTACAAAACCATTTTTTTAGGGACCACATCATATTTAAAGTCACATTGAGGGGTCTTTATGACAGAAAATACCCAAAAGTGACATTATAAAAACTGCACCCCTCAAGGTGCTCAAAACCACATTCAAAAACTTTATTAACCCTTCAGGTGCTTCACAGGAATTTTTGGAATGTGGAAGAAAAAAATTAATATTTAACTTTTTTCACAAAAATGTTACTTTAGACCCAATTTTTTTTATTTTCGCAGGGGTAACAGGAAAAAATGGACCCCAAAATTTATTGTGCAATTTCCCCTGGGCATGCAGATACCCCATATGTGGGGAAAAACTACTGTTTGGGTGCACGGCAGGGTTCGGAAGGGAAGGAGCGCCATTTGACTTTTTGAATGTAAAATTTGCTTGAATAATTAGCGGACACCATGTTGCATTTGGGGAGCCCCTGATGTGCCTAAACAGTGGAAACCCCCCACAAGTGACACCATTTTGGAAACTAGACCCCTCAGGGAACTTATCTAGATGTGTGATGAGCACCTTGAACCCCCAGGTGCTTCACAGAAGTTTATAACATTGAGCCGTAAAAATAAAATTTTCACATTTTTCCCACAAAAATGTTTTTCAGCCCCCACTTTTGCATTTTCACAAGGGTAACAGAAGAAATTGCACTATGCAGTTTGTTGTGCAATTTCTCCTGAGTTAGCCGATTCCCCATATGTGGGGGAAAACCACTGTTTGGGCGTGCGGCAGGGTTCGGAAGGGAAGGAGCGCCATTTGACATTTTGATTGGAAAATTTGCTTGAATAATTAGAGGATGTGCCCCTGATGTGCCTAAACAGTGGAAATCCCCCACAAGTGACACCATTTTGGAAACTAGACCCCTCAGGGAACTTATCTAGATGTGTGGTGAGCACCTTGAACCCCCAAATCCTTTACAGAAGTTTATAACATGGAGCCGTGAAAATAAAAAAATCTAACTTTTTCCGCAAAAATGATGTTTTAGCCCCAATTTTTTTATTTTCACAAGGGTAACAGGAGAAAATGGACCCCAAAAACTTTTTTGCAATTTCTCCTGAGTACGCCAATACCCCATATGTCGGGAAAATACAGTGTTTGGGAGCACGGCAGAGTTCAGAAGGGAAGGAGCACTGTGTGACTTTTTGAACGCAAAATCGGCTGGAATCGAGAGCGGACGCCATGTCGCGTTTGAAGAGCCCCTGATGTGCCTAAATAGTGGAAACCCCCCCACAAGTGACCTCATTTTGGAAACTACACCCCTCAAGGATTTTATCAAGGGGTATAGTGAACATTTTGAACCCAGAGGTATGACACAGAATTTGATGACATTAGGTCATCATATTGAATAAGTTGTCATTACTCTTGAGTGCAAGTGCTTACTACTTGAGTTTGCATCGGGTACTCAGGTATGCACCATGTATCACGAGTGCTCAAGTGAAATGCTCGAGTCCCCGCCCGCATGTTTCACGGTTATTAGACACTCCAAAAAAAACATGCGGGGATCGCTTGTGCATGGCAGGCAACCCCCGCGAGGTTTTTTTGGCCGCGAAGCATATGGGGCAGAGACTCGAGCACCCACGATACTCAATGCATACCCGAACACCCGATGCAAACTCAAGTATCAAGTAGCGAGCACTTGCGTTCAACACTAGTAACCATATCGTCATCTTATTTATTTATTTTTTTAAAAACCAACCCTAACCCCAACATTAGCACAACCCTAACCCCAACCCCAGCCCTAGTGTTTATTTTTTACGCCGTTCCTAGTGCGGTATAAGTGATTAGACGACCTTATTCTTTGGGTCGGTGCAATTACAGAGATACCAGAATCATATCGGGGTTTTATGATTGACAGCTGTCACACACTAAAAGACACATATTTTGTAAAATCTAGTTTTTGCATCGCCATATTTTGAGAGCTATAATTTTTCCATATTTTGGCCGACAGAGTCATGTGATGGCTTGTTTTTTGCAGGATGAGTTGACGTTTTTATTGGTGTCATTTTCAGGCACGTGACATTTTTTGATCGCTTTCTATTCCAGCTTTTGGGAGGCAGAATAAACAAAACCAACAATTCAGGAATTGTTTTTTTTTTTGATTTTTTTTTATTCTACTCCGCGTGTGGTAAAATTGATAAGTTAGCTTTATTCTTCGGGTCAGTACGTTTACAGCGGTACCACATTTATATTGTTTTTCTATGTTTTTACACAATAAAAGCTATTTTATAGAAAAAAAATATTTTTTTGCATCGCTTTATTCTGAGAGCTATAACTTTTTGATTTTTCGGATGATGGAGCTGTTTGGCGGCTTATTTTTTGCAGGACAAGATGATGTTTTCAGCGGTACCATCTATATTTATATTCGTCTTTTTGATCGCATGTTATTCCATTTTTTGTTTGGCGGTATGATGATAAAAAATGAAGCAAAAAACAATGCTTTATTTTTTTTTTTTACCGTGTTCACTGAAGGGGTTAACTAGTAGGACAATTTTATAGGTCAGGTCGTTCGGACGCGGCGATACCAAATATGTGTACTTTTATTGTTTTTTTTTATTTTCATAATAATATTTATTGATGGGTACATTATATTTTTATTTTTGGTGGATTATTATTATTTTTTTTTTTATATTTTTACAATTTTTTTTTTCACTTTCTGACAGTTTTTTTATTTGTTTACTTTGTCCCACTATGGGACTTTCACTTTTTTTTATTCTGATCGCCGGCATAGCATAGGGATGGAGCACCATCCCTGTGCTATGCAGGCTGCCAGTGCTGCACAGTGAGAAGATAGTTTGGTCATGTACTGCGCATGACCAAAAAATCTTCCTGCTGTCTGGTGACCCGGATGTTGTCATGACGACATCGGGTCGTCATGGCAACATCGGGGAAGCCGCGGCAGACAGCGCTGGAGGCCGGAAGAGGAGGTGAGTATACCGATCACCTCCCCTTAGCCACCGCAATGCTGCGATCGACTTCGATCGCAGCATTGCAGGGGTTAATGTGCCGGGAGCGGTGCGGGACCGCACCCTGCACATAGTACCGGGTGTCAGCTGTGACAATCAGCTGACACCCGGCGGCAATCGCGCCCGCACAGCCTGTGTGCGCGCGCGATCGCCATGACGTACTAATACGGGTCAGTCTCTTAAAGCCCAGGGCACTGACGCGTATTAATACGTCATGGGCTTTAAAGGGGTTAAGAAACACTAAAATGAATCAAGATTAAAAATGTGGTACTCAGTAAGGGTAATTTTTTTCAGACCAAGCAGAGGGAAAAAATTATGGAATCACTCAAGTCTGAGGAAAAAATTATGGAATCATGAAAAACAAACACACAAAAGAACACTCCAATACATCACTAGTATTTTGTTGCACCACCTCTGGCTTTAATAACAGCTTGCAGTCTCTGAGGCATGGACTTAATGAGTGACAAACAGTACTCTTCATCAATCTGGCTCCAACTTTCTCGGATTGCTGTTGCCAGATCAGCTTTGCAGGTTGGAGCCTTGTCATGAACCATTTTCTTCAACTTCCACCAAAGATATTCAATTGGATTGAAATCCGGACTATTTGCAGGACATGACATTGACCTTATGTGTCTTCTTTCAAGGAATGTTTTCACAGTTTTTGCTCTATGGCAGGATGCATAATCATCTTGAAAAATGTTCTATCAAGACACCCTCAATAAAGGAGACCGGATAGTACACCAGGAGACATGGAGGGGGCCGTAGGAGGGCAACAACCCAGCAGCAAGACCACTACCTCCGCCTTTGTGCAAGGAGGAACAGGAGGAGCACTGCCAGAGCCCTGCAAATTGACCTCCAGCAGGCCACAAATGTGCATGTGTTTGCACAAACGGTTAGAAACTGACTCCATGAGGGTGGTATGAGGGCCCGACGTCCACAGATAGGGATTGTGCTCACAGCCCAAAACCGTGCAGGACACTTGGCATTTGCCACAGAACACCAGGATTGGCAAAGTCGCCACTGGCGCCATGTGCTCTTCACAGATGAAAGCAGGTTCACACTGAGCACATGTGACAGACGTGACAGAGTCTGGAGACGCCATGGAGAGCGAACTGCTGCCTGCAACATCCTTCAGCATGACTGGTTTGGCAGTGGGTCAGTAATGGTGTGGGGTGGCATTTCTTTGGAGGGCCGCACAGCCCTCCATATGCTCGCCAGAGGTAGCCTGACTGCCATTAGGTACCGAGATGAGATCCTCAGACCCCTTGTGAGACCATATGCTGGTGTGGTTAGCCTTTGGTTCCTCCTAATGCAGGACAATGCCAGACCTCATGTGGATGGAGTGTGTCAGCAGTTCCTGCAAGATTAAGGCATTGAAGCTATGGACTGGCCCGCCCGTTCCCCAGACCTGAAACCGATTGAGCACATCTGGGACATTATGTCTCGCTCCATCCACCAACGTCACACGTTGCACCACAGACTGTCCAGGAGTTGGCGGATGCTTTAGTCCAGCTCTGGGAGGAGATCCCACAGGAGACCATCCGCAACCTCATCAGGAGCATGCCCAGGCACTGTAGGGAGGTCATACAGGCACGTGGAGGCCACACACAATACTGAGCCTCATTTTGACTTGTTTTAAGGACATTAAAGTTGGATCAGCCTGTAGTGTGTTTTTCCACATTAATTTTGGGGGTGACTCCAAATCCAGGCCTCCATTGGTTAATAAATTTGATTTCCATTGATGATTTTTGTGTGATTTTGTTGTCAGCACATTCAACTTTATACAGAACAAAGTATTCAATGAGAATATTTCATTCATTCAGATCTAGGGTGTTATTTGAGTGTTTTTTGAGCAGTGTATATATACACAGACACAAATACATATATATTTGTCATATCTCCAACTCTGCAGACCACATGCTGCTTTTGCATTTGGCAGGCTCTGACCAGACAGTATGGAGATGAATGAGGGAGACCAAAGTTCAAAACTAAACTTTTCAACACTTTATGAATGCTTCTTCTGCATTATGCAGAGTCAGGAACTTTACGGTTACATGTAGCGGTACATAACTTTGTTACAAGCTACAACAGTCCAGTAAACTATTATGGGAAGGCCCATCATTCCTTGTGGGGACCATACAGGTTGAGATGTGTCGCTACGGCCCCTCAGACCTACTCTCAGCTCCCAGTTGATTTGTGAGGACCTCACTGGCTGAGGTGCATCGGTACGACTCCTCACTAGTAATGTGAAAGTCCATTCGATGAGGGCCACATACTCCTTTCTATGTCACTGGATCTTCAGTTCTCCATACTGTGGCTTCCTCTCTAGTATAGACAATTGATTGCTTAAGATATGGAATCCTTCCTTAACTTAATCTTCTTTAAATAGGCCTACTGTCCACTCAGGGCAAAGTTCTGTACCATCTAAGTAGGCCTCCTGGCCCGAGTTAAGGACCTTGTCCTGCTCTTTGTCTCCACTATGCTCCCTGCCTGGAATCCAGATTCACACTGCCATTATATCTTTGCTTTCCTTCAGAACATACTATTTGATGTCTCCCTCCTGCACACAACACCATATCAATTCAAGTCTGCAACCAGATGGACTGAATGAACTGACTGAACTCACTTATCCCTGATCTGACTCATCACCAGGAAATTGTTCTCATGTGTGCCCATCTAGCCCAGAATGAGGGCTCCCAGACAGTATGATTGCCCCCACAGACACTACAAAGTATGATTGCCCCCCCCCCCAATTACTGATATTAAAAAACAAAACCACACACACATTACTCAACCAACCCCTTTCCGGAGATGCGCTGCTCCAGTCTGTGCAGTGTGAGTACTGAGGCTCCGTACTACAGGATGATGTAGTGACGTCTTTGTGCCTGCAGTGCACGGAGCCTCAGACTCACAGGTGAAGGCTGAATGGCGGATCGGGGAGCTTTCAACTTCCTGATTTACTATTCTAATCAATGGTATCACCGTCACGGGAATGTGGATATCACTGAAATTGTGATGATGGGTAAGGAGAGCATGCTCGGTGCTGAGCCTTCTCAATTCATGGGCACCATTGCGGCCGCAAGGACTGCCACTATGGATGATACGGCCCTGCTACCTATTGTGTGGCAAATATCTCATAGGTCCTGGGTTCATTAGTATCTGCACCAAGAATGGGCTCAGTGAGTATTTATTCATTAGCTGTGGGGTAGTAGGTGGGGTGGATGGTACCATATTGTGTGTGTAGGGGGCAATACTGTGGGAAAACCCCTCTAAAATGAAATCTTAAACCTTTTTTACATATATGCATTGAAAACTGGACTAACAATATATTATATAAATATATATATACTAGCAAAATTACAAGCTCAATGGCTTTCTGTGGATGTATATAAACAGATGTACACAATGATGCTGCTGAATAATTGATACAGTCACTACCTTACCCTACCCCATACCTAAACAAAGCAGATACTGCCTAGCTGCGGAGGTTGGCACCCTAAGGGACGATAATGGTGCCCCCGCTCACTGGTGGCTGTACCTCAGAAACCCTAGTTAACTGTGATATACACTACCGTTCAAAAGTTTGGGGTCAACCAGACGATTTTGTGTTTTCCATGAAAGCTCACACTTTTATTTATCAAATGAGTTGCAAAATGATTAGAAAATATAGTCCAGACATTGACAAGGTTAGAAATAATGATTTTTATTTGAAAGAATAATTTTCTCCTTCAAACTTTGATTTCGTTAAAGAATGCTCCCTTTGCAGCAATTCCAGCATTGCAGACCTTTGGCATTCTAGCTGTTCATTTGCTGAGGTAATCTTGAGAAATTTCCCCCCATGCTTCCTGAAGTCCCTTTCACAAGTTGGATTGGCTTGATGGGCACTTTTTGCGGACCATACGGTCAATCTGCTCCCACAACAGCTCAATGGAGTTGAGATCTGGTGACTGCGCTGGCCACTCCATTACAGATAGAATACCAGCTGCCTGCTTCTTCCCTAAATAGTTCATGCATAATTTGGAGGTGTGCTTTGGGTCATTGTCCTGTTGTCAGATGAAATTGGCTCTAATCAAGCGCTGTCCACAAGGTATAGCATGGCGTTGCAAAATGGAGTGATAGCCTTCCTTATTCAAAATCCAATTTACCTTGAACAAATCTCCCACTTTACCAGCACCAAAGCAACTCCAGACCATCACATTACCTCCACCATGCTTGATGGCGTCAGGCACTCTTCCAGCATCTTTTCAGTTGTTCTGCGTCTCACAAATGTTCTGTGTGATCCAAATACCTTAAATGTTGATTTGTCTGTCCATAAAACTTTTTTCTAATCTTCCTGTCTAATGTCTGTGTTCTTTTGCCCATATTAATCTTTTCCTTTTATTAGCCACTCTCAGCTATGGCTTATTCTTTGCCAATTTGCCCTGAAGGCCAGCATCCCGGAGTCGCCTCTTCACTGTAGACGTTGACACTGACGTTTTGCGTGTACTATTTAATGAAGCTGCCAGTTGAGGAGCTGTGAGGCGTCGATTTCTCAAACTAGAGACTCTAATGTACTTGTATTGTTGCTCAGTTGTGCAGCGGGGCCTCCCACTTCTCTTTCTACTCTGGTTAGAGCCTGTTTGTGCTCTCCTCTGAAGGGAGTCGTACACACAGTTGTAGGAAATCTTCAGTTTCTTAGCAATTTCTCGCATGGAATAGCCTTCATTTCTAAGAACAAGAATAGACTGTTGAGTTTCACATGAAAGTTCTCTTTTTCTGGCCATTTTGACAGTTTCATAGAACAAAGAAATGTAATGCTCCAGATTCTCAACTAGCTCAAAGGAAGGTCAATTTTATAGCTTCTCAAATCAGCCAAACCGTTTTCAGCTGGGCTAACATACTTGTGCAAGGGTTTTCTAGGGTTTTCTAAACATCCATTAGCCTTCTTACACAGTTAGCAAACACAATGTACCATTAAAACACTGGAGTGGTGGTTGTTGGAAATGGGCCACTATACACCTATGTAGATATTGCAATAAAAACAAGACGTTTGCAGCTAGAATAGTCATTTACCACATTAACAATGTATAGAGTGTATTTCTGATTCATTTAATGTTAGTTTCATTGAAAAAAAAATGTGCTTTTCTTTCAAAAATAATGAAATTTCTAAATGATCCCAAACTTTTGAATGGTAGTGTATATAAAAAAATACACAGACACATTAAATAGAAACAGATATATCTCAAGGTATATATAAAGGAAAGGGTATGGTACTCATCAGAGAATGTTTCAATAATCCGCCTCATTGTGTTTCCCCAACAGGTTCATCAGGCGGCTTGATACAAGGATGATAATTCATGATGTTCAGCATAGTGTGCCTAATAGCCAGGTGTCCATGTATAAATATCCCACTTCATCCAAAAACCCCTCCCAAGACTAGGAGACCCATTCCCATTCCTAAAGGTGAAATGTCATAGGATATACAGAATGGAGTCAGTCTACAATAATGTACTGCACCTGCGCTACTTCTCATGAGCTAGAGGTCCTATAATGTCCATCCCCTAGTGTGCATGTCCGGAAGTGACATGGTTTACACTGAAACGCCAGATAAACTGATTGCCGCCGCGCCACTCGTACCCGTGACTGCGCATTCCCGGAGTTATGTGTTCCACACCGCAGAGCATAATGGCCTATATGTGTCCGCTACCCTTGTCAGTAGATAAAGTAACATACGATTAGAGGGTATGTGTTTGTCTGTGCGTTACATCCAGCTAAGCTAACTCAATGGTCTCAAACATGCGGCCCGCGGGCCCCATGCGGCCCCTGAGGCGGGCATCTGCGGCCCGCGGTGCACCACATGTCTGACCCTAGCAGAGAGGAGGAGTGCGCCGCTCCGTAGTGGCTGTGGCCCTGCGTTATGACATCCCTCTGGCGCAGCGTGATGACATCACACCAGCGCACAGAGAGCGGAGGTGTGACTTCCACCCCCATTGCTGGATTTTTCAGGTGACATACGCTGTGGCTGTACGTGTACAGCAAGATGATAGCGCCGGCTCACATGCAGAGTCGACACTATCATCCGCTGAGGTAAGCTGTACATCACAGCTGACAACCTACTTTAACGGCCACGATTGGTATTAACACCGATCGCGGCCGTTTAACCCTTTAGATACCGCCATCAATTGTGACAGCGGCATCTAGATGGCTTTTTCAGGGGAGGGGCTTACTCATAAGCCTATGGTAACCTGAGGCCAAGTAATGGCCTTTGGGTTAGCCATCTTTGGGGCCTGGAATATGCTGGGTCCTACATGCAAACTGTCAATATAAGACAGACAGACCTAATATTCTGCAGTACAGAAGTATTGCAGGATATTAGATCAGTGACTATAAAGTAAAAGTTAAAGCTAAAAAAAAAAAATCTAAATAAAATATGAAATAAAAGTATTCTGCTACTAAACTTGAAAGTGAAAAAAAAGTCCACATTTGTGGTATAAATCTGTACCATATCCCTGCCTTCACATTAAGCTCAATGTCCCCATCGGGACATGCGTCCGGACCCCCCCACAAAACGGGATTCAGACATATGTGCCTATGGGGCCATATACTGTAATGGTGCCGACAGAGCGAACGTGCGTTCTGCTGGCATCACTTTCGGAAGTGTACACATACTGGAAGCAGACATTCAGATGCAGTCTATTATGTCTGAGTGTCCGCCTCCTGTAGGCGTGCACTCCCGAAAATTATGCAGAGCGCACGTTTGCTCTGCCGGCATCATTACAGTCTATGGCCCTGTAGGCACAAATATTCGTATCCCGTTTACTTGCAGGGTTCGAACGTATGCTCCAACGGGGACATTGAACAAAAGCGTTTTTGCAGCGTTTTTCACCCATAGCAATATGAAAGTGGGAAAACACTGATTTTGCAGTTTTTTTGGCGAATAAAACTGACTTTATTAAATGTACTGTAGATTCCTATAATCTCCACCAAAAAACGCCACAAAACCTGTTTTTTAGGCCGGTTTCGCATATATTTCCGTTACCGGAGATATCCGTTTTACATGTTGCATCCGTGTGCGCCCATGTGCTGCATCAGGATCACACATACCGGCACCAGGGAATCAGCGTACAGCTAGCGCTGTTCCCAAGCGCCAGGTGCTGAACGCTGCCCTCATCATGATTCCTTGCCTGCGCTGCAATCAGCACCAGCAGGGACAAGGATGAGGGTAGTGGTAGTGTCTTCTCCCGCTGTGTCCCTGTGTAAAACTAAGAATAAAACAATAAAATCCATATACTCACCTCTCCTAGGTGTCCCCCGCTGTAATCCTCTGATACTGAGGAGCCGGGGAGAATGAGTGGCTCCAGAGCTGAGCTCAGAAGCTGTGTCCTGTCACTCACTGAGCGCAGCTCTGGAGTCGCTCATTCTCTCCTGCTCCTTGGCAGCATCAGTCAGAGGATTACAGCGGGGGACACCTAGGAGAGGTGAGTATATGGATTTTATTATTTTTATAGGTGGACACTGCGAGATCAGACACTACTACTGTCATCATTGTCCCTGCTGGTGCTGATCGCAGCGCCGGCAGGAAACCATGATGAGGGCAGCATTCAGCACCCAGCGCTAACTGTAGCGCTGATTCCCAGGCACCGGTAAGTGTCACACGGATGACACACGGATGTCATCCGTGTGGTACATTTTGCGGACCGTGCATCTGCATAAAAACAGACATGTGTGGAAACACACTGAGATGTGCACAGACCAATTCATTTGAATGGGTCTACCTGTATCAATGTCTCCAGCACTGGAGATACTGACATGTGAAAGAGCCCTTATAAGCAAGAGCAAATTTTGGTTGCAGAAAAAACACTGCAAAAAAGTAATGTGTGATCATAGCCTTATGATGAATAAAAAATAATAAATGCACCAAAAATGTAGCTTTTCCATCATACTGACAGAAAGTAGAATAAAAAATTATCAAAAAGCCATATACCAAAAATGGTATAGCTGAAAACGTCAGATACAGGAATAATCTGCAGGTAAATAGTGTTACAACGTTTCCTGGCAGCTTTACTAAAAGTTCAGCTACTGGGAAACTGAACTATATTTCTTTCAAGAGCCATCGGCTTTCAGTCATGCATGGAGTTTCTTAAGCCTGCTTACTACACTATGAGTAGTTGCTGTAAGCACGCTCCAGCACTTGGATTGCCAGCTCAGTGTGCAGCACATCTGTGCGGAGAAAATCAAAAGTTCTGGGGCGTGCTTACAGTATAGTGAGCAGTGCTGTGAGCGATGAATGTAGCTTCTATGACTGAAAGCCCATAGCTCCCGGGAGGAAATAAGTTAATTCTTTCCTGGTAGCTGCACTTACAGTAAGACGCCATGTAGCATTGTAAAGATATTTACCTGCAGATTGACTCTATATCTCCAGGTAAATAGCGTTTTCTGACATTACAGGTTCTCTTTAATATTGACATGTATGGCATTGCTATGGTGAGAAACTACATAAAGAGATTCTGCAGGACTTAAAGGGATTGTCCATTGCTTTTATATTGATGGGCTATCCTTTATAATGGCTGCAACTGGGTAATGCAAATCTACGCCTATTCAATAAGAGTGGATATGAAGGGCTCAGCCGTGGCCACTATGCAGTTGATAGAGCTGTGTAGTTCCGCTCCGCAAGTGAGCACATACCACGGGCACCGGGAACTGCTGATCAGTGGGGGGAGCTGGATGTTGCATCCCACTGATCAGATATCGATCACCTGTCCTAATGATAGGCCATCAAAATAAAATTGTCTGACAACCCCTTTAATGATTAAATGGCCACTTCATTGAATAAACCAGTGATATGAGATCAGTGGGGTGCGGGCGCCCGGCACATCCCTTTATCAGCTGAAAACTGCTCAGGCCGTGAACTAAGCAATGTATGGGCAGAACACAGCAGCCTCATATATGGCTGACGCCCCTTTCACATTGTGTTCTTCCCCATGTTTGTTGGTCCCGTCGGGGCTTATGTACGAACCAATATAAAATGGGATTTGGACGTATGTGCCGACGAGGCCATAGAATATATAATGGTGCTGACAGACTCAATGTGTGCTCTGTCGTGCATCATTTTCGGGCGTATACACCTACTGGACACAGTCTACTATGTCCGAGTGTCTGCCTCAAGTAGGCGATGCACGACAGAGCGCATGTTCGCTCTGCCAGCACCATTATAGTCCATACTCTGCATACGCCCGCAGACTATGATGCATTTCTATGGGAGCAGGACGGAGTTGCTAACAGACATATTTTTCAATACACAGAGCACCAGTTTAACATCATAAATGGCATCGTCATCAAAAAAGCGCAAGATTGCTGATGAAAAAGGAATATTTCATGAAAAGTGGGAAAACTTATATTATGTTACGGAGGTCGGAGAGAGCCCAGAGTCTGATTTGTCTTCATTTGTCGCAGCTTAAGGACTACAATGTGCGTCGTCATTACATGACGCAGCATGGAGGACAGCATGGAGCAATGTCTGGCAAACCGAGAGGAAAAGCTTCAGCAGCTGAAAGCGTCTCTTCAAAAACAGCAAAACTTCTTCCCAAGTATTAACGGGTCAAGTGAAGCTTCTGGAAAAGCGAGTTACTCAGTAACATGATAGCAAAACATTCACGACCATTTACTGAGGGTAACAGATACTCCATACTGTGCTGTGTTCATTCGTGGGGTTGATGAAAACCTAAACATAACCCAGGAATTATTGGATTTATTACCAATGAAAGGCACAACGACCGGTCGGGACATTTTTAAAGAACTTGAAGGTTGTATTAACCCAGCAGGACCGCCATGGGATAAACTGGTGTCTGTGGTAGCGGATGGGGCACCAGCAATGTGTTCTGAAAACATTGGTGTTGTGGGATTATTGAAAGCAAAACGAAGCCAGCGTTCATTGTCAGGTCCTTTCAGTGCTATACACCGCATTCTGCATCAGGGGGCGCTGTGCGGAAAAAGTCTACAAATGAAAGAAGTTATGGACTTTGTGCTTAAGACTGGTAACTTTATACGGGCAAGAGGTCTTAACCATAGGCCGTTCACTTCATTCCTGTCTGATATGGACAGTGAATATGGAGACTTGCTGTAGCATACCGAGGTCAGATGGTTGAGTCGGTGAAGAGGGTTGGAATGATTTTTTGCAATGAGACAGGAGATAGATTTTTATGGCGCTGAAAGATAAAGACGCTTTCCAACTTTCCTTCCCAGCTTTTCTATCTGACTTAGTGTTTCTAACAGATGTCACAGAACACCTCAACGCACTCAACTTGAAGCTCCAGGGCCCAAAGCAGATGATTACAATGATGATTGCTGGTATAAAAGCAATCAGATGTAGCTGTCTATGTGGCCCAGCGGCTGCAGTCTGGCAATTTGGCTCATTTCTCAGCTATGCAGTCGCTGGTACGAGCGGAACCCGAACGCTTGAACTACTCTTCCAATATAATTTCTCAGTTACTACAAGAGTTTGATAGACGTTTTCATGGGTTTCAGGATCTTGAAGCTGAATTTACACTCTTTGCCACTCCGTTTGCGGTAGACATTGCTTGTGTTTCAGAAGATCTGCAGATGGAGATTGTGGACTTGCAATGCAACGCTGTTCTTAAACAGAAGTATATGGACATTGCTGTTCCAGATCTCTATAGGTTTGTCGCACGAGAAAAATTTCCAAATCTTCTTAAAGCCGCTGCCAGGATCATGGCCATGTTCGGAAGTACATACGTACAGTACAGACGAAAAGTTTGGACACACCTTCTCATTTAAAGATTTTTCTGTATTTTCATGACTTTGAAAATTGTACATTCACTCTGAAGGCATCAAAACTATGGATTAACACATGTGGAATTATATACTTAACAAAAAAGTGTGAAACAACTGAAAATATGTCTTATATTCTAGGTTCTTCAAAGTAGCCACCTTTTGCTTTGATGACTGCTTTGCACACTCTTGGCATTCTCTTGATGAGCTTCAAGAGGTAGTCACCGGAAATGGTCTTCCAACAATCTTGAAGGAGTTCCCAGAGATGCTTAGCACTTGTTGGCCCTTTTGCCTTCACTCTGTGGTCCAGCTCACCCCAAACCATCTCAATTGGGTTCAGGTCTGGTGACTGTGGAGGCCAGGTGATCTGACGTAGCACCCCATCACTCTCCTTCTTGGTCAAATAGCCCTTACACAGCCTGGAGGTGTGTTTGGGGTCATTGTCCTGTTGAAAAATAAATGATGGTCCAACTAAACGCAAACTGCATGGAATGGCATGCCGCTGCAAGATGCTGTCGTAGCCATGCTGGTTCAGTATGCCTTCAATTTTGAATAAATCCCCAACAGTCTCACCAGCAAAGCACCCCCACACCATCACACCTCCTCCTCCATGCTTCACGGTGGGAACCAAGCATGTAGAGTCCATCCGTTCACCTTTTCTGAGTCGCACAAAGACACGGTGGTTGGAACCAAAGATCTCAAATTTGGACTCATCAGACCAAAGCACAGATTTCTACTGGTCTAATGTCCATTCCTTGTGTACTTTAGCCCAAACAAGTCTCTTCTGCTTGTTGCCTGTCCTTAGCAGTGGGTTCCTAGCAGCTATTTTACCATGAAGGCCTACTGCACAAAGTCTGCTCTTAACAATTGTTGTAGAGATGTGTCTGCTGCTAGAACTCTGTGTGGCATTGACCTGGTCTCTAATCTGAACTGCTGTTAACCTGCGATTTCTGAGGCTGGTGACTCGGATAAACTTATCCTCAGAAGCAGAGGTAACTCTTGGTCTTCCTTTCCTGGGGCGGTCCTCATGTGAGCCAGTTTCTTTGTAGCGCTTGATGGTTTTAGCAACTGCACTCGGGGACACTTTCAAAGTTTTCCCAATTTTTCGGACTGTCTGATCTTCATTTCTTAAAGTAATGATGGCCACTCGTTTTTCTTTACTTAGCTGCTTTTTTCTTGCCATAATACAAATTCTAACAGTTTATTCAGTAGGACTATCAGCTGTGTATCCACCAGACTTCTGCACAACAAAACTGATGGTCCCAACCCCATTTATAAGGCAAGAAATCCCACTTATTAAACCTGACAGGGCACACCTGTGAAGTGAAAACCATTTCCGGTGACTACCTCTTGAAGCTCATCAAGAGAATGCCAAGAGTGTGCAAAGCAGTCATCAAAGCAAAAGGTGGCTACTTAGAAGAACCTAGAATATAAGACATATTTTCAGTTGTTTCACACTTTTTTGTTAAGTATATAATTCCACATGTGTTAATTCATAGTTTAGATGCCTAAGTGTGAATGTACAATTTTCATAGTCATGAAAATATAGAAAAATCTTTAAATGAGAAGGTGTGTCCAAACTTTTGGTCTGTACTGTATAAGAACAGTTTTTCTCTTCAATGAAGCTTAACAAATCAGCATTATGGTCAAGACTTACAGATGAACATCTTCGTGCAACATTGCGATTGGCCGACACTCATGATTTCAAGCCCAATCTTGACATTCTCGTATCTGGCAAATGCTGCCAACTGAGCAGCCAGATTGAATTCTGCGACACTTGAAGTGGAAAACTGGATTGTTAAAATAAGCATGTGGAGTAAGCCGGCAAATTTCCGTTAAGTTTAAACCTAGCAGTATTATAGTAACGTAATGGAGAATTGTTATAGTAGTTCAAATAGATAATTGTTTAACAATAATTTTGTACTGTATTAAATTTGAAAGGAATGCGGCCCGCCAGCTTACAATTTTTTTTTAAGTGCGGCCCATTTACTCTATCGAGTTTGAGACCCATGTACTAGTGGAAGTCACGAGTGCAAGGGTTCATGGGCGCCAGTAGTGGAAGACATAGTGCGCGAAACCCAAGAACAAGTAAGCAGACCGGCTGATCAGCACTGCAGTGCTGAGGCCGAGTTATGGCGAAATAGGGAGCGACAGTGCGCCTCACCAGTCCTGGAGTATATTACAGAGGAAGGATACTGTGTGGAAAATGCTTCATACTGTAAAGGAAACGTCCAGAACACTTTGTGCCCCCCGATATCCCTTGTATGCCGGGACGTTGCTAGGGTCCTAAAAGATCAGGGGCCAAAGCCCCAAAGTAGGTGTTTCCCCATACAACCTCCCCGCCACTTAAAAGACAACCTATACATATATAATTACAGTACACCATTGTTGCTAACTTAAAATACACAACTGAAAGACCAATATTCCCAAAATTACTTCTACACAATGCAATAATAATCCCGCTACACAATGCCCTCTACCATCAACACTACACAGTGAGTACATAGTATTATGATATGACCATTGCCTCTACATAAAAAACACACTGTACAAAGACCATCTGACTTCTCACATTTCTATTCCCACCCTGCACAACCTCCCCATGCTGCCTGCTCCTCCGACGTGGAATAGGAACCTCAATACTTCAAAAATTATGTCATTACTATGATTACCCTCCACCAATTAATGCTACAAAGACTATGTGCCAGATAGAGGGGACCTATAAAAATAATAGTGTCCCATAGAAAGTAGTAAAGACCCCACTGTGCTACCTAGCAAGTAATAATGCCAGATATGCTCTTATGAAAGTTTCAATATCTGAAGTGTTCCCTCCAAGCAACAAATACCGTTGAGTATCCCCTTTAAGTAATAATGCCCCCTTAAAGCCACAATCAAACTACACCCAACTACAAAGTTCTTCTTCAAGTCTATGGACGATGATTTCTGGGAGGTGAAAGAAGAAATTTCTGATGATGCACCCATTTAAAATAAATAATGTCCTTAGTGCCCCCATAGCACCCTGTATATTGTATGATAGTCCAACAGCTCACTACACACTGTATGATGGTCCCCACAGCTCCCTATGCACTGTATGATGGTCCCCACAGCTCCGTATGCACTGCATAATGGTCCCCACAGCTCCGTATGCACTGCATAATGGTCCCCACAGCTCCGTATGCACTGCATAATGGTCCCCACAGCTCCCTATGCCCTGTATGATGGTACCCACAGTTCCATATGCACTGTATCATGGTCCCCACAGCTCCCTACGCTCTGTATGATGGTCCCCACAGCTCCCTATGCACTGTATGATGGTCCCCACAGCTCCCTATGCACTATATGATGGTACCCACAGCTCCATATGCACTGGTATCATGGTCCCCACAGCTCCCTACGCTCTGTATGATGGTCCCCACAGCTCCCTATACACTGTATGATGGTCCCCACAGCTCCCTAGACACTGTATGATGGTCCCCACAGCTCCTTAGACACTGTACGATGGTCCCCACAGCTCCCTAGACACTGTATGATGATCCCCACAGCTCCCCCATGCACTGTATGATGGTCCCCACAGCTCCCTATGCATTGCATAATGGTCCCCACAGCTCTCTATGCTCTGTATGAGGGTCCCCACAGCTCCCTATGCTCTGTATGATGGAACCCACAGCTCCCTATGCACTGTATGATGGTCCCCACAGCTATCTAAGCTCTGTATTATGGAACCCACAGCTCCCTATGCACTGTATGATGGTCCCCACAGCTATCTACGCTCTGTATGATGGTCCCCACAGCTCACTATGCACTGTATGATGGTCCCCACAGCTCGTTGCTCCTTAGATACTGTATGATGGTCCTCATACTTCCCTATACACTGTATGATGGTCCCCACAGCTCCCTACACACTGTATGATGGTCCCCACAGCTCCTTAGATACTGTATGAGTGTCCCCACAGCTCCCTAGACACTGTATGATGGTCCCCACAGCTCCCTATGCTCTGTATGATGGTCCCCACAGCTCCCTATGCTCTGTATGATGGTCCCCACAGTGGCCATTGCACTGTATGATGGTCCCCACAGCTATCTACGCTCTGTATGATGGTCCCCACAGCTCACTATGCACTGTATGATGGTCCCCACAGCTCGTTGCTCCTTAGATACTGTATGATGGTCCTCATACTTCCCTATACACTGTATGATGGTCCCCACAGCTCCCTACACACTGTATGATGGTCCCCACAGCTCCTTAGATACTGTATGAGTGTCCCCACAGCTCCCTAGACACTGTATGATGGTCCCCACAGCTCCCTATGCTCTGTATGATGGTCCCCACAGCTCCCTATGCTCTGTATGATGGTCCCCACAGTGGCCTATGCACTGTATGATGGTCTTCACAGCTCCCTATGCATTGTATGATGGTCTCCACAGCTCCCTATGCATTGTATGATTGTCCTCATAGCTCTCTACGCACTGTATGATGGTCCCCGCAGCTCCTCGTGCACTGAATGATGGTCCCCATGGCCCCTTATACACTGTATGATGGTCCCCATGGCTCCTTATGTGCTGTATGATGGTCCCCGCAGCTCCCTACGCTCGGTATGATGGTCCCCACATCTCCCTATGCACTGTATGATGGTCCCCACAGCTCCTCAGGCACTGTATGATGGTTTCCACAGCTCCCTATGCATTTTCTGATGGTCCCCACAGCTCTCTACGCATTGTATGATGGTCCCTGCAGCTCCTTATGCACTGTATGATGGTCCTCACGGCTCCTTATACACTGTATGATGGTCCCCACGGCTCCTTATACACTGTATGATGGTCCCCACGGCTCCTTATACACTGTATGATGGTCCCCACGGCTCCTTATACACTGTATGATGGTCCCCACGGCTCCTTAAGTACTGTATGATACTCCCCACAGCTCCCTACGCTCTGTATGATGGTCCCTACAACTCCCTATGCACTGCATAATGGTCCCCACAGCTCCATATGCACTGTATAATGGTCCCCACAGCTCCCTATGCACTGCATAATGGTCCCCACAGCTCCCTATGCACTGCATAATGGTCCCCACATCTCCCTATGCACTGCATAATGGTCCCCACGCTCCCTATGCACTGCATAATGGTCCCCAAAGCTCCCTATGCACTGTATGATGGTCTCCACAGCTCCCTATGCATTGTCTGATGGTCCCCACAGCTCCCTATGCACTGTATGATGGTCTCTATAACTCCTTATAACTGGCATGATTGTCCCTACAACTACCTATATCCTGTATAATGGCCCTCACAGCCCCATATATACAGTACTGTATGATGGCCCCCGCAGCCCAATATATACTGTATGATGGCCCCCACACCCACTTGTACACTATATTATGGCCCTTACAGCTCCCTTTATACTGTATGATGGCCCCACGGCCCCTTATAAACTGTATTCTGGCACCCACTCCCCATTTTATATAATATGATGGCCCCACTGCCCCTTATATATAGCATGATGACTCTCATAGCCCCTTATAGTATGATGACACTCACACCCCTTATATATACAGGTGCATCTCACTAAATTAGAATATCATTAAAAAGTTTATTTATTTTAGTTCTTCAATGGTGAAAATGAAACTCATATATTCTATAAAGTCATTACAATCAAAGTGATCTATTTCAAGTGTTTATTTCTGTTAATGTTGATGATTATGGCCAGGGGCGCACATAGAAATCATGAGGCCCCATAGCAGAAGCTCTAATTGGACCCCCCTCCCCCACCAAAAAAATAAAGAAATATTTGTCTGTGTCACAGAAGAGCCGATCTCACAACTTTCCAGCCTTTACTTCGTTTTTCTAATGTTCCTCCTACTGAAGTCCTAGATCCCTCTTTCATTGCCCCCATGAAGTATGATGCCAATAAAAGTGCCCCCCAAACACAGTATGATACCCCATGGTGCATTCCTCCACATTAGCCTCTACATGAACAGTATAATGACCTTATTGTACCCCACTTCAACTCCCAAGGCAAAGTATGGTGACCCTAACACAGTATGATTCCCCCAACTGTGACTCCCACACAGCCCTCCATACAGTATAATGGGCCTACATACAGTATAATGGCCCACACTAGCCCTCCAAACAGTATGATGGACCCCACACAAACCTTCACACCGTATAATTGCTTTCATACAGTATAACGGCCCCCCACATAGCCCTCAAAATATCATAATGACCCCACATAGACTTCCATATAGTATAATATGCCACCCATAATCCTCCATATAGTATAATGCACCCTCCAAAATCCTCCATATAGTATAATGCACCCCCCATAATCCTCCATATAGTATAATGCACTCCCCATAGTCCTCCATACAGTATATTTCACACCCCAAAGGGTAAAATGCAGCCCTCATATAGTATAATGCACCACACAGTCCTGCAGTATTATGGGCACCACGTACTCACTGATTTTAAAATACCATATGTTTTAAATAAGACGACCCGAGTATAAGCTGAGGCCCCTAATTTTACCACAAAAAAACTGGGAAAACGTATTGAGTTGAGTATAAGCCTAGGGTAGGAAATGCAGCAGCTACTGTAAAATGTCACCATCCTGGTATGTATGGCTCCATCATCACCAATCCTGGTATGTATGGCACCCCTCATCCCTCAATCCTAGTACATATGGTACCCCTCATCCCCCAATCCTGTTATGTGTGGCCCCCTCATCCCCCAATCCTGGTATGTATGGCTCCCTCATCACCAATCCTGGTGTGTATGGCACCCCTCATCCCCCAATCCTGGTACATATGGCACCCCTCATTCCTGAAAACCCCTTTAATCTGACTTTATAGAAAAAGTCTATATCCGGCTACTGTCCTCCCCTCATGAATCACAAAATATGCCAAGTTTGAACAACTCCTGTCCCCAAATGAGGACTTGCAGGCGATCAGTTGATAGTCGGGGATCTGGCAGTGAACACCCTCAGGCCACACCACTGCTATGTAGCACGTGAGCCTCGGGGGAGCGAGGAGGATAGGTGAGTATTGGGGGGTGGGAGGTTGCGGCGGCGGAGGAGCGGGCACACTCAGTAGCGGCTGCTGTAGCTACCACGTGTGCCCGCTGCTAAAGGGACATGAATATTACCTCTTCTCCACTTCCATGGGCGTGGAGAAGAGGGAATATTCATTCTCTTTAGTAGCGGGCACGGAGGAGCGCTGAGCCGTGGCTCCTGCTTACAGTGCCTGCTACTAAAGAGAATGCATATTCACGCTTGTCAATGCTCATAGTCCCGGCGTGGAGAGGAGTGAATATGCCAACAGGTGAACGGCTCAGCGCTCCTCCGTGCCCGCTATTAAAGAGAATGAATATTCCCTCTTCTCCACGCCCATGGAAGTGGAGAAGAGGTAATATTCATGTCCCTTTAGCAGCGGGCACACGTGGTAGCTACAGCAGCCACTACTGAGTGTGCCTGCTCCTCCGCCGCCGGAACCTCCCACCCCCCAATACTCACCTATCCTCCTCGCTCCCCCGAGGCTCACGGGCCCCATAGCAGTGGTGTGGCCTGCCATCATTGGCGGTACGCCACTCATTATGGCTTATAGCCAATGAAATCACAAAAGTCATTATCTCAGTAAATTAAAATACTTTATAACATCAGCTTGAAAAATGTTTTTAAAATCCGAAATGTTGGCCTACTGAAATGTATGTTCAGTAAATGCCCTCAATACTTGGTCAGGCTCCTTTTGCATCAATTACTGCATCAATGCGGCGTGGCATGGAGGCGATCAGCCTGTGGCACTGCTGAGGTGTTATGGAAGCCCAGGTTGTTTTGATAGCAGCCTTCAGCTTGTCTGCTTTGTTGGTTTGGTGTCTCTTATCTTCCTCTTGACAATACCCCATAGATTCTCTATAATAGATTCTCTATGGGGTTAAGGTCATGTGAGTTTGCTGACCAATCAAGCACAGTGATACTGTTGTGTAAACCGGTATTGGTACTTTTGGCAGTGTGGACAGGGGCCAAGTCCTGCTGGAGAATGAAATTTCCATCTACAAAAAGCTTGTCAGCAGAGGGAAGCATGAAGTGCTGTAAAATTTCCTGGTAGACAGCTGCGCTGACTTTGGTGTTGATAAAACACAGTGGACCTCCACCAGCAGATGACATGGCTCCCCAAACCATCAGTGATTGTGGAAACTTCACACTAGACCTCAAGCAGCTTGGATTGTGGCCTCTCCACTCTTCCTCCAGACTCTGGGACCTTGATTTCCAAAGGAAAATTGGAACTCTGGGACCTTGTGGATGGTGTCAATGACTGCCTTCTTGGCATTTGTCAAGTCAGCAGTTTTCCCCATGATTGTGGAGCCTACTGAAACAGACTATGGGACATTTTTAAACACTTAGGAAGCCGTTGCAGGTGTTTTATGTTAATTATTCTAATTTACTGAGATAATGACTTTAGTGTTTTCATTGGCTGTAAGCCATAATCGTCAACATTAAAAGAAATAAACACTTGAAATAGATCTCTCTGTCTGTAATGACTCTATATAATATAGGAGTTTCACTTTTTGTATTGAAGAACTCAAATAAATTAACTTTTTGATGATATTCTAATTTAGTGAGATGCACCTGCATATGATGACTGTTGCCCCCAGTGGAATATATGCGGTGTCTATTTTGGGATATTTTAGTATACCCATGATGATACTATAGACAGCCATTATACCTGGAATGGCCCCTTCCTTGCGTGCCTTGCTTTTTTTGGCTTACATGTCTAACAATCACATATGTGTTGTGTCCCTTCCCCCATCATCCTATTCTTCTATTGCTGAATAAATATGATAGATTTTATACTCCTGGACTCCTTTGATGGTCTTTTACCCTGCGGGGTTTTCTTTCATATATGGACTCACTGTGTGGTGGTGATGGTAGAGGACATTGTGTAGCAGGATCATTTTGGCCTTGTATAGTAGTAATTTTGGGAATATTGGTCTTTGTATAGTGTATTTTAGATTAGTAACAGTGGTGTACTGTAATTATATATGTATAAATCCTCTTTTAAGTGGCAGGGAGGTTATATGGGGAAACATGTACTTTGGGGCTGGGGTCCCTGATCTCTTAGGACCCCAGCAACGCTCCTGCACTGGGGAAAAGCAGGGTCTGGAGGCCACTTTAATATCATCATTTTATGGATATGACGCCAAAGAAACTAATGAAGTGCTTTGCAAAGTGCCATAATTAAAAAAATAAAATGGCGCAATTTTACAAGACCCGTAGCGTCTCCATTTTTCGGGATCTGGGACCGGGTTTATTTTTTGCACACCGAGCTGAAGTTTTTATTGATACCATTTTGGGGTAGATCCGATGTTTTGATCACCCGTTATTGCATTTTATTGCAATGTTGCGGCGACCAAAAAACATAATTCTGGCGTTTAGAATTTTTTTCTCGTTACGCCGTTTACCGATCGGATTAATTCTTTTTTTATATTGATAGATCGGGCGATTCTGAACACGGCAATACCAAATATGTGTATGTGGGTGGTATTTTTAGAATTTTATTTTGAATGGGACGAAAGGGGGGTGATTTAAACTTTTATATATTTTTTATTTTTTTTTAATATTTTCAAAAACATTTTTTTTTTACACTTTTTGCTTGCTTCTATAGTCTCATTAGGAGACTAGAAGCAGCAACTGTCCAATCACCTCTGCTACATAGAGGTGATGAGCAGATCAGCTCTATGTAGCAGAAATGCTCCTGTGCTATGAGCGCCGACCACTAGGTGGCGCTCATAGCGTCAGTACATGACAATCACTGGGGTCTGCTGCAGACCCAGAGTTGTCATGCCCACCCATCAGTGACCCGCGATTACGTGACGGGGTCACCGATGGGCGGGGTAAGTGATGCGCTTCCGGCGCAGCGCTGTTAAATGCCGCTGTCAGAGATTGACAGCGGCATTTAACATGTTAACAGCCGCGGGTGGATTGCGATTCCACCCGCGGCTGTTGGGGGCACATGTCAGCTGTATAAATCAGCCGACATGTGCCCGGTTCAGTGGGGGCTCAGCGCCGGAGCCCTCACTGAACCGGGGGTGATAGCCTAGTGCGTACTATTACGCCCCATGCTTTAAAGGGGTTAAATGGAGTATAATATTTGACAGTTCCCAAAAATTTCAGGATGTTTACGGCAGTAATATGAGATCACGTCTGATGACCACGGTTTTAGGCACTGGCCTTGTAGTGTGGTATTGGTCTGCGACCAAGTGTGAATAGGTTCAAGAAAACACAGCTGGCAGACTTTAAATGGAGAGTAGTATTTGGCACGCTCCACAAAATGTCACGGTTATTAGGTAAGGTGTGTATAGGAAAATGTTATTTAAGGAAATAAAATGTACATTTTATTGGGGATTCCACCACAGTCAGTGATTTTAGTCCAGTGTTTTCCTGTAACTCACATAGCAGTAGAAGACAAAGACAGAAACACAATACACAAATCCCCTGCAGTAAAATAAACCGCAATAGTGCATGAAAATAACAAAGGGGACTTAGTTAACAGAATTGTGATCAAAATAATGTGAAAGCCATCGGTAAAGTTTTAAATATTAGAGTTAGGACTGTCCCATAAGGGTCGCCGTGACGACACGGGATGGCTTTCGCATTATTTCAATCAAAATTATGTTAACTAAGTACGCTTTATTATTTTCATGCACTATTGCGATTTATTTATTTACTGCAGGGTGTTTGTGTATTGTATTTCTGTCTTCGTTTTTTTTCTGGCTAGTGGCCATGTGTGAACATGCTCTTACATGCTGCATGCACGACAATTAAAATTCCAGTTCAGGTCTCGAGTGTTTTTCATATAGCAGTAGATTATATGGATTAAAATAAAGGTTCATTTAAATAGCTGTCATGAATTATAACATGGGGCTGTGGGATATTTGCAGTCTGTGACTTTTTTGTTTAGTAATTTATTTCCTGAAGTGTAAACTTGATACATAAAACAGCAGTGTCCGTTATGATGACATCACAAAGCACATGACAGCACCGAGAACATGACATCATAGACCTCACATGACATCATAACTGCTACAGAATGTACAAAGTTCTATTCCTGAGCCATCTTGTGTCACAGCTTGAAGAGGACCAGTCCAGGTAAGTAGCTCATCACTGAACGCTGGGGATCGGGTCACATCGGAAAGGGAGGAGGACTGGCTGCACAGCATTGTGTCACAGCACAAACAGCAGAGTAGGATCAGGAAGAGATCTGCAGTGTGTGCTGTATGGACTGTGTCCTCATCCCCATGATATTTCCAGATGATTATTAGCTGCATTGTTTTCTTTCTTCCTGACCTTCCTCAAGGCTGTTCTGAGATCTGTGGAGTAACTATCATACGTCTGGCAATTATCAAGTGAGTAGACTTTTTGGGATTCAGCAAGAAGGTAGGTGTGCGTGCATGTGAGTGTGTGTGTAGGCACAGCATTGAAGGTTTGTGTGACCCCAGATCTAAAGGGAAGTGTGTCTGTGACCCCAGCACTAAAAGGATGTGTGTCTGTGACCCCACCAATAAAGGCATGTGTGTCTGTGACCCCAGCACTAAAAGGATGTGTGTCTGTGATCCCACCAATAAAGGGATGTGTGTCTCTGACCCCACCAATAAAGGGATGTGTGCCTATGACCCCACCAATAAAGGGGTGGCTGTGTGATGGTTTGTGTGTCCCTGCACTAATGGGGTGTGTGTTTGTGTCCTCAACACTGCAGCACTGAAGGGGTGTGTGCACGTGTGTTTGGCACATGTGTACATGTCCCTGAAATGCAGCACTGAAGGGATGTGTGTGTGGCCCCAGCACTGAAGGTGTGTGACTGTGTCTGTTTGTGTGACCTCAGCACCAAAGGGATGTGTGTCTGTGACCCCAGCAATAAAGATGTGTGTCTCTATGGCCCCATCAATAACGGGGAGGCTGTGTGATGGTTTGCGTGTCCCTGCACTAATGGGGTGTGTGCTTGTTTCCTCAACACTGCAGCACTGAAGGGGTGTGTGCACGTGTGTTTGGTACACGTGTACATCTCCCCTGAAATGCAGCACTGAAGGGCTGTGTGTGTGGCTCCAGCACTGAAGGTGTGTGTCTGTGTCTGTTTGTGTGACCTCAGCACCAAAGGGATGTGTGTCTGTGACCCCAGAAATGAAGGGGTGTCTCTGTGACCCCATCAATAAAGGGGTGCATGTGTGATGGTTTGTGTGTCCCTGCACTAATGGGGTGTGTGCTTGTTTTCTCAACACCGCAGCACTAAAGGGGTGTGTGCACGTGTGTTTGGCACATGTGTACATGTCCCTGAAATGCAGCACTGAAGGGATGTGTGTGTGGCCCCAGCACTGAAGGTGTGTGACTGTGTCTGTTTGTGTGACCTCAGCACCAAAGGGATGTGTGTCTGTGACCCCAGCAATAAAGATGTGTGTCTCTATGGCCCCATCAATAACGGGGAGGCTGTGTGATGGTTTGCGTGTCCCTGCACTAATGGGGTGTGTGCTTGTTTCCTCAACACTGCAGCACTGAAGGGGTGTGTGCACGTGTGTTTGGCACACGTGTATATTTCCCCTGAAATGCAGCACTGAAGGGCTGTGTGGGTGGCCCCAGCACTGAAGGTGTGTGTCTGTTTGTGTGACCTCAGCACCAAAGGGATGTGTGTCCGTGACCCCAGCAATGAAGGGGTTGTGTCTCTATGGCCCCATTAATAAAGGGGTGGCTGTGTGATGGTTTGTGTGTCCCTGCACTAATGGGGTGTGTGTTTGTGTCCTCAACACTGCAGCACTGAAGGGGTGTGTGCACGTGTGTTTGGCACATGTGTACATGTCCATGAAATGCAGCACTGAAGGGATGTGTGTGTGGCCCCAGCACTGAAGGTGTGTGACTGTGTCTGTTTGTGTGACCTCAGCACCAAAGGGATGTGTGTCTGTGACCCCAGCAATAAAGATGTGTGTCTCTATGGCCCCATCAATAACGGGGAGGCTGTGTGATGGTTTGCGTGTCCCTGCACTAATGGGGTGTGTGCTTGTTTCCTCAACACTGCAGCACTGAAGGGGTGTGTGCACGTGTGTTTGGCACACGTGTACATCTCCCCTGAAATGCAGCACTGAAGGGCTGTGTGTGTGGCTCCAGCACTGAAGGTGTGTGTCTGTGTCTGTTTGTGTGACCTCAGCACCAAAGGGATGTGTGTCTGTGACCCCAGCAATGAAGGGCTGTGTCTCTATGGCCCCATTAATAAAGGGGTGGCTGCGTGATGGTTTGTGTGTCCCTGCACTAATGGGGTGTGTGTTTGTGTCCTCAACACTGCAGCACTGAAGGGGAGTGTGCACGTGTGTTTGGCACACATGTACATGTCTCCAGAAATGTAGCACTGAAGGGCTGTGTGTGTGGCCCCAGCACTGAAGGTGAGTGTCTGTGTCTGTTTGTGTGACCTCAGCACCAAAGGGATGTGTGTCTGTGACCCCAGAAATGAAGGGGTGTCTCTGTGACCCCATCAATAAAGGGGTGCATGTGTGATGGTTTGTGTGTCCCTGCACTAATGGGGTGTGTGCTTGTTTTCTCAACACCGCAGCACTAAAGGGGTGTGTGCACGTGTGTTTGGCACATGTGTACATGTCCCTGAAATGCAGCACTGAAGGGATGTGTGTGTGGCCCCAGCACTGAAGGTGTGTGACTGTGTCTGTTTGTGTGACCTCAGCACCAAAGGGATGTGTGTCTGTGACCCCAGCAATAAAGATGTGTGTCTCTATGGCCCCATCAATAACGGGGAGGCTGTGTGATGGTTTGCGTGTCCCTACACTAATGGGGTGTGTGCTTGTTTCCTCAACACTGCAGCACTGAAGGGGTGTGTGCACGTGTGTTTGGCACACGTGTATATTTCCCCTGAAATGCAGCACTGAAGGGCTGTGTGGGTGGCCCCAGCACTGAAGGTGTGTGTCTGTTTGTGTGACCTCAGCACCAAAGGGATGTGTGTCCGTGACCCCAGCAATGAAGGGGTGTCTCTGTGACCCCATCAATAAAGGGGTGCATGTGTGATGGTTTGTGTGTCCCTGCACTAATGGGGTGTGTGCTTGTGTCCTCAACACTGCAACACTGAAGGGGTGTGTGCAAGTGTGTTTGGCACACGTGTACATCTCCCCTGAAATGCAGCACTGAAGGGCTGTGTGTGTGGCTCCAGCACTGAAGGTGTGTGTCTGTGTCTGTTTGTGTGACCTCAGCACCAAAGGGATGTGTGTCTGTGACCCCAGCAATGAAGGGCTGTGTCTCTATGGCCCCATTAATAAAGGGGTGGCTGTGTGATGGTTTGTGTGTCCCTGCACTAATGGGGTGTGTGTTTGTGTCCTCAACACTGCAGCACTGAAGGGGAGTGTGCACGTGTGTTTGGCACACATGTACATGTCTCCAGAAATGTAGCACTGAAGGGCTGTTTGTGTGGCCCCAGCACTGAAGGTGTGTGTCTGTGTCTCTTTGTGTGACCTCAGCACCAAAGGGATGTGTGTCTGTGACCCCAGAAATGAAGGGGTGTCTCTGTGATCGCATCAATAAAGGGGTGCATATGTGATGGTTTGTGTGTCCCTGCACTAATGGGGTGTGTGTTTGTGTCCTCAACACTGCAACACTGAAGGGGTGTGTGCACGTGTGTTTGGCACACGTGTACATCTCCCCTGAAATGCAGCACTGAAGGGCTGTGTGTGTGGCTCCAGCACTGAAGGTGTGTGTCTGTGTCTGTTTGTGTGACCTCAGCACCAAAGGGATGTGTGTCTGTGACCCCAGCAATAAAGATGTGTGTCTCTATGGCCCCATCAATAACGGGGAGGCTGTGTGATGGTTTGCGTGTCCCTGCACTAATGGGGTGTGTGCTTGTTTCCTCAACACTGCAGCACTGAAGGGGTGTGTGCACGTGTGTTTGGCACACGTGTATATTTCCCCTGAAATGCAGCACTGAAGGGCTGTGTGGGTGGCCCCAGCACTGAAGGTGTGTGTCTGTTTGTGTGACCTCAGCACCAAAGGGATGTGTGTCCGTGACCCCAGCAATGAAGGGGTTGTGTCTCTATGGCCCCATTAATAAAGGGGTGGCTGTGTGATGGTTTGTGTGTCCCTGCACTAATGGGGTGTGTGTTTGTGTCCTCAACACTGCAGCACTGAACGGGTGTGTGCACGTGTGTTTGGCACATGTGTACATGTCCCCTGAAATGCAGCACTGAAGGGCTGTGTGTGTGGCCCAGCACTGAAGGTTTGTGTCTGTGTCTGTTTGTTTGACCTCAGCACTAAAGGGATGTGTGTCTGTGACCCCAGCAATAAAGATGTGCGTCTCTAGGGCCCCATCAATAACGGGGAGGCTGTGTGATGGTTTGCGTGTCCCTGCACTAATGGGGTGTGTTCTTGTTTCCTCAACACTGCAACACTGAAGGGGTGTATGCACGTGTGTTTGGCACACGTGTACATCTCCCCTGAAATGCAGCACTGAAGGGCTGTGTGTGTGGCTCCAGCACTGAAGGTGTGTGTCTGTGTCTGTTTGTGTGACCTCAGCACCAAAGGGATGTGTGTCTGTGACCGCAGCAATGAAGGGCTGTGTCTCTATGGCCCCATTAATAAAGGGGTGGCTGTGTGATGGTTTGTGTGTCCCTGCACTAATGGGGTGTGTGTTTGTGTCCTCAACACTGCAGCACTGAAGGGGAGTGTGCACGTGTGTTTGGCACACATGTACATGTCTCCAGAAATGTAGCACTGAAGGGCTGTGTGTGTGGCCCCAGCACTGAAGGTGTGTGTCTGTGTCTGTTTGTGTGACCTCAGCACCAAAGGGATGTGTGTCTGTGACCCCAGAAATGAAGGGGTGTCTCTGTGACCCCATCAATAAAGGGGTGCATGTGTGATGGTTTGTGTGTCCCTGCACTAATGGGGTGTGTGCTTGTGTCCTCAACACTGCAACACTGAAGGGGTGTGTGCAAGTGTGTTTGGCACACGTGTACATCTCCCCTGAAATGCAGCACTGAAGGGCTGTGTGTGTGGCTCCAGCACTGAAGGTGTGTGTCTGTGTCTGTTTGTGTGACCTCAGCACCAAAGGGATGTGTGTCTGTGACCCCAGCAATGAAGGGCTGTGTCTCTATGGCCCCATTAATAAAGGGGTGGCTGTGTGATGGTTTGTGTGTCCCTGCACTAATGGGGTGTGTGTTTGTGTCCTCAACACTGCAGCACTGAAGGGGTGTGTGCACGTGTGTTTGGCACACGTGTACATCTCCCCTGAAATGCAGCACTGAAGGGCTGTGTGTGTGGCTCCAGCACTGAAGGTGTGTGTCTGTGTCTGTTTGTGTGACCTCAGCACCAAAGGGATGTGTGTCTGTGACTCCAGCAATAAAGATGTGTGTCTCTATGGCCCCATCAATAACGGGGAGGCTGTGTGATGGTTTGCGTGTCCCTGCACTAATGGGGTGTGTGCTTGTTTCCTCAACACTGCAGCACTGAAGGGGTGTGTGCACGTGTGTTTGGCACACGTGTATATTTCCCCTGGAATGCAGCACTGAAGGGCTGTGTGGGTGGCCCCAGCACTGAAGGTGTGTGTCTGTTTGTGTGACCTCAGCACCAAAGGGATGTGTGTCTGTGACCCCAGCAATGAAGGGGTTGTGTCTCTATGGCCCCATCAATAAAGGGGTGGCTGTGTGATGGTTTGTGTGTCCCTGCACTAATGGGGTGTGTGTTTGTGTCCTCAACACTGCAGCACTGAAGGGGTGTGTGCACGTGTGTTTGGCACACGTGTATATTTCCCCTGAAATGCAGCACTGAAGGGCTGTGTGGGTGGCCCCAGCACTGAAGGTGTGTGTCTGTTTGTGTGACCTCAGCACCAAAGGGATGTGTGTCTGTGACCCCAGCAATGAAGGGGTTGTGTCTCTATGGCCCCATCAATAAAGGGGTGGCTGTGTGATGGTTTGTGTGTCCCTGCACTAATGGGGTGTTTGTTTGTGTCCTCAACACTGCAGCACTGAAGGGGTGTGTGCACGTGTGTTTGGCACATGTGTACATGTCCCCTGAAATGCAGCACTGAAGGGCTGTGTGTGTGGCCCAGCACTGAAGGTGTGTGTCTGTGTCTGTTTGTGTGATCTCAGTACCAAAGGGATGTGTGTCTGTGACCCCAGCAATGAAGGGCTGTGTCTCTATGGCCCCATTAATAAAGGGGTGGCTGTGTGATGGTTTGTGTGTCCCTGCACTAATGGGGTGTGTGTTTGTGTCCTCAACACTGCAGCACTGAAGGGGAGTGTGCACGTGTGTTTGGCACACATGTACATGTCTCCAGAAATGTAGCACTGAAGGGCTGTGTGTGTGGCCCCAGCACTGAAGGTGTGTGTCTGTTTGTGTGACCTCAGCACCAAAGGGATGTGTGTCTGTGACCCCAGCAATAAAGATGTGTGTCTCTATGGCCCCATCAATAACGGGGTGGCTGTGTGATGGTTTGTGTGTCCCTGCACTAATGGGGTGTGTGCTTGTTTCCTCATCACTGCAACAAGGGGTGTGTGCACGTGTGTTTGGCACACGTGTACATGTTACCTGAAATGCAGCACTGAAGGGCTGTGTGTGTGGCCCCAGCACTGAAGGTGTGTGTCTGTGTCTGTTTGTGTGACCTCAACACCAAAGGGATGTGTGTCTGTGACCCCAGAAATGAAGGGGTGTCTCTGTGACCCCATCAATAAAGGGGTGCATGTTTGATGGTTTGTGTGTCCCTGCACTAATGGGGTGTGTGTTTGTGTCCTCAACACCGCAGCACTAAAGGGGTGTGTGCACGTGTGTTTGGCACACGTGTACATATCCCCTGAAATGCAGCACTGAAGGACTGTGTGGGTGGCCCCAGCACTGAAGGTGTGTGTCTGTTTGTGTGACCTCCGCACCAAAGGGATGTGTGTCTGTGACCCCAGCAATGGAGGGGTTGTGTCTCTATGGCCCCATCAATAAAGGGGTGGCTGTGTGATGGTTTGTGTGTCCCTGCACTAATGGGGTGTGTGTTTGTGTCCTCAGCACTGCAGCACTGAAGGGGTGTGTGCACGTGTGTTTGGCACACATGTACATGTCTCCAGAAATGCAGCACTTAAGGGCTGTGTGTGTGGCCCCAGCACGGAAAGTGTGTGTCTGTGTCTGTTTGTGTGACCTCAGCACCAAAGGGATGTGTGTCTGTGACCCCAGCAATAAAGATGTGTGTCTCTATGGCCCCATCAATAACGGGGTGGCTGTGTGATGGTTTGTGTGTCCCTGCACTAATGGGGTGTGTGCTTGTTTACTCAACACCGCAGCACTAAAGGGGTGTGTGCACGTGTGTTTGGCACACGTGTACATGTCCCCTGAAATGCAGCACTGAAGGGCTGTGTGTGTGGCCCCAGCACTGAAGGTGTGTGTCTGTGTCTGTTTGTGTGACCTCAGCACCAAAGGGATGTGTGTCTGTGACCCCAGCAATGAAGGGCTGTGTCTCTATGGCCCCATTAATAAAGGGGTGGCTGTGTGATGGTTTGTGTGTCCCTGCACTAATGGGGTGTGTGTTTGTGTCCTCAACACTGCAGCACTGAAGGGGTGTGTGCACGTGTGTTTGGCACACGTGTACATGTTCCCTGAAATGCAGCACTGAAGGGCTGTGCATGTGGCCCCAGCACTGAAGGTGTGTGTCTGTGTCTGTTTGTGTGACCTCAGCACCAAAGGGATGTGTGTCTGTGACCCCAGCAATAAAGATGTGTGTCTCTATAGCCCCATCAATAACGGGGAGGCTGTGTGATGGTTTGCGTGTCCCTGCACTAATAGGTGTGTGCTTGTTTCCTCAACACCGCAGCACTAAAGGGGTGTGTGCACGTGTGTTTGGCACACGTGTACATATCCCCTGAAATGCAGCACTGAAGGACTGTGTGGGTGGCCCCAGCACTGAAGGTGTGTGTCTGTTTGTGTGACCTCAGCACCAAAGGGATGTGTGTCTGTGACACCAGCAATGAAGGGGTTGTGTCTCTATGGCCCCATCAATAAAGGGGTGGCTGTGTGATGGTTTGTGTGTCCCTGCACTAATGGGGTGTGTGTTTGTGTCCTCAACACTGCAGCACTGAAGGGTTGTGTGCATGTGTGTTTGGCACACATGTACATGTCTCCAGAAATGCGGCACTTAAGGGCTGTGTGTGTGGCCCCAGAAACTGAAAGTGTGTGTCTGTGTCTGTTTGTGTGACCTCAGCACCAAAGGGATGTGTGTCTGTGACCCCAGCAATAAAGATGTGTGTCTCTATGGCCCCATCAATAAAGGGGTGGCTGTGCGATGGTTTGTGTGTCCCTGCACTAATGGGGTGTGTGCTTGTTTCCTCATCACTGCAACACTGAAGGGGTGTGTGCACGTGTGTTTGGCACACGTGTACATGTTCCCTGAAATGCAGCACTGAAGGGCTGTGTGTGTGGCCCCAGCACTGAAGGTGTGTGTCTGTGTCTGTTTGTGTGACCTCAGCACCAAAGGGATGTGTGTCTGTGACCCCAGCAATGAAGGGCTGTGTCTCTATGGCCCCATTAATAAAGGGGCGGCTGTGTGATGGTTTGTGTGTCCCTGCACTAATGGGGTGTGTGTTTGTGTCCTCAACACTGCAGCACTGAAGGGGAGTGTGCACGTGTGTTTGGCACACATGTACATGTCTCCAGAAATGTAGCACTGAAGGGCTGTGTGTGTGGCCCCAGCACTGAAGGTGTGTGTTTGTGTCTGTTTGTGTGACCTCAGCACCAAAGGGATGTGTGTCTGTGACCCCAGAAATGAAGGGGTGTCTCTGTGACCCCATCAATAAAGGGGTGGATGTGTGATGGTTTGTGTGTCCCTGCACTAATGGGGTGTGTGTTTGTGTCCTCAACACTGCAGCACTGAAGGGGTGTGTGCACGTGTGTTTGGCACACGTGTACATGTTCCCTGAAATGCAGCACTGAAGGGCTGTGCATGTGGCCCCAGCACTGAAGGTGTGTGTCTGTGTCTGTTTGTGTGACCTCAGCACCAAAGGGATGTGTGTCTGTGACCCCAGCAATAAAGATGTGTGTCTCTATAGCCCCATCAATAAAGGGGAGGCTGTGTGATGGTTTGCGTGTCCCTGCACTAAGGAGGTGTGTGCTTGTTTCCTCAACACCGCAGCACTAAAGGGGTGTGTGCACGTGTGTTTGGCACACGTGTACATGTTCCCTGAAATTCAGCACTGAAGGGCTGTGTGTGTGGCCCCAGCACTGAAGGTGTGTGTCTGTGTGACCTCAGCACCAAAGGGATGTGTGTCTGTGACCCCAGCAATGAAGGGCTGTGTCTCTATGGCCCCATCAATAACGGGGAGGCTGTGTGATGGTTTGCGTGTCCCTGCACTAATGAGGTGTGTGCTTGTTTCCTCAACACCGCAGCACTAAAGGGGTGTGTGCACGTGTGTTTGGCACACGTGTACATGTCCACTGAAATGCAGCACTGAAGGACTGTGTGGGTGGCCCCAGCACTGAAGGTGTGTGTCTGTGTCTGTTTGTGTGACCTCAGCACCAAAGGGATGTGTGTCTGTGACCCCAGCAATGAAGGGCTGTGTCTCTATGGCCCCATTAATAAAGGGGTGGCTGTGTGATGGTTTGTGTGTCCCTGCACTAATGGGGTGTGTGTTTGTGTCCTCAACTCTGCAGCACTGAAGGGGAGTGTGCACGTGTGTTTGGCACACATGTACATGTCTCCAGAAATCTAGCACTGAAGGGCTGTGTGTGTGGCCCCAGCACTGAAGGTGTGTGTCTGTGTCTGTTTGTGTGACCTCAGCACCAAAGGGATGTGTGTCTGTGACCCCAGAAATGAAGGGGTGTCTCTGTGACCCCATCAATAAAGGGGTGGATGTGTGATGGTTTGTGTGTCCCTGCACTAATGGGGTGTGTGCTTGTGTCCTCAACACTGCAGCACTGAAGGGGTGTGTGCACGTGTGTTTGGCACACGTGTACATTTCCCCTGAAATGCAGCACTGAAGGGCTGTGTATGTGGCCCCAGCACTGAAGGTGTGTGTCTGTGTCTGTTTGTGTGACCTCAGCACCAAAGGGATGTGTGTCTGTGACCCCAGCAATAAAGATGTGTGTCTCTATGGCCCCATCAATAACGGGGAGGCTGTGTGATGGTTTGCATGTCCCTGCACTATTGAGGTGTGTGCTTGTTTCCTCAACACCGCAGCACTAAAGGGGTGTGTGCACGTGTGTTTGGCACACGTGTACATGTCTCCAGAAATGCAGCACTTAAGGGCTGTGTGTGTGGCCCCAGCACTGAAAGTCTGTGTCTGTTTGTGTGACATCAGCACCAAAGGGATGTGTGTCTGTGACCCCAGCAATAAAGATGTGTGTCTTTATGGCCCCATCAATAACGGGGTGGCTGTGTGATGGTTTATGTGTCCCTGCACTAATGGGGTGTGTGCTTGTTTCCTCATCACTGCAACACTGAAGGGGTGTGTGCACGTGTGTTTGGCACACGTGTACATGTTCCCTGAAATGCAGCACTGAAGGGCTGTGTGTGTGGCCCCAGCACTGAAGGTGTGTGTCTGTGTCTGTTTGTGTGACCTCAGCACCAAAGGGATGTGTGTCTGTGACCCCAGCAATGAAGGGCTGTGTCTCTATGGCCCCATTAATAAAGGGGTGGCTGTGTGATGGTTTGTGTGCCCCTGCACTAATGGGGTGTGTATTGTGTCCTCAACACTGCAGCACTGAAGGGTTGTGTGCACGTGTGTTTGGCACACATGTACATGTCTCCAGAAATGCAGCACTGAAGGGCTGTGTGTGTGGCCCCAGCACGGAAGGTGTGTGTCTGTGTCTGTTTGTGTGACCCCAGCACCAAAAGGATGTGTGTCTGTGACCCCAGAAATGAAGGGGTGTCTCTGTGACCCCATCAATAAAGGGGTGGATATGTGATGGTTTGTGTGTCCCTGCACTAATGGGGTGTGTGTTTGTGTCCTCAACACTGCAGCACTGAAGGGGTGTGTGCACGTGTGTTTGGCACACGTGTACATGTTCCCTGAAATGCAGCACTGAAGGGCTGTGCATGTGGCCCCAGCACTGAAGGTGTGTGTCTGTTTGTGTGACCTCAGCACCAAAGGGATGTGTGTCTGTGACCCCAGCAATAAAGATGTGTGTCTCTATGGCCCCATCAATAACGGGGAGGCTGTGTGATGGTTTGCATGTCCCTGCACTAATGAGGTGTGTGCTTGTTTCCTCAACACCGCAGCACTAAAGGGGTGTGTGCACGTGTGTTTGGCACACATGTACATGTCTCCAGAAATGCAGCACTTAAGGGCTGTGTGTGTGGCCCCAGCACTGAAAGTCTGTGTCTGTTTGTGTGACATCAGCACCAAAGGGATGTGTGTCTGTGACCCCAGCAATAAAGATGTGTGTCTTTATGGCCCCATCAATAACGGGGTGGCTGTGTGATGGTTTATGTGTCCCTGCACTAATGGGGTGTGTGCTTGTTTACTCATCACTGCAACACTGAAGGGGTGTGTGCACGTGTGTTTGGCACACGTGTACATGTTCCCTGAAATGCAGCACTGAAGGGCTGTGTGTGTGGCCCCAGCACTGAAGGTGTGTGTCTGTGTCTGTTTGTGTGACCCCAGCACCAAAGGGATGTGTGTCTGTGACCCCAGCAATGAAGGGCTGTGTCTCTATGGCCCCATTAATAAAGGGGTGGCTGTGTGATGGTTTGTGTGACCCTGCACTAATGGGGTGTGCATTGTGTCCTCAACACTGCAGCACTGAAGGGTTGTGTGCACGTGTGTTTGGCACACATGTACATGTCTCCAGAAATGCAGCACTGAAGGGCTGTGTGTGTGGCCCCAGCACGGAAGGTGTGTGTCTGTTTATGTGACCTCAGCACCAAAGGATGTGTGTCTGTGACCCCAGCAATAAAGATGTGTGTCTCTATGGCCCCATCAATAAAGGGGTGGCTGTGTGATGGTTTGCGTGTCCCTGCACTAATGGGGTGTGTGCTTGTTTCCTCAACACTGCAACACTGAAGGGGTGTGTGCACGTGTGTTTGGCACACGTGTACATGTTCCCTGAAATGCAGCACTGAAGGGCTGTGTGTGTGGCCCCAGCACTGAAGGTGTGTGTCTGTGTCTGTTTGTGTGACCTCAGCATCAAAGGGATGTGTGTCTGTGACCCCAGCAATGAAGGGCTGTGTCTCTATGGCCCCATTAATAAAGGGGTGGCTGTGTGATGGTTTGTGTGTCCCTGCACTAATGGGGTGTGTGTTTGTGTCCTCAACACTGCAGCACTGAAGGGGAGTGTGCACGTGTGTTTGGCACACATGTACATGTCTCCAGAAATGTAGCACTGAAGGGCTGTGTGTGTGGCCCCAGCACTGAAGGTGTGTGTCTGTGTCTGTTTGTGTGACCTCAGCACCAAAGGGATGTGTGTCTGTGACCCCAGCAATAAAGATGTGTGTCTCTATGGCCCCATCAATAACCGGGAGGCTGTGTGATGGTTTGCGTGTCCCTGCACTAATGGGGTGTGTGCTTGTTTCCTCAACACTGCAGCACTGAAGGGGTGTGTGCACGTGTGTTTGGCACACGTGTACATGTCCCCTGAAATGCAGCACTGAAGGGCTGTGTGTGTGGCCCCAGCACTGAAGGTGTGTGCATGTGTCTGTTTGTGTGACCTCAGCACCAAAGGGATGTGTGTCTGTGACCCCAGCAATAAAGATGTGTGTCTCTATGGCCCCATCAATAACCGGGAGGCTGTGTGATGGTTTGCGTGTCCCTGCACTAATGGGGTGTGTGCTTGTTTCCTCAACACTGCAGCACTGAAGGGGTGTACGCACGTGTGTTTGGCACACGTGTACATGTCCCCTGAAATGCAGCACTGAAGGGCTGTGTCTGTGGCCCCAGCACTGAAGGTGTGTGTCTGTGTCTGTTTGTGTGACCTCAGCACCAAAGGGATGTGTGTCTGTGAACCCAGCAATGAAGGGGTGTGTCTCTATGGCCCCATCAATAAAGGGGTGGCTGTGTGATGGTTTGTGTGTCCCTGCTCTAATGGGGAGTGTTTTTCTGTCTTCAACACTGCAGCACTGAAGGTGTGTGTGCACGTGTGTTTGGCACATGTGTACATGTCCCCTGAAATGCAGCACTGAAGGGCTGTGTGTGTGGCTCCAGCACTGAAGGTGTGTGTTGGTGTCTGTTTGTGTGACCTCAGTACCAAAGGGATGTGTGTCTGTGACCCCAGCACTGAAGGGGTGTGTATCTGTGACCCCTTCAATAAAGGGGTGGCTGTGTGATGGTTTGTGTGTCCCTGGACTAACGGTCTGTGTGTTTGTGTACTGAGCACTGCAGCACTGAAGGGGTGTGTGCACGTGTGTTTATTGTATGTGCATAGAGGTGAGTGTGTATTTGTGTCTGTGTGTTTGTGTGTGTATGTATGTGTGTGTTGAAGTGAGTGTGTATGTGTGTGAATATTCATGTATGTATTAAAGGTAACCCATCACTTCATTTCAGGCCCCTAAACCACCACCATTGTGAAATACCACTGTGTAATGAGTTTATAAAGATGCCCCTGTATAAATCATTCATTTCTACATTGTGTAGAAAATGAGCTTATAATGAACCAACAGTTTATACAAGGACATATTTATTATTCTGTTGGTGCCTTGGTGGTGATTTCATTCCCAGTCCCCTTAAAGGGTTATTTGGGACTTAAGAATTGATGACCTATCTGTAAGATAGCTCATCAGTATGAGATCGGAGGGTCTGACACCGGGCACCCAAACGATCAGCTGAAATCTTCTCCGGCAGGTGCCAGACACATGATAAGCATACTTGATAGGACGCTGCTTCTGGTCTATAGGACGCACACAATACTGAGCAAGATTTTTTGTTGTTAAAAAGTGCTTCATATAGTCTAGAAAATACAGTTAATGACGGTCACTCTTTAACTCAGAAATGCATCTTAACTTATGAAGGACTATATCCGTCATAATTCTGCTCCCCGCATTTCTTGCAGGCTCACACGCCGAGTCTGCATCTTTCTCGGCAGATGATGGCTGTGTTATTCAGCAATCATATGCCTCTAACAGTCGCAGGTTGAGCGGAGCTCTGCCCACGACAGTTAGCCTATTAAATCTTGCTATCAGTGTGTGACAGCGGCATTTAATGTGCGCCAGCAGGGGGTGCACCATTCCATCTCTTCATTGGCGCACCCGTGACTTGATCACTGAAGATCCCTGTGTCTGTCATCACTGGATTCCTGTGACAGCCAGCCTGTTGCTAGTGTTCATAGGAGACCGTGATTTCTGCTATATATAGCAATGCTGTATATAGCACAAGCAATCAGATGATCGCAGGTTCAAGCCCCCTAAAGAGACGAACAAATACAGTGAAAAGTAAAAAAAATTAAAAAAGTATAAAAGTTCAAATCATCCCAGTTTTCCCCCCATTAAAAATTAAGAAATATAAAACATTTAAACAATACACATATTTGGTATCGCTGCGTTTGTAAAAGTCAGATCCATCAAAATATAAAATAAATTAATCCATTTAGTAAACGGCGTAACTAGAAAATTACATAAAATGCCAGAATTACAGATTTTCAGTCATTGCAACAAGAAAAAAATATATAATAACAGACAATCAAAACATTGTATATACCCCAAAATGATATCAATATAACCATCAGTCTGTTGTGCAAAAAACTAGCCCTCACGCAGCCCCATTCCCGAAACATGAAAACGCCGCGGCTTTCAGATCTCGGAAAGTGGCGACACAAGCAAATTATTTTTCATCACTTAAATATAAATCCTATAAATCGTCACTTACGTAGAAGAGATGAAGCTTTACTACCTCCTGCTCCAGCTCCAGCACTTCACCGCTGCCGCTGATCTTTAGTCACTGGCTTCAAGGGTGACATCATGACTGCAGCTCTGCAGCCAATCACTTGGCTCAGTGGCCACGCTGACAGAGCTTCTAAGCTCAGTGATTGGCTGCAGCAATGATGTATGCTGAAGTTGAGCCATCACCCCTGCAGCCTGTCACAATAGAGCACAGGAAGCGCTGAAGATCCAGAGCTGGAGCAGCAGGAGAAAGTAAAGCTCTGTGTGTTTTCTCTACCACTGGGACCCTCCTATATATTACATAAAAACATTCCTGAAAACCCCTTTAATCTGACTTTATAGAAAAAGTCTATATCCGGCTACTGTCCTCCCCTCATGAATCACAAAATATGCCAAGTGTGAACAACTCCTGCCCCCAAATGAGGACTTGCAGGCGATCAGTTGATAGTCGGGGGTCCGGCAGTGACACCCTCAGCAATCAGCTGTGTTTTGCTGGATGTAGTGGCCTCTACAGGACACATGTGGTATTACATGGTGCTCTTTCAGAATAATATGTAATATATAATACATGATATCTTGAAGTCTTCCAGAAGAAGATATTGGCAGACAGGTAATGACTTATTACCTACCAGCCATTGTCTCCTTTATCACTCGCTAGTTCTTATACACATTTGGATGATGTCACATCTTCGTTGGAAGCCGTATTAGGAACCTCCATCGCAGATTTTATCATACAGGACGAGTTCTCAGCCAACAGCTATTTGGCCATTGTTCACATGACGTAAGCCTATGTTATATACAGCAATATGCAGCAGGATACACGAGATCCAGGGAAACATCCGATCGCCAGAAATGGGGTCAGGAAGGAATTTTTTTCCCCCCTGAATCAGAATTCTTTTGGGGGGGTTTCTTTGCCTTCTTCTGGATCTTTGGGTCCCAATGACTCTCAGGTGGTCCCCAATGACCGCAGCTCGTTTTGTGGTCTCCACCGGGGCCAATCTGAGAGTGACTGTGACCATAGTTTAATTTCTTAAAGGACCAGTAATATTTTCATTACAATGTTGCTTATTGCTATTTCAATAAAAAAATTTATTTTATATATATATATATATATTGTTTTGTGTGTTTTTTTCTTGGATTTCACCTTACACAGTGAGAATGATAAGAGTAATCACAAAATATGGGGGCTCCATACACAGAGAGAACTCTGGTACCAAATTCCATGACAATTGTTCTGGGGTTCAGTCTGTGATGGAGCAGTAACATTGTATCCAGGACGTCGTACACACCATGCTACAGAAAGAAGACTGAAGAACGGGACGCAGCCGCAGAATACAGGAGACACAGGGTCTTGTGTAACGGTAAAAAACAGGAAAGATGTTCAACAAGTGGCCGGGGGTCTCCAGGACCAAACCAGGAGGGAGGCCTCAGTCATCAGTGGCCAATATTCGCATGAAGTGGCCACATTTACCAACCGTTCTGCAGCCACTCGTTACCTTTGTCCAACACCTCCGTCGGTCCTTGCAGTTATTAGGCCACTACTGAAATGCTTTTCTGACTACACACAGACACGTACATAGAAACCGTGCATGCCACCATCACCGGACACAACCAGAGTCCTGGTCCAGACCAGTGGCCTTTCCAATTCAAGTCTACTTGGGGTTAAACAAGGGTCCTGTCTCTAAGAGAACCATGTGCTTGCCACTTGGAACAGCAGTAATACAGTAACACCTGGTTAATATTCTTCGGGCTCAGAGATGCCCAGACAGTGAACCCTCTTAAAAAGAAGAATTGGACTGACATTCCCTAAGCAATAAGTACCCACACAATTGGAGGGACAGATTGCTAGCCCTTGCTGCACCATGGTGTATGCCCAGTGGTGGCCACTCTTAGTCCAAGTTGGCTCTTCAGATTGCATGGTGATAAAGAACCTGAGGGCCATATACCTTCAAGAAAAAGATCTCATAAGGACACGTTGCCTTGAATTGTGAAGAACACAATAATGTTTTCCATACAATTCTATTGTGTTCTATTCAGGATATATTAAAAAAAGTCTGGTCCTTAGAAGTTATAAAATGAGGTCAATACAACCTCAGGTGAACAACAACACATCACAAATTACACCAGGTCATCGAATATTTACCAAAAAATAGACTGAAATGCAGAAACAGGGTGTGAAAAATTAAAGGGGTTGTCCAATGAAAACAAGCTCCAATCTACAGGAACCGTCATCCCCTTTAGATTGGAACGGTGGTCCGCATGCTAAAATGCTGCTCCATTCATTCTATATGAGGCGGCCATGAAGTGCGCCCGACTTTTTTGGACCGATGAGACAGAGTGGCCTTACAGAGAAGGGTCCTTGGATTGGACGCCGAGTTACGGACCCCAAAGCAGCACTGAATATGATGTACTAGTGGGAGTCACGTGTGCAAGGGTTCAAGGACGCCAGTAGTGGAAGACATAGTGCGCGAAACCGAAGAACAAGTAAGCAGACCTGCTGATCAGCACTGCAGTGCCGAGGCCGAGTTATGGTGAAATAGGGAGCGACAGTGCGCCTCACCAGTCCTGGAGTATATTACACAGGAAGGATACTGTGTGGAAAATGCTTCATACTGTAAAGGAAACCTCCAGAACACTTTGTGCCCCCCGATATCCCTTGTATGCCGGGACGTTGCTAGGGTCCTAAAAGATCAGGGGCCAAAGCCCCAAAGTAGGTGTTTCCCCATACAACCTCCCCGCCACTTAAAAGAGGACCTATACATATATAATTACAGTACACCATTGTTGCTAACCTAAAATACACAACTGAAAGACCAATATTCCCAAAATTACTTCTATACAAGGCAATAATAATCCCGCTACACAATGCCCTCTACCATCAACACTACACAGTGAGTACATAGTATTATGATATGACCATTGCCTCTACATAAAAAACACACTGTACAAAGACCATCTGACTTCTCACATTTCCAGCACCGTCCCCATCTATTCCCACCCTGCACAACCTCCCCATGCTGCCTGCTCTTCCGACGTGGAATAGGAACCTCAATACTTCAAAAATGATGTCATTACTATGATTACCCTCCACCAATTAATGCTACAAAGACTGTGTGCCAGATAGAGGGGACCTATCAAAATAATAGCGTCCCATAGAAAGTAGTAAAGACCCCACTGTGCTACCTAGCAAGTAATAATGCCAGATATGCTCTTATGAAAGTTTCAATATCTGAAGTGTTCCCTCCAAGCAACAAATACCGTTGAGTATCCCCTTTAAGTAATAATGCCCCCTTAAAGACACAATCAAACTACACCCAACTACAAAGTTCTTCTTCAAGTCTATGGACGATGATTTCGGGGTGGGAAAAGAATAAATTTCTGATGATGCACCCATTTAAAAGAAATAATGTCCTGAGTGCCCCCATAGCACCCGGTATATTGTATGATAGTCCCACAGCTCACTACACACTGTATGATGGTCCCCACAGCTCCCTATGCACTGTATGATGGTCCCCACAGATCCCTACACACTGTATGATGGTCCCCACAGCTCCCTACGCACTGTATAATGATCCCCATAGCTCCCTATACCCTGTATGATGGTCCCCACAGCTCCGTATGCACTGGTATCATGGTCCCCACAGCTTCCTATGCCCTGTATGATGGTACCCACAGTTCCATATGCACTGTATCATGGTCCCCACAGCTCCCTACGCTCTGTATGATGGTCCCCACAGCTCCCTATGCACTGTATGATGGTCCCCACAGATCCCTATGCACTGTATGATGGTACCCACAGCTCCATATGCACTGATATCATGGTCCCCACAGCTCCCTACACTCTGTATGATGGTCCCCACAGCTCCCTATACACTGTAGGATGGTCCCCACAGCTCCCTACACACTGTATGATGGTCCCCACAGCTCCTTAGATACTGCACGATGGTCCCCACAGATCCCTAGACACTGTATGATGGTCCCCACAGTTCCCCCATGCACTGTATGATGGTCCCCATAGTTCCCTATGCATTGCATAATGGTCCCTACAGCTCCCTATGCTCTGTATGATAGTCCCCACAGCTCCCTATGCCCTGTATGATGGTCCCCACATCTCCCTATGCACTGCATAATGGTCCCCACAGCTCCCTATGCACTGCATAATGGTCCCCACAGCTCCCTATGCACTGTATGATGGTCTACACAGCTCCCTATGTATTGTATGATGGTCTACACAGCTCCCTATGCATTGTCTGATGGTCCCCACAGCTCCCTATGCACTGTATGAAGGTCTCTACAACTCCTTATAACTGGCATGATGGTCCCTACAATAACCTATATCCTGTATAATGGCCCTCACAGCCCCATATATACAGTACTGTATGATGGCCCCCGCAGCCCAATATATACTGTATGATGGCCCCCACACCCACTTGTACACTATATTATGGCCCCTACAGCTCCCTTTATATTGTATGATGTCCCCACAGCCCCTTATAAACTGTATTCTGGCACCCACTCCCCATTTTATATAATATGATGGCCCCACTGCCCCTTATATATAGCATGATGACTCCCATAGCCCCTTATAGCATGATGACACTCACACCCCTTATATATACAGGTGCATCTCACTAAATTAGAATATCATCAAAAAGTTTATTTATTTTAGTTCTTCAATGCTGAAAATGAAACTCATATATTATATAGAGTCATTACAATCAAAGTGATCTATTTCACGTGTTTATTTCTGTTAATGTTGATGATTATGGCCAGGGGCGCACATAGAAATCATGAGGCCCCATAGCAGAAGCTCTAGTTGGACCCCCCCCCCCCCACCAAAAAAATAAATGAATATTTGTCTGTGTCACAGAAGAGCCGATCTCACAACTTTCCAGCCTTTACTTCGCTTTTCTAATTTTCCTCCTACTGAAGTCCTAGATTCCTCTTTCATTGCCCCCATGAAGTATGATGCCAATAAAAGTGCCCCCAAACACAGTATGATACCCCCATGGTGCATTCCTTCACATTAGCCTCTACATGAACAGTATAATGACCTTATTGTACCCCACTTCAACTCCCAAGGCAAAGTATGGTGACCCTAACACAGTATGATTCCCCCAACTGTGACTCCCACACAGCCCTCCATACAGTATAATGGGCCTACATACAGTATAATGGCCCACACTAGCCCTCCAAACAGTATAATGGCCCCACACAGCCCTCCAAACAGTATAATAGACCCCACACAAACCTTCACACCGTATAATTGCTTTCATACAGTATAACGGCCCCCCACATAGCCCTCAAAATATCATAATGGCCCCACATAGACTTCCATATAGTATAATATGCCACCCATAATCCTCCATATAGTATAATGCACCCTCCAAAATCCTCCATATAGTATAATGCACCCCCCACAATCCTCCATATAGTATAATGAACTTCCCATGGTCCTCGATAGAATATAATGCACTCCCCATAGTCCTCCATACAGTATATTTCACACCCCAAAGGGTAAAATGCAGCCCCCATATAGTATAATGCACCACACAGTCCTGCAGTATTATGGGCACCACGTACTCACTGATTTTAAAATACCGTATGTTTTAAATAAGACGACCCGAGTATAAGCCGAGGCCCCTAATTTTACCACAAAAAAACTGGGAAAACGTATTGAGTTGAGTATAAGCCTAGGGTAGGAAATGCAGCAGCTACTGGAAAATTTCACCATCCTGGTATGTATGGCACCCCTCATCCCCCAGTCCTGGTACATATGGCACCCCTCATCCCCCAATCCTGGTATGCATGGCCCCCTCATCCCCCAATCCTGGTATGTATGGCCTCCTCATCCACAAATCTTGGTATCTGTGGCCTCCTCATCCCCCAATCTTGGTATGTGTGGCCTCCTCATCCCCCAATCCTGGTATGTATGGCCTCCTCATCCCCCAATCCTGGTATGTGTGGCCTCCTCATCCCCCAATCCTGGTATGTGTGGCCTTCTCATTCCCCAATCCCCTGGTATGTGTGGCCCCCTCATCCCCCCAATCCTGGTATGTATGGCCTCCTCATCCACCAATCTTGGTATGTGTGGCCTCCTCATCCCCCAATCCTGGTATGTGGGGCCTCCTCACCCCCCCAATCCTGGTATGTGTGGCCCCATCACTGCACACAGTCTGTCATCACTGTATTCCTGTGACAGCCAGCCTGTTGCTAGTGTTCATAGCAGACCGTGATTTCTGCTATATATAGCAATGCTGTATATAGCACAAGCAATCAGATGATTGCAGGTTCAAGCCCCCTAAAGAGACGAACAAATACAGTGAAAAGTAAAAAAAAATGAAAAAAGTATAAAAGTTCAAATCATCCCAGTTTTCCCCCCATTAAAAATTAAGAAATATAAAACATTTAAAAAATACACATATTTGGTATCGCTGCGTTTGTAAAAGTCAGATCCATCAAAATCTAAAATAAATTAATCCATTTAGTATACGGCGTAACTAGAACATTAAATAAAATGCCAGAATTACAGATTTTCAGTCGTTGCAACAAGAAAAAAATATAAAATAACAGACAATCAAAACATTGTATATACCCCAAAATGATATCAATATAACCATCACTTTGTGGTGCAAAAAACTAGCCCTCACGCAGCCCCATTCCCGAAACATGAAAACGCCGCGGCTTTCAGATCTCGGAAAGTGGCGACACAAGCAAATTATTTTTATTATTTTTTTTTACAAATTTCAGAATTTTTTTTTCATCACTTAAATATAAATGATATAAATCGTCACTTAAGTAGAACAGATGAAGCTTTACTACCTCCTGCTCCAGCTCCAGCACTTCACCGCTGCCGCTGATCTTTAGTCACTGGCTTCAAGGGTGACATCATGACTGCAGCTCTGCAGCCAATCACTTGGCTCAGTGGCCCACGCTGACAGAGCTTCTAAGCTCAGTGATTGGCTGCAGCAATGATGTATGCTGAAGTTGAGCCATCACCCCTGCAGCCAGTCACAATAGAGCACAGGAAGCGCTGAAGATCCAGAGCTGGAGCAGCAGGAGAAAGTAAAGCTCTGTGTGTTTTCTCTACCACTGGGAACCTCCTATATATTACATAAAAACATTCCTGAAAACCCCTTTAATCTGACTTTATAGAAAAAGTCTATATCCGGCTACTGTCCTCCCCTCATGAATCACAAAATATGCCAAGTGTGAACAACTCCTGTCCCCAAATGAGGACTTGCAGGCGATCAGTTGATAGTCGGGGGTCTGGCAGTGAACCCCCTCAGCAATCAGCTGTGTTTTGCTGGACGTAGTGGCCTCTCCAGGACACATGTGGTATTACATGGTTCGCTTTCAAAATAATATGTAATATATAATACATGATATCTTGAAGTCTTCCAGAAGAAGATATTGGCAGACAGGTAATGACTTATTACCTACCAGCCATTGTCTCCTTTATCACTCGCTAGTTCTTATACACATTTGGATGATTTCACATCTTCATTGGAAGATTGGATATTTCCAATCTTAGGGACCTCCATCGCAGATTTTATCATACAGGACGAGTTCTCAGCCATCAGCTATTTGGCCATTGTTCACATGACGTAAGCCTATGTTATATACAGCGATATGCAGCAGGATACACGAGATCCAGGGAAATATCCAATCGCCAGAAATGGGGTCAGGAATGGTATGTGTGGCCTTCTCATCCCCCAATCCTGGTATGTATGGCCTTCTCATCCCCCAATCCTGGTATGTGTGGCTCCATCACTGCACACACAAAAAATAAACACTTATACTCGCCTTCCTTCCTCACCTCTGCTCCAGAGCTGCTGTCTTCTGTCTGCCAGCAGTTCATGTTGGTATCTGAGCAGCGCGCGCTCTCAGTTGTCGAGGTGAGCTGCTGCTGCTGCCGGCATATTCACTCCTCTCCACACCGGGACTATGAGCGTTGACAAGCGTGAATATGCATTCTCTTTAGTAGCGGGCACTGTAAGCAGGAGCCACGGCTCACCGCTCCTCTGTGCCCGCTACTAAAGAGAATGAATATTCCCTCTTCTCCACGCCCATGGAAGTGGAGAAGAGGGAATATTCATGTCCCTTTAGCAGCGGGCACACGTGGTAGCTACAGCAGCCGCTACTGCGTGTACCCGCTCCTCCGCCGCCGCAGCCTGCCACCCCCCCCCCCAATACTCACCTATCCTCCTCGCTCCCCCGAGGCTCACGGGCCCCATAGCAGTGGTGTGGCCTGCCACCATTGGCGGTACGTCACTGATTATGTCTTACAGCCAATGAAATCACAAAAGTCATTATCTCAGTAAATTAGAATACTTTATAACATCAGCCTGAAAAATGTTTTTAAAATCCGAAATGTTGGCCTACTGAAATGTATGTTTAGTAAATGCACTCAATACTTGGTCAGGGCTCCTTTTGCATCAATTACTGCATCAATGCGGTGTGGCATGGAGGCGATCAGCCTGTGGCACTGCTGAGGTGTTATGGAAGCCTAGGTGGCTTTGATAGCAGCCTTCAGCTCGTCTGCTTTGTTGGGTTTGGCGTCTCTTATCTTCCTCTTGACAATACCCCATAGATTCTCTATAATAGATTCTCTATGGGGTTAAGGTCATTTGAGTTTGCTGACCAATTAAGCACAGTGATACAGTTGTGTGTAAACCAGGTATTGGTACTTTTGGCAGTGTGGACAGGTGCCAAGTCCTGCTGGAGAATGAAATTTCCATCTCCAAAAAGCTTCTCGGCAGAGGGAAGCATGAAGTGCTGTAAAATTTCCTGGTAGACGGCTGCGCTGACTTAGGTGTTGATAAAACACAGTGGACCTCCACCAGCAGATGACATGGCTCTCCAAGCCATCACTAATTGTGGAAACTTCACACTAGACCTCCAGCAGCTTGGATTGTGGCCTCTCCACTCTTCCTCCAGACTCTGGGACCTTGATTTCCAAAGGAAAATTGGAACTCTGGGACCTTGTGGATGGTGTCAATGACTGCCTTCTTGGCATTTGTCAAGTCAGCAGTCTTCCCCATGATTGTGGAGCCTACTGAAACAGACTATGTGACATTTTTAAACACTTAGGAAGCCGTTGCAGGTGTTTTTTGTTCATTATTCTAATTTACTGAGATAATAACTTTAGTGTTTTCATTGGCTGTAAGCCATAATCCTCTACATTAACAGAAATAAACACTAGAAATATATCACTCTGTCTGTAATGACTCTATATAATATATGAGTTTCACTTTTTGTATTGAAGAACTGAAATAAATTAACTTTTTGATGATATTGTAATTTAGTGAGATGCACCTGCATATGATGACTGTTGCCCCCAGTGGAATATATGCGGTGTCTATTTTGGGATATTTTAGTATACTCATGATGATACTATAGACAGCCATTATACCTGGAATGACCCCTTCCTTGCGTGCCTTGCTTTTTTTTGGCTTACATGTCTAACAATCACATATGTGTTGTGTCCCTTCCCCCATCATCCTATTCTTCTATTGCTGAATAAATATGATAGATTTTATACTCCCTGGACTCCTTTGATGGTCTTTTACCCTGCGGGGTTTTCTTTCATATATGGACTCGCTGTGTGGTGGTGATGGTAGAGGACATTGTGTAGCAGGATCATTTTGGCCTTGTATAGTAGTAATTTTGGGAATATTGGTCTTTGTATAGTGTATTTTAGATTAGTAACAGTGGTATACTGTAATTATATATGTATAAATCCTCTTTTAAGTGGCAGGGAGGTTATATGGGGAAACATGTACTTTGGGGCTGGGGTCCCTGATCTCTTAGGACCCCAGCAATGCTCCTGCACTGGGGAAAAGCAGGGTCTGGAGACCACTTTAATATGATCATTTTACGGATATGACGCCAAAGAAACTAATGAAGTGCTTTGCAAAGTGCCATAATTTTCACAATTCTGAAAATAAATTGTAAGTTTAGTTCCACTATAAGTGATGTTAATTCTATTATGAGAGCTAACCTTCTGAGACAATTTATCAATGCGCTGTGTGAATTGTCACATTAAGCTTTGCTACATCTATACATAGTGAAGTTCAGGATCAAAATGCTGCAGGTCCCATCTCTGCTACAGAACGATCCCATGGAAATAAAGCCGATCATTTTATCAGATGGGATCATTAGAACTTACCTGGTTGGATCCTTTGTTTCTGGTGGTTTCTTTCCCAGGTCGTCATTAAGGCCCTTTACAATAAGCTCCAAAAACTCATCGGACTTTCTGAATCTTTCAAGCGTTTTCTCCATCACAGAAAGGACAGAAAGGAGGCGCTTATCCTGGCAGAAGAGAATCAGAGATATATTGTTCTACATCTTCCAGATGTTTGGATTTATCTACAGACTAATGATTAATCTCGCATGAAGAATGATAATATTATAACAGATCACAATTTTGGGGTAAAATTATTCAATTTTAAATATATATATATATATAGCAATTACATTATTCTGACAAGACCAATTTTTTGTTTTTTTCCTCCCTTTTTCCCAAAAAATCTAACTTTGTTTTTTCATTAACACAGACGGAGGGCTTGTGTTTTGTGGGACTAGTTGTTCTTTGGAATGACAACATTCAATTTAGCACATAAAGTATTGAAAAATGGGGGAAAAAATCAAAGTAAGGTTATTATTTTTGTTTTCGTTACAGCATTGACCCGACGTGTAATAGATTTATATATAATGAAAGATTGTACTTATGTCAATGCAGCAGAAACAAATATTGTTTTACGCTTTTCTTTTTTATAGTTGGCCAGAAAACCTCAGAACCTTAAGCAGAAAATGACATGAATGAGAACATCTGCCCGGCTTGTACCGGATCCGGGGGTGTTACGTACAAGGCGAAGTCCCCAGAATAAGGATTTGCTTCATTTTGGTGCAGAGTTTCTAGTAGTTTCTGGTTACTACTGTTACAGGCAGATGCCGTCTGCATAATACAGCCAGCACCGCCTCAACCCCCTCCATGCATGTGGACCCCGGCACAAACACTCAGGTCCATCCTTTTATGCTAAGACATTAGTAAATCTACAATTATCACACACAACTTATATACAGAAACCTCCCAACCGTCCCCGATCCAATGGGACTGTCCGGCTGTCGCTGGAGGTCGGGGCTACGTCCTGACGAGCTGTGTTCTGTCAGGACAGTCTGTGTAGAACAAGAACGTCTCAGGTCGTGCTGCTGTGATCGCTCCTGGAGAGGGGCAGCATCTGCTCCGCACGCCTCATACACACCCGGCTCCGCTCCGTACGCCGCGTACACGCGCGGCTCCGCTCCGTACGCCTCGTACACGCGCGGCTCCGCTCCGTACGCCTCGTACACGCGCGGCTCCGCTCCGTACGCCTCGTACACGCGCGGCTCCGCTCCGTACGCCTCGTACACGCGCGGCTCCGCTCCGTACGCCTCGTACACGCGCGGCTCCGCTCCGTACGCCTCGTACACGCGCGGCTCCGCTCCGTACGCCTCGTACACGCGCGGCTCCGCTCCGTACGCCTCGTACACGCGCGGCTCCGCTCCGTACGCCTCGTACACGCGCGGCTCCGCTCCGTACGCCTCGTACACGCGCGGCTCTGCTCCGTACGCCTCGTACACGCGCGGCTCTGCTCCGTACACCTCGTACACACGCGGCTCTGCTCCGTACACCTCGTACACACGCGGCTCTGCTCCGTACACACTCGGCTCTGCTCCGTACACCTCGTACACGCGCGGCTCTGCTCCGTACACACTCGGCTCTGCTCCGTACACCTCGTACACACGCGGCTCCGCTCCGTACACCTCGTACACACGACTCTGCTCCGTACACCTCGTACACGCGCGGCTCTGCTCCGTACACCTCGTACACGCGCGGCTCTGCTCCGTACACCTCGTACACGCGCGGCTCTGCTCCGTACACCTCGTACACGCGCGGCTCTGCTCCGTACACCTCGTACACGCGCGGCTCTGCTCCGTACACCTCGTACACGCGCGGCTCTGCTCCGTACACCTCGTACACGCGCGGCTCTGCTCCGTACACCTCGTACACGCGCGGCTCTGCTCCGTACACCTCGTACACGCGCGGCTCTGCTCCGTACACCTCGTACACGCGCGGCTCTGCTCCGTACACCTCGTACACGCGCGGCTCTGCTCCGTACACCTCGTACACGCGCGGCTCTGCTCCGTACACCTCGTACACGCGCGGCTCTGCTCCGTACACCTCGTACACACGCGGCTCTGCTCCGTACACCTCGTACACACGCGGCTCTGCTCCGTACACCTCGTACACACGCGGCTCTGCTCCGTACACCTCGTACACACGCGGCTCTGCTCCGTACACCTCGTACACACGCGGCTCTGCTCCATACACCTCGTACACACGCGGCTCTGCTCCGTACACCTCGTACACACGCGGCTCTGCTCCGTACACCTCGTACACACGCGGCTCTGCTCCGTACACCTCGTACACACGCGGCTCTGCTCCGTACACCTCGTACACACGCGGCTCTGCTCCGTACACCTCGTACACACGCGGCTCTGCTCCGTACACCTCGTACACACGCGGCTCTGCTCCGTACACCTCGTACACACGCGGCTCTGCTCCGTACACCTCGTACACACGCGGCTCCGCTCCGTACACCTCGTACACACGCGGCTCTGCTCCGTACACCTCGTACACGCGCGGCTCCGCTCCGTACACCTCGTACACACACGGCTCCGCTCCGTACACCTCGTACACACGCGGCTCTGCTCCGTACACCTCGTACACACGCGGCTCCGCTCCGTACACCTCGTACACACGGCTCTGCTCCGTACACCTCGTACACACACGGCTCCGCTCCGTACACCTCGTACACACGCGGCTCTGCTCCGTACACCTCGTACACACGCGGCTCCGCTCCGTACACCTCGTACACACGGCTCTGCTCCGTACACCTCGTACACACACGGCTCCGCTCCGTACACCTCGTACACACGCGGCTCTGCTCCGTACACCTCGTACACACACGGCTCTGCTCCGTACACCTCGTACACACGCGGCTCTGCTACATCCACACTGTAAACCCCTCCTGACCCCACACATAAACTTCAGCTCATCCAGCACCATGACAACCAGCACAGCAGAGTCCTGCATCCACTGAGGCCCCTGATCATGTGACCCCTGACTCCTCCCCTCCTGTGACCTCATCACAGCTCCTGTGCGCACAGAGCAGCCATATATGTGGTGGCGGCTCTGCAGGTGGAGGTATGTGGAGACCACCATTACTGGGCGCATTAACCCCTTCAGCACGGAGACTCTTTTGGGGTCTCTGTGTGGTGTGAACACTTGCACAGGTGTAGCTAGGTGTTCAGCTCCGGGGGGCGCAGTATCTGAGTGGTCCCTTACTGGTAACCCATGATCATACTATGCTGGTGCAGCCTATTACTGGAGATGACCGCGCTGTAACTGAAAGAAAAATCTCCACAAAGTCCCTCACTATTCCCGCCATACGGTGACATCTAGTGGTAGATACCGGTCCTGCAGGACTTATAGACTATACAGCACAGTTGCAGATAATCACAGCTGATGTTCTTTCTGATGGACTCGTTCACTTTTCCATCTTTCTCAGAAAGACATTGTGACTTCTCCAGCCAGGACTCGTCTGTGGAGATTACAGCACAGACACATCTGACTCCTCACCACCGTCCCCATCTATTCCCAACCTGAACAATCTCCGCATCCTACTCGCCTCTCCCCCGCTCCCCTGCAGGGCATCGTCGTCTTCTGAAGACTGTAGCTGACTTCAGTGTCCAAGCAACGGGGGTGAACGACATCACTGCGATGCGCCCAGTCACATGCACGCCACCGTCACTGCTGGCCCTTGATTGGCCGGCAGCGTGTATTGTGGCACATGGACCCGGCAAGTTTGTGCTCTGTAATACCCTCCGGTGTCATTGTATTGAAGACACTGTGTCTGTGAATTCGCACACTCAATATCTTCAATAAAGCGGCGCCGTAATGCGGCATGCACATGCGCTGACTCTGGAAACAAATAGTGCAGGCTTCGGACAGAAGGACACAATCACCATTATATATATGTTACCAGTCTTATATACACATGTATACAGCCGTTTCCTTTATTCATATGCACACACCAGTGCTACAAGCGTTTCTCACTAAATTAGAATATCATCAAAAAGTTAGTTTATTTCAGTTCTTCAATACAAAAAGTGAAACTCCTATATTATATAGAGTCATTACAAACAGAGTCATCTATTATATAGAGTCATTACATACAGAGGGATCTATTATATAGAGTCATTACACACAGAGGGATCTATTATATAGAGTCATTACATACAGAGGGATCTATTATACAGAGTCATTACACACAGAGGGATCTATTATATAGAGTCATTACACACAGAGGGATCTATTATATAGAGTCATTACACACAGAGGGATCTATTATATAGAGTCATTACACAGAGGGATCTATTATATAGAGTCATTACACACAGAGGGATCTATTATATAGAGTCATTACACACAGAGGGATCTATTATATAGAGTCATTACACACAGGGATCTATTATATAGAGTCATTACACACAGAGGGGTCTATTATATAGAGTCATTACACGCAGAGGGATCTATTATATAGAGTCATTACATACAGAGGGATCTATTATATAGAGTCATTACACACAGAGTGATCTATTATATAGAGTCATTACACACAGAGTGATCTATTATATAGAGTCATTACACACAGAGGGATCTATTATATAGAGTCATTACACACAGAGGGATCTATTATATAGAGTCATTACACACAGAGCGATCTATTATATAGAGTCATTACACACAGAGGGATCTATTATATAGAGTCATTACACACAGAGTGATCTATTATATAGAGTCATTACACAGAGGGATCTATTATATAGAGTCATTACACACAGAGGGATCTATTATATAGAGTCATTACATACAGAGGGATCTATTATACAGAGTCATTACACACAGAGGGATCTATTATATAGAGTCATTACACACAGAGGGATCTATTATATAGAGTCATTACACACAGAGGGATCTATTATATAGAGTCATTACACAGAGGGATCTATTATATAGAGTCATTACACACAGAGGGATCTATTATATAGAGTCATTACACACAGAGGGATCTATTATATAGAGTCATTACACACAGAGGGATCTATTATATAGAGTCATTACACACAGAGGGGTCTATTATATAGAGTCATTACACGCAGAGGGATCTATTATATAGAGTCATTACATACAGAGGGATCTATTATATAGAGTCATTACACACAGAGTGATCTATTATATAGAGTCATTACACACAGAGTGATCTATTATATAGAGTCATTACACACAGAGGGATCTATTATATAGAGTCATTACACACAGAGGGATCTATTATATAGAGTCATTACACACAGAGCGATCTATTATATAGAGTCATTACACACAGAGGGATCTATTATATAGAGTCATTACACACAGAGGGGTCTATTATATAGAGTCATTACACGCAGAGGGATCTATTATATAGAGTCATTACACACAGAGGGATCTATTATATAGAGTCATTACACACAGAGTGATCTATTATATAGAGTCATTACACACAGAGGGATCTATTATATAGAGTCATTACACACAGAGGGATCTATTATATAGAGTCATTACACACAGAGCGATCTATTATATAGAGTCATTACACACAGAGGGATCTATTATATAGAGTCATTACACACAGAGGGATCTATTATATAGAGTCATTACACACAGAGCGATCTATTATATAGAGTCATTACACACAGAGGGATCTATTATATAGAGTCATTACACACAGAGGGATCTATTATATAGAATCATTACACACAGAGGGATCTATTATATAGAGTCATTACACAGAGGGATCTATTATATAGAGTCTTTACACACAGGGATCTATTATATAGAGTAATTAACACAGAGGGATCTATTATATAGAGTCATTACACACAGAGGGATCTATTATATAGAGTCATTACACACAGAGGGATCTATTATATAGAGTCATTACACACAGGGATCTATTATATAGAGTCATTACACACAGAGTGATCTATTATATAGAGTCATTACACACAGAGGGATCTATTATATAGAGTCATTACACACTGAGGGATCTATTATATAGAGTCATTACACACAGAGGGATCTATTATATAAAGTCATTACACACAGGGATCTATTATATAGAGTCATTACACACAGAGGGATCTATTATATAGAGTCATTACACACAGAGGGATCTATTATAGAGCCTCATTACACACAGAGGGATCTATTATATAGAGTCATTACACACAGAGGGAATTATTATATAGAGTCATTACACACAGAGTGATCTATTATATAGAGTCATTACATGCAGAGGGATCTATTATATAGAGTCATTACACACAGAGGGATCTATTATATAGAGGCATTCCAGACAGAGAGATCTATTATATAGAGTCATTACACACAGAGGGATCTATTATATAGAGTCATTACATACAGAGGGATCTATTATATAGAGTCATTACACACAGAGGGATCTATTATATAGAGTCATTACACACAGAGGGATCTATTATATAGAGTCATTACACACAGAGGGATCTATTATATAAAGTCATTACACACAGGGATCTATTATATAGAGTCATTACACACAGAGGGATCTATTATATAGAGTCATTACACACAGAGTGATCTATTATATAGAGTCATTACACACAGAGGGATCTATTATATAGAGTCATTACACACTGAGGGATCTATTATATAGAGTCATTACACACAGAGGGATCTATTATATAAAGTCATTACACACAGGGATCTATTATATAGAGTCATTACACACAGAGGGATCTATTATATAGAGTCATTACACACAGAGGGATCTATTATATAAAGTCATTACACACAGGGATCTATTATATAGAGTCATTACACACAGAGGGATCTATTATATAGAGTCATTACACACAGAGGGATCTATTATATAGAGTCATTACACACAGAGGGATCTATTATATAGAGTCATTACACACAGAGGGATCTATTATATAAAGTCATTACACACAGGGATCTATTATATAGAGTCATTACACACAGAGGGATTTATTATATAGAGTCATTACACACAGAGTGATCTATTATATAGAGTCATTACACACAGAGGGATCTATTATATAGAGTCATTACACACAGAGAGATCTATTATATAGAGTCCTTACACACCGAGGGGTCTATTATATAGAGTCATTACACACAGAGGGATCTATTATATAGAGTCATTACACACAGAGGGATCTATTATATAGAGGCATTCCAGACAGAGAGATCTATTATATAGAGTCATTACACACAGAGGGATCTATTATATAGAGTCATTACACACAGAGGGATCTATTATATAGAGTCATTACACACAGAGGGATCTATTATATAGAGTCATTACACACAGAGGGATCTATTATATAAAGTCATTACACACAGGGATCTATTATATAGAGTCATTACACACAGAGGGATCTATTATATAGAGTCATTACACACAGAGGGATCTATTATAGAGCCTCATTACACACAGAGGGATCTATTATATAGAGTCATTACACACAGAGGGATCTATTATATAGAGTCATTACACACAGAGTGATCTATTATATAGAGTCATTACACACAGAGGGATCTATTATATAGAGTCATTACACACCGAGGGGTCTATTATATAGAGTCATTACACACAGAGGGATCTATTATATAGAGTCATTACACACAGAGGGATCTATTATATAGAGTCATTACAGACAGAGAGATCTATTATATAGAGTCATTACACACAGAGGGATCTATTATATAGAGTCATTACACACAGGGATCTATTATATAGAGTCATTACACACAGAGGGATCTATTATATAGAGTCATTACACACAGAGGGATCTATTATATAGAGTCATTACACACAGAGGGATCTATTATATAGAGTCATTACACACAGAGGGATCTATTATATAGAGTCATTACAGACAGAGAGATCTATTATATAGAGTCATTACACACAGGGATCTATTATATAGAGTCATTACACAGAGGGATCTATTATATAGAGTCATTACACACAGAGGGATCTATTATATAGAGTCATTACACACAGAGGGATCTATTATATAGAGTCATTACACACAGAGGGATCTATTATATAAAGTCATTACACACAGGGATCTATTATATAGAGTCATTACACACAGAGGGATCTATTATATAGAGTCATTACACACAGAGGGATCTATTATAGAGCCTCATTACACACAGAGGGATCTATTATATAGAGTCATTACACACAGAGGGATTTATTATATAGTCATTACACACAGAGTGATCTATTATATAGAGTCATTACACACAGAGGGATCTATTATATAGAGTCATTACACACAGAGAGATCTATTATATAGAGTCATTACACACCGAGGGGTCTATTATATAGAGTCATTACACACAGAGGGATCTATTATATAGAGTCATTACACACAGAGGGATCTATTATATAGAGTCATTACAGACAGAGAGATCTATTATATAGAGTCATTACACACAGAGGGATTTATTATATAGAGTCATTACACACAGAGGGATCTATTATATAGAGTCATTACACACAGAGGGATCTATTATATAGAGTCATTACACACAGAGGGATCTATTATATAGAGTCATTACACACAGAGGGATCTATTATATAGAGTCATTACAGACAGAGAGATCTATTATACACTGTCTATTTGCATGGTAAATTACATAGCCAAACTAAATTGGGAGGCACTAATTTACTGCATATATATTTCCAAGTGACTTTATATTTGCATAATTTCTTAAAGGGGTCTAGTGATAAAATGTCTTTATTGTAAATTTTTATTTCCATCCACCAAAGAACTGGCTGCAAACTCCCAATTTACTTTGGCTATGTAATTTACCATGCAAATAGACAGCGTGTCTGAAACTGTTAACACATCAGGATGACAATCTGAGTGTCAGATATTAAAAGTAAAACACCCCTGTAGTTTGTGTGCGAAATAGCCATAGTAATAATAATAAAAAAAAATATCTTATTCCTATCCGGATTTGAAATCTAACACTGCAGCTTTAGAGACTGGTGCCTTACTATTGCGCTATCCAGTCAAGTGATACTAACTGATACCTTTTCTTGTCTTATGAGATCAACCATGAAAATACTCAGGATGACTAAAAGTCATTATGATTCTGAAGTTTGAAGTAAGTCACACATCAGACTCACACATCAAAATTAAATATCATTTGAATTTGGCTTGCTTTCAGTCTGTGCATAAGTCCCAATGAGTTTTAGACAAGTGTGCACTGAAAATAATGTAACCAAATAGAACTCCTATATTTTTACAGCTGAGTTTATAGTTCAGTGGTTAGTGCACTGGCTTTGGGACACAGAATTTTGGGGTCAAGTCCCAACAGCGAACAGTTAATTTTTTATTATTATTATTATTACAGTTGTCAAAGTCACTTGTCAGAATCACTCGTCAAAATCATTTGTCAGAATCACTCGTCAAAATCACTTGTCAGAATCACTCATCAAAATCACTTGTCAGAATCACTCGTCAAAATCACTTGTCAGAATCATTTGTCAAAATCACTTGTCAGAATCACTCGTCAAAATCACTTGTCAGAATCACTCGTCAACATCACTCGTCAGAATCACTCATCAAAATCACTTGTCAGAATCACTCATCAAAATCACTTGTCAGAATCACTCATCAAAATCACTTGTCAGAATCATTTGTCAAAATCACTTGTCAGAATCACTCGTCAAAATCACTTGTCAGAATCACTCGTCAAAATCACTTGTCAGAATCACTCGTCAAAATCACTTGTCAGAATCACTCGTCAAAATCACTTGTCAGAATCATTTGTCAAAATCACTTGTCAGAATCACTCGTCAAAATCACTTGTCAGAATCACTCGTCAAAATCACTTGTCAGAATCACTCATCAAAATCACTTGTCATGTTGGAACGTCCAAGTACGTCCCATGCGCAGCTTCCGGGCTGATGAGTGCAAATTTGCCTCCAGTATTTGCTGATAACGTGCTGCATTCATCTTTCCTTCAACTTTTACCAAGTTTCCTGTGCCTTTGTAGCTCGCACAATCCCAAAACATCAGCGATCCACCTCCGTGCTTTACAGTAGGAATGATGTTCCTTTCATCATAGGCCTTGTTGACCTCTCTCTAAATGTAATGTTTATGGTTGTGGCCAAAAAGTTCAATTTTGGTCTCATCACTCCAAATTACCTTGTTCCAGAAGTTTTGAGGCTTGTCTCTGTGCTGTTTGGCGTATTGTAGGCGAGATGCTTTGTGGCATTTGCGCAGTAATGGCTTTCTTCTGGCGACCATGCACCCATTTTTCTTTAATTGCCTCCTTATTGTGCATCTTGAAACAGCCACCCCGCTAGTTTTCATAGAGTCATGAATTACAGCTGATGTTATTTGTGGGTTTTTCTTTGAATCCCAAACAATTTTCCTGGCAGTTGTGGCTGAAATTTTTGTTGGTCTACCTGACCATGGTTTGGTTTTTACAGAGCCCCTGATTTTCCATTTGTTATTCATAGTTTGAATGCTGCTGACTGGCATTATCAATTCCTTGGCTATTTTTTTTTGTATCCCTTTCTTGTGTTATATAGTTCAACTACCTTTTCTCGTAGATCCGTTGACAATTCTTTTCACTCACAATCCAGAAACGTCCGTGGCTGGATGAAAGATGCAAGAGTCTGTCTGGATCCCAGAAACTCACTCAGCTTTTATGCACACACACTGATTACAAGCATACAGGTTACAGGTGAGGATGTTACCTTTAGTTGCCATTCAAACCCATTTGTGTCAAATTCTGTGCATGTTATCAGGCCAAAATCACCAGGGTATGTGAACTTTTGATCAGGGTTATTTGGATGTTTTGGGTTGTCATAAAGATTTAAATGAGACGCGAATTAGCGTTATGGAAGATGAGTCTATGAGAAACATATTCAGCTACAGACTCCAAGGAAGAAACTGCTTGTGGTCTGTGGTCTAAAATATATAGGTTTTATTACTAGATGTAAAGAAGAAAACTAGATACTGTAAAATAATATATCTCCTCATATGTTTCCCTTATTATCTCCAGTAATTGTATTATCACACAGGATTTTTATAATGTTACATCGTCTCATCTTCTTCTCATTCAGGTCTCTACAATATCGGACCTTCTCAGTGAATATCTTCTATATAAGAGAATTTTCCTGATTTACCCATCAAGGATGGTTATGGACAGAGACAAGATGGCGGAGAAGATATTACACCTCACTCTAGAGATCCTCTTCCGGCTTACTGGAGAGGTGAGAGATTCTGATGACGTCACATAACATCATTCTTATCTATGGGAATAACAGATGGACAGAACTGGAGAGCTGAGGACTCTGGAAATGTCTGGAGTGAGATTTATTAATGTGTCTCTCCATTACCAGGATTATACAGTAGTGAAGAAGACCTCTAGTGAGCGCTGTCAGGCACCTGTGTCTGAGGGATGGGGAAGACCCCTGAGCCCAATCACTGGGCCTCCACCTCACCCCCTGATACATGATGACATCAATGACCAGAAGATCCTAGAACTCACCTACAAGATGATTGAGCTGCTGACTGGAGAGGTGACACTGCTGGGAATGCTGGGACATTATACAGTAGTGCTATGGAGGGATCGGGGGGATGACGGTATCATTATATGTGTCAGGTTTCTATAAGGTGTCAGGATGTCGCCGTCTATTTCTCCATGGAGGAGTGGGAGTATTTAGAAGGACACAAAGATCTGTACAAGGACGTCATGATGGAGGTTCCCCAGCCCCTCACATCACCAGGTAATAGACAGGACTAAATACACACGGACTATAATTATCTGTATGTAAAGAATGAATTCAGTCCTTGTATGTGTTTCCTCCAGATCGATCCAGTAAGAGGACAACACCAGAGAGATGTCCCCGTCCTCTTCTTCCACATGACTGTAAACAAGAAGATCCCAATGTTCCTCAGGATCATCAGGTAGATGGAGAGAAGGTGTCATGAGATCTCCCCTATGATGTGTAGACGGCTGTGAAGGTCTTGTGCTCAGTCTTGTTTTATCCACCAGTATTATATGTTTTATACTTGTGTAATGAGATCGGAGGAGATGGCAGGATTAGAGCTGATCATAGATGGGACTTCTTATCTGTTTGTGACTTTTACAATATTTGTTTCAGGGTGAAGATCTGACCCATATTAATACTACAGAGACATATGTGAGGGGTGATGAGCGGTGTAAAGAGGGGATTCCTACATATGACCACCCAGGTGAGTAGTAACCACTAAATGTAGAAAAGTCACAGATTCTTCTCAGTCACCGGCTGTGGCTGCTTTATAGGTCGTGTGATCACCATTTTCCATTAAAGTACAACATTCTCTTCCACCAAAAACTGTTCAAATGACTTTGTGAATTATGAAAGCCCTTTTCTATAGAACTTACATCCTGGAGGATCCACCTCCCCCCTGGGATTAGGAGATGCTGACCTTTAACTGCCCAGATCTGTAAATCCATTCACTGCTCTGACAAATTATTATATATCTCCAAAACTTATATTTCCAAATTTCACAGACTAATCCAATTGGAGTAAATGGTAAAAATTAACTTTTATTTTTTCACGATTAAAACTAGAAATATAGTAGCAAAATGTAAAAATTATTGACTCAATGGTCCCAGAACTGAAAGTCAGCTAGGATATTAGTAGTAAAGAGTTTGTCACTCAAGATTATTGCAATATATATCAATTATGTTTGTTTAATCAGGATAATAGATCTTCCTACCGTTTCTATCTAACAGAACAATTTATTCAGGAGAACTGTGAATAAATTCACCGTGGTAAGCTTTAAAATTCATGAAGCCGACACATTGTCAGTTTCTCTTATCTTGTGCTTGTAGCAGCAGTTATAGGATATTGAGAGATTCTCTTGCTTTATCCCTAATCTTTTCAGCAATCATATAGTACAATAGACAGTCTCCTAGATAATGCCAATCATTAGAGCCTGTTAGCTGAACTTCTCATATTATAGCATTAGCGATGAGGATGAAGCTATCGTGATGGACGTCCATAGCTGCTGCTACTGTGGGGAAAATAAGTATTTGATACACTGCTGATTTTGCAAGTTTATCGTAGGTACACTTCACCTATGAGAGACAGAATCTTAAAAAAAATCCAGAAAATCACATTGTATGATTTTTAAATAATTAAATTGTATTTTATTGCATTAAATAAATATTTGATCACCTACCAACCAGCAAGAATTCTGTTCTCTCACAGACCTGTTAGTTTTTCTTTAAGAAGCCATCCTACTCTGCACTCATTACCTGTATTAATTGCACCTGTTTGAACTCGTTACCTGTATAAAAGACACCTGTCCACACACTCAATCAATCAATCACACTCCAATCTCTCCCCCATGGCCAAGACCAAAGAGATGTCTAAGGACACCTGTAGACCTGCACAAGGCTGAGATTGGCTACAGGACAATAGGCAAGCAGCTTGGTAAGTAGTGATGAGCGAATTTATTCGAAATCCAATCTTACAACCTAAGGTTATGTGCCCTCAATGCAGAAACGAAGCGGAAAATTTCCGCTTCATTTCTGCATCTCCTTGCCAGAAAAAACGCGTGCGGAATCTAACACTTGTTTTTGGCGCGTTTTTGACATGCGGAATTGCCATGCGTTTTTCTAATGCATTGAGTAGGCAATTCCGCATGCATAAACGCAAAAATAATGGAGATGCTGTGGATTTTCCCGCACATAAAATCCCCTGCGGAAAATTAAGCAGCATAGGCACAGAACATGCGGATTGTCATTGGGGACCATGGGGCACGTATTACCAAGCGTTTTTCAAGCGTTTCCACAGCAAAAACGCTTGAAAAACGCATTGTGGGCACGCAGCCTCAATTTGATACGAATATGGCACATTCGGATTCATGATCGGAAATGCAAGCAAAATTTCTTAAAATTGGAAAAAATCAGCAAAGTTCGGGGAATAAATGCGGGAACGTGATTGCGGGGCAACTACAGCGTTTTGAACAGTTTGGCTAGCATAGTGCTTGTTTATGATGAGCGGGGGGATGTGGCAGATGAGTGGGGTGATAGATCAGTGGTGTGCTTGTAATTTTTTTATTTATTTATTTTGTCCTGTAGCCGGTAACTTTAAGTCAGGAATGCGTGGCTAGCCAGTCAGAGCGCAGGAAGCATCCACAGTGTCCAGATACAAGGGCTTCTGCAATTCGCTGCTGAAATCACATTTCCTCTCGATATAAAAACCGGCCATGTTCCCTCAGCGCCATTTTATCCATGTTACTGAAGGACACAGACGCTGCTGAGTGTGCGCCCTTGTACTGAAAGATATTAGCTAGATACATGGGTTCTTGTTTGGAAGTCAGATAGTGTAACATAGTAACGTAGATTGGATAAAGACCTAGGTCCATCAAGTTCAACCTTTCTCCCCCAATTGTACTCCCCATACCAACACTACACTAAGTTACTGGAACTAGGCCTCACAAATGGATTACCATTTTTATTATTACTGCACTATTACAATTACAAATAACCATAAATAATTTTTAATTAGTTTTATTTTTTGTATTACTGTTATTGTATTACTAAAATCCCTGTACCTAAATCTTTTGATCCAGAAGAAGGCAAAAAACCAAGGATACATTCAGCCAATTTGCATCATGGGGAAAAATTCCTTCTTGACCCCGAGAAAGGCGATCAGTACAGGAACCCTGGATCAAATGTACTACTATAGGTGTAACATTTTGTCTAATTTAACTCTAGGACACCATATTACCTGTAGCGAGGAAATCATCCAGCCCTTTTTTGAAAGCTGTTATAGTGTCGGCCATTACTACCTCCTGTAGTAGGGCATTCCACAGTCCGACTGCTCTGACTGTAAAGAACCCTTTACTGTTTAGGTGCCGGAATCGCCTTTCTTCCACCAGTAATGATTGCCCCCTGGTCCTTAGTCTTTGGAAGGAATAAGTCATGTGCTACACCTTTGTACTGACCACACATATATTTATACATGTCAGTGAGATCCGTCGTTTTTCTAAGCTAAACAAGCTCAACTTTTCCAACCTCTCATCATATGAGAAGCCTACATCCCTTGTAATAATCTAGTTGCCACCTTTGAACTGACTCTAACTTCTGAATATCCATTTTGAAATGTGGAGCCCAAAACTGGATTCCATATTCCAGATGTGGCCTCACCAGTGATTTATAAAGGGGTAACACGTTGGGATCGCAGGATTTTATTTCTCTTTTTATACACCCTAAAATGTTGTTTGCTTTTGCGGCAGCTGCTTGACATTGAGTACTTGTAACCAGAATACCCAAATCCTTCTCCTGTTCTGTAGTCCTGAGTATACTCCCATTTAATGTATATGTAGCCATAGGATTACTCCATCCTGTGTGCATTACACTACATTTATCTACATTAAACCTCATCTGCCAAGTGTTTGTCCATTCAGTCATCTTATCCAGATCATTCTGCAATATCGTAATGTCAAGATCAGATTTCAATATCCTACATAGTTTGATATCGTCAGCAAAAACTGACGTTTTACTCACAATCCCATCCCCCAGGTCATTAATAGAGGTTAAAGAGAATTGGTCCTAGCACAGATCCCTGCGGCACCCCACTGCTGACTATGTCCCATTTAGAGAATGTGCCATTTATGACAACCCTTTGTTTCCTATCATTTAGCCAATTCCTTACCCATCTAAGTCATTTCTTCTGTAGCTTCAGTATAAGGCTGTTATGTGATACAGTATCGAATGCCTTTGCAAAGTCCAAAGTATTTCCTTAAACATGCCCCATTTACGTTTGGTATCTATCCCCAGTTACCATGACATGGTCCCAGTCTACACAGTTAAGCTCTTCCCTTAATTTGTTGAAATCAGCTTTCCTAAAGTTCCAGGTTTTAGCATTTTCGTTTTGAAATGTTTTATTAAATATTACATTGAAACTTATCATATTATGGTCGCTGTTTCCCAAATGCTCCCGGACCTCTAGATCTGAAATTGTATCTGGTCTATATGACAGCACCAGATCCAGCAGATTACCTCCCCTGGTTGGTTCATCTACGAGCTGAGAGAGGTAATTGTCCTGAACTGTGGATAAGAATTTGTAGCTTTTAGCACAACTGGAAGATTCTGTGTCCCATTGAAAATCTGGATAGTTAAAATCCCCCATAATAAGGACCCTATTATTATTTGCTGCATTTTTAATTTGTTCCATCATTTTGTCCTCTACCAGTTCAGCTATATTAGGAGGCTTGTAACAAACTCCTCTTAGCAGCTTTCCATTATGACCATCCCCATGTATATTTACCCAAACTGACTCTACATTGTCGCAGCTTCTCCCAATGTTATCATTGAACACGTTTTAAGTTGGATCTTACGAAAATACGCATCCCTCCACCTTTTTTGTCTTTCCTATCCTTTCTAAATGTAATCCCTCCATGTTTGTCACCCAGTCATGGCTTCAGTCATGGCTTTTTCCAGCCAGGTTTCCGTAATACCTACCACATCATATTTCATGACCGACATAAGAGCCTCCAGTTCAGCCATTTTGTTTGCAAGACTTCTTGCATTTGCCAGCAGACATTTAATACAATTAGCACATTTGCTACTCCTACTCAGCTCCCTACATTCCTTGCATATCCTAGCCCCACCCTAGATGCTCTATTGCCCCTGCTGTCCCACTCTCTCTGTCTAGTCCAGGGGTCTCAAACACTGTTGCCCCTCCGGCTGCTTCTTGCGGCCCGCAGGCACATAGACCCCGTAACGATCATGGCTCTCTCCAGCAGCCGCCGACATCAGCGCAGTAGTGCAGTGTATTGCCGCGCAGAGACCGGCCCTCTGCACAGCAATACCAGTATCAGCCGCCGGCCTATCAGAGGCCAGCAGCTGACATCTGCGCATGGCAGTGACGTCATACGCTACTGCGCTGGGACGCAGATATCAGCTGCTGGCGTCTGATAGGCCGGCGGCTGATACTGGTATTGCTGTGCAGAGAGCCGGTCTCTGCGCGGCAATACACTGCATTACAGCGCTGATGTCGGCGGCTGCTGGAGAGAGCCGCGATCATTACGGGGTCTGTGCCTGCGGGCCACAGGTGCAGAAAGGACGCCGAGGGAACGGAGGACAGGTGAGAATCTTTTTTTTTTTTTTCTCTGTCATGTGAAATACAGCACAGGGGACCTGTGCTCAGTATGGGGGGGGCACTGTGCGCAGTATGGGGGGGACAGGGTCCCTGTGCGCAGTATGGGGGACAGAGACCCTGTGCGCAGTATGGGGGGACGGGGACCCTGAGCGCAGTATGGGGGGACGGGGACCCTGAGCGCAGTATGGGGGGACGGGGACCCTTAGTGCAGTATGGGGGGATGGGAACCCTTAGCGCAGTATGGGGGGATGGGGACCCTTAGCGCAGTATGGGGGACGGACGGACCTTGTGCGCAGTATGGGGGACGGACGGACCCTGTGCGCAGTATGGGGGACGGACGGACCCTGTGTGCAGTATGGGGGGGACATGTCTGCAAGATAAGGACCAGGATGGGGGACCATGTCTGCAATATGGGGGACCATGTCTGCAATATGGGGGACCTGGATGGGAGGACCATGTCTGCAATATGGGGGACCATGTCTGCAATATGGGGGACCTGGATGGGAGGACCATGTCTGCAATATGGGGGACCATGTCTGCAATATGGGGGACCATGTCTGCAATATAGGGGATCTGGATGGGAGACCATGTCTGCAAGGGGACCTGGATGGGAGACCATGCCTGCTATATTGGGACCACCTCTGCAATATGGGGGACCTGGATGGGAGACCACGTCTGCAATATGGGGGACCTGGATGGGAGACCACGTCTGCAATATGGGGGACCTGGATGGGAGATCACGTCTGCAATATGGGGGACCTGGATGGGAGACCATGTCTGCAATATGGGGGACCTGGATGGGAGACCATGTCTGCAATATGGGGAACCTGGATGGGAGACCATGTCTGCAATATGGGGAACCTGGATGGGAGACCATGTCTGCAAGATGAGGACCAATTCAAAAGGTGTATAAAAAATAAAATGGTATCACTAAAAATGTCACTTTGTCATGCAAATAATGCGGACCCCCCAAATTAAATGTTTTTCCGTGTGCGGCCCATATGCCCAGCTGAGTTTGAGATCCCTGGTCTAGTCTATCTATCCCCTTATAAGCACGCATACCCTCCCTCCCCCCAGATCCTAGTTTAAAAGCTCCTCCATCCGTCTGACCATTTTCCCCCAGCATAGCTGCTCCCTCCCCATTGAGATGCGGCCCTTCCCTACAGTAGAATAAATCCTACAAAACAGAAGGAGTTTCTCAGAGTTAACAAGAAAATAAATTCACAATATCTAAACACAAGATCAATAGACCAACAAAACAATATTCACTGGACAAAAAAGTCATATAAAAATATTTTTTATTTTATAGCAATTAATGTAATAAAAATTCAAAAGGGCACAGACATAGACAAAAAACATACAACAATACAAATAAGATAAAAATGAAGCTCAAATGAGGGGATCAGGGGGTAACGCATACAGGGGAGTATGTATGATGTATTACTTATTAGCCATAATGGGATATAGTAAAGGGAATATGTATATAATTATATAAATATAAAGTGCAAGTGATATATATCTATCAGAATTAACATATACAGGATGTGCAGATATGTCACTAAAATATTTAGTAACTAATGAATGGTTAGTCTGATGATTACATATAGTTCATAGTCCCTTTAAGTATCCCCTTTTGAACATGATTATTTCATATGATTATATATAATTCATAGTCATTTTTAATCAAAACATCACCTCTTTTTCAAAATAACATGATTCCATTACATCCAGGAGTCAATTACATTAAATTTAATTCATTCAAAAAGGTCCTTTGTACAGGAATAAATATTGAGTAAAAACTAGGGCAAAAATCTAATTGTAAAAGAGATTATTACTGAAGTCAACCAGCATCCACCTGCTCCCTGTCACCGGACTGGTGAGAAGGTCGGCCTTGGTCTCCATGAACCCAAACCCTTCTTTCCTGCACCAATGTCTAAGCTACTTGTTTATCTCCCTAAGCTCCCGCTGTCTATCTAGTGACGCATGTGGCACCGACAGTATTTCTTGGAGGTCCTGGCCTTCAGCTTCTCTCCTAGTTCCCCGTAATCATTTTTAAGGACCTTCCACCTCCCTCTAACTTTGTCATTAGTACCAATGTGTACCATGACTGCTGAGTTTTGTCCAAACCCACCCAGCAATCTGTGTATCCGATCCGCTATATGTTGAACCCGAGCAACCAGCAGACAACACACTGTTCGGCATTCACGGTCTCGGCGGCAGATGACTCCGTCTGTCCGCCTATTTATAGAGTCTCCTACCACCATCTGTCTGGTCTTTGCTGCACTCCTATTACCCTCCATCCTACAACAGTCATCTTCCTGGTTGCTAGGAGCGTCCTGCTTTAGTGATCCCAGTCCTGGGATAGCAATCCTAATATCAGCCAAACAGGCATATTTACTAGGTTGTGCCAGATCAGGACTGGGCTTCCTGGCACTTTTCCCCCTACCCCTTCTTGTAACATTTACCCAGCTACATACTTCTCTATTCTGGTCTTCCCCACCTCCACCCGCCTCCATATCACTGGCCCTAACCAGCACAATCTCAGTGAGCTCTAAACTCCTGTCCAGGTTTGCAATGCTCCTGAGTGTCGCTAGCTGCACGTTTAGATCCGGTATCTGGGCTTACAAATATGTAACTCGTTGACATCGAGCGCAGACTTTTTCACCCTCAAACGGCTGTTCAAAGCATGCATACATCTCACAAGACACACACCTGGTAGCATTGCCCATGGAGCACATACTATATGGTGATAAACAATACAAGTAAAAGCAGAAAAACAAATAGAAGGTTAGTAAGGAAAACACCAAACTATGCTCTGGTGTTAAACTATGTTATTGCGTTTAACTATGTACTTTACTGCCGCCTTTGTACTTAGCTGCAGCCTCTGGGACGCTCAATCCAGCCTCTTCACGCTCGGCAGCCTCGCTGGTTGTTTTTTGACTTGTAGTGCTTGCAATCAGCCCAGCACAGGATATGGATAATTTAAGTAGAAATGTTCAAAAATATAAAATTTAAGCCTTTTTAATTCAAAAATAATAATTGGTTTTATTCTTGGCAGATGACTGTACCAGGAGATCAGAGGGACAGCTGACATCTTCAATTTTCAAATCGGATGATCTTGAGATCCCACAGGATACAATTGAAGTGAATGCCATTACTCCAGATTTACCATCATCCCTTCACAGCAAAGATCTGTCATCTGATCTTTTGAAACAGGTCCTGTCTTCTGATTCATTACCGACTACTAAGGAAAATCAAAGTCACAAAATAAGCATTAAAAAACGAACTGCTCCTAAAACAAAGAAGCCATTTTCACGTTCAAAATATGGAAATAGTTTTCCCCTCCAAAAGTCTTTTCTAAAACATCAACAATTTCACACAGCGGAGAATATATTTTCTTGTTCCAAGTGTGAGAAATGTTTTAAAGAGAAATCAGACCTTGTTAGTCACCAGAGAACTCACAAAGGGGAAAAGCCATTTTCATGTTCAGAATGTGGTAAATGTTTTGTTTGGAATTCATATCTTGTTACTCACCAGAGAACTCACACAGGGGAGAAGCCGTTTTCATGTTCCGAATGTGGGAAATGTTTTAACCAGAAAGCGCATCTTCTTGGCCATCAGAAAATTCACACAGGGGAGAAGAGTTTTTCATGTTCAGAATGTGGGAAATGCTTTGTAGATAAATCAAGTCTGATCAAACATCAGAGAATTCACACAGGGGAGAAGCCTTTTTCATGTTCAGAATGTGGGAAATGTTTTACAGAGAAACCAAGTCTTACCAGACATCAGAGAATTCACACAGGGGAGAAGCGTTTTTCATGTTCAGAATGTGGGAAATGTTTTACAGAGAAATTATGTCTTATTCAACATCAGAGAACTCACACTGGTGAGAAGCCTTTTTCATGCTCAGAATGTGGGAAATCTTTTACACAGAAATCAAGTTTTGTTAGGCACCAGAGAACTCACACAGGGTAAAAGTCTTTCTCCAGTTCAGAATGTGGAAAATGTTTTGTGAATAAATCTCTTCTTAGTCACCAGAGACGTCACACAGGGTAAAAACCATTTTTATTTTCTTAATTTGAGAAATTTTTTACTTGGGGAAACAATTCTTAATAAACTTCAGAGAAGTCACACAGGGGAGAATATTTTTTAATGTTCAGAATGTTGGAATGTTTTAACTGAAAATTGTATCTTCTTAAAGGGGTTGTCCACTACTACCACAACCCCTTGTCATTCCTCATGTTTGCCTTGATTAAATAAAAACACTAATACTCAGATCCCGTGGCCTATAAGATACATTTTTAGCAAGAAACAAATATTGCTAATAAGTGATTGGGTGTTATAGACTGGAGGCAGCTTCCTGTGACAGAGGAGAACGCTGAGACACTGCCCTTTCTGATCACTGAGAGAACTGCTCTCTCTCCTCTAGCCCCACACTTATGTAACTGATTGGTGCAGTGCAGGAAAGGAAGGAACCGGAACCATCAGAGGTTGCCTGTCCTGAGTGAGCAGCTGAAGGACCTTCCACCCGACTAGCTCAAGGATCTTTCAGATCATGTAACATTGTTTTACATATTTTCAAAAGTTGTCAGGTTTAGTTATGAAATGAGCCATTTCTTAATGATTTTGACTTTCTGAATTAAAATTTGACAGTGAGGGGGGCATGACTTGGAAGCTGAAGAAGATTGCCCCTTGACTGCAGTGCACTGGCAGCCCGTGCCCTTATTTAGCACTGTCCCATTACCCAGGTATGATAACCAGACTGCTCCAGCCATGATATGATTATTGACAAAGCCTTAGGGTCCCGTGCCCTAAACACCTTCCAGAGACTGCTCCACGGGATGTCCTAACCAGAATCCACTTTCATGTTAAAGAGTACCTGCTCTTCTGCTCAAGAAGGAAAGGGTAACTCCCCAAAACCTTCAACCAAGTGAAGATTTTCTCTGATGTGTCCTCTACTAGCCTTCGCTTTTGCAGGAATCTGTCCCCATTACCTTTAATCTCCGGGAGAACTCGATCATTTACAGATGGGGCTTCCCCTTATATCTCCTCATTAACCACAGCAATGCCTGGCACTCCATCACAACATACGAAGAGGGTAGAGACCTACTGAGACGAAGGGACCTCAACATCCCAGATCATCCTCAAGAGGAAAATTTGAACCCACGAGGCAGGGAGAATGACTGGCAAACTGTCCCTTCCAGAAAAAAGGAAAAGACGGCTGAGGTGACCTAGGCATGTATTTGGCCTATCTCGGCATCGACAAAATACTCTCCACTGAGATCCTGTTTTCTGCCTCTCAGGTTGAGTAGGTCACATAATTGACCTCTTATTTGTCTTCCTTGTCTTTAAGGTTGTTTTTTCTTTTTTGTTTAGTCTATCTGTGGTTTTAGTTAGTGTAACTGATATTCTTCTTTTTTTGTTAGTGTCTAAGTCTATCTCAGATGGTTCTTAACCCTTTACGACCTTGGATGTATCCATACGTTCAGGTCGGTAGGTACTGTGCATGCATGATCGCCGCCGGGTGTCAACTAATTCTGACAGCTGACACCCGGCACTCAGTGACAAGAGCAGTGCCCACACCACTCCCAGTACTTTAACCCCTAAATGCTGCGATCAAGAAAAAGTGGATTAAAACGCGATTAAAAAGACGAATGTAAAGAAAAATGGTATCGCTGAAAACATCATCTTGTCTGGCAAAATAAGCCGTGATACAGCTCCCTTAGCCTAAAAATAAAAAAGTTACAGCTCTCAGGATAAAGTGATGCAAAAATAATTATTTTATCTATAAAATAGTTTGTATCATTGGGTAAAAGCGTCAAAACAAAAAAAAAGATGGTATCATAAATGTGGTATCACTGTAATCGTACCGACCCGAAGAAAAAGCTGCCTTATTAATTTTACCACACTCTGAATGGCTTAAAAAAAACAACTCCTGAATTGCTGTTTTTCGTTCATTCTGCCACCCAAAAATCGGAATAGAAAGTGATCAAAAATGTCATGTGTACGAAAATGGTACCAATAAATACGTCAGTTTGTCCCGCAAAAAACAAGCCCTTACATTACTCTGCTAGCAGAAATATGGAAAAATTATAGTTCTCAAAATATGGCGATAAAAAAACTAGTTTTTACAATAAATAGCGTCTTTTAGTGTGTGACAGTACACTGCTGCTGCTGATTTGTTCATTCTGTCTCCCAAAGATCTCAGTAAGGCTCCGTACACATCTATCCTGCACTCTGTGCTGAGCACGCAGAGTTACACCCAGGGTTTCTGTGTAGATCTCTGAAATACGTGATTCAAACAGAACCCCTGGCAGAAGATTCCCTACAATGAGGCAGAAGGAGGCACTGTGGACACCGTTCGGCCTGTGATCCGGCGGTGTCCGTCTTTTTAGGTCTGCATAAAAGCGAAGTCTGCCACAGTTTTGTGCACTTCTGAAAAAAAGGACACCACTGAACTGAGGCCAGACTGAGTTCAGAGTAACTCTGCTGCCTCCTTTTAGTTAATGGGTCCCTCTGGGTTTCATTTGAATCATGTCTCTCGGAGATTTACATGGAAACCCCAATATAAGAGCACGCAGAGTTACACCCAGGGTTTCTGTGTAGATCTCTGAAATACGTGATTCAAACAGAACCCCTGGCAGAAGATTCCCTACAATGAGGCAGAAGGAGGCACTGTGGACACCGTTCGGCCTGTGATCCGGCGGTGTCCGTCTTTTTAGGTCTGCATAAAAGCGAAGTCTGCCACAGTTTTGTGCACTTCTGAAAAAAAGGACACCACTGAACTGAGGCCAGACTGAGTTCAGAGTAACTCTGCTGCCTCCTTTTAGTTAATGGGTCCCTCTGGGTTTCATTTGAATCATGTCTCTCGGAGATTTACATGGAAACCCCAATATAAGGGCTCAGCGTAGAGCGCAGGATAAATGTGATCCCAAATGTTATGTAAAATGTTCCCAAAAAATGCTTCAAATCAATCCATAAAAAAGCGAGTCCCTACTCAGGTCCGTCATCTGTCAATGGAAATATAGGAGGCTTCCACGTTATTGGTAGTACAAAGGCTCTGGAAGAGCGCTATGGCTCCTCGCCCCCCCAAAGGAAATTCAGTAAATTCTGCGCTCCCAAATCCAAGTACTCACCTCCCTTCTGAGCCCCAGTGTGCCTAAACCACATTTAGCATCTATATGTTTGTCATTTCTGTAGTGATGACAACCCGCCTAATTTAAGGGTGCATGTCTCCAGAAGCACGAGCTGGGCACAATGTATGGGCACTACACCGTACTGGGGAATACAATGGCAGTTTGCAGTTTTCATTCAGCAACATCCACTGCTGCTTGTTTCTGGAAAACACCCATTGAGTCAAAATCGTCACTACACCTGTAGATAAATTCCCAAAAGGGGTTATCATTTCCAAAATAGGGTAAATTGAGAGGGGATTCTGCTTTTCTAGCAGTAAGGGGCTCTGTATATGGAGTCCGCAAACTATTCTAGGAAAATCTGTGCTCCAGTAGGAAAATAGCGATCCGCCCCTCCCGAGTCTCGGTATGGCTAAGCAGTACTGTACAGCCACATATGGGGTATTTCTACATTCAGCAGAAATTGTGGGACAAATTTTGGTGCCATTTTTGTCATTTCCCCTTGTGAAAATGTAAAATCTGGGGCTAACACTAAATTTTGGTGGTAAAAATGTAATTATTTTTTTCTTCACTGCCCAATGGTATAAAATTCTGTGACCCACCTGTGGTGTCAATTTGATCATTTCACCCCTAGATGAATTCATTAATAAGTTTAATTTGTAAAATGGGGTCTCTTATGGGGATGGGTCTGCTGTTCTGGCATTTCAAGGGCTCTGCCAATGTGACATGGTACTCTCAAACCAGTACAGCAAAATCTGAACTTCAATATGGCGCTTCTGACCTTTGCACTGTAGCTCAAAAGTACCATATTTTTTGGACTATAAGACACACTTTTTTCCTCCAAAATTTTGGAGTAAAGTGGGGGGTGTATCTTATAGCCCGGATAATACATTCTGGCTGTGGAGGGGGGGCGGCAGCGGAGGAGCAGGGCACAGGCAGTAGCCATAGCTGGTTGCTGCTGCTCGGTGAACACTGTGCCTGCTACTAAAGAGAATGAGTATTCACTCCTCTCCACCCATGGGAATGGAGTTAAGTACAGTTATGATTGATTCAGGCTTTTCTTGAGAAAGGGGATTTTGGCTTTAATCGCTTGGGTTTTTACTCTATTGGCTATAATAGCCTTCCAGCCTTAGTATCCTGTGAGTAAAAAAGAGACTTAGTTTTTTTTTCGTATTTATATATAATAATCCCCATATAGTGCCCCCCCAAGAGATGGAAAATACAGAGAACTGTGTCAAATCTTGCTCAGTGTGGAAGTACTTTGCTCCAGGAAAAAAAAAATGACCATGGAAAGCCACAGAAAGACTGCGGGAGAAGCGGCTCTCAGCTCCAAGATGACACCACGGTTGTCACGCTGGAGACAGATTGAGCAGGGGAGACAAGGAGGAGGATAGTGCTGGTCAGGCTGGAGTGATTTGCCTGCACAGAAACACAGGTCTCAGCAGGTGACGGTGATCTTATAGCAGCTACATCGCACCTGTGCATGGGCCCTGGAGAGGAGTCGGGTGAGGAGGAGATGGGAGAAGCAGCTGCATTAATGAAGGGGCGAAAAGTCAGCGAAACTGCATGTGACACAGTACTCACTGCCCCACGGCCTAATCTTCACAAAGATGACATACAGGTACCTGAGGAACATGCTACAATAGATGTTTTCATGACAGTGGTACATGTAAATCCTCTATGTTTTGAATGTACAGTTTGGTGGTCTTAAAGATGAGATAGCAGATATACGTCGCAAACTGCAGAGAATTTAGTAAAGCTGTCTCTCAGCTTCTAGGGGAGAAAATGGAAAAAGGAACGGCGCAGATCTAAGTGCAGTATATTTTAGGATTTGTAAATAAGGGTGAGGTAACTGAAAACTGCTCACCTTTAAGTAATCTTGAGGTTTAACGTTTAGTAGTGGTGGACTCTTGTGGCTTGCAGCACGCTTTACCGGAAGGATCAGGTCCTCATGTTGGAAGATCCTGTTTGCTCAGTAGATCGGTTCGATAAATTCCAGTTTGTATATCGCGGCGCTTCCAAATAGGGCCCAGTGGATATTTACATTCAGGATTTATTAATTAGAATATAAAATAGCAATGTACAACGCGTTTCTACTCATTACAGAGTCTTCATCAGGTACAATTTCGTAGTCATGCTTATGGAAAGTCTCTTCATTATATAAAGCACTGATCAGGTTCATCAGGGTCATGGACCGCCCAGTTAATTAATCATGTTAATTGAGTTGGTTTATGCATGTGATTAATTAATCATGCAATCTAAGGTTGTCTCTACTAGAGTAAAATCAAATAAAAATACAACAACAACTACAATAAAAATGCAACAAAAAAAAAAAAAAAAAAAACACACAAAATACTTTCTTAAATGATTAAGAAGAAATAAAAGCCTGTTTTTGGTTAAAATGTTTAAAAGAATGTTTTTCTCCCCTGCATGTAGATCCAGTAACACTATCGCTCACTATTGACAGATTGTATTTAAGAGGAAAATCAGATTCATAATAATATTATGTTGTTCTTACTGACCTTCAGTGTGGTTATTATTTCTCTATTTAATGACTAATAAATATATGTTTATTGTTAATATATTCAAGGTCCTCTAATGTAAAGTGAACTCAGTGTGGTTCTGCCTGTTCAACTTTGTTTTTCTATCAAATATATTCAATTCTGTCATTTAATCCCTCTGGCTGTAGACACCGCATGCGATAAATCCAGAAGGATTCCTTTCTATTCAATGTTTGAATTCTATTCTGGGTGGAAACTGGTATGGATTCTACGGGGGTTATTTGAACTTCAAATTTCCCCCCGTGATTCTGCAGTAGATGGCGTGATAGGCTATGTGTTAAAAGCCCTATTTTGGCATTGTGACGGTGTCCACTAAGGCGGTTTTGCACTTTTCTTATGGTACGACCGACGTATTGTAAACCGCATTTGCAAGTAATAACGTATATAACGTAGTCTGTTTGACAGGTGAGATACTGGCGAATTGGAAATTTTTCACCTGTACTATGACAAATAATCTCTTTGCAGCCGTGTGATATACATCTGCAACAGTTGCAAAGTTTCTTTCTGCATTTGAATACTCCCACTGATTTGGTTGTATTGAATCTTTTTCGCTCAGATAAAGTGGGGATGTTTTTAAGTCGGCTTGGAGCTATCAAATTCCTGATGGTTTTTCCTCTTCTAAAGGTGATCCCTGGTCTTTCAGGTAGGGATTCTCTTAGAAGAGGATCTTGTTGCAGAATATACCAATATTTACTGAGTATTTTTCTGACATTTAAATTTTCCTTATTATAGGCTGTGATGAAGTTAAATCTCCATTTATTAGGTTGTAAAGGATTTTTTGTGAACCTTGTACTGTCATTGGGGAATTTTAAGGTGGTATCTGTTTCTAATTTGTGTTCCTTGCTCTTTTCCTTAATTTTTTCTGTCTTATTTGACTTATTTTTCATTGCCAAAAGGCAATCCTTCTGTGTCTTTTTTCTGTTGGTTTCATATGCTGCTGAAATTAGTTTTTTGGGGTACTTTTTTGTTTTAAACCGGTCTATAAGGACTTTTGCTTGTATATTATAGTCCTCTAGTTGTGTGTTATTTTTCCTTATACGTAAAAACTGGCTATAAGGGATGTTTTTTTTCCATTTGTGAAAATGTGCACTATTAAACTCTAAATATCCATTTGAATCTACTACTTTAAAGTATGTTTTTGCTATTAATGAGTTTTTTTTAAAACTGATTTCTAAATCTAAAAAATTGATTTTATTTATACTCATATTAAAAGTGAAATTGATACCCCACTCATTTTGGTTTAGTTCATAAATAAGTTGTTCCGCCATTTTTTGGTCTCCTTTCCACAGGATAACTAGATCATCAATATATCTACGGTACAGGATAATATTTTCTGTATACATGGCTTTTGTCAGAGCTAATAGGGACTCAAAACGTCCCATGAATAAATTAGCGAAACTAGGCGCGACTCGAGTCCCCATTGCTGTACCGAGCTTCTGGACATATAACTGGTCTTGGAATTCAAATATATTTCTCTTTAAGATGAATTCAAGGCCTAAAAGAATGAATTGTATTTGTGCTTGCGGCATATTGGTATATGTTTCTAAGTAATATCGAGTTGCTGATATCCCCAATTGGTGGTCTATGTTTGAATATAGTGCTGTTACATCTAAGGATATGAACCAATATCCTTCTTCCCAATATATATCCTGTAATTCTTCTATCAGTTGGGTAGAATCACGTAGATACGATGGGAGTTTTTTCACTATGTTTTGTAGATGGAGATCGATATAATGGGAAAGATAGCTGGTGAGTGAATTTATACCAGCTATAATGGGGCGACCTGGTGGATTAATTGGATCCTTATGAATTTTGGGTAAATGATAAAAAAAAGCTAGGGAGTATTCTTTATTTGTGAGAAACTGCTTTTCTCTTTTATCTATAATTCCTTTTTCATAAGCGGTATTTATGATTAGATGATATTCTTTAGAAATGGTTTTTGAAGGATCTATATTAAGTTTACTATAATATTTTTCATCTGATAGTATTCTATGTGCTTCTTTGAGGTACACTTCTCGATCTTGAATTATTATCCCCCCCCCTTTATCTGCTTCTCTAATGACAATTGTATTATTATTTTTTAAGGTTTTTATGGCACATTTTTCTTTTTTTGTGATGTTAGCTCTTGTTTTCAGGTTTTCTTTCACATGGTGTTTTTTATTATTCTTTTTTGAAGATTTTTTAAAAAACTGTTTTTTATTTATTTTGCGGAATTCGTCCCCTACCAATGAGAGGAAGGTCTCAATGTAGCTTCCTCTATGATGGATAGGATTAAAATTAGATCTATTTTTAACTACAAGATGTATATTTTCATCATGTTTATTTTCAGACTTAGAATTATTTTTAGGATTTTTACGTATTTCCGTAGGTTCAAAAGTTTTTTCTTTTATTTTTTCTTTTATCGCAAAATGTCTGGATAGGGTAAGACGTCTTATGAACTGATTTAGATCAATATACAGATCGAAGTTATTTGCACGTTGGTCAGGGCAGAAGTTCAGTCCTTTTTCAAGCAGAGTTTGTTCATTTTCGTTTAGTGTGTATTTAGATAAATTAAAAATTTTTATTTTATCAGAGTTTTCTTTCCTATCTCTTTTCATTACTTTTTTATTTTTTATGCGTTTCTTATTACTTTTTATTTTTGTGTTTGGGCTATTTTTTCTTTTTCTATCAGATTTAAGGAGGTAGGATTTGGTAATGATTTTTTTAGGGTGTTTCCTACCTGCTCTCGTGCCTCTGGGCCGCCTTTTCTTTTTTTGTTGGTTTGAGATGTAATCAAGGGAAAAAATTGAGTTATCTGCTGTTGTGAAGGAGGTAGCATAATGGGAGCCATAGAGGTGAGGCTTATTATCGGAGGAAGCAGTGTTTCTAATAGAGGTGGGGGTTGGAGGGGTCCAATCTCTAAAAAAGAAATATGTGAGGCTGTAGATGAAGGGGAGTATGACGGTGCTTGGATGACAGTTATAAAAGGTTGAGAGCTGTCCTCTACACTATGTGTTGTTAAATTTGCTAGATTTGTTATATTTAGAAGATCGTCACATTCAGTAATTTCTTCGATGTCCCTGCTTTCTATTGAACAGGGATTAACCCATGTGTTAGCAGTCGTAGTTGTTTTATTTGTTAATAATTTTAAGGGTGGGAGACCCGGGTTGGGTGCCGGAAGATTATGCACTTCCGCATTGACTTCTATGTGAATGGGAGAGATATTAGCAGTGGGAATTATGTTGCAGGGAGATTTTATTTTCTCTGTATGTTGGAAATTTTTCCCACTACTAGGTGTAGACTGGCAATGTGACTGTTTAATAGTTGAGAAGCTTGCATTATTTTTCCTTGGAATCCGATTGTGATTGGGAGTTGATTCATTTACCCAATATTTATTTGAGGTTTGTCTATTCCTTGCATGCTTTGAATTGTAAAACGTACAAATAGTGTCTATAGTTTCTCTCTGTTTTTTTGAAAACATGTTTTCGTTTGTGATGTTCTCTTTGGTGTTTTGATGTAATTGTTTCTCTTTATTAGTTTTACATAAATTTATATTTTCAACTGTATTTTGCTTAAAATTTGCTTCCATATTATTTCTAAGATTATTTTTGTTATTGTAGGGATACATGTCTCTCCTCAGTTTTTTGGTTTTATGTTCGATAAGACCATTCTCAAATCTCTGCAGATTCCCATTTATATCAGAATTTACTATGTTAAAGTAGGAAGAATGATTGAATTCATTCAGTTCTGTCAACAATTTTTCACAGTTTTCAGAAGCATTTTTTGCAAGCATTTTCCTTTTCTTTATCAATAAAGACATTAATTTGTAAGAACAATTGTCTATAATCTTTCTCCAGTCCTTTGTGAAATCCGGATCTTCCGGAAAGGAACTGTCAAAATGAATCTCCAGTCCCCTAGGGATAATACTTTTATCTAAACATATATTTAAAAATTCCACGTCGAGCTGGTGTCTAATTTCCATCTTCATTGTTTTTTCGAACATGAAAAACAATGTATTGATCTTCTTTTTAGTGTCTAGATCTATTTCATTAGGTATGAATCCCACATTGTGTTCAGACTTATCCATGTATGTAATTTTTGCAAGTGTCTCTCTTCTCCTTGATGATCTGTTTTTAAAGTGTTCCATGATAGATCGCTGCCAGTTCCTCCTCAGAACGAGGTTAATCCACTCCCTAGCTCCCGGGTTATGTTCCAGGGGCTTCAGTCAGGATTTAGTAAAGCTGTCTCTCAGCTTCTAGGGGAGAAAATGGAAAAAGGAACGGCGCAGATCTAAGTGCAGTATATTTTAGGATTTGTAAATAAGGGTGAGGTAACTGAAAACTGCTCACCTTTAAGTAATCTTGAGGTTTAACGTTTAGTAGTGGTGGACTCTTGTGGCTTAACAAATAAAACAACTACGACTGCTAACACATGGGTTAATCCCTGTTCAATAGAAAGCAGGGACATCGAAGAAATTACTGAATGTGAGGATCTTCTAAATATAACAAATCTAGCAAATTTAACAACACATAGTGTAGAGGACAGCTCTCAACCTTTTATAACTGTCATCCAAGCACCGTCATACTCCCCTTCATCTACAGCCTCACATATTTCTTTTTTAGAGATTGGACCCCTCCAACCCCCACCTCTATTAGAAACACTGCTTCCTCCGATAATAAGCCTCACCTCTATGGCTCCCATTATGCTACCTCCTTCACAACAGCAGATAACTCAATTTTTTCCCTTGATTACATCTCAAACCAACAAAAAAAGAAAAGGCGGCCCAGAGGCACGAGAGCAGGTAGGAAACACCCTAAAAAAATCATTACCAAATCCTACCTCCTTAAATCTGATAGAAAAAGAAAAAATAGCCCAAACACAAAAATAAAAAGTAATAAGAAACACATAAAAAATAAAAAAGTAATGAAAAGAGATAGGAAAGAAAACTCTGATAAAATAAAAATTTTTAATTTATCTAAATACACACTAAACGAAAATGAACAAACTCTGCTTGAAAAAGGACTGAACTTCTGCCCTGACCAACGTGCAAATAACTTTGATCTGTATATTGATCTAAATCAGTTCATAAGACGTCTTACCCTATCCAGACATTTTGCGATAAAAGAAAAAATAAAAGAAAAAACTTTTGAACCTACGGAAATACGTAAAAATCCTAAAAATAATTCTAAGTCTGAAAATAAACATGATGAAAATATACATCTTGTAGTTAAAAATAGATCTAATTTTAATCCTATCCATCATAGAGGAAGCTACATTGAGACCTTCCTCTCATTGGTAGGGGACGAATTCCGCAAAATAAATAAAAAACAGTTTTTTAAAAAATCTTCAAAAAAGAATAATAAAAAACACCATGTGAAAGAAAACCTGAAAACAAGAGCTAACATCACAAAAAAAGAAAAATGTGCCATAAAAACCTTAAAAAATAATAATACAATTGTCATTAGAGAAGCAGATAAAGGGGGGGGGATAATAATTCAAGATCGAGAAGTGTACCTCAAAGAAGCACATAGAATACTATCAGATGAAAAATATTATAGTAAACTTAATATAGATCCTTCAAAAACCATTTCTAAAGAATATCATCTAATCATAAATACCGCTTATGAAAAAGGAATTATAGATAAAAGAGAAAAGCAGTTTCTCACAAATAAAGAATACTCCCTAGCTTTTTTTTATCATTTACCCAAAATTCATAAGGATCCAATTAATCCACCAGGTCGCCCCATTATAGCTGGTATAAATTCACTCACCAGCTATCTTTCCCATTATATCGATCTCCATCTACAAAACATAGTGAAAAAACTCCCATCGTATCTACGTGATTCTACCCAACTGATAGAAGAATTACAGGATATATATTGGGAAGAAGGATATTGGTTCATATCCTTAGATGTAACAGCACTATATTCAAACATAGACCACCAATTGGGGATATCAGCAACTCGATATTACTTAGAAACATATACCAATATGCCGCAAGCACAAATACAATTCATTCTTTTAGGCCTTGAATTCATCTTAAAGAGAAATATATTTGAATTCCAAGACCAGTTATATGTCCAGAAGCTCGGTACAGCAATGGGGACTCGAGTCGCGCCTAGTTTCGCTAATTTATTCATGGGACGTTTTGAGTCCCTATTAGCTCTGACAAAAGCCATGTATACAGAAAATATTATCCTGTACCGTAGATATATTGATGATCTAGTTATCCTGTGGAAAGGAGACCAAAAAATGGCGGAACAACTTATTTATGAACTAAACCAAAATGAGTGGGGTATCAATTTCACTTTTAATATGAGTATAAATAAAATCAATTTTTTAGATTTAGAAATCAGTTTTAAAAAAAACTCATTAATAACAAAAACATACTTTAAAGTAGTAGATTCAAATGGATATTTAGAGTTTAATAGTGCACATTTTCACAAATGGAAAAAAAACATCCCTTATAGCCAGTTTTTACGTATAAGGAAAAATAACACACAACTAGAGGACTATAATATACAAGCAAAAGTCCTTATAGACCGGTTTAAAACAAAAAAGTACCCCAAAAAACTAATTTCAGCAGCATATGAAACCAACAGAAAAAAGACACAGAAGGATTGCCTTTTGGCAATGAAAAATAAGTCAAATAAGACAGAAAAAATTAAGGAAAAGAGCAAGGAACACAAATTAGAAACAGATACCACCTTAAAATTCCCCAATGACAGTACAAGGTTCACAAAAAATCCTTTACAACCTAATAAATGGAGATTTAACTTCATCACAGCCTATAATAAGGAAAATTTAAATGTCAGAAAAATACTCAGTAAATATTGGTATATTCTGCAACAAGATCCTCTTCTAAGAGAATCCCTACCTGAAAGACCAGGGATCACCTTTAGAAGAGGAAAAACCATCAGGAATTTGATAGCTCCAAGCCGACTTAAAAACATCCCCACTTTATCTGAGCGAAAAAGATTCAATACAACCAAATCAGTGGGAGTATTCAAATGCAGAAAGAAACTTTGCAACTGTTGCAGATGTATATCACACGGCTGCAAAGAGATTATCTGTCATAGTACAGGTGAAAAATTTCCAATTCGCCAGTATCTCACCTGTCAAACAGACTACGTTATATACGTTCTTACTTGCAAATGCGGTTTACAATACGTCGGTCGTACCATAAGAAAAGTGCAAAACCGCCTTAGTGGACACCGTCACAATGCCAAAATAGGGCTTTTAACACATAGCCTATCACGCCATCTACTGCAGAATCACGGGGGGAAATTTGAAGTTCAAATAACCCCCGTAGAATCCATACCAGTTTCCACCCAGAATAGAATTCAAACATTGAATAGAAAGGAATCCTTCTGGATTTATCGCATGCGGTGTCTACAGCCAGAGGGATTAAATGACAGAATTGAATATATTTGATAGAAAAACAAAGTTGAACAGGCAGAACCACACTGAGTTCACTTTACATTAGAGGACCTTGAATATATTAACAATAAACATATATTTATTAGTCATTAAATAGAGAAATAATAACCACACTGAAGGTCAGTAAGAACAACATAATATTATTATGAATCTGATTTTCCTCTTAAATACAATCTGTCAATAGTGAGCGATAGTGTTACTGGATCTACATGCAGGGGAGAAAAACATTCTTTTAAACATTTTAACCAAAAACAGGTTTTTATTTCTTCTTAATCATTTAAGAAAGTATTTTGTGTGTGTTTTTTTTTTTTTTTTTTTTTTTTTTTGTTGTTGTTGCATTTTTATTGTAGTTGTTGTTGTATTTTTATTTGATTTTACTCTAGTAGAGACAACCTTAGATTGCATGATTAACTAATCACATGCATAAATCAACTCAATTAACATGATTAATTAACTGGGCGGTCCATGACCCTGATGAACCTGATCAGTGCTTTATATAATGAAGAGACTTTCCATAAGCATGACTACGAAATTGTACCTGAGGAAGACTCTGTAATGAGTAGAAACGCGTTGTACATTGCTATTTTATATTCTAATCAATAAATCCCGAATGTAAATATCCACTGGGCCCTATTTGGAAGCGCCGCGATATACAAACCGGAATTTATCGAACCGATAATTAGTTTGTTGAAAGTAGTCGAATTAAAGGGAGCTGAAAGGTTTAGAGATTATGAACCCGATTCACCAGTGTTTTGCCAGAAAACTGGCATAAAGCTCTTGAAAAGTTGCAAAGTTTTGTGACTTTTCCCATTTTCACATAATTTTAACTTCTTTAAAGCCCAAGACGTACTGATACGTATCTGCGCCCTGGGACTTAAGAGCCTGATACGTATTAGTACATCTTTGCGATCGCGCACACAGGCTGTGCGGGCGTGATCGCCGCCGGGTGTCAACTGATTGTCACAGCTGACACCCGGTGCTATGTGCTGGGAGAGGTCCCGCACCGCACATTAACCCCCGCAATGCTGCGATCGAAGTCGTTCGCAGCATTGCGGGGGCAAGTGGAGGTGATCGGGATAGTCACCTCTCCTGCCGGCGTCCAGCAATGTGTGCCGCGGCTTCCCGGATGTTGCCATGATGACCCGATTCACTGAGGGGTGCAGTTTTAAGAATGGTGTCACTTTTGGGTATTTTCAGTCATAAAGACCCCTCAAAGTGACTTCAAATGTGATGTGGTCCCTAATAAAATGGTTTTGTAAATTTTGTTGGAAAAATGAGAAATCGCTGGTCAATTTTAACCCTTATAGCTCCCTAATAAAAATAAATTTGGGTTCCAAAATTGTGCTGATGTAAAGTAGACATATGGGAAATGTTATTTATTAACTTTTTTTGTGTGACATATCTCTCCGATTTAAGGGCATAAAAATTCAAATTTTGAAAATTGCAAAATTTTCAACATTTTCGCCAAATATCTGTTTTTTTCACAAATAAACACAAGTGATATCGAAGAAATATTACCACAATCATAAAGTACAATATGTCATGAAAAAATATTCTCAGAACCAGGGGGATCCGTTGAAGCGTTCCAGAGTAAGTACCTCATAAAGTGACAGTGGTCAGAATTGTAAAAATTGGCCTTCTCATTAACGTGCAAACCACTTTGGGTTGTAAAGGGGTTAAGGACTCTACCTGCATATACAGTCATGGCGGAAAGTGCTGGCACCCTTGAAATTGTTTCAGAAAATTACACATGTTTTATTACACGCATGTTTATTTCCTTTGTGTTTATTGGAACAACACAAAAAAACTGAGAAAAAAAAGGCAAATTGGACATAATTTCACACAAAACTCCAAAAATGGGCCGGAATACATATATATATTTTTGATGGGACAACACTGAAGATGCGACACTTTGATACAATGTACAGTAGTCAGTGTACAGCTTGTTTAACTGTAAATTTGGTGTGCCTGCAAAATAACTCAACACACAGCCATTAATGTCTAAACCGCTGGCAACAAAAGTGAGTACACCCCTAAGTGTGTTCTCAGCTGATGTTATTTGTTGGTTTTTCTTTGCATCCCGAACAATTTTCTTGGCAGTTGTGGCTGAAATTTTTGTTGGTCTACCTGACTGTGGTTTGGTTTTTACAGAGCATCTGATTTTCCATTTGTTAATCACAGTTTGAACACTGCAGACTGGCATTATCAATTCCTGGGATATCTTTTTGTATCCCTTTCTTGTGTTATACTCTTTTTGCCTCCCTTTCCTGTGTTATACAGTTCAACTACCTTTTCCCGTAGATCCGTTGATAATTCTTTTGCTTTCCCCATCTCAAAATCCAGAAAAGTCAGTGGCTGGATCCCAGAAACTCACTCAGCTTTATGCACACACACTGATTACAAGCAAACAGGTCATAGGTGAGGATGTTACCTTTAGTAGCCATTCAAACACATTTCTGTCAAATTCTGTGCATGTTATCAGGCCAAAATCACCAGGGTATGTGAACTTTTTGATCAGGATTATTTGGATGTTTTTGGTTGTCATTAGTGATGAGCGAGCACTAAAATGCTCGAGTACTCGTTGCTCGGGTCGAGCAAATTGAAATACTCGGGTGCTCAACCCGAGCAATGAGCCCAATATAAGTCTAGGGGAAACTTGAGCATTTTTCAGGTGGCTCCCCACGGCGGTCTGCAGAGGGCCTAAAAATTGCCCAAATCGATGGGAACTGTGCTCAAATGACATGGGAACAGCATGGGGAAGACCCCTGGAAGCATGTCTGACTCCCAGATCACTGCTGTCAACAATGTCGTCAGAGTATTACGCCACTTTTACGGCGTAAGGAACATCCTTTCCATGGTGATGACTTGTATATAAGGGAAAATAAATAAACAAAAACAAAAATACTCCTACACACCTTGGGCTATGTTCACACGTAGCATTTTTGACACGTTTTTGCACTTTTGCATTGCTTTCAACCAAGATAAATGCATTCACCAGGAAATGTCATTTTAACATTTTACAACCTTATCTGGCCATGTGGTGTGTGACACATCATCAGACACATGCATACAGTGCTGAAAACACATGGGAACAGCAAGGGGAAGACCTCTGGAAACATCTCTGACTCCCAGGTCACTGCCTAAATGTGTACCCATCATAAGTGATCCTTGGCACATGCGAAGATGCCTCCCGCCATGCACCTGTCGTTGCAGACTTGCAACAATCACCGTCCACGTCCTTGTCCCACTGCAGTGTTCAGTTGTCCCTACCCCATTCCTTGGAATGCAAGCACAAGAATGCCGGCAGCCACCCACCCACAGGCTGCAATACTATACTGCCAAATTTTTGACAACTGCTTGTGACGCGCCCCTGGGCCTGTGTCGCGCAGCGTTGCGCACGCGGGAGCTTACCCGGAGCCTGATTTTTGACAGCTGCTTGCACTTGAAATGTGGCCTTTTAGGCTCGTGGAGGCGGAAGCTTTTCATAACCTCATGCCGGCGGCGGCTGGGTGTCCATACTCGGTCCCCAGCCGCCACTATATTTCCCGGTATCGCCTTCGCCTTCCACAAGCACGGGTCCCATAACATTACCCGTGCCCTCCCCAGTGCACTTACTGGGAAGGACCGCCTAACCACAAACACGTGGACAGGTGAATGTGGCCAGGGACGGTACGGAGCCAGTCCACAACTTTTTTTGCTAAGAGTTGTATTTAGCTCGGTGAAAGGACTGGCATAGAGGGAAACCGTATCTACCCTGCTTGTCATTTCTCCCAGAAAATCCTGTAATTGAGCTTGTTGCAGAAGCAATGGCAGCCCATCCAACATCAACTCGCACTTGTCAATGGTGCTTTGACACACAAACACATCTTTCTTTGCGCATTTAATTTCTTGAATACAGAGTTGGAAAATGGCCTGATCCGTAATGCGTTTTGAGAAATAACATGCATAAGCATGGCCGATCCGCATTAAAAAAGCAGCCATAGAGTGTCCAGGAACCTTCCCCCACACTTTTCTTAGCCAGGGCTGCTTTTCGGCAGGGTTGCACGGGCCCACCAGAGAACCGGAGACTCCTCCGGCGGGCCCTGGCTTCTCCTTCAAGAGAGTTCATAGTGCCGAGGTGAGGCCATGATGATGATAGAGGCCATCATCTGCTTAGTTTTCTGTTGCTTGGAATGCAATTGCAAGTATGCAGCCAGCCACCCACAGGCCGCAACACTAAACTGACAGATTTCTGGGCAGCTCTTTGCACTTGAAATATGGCCTTTTAAGCTTGTGGAGGTGGAAGCTTTTCACAACCTCATGCAGGCGGCGGCCGGGTGTCCATACTCGGTCCCCAGCCGCCAGTATTTTTCCCGGTATCGCCTTCGCCTTCCACAAGCACGGGTCCCACAACATTACCCATGCCCTACCCAGTGCACTTACTAAGAAGGACTTCCTAACCACAAACACGTGGACAGGTGAATGTGGCCAGGGACGGTACGGAGCCAGTCCACAACTTTTTTTGATAAGAGTTGTATTTAGCTCAGTGAAAGGACTGGCATAGAGGGAAACCGTATCTACCCTGCGTGTCATTTCTCCCAGGAAGTCCTCTAAAGCTGCTTGCACTTGAAATGTGGCCTGAACATTACTGCTGGTACTTTTCTGTGGGAATTTTCTTGCCTCCTACCAGCCTGGAATATTTCCAGCAAATTATGGTACAACACCATGGTATTAGCACTGCCCCCAGTACCAGTAGCGAAGCCATCCTCAATTTCCTTCTCTGGAATTTTATTTGGTAGACTGAGTGGCTGCCCAAATACATTTTCTCACAAAGGAGCTGATGATAGAGTGGCAGTAGGTTCAAGTTTCTCCAGCCTGTTAGATATTAGAGGGTGAACGGCAGCACATTGGATCAGTGGTTAGCACTGAAGTCTTGCAGCACTGGGATCCTGGGTTCAAATCCCAGCAAGGACAACATCTGCAAGAAATTTGTATGTTCTCCCCATGTTTGCATGTGTTTCCTCCTCAGTAAAAATAGAGTGTCCTGGAATCTTCCCACACACTTTTCTTAGCCAGGACTGCTTCTCGGCAGGGTTGGACAGTCCCACCAGAGAATTCTCTGGTGTGCCTTGGCTTCTACCTCAGGAGAGTTCATGATAGCGCTAACTTTGCAGCTGCTATGGGGCTCTTGAGCGAGTGAGAAAGGTTAGCCCTCAGAAACAAATCCTCTGGTGGGCACAATGTTTTTCAATCTGAAACAGCGTCTCAGTGGGAGTTGTATTTCACCACAGCCATATTCTTTAGCTCTGTGAAAGGACTGGCATAGAGGGAAACCTTATCTACCCCGGTTGTCATTTCTCTGTCACCAGGTTCCGCCCATTGTAACACACGACCATGCCTGGCTGTATGTTCAGCGGTGAGAGCCACAGATCAAGCTGCTGTGTTACAGCTTTCAACAACTATGTAGCGCTGGGCGGTTTGTCAATTAAGCATTAAGCATGTTATCTTCAGCACAGCCTGTTGCTGTTTGGCCAAGGCAGTGCTGCAGTGCTGTCAGCTTGTGACTGATGTGGTCATTTCGGAGATGGAGGAGGAGGTGCATGAGCTGAACAATATGATTACATTGAGGTTAAATTGGTGATGCTGTTTTTTATACTAAAGAAAGATCCTATTGTTATGTTTTTTTATGTTATTTTTTATAACAAATGCATTCACCGGGAAATGTCATTTTAACATTTTACAACCTCATCTGGCAATGTGTTGTCATCAGACACATCCTGTTTTATTTATGATGGAGGGACTCTGAAAGTCATAAAGCCTATTTTTATAGGAACATCAGACGGCCCTTACTATTCTTAAAAGGCCAGCAGTCGGCCCTAGCTATTGTTAGAGAGCCATCAGAGGGCTATGCTTTGTTGTTCCCATTATTAACAAGTGGGTCTCCTATACTGTTATTGCGCATCCAGTGACTGCAAGGGTTGTCAAAAATTTGGACGCAACCTAATACCCCTTTGAAGAGACATAGAGGAGGGTCTCAGTAAAAAAAATGTTCCCATTATAAAGGAGCGGGTCTTCTATAGTGGTAATGCCCATGCTGTGACTGCAAGGGTGGCCAAAATTTTTGAAAAAAAACACTAACAATTTAAAGACACAAAGAGCATGGCCACAGTAACAAGGTACGACATGTTCCCGTTAGAAAGGAGAGGGTCTGCTATACAGTTATAGGGCATGCAGTGAATCCAACGGCTGACAAATTTTAGGAAAAACCCCACTAAGAATTTAAGGACACACAGAGCAGGGCCACAGTAACAAGGTACGACATGTTCCCATTAGAAAGTAGAGGGTCTGCTATACAGTTATAGGGTATGCAGTGAATCCAACGGCTGACAAATTTTAATGAAAAACCCCAATAAGGATTTAAAGACACACAGAGCAGGGCCACAGTAACAAGGTACGACATGCTCCCATTAGAAAGGACAGGGTCTGCTATACAGTTATAGGGTATGCAGTGAGTCCAATGGCTGACCAAGTTTAGGAAAAAACCCACAAAGAATTTAAAGACGCATAGACCAGGCCACAGTAATGACAAATTCCCATTAGAAAGGAGAGAGTCTCCCATAGTGTTGGACTATGCAGTGACTACAAGGGCTGCCAAAAATTTGGAGGCACTTCAATGGCCCTTGGAAGAGACGTGGAGGAGCGCATCATAAAAATTTTTTACCATTAGAAAGGAGAGGGCCTCCTATACTTGTAATGCCATGCACTAAGTGTATGGGCTGACAAACATTTACTCCTGGGGGGTATACATGAACATACTGTATAAAAATTTTTTTTTACGGGCATCATAAAAATGTAGCGCCCCGAGGGCTCGGCCGCTACAGGGGTATTGCACCTCTGCCAGAGGTGTGATATTCCACTCCCGGGTAAGGATGGAGTATGGACCAGGGTTCAGTTAGCTGCATACAGCACACTCACCCCATTTCCGAGGGACAGCTCAACGGTGCTCCCATTAGACAGAAATGCAGGCACGACAGACCATGTCCCTGGCTGGAGTGGGGAGGGAGTAGGAATACCCAGTGATGTAGGAGCAGATAGGGGTTGGTTCCTGAGCGTAGATAGGAGCCCATTGTTTGCTGGTCACCTGGGCTCATGTTCTAGAGGGAGGTATAAAAGGTGGGCACCATCTTAGAACAGTGTTCAGTCAGAGAGAAGAAGTGACAGAGTGGGGGCCTCTGCAAGGGGCTCTGCTCCGTAGGCGGGCCTAGCCTCTGAGGCCCAGCCAGCACAGAGAGAAGAGAAGAAGAGAAGTTCAGTGAGTGGAGTAAGAGAAGGAGTTCAGCCAGAGAGGCTGACAGGGAGCTGTGGCTCAGCCTGGGCCCAGCTCCACGAGGCAGGCCTAGGGTGAAGGCCAGGAACAGAAAGGAACAAGAACAGAAAGGAACAAGAACAGAAAGGAACAGAAGAGAAAGAGAAAGAGAGAAACAGAAGGGCTCAGGAACAAGACGGCAGAAGGGACCCTAAGAACCCACGAGAATACAGGGTGAAGGGTCAAGCAGATTAAGGGTACCGGATCCCAAGTTGGTGGAGGAGAAACAGCCCTCAGCCAAAGACCGGAGGTCGTGATCATTTATTGGTGCGACACCTCATCAAACCTGCTAGGAAGGCACCATATAGGACAGCGGGGAACGGGAACCACGTTTACCCGCACAAGTCCGCGGCAGCTGGACAAAAGTGGGTCACTGGTGAGGCAGGCCAGAGAAAGAATTGAAGAGGGTCCTGTGCCATGCTCCTGAACTGCCTGGGGTTGACCGAGCCCCTCACCTTGTGGACGCAGCACGGCTCGGGCGGTCATTGCTGACAGAAGTGACCCAGAGTACATGAACTGTGAGTAAAAGACATTGGACTGCAGTACGTTGTCTGTGTACTCTTTCGCTCCTCCAGCACTAACGGCACTGGGACTCTCTGCACCATCACCCCCACCATCTACTACACTGCCCTGGGGCTGCACTCTTCCCGTGGGGAGTCACACTACCTCAGCTGCATACATCATCAGCCCCAGCGGTCTGCCTTGCAGCGGCGGTTCATAATAACCACAATCCACGGGTGGCGTAGTCGGACATCACTTAGGACTGCTAAAGGACTACCACTGGTCTGACCACCCTGAGCCACGGAACCGGGACGCCACTACTACCCCCACCGTCTCCCTATTGCCCGGCTCCGAGTGCCCCACGGCCCAGGGGCGAGTCAAACACCCTTTAAAAAAATTATGTGGGTGTTGCATCATGGACCACGGTCACCCTGGTGATATGGTGGAGGAGGATGAGGAGAAGGAGGAGGACAAAAGCAAATAGCCAAAATCAGGAAGCGTATACCCATGTGTGGGTGTGAAAAGGTGCATGGGAATACACCTCCCAAGAAAAGACACTGGATTTGAGTTTATGTTACGCTGCTATCATTCGGTGGTGTTGAGAAGTCTGGCCCAATCCAGCCCTTGTTCATTTTTATAAGAGTCAGCCTGTCAGCATTTTCAGTTGACAGGAGGATGCGCTTATCAGTTATAATTCCACCAGCGGCACTAAAAACCCGATCTGATAAAACGCTGGCGGCAGGGCAGGCCAGGACCTCCAAGGCATAGAGAGCCAGTTCATTCCACATATCTAGCTTGGATACCCAATATTTATAAGGCACAGAGGAATCACAGAGGACGTTGGTACGGTACGGCAAGGTACTCCCTCAGCATCTTCCCAAACTTTGCACTCCTTGTGAGAGTACCCTGCGCCTCAGGGCCTGTGCGATGGGAGGGTCTGAGAAAACTCTCCCAGAACTTTGACAGTGTTCCCCTGCCTCTGCTGGATTGAAGTTGTGTCTCTCTCACCTGTACTCCTTGGTTGTCGAACGAAGTGTGCCCTCTGCCTCCAGCGTTTTCAGATGGGAATTTTTTTAATAGTTCCGCAACAAGGGCCTTCTGGTACTGCCTCATTTTTGTACACCTGTCCGCCTCAGGAATAAGAGATATAAAGTTCTCCTTGTAGAGTGGGTCTAAAAGTGTCACCAACCAGTAATGACCTAAAATTTTGAGAATGCGAGGGTCATGGGAAAGGCAGCATAACATAAACTCAGCCATGCGTGCCAGACTACTAACAGGCAAGACTTCCGTGTCCTCACCAAGAGGATGACTGACCATGCTCTCCTCCTCCTCCTCTCTGTCCTCTGGCCATCCACGCTGAACAGACGGTATGACAGCTGTGCAGATAGCACCGTCTATAGTGCATGAAACTAGTTCCTGTCCTTCCTCCTCCTCCTCTTCCTCATTGTCACCCAATCCACATTGGGATGAGATGGGGCTTGGCTGTGTGTAATCACCATGTATGGTTAATTGCTCCATCTTATCGTGCTCCGCCTGCAATGCATCATCTTTGATTGTGAGCAGAGAGCGTTTCAGAAGACAGAGAAGCGGGATGGTGAGGTTAATTATGGCGTCATCGCCGCTCACCATCTTGGTGGAGTCCTCAAAGTTTTGGAGGATGGTACATATGTCTGACATCCACGTCCACTACTGAGGTCTTATGTGTGGAGTCTGAACTGAATACCGATAGCCTTTTTGATGCTGGTACTCAACAACTGCCCTCTTCTGCTCACAAATCCTTCCCAACATCTGCAATGTAGAGTTCCAACGTGTGGGGACATCACCAGTCTGTGAGCCAGAAGCTGCAAACGCTGCTGAAACACTGCAAGGGCGGCGGAAGCTGTAGCTGACTTTCTAAAATGGGCACACAGGCGGCATACTTTAACAAGCAGATCCGGCAGCTCCGGGTAGGATTTGAGTAACCGCTGAACCACAAGGTTAAGCACATGGGCCAGGCATGGTACGTGTGTGAGCTCGCCTCGCCTCAGAGCCGCCACCAGGTTCCGGCCATTGTCACACACGACCATGCCTGGCTGTAGGTTCAGCGGTTTGAGCCACAGATCTGCCTGCTCTTTCAGAGCTGTCCATAACTCTTCAGCATTGTGTGTTTTTTCACCTAAGCATATTAGCTTCAGCACAGCCTATTGCCTCTTGGCCGAGGCAGTGCTGCAGTGCTTCCAGCTTGTGACTGATGCGGAGATGGAGGCTGAGGAGGAGGAGGAGGCTGAGGAGCATGAGGTGCAGGAGCTGTAGACTGTGGGGGCAACCCTGATTGACCTGGGGCCTGCAATCCTTGGCGTCAGGAGGACGTGTTCCGTCCCAAGGTCCGACTGGGTCCCGGCTTCCACTATGTTAACCCAGTGTGCTATCAGCGAGATGTACCGTCCCTGCCCACAAGCACTTGTCCACGTGTCCGTGGTTAGGTGGACTTTACCGGTAACTGCGTTGTTGAGGTCACGGCTAATGTTTTGGGACACGTGCTTGTGTAATGTGGGGACGGCACACTGGGAGAAATAGTGGCGGCTGGGGACAGAGTACCGAGGGATGGCCGCCACCATCAGGTTGCGGAATGCTTCTGTCTCCACAAGCCTAAAAGGCAACATTTCGAGCCAAGCAGTCGTGAATTGTGAGAATTTAGTAGTGTGGCCTGTGGGACGTTGGCTGCATATTTGCGCTTGCATTCCAAGGACTGGAGTATGAACAACTGAACGATGCGCTGGGACAAGGACATGGACGTGCTTCCTGATGCTGCTACTTGAGAGTGTGCAATGACAGGTGCAGGGCAGGAGGCATCTTTGCATGCACTATGGACAGGGGATTGGCTTGCATGCACAACAGCAGAAGAAGCAATGGTGCCACCTGTAGACACTGTTCCTGGACCCTGGTGTTCAGCCCACAAAGTCGAGTGCTTTGCTGCCATGTGCCTGATCATGCTGGTGGTGGTCAGGCTGGTCGTTTTGCCACCCCTGCTGACGCTGGTCTGGTTCGTGATGCAAATGGCCTTTTTGGAGCTATCGGCAGAGTCTTTAAAAAACAACCAGACTCGGGAAGACCTAACAGTTGTAGTGGCAACTTCCTTCGTGTTTGTGTTACGGGAAACGGTAGCCTGCCTTCTGTCTGTGGCCACCACACTGCTTCTTCCTGCCTGTTGGGGTGCTCTGCCTCCCTCCCCCTGTGTGCTGCTGTCCTTGCTCTGCATGTCCTCCTGCCAGGTTGGGTCAGTTACTATATCATCCACCACCTCATCTCCCACTTCTGCACCCTGGTACTATTCCTGACTTTCTGCCAATTGTGTCTCATCATCGTCCACCTCTTGTGACAGTTTCCCACCGTCGCCTTCGTGTGACCGTGGCTGCTCAAATATTTGGGCATCGCTACACGTGATCTCCTCTTGCCCCGCTGCAAGTGGACCGGGCGAGAGGCCCGAATCTATAAATGGAAAAGTGAACAGCTCTTCAGATTGTCCAAGTGTGGAATCAGTTGTCTCTGGGTACTCGGCATGGTGGGAGGAAGGAGGATCAGGGTGAGGAATATGCGGTCCAGACTCACGGCTACTGAGACTTGACCGTGTGGAAGACAGGGTAGTGGTGGTGGTGGCTAAGTGACTGGAAGCATTATCCGCTATCCAACCAACAACCTTTTGACACTGATCTGGGTTCAATAGTGGTGTGCTGCGGTCCCCTAGAAATTGGGACAGGAAGGTCAGGCGAGAAGATGTGGGTGTTTGTTGTGGCACAATTTCGGCTTGCCCACGGCCTTGTCCTCGGCCTCTGCATGCACCATTACCATCACGTCCAGTTCCCCGTCCCTTGCCACGTGCCTTGCCCATTTTAAATGGAGGATAGTATCTTCCACGCTCACTACAAATGACTGAGTTTGAAGCGAAGTTATATGTGATCGGTGTGATGGAGAAAACAGAGTTTTAAATACCTGGCCTGTAGGTAAGTAGTGTGAACAGCAAACTGCTGTGAATTGCTTCACTGACACACTGAAAAAATGGAGGCCAGAAATGGCAGTATTTTCTGACAACGTATATGTGATCCGTGTGACGGAGAAAACACAGTTTTAAATAGCTGGATTTCTAGCGCTCTAATATGGAAAGGACCTGGCTGTATTCTGCAGTGCCAACAAGCAAATGGCGCAGAAAAACGGTGTTCTCTGGATTGCTTTATAAGCAAATAATGAGGATTAAGATCCAAAGAAAAGTATTCCTGGCCCCTGAGACCTGGGCCTTTGTATAGAAATATCTAACAGCAGAAGAAGGCAGAATTGGAATGGAGCCTCTTGTGCTATATGCACTGCAGTCTGCTATATACACTGCCTGCCTGCCTATATACACTGCCTGCCTGATATCTCTGAAGATGGATTAGTCCTCAGAAGGACTGTTTGTTGAGATGGATATGTGTAATGTGCGGTTTTTCTCCCTACACTACCTAATACACAATCAAATCTCTCCCTAACGCAGCATCAGCTCTCCCTACACTGTCTGATCCGGAGTGACTGTGATGAGCATGGCGGCGCCAGGTCTGATATACACCTGATGACGCTGTGCGGCCAGCCAACCACTGTAATGCCCACAACCAACATGGCTATGGCATTACAGTACATGGCAGGCAATCCCTGCATGTTCATTGGCTCTGTAAAGAGCGCCAAACATGCAGGGAGGGGACCCGACTTCCTGCCCGACCAACCCGGAAATACTCGGTGAGCGCAGAGCATCTCGAGCAGTGAGATACTCGGGCAAGCACCGAGCAGTAGCGAGCATGCTCGCTCATCACTAGTTGTCATTAAGATTTAAAAAGAGAAAACACAGAAATGTGACAGTAAATGGCTTCACCCAACCAATAACCATGAGTGGAGAAAAAGTGTTTTTGTTATCATTCATTTTCTCTGAAACAAGGCCAAGAAAGGAAAAATTCTGCCGGGGTATGTAAACTTTTGAGCAGAACTGTATATGCGCCAGCCCCAGTGTCTCCTATTCTATATACTCCAGCCCCAGTGTCTCCTATCCTATATACTCCAGTATCTTCTGTGATGTATATGCTCTAGCCCCAATGTATCCTGTGATGAATATGCGCCAGCCCCAGTGTCTCCTATTCTATATACTCCAGCCCCAGTGTCTCCTATTCTATATACTCCAGCTTCTTCTGTGATGTATATGCTCTAGCCCCAATGTATCCCGTGATGAATATACGCCAGCCCCAGTGTCTCCTATTCTATATACTCCAGCCCCAGTGTCTCCTATTCTATATACTCCAGCCCCAGTGTCTCCTATTCTATATACTCCAGCTTCTTCTGTGATGTATATGCTCTAGCCCCAATGTATCCTGTGATGAATATACGCCAGCCCCAGTGTCTCCTATTCTATATACTCCAGCTCCAGTGTCTTCTGTGACGTAGCTAATGTAGCCCTAATGTCTCTTATGCAGAGGCGTCGCATGATAAAGCAGTGGGACACAAGCTCCCTGCCCTATCACTATCTCTTTCATATGCCACAGATCGCCATAGGCCTGCGGTTAACGAGATGTCAGCATACTCACGCAGGTGGCTCGATGACATCATTGCATCGCTCTGCTCTGCTGTCCCGCCATGGAAGAGGAGACAGAGGCCGTGATGTAGGGAATCAGGATTAAGTGAGAATAAACTTTATTTTTTTAAATGATCGGGCAGTGGGGCCATCCTACTATATATCTGGAGTAGTGGGTCCATCATACTACATATGGAGTAGTGGGGCCATTATACTATATGTATGTGGGGCAGTGGGACCATCATAGTATATACAGGTGCATCTCACTAAATTAGAATATCTTCAAAAAGTTAATTTATTCCAGTTCTTCAATACTGTTTCAGTATGCTCCACAATCATGAGGAAGACTGCTGACTTGACAGATGTCCAGAAGGCAGTCATTGACACACTCCACAAGGTCCTAGAGTTCCAATTTTCATTTGGAAATCAAGGTCCCAGAGTCTGGAGGAAGAGTGGAGAGTCCACAATCCAAGTTGCTTGAGGTGTAGTGTGAAGGCTCCACAATCAGTGATGGTTTGGGGGGCCATGTCATCTGCTGGTGTTGGTCCACTGTGTTTTATCAAGACCAAAGTCAGCACAGCCGGCTACCAGGACATTTTACAGCACTTCATGCTTCCCTCTGCCCACAAGCTTTTTGGAGATGGAAATGTCATTCTCCAGCAGGACTTGGCCCCTGTCCACACGGCCAAAAGTACCAATACCTGGTTTACACACAACAGTATCACTGTGCTTGATTGGCAGCAAACTCGCCTGACCTTAACCCCATAGAGAATCTATTATAGAGAATCTATGGGGTACTGTCAAGAGGAAGATGAGAGACACCAGACCCAACAATGCAGATGAGCTGAAAGACAGCTTTTTGTATTGAAGAACTGAAATAAATTAACTTTTTGATGATATTCTAATTTAGTGAGATGCACCTGTATATGGAGCAGTGGGACTATCATGCTATATATATGGAGGAGTGGGGGCATCATACTAAATATAGAGCAGTGTGTGTGTGTCACCCCAGGCCTGGATGCCACAAGCAATAATCTGTTTCTGAAAGCAGGAGGGAGGTCCCCTGTTTAGGGACAATTAGCATACAGCACCTCCTGTCCCAGGCCAGCAGGGGGAGCTGGCTGCCCCTATAAAAGCTGGAACTGGGGGCAGGGTTAGAGAAAACTGGACGACCTAGCTCAGGAGTGAGACTAGTCCCAGAGAAGGAGGGACAGTTCAGCTGTAGCTGAGGAGTCCGTGAGGCAGAGGAGAAACTGCAAGCCAGGGACAGAGGCGACGAGAGCCGCTCCTGGCAGAGAACCAATCTACCGGACATTGGGGTCCGAGGCTGTCAGGGTTACAAGCCCAGCAGCAGAGAACCAACCTGCGAGGGATTTCAGGTCCCTTGGCCTAAGAAGCCTGGAGGCTCCGCCACACAGGGGGACCAGTACATCGAGGAGCAAGCAACAGGTACCCAAGGCCTGAGTCGCAAGCCATACAGGAGAGAAGTACACGGCCAGCTCAGGGACGTGGGCTATTACACCACGAAAAGGGGGATAGTCAGAAAGAGCATAGAGAGAACGGTAGGCCTACACACTCACCCTGACCAGTGGGGCTCGCCCGAATGCTCTCAGACACCCAGGCCCATTCCTAACCGGTACTGTTGGGTCATTAATAATATCTACAATAAAGACCCTGAACTGTTTGAAGCAGACTCTGAACTCTTACTATTGCGGCCTGCACTATCACCCCCAACATCCACCTACACTGCCCTGAGGCTACACTCTTCCCGTGGGGAGTTATCCTACCCCTGTGCTGCACACCAACACCAGCCTCAGCGGTCTGCCTTGCAGCGGCGGTTATCTCCAACCGCAATCCACGGGTGGCGTAGTCGGACATTCAAAACACTGATAAATAGACTGCCACCATTTGGTCTGACCACCCTGAGCCACGGGATCGGGTTGCCACTACAACCCCCATCAGCACCGTACACTAGAAGGCCCGGTTCCGTGTACCCCACGGCCCAGGGGGCGAGTCAGCTTTGGCGTAGTCGGCAGAATTGTGACCAACCCGCCACAAACGGGTATTGCGTGCCTGGAAAAGACTCTATACATATCTGAGTGAAGTTTCCCGCCATTCGGGGCCATTTCCCGCCAATCTGAGCCGTTTCACGCCATCGGGCGCCATCTTCGGGACACCGCGCAGGAAGAAGAGGGGCGTGGACGTCAAAAACGCGCGAGACCTGAAGCCCCGCCCTACGCTGAGACGCTGCTCAAGGTCCTGGAAGGAGATCCAGCGGATGCCGACGTCATCACCGAGCAACGCAAGGTCCTCGCCCAGAGCATCGCGAGCGGAGCTGCGGCCTACAGAAGAGGATCGCCAGAAGGTAGGCCACGGTTAACTAGGGGGGAGGAAGATGTCGGACGCGGAGGGACCCTCTACCACCAGCGTAGCCGCTGCAGCTGTGATGCCGTTTTCCATGCCCTATATCCATAGGCGGATTATAATGAGGGTAATCCGGGCGACCGCCCAGGGCTCCGAGCCTGCAGGGGGCCCGCGGCTCCAGGCGGGGGGTCTAATGCCGGATTGCCCTCATTATATGTGCGGGCCGCCGCGGCACATAGCGGAAGCAGTGTCGGGAGGGGGGGGCCCGGACCGCTCCCCCAGCAGCGGCCGCCGCTACTTCTTCATCGGCTCGGCCAGCACTGCAGCAGTTAACTTCCCTGTGCTGGCCCGGCCGCGTCACTGCTAGGAGACATGGCACTGTGCGCGGCTGTGTCTCCTAGCTGTGACGTCACGCAGTGCGCCCCGGCCTGCAGTGCTGCACCGGAAAAGAGAGAGAGCAGGCAGGAGGAATTGAGCCGGAGGATGGTGAGTGTGTGTGTGTGTGGGCAGATGTGTGTGTGGGCAGGTGTGTGTGTGTATATGTGTGTGTGTGTATATGTGTGTGTGTCTGTGTGGGCAGGTGTGTGTGTGTGTGTGTATATGTGTGTGTGTGTATATGTGTGTGTGTGTGTTGGCAGGTGTCTGTGTGGGCAGGTGTCTGTGTGGGCAGGTGTGGGTGTGTGTGTGGGCAGGTGTGTGTGTGTGTGGGCAGGTGTGTGTGTGGGCAGGTGTGTGTATATGGGTGTGTGTGTGTGTTTGTGGGCAGGTGTCTGTGTGGGCAGATTTGTGTGTGGGCAGGTGTGTGTGTGTGTGTGGGCAGGTGTGTGTGTGTGGGCAGGTGTGTGTGTGTGTGGGCAGGTGTTTGTGTGTGTGTGTGGGCAGGTGTGTATGTGTGTGGGCAGGTGTGTGTGTGTGTGGGCAGGTGTGTGTGTGTGGGCAGGTGTGTTTGTGTGTGGGCAGGTGTGTGTGTGTGTGGGCAGGTGTGTGTGTGTGTGTGGGCAGGTGTGTATGTGTGTGGGCAGGTGTGTGTGTGTGTGTGTGTGGGCAGGTGTGTGTGTCTGTGTGGGCAGGTGTGTGTGTGTGTGTGTGTGGGCAGGTGTGTGTGTGTGTGGGCAGGTGTGTGTGTGTGTGTGTGGGCAGGTGTGTGTGTGTCTGTGTGGGCAGGTGTGTGTGTGTCTGTGTGGGCAGGTGTGTGTGTGTGTGTCTGTGTGGGCAGGTGTGTATGTGTGTGGGCAGGTGTGTGTGTGTGTGGGGGGGGAGGCAGGTGTGTGTGTGTGTCTGTGTGGGCAGGTATGTGTGTGTGTGAGTGTGTGTGTCTGTGTGGGCAGGTGTGTGTATGTGTATATGTGTGTGTGTGTGTGTGTGTGTGTGTGTGTGTGTGTGTGTGGGCAGGTTAGAAAGTCTTGCCCTGTTGAACACTACACCTGACTTGAGGCCACCACCTCTTGGTTGTCCAATGTTCTTGCTTCTCTAGGGCTCTTCTCAGATATTCATTATACCAGCTCCCCAGAATACCAAAGTTAGGGTGGGTGACCGCGAGCCCTGGTGGTGGTCATAACTGCGGCCACCCAGGGGCAATACTCCATAACAACAATCCCCTGAGGTGGTGTAGGATGTAAGGACCTATTCACACTACATTCAGCGCTGCATTCAAGTCTTTACACAAGGCTTACAACTGAATCCCTGAAATTCAGGATTGTGCTGTCTGAAATGAGACATCTGAAAGCAGAACAAATGGAGCCTAAAGATTCAGACTTTAGCCTCGGTTTGCCTTTGTTCAAATCAATGGCTATGTCAAGGCACATCTGAATGCCATTTTTCAGGGATTTAGATAGAAGCCTGGAAAGAGGAGATGAATGCATTGCAAAATTCAGTGTGAATAGGCCCTTATATCTGGATTCTTGATATTGATGCCACAAGCATTTTACTTGTTTTTAACTTTAAAAAAAAATACACACACACAAATTATACACACACACACACACACACACACACACACACACTATACATACACACACACTATACATACACACACATTATACACACACACACACACGCTATACATACACACACACAGATGTGTATGTGGGCAGGTGTGTGTGTGTGGGCAGGTTTGTGTGTGTGTGGGCAGGTGTGTGTGTGTGTGTGTGATGTCTGTCTGTTTGTGTGTGTGTGTGGGCAGATGTCATTGTGTGATGTCTGTTTGTATGTATTTTTGTATTTCAAATGTGTTTATGCGTGTCTGTATATGTTTGCGTGTGTGTATGACTGCATGCGGCCTCCTGCTGAGTATAGTTTGCGCCGTGCGGCCTCCTGATGTCTCTGGGGGGGCTCCATGCAGCCTCCCGCTGTGTACAGATGGCTATGTGCTGCCCCCCGCTCAGTATACATGTCGCCGTGCGACCTCCGCTGTGTACAGATGGCTACGTGCGCCCCCCGCTGTTTATAGATGGCTACGTGTGGCCCCCCGCTGTTTATAGACGACGCCGTGCGCCCCCCCGCTGTGTATAGATGGCTACGTGCGCCCCCGCTGTGTATAGATGGCTACGTGCGGCCCCCCGCTGAGTATAGTTGGCTCCGTGCAGCCTCCCACTGTGTATAGATGGCTACGTGCGGCCCCCCGCTGTTTATAGACGGCGCCGTGCGCCCCCCCGCTGTGTATAGATGGCTACGTGCGCCCCCGCTGTGTATAGATGGCTACGTGCGGTCCCCCGCTGAGTATAGATGTCGCCGTGCGGCCTCCTGCTGTGTATAGATGGCTACGTGCGGTCTCCCGCTGAGTATAGATGGCGCTGTGCGGCCTCCTGCTGTCTCTGGGGGGAGCGCCGTGCGGCATCTATACTCAGCAGGAGGCCGCACGTAGCCATCTATACACGTATACTCAGCAGGAGGCCGCACGTAGCCATCTATACGGTGCCATCTATACACAGCGGGAGGCCGCACGGCGCCATCTATACACAGCGGGAGGCCGCACGGCGCCATCTATACACAGCAGGAGGCCGCACCGCGCTATCTATACACAGCGGGAGTCTCAGTGCTTTGCAAGAGCAGTCAATAAATTCTGCTTGACTAATTCTGAGCACCATAAAGTCTGGTTCGCTTCTAACCTGCTGTCTTCATTTTCAGTTTGCTGAATTCTAACTCATTTACTGTCATTCGAGACGATGCCTTTGCTGGTCTCTTTCACCTTGAATACCTGTAAGTGCTCCACTTAATGTCATATTTTTGATTCTGTTGTTCTTCATCTTTTGGCATGTGCAATTGTATGAGCAAGTATTCATATGAATTTATGACCTACTTAAACCTTCGAGGACCTTAAATTTTATTCAATCAAATTTTTTTCCAGTTTAAAACTATGGGACATATATGTGCCTTGGTCCTCAAAGGGTTTTTAAAGGGGCTGCAAACATAAATACGAAAAAAATAATTCAATTAGTGCTTTTTGTGTTCATTTAATTTTTATTTGAAGTCCATTTTTTTTATATACCTTGAATTTAAGCCCTACCCCATGGAATGAAGCCCTACCTACATGACATATGAGAGCTACAAGGATCCCGCTTGTGGGGTGCCTGTCCAACACTACTATTCAGTTTTAGGGTCCACTCACTAAGCCATATATTCTCTCATGCAAGAGAATAGGGCCAATTATGCTAATGACACTGGGCTCAAACTCTGTCAGAGCTTCAACTGAGTGTGATCCGATTCTCTCGCAGCACAGATATGGAGAAGATGGAGAACTTAATTTCTCCATCTTCTCCATAGTCTCTGTGAGTGTTCATCGGACTGCACTTGGATGACATCCGAGTGCAGTCCAATGTTTTACGTGCACCCATAGACTTGTATGGGTGCACATGGTCCGAATATCGAATGAGATTATTTTCTCATGCCAATAATCGCACTGTCCCATAGTATAACATAGGGCCGAGTCCTATCCGATAAAACATCACATAGCATTCGGCCGTGTTATACGACAGTGTGAGCGAGCCCTTAGAGTCAAGGAATATTTACATGCAGATGATGATATTACTCTCCAAGTGTATATTTTTTTAGGCGAGTTCATAGTAAATGCTTTGCATTTTTGACATGTGATCAACTAAAGAACAAGAAAGATTTAGGACCTCCCCTATAGAGAAACGGAAAATAGTTTGGAGGACTTGCATGTCCTTTTTTATTTATTATGAGAAAATCATAAAAGATCCCGTTTTTTAACCATGCTGTGACTTTCTGCTGAGGGAGAGGGAGAGAGCTGCCCTATTCAGAGTCTGTAATAAGACCTGCTGACAAAAGTGTTGAAGATACAGTCTAATGTGAATTAACAATGAAAAAAAGTTAATTTAACAAATGGCTTGTATTTTTTTTAATACAAACTTTTTTGTCTTTACAGCTCCTTTAAAGGGAATCTGTCATCAGGTTTTTGCCACCTAGTCTGAGAGCAGCATAATGTAGGGTTACAGGCACTGATTCCAGTAATGTGTCACTTACTGGGCTGCTTAGTGTTGTTTTGATAAAATCATTGATTTGTCAGAAGGTAATTATCACTAGATGACTAGTAAGTTCTGTAGGACCCCACCCCCATCACTGATCAGTAGATTTCTGTGTACACTGAGCATGGGCAGAAAGCTGCCAATCAGTGGTGTGGGTGGGGCTATACAGAGCGCAGCATTCAGAGAGCTGCTAGATCTGCAGCAGATAAAACGGTGATTTTCTCAAAATGACAACAAGCAGCTGAAAAAGTGACACATCGCTGGAATCAGGGGATCTGCCCCAATATTGTGCTGCTCTCAGATGAGGCAGCACAATTAATATTATGCCAAATTAATTTCCCATGAACTATCACATGATCTATCACAGGGGATCATGTGACATGTGACATGTCACGTGATAAATCAGGTGTGTGGAGGGGGCCCGCGCCTTCTAAACTGCCCGGGGCCCTTGCTACTCTTAATCCACCCCTGCCTATATCCCCGGAGCGGCCTGGCTGCCCCAGTATGCCGGCGAGTCGCATACCTTGGGCGACTTTAAAGAAAGGCTGTATAGACTGTTCAAAGTTTATCCCCTGACAGAAGAACAGAAAGTAAGCATACTGATAGGGCAGTTAACTGGTGCGGCCCAGCGGGAGGTAAAGTCTTGGACAGCTGAGGAGAAAAGGACTGTAAGGGGGGTTCTGACCCGTCTACGGGACACCTTTGATACCCGTACCTCAGCAGAAATCAAAATGCGGTTCTATGGATGTAAGCAGCGAGCTCAAGATAGCATCCGAGATTATGCCCTAAATTTACAGGAAGCCTTGGGGACAATTAAGCAAGCTGACCCTGGCAGCGTGCAGGATACAGATAAACTATTGACTGACCAGTTCATAGAAGGTCTGCTGTCCAGCGCCCACAGAACCCAGCTGCGCCTCATGGCCCTACAGAACCCTGATTTGACTTTTGCACAGTTCAAAGATAGGGCCATCCAGGTGCTCCGAGAACCTGCACCGGGTGGCGCTGTAGCTTCCCGGCGCTCTGCCATCCCTTACCACCAGGGGGCGGCGCCCTATCCCGCAGACCTTGTGGGGGCTGATGCGCAGGCCCTAAATCCATCCCCGCCTGCAAACCTGCACCATCAGGTCCAAGAACTAACAAAGAGTGTTGCTGCATTGACCAGGACCGTACAGTCGTTACAGATGGACCCGTCAGGACCAATCAAGCTGGCTTCCAGTCCGGAGGATGTCCCGTGGCGTCGATGGAGGAGGATCCCGTCGTTCAGAGGGAGGCCCGCCGATCATTATGTGGCACCCCAGGGGTCTGGTTTCCACAGTAATGCAATGTTATGTCTGAGAGCAGGTGGGAGGTCTCTTGGTCAGGAATCCTATGCATGCCACACCTCCTGCCCAGTCCTGGGAGGGGAAGGACTTCCCCTATATAAACCTGGGGCTGAGGCAGGGTTAGAGAGTTCAGAGGGAGAGTTCAGCCAGGAGGGCTGACAGGGAGCTGTGGCTCCGGCTGGGCCCAGCTCCTGGGCCATGCCAGAAGTAGAGACAGAGAAGAGAAGCAGCTATGGGAAAAGAACAACAGGAGCTCTGTGGGAGCAGTGTTACAAGGAGTCAGGGGCTGGCAGCTGCAGAGCTCGCCCTGACTGAGAAGTTATCACCGGACCCGGCGTCCGAGGCTGTGGGGACTAATCTTACCCAGCAGCAGAAACCGACCGGCAGGGGATTTCAGGTCCTCTGGCCCAGAAACCCGAAGGCACGGTCACACGCGTGGGACCAGCACCGCCGTCGTGGAGCGGAAGCTACTAGAAGGCCCCGAGTCACCGGCCATACGGGTGAGCACCACACGGTACACTCAGGGACGTGGGCTACTTATACCCGCTTCTAGCAAGGTAGCCAGAAGAGTATCGTTAGTTTGGGAGGCCTACAACTCCGCCTGGCCAGGGGAGATCCCATCTGCTCAAGGACTGACCAGGCCCCAATCGCTAGCCAGTACTCCGGGAGGGTCTATCGTTGTCACCAGTAAAGACCCTGAACTACACCGTACCGTCTCTGAGTGGTTCCTGCTACCCCCATCATCCACGTCGGCTGCCCTGAGGCCATACCCCTCCCGTTGGAGGTTATACTATCACGCTGCACAATCCTACCACCGGCCTCAGCGGTCTGCCCTGCAGCAGCAGCTCCTTAGCTGTACTCAACGGGTGGCGTAGTCGTCCAACATCTACCGCTAATACAGCGCCACTTAGTCTGACTCCCTGGGCACGGACCGGATCACCGCCACGAGACTACAACCCTCAAGAGATCCGGCTCCGGGTAAGCTCCCGCATGCGCAGCGCAGCCGCGACACAGGCCCAGGGGCGCGTCAACTTTTGGCGTAGTCGGCAGGATTTCGTGCCCGCAACCACCGGGTACTGCGTGCCTGAAAAAGACTGTTCAAACTTACCTGTGGTGAAGATTCCCGCCATCCGGCGCCATCTTCCGCTTCCTTCCCGCCATCGGTGGAGTTTTCCTGCCATCCGGCGCCATCTTCGGCCTTCTTCCCGCCATACGTGGAGTTTTCCCGCCGTTGGACGCCATCTTGAAGACGCCGCGCGGGAAGAAGAGGGGCGTGGACTCCAAAAGCGCGCGAGAACTGAAGCCCCGCCTCACGTCCGGACGTTTCGTAAGGTCCTGGAAGGAGCCCAGCAGACGCCGACGTCACAGGAGCGCGACGGAAGGTCCTCAACCCTGACGATCCACTGCGGAGCCGCGGCCTACGGAAGAGGATCATCGCAAGGTAGGCCACGGTCCACTAGGGGGGAGAAGGATGCCGGATACGGAGGAGAGCTTCACCGCTTCAACCCCCGCCAGCGCCACCGCTGTTGCGGTCATGCCTTTCACCATGCCCTATATCCCGGGGGCAGCCTGGCTACCCCAGTACTCAGGGGAGTTCCATACCCTGCATGACTTTAGAGAAAAGCTGGATAGCCTCTTCCAGGTGTACCCCCTCACAGAGGAGCAAAAAGTGAGCATCCTGGTGGCCCAATTAACCGGGGCAGCCCAAAGGGAGGTAAAGTCCTGGCCACCTGGGAGGAGGACTGTCGCAGAGATACTAACCCAGCTAACCGAGGAGGAGCTGCAGTACTACCAATACGAGGAAAGCCAAGAGGACCCGGATGGGTCTGAGGACTACCCTCAGGAGGGAGCACAAAGAGGACATAGCTACTGAAGGGAAGTAGCGTGAATAAAGAGCTGTACATAGTTACCCGTTAGGGTACAAGGACTGCTGCTAATTAAAATATGGTCCCCGTTGGGATTAGTGAATTGTTCCCCGTGTGTCCCTATCCCTTACCAGGCTGAGGACTGTGAGCAGCCATCCCCTATCCCTTACCAGGCTGAGGACTGTGAGCAGCCAATCCTTACCCCCACTGGCCGAGGACTGAGAGCGGCCATATCCTGTAAATAATTATGTGTTTCTAGTAATTTATAGGAGTCCTTGGTGGATTTACCGGGAATCCTTTGTACAGTTAGTGGAGCGTAACCCAAGATGGACTAAAAGACTGTTAAGGACTCGGGGCAGGACAGACCCCTACCTGGTTACGTCTCCCTGTTTTGGTGAAATGGACACCTTGCTTTCTTCAAAGACTGCACCCGGTTACGGACATGCCGTGACCACCTTTATGTGTTTCTTTATTGTATTGTTATTGTTATATCTTGTTATGTTTTTCTAAAATATGTTTAGTCCCGGAGTACTAAATTTCACTAGGGGGGAATGTGGCACCCCAGGGGTCTGGTTTCCACAGTAATGCAATGTTATGTCTGAGAGCAGGTGGGAGGTCTCTTGGTCAGGAATCCTATGCATGCCACACCTCCTGCCCAGTCCTGGGAGGGGAAGGACTTCCCCTATATAAACCTGGGGCTGAGGCAGGGTTAGAGAGTTCAGAGGGAGAGTTCAGCCAGGAGGGCTGACAGGGAGCTGTGGCTCCGGCTGGGCCCAGCTCCTGGGCCATGCCAGAAGTAGAGACAGAGAAGAGAAGCAGCTATGGGAAAAGAACAACAGGAGCTCTGTGGGAGCAGTGTTACAAGGAGTCAGGGGCTGGCAGCTGCAGAGCTCGCCCTGACTGAGAAGTTATCACCGGACCCGGCGTCCGAGGCTGTGGGGACTAATCTTACCCAGCAGCAGAAACCGACCGGCAGGGGATTTCAGGTCCTCTGGCCCAGAAACCCGAAGGCACGGTCACACGCGTGGGACCAGCACCGCCGTCGTGGAGCGGAAGCTACTAGAAGGCCCCGAGTCACCGGCCATACGGGTGAGCACCACACGGTACACTCAGGGACGTGGGCTACTTATACCCGCTTCTAGCAAGGTAGCCAGAAGAGTATCGTTAGTTTGGGAGGCCTACAACTCCGCCTGGCCAGGGGAGATCCCATCTGCTCAAGGACTGACCAGGCCCCAATCGCTAGCCAGTACTCCGGGAGGGTCTATCGTTGTCACCAGTAAAGACCCTGAACTACACCGTACTGTCTCTGAGTGGTTCCTGCTACCCCCATCATCCACGTCGGCTGCCCTGAGGCCATACCCCTCCCGTTGGGGGTTATACTATCACGCTGCACAATCCTACCACCGGCCTCAGCGGTCTGCCCTGCAGCAGCAGCTCCTTAGCTGTACTCAACGGGTGGCGTAGTCGTCCAACATCTACCGCTAATACAGCGCCACTTAGTCTGACTCCCTGGGCACGGACCGGATCACCGCCACGAGACTACAACCCTCAAGAGATCCGGCTCCGGGTAAGCTCCCGCATGCGCAACGCAGCGCGACACAGGCCCAGGGGCGCGTCAACTTCACTGAGGATGGACAGCCGATTTGCCGTCGTTGCAGCCAGCCGGGACACGTAGCCAGGTACTGTACTTTAAATGGGTCCGACCTGGGGCAAAGGGCCAACCCCCAGGCATAAGGTCATCAAGCCCATCTAATTGGCGTGATAAGTACGTAGGGGGACGTCCGGTTTTACCCGTAGTGCTGGACGGTATCCCCATGAGTGCACTGCTGGACACCGGGTCCCAAGTGACTACCATCCCCTATGTACTTTTCAAGCAGTACTGGAGTGACACTGATATAACTCGTTATCCAGACGATGACTTGAGCATCATCGCCAGCAATGGTCAACCCGTGCCGCAGGTGGGGTTCAGAGAGATGACCATTAAGATTGGTAAAGTTGAACTGCCGGCACAGGGAGTGATCATTGTGGACATTGACCGTCGAGAAAGTCACCCTAAAATAACCTTGGGTACTAATGTGATTGAAAATTGTCTTTCAGAAGTAATTGTAATTTTGCAGCAGGTGGCGATGAATGCGAGCTCCAGCCAACAGAGGGTCCTCCAGAAGGAGATAAGAGCCCTGATGAGATGGCAACAGGTAGAACTGTCTGGTGGTGAGATCGGTAGCGTGAGGATGAGCGACCCGTTCCCCATTGCCATGCCCCCCAAAAGTGAAATGATCTGGTGTCGGACTGCAATCGGGTTAAGAGGGAGAGACTACCAAGCCATGGTAGAACCCGTGTACTCAGACAGCAGGCCCACCATTTTGACAGCCCGGGGGGTGGTCGATGTCCGCCATGGAAGGGTGCCCGTCCGGATCTTAAACATTGGGGAAAGGGAAGTACACTTGCCCCGGTACGCTACACTAGCCAAATTGTATACTGTTGAACACAATGCTGTCAGGGCCATGGAACCCTTGCCTCCATCTCCCCAGGCGGAGGGTAATGGTTCCCAGAAACCCAAGGAGGACTGGTGCCAGAAACTCCACGTGGGTGCTGACTCCACTCCCTTGCACCAAAAACAAGGAGTCTACCGGGTGGTTCAAGAGTACGAGAGAATCTTTAGAAAGCACCCGCTAGACTTCGGCAGAGTGAAAGGGGTAGAACACCACATCCCCACGGGGAGCCACCCACCAATAAAAGAAAGATACAGACCTGTACCACCCCGTACACTATCAGAACGCAAAGGGCATGCTGAGAGAAATGAAGGAAGCCGGGGTCATTAGAGACAGTTGTAGCCCCTTGGCAGCCCCCTTGGTTCTGGTAAAAAAGAAAGACTGTACTATGAGAATGTGCGTGGACTAAAGAGAAGTCAATCGTATCACCCATAAAGACGCATACCCGTTGCCTAGAATAGAGGAGTCTTTGGTCGCACTAAAATCAGCTAATTTCTTCTCTACTTTGGACCTTACTAGTGGGTACTGGCAGGTTCCTGTGGCAGAGGCTGATAAGGAGAAGACCGCCTTCACCACCCCGATGGGATTAAGTGAATTCAACTATATGCCGTTCGGGCTCTGCAACGCACCCGGGACCTTCCAGAGGCTGATGGAATGCTGTCTAGGGCACCGAAACTTTGAGACCGTCCTACTTTACCTGGACGACGTGATTGTCTATTCAAAGACTTACGAGGACCATCTAAAGCACCTGGCTGAGGTGTTCGAGGCCCTGGCAGGCTTTGGCATGAAAGTGAAACCCTCCAAGTGCCATCTGTTAAAGCCGAAGGTACAGTACCTGGGACACGTGGTGAGTGCAGAAGGAGTAGCCCCCGTCCCTGACAAAATCACGGCAATAAAGAACTGGCCAAGCCACTCTAACATAAAAGAAATGAGGCAGTTCCTCGGGTTGGTAGGCTACTACCGAAGGTTCATCCCCAGGTTCACCAAGATGGCAGCCCCTATGCAGGACCTCCTTATAGGACAGTCTAAGACCAGAAGCCAAAAGCCACCCTTCAAGTGGGACAAGCCGGAAGAGGAGTCCTTCTGCCAGCTGAAGATGGCCCTCACGGGGGATGAGATCCTGGCCTGCCCTGATTATGGCCAGCCTTTTATCCTCCACACAGACGCCAGTAATGTGGGGCTGGGAGCCGTACTGTCACAGAACCAACATGGCAGAGAAAGGGTGATCGCGTACGCCAGCCGGAAGCTGAGGCCCACCGAGAGAAACCCGGAGAATTACAGCTCCTTTAAGCTGGAGTCCTTGGCAGTGGTGTGGGCCATAACAGAACGTTTCAAGTATTACCTGGCCTCTGTGAAGTTCACTGTGTACACGGACAACAATCCGTAGACACATCTGGACAATGCGAGACTTGGTGCCCTAGAGCAGCAGTGGATGGCCCGGCTAGCAAACTATGACTTCACCATCAAGTACCGGGCAGACCGAGCCAATGCCAATGCAGATGCCCTATCGAGAATGCCCCACTTGCCCAATGAGGGAGAAGATCCAGACGAGTTGGAGGAAATAGAGCTCCCTGCATTCCACCGGTACGGGGCCACTCAGTACTCCCACCGTGTAAGAGACAAAGACTTGACCACTGTCATGTTCAATCCCTTACCTCACCACGGCTGGGCTGAAACGCAATATAGTGACCCTGCAATTCGCCTGGTGAAAGACCTGTTGACCCAGGCAGACGCTAGCCCTGGCTCGGACGCTCCAGAGGAAGCCAAGCAGTTATGGAAGGAGAAAAGCAGGCTATTCCTCTACGAAGGTAAGCTGTGCAGAAGGCTTGTCAACCACCGGACGCACGAGCTGACCTGGCAGGTAGTGGTCCCGAGCCGAGATGCAGCAATGGTCCTGGAGGCCTACCATGACAGAGCGGGACACTTCGGGTGGAAGAAACTGGAGTTCCTACTGAGAGAGCGGTTCTACTGGGTCGGAATGAGAGGGGCCATAGAGAAGTGGTGCAGGGACTGCGGCCCATGTAACCTCAGAAGGAAGGACGGTACCAGCCAGAAGACGCCCTTGATGCCCATCGTCACCAGGCAGCCTCTTGAGCTGGTAGCTCTGGACCATGTGAAACTGGCTCCAAGCCGGTCGGACTACGTCTATGCCCTGACAATAGTGGACCACTATTCCCGGTTCCTGGTGGTGGTTCCTGTTAAAGACTTGACAGCCCAAACAGCGGCCAGAGCCTTCCAACAACACTTCTGCCGTCCACACGGGTATCCGGAACAGGTCTTGACAGATCAAGGTCCAGAGTTTGAGGCTGAAGTCTTCCAGGAGTTCTGCAACCTCTATGGCTGTAAGAAGATTCGGACAACGTCTTACCACCCACAAACCAACGGGCTATGTGAGAAAATGAATAATATCGTCATTGATCTCCTCAAAACGTTGCCCCTGGAAGAACGCCGCCTGTGGCCGGAGAAGCTGCCAATCCTGATAGACTTATACAAACATATCCCGGTGAATGCTACAAATTGCACCCCGGCTTACCTGATGAGGGCAAGACCAGGTAAGCTGCCGATAGACCTGGAGATGGGAGTCCTGACCCCCGAGGACACCTCCCCAGACGCGGACTGGTATACGGAACGGCGGCTACAGTACAAGAAGGTACAGGAGAGTGTGGAGAGGAGTCTGGCTCAAGCGAGAGAAAAGCAAGAGAGGCTGTTCAACCAACACGCCCCTGCTGGTCCCCTGGAACCTGGTGAGCAGGTCCTGAAGCGGAAGAGAAGGCTTCACAAGCTAGATGACCAGTGGGAGAGCGACCCGTACACAGTACTGCAGTCCAACATCTACAACCCGAAGGTATGTGTAATTACCAAGGATGGAGGAGAAACCACTAGCACCGTCTCCAGAGACCACCTAAAAAGGTGCCCCAAGCAACTACAGAGTGCAGGAGAAGATCAAGATGACCTTGAACCCGCAGAAGACAAGAAAGAAATGATCAGCACAGTTCTTGGAGAGTTCCCCCGGTCCTGGACTCGGATAAATGATGCAATAGTGGTACCCGTCCTACACTTCCTTCAACCAACCCAGCAGGAACCTACAGGAGAGCAGGAGGAATCAGAAGACCAAGCAGCCCTAGAGGCAGAAGAACCCATGCCAGCAGCCCAGGAGAGTCAACCCTCTGCTGACAGTGAGCCTGCCATACCTGCGGTAAGCCAAAGGACCCGCAGATAGCTGCCTGCACTGCCTGTAAACCCAGCTAGTAGCTGAACCCTGAATGCTAGTGGGGAAAGTCAGGTTAGACCACCACCAGACAGTGGGTTACGCAGGTCAACCCAGAGCACTAGGGGGCAAATACCAGCTCGCTGGAAGATCTAAATGCTGTATATTGTAAATGTTTTATGTTTGTTGCCTGGTTGCTAATTATGTTTTTCCAGTCTTTCTAGTTCATGGACTAACAGGTTATGGACGCTGAATAACCGGAACTGTCTTGTAGATAGTTGCACTTGGTGCCCTCTTTCGAAGATGGCCACGGAAGAAAAATCTGTCCGATGTGGCCTCCTTGTGGCCCAAAGTAGAGAGCTCAGCCTTGTCGCCACGCCCAAGGCCAGGAACTTGGTGTTTATGGAAACAGGTCCCCACACCGTGGAAAACTTCACCTTGTTGGGTGACATGGACACCCGGTCACGGAAGCGCCGTGACCTCAAGGACAAAATATACTTGTATATATGTTATGTTGTCATTTATACCCTGTATTTGTGTTTCCTGTTTAGTCCAGAGTACTAAATTTTAATAGGGGAGAATGTGTCACCCCAGGCCTGGATGCCACAAACAATAATCTGTGTCTGAGAGCAGGAGGGAGGTCCCCTGGTTAGGGACAATTAGCATACAGCACCTCCTGTCCCAGGCCAGCAGGTGGAGCTGGCTGCCCCTATAAAAGCTGGAACTGGGGGCAGGGTTAGAGAGAACTGGACGACCTAGCTCAGGAGTGAGACTAGTCCCAGAGAAGGAGGGACAGTTCAGCTGTAGCTGAGGAGTCCGTGAGGCAGAGAAGAAACTGCAAGCCAGGGACAGAGGTGACGAGAGCCGGTCCAGGAAGAGAACCAATCTACCGGGCATTGGGGTCCGGGGCTGTCAGGGTTACAAGCCCAGCAGCAGAGAACCAACCTGCGAGGGATTTCAGGTCCCTTGGCCTAAGAAGCCTGGAGGCTCCGCCACACAGAGGGACCAGTACAGCGAGGAGCAAGCAACAGGTACCCAAGGCCCTAGTCGCATGCCATACAGGCGAGAAGTACACGGTCAGCTCAGGGACGTGGGCTATTACACCACGAAAAGGGGGATAGTCAGAAAGAGCATAGAGAGAACGGTAGGCCTACACACTCACCCTGACCAGTGGGGCTCGCCCGAATGCTCTCAGACACCCAGGCCCATTCCTAACCGGTACTGTTGGGTCATTAATAATATCTACAATAAAGACCCTGAACTGTTTGAAGCGGACTCTGAACTCTTACTATTGCGGCCTGCACTATCACCCCCAACATCCACCTACACTGCCCTGACGCTACACTCTTCCCGTGGGGAGTTATCCTACACCTGTGCTGCACACCAACACCAGCCTCAGCGGTCTGCCTCGCAGCGGCGGTTATCCATGACCGCAATCCACGGGTGGCGTAGTCGGACATTCAAAACACTGATAAATAGACTGCCACCATTTGGTCTGACCACCCTGAGCCACGGGATCGGGTTGCCACTACTACCCCCATCAGCACCGTACACTAGAAGGCCCGGTTCCGTTTACCCCACGGCCCAGGGGGCGAGTCATGTGCATCAAATTATACATACACATATGGGGCAGTGGGGCTTCATACTATATACAGGTGCTTCTCACAAAATTAGAATATCATCAAAAGTTAGTTTATTTCAGTTCTTCAATGCAAAAAGTGAAACTCCTATATTATATAGAGTCATTGCACAAAGAGTGATCTATTATATAGAGTCATTACACAGAGGGATCTATTATATAGAGTCATTACACACAGAGGGATCTATTATATAGAGTCATTACACACAGAGGGATCTATTATATAGAGTCATTACACACAGAGTGATCTATTATATAGAGTCATTACACAGAGGGATCTATTATATAGAGTCATTACACACAGAGGGATCTATTATATAGAGTCATTACACACAGAGGGATCTATTATATAGAGTCATTACACACAGAGGGATCTATTATATAGAGTCATTACACACAGAGGGATCTATTTTAAGTGTTTATTTCTGTTAATGTTGATGATTATGGCTTACAGCCAATGAAAACACAAACGTCATTATCTCAGTAAATTAGAATACTTCATAACAACAGCTTGAAAAATGTTTTTAAAATCCGAAAAGTTGGCCTACTGAAATGTATGTATAGTAAATGCCCTCAATACTTGTTCGGGCTCCTTGTGCATCAATTACTGCATCAATGCGGCAATGTGGCATGGAGGGATCAGCCTGTGGCACTGCTGAGGTGTTATGGAAGCCCAGGTGGCTTTGATAGCAGCCTTCAGCTCATCTGTATTGTGGGGTCTGGGGTCTCATCTTCCTCTTGACAATACCCCATAGATTCTCTATAATAGATTCTCTATGGGGTTAAGGTCAGGCAAGTTTGCTGCCAATCAAGCACAATGATACTGTTGTGTGTAAACCAGGTATTGGTACTTTTGGCCGTGTGGACAGGGGCCAAGTCCTGCTGGAGAATGACATTTCCATCTCCATAAAGCTTGTGGGCAGAGGGAAGCATGAAGTGCTGTAAAATGTCCTGGTAGACGGCTGCGCTGACTTTGGTCTTGATAAAACACAGTGGACCTCCACCAGCAGATGACATGGCCCCCCAAACCATCACTGATTGTGGAGACTTCACACTAGACCTCCAGCAGCTTGGATTGTGGCCTCTCCACTCTTCCTCCAGACTCTGGGACCTTGATTTCCAAATGAAATGCAAAATTTACTTTTCATCTGAAAACAACACCATGGGCCACTGAGCATCAGTCCAGGTCTTTTTCTCTTTGGCCCAGGTAAGACGCTTCTGGCGTTGTCTATTGGTCATGAGGGGCTTGACACAAGCAATGCGACACTTGTAGCCCATGTCCTGGATATGTCTGTGTGTGGTGGCTCTTGAAGCAATGACTCCAGCAGCAGTCCACTCCTTGTGAATCTCCCCCAAATTTTTGAATGGCCTTTTCTTAGCAATCCTTTCAAGGCTGCGGTTATCCCAGTTGCTTGTGCACCTATTTCTACCACACTTTTTCCTTCCACGTCCATTAATATGCTCGGATACAGCACTCTGTGAACAGCTGCTTCTTTAGCAATGACCTTTTGTGGCTTACCCTCCTTGAGGAGTGTGTCAATGACTGCCTTCTGGACATCTGTCAAGTCAGCAGTCTTGCCCATGATTGTGGAGCCTACTGAAACTGACTAAGGGACCTTTTTAAATGCTTAGGAAGCCTTTGCAGGTGTTTCTTGTTAATTCTAATTTACTGAGATAATGACTTTTGTGTTTTCATTGGCTGTAAGCCATAATCATCAACATTAGCAGAAATAAACACTTAAAACAGATCACTCTGTTTGTAATGACTCTGTATAATATATGAGTTTCACTTTTTGGATTTAAGAACTGAAATAAATTCACTTTTTGATGATATTCTAATTTTCTGAGAAGCACCTGTATGTAGCAGTGCGGCAATTATACTATATACAGTCAGGAGTAAAAGTACTTGATACACTGACAATTTCGAAAGTTTTTCCACCTACAAAGAATGAAGAGGTCTGTTTTGTTCTACTTAACTGCTGCAACTTGGACCTTTAACAGGATTTATATTTCACCTATGAGAAAGCATACTATGTGTATTTGGCAGATTAACTCAGGCATGTTTATGATAAACTGAATACCTGGATTGGAGGCCTATTTGTATACAGAATATTGACTATTAATGCTGGCAGAGTAAGTCTTAGGCTATATTCACACTAGGTGTTTTTTTTTCTGCAGCAAAACATAATCTCTTGGCAGGAAAGAAGTAGCGTCAAAAACGCAGGTTTTGGTGTGTTTTTTTGCAGTGGTTCTTGGTGCATTTTTGGTGCGTTTTTCAGGATCCCAAAGTTCAGCTTTGCTTCCACCATAGACACATGAAAACAGGTCACCATTGCAAGACATATGTTCATGAAAAAGTACACATTACAAATGTAACAGGGGGGGGGTGAATTGGTCTGGAATGGTTTATCTAAGACCCTGGCAGTGCATTGAATTTGTAGGACACTATTTACTTTCACATTATGGTTTGCCATTGAGTTGCTCAGGCATTGTTCATTTTCACACCTCCCTGGGCCACACGTGTTGTTCAATCTCACACCTAGCTCAACCAATGTTTACTTTGTAGGCATCACTAATTTAATTAAACTGTAATAATCCAAGCTGCTATCCCAGGTGACCAAGACAAGATGGTTTAAACTTGGGAAAATCACAAGAATAAATGTGTGTCACATACTTGCTTTTTTCACTAAAAACTCAGCAAAATGTTCACACTAGGCTTTTTTTCAGCATTTTTTTCCACCACCCTTTTTTTTAATGGGTGAAAAACGCTGAAACAAGTGACATACTCTATTGCAAAAAGCCATGGAAAGCACAAAATACTGAGGACAAATAAGCAAGCTGTGTGCATGAGATTTCGGAAATCTCATAGACTTTGTTGGTACTGTAAAACGCAGCTGAAAATTTGCATAAAAAAGCCCACTAAAAAGACGTCTAGTGTGAATATAGCCTTGTATAACAGTTCGCCAATGAGTTAGGATATATGACCACGATGCAGAAATGCTGCGGATTTTTCCTAAGCGTTTCTGCATCTCCCTGGGTTGTCAAGCGCTTTGCCAAGTGATTTTAGCATCACTTGGAAAAGTGCTTGACAACTTGGTCACACTATATAATTCCATGCAACCGGCATGGATTTATATAGTGTGACCAAGTTACAATGCTGCAAATGCAGCATCAATAATAAAAAAAAAGAATAATAATGGTGAAAAATAAAAAAAACCCATTATACTCATCTTCAGATGGTCCTCGATCTCCTTCTCCGGTGCGTCCGGTGTCTTCGGCGGATCACGGTGCTGTAAAATGACCTTCCATGACGTCATTTAGTCATGTGACAGGTCACGCGACCGCCGATGTCAGCGGTCGCGTGACCTGTCACATGACTAAATGGCGTCATGGAAGGTCCTTTTACCACCGCCAGCAGCACCGCCGGGAGCAGACAGGGGCCATCAGAAGGTAAGTATATGTTTATTTTTTATTTTAATTCTATTTTAACTACAGGTACTATGATACCCGGGTCTGGAGGAGAGTCTCTTCATCTCCTGACCCGGGTACCATCCACGCATTGAGTCGCATAATATCCACATGTGTATGTGTAGTCATGCGGATGTTATGCGTTCGAATGCAAGTCAATGGCGGCTAAATCGCAGCGACTCTGCAAAATTAAAGGACGTGCTGCGGATTTTTCCGCAATGATAATCCGCAGCGGAAATCTCCGCGGCATGTGCACAGCACATGCGGATTATCATTGGGGACCATTGCAGACCTATCACCAAGCGTTTTTTAAGTGTTTCCGCGGCGGAAGTTACGCTGCAGAAACGCCTAAAAACGCATAGTGGGCACACAGCCTAAAAAGTTCTATGGTGAAGAAAAACACGTGAGATAATAAATGCGAAATATACAATATTTCCCATAATATGACTGAGGATATCTTTAGGGTGTATTCACTGTTTTTTCTTCTGCAGCAAAAATGCTGTGTTTTACAGTACCATCTTAGTGAATGACATTTCTGAAATCTCATTCACATGCTGTTTTTTTTGCATTTTTTTTTAATCTGCAGCTTGTCAAGTCTTTCAGAGGTTTTGCAGCATTTTTCACCCATTCAAATGAATGGAAAAAAAACACAAGTAAAAACACCTGAATTTTAAGCAGCGTTTTTCCTGCCACCTTTGATTTTTGAGGTAGAAAAAAAATGCTGCCAAAATCCAACTTGTGAACACACCTTTATCCTGGTTGTGTTCTAATTGTATATAAAATAGAACGGCCATGATAACATGGGTAGTTAATTGTATGGTGTTTTCACTTTATATATTACCAGGCCGCATTCTATTTGCGCAGAGCTGCTCCGTGAAGATTCTATCACAAGATTCCGTGATGACATCACAGGTGATGGTGACATCACTGCTCACAGGCGCTATATATACAATGCACATAGGCTCACCCATGCCTTTCTTGGCTCTATAGTGACTGATAGCACTTGCAGTTTTTCACTATGGCTGGAATTGTTTTGGACATTCCTCAGGTAAAAGCACTATTGTTGATCCTTATGATCAATCGTCCTAACAGTGTGCTTCTACCACCCGATGGCGTCCTCAGCTTCACTCACCGGCTGGTGATGGAGCTAGTAAAGGATTGCCTGACCAAACACCGACAACGTCGTCTAACGTCAGACTATCTGACGGATTTACTTCAGAACATCAGGACATTACTACACCAGGTAAGTGGCGGACACTCTGCACAGAACATCTCAATATTAATAGATAATAATGGAGGAATAGAAGCTTTTTCTTCTAATATATCGTATTTTGCAGACCATAAGACGCACCAAAAATTTTTGGGAGGTAAATAGGAAAAACATTTATTATAATAAAATGGGGGTCTGTCTTATAGTCCGAATTTTCGGTTGCTTACTGAGGGGGGTGGTGGCAGTGGAGCGAGGTCACAGGAGGCAGAGTCGCTGCTGCAGGAAGTCGGCAGTAGGAGTGGGGCGCTGCTGCGGGCCCCAAGCTGGGAGGAGCGGGGTGTCCAGAAGGTGCGAGGCTGCAGGCCCTGGGCTTCAAGTAAATGTTAGCGGTAATTCAGGAGGGGAGACCCTGCTCTGCTTATTGATTTCTCTGCAGTGGGCTTCAAGAAGTAGGCTGCTGGAGATGACCAATACGCAGATTGAGATCTCAGCTCGTCATTGAGCCGAGATCTAAATCTGCACATGCACTGCCTCCAGCGGCCATTTGCCTGAAGCCCACCACCAGAAAATCAATGGGCAGAGCGGGGACTCCCCTCCTAAATCACCGCTAACATTTCCTTGAAGCCCAGGGCCCGCAGCCTCGCACCTCCTGGATACCCCGCTCCTTCCAGCTCGGGGCCCGCAGCAGCGCCCCACTTCTACTGCCGGCTTCCTACAGCAGTGACCCTACCTCCTGTGACCTCACTCCACCACAGCCACCCCCCTGGTAAGCTACATTCAGACAATTATTATTATTAATAATCTGTCTGATATGCTGGGGTGGAGAGTTCCAGAGTAGGGGGGATGTACGGGAGAAATCTTGTATGCGATTGTGGGAAGAGGAGATAAGAGGGGAGTAGAGAAGAAGATCTTGTGAGGATCGGAGGTTGCGTGCAGGTAAGTACCGGGAGACTAGGTCACAGATATATGGAGGAGACAGGTTGTGGGTGGCTTTGCATGCCAAGGTTAGGGTCTTGAACTGGAGTCTCTGGGTAATGTGGAGCCAGTGAAGGGATTGGCGGAGCGAGGGGAGAAGCCAGGGAATAGCGGGGGGACAGGTGGATTAGTCAGACAGCAGAGTTTAGGATAGATTGGCGGGGTGCGAGAGTGTTAGAAGGGAGGTCAAACATTTTGGAAAAAAAGGCATCTTATAGTCCAAAAAATACGGTAAAACACAACGAGTCCCCAAATACAGTATGTAGTCATTGTATCTGCAGACAGAGAACCGATGTCACATACAATTTCCGCCTCCATTCTGACCGCTCTCATCTCAAAATTCTCCTTTCCATTTTTCCTTCTTTATAGGCTGAAGAAAGATCTCAGACTGAAGATTTGGCTGTCTTTAAAGAACTGGCCGAAAAAGTCCTGTCTATACTAGAACGCTCATTGGAACGCCCGGTAAGGATCAATATTAATAGACGTATCTTAATCCACCGTATCTGAGGAGACTTTCTGAGAAAAGGTCTGAAGATGGCGCGGGATTTGTATCGTTACAATTGGTGCATCTGTAAATGTTGGTTTAGTCCTTCATGATTTATGTATTTGGTGATTTAGTGAAATCTTCCACATAGTAATTATAAATATTATATCTATCAGGAAACAACAGGAGGCGACGCCAAATATGGGCAAAATGTGACCCCGAAAATCCCTGACCCTAATAGGAGTCAGCCGGAGCTGAACAGCGATCTGATTACAGGTGAGCGATCACCCGACCTTCTACAAGGAATGTCCAGATATTACAGAGGACAGAGGATAATGTTAGATTTACTCTCTACTCTGTGTAATGGGAACCTGGCAGCACATTGTTACATATAGAAGTAGTGGTGTGTCGGTATAGGCCATTGTCCCCTAATAATAATTGTTTGTAGAAATCCAATGTGCCAGTCAGGAGAAATGTAAAGTAGACACCATATACAAATCAGAATGGAAGTGCGCTGGGGGCGTGAAAGAAGAAATCCAAGTGCAGTGACACGCCCCCAGTGCACTTCCAGGCTAATTTGCAAATCTCTCCTATGTTTCAGCTCTCTTACCATCACTCATATGTGCAGCGTGGGTGGGGGCTTCCTCATTCATGTGATGGAGGGTCCATTCTGCAGTGCTATAGCAAGTAACATGAAATAAATTAAATTTAAATTGCATTACTGCTCTAGAAAATGGGAAAAAACTAAGATACTGAGCACATAATTTGGCCAATTCATGAATGCCCAGCAGCCAATGACAAGGCTATCTTTTTGTTGGAATCCTCTCCTAATGTGAATCCTCTCCTAGGCTGAAGCCTACATTTATGTGGGTAGGTAGGATCCTGTTGTAATTAAAACCACCCCGGGCTGATGTGTGGAGATAGGTTCCCAGCAAAAAAGGTCGCCTTGCCGTGACTGCTAGGCATGCACCCAGCAAAAGAAGGTCGCCTTGTCGTGACTGCTGGGCATGCACCCAGCAAAAGAAGGTCGCCTTGTTGTGACTGCTGGGCATGCACCCAGCAAAAGAAGGTCGTCTTGCCGTGACTGCTGGGCATGCACCCAGCAAAAAAAAAGGTCACCTTGCCGTGGCTACTTGGCATGCACCCAGAAAAAGAAGGTCGCCTTGCCGTGTCTGCTGGCCATGCATGAATTGGCCAAATTATGCGCTAAGTATCTTCCTTTTATCCTATTTTCTACAGCAGTAATGCAATTCAAATTTCATTTATTTCATGTTTACATGCTATAGCGTTACAGAGTGCAACTTTGTTAGTTATGTATTTGGATGGCTACTCTTAGTATGCACCTGTTCACACCCATTTTCTTTTCGGAAGTGATGGTCAGTCTTTTGTTATTTATGAAGGGGTTCCTCCATCATTTACATTACATTTATCTATGGATTCCCCGTATATTCTCATATTTAGAATCCCCATATAACGAGTATTAATCCAATTTACAGACATCTTGTCATTTCTCCGTTATATTGCTGTATTATCTATGTAGGAATAATATCCTCTAATACATTTCATTTCTTCATCATTATTTTAGAAACAACTGAGCTGTCGAATCCTAACAATGGAATTAGTGAGATCCCGGAGATCCAAGAATCCGTAAGTATCATAGAGGGGGATGCGTGTGTGTCATCAGATCATGGGGTGTGAATGACTCGTCCAGTATTATCCCCCATACAACCATGGGACGTCTCTATTCTAAGTGTAGATGACCCTATGGTGTTAATTACATTTGAATTACAGGGAATCTGTCACCAGGTTTATGCTATTTGGTCTGAGAGAAGCATGATGCAGGGACAGAGACCCTGATTCCATGTGTTGATTACTTTACTCGGTGGAGCAGTTGTGATAAAATCACAATTTTTTTCTGCTGCAGAGCTCTGAATGCTGAGTCTTGTATAACACCGCCGACACCATTGATTGGCAGCTTTCTGTGTACACTTTGCATAGGCAGAAAGCTGCTAATCAGTGGTGGAGGCAGGGGTACAGAGCAATAGGACTACCTGGCTAGACAGATAGTCTTCTAGTGATAATCTACTGATTTTATTGAAACAGCCACACACAGCCTAGTAAGTAACACATCACTGGAATCAGGGTCTCTGCCCCTACATCATGGTGCTTTCAGAATGCATAGCAAACACCTGGTGACAGATTACCTGTAAGTCCTCCTCTGTGTGATCTCCCACATTATCCAGAATGTTATAGTAATGTATGATGACCGTTGCAGGGCGGCTCCAGGATTTCGTGGGCGATTCATGATGCACAGATACCGCAGATAAATATATATATACAGTACAGACCAAAAGTTTGGACACACCTTCTCATTTAAAGATTTTTCTGTATTTTCATGACTATGAAAATTGTACATTCACACTGAAGGCATCAAAACTATGAATTAACACATGTGGAATTATATACTTAACAAAAAGGTGTGAAACAACTGAAAATATGTCTTATATTCTAGGTTCTTCAAAGTAGCCACCTTTTGCTTTGATGACTGCTTTGAACACTCTTGGCATTCTCTTGATGAGCTTCAAGAGGTAGTCACCAGAAATGGTCTTCCAACAATCTTGAAGGAGTTCCAAGAGATGCTTAGCACTTGTTGGCCCTTTTGTCTTCACTCTGCGGTCCAGCTCACCCCAAACCATCTCGATTGGGTTCAGGTCTGGTGACTGTGGAGGCCAGGTCATCTGGCGTAGCACCCCATCACTCTCCCTCTTGGTCAAATAGCCCTTACACAGCCTGGAGGTGTGTTTGGGGTCATTGTCCTGTTGAAAAATAAATGATGGTCCAACTAAAAGCAAACCGGATAGAATAGCATGCCGCGGCAAGATGCTGTGGTAGCCATGCTGGTTCAGTATGCCTTCAATTTTGAATAAATCCCCAACAGTGTCACCAGCAAAGCACCCCCACACCATCACACCTCCTCCTCCATGCTTCACGAGGGAACCAGGCATGTAGAGTCCATCCGTTCACCTTTTCTGCGTCGCACAAAGACGAATGCCAAGAGTGTGCAAAGCAGTCATCAAAGCAAAAGGTGGCTACTTTGAAGAACCTAGATTATAAGACATATTTTCAGTTGTTTCACACTTTTTTGTTAAGTATATAATTCCACATGTGTTAATTCATAGTTTTGATGCCTTCAGTGTGAATGTACACTTTTCATAGTCATGAAAATACAGAAAAATCTTTAAATGAGAAGGTGTGTCCAAACTTTTGATCTGTACTGTATATATATATATATATATATATATATATATATATATATATATATATATATAGTACAAGCCCGAAGATTTCACTTCTTACATTACATGAGCGATATCTATTGTAAATTCCACAATAACTCAGAAAGCGGCGAATCCTCACAGCTCACAGTGCAGACCGGACAGTAATGTCCTCCACACAGTATAATGGCACCACATAGTCCTCTATACCGTATTATGAGCTCCATATATTGCTCCATATAGAATAATGGACCCCATAAAATGCTCCACGCAGGCTGTGCCCCCATATAATGCCCCATGCAGGCTGTGACCCCACACATAATGCCCCATGCAGGCTGTGCCCCCCACATAATGCCCCATGCAGGCTTTGACCCCCCACATAATGCTCCATGCAGGCTGTGACCCCCACATAATGCCCCATGCAGGCTTTGACCCCCCACATAATGCCACATGCAGGCTGTGCCCCCCCCCCCACATAATGCCCCATGCAGGATGTCCCTCTCCCACATAATGGCCCATGCAGGATGTCACCCCCCCCATATAATTCCCCATGCAGAATGTCCCTCCCACATAATGCCCCATGCAGGCTGTGCCCCCCACATAATGCCCCATGCAGGCTGTGCCCCCCCACATAATGGCCCATGCAGGATGTCACCCCCCATATAATTCTCCATGCAGGATGTCCCCTCCACATAATGCCCCATGCAGGATGTCCCACCCCACATAATGCCCCATGCAGGATGTCCCCCACACATAATGCACCATGCAGGATATCCCCGCCACATAATGCCCCATGCAGGATGTCACCCCCCATATAATTCCCCATGCAGGATGTCCCCCCCACATAATGCTCCATACAGGATGTCCCACCCCACATAATGGCCCATGCAGGATGTCATCCCCCATATAATGCCCCATGCAGGATGTCACCCCCCCATATAATGCCCCATGCAGGATGTCCCCCCAACACATACTGCCCCATGTAGGATGTCACCTCTCACCCCATATATTTCCCCATGCAGGATGTCACCTCTCACCCCATATAATGCCCCATGCAGGATGTCACTTCTCCCCCCATATAATACCCCATGCAGGATGTCACTCCTCCCATATAATGCCCCATGCAGGATGTCACCCCCCATATAATGCCCCATGCAGAATGTCACCTCTCACCCCATATAAAGCCCTATGCTGGATGTCACTTCCCCCCCATATAATGACCCATACAGGATGTCACTTCTCCCCCTCATATAATACCCTATGCAGGATGTCACCCCCCTATATAATGCCCCATGCAGGATGCCCCCCCCATATAATGCCTCATGTAGGATGTCACCTCTCACCCCATATAATGCCCCATGCAGGATGGCACTCCCCCCCATATAATGCCCCATGCAGGATGTCACTTCTCCCCCCCCATATAATACCCCACGCAGGATGTCCCTACCTCCCCCCCATATAATGCCCCATGCAGGATGTCACTTCTCCCCCCATATAATGCCCCATACCTCCATACATAAAAAAAAAAAATCAAATGCTCACCTCACTGCTCACCAGCTGTGGAGAGGTAAGTATTGTGCCGGCCGTGGTCCTGGGCAAGCATTGGGGGGGGGGGAGCAAGGCCCACTAGCTGGCGCTGGCACCACTCTCCTCTGCTCACCAGTCTCATAGCGCGCCAGGGTGCCCGACAGCAAGTGGGCCCCTCGCCTACTCAGGGCCCCGGCACTTGCCTGGGTGTGCTGGGTGCTAGCGCCAGGTCTGCCCAGCGTCCGGTTTGTATCCTCCCAACATCATATCAGTGTAAATCATCTGGGACATAATATGGGGGGAGAAGTTTTTGCATCTGTAACTTTTTTCCTGCATCTTCAATAAATCAGTATTATTTCTTATTCTTTTATAGAGCGTGATGGATTCATTGGTTCCGGCGAGAAAGCCGCATATGAGCGACTATGAAACTTCCAAACTCATCAGCAGTGGAAATTTTGGGTGAGATTTCTGTTGCCATAATCCACATTTCTCAGGGTTCCCTATGACAATGCTTCTGCCCCTGCACTCTGCCATTCAGTGTTATCATAGGGAAATTATATGATCTGTAGCAAATCAAACTGTAAGGAAAGCGATTTAAATAATATAATTACATATAATATAATATATAATAATATAATATTATTACATTCGCCTGTGCTAGACCCTCATCTGTTCTTATGCTGCCTCCTCCACCTGAGCTTTTCTGCTCTCCTCTCTGATCTTTGTTTTGATGGGGGGGGGCTCCATTATGAAGCTGATCAGAGAAGTTGGCTACACATGGTCACATGAAGGGTGACACCATATTGATGTCAATGACATCTACACCCTCCACCATGACCATGTGGCCCAATCACTGGCCTCAGCAGCAGAAGAGAGCCCTGGAGCACATTCATTTTGGACCAATTTTATTTGCACTAAATTGTATTTGGTCAGTTATAGCGAATCTGCCCAAAGAGAATTTCGATAGATTCTCGTATCTATAATGTGACCTGGGTGATGGCTCCGGCAGAAGTGGCATTGTGGAGACCTCCCATAGGTGATCTATGTAGTGCTATTTTATGTATTTCTAGATGTGGATTTATAGTGGCGGCCAGACTTCTAGTATTAAACATATGCAAATTGTCTCTTCAGAGAGGAAGCAAACTAGAACTCCACCTAAAGGAAGTAGCAATCCTAAAAGTCAATATCGACCCTTTAACAAGCCTTGTCACATGACTTAGGATAATAGCCAAAACCAAAATCTCAATTTGCAGGAACTGTGTTCTGGGGTACTGCCCCTCTTCAGTGCAAAGTGTGAGATATGGTTTGACTGGGTGAGAGGTGTCTGACCGGTATCCAAGGGGTTGACGTTTCTCCTTGCGGACATGAGGAGACTTTTAAGCCGCAATGCTCCTCTGGGAAATAGGATTGCTACTTCCTATAGGTGGCACTAGGGTGCTAGTTCTCTTCCTCTCTGAAAAGAGACAATTTGCATATTTCCCAGAAGAGCATTGCAGCTTAAAAGTCTCCTCACCTTGACATGCTTAACATGGCTTTTTCCGCAAGGAGAAACGTTACCGCTTGGATCCCGGTCAGATGCCTCTCACCCAGCCAAACCATATCTCACACTTTGCACTGATGAGTGCTTGTACGCCAAAACATAGTGTCCGAAAATTGAGATTTTGGTTATGGCTATTATTCCATGTCATGTGATAAGGCTCGTTAAAGGGTCGATATTGACTTTTAGGATTACTACTTCCTATAAGGGGCACTAGAGTTCTAGTTCTCTTCCTCTCTGAAGAGACAATTTGCATATTTCCCAGAGGATCATTGAGGCTTAAAAGTCTCCTCACCTTGACAAGCTTAACATGTCACTCTCCGCAAGGAGAAATGTTACCCCTTGGATACCAGTATTAAACATATAATGATTTCTATAGATGAATTATTAATAAGGATTTATTATAACCGATGGATTCTCCTTCTCTCCAGGGCCGTCTACTTAGTGCATCATAAAGACTCACACCAGACCTTTGCCATGAAGAAAATGGCTAAGCGGAACCTAAATACTGCACAGAGATTGGAATGGGCCTTTCTGGAGAGGGACATCTTAACATTTGCTGATTGTCCCTTTGTGGTCTCCATGCTCTGCTCCTTTCCAACTAGATCTCACCTGTGTATGGTCATGGAGTATGTAGGAGGTAAGACACATCTATTGTATTATATTCAGCCCATGTCTGCTTTCATCTTATCACTGCTCATATCATTAGGACATTGTTGGTTACATCCCCACAGAGCATTTACTATAGGTTATCTATTACCAAGATGCTCGTAAATTCATTGATCTTGGTGCAGGGGCGCTATGGGGCTCATCAGTTGGAGGGGGTCTGTCGACGCTCAGCAGTGGGCAGCATCCCTCCACCTGTCATCACAATTTCAGCGGTATTTGCTTCTTCAAGGAGGTGGGGCTGGTGGGGGCAAAAATACTGAGTAGGTGGCTAGTAGGGACCAAAATACTGAAAGGGGGTCGTATGACTAGATATGGGGGGACTGTGAATGCTGAGTGGAGGTCATCATATTAAGTGGGGTGCTGTGGGGGTCCTCACTCTGTATGGAGGCCCCCATTCTGTGTGGGGACATCATACTGAGTGGGGAGTTATGCGGACCATTATATTGTGTGAGGGACTGTGGGTAACCATTATCCTGAGTGGGAGGGTTGCTGTGGGTGCCATCACACCGAGTAGGGGGTTGTGGCTGGCCTCCTTCTAAGTGGTGGCCTCCTTAGGAGGATTCACTGTGAGGATACCATACTCATTGAGTGTGGGTGTGGGCATTTTTGGGAGCATCATACTCTAAAATGGCCATAAAAGTTGTATTGCTGGTGAGAACACCAAGCTGCTTCAACAGGGATATAAATATATTTCTTTTTTATTTTTTAGGGTGTGGGGCAATTACAACTTTTGATATGGGGTCTTGTGATTTCTATGTACGCCACTATCTGTGTGATCTCCCCAGTATGTTTCCGCTCACTGCTCATTATACATCATGGTTATCTGCTCGTGGTATATCATGGTTATCTTCTGTATAAACCCCTCACCGGTCATATTTCCTTTCTTCTATAGGTGGAGACTGTGGGACCCTTCTAAGCACCAGGGGTCCTTTCTCTGTCCCCATGGCCCGCTTGTACTTTGCAGAGGCGGTACTTGCCGTGGAATACCTGCATAGTTACGGTGTGGTGCACAGAGACCTGAAGCCGGAAAAGTAAGTGCCCCCGTAGTATAATAAAGTGGGGAAAGTTGTCATTTATTATCATTCAGTCTGTGAGGCTAAAATCATCTTCTCTTTTGCAGCCTCCTGATTACATCTACTGGACATATTAAAGTTACCGATTTTGGGATTTCAAAACTTGGTCTAATGATACCGAAAACCAACACCTACAAGGAATTAGCAGTGGACATCTCCAGAGAGTTCCAGGACCGTGAGGTCAGCATCACCTACAAGAACTTAGCTTGTTATTTGCAAATCTCATCACACTATTGTCTCTTCTCTACGTTCTTCCTTTCTAGAGAACTTTTCCACTAATATTTTATCTTCTGCATTGTGTTTTAACGATGATATCTTGTCATAATAATTGTTTCATCGATTCTCATCTCTATGTTCTGTTGGTTTCCAGTTCTGTGGCACCCCATGTTACATAGCCCCAGAGATCATCCTGAAAGAAGGCTATGGAAGACCTGTTGACTGGTGGTCATTGGGGATCATCCTGTATAAATTCCTGCTGGGATGTGTACCATTTGATGCTGATTCCCTCACTGAGCTTTATAAAAGGGTTGTCATTGGTGAGTAGAATAATCCGATCATTGCGTTGATTGGTTACATTTGTTTAGTTATTTCCTTTGCTTTATGTTACAGTCCAGTAAAGAGGTTTTATTTTCTGTAATTTTCTATGTAACAGGAGAACTAATTTGGAATTGTGATCGCGCTCCACCCCTGGATGCTCAGAATCTCATCACTGAGCTGCTCAGAAGAAATCCTGTGCGTAGACTTGGGACAGGTAACAGATATACTAGTATTAATATTCCCTTATTAGACCAAGGACATATCGCTCATGTCCATGAAGATCAGCATTTCTCTATCAGCTCATCTACTGTATTTCTAGTTCTCCACACTAAGACTTTCAGTTTATTTCCTTCATGTCGGCTCAGTTTTGTCATTAGTTCAGATTACGATAAACTGTTCAGATATGGAGCCAGCCCTGACCATGTCCGCATCACTTTTGTTTTTCTTTTTCTAGGAGGAGCATTTGAGATCAAGGTTCATCCATTCCTGAGTGACTTGGACTTTGACAACATTCTGAGCCAGGAGCTGGAGTATGTTCCTCAGCTTGTTTCAGACGCAGACACCAGCTTATTTATCAGTAAGTAGAAGGAGACGTCATCTAGACTAAGCGACTGTTTGTCTCATCTTCCCTAATATGTGATCATCTGTTCCCATTAATATTAGTGATAAATAGTGACTGTGTTATACTGACAACCTCTAATAATACTTCATTACCTATTTCTTGTAGATCATTCTGATATAAACAAACATCTGGTCTCAAAGGATGAGGAAGGCACAAGTGAGAACAATGAGAGCCTTGACTTCCAAAATTTTACGTCATCTTCTGAAAAGCTTTGTAAAGTAAGTATGTGATTAATGAATCCAAAATATGTAAAAAAAAATTAAAAAAACTCTAAAAGTACATAAAAAAAATATTTTATATCTTATTTTTATCCGTATTTAGCTCTGTACCATCGCTACCAGGATGGTGAACAATGAGGATCCCAATGCCCCTCCAGAGTATACACAAGAAACCAACACAAACATCTCAGAAATGTGAGTAGATTAGAAAGGGTCATTACTGGGAGTTCCAGGCTGATCTATGTACACAACACCAAATATAGGACATAAATAACAGAATATCAAATGCAGCATTCACCGCTTCATGGTTAACGGTCATTGTACTTTTGGCTTCAGAAAATGCAGAAGATAACAGCCCATAATTGTGGCATGTCATGCATTTTTAGCACTGCCTACTCTGTAGGAGAGCTGTAGTATTACTTGCCAGACATTCTTGGTAGCTGTGTTCTGATCCATGGAAGGTAGTTTGGAGCAGAAAACCTTCCCCACTATGACAGTCATATGTCCTATTAGGCCTTATAGTCAGTGTTCTTATAGTGAGACAACCCATTTTATACTGTGTTTACTTACGATTTACATGTTTTTCTTCTTCAAACAGGCAGAAAGAATCTGTTCCTGTATGTAATACAGACGATGCTGTTACCATCTTGCCACCCTCGTCCCCATTGCCAGGTATGTACATGTCTACAGCACCAACAATGTGAATGTTGACTTCAAGGCTCAAATATTTCCACATGGTTTTTCTGGTCTACTATGTTATCCATGTTTCATGGATCTCAGCTATGTTGACCATGGGTTCGTACTGTATCCCTATTTCCCTAATTTTGTACAGGAGTTTTTTTTCATGTATTCTGTATATTACGTTGTATCATCTAGTAACCTAGTGAGATATAGCGACTGTGTTATACTGACACCCTCTAACAATCCTTCCTTACCTATGTCTTGTAGATCACTCTGATGAAAACAACCATCTGGTCTCAGAGGATAAGGAGGGCACAAGTGAGGACGATGAGAACTTTATCTTCCGAATATTTGCATCATCATCTTCTGAGAGGCTTTCTAAAGTAAGTATGTGATCGATAAATCCAAAATATGTACAAAAAAGGATCTGCAAAATGAAAAAGTATATATATTTAATAACTTATTGTTATCCACATTTAGCACTCTACCACCACTAACGGGATGGTGAACAACGAGGATCCCAAGGCCCCTCCAGAGTGTACACCAGAATCCAACACAAACATCTCAGAAATGTGAGTAGATTATGGGGTCATTACTGGGAGCTCCAGGCTGATATATGTGCACAACATCAAATATAGGACATAAATACCATAATATCAAATGCAGCATCCACCGCCCCATGGTTATGGGTCATTGTGCTTTCAGCTTTCGGAATTGTTGGAGATAACAGCCCATAATTGTGGACGGTCATGCACTTTTAGTGCTGCCCTCACTGTAGGAGAGATGTAATATGAAATGCCGGCCATTCTTGGTAGTGGTTTTCCTCTCAGCTCTCTATAAAAGGTAGTCTTGAGCAGAAGACCTTCCCCACTATGACAGTCATATGTCCTACTAGTCCTTATAGTCGGTGTTCTTCTAGTGAGACAACCCCTTTTATATGGAGTTTACTTGAGATTTACATGTTTTTCTTCTTCAAACAGGCAGAAAGTATCTGTTCCTGTATGTAATACAGACGATGCTGTTACCATCTTGCCACCCTCGTCCCCATTGCCAGGTATGTACATGTCTACAGCACCAGCAATGTGAATGTTGACTTCAAGGCTCAAATATTCCCACATGGTTTTATATAATACTATAGGTTTCTTATGTTATCCATATTATGACAAAGCAGATCCTATAAGAATATATTGTTATTGATTTTTGTTTTTAAATTTTTCATCAGAATTTCCATCTCATGAAGAAAGAAAATCGGCAATAAATCTGAGTATGGAGCAACAAAACTCAGAAAATGGAAAAAATGGGAAAAAGAGACGAGGTAAGTGTGAGAATCAACTCCATGTTGTGTGATGTCAGTGAGAATAATTCATGTGGAGTAGATGTCATCTGTCAGTGATGGGATTGTCACATGTATGATTGCTGACAATGACCCCTGACCTCTGTATGATAATATTCCTCTGCCGTCCGGCCACAGTGACTGCACAGCATTATCATGTAATATGGAGTCCCATCACTTACATTATATTTATTTCTCTTCTCATAGGTTCCATCTTCCGCCGGATCTTATCATCCTGCCGGCGTGGATTATCCAGGGCTGCTCGCGCATTTGCATGCTGTCACTGTTGCCCTAAAACCATCTAAAAGACGGGACACCTAAGCATCCAGCGCCCTGAAGTCCAGCAGATCCACCATCACTGCTGGAGCTGTATAGAAGGACCTTCACCATCTACCTGTGGCCTTCTGACTGGTCAACCTGGACAAGTTTCAGTAACGCCTCTGTCATCGGGCTCCGCGGTATTCATACTGCTCGTCTGACTTGTCATTTCCTGATCATCTGGTATCTGACCTCGGCTATCTTCCTGACTTTGATTTAGTCTATTGATAATGTTCACGATTTTATTCATCCCATTATTAATTAAAAAAAAGTAAAATCTGTTACTGTTGCTCTGATTCCTTTTTGTGTTGAATTCACAAATACTTGTAACTCACTAATTGCTCTTCTTCTCACTAAATGTATTTCTCATTATCCTTAATGCAGCAGTCAGTCTCATATTTCTGTCCAGCAGTTACACTGGTGCCTCCACCCTGTACCAGTCATTACACTCATCCACAAACCTCTCCACACTGCTGCACAGTCCTGCATCTCTACCATATCTACACTCCAATGAGCTAAGATTAACATCCTCCATAATCAGGACCTCCCACTCTCATGTCCAAGACATTTTCTCTGCTGCACCAGCTCTCAGGAGTGCACTACTGCAGGCAATCAGGTTTATTCCCACTATCAGAAATTTTAAGTGTGCAGTAGAAACAGATTATTTGTGGCAGGACTATCAAATCACCTCACTATTCTAAGTTTTTCCTACAGCACTCAGTAGCACTTAATATTTGTACATATACAGATAATGGTTGGTGACTGGTTCATGCAGCCTTAATTCCACAAAGATAGAAATAAAAGGTCAACATGTTTCATACATCCAAACCATCCTTAATCATGGCAGAAAAACATAATTTTAAGTTCCCACTATGAATATTTGGTGAGATATCACAGCTGTGTATTTTCACAGCACAAAGAACGCATCTTACAGATCAGCAAATCACAGTGTGCTGACGCTTAGTGTTGTAGTTTTGAACAACACCATTCATTTTATCATATAATGTGTTGAAAAATGAGAAAAAATGCCAGGTTTGGGTTCCTTCATTTTACAGTGTGTATTGTGTTGTAAAAACAAACTGACAAAATGATTCAGAGTCAGTAGTACGATTACTGTGATACCAAACTTATAAGGTTTATATATATATATATATATATACAGTGTTTAGCATAGATCAGTACACCCAAATAGATTTGTCAGCAAACCTGTAGTTTCCTTTCAGAATCATCATTTTATATGGGATACCATACTACAAAATACTCTCGCAAATTTGAGCCATTGAATGCAAACAAGATTTGGTATTTTGCAGACCCCAAAAAAGTAATTTTCTTAACAAACTCATTCAAGATCATGTTTCAAAAATGAGAACATCCCAGTAACAGTCTTAAGAGAAAAGCTAAGTTTAGACAACAAAATTCTAATTAACAAGAACTGAACCACAGGTAAGTGTAATTAGTCATTAAACAGATGTCCAGCAGACAGGTGTCTGTAAAAGGAAGTTACTTAATAAAGAAAACTCCTTCCCATTTCATGCTATCAGCAATGGCACCACATAGAAGGGAAATGTCACAAAACCTGAGAAAGAAAATAATTTCTTTGCAATAAATGTGAAGTCTACAAGAAGATCAGCAAAACTTTACTTATCAGTCAGAATACTGTAGCAAAAGTGATGCAAAACTATAACAAAGATGGAACTGCAACCATCTTACAGAGACGTCCAGGCCGACTATGGAAGTTAACACCTAAACAAAAGCGTCCTCTGATGAGAAGGGTAAGTGGCACCACATAGAAGAGAAATGTCACAAGACATTTCTGAGAAAGAAAATAATTTCTTTACAAAAAATGTGAAGTCTACAAGAAGATCAGCAAAGCTTTTCTTATCAGTCAGATGGAAGTTAACATCTAAACAAAAGCATCTTGTGATGAGAAGAAAATCGACAGGCAAATTCATTGCTATTAGCTGAAGAAGTAGAAAGCCAAACCAGGGTGAGTGTTTTCCATGACACGACACGGTGTACACTGCAAATGAATGGCATTCATGAGTGTCCTCCACAAAGGAAGCCTCTCTCCCTTAAAGCCCATGAACAATAAAAGTCCGTCTACAATTTGCCAGGGTCCATGCTTAAAACTATGAGGACTACCGGGACTCTATACTGTGTATGTGCATCTTATGTGTATGTCCGTATTTTATGTTTGTGTGCACTATGTATATGCATACGTTAAAATGTGTATAGAGTATTAGCATGTGCAAATTTTATATGTGTGCCTAATATAAATATACATGGAAATGTATATGTAGGTGGTGCCTGATGGAGGGTGGGGGGCCCAGATCAGAAGTCCTGATTAAGGGCCCTTCACTGTCATTGTCTGCCCCTTATATAAACAGTAAAATCTCCTTTAATAACTGGACTTCCATTGGGGTGGACTTCTCATAGATGGCCAGTATGCATACTATATTGTGAATCTGGGCATCTCTCACAGAAAATCTGATCTGGATATGAGGGTGGTCTTCTATAAGCGGTGATGTTTTGGAGAGATTTAGGGAAAAGTCCCAATGCTTATCCATCGATCTGGTAATTTGAGTAAAATATTTGTGTTGATAACTGATCACAAAGTCACAAAATATGTAAGATTTGGCATAACCTGGTTCATTTTTCAAAAAGTTATGCTCAATTTTTTTAGCACCAAGTTTTGTTGCTTTTTTGTAGACTTACACTAACTTAGTATATTGTGTGAGAATTAAATGAATTATGAATTAGTTGGCGCATTTTACCACACTCTGGGGGTCCCTGACAGTCCTTCTTTACCGGCCCTGTAGTGATGCCAATGTAAACTTCCAAGTAACCGCGCAGTCAATCACTGTCACGAATGCAGGACAACCTATGATTAGCTAATTTTTCGGAAATCCTTATAACAAAAGGGGATTGAAAATATTTACAATTATTTTAAAAGCATTAAAAAAAAAACAGACCCAATACTTATAATTAGTTTGTTGAAAGTAGTCTAATTAAAGGGAGCTGAAAGGATTAGAGATTATGAACCCGATTCACCAGTGTTTTTGCCAGAAAACTGGCATAAAGCTCTTGAAAAGTTGCAAAGTTTTGTGACTTTTCCCATTTTCACATAATTTTAACTTCTTTAAAGCCCAAGACGTACTGATACGTATCTGCGCCCTGGACTTAAGAGCCTGATACGTATTAGTACATCTTTGTGATCGCGCACACAGGCTGTGCGGGCGTGATCGCCGCCGGGTGTCAACTGATTGTCACAGCTGACACCCGGTGCTATGTGCTGGGAGAGGTCCCGCACATTAACCCCCGCAATGCTGCGATCGAAGTCGTTCGCAGCATTGCGGGGGCAAGGGGAGGTGATCGGGATAGTCACCTCTCCTGCCGGCGTCCAGCAATGTGTGCCGCGGCTTCCCGGATGTTGCCATGATGACCCGATTCACTGAGGGGTGCAGTTTTAAGAATGGTGTCACTTTTGGGTATTTTCAGTCATAAAGACCCCTCAAAGTGACTTCAAATGTGATGCGGTCCCTAATAAAATGGTTTTGCAAATTTTGTTGGAAAAATGAGAAATCGCTGGTCAATTTTAACCCTTATAGCTCCCTAATAAAAATAAATTTGGGTTCCAAAATTGTGCTGATGTAAAGTAGACATATGGGAAATGTTATTTATTAACTTTTTTTGTGTGACATATCTCTCCGATTTAGGGGCATAAAAATCCAAATTTTGAAAATTGCAAAATTTTCGCCAAATATCTGTTTTTTTCACAAATAAACACAAGTGATATCGAAGAAATTTTACCACAATCATAAAGTACAATATGTCATAAAAAAATATTCTCAGAACCAGGGGGATCCGTTGAAGCGTTCCAGAGTAATTACCTCATAAAGTGACAGTGGTCAGAATTGTAAAAATTGGCCTTCTCATTAACGTGCAAACCACCTTGGGTAGTAAAGGGGTTAAGGACTCTACCTGCATATACAGTCATGGCGGAAAGTGCTGGCACCCTTGAAATTGTTTCAGAAAATTACACATGTTTTATTACACGCATGTTTATTTCCTTTGTGTTTATTGGAACAACACAAAAAAACTGAGAAAAAAAAGGCAAATTGGACATAATTTCACACAAAACTCCAAAAATGGGCCGGAATACATATATATATTTTTGATGGGACAACACTGAAGATGCGACACTTTGATACAATGTACAGTAGTCAGTGTACAGCTTGTTTAACTGTAAATTTGGTGTACCTGCAAAATAACTCAACACACAGCCATTAATGTCTATACCGCTGGCAACAAAAGTGAGTACACCCCTAAGTGTGTTCTCAGCTGATGTTATTTGTTGGGTTTTCTTTGCATCCCGAACAATTTTCTTGGCAGTTGTGGCTGAAATTTTTGTTGGTCTACCTGACTGTGGTTTGGTTTTTACAGAGCATCTGATTTTCCATTTGTTAATCACAGTTTGAACACTGCAGACTGGCATTATCAATTCCTGGGATATCTTTTTGTATCCCTTTCCTGTGTTATACTCTTTTTGCCTCCCTTTCCTGTGTTATACAGTTCAACTACCTTTTCCCGTAGATCCGTTGATAATTCTTTTGCTTTCCCCATCTCAAAATCCAGAAACGTCAGTGGCTGGATCCCAGAAACTCACTCAGCTTTATGCACACACACTGATTACAAGCAAACAGGTCATAGGTGAGGATGTTACCTTTAGTAGCCATTCAAACCCATTTGTGTCAAATTCTGTGCATGTTATCAGGCCAAAATCACCAGGGTATGTGAACTTTTTGATCAGGATTATTTGGATGTTTTTGGTTGTCATTAGTGATGAGCGAGCACTAGTGTTGAGCATTCCGATACTGAAATATCGGGTATCGGCCGATATTCGCGGTATCGGAATTCCGATACTTAATTCCGATACTTTTGCAATATCGTATACCGGAATCGGAAGTTCCCATAATGCAATGAGCCATTTTCATTTTATTCAGCCAATGAGGATCCTAAGAAGTGTGGGCACATCCTGTTAGGCATGTAGGCATCTTAACTAATGGCATGGCTGTGATTGGCTGCTGAAATGATGTCATGATGCACTATAAAAGCCGCCGCCGCCATTTTGAGCTCACTCTGCTGTGAATTCAGTTAGGGATAGGACGCTGTTGTTCTGAGGGACAGTTTTAGCTACCTATTTGGTCTATTCTGCTTTACCCAAGCTACTTTATAAATCGCTGTGCCTTGCAGCGCTAGTGCACAGTTCTCTGTGCTGTTCACCGCTTTCTGAAAGGTCTCTGTGTGTGAGTGCAGCTCACCCTGTAGTGTGCGCTTCAGCCACGTCTGGTTGTAGTGCACTCAGTGTGTGTCACTGCCTCATACATTGTCCTTTTTTGCCAATTCATAATTTTTCCTGATATCTCCTATTAGTGTGGTGGTTCCATCCGTATTCAGCTAAATTGGTTCCAAACACACTATATAGGAGTAGATAGAGAAATTTTTTTGGTCTTGCAGCGCTAGTGCACAGTGCTCTGCATCTGTACTGTTCACTGCTGTCTGCAAGGTCTGGTGTGTGAGTGCAGCTCACCCTGTAGTGTGTGCTTCAACCCCGTCTGGTTGTAGTGCACTCAGTGTGTGTCACTGCCTCATACATTGTCCTTTATTGCCAATTCATAATTTTTCCTGATATCTCCTATTAGTGTGGTGGTTCCATCCGTATTCAGCTAAATTGGTTCCAAACACACTATATAGGAGTAGACAGAGGAGCCTTTCTGCAGCATTGGGCCCTGCAGCCCCAGCCAGATTAGTATTAGCCTATTTTTTGCAGCCTCATCTATTGCATTGTAGGTTACCTTCCTACATTGTAATAGCTACAAAAAGTTTGTGATACTATCGTTATTACATCTTTAGGCACATCCAGTGTCTTTTTGTGACAAAAAAAAACCTAAATAAAGTTCACCAAACACTCCACTTTACAGTTGTGTAGGCCACATTAGCTCATATTAAAGTCTAGTCCACACTTTATAAAATTAGTGTTTCTTATACCTGTTAGCAGCTGTTCAGGAATAAGCACACTAAGCCCTTAGTACTTTTCTGCCTATCTTTATCAGTCTACCAAGATGAAGGCAGGGAGTAAGGCATGTGGTCGTGGGCGTGGGCGTGGAGTTTCTGCAGGGAGAGGACGTGAGGATTCTGTGCCTGCAGGGAGAGGACGTGGGGATTCTGTGCCTGCTGCGGGCACCAGTGACTCAGCATCCCCCAGTTTTACCAGGGAACAGTCCTTTATGCGCAGCTTTGTAGGAGCTAGCCGTACCCCACTGCTGCGCGAGGACCAAATTGAAGCCGTTGTCGGATGGATGGCAGCTAACGCATCGACTTCAATTAGTTCCAGATCCTCTCAGGTCCTGAGCACTGAAGAGCACCCATCTGTCTCTTCACCATCTGCCAAATTGCCCAGGCAGTCAGAGAGCCCTGGACAGGAGCCATCTCTACTTCTGTTCTCTGAATCTCTTGGCTTGGAAAGAGGGGGCCAGCCAAGCAGAATTCTAGAATTTGAAGAAGAGGCAGTATGCAGTGATGCGCAACCGTTTTGTCTCTCTGAATCTGAAGAGGCGGGTGGGCCAGTGCCTATGGTCAGCAGCACACCTCAGTACGCATCTGATGATGAGACTCAGGTGCCACTTTCTGGTGCGTACTGTGCTGTCGAGACTACCCAGGAGAAGCAGTTGTTTGAAGAGGGTGGTGTAGATGATGAGGTCCTTGACCCATCATGGCGTGAGGGACAGGAAGGTGGTGGGAGCAGCTCTGAGGAAGAAATTCCCCGAACGGCCCAAAAAGGAGGGAGAGGGAGGGGGCAGACTTGGTTGCCTGTAGCCTCCACTTCGGCACCCATTAGGAGCATGGCTCTTCCAAAATCCAAAGCGGGCGCTCCCAAGACTTGCAGTGCCTGGTCCTTTTTTGACACAGTTGCAGATGACATTTGCTTTGTCAAATGCAAGCTGTGTAATCATAAGGTGAAAAGAGGGAAAAGTGTCAGCAACCTCAATACCACAAATATGTGGAAACATGTGCGGACCAAGCACGTGGTGGAGTTACAAAAACACACTGAAGACCTAGGCCAACCTACAGCGCCACCTACCACCTCTTCAGCTCGTGTTGTAGCCTCTTCCTCCAGCTCACACACAGCTGGTTCGGCTTCCTCACAGGATCGCCATGGAAGAATCTCTGGCACTGTTGTACAGAGACACAGTGTAATTCCACCCACAGCACCACTTTCCCAGTCATCCTCACACTCCCAGGCCAGTCTACAGCCATCGTTAGCACAGGCATGGGAGAAAAGGCGCCCATACTCGGCAAACCACCCCCGAGCACAGGCTCTGAATGCTGGCATTGCTAAACTACTGGCCCTTGAAATGCTATCATTCAGGCTGGTGGAGACTGACACATTCCGTAACTTTATGGCATTGGCAGTCCCACAATACAACGTGCCCAGCCGATTTTATTTCAGCAGGCAAGCCGTCCCTGCCCTGCAACATCATGTGGAGGGAAAAATTAAACATGCGCTACAAAACGCCGTCAGTAGCAAGGTCCACCTGACCACCGATGCGTGGACCAGTAAGCATGGACAGGGACGATACCTTTCCCTCACTGCCCATTGGGTAAATGTTGTGGAGCCGGGTACAAATCTTGAGAGTGGCACTGTACGTGTTCTGCCAACTCCAAGGATTGCAGGAATCCAGTCTGTACACATTGACTCCTCCTCATGCTCCAGTTCCTCTGAATCAGCGCTGCAGGAGCCGTCACGGTCTACCTCCACATCGACCCGTGAACGGTTACCTGTTATGATGACCGACATGAGCACAGCCGTGGCCAAACGTCAACAGGCCGTATTAAAATTAATTTCTTTGGGGAATCGAAGCCACACAGCGCAGGAGCTCTGGAATGCCATCAAGCAGCAGAGCGACGTGTGGTTTGTGCCAGCGAATCTCCAGCCAGGCATGGTAGTGTGTGACAATGGCCGAAATCTGGTGGCAGCTCTGGGCCTAGGCAACCTCACTCACATCCCATGTCTGGCACATGTGCTCAACTTGGTCGTGCAGAGTTTTTTGAGGGACTATCCGGATCTTGATGCACTGCTTCACAAGGTCCGCATAGAGTGCGCTCACTTGCGGCGTTCCAGCAATGCAAGATCACGCATTGCAGCTCTGCAGCGCCGATTACGTCTTCCGGAACATCGCATCATATGTGACCTACCCACCAGGTGGAATTCAACGTTACATATGTTGGAGAGGTTATGTGAGCAGCAGGCAGCAGTAATGGAGTACCAGCTGCAGCAGGCGCAAACAAGTCGCAGTGCGCGCCGTTCACACTTCACCACCACTGAGTGGGCCTCTATGAAGGACATTTGCCACGTTTTGCGTGCCTTCGATTATTCCACGCGGATGGCGAGTGCAGATGATGCACTAGTCAGCATGACTATCCCCCTTATCTGCCTGCTTGAAAAAACACTGCAAGCACTAAGGGATGAGGTTTTGGAAGAGGTGGAGGATGAGGAGTCACAAATGCCATCTGCTTCTCTACAGTCTGTGCAACGTGGTTCCTCACAAAGGCCTAGGCAGGGGACACTTTGTGAGGAGGATGAGTAGGAGTCAATGGATGAGGAAGACATCTGTCCAGAGGAGGGAGGTACACAATGCTCTAGTAGTCAGTATCTAGAGCGAGGGTGGGGTGATGCAGAGCAGGCAGAGATCACGCCTCAAGCAGGGGACAGCGTTTCTTGGCCAGTTGGCAGTCTGCAGCACATGGTTGATTTCATGCTGCAGTACCTGAGAAACGACCGCCGCATCGCCCACATTCTCAACACGGCTGATTATTGGGTGTCCACCCCCCTAGATCCTCGCTACCGGGACAACTTACAAAGCCTCATAACACCGTTGAACCGGGAGCGTAAAATGCAGGAGTACCAAGACGCACTGGTGCATTCCATCATGTTCTCCATTCCAACCGAGAGCAGTGCTGCTAGTGCTTTACAAAGCAGCTCAGTGCGTCGAGGCAGTGGAGGAAGCTCTGCACAAAGAGGGAGCAGAAGCAGCGCCTCAGCACAAGGCCAGACCAGTATGGCCGAAATGTGGCAAAGTTTTGTGTCCCCGCCGCCACAAATGTCTACACCATCACAGACGGCTCCAGTCAGCAGGAGGCAACGTTTCCGTCAGATGGTGACAGACTACATGTCTTGTCCTCTTAGTGTACTCCCAGACGGCTCTTCTCCCTTCAAGTTTTGGGTCTGTAAGCTGGATACATGGCCAGAGCTTAGTCAGTATGCATTGGAGGTGCTAGCTTGCCCTGCTGCTAGTGTATTATCGGAACGCGTCTTTAGTGCCGCAGGTGGTGTACTAACAGACCGTCGCATGCGACTATCCTCCGATAACGTTGACCGGCTTACTTTTCTCAAAATGAACAAGGCCTGGATCTCTCATGAATTTGCCAGTCCTCTTCCAGAATAAATAATTGGTTGGCAACAGTATCCAGGTCTCCTGTTCTGTTCATGTTTCTACCACCTGAACTGTAATCCCTGAGCTCCAACACCGCCAGTTGGCGCTCGGAAGTGCCGTCTGCACAGTCAACACTTGCTGCCGTGTTATTGGGGTTCAGTAACGTCAGCTGTTCCCCTGCTGTGCGGACGGCAATTTCTCCTGCTCTGTCCACATTCTCACTACTACAGATTTGAAAGTTTCTCCAATTACACCTCTGGCTCCTCTGTTTTCAGTATTATCCCTGAGCTACAACACCGCCAGTTGGCGCTCGGAAGTGCCGTCTGCACAGTCAACACTTGCTGCCGTGTTATTGGGGTTCAGTAACGTCAGCTGTTCCCCTGCTGTGCGGACGGCAATTTCTCCTGCTCTGTCCACATTCTCACTACTACAGATTTGAAAGTTTCTCCAATTACACCTCTGGCTCCTCTGTTTTCAGTATTATCCCTGAGCTACAACACCGCCAGTTGGCGCTCGGAAGTGCCGTCTGCACAGTCAACACTTGCTGCCGTGTTATTGGGGTTCAGTAACGTCAGCTGTTCCCCTGCTGTGCGGACGGCAATTTCTCCTGCTCTGTCCACATTCTCACTACTACAGATTTGAAAGTTTCTCCAATTACACCTCTGGCTCCTCTGTTTTCAGTATTATCCCTGAGCTACAACACCGCCAGTTGGCGCTCGGAAGTGCCGTCTGCACAGTCAACACTTGCTGTCGTGTTATTGGGGTTCAGTAACGTCAGCTGTTCCCCTGCTGTGCGGACGGCAATTTCTCCTGCTCTGTCCACATTCTCACTACTACAGATTTGAAAGTTTCTCCAATTACACCTCTGGCTCCTCTGTTTTCAGTATTATCCCTGAGCTACAACACCGCCAGTTGGCGCTCGGAAGTGCCGTCTGCACAGTCAACACTTGCTGCCGTGTTATTGGGGTTCAGTAACGTCAGCTGTTCCCCTGCTGTGCGGACGGCAATTTCTCCTGCTCTGTCCACATTCTCACTACTACAGATTTGAAAGTTTCTCCAATTACACCTCTGGCTCCTCTGTTTTCAGTATTATCCCTGAGCTACAACACCGCCAGTTGGCGCTCGGAAGTGCCGTCTGCACAGTCAACACTTGCTGCCGTGTTATTGGGGTTCAGTAACGTCAGCTGTTCCCCTGCTGTGCGGACGGCAATTTCTCCTGCTCTGTCCACATTCTCACTACTACAGATTTGAAAGTTTCTCCAATTACACCTCTGGTTCCTCTGTTTTCAGTATTATCCCTGAGCTACAACACCGCCAGTTGGCGCTCGGAAGTGCCGTCTGCACAGTCAACACTTGCTGCCGTGTTATTGGGGTTCAGTAACGTCAGCTGTTCCCCTGCTGTGCGGACGGCAATTTCTCCTGCTCTGTCCACATTCTCACTACTACAGATTTGAAAGTTTCTCCAATTACACCTCTGGCTCCTCTGTTTTCAGTATTATCCCTGAGCTACAACACCGCCAGTTGGCGCTCGGAAGTGCCGTCTGCACAGTCAACACTTGCTGCCGTGTTATTGGGGTTCAGTAACGTCAGCTGTTCCCCTGCTGTGCGGACGGCAATTTCTCCTGCTCTGTCCACATTCTCACTACTACAGATTTGAAAGTTTCTCCAATTACACCTCTGGCTCCTCTGTTTTCAGTATTATCCATGAGCTCCAACACCGCCAGTTGGCGCTCGGAAGTGCCGTCTGCACAGTCAACACTTGCTGCCGTGTTATTGGGGTTCAGTAACGTCAGCTGTTCCCCTGCTGTGCGGACGGCAATTTCTCCTGCTCTGTCCACATTCTCACTACTACAGATTTGAAAGTTTCTCCAATTACACCTCTGGCTCCTCGATTTTCAGTATTATCCAAGAGCTACAACACCGCCAGTTGGCGCTCGGAAGTGCCGTCTGCACAGTCAACACTTGCTGCCGTGTTATTGGGGTTCAGTAACGTCAGCTGTTCCCCTGCTGTGCGGACGGCAATTTCTCCTGCTCTGTCCACATTCTCACTACTACAGATTTGAAAGTTTCTCCAATTACACCTCTGGCTCCTCTGTTTTCAGTATTATCCCTGAGCTACAACACCGCCAGTTGGCGCTCGGAAGTGCCGCCTGCACAGTCAACACTTGCTGCCGTGTTATTGGGGTTCAGTAACGTCAGCTGTTCCCCTGCTGTGCGGACGGCAATTTCTTCTGCTCTGTCCACATTCTCACTACTACAGATTTGAAAGTTTCTCCAATTACACCTCTGTTTTCAGTATTATCCCTGAGCTCCAACACCGCCAGTTGGCGCTCGGAAGTGCCGTCTGCACAGTCAACACTTGCTGCCGTGTTATTGGGGTTCAGTAACGTCAGCTGTTCCCCTGCTGTGCGGACGGCAATTTCTCCTGCTCTGTCCACATTCTCACTACTACAGATTTGAAAGTTTCTCCAATTACACCTCTGGCTCCTCTGTTTTTATTCTTATCCCTGGGCTCCAGCACCGCCAGTTGGCGCTCGGAAGTGCTGTCTGCACAGTCAACACTTGCTGCGGTGTTATTGGGGTTCAGTAACGTCAGCTGTTCCCCTGCTGTGTTCACGGCAATTTCTCCTGCTCTGTCCACATTCACTGTGCTACTTATTTAAAACTTGCTCCAATTAGGCCTCTGACTCCACTCTGTTTTTATTATTTACCCTGGGTTCCAGCACAGCCAGCTGGTTCTCGGCAGTGTCTTTGGCACGGGTACTCCCTCCTGCCCAGCCTGGTTCCAGCACGCCAGCTGTTTCCGGGTAGTGTCAACGTCACTTTGTCTCCAATGCGTTGTCCTGTCGTGTTGCGGTCGGGTTAGCCGACTCTATGGTGCCTGCAGTTTAGGTGACTCCTATGTGGGCTGCGGGATCTGGCAATGAAGGCTGGTTCCATAGTGCCAATAGGACAAGCACCCCCTGTAGGACTGTGGGTTTTGGTAACTGCGGCCGGCTCACGGACTTGAACTTTTTTTTACATGGGTACCTTCTGCTACCCATCCGGGTTCCAGTACCGTCAGCTGGTTCTCGGCAGTGCCTTTGGATTAGGTGCCTCCTTCTCGGTATCCAAGTTCCACCAACGTCTGCTGGTCCTTGGTAGTGCTTTCTGGCACAGGTACCTCCTGCTTAGTAACCGAGTTCCAGTAACATCAGCTGGTCCTCGGTAGTTCCATTGGCTCTTGTACCTTCTGCTACCCATCCGGGTTCCAGTACCGTCAGCTGGTCCTCGGTAGTTCCATTTGCTCTTGTATCTTCTGCTACCCATCCGGGTTCCAGTACCGTCAGCTGGTTCTCGGCAGTGTCTTTGGCACGGGTACTCCCTCCTGCCCAGCCTGGTTCCAGCACGCCAGCTGTTTCCGGGTAGTGTCAACGTCACTTTGCCTCCAATGCGTTGTCCTGTCGTGTTGCGGTCGGGTTAGCCGACTCTATGGTGCCTGCAGTTTAGGTGACTCCTATGTGAGCTGCGGGATCTGGCAATGAAGGCTGGTTCCATAGTGCCAATAGGACAAGCACCCCCTGTAGGACTGTGGGTTTTGGTAACTGCGGCCGGCTTGCGGACTTGAACTTTTTTTTACATGGGTACCTTCTGCTACCCATCCGGGTTCCAGTACCGTCAGCTGGTTCTCGGCAGTGCCTTTGGATTAGGTGCCTCCTTCTCGGTATCCAAGTTCCACCAACGTCTGCTGGTCCTTGGTAGTGCTTTCTGGCACAGGTACCTCCTGCTTAGTAACCGAGTTCCAGTAACATCAGCTGGTCCTCGGTAGTTCCATGGCTCTTGTACCTTCTGCTACCCATCCGGGTTCCAGTACCGTCAGCTGGTCCTCGGTAGTTCCTCAGCCTTCTTGTACTTTCTGCTACATTTCCAAGTTCAAGCTTTTTGAAATGGTTCTTGGTAATCACTCTGGATCTCCCTGACGAGGACCCTGAAGACGAGGACCCTGAAGACCAACCCGAAGAAGACGAGGACCCCGAAGACGACGACCCTGAAGACGAGGACCCTGAAGACCACCCCGAAGAAGACGAGGACCCTGAAGACGAGGACCCTGAAGACCACCCCGAAGAAGACGAGGACCCTGAAGACCACCCCGAAGAAGACAAGGACCCTGAAGACCACCCCGAAGAAGACGAGGACCCAGAAGACCAACCCGAAGAAGACGAGGACCCCGAAGACGAGGACCCGGAAGACGACCACCCTGAAGAAGACCAAGAAGATGACCCTGAAGAAGTTGACCAAGAGGACAAAGAAGAGAAGACAAGTACCAAGATACAGAAGAACAAGAGACAGAAAACCAAGAAGCAGAAATACAAGAAGCTGCAGAACAAAAAGCGGAAGAACATTAAGCATAAGATTAAAATTCAGAGCAAAAGATAATATCTAAATTATAAGCAGAATATGACTAAGCAGTGTATGGGGGTGAGTCCGTTCCTCCTCGTGGTGCCCCTGGAAAAGACCTGCTGCTGCAGGCCAAACTGAACACGGACAAATCCTGTTGTGAATATTTTGTGACGGGCAGAACGAAAGGTGTAATGTCCAACCTTTTATAGATAACAACTACAGGAATGCCTGTCACAAATAAGAATATGATGAAGAAGAAGAATATGAAGAAGATGAAGAAGTAGAATATGAAGAATGTAAAAAAAAGAATAATACGAAGAAGGTGAAGAAGAAGGTGAAGAAGAAGTGGATGAAAAAGATGCTGAGGATGATGGAGAAAGTGTGGGAGAAGTAAAAAAGAAGGTGAAGAGCATGGAAGTAGTGAATAGAGATGAGCGTTGTTCTAATCGAACTGTTCGCCAATCTCAAATTTGAGCTGTTTTGGGCGGTGTTCGAGCCGTTCGGCGAACACGAACGATTTGAGAAAAATTTGGCTGTTCGAGGTTATGTTCGATAACTGTTCGTGCACCAAAATCATAACTGGATTTTTTCTCAGTAATGATGAAAATTAATGTTAATACGCAGTTTGAGTGTACAGCGGGGTGGGGGGAGGGGCAGGGGATGGATCTCTGCAGGAATAATGAAGATCTCCAATTTTTTTTCTCTTTCCCGCATTTACAGTGGGGAGGTGCAATCTGTCAGCCTATCAGCAGCGCACACACGGAGCGAACTGCTGTTTTACACACAAGCAAGGGCATGTGTCATTGGCAGTGTATGTCACATGTCTTTGCCCTATAAGACCACGCCATTTTCCCCATCGCCACCATTTTCTCACTGCTGCAGCTGCGTGTTAGACGGCACCGCTGTTGCTGTGTGCACTATACCTTGTTAATTTCAAGCCAATTTTCGCACAAATCTACAGATAGCTTGGGAGTAGGGAATAGTTGTGATTGCAGTCCTTTTAAGGACTAGGTTACAGCATTTCCTACGACTTTTATCAGGCAGGTCTGTGCTCTTAAATAGATAGATTGTGGGAGTAAAGACTAATTGTAATTGCAGTCCTTTTCAGGACTAGGTTACATCAGTTCCTATCAGTTTTTGCCAGGCAGGTCTGTGCCAGTGCTGTGCAAGTTTTTTTCACAGCATTTGGCTGAATCTAGCAAAGCTAATCCTTTTTGGCCTATTGCAGAGTGTGTTAGTCAGTGGAGTAGCCTATCTGTGTTGCAAGATATACCACCTGTGTATAGAATACCAATTTTTTTACTGCACCTAGTGAAGTAAAATCTTTTGGGCATAGCATCATTCTATTAGTCCATCTATACTGACCTCCATCAGGTTGCAAACTGAATATAATTTTTTTCTGCATCTAGCTCTGAAAAAATATTTGGCCTTCTAGCTGTGTGTGGGACTTTCTCTATTAGTCCATCTATACTGACCTCCATCAGGTTGCAAATTAAAAATAATTTTTATCTGCATCTAGTTCTGAAAAAATATTTGGCCTTCTAGAAGTGTGTGGGACTTTCTCTATTAGTCCATCTATACTGACCTCCATCAGGTTGCAAATTGAAAATAATTTTTATCTGCATCTACCTCTGAAAAAATATTTGGGCCTCTAGCTGTGTGTGGGACTTGTTCTATTAGTCCATCTATACTGACCTCCATCAGGTTGCAAACTGAATATAATTTTTTTCTGCATCTAGCTCTGAAAAAATATTTGGCCTTCTAGTAGTGTGTGGGACTTTCTCTATTAGTCCATCTATACTGACCTCCATCAGGTTGCAAACTGAATATATATTTTTTCTGCATCTACCTCTGAAAAAATATTTGGGCTTCTAGCTGTGTGTGGGACTTGTTCTATTAGTCCATCTATACTGACCTCCATCAGGTTGCAAATCGAATATAATTTTTTTCTCCATCTAACCCAGCCAATAGTTTTGGCCTAATACCACAGTTTGGCCACTCAGCTCTGCTCGGTTCCCATCCATTGTTTTTTTGTGCAAACAACTCCAGAGTTGTGAATTAGTTAACCACCAAAATGAGTGGAAAAAGGCCTGCTGCTGGTGGAAAGGGGAATAGGCGTGTTGGGAAGGGGAAAAAAGGTTGTGTCCGTGGGGTAGGTGTTAAAGCAACAGTAACATCTGCAGAAGAAAGACCATCTTCCAGCCAAACTAAAATGTCTACTTCTTTTAGCGGACAATGTGATAAGATCCCTTTCTTACGGCCACGCCAATCGCTACAAATTCCAGATGAGGCACAAAAACAGCAGGTGCTTCAACGGATATCAAGTGCTCCTTTAAGTGGGCTCTCCTCCACATCAACTTCAACATCACAAATACTCCAGTCCTCAAAGGTGTCACCCCAATCGCACTTGCTTCCTCACAGCTCCCAAATCTCCAGCTGCCCGTCTGAGTATGAGGTAGAACAGATGGTTGAGTCTGCAGAGCTGTTTACTCATACTATAGCCTGGGAATCAGAGGTCGACTCCAGAGCTTCTGTGAATCCAGACGAGGAAATGATCTGCACTGATGCCCAGAATCTTTATGAGTCGGATCCAGGACCAGACACAGAAGGTTCTGACCATAATGTAGACCCTCATTCCCAAACTGTAACTCCTGTTGGTGGAGACAATGAGGAAGACGATGATGAGACTCAAATACCTGATTAGAGCGACAACTTTAGTTTTTTGTCAGGGCAGGAACAGGTTGGCTCTGAGGACGACGGGTGTGATAATGCACAGGGTGATGATGATGAGGTTGGAGATCCCACTTACTGTCAACCCACAGTCAGCCAAGAGATGAGGTCAGCAGAGGAGGTGGAGGAAGATGCTAGTGACGACGAGGTCAGGTTGCGCCTTCCTGGACAGAGACGTAGTACTGGAAGCACGTCAACAACTGCATCCTCAAACACAACTCTGCCTCTCACCACAAGTCGTGGTGGCTCTTCAGGTCGCATGGGTGCTAAGCCTTGCATAGCCTGGGCATTTTTTCAGATCGATAAAGATGACCCAACTCGTGTTATCTGTAACATTTGTCAGCAAAAGCTAAGTAGAGGCCAAAAAATACATAGTTTGAGTACTTCATGCATGAACCGGCACATGGACATGAAGCATAAGTTGCAGTGGGAAGCTCAGTGTGCTACAATGCGGCCTAGCCGGCCGGGCCAACCACCGTCTGCCATATCTTGTGCATCCGCAGCCTCTTCATCCTCTGTGACTGGGGGGACAGCAGTCACACCTGTTTTGGGGCGCAGACCTGCCACCTCTTTACCCGCAACAGCCAGCGTGATTGGCAGGTCATCATTTTCTTTGGAGGTGGTAACACCAGCTAGTGTTGAGCGCTGTCCGACATCGATAGCACCACCTTTGGATCAAGGCAACCTAACATGTCCGCCTGCATCTTCCTCACAGACCGGCAGTTTGCCGGGGACACCGTTATCAACCCCGTCTAAGCACAATAGCCAGCCCTCGGTCCCTCAGATGTGGACAAGTAAAAGACCATTTCCTCCTAGCCATGAGAAAGCTAAGAGGTTGAATTTCACCATCTGCAAGCTCTTGGCTACAGAAATGCTGCCTTTCCGCCTGGTGGACACAGAGGATTTTCGAGACCTTATGTCCGTCGCAGTGCCCCAGTACCAGATGCCCAGTCGGCACTACTTCTCAAAGAAAGGTGTGCCTGCGCTCCACCAGCATGTCGCACACAACATCACCGCTTCTTTGAGAAACTCTGTGTGTGACAGGGTGCATTTCACCACAGACACTTGGACGAGTAGGCATGGACAGGGGCGTTACATGTCGCTGACTGGGCACTGGGTAACTATGGTGACAGCAGGACAAGGGGCTGCTGTCCAAGTCTTGCCGTCCCCACGAGTTGTGCGTCAATCCTCTTTATGTCAAAGTTCCTCCACTGCTTCTGCCTCCTCAACCTCCTCTCGGTCTTCCACCTGCACCCAAAGCCTGTCTGGTCATGCCACAAGCTTTCTAACTGCGCAGAAGGGATCCTGCACACCTCCTTACTATGCTGGCAGTAGGGCTCAACGTCATCAGGCGGTTTTTACTTTGAAATGTCTGGGAAATGTGAGTCACACAGCTGAGGAGTTGTGGTCAGCTCTGGAGAACCAATTTCATAAATGGTTGTCTCCACTGGACCTGAAACCAGGGAAGGCCGTGTGCGACAATGCTGCAAACCTGGGTGCGGCCCTTCGCCGGGGCAATGTCACACACGTGCCTTGTATGGCTCACGTGTTGAACCTGGTTGTCCAGCAATTTTTAGCCCACTATCCCAGACTAGATGGCCTTCTGCAGAGGGCACGGTCGCTGTGTGCTCACTTCCGCCGTTCGCATCCCGCAGCTCAGCGACTTACATCTCTACAGAAGTCGTTGGGCCTGCCACTTCACCGGCTAAAATGCGATGTGCCTACCCGGTGGAATTCAACTCTGCACATATTGCAGCGACTGTGGCAGCACCGACAAGCCCTGGTGCAATACGTTCTGACGTATAGCCTGGGCCAACGAGATCCAGAGGTGGGGCAAATCACGCTGGAGGAGTGGTCTCAGATCAGGGACCTATGCACCCTTCTGCACAGTTTTGAAATGGCGACGAAGATGTTTAGTGCTGACGATGCCATTATCAGCATGACTATTCCGGTGATTTACATGCTGGAGCACATGTTAAACAGAATTCGGAGTCAGGTGGTGGCACAAGAGGAGGTGAAGGAAGTAGAGGAGGAGGAGTTGTATGCGGAAGGGCTAACATCTGCAAGGTCCAGACGGTCGGCAGCACCAAGGCGGCAGGCATGTGAGGGTGGGGGAGATGGTTTTACCAGGGCGCATGGTAGCAGCCAAACTAGTGAGGAAGGTGCAGGAGCCCAGGAAGAAGTGGAGGACGAACTGATGGAAGACTCATCAGATGAGGGAGACCTTGATCACATTTCTGTTGTGCGAGGTTGGGCGGAGAGGACAGAGGAAGGAAGCATGATTGTTACCTCGCCACCAACACAACAGGGACTTGGTGCTCCTGGATGCGCAACACACATGAGTGCCTTCTTGCTGCACTACCTGCAACATGACCCTCGAATTGTGAGAATTAGAAATAATCCTGACTACTGGGTTGCCACACTGTTAGATCCCCGGTACAAAAGTAAATTTGCCAAAATTATTCCTGCCATAGAAAGGGATGCACGCATGCAGGAGTATCAGCAGAGACTGTTGCAGAATCTTACATGTGCTTTTCCACAAAACACCAGTGGTGCACGTAGTGAATCTCACAGTTCCAACTTGCCAACCGTGGGACCGTCAAGTGTTCAGCACTCAAACCGTAACAGAACCACAGTATCTGCTGGTAACATCAATTTTGCGGAATCATTTCACCACTTTTTTAGCCCATCCTTTGCAAGGCCACAGGAGACAAGAAGTCTGACACATAGTCAACGCCTAGAGACGATGGTACAGGAGTATCTCCAAGTAAACATTGAAGGCATGACTGTGTCACTGGACCCTTGCTCTTTTTGGGCTTCCAATCTGGATAAATGGCCGGAGCTAGCCACTTACGCCTTGGAGATCTTGTCATGCCCCGCAGCCAGCATTCTGTCTGAACGTGTGTTCAGCGCTGCTGGTGGTGTGCTGACAGATAAGCGCACGCGGCTCTCCACTGATAATGTAGACAGACTCACGTTCATAAAGATGAACAAATCATGGATCCGAAACGACTTTTCTACCCCTGTGTCATCCTGGGGAGAGTAAAAGCTTGATGATTGGTTAAAATCACCCTACCAACCGTCTTAAGCTTTCAAATTACTAATCATGTTTATCTGTATCTTGGCTGGAAAATAATTTGGGCTTTGTAGCAGTGTGCAGCACTGATTCTATTAGGCCATCTATAATAAGCTCCACCAGATTTAAAATTACTAATCATGTTTATCTGTATCTTGGCTGGAAAATAATTTGGGCTTTGTAGCAGTGTGCAGCACTGATCCTATTAGGCCATCTATACTAAGCTCCACCAGATTTAAAATTAATAATAATTTTTAGCTGCATCTAGCCCGGAAAATAATTTTGGGGCTCCGAGATGCGCAAGACACATAAGTGCCTTCTTGCTGCACTACCTCCAACATGACCCTCATATTGTCAGAATTCGAAGTAATCATGACTACTGGGTTGCCACACTCTTAGATCCCCCAAACTTTTCGATCAACCTTTTCATTTTAATAAAGACCAAAAAAATGGTCATTTTTGAAATTATAAGCATTAGCAGGTTATTAGAAACTGAAATCAAACAGTTTTCAACTCAAAACTTTATTCTAGGTGATGTTACATTTTCACATAGGACCCCTTGTTCGAAAGGAGCTTCTGAACTCTCTCGTCCATTGAATTTGTCAGGTTTTGGATGGTTTCTGCTTCAATTGTTTTGCATGAGGACAGAATACCCTCCCAGAGGTGTTGCTTAGATGTGAACTGCCTCCCGCCATCATAGACACTCCTTTTGATGATGCTCCAGAGGTTCTGAATGGGGTAGAGGTCAGGGGAGCATGGGGGTCACACCATAAGTTTGTCCCTTTTTATGCCCATATCAGCCAGAGATGCAGATGTTTTATGTGCAGCATGAGATGGTGCATTATCATGCAAAAAAATGATCTTGCTGTGAAATACACGGTTCTTCTTCTTGAACCATGGCAGGAAGTGCTGTTTGAGAAAATCCACATACATTATGGAGTTCATCTTTAGCGCCTTCAGGGATCCTAAAGGGGCCGACAATCTCTCTCCCCATGATTCCAGCCCAAAACATTACTCCACCTCCTCCTTGTTGGCGCTGTAGCCGTGTTTGCGTGGGGTGTCCATCAACCAGCCATCCTCCACTCCATCCATCTGAACCATCGAGCGCTGCACGGCACTCATCCGTGAATAAAACAGTTTTGAAATCAGTCTTCATGTAATGTTTAGCCCACTGGAGCCGTTTCTGCTTGTGTGAAGTGGATAGAGGAGGTCGACAGGATGGCGTATGCACAGCTGCAAACCTCTGAAGGACCCTGCATCTTGTTGTTCGGGGGACGTTGGAGGCACCAGCAGCTTCAAAAACTTGTCTGCTGCTATGACAAGGCTTTTTTGCCGCTGCTCTTTTAACCTGACGTAATTGCCTGTAGGAAAGAGTCCTCAATTTGCCCTTATCAGCACGCACACGTGTGTACTGTGAATCAGCTACATACTTCTTGATTGCCAAGACACTTCATCCTGATCATCGCACAATGTTGATTGTAGTCATGCCTTGACCTAAACACTCCACAATTTGTTGCTTCTCAGCAGCCGACACATCCTTTTTCTTTCCCATTTTGGCAGAAAATGTAGGCTGCTTAATAATGTGAGACAGCCTTCTTAAGTAGTCTTGCCTTTCATTGGACACACCTGCCAAACTAATTAGCACAGGTGTCTGCAATTGCTTACAGTGATATAAAGAGCCCTGACACACATCACCATCAATGAGTTTAACTGACAAACAAACAAATTCTTCCCTTATCACTCCTAAACACTTTTTGCATAATAATTTGGAACACAGTGTACATGTGCTTTTCCACAAAACACCAGTGGTTCACGTAGTGAATCTTACAGTTCTAACTTGCCAACCGTGGTCTGTATGGAGTTATTCAATAAAGGGCCCACAATTAAGATAACATAGATGGGAGAGGTCTCTATGAATAGGAATTCCTAAGTATTTGATACCCTGTGAGGGCCAGGCAAAGGGAAAGTTGGACTGGATGGAATCCTATATGGATTTGGGGAGGGAGACATCGAGGGCCTCAGACTTCGCTGCATTGATTTTAAAATTTGACCATGTAACAAAGTGATCTATTTCAGCCATAACAGCATGGATGGATATATGTGATTGAGTGATATATACTAGGACATCATCAGCAAATAGAGAGCACTTGTACTCGGTGCCTCCCACCTCAATCCACCTAATATTGGGGTTATGGCGAATTGATGAGAGCAGGTGCTCCGTCACTAGGATGTATAAGAGAGGGGACAGAGGACATCCCTGCCTTGTCCCATTGGTGATTGTGAAAGGTGATGAAAATGTTCTGATGCACCCCCTGGGCCTTGGGACACCCGGAGCCGGACCCTTTTTGGTGGATGCTGGTGGTTGTAGTCTTCGTGGCGGCGACCCTGTTCCGTGGCTCAGGGTGGTCAAACCAGTGGCGGAACTATTTATGTGGTTTTGATGTTTAAATGTCCGACTACGCCACCCGTGGATTGCGGTCAGAGTGAACCGCCGCTGCAGGGCAGACCGCTGAGGCTGGTGTTGTGGGTGCAGCAGAGCGTAGCATAACTCCCCACGGGAGGAGTATAGCCTCAGGGCAGTGTATGCGGAGGATGGGGGTGATGGTGCAGGGCAGCAGCAGTAACGACACGGGGTCAGTGATGCAGTCCAGGGCCTTTACTCACAGTTCTTATTATCCAGACCACGTCTGCAGGTAACAGCTGCCCACGTCGTACTGTGCTCACCAGGTGAGGGGCTCAGACAACTCCCAGATAACTTTGGAGCGCTTCACAGGACCCCCTTTGTGTGTCCTTTGTCTGGCCTTTCTTACCAACCCTTCTGTCCGGCTGCCTCGGGCCTCCTCTTGGTAAACTTGGCGCCAGTTTCCCTGACCCTATGTGGTGCCTTCCTAGCGGGTGTAGCGAGGGGCTGCGCCACATAAAATGTCAGAGCCTCCGGTTTCTAGCTGAGGGTCGTTTCCTGCCTCCACTAGTTTCGGGGACCGGTCTCCCCCTTTGGCCTGACCCCTCCACGCAGGTGGATTCGGGCGTGCAGTGGCGACTCGCCCGTCCGCACCCCTGGGATCCCTTCATTCCTCGTTCCTGAAGCCTTCTCCGCTCCTCTTCCTTCCTTCTCCCTCTTCCAGGCCTGGGCCTCTGTTACTAGGCCCGCCTCCGGAGCAGAGCTCTTGCAGAGCCCCTGCTCCCTGCCACTTCTGCTCAGACTTCTCTGCACTGAACTAAGATGGTGCCCACCTTTTATACTCCCTTCTCAATGCACCCAGGAACTGCTTCCTCCCTGCTCCTGCACTACAGGGTTTCCCTTCCTCAGTGTTCCCTCCCCCCACTCCAGCCAGGGACAGGGACTGTCGTGCCCATCTCAGAGGCATATTGGTCGCCCTGCCCCACGGCAATGTGGTGTAATGCATGCAGGTGTCGGGTCCTGATCCACACTCCATCCTTACCTGAGAGTGAGACATCACACCTCTGGGTGAGGTGCAATACCTCTGTAGCAACCGAGCCCTCAGGGTGCTACAGTTCCATTTATCTTCAGCCTAGGTGACGTATTGTGATACAGGGCTGTGATTTTGGCTATAAAAGGGTCCCCTAGACCCCTACCCCAAGCTTTTTAAGAGAATCATATATGGCGTGCCAGGAGACTCTATGGAATGCTTTCTCAGCATCCAACGAGAGTATCTAATTACAAATTTTTAACTGCATCTAGCCCAGGAAATACTTTGTGCCTAGTAGCAGTGTCTGCTAGTCAGCGGATTATCCCGGCTGTTAAGCAAGCTACACCACCTGTAGTTTGGACACTTAATTTTTTCAAAGGAAATGCTTCGGGACCACGGGATACTCAGTGAAGAGCATCAGGAGGCACCCCAAGGCATAGGGGCTGGGACTGGCAGTAGGATGCCTTGCGGTGGACAGCCGAGCTCGATCCTTATAAAAGCTTTTTAACTGCAGCAGCTTTAGTGGACGCTACTGGAGCTGGAATTACGCGGCTGCTGGCATGAGACTTGCCCTCCAATAGATCCTTGTAAATGGATTTAAAGTGTATTCATTCAAATTAGAGAGACAATTTAAATTAAAAAGCTTAGAGCTGCCTCCACCACAGGGGGGCTCGCTCGACCCACCAGCGGACAGGCACCAGTATTGGGAGACCCCCCTGGCCGTCAGGGTTCACCGCGGCTCTGGCACAAACCCGGCGACACGGAGGTGGCACGGGCAGGAGCGGACTGAACGTGTCGGCTTCTCACTTTTTGGATTTTAGAAGGGCATGACATGCCTATATTTGTGTCTCCCCCTCCTTTTACTCCTCCACCTCTTTTCTTTTCTTTTCGCATGACTATATGTACTTGTCACTTTTCCATGTGTTAGTTGTGTCTTCTGAGCAGTTTGTCAGCTTTTGGACACCTTTGAAGGTGTTTTCTATGTGTTTCTATGTGTTTTTGTTTGCCTGCCATTGGTTTTAACGGTGTTCGAAGGTGTTCGACGAACAGTTCGACGAACAGTTCGGCGAACACACGGGTGTTCGACGAACCGAACCGAACTCGAACACTACGGGGGTGGCTCAACACTAGTAGTGAAACATAAATATCTGACAAAATATAAAAATACTTAACATAGTTAATATTTCCGTAACTCAGAACATCTTAAAAAAATAGTAATTCCTGCTATTCCATTTGATTGGGCTAAACCTCTATGCTTTTATTGTCTCCCCCACCTCCCCCAATACATTCTACATTATTCTTAGTTGTTTTCCTTCATGTAGAATTAACCTACAAGGAAAGAAAGGGTTTATTTTAATTCCGATATTTATGTCCCATTGACTTGCATTGGTTTCCGGTATCGGAATCGGCGATATCCGATACTTTTTCGGTATCGGTCCGATCCAATCCGATCCGATATTTCCCGATATCGGAAGGTATCGCTCAACACTAGCGAGCACTAAAATGCTCGAGTACTCGTTGCTCGGGTCGAGCAAATTGAAATACTCGGGTGCTCAACCCGAGCAATGAGCCCAATATAAGTCTAGGGGAAACTTGAGCATTTTTCAGGTGGCTCCCCACGGCGGTCTGCAGAGGGCCTAAAAATTGCCCAAATCGATGGGAACTGTGCTCAAATGACATGGGAACAGCATGGGGAAGACCCCTGGAAGCATCTCTGACTCCCAGATCTCTGCTGTCAACAACGTCGTCAGAGTATTACGCCACTTTTACGGCGTAAGGAACATCCTTTCCAGGGTGATGACTTGTATATAAGGCAAAATAAATAAACAAAAACAAAAATACTCCTACACACGTAGCATTTTTGACACGTTTTTGCACTTTTGCATTGCTTTCAACCAAGACAAATGCATTCACCAGGAAATGTCATTTTAACATTTTACAACCTTATCTGGCCATGTGGTGTGTGACACATCATCAGACACATGCATACAGTGCTGAAAAGACATGGGAACAGCAAGGGGAAGACCTCTGGAAACATCTCTGACTCCCAGGTCACTGCCTAAATGTGTGCCCATCATAAGTGATCCTTGGCACATGCGAAGATGCCTCCCGCCATGCACCTGTCGCTGCAGACTTGCAACAATCACCGTCCATGTCCTTGTCCCACTGCAGTGTTCAGTTGTCCCTACCCCATTCCTTGGAATGCAAGCACAAGAATGCCGGCAGCCACACAACCACAGGCTGCAATACTATACTGCCAAATTTTTGACAGCTGCTTGCACTTGAAATGTGGCCTTTTAGGCTCGTGGAGGCGGAAGCTTTTCATAACCTCATGCCGGCGACGGCCGGGTGTCCATACTCGGTCCCCAGCCGCCACTATATTTCCCGGTATCGCCTCCGCCTTCCACAAGCACGGGTCCCATAACATTACCCGTGCCCTCCCCAGTGCACTTACTGGGAAGGACCGCCTAACCACAAACACGTGGACAGGTGAATGTGGCCAGGGACGGTACGGAGCCAGTCCACAACTTTTTTTGCTAAGAGTTGTATTTAGCTCGGTGAAAGGACTGGCATAGAGGGAAACCGTATCTACCCTGCGTGTTATTTCTCCCAGAAAATCCTGTAATTGAGCTTGTTGCAGAAGCAATGGCAGCCCATCCAACATCAACTCGCACTTGTCAATGGTGCTTTGACACACACACATCTTTCTTTGCGCATTTAATTTCTTGAATACAGAGTTGGAAAATGGTCTGATCCGTAATGCATTTTGAGAAATAACATGCATAAGCATGGCCGATCCGCATTAAAAAAGTAGCCATAGAGTGTCCAGGAACCTTCCCCCACACTTTTCTTAGCCAGGGCTGCTTTTCGGCAGGGTTGGACGGGCCCACCAGAGAACCGGAGACTCCTCCGGTGGGCCCTGGCTTCTCCTTCAGGAGAGTTCATAGTGCCGAGGTGAGGCCATGATGATGATAGAGGCCATCATCTGCTTAGTTTTCTGTTACTTGGAATGCAATTGCAAGTATGCAGCCAGCCACCCACCCACAGGCCGCAACACTAAACTGACAGATTTCTGGGCAGCTCTTTGCACTTGAAATATGGCCTTTTAAGCTTGTGGAGGTGGAAGCTTTTCACAACCTCATGCAGGCGGCGGCCGGGTGTCCATACTCGGTCCCCAGCTGCCAGCATTTTTCCCGGTGTCGCCTTCGCCTTCCACAAGCACGGGTCCCACAACATTACCCATGCCCTACCCAGTGCACTTACTAAGAAGGACTGCCTAACCACAAACACGTGGACAGGTGAATGTGGCCAGGGACGGTACGGAGCCAGTCCACAACTTTTTTTGATAAGAGTTGTATTTAGCTCAGTGAAAGGACTGGCATAGAGGGAAACCGTATCTACCCTGCCTGTCATTTCTCCCAGGAAGTCCTCTAAAGCTGCTTGCACTTCAAATGTGGCCTGAACATTACTGCTGGTACTTTTCTGTGGGAATTTTCTTGCCTCCTACCAGCCTGGAATATTTCCAGCAAACTATGGTACAACACCATGGTATTAGCACTGCCCCCAGTACCAGTAGCGAAGCCATCCTCAATTTCCTTCTCTGGAATTTTATTTGGTAGACTGAGTGGCTGCCCAAATACATTTTCTCACAAAGGAGCTGATGATAGAGTGGCAGTAGGTTCAAGTTTCTACAGCCTGTTAGATATTAGAAGGTGAACGGCAGCACATTGGATCAGTGGTTAGCACTGAAGTCTTGCAGCACTGGGATCCTGGGTTCAAATCCCAGCAAGGACAACATCTGCAAGAAATTTGTATGTTCTCCCCATGTTTGCATGTGTTTCCTCCTCAGTAAAATTAGAGTGTCCTGGAATCTTCCCACACACTTTTCTTAGCCGGGATTGCTTCTCGGCAGGGTTGGACAGTCCTACCAGAGAATTCTCTGGTGTACCTTGGCTTCTACCTCAGGAGAGTTCATGATAGCGCTAACTTTGCAGCTGCTATGGGGCTCTTGAGCGGGTGAGAAAAGTTAGCCCTCAGAAACAAATCCTCTGGTGGGCACAATGTTTTTCAATCTGAAACAGCTTCTCAGTGGGAGTTGTGTTTCACCACAGCCATATTCTTTAGCTCTGTGAAAGGACTGGCATAGAGGGAAACCGTATCTACCCCGGTTGTCATTTCTCCGTCACCAGGTTCCGCCCATTGTAACACACGACAATGCCTGGCTGTATGTTCAGCGGTGAGAGCCACAGATCAAGCTGCTGTGTTACAGCTTTCAACAACTATGCAGCGCTGGGCGGTTTGTCAATTAAGCATTAAGCATGTTATCTTCAGCACAGCCTGTTGCTGTTTGGCCAAGGCAGTGCTGCAGTGCTGTCAGCTTGTGACTGATGTGGTCATTTCGGAGATGGAGGAGGAGGTGCATGAGCTGAACAATGTGATTACATTGAGGTTAAATTGGTGATGCTGTTTTTTATACTAAAGAAAGATCCTATTGTTATGTTTTTTTATGTTATTTTTTATGACAAATGCATTCACCGGGAAATGTCATTTTAACATTTTACAACCTCATCTGGCAATGTGGTGTCATCAGACACATCCTGTTTCATTTATGATGGAGGGACTCTGAAAGTCATAAAGCCTATTTTTATAGGGACATCAGACGGCCCTTACTATTCTTAAAAGGCCAGCAGTCGGCCCTAGCTATTCTTAGAGAGCCATCAGAGGGCTATGCTTTGTTGTTCCCATTATTAACAAGTGGGTCTCCTATACTGTTATTGCGCATCCAGTGACTGCAAGGGTTGTCAAAAATTTGGACGCAACCTAATACCCCTTTGAAGAGACATAGAGGAGGGTCTCAGTAAAAAAAATGTTCCTATTATAAAGGAGCGGGTGTTCTATAGTGGTAATGCCCATGCTGTGACAGCAAGGGTGGCCAAAATTTTTGAAAAAAAACACTAACAATTTAAAGACACAAAGAGCATGGCCACAGTAACAAGGTACGACATGTTCCCGTTAGAAAGGAGAGGGTCTGCTATACAGTTATAGGGTATGCAGTGAATCCAACGGCTGACAAATTTTAGGAAAAACCCCACTAAGAATTTAAGGACACACAGAGCAGGGCCACAGTAACAAGGTACGACATGTTCCCATTAGAAAGTAGAGGGTCTGCTATACAGTTATAGGGTATGCAGTGAATCCAATGGCTGACAAATTTTAATGAAAAACCCCAATAAGAATTTAAAGACACACAGAGCAGGGCCACAGTAACAAGGTACGACATGCTCCCATTAGAAAGGACAGGGTCTGCTATACAGTTATAGGGTATGCAATGAGTCCAACGGCTGACCAATTTTAGGAAAAAACCCACTAAGAATTTAAAGACACATAGAGCAGGGCCACAGTAACGACAAATTCCCATTAGAAATGATAGGGTCGGCTATACTGTTATAGGGTATGCAGTGAGTCCAACGGCTGACAGATTTTAGGAAAATCCCCAATAAGAATTTAAAGACACACAGAGCAGGGCCACAGTAACAAGATATGACATGTTCCCATTAGAAAGGAGAGGGTCTGCTATACAGTTATAGGGTATGCAGTGAGTCCAACGGCTGACCAAGTTTAGGAAAAAACCCACTAAGAATTTAAAGACACATAGACCAGGCCACAGTAATGACAAATTCCCATTAGAAAGGAGAGAGTCTCCCATAGTGTTGGACTATGCAGTGACTGCAAGGGCTGCCAAAAATTTGGAGGCACTTCAATGGCCCTTGGAAGAGACGTGGAGGAGCGCATCATAAAATTTTTTTACCATTAGAAAGGAGCGGGCCTCCTATACTTGTAATGCCATGCACTAAGTGTATGGGCTGACAAACATTTACTCCTGGGGGGTATACATGAACATACTGTATAAAAAATTTTTTTTACAGGCATCATAAAAATGTAGCGCCCCGAGGGCTCGGCCGCTACAGGGGTATTGCACCTCTGCCAGAGGTGTGATATTCCACTCCCGGGTAAGGATGGAGTATGGACCAGGGTTCAGTTAGCTGCATACAGCACACTCACCCCATTTCCGAGGGACAGCTCAACGGTGCTCCCATTAGACAGAAATGCAGGCACGACAGACCATGTTCCTGGCTGGAGTGGGGAGGGGGTAGGAATACCCAGTGATGTAGGAGCAGATAGGGGTTGGTTCCTGAGCGTAGATAGGAGCCCATTGTTTGCTGGTCACCTGGGCTCATGTTCTAGAGGGAGGTATAAAAGGTGGGCACCATCTTAGAACAGTGTTCAGTCAGAGAGAAGAAGTGACAGAGTGGGGGCCTCTGCAAGGGGCTCTGCTCCGTAGGCGGGCCTAGCCTCTGAGGCCCAGCCAGCACAGAGAGAAGAGAAGAAGAGAAGTTCAGTGAGTGGAGTAAGAGAAGGAGTTCAGCCAGAGAGGGCTGACAGGGAGCTGTGGCTCAGTCTCGGCCCAGCTCCACGAGGCAGGCCTAGGGTGAAGGCCAGGAACAGAAAGGAACAAGAACAGAAAGGAACAAGAACAGAAAGGAACAGAAGAGAAAGAGAAAGAGAGAAACAGAAGGGCTCAGGAACAAGACGGCAGAAGGGACCCTAAGAACCCACGAGAATACAGGGTGAAGGGTCAGGCAGATTAAGGATACCGGATCCCAAGTTGGTGGAGGAGAAACAGCCCTCAGCCAAAGACCGGAGGTCGTGATCATTTATTGGTGCGACACCTCATCAAGCCTGCTAGGAAGGCACCATATAGGACAGCGGGGAACGGGAACCACATTTACCCGCACAAGTCCGCGGCAGCTGGACAAAAGTGGGTCACTGGTGAGGCAGGCCAGAGAAAGGATTGAAGGGGTCCTGTGCCATGCTCCTGAACTGCCTGGGGTTGACCGAGCCCCTCACCTGGTGGACGCAGCACGGCTCGGGCGGTCATTGCTGACAGAAGTGACCCGGAATACATGAACTGTGAGTAAAAGACATTGGACTGCAGTACGTTGTCTGTGTACTCTTTTGCTCCTCCAGCACTAACGGCACTGGGACTCTCTGCACCATCACCCCCACCATCCACTACACTGCCCTGGGGCTGCACTCTTCCGGTGGGGAGTCACACTACCTCAGCTGCATACATCATCAGCCCCAGCAGTCTGCCTTGCAGCGGCGGTTCATAATAACCGCAATCCACGGGTGGCGTAGTCGGACATCACTTAGGACTGCTAAAGGACTACCACTGGTCTGACCACCCCGAGCCACGGAACCAGGTCGCCACTACTACCCCCACCGTCTCCCTATTGCCCGGCTCCGAGTGCCCCACGGCCCAGGGGCGAGTCAAACACCCTTTAACAAAATTATGTGAGTGTTGCATCATGGACCACGGTCACCCTGGTGATATGGTGGTGGAGGATGAGGAGAAGGAGGAGGACAAGAGCAAATAGCCAAAATCAGGAAGCGTATACCCATGTGTGGGTGTGAAAAGGTGCATGGGAATACACCTCCCAAGAAAAGACACTGGATTTGAGTTTATGTTACGCTGCTATCATTCGGTGGTGTTGAGAAGTCTGGCCCAATCCAGCCCTTGTTCATTTTTATAAGAGTCAGCCTGTCAGCATTTTCAGTTGACAGGAGGATGCGCTTATCAGTTATAATTCCACCAGCGGCACTAAAAACCCGATCTGATAAAACGCTGGTGGCAGGGTAGGCCAGGACCTCCAAGGTATAGAGAGCCAGCTCATTCCACATATCTAGCTTGGATACCCAATATTTATAAGGCACAGAGGAATCACGGAGGACGTTGGTACAGTACGGCAAGGTAATCCCTCAGCATCTTCCCAAACTTTGCACTTCTTGTGAGAGTACCCTGCGCCTCAGGGCCTGTGCGATGGGAGGGTCTGAGAAAACTCTCCCAGAACTTTGACAGTGTTCCCCTGCCTCTGCTGGATTGAAGTTGTGTCTCTCTCGCCTGTACTCCTTGGTTGTCGAACGAAGTGTGCCCTCTGCCTCCAGCGTTTTCAGATGGGAATTTTTTTAATAGTTCCGCAACAAGGGCCTTCTGGTACTGCCTCATTTTTGTACACCTGTCCGCCTCAGGAATAAGAGATATAAAGTTCTCCTTGTAGAGTGGGTCTAGAAGTGTCACCAACCAGTAATCACCTAAAATTTTGAGAATGCGAGGGTCATGGGAAAGGCAGCATAACATAAACTCAGCCATGCGTGCCAGACTACTAACAGGCAAGACTTCCGTGTCCTCACCAAGAGGATGACTGACCATGCTCTCCTCCTCCTCCTCTCTGTCCTCTGGCCATCCACGCTGAACAGACGGTATGACAGCTGTGCAGATAGCACCGTCTATAGTGCATGAAACTAGTTCCTGTCCTTCCTCCTCCTCCTCTTCCTCATTGTCACCCAATCCACGTTGGGATGAGATGAGGCTTGGCTGTGTGTAATCACCCTGTATGGTTAATTGCTCCATCTTATCGTGCTCCGCCCACAATGCATCATCTTTGATTGTGAGCAGAGAGCGTTTCAGAAGACCGAGAAGCGGGATGGTGAGGCTAATTATGGTGTCATCGCCGCTCACCATCTTGGTGGAGTCCTCAAAGTTTTGGAGGATGGTACATATGTCTGACATCCACGTCCACTACTGAGGTCTTATGTGTGGAGTCTGAACTGAATACCGATAGCCTTTTTGATGCTGGTACTCAACAACTGCCCTCTTCTGCTCACAAATCCTTCCCAACATCTGCAATGTAGAGTTCCAACGTGTGGGGACATCACACACCAGTCTGTGAGTCAGAAGCTGCAAACGCTGCTGAAACACTGCAAGGGCGGCGGAAGCTGTAGCTGACTTTCTAAAATGGGCACACAGGCGGCATACTTTAACAAGCAGATCCGGCAGCTCCGGGTAGGATTTGAGTAACCGCTGAACCACGAGGTTAAGCACATGGGCCAGGCATGGTACGTGTGTGAGCTCGCCTCGCCTCAGAGCCGCCACCAGGTTCCGGCCATTGTCACACACGACCATGCCTGGCTGTAGGTTCAGCGGTTTGAGCCACAGATCTGCCTGCTCTTTCAGAGCTGTCCATAACTCTTCAGCATTGTGTGTTTTTTCACCTAAGCATATTAGCTTCAGCACAGCCTGTTGCCTCTTGGCCGAGGCAGTGCTGCAGTGCTTTCAGCTTGTGACTGATGTGATCATTTCGGAGATGGAGGCTGAGGAGGAGGAGGAGGCTGAGGAGCATGAGGTTCAGGAGCTGTAGACCGTGGGGGCAACCCTGATTGACCTAGGGCCTGCAATCCTTGGCGTCGGGAGGACGTGTTCCGTCCCAAGGTCCGACTGGGTCCCGGCTTCCACTATGTTAACCCAGTGTGCCATCAGCGAGATGTACCGTCCCTGCCCACAAGCACTTGTCCACGTGTCCGTGGTTAGGTGGACTTTACTGGTAACTGCGTTGTTGAGGGCACGGCTAATGTTTTAGGACACGTGCTTGTGTAATGTGGGGACGGCACACTGGGAGAAATAGTGGCGGCTGGGGACAGAGTACCGAGGGACGGCCGCCGCCATCAGGTTGCGGAATGCTTCTGTCTCCACAAGCCTAAAAGGCAACATTTCGAGCCAAGCAGTCGTGAATTGTGAGAATTTAGTAGTGTGGCCTGTGGGACGTTGGCTGCATATTTGCGCTTGCATTCCAAGGACTGGAGTATGAACAACTGAACGCTGCGCTGGGACAAGGACATGGACGTGCTTCCTGATGCTGCTACTTGAGAGTGTGCAATGACAGGTGCAGGGCAGGAGGCATCTTTGCATGCACTATGGACAGGGGATTGACTTGCATGCACAACAGCAGAAGAAGCAATGGTGCCACCTGTAGACACTGTTCCTGGACCCTGGTGTTTGGCCCACAAAGTCGAGTGATTTGCTGCCATGTGCCTGATCATGCTGGTGGTGGTCAGGCTGGTCGTTTTGCCACCCCTGCTGATGCTGGTCTGGCTCGTGATGCAAATGGCCTTTTTGGAGTTATCAGCAGTCTTTAAAAAACAACCAGACTCGGGAAGACCTAACAGTTGTAGTGGCAACTTCCTTCGTGTTGGTGTTACGGGAAACGGTAGCCTGCCTTCTGTCTGCGGTCACCACACTGCTTCTTCCTACCTGTTGGGGTGCTCTGCCTCCCTCCCCCTGTGTGCTGCTGTCCTTGCTCTGCATGTCCTCCTGCCAGGTTGGGTCAGTTACTATATCATCCACCACCTCGTCTCCCACTTCTGCACCCTGGTACTATTCCTGACTTTCTGCCAATTGTGTCTAATCATCGTCCACCTCTTGTGACAGTTTCCCACCGTCGCCTTCGTGTGACCGTGGCTGCTCAAATATTTGGGCATCGCTACACGTGATCTCCTCTTGCCCCGCTTCAAGTGGACCGGGCGAGAGGCCCGAATCTATAAATGGAAAAGTGAACAGCTCTTCAGATTGTCCAAGTGTGGGATAAGTTGTCTCTGGGTACTCGGCATGGTGGGAGGAAGGAGGTTCAGGGTGAGGAATATGAGGTCCAGACTCATGGCTACTGAGACTTGACCGTGTGGAAGACAGGGTGGTGGTGGTGGTGGCTAAGTGACTGGAAGCATTATCCGCTATCCAACCAACAACCTTTTGACATTGATCTGGGTTCAATAGTGGTGTGCTGCGGTCCCCTAGAAATTGGGACAGGAAGGTCAGGCGAGAAGATGTGGGTGTTTGTTGTGGCACAATTTCGGCTTGCCCACGGCCTTGTCCTCGGCCTCTGCATGCACCATTACCATCACGTCCAGTTCCCCGTCCCTTGCCACGTGCCTTGCCCATTTTAAATGGAGGATAGTATCTTCCACGCTCACTACAAATGACTGAGTTTGAAGCGAAGTTATATGTGATCGGTGTGATGGAGAAAACAGAGTTTTAAATACCTGGCTTGTAGGTAAGTAGTGTGAACAGCAAACTGCTGTGAATTGCTTCACTGACACACTGAAAAAATGGAGGCCAGAAATGGCAGTATTTTCTGACAACGTATATGTGAACCGTGTGACGGAGAAAACACAGTTTTAAATAGCTGGATTTCTAGCGCTCTAATATGGAAAGGACCTGGCTGTATTCTGCAGTGCCAACAAGCAAATGGCGCAGAAAAAAGGTGTTCTCTGGATTGCTTTATAAGCAAATAATGAGGATTAAGATCCAAAGAAAAGTATTCCTGGCCCCTGAGACCTGGGCCTTTGTATAGAAATATCTAACAGCAGCAGAAAGCAGAATTGGAATGGAGCCTCTTGTGCTATATGCACTGCAGTCTGCTATATACACTTCCTGCCTGCCTATATACACTGCCTGCCTGATATCTCTGCAGATGGATTAGTCCTCAGAAGGACTGTTTGTTGAGATAGATATGTGTAATGTGCGGTTTTTCTCACTACACTACCTAATACACAATCAAATCTCTCCCTAACGCAGCAGCAGCTCTCCCTACACTGTCTGATCCGGAGTGACTGTGATGAGCATGGCGGCTCCAGGTCTGATATACACCTGATGATGCTGTGCGGCAAGCCAATCACTGTAATGCCCACAACCAACATGGCTATGGCATTACAGTGCATGGCAGGCAATCCCTGCATGTTCATTGGCTCTGTAAAGAGCGCCAAACATGCAGGGAGGGGACCCGACTTCCCGCCCGACTAACCCGGAAATACTCGGTGAGCGCAGAGCATCTCGAGCAGTGAGATACTCGGGCGAGCACCGAGCAGTAGCGAGCATGCTCGCTCATCACTAGTTGTCATTAAGATTTAAAAAGAGAAAAAACAGAAATGTGACAGTAAATGGCTTCACCCAACCAATAACCATGAGTGGAGAAAAAGTGTTTTTGTTATCATTCATTTTCTCTGAAACAAGGCCAAGAAAGGAAAAATTCTGCCGGGGTATGTAAACTTTTGAGCAGAACTGTATATGCGCCAGCCCCAGTGTCTCCTATTCTATATACTCCAGCCCCAGTGTCTCCTATTCTATATACTCCAGCTTCTTCTGTGATGTATATGCTCTAGCCCCAATGTATCCTGTGATGAATATACGCCAGCCCCAGTGTCTCCTATTCTATATACTCCAGCCCCAGTGTCTCCTATTCTATATACTCCAGCTTCTTCTGTGATGTATATGCTCTAGCCCCAATGTATCCTGTGATGAATACACGCCAGCCCCAGTGTCTCCTATTCTATATACTCCAGCTCCAGTGTCTTCTGTGACGTAGCTAATGTAGCCCTAATGTCTCTTATGCAGAGGCGTCGCATGATAAAGCAGTGAGACATTAGCTCCCTGCCCTATCACTATCTCTTTCATATGCCACAGATCGCCATAGGCCTGCGGTTAACGAGATGTCAGCATACTCACGCAGGTGGCTCGGTGACATCATTGCATTGCTCTGCTCTGCAGTCCCGCCATGGAAGAGGAGACCGAGGCCGTGATGTAGGGAATCAGGATTAAGTGAGAATAAACTTTCTTTTTTTAAATAATCGGGCAGTGGAGCCATCCTACTATATATCTGGAGTAGTGGGTCCATCATACTACATATGGAGTAGTGGGGCCATTATACTATATGTATGTTGGGCAGTGGGACCATCATAGTATATACAGGTGCATCTCACTAAATTAGAATATCTTCAAAAAGTTAATTTATTCCAGTTCTTCAATACTGTTTCAGTATGCTCCACAATCATGAGGAAGACTGCTGACTTGACAGATGTCCAGAAGGCAGTCATTGACACACTCCACAAGGTCCTAGAGTTCCAATTTTCATTTGGAAATCAAGGTCCCAGAGTCTGGAGGAAGAGTGGAGAGTCCACAATCCAAGCTGCTTGAGGTCTAGTGTGAAGTCTCCACAATCAGTGATGGTTTGGGGGGCCATGTCATCTGCTGGTGTAGGTCCACTGTGTTTTATCAAGACCAAAGTCAGCACAGCCGGCTACCAGGACATTTTACAGCACTTCATGCTTCCCTCTGCCGACAAGCTTTTTGGAGATGGAAATGTCATTCTCCAGCAGGACTTGGCCCCTGTCCACACGGCCAAAAGTACCAATACCTGGTTTACACACAACAGTATCACTGTGCTTGATTGGCAGCAAACTCGCCTGACCTTAACCCCATAGAGAATCTATTATAGAGAATCTATGGGGTATTGTCAAGAGGAAGATGAGAGACACCAGACCCAACAATGCAGATGAGCTGAAAGACAGCTTTTTGTATTGAAGAACTGAAATAAATTAACTTTTTGATGATATTCTAATTTAGTGAGATGCACCTGTATATGGAGCAGTGGGACCATCATGCTATATATTTGGAGGAGTGGGGGCATCATACTAAAAATAGAGCAGTGTGTGTGTCACCCCAGGCCTGGATGCCACAAACAATAATCTGTTTCTGAAAGCAGGAGGGAGGTCCCCTGGTTAGGGACAATTAGCATACAGCACCTCCTGTCCCAGGCCAGCAGGGGGAGCTGGCTGCCCCTATAAAAGCTGGAACTGGGGGCAGGGTTAGAGAAAACTGGACAACCTAGCTCAGGAGTGAGACTAGTCTCAGAGAAGGAGGGACAGTTCAGCTGTAGCTGAGGAGTCCGTGAGGCAGAGGAGAAACTGCAAGCCAGGGACAGAGGCGACGAGAGCCGGTCCTGGCAGAGAACCAATCTACCGGACATTGGGGTCCGAGGCTGTCAGGGTTACAAGCCCAGCAGCAGAGAACCAACCTGCGAGGGATTTCAGGTCCCTTGGCCTAAGAAGCCTGGAGGCTCCGCCACACAGAGGGACCAGTACATCGAGGAGTAAGCAATAGGTACCCAAGGCCTGAGTCGCAAGCCATACAGGAGAGAAGTACACGGCCAGCTCAGGGACGTGGGCTATTACACCACGAAAAGGGGGATAGTCAGAAAGAGCATAGAGAGAACGGTAGGCCTACACACTCACCCTGACCAGTGGGGCTTGCCCGAATGCTCTCAGACACCCAGGCCCATTCCTAACCGGTACTGTTGGGTCATTAATAATATCTACAATAAAGACCCTGAACTGTTTGAAGCGGACTCTGAACTCTTACTATTGCGGCCTGCACTATCACCCCCAACATCCACCTACACTGCCCTGAGGCTACACTCTTCCCGTGGGGAGTTATCCTACCCCTGTGCTGCACACCAACACCAGCCTCAACGGTCTGCCTTGCAGCGGCGGTTATCTCCAACCGCAATCCATGGGTGGCGTAGTCGGACATTCAAAACACTGATAAATAGACTGCCACCATTTGGTCTGACCACCCTGAGCCACGGGATCGGGTTGCCACTACTACCCCCATCAGCACCGTACACTAGAAGGCCCGGTTCCGGGTACCCCACGGCCCAGGGGGCGAGTCAGCTTTGGCGTAGTTGGCAGAATTGTGACCAACCCGCCACAAACGGGTATTGCGTGCCTTGAAAAGACTCTATACATATCTGAGTGAAGTTTCCCGCCATTCGGGGCCATTTCCCACCAATCGGAGCCGTTTCCCGCCATCGGGCGCCATCTTTGGGACGCCGCGCGGGAAGAAGAGGGGCGTGGACGTCCAAAAACGCGCGAGACCTGAAGCCCCGCCATACGCTGAGACGCTGCTCAAGGTCCTGGAAGGAGATCCAGCGGATGCTGACGTCATCACCGAGTAACGCAAGGTCCTCGCCCAGAGCATCGCGAGCGCAGCCGCGGCCTACAGAAAAGGATCGCCAGAAGGTAGGCCACGGTTAACTAGGGGGGAGGAAGATGTCGGACGCGGAGGGACCCTCTACCACCAGTGTAGCCGCTGCAGCTGTGATGCCGTTTTCCATGCCCTATATCCATAGGCGAATTATAATGAGGGCAATCCGGGCGACCACCCAGGGCCCCGAGCCTGCAGGGGGCCCGCGGCTCCAGGCGGGGTGTCTAATGCCAGATTGCCCTCATTATATGTGCGGGCCGCCGCGGCACATAGCGGTAGCAGTGGCGGGAGGGGGGGGCCCGGACCGCTCCCCCAGCAGCGGCCGCCGCTACTTCTTCATCGCCCGGGCCAGCACTGCAGCAGTTAACTTCCCTGTGCTGGCCCGGCCGCGTCACTGCTAAGAGACATGGCCCTGTGCGCGGCTGTGTCTCCCAGCTGTGACGTCACGCAGTGCGCCCCGGCCTGCAGTGCTGCACCGGAAAAGAGAGAGAGCAGGCAGTAGGAATTGAGCCGAGGGATGGTGAGTGTGTGTGTGTGTGGGCAGGTGTGTGTGTGTGTTTGTGGGCAGGTGTCTGTGGGGGCAGGTGTCTGTGTGGGCAGGTGTGTGTGTGTGTGTATATGTGTGTGTGTCTGTGTGGGCAGGTGTGTGTGTGTGTATATGTGTGTGTGTGTGTGTGTGTGTGTGTGGGCAGGTGTCTGTGTGGGCAGGTGTGGGTGTGTGTGTGGGCAGGTGTGTGTGTGTGTGTGGGCAGGTGTGTGTGGGCAGGTGTGTGTATATGGGTGTGTGTGTGTGTTTGTGGGCAGGTGTCTGTTGGGCAGATGTGTGTGTGGGCAGGTGTGTGTGTGTGCGGGGTCAGGTGTGTGTGTGTGTGGGCAGGTGTTTGTGTGTGGGCAGGTGTGTATGTGTGTGGGCAGTTGTGTGTGTGTGTGTGTGGGCAGGTGTGTTTGTGTGTGGGCAGGTGTGCGTGTGTGTGGGCAGGTGTGTGTGTGTGTGTGGGCAGGTGTGTGTGTGTGTGGGGGCAGGTGTGTGTGTGTGTGGGTGTGTGTGTGTGGGCAGGTGTGTGAGTGTCTGTGTGGGCAGGTGTGTGTGTGTGTCTGTGTGGGCAGGTGTGTGTGTGTGTGTATATGTGTGTGTGTGTATATGTGTGTGTGTCTGTGTGGGCAGGTGTGTCTGTGTGTGTATATGTGTGTGTGTGTATATGTGTGTGTGTGTGTGTGTGTGTGGGCAGGTGTCTGTGTGGGCAGGTGTCTGTGTGGGCAGGTGTGGGTTTGTGTGTGGGCAGGTGTGTGTGTGTGTGTGTGGGCAGGTGTGTGTGTGGGCAGGTGTGTGTATATGGGTGTGTGTATGTGTTTGTGGGCAGGTGTCTGTTGGGCAGATGTGTGTGTGGGCAGGTGTGTGTGTGTGCGGGGGCAGGTGTGTGTGTGTGTGGGCAGGTGTGTGTGTGTGGGCAGGTCTTTGTGTGTGTGTGGGCAGGTGTGTATGTGTGTGGGCAGTTGTGTGTGTGTGTGTGTGTGTGGGCAGGTGTGTTTCTGTGTGGGCAGGTGTGCGTGTGTGTGGGCCGGTGTGTGTGTGTGTGAGTGGGCAGGTGTGTGTGTGTGTGTGGGCAGGTGTGTGTGTGTGTGTGGGTGTGCGTGTGTGGGCAGGTGTGTGTGTGTCTGTGTGGGCAGGTGTGTGTGTCTGTGTGGGCAGGTGTGTGTGTGTGTGTATATGTGTGTGTGTGTATATGTGTGTGTGTCTGTGTGTGTGTGTATATGTGTGTGTGTGTATATGTGTCTGTGTGGGCAGGTGTCTGTGTGGGCAGGTGTGGGTGTGTGTGTGTGGGCAGGTGTGTGTGTGGGCAGGTGTGTGTATATGGGTGTGTGTGTGTGTTTGTGGGCAGGTGTCTGTTGCGCAGATGTGTGTGTGGGCAGGTGTGTGTGTGTGGGGGCAGGTGTGTGTGTGTGGGCAGGTGTGTGTGTGTGTGGGCAGGTGTTTGTGTGTGTGGGCAGGTGTGTATGTGTGTGGGCAGTTGTGTGTGTGTGTGTGTGGGCAGGTGTGTTTGTGTGTGGGCAGGTGTGCGTGTGTGTGGGCAGGTGTGTGTGTGGGCAGGTGTGTGTGTGTGTGGGCAGGTGTGTGTGTGTGGGTGTGTGTGTGGGCAGGTGTGTGTGTGTCTGTGTGGGCAGGTGTGTGTGTGTGTGTGTCTGTGTGGGCAGGTGTGTGTGTGTGTATATGTGTGTGTGTGTGTGTGTGTGGGCAGGTTAGAAAGTCTTGCCCTGTTGAACACTACACCTGACTTGAGGCCACCACCTCTTGGATGTCCAATGTTCTTGCTTCTCTAGGGCTCTTCTCAGATATTCATTATACCAGCTCCCCAGAATACCAAAGTTAGGGTGGGTGACCGCGAGCCCTGGTGGTGGTCATAACTGCGGCCACCCAGGGGCAATACTCCATAACAACAATCCCCTGAGGTGGTGTAGGATGTAAGGACCTATTCACACTACATTCAGCGCTGCATTCAGGTCTTTACACAAGGCTTACAACTGAATCCCTGAAATTCAGGATTGTGCTGTCTGAAATGAGACATCTGAAAGCAGAGAAAATGGAGCCTAAAGATTCAGACTTTAGCCTCGGTTTGCCTTTGTTCAAATCAATGGCTATGTCAAGGTACATCTGAATGCCATTTTTCAGGGATTTAGATAGAAGCCTGGAAAGAGGAGATGAATGCATTGCAAAATTCAGTGTGAATAGGCCCTTATATCTGGAGTCTTGATATTGATGCCACAAGCATTTTACTTGTTTTTAACTTAAAAAAAAAATACACACACACAAATTATACACACACACACACACACACTATACATACACACACATTATACACACACACTATACATACACACACACACACAGATGTGTATGTGGGCAGGTGTGTGTGTGTGGGCAGGTGTGTGTGTGTGTGTGTGGGCAGGTGTGTGTGTGTGTGATGTCTGTCTGTTTGTGTGTGTGTGTGTGTGTGTGGGCAGATGTCATTGTGTGATGTCTGTTTGTATGTATTTTTGTGTTTCAAATGTGTTTATGCGTGTCTGTATATGTTTGTGTGTGTGTATGACTGCATGCGGCCTCCTGCTGAGTATAGTTGGCGCCGTGCGGCCTCCTGAAGTCTCTGGGGGGGCTCCGTGCAGCCTCCCGCTGTGTATAGATGGCTACGTGCGGCCCCCCGCTGTTTATAGACGGCGCCGTGCGGCCCCCCGCTGTGTATAGATGGCTACATGCGCCCCCCGCTGTGTATAGATGGCTACGTGCGGCCCCCCGCTGAGTATAGATGTCGCCGTGCGGCCTCCTGCTGTGTATAGATGGCTACGTGCGGTCTCCCGCTGAGTATAGATGGCGCTGTGCGGCCTCCTGCTGTCTCTGGGGGGAGCGCCGTGCGGCATCTATACTCAGCAGGAGGCCGCACGTAGCCAGCTATACACGTATACTCAGCAGGAGGCCGCACGTAGCCATCTATACGGTGCCATCTATACACAGCGGGAGGCCGCACGGCGCCATCTATACACAGCGTGAGGCCGCACGGCGCCATCTATACACAGCGGGAGGCCGCACGGCGCCATCTATACACAGCGGGAGTCTCAGTGCTTTGCAAGAGCAGTCAATAAATTCTGCTTGACTAATTCTGAGCACCATAAAGTCTGGTTCGCTTCTAACCTGCTGTCTTCATTTTCAGCTTGCTGAATTCTAACTCATTTACTGTCATTCGAGACGATGCCTTTGCTGGTCTCTTTCACCTTGAATACCTGTAAGTGCTCCACTTAATGTCATATTTTTGATTCTGTTCTTCTTCATCTTTTGGCATGTGCAATTGTATGAGCAAGTATTCATATGAATTTATGACCTACTTAAACCTTTGAGGACCTTAAATTTTATTCAATCAAATTTTTTTCCAGTTTAAAACTATGGGACATATATGTGCCTTGGTCCTCAAAGGGTTTTTAAAGGGGCTGCAAACATAAATACGAAAAAAATAATTCAATTAGTGCTTTTTGTGTTCATTTAATTTTTATTTGAAGTCCATTTTTTTTATATACCTTGAAATTAAGCCCTACCCCATGGAATGAAGCCCTACCTACATGACATCTGAGAGCTACATGGATCCCGCTTGTGAGGTGCCTGTCCGTCACTACTATTCAGCTTTAGGGTCCATTCCTAAGCTATATATTCTCTCATGCAAGAGAATAGGGCCAATTATGCTAATGACACTGGGCTCAAACTCTGTCAGAGCTTCAACTGAGTGTGATCCGATTCTCTCGCAGCACAGATATGGAGAAGATGGAGAACTTAATTTCTCCATCTTCTCCATAGTCTCTGTGAGTGTTCATCGGACTGCACTTGGATGACATCCGAGTGCAGTCCAATGTTTTACGTGCACCCATAGACTTGTATGGGTGCACATGGTCCGAATATCGAATGAGATTATTTTCTCATGCCAATAATCGCACTGTCCCATAGTATAACATAGGGCCTAGTCCTATCCGATAAAACATCACATAGCATTCGGCCGTGTTATACGACAGTGTGAGCGAGCCCTTAGAGTCAAGGAATATTTACATACAGATGATGATATTACTCTCCAAGTGTATATTTTTTTAGGCGAGTTCATAGTAAATGCTTTGCATTTTTGACATGTGATCAACTAAAGAGCAAGAAAGATTTAGGACCTCCCCTATAGAGAAACGGAAAATAGTTTGGAGGACTTGCATGTCCTTTTTTATTTATTATGAGAAAATCATAAAAGATCCCATTTTTTAACCATGCTGTGACTTTCTGCTGAGGGAGAGGGAGAGAGCTGCCCTATTCAGAGTCTGTAATAAGACCTGCTGACAAAAGTGTTGAAGATACAGTCTAATGTGAATTAACAATGAAAAAAAGTTAATTTAACAAATGGCTTGTATTTTTTTTAATACAAACTTTATTGTCTTTACAGCTCCTTTAAAGGGAATCTGTCATCAGGTTTTTGCCACTTAATCTGAGAGCAGCATAATGTAGGGTTAGAGGCACTGATTCCAGTAATGTGTCACTTACTGGGCTGCTTAGTGTTGTTTTGATAAAATAATTGATTTGTCAGAAGGTAATTATCACTAGATGACTAGTAAGTTCTGTAGGACCCCACCCCCATCACTGATCAGTAGATTTCTGTGTACACTGAGCATGGGCAGAAAGCTGCCAATCAGTGGTGTGGGTGGGGCTATACAGAGCGCAGCATTCAGAGAGCTGCTAGATCTGCAGCAGATAAAACGGTGATTTTCTCAAAATGACAACAAGCAGCTGAAAAAGTGACACATCGCTGGAATCAGGGTATCTGCCCCAATATTGTGCTGCTCTCAGATGAGGCAGCACAATTAATATTATGCCAAATTAATTTCCCATGAACTATAACATGATCTATCACAGGGGATCATGTGACATGTCACGTGATAAATCAGGTGTGTGGAGGGGGCCCGCGCCTTCTAAACTGCCCGGGGCCCTTGCTACTCTTAATCCACCCCTGCCTATATCCCCGGAGTGGCCTGGCTGCCCCAGTATGCCGGCGAGTCGCATACCTTGGGCGACTTTAAAGAAAGGCTGTATAGACTGTTCAAAGTTTATCCCCTGACAGAAGAACAGAAAGTAAGCATACTGATAGGGCAGTTACCTGGTGCGGCCCAGCGGGAGGTAAAGTCTTGGACAGCTGAGGAGAAAAGGACTGTAAGGGGGGTTCTGACCCGTCTACGGGACACCTTTGATACCCGTACCTCAGCAGAAATCAAAATGCGGTTCTATGGATGTAAGCAGCGAGCTCAAGATAGCATCCGAGATTATGCCCTAAATTTACAGGAATCCTTGGGGGCAATTAAGCAAGCTGACCCTGGCAGCGTGCAGGATACAGATAAACTATTGACTGACCAGTTCATAGAAGGTCTGCTGTCCAGTGCCCACAGAACCCAGCTGCGCCTCATGGCCCTACAGAACCCCGATTTGACTTTTGCACAGTTCAAAGATAGGGCCATAAGGGGGTGCGAGAACCTGCACCGGGTGGCGCTGTAGCTTCCCGGCGCCCTGCCATCCCTTACCACCAGGGGGTGGCGCCCTATCCCGCAGACCTTGTGGGGGCTGATGCGCAGGCCCTAAATCCATCCCCGCCTGCAAACCTGCACCATCAGGTCCAAGAACTAACAAAGAGTGTTGCTGCATTGACCAGGACCTTACAGTCGTTACAGATGGACCCGTCAGGACCAATCAAGCTGGCTTCCAGTCCGGAGGATGTCCCGTGGCGTCGACGGAGGAGGATCCCGTCGTTCAGAGGGAGGCCCGCCGATCATTACACTGAGGATGGACAGCCGATTTGCCGCCGTTGCAGCCAGCCGGGACACGTAGCCAGGTACTGTACTTTAAATGGGTCCGACCTGGGGCAAAGGGCCAACCCCCAGGCATAAGGTCATCAGGCCCATCTAATTGGCGTGATAAGTACGTAGGGGAACGCCGGTTTTACCCGTAGTGCTGGACGGTATCCCCATGAGTGCACTGCTGGACACCGGGTCCCAAGTGACTACCATCCCCTATGTACTTTTCAAGCAGTACTGGAGTGACACTGATATAACTCGTTATCCAGACGATGACTTGAGCATCATCGCCAGCAATGGTCAACCCGTGCCGCAGGTGGGGTTCATAGAGATGACCATTAAGATTGGTAAAGTTGAAATGCCGGCACAGGGAGTGTTCATTGTGGACATTGACCGTCGAGAAAGTCACCCTAAAATAACCTTGGGTACTAATGTGATTGAAAATTGTCTTTCAGAAGTAATTGTAATTTTGCAGCAGGTGGCGATGAATGCGAGCTCCAGCCAACAGAGGGTCCTCCAGAAGGAGATAAGAGCCCTGATGAGATGGCAACAGGTAGAACTGTCTGGTGGTGAGATCGGTAGTGTGAGGATGAGCGACCCGTTCCCCATTGCTATGCCCCCCAAAAGTGAAATGATCTGGTGTCGGACTGCAATCGGGTTAAGAGGGAGAGACTACCAAGCCATGGTAGAACCCGTGTACTCAGACAGCAGGCCCACCATTTTGACAGCCCGGGGGGTGGTCGATGTCCGCCATGGAAGGGTGCCCGTCCGGATCTTAAACATTGGGGAAAGGGAAGTACACTTGCTCCGGTATGCTACACTAGCCAAATTGTATACTGTTGAACACAATGCTGTCAGGGCTGTGGAACCCTTGCCTCCATCTCCCCAGGCGAAGGGTAATGGTTCCCAGAAACCCAAGGAGGACTGGTACCAGAAACTCCACGTGGGTGCTGACTCCACTCCCTTGCACCAAAAACAAGGAGTCTACCGGGTGGTTCAAGAGTACGAGAGAATCTTTAGTAAGCACCCGCTAGACTTCGGCAGAGTGAAAGGGGTAGAACACCACATCCCCACGGGGAGCCACCCACCAATAAAAGAAAGATACAGACCTGTACCACCCCGCACACTATCAGAACGCAAAGGGCATGCTGAGAGAAATGAAGGAAGCCGGGGTCATTAGAGACAGTTGTAGCCCCTGGGCAGCCCCCTTGGTTCTGGTAAAAAAGAAAGACTGTACTATGAGAATGTGCGTGGACTATAGAGAAGTCAATCGTATCACCCATAAAGACGCATACCCGTTGCCTAGAATAGAGGAGTCTTTGGCCGCACTAAAATCAGCTAATTTCTTCTTTACTTTGGACCTTACTAGTGGGTACTGGCAGGTTCCTGTGGCAGAGGCTGATAAGGAGAAGACCGCCTTCACCACCCCGATGGGATTAAGTGAATTCAACTATATGCCGTTCGGACTCTGCAACGCACCCGGGACCTTCCAGAGGCTGATGGAATGCTGTCTAGGGCACCGAAACTTTGAGACGGTCCTACTTTACCTGGACGAGGTGATTGTCTATTCAAAGACTTACGAGGACCATCTAAAGCACCTGGCCGAGGTGTTCGAGGCCCTGGCAGGCTTTGGCATGAAAGTGAAACCCTCCAAGTGCCATCTGTTAAAGCCGAAGGTACAGTACCTGGGACACGTGGTGAGTGCAGAAGGAGTAGCCCCCGACCCTGACAAAATCACGGCAATAAAGAACTGGCCAAGCCCCTCTAACATAAAAGAAGTGAGGCAGTTCCTTGGGTTGGTAGGCTACTACCGAAGGTTCATCCCCAGGTTCACCAAGATGGCAGCCCCTATGCAGGACCTCCTTATAGGACAATCTAAGACCAGAAGCCAAAAGCCACCCTTCAAGTGGGACAAGCCGGAAGAGGAGTCCTTCCGCCAGCTGTAGATGGCCCTCACGGGGGATGAGATCCTGGCCTACCCTGATTATGGCCAGCCTTTTATCCTCCACACAGATGCCAGTAATGTGGGGCTGGGAGCCGTACTGTCACAGAACCAACAGGGCAGAGAAAGGGTGATCGCGTACGCCAGCCGGAAGCTGAGGCCCACCGAGAGAAACCCGGAGAATTACAGCTCCTTTAAGCTGGAGTCCTTGGCAGTGGTGTGGGCCATAACAGAACGTTTCAAGCATTACCTGGCCTCTGTGAAGTTCACTGTGTACATGGACAACAATCCGTAGACACATCTGGACAATGCGAGACTTGGTGCCCTAGAGCAGCGGTGGATGGCCCGGCTAGCAAACTATGACTTCACCATCAAGTACCGGGCAGGCCGAGCCAATGCCAATGCAGATGCCCTATCGAGAATGCCCCACTTGCCCGATGAGGGAGAAGATCCAGACGAGTTGGAGGAAATAGAGCTCCCTGCATTCCACCGGTACGGGGCCACTCAGTACTCCCACCGTGTATGAGACAAAGGCTTGACCACTGTCGGGCTACGTCTATGCCCTGACAATAGTGGACCACTATTCCCGGTTCCTGGTGGTGGTTCCTGTTAAAGACTTGACAGCCCAAACAGCGGCCAGAGCCTTCCAACAACACTTCTGCCGTCCACACGGGTATCCGGAACAGGTCTTGACAGATCAAGGTCCAGCGTTTGAGGCTGAAATCTTCCAGGAGTTCTGCAACCTCTACGGCTGTAAGAAGATTCGGACAACGTCTTACCACCCATAAACCAACGGGCTGTGTGAGAAAATGAATAATATCGTCATTGATCTCCTCAAAACGTTGCCCCTGGAAGAACGCAGCCTGTGGCTGGAGAAGCTGCCAGACCTGATAGACTTATACAACCATATCCTGGTGAATGCTACAAATTGCACCCCGGCTTACCTGATGCGGGCAAGACCAGGTAAGCTGCCGATAGACCTGGAGATGGGAGTCCTGACCCCCGAGGACACCTCCCCAGACGCGGACTGGGATATGGAACGGCGGCTACAGTACAAGAAGGTACAGGAGAGTGTGGAGAGGAGTCTGGCTCAAGCGAGAGAAAAGCAAGAGAGGCTCTTCAACCAACACGCCCCTGCTGGTCCCCTGGAACCTGGTGAGCAGGTCCTGAAGCGGAAGAGAAGGCTTCACAAGCTAGATGACCAGTGGGAGAGCGACCCGTACACAGTACTGCAGTCCAACCACAACAACCCGAAGGTATGTGTAATTACCAAGGATGGAGGAGAAACCACTAGCACCGTCTCCAGAGACCACCTAAAAAGGTGCCCCGAGCAACTACAGAGTGCAGGAGAAGATCAAGATGACCTTGAACCTGCAGAAGACAAGAAAGAAATGATCAGCACAGTTCTTGGAGAGTTCCCCCGGTCCTGGACTCAGATAAATGATGCAATAGTGATACCCGTCCTACACTTCCTTCAACCAACCCAGCAGGAACCTACAGGAGAGCAGGAGGAATCAGAACACCAAGCAGCCCTAGAGGCAGAAGAACCCATGCCAGCAGCCCAGGAGAGTCAACCCTCTGCTGACAGTGAGCCTGCCATACCTGCGGTAAGCCAAAGGACCCGCAGATAGCTGCCTGCACTGCCTGTAAACCCAGCTAGTAGCTGTACCCTGAATGCTAGTGGGGAAAGTCAGGTTAGACCACCACCAGACAGTGGGTTACGCAGGTCAACCCGGAGCACTAGGGGGCAAATACCAGCTCGCTGGAAGATCTAAATGCTGTATATTGTAAATGTTTTATGTTTTTTGCCTGGTTGCTAATTATGTTTTTCCAGTCTTTCTAGTTCATGGACTAACAGGTTATGGACGCTGAATAACCGGAACTGTCTTGTAGATAGTTGCACTTGGTGCCCTCTTGGTGCCACATCTGTCCAGTGTGGCCTCTTTGTGGCCTAAAGTAGAGAGCTCAGCCTTGTCGCCACGCCCAAGGCCAGGAACTTGGGGTTTATGGAAACAGGTCCCCACACCGTGGAAAACTTCACCTTGTTGGGTGACATAGACACCCAGTCACGGAAGCGCCGTGACCTCAAGGACAAAATATACTTGTATATATGTTATGTTGTCATTTATACCCTGTATTTGTGTTTCCTGTTTAGTCCGGAGTACTAAATTTTACTAGGGGAGAATGTGTCACCCCAGGCCTGAATGCCACAAACAATAATCTGTGTCTGAGAGCAGGAGGGAGGTCCCCTTGTTAGGGACAATTAGCATACAGCACCTCCTGTCCCAGGCCAGCAGGGGGAGCTGGCTGCCCCTATAAAAGCTGGAACTGGGGGCAGGGTTAGAGAGTACTGGAAGACCTAGCTCAGGAGTGAGACTAGTCCCAGAGAAGGAGGGACAGTTCAGCTGTAGCTGAGGAGTCCGTGAGGCAGAGGAGAAACTGCAAGCCAGGGACAGAGGTGACGAGAGCCGGTCCTGGAAGAGAACCAATCTACCAGGCATTGGGGTCCGGGGCTGTCAGGGTTACAAGCCCAGCAGCAGAGAACCAACCTGCGAGGGATTTCAGGTCCCTTGGCCTAAGAATCCTGGAGGCTCCACCACACAGAGGGACCAGTACAGCGAGGAGCAAGCAACAGGTACCCAAGGCCCTAGTCGCATGCCATACAGGCGAGAAGTACACGGCCAGCTCAAGGATGTGGACTATTACACCACGAAAAGGGGGATAGTCAGAAAGAGCATAGAGAGAACGGTAGGCCTACACACTCACCCTGACCAGTGGGGCTCGCCCGAATGCTCTCAGACACCCAGGCCCATTCCTAACCGGTACTGTTGGGTCATTAATAATATCTACAATAAAGACCCTGAACTGTTTGAAGCGGACTCTGAACTCTTACTATTGCGGCCTGCACTATCACCCCCAACATCCACCTACACTGCCCTGAGGCTACACTCTTCCCGTGGGGAGTTATCCTACACCTGTGCTGCACACCAACACCAGCCTCAACAGCCTGCCTCTCAGCGGCGGTTATCCCTGACCGCAATCCACGGGTGGCGTAGTTGGACATTCAAAACACTGATAAATAGACTGCCACCATTTGGTCTGACCACCTTGAGCCACGGGATTGGGTTGCCACTACTACCCCCATCAGCACCGTACACTAGAAGGGCCGGTTCCGTGTACCCCACGGCCCAGGGGGCGAGTCATGTGCATCAAATTATACATACACATATGGGGCAGTGGGGCTTCATACTATATACAGGTGCTTCTCACAAAATTAGAATATCATGCAAAAAGTGAAACTCCTATATTATATAGAGTCATTACACACAGAGTGATCTATTATATAGAGTCATTACACAGAGGGATCTATTATATAGAGTCATTACACACAGAGGGATCTATTATATAGAGTCATTACACACAGAGGGATCTATTATATAGTCATTACACACAGAGGGATCTATTATATAGAGTCATTACACACAGAGTGATCTATTATATAGAGTCATTACACACAGAGGGATCTATTAGAGTCATTACACACAGAGGGGTCTATTATATAGAGTCATTACACACAGAGGGATCTATTATATAGAGTCATTACACACAGAGTGATCTATTATATAGAGTCATTACACAGAGGGATCTATTATATAGAGTCATTACACACAGAGGGATCTATTATATAGAGTCATTACACAGGGATCTATTATATAGAGTCATTACACACAGAGGGGCCTATTATATAGAGTCATTACACACAGAGGGATCTATTATATAGAGTCATTACACACAGAGGGATCTATTATATAGAGTCATTACACAGAGGGATCTATTATATAGAGTCATTACACACAGAGGGATCTATTATATAGAGTCATTACACACAGAGGGATCTATTATATAGAGTCATTACACAGAGGGATCTATTATATAGAGTCATTACACACAGAGGGATCTATTTTAAGTGTTTATTTCTGTTAATGTTGATGATTATGGCTTACAGCCAATGAAAACACAAAAGTCATTATCTCAGTAAATTAGAATACTTCATAACAACAGCTTGAAAAATGTTTTTAAAATCCGAAAAGTTGGCCTACTGAAATGTATGTTTAGTAAATGCCCTCAATACTTGGTCGGGCTCCTTGTGCATCAATTACTGCATCAATGCGGCAATGTGGCATGGAGGCGATAAGTCTGTGGCACTGCTGAGGTGTTATGGAAGCCCAGGTGGCTTTGATAGCAGCCTTCAGCTCGTCTGTATTGTGGGGTCTGGGGTCTCATCTTCCTCTTGACAATACCCCATAGATTCTCTATAATAGTTTCTCTATGGGGTTAAGGTCAGGCGAGTTTGCTGCCAATCAAGCACAGTGATACTGTTGTGTGTAAACCAGGTATTGGTACCTTTGGCAGTGTGGACAGGGGCCAAGTCCTGCTGGAGAATGACATTTCCATCTCCATAAAGCTTGTGGGCAGAGGGAAGCATGAAGTGCTGTAAAATGTCCTGGTAGACTGCTGTGCTGACTTTGGTCTTGATAAAACACAGTGGACCTCCACCAGCAGATGACATGGCTCCCCAAAAGGAGTATAAGTATGTAGCACCCTGAGGATACGGCTGCTACAGGGGTATTGCACCTCAACCCAGAGGTGTGATATTCCACTCCCGGGTAGGGATGGAGTGTGGATCTGGGCTCAGAGAGCTGCATGCACTACACACATCCCATTTCCGAGGAACAGACCAACGGTACTCCCACTTAGAAATGTGCAGGTACGACCGAGTCTGTTCCTGGCTGGAGTGGGAGGGGGGTGGTACATCCCAGTAGTGTAGGGGCAGATAGGGGGAGCAGCCTGGGTAAAGATAGGAGCTCATTGGGTGCTGGTCACCTGAGCTCACACATAGAGGGAGTATATAAGGTGGGCACCATCCAAGATCAGGGTCAGTCAGTCAGCCTTTTGCAGAGAAGTCAGAGGAAGTCAGAGGAAGAGAGCAGAAGAGCAGCTCCAAGCCCCAGAGAGAGAGAGGAGAAAGAGAGACCCAGAGGGGGAAACGAAAAGGACTCTGAGAACCCAAAGTCCATCACCGGGTGAAGAGTTGGCAAAAGGGTACCGGATCCCAAACTGGTGGGGGCTAAAGCACACCCTAGCCAGAGACCGGAGGCCGTGGGCAGGATCTGCCACGGCCACCCACCACATCCACCCTGAAGGCAAACCATGTGTAGGGTCAGGGAACCCAAGGCCAAGGGTCTCCCAACAGAAGGCCCGAGGGAGCTGGACCTAGGTGGATCCCTGGTGGGGACGGCCAGAAGACAGGACAGGAAGGAGGGCTCAGGGTCACGCTCCGGACTTGCTTGGGGGTTGGCTGAATCCAGGACCTGGTGGACGCAGCACGGCTCGGGTGGTCACTTGAAGCTGGAGTGACCGGAACATCAGCAGTAAGTAAATACCCTAAACTGCACAACCCGACTCTGTCTTTAATTACCATCTATGCTGCACCACCACAACCCCCATCCTCTGCACCTGACCCCCTGAGGCTATACCCCACCCGTTAGGGGTTATACTATCAAAAGCTGCACCAACACCATCAGCCTCAGCGGACCCTGCTGCAGCGGCGGCCGTAGTGACCGCAATACAACGGGTGGCGTAGTCGACATAAAGAACTTTATAACATCTGTAGGACTGCCACATACTCTGAGCTTGACACCCTGGGCACGGACCGGGTCACAGCCACTCGGAGACTACAACCCCCATCTGATCCGGCTCCGGGTATTCCCCTAAAGAATATGGCCCAGGGGGTGCGTCAACTTTGGCGTAGTCGGCAGGATTACGTGCCCACAACAACCGGGTACTGCGTGCCTGAAGAAAAGAACGAGTTTACCTCAAAAAGAAGTCTCCTGCCGGTTCCGGAGGGTCCCCGCCATCGGACTCCATCACAGGTCGATTCCCGCCGGTTGTCCGCCATTAACAGCTTTTTCCCGCCATCTGCAGAGTTTCCCGCCACTGGGAGACGATTCCCGCCATTTCCAAAGGTTTCCCGCCTTGGAAGAGCGGACGCCATTATGGGCGTGCCAGAGGGTGGCAAGAGGCCACCTCCCATCGTGGGCCAGGACTGAAAATGGCGCCAAAAGTGGAAACCGCCCCCACCAACAGAGACTGTGATGCTAGAGGTGTCTGTCAGCGTGAAAGAACTGCCCCTGGAGCTGACAATCACCAAGTGGCCCCGGGACCGCCCTCGAAGTGGGAGGACTGAGAAGAAGAGAGCAAAGATGGGTGTCGCCTGGAGCAGTCTGGAGAGAGCGCACCCGGAGACAAGAAGCCTAGAGCTGAGTCCAGAAGAAGCTTACCCGGAGATGGGAGAAGAGCAGAGCAGCACCGGCCCGCTGGCCAGGAGCCTGCTGGAAACAGCAGAAGGAGAGCAGAGCAGCACCGACCCGTTGGTCAGGAGCCTGCTAGAAGCAACGACCCCACTAGGCCTAGTGGAGGTCCTAGCACAGCTCCCCCGAGACCGGGAGTGTGCGCAGACCGCTCTGGAGGGCCTCGCACGGAGGATGGCCCGGGTGCAGCGAGAGACGTTGGCGGAGTGGAGCCATGAGATGGCCCAGCAGACCGAGACCCGTCAGCGGAGCACGCCACCCAAGACGAGGAGACAGACCGCCTCTGAGGATGGCGCAGGAGGACTGAAGGCCGGAGACGGCGCCGAGAAGGGAGCCGAACGAAAGGAGGCAGGTAAAGGGGACGTCTCTACCCCAAACCGGGAAACCGCGTACCTGCCCCAGCTCCCCGTCGCAGAGCCCGAAGTATCCCCTGCCGTGCCCCTCGCTGCAACGTCACCGCCGCAGACTAGGCCACAACCGGAAGCCGCAGCCGCGACCCCTGTGACGTCACACGCCTCGACCCCGAGCGTGACCAAGCAGGAAGTACCACCAGCCTGGTCGCAAGGCCTAGTACCCCCGGGCGCCGCAATACCAACAGCGCCCCCTACCTCCGCGGAGCCACCGGCCTGGTCGCAGGGCCAAGTAGCCCAGGGCGCCGCCGTCCTTACGGTGCCCTTCACTTTCCAGGTGCCCCAGGCCTGGCCGCAAGGCCTGGGCAACCCGGGCGCCACCACCACCGCGCCCATAAAACCAAGAGTGCCGCATCTGGGAGAAGATCTGTTCGCCCAACATACGTGCCCGGATGGGCAGCCCTTTATATGGCCACCGGAGTTTCACCATCCCCGACTCCGGAAAGAGAGACCCCTAGACGAGCCCCTGATTCCGGTTCCAAAGCCCGTAAAAAGGACCTCGCCCCCGCTAGAGGAGGCACAGTTTGAGTGGGACCCCACCGGAGAAGACCTCATGGGGTTCACTCAGGAGACCCGGGCAGCTGCAGCGGAGCGTGCAGAGTGCTGCCGGCAGCAGCTCGAGGTCTTTGAGAGGGAGCGGAGAGAGAGGCGGGTCCGGGAACAACAAGCCCAGATAAGGAGCGCGGAGCAGAAGAGCCGGGCCAGGAGAGACCCCCGTGCAGCGCATAGTCCCCGCACCACCGGGACTGTGATCAAGTTTAACATGCAGCATGGGTGGGGCTTCATCCGAGACCACCGCACCCCAGGCGACGTCTTCGTGACCAGGAGAGACGTTGAGTCCCACCTACCGGAGGGACACAGAGGTCGTGACCTTTACATCGGGGACGAGGTCACCTTTACCCGGCACAAGTGTGCCAAAGGACCCTACGCCCTCCATGTGCATCGCCTGACGGAGGAAGAGCTGCGGTGTGAGGAGGAAGAACAAGAGGACCCGGACGGGTCTGAAGCTAAAGGTAACCACAAAGAAAGAGCAGGAGGACGTCGTCATTGAGTACGGCAGAGTAGAAGCTGTATATAGTTGCCCGTCGGGGCACAGTGAACTGTTGCTGCTAATATAGTCCCCGTTGGGACCAGCAAATTGAACTGTTACCCGTATTTCCCTTAATCCCACTGACCGAGGACTGAGAGCGGTCATTCCTCCCTAATACCTGGCCGAGGACTGAGAGCGGCCATATCCCTTGTATATAGTTGCGCTTCCTAAAGCGCCCCCTACCGGTTTTATAGGAAAACCATTTTTTCTAAGAGAAACTGTTGCACTTTTCCCGGGCACACGTTGCACAGTGTCCGGAGGAGGAACCAGAAACAAGAATATTAATATGAAAAGTTTTATGATGATGCTGATATATATATGATGTTTTATATGTTTATGGAAAAAAAAAAAAAAATGTATGTTTGTGGATGTTTATCTCTTGCAGCCCGAGGACGTGCTGTGGTTTACCAGGGGGGAATGTAGCACCCTGAGGATTCGGCTGCTACAGGGGTATTGCACCTCAACCCAGAGGTGTGATATTCCACTCCCGGGTAGGGATGGAGTGTGGATCTGGGCTCAGAGAGCTGCATGCACTACACACATCCCATTTCCGAGGAACAGACCAACGGTACTCCCACTTAGAAATGTGCAGGTACGACCGAGTCTGTTCCTGGCTGGAGTGGGAGGGGGGTGGTACATCCCAGTAGTGTAGGGGCAGATAGGGGGAGCAGCCTGGGTAAAGATAGGAGCTCATTGGGTGCTGGTCACCTGAGCTCACACATAGAGGGAGTATATAAGGTGGGCACCATCCAAGATCAGGGTCAGTCAGTCAGCCTTTTGCAGAGAAGTCAGAGGAAGAGAGCAGAAGAGCAGCTCCAAGCCCCAGAGAGAGAGAGGAGAAAGAGAGACCCAGAGGGGGAAACGAAAAGGACTCTGAGAACCCAAAGTCCATCACCGGGTGAAGAGTTGGCAAAAGGGTACCGGATCCCAAACTGGTGGGGGCTAAAGCACACCCTAGCCAGAGACCGGAGGCCGTGGGCAGGATCTGCCACGGCCACCCACCACATCCACCCTGAAGGCAAACCACGTGTAGGGTCAGGGAACCCAAGGCCAAGGGTCTCCCAACAGAAGGCCCGAGGGAGCTGGACCTAGGTGGATCCCTGGTGGGGACGGCCAGAAGACAGGACAGGAAGGAGGGCTCAGGGTCACGCTCCGGACTTGCTTGGGGGTTGGCTGAATCCAGGACCTGGTGGACGCAGCACGGCTCGGGTGGTCACTTGAAGCTGGAGTGACCGGAACATCAGCAGTAAGTAAATACCCTAAACTGCACAACCCGACTCTGTCTTTAATTACCATCTATGCTGCACCACCACAACCCCCATCCTCTGCACCTGACCCCCTGAGGCTATACCCCACCCGTTGGGGGTTATACTATCAAAAGCTGCACCAACACCATCAGCCTCAGCGGACCCTGCTGCAGCGGCGGCCGTAGTGACCGCAATACAACGGGTGGCGTAGTCGACATAAAGAACTTTATAACATCTGTAGGACTGCCACATACTCTGAGCTTGACACCCTGGGCACGGACCGGGTCACAGCCACTCGGAGACTACAACCCCCATCTGATCCGGCTCCGGGTATTCCCCTAAAGAATATGGCCCAGGGGGTGCGTCAAGTACTTGATACATTGACAATTTCGAAAGTTTTTCCACCTACAAAGAATGAAGAGGTCTGTTTTGTTCTACTTAACTGCTGCAACTTGGACCTTTAACAGGATTTATATTTGACCTATGAGAAAGCATACTATGTGTATTTGGCAGATTAACTCAGGCATGTTTATGATAAACTGAATACCTGGATTGGAGTCCTATTTGTATACAGAATATTGACTATTAATGCTGGCAGAGTAAGTCTTAGGCTATATTCACACTAGGTGTTTTTTTTCTGCAGCAAAACATAATCTCTTGTCAGGAAAGAAGTAGCGTCAAAAACGCAGGTTTTGTTGTGTTTTTTGCAGTGGCTCTTGGTGCATTTTTGGTGCGTTTTTCAGGATCCCAAAGTTCAGCTTTGCTTCCACCATAGACACATGAAAACAGGTCACCATTGCAAGACATATGTTCATGAAAAAGTACACATTACAAATGTAACAGGGGGGTGAATTGGTCTGGAATGGTTTATCTAAGACCCTGGCAGTGCATTGAATTTGTAGGACACTATTTACTTTCACATTATGGTTTGCCATTGAGTTGCTCAGGCATTGTTCATTTTCACACCTCCCTGGTCCACACGTTGTTACAACTCTCCTGTTAGTTTTTTTTTTAGTTTGCTGGTCACATGACCAGTTTTGCCTATTTAATCCGGCTCCGCCCTCCTGGCATTGCTGGACTTCATTTGTATTTACTACTGTTTAGCTAGCTTGGTGCTCTGTTGCCGTTCTCTGTTAGTTTTGCTAGGTCTTCTGACCTCTTTACTTTTTGTTGTGTGTTTGTCTTTGACTGCTACGATTTCTGCTAGGAGGTGTCCAACTTTTCCCAGTCCCTAGTTCTTGTAGGGATTCCTCCCTCACATCTATAGGTCTTCGTACAGACTAGCCGAGGACTTTAGCGGGTCTGATCGCAGGATCAGGTTCCCCGTTACATCGTAGGGATCTAGTTTAGTTCTATTGTAGGGACAGATCTCCTGTCTTTCCTTAGTCTCTGTAGCAGATCATAACAGTAAGTCCAGCCTTAAAAAAAAAAAAAATTTCTCTAAGGAAAGACCTCCAGTTTTCCATCATGGTCTGGGTGCAAGATTTGGCTCAACGCTTGCAGGGACTCTCTCTGGAGGTGGCCAAGCTCCAACAACACGTGAGTAGCTGTTCTGGAGCGCATTTTGTGGAACCAAAGGTACGTCTGCCTGATCTATTTTTTGGCGAACAACAAGATTTTTTTTCTTTTAAAAATGCTTGTCTATTATATTTTCGTTTGAGACCCGGATCCTCTGGTGATGAATCACAGCGCATAGGGTTCATAATGTCACTTTTGCGCAAAGATCCTCAAGGATGGGCCTTCTCTCTCCAACCTAGTGATCCGTGCTTTAGATCAGTGGATAGTTTTTTTTCTGCTTTGGGTTTATTGTACGATGATCCTGATCGTGTCTCATCTGCTGAGTCTGAATTAAGACATTTGAGGCAGGGATCAGGTAATGTGGAAAAATATTGTTCTCACTTCCGTCGGTGGTCTGCCCAGGTGGGGTGGAACGATTCAGCTTTGAAAAGCTTGTTTCTTGCAGGACTAGGTGAAAGGGTTAAGGATTTACTGATTGCTTATCCCACACCTGGAAACTTGCAGGAGGCAATGCAATTAGCTATACGGGTGGACAGGAGACTGCGTGCAAGGGTTAATGAGAGCAAATCCTCTGCTATGTCAGCTTCGAGTCCTGAGAGGTTCAGTGCTGACAATGGTGAGCCGATGGAAATTGGGGCGATGACACCCCGCTCTCAGGAAAAAGACCGCCGACTTTCTGAAGGCTTGTGTTTCTATTGCGGAAATTCTGGTCATTTTATTAAAAGCTGTGTGGTTCGTATGAAGAAAGAAAAAAAAATGGTCAGTCATGCCCGTATTGCCTGTTTAAAATTCTAAGGGAGTATTCCTATCTGCCACTACTGCTGCTCAGGATGAATTAATTGAATTTCGTGTATTTGTGGATTGTGGATCTACTCTGAATGTGATTGATGGGGGATTCTTGGAAAAACTTAGATTAGAACCTAAAACTTTGTCATCCCCTATTGCTGTGGTTTCTGTCGATGGCTCTCCCTTGAAGAGTGTTACTCACAAGGTCTGTGAATTTCCCCTCACTATTAATGGTATTCATCAAGAGAATTTGGATTTGGTGGTATTGGATAATTTGCCTTCTCCAGTAATATTGGGGTTACCCTGGTTAAAATTGCACAATCCTGTACTGGATTGGTCTACCAATGAAATTAAGTCCTGGAGCCCTAAGTGTTATAACAAGTGTTGTAACGGGCGCATTGCTGCTGTGGATAGAGGGGAATTGCCTGTACCTATTCAGGATTTTTGGAGAGTTTTTTCTGAGGAGGAGTCGCAGGTTTTGCCTCCTCATAGAGACTATGATTGTACCATTGAATTTGTCCCTGGAGTGACTCTTCCTAAGAGTGGTTTATTTAATCTTACTATTCCTGAGAGAAAGGCTTTGGAGGAATACATACAGACAAGCTTGGCCGCCGGTCACATTAGGCCTTCCAAGTCTCCTGTGGCTGTTGGATTTTTTTTTGTAAAAAAAAAAGATGGCGGTTTACGTCCCTGTCTGGACTTTCGTGAGATTAATAAAATTACTGTACGCAATCCTTACCCACTGCCATTGATTCCTGATTTATTTAACCAGTTAGTGGGGGCCAAGTGGTTCTCTAAAATTGATCTCCGGGGGGCATACAATTTGTTGCTCATGAAGGAGGGTGATGAATGGAAGACTGCTTTTAACACTCCTGTGGGTCATTTTGAGAATCTGGTTATGCCTTTTGGTCTCACCAATGCTCCAGCATTTTTTCAGAATCTTATTAACGATATCCTTAGACCTTTAATCGGCAAAAATGTGGTTGTGTATTTGGATGACATTTTGATTTATTCGCCTGATCTGGAGTCTCATTGGCGGAGCGTACGTGAGGTATTACAGTTATTAATGGACAATTCGCTTTTTGCTAAGCTGGAGAAATGTGAGTTCGCTGTACTGAGAATTAGTTTTTTGGGCTACATTATCTCCAGTGAAGGTTTTGAGATGGACCCGGTTAAAGTTCAAGCTGTGCAGGAATGGCCTAGGCCTATTGGTTTGAAATCGATACAGAGGTTTTTGGGTTTCGCCAATTATTACAGAAAATTCATAAAAAATTTTTCTATTATTGTCAAACCGCTGACCGATCTCACCAGGAAAGGTGCTAATGCGGTTCAGTGGACTTCTGAGGCCATTGAAGCTTTTGTGTTTTTAAAGGAGAGGTTCACCTCTGCTCCCATCCTTATGCAGCCTGATGTGACTAAGCCGTTTTTGGTTGAGGTTGATGCTTCTTCGGTGGGGGTTGGTGCGGTGTTGTCTCAGGAAAACAAGGATGGAGTACATCCCTGTGCCTTTTTTTCAAAAAAATTTTCCGAGACTGAACTTAATTACGATATTGGTAATCGGGAATTGCTGGCGATTAAACTCGCATTTGAACACTGGCGTCACCTCTTGGAAGGTGCTGATTTTCCCATTCAGGTTTTCACTGATCATAAAAATCTGATCTATCTTGATGCTGCCAAGCGCTTGAATGCACGTCAGGCTAGGTGGGCACTTTTTTTCTCGCGGTTTAATTTTTCCGTTACTTACATCACGGGTACCAAGAATGTTAAAGCGGATGCTTTGTCTCGCAGCTTTTCTCCCATGGTCGGTGTTGAGGAGGAAGAGGAGACCATTTTACAAGAAGGTGTTGTGATTGCTGCTTTGGACTCCGTTTTGGAGGATGAGATTCTTAAAGCACAGGAGAATGCCCCATCTAACACTCCCCATGGGAGGTTGTTTGTGCCTAGGACCTTTAGGAGAGATTTGTTTGTTGAGTGTCATGAGTCTCGGTTGGCAGGTCATCCAGGAATTTCTGAGACCAAGAGACTTGTGGGGCGCAGTTTTTGGTGGCCTGGATGGCAGAAGGAAGTCATTAAGTGGGTGCGCCAATGTACTGTGTGTGCTAGATCCAAGTCTTCGCATGCTCCTGCTGCGGGGTTGCTTTGCCCTCTGGAGGTTCCTAGTGCACCTTGGACACATCTGGCTATGGACTTTATTACTGACCTTCCTCCCTCTGAAGGTTTCACGGTCATCTGGGTGGTCGTGGACCGTTTTAGCAAGATGTGTCACTTGGTTCCCTTTATCAAACTGCCTTGCGCTAAGACACTCGCTAAGGCCTTTGTCAAGGAGATTGTCAGACTACATGGTGTTCCTACTGACATTGTTTCTGATAGGGGACCTCAGTTCGTGGCTCGTTTTTGGCGTGCCTTTTGTGACAGGTTGGGAGTCCATTTGTCGTTTTCATCCGGATATCATCCTGAGTCTAATGGCCAGACAGAAAGGAAGAACCAGGATGTTGAGCAGTTCTTGCGTTGTTTTGTGGCAGACAATCAAGAGGGGTGGTCTGAGTTTCTGCCACTTGCTGAATTTGCTCTTAACAACCATACATCCTCTTCTGCTGGGTGTTCGCCTTTTTTTTGTTGTTCTGGGAGACATCCGTCTTTTCGGTCATTCTCCAAATTGGTTTCGGCTGTGCCTGAGGAGGAGAGTTTTTCCGGTGATTTGGAGAGAGTTTGGACGGATGTGCGTGGTAATCTTCAGGAGGCTAACAAAAAATCTAAGAGGTACTTTGATAGGAAACGGCAAGAGGTTTTGTTTGCTGTTGGTGACATGGTTTGGTTGTCCTCTAAGAATCTGCAATTGAGGATTCCTTCTAAAAAATTGGGTCCCAAGTTCGTAGGGCCCTTTAAGGTGCTTCAGATAGTTAACCAATCTGCTGTTAGGCTGGAGGTTCCTACGTCCTGGAGGATTAATCCGGTGTTTCATGTTTCTCTGTTGAAAAAAGCTGATGTGTCGGATGGTGACGCCTCTGCCACTGTTCCTCCGATGGTGGAGGACGGGGAATATGAAATTTCCCGCATCCTAAATTCTAGACGGTATAGAGGGAGTTTGCAGTATCTCGTCGCTTGGAAGGGTTTCGGACCTGAGGATAACTCATGGGTGAGGGTGGATGATGTTTCTGCTTCCAGACTTGTCCGAGCGTTTCACAGGAGGTTTCCTGGTAAGCCTGGGCCTAGGGGATCCGGAGGATCCTCTTAGAAGAGGGGGTACTGTTACAACTCTCCTGTTAGTTTTTTTTTAGTTTGCTGGTCACATGACCAGTTTTGCCTATTTAATCCGGCTCCGCCCTCCTGGCATTGCTGGACTTCATTTGTATTTACTACTGTTTAGCTAGCTTGGTGCTCTGTTGCCGTTCTCTGTTAGTTTTGCTAGGTCTTCTGACCTCTTTACTTTTTGTTGTGTGTTTGTCTTTGACTGCTACGATTTCTGCTAGGAGGTGTCCAACTTTTCCCAGTCCCTAGTTCTTGTAGGGATTCCTCCCTCACATCTATAGGTCTTCGTACAGACTAGCCGAGGACTTTAGCGGGTCTGATCGCAGGATCAGGTTCCCCGTTACATCGTAGGGATCTAGTTTAGTTCTATTGTAGGGACAGATCTCCTGTCTTTCCTTAGTCTCTGTAGCAGATCATAACACACGTGTTGTTCAATCTCACACCTAGCTCAACCAATGTTTACTTTGTAGGCATCACTAATTTAATTAAACTGTAATAATCCAAGCTGCTATCTCAGGTGACCAAGACAAGATGGTTTAAACTTGGGAAAATCACAGGAATAAATGTGTGTCACATACTTGCTTTTTTCACTAAAAACGCAGCAAAATGTTCACACTAGGCTTTTTTTCAGCATTTTTTTCCACCACCCTTTTTTTTAATGGGTGAAAAACGCTGAAACAAGTGACATACTCTATTGCAAAAAGCCATGGAAAGCACAAAATACTGAGGACAAATAAGCAAGCTGTGTGCATGAGATTTCGGAAATCTCATAGACTTTGTTGGTACTGTAAAAAGCGGCTGAAAATTTGCATAAAAAAGCCCGCTAAAAAAACGTCTAGTGTGAATATAGCCTTGTATAACAGTTTGCCAATGAGTTAGGATATATGACCACGATGCAGAAATGCTGCGGATTTTTCCTAAGCGTTTCTGCATCTCCCTGGGTTGTCAAGCGCTTTGCCAAGTGATTTTAGCATCACTTGGAAAAGTGCTTGACAACTTGGTCACACTATATAATTCCATGCATCCGGCATGGATTTACATAGAGTGACCAAGTTACAATGCTGCAAATGCAGCATCAATAGTAAAAAAAAAGAATAATAATGGTGAAAAATGAAAAAAAACATTATACTCATCTTCCGATGGTCCTCGATCTCCTTCTCTGGTGCGTTCTGTGTCTTCGGCGGATCACGGTGCTGTAAAAGGACCTTCCATGACGTCATTTAGTCATGTGACAGGTCACGCGACCGCCGATGTCAGCGGTCGCGTGACCTGTCACATGACTAAATGGCGTCATGGAAGGTCATTTTACCACCGCGAGCAGCCGAAGAGCCAGCAGCACCGCCGGGAGCAGACAGGGGCCATCAGAAGGTAAGTATATGTTTATTTTTTATTTTAATTCTATTTTAACTACAGGTACTATGGTACCCGGGTCTGGAGGAGAGTCTCTTCATCTCCAGACCCGGGTACCATCCACGCATTGAGTCGCATAATATCCACATGTGTATTTGTAGTCATGCGGATGTTATGCGTTCCAATGCAAGTCAATGGCGGCTAAATTGCAGCGACTCTGCAGAATTAAAGGACGTGCTGCGGATTTTTCCGCAATGATAATCCGCAGCGGAAATCTCCGCAGCATGTGCACAGCACATGCGGATTATCATTGGGGACCATTGCAGACCTATCACCAAGCGTTTTTTAAGTGTTTCAGCGGCGGAAGTTACGCTGCAGAAACGCCTAAAAAACGCATAGTGGGCACACAGCCTTAAAAGTTCTATGGTGAAGAAAAACACGTGAGATAATAAATGCGAAATATACAATATTTCCCATAATATGACTGAGGATATCTTTAGGGTGTATTCACTGTTTTTCTTCTGCAGAAAAAATGCTGTGTTTTACAGTACCATCTTAGTGAATGACATTTCTGAAATCTCATTCACATGCTGTTTTTTTTTGCATTTTTTTTAAATCTGCAGCTTGTCAAGTTTTTCAGAGGTTTTGCAGCATTTTTCACCCATTCAAATGAATGGAAAAAAAAACACAAGTAAAAACACCTGAATTTTAAGCAGCGTTTTTCCTGCCTCCTTTGATTTTTGAGGTAGAAAAAAAATGCTGCCAAAATCCAACTTGTGAACACACCTTTATCCTGGTTGTGTTCTAATTGGATATAAAATAGAACGGCCATGATAACATGGGTAGTTAATTGTATGGTGTTTTCACTTTATATATTACCAGGCCGCATTCTATTTGCGCAGAGCTGCTCCGTGAAGATTCTATCACAAGATTCCGTGATGACATCACAGGTGATGGTGACATCACTGCTCACAGTCGCTATATATACAATGCACATAGGCTCACCCGTGCCTTTCTTGGCTCTATAGTGACTGATAGCACTTGCAGTTTTTCACTATGGCTGGAATTGTTTTGGACATTCCTCAGGTAAAAGCACTATTGTTGATCCTTATGATCAATCGTCCTAACAGTGTGCTTCTACCACCCGATGGCGTCCTCAGCTTCACTCACCGGCTGGTGATGGAGCTAGTAAAGGATTGCCTCACCAAACACCGACAACGTCGTCTAACGTCAGACTATCTGACGGATTTACTTCAGAACATCAGGACATTACTACACCAGGTAAGTGGCGGACACTCTGCACAGAACTTCTCAATATTAATAGATAATAATGGAGGGATAGAAGCTTTTTCTTCTAATATATCGTATTTTGCAGACCATAAGACGCACCAAAAATTTTTGGGAGGTAAATAGGAAAAACATTTATTATAATAAAATGGGGTCTGTCTTATAGTCCGAATTTTCGGTTGCTTACTGAGGGGGGTGGTGGCAGTGGAGCGAGGTCACAGGAGGCAGAGTCGCTGCTGCAGGAAGTCGGCAGTAGGAGTGGGGCGCTGCTGCGGGCCCCAAGCTGGGAGGAGCGGGGTGTCCAGAAGGTGCGAGGCTGCGGGCCCTGGGCTTCAAGGAAATGTTAGCGGTAATTCAGGAGGGGAGGCCCTGCTCTGCTTAATGATTTCTCTGCAGTGGGCTTCAAGAAGTAGGCTGCTGGAGATGACCAATACGCAGATTGAGATCTCAGCTCGTCATTGAGCCGAGATCTAAATCTGCACATGCACTGCCTCCAGCGGCCATTTGCCTGAAGCCCACCACCAGAAAATCAATGGGCAGAGCGGGGACTCCCCTCCTAAATCACCGCTAACATTTCCTTGAAGCCCAGGGCCCGCAGCCTCGCACCTCCTGGATACCCCGCTCCTTCCAGCTCGGGGCCCGAAGCAGCGCCCCACTTCTACTGCCGGCTTCCTACAGCAGTGACCCTACCTCCTGTGACCTCACTCCACCACAGCCACCCCCCTGGTAAGCTACATTCAGACAATTATTATTATTAATAATCTGTCTGATATGCTGGGGTGGAGAGTTCCAGAGTAGGGGGGATGCACGGGAGAAATCTTGTATGCGATTGTGGGAAGAGGAGATAAGAGGGGAGTAGAGAAGAAGATCTTGTGAGGATCGGAGGTTGCGTGCAGGTAAGTACCGGGAGACTAGGTCACAGATATATGGAGGAGACAGGTTGTGGGTGGCTTTGCATGCCAAGGTTAGGGTCTTGAACTGGAGTCTGCTGGGTAAGTGTAGACAGTGAAGGGATTGGCAGAGCGAGGGGAGAAGCCAGGGAATAGCGGGGGGACAGGTGGATTAGTCAGACAGCAGAGTTTAGGATAGATTCGAGGGGTGCGAGAGTGTTAGAAGGGAGGTCAAACATTTTGGAAAAAAAGGCATCTTATAGTCCAAAAATTACGGTAAAACACAACGAGTCCCCAAATACAGTATGTAGTCATTGTATCTGCAGACAGAGAACCGATGTCACATACAATTTCCGCCTCCATTCTGACCGCTCTCATCTCAAAATTCTCCTTTCCATTTTTCCTTCTTTATAGGCTGAAGAAAGATCTCAGACTGAAGATTTGGCTGTCTTTAAAGAACTGGCCGAAAAAGTCCTGTCTATACTAGAACGCTCATTGGAACGCCCGGTAAGGATCAATATTAATAGACGTATCTTAATCCACCGTATCTGAGGAGACTTTCTGAGAAAAGGTCTGAAGATGGCGCGGGATTTGTATCGTTACAATTGGTGCATCTGTAAATGTTGGTTTAGTCCTTCATGATTTATGTATTTGGTGATTTAGTGAAATCTTCCACATAGTAATTATAAATATTATATCTATCAGGAAACAACAGGAGGCGACGCCAAATATGGGCAAAATTTGACCCCGAAAATCCCTGACCCTAATAGGAGTCAGCCGGAGCTGAACAGCGATCTGATTACAGGTGAGCGATCACCCGACCTTCTACAAGGAATGTCCAGATATTACAGAGGACGGAGGGTAATGTTAGATTTACTCTCTACTCTGTGTAATGGGAACCTGGCAGCACATTGTTACATATAGAAGTAGTGGTGTGACGGTATAGGCCATTGTCCCCTAATAATAATTGTTTGTAGAAATCCAATGTGCCAGTCAGGAGAAATGTAAAGTAGACACCGTATACAAATCAGAATGGAAGTGCGCTGGGGGCGTGAAAGAAGAAATCCAAGTGCAGTGACACGCCCCCAGTGCACTTCCAGGCTAATTTGCAAATCTCTCCTATGTTTCAGCTCTCTTACTATCACTCGTATGTGCAGCGTGGGTGGGGGCTTCCTCATTCATGTGATGGAGGGTCCATTCTGCAGTGCTATAGCAAGTAACATGAAATAAATTAAATTTAAATTGCATTACTGCTCTAGAAAATGGGAAAAAACTAAGATACTGAGCACATAATTTGGCCAATTCATGAATGCCCAGCAGCCAATGACAAGGCTATCTTTTTGTTGGAATCCTCTCCTAATGTGAATCCTCTCCTAGGCTGAAGCCTACATTTATGTGGGTAGGTAGGATCCTGTTGTAATTAAAACCACCCCGGGCTGATGGGTGGAGATAGGTTCCCAGCAAAAAAGGTCGCCTTGCCGTGACTGCTAGGCATGCACCCAGCAAAAGAAGGTCGCCTTGTCGTGACTGCTGGGCATGCACCCAGCAAAAGAAGGTCGCCTTGTCGTGACTGCTGGGCATGCACCCAGCAAAAGAAGGTCGTCTTGCCGTGACTGCTGGGCATGCACCCAGCAAAAAAAAAGGTCACCTTGCCGTGGCTACTTGGCATGCACCCAGAAAAAGAAGGTCGCCTTGCCGTGGCTACTGGCCATGCATGAATTGGCCAAATTATGCGCTAAGTATCTTCCTTTTATCCTATTTTCTACAGCAGTAATGCAATTCAAATTTCATTTATTTCATGTTTACATGCTATAGCGTTACAGAGTGCAACTTTGTTAGTTATGTATTTGGATGGCTACTCTTAGTATGCACCTGTTCACACCCATTTTCTTTTCGGAAGTGATGGTCAGTCTTTTGTTATTTATGAAGGGGTTCATCCATCATTTACATTACATTTATCTATGGATTTCCCGTATATTCTCATATTTAGAATCCCCATATAACGAGTATTAATCCCATTTACAGACATCTTGTCATTTCTCCGTTATATTGCTGTATTATCTATGTAGGAATAATATCCTCTAATACATTTCATTTCTTCATCATTATTTTAGAAACAACTGAGCTGTCGAATCCTAACAATGGAATTAGTGAGATCCCGGAGATCCAAGAATCCGTAAGTATCATAGAGGGGGATGCGTGTGTGTCATCAGATCATGGGGTGTGAATGACTCGTCCAGTATTATCCCCCATACAACCATGGGACGTCTCTATTCTAAGTGTAGATGACCCTATGGTGTTAATTACATTTGAATTACAGGGAATCTGTCACCAGGTTTATGCTATTTGGTCTGAGAGAAGCATGATGCAGGGACAGAGACCCTGATTCCATGTGTTGATTACTTTACTCGGTGGAGCAGTTGTGATAAAATCACTATTTTTTTCTGCTGCAGAGCTCTGAATGCTGAGTCTTGTATAACCCCGCCCACACCATTGATTGGCAGCTTTCTGTGTACACTTTGCATAGGCAGAAAGCTGCTAATCAGTGGTGGAGGCAGGGGTACAGAGCAATAGGACTACCTGGCTAGACAGATAGTCTTCTAGTGATAATCGACTGATTTTATTGAAACAGCCACACACAGCCTAGTAAGTAACACATCACTGGAATCAGGGTCTCTGCCCCTACATCATGGTGCTTTCAGAATACATAGCAAACACCTGGTGACAGATTACCTGTAAGTCCTCCTCTGTGTGATCTCCCACATTATCCAGAATGTTATAGTAATGTATGATGACCGTTGCAGGGCGGCTCCAGGATTTCGTGGGCGATTCATGATGCACAGATACCGCAGATAAATATATATATACAGTACAGACCAAAAGTTTGGACACACCTTCTCATTTAAAGATTTTTCTGTATTTTCATGACTATGAAAATTGTACATTCACACTGAAGGCATCAAAACTATGAATTAACACATGTGGAATTATATACTTAACAAAAAAGTGTGAAACAACTGAAAATATGTCTTATATTCTAGGTTCTTCAAAGTAGCCCCCTTTTGCTTTGATGACTGCTTTGCACACTCTTGGCATTCTCTTGATGAGCTTCAAGAGGTAGTCACCGGAAATGGTCTTCCAACAATCTTGAAGGAGTTCCCAGAGATGCTTAGCACTTGTTGGCCCTTTTGCCTTCACTCTGCGGTCCAGCTCACACTAAACCATCTCGATTGGGTTCAGGTCTGGTGACTGTGGAGGCCAGGTCATCTGGCGTAGCACCCCATCACTCGCCTTCTTGGTCAAATAGCCCTAACACAGCCTGGAGGTGTGTTTGGGGTCATTGTCCTGTTGAAAAATAAATGATGGTCCAACTAAACGCAAACCGGATGGAATAGCATGCCGCTGCAAGATGCTGTGGTAGCCATGCTGGTTCAGTATGCCTTCAATTTTGAATAAATCCCCAACAGTGTCACCAGCAAAGCACCCCCACACCATCACACCTGCTCCTCCATGCTTCACGGTGGGAACCAGGCATGTAGTGTCCATCCATTCACCTTTTCTGCGTCGCACAAAGACGAATGCCAAGAGTGTGCAAAGCAGTCATCAAAGCAAAAGGTGGCTACTTTGAAGAACCTAGATTATAAGACATATTTTCAGTTGTTTCACACTTTTTTGTTAAGTATATAATTCCACATGTGTTAATTCATAGTTTTGATGCCTTCAGTGTGAATGTACACTTTTCATAGTCATGAAAATACAGAAAAATCTTTAAATGAGAAGGTGTGTCCAAACTTTTGATCTGTACTGTATATATATATATATATATATATATATATATATATATAGTACAAGCCCGAAGATTTCACTTCTTACATTACATGAGCGATATCTATTGTAAATTCCACAATAACTCAGAAAGCTGCGAATCCTCACAGCTCACAGTGCAGACCGGACAGTAATGTCCTCCACACAGTATAATGGCACCACATAGTCCTCTATACCGTATTATGAGCTCCATATATTGCTCCATATAGAATAATGGACCCCATAAAATGCTCCACGCAGGCTGTGCCCCCATATAATGCCCCATGCAGGCTGTGACCCCACACATAATGCCCCATGCAGGCTGTGCCCCCCACATAATGCCCCATGCAGGCTTTGACCCCCCACATAATGCTCCATGCAGGCTGTGACCCCCACATAATGCCCCATGCAGGCTTTGACCCCCCACATAATGCCTCATGCAGGCTGTGCCCCCCCCCCCCACATAATGCCCCATGCAGGATGTCCCTCTCCCACATAATGGCCCATGCAGGATGTCACCCCCCATATAATTCCCCATGCAGAATGTCCCTCCCACATAATGCCCCATGCAGGCTGTGCCCCCCCACATAATGGCCCATGCAGGATGTCACCCCCCATATAATTCTCCATGCAGGATGTCCCCTCCACATAATGCCCCATGCAGGATGTCCCACGCCACATAATGTCCCATGCAGGATGTCCCCCACACATAATGCACCATGCAGGATATCCCCGCCACATAATGCCCCATGCAGGATGTCACCCCCCATATAATTCCCCATGCAGGATGTCCCCCCCACATAATGCTCCATGCAGGATGTCCCACCCCACATAATGGCCCATGCACGATGTCATCCCCCATATAATGCCCCATGCAGGATGTCACCCCCCCATATAATGCCCCATGCAGGATGTCCCCCCAACACATACTGCCCCATGTAGGATGTCACCTCTCACCCCATATATTTCCCCATGCAGGATGTCACCTCTCACCCCATATAATGCCCCATGCAGGATGTCACTTCTCCCCCCATATAATACCCCATGCAGGATGTCACTCCTCCCATATAATGCCCCATGCAGGATGTCACCCCCCATATAATGCCCCATGCAGAATGTCACCTCTCCCCCATATAAAGCCCTATGCTGGATGTCACTTCCCCCCCATATAATGACCCATACAGGATGTCACTTCTCCCCCTCATATAATACCCTATGCAGGATGTCACCCCCCTATATAATGCCCCATGCAGGATGTCCCCCCCATATAATGCCTCATGTAGGATGTCACCTCTCACCCCATATAATGCCCCATGCAGGATGTCACTCCCCCCCATATAATGCCCCATGCAGGATGTCACTTCTCCCCCCCCATATAATACCCCCCGCAGGATGTCCCTACCTCCCCCCCATATAATGCCCCATGCAGGATGTCACTTCTCCCCCCATATAATGCCCCATACCTCCATACATAAAAAAAAAAAATCAAATGCTCACCTCACTGCTCACCAGCTGTGGAGAGGTAAGAATTGTGCCGGCCGTGGTCCTGGGCAAGCATTGGGGGGGGAGCAAGGCCCACTAGCTGGCGCTGGCACCACTCTCCTCTGCTCACCAGTCCCATAGCGCGCCAGGGTGCCCGACAGCAAGTGGGCCCCTCGCCTACTCAGGGCCCCGGCACTTGCCTGGGTGTGCTGGGTGCTAGCGCCAGGTCTGCCCAGCGTCCGGTTTGTATCCTCCCAACATCATATCAGTGTAAATCATCTGGGACATAATATGGGGGGAGAAGTTTTTGCATCTGTAACTTTTTTCCTGCATCTTCAATAAATCAGTATTATTTCTTATTCTTTTATAGAGCGTGATGGATTCATTGGTTCCGGCGAGAAAGCCGCATATGAGCGACTATAAAACTTCCAAACTCATCAGCAGTGGAAATTTTGGGTGAGATTTCTGTTGCCATAATCCACATTTCTCAGGGTTCCCTATGACAATGCTTCTGCCCCTGCACTCTGCCATTCAGTGTTATCATAGGGAAATTATATGATCTGTAGCAAATCAAACTGTAAGGAAAGCGATTTAAATAATATAATTACATACAATATAATATATAATAATATAATATTATTACATTCACCTGTGCTAGACCCTCATCTGTTCTTATGCTGCCTCCTCCACCTGAGCTTTTCTGCTCTCCACTCTGATCTTTGTTTTGATGGGGGGGCTCCATTATGAAGCTGATCAGAGAAGTTGGCTACACATGGTCACATGAAGGGTGACACCATATTGATGTCAATGACATCTACACCCTCCACCATGACCATGTGGGCCCAATCACTGGCCTCAGCAGCAGAAGAGAGCCCTGGAGCACATTCATTTTGGACCAATTTTATTTGCACTAAATTGTATTTGGTCAGTTATAGCGAATCTGCCCAAAGAGAATTTCGATAGATTCTCGTATCTATAATGTGACCTGGGTGATGGCTCCGGCAGAAGTGGCATTGTGGAGACCTCCCATAGGTGATCTATGTAGTGCTATTTTATGTATTTCTAGATGTGGATTTATAGTGGCGGCCAGACTTCTAGTATTAAACATATGCAAATTGTCTCTTCAGAGAGGAAGCAAACTAGAACTCCACCTAAAGGAAGTAGCAATCCTAAAAGTCAATATCGACCCTTTAACAAGCCTTGTCGCATGACTTAGGATAATAGCCAAAACCAAAATCTCAATTTGCAGGAACTGTGTTCTGGGGTACTGCCCCTCTTCAGTGAAAAGTGTGAGATATGGTTTGACTGGGTGAGAGGTGTCTGACCGGTATCCAAGGGGCTGACGTTTCTCCTTGCGGACATGAGGAGACTTTTAAGCCGCAATGCTCCTCTGGGAAATAGGATTGCTACTTCCTATAGGTGGCACTAGGGTGCTAGTTCTCTTCCTCTCTAAAAAGAAACAATTTGCATATTTCCCAGAAGAGCATTGCAGCTTAAAAGTCTCCTCACCTTGACATGCTTAACATGGCTTTTTCCGCAAGGAGAAACGTTACCGCTTGGATCCCGGTCAGATGCCTCTCACCCAGCCAAACCATATCTCACACTTTGCACTGATGAGTGCTTGTACCCCAAAACATAGTGTCCGAAAATTGAGATTTTGGTTATGGCTATTATTCCATGTCATGTGATAAGGCTCGTTAAAGGATCAATATTGACTTTTAGGATTACTACTTCCTATAAGGGGCACTAGAGTTCTAGTTCTCTTCCTCTCTGAAGAGACAATTTGCATATTTCCCAGAGGATCATTGAGGCTTAAAAGTCTCCTCACCTTGACAAGCTTAACATGTCACTCTCCGCAAGGAGAAATGTTACCCCTTGGATACAAGTATTAAACATATAATGATTTCTATAGATGGATAATTAATAAGGATTTATTATAACCGATGGATTCTCCTTCTCTCCAGGGCCGTCTACTTAGTGCATCATAAAGACTCACACCAGACCTTTGCTATGAAGAAAATGGCTAAGCGGAACCTAAATACTGCACAGAGATTGGAATGGGCCTTTCTGGAGAGGGACATCTTAACATTTGCTGATTGTCCCTTTGTGGTCTCCATGCTCTGCTCCTTTCCAACTAGATCTCACCTGTGTATGTTCATGGAGTATGTAGGAGGTAAGACACATCTATTGTATTATATTCAGCCCATGTCTGCTTTCATCTTATCACTGCTCATATCATTAGGACATTGTTGGTTACATCCCCACAGAGCATTTACTATAGGTTATCTATTACCAAGATGCTCGTAAATTCATTGATCTTGGTGCAGGGGCGCTATGGGGCTCATCAGTCGGAGGGGGTCTGTCGACGCTCGGCAGTGGGCAGCATCCCTCCACCTGTCATCACAATTTCAGCGGTATTTGCTTCTTCAAGGAGGTGGGGCTGGTGGGGGCAAAAATACTGAGTAGGTGGCTAGTAGGGACCAAAATACTGAAAGGGGGCCGTATGACTAGATATGGGGGGACTGTGAATGCTGAGTGGAGGTCATCATATTAAGTGGGGTGCTGTGGGGGTCCTCACTCTGTATGGAGGCCCCCATTCTGTGTGGGGACATCATACTGAGTGGGGAGTTATGCGGACCATTATATTGTGTGAGGGACTGTGGGAAACATTATCCTGAGTGGGAGGGTTGCTGTGGGTGCCATCACACCGAGTAGGGGGTTGTGGCTGGCCTCCTTCTAAGTGGTGGCCTCCTTAGGAGGATTCACTGTGGAGATACCATACTCATTGAGTGTGGGTGTGGGCATTTTTGGGAGCATCATACTCTAAAATGGCCATAAAAGTTGTACTGCTGGTGAGAACACCAAGCTGCTTCAACAGGGATATAAATATATTTCTTTTTTATTTTTTAGGGTGGGGGGCAATTACAACTTTTGATATGGGGTCTTGTGATTTCTATGTACGCCACTATCTGTGTGATCTCCCCAGTATGTTTCCGCTCACTGCTCATTATACATCATGGTTATCTGCTCGTGGTATATCATGGTTATCTTCTGTATAAACCCCTCACCGGTCATATTTCCTTTCTTCTATAGGTGGAGACTGTGGGACCCTTCTAAGCACCAGGGGTCCTTTCTCTGTCCCCATGGCCCGCTTGTACTTTGCAGAGGCGGTACTTGCCGTGGAATACCTGCATAGTTACGGTGTGGTGCACAGAGACCTGAAGCCGGAAAAGTAAGTGCTCCCGTAGTATAATAAAGTGGGGAAAGTTGTCATTTATTATCATTCAGTCTGTGAGGCTAAAATCATCTTCTCTTTTGCAGCCTCCTGATTACATCTACTGGACATATTAAAGTTACCGATTTTGGGATTTCAAAACTTGGTCTAATGATACCGAAAACCAACACCTACAAGGAATTAGCAGTGGACATCTCCAGAGAGTTCCAGGACCGTGAGGTCAGCATCACCTACAAGAACTTAGCTTGTTATTTGCAAATCTCATCACACTATTGTCTCTTCTCTACGATCTTCCTTTCTAGAGAACTTTTCCACTAATATTTTATCTTCTGTATTGTGTTTTAACGATGATATCTTGTCATAATAATTGTTTCATCGATTCTCATCTCTATGTTCTGTTGGTTTCCAGTTCTGTGGCACCCCATGTTACATAGCCCCAGAGATCATCCTGAAAGAAGGCTATGGAAGACCTGTTGACTGGTGGTCATTGGGGATCATCCTGTATAAATTCCTGCTGGGATGTGTACCATTTGATGCTGATTCCCTCACTGAGCTTTATAAAAGGGTTGTCATTGGTGAGTAGAATAATCCGATCATTGCGTTGATTGGTTACATTTGTTTAGTTATTTCCTTTGCTTTATGTTACAGTCCAGTAAAGAGGTTTTATTTTCTGTAATTTTCTATGTAACAGGAGAACTAATTTGGAATTGTGATCGCGCTCCACCCCTGGATGCTCAGAATCTCATCACTGAGCTGCTCAGAAGAAATCCTGTGCGTAGACTTGGGACAGGTAACAGATATACTAGTATTAATATTCCCTTATTAGACCAAGGACATATCGCTCATGTCCATGAAGATCAGCATTTCTCTATCAGCTCATCTACTGTATTTCTAGTTCTCCACACTAAGACTTTCAGTTTATTTCCTTCATGTCGGCTCAGTTTTGTCATTAGTTCAGATTACGATAAACTGTTCAGATATGGAGCCAGCCCTGACCATGTCCGCATCACTTTTGTTTTTCTTTTTCTAGGAGGAGCATTTGAGATCAAGGTTCATCCATTCCTGAGTGACTTGGACTTTGACAACATTCTGAGCCAGGAGCTGGAGTATGTTCCTCAGCTTGTTTCAGACGCAGACACCAGCTTATTTATCAGTAAGTAGAAGGAGACGTCATCTAGACTAAGCGACTGTTTGTCTCATCTTCCCTAATATGTGATCATCTGTTCCCATTAATATTAGTGATAAATAGTGACTGTGTTATACTGACAACCTCTAATAATACTTCATTACCTATTTCTTGTAGATCATTCTGATATAAACAAACATCTGGTCTCAAAGGATGAGGAAGGCACAAGTGAGAACAATGAGAGCCTTGACTTCCAAAATTTTACGTCATCTTCTGAAAAGCTTTGTAAAGTAAGTATGTGATTAATAAATCCAAAATATGTAAAAAAAAATAAAAAAAACTCTAAAAGTACATAAAAAAAATATTTTATATCTTATTTTTATCCGTATTTAGCTCTGTACCATCGCTACCAGGATGGTGAACAATGAGGATCCCAATGCCCCTCCAGAGTATACACAAGAAACCAACACAAACATCTCAGAAATGTGAGTAGATTAGAAAGGGTCATTACTGGGAGTTCCAGGCTGATCTATGTACACAACACCAAATATAGGACATAAATAACAGAATATCAAATGCAGCATTCACCGCTTCATGGTTAACGGTCATTGTACTTTTGGCTTCAGAAAATGCAGAAGATAACAGCCCATAATTGTGGCAGGTCATGCATTTTTAGCACTGCCTACTCTGTAGGAGAGCTGTAGTATTACTTGCCAGACATTCTTGGTAGTTGTGTTCTGATCCATGGAAGGTAGTTTGGAGCAGAAAACCTTCCCCACTATGACAGTCATATGTCCTATTAGGCCTTATAGTCAGTGTTCTTATAGTGAGACAACCCATTTTATACTGTGTTTACTTACAATTTACATGTTTTTCTTCTTCAAACAGGCAGAAAGAATCTGCTCCTGTATGTAATACAGACGATGCTGTTACCATCTTGCCACCCTCGTCCCCATTGCCAGGTATGTACATGTCTACAGCACCAACAATGTGAATGTTGACTTCAAGGTTCAAATATTTCCACATGGTTTTTCTGATCTACTATGTTATCCATGTTTCATGGATCTCAGCTATGTTGACCATGGGTTCGTACTGTATCCCTATTTCCCTAATTTTGTACAGGAGTTTTTTTTCATGTATTCTGTATATTACGTTGTATCATCTAGTAACCTAGTGAGATATAGCGACTGTGTTATACTGACACCCTCTAACAATCCTTCCTTACCTATGTCTTGTAGATCACTCTGATGAAAACAACCATCTGGTCTCAGAGGATAAGGAGGGCACAAGTGAGGACGATGAGAACTTTATCTTCCGAATATTTGCATCATCATCTTCTGAGAGGCTTTCTAAAGTAAGTATGTGATCGATAAATCCAAAATATGTACAAAAAAGGATCTGCAAAATGAAAAAGTATATATATTTAATAACTTATTGTTATCCACATTTAGCACTCTACCACCACTAACGGGATGGTGAACAACGAGGATCCCAAGGCCCCTCCAGAGTGTACACCAGAATCCAACACAAACATCTCAGAAATGTGAGTAGATTATGGGGTCATTACTGGGAGCTCCAGGCTGATATATGTGCACAACATCAAATATAGGACATAAATACCATAATATCAAATGCAGCATCCACCGCCCCATGGTTATGGGTCATTGTGCTTTCAGCTTTCGGAATTGTTGGAGATAACAGCCCATAATTGTGGCCGGTCATGCACTTTTAGTGCTGCCCTCACTGTAGGAGAGTTGTAGTATGAAATGCCGGCCATTCTTGGTAGTTGTTTTCCTCTCAGCTCTCTATAAAAAGTAGTCTTGAGCAGAAGACCTTCCCACTATGACAGTCATATGTCCTACTAGTCCTTATAGTCGGTGTTCTTCTAGTGAGACAACCCCTTTTATATGGAGTTTACTTGAGATTTACATGTTTTTCTTCTTCAAACAGGCAGAAAGTATCTGTTCCTGTATGTAATACAGACGATGCTGTTACCATCTTGCCACCCTCGTCCCCTTTGCCAGGTATGTACATGTCTACAGCACCAGCAATGTGAATGTTGACTTCAAGGCTCAAATATTCCCACATGGTTTTATACAATACTATAGGTCTCTTATGTTATCCATATAATGACAAAGCAGATCCTATAAGAATATATTGTTACTGATTTTTTTTAAAAATTTTTCATCAGAATTTCCATCTCATGAAGAAAGAAAATCGGCAATAAATCTGAGTATGGAGCAACAAAACTCAGAAAATGGAAAAAATGGGAAAAAGAGACGAGGTAAGTGTGAGAATCAGCTCCATGTTGTGTGATGTCAGTGAGAATAATTCATGTGGAGTAGATGTAATCTGTCAGTGATGGGATTGTCACATGTATGATTGCTGACAATGACCCCTGACCTCTGTATGATAATATTCCTCTGCCGTCCGGCCACAGTGACTGCACAGCATTATCATGTAATATGGAGTCCCATCACTTACATTATATTTATTTCTCTTCTCATAGGTTCCATCTTCCGCCGGATCTTATCATCCTGCCGGCGTGGATTATCCAGGGCTGCTCGCGCATTTGCATGCTGTCACTGTTGCCCTAAAACCATCTAAAAGACGGGACACCTAAGCATCCAGCGCCCTGAAGTCCAGCAGATCCACCATCACTGCTGGAGCTGTATAGAAGGACCTTCACCATCTACCTGTGGCCTTCTGACTGGTCAACCTGGACAAGTTTCAGTAACGCCTCTGTCATCAGGCTCCACGGTATTCATACTGCTCGTCTGACTTGTCATTTACTGATCACCTGGTATCTGACCTCGGCTATCTTCCTGACTTTGATTTAGTCTATTGATAATGTTCACGATTTTATTCATCCCATTATTAATTAAAAAAAAGTAAAATCTGTTACTGTTGCTCTGATTCCTTTATGTCTTGAATTCACAAATACTTGTAACTCACTAATTGCTCTTCTTCTCACTAAATGTATTTCTCATTATCCTTAATGCAGCAGTCAGTCTCATATTTCTGTCCAGCAGTTACACTGGTGCCTCCACCCTGTACCAGTCATTACACTCATCCACAAACCTCTCCACACTGCTGCACAGTCCTGCATCTCTACCATATCTACACTCCAATGAGCTAAGATTAACATCCTCCATAATCAGGACCTTCCACTCTCATGTCCAAGATATTTTCTCCGCTGCACCAGCTCTCAGGAGTGCACTACTGCAGGCAATCATGTTCATTCCCACTATCAGAGATTTTAAGTGTGCAGTAGAAACAGATTATTTGTGGCAGGACTATCAAATCACCTCACTATTCTAAGTTTTTCCTACAGCACTCAGTAGCACTTAATATTTGTACATATACAGATAATGGTTGGTGACTGGTTCATGCAGCCTTAATTCCACAAAGATAGAAATAAAAGGTCAACATGTTTCATACATCCAAACCATCCTTAATCATGGCAGAAAAAGATAATTTTAAGTTCCCACTATGAATATTTGGTGAGATATCACAGCTGTGTATTTTCACAGCACAAAGAACGCATCTTACAGATCAGCAAATCACAGTGTGCTGACGCTTAGTGTTGTAGTTTTGAACAACACCATTCATTTTATCATATAATGTGTTGAAAAATGAGAAAAAATGCCAGGTTTGGGTTCCTTCATTTTACAGTGTGTATTGTGTTGTAAAAACAAACTGACAAAATGATTCAGAGTCAGTAGTACGATTACTGTGATACCAAACTTATAAGGTTTATATATATATATATATATATATATATATATATACAGTGTTTAGCATAGATCAGTACACCCAAATAGATTTGTCAGCAAACCTGTAGTTTCCTTTCAGAATCATCATTTTATATGGGATACCATACTACAAAATACTCTCGCAAATTTGAGCCATTGAATGCAAACAAGATTTGGTATTTTGCAGACCCCAAAAAAGTAATTTTCTTAACAAACTCATTCAAGATCATGTTTCAAAAATGAGAACATCCCAGTAACAGTCTTAAGAGAAAAACTAAGTTTAGACAACAAAATTCTAATTAACAAGAACTGAACCACAGGTAAGTGTAATTAGTCATTAAACAGATGTCCAGCAGACAGGTGTCTGTAAAAGGAAGTTACTTAATAAAGAAAACTCCTTCCCATTTCATGCTATCAGCAATGGCACCACATAGAAGGGAAATGTCACAAAACCTGAGAAAGAAAATAATTTCTTTGCAATAAATGTGAAGTCTACAAGAAGATCAGCAAAACTTTACTTATCAGTCAGAATACTGTAGCAAAAGTGATGCAAAACTATAACAAAGATGGAAGTGCAACCATCTTACAGAGACGTCCAGGCCGACTATGGAAGTTAACACCTAAACAAAAGCGTCCTCTGATGAGAAGGGTAAGTGGCACCACATAGAAGAGAAATGTCACAAGACATTTCTGAGAAAGAAAATAATTTCTTTACAAAAAATGTGAAGTCTACAAGAAGATCAGCAAAGCTTTTCTTATCAGTCAGATGGAAGTTAACATCTAAACAAAAGCATCTTGTGATGAGAAGAAAATCGACAGGCAAATTCATTGCTATTAGCTGAAGAAGTAGAAAGCCAAACTAGGGCGAGTGTTTTCCATGACACGACACGGTGTACACTGCAAATGAATGGCATTCATGAGTGTCCTCCACAAAGGAAGCCTCTCTCCCTTAAAGCCCATGAACAATAAAAGTCCGTCTACAATTTGCCAGGGTCCATGCTTAAAACTATGAGGACTACCGGGACTCTATACTGTGTATGTGCATCTTATGTGTATGTCCGTATTTTATGTTTGTGTGCACTATGTATATGCATACGTTAAAATGTGTATAGAGTATTAGCATGTGCAAATTTTATATGTGTGCCTAATATAAATATACATGGAAATGTATATGTAGGTGGTGCCTGATGGAGGGTGGGGGGCCCAGATCAGAAGTCCTGATTAAGGGCCCTTCACTGTCATTGTCTGCCCCTTATATAAACAGTAAAATCCTCTTTAATAACTGGACTTCCATTGGGGTGGACTTCTCATAGATGGCCAGTATGCATACTATATTGTGAATCTGGGCATCTCTCACAGAAAATCTGATCTGGATATGAGGGTGGTCTTCTATAAGCGGTGATGTTTTGGAGAGATTTAGGGAAAAGTCCCAATTCTTATCCATCGATCTGGTAATTTGAGTAAAATATTTGTGTTGATAACTGATCACAAAGTCACAAAATATGTAAGATTTGGCATAACCTGGCTCATTTTTCAAAAAGTTATGCTCAATTTTTTTAACACCAAGTTTTGTTGCTTTTTTGTAGACTTACACTAACTTAGTATATTGTGTGAGAATTAAATGAATTATGAATTAGTTGGCGCATTTTACCACACTCTGGGGGTCCCTGACAGTCCTTCTTTACCGGCCCTGTAGTGATGCCAATGTAAACTTCCAAGTGACCGCGCAGTCAATCACTGTCACGAATGCAGGACAACCTATGATTAGCTAATTTTTGGGAAATCCTTATAACAAAAGGGGATTGAAAATATTTACAATTATTTTAAAAGCATTAAAAAAAAAACAGACCCAATACTTATAATTAGTTTGTTGAAAGTAGTCTAATTAAAGGGAGCTGAAAGGATTAGAGATTATGAACCCGATTCACCAGTGTTTTTGCCAGAAAACTGGCATAAAGCTCTTGAAAAGTTGCAAAGTTTTGTGACTTTTCCCATTTAATTTTAACTTCTTTAAAGCCCAAGACGTACTGATACGTATCTGCGCCCTGGGACTTAAGAGCCTGATACGTATTAGTACATCTTTGCGATCGCGCCCGCACACAGGCTGTGCGGGCATGATCGCCGCCGGGTGTCAACTGATTGTCACAGCTGACACCCGGTGCTATGTGCTGGGAGAGGTCCCGCACATTAACCCCCACAATGCTGCGATCGAAGTCGTTCGCAGCATTGCGGGGGCAAGGGGAGGTGATCGGGATAGTCACCTCTCCTGCCGGCGTCCAGCAATGTGTGCCGCGGCTTCCCGGATGTTGCCATGATGACCTGATTCACTGAGGGGTGCAGTTTTAAGAATGGTGTCACTTTTGGGTATTTTCAGTCATAAAGACCCCTCAAAGTGACTTCAAATGTGATGTGGTCCCTAATAAAATGGTTTTGTAAATTTTGTTGGAAAAATGAGAAATCGCTGGTCAATTTTAACCCTTATAGCTCCCTAATAAAAATAAATTTGGGTTCCAAAATTGTGCTGATGTAAAGTAGACATATGGGAAATGTTATTTATTAACTTTTTTTGTGTGACATATCTCTCCGATTTAAGGGCATAAAAATTCAAATTTTGAAAATTGCAAAATTTTCAAAATTTTCGCCAAATATCTGTTTTTTTCACAAATAAACACAAGTGATATCGAAGAAATTTTACCACAATCATAAAGTACAATATGTCATGAAAAAATATTCTCAGAACCAGGGGGATCCGTTGAAGCGTTCCAGAGTAATTACCTCATAAAGTGACAGTGGTCAGAATTGTAAAAATTGGCCTTCTCATTAACGTGCAAACCACTTTGGGTTGTAAAGGGGTTAAGGACTCTACCTGCATATACAGTCATGGCGGAAAGTGCTGGCACCCTTGAAATTGTTTCAGAAAATTACACATGTTTTATTACACGCATTTTTATTTCCTTTGTGTTTATTGGAACAACACAAAAAAACTGAGAAAAAAAAGGCAAATTGGACATAATTTCACACAAAACTCCAAAAATGGGCCGGAATACATATATATATTTTTGATGGGACAACACTGAAGATGCGACACTTTGATACAATGTACAGTAGTCAGTGTACAGCTTGTTTAACTGTAAATTTGGTGTGCCTGCAAAATAACTCAACACACAGCCATTAATGTCTATACCGCTGGCAACAAAAGTGAGTACACCCCTAAGTGTGTTCTCAGCTGATGTTATTTGTTGGTTTTTCTTTGCATCCCGAACAATTTTCTTGGCAGTTGTGGCTGAAATTTTTGCTGGTCTACCTGACTGTGGTTTGGTTTTTACAGAGCATCTGATTTTCCATTTGTTAATCACAGTTTGAACACTGCAGACTGGCATTATCAATTCCTGGGATATCTTTTTGTATCCCTTGCCTGTGTTATACTCTTTTTGCCTCCCTTTCCTGTGTTATACAGTTCAACTACCTTTTCCCGTAGATCCGTTGATAATTCTTTTGCTTTCCCCATCTCAAAATCCAGAAACGTCAGTGGCTGGATCCCAGAAACTCACTCAGCTTTATGCACACACACTGATTACAAGCAAACAGGTCATAGGTGAGGATGTTACCTTTAGTAGCCATTCAAACCCATTTGTGTCAAATTCTGTGCATGTTATCAGGCCAAAATCACCAGGGTATGTGAACTTTTTGATCAGGATTATTTGGATGTTTTTGGTTGTCATTAGTGATGAGCGAGCACTAAAATGCTCGAGTACTCGTTGCTCGGGTCGAGCAAATTGAAATACTCGGGTGCTCAACCCGAGCAATGAGCCCAATATAAGTCTAGGGGAAACTTGAGCATTTTTCAGGTGGCTCCCCACGGCGGTCTGCAGAGGGCCTAAAAATTGCCCAAATCGATGGGAACTGTGCTCAAATGACATGTGAACAGCATGGGGAAGACCCCTGGAAGCATCTCTGACTCCCAGATCACTGCTGTCAACAACGTCGTCAGAGTATTACGCCACTTTTACGGCGTAAGGAACATCCTTTCCAGGGTGATGACTTGTATATAAGGCAAAATAAATAAACAAAAACAAAAATACTCCTACACACCTTGGGCTATGTTCACACGTAGCATTTTTGACACGTTTTTGCACTTTTGCATTGCTTTCAACCAAGACAAATGCATTCACCAGGAAATGTCATTTTAACATTTTACAACCTTATCTGGCCATGTGGTGTGTGACACATCATCAGACACATGCATACAGTGCTGAAAAGACATGGGAACAGCAAGGGGAAGACCTCTGGAAACATCTCTGACTCCCAGGTCACTGCCTAAATGTGTGCCTATCATAAGTGATCCTTGGCACATGCGAAGATGCCTCCCGCCATGCACCTGTCGTTGCAGACTTGCAACAATCACCGTCCACGTCCTTGTCCCACTGCAGTGTTCAGTTGTCCCTACCCCATTCCTTGCAATGCAAGCACAAGAATGCCAGCAGCCACCCACCCACAGGCTGCAATACTATACTGCCAAATTTTTGACAGCTGCTTGCACTTGAAATGTGGCCTTTTAGGCTCGTGGAGGCGGAAGCTTTTCATAACCTCATGCCGGCGGCGGCCGGGTGTCCATACTCGGTCCCCAGCCGCCACTATATTTCCCGGTATCACCTCCGCCTTCCACAAGCACGGGTCCCATAACATTACCCGTGCCCTCCCCAGTGCACTTACTGGGAAGGACCGCCTAACCACAAACACGTGGACAGGTGAATGTGGCCAGGGACGGTACGGAGCCAGTCCACAACTTTTTTTGCTAAGAGTTGTATTTAGCTCGGTGAAAGGACTGGCATAGAGGGAAACCGTATCTACCCTGCGTGTCATTTCTCCCAGAAAATCCTGTAATTGAGCTTGTTGCAGAAGCAATGGCAGCCCATCCAACATCGCACTTGTCAATGGTGCTTTGACACACACACATCTTTCTTTGCGCATTTAATTTCTTGAATACAGAGTAGGAAAATGGCCTGATCCGTAATGCGTTTTGAGAAATAACATGCATAAGCACGGCCAATCCGCATTAAAAAAGCAGCCATAGAGTGTCCAGGAACCTTCCCCCACACTTTTCTTAGCCAGGGCTGCTTTTTGGCAGGGTTGGACGGGCCCACCAGAGAACCGGAGACTCCTCCGGCGGGCCCTGGCTTCTCCTTCAGGAGAGTTCATAGTGCCGAGGTGAGGCCATGATGATGATAGAGGCCATCATCTGCTTAGTTTTCTGTTACTTGGAATGCAATTACAAGTATGCAGCCAGCCACCCACCCACCCACAGGCCGCAACACTAAACTGACAGATTTCTGGGCAGCTCTTTGCACTTGAAATATGGCCTTTTAAGCTTGTGGAGGTGGAAGCTTTTCACAACCTCATGCAGGCGGCGGCCGGGTGTCCATACTCGGTCCCCAGCCGCCAGTATTTTTCCCGGTATCGCCTTCGCCTTCCACAAGCACGGGTCCCACAACATTACCCATGCCCTACCCAGTGCACTTACTAAGAAGGACTGCCTAACCACAAACACGTGGACAGGTGAATGTGGCCAGGGACGTTACGGAGCAAGTCCACAACTTTTTTTGATAAGAGTTGTATTTAGCTCAGTGAAAGGACTGGCATAGAGGGAAACCGTATCTACCCTGCGTGTCATTTCTCCCAGAAAATCCTCTAAAGCTGCTTGCACTTGAAATGTTGCCTGAACATTACTGCTGGTACTTTTCTGTGGGAATTTTCTTGCCTCCTACCAGCCTGGAATATTTCCAGCAAACTATGGTACAACACCATGGTATTAGCACTGCCCCCAGTACCAGTAGCGAAGCCATCCTCAATTTCCTTCTCTGGAATTTTATTTGGTAGACTGAGTGGCTGCCCAAATACATTTTCTCACAAAGGAGCTGATGATAGAGTGGCAGTAGGTTCAAGTTTCTCCAGCCTGTTAGATATTAGAGGGTGAACGGCAGCACATTGGATCAGTAGTTAGCACTGAAGTCTTGCAGCACTGGGATCCTGGGTTCAAATCCCAGCAAGGACAACATCTGCAAGAAATTTGTATGTTCTCCCCATGTTTGCATGTGTTTCCTCCTCAGTAAAAATAGAGTGTCCTGGAATCTTCCCACACACTTTTCTTAGCCGGGACTGCTTCTCGGCAGGGTTGGACAGTCCCACCAGAGAATTCTCTGGTGTGCCTTGGCTTCTACCTCAGGAGAGTTCATGATAGCGCTAACTTTGCAGCTGCTATGGGGCTCTTGAGCGGGTGAGAAAGGTTAGCCCTCAGAAACAAATCCTCTGGTGGGCACAATGTTTTTCAATCTGAAACAGCTTCTCAGTGGGAGTTGTATTTCACCACAGCCATATTCTTTAGCTCTGTGAAAGGACTGGCATAGAGGGAAACCGTATCTACCCCGGTTGTCATTTCTCCGTCACCAGGTTCCGCCCATTGTAACACACGACCATGCCTTGGCTGTATGTTCAGCGGTGAGAGCCACAGATCCAGCTGCTGTGTTACAGCTTTCAACAACTATGCAGCGCTGGGCGGTTTGTCAATTAAGCATTAAGCATGTTATCTTCAGCACAGCCTGTTGCTGTTAGGCCAAGGAAGTGCTGCAGTGCTGTCAGCTTGTGACTGATGTGGTCATTTCGGAGATGGAGGAGGAGGTGCATGAGCTGAACAATATGATTACATTGAGGTTAAATTGGTGATGCTGTTTTTTATACTAAAGAAAGATCCTATTGTTATGTTTTTTTATGTTATTTTTTATGACAAATGCATTCACAGGGAAATGTCATTTTAATATTTTACAACTAGAGATGAGCGTTGTTCTACTCGAACTGTTCGCCAATCTCAAATTCGAGCTGTTTTGGGCGGTGTTCGAGCCGTTCGGCGAACACGAACGATTTGAGAAAAATTCGGCTGCTCGAGGTTATGTTCGATAACTGTTCGTGCACCAAAATCATAACTGGATTTTTTCTCAGTAATGATGAAAATTAATGTTAATACGCAGTTTGAGTGTACAGCGGGGCGGGGGGAGGGGCAGGGGATGGATCTCTGCAGGAACAATGAAGATCTCCATTTTTTTTTCTCTTTCCCGCATTTGCAGTGGGGAGGTGCAATCTGTCAGCCTATCAGCAGCGCACACACGGAGCGAAGTGCTTTTTTTCACACAAGCAAGGGCATGTGTGATTGGCAGTGTATGTCACATGTCCTTGCCCTATAAGACCAAGCCATTTTCCCCGTCGCCACCATTTTCTCACTGCTGCAGCTGCGTGTTAGACGGCACCGCTGTTGCTGTGTGCGCTATACCTTGTTAATTTCAAGCCAATTTTCGCACAAATCTACAGATAGCTTGGGAGTAGGGAATAGTTGTGATTGCAGTCCTTTTAAGGACTAGGTTACAGCATTTCCTACGACTTTTATCAGGCAGGTCTGTGCTCTTAAATAGATAGATTGTGAGAGTAAAGACTAATTGTGATTGCAGTCCTTTTCAGGACTAGGTTACATCAGTTCCTATCAGTTTTTGCCAGGCAGGTCTGTGCCAGTGCTGTGCAAGTTTTTTTCACAGCATTTGGCTGAATCTAGCAAAGCTAATCCTTTTTGGCCTATTGCAGAGTGTGTTAGTCAGTGGAGTAGCCTATCTGGGTTGCAAGATATACCACCTGTGTATAGAATACCAATTTTTTTACTGCACCTAGTGAAGTAAAATCTTTTGGGCATAGCATCATTCTATTAGTCCATCTATACTGACCTCAATCAGGTTGCAAATTGAATATAATTTTTTTCTGCATCTAGCTCTGAAAAAATATTTGGGCTTCTAGCAGTGTGTGGGACTTGTTGTATTAGTCCATCTATACTGACCTCCATCAGGTTGCAAACTAAATATATTTTTTTTCTGCATCTACCTCTGAAAAAATATTTGTCCTTCTAGCAGTGTGTGGGACTTGTTCTATTAGTCCATCTATACTGACCTCCATCAGGTTGCAAACTGAATATAATTTTTTGTCTGCATCTACCTCTGAAAAAATATTTGGCCTTCTAGCAGTGTGTGGGACTTGTTCTATTAGTCCATCTATACTGACCTGCATCAGGTTGCAAATTAAAAATAATTTATATCTGCATCTAGCTCTGAAAAAATATTTGGCCTTCTAGCAGTGTGTGTGACTTTCTCTATTAGTCCATCTATACTGACCTCCATCAGGTTGCAAATTCAAAATAATTTTTTGTCTGCATCTAGCTCTGAAAAAATATTTGGCCTTCTAGCTGTGTGTGGGACTTATTCTATTAGTCCACCTATACTGACCTCCATCAGGTTGCAAACTGAATATAATTTTTTTCTGCATCTAGCTCTGAAAAAATATTTGGCCTTCTAGCAGTGTGTGGGACTTTCTCTATTAGTCCATCTATACTGACCTCCATCAGGTTGCAAACTGAATATATTTTTTTTCTGCATCTACCTCTGAAAAAATATTGGGCTTCTAGCTGTGTGTGGGACTTGTTCTATTAATCCATCTATACAGACCTCCATCAGGTTGCAAACTGAATATAATTTTTTTCTGCATCTACCTCTGAAAAAATATTTGGGCTTCTAGCTGTGTGTGGGACTTGTTCTATTAGTCCATCTATACTGACCTCCATCAGGTTGCAAACTGAATATAATTTTTTTCTGCATCTAGCTCTGAAAAAATATTTGGCCTTCTAGCAGTGTGTGGGACTTGTTCTATTAGTCCACCTATACTGACCTCCATCAGGTTGCAAATTCAAAATAATTTTTTGTCTGCATCTAGCTCTGAAAAAATATTTGGCCTTCTAGCAGTGTGTGGGACTTTCTCTATTAGTCCATCTATACTGACCTCCATCAGGTTGCAAACTGAATATATATTTTTTCTGCATCTACCTCTGAAAAAATATTTGGGCTTCTAGCTGTGTGTGGGACTTGTTCTATTAGTCCATCTATACTGACCTCCATCAGGTTGCAAATTGAATATCATTTTTTTCTGCATCTAACCCAGCCAATAGTTTTGGCCTAATACCACAGTTTGGCCACTCAGCTCTGCTCGGTTACCATCCATTGTTTTTTTGTGCAAACAACTCCAGAGTTGTGAATTAGTTAACCACCAAAATGAGTGGAAAAAGGCCTGCTGCTGGTGGAAAGGGGAATAGGCGCGTTGGGAAGGGGAAAAAAGGTTGTGTCCGTGGGGTAGGTGTTAAAGCAACAGTAACATCTGCAGAAGAAAGACCATCTTCCAGCCAAACTAAAATGTCTACTTCTTTTAGCGGACAATGTGATAAGATCCCTTTCTTACGGCCACGCCAATCGCTACAAATTCCAGTTGAGGCACAAAAACAGCAGGTGCTTCAACGGATATCAAGTGCTCCTTTAAGTGGGCTCTCCTCCACATCAACTTCAACATCACAAATACTCCAGTCCTCAAAGGTGTCACCCCAATCGCACTTGCTTCCTCACACCTCCCAAGTCTCCAGCTGCCCGTCTGAGTATGGGGTAACACAGATGGTTGAGTCTGCACAGCTGTTTACTCATACTATAGCCTGGGAATCAGAGGTCGACTCCAGCGCTTCTGTGAATCCAGACGAGGAAATGATCTGCACTGATGCCCAGAATCTTTATGAGTCGGATCCAGGACCAGACGCAGAAGGTTCTGACCATAATGTAGACCCTCATTCCCAAACTGTAACTCCTGTTGGTGGAGACAATGAGGAAGACGATGATGAGACTCAAATACCTGATTGGAGCGACAACTTTCGTTTTTTGTAAGGGCAGGAACAGGTTGGCTCTGAGGACGACGGGTGTGATAACGCACAGGGTGATGATGATGAGGTTGGAGATCCCACTTACTGTCAACCCACAGTCAGCCAAGAGATGAGGTCAGCAGAGGAGGTGGAGGAAGATGCTAGTGACGACGAGGTCAGGTTGTGCCTTCCTGGACAGAGACGTAGTACTGGAAGCACGTCAACAACTGCATTCTCAAACACAACTCTGCCTCTCACCACAAGTTTTGGTGGCTCTTCAGGTCGCATGGGTGCTAAGCCTTGCATAGCCTGGGCATTTTTTCAGATCGATAAAGATGACCCAACTCGTGTTATCTGTAACATTTGCCAGCAAAAGCTAAGTAGAGGCCAAAAAATACATAGTTTGAGTACTTCATGCATGAACCGGCACATGGACATGAAGCATAAGTTGCAGTGGGAAGCTCAGTGTGCTACAATGCGGCCTAGCCGGCCGGGCCAACCACCGTCTGCTATATCTTGTGCATCCGCGGTCTCTTCATCCTCTGTGACTGGGGGGACAGCAGTCACACCTGTTTTAGGGCGCAGACCTGCCACCTCTTTACCCGCAACAGCCAGCGTGATTGGCAGGTCATCATTTTCTTTGGAGGTGGTAACACCAGCTGGTGTTGAGCGCTGTCCGACATCGATAGCACCACCTTTGGATCAAGGCAACCTAACATGTCCGCCTGCATCTTCCTCACAGACCGGCAGTTTGCCGGGGACACCCTTATCAACCCCGTCTAAGCACAATAGCCAGCCCTCGGTCCCTCAGATGTGGACAAGTAAAAGACCATTTCCTCCTAGCCATGAGAAAGCTAAGAGGTTGAATTTCACCATCTGCAAGCTCTTGGCTACAGAAATGCTGCCTTTCCGCCTGGTGGACACAGAGGATTTTCGAGACCTTATGTCCGTCGCAGTGCCCCAGTACCAGATGCCCAGTCGGCACTACTTCTCAAACAAAGGTGTGCCTGCGCTCCACCAGCATGTCGCACACAACATCACCGCTTCTTTGAGAAACTCTGTGTGTGACAGGGTGCATTTCACCACAGACACTTGGACGAGTAGGCATGGACAGGGGCGTTACATGTCGCTGACTGGGCACTGGGTAACTATGGTGACAGCAGGACAAGGGGCTGCTGTCCAAGTCTTGCCGTCCCCACGAGTTGTGCGTCAATCCTCTTTATGTCAAAGTTCCTCCACTGCTTCTGCCTCCTCAACCTCCTCTCGGTCTTCCACCTGCACCCAAAGCCTGTCTGGTCATGCCACAAGCTTTCTAACTGCGCAGAAGGGATCCTGCACACCTCCTTACTATGCTGGCAGTAGGGCTCAACGTCATCAGGCGGTTTTTACTTTGAAATGTCTGGGAAATGTGAGTCACACAGCTGAGGAGTTGTGGTCAGCTCTGGAGAACCAATTTCATGAATGGTTGTCTCCACTGGACCTGAAACCAGGGAAGGCCGTGTGCGACAATGCTGCAAACCTGGGTGCGGCCCTTCGCCAGGACAATGTCACACACGTGCCTTGTATGGCCTTGTATGGCTTTGTAGCAGTGTGCAGCACTGATCCTATTAGGCCATCTATACTAAGCTCCACCAGATTTAAAATTAATAATAATTTTTAGCTGCATCTAGCCCGAAAAATAATTTTGGGGCTCCGAGATGCGCAAGACACATAAGTGCCTTCTTGCTGCACTACCTGCAACATGACCCTCATATTGTCAGAATTCGAAGTAATCATGACTACTGGGTTGCCACACTCTTAGATCCCCCAAACTTTTCGATCAACCTTTTCATTTTAATAAAGACCAAAAAAATGGTCATTTTTGAAATTATAAGCATTAGCAGGTTATTAGAAACTGAAATCAAACAGTTTTCAACTCAAAACTTTATTCTAGGTGATGTTACATTTTCACATAGGACCCCTTGTTCGAAAGGAGCTTCTGAACTCTCTCGTCCATTGAATTTGTCAGGTTTTGGATGGTTTCTGCTTCAATTGTTTTGCATGAGGACAGAATACCCTCCCAGAGCTGTTGCTTAGATGTGAACTGCCTCCCGCCATCATAGACACTCCTTTTGATGATGCTCCAGAGGTTCTGAATGGGGTAGAGGTCAGGGGAGCATGGGGGTCACACCATAAGTTTGTCCCCTTTTATGCCCATATCAGCCAGAGATGCAGATGTTTTATGTGCAGCATGAGATGGTGCATTATCATGCAAAAAAATGATCTTGCTGTGAAATACACGGTTCTTCTTCTTGAACCATGGCAGGAAGTGCTGTTTGAGAAAATCCACATACATTATGGAGTTCATCTTTAGCGCCTTCAGGGATCCTAAAGGGGCCGACAATCTCTCTCCCCATGATTCCAGCCCAAAACATTACTCCACCTCCTCCTTGTTGGCGCTGTAGCCGTGTTTGCGTGGGGTGTCCATCAACCAGCCATCCTCCACTCCATCCATCTGGACCATCGAGCGCTGCACGGCACTCATCCGTGAACAAAACAGTTTTGAAATCAGTCTTCATGTAATGTTTGGCCCACTGGAGCCGTTTCTGCTTGTGTGAAGTGGATAGAGGAGGTCGACAGGATGGCGTATGCACAGCTGCAAACCTCTGAAGGATCCTGCATCTTGTTGTTCGGGGGACGTTGGAGGCACCAGCAGCTTCAAAAACTTGTCTGCTGCTATGACAAGGCTTTTTTGCCCCTCCTCTTTTAACCTGAAGTAATTGCCTGTAGGAAAGAGTCCTCAATTTGCCCTTATCAGCACGCACACGTGTGTACTGTGAATCAGCTACATACTTCTTGATTGCCAAGACACTTTATCCTGATCATCGCACAATGTTGATTGTAGTCATGCCTTGACCTAAACACTCCACAATTTGTTGCTTCTCAGCAGCCGACACATCCTTTTTCTTTCCCATTTTGGCAGAAAATGTAGGCTGCTTAATAATGTGAGACAGCCTTCTTAAGTAGTCTTGCCTTTCATTGGACACACCTGCCAAACTAATTAGCACAGGTGTCTGCAATTGCTTACAGTGATATAAAGAGCCCTGACACACATCACCATCAATGAGTTTAACTGACAAACAAATTCTTCCCTTGGACAAACAATCAGTAGATTCGGTTTTCAGTACCATCTCTATGCTGATGACACCCAATTATACACCTCTGCTCCGGACATCACCCCTGCATTACTACAAAAGACCAGTGATTGTCTTTCTGCTGTGTCTAACATTATGTCCTCCCTCTACCTAAAACTGAATCTGTCAAAAACTGAACTACTCGTCTTTCCTCCCTCCATTAATCTACCTGTGCCCGATATTGCCATCTCCGTTTGTGGCTCAACCATTACTCCCCAGCTACAAGCCCGCTGTCTTGGGGTCATTTTTGATTCAGATCTTTCTTTCACTCCTCACATCAAATCACTCGCTCGTTCATGTCATCTACACCTCAAAAACATCTCAAGAATCAGGACTTTTCTCACCTTTGACTCGGCAAAAACTCTTACTGTCGCTCTTATTCATTCTCGTCTTGACTATTGCAACGCTCTACTAATCGGTCTCCCTCTTACTAAACTCTCCCCTCTCCAATCCGTCCTGAACGCAGCAGCCAGGATCATATTCCTCGCCAACCGCTACTCAGATGCCTCTTCCCTGTGCCAGTCATTGCATTGGTTGCCCATCCAATATAGAGTTCGTTTTAAACTTATCACGCTTACCCACAAAGCGCTCCATGCTTCAGTACCCCCCTACATCTCCTCCCTTGTCTCAGTCTACCACCCTACACGTGCCCTCCGTTCTGCAAATGACTTGAAACTAAAATCCTCCATAATCCGAACTTCCCACTCCCGTCTCCAAGATTTCTCGCGTGCTGCGCCAATTCTCTGGAATGCACTACCCAGGACAGTTCGATTAATTCCCAATACCCACAGTTTCAAGCGAACCCTAAAAACACATTTCTTTAGACTGGCGTATCACCTAAACACACTCTGTCCATCCCAGCTTTCCCCCATATTAAAATCTTCTTCAACTTTGGGTTCAAACCAACCATGCACATAAAAGCCTCTGTCAGGACTGCACACATACCGGCTGGCGACCAGTCCATGTATTATTATTTATCCTATTCAGTATATCAAGGCTGCATTATACAATATATGTACTTTTTACCTTTTGTGTCTCCCCCACTTCCTCATAGACTGTAAGCTCGCGAGCAGGGCCCTCACTCCTTTCGATATGAGATATGCTTATTCTGTATTGTCTGTATAAGTCCCCCCTAAAATTTGTAAAGTGCTGCGGAATATGTTGGCGCTATAAAAATAAACTATTATTATTATTATTATTATTATTATTCCCTTATCACTCCTAAACACTTTTTGCATAATAATTTGGAACACAGTGTACATGTGCTTTTCCACAAAACACCAGTGGTTCACGTAGTGAATCTTACAGTTCTAACTTGCCAACCGTGGTCTGTATGGAGTTATTCAATAAAGGGCCCACAATTAAGATAACATAGATGGGAGAGGTCTCTATGAATAGGAATTCCTAAGTATTTGATACCCTGTGAGGGCCAGGCAAAGGGAAAGTTGGACTGGATGGAATCCTATATGGATTTGGGGAGGGAGACATCGAGGGCCTCAGACTTCGCTGCATTGATTTTAAAATTTGACCATGTAACAAAGTGATCTATTTCAGCCATAACAGCATGGATGGATATATGTGATTGAGTGATATATACTAGGACATCATCAGCAAATAGAGAGCACTTGTACTCGGTGCCTCCCACCTCAATCCACCTAATATTGGGGTTATGGCGAATTGATGAGAGCAGGTGCTCCGTCACTAGGATGTATAAGAGAGGGGACAGAGGACATCCCTGCCTTGTCCCATTGGTGATTGTGAAAGGTGATGAAAATGTTCTGATGCACCCCCTGGGCCTTGGGACACCCGGAGCCGGACCCTTTTTGGTGGATGCTGGTGGTTGTAGTCTTCGTGGCGGCGACCCGGTTCCGTGGCTCAGGGTGGTCAAACCAGTGGCGGAACTATTTATGTGGTTTTCATGTTTAAATGTCCGACTACGCCACCCCGTGGATTGCGGTCAGAGTGAACCGCTGCTGCAGGGCAGACCGCTGAGGCTGGTGTTGTGGGTGCAGCAGAGCGTAGCATAACTCCCCACGGGAGGAGTATAGCCTCAGGGCAGTGTATGCGGAGGATGGGGGTGATGGTGCAGGGCAGCAGCAGTAACGACACGGAGTCAGTGATGCAGTCCAGGGCCTTTACTCACAGTTCTTATTATCCAGACCACGTCTGCAGGTAACGGCTGCCACGTCGTACTGTGCTCACCAGGTGAGGGGCTCAGACAACTCCCAGATAACTTTGGAGCGCTTCACAGGACCCCCTTTGTGTGTCCTTTGTCTGGCCTTTCTTACCAACCCTTCTGTCCGGCTGCCTCGGGCCTCCTCTTGGTAAACTTGGCGCCAGTTTCCCTGACCCTATGTGGTGCCTTCCTAGCGGGTGTAGCGAGGGGCTGCGCCACATAAAATGTCACAGCCTCCGGTTTCTAGCTGAGGGTCGTTTCCTGCCTCCACTAGTTTCGGGGACCGGTCTCCCCCTTTGGCCTGACCCCTCCACGCAGGTGGATTCGGGCGTGCGGTGGCGACTCGCCCGTCCGCACCCCTGGGATCCCTTCATTCCTCGTTCCTGGAGCCTTCTCCGCTCCTCTTCCTTCCTTCTCCCTCTTCCAGGCCTGGGCCTCTGTTACTAGGCCCGCCTCCGGAGCAGAGCTCATGCAGAGCCCCTGCTCCCTGCCACTTCTGCTCAGACTTCTCTGCATTGAACTAAGATGGTGCCCACCTTTTATACTCCCTTCTCAATGCACCCAGGAACTGCTTCCTCCCTGCTCCTGCACTACAGGGTTCCCCTTCCTCAGTGTTCCCTCCCCCCACTCCAGCCAGGGACAGGGACTGTCGTGCCCATCTCAGAGGCATATTGGTCGCCCTGCCCCACGGCAATGTGGTGTAATGCATGCAGGTGTCGGGTCCTGATCCACACTCCATCCTTACCTGAGAGTGAGATATCACACCTCTGGGTGAGGTGCAATACCTCTGTAGCAACCGAGCCCTCAGGGTGCTACAGTTCCATTTATCTTCAGCCTAGGTGACGTATTGTGATACAGGGCCGTGATTTTGGCTATAAAAGGGTCCCCTAGACCCCTACCCCAAGCTTTTTAAGAGAATCATATATGGCGTGCCAGGAGACTCTATGGAATGCTTTCTCAGCATCCAACGAGAGTATCTAATTACAAATTTTTAACTGCATCTAGCCCAGGAAATACTTTGTGCCTAGTAGCAGTGTCTGCTAGTCAGCGGATTATCCCGGCTGTTAAGCAAGCTACACCACCTGTAGTTTGGACACTTCATTTTTTCAAAGGAAATGCTTCGGGACCACGGGATACTCAGTGAAGAGCATCAGGAGGCACCCCAAGGCATAGGGGCTGGGACTGGCAGTAGGATGCCTTGCGGTGGACAGCCGAGCTCGATCCTTATAAAAGCTTTTTAACTGCAGCAGCTTTAGTGGACGCTACTGGAGCTGGAATTACGCGGCTGCTGGCATGAGACTTGCCCTCCAATAGATCCTTGTAAATGGATTTAAAGTGTATTCATTCAAATTAGAGAGACAATTTAAATTAAAAAGCTTAGAGCTGCCTCCACCACAGGGGGGCTCGCTCGACCCACCAGCGGACAGGCACCAGTATTGGGAGAGGGGGGCTGGCCGTCAGGGTTCACCGCGGCTCTGGCACAAACCCGGCGACACGGAGGTGGCACGGGCAGGAGCGGACTGAACGTGTCGGCTTCTCACTTTTTGGATTTTAGAAGGGCATGACATGCCTATATCTGTGTCTCCCCCTCCTTTTACTCCTCCACCTCTTTTCTTTTCGCATGACTATATGTACTTGTCACTTTTCCATGTGTTAGTTGTGTCTTCTGAGCAGTTTGTCAGCTTTTGGACACCTTTGAAGGTGTTTTCTATGTGTTTCTATGTGTTTTTGTTTGCCTGCCATTGGTTTTAACGGTGTTCGAAGGTGTTCGACGAACAGTTCGACGAACAGTTCGGCGAACACACGGGTGTTCGACGAACCGAACCAAACTCGAATACTACGGGGGTGGCTCAACACTACTGAGGAGGAGGAGGCTGAGGAGCATGAGGTTCAGGAGCTGTAGACCGTGGGGGCAACCCTGATTGACCTAGGGCCTGCAATCCTTGGCGTCGGGAGGACGTGTTCCGTCCCAAGGTCCGACTGGGTCCCGGCTTCCACTATGTTAACCCAGTGTGCCATCAGCGAGATGTACCATCCCTGTGGGGACGGCACACTGGGAGAAATAGTGGCGGCTGGGGACAGAGTACCGAGGGACGGTCGTCGCCATCAGGTTGCGGAATGCTTCTGTCTCCACAAGCCTAAAAGGCAACATTTCGAGCCAAGTAGTCGTGAATTGTGAGAATTTAGTAGTGTGGCCTGTGGGACGTTGGCTCCATATTTGCGCATGCATTCCAAGGACTGGAGTATGAATAACTGAACGCTGCGCTGGGACAAGGACATGGACGTGCTTCCTGATGCTGCTACTTGAGATTGTGCAATGACAGGTGCAGGGCAGGAGGCATCTTTGCATGCACTATGGACAGGGGATTGACTTGCATGCACAACAGCAGAAGAAGCAATGGTGCCACCTGTAGACACTGTTCCTGGACCCTGGTGTTCGGCCCACAAAGTCGAGTGCTTTACTGCCATGTGCCTGATCATGCTGGTGGTGGTCAGGCTGGTCGTTTTGCCACCCCTGCTGATGCTGGTCTGGCTCGTGATGCAAATGGCCTTTTTGGAGTTATCGGCAGAGTCTTTAAAAAACAACCAGACTCGGGAAGACCTAACAGTTGTAGTGGCAACTTCCTTCGTGTTGGTGTTACGGGAAACGGTAGCCTGCCTTCTGTCTGCGGCCACCACACTGCTTCTTCCTGCCTGTTGGGGTGCTCTGTCTCCCTCCCCCTGTGTGCTGCTGTCCTTGCTCTGCATGTCCTCCTGCCAGGTTGGGTCAGTTACTATATCATCCACCACCTCGTCTCCCACTTCTGTACCCTGGTACTATTCCTGACTTTCTGCCAATTGTGTCTCATCATCGTCCACCTCTTGTGACAGTTTCCCACCGTCGCCTTCGTGTGACCGTGGCTGCTCAAATATTTGGGCATCGCTACACGTGATCTCCTCTTGCCCCGCTTCAAGTGGACCGGGCGAGAGGCCCGAATTTATAAATGGAAAAGTGAACAGCTCTTCAGATTGTCCAAGTGTGGGATCAGTTGTCTCTGGGTACTCGGCATGGTGGGAGGAAGGAGGATCAGGGTGAGGAATATGAGGTCCAGACTCATGGCTAGAGACTTGACCGTGTGGAAGACAGGGTGGTGGTGGTGGTGGCTAAGTGACTGGAAGCATTATCCGCTATCCAACCAACAACCTTTTGACACTGATCTGGGTTCAATAGTGGTGTGCTGCGGTCCCCTAGAAATTGGGACAGGAAGGTCAGGCGAGAAGATGTGGGTGTTTGTTGTGGCACAATTTCAGCTTGCCCACGGTCTTGTCCTCGGCCTCTGCCTGCACCATTACCATCACGTCCAGTTCCCCGTCCCTTGCCACGTGCCTTGCCCATTTTAAATGGAGGATAGTATCTTCCACGCTCACTACAAATGACTGAGTTTGAAGCGAAGTTATATGTGATCGGTGTGATGGAGAAAACAGAGTTTTAAATACCTGGCCTGTAGGTAAGTAGTGTGAACAGCAAACTGCTGTGAATTGCTTCACTGACACACTGAAAAAATGGAGGCCAGAAATGGCAGTATTTTCTGACAACGTATATGTGATCCGTGTGACGGAGAAAACACAGTTTTAAATAGCTGGATTTCTAGCGCTCTAATATGGAAAGGACCTGGCTGTATTCTGCAGTGCCAACAAGCAAATGGCGCAGAAAAATGGTGTTCTCTGGATTGCTTTATAAGCAAATAATGAGGATTAAGATCCAAAGAAAAGTATTCCTGGCCCCTGAGACCTGGGCCTTTGTATAGAAATATCTAACAGCAGCAGAAGGCAGAATTAGAATGGAGCCTCTTGTGCTATATGCACTGCAGTCTGCTATATACACTGCCTGCCTGCCTATATACACTGCCTGCCTGATGGATTAGTCCTCAGAAGGACTGTTTGTTGAGATGGATATGTGTAATGTGCGGTTTTTCTCACTACACTACCTAATGCACGATCAAATCTCTCCCTAACGCAGCAGCAGCTCTCCCTACACTGTCTGATCCGGAGTGACTGTGATGAGCATGGCGGCGCCAGGTCTGATATAGACCTGATGACGCTGTGCGGCCAGCCAATCACTGTAATGCCAACAACCAATCCCTGCATGTTCATTGGCTCTGTAAAGAGAGCCAAACATGCAGGGAGGGGACCCGACTTCCCGCCCGACCAACCCGGAAATACTGGGTGAGCGCAGAGCATCTCGAGCAGTGAGATACTCGGGCAAGCACCGAGCAGTAGCGAGCATGCTCGCTCATCACTAGTTGTCATTAAGATTTAAAAAGAGAAAACACAGAAATGTGACAGTAAATGGCTTTACCCAACCAATAACCATGAGTGGAGAAAAAGTGTTTTTGTTATCATTCATTTTCTCTGAAACAAGGCCAAGAAACGAAAAATTCTGCCGGGGTATGTAAACTTTTGAGCAGAACTGTATATGCGCCAGCCCCAGTGTCTCCTATTCTATATACTCCAGCCCCAGTGTCTCCTATTCTATATACTCCAGCTTCTTCTGTGATGTATATGCTCTAGCCCCAATGTATCCTGTGATGAATATACGCCAGCCCCAGTGTCTCCTATTCTATATACTCCAGCCCCAGTGTCTCCTATTCTATATACTCCAGCTTCTTATGTGATGTATATGCTCTAGCCCCAATGTATCCTGTGATGAATATACGCCAGCCCCAGTGTCTCCTATTCTATATACTCCAGCCCCAGTGTCTCCTATTCTATATACTCCAGCTTCTTCTGTGATGTATATGCTCTAGCCCCAATGTATCCCGTGATGAATATACGCCAGCCCCAGTGTCTCCTATTCTATATACTCCAGCTCCAGTGTCTTCTGTGACGTAGCTAATGTAGCCCTAATGTCTCTTATGCAGAGGCGTCGCATGATAAAGCAGTGAGACACAAGCTCCCTGCCCTATCACTATCTCTTTCATATGCCACAGATCGCCATAGGCCTGCGGTTAACGAGATGTCAGCATACTCACGCAGGTGGCTCGATGACATCATTGCATCGCTCTGCTCTGCAGTCCCGCCATGGAAGAGGAGACAGAGGCCGTGATGTAGGGAATCAGGATTAAGTGAGAATAAACTTTATTTTTTTAAATGATCGGGCAGTGGAGCCATCCTACTATATATCTGGAGTAGTGGGTCCATCATACTACATATAGAGTAGTGGGGCCATTATACTATATGTATGTGGGACAGTGGGACCATCATAGTATATACAGGTGCATCTCACTAAATTAGAATATCTTCAAAAAGTTAATTTATTCCAGTTCTTCAATACTGTTTCAGTATGCTCTACAATCATGAGGAAGACTGCTGACTTGACAGATGTCCAGAAGGCAGGCATTGACACACTCCACAAGGTCCTAGAGTTGCAATTTTCATTTGGAAATCAAGGTCCCAGAGTCTGGAGGAAGAGTGGAGAGTCCACAATCCAAGTTGCTTGAGGTCTAGTGTGAAGGCTCCACAATCAGTGATGGTTTGGGGGGCCATGTCATCTGCTGGTGTAGGTCCACTGTGTTTTATCAAGACCAAAGTCAGCACAGCCGGCTACCAGGACATTTTACAGCACTTCATGCTTCCCTCTGCCGACAAGCTTTTTGGAGATGGAAATGTCATTCTCCAGCAGGACTTGGCCCCTGTCCACACGGCCAAAAGTACCAATACCTGCTTTACACACAACAGTATCACTGTGCTTGATTGGCAGCAAACTCGCCTGACCTTAACCCCATAGAGAATCTATTACAGAGAATCTATGGGGTATTGTCAAGAGGAAGATGAGAGACACCAGACCCAACAATGCAGATGAGCTGAAAGACAGCTTTTTGTATTGAAGAACTGAAATAAATTAACTTTTTGATGATATTCTAATTTAGTGAGATGCACCTGTATATGGAGCAGTGGGACCATCATGCTATATATATGGAGGAGTGGGGGCATCATACTAAATATAGAGCAGTGTGTGTGTGTCACCCCAGGCCTGGATGCCACAAACAATAATCTCTGAACTCTTACTATTGCGGCCTGCACTATCACCCCCAACATCCACCTACACTGCCCTGAGGCTACACTCTTCCCGTGGGGAGTTATCCTATCCCTGTGCTGCACACCAACACCAGCCTCAGCGGTCTGCCTTGCAGCGGAGGTTATCTCCAACCGCAATCCACGGGTGGCGTAGTCGGACATTCAAAACACTGATAAATAGACTGCCACCATTTGGTCTGACCACCCTGAGCCACGGGATCGGGTTGCCACTACTACCCCCATCAGCACCGTACACTAGAAGGCCCGGATCCGGGTACCCCATGGCCCAGGGGGCGAGTCAGCTTTGGCGTAGTCGGCAGAATTGTGACCAACCCACCACAAACGGGTATTGCGTGCCTGGAAAAGACTCTATACATATCTGAGTGAAGTTTCCCGCCATTCGGGGCCATTTCCCGCCAATCGGAGCCGTTTCCCGCCATCGGGCGCCATCTTCGGGTCGCCGCGCGGGAAGAAGAGGGGCGTGGACGTCCAAAAACGCGCGAGACCTGAAGCCCCGCCCTACGCTGAGACGCTGCTCAAGGTCCTGGAAGGAGATCCAGCGGATGCCGACGTCATCACCGAGCAACGCAAGGTCCTCGCCCAGAGCATCGCGAGCGGAGCCGCGGCCTACAGAAGAGGATCGCCAGAAGGTAGGCCACGGTTAACTAGGGGGGAGGAAGATGTCGGACGCGGAGGGACCCTCTACCACCAGCGTAGCCGCTGCAGCTGTGATGCCGTTTTCCATGCCCTATATCCATAGGCGGATTATAATGAGGGCAATCCGGGCGACCGCCCAGGGCCCCGAGCCTGCAGGGGCCCCGCGGCTCCAGGCGGGGTATCTAATGCCGGATTGCCCTTATTATATGTGCGGGCCGCCGCGGCACATAGCGGTAGCAGTGGCGGAAGGGGGGGTTCCGGACCGCTCCCCCAGCAGCGGCCGCCGCTACTTCTTCATCGGCTCGGCCAGCACTGCAGCAGTTAACTTCCCTGTGCTGGCCCGGCCGCGTCACTGCTAGGAGACATGGCCCTGTGCGCGGCTGTGCCTCCTAGCTGTGACGTCACGCAGTGCGCCCCGGCCTGCAGTGCTGCACCGGAAAAGAGAGAGAGCAGGCAGGAGGAATTGAGCCGGGGGATGGTGAGTGTGTGTGTGTGTGGGCAGATGTGTGTGTGGGCAGGTGTGTGTGTGTGTGTGGGCATGTGTGTGTGTGTTTGGGCAGGTGTGTGTGTGTGTGGGCAGGTGTGTCTGTGTGTGTATACGTGTGTGTGTATATGTGTGTGTGTATATGTGTGTGTGGGCAGATGTGTGTGTGGGTAGTTGTGTGTGTGGGTAGTTGTGTGTGTGTTTGTGGGCAGGTGTCTGTGGGGGCAGGTGTCTGTGTGGGCAGGTGTGTGTGTGTGTATATGTGTGTGTATATGTGTGTGTGTCTGTGTGGGCAGGTGTGTGTGTGTATATGTGTGTGTGTGTGTATATGTGTGTGTGTGTGTGTGTGGGCAGGTCTCTGTGTGGGCAGGTGTGTGTGTGTGTGGGCAGGTGTGTGTGTGTGTGGGCAGGTGTGTGTATATGGGTGTGTGTGTGTGTTTGTGGGCAGGTGTCTGTGTGGGCAGATTTGTGTGTGGGCAGGTGTGTGTGTGGGCAGGTGTGTGTGTGTGTGGGCAGGTGTTTGTGTGTGTGTGTGGGCAAGTGTGTATGTGTGTGGGCAGGTGTGTGTGTGTGTGTGGGCAGGTGTGTGTGTGTGGGCAGGTGTGTGTGTGTGTGGGCAGGTGTGTGTGTGTGTGGGCAGGTGTGTATGTGTGTGGGCAGGTGTGTGTGTGTGTGGGCAGGTGTGTGTGGGCAGGTGTGTGTGTGTGTGTGTGGGCAGGTTAGAAAGTCTTGCCCTGTTGCACACTACACCTGACTTGAGGCCACCACCTCTTGGTTGTCCAATGTTCTTGCTTCTCTAGGGCAGGGCTCTTCTCAGATATTCATTATACCAGCTCCCCAGAATACCAAAGTTAGGGTGGGTGACCGCGAGCCCTGGTGGTGGTCATAACTGCGGCCACCCAGGGGCAATACTCCATAACAACAATCCCCTGAGGTGGTGTAGGATGTAAGGACCTATTCACACTACATTCAGCTCTGCATTCAGGTCTTTACACAAGGCTTACAACTGAATCCCTGAAATTCAGGATTGTGCTGTCTGAAATGAGACATCTGAAAGCAGAGAAAATGGAGCCTAAAGATTCAGACTTTAGCCTCGGTTTGCCTTTGTTCAAATCAATGGCTATGTCAAGGCACATCTGAATGGCATTTTTCAGGGATTTAGATAGAAGTCTGGAAAGAGGAGATGAATGCATTGCAAAATTCAGTGTGAATAGGCCCTTATATCTGGAGTCTTGATATTGATGCCACAAGCATTTTACTTGTTTTTAACTTAAAAAAAAAATACACACACACAAATTATACACACACACACACACACACACACTATACATACACACACACTATACATACACACACATTATACACACACACTATACATACACACACACAGATGTGTATGTGGGCAGGTGTGTGTGTGTGGGCAGGTGTGTGTGTGTGTGGGCAGATGTCATTGTGTGATGTCTGTTTGTATGTATTTTTGTGTTTCAAATGTGTTTATGCATGTCTGTATATGTTTGTGTGTGTGTATGACTGCATGCGGCCTCCTGCTGAGTATAGTTGGCGCCGTGCGGCCTCCTGATGTCTCTGGGGGGGCTCCGTGCAGCCTCCCGCTGTGTATAGATGGCTACGTGCGGCCCCCCGCTGTTTATAGACGGCGCCGTGCGGCCCCCCGCTGTGTATAGATGGCTACGTGCGCCCCTCGCTGTGTATAGATGGCTACGTGCGGCCCCCCGCTGAGTATAGAAGTCGCCGTGCGGCCTCCTGCTGTGTATAGATGGCTACGTGCGGTCTCCCGCTGAGTATAGATGGCGCTGTGCGGCCTCCTGCTGTTTCTGGGGGGAGCGCCGTGCGGCATCTATACTCAGCAGGAGGCCGCACGTAGCCATCTATACAGGTATACTCAGCAGGAGGCCGCACGTAGCCATCTATACGGTGCCATCTATACACAGCGGGAGGCCGCACGGCGCAATCTATACACAGCGGGAGGCCGCACGGCGCCATCTATACACAGCGGGAGGCCGCACGGCGCCATCTATACACAGTGGGAGGCCGCACGGCGCCATCTATACACAGCGGGAGTCTCAGTGCTTTGCAAGAGCAGTCAATAAATTCTGCTTGACTAATTCTGAGCACCATAAAGTCTGGTTCGCTTCTAACCTGCTGTCTTCATTTTCAGCTTGCTGAATTCTAACTCTTTTACTGTCATTCGAGACGATGCCTTTGCTGGTCTCTTTCACCTTGAATACCTGTAAGTGCTCCACTTAATGTCATATTTTTGATTCTGTTCTTCTTCATCTTTTGGCATGTGCAATTGTATGAGCAAGTATTCATATGAATTTATGACCTACTTAAACCTTTGAGGACCTTAAATTTTATTCAATCAAATTTTTTTCCAGTTTAAAACTATGGGACATATATGTGCCTTGGTCCTCAAAGGGTTTTTAAAGGGGCTGCAAACATAAATACGAAAAAAATAATTCAATTAGTGCTTTTTGTGTTCATTTAATTTTTATTTGAAGTCCATTTTTTTATATACCTTGAAATTAAGCCCTACTCCATGGAATGAAGCCCTACCTACATGACATCTGAGAGCTACATGGATCCCGCTTGTGAGGTGCCTGTCCGTCACTACTATTCAGTTTTAGGGTCCACTCACTAAGCCATATATTCTCTCATGCAAGAGAATAGGGCCAATTATGCTAATGACACTGGGCTCAAACTCTGTCAGAGCTTCAACTGAGTGTGATCCGATTCTCTCGCAGCACAGATATGGAGAAGATGGAGAACTTACTTTCTCCATCTTCTCCATAGTCTCTGTGAGTGTTCATCGGACTGCACTTGGATGACATCCGAGTGCAGTCCAATGTTTTACGTGCACCCATAGACTTGTATGGGTGCACATGGTCCGAATATCAAATGAGATTATTTTCTCATGCCAATAATCGCACTGTCCCATAGTATAACATAGGGCCGAGTCCTATCCGATGAAACATCACATAGCATTCGGCCGTGTTATACGACAGTGTGAGCGAGCCCTTAGAGTCAAGGAATATTTACATGCAGATGATGATATTACTCTCCAAGTGTATATTTTTTTAGGCGAGTTCATAGTAAATGCTTTGCCTTTTTGACATGTGATCAACTAAAGAACAAGAAAGATTTAGGACCTCGCCTATAGAGAAACGGAAAATAGTTTGGAGGACTTGCATGTCCTTTTTTATTTATTATGAGAAAATCATAAAACATCCTGTTTTTTAACCATGCTGTGACTTTCTGCTGAGGGAGAGAGCTGCCCTATTCAGAGTCTGTAATAAGACCTGCTGACAAAAGTGTTGAAGATACAGTCTAATGTGAATTAACAATGAAAAAAAGTTAATTTAACAAATGGCTTGTATTTTTTTTAATACAAACTTTTTTGTCTTTACAGCTCCTTTAAAGGGAATCTGTCATCAGGTTTTTGCCACCTAATCTGAGAGCAGCATAATGTAGGGTTAGAGGCACTGATTCCAGTAATGTGTCACTTACTGGGCTGCTTAGTGTTGTTTTGATAAAATCATTGATTTGTCAGACGGTAATTATCACTAGATGACTAGTAAGTTCTGTAGGACCCCACCCCCATCACTGATCAGTAGATTTCTGTGTACACTGAGCATGGGCAGAAAGCTGCCAATCAGTGGTGTGGGTGGGGCTATACAGAGCGCAGCATTCAGAGAGCTGCTAGATCTGCAGCAGATAAAACGGTGATTTTCTCAAAATGACAACAAGCAGCTGAAAAAGTGACACATCGCTGGAATCAGGGTATCTGCCCCAATATTGTGCTGCTCTCAGATGAGGCAGCACAATTAATATTATGCCAAATTAATTTCCCGTGAACTATCACATGATCTATCACAGGGGATCATGTGACATGTCACGTGATAAATCAGGTGTGTGGAGGGGGCCCGCGCCTTCTAAACTGCCCGGGGCCCTTGCTACTCTTAATCCACCCCTGTCTGCTCCTGTTCTAATCCAACCCCATCTCCAAGAACCATTCATTGTGGAGGTGGATGTTTCGGAGGTTCAGGTAGGGGCCGTTTTATTTTAATGTTCCAAGACTCTGACCAATTTACGGCCATGTGGTTTTTTATCAAGAAAATTTTCATCTGCTGAAAGAAATTCTGCTGTTGAGAATTGTGAGTTACTCACTGTTATATTAGCCTTTAAGGTTTGAAGACATTTTCTGGAGGGAGAAGTTCATCAAATCACTGTGGTCACTGACCAGAAGAATTTAGCGTATATTGAATCAGGTAAATGGCTAACTTCTAGACAGGCCAGAGGGTCCTTATTTTTTTCTAGATTCAATTTCTCTATCACTTTCAGGCCGGGGTCCAAGCAGTTTTAGTTCTGTTTCTTCTCCAAAACCTCCATTCTCCCTGAGGGCATTGTGGTTTCTGTGATATCCTTGGAGGTTGAAGCTGAGATCTGTAAAGTCCAATCGTCTCCTTTCGCCACCCCCAGGTCCAAATTATTTGTAGTTGTATACCTAAGATTGCGTCTGTTGCAGGAGCTTCATGATTTAATCATGAGTGGTCATCCGCGGTTCACAGCTATACAGAAAGCTATTACTAGGCTTTTTTGGTGGCCATCTATGAATAATTATTTAAAGGTTTTGTATCTGCTTGTGTAGTTTGCGCACACGCTAAAGTCTGTCATAACAGTCCGGTTGGAGTATTGGCTCCATTGCAATTCCAGAAAGACAGTGAACTCATCTGTCCATGGATTTCATCACAGATTTGCCTCTGTCTGGTGGGAAGACTGTCTTTGGGTGGCTGTTGACCGATTCATTAAACGGGCTCATTTTGTTCCTTTGTCAGAGGATTACCTAATGCAGAGACATTCTCCAGGTTTTTTATTTCTCATAAAGTAAGGCTACATGGGATCCCTCTTAACATTGTGTTTGATAGGGGAGTGCAATTTGTCTCCAAATTCTGCAGAGCGTTTTGTAATAAACTGGGAATTCATTTATTTTCCTGTGCCTACCACCCTGAAACCAATGGTCAGACAGAAAGGACTAATCAATCTCAAATTTTAAGGTGTTTTGTTGCAGCTCAGTGTTTTGTTGCGACTTCATTCTTACTTCTTGCTGAGTTTGTCTTTAAGGCCACCGCCCCACTATTAGTATTTGGTCAGTATTTTTTCTCAGGAGTGGGAGCCAAAACCAGGAGTGGGTGATAAATGTAGAATTGGTGACTTGTTTCTATTATACCTTTTCTCTGGTTGTTCCTCACCTGGTTTTGGCTCCCACTCCCGAGGAAAAATACTGACCAAATACTGACAGTGAAGCCATGGCCTAACAGTCGGATCAGTCAGTCTGCTGGAACCTCGCCGTTTTATTGTAATTATGGTGATCATCCCCATTTTTTTAAAATTTTCCTTCCTTTTCCTGTTTGCCCGAATGGCCATTTCTCCACCCATAATAAGTGCTCCCTAGTCCTTAGTATCGTCTTTGGAAGGAATAAGTCAGCTAAAGATAGTCATCATCATGCTCTCCAGAGACCCCCGAGCATCCCCAAGGAATAATCGTAAATCATCGGCAAACAGTGCCACCTTCTCTTCCTTGGTCCCATATTTAAATCCATTTATCTCAGACATTTTACTAATTACTGCCGTAAGAGGTTCAGTTGCTATTGAAAACAATAAGAGAGACAGGAGCCACCCTTGTCTTGTACCTCTGTGCAACAAAAATCGATTAGCCTTAGAGCCATTCACTCTTATTTTGGCCTTTGAGTCTGAATAAAGCAACTGCACCCATTATATAAATTTGTCACCAAAGCCAATCTGCCGCAATGCAGCTCACAAATATTGTCATTCTACGCTGTCAAAGGCCTTAGCTGTGTCCAAAGACAGGATCCCCCTATGACCAATATTATCAGTCCTTGCTTGTATATCAATATAAAGCCTTCTGAGATCGCTGTGGACTTATTTGACATAAACCCAGATTGATCGGGGTGTATTATTGAAATTACTTTTGAAAGTCTGTTAGCAAGAAGTTTGATGTCTACTGTTAAAGGAGAGATGAGTCTATAGGATGCCAGCAAGCTGGGGGCCTTGCCTTCTTTAGGTAACACTTTAATTATGGCTTTGTGCATGGGCGTGGCAATGATCCCCCTTCGAATTGCATACCTCCAATAATATTGGTAGTAATACTTGACGCGCCCCTGGGCCTGTGTCGCGCTGCGTTGCGCACGCGGGAGCTTACCCGGAGCCGGATCTGTTTAGGGTTGTAGTCTCGTGGCGGTGACCCGGTCCGTGCCCAGGGAGTCAAACTGGACGGCAGTCTGTTAGCGGTAGAAAATGGTTGATGACTACGCCACCCGTTGAATGCAGCCAGGGGGCTGCTGCTGCAGGGCAGACCGCTGAGGCCGGTGGAAGGATGGTGCAGCGTGATAGTATAACCCCCAACGGGAGGGGTATGGCCTCAGGGCAGCCGACGTGGATGATGAGGGTAGCAGGAACCACTCAGAGACGGTATGGTAGCGTTCAGGGTCTTTACTGGTAACAACGATAGACCCTCCCGGAGTACTTGCTAGCGAACGGGGCCTGGTCAGTCCTTGAGCAGATGGGATCTCCCCTGGCCAGGCGTAGTTGTAGGCCTCCCAAGCTGACTGTACTCTTCTGGCTACCTTGCTAGAAGCTGATGTAAGTAGCCCACGTCCCTGAGTGTACCGTGTGGTGCTCACCCGTATGGCCGGTGACTCGGGGCCTTCGGGCTTCTGGGCCAGGGGACCTGAAATCCCCTGCCTGACGGATTCTGCTGCTGGGTAGAAGTTAGTCCCCACAGCCTCGGACTCCGGGTCCGGTAAAGAATCTTCTTAGTCAGGGCGAGCTCTTTAGCTGCCAGCCCCTGACTCCTTGTGACTCTGCTGCTTCCTATGCTGCTCTTGTCTCTACTCTTCCTGGACTCACTAACTCTGCCTCAGCCCCGGGTTTATACAGGGGAAGTTCTTCCCCTCCCAAGGCTGGGCAGGAGGTGTGGCATGCACAGGATCCCTGACCAAAGGACCTCCCACCTGCTCTCAGACGTAATATCTCTATCACTGTGACAACCAGACCCCTGGGGTGTCACACTCCCCCCTAGTGAAATTTAGTACTCCGGGACTAAACACTTTTTAGAAAAATATAACAAGGTATATCAAAGAACAATAAAATACAATAAGGAAACACAATAAGATGGTCACGGATGTCCGCAACCGGGTGCAGTCTTTGAAGAAAAGCAAAGGTGTCCATTTCACCAACACAGGGAGACGTAACCAGGTAGGGGTCTGTCCTACCCCGAGTCCTTAACAGTCTCTAGTCCATCCTGGGTTACGCTCCAACTATATACAAAGGATTCCCGGCAAATCCACCAAAGACTCCTAAAAACAACTAGAAACACAAAATTACACACAAGCAACAATAAACAGGTAAACATTGTAAAACAACTTAAACATTTAGATCCTCCAACGTGCGGGTAACTGGCCTCTAGTGGCCCTAGTGGACCTACGGAGCTGACTGTCTGGCCCTGAACTACAGGGTGTAGGAGCTGTCAAGGGTAAACTGGGCAGCTGTCTACCGGCTCTTTGTCTCACTAGGGGTACGGCAGGCTCACTATAAGCAGAGGGTGGATTCTCCTGTTCCGCTTGGGTGGAGTCTTCTGCCTCCTGGACCGGCTGCTCTTCCAGCTCTACCCGTTGCTCCGTAGGTTCTTGGGATGATGGTTGGAGGAAGGTGAGTACGGGTACCACAACTGCACCATTGACTTGAGTCCAAGACCGAGGGAAGTCCCCGAGCACGGTACTAACCATATCTTCCCTTTCTTCCACGGGTCGATGGTCTTCCTGTTCCTCCTCAGGGTTCCTCAGTTGTTCGGGGCACTTCTTCAGGTGGTCCCGGGATACAATGGCTGTGGTTTCCCCTCCGTCTTTACTGATGGTACAGACCTTCGGGTTCTCGTGGCTTGAGGGCAGTACGGTGTACGGGTCCTTCTCCCACTGGTCGTCCAACTTGTGGAGCCGTCTCTTCCTCTTCAAGACCTGCTCTCCGGGTACCAGGGGAACAGCGGGAGCATACTGGTTGTAAGTCTTCTCTTGTCTTTCCCTAGCCTGACAGAGACTTCGCTCCACGCTCTCCTGTACTTTCCGGTACTGCTGCTGCCTCTCTGTGTCCCAGTCTGTTTCTGGTGAAGTGTCCTCGGGCGTCAGGACTCCCATTTCCAGGTCAACAGGTAACTTACCAGGTCTTGCCCTCATTAGGTAAGCCGGGGTACAGTTGGTGGAACCTACCGGGATGTGGTTGTATAGGTCCACCAGATCGGGCAACTTCTCAGGCCACAGACTGCGTTCTTCCAGGGGCAACGTTTTTAGAAGATCCATTACCACCTGGTTCATTTTCTCACAAAGTCCATTAGTTTGCGGATGGTAGGGTGTCGTCCTTATCTTCCGGCAGCCATACAGATTGCAGAATTCCTGGAAGACCTCCGCTTCAAAGGCAGGTCCCTGGTCCGTCAGCACTTGGTCCGGGTACCCGTGTGGACGGCAAAAGTGCTGCTGGAAGGCTCTAGCTGCTGTTCGAGCCGTTAAGTCCTTGACGGGGACGACAACCAGAAACCGGGAGTAATGATCCACGATGGTTAACGCGTAGACGTAGCCACTTCTGCTGGGGGTCAGTTTTACATGATCCAAGGCTACCAGTTCCAACGGTTGCCGGGTGACGATGGACTGCAGGGGAGTCTTCTGGCTGGCCCGGTCCTTCCTTCTCAGATTGCACGGGCCACAGTCTCTGCACCACTTCTCGATGGTTCCCCTCATGCCTACCCAGTGGAACCGCTCGCGCAGCAGGAACTCCAGCTTTTTCCACCCGAAGTGTCCAGCTCCGTCGTGGTATGCCTCCATCACCATGGCTGCGTCTCTTCGTGGCACCACTACTTGCCAGAGTAGTTCATGCGTCCTGGAGTTAACCATTCTGCGGCACAACTTCCCCTTGTAAAGGAACAGTCGACTCTTCTCTGCCCATAGTTGTTTGGCTTCCTCTGGAGCGTCTGATTCCAGGCTAGCCTCCGGGCGAGTCAGCATCTCCTTCACCAGTCGGACGGCAGGGTCGCTGTCTTGCGTTTCCGCCCAGTTGTAGTGAGGTAAGGGGTTCAACGTAGCAGCCTGCTTACTCCTTACCCGGTGGGAATACTGGATAGTCCCATGACGGTGGAACGCAGGGAGTTCAACTTCTTCCAGTCCCTCCGGATCTTCTCCTCCGTCCGGCAGGTTGGGCATCCTGGACAGGGCGTCCGCGTTGGTATTGGAGCGCCCTGCCCGGTATTTAATTGTGAACTCGTAGTTGGACAGACGGGCCATCCACCTCTGCTCCAGGGCACCGAGTCTTGCCGTGTCCAGGTGTGTCAGCGGGTTGTTATCCGTGTATACGGTGAACCGGGAAGAAGCGAGGTAATGCCTAAAGCGCTCGGTGACTGCCCATACCACGGCCAGGAACTCTAGCTTAAATGAGCTGTAATTTTCGGGGTTCCTTTCGGTGGGTCGCAGTTTTCGGCTGGCATAGGAGATTACTCGTTCTCTCCCCTGCTGAATCTGGGACAGTACGGCTCCTAGCCCGATGTTACTGGCGTCGGTGTAGAGGATGAAGGGCTGGCTATAGTCCGGGTACGCCAAGATTTCATCCCCCGTGAGGGCCATCTTCAGCTGGCGGAAGGACTCTTCTTCTAGCTTTTCCCATTTGAAGGGCGGCTTCTGGTTCTTGGCCTTCCGGGACTGGCCTATCAGGAGGTCCTGCATAGGTGCTGCCTTTTTGGTGAAACCGGGAATAAACCTTCGGTAGTAGCCTACCAACCCTAGGAACTGCCGCACTTCTTTTACGCTGGAGGGGCTTGGCCATCCCTTAATTGCGGTGATCTTATCGGGGTCGGGAGCCACTCCGTCAGCGCTCACCACGTGTCCCAGGTATTGCACCTTTGGTTTCAGGAGGTGACACTTGGAGGGTTTCACCTTTAGGCCGTAACTCGCCAGAGCTTCGAACACCTCCGCCAGGTGTTTCAGGTGGTCCTCATAAGTTTTGGAGTATACGATGACATCGTCCAGGTACAACAGGACCGTCTCGAAGTTTCTGTGGCCCAGACAGCACTCCATTAATCGTTGGAAGGTTCCTGGGGCGTTGCAGAGTCCGAACGGCATGCAGGTGAACTCGCTAAGTCCCATCGGGGTGGTGAATGCGGTCTTCTCCCGGTCCGCCTCTGCTACAGGAACCTGCCAGTACCCGCTAGTGAGATCCAAGGTAGAGAAGAAGTTAGCAGATCTTAAAGCAGCCAATGACTCCTCTATCCTTGGTAAGGGGTACGCATCCTTGTGTGTGATACGGTTGATTTTCCGGTAATCTACACACATCCTCATGGTGTTGTCTTTCTTTTTGACTAAAACTAGTGGGGCTGCCCAGGGGCTACAGCTATCCCGGATTACCCCAGCCTCCTTCATGTCTCTAAGCATCCCCTTGGCGTGTTGGTAATGTGCAGGGGGTACGGGTCGATACCTCTCTTTTATGGGAGGATGATCTCCCGTGGGGATGCGGTGTTCTACCCCCTTGACTCGCCCGAAGTCTAACGGGTGTTTACTAAACACTCTCTCATACTCTTGAACCACCCGATAGACTCCTTGTTTCTGGTGTGAGGGAGTGGAGTCAGTACCCAGATGTAGTTGCTGACACCAGTCCTCCATGTCTTTCTTAGAGCCGTTACCTTCCTCCGGGTGAGATGGAGGCAAGGGTTCCACAGATTGTATAGAATTTTGATTAGTGGTATATAATTTGGCTAGCGTGGCATACCGGGGCAGGTACACTTCCCTCTCCCCGATATTTATTATGCGAACGGGCACCCTCCCATGGCGTACATTGACCACCCCCCGTGCTGTCAAAATGGTGGGCCTACTATCTGAGTAAACTGGTTCTACCATTGCCTGGTAATCTCTACCTCTCAGACCAATAGCTGCCCGGCACCAAATCATCATTTCACTTTTTGGGGGCATGGCAATAGGAAAAGGGTCACACATTCTTACGCTACCAATCTCACCGCCGGAGAGTTCCACTTGTTGCCGTTGCATCAGTGCCCGGATCTCTTTCTGGAGCACCCGCTGCTCGCCGGAGCTGGCATTCTTGGCAACCTGCTGTAAAAGGAAAATCACCTCTGCAAGACAATTTTCAATTACATTAGTTCCTAGAGTTATTTTTGGGTGACTCTCATGTTTGTCAATATCTACAATGATCAGTCCCTGTGCGGCCAGTTCGACTCTACCAATTTTGATGGTCACCTCTTTAAATCCGATCTGTGGCACGGGCTGACCATTGCTGGCGATGATACTCAAGTCGTCGTCAGGGTAGCGGGTAATATCCGAGTCATTCCAGTACTGCTTGAAGAGCACGTACGGGATGGTGGTGACCTGTGACCCGGTGTCCAGTAGGGCACTCATGGGAATGCCATCCAGTACCACAGGCAAGACTGGACGTCCTCCCACATATCTGTCGCGCCAGTTCGATGGGCCTGGTGATCTTTTTCCTGGGGGTTGGCCCTCTACCCCAGGTTGTGCCCGTTTAAAGAACAGTACCTTTCCATATGTCCGGGTTGATTGCAGCGGCGGCAGATGGGTCGTCCGTCCTCGCTGTATCGGTCACTGGGTCTTCCTCTGGCCGGTGGGGTCCTCCTTGGTCGACGCCACGGGATGTCCTCCGGTCCGGATGCCAGCTGGATCTTCCCTGGAGTGGAAACCTGTAAAGACTGCACAGTTCGGGTTAGCGCAGCAACGCTTTTAGCTAGCTCTTGGACCTGATGGTGTAGGTCTGGAGCCGGGTCATTGTCCAAAGCCTGCGCATCAGCTCCCACAGGCCCTGCTGACAAGGGCGCCGCCTCCTGGTAGTAAGTGGTAGTGGGGCGTCTGTGGGTCACAACGCCACCTGGTGCCGGTTCTCGGAGCACCCGGATGGCTCTGTCCTTGAACTGTGCAAATTCTAGATGAGGGTCCTGTAAGGCCATTGCCCGCAACTGGGTGCGGTGGGCATTGCAATATAAACCCTCTATAAATTGTTCGGTCAACAGCCTGTCCTCGTTTCCCACTCCATTAGGGTCGGTCTGCTTAATGGCCCTCAGGGCCTCTTGTAGGTTGAGTGCATAGTCCCTTATACTCTCATGCGCTCGCTGCTTGCACCCGTAGAATCGAAGTTTAATCTCGGCTGAGGTGCGGGTGTCAAAGGTGTCCTTCAGCCGGGTTAGTATCCCTGCGACAGTCTTCCTCCCAGGTGGCCAGGATTTTACTTCCCTTTTGGCTGCCCCAGTTAGTTGGGCCACCAGGATGCTCACTTTTTGCTCTTCTGTGAGGGGGTACACCTGGAAGAGGCTATCCAGCTTTTCTCTAAAGTCATGCAGGGTATGTGACTCCCCTGAGTACTGGGGTAGCCAAGCTGCTCCCGGGATATAGGGCATGGTGAAGGGCATAACTGCAACAGCGGTAGCGCTGGCGGGGGTTGAGGCAGTGGAGCTCTCCTCCGTATCCGACATCTTCCTCCCCCCTAGTGGACCGTGGCCTACCTTGCGATGATCCTGTTCCGTAGGCCGCGGCTCCGCAGTGGATCGTCAGGGTTGAGGACCTTCCGTCGCGCTCCTGTGACGTCGGCGTCTGCTGGGCTCCTTCCAGGACCTTACGCAACGTCCGGACGTGAGGCGGGGCTTCAGTTCTCGCGCGCTTTCGGAGTCCACGCCCCTCTTCTTCCCGCGCGGCGTCCTCAAGATGGCGTCCAATGGCGGGAAAACTCCACGGATGGCGGGAAGAAGGCTGAAGATGGCGCCGGATGGCGGGAAACTTCACCGATGGCGGGAAGAAGGCTGAAGATGGCGCCGGATGGCGGGAATCTTCACCGATGGCGGGAATCTTCACCACTGGTAAGTTTGAACAGTCTTTGCTTTTCAGGCACGCAGTACCCGGTGGTTGCGGGCACGTGATCCTGCCGACTACGCCAAAGTTGACGCGCCCCTGGGCCTGTGTCGCGCTGCGTTGCGCACGCGGGAGCTTACCCGGAGCCGGATCTGTTTAGGGTTGTAGTCTCGTGGCGGTGACCCGGTCCGTGCCCAGGGAGTCAAACTGGACGGCAGTCTGTTAGCGGTAGAAAATGGTTGATGACTACGCCACCCGTTGAATGCAGCCAGGGGGCTGCTGCTGCAGGGCAGACCGCTGAGGCCGGTGGAAGGATGGTGCAGCGTGATAGTATAACCCCCAACGGGAGGGGTATGGCCTCAGGGCAGCCGACGTGGATGATGAGGGTAGCAGGAACCACTCAGAGACGGTATGGTAGCGTTCAGGGTCTTTACTGGTAACAACGATAGACCCTCCCGGAGTACTTGCTAGCGAACGGGGCCTGGTCAGTCCTTGAGCAGATGGGATCTCCCCTGGCCAGGCGTAGTTGTAGGCCTCCCAAGCTGACTGTACTCTTCTGGCTACCTTGCTAGAAGCTGATGTAAGTAGCCCACGTCCCTGAGTGTACCGTGTGGTGCTCACCCGTATGGCCGGTGACTCGGGGCCTTCGGGCTTCTGGGCCAGGGGACCTGAAATCCCCTGCCTGACGGATTCTGCTGCTGGGTAGAAGTTAGTCCCCACAGCCTCGGACTCCGGGTCCGGTAAAGAATCTTCTTAGTCAGGGCGAGCTCTTTAGCTGCCAGCCCCTGACTCCTTGTGACTCTGCTGCTTCCTATGCTGCTCTTGTCTCTACTCTTCCTGGACTCACTAACTCTGCCTCAGCCCCGGGTTTATACAGGGGAAGTTCTTCCCCTCCCAAGGCTGGGCAGGAGGTGTGGCATGCACAGGATCCCTGACCAAAGGACCTCCCACCTGCTCTCAGACGTAATATCTCTATCACTGTGACAACCAGACCCCTGGGGTGTCACATACTTCCTTATATCTCTTATATACTTCCACAGGAAGACCGTCCATTCCCGGTGCTTTATCGTTGGTCATTGAGCTCAGTGCAGATTCTAGCTCTTCTACATCAAGTAGTTAATCTAATAAATTCCAAGAGTCTAAGGAAAGGACCGAGAGCTGAGCTTTATCTAGGAAGGTCTGGGTCTGTTCTTCTGAGGGTTGAACCTGAGAAGTATACAGCTTTGCATAGTATTCCTCCAACACTTTCAGTATGTCCACTGTGGACTGTACCACATTACCCTCCCTAGTCTGAAGACTGGATATAAAGGCGGAGTCCCTCTGGGTGACAGCTATCACAGATATAAGTGACCTGCTTTATCTCCCTCTTCACAATATTGCATCCTGTGGAACATCTTCTTCCTTCCTGCAGCGGCAATGTTCCCTGATTCCTCGTGTCCTGAGCTGCTTTCAGCCTGTTTTGCGCAGCCGGCGTTGGATCTGTAATCATCGCACTCTCTGCATCTACCAATTCCTGAAACACCAATGGATCCTGCTGCTTAGTCCGAGATTCAGCTGCTGAGATTTCTGTTATAAATATTCCTCTAAGGTCGGCCTTCATGGCTTCCCATACATAGAAAGATAGAAGTTGTATTTTTATTAATCACAAGATACTCCTTTAGTTTCCCTTCAATTTTCCCCTTAAGGTCTATAACTTGTAACCAAAAGGGGTTAATTTCCCTGTGGGTCTGTGCTGCATTGGGGGATTAAGCTTAGGGAGACACAGAGGAGAATGATGGGATAGCACTCTGGGCAGGAGCTGATGTCAGATATAAGACCCTGCATCCGTTCATTTCCAAGAGCCAAATCCATTCTCCACAAAGAGGAGAATGTGGACGAGAAGCAGGAGTATTGGTATACATTAGGCTGACCGTCTCTCCAAAGAGCAATTATGACTGTCTCCTTAAGTGACCAAAAGGGGTACAATTGCCTTCTACCCTCTTAGCTTCATGTCTCCCTCTATCCCAGAGAGAGTCCGGTATATTATTAATGTCCTCTATTATAATATAGGGGATTTGTGAGAAGCCAGAAATAATAGTGAGAATTTTGTGTATGATTCTCCTGGAATATAATGGTGGTGGTATGTAGATAGATTATTAATAGAGATTTAGTAATAACTTACAGAACAAACATACGTACTGACCCTCTGCATCTATTATCTATTAAGATGCTCATATTGGGAGTGTCTTAAAGAGAAGGATTAATATTATTATATTAATAATTATTGATTCAATTATTTTTAATACAAAATTAAATGTACCACTTTATTAGTTTTTTTATTTATAAATTTTTATTTAAGCCACTGGGGGCTGCCATTTTAATTTGGTGGGGGTGTAAGTGTCTGAGCAGGACACTTACACGCAGGGAGATGGGTTCCATACACGCCGGGAGGATGACGGGGGCCATGCACGCCGAGAGGAAGTTGATGGGCCATGCATGCCGGGAGGATGATAATGGAGGCCATGCACGCCAGGAGGAAGAGGATGGGGGTCATAGATGCTGGGAGACGGATGGGGGCCATACCCACATGAAGGTGGATGATGGGGGCCATACAGGCATGGAGGTGGATGATGGAGGCCATACACGGAGGGAGGTGGATGATGGGGGCCATACACGCAGGGAGGTGGATGATGGGGGCCATACACGCAGAAGGGTGGATGATGGGGGCCATACACACAGGGAGGCCATACACGCTGGGAGGAAAATGATAGAGGCATACACGCCGGAGGAAAATGATAGAGGCCATACATGCCGGGAGAAAGAGGATAGGGGCCATACATGCCGGGAGGAGGATGGAGGCCATACACGCATGGAGGAAGATGATGGTGGCCATATACCCAGGGAAGTGGATGATGGGGGCCATACACGCAGGGAGGTGGATGATGGGGGCCATACATGCAGGGAGGAAGAGGATAGGGGCCATATATTCCGGGATGATGGGGGCCATACATGCCGGAAGGAGGATGGGTGCCATACACACAGATAGGAGAATGGGGGCCATACACGCAGGGAAGGGGCGGATGATGGGGGCCATACACACTGGGAGGAGGATGGGGGCCATACACGCTGGGAGGAGGATGGGGGCCATACATGCAGGGAGGAGGATGGAGGCCATACATCCAGGGAGGATGATGAAGGCCATACACGCAGGGAGGGTAAACGCCTTTTAGTGCCACATGAAAGGCACTAAAGAGTGCAAGTTTATTATATGTAGGGGCATGTGAAATTATATATTTACAGGACATTTATCTATTCTATCTTATTACACCCTTGCACCTATAGAAGTGGACGGAGCTGGGTTACATATTACACCACTGCTCCCATAGGAGTGGACAGAGCGGGGTAATGTATTACACCACATGTGTATTTTTCTGTGTGCATGAGCGTGCATGTGTTTTTTCCTGTGTGTATGAGCGTGCATGTGTATTTTTCAGTGTGTGAGCGTGCGTGTGCATTTTTCAGTGTGTGTGAGCGTGCATATTTTCCTGTGTGTGAGAATTTTTCTATTTTCCTGTATGTATGAGCGCATGTGTAATTTGCTATGTATAGTAGAGATCAGATGATCGAAACTTCAAGTAAAAAATACAGTATAAAGTGAAAAGCTATCTAATCCCTGCATGTGTGATACTCCCCAGACCCGTGTATCTAATCAAATCATCATACACGATACTCGACAGAGCGGTGTATCTAATCCCATCATCATTTGCGTTGTTCCCCAGACCAATGTATTCAATTCCATTATCATGCGCGATACTCCCTATCGGCCTCCACAGAGTAGAATGCACTCCCCATTGGCCTCCACAGAGTAGAATGCACCCCCCATCGGTCTCTATACACTATAATGAACTCATTGTTCTCCCGCTGCTCCTGTCTCTGTAGCGAGGGGCCCGCACATCTCAGCACAGTGGACTCCATGTAGTCACGTCATCGCGCCCGCTGTCAGTGGCTGCATCAGTGATGTAAGACGCAGAGGGGGATTGATTTGAGCGTCACGCTCTCTCACTCAACATTGCTTTCAACTGTATCGGCAACAAGTCGATACAGTTCAATTTGTGAGGATGGGCGGGGAAACTGGAGCTGGGCCCCTCCCCTCAACCGGCTGACAGGCCCCACATCAGCTGCATGTGAAACACTACATTGAGACCTGTATCTAATCACACATGATACACTCCGCGTATCTAATCCCAGCTTATGATACATCTAGCAGCACCATCTAACAGAATCGGTGCTGCCAGCCATCCTCAGTGACACTATACTCATCAATATCACTGGCAGTCATCAACAAAATGGCTCCACACTGTGATCCTAAACTCCATCCTGTTACAAACACCCAGAAAGGGAGGAGAGGAGCGACATCACACACAGAAGAGCAGATCCAGCCCCAATTTACTGCAGTCCGTAATGTGAGCTAGTTGTACACTAGGTTTTCATGGCAAATCTCAGCAGCTGCTCCCCCCAGTGTTTAAAAGTGGAAATACCAAACCTTTTAAAATTATTTTTCATATTTTATTTAATTAAAAACAAACGATAATATTTTTGAAAAAAAATATAACATTAATACTTTACATTTTTTCACTTGTTGAAAAAATAATTTTTTGATGGCACCTTCCCTTTAACGGTTGTACTAATATAGTGCGTGGAGTGATAGTCAGCTGTAACCACTACTTGTTTAGTAGATGAAGTTTCTCAGAGGTAAGATGTGTTTCTTGCAGACAAATCAAGGCAGGTTTTTCCATTTGAAGATACTGAAAGATCACCTGTCTTTTAACACTAGAAGAAAGACCCCTTACATTACAGCTACTTATTTTCACTGACCCCACCATAATGTATTATATGTCGTCTCCAATATCCTATCAGCAGAGCATTTCCGTTTTACATAGCTAGTTAAGCGCATATTACAAGATTGTCAACAATATAAAACATACCCCAAAAAATAAAAAAAGACCTCCACCCATAAAACCCCAACCATAATAGTCAGATATAAAACACCTTTCTCCGGGTGAGAGACTGGGCGAAGTATTTCCATAGCTGTCGCTATTAAAGTAGAAAAAAATGGCGGCGCAGTCACTGTTGAACATATGGGAGAATCCCGCCTAGAATGTAAGTCTCCTTGGGAGATAATTCAACCCCAATTATACATAAGGACTGTGATATAATCATAATAGAACCTGAAGAAAAAAACAACATTTGTAAAGAACTGTCCAACAAGCAGGGACACACTTCTTCCCATATACTCACGGATCACTGGGTTTTTGAAGAATTAGGGTTTGTACCACAGGATCTTCAACTTGTAACATCCCGAATGTGATCCCGGTGTATTTCATATTTGATCCTCTCATTCATATCCAGCCAGTGAAGGGCTCATGAATCTTGAATAAAGTGCACAGTACCTCGGGCTACCACCCTTAACTTGGCAGGGTAGATCATTGAATATCAGGATCTGGAGATATTTGTGGATACTTCCCACGCTGCTGGTTTATTGAAGACGCCAATTCAGAAAGGTTTATTAAATTGCTGTTTTTATTCAAGGAGTTTCAAAGTGACAAGCACTTCTTCTTCAGGAGACAACCACATACAGACAAAATCCTGCAAGACGGTGTAAAGGCTTGAGGTTTGAATTAAGACACCAAATCAACACATGACTGTCTGAGTTGTGTCAAAGTTCACTGGATTGGCAGATGATTACATCGGAAAATAACAAAATTGTGTGTATTTCAATTATACAAAGAAATTCCTCCTAAAAATGTATCACAATTCATATACTATAAACCTATTCAGCATTATTTAAAAACTGTATATATATAAGTTCAAATGTTCACTAAAATAAATGTATTTATTCACTTATTCTAATAGCAGGAGTTGGGCTACAACCTATATCTCTATAGGGAAAACCACTGTGTCCTGTGTTCTTTACTCGTTAAGCCGCTATGTGTATTTAGGAATTAACAAAAGATTAAAAAGAAAAGCAAATCCAAGGGTCGGAGAAAAGTGTGTAAAGAACTTGTAGTTCATTGTATGTCAAAAAATTCTTGTTTTATTTTATTTAATGTCTTTTTGATGAGCTCAAATACTCTTATCCGAATTCCTCTAAATGTTATTTTACTTTATTATATTTGTTACAGTCCATTTGTCGTGTTTCATATCTCAGAATATTATTTTGTGTCATTATACTGATATCAGTGTGTTTTATCAATTCCTGTATAATTTTATTAGAGGGAAAATAAATATCATTATAAATTAATTCCACGCTTCCTTTTTTAATTACTTAGTTTCTCATACAATGTGATGGTGAAATATGGGGAGAGAGTGTGGTTTACCTCTGTCCATGAATACGGCCGCTGGAGTAAATATATGGCCATGTGCTTAACTTGGAAGGATTTCATCTGCTGAGGGGTCACCTAGGGCAGTGGTGACGTCACGGGGGGATCCGGTCAGGGAGATCTTTCTTTTTACTACAAGCCTTCGTTATCAGGGACTGTAGGTAATAGAGGACGGGGAACATCAGAGGAATCCCGTGCTTGCTACATGGATTCTCTTGGAACGTAAAACGGTAGTGACTGGAATTACAATGAGGGGAGTTTTATACTCTGAGAAAAAAAGACAATCACTTCATGGAGATCTAAATGCTTGATGTTCCGGGAGTTTGATAAAATTGTGACATCTAAAAAATATACAGGGTGGGCCATTTATATGATACACCTAAATAAAATGGGAATGGTTGGTGATATTAACTTCCTGTTTGTGGCACATTAGTATATGGGAGGGGGAAAACTTTTCCAGATGAGTGGTGACCATGGCGGCCATTTTGAAGTCAGCCATTTTGATCCAAACTTTATTTTTTTCAATGGGAATAGGGTCATGTGACACATCAAACTTATTGAGCATTTTATAAGAAAAACAATGGTGTGGTTGGTTTTAACATAACTTTATTCTTTCATGAGTTATTTACAAGTTTATGACCACTTATAAAATGTGTTCAAAGTGCTGCCCATTGTGTTGGATTGTCAATGCAACCCTCTTCTCCCACTCTTGACACACTGATAGCAACACCGCAGAAGAAATGCTAGCACAGGCTTCCAGTATCTGTTGTTTCAAATGCTGTACATCTTGTATCTTCACAGCATAGACAATTGCTTTCAGATGACCTCAAAGATAAAAGTGTAAGGGGGTCAGATCGGGAGACCTTGGTGGCAATTCAACTGACCCACGACTACCAATCCACTTTCCAGGAAAATGTTCAAGTAGGAATGCTCAGACCTGACACCCATAATGTGGTGGTGCACCATCTTGTTGGAAAAACTCAGGGAACGTGCCATCTTCAGTGCATAAAGAGAGCAACACATCATCATGTAGCAATTTCAGATATTCAGTGGCATTGAGGTTTCCATTGATGAAGAATGGCCCCACTATCTTTGTACCCCATATACCACACAATACCATCAATTTTTGTGTTCCAACAGTCTTGGAGGGATCTATGAACTGTGCGCTAGTGTCAGTGTGTGGTTTTGTGTGTGGTTTTGTTCACCATTCACAAAAAAGTTTGCCTCATCATTGAACATAATGTTCTGTGTAAACTGAGGATCCTGTTCCAATTTTTGTTTTGCCCATTCTGCAAATTCAGTGCGCCGATCTGGGTCATCCTCGTTGAGATGCTGCAGCAGCTGGATTTTGTAAGGGTGTCATTTGTGAGTAGCTAATATCCATCGAAGCGATGTTTGACTGATGCCACTCTCAGGTGACATGCGACGAGTGCTACGCTGTGGGCTCTTGCTGAATGAAGCAAGGACAGCCACTGATGTTTCTTCATTAGTGACAGTTTTCTTGCATCCACATTTTGGCAAATCCAACACTGAACCTGTTTCATGAAATTTGGCAAGAATTTGCTAAATGTAGCATGGGAGATGGGTGGTCTCATAGGGTGTCTTGCATTGAAATCTGCTGCAATGACCCGGGTACTGCATTCACCAAACATCAACACAATTTCTATCCGCTCCTCACGTGTTAACCTCTGTGACATGTCAATGGCTGTAAACAAAGAGAAACTTGTAATAACTCATGAAAGAATAAAGTTACGTTAAAACCAAGCACACCATTGTTTTTCTTATGAAATTCTCAATAAGTTTAATGTGTCACATGACCCTCTTCCCATTGAAAAAAATAAAGTTGGATCCAAAATGGCCGACTTCAAAATGGCCGCCATGGTCACCACCCATCTGGAAAAGTTTTTCCCCTCCTATATACTAATGTGCCACAAACAGGAAGTTGATATCACCAACCATTCCCATTTTATTTAGGTGTATCCATATAAATGGCCCACCCTGTACATAGGATATTAAAAGATTATCATTGTACCATAGTTAAATGTCTTAATCATAGGAAATATATCTATATAAGAACGAAATATTAAAATTTGAAAGGTCGAGGGTTTTATCTAAAATAATTAATTTATTTTAATTGGTTAATAAAACCATGTCACAGATCATGGATAATATTGTAGTAAATAGATATTACAATAAAATATCTTATTAAAGATCATGTAAATTATTACAATTAATACTAATGTTAAGGGAGCTTCCACATCAGACTTTCTATCTCCAAAATGACCATATATGTAGATTTCTTACCATCTAAAGCAATGGTCTCAAACATGCGGCCCCTGAGGCAGGCATCTGCAGCCCGCGGTGCACCACAAGTCTCACCCTAGCAGAGAGGATGAGTGCGCCGCTCTGTAGTGGCTATGGCCCTGCGTTATGACATCCCTCTGGCGCTGCGTTATGACATCCCTCTGCAAGGAGGTGAGCACTGCTATAGAATAGTGAGCAAAACGGGGTGCTACAGTAACCTGATATAATAGTATAATATAGTTTGGAAGAAAAAAGACTCAGGATATACAACCGTGCACACCCAATATTAGAAAAATGAAAAAATCTTTATTACATGATTATTACATGATTACACACTGACAACACAAGAAAAAATAAAAACATTTAAAAACAGACAAGGCATAACAATATTCATGAGGGAAGAACAATAATAGTGTTCCAAAGCAATAAATCCCCCCTTAGGCCACAGGTATAATATATATAATTTTAATATCTCATAATACAATAATGGTTTTTAACCAAGCTATGTCGCCCTAGTGGAGGGTAGCACACCAGTAAATGAAAAGTCCTCATTTATACCCCTAGGGGCCACTGTATCAAGAACAAAGATCCACCTAGATTCAGATCTCAATAGATCCTTGGTGTGATCTGAATTACGAGAATTGGGCCTCATCTTCTGGAGGCCCATGACTCGCAATTTATTGGGGCTACCAGCGTGGCATTGGAAGAAGAGCAGAGCCACCGAAGAGATGGCTTTGCCCTTCTTCAAATCCTGTTCAGCAAGATGGATGTTGGAAACATGTTGCTGTACCCGTCTACGGAGTTCCTACGACGTTTGACCAATATAAACCTTCGGACAGGGACAGGTCAATGCATATACAACATTAGTGGACCTACAATTGATAAAGTCCCTCAAAGGGTATTGATGGTTGTCAATCGGATTAGTGAAAGTTTTACCAGAAGAGAGAAATGGACAAGCAGAACAATCGCCACAAGGGAATGAGCCCTTAAATTTACTGCCGCCCGAGGTACTACAACTGGGGCGTGTATAGTGGCTATGCATAAGTTTATCCCTTAAATTTGGGGCGCGTCTAGCCGTCAACAACGGTCTCTCTGGTAAAATGCTAGAAAGACGACTATCCGTCTTAAGTATATTCCAATGTTTCCGAAATAGACTACCCACTTCATTCCATTGATTGTTAAACCTGGTGATAAATCTAATATGTGTATCCTCCATATTGACACGTGATTGTAGCAACATCTCCCGTGGTTTGACCAAAACCTTCTGGTGAGCCTTGGAAATTACCGCTTTAGGATATCCGCGCTCCCGAAAACGTGAGGTTAAATTGCTGGCCTCGGTTTTGTAATCCTCCTGTGTTGTACAGTTCCTTTTGGCCCTTGAGAATTGTCCCACCGGTATGCTGTCTCTCAAGTTTCTAGGATGAAAACTTTAGTAGTGTAAGAGACTGTTTGTGGCAGTCGATTTCCTATGTAATTTGGATACAAGTGAGACACCCACTTTCCTGATCTCCAGATCCAGGAAGTTAACTGCAGAGGAAGATATACAATGGGTAAGATGAATGTTAAAATCATTAACGTTCAGCCTATCAATGAAGGTAAGTGCCTCGGCTTCCGTGCCCGTCCAGATAATCAAGATATCATCTATGAAGCATAGCCACTTGAAGACCCCCCGATTGTATGCCTGTGAGGGGTACTGTCACGCTGTCTCCGTATACTGGAGGTAGGGGGCCTAAGCTGACCCTAAGCTGGGACCCTGACTAATCCCTCAACCTGGAGGTACTGTTAAAGGTACAGAGGTCCAGGCCGCCAGCGTAACCCCTACCTCCTGAAGATCCCTGCACCACAGTAATCTAGTCCTGAGAAGGACCCCGATCACAACCAAAGGGAACAAGACATAATATGCCCAAACACAATACTTAGACGAACGAGACAGTACAAGGGAAAAACCAAAACCACCTTGCATACAAACAACTACTCAACTACAACAGAGGGAAAACCAACGGGAAAGGAGATAAATGATAAAGCGAGGAAAGGGAAAAACACTTCCAAATACACTTATCTCAGCAACTCCAAACACCACGATCCGCTCTGTCAGTCTGAATGAAATGCTTTCACCGACACCTCCCAAACAGACCAGCAGGTATATGAAGGAGTCTCACTACAGAAGTATTGATTGCAGCTGGGCGAGGCTGGACCTCATCTAGCCCAGAGAGAGAGAGAATTAACTCCCTCACTGCCGAGAGACACAAAGCACCAACAAGTCAGCTGCGAGAAGTCAGGCTGTGTACTCGTGACGATCTTCGTGGCAACACACCCGTGACAGTACCCCCCCTTCTACGAGGGGCCTCCGGACCCTCAGGGCCAGGTTTATCCGGGTGAGTCGTGTGGAAGGCCCGAACTAATCGGTCTGCGTTAATATCCGACGCAGGAACCCACATCCTCTCCTCAGGACCATACCCCTTCCAATGAACCAGGTACTGAAGGGACCGGCGATTAAAGCGTGAATCAATGACCCTCGATACCTGGAACTCCAAGTTACCATTGACAACCACTGGAGGGGGAGGTAAAGGTGACGGTACCACCGGCGCCACATACCTCTTAAGCAATGATCTGTGAAACACGTTGTGAATTTTAAACGTAGGGGGGAGATCAAGACGGAATGCCACCGGATTAATAATAGAACTGATTCTGTACGGCCCAATGAACCTGGGACCCAATTTCCAGGAGGGAACCTTAAGTTTAATATTCCTGGTAGACAACCATACCCGATCGTTCACAGTTAGGTCCGGACCAGACACTCTCCTCCTATCAGCCATACGTTTGTATCGGTTCCCCATAGTATTCAGATTCTTCAGCACCCCTCTCCATACTGAAGCGAGTGATGAGGAAAATCGTTCCTCCTCAGGAACCCCCGAAGAGCCCCCCCTACTGAAAGTACAAAACTGGGGGTGAAAACCATATGCCCCAAAAAACGGGGACTTACCAGTGGACTCGCTCCGCCTATTATTAAGAGCAAACTCTGCCAGAGGTAAGAAAGAAGCCCAGTCCTCCTGGTTCTCTGACACAAAACACCGGAGATATGTCTCCAAGCTCTGGTTCATACGTTCCGTCTGACCATTGGTCTGAGGATGAAAAGCCGAAGAGAATGACAACTGCATCCCCCGCCGTGCACAAAACGCCTTCCAGAACTTAGACACAAACTGAGACCCCCGATCAGACACCACCTCGGAGGGTACCCCGTGAAGCCTCACAATCTCCCCAATGAACACCTGCGCAAGAGTTTTAGCATTAGGGAGAGCCGGAAGAGCGATAAAATGTGCCATCTTGCTGAACCTGTCCACTACAACGAGTATGACCGTTTTACCCGTAATAAAGTCCATAGACAGATGAGTCCAAGGATGCTCCGGGATCTTCAAAGGTAAGAGGGCCCCAGACGGACGGGTATGTGAGGTCTTAGAGCGCGCACAAACCCCACAGGATGCGACAAAAGTTACCACCTCCTTATGTAAGTTAGGCCACCAAAACCGACGCGAGAGGAGATCCACAGTTGCTTTACTCCCCGGGTGTCCTGCAAAAACAGAGTTATGGTGTGCCTCGATCACCTTTTGTCGCAACTGATCTGGAACAAACAGTCTCCCTGGAGGTCCAACAGGGGCGTCCCCCTGAGCCTCCAATACCTCCTCCTCCAGCTCAGAGCATACTGCCGAAACCACCACCCCCTCCTGAAGGATAGGAATCGGGTCGTCCGTATTCCCGGCCCCCGGGAAACTACGAGATAAGGCATCCGCCTTTACATTTTTTGACCCAGGACGATATGTAACGACAAAATTAAACCTGGTAAAAAACAATGACCACCTAGCTTGTCTGGGATTCAGACGTTTCGCGGACTCCAGATATAGCAGGTTCTTGTGATCGGTGATGACGGTGACCGGATGAACTGCCCCCTCCAAAAAATGGCGCCACTCCTCAAAAGCTAACTTAATGGCCAAGAGTTCCCTATTGCCGACATCGTAATTCCTCTCAGCGGACGACAATTTTTTAGAGAAAAAGGCGCACGGATGCCACTTACCAGGGGACGAACCCTGTGACAATACTGCTCCCACCCCTACCTCGGAAGCGTCTACCTCTACAATGAATGGCTGAGACGCATCAGGTTGAATGAGTATGGGCGCCGAGGCAAAACATTTTTTCAAAGAGGAGAATGCTTGACAAGCCTTGTCAGACCACCTAGAAAAATCCGTCCCCTTTTTAGTCATGTCTGTGAGAGGCTTAACCATGGACGAGAAATTACGAATGAACTTCCGGTAATAATTAGCAAACCCCAGGAAACGTTGTAGTGCCTTAAGATTCTCTGGCCGATCCCACTCAAGAACTGCCCGCACTTTCCCAGGGTCCATACGAAAACCGGACGCTGAAACCAGGAAGCCTAAAAACTGGAGTTCCTGTACGGCGAACACACACTTTTCCCACTTGGCATACAGTTTATTATCCCGCAAGATCTGTAACACCTGCCTAACGTGCTCCTGATGAGACACCAGATCCGGCGAGTAAATTAAGATATCATCCAGATATATGACAACAAACTGTCCCACCAGGCGGCGAAATATGTCATTAACAAAGTGTTGAAACACCGCCGGGGCATTAGTCAGACCGAATGGCATGACAAGGTTCTCATAATGCCCCTCCGGAGTGTTAAACGCCGTCTTCCACTCATCCCCCTCTTTCATCCTAATCAGATTGTACGCCCCCCTGAGATCCAACTTAGAGAACCATTTGGCGCCCACGATCTGATTAAAGAGATCGGGAATAAGTGGGAGCGGATACGGATCTCGGACCGTAATCCGATTAAGTTCACGGAAATCCAGGCAAGGGCGTAGGCCTCCATCTTTCTTCTTAACAAAGAAGAACCCCGCAGCCACCGGTGAAGATGAAGGTCTAATATGCCCCTTAGCCAGACTTTCTGAGATATAATCCTTCATGGCCTGCCTCTCAGGACCAGAAAGGTTATACAACCTAGCTTTAGGTAACTTGGCCTCAGGGAGCAGTTTTACAGAACAGTCATACACGCGATGAGGAGGTAGTTCCTGACACCCTTTCTCCGAGAATACATCCTCAAAGTCCGCCAGAAATGGAGGTAAGACCCAAGGAGTAACCGCACCAATGACCGTGTTCATGCAGTTTTTATTACAGAATTTACTCCATTGGCTTATCTCCCTGGTTTGCCAATTAATAACCGGGTTATGCTTAGCTAACCAAGGAAGGCCCAACACAATAGGAGTGGGAAGACCCTCCAACACGTAGCAAGACAACAGTTCTTTATGTATTGCCCCCACTTGAAGTTTTACGTCATGCACAGCTTGCAAAAAACTTCCCTGACCGAGAGGCCTGGCATCGATCGAGAATATGGGGATGGGTTTAGCCAACTCACTCAACCGCATACCTTGGACCCGGGCAAACCGAGCATCAACCAGATTAGCCCCGGCCCCACTATCCAGAAGAACAGATATCCTCTCAGTTCTCGTACCCACCACCACCTCCGCCGGTACGAGAAACTGAGACGAACCTAGGGACGAAATACCTACTCCCAGATTGCCGTCCACCACACAACCTGGGATTAACAGTTTTCCGACGACTCTTCACTCTGCAAGGGACGGGATGGACACCCCCCAATAAAATGTCCCTTTCTCCCGCAGAAGAAACACCTTCCTGCCTTATGGCACACCACCGGTCCCCTCCCCCGAAATGATGTCCCTCCTAATTGCATAGGCTCCTCTGGACTGACCAGGGGAACCACCATATGAGGGGACCTTGTAGGAGGTGGAGTCATCACAGGGGGTAGAATTATCCCGCACCTCTCCCGAAGCCGTCTGTCCACGCGAATAGCAAGGGCCATAGCGGCTTCCAGTGACACGGGAGAGTCATACTGTGCCAACACATCCTGTAATTTGTCGGATAAACCATGACAAAACTGGCTCCTAAGAGCCGGGTCATTCCACTGGGTGTCCGTGGCCCACCTACGGAACTCCGAACAGAATTCCTCCGCCGGACGATCTCCCTGCTGGATCCTACGTAACTTAGACTCAGCAAGGGAGATCCGATCTGGGTCATCATATACGAGTCCCAGAGCAGCGAAAAACCTATCCACTGCCTGGAGAGCCGGGGAACCCGGGGGAAGAGAGAACGCCCAGGATTGTGGGTCCCCTTGTAGGAGCGAGATGACAATTCCCACCCTTTGTTCTTCACTCCCCGATGACCGAGGCCGCAGCCGAAAGTACAATTTGCATGCCTCCCGGAAAACAAAAAACTTGTCCCGCCCCCCAGTGAACCTATCAGGGAGAGCTACTTTAGGTTCTGGTCCGGCTTGCTCCTGAGGATGCCAAACCTTGGACCTAACGTCCGCCAGCTCCATGGACAAACTCTGCAATTGCCGAGCTAGACCGGCTACTGGATCCATGGTAGCTGGAGAAAAACTAAGTTGGGTCGGTGAAAATGTCACGCTGTCTCCGTATACTGGAGGTAGGGGGCCTAAGCTGACCCTAAGCTGGAACCCTGACTAATCCCTCAACCTGGAGGTACTGTTAAAGGTACAGAGGTCCAGGCCGCCAGCGTAACCCCTACCTCCTGAAGATCCCTGCACCACAGTAATCTAGTCCTGAGAAGGACCCCGATCACAACCAAAGGGAACAAGACATAATATGCCCAAACACAATACTTAGACGAACGAGACAGTACAAGGGAAAAACCAAAACCACCTTGCATACAAACAACTACTCAACTACAACAGAGGGAAAACCAACGGGAAAGGAGATAAATGATAAAGCGAGGAAAGGGAAAAACACTTCCAAATACACTTATCTCAGCAACTCCAAACACCACGATCCGCTCTGTCAGTCTGAATGAAATGCTTTCACCGACACCTCCCAAACAGACCAGCAGGTATATGAAGGAGTCTCACTACAGAAGTATTGATTGCAGCTGGGCGAGGCTGGACCTCATCTAGCCCAGAGAGAGAGAGAATTAACTCCCTCACTGCCGAGAGACACAAAGCACCAACAAGTCAGCTGCGAGAAGTCAGGCTGTGTACTCGTGACGATCTTCGTGGCAACACACCCGTGACAGGTACACGTGTGTGTCCTCCCACCAACCCAGAAAAAGGTTGGCAAAGGAGGGCGCACACCGTGCCCCCATGGCGGTCCCAGAGATTTGTCGATAGAAGATATGATCAAACACAAAATAATTGTGGGTAAGAATGAAGTTCAAGAGGTCCACAATGAAAGAGTCATGTAAACGATTACCTCCACTTGTAGCATTCAGAAAATAGAGGACTGCTGCTATGCCATCTTTGTGGGCTATATTTGAATATAGCGATTCAACATCAACAGTGATGAATAAGAACTGGTCAGGTAAGCAAAGAGAGTTGAGAGTCCGTATCAGATGAGATGAATCTCTGAGATAAGAGGGTAAACTGGTAACGAGGGGCTGCAAGAAAAAATCTATGTAAATACATGCCTTTTCACAAATGCTTCCTATGCCTGACACAATAGGTCGACCCGGTGGACATTCCAGATTTTTGTGGACTTTGGGCAAGACATAGAAAGTGGGTATGGTAGGTTTCCTCACTATCATAAATTCCCTCTCTTGTTTATTAATGGTTCCCAAAGAGAAAGCCTTCAAAAGTAGTCGTTCAAGCTTAGCCGAGAAGACCTGTGTGGGGTCCGAGGGAAGTCTCAAATAAAATCTGGTGTTATTGAGCTGTCTATGTACTTCAGCAGTGTACATGCCACGAGGCCATAAAACAATATTTCCCCCTTTGTCTGCTTCCTTTATCAAGAATTCCTGGTTTTTCTGCAGGCAAAGGAGGGCACGCCTCTCCATCATGGTTAAATTTTGATGAGATATGTTATTGACAGGTAATCTCCTGATCTCATCTTTCATAACCTCAAAAAATGTAGAAACTGCTGGAACCAGGGGCGGAACTACCGCCCGTGCAGCCGGTTCATTGAACGGGGGCCCCGAGGGAGAGGGGGCCCCTCCAGCCTCCAGCAGGGCCGGCATCAGGGCATGACTGCCCTGACTCTAGTATGGGGCCCGGCCGGTAGGGGCCCCCTCGGGGGCCCCCCTCTTGTGCGTCTCTCTCCTCATGGGGCCCCCGGCCCCATGCTATGCGCCGGGTCCGGGACATTTCAGCGCTGAGCTGCGCTGTTGCAGCAACGCCTTCATGATTCCCCTGACTTCCGGTCATGTGACGGTGCCGTCACATGGCCGGAAGTCAGGAGAACCTGCTGTCAGCGATTTGGACGAGCGCCAGGATTCTGCAGGGATCGCATGGGGGTAAGTATAACAAGTTTTATTTTTTTTAAAATACAATTAACTAGGAGTGGAGAGATGGGAGAAGCACATGTGTGTGTGTGTGTGTGGGGGGGGAGATGGGAGATGCACATGTGTGTGTGTGGGGGGTGAGATGGGAGATGCACATGTGTGTGGGGGGGGGAGATGGGAGATGCACATGTGTGTGTGTGGGGGGGGAGATGGGAGATGCACATGTGTGTGGGGGGGGAGATGGGAGATGCACATGTGTGTGGGGGGGGGAGATGGGAGATGCACGTGTGTGGGGGGGGAGATGCACATGTGTGTGGGGGGGGAGATGGGAGATGCACATGTGTGTGGGGGGGGAGATGGGAGATGCACATGTATGTGGGGGGGGAGATGGGAGATGCACATGTGTGTGGGGGGGGAGATGGGAGATGCACATGTGTGTAGGGGGGGGAGATGGGAGATGCACATGTGTGTGTGGGGGGGATGGGAGATGCACATGTGGGGGGGGATGGGAGATGCACATGTGGGGGGGGGGGATGGGAGATGCACATGTGTGTGGGGGGGGGAGATGGGAGATGCACGTGTGTGGGGGGGGGAGATGGGAGATGCACATGTGTGGGGGAGATGGGAGATGCACATGTGTGGGGGGGAGATGGGAGATGCACATGTGTGGGGGGGGGAGATGGGAGATGCACATGTGGGGGGAGATGAGAGAGGTGCACATGTGGTGGAGGGGGATGAGAGAGGGGCACATGTGGGGGAGGGGGATGAGAGAGGGGCACATGTGGGGGAGGGGGATGAGAGAGGGGCACATGTGGGGGAGGGGGATGAGAGAGGGGCACATGTGGGGGAGGGGGATGAGAGAGGGGCACATGTGGGGGAGGGGGATGAGAGAGGGGCACATGTGGGGGGGAGGGGGTGAGAGAGGGGCACATGGAGGGGGATGAGAGCTGCACATGGGGGGGTTTGAGAGCTGCACATGGGGGAATTGGGAGTAGGGGGATAATGAGCTGCACATAACGAATGTGGGGTGGGGGAGAGTAAATGATAAATGATGATGGGGTGGGGAGAGCACGGACATGATATAATGAATTGGGGCAGGGGGTGCATGTAAATATTGAATGCGGGGAGCAGGAAGTATAGAGTAGGGGGCGTTGCGGATGCAGGAGTGTGACTGGTAACAAATTGGCGGAAAGAGTAGAGGTTCTAATTAAATTATATATTAAGTGCCTATTTACAGTTAATGGGGGCACAGTGGTGGATTACAATTTATATTTGGAATGGTAGGTTGCCTAATAACTAACCATATATTGATGGTGGATGCACGTCTGTATTCAGCTGCGTAATGTAGAAGTTGGGGAATGTGCTCTAGATAACTGTGTTATTTTATGCAGAGACGAGTCCTGGCTGGAAGACGTGATGGCGGTCTGTGCTGGATGAAGGAGAAAAGCGAAGATGAAGGACTTCACCTAGAGACGTCACCGGTGAGTCAGTCTATTACATGTACACTGTGTATAATGTCACTGGTGATCACTGTATTACCTGTACACTGACACTATATACAGAGCTCCTGTGTATAATGTCACTGGTGATCACTGTATTACCTGTACACTGACACTATATACAGAGCTCCTGTGTATAATTTCACTGGTGATCACTGTATTACCTGTACACTGACACTATATACAGAGCTCCTGTGTATAATGTCACTGGTGATCCCTGTATTACCTGTACACTGACACTATATACAGAGCTCCTGTGTATAATGTCACTGATGATCACTGTATTACCTGTACACTATATACAGAGCTCCTGTGTATAATGTCACTGTATTACCTGTACACTGACACTATATACAGAGCTCCTGTGTATAATTTCACTGGTGATCACTAGATTACCTGGACACTTACGTTATACATACCATGTATAGAGCTCCCGTGTATAATGACACTTATGGTAATATTAGTAATGTGGTGGTAATATTAGTAATGTAGTGGTAATATGTGGTCTGGTCATGGTGTGGCAGTTTTTCTCCCTTCTGTGTGGTATTATTCGGTCACTATGTTGTGGTAATATGTGGTCTGGTCATGGTGTGGCGGTATTCCCTGTATGTGGTATTATTGGTCATTTAAAAAAAAAATGTATATGACACATTCCCTTAAAGAAAACTAAATAAAAATATATCTAAAAAGAGTATTGGATATTTTAAGAAAATTTTAATAGGTTAGAGTAGGGCCCGTCCAGAAGAGTCTACCTTATCGTGGTGGCGGCTTTAAAAATCTTTTGGCCAAAACAAAAGCTGATGGCTATGTATGTGGCGCCGTCACATGGCCGAACGTCAGGAGAACCTGGTGGCAGCGACGTGGACGAGCGCCAGGATTCTGCAGGGATTGCATGGGGGTAAGTATAACAAGTTTTATTTTTTTTAAATACAATTAATTAACTAGGAGTGGGGGGAATCAGAGATGCACGGGGGGGATGAGAGATGCACATGGGGGGGGTGAGAGATGCACATGGGGGGGTGAGAGATGCACATGGGGGGGTGAGAGATGCACATGGGGGGGATGAGAGATGCACATGGGGGGGATGAGAGATGCACATGGGGGGGATGAGAGATGCACATGGGGGGGATGAGAGATGCACATGGGGGGATGAGAGATGCACGGGGGGTGAGAGCTGCACATGGGTGGGATGAGAGCTGCACATGGGGGGGTGAGAGATGCACATGGGGGGTTATGTTTACATAACTTTGTTGCCTTATGAAGGGCAGGGGGGGCCCCCCAAAATTTCTTGCACAGGGGCCCACTACAGTCTGTGTTCGCCCCTGGCTGGAACCAAAGACAGGGATGGTAGAATATTAGAAGGTAATCGATGCGGAAACTTTTTCCTACCTTGGTGTGACTGGTTGTCCTCTAGGAGTTCAAGTAAGTCACGGAAGACCTGTTTATCAGTAGGGGAAGAGAGGTCTGAGAATGAATCAGATTTAGTGTAGATGACTTTGAGAATAATTCTCCTACAAAAAAGATACAAGTCTTTTAGCAAGATAAATTTATCGACCGGTACCATGGGAGAGAAAGAGAGACCCTTCTGTAATACAGACCTTTCAACATCATTTAATGTATAAGTAGAAAGGTTGATGATCTGAAGTTGGTCAGAGTTCTGACTTAAAATCTGTTCCTCTTCTTGTATGTCCTGGTGGCCATGGTCCTCACAGAATTTGATCCTGTTTTTTTGCTGCCGTTGCTTACATTTCCCCCGTCTCGGCCGCCGTCGGTATCGCTCGTTTCTGAGCTTAAAAAATGATCACTATGGCCTATACTTGACAGAGATCCTCCTTCCGTATATTTTACAGATGAAGGTTTACGCAAGTTACCCCTATGTTTCCATTTATGGGCTTGGTTCCTGTCATAATCAGCTTTATCCCTGTTTAACTTTGCTCTTTTCCTCTCCATGGTATCTTTATCAAGACGATCAATGGTGTCCCTCAACTCAGTTTGGAAGGGCACTATAAATTTATTATAATCATATTTGGACATCTGTGTTTCCAATGATTTAATACGAATTTTCAATGTCTGAAAAAGATCCCTGTCATGTTGGATTAGCATATTGACTAGGACATTAGAACACTGTGATAGACCTGATTCCCATGTGGCCTTAAATTCTGGGGTAGGTTCCCAGGCTGGAAATATCTGGACTCTCAATCCACGTGGATAGATAGAGAGTCTCTGATATTTAATTGTCTCGCACGGGATTTGACGGATCTGCACAAGTCAGTCATACGAGTCTGGTGGAACATATCTAGCCTTGAGGAATATCAGAGACTCTCTATCTATCCACGTGGATTGAGAGTCCAGATATTTCCAGCCTGGGAACCTACCCCAGAATTTAAGGCCACATGGGAATCAGGTCTATCACAGTGTTCTAATGTCCTAGTCAATATGCTAATCCAACATGACAGGGATCTTTTTCAGACATTGAAAATTCGTATTAAATCATTGGAAACACAGATGTCCAAATATGATTATAATAAATTTATAGTGCCCTTCCAAACTGAGTTGAGGGACACCATTGATCGTCTTGATAAAGATACCATGGAGAGGAAAAGAGCAAAGTTAAACAGGGATAAAGCTGATTATGACAGGAACCAAGCCTATAAATGGAAACATAGGGGTAACTTGCGTAAACCTTCATCTGTAAAATATACGGAAGGAGGATCTCTGTCAAGTATAGGCCATAGTGATCATTTTTTAAGCTCAGAAACGAGCGATACCGACGGCGGACGAGACGGGGGAAATGTAAGCAACGGCAGCAAAAAAACAGGATCAAATTCTGTGAGGACCATGGCCACCAGGATATACAAGAAGAGGAACAGATTTTAAGTCAGAACTCTGACCAACTTCAGATCATCAACCTTTCTACTTATACATTAAATGATGTTGAAAGGTCTGTATTACAGAAGGGTCTCTCTTTCTCTCCCATGGTACCGGTCGATAAATTTATCTTGCTAAAAGACTTGTATCTTTTTTGTAGGAGAATTATTCTCAAAGTCATCTACACTAAATCTGATTCATTCTCAGACCTCTCTTCCCCTACTGATAAACAGGTCTTCCGTGACTTACTTGAACTCCTAGAGGACAACCAGTCACACCAAGGTAGGAAAAAGTTTCCGCATCGATTACCTTCTAATATTCTACCATCCCTGTCTTTGGTTCCAGCAGTTTCTACATTTTTTGAGGTTATGAAAGATGAGATCAGGAGATTACCTGTCAATAACATATCTCATCAAAATTTAACCATGATGGAGAGGCGTGCCCTCCTTTGCCTGCAGAAAAACCAGGAATTCCTGATAAAGAAAGCAGACAAAGGGGGAAATATTGTTTTATGGCCTCGTGGCATGTACACTGCTGAAGTACATAGACAGCTCAATAACACCAGATTTTATTTGAGACTTCCCTCAGACCCCACACAGGTCTTCTCGGCTAAGCTTGAACGACTACTTTTGAAGGCTTTCTCTTTGGGAACCATTAATAAACAAGAGAGGGAATTTATGATAGTGAGGAAACCTACCATACCCACTTTCTATGTCTTGCCCAAAGTCCACAAAAATCTGGAATGTCCACCGGGTCGACCTATTGTGTCAGGCATAGGAAGCATTTGTGAAAAGGCATGTATTTACATAGATTTTTTCTTGCAGCCCCTCGTTACCAGTTTACCCTCTTATCTCAGAGATTCATCTCATCTGATACGGACTCTCAACTCTCTTTGCTTACCTGACCAGTTCTTATTCATCACTGTTGATGTTGAATCGCTATATTCAAATATAGCCCACAAAGATGGCATAGCAGCAGTCCTCTATTTTCTGAATGCTACAAGTGGAGGTAATCGTTTACATGACTCTTTCATTGTGGACCTCTTGAACTTCATTCTTACCCACAATTATTTTGTGTTTGATCATATCTTCTATCGACAAATCTCTGGGACCGCCATGGGGGCACGGTGTGCGCCCTCCTTTGCCAACCTTTTTCTGGGTTGGTGGGAGGACACACACGTGTACCCCTCACAGGCATACAATCGGGGGGTCTTCAAGTGGCTACGCTTCATAGATGATATCTTGATTATCTGGACGGGCACGGAAGCCGAGGCACTTACCTTCATTGATAGGCTGAACGTTAATGATTTTAACATTCATCTTACCCATTGTATATCTTCCTCTGCAGTTAACTTCCTGGATCTGGAGATCAGGAAAGTGGGTGGCTCACTTGTATCCAAATTACATAGGAAATCGACTGCCACAAACAGTCTCTTACACTACTAAAGTTTTCATCCTAGAAACTTGAGAGACAGCATACCGGTGGGACAATTCTCAAGGGCCAAAAGGAACTGTACAACACAGGAGGATTACAAAACCGAGGCCAGCAATTTAACCTCACGTTTTCGGGAGCGCGGATATCCTAAAGCGGTAATTTCCAAGGCTCACCAGAAGGTTTTGGTCAAACCACGGGAGATGTTGCTACAATCACGTGTCAATATGGAGGATACACATATTAGATTTATCACCAGGTTTAACAATCAATGGAATGAAGTGGGTAGTCTATTTCGGAAACATTGGAATATACTTAAGACGGATAGTCGTCTTTCTAGCATTTTACCAGAGAGACCGTTGTTAACGGCTAGACGCGCCCCAAATTTAAGGGATAAACTTATGCATAGTCACTATACACGCCCCAGTTGTAGTACCTCGGGCGGCAGTAAATTTAAGGGCTCATTCCCTTGTGGCGATTGTTCTGCTTGTCCATTTCTCTCTTCTGGTAAAACTTTCACTAATCCGATTGACAACCATCAATACCCTTTGAGGGACTTTATCAATTGTAGGTCCACTAATGTTGTATATGCATTGACCTGTCCCTGTCCGAAGGTTTATATTGGTCAAACGTCGCAGGAACTCCGTAGACGGGTACAGCAACATGTTTCCAACATCCATCTTGCTGAACAGGATTTGAAGAAGGGCAAAGCCATCTCTTTGGTGGCTCTGCTCTTCTTCCAATGCCACGCTGGTAGCCCCAATAAATTGCGAGTCATGGGCCTCCAGAAGATGAGGCCCAATTCACGTAATTCAGATCACACCAAGGATCTATTGAGATCTGAATCTAGGTGGATCTTTGTTCTTGATACAGTGGCCCCTAGGGGTATAAATGAGGACTTTTCATTTACTGGTTACTTGGCTTAAACTCCCATGGTATCCTTGCTATTGGAATCCCGCTTTAGATTGAGGGCTCTCTGGTTCAACCTTTTTCCTCTTTATCCTTTTTATCCTTCCATCTCTTCTCGTGTGGCTGGCTTGTGCATTTCCTCCATCCCATAACAAGTTAATCCCCAGCATTCTTATCATCTTAAATGCCAGGTCCTTATTTATAATTGTACGTATATCCATATATGTTGCTGTTTGGCTTCATTAGCCACCTTTGTAATGGCCCACAATTTGTACATGATTGTTGTTTGTTCTATGTTTGTTTGTGGTTGGTTTGTCTGGTAAGTCTTTTATGTTTTTGTTTGTATTGTTATTATTGGTCACACTTTTATGCACATTTGGTGACTTTCTGACTCCAATCACACTTTTCATCTTGCTCTTTGGCCTGGCCAGGCACTTTCCTTGATCAGGGCCAGCCCTCTTTTCTTTGTACCGGTAATTTTTTGTAGCGGACGCGCTACTTCCGGGGGTATACATATATTTTTTGCGTTCTATCTTCCCCGGGAATGCCAACTTCTTTCCTATTGTGACCATCCCAAGGGACTACATCCCTCTTGATCTCTGAGGGGGCGGTTTCCAAAACCGGATATGATCTTTTACCTAGTTCCGGTTGCGTTCCACCATAGCGTCTGGGTGGAACGCATGAGAGATAGGAAGGGGCGGCGGTTCGCCGACCGGATATGACGTCTTATCCAGTTCCGGTTGCGTTACATCACAGCACGTGGGCGGCACGCTGTGGAAACAGGAAGTTACCGTCCGATTTGCCACGATGCTGGAGAGACTTTCTGAGGGCATCTATACTCACCTGAAGGGAATCACACTAAATTGGATAGATTATTTAATGTACACATGTGTTCACTGACAACATACCCCTGACGAAGCTGCGGTCCAGCAGCGTAACGCGTAGGGTCTTCGGTGCCAACAGGTAACTATGTCAATTTATTATTTTTGATTTATCCCTTGACTACTCAGGAGTGCCCGTTTTGCCATACATGATTTAACTCATGATCCGATGTCGTACCTTACGTGGGATGACACTTTTTGGTAAATGCTGATACTATACGGGCCCCTAGTGCTAGCAGGTTATTACTCCCACTCATTCCTTCATTCCTTGATCTATTATGATGTATAGTCTGATTATTTGGGAGTGCCTGGTCCATTACCTATGTTTGGTCTAGTGGTGCTGTGCTACCCTCCACTAGGGCAACATAGCTTGGTTAAAAACCATTATTGTATTATGAGATATTAAAATTATATATATTATACCTGTGGCCTAAGGGGGGATTTATTGCTTTGGAACACTATTATTGTTCTTCCCCCATGAATATTGTTATGCCTTGTCTGTTTTTAAATGTTTTTAGTTTTTCTTGTGTTGTCAGTGTGCAATCATGTAATAATGATTTTTTCATTTTTCTAATATTGGGTGTGCACGGTTGTATATCCTGAGTCTTTTTTCTTCCAAACTATATTATGACATCCCTCTGGCGCTGCGTGATGACATCCCTCTGGCGCTGGGTGATGACATCACGCCAGTGCACAGAGAGCAGAGGCGTGACTTTCCCCCCCATTGCTGGATTTTGCAGGTGACATACGCTGTGACTGTGCGTGTACAGCGAGATGATAGCACCGGCTCACATGCAGAGCCGACACTATCATCCGCTGAGGTAAGCTGTACATCACAGCTGACAACCTACTTTAATGGCCACGATTGGTATTAACACCGATCGCAGCCGTTTAACCCTTTAGATACCGCCATCAATTGTGACAGCGGCATCTAGATGGCTATTTCAGGGCAGGGGCTTACTCTTAAGCCTATGGTAACCTGAGGCCAAGTAATGGCTTTAGGTTAGCCATCTTTGGGGCCTGGAATATGCAGGGTCCTACATGTGAACTGTCAATATAAGACTGACAGTCCTAATATTCTGCAGTGCAGAAGTATTGCAGGATATTAGATCAGTGACTGTAAAGTAAAAGTTAAAAGCTACATAAAAAAATCTAAATAAAATATGAAATAAAAGTATTCTGCTACTAAACTTGAAAGTGAAAAAAAAAGTACACATTTGTGGTATAAATCTGTACCATATCCCTGGCTTACTGTGCCTTCACATTACGCTCAATGTCCCCATCGGGGCATACGTCCGGACCCCCCCACAAAACGGGATTCAGACATATGTGCCTATGGGGCCATATACTGTAATGGTGCCGACACAGCGAACGTGCGTTCTGCTGGCATCATTTTCGGAAGTGTACACATACTGGAAGCAGACATTCAGATGCAGTCTATTATGTCTGACTGTCCGCCTCCTGTAGGCGTGCACTCCCGAAAATTATGCAGAGCACACGTTTGCTCTGCCGGCATCATTACAGTCTATGGCCCTGTAGGCACAAATATCCGTATCCCGTTTTCTTGTAGGGTTTGAACGTATGCCCCAATGGGGACATTGAACAAAAGCGTTTTTGCAGCGTTTTTCACCCATAGCAATAAGAAAGTGGGAAAACACTGATTTTGCAGGTTTTTTGGTGAATAAAACTGACTTTATTAAACGTACTGTAGATTCCTATAATCTCCACCAAAAAACGCCACAAAACCTGTTTTTTAGGCCGGTTTCGCATATATTTCCGTTACCGGAGATATCCGTTTTACATGTTGCATCCGTGTGCGGCCCATGTGCTGCATCAGGATCACACATACCGGCACCAGGGAATCAGCGTACAGCTAACGCTGTTCCCAAGCGCCGGGTGCTGAATGCTGCACTCATCATGATTCCTTGCCTGCGCTGCAATCAGCACCAGCAGGGACAAGGATGAGGGTAGTAGTAGTGTCTGCTCCCGCTGTGTCCCTGTGTAAAACAAAGAATAAAACAATAAAATCCATATACTCACCTCTTCTAGGTGTCCCTCGCTGTAATCCTCTGATACCAAGGAGCCAGGGAGAATGAGTGGCTCCGGAGCTGAGCTCAGGAGCCGTGTCCTGTCACTCACTGAGCGCAGCTCCAAAGCCGCTCATTCTCCCCGTGGAGCGCACTGACACATGGTCTGTGGAAACACATTGAGATGTGCACAGACCAATTCATTCATCGTGTATCGATGTCTCCAGCACGTGTGGAAACTGTCTCCACTCGTACTGGAGATACTGACATGTGAAAGAGCCCTTATAAGCAAGAGCAAATTTTGGTTGCAGAGAAAACACTGCAAAAACGTAATGTATGATCATAGCCTCATGATGAATAAAAAATAATAAACGCACCAAAAATGTAGCTTTTCCATCATACTGACAGAAAATAGAATAAAAAATGATCAAAAAGCCATATACCAAAAATGGTATAGCTGAAAACGTCAGATACAGGAATAATCTGCAGGTAAATAGTGTTACAACGTTTCCTGGCAGCTTTACTAAATGTTCAACTACTGGGAAACTGAACTATATTTCTTTCAAGAGCCATCAGCTTTCAGTCATGCAAGGAGTTGCTTAAGCCGGCTTACTACACTATGAGTAGTTGCTGTAAGCACGCTCCAGCACTTGGATTGCCAGCTCAGTGTGCAGCGCATCTGTGCGGAGAAAATCAAAAGTTCTGGGGCGTGCTTACAGTATAGTGAGCAGTGCTGTGAGCCATGAATGTAACTTCTATGACTGAAAGCCCATAGCTCCCGGGAGGAAATAAGTTACTTCTTTCCTGGTAGCTGCACTTACAGTAAGACGGCCATGTAGCATTGTAAAGATATTTACCTGCAGATTAACCCTATATCACCAGGTAAATAGCGTTTTCTGACATTACAGGTTCTCTTTAATATTGACATGTATGGCATTGCTATGGTGAGAAGCTACATAAAGAGATTCTGCAGGACTTAAAGGGATTGTCCATTGCTTTTATATTGATGGGCTATCCTTTGTAATGGCTGCAACTGGGTAATGCAAATCTACGCCTAATCAATAAGAGTGGATATGAAGGGCCCAGCCGTGGCCACTATGCAGTTGATGGAGCTGTGTAGTTCCCTCCGCAAGTGAGCACATACCACGGGCACCGGGAACTGCTGATCAGTGGGGGGAGCTGGATGTTGCATCCCACCGATCAGATATCAATCACCTGTTCTAATGATAGGCCATCAAAATAAAATTGTCTGACAACCCCTTTAATGATTAAATGGCCACTTCATTGAATAAATCAGTGATATGAAATCAGTGGGGTGCGGGCGCCCGGCACACCCCTTTATCAGTTGAAAACTGCTCTGGCAGTGAACTAAGCAATGTATGGGCAGAACACAGCAGCCTCATATATTGCTGATGCCCCTTTCACATTGTGTTCTTGCCCATGTGTGTTGGTCCCGTCGGGGCTTATGTCCGAACCAATATAAAATGGGATTTGGACGTATTTGCCAACGAGGATCATAGAATATATAATGGTGCTGACAGAGTCAACGTGTGCTCTGTCCTGCATCATTTTCGGGCGTATACACCTACTGGACGCAGTCTACTATGTCCGAGTGTCGGCCTCAAGTAGGCGATGCACGACAGAGCGCATGTTCGCTCTGCCAGCACCATTATAGTCCATACTCTGCATACGCCCGCAGACTATGATGCATTTCTATGGGAGCAGGACGGAGTTGCTAACAGACATATTTTTCAATACACAGAGCACCAGTTTAACATCATAAATGGCATCGTCATCAAAAAAAGCGCAAGATTGCTGATGAAAAACGAATATTTCAGGAAAAGTGGGAAAACTTATATTTTGTCACAGAGGTCGGAGAGAGCCCGGAGTCTGATTTGTCTTCATTTGTCGCAGCTTAAGGACTACAATGTGCGTTGTCATTACATGACGCAGCATGGAGGACAGTATGGAGCAATGTCTGGCAAACAGAGAGGAAAAGCTTCAGCAGATGAAAGCGTCTCTTCAAAAACAGCGAAACTTCTTCCCAAGTATTAACAGGTCAAGTGAAGCTTCTGGAAAAGAGAGTTACTCAGTAACATGAGAGCAAATCATTCACGACCATTTACTGAGGGTAACAGATACTCCATACTGTGCTGTGTTCATTCGTGGGGTTGATGAAAACCTAAACATAACCGAGGAATTATTGGATTTATTACCAATGAAAGGCACAACGACCGGTCGGGACATTTTTAAAGAGCTTGAAGGTTGTATTAACCCAGCAGGACCGCCATGGGATAAACTGGTGTCTGTGGTAGCGGATGGGGCACCAGCAATGTGTCCTGAAAACATTGGTGTTGTGGGATTATTGAAAGCAAAACGAAGCCAGCGTTCATTGTCAGGTCCTTTCAGTGCTATACACTGCATTCTGCATCAGGGGGCGCTGTGCGGAAAAAGTGTACAAATGAAAGAAGTTATGGACTTTGTGCTTAAGACTGGTAACTTTATACGGGCAAGAGGTCTTAACCATAGGCCGTTCACTTCATTCCTGTCTGATCTGGACTGTGAATATGGAGACTTGCCTTAGCATACCGAGGTCAGATGGTTGAGTCGGTGAAGAGGGTTGAAAAGATTTTTTGCTTTGAGACAGGAGATAGATTTTTATGGCGCTGAAAGATAAAGACGCTTTCCAACTTTCCTTCCCAGCTTTTCTATCTGACTTAGCGTTTCTAACAGATGTCACAGAACACCTCAACGCACTCAACCTGAAGCTCCAGGGCCCAAAGCAGATGATTACAATGATGTTTGCTGGTATAAAAGCAATCAGATGTAGCTGTCTTTGTGGCCCAGCAGCTGCAGTCAAGCAATTTGTCTCATTTCTCAGCTATGCAGTCGCTGGTACGAGCTGAACCAGAACGCTTGAACTACTCTTCCAATATAATTTCTCAGTTACTACAAGAGTTTGATAGACGTTTTCATGGGTTTCAGGATCTTGAAGCTGAATTTACACTCTTTGCCACTCCGTTTGCGGTAGACATTGCTTGTGTTTCAGAAGATCTGCAGATGGAGATTGTGGACTTGCAATGCGACGCTGTTCTTAAACAGAAGTATATGGTCCCCACAGCTCCCTATGCATTGCATAATGGTCCCCACAGCTCTCTATGCTCTGTATGAGGGTCCTTATACACTTTATGATGGTCCCCACGGCTCCTTATGTACTGTAAGTTTCAATATCTGAAGTGTTCCCTCCAAGCAACAAATACCGTTGAGTATCCCCTTTAAGTAATAATGCCCCCTTAAAGCCACAATCAAACTACACCCAACTACAAAGTTCTTCTTCAAGTCTATGGACGATGATTTCTGGGAGGTGAAAGAAGAAATTTCTGATGATGCACCCATTTAAAATAAATAATGTCCTTAGTGCCCCCATAGCACCCTGTATATTGTATGATAGTCCAACAGCTCACTACACACTGTATGATGGTCCCCACAGCTCCCTACGCTCTGTATGATGGTCCCCACAGCTCCCTATACACTGTATGATGGTCCCCACAGCTCCCTAGACACTGTATGATGGTCCCCACAGCTCCTTAGACACTGTACGATGGTCCCCACAGCTCCCTAGACACTGTACGATGATCCCCACAGCTCCCCCATGCACTGTATGATGGTCCCCACAGCTCCCTATGCATTGCATAATGGTCCCCACAGCTCTCTATGCTCTGTATGAGGGTCCCCACAGCTCCCTATGCTCTGTATGATGGAACCCACAGCTCCCTATGCACTGTATGATGGTCCCCACAGCTATCTAAGCTCTGTATTATGGAACCCACAGCTCCCTATGCACTGTATGATGGTCCCCACAGCTATCTACGCTCTGTATGATGGTCCCCACAGCTCACTATGCACTGTATGATGGTCCCCACAGCTCCTTGCTCCTTAGATACTGTATGATGGTCCTCATACTTCCCTATACACTGTATGATGGTCCCCACAGCTCCCTACACACTGTATGATGGTCCCCACAGCTCCTTAGATGCTGTATGAGTGTCCCCACAGCTCCCTAGACACTGTATGATGGTCCCCACAGCTCCCTATGCTCTGTATGATGGTCCCCACAGCTCCCTATGCTCTGTATGATGGTCTTCACAGCTCCCTATGCATTGTATGATGGTCTCCACAGCTCCCTATGCATTGTATGATTGTCCTCATAGCTCTCTACGCACTGTATGATGGTCCCCGCAGCTCCTCATGCACTGAATGATGGTCCCCATGGCTCCTTATACACTGTATGATGGTCCCCATGGCTCCTTATGTACTGTATGATGGTCCCCGCAGCTCCCTACGCTCGGTATGATGGTCCCCACATCTCCCTATGCACTGTATGATGGTCCCCACAGCTCCTCAGGCACTGTATGATGGTTTCCACAGCTCCCTATGCATTTTCTGATGGTCCCCACAGCTCTTTACGCATTGTATGATGGTCCCTGCAGCTCCTTATGCACTGTATGATGGTCCTCACGGCTCCTTATACACTGTATGATGGTCCCCACGGCTCCTTATACACTGTATGATGGTCCCCACGGCTCCTTATACACTGTATGATGGTCCCCACGGCTCCTTAAGTACTGTATGATACTCCCCACAGCTCCCTACGCTCTGTATGATGGTCCCTACAACTCCCCTATGCACTGCATAATGGTCCCCACAGCTCCACATGCACTGCATAATGGTCCCCACAGCTGCCTACGCACTGCATAATGGTCCCCACAGCTCCCTATGCACTGCATAATGGTCCCCACAGCTCCCTATGCACTGCATAATGGTCCCCACAGCTTCCTATGCACTGCATAATGGTCCCCACAGCTCCCTTTGCCCTGTATAAAGGTCCCCACATCTCCCTATGCACTGCATAATGGTCCCCACGCTCCCTATGCACTGCATAATGGTCCCCAAAGCTCCCTATGCACTGTATGATGGTCTCCACAGCTCCCTATGCATTGTCTGATGGTCCCCACAGCTCCCTATGCACTGTATGATGGTCTCTATAACTCCTTATAACTGGCATGATTGTCCCTACAACTACCTATATCCTGTATAATGGCCCTCACAGCCCCATATATACAGTACTGTATGATGGCCCCCGCAGCCCAATATATACTGTATGATGGCCCCCACACCCACTTGTACACTATATTATGGCCCTTACAGCTCCCTTTATACTGTATGATGGCCCCACGGCCCCTTATAAACTGTATTCTGGCACCCACTCCCCATTTTATATAATATGATGGCCCCACTGCCCCTTATATATAGCATGATGACTCTCATAGCCCCTTATAGTATGATGGCACCCACACCCCTTATATATACAGGTGCATCTCACTAAATTACAATATCATTAAAAAGTTTATTTATTTTAGTTCTTCAATGGTGAAAATGAAACTCATATATTCTATAAAGTCATTACAATCAAAGTGATCTATTTCAAGTGTTTATTTCTATTAATGTTGATGATTATGGCCAGGGGCGCACATAGAAATCATGAGGCCCCATAGCAGAAGCTCTAATTGGACCCCCCCCACCAAAAAAATAAAGAAATATTTGTCTGTGTCACAGAAGAGCCGATCTCACAACTTTCCAGCCTTTACTTCGTTTTTCTAATTTTCCTCCTACTGAAGTCCTAGATCCCTCTTTCATTGCCCCCATGAAGTATGATGCCAATAAAAGTGCCCCCCAAACACAGTATGATACCCCATGGTGCATTCCTCCACATTAGCCTCTACATGAACAGTATAATGACCTTATTGTACCCCACTTCAACTCCCAAGGCAAAGTATGGTGACCCTAACACTGTATGATTCCCCCAACTGTGACTCCCACACAGCCCTCCATACAGTATAATGGGCCTACATATAGTATAATGGCCCACACTAGCCCTCCAAACAGTATAATGGCCCCACACAGCCCTCCATACAGTATAATGGACCCCACACAGCCCTCCATACAGTATAATGGGCCTACATACAGTATAATGGCCCACACTAGCCCTCCAAACAGTATAATGGCCCCACACAGCCCTCCAAACAGTATGATGGACCCCACACAAACCTTCACACCGTATAATTGCTTTCATACAGTATAACGGCCCCCCACATAGCCCTCAAAATATCATAATGACCCCACATAGACTTCCATATAGTATAATATGCCACCCATAATCCTCCATATAGTATAATGCACCCTCCAAAATCCTCCATATAGTATAATGCACCCCCCATAATCCTCCATATAGTATAATGCACTCCCCATAGTCCTCCATACAGTATATTTCACACCCCAAAGGGTAAAATGCAGCCCTCATATAGTATAATGCACCACACAGTCCTGCAGTATTATGGGCACCACATACTCACTGATTTTAAAATACCACATGTTTTAAATAAGACGACCCGAGTATAAGCTGAGGCCCCTAATTTTACCACAAAAAAACTGGGAAAACGTATTGAGTTGAGTATAAGCCAAGGGTAGGAAATGCAGCAGCTACTGTAAAATGTCACCATCCTGGTATGTATGGCTCCCTCATCACCAATCCTGGTATGTATGGCACCCCTCATCCCTCAATCCTGGTACATATGGTACCCCTCATCCCCCAATCCTGTTATGTGTGGCCCCCTCATCCCCCAATCCTGGTATGTATGGCTCCCTCATCACCAATCCTGGTGTGTATGGCACCCCTCATCCCCCAATCCTGGTACATATGGCACCCCTCATTCCTGAAAACCCCTTTAATCTGACTTTATAGAAAAAGTCTATATCCGGCTACTGTCCTCCCCTCATGTATCACAAAATATGCCAAGTGTGAACAACTTCTGTCCCCAAATGAGGACTTGCAGGCGATCAGTTGATAGTCGGGGATCTGGCAGTGAACACCCTCAGGCCACACCACTGCTATGTAGCACGTGAGCCTCGGGGCAGCGAGGAGGATAGGTGAGTATTGGGGGGTGGGAGGTTGCGGCGGCGGAGGAGCGAGCACACTCAGTAGCGGCTGCTGTAGCTACCACGTGTGCCCGCTGCTAAAGGGACATGAATATTACCTCTTCTCCACTTCCATGGGCGTGGAGAAGAGGGAATATTCATTCTCTTTAGTAGCGGGCACGGAGGAGCGCTGAGCCGTGGCTCCTGCTTACAGTGCCTGCTACTAAAGAGAATGCATATTCACGCTTGTCAATGCTCATAGTCCCGGCGTGGAGAGGAGTGAATATGCCAACAGGTGAACGGCTCAGCGCTCCTCCGTGCCCGCTACTAAAGAGAATGAATATTCCCTCTTCTCCACGCCCATGGAAGTGGAGAAGAGGTAATATTCATGTCCCTTTAGCAGCGGGCACACGTGGTAGCTACAGCAGCCGCTACTGAGTGTGCCTGCTCCTCCGGCGCTGGAACCTCCCACCCCCCAATACTCACCTATCCTCCTCGCTCCCCCGAGGCTCACGGGCCCCATAGCAGTGGTGTGGCCTGCCATCATTGGCGGTACGCCACTCATTATGGCTTATAGCCAATGAAATCACAAAAGTCATTATCTCAGTAAATTAAAATACTTTATAACATCAGCTTGAAAAATGTTTTTAAAATCCGAAATGTTGGCCTACTGAAATGTCTGTTCAGTAAATGCACTCAATACTTGGTCAGGCTCCTTTTGCATCAATTACTGCATCAATGCGGCGTGGCATGGAGTAGATCAGCCTGTGGCACTGCTGAGGTGTTATGGAAGCCCAGGTGGCTTTGATAGCAGCCTTCAGCTCGTCTGCTTTGTTGGTTTGGTGTCTCTTATCTTCCTCTTGACAATACCCCATAGATTCTCTATAATAGATTCTCTATGGGGTTAAGGTCATGTGAGTTTGCTGACCAATCAAGCACAGTGATACTGTTGTGTAAACCAGGTATTGGTACTTTTGGCAGTGTGGACAGGTGCCAAGTCCTGCTGGAGAATGAAATTTCCATCTACAAAAAGCTTGTCAGCAGAGGGAAGCATGAAGTGCTGTAAAATTTCCTGGTAGACAGCTGCGCTGACTTTGGTGTTGATAAAACACAGTGGACCTCCACCAGCAGATGACATGGCTCCCCAAACCATCACTGATTGTGGAGACTTCACACTAGACCTCAAGCAGCTTGGATTGTGGCCTCTCCACTCTTCCTCCAGACTCTGGGACCTTGATTTCCAAAGGAAAATTGGAACTCTGGGACCTTGTGGATGGTGTCAATGACTGCCTTCTTGGCATTTGTCAAGTCAGCAGTTTTCCCCATGATTGTGGAGCCTACTGAAACAGACTATGGGACATTTTTAAACACTTAGGAAGCCGTTGCAGGTGTTTTATGTTAATTATTCTAATTTACTGAGATAATGACTTTTGTGTTTTCATTGGCTGTAAGCCATAATCGTCAACATTAAAAGAAATAAACACTTGAAATAGATCTCTCTGTCTGTAATGACTCTATATAATATAGGAGTTTCACTTTTTGTATTGAAGAACTCAAATAAATTAACTTTTTGATGATATTCTAATTTAGTGAGATGCACCTGCATATGATGACTGTTGCCCCCAGTGGAATATGTGCGGTGTCTATTTTGGGATATTTTAGTACACCCATGATGATACTATAGACAGCCATTATACCTGGAATGGCCCCTTCCTTGCGTGCCTTGCTTTTTTTGGCTTACACGTCTAACAATCACATATGTGTTGCGTCTCTTCCCCCATCATCTTATTGTTCTATTGCTGAATAAATATGATAGATTTTATACTCCCTGGACTCCTTTGATGGTCTTTTACTCTGCGGGGTTTTCTTTCATATATGGACTCACTGTGTGGTGGTGATGGTAGAGGACATTGTGTAGCAGGATCATTTTGGCCTTGTATAGTAGTAATTTTGGTAATATTGGTCTTTGTATAGTGTATTTTAGATTAGTAACAGTGGTATACTGTAATTATACAAGTATAAATCCTCTTTTAAGTGGCAGGGAGGTTATATGGGGAAACATGTACTTTGGGGCTGGGGTCCCTGATCTCTTAGGACCCCAGCAACGCTCCTGCACTGGGGAAAAGCAGGGTCTGGAGGCCACTTTAATATCATCATTTTATGGATATGACGCCAAAGAAACTAATGAAGTGCTTTGCAAAGTGCCATAATTAAAAAAATAAAATGGCGCAATTTTACAAGACCCGTAGCGTCTCCATTTTTTGGGATCTGGGACCGGGTTTATTTTTTGCACACCGAGCTGAAGTTTTTATTGATACCATTTTGGGGTAGATCCGATGTTTTGATCACCCGTTATTGCATTTTATTGCAATGTTGCGGCGACCAAAAAACATAATTCTGGCGTTTAGAATTTTTTTCTCGTTACGCCATTTACCGATCGGATTAATTCTTTTTTATATTGATAGATCGGGCGATTCTGAACACGGCGATACCAAATATGTGTATGTGGGTGGTATTTTTAGAATTTTATTTTGAATGGGAGGAAAGGGGGGTGATTTAAACTTTTATATATTTTTTATTTTTTTTTAATATTTTCAAAAACATTTTTTTTGTACACTTTTTGCTTGCTTCTATAGTCTCATTAGGAGGCTAGAAGCAGCAACTGTCCAATCACCTCTGCTACATAGAGGGGATGAGCAGGTCAGCTCTATGTAGCAGAAATGCTCCTGTGCTATGAGCGCCGACCACTAGGTGGCGCTCATAGAGTCAGTACATGACAATCACTGGGGTCTGCTGCAGACCCAGAGTTGTCATGCCCACCCATCAGTGACCCGCGATTACGTGACGGGGTCACCGATGGGCGGGGTAAGTGATGCGCTTCCGGTGCAGCGCTGTTAAATGCCGCTGTCAGAGATTGACAGCGGCATTTAACATGTTAACAGCCGCGGGTGGATTGCGATTCCACCCGCGGCTGTTGGGGGCACATGTCAGCTGTATAAATCAGCCGACATGTGCCCGGTTCAGTGGGGGCTCAGCGCCGGAGCCCTCACTGAACCGGGGGTGATAGCCTAGTGCGTACTATTACGCCCCATGCTTTAAAGGGGTTAAATGGAGTATAATATTTGACAGTTCCCAAAAATTTCAGGATGTTTACGGCAGTAATATGAGATCACGTCTGATGACCACGGTTTTAGGCACTGGCCTTGTAGTGTGGTATTGGTCTGTGACCAAGTGTGAATAGGTTCAAGAAAACACAGCTGGCAGACTTTAAATGGAGAGTAGTATTTGGCACGCTCCACAAAATGTCACGGTTATTAGGTAAGGTGTGTATAGGAAAATGTTATTTAAGGAAATAAAATGTACATTTTATTGGGGATTCCACCGCAGTCAGTGATTTTAGTCCAGTGTTTTCCTGTAACTCACATAGCAGTAGAAGACAAAGACAGAAACACAATACACAAATCCCCTACAGTAAAATAAACCGCAATAGTGCATGAAAATAACAAAGGGGACTTAGTTAACAGAATTGTGATCAAAATAATGTGAAAGCCATCGGTAAAGTTTTAAATATTAGAGTTAGGACTGTCCCATAAGGGTCGCCGTGACGAGGCGGGATGGCTTTCGCATTATTTCAATCAAAATTATGTTAACTAAGTACGCTTTATTATTTTCATGCACTATTGCGATTTATTTATTTACTGCAGGGTGTTTGTGTATTGTATTTCTGTCTTCGTTTATTTTCTGGCTAGTGGCCATGTGTGAACATGCTCTTACATGCTGCATGCACGACAATTAAAATTCCAGTTCAGGTCTCGAGTGTTTTTCATATAGCAGTAGATTATATGGATTAAAATAAAGGTTCATTTAAATAGCTGTCATGAATTATAACATGGGGCTGTGGGATATTTGCAGTCTGTGACTTTTTTATTAAGTAATTTATTTCCTGAAGTGTAAACTTGATACATAAAACAGCAGTGTCTGTTATGATGACATCACAAAGCACATTACAGCACCGAGAACATGACATCATAGACCTCACATGACATCATAACTGCTACAGAATGTACAAAGTTCTATTCCTGAGCCATCTTGTGTCACAGCTTGAAGAGGACCAGTCCAGGTAAGTAGCTCATCACTGAACGCTGGGGATCGGGTCACATCGGAAAGGGAGGAGGACTGGCTGCACAGCATTGTGTCACAGCACAAACAGCAGAGTAGGATCAGGAAGAGATCTGCAGTGTGTGCTGTATGGACTGTGTCCTCATCCCCATGATATTTCCAGATGATTATTAGCTGCATTGTTTTCTTTCTTCCTGACCTTCCTCAAGGCTGTTCTGAGATCTGTGGAGTAACTATCATACGTCTGGCAATTATCAAGTAGACTTTTTGGGATTCAGCAAGAAGGTAGGTGTGCGTGCATGTGACTGTGTGTGTAGGCACAGCATTGAAGGTTTGTGTGACCCCAGATCTAAAGGGAAGTGTGTCTGTGACCCCAGCACTAAAAGGATGTGTGTCTGTGACCCCACCAATAAAGGCATGTGTGTCTGTGACCCCAGCACTAAAAAGATGTGTGTCTGTGATCCCACCAAAAAAGGGATGTGTGTCTCTGACCCCACCAATAAAGGGATGTGTGCCTATGACCCCACCAATAAAGGGGTGGCTGTGTGATGGTTTGTGTGTCCCTGCACTAATGGGGTGTGTGTTTGTGTTCTCAACACTGCAGCACTGAAGGGGTGTGTGCACGTGTGTTTGGCACATGTGTACATGTCCCTGACATGCAGCACTGAAGGGATGTGTGTGTGGCCCCAGCACTGAAGGTGTGTGACTGTGTCTGTTTGTGTGACCTCAGCACCAAAGGGATGTGTGTCTGTGACCCCAGCAATAAAGATGTGTGTCTCTATGGCCCCATCAATAACGGGGAGGCTGTGTGATGGTTTGCGTGTCCCTGCACTAATGGGGTGTGTGCTTGTTTCCTCAACACTGCAGCACTGAAGGGGTGTGTGCACGTGTGTTTGGCACACGTGTACATCTCCCCTGAAATGCAGCACTGAAGGGCTGTGTGTGTGGCTCCAGCACTGAAGGTGTGTGTCTGTGTCTGTTTGTGTGACCTCAGCACCAAAGGGATGTGTGTCTGTGACCCCAGCAATGAAGGGCTGTGTCTCTATGGCCCCATTAATAAAGGGGTGGCTGTGTGATGGTTTGTGTGTCCCTGCACTAATGGGGTGTGTGTTTGTGTCCTCAACACTGCAGCACTGAAGGGGAGTGTGCACGTGTGTTTGGCACACATGTACATGTCTCCAGAAATGTAGCACTGAAGGGCTGTGTGTGTGGCCCCAGCACTGAAGGTGAGTGTCTGTGTCTGTTTGTGTGACCTCAGCACCAAAGGGATGTGTGTCTGTAACCCCAGAAATGAAGGGGTGTCTCTGTGACCCCATCAATAAAGGGGTGCATGTGTGATGGTTTGTGTGTCCCTGCACTAATGGGGTGTGTGCTTGTTTTCTCAACACCGCAGCACTAAAGGGGTGTGTGCACGTGTGTTTGGCACATGTGTACATGTCCCTGAAATGCAGCACTGAAGGGATGTGTGTGTGGCCCCAGCACTGAAGGTGTGTGACTGTGTCTGTTTGTGTGACCTCAGCACCAAAGGGATGTGTGTCTGTGACCCCAGCAATAAAGATGTGTGTCTCTATGGCCCCATCAATAACGGGGAGGCTGTGTGATGGTTTGCGTGTCCCTGCACTAATGGGGTGTGTGCTTGTATCCTCAACACTGCAGCACTGAAGGGGTGTGTGCACGTGTGTTTGGCACACGTGTATATTTCCCCAAAAATGCAGCACTGAAGGGCTGTGTGGGTGGCCCCAGCACTGAAGGTGTGTGTCTGTTTGTGTGACCTCAGCACCAAAGGGATGTGTGTCTGTGACCCCAGCAATGAAGGGGTTGTGTCTCTATGGCCCCATTAATAAAGGGGTGGCTGTGTGATGGTTTGTGTGTCCCTGCACTAATGGGGTGTGTGTTTGTGTCCTCAACACTGCAGCACTGAAGGGGTGTGTGCACGTGTGTTTGGCACATGTGTACATGTCCCCTGAAATGCAGCACTGAAGGGCTGTGTGTGTGGCCCAGCACTGAAGGTGTGTGTCTGTTTGTTTGACCTCAGCACTAAAGGGATGTGTGTCTGTGACCCCAGCAATAAAGATGTGTGTCTCTAGGGCCCCATCAATAACGGGGAGGCTGTGTGATGGTTTGCGTGTCCCTGCACTAATGGGGTGTGTGCTTGTTTCCTCAACACTGCAACACTGAAGGGGTGTGTGCACGTGTGTTTGGCACACGTGTACATCTCCCCTGAAATGCAGCACTGAAGGGCTGTGTGTGTGGCTCCAGCACTGAAGGTGTGTGTCTGTGTCTGTTTGTGTGACCTCAGCACCAAAGGGATGTGTGTCTGTGACCCCAGCAATGAAGGGCTGTGTCTCTATGGCCCCATTAATAAAGGGGTGGCTGTGTGATGGTTTGTGTGTCCCTGCACTAATGGGGTGTGTGTTTGTGTCCTCAACACTGCAGCACTGAAGGGGAGTGTGCACGTGTGTTTGGCACACATGTACATGTCTCCAGAAATGTAGCACTGAAGGGCTGTGTGTGTGGCCCCAGCACTGAAGGTGTGTGTCTGTGTCTGTTTGTGTGACCTCAGCACCAAAGGGATGTGTGTCTGTGACCCCAGAAATGAAGGGGTGTCTCTGTGACCCCATCAATAAAGGGGTGCATGTGTGATGGTTTGTGTGTCCCTGCACAAATGGGGTGTGTGTTTGTGTCCTCAACACTGCAACACTGAAGGGGTGTGTGCAAGTGTGTTTGGCACACGTGTACATCTCCCCTGAAATGCAGCACTGAAGGGCTGTGTGTGTGGCTCCAGCACTGAAGGTGTGTGTCTGTGTCTGTTTGTGTGACCTCAGCACCAAAGGGATGTGTGTCTGTGACCCCAGCAATGAAGGGCTGTGTCTCTATGGCCCCATTAATAAAGGGGTGGCTGTGTGATGGTTTGTGTGTCCCTGCACTAATGGGGTGTGTGTTTGTGTCCTCAACACTGCAGCACTGAAGGGGAGTGTGCACGTGTGTTTGGCACACATGTACATGTCTCCAGAAATGTAGCACTGAAGGGCTGTGTGTGTGGCCCCAGCACTGAAGGTGTGTGTCTGTGTCTGTTTGTGTGACCTCAGCACCAAAGGGATGTGTGTCTGTGACCCCAGCAATAAAGATGTGTGTCTCTATGGCCCCATCAATAACGGGGAGGCTGTGTGATGGTTTGCGTGTCCCTGCACTAATGGGGTGTGTGCTTGTTTCCTCAACACTGCAGCACTGAAGTGGTGTGTGCACGTGTGTTTGGCACACGTGTATATTTCCCCTGAAATGCAGTACTGAAGGGCTGTGTGGGTGGCCCCAGCACTGAAGGTGTGTGTCTGTTTGTGTGACCTCAGCACCAAAGGGATGTGTGTCTGTGACCTCAGCAATGAAGGGGTTGTGTCTCTATGGCCCCATCAATAAAGGGGTGGCTGTGTGATGGTTTGTGTGTCCCTGCACTAATGGGGTGTGTGTTTGTGTCCTCAACACTGCAGCACTGAAGGGGTGTGTGCACGTGTGTTTGGCACACGTGTACATTTCCCCTGAAATGCAGCACTGAAGGGCTGTGTATGTGGCCCCAGCACTGAAGGTGTGCGTCTGTGTCTGTTTGTGTGACCTCAGCACCAAAGAGATGTGTCTGTGACCCCAGCAATAAAGATGTGTGTCTCTATGGCCCCATCAATAACGGGGAGGCTGTGTGATGGTTTGCGTGTCCCTGCACTAATGGGGTGTGTGCTTGTTTCCTCAACACTGCAGCACTGAAGGGGTGTGTGCACGTGTGTTTGGCACACGTGTATATTTCCCCTGAAATGCAGCACTGAAGGGCTGTGTGGGTGGCCCCAGCACTGAAGGTGTGTGTCTGTCTGTGTGACCTCAGCACCAAAGGGATGTGTGTCTGTGACCCCAGCAATGAAGGGGTTGTGTCTCTATGGCCCCATCAATAAAGGGGTGGCTGTGTGATGGTTTGTGTGTCCCTGCACTAATGGGGTGTTTGTTTGTGTCCTCAACACTGCAGCACTGAAGGGGTGTGTGCACGTGTGTTTGGCACATGTGTACATTTCCCCTGAAATGCAGCACTGAAGGGCTGTGTGTGTGGCCCAGCACTGAAGGTGTGTGTCTGTGTCTGTTTGTTTGACCTCAGCACTAAAGGGATGTGTGTCTGTGACCCCAGCAATAAAGATGTGCGTCTCTATGGCCCCATCAATAACGGGAAGGCTGTGTGATGGTTTGCGTGTCCCTGCACTAATGGGGTGTGTGCTTGTTTCCTCAACACTGCAACACTGAAGGGGTGTGTGCACGTGTGTTTGGCACACGTGTACATCTCCCCTGAAATGCAGCACTGAAGGGCTGTGTGTGTGGCTCCAGCACTGAAGGTGTGTGTCTGTGTCTGTTTGTGTGACCTCAGCACCAAAGGGATGTGTGTCTGTGACCCCAGCAATGAAGGGCTGTGTCTCTATGGCCCCATTAATAAAGGGGTGGCTGTGTGATGGTTTGTGTGTCCCTGCACTAATGGGGTGTGTGTTTGTGTCCTCAACACTGCAGCACTGAAGGGGAATGTGCACGTGTGTTTGGCACACATGTACATGTCTCCAGAAATGTAGCACTGAAGGGCTGTGTGTGTGGCCCCAGCACTGAAGGTGTGTGTCTGTGTCTGTTTGTGTGACCTCAGCACCAAAGGGATGTGTGTCTGTGACCCCAGAAATGAAGGGGTGTCTCTGTGACCCCATCAATAAAGGGGTGCATATGTGATGGTTTGTGTGTCCCTGCACTAATGGGGTGTGTGTTTGTGTCCTCAACACTGCAACACTGAAGGGGTGTGTGCACGTGTGTTTGGAACACGTGTACATATCCCCTGAAATGCAGCACTGAAGGACTGTGTGTGTGGCCCCAGCACTGAAGGTGTGTGTCTGTTTGTGTGACCTCAGCACCAAAGGGATGTGTGTCTGTGACCCCAGCAATAAAGATGTGTGTCTCTATGGCCCCATCAATAACGGGGTGGCTGTGTGATGGTTTGTGTGTCCCTGCACTAATGGGGTGTGTGCTTGTTTCCTCATCACTGCAACAAGGGGTGTGTGCACATGTGTTTGGCACACGTGTATATGTTACCTGAAATGCAGCACTGAAGGGCTGTGTGTGTGGCCGCAGCACTGAAGGTGTGTGTCTGTGTCTGTTTGTGTGACCTCAACACCAAAGGGATGTGTGTCTGTGACCCCAGAAATGAAGGGGTGTCTCTGTGACCCCATCAATAAAGGGGTGCATGTGTGATGGTTTGTGTGTCCCTGCACTAATGGGGTGTGTGTTTGTGTCCTCAACACTGCAGCACTGAAAGGGAGTGTGCACGTGTGTTTGGCACACATGTACATGTCTCCAGAAATGTAGCACTGAAGGGCTGTGTGTGTGGCCCCAGCACTGATGGTGTGTGTCTGTTTGTGTGACCTCAGCACCAAAGGGATGTGTGTCTGTGACCCCAGCAATAAAGATGTGTGTCTCTATGGCCCCATCAATAACGGGGAGGCTGTGTGATGGTTTTCGTGTCCCTGCACTAATGAGGTGTGTCCTTGTTTCCTCAACACCGCAGCACTAAAGGGGTGTGTGCACGTGTGTTTTGCACACGTGTACATATCCCCTGAAATGCAGCACTGAAGGACTGTGTGGGTGGCCCCAGCACTGAAGGTGTGTGTCTGTTTGTGTGACCTCCGCACCAAAGGGATGTGTGTCTGTGACCCCAGCAATGGAGGGGTTGTGTCTCTATGGCCCCATCAATAAAGGGATGGCTGTGTGATGGTTTGTGTGTCCCTGCACTAATGTGGTGTGTGTTTGTGTCCTCAGCACTGCAGCACTGAAGGGGTGTGTGCACGTGTGTTTGGCACACATGTACATGTCTCCAGAAATGCAGCACTTAAGGGCTGTGTGTGTGGCCCCAGCACGGAAAGTGTGTGTCTGTGTCTGTTTGTGTGACCTCAGCACCAAAGGGATGTGTGTCTGTGACCCCAGCAATAAAGATGTGTGTCTCTATGGCCCCATCAATAACGGGGTGGCTGTGTGATGGTTTGTGTGTCCCTGCACTAATGGGGTGTGTGCTTGTTTCCTCAACACCGCAGCACTAAAGGGGTGTGTGCACGTGTGTTTGGCACACGTGTACATGTCCCCTGAAATGCAGCACTGAAGGGCTGTGTGTGTGGCCCCAGCACTGAAGGTGTGTGTCTGTGTCTGTTTGTGTGACCTCAGCACCAAAGGGATGTGTGTCTGTGACCCCAGAAATGAAGGGGTGTCTCTGTGACCCCATCAATAAAGGGGTGGATGTGTGATGGTTTGTGTGTCCCTGCACTAATGGGGTGTGTGTTTGTGTCCTCAACACTGCAGCACTGAAGGGGTGTGTGCACGTGTGTTTGGCACACGTGTACATGTTCCCTGAAATGCAGCACTGAAGGGCTGTGCATGTGGCCCCAGCACTGAAGGTGTGTGTCTGTGTCTGTTTGTGTGACCTCAGCACCAAAGGGATGTGTGTCTGTGACCCCAGCAATAAAGATGTGTGTCTCTATAGCCCCATCAATAACGGGGAGGCTGCGTGATGGTTTGCGTGTCCCTGCACTAATGAGGTGTGTGCTTGTTTCCTCAACACCGCAGCACTAAAGGGGTGTGTGCACGTGTGTTTGACACACGTGTACATGTCCCCTGAAATGCAGCACTGAAGGACTGTGTGGGTGGCCCCAGCACTGTAGGTGTGTGTCTGTTTGTGTGACCTCAGCACCAAAGGGATGTGTGTCTGTGACACCAGCAATGAAGGGGTTGTGTCTCTATGGCCCCATCAATAAAGGGGTGGCTGTGTGATGGTTTGTGTGTCCCTGCACTAATGGGGTGTGTGTTTGTGTCCTCAACACTGCAGCACTGAAGGGTTGTGTGCATGTGTGTTTGGCACACATGTACATGTCTCCAGAAATGCGGCACTTAAGGGCTGTGTGTGTGGCCCCAGAAACTGAAAGTGTGTGTCTGTGTCTGTTTGTGTGACCTCAGCACCAAAGGGATGTGTGTCTGTGACCCCAGCAATAAAGATGTGTGTCTCTATGGCCCCATCAATAACGGGGTGGCTGTGCGATGGTTTGTGTGTCCCTGCACTAATGGGGTGTGTGCTTGTTTCCTCATCACTGCAACACTGAAGGGGTGTGTGCACGTTTGTTTGGCACACATGTACATGTTCCCTGAAATGCAGCACTGAAGGGCTGTGTGTGTGGCCCCAGCACTGAAGGTGTGTGTCTGTGTCTGTTTGTGTGACCTCAGCACCAAAGGGATGTGTGTCTGTGACCCCAGCAATGAAGGGCTGTGTCTCTATGGCCCCATTAATAAAGGGGTGGCTGTGTGATGGTTTGTGTGTCCCTGCACTAATGGGGTGTGTGTTTGTGTCCTCAACACTGCAGCACTGAAGGGGAGTGTGCACGTGTGTTTGGCACACATGTACATGTCTCCAGAAATGTAGCACTGAAGGGCTGTGTGTGTGGCCCCAGCACTGAAGGTGTGTGTCTGTGTCTGTTTGTGTGACCTCAGCACCAAAGGGATGTGTGTCTGTGACCCCAGAAATGAAGGGGTGTCTCTGTGACCCCATCAATAAAGGGGTGGATGTGTGATGGTTTGTGTGTCCCTGCACTAATGGGGTGTGTGCTTGTGTCCTCAACACTGCAGCACTGAAGGGGTGTGTGCACGTGTGTTTGGCACACGTGTACATGTCCCCTGAAATGCAGCACTGAAGGGCTGTGTATGTGGCCCCAGCACTGAAGGTGTGTGTCTGTGTCTGTGTGACCTCAGCACCAAAGGGATGTGTGTCTGTGACCCCAGCAATAAAGATGTGTGTCTCTATGGCCCCATCAATAACGGGGAGGCTGTGTGATGGTTTGCGTGTCCCTGCACTAATGAGGTATGTGCTTGTTTCCTCAACACCGCAGCACTAAAGGGGTGTGTGCACGTGTGTTTGGCACACGTGTACATGTCCCCTGAAATGCAGCACTGAAGGGCTGTGTGTGGGGCCCCAGCACTGAAAGTGTGTCTGTGTCTGTTTGTGTTACCCCAGCAATAAGGATGTGTGTCTCTATGGCCCCATCAATAACCGGGAGGCTGTGTGATGGTTTGCGTGTCCCTGCACTAATGGGGTGTGTGCTTGTTTCCTCAACACTGCAGCACTGAAGGGGTGTGTGCACGTGTGTTTGGCACACGTGTACATGTCCCCTGAAATGCAGCACTGAAGGGCTGTGTATGTGGCCCCAGCACTGAAGGTGTGTGTCTGTGTCTGTTTGTGTGACCTCAGCACCAAAGGGATGTGTGTCTGTGACCCCAGCAATAAAGATGTGTGTCTCTATGGCCCCATCAATAACGGGGAGGCTGTGTGATGTTTTGCGTGTCCCTGCACCAATGAGGTGTGTGCTTGTTTCCTCAACACCGCAGCACTAAAGGGGTGTGTGCACGTGTGTTTGGCACACGTGTACATGTCCCCTGAAATGCAGCACTGAAGGACTGTGTGGGTGGCCCCAGCACTGAAGGTGTGTGTCTGTTTGTGTGACCTCAGCACCAAAGGGATGTGTGTCTGCGACCCCAGCAATGAAGGGGTTGTGTCTCTATGGCCCCATCAATAAAGGGGTGGCTGTGTGATGGTTTGTGTGTCCCTGCACTAATGGGGTGTGTGTTTGTGTCCTCAACACTGCAGCACTGAAGGGGTATGTGCACGTGTGTTTGGCACACATGTACATGTCTCCAGAAATGCAGCACTTAAGGGCTGTGTGTGTGGCCCCAGCACTGAAAGTGTCTGTGTCTGTTTGTGTGACATCAGCACCAAAGGGATGTGTGTCTGTGACCCCAGCAATAAAGATGTGTGTCTCTATGGCCCCATCAATAACGGGGTGGCTGTGTGATGGTTTATGTGTCCCTGCAGTAATGGGGTGTGTGCTTGTTTCCTCATCACTGCAACACTGAAGGGGTGTGTGCACGTGTGTTTGGCACACGTGTACATGTTCCCTGAAATGCAGCACTGAAGGGCTGTGTGTGTGGCCCCAGCACTGAAGGTGTGTGTCTGTGTCTGTTTGTGTGACCTCAGCACCAAAGGGATGTGTGTCTGTGACCCCAGCAATGAAGGGCTGTGTCTCTATGGCCCCATTAATAAAGGGGTGGCTGTGTGATGGTTTGTGTGTCCCTGCACTAATGGGGTGTGTATTGTGTCCTCAACACTGCAGCACTGAAGGGTTGTGTGCACTTGTGTTTGGCACACATGTACATGTCTCCAGAAATGCAGCACTGAAGGGCTGTGTGTGTGGCCCCAGCACGGAAGGTGTGTGTCTGTGTCTGTTTGTGTGACCTCAGCACCAAAAGGATGTGTGTCTGTGACCCCAGAAATGAAGGGGTGTCTCTGTGACCCCATCAATAAAGGGGTGGATATGTGATGGTTTGCGTGTCCCTGCACTAATGGGGTGTGTGCTTGTTTCCTCAACACTGCAGCACTGAAGGGGTGTGTGCACGTGTGTTTGGCACACGTGTACATGTCCCCTGAAATACAGCACTGAAGGGCTGTGTGTGTGGCCCCAGCACTGAAGGTGTGTGCATGTGTCTGTTTGTGTGACCTCAGCACCAAAGGGATGTGTGTCTGTGACCCCAGCAATAAAGATGTGTGTCTCTATGGCCCCATCAATAACCGGGAGGCTGTGTGACGGTTTGCGTGTCCCTGCACTAATGGGGTGTGTGCTTGTTTCCTCAACACTGAAGGGGTGTACGCACGTGTGTTTGGCACACGTGTACATGTCCCCTGAAATGCAGCACTGAAGGGCTGTGTCTGTGGCCCCAGCACTGAAGGTGTGTGTCTGTGTCTGTTTGTGTGACCTCAGCACCAAAGTAATGTGTGTCTGTGAACCCAGCACTGAAGGGGTGTGTCTCTATGGCCCCATCAATAAAGGGGTGGCTGTGTGATGGTTTGTGTGTCCCTCCTCTAATGGGGAGTGTGTTTCTGTCTTCAACACTGCAGCACTGAAGGGGTGTACGCACGTGTGTTTGGCACACGTGTACATGTCCCCTGAAATGCAGCACTGAAGGGCTGTGTGTGTGGCTCCAGCACTGAAGGTGTGTGTTGGTGTCTGTTTGTGTGACCTCAGTACCAAAGGGATGTGTGTCTGTGACCCCAGCACTGAAGGGGTGTGTATCTGTGACCCCTTCAATAAAGGGGTGGCTGTGTGATGGTTTGTGTGTCCCTGGACTAACGGTCTGTGTGTTTGTGTACTGAGCACTGCAGCACTGAAGGGGTGTGTGCACGTGTGTTTATTGTATGTGTATAGAGGTGAGTGTGTATTTGTGTCTGTGTGTTTGTGTGTGTATGTATGTGTGTGTTGAAGTGAGTGTGTATGTGTGTGAATGTTCATGTATGTATTAAAGGTAACCCATCACTTCATTTCAGGCCCCTAAACCACCACCATTGTGAAATACCACTGTGTAATGAGTTTATAAAGATGCCCCTGTATAAATCATTCATTTCTGCATTGTGTAGACAATGAGCTTATAATGAACCAACAGTTTATACAAGGACATATTTATTATTCTGTTGGTGGCTTGGTGGTGATTTCATTCCCAGTCCCCTTAAAGGGTTATTTGGGACTTAAGAATTGATGACCTATCTGTAAGATCGCTCATCAGTATGAGATCGGAGGGTCTGACACCTGGCACCCCCACGATCAGCTGAAATCTGCTCCGGCAGGTGCCAGACACATGATAAGCATACTTGATAGGACGCTGCTTCTGGTCTATAGGACGCACACAATACTGAGCAAGATTTTTTGTTGTTAAAAAGTGCGTCATATAGTCTAGAAAATACAGTTAATGACGGTCACTCTTTAACTAAGAAATGCATCTTAACTTATGAAGGACTATATCCGTCATAATTCTGCTCCCCGCATTTCTTGCAGGCTCACACGCCGAGTCTGCATCTTTCTCGGCAGATGATGGCTGTGTTATTCAGCAATCATATGCCTCTAACAGTCGCAGGTTGAACGGAGCTCTGCCCACGACAGTTAGCCTATTAAATCTTGATATCAGTGTGTGACAGCGGCATTTAATGTGCGCCAGCAGGGGGTGCACCATTCCATCTCTTCATTGGCGCACCCGTGACTTGATCACTGAAGATCCCTGTGTCTGTCATCACTGGATTCCTGTGACAGCCAGCCTGCTGCTAGTGTTCATAGGAGACCGTGATCTCTGCTATATATAGCAATGCTGTATATAGCACAAGCAATCAGATGATCGCAGGTTCAAGCCCCCTAAAGAGACGAACAAATACACTGAAAAGTAAAAAAAATTTAAAAAGTATAAAAGTTCAAATCATCCCAGTTTTCCCTCCATTAAAAATTAAGAAATATAAAACATTTAAACAATACACATATTTGGTATCGCTGCGTTTGTAAAAGTCAGATCCATCAAAATCTAAAATAAATTAATCCATTTAGTAAACGGCGTAACTAGAACATTACATAAAATGCCAGAATTACAGATTTTCAGTCGTTGCAACAAGAAAAAAATATATAATAACAGACAATCAAAACATTGTATATACCCCAAAATGATATCAATATAACCATCACTTTGTGGTGCAAAAAACTCGCCCTCACGCAGCCCCATTCCCGAAACATGAAAACGCCGCGGCTTTCAGATCTCGGAAAGTGGCGACACAAGCAAATTATTTTTCATCACTTAAATATAAATCCTATAAATCGTCACTTAAGTAGAAGAGATGAAGCTTTACTACCTCCTGCTCCAGCTCCAGCACTTCACCGCTGCCGCTGATCTTTAGTCACTGGCTTCAAGGGTGACATCATGACTGCAGCTCTGCAGCCAATCACTTGGCTCAGTGGCCACGCTGACAGAGCTTCTAAGCTCAGTGATTGGCTGCAGCAATGATCTGTGCTGAAGTTGAGCCATCACCCCTGCAGCCTGTCACAATAGAGCACAGGAAGCGCTGAAGATCCAGAGCTGGAGCAGCAGGAGAAAGTAAAGCTCTGTGTGTTTTCTCTACCACTGGGAACCTCCTATATATTACATAAAAACATTCCTGAAAACCCCTTTAATCTGACTTTATAGAAAAAGTCTATATCCGGCTACTGTCCTCCCCTCATGAATCACAAAATATGCCAAGTGTGAACAACTCCTGTCCCCAAATGAGGACTTGCAGGCGATCAGTTGATAGTCGGGGGTCCGGCAGTGAACACCCTCAGCAATCAGCTGTGTTTTGCTGGACGTAGCGGCCTCTCCAGGACACATGTGGTATTACATGGTGCTCTTTCAGAATAATATGTAATATGTAATACATGATATCTTGAAGTCTTCCAGAAGAAGATATTGGCAGACAGGTAATGACTTATTACCTACCAGCCATTGTCTCCTTTATCACTCGCTAGTTCTTATACACATTTGGATGATGTCACATCTTCGTTGGAAGCCGTATTAGGAACCTCCATCGCAGATTTTATCATACAGGACGAGTTTTCAGCCAACAGCTATTTGGCCATTGTTCACATGACGTAAGCCTATGTTATATACAGCAATATGCAGCAGGATACACGAGATCCAGGGAAATATCCGATCGCCAGAAATGGGGTCAGGAACGAATTTTTTTCCCCCCTGAATCAGGATTCTTTTGGGGGGGTTTCTTTGCCTTCTTCTGGATCTTTGGGTCCCAATGACTCTCAGGTGGTCCCCAATGACCGCAGCTCATTTTGTGGTCTCCACCGGTGTCAATCTGAGAGTGACTGTGACCATAGTTTAATTTCTTAAAGGACCAGTAATATTTTCATTACAATGTTGCTTATTGCTATTTCAATAAAAAAAATAATTATATATATATATTGTTTTGTGTGTTTTTTTTCCTGGATTTCACCTTACACAGTGAGAATGATAAGAGTAATCACAAAATATGGGGGCTCCATACACAGAGAGAACTCTGGTGCCAAATTCCATGACAATTGTTCTGGGGTTCAGTCTGTGATGGAGCAGTAACATTGTATCCAGGACGTCGTACACACCATGCTACAGAAAGAAGACTGAAGAACGGGACGCAGCCGCCGAATACAGGAGACACAGGGGCTTGTGTAACAGTAAAAAACAGGAAAGATGTTCAACAAGTGGCCGGGGGGCTCCAGGACCAAACCAGGAGGGAGGCCTCAGTCATCAGTGGCCAATATTCCCATGAAGTGGCCACATTTACCAACAGCTCTGCAGCCACTCGTTTACCTTTGTCCAACACCTCCGTCGCTCCTTGCAGTTATTAGGCCACCACTGAAATGCTTTTCTGACTACACACAGACACGTACATAGAAACCGTGCATGCCACCATCACCAGACACAACCAGAGTCCTGGTCCAGACCAGTGGCCTTTCCAATTCAAGTCTACTTGGGTTTAAACAAGGGTCCTGTCTCTAAGAGAACCATGTGCTTGCCACTTGGAACAGCAGTAATACAGTAACACCAGGTTAATATTCTTCGGGCACAGAGATGCACATACAGTGAACCCTCTTAAAAAGAAGAATTGGACTGGCATTCCCTAAGCAATAAGTACCCACACAATTGGAGGGACAGATTGCTAGCCCTTGCTGCACCATGGTGTATGCCCAGTGGTGGCCACTCTTAGTCTAAGTTGGCTCTTCAGATTGCATGGTGATAAAGAACCTGAGGGCCATATACCTTCAAGAAAAAGATCTCATAAGGACACGTCGCCTTGAATTGTGAAGAACACAATAATGTTTTCCATACAATTCTATTGTGTTCTATTCAGGATATATTAAAAAAAAGTCTGGTCCTTAGAAGTTATAAAATGAGGTCAATACAACCTCAGGTGAACAACACATCACAAATTACACCAGGTCATCGAATATTTACCAAAAAATAGACTTAAATGCAGAAACAGGGTGTGAAAAATTAAAGTGGTTGTCCAATGAAAACAAGCTCCAATCTACAGGAACCTTCATCCCCTTTAGATTGGAACGGTGGTCCGCATGCTAAAATGCTGCTCCATTCATTCTATATGAGGCGGCCATGAAGTGCGCCCGACTTTTTTGGACCGATGAGACAGATTGGCCTTACAGAGAAGGGTCCTTGGATTGGAGGCTGAGTTACGGACCCCAAAGCAGCACTGAATATGATGTAGTAGTGGGAGTCACGACTGCAAGGGTTCAAGGGCGCCAGTAGTGAAAGACATAGTGCGCGAAACCGAAGAACAAGTAAGCAGACCTGCTGATCAGCACTGCAGTGCTGAGGCCGAGTTATGGTGAAATAGGGAGCGACAGTGCGCCTCACCAGTCCTGGAGTATATTACACAGGAAGGATACTGTGTGGAAAATGCTTCATACTGTAAAGGAAACCTCCAGAACACTTTGTGCCCCATATCCCTTGTATGCCGGGACGTTGCTGAGGTCCTAAAAGATCAGGGGCCAAAGCCCCAAAGCAGGTGTTTCCCCATACAACCTCCCCGCCACTTAAAAGAGGACCTATACATATATAATTACAGTACACCATTGCCCTCTACCATCAACACTACACAGTGAGGACATAGTATTATGATATGACCATTGCCTCTACATAAAAAACACACCGTACAAAGACCATCTGACTTCTCACATTTCCAGCACCGTCCCCATCTATTCCCACCCTGCACAACCTCCCCATGCTGCCTGCTCTTCCGATGTGGAATAGGAACCTCAATACTTCAAAAATTATGTCATTACTATGATTACACTCCACCAATTAATGCTACAAAGACTGTGTGCCAGATAGAGGGGACCTATAAAAATAATAGCGTCCCATAGAAAGTAGTAAAGACCCCACTGTGCTACCTAGTAAGTAATAATGCCAGATATGCTCTTATGAAAGTTTCAATATCTGAAGTGTTCCCTCCAAGCAACAAATACCGTTGAGTATCCCCTTTAAGTAATAATGCCCCCTTAAAGCCACAATCAAACTACACCCAACTACAAAGTACTTCTTCAAGTCTATGGACGATGATTTTGGGGTGGTGAAAGAAGAAATTTCTGATGATGCACCCATTTAAAAGAAATAATGTCCTGAGTGCCCCCATAGCACCCTGTATATTGTATGATAGTCCCACAGCTCCCTACACACTGTATGATGGTCCCCACAGCTCCCTATGCACTGTATGATTGTCCCCACAGATCCCTATACACTGCATGATGGTCCCCACAGCTCCCTAGACACTGTATGGATGGTCCCCACAGCTCCCTATGCACTGTATGATGGTCCCCACAGATCCCTATACACTGCATGATGGTCCCCACAGCTCCCAAGACACTGTATGATGGTCCACACAGCTCCCTACGCACTGTATGATGATCCCCACAGCTCCCTACACCCTGTATGATGGTCCCCACAGTGCCCTATGCATTGTATGATGGTCTTCACAGCTCCCTATGCATTGTATGATGGTCTCCACAGCTCCCTATGCATTGTATGATGGTCCCCGCAGCTCCTTATGCACTGAATGATGGTCCCCACGGCTCCTTATACACAGTATGATGGTCCCCGCAGCTCCCTACGCTCGGTATGATGGTCCCCACAGCTCCCTATGCACTGCATATGGTCCCCACAGCTCCCTATGCCCTGTATGATGGTCCCCACATCTCCCTATGCACTGCATAATGGTCCCCACAGCTCCCTATGCACTGCATAATGGTCCCCACAGCTCCCTATGCCCTGTATGATGGTCCCCACATCTCCCTATGCATTGTATGATGGTCCCCGCAGCTTCTTATGCACTGAATGATGGTCCCCACGGCTCCTTATACACAGTATGATGGTCCCCACGGCTCCTTATGTACTGTATGATGGTCCCCGCAGCTCCCTACGCTCGGTATGATGGTCCCCACAGCTCCCTATGCACTGAATAATGGTCCCCACAGCTCCCTATGCCCTGTATGATGGTCCCCACATCTCCCTATGCACTGTATGATGGTCCCCACAGCTCCTTAGGCACTGTATGATGGTCTCCACAGCTCCCTATGCGTTGTCTGATGGTCCCCACAGCTCTCTACGCACTGTATGATGGTCCCCGCAGCTCCTTTTGCACTGTTTGATGGTCCCCACGGCTCCTTATACACTGTATTATGGTCCCCACGGCTCCTTATACACTGTATGATGGTCCCCACAGCTCCTTATGTACTGTATGATAGTCCCCACAGCTCCCTACACTCTGTATGATGGTCCCCACAACTCCCTATGCACTGCATAATGGTCCCCACAGCTCCCTATGCCCTGTATGATGGTCCACACAGCTCCCAATGCACTGCATAATGGTCCCCACAGCTCCCTATGCACTGCATAATGGTCCCCACAGCTCCCTATGCACTGCATAATGGCCCCCACATCTCCCTATGCACTGTATAATGGTCCCCACAGCTCCCTATGCACTGCATAATGGTCCCCACAGCTCCCTATGCATTGTATGATGGTCTCCACATAATGGCCCCCACAGCTCCCAATGCACTGCATAATGGTCCCCACAGCTCCCTACGCACTGCATAATGGTCCCCACAGCTCCCTACGCACTGCATAATGGTCCCCACAGCTCCCTACGTACTGCATAATGGTCCCCACAGCTCCCTATGCACTGCATAATGGTCCCCACAGCTCCCTACATACTGCATAATGGTCCCCACAGCTCCCTACGCACTGCATAATGGTCCCCACAGCTCCCTATGCCCTCTATGCTGGTCCCCACATCTCCCTATGCACTGCATAATGGTCCCCACAGCTCTCTATGCACTGCATAATGGTCCCCACATCTCCCTATGCACTGTATAATGGTCCCCACAGCTCCCTATGCACTGCATAATGGTCCCCACAGCTCCCTATGCATTGTATGATGGTCTCCACATCTCCCTATGCACTATATGATGGTCCCCACAGCTCCCTATGCACTGCATAATGGTCCCCACAGCTCCCTATGCATTGTATGATGGTCTCCACAGCTCCCTATGCACTGTATGATGGTCCCCACAGCTCCCTATGCGCTGTATGATGGTTTCTACAGCTCCCTATGCATTGTCTGATGGTCCCCACAGCTCCCTATGCACTGTATGATGGTCTCTACAACTCCTTATAACTGGCATGATGGTCCCTACAACTCCCTATATCCTGTATAATGGCCCTCACAGCCCCATATATACAGTACTGTATGATGGCCCCTACAGCTCCCTTTATACTGTATGATGGCCCCCGCAGCCCAATATATACTGTATGATGGCCCCCACACCCACTTGTACACTATATTATGGCCCCTACAGCTCCCTTTATACTGTATGATGGCCCCACAGCCCCTTATAAACTGTATTCTGGCACCCACTCCCCATTTTATATAATATGATGGCCCCACTGCCCCTTATATATAGCATGATGACTCCCATAGCCCCTTATAGTATGATGGCACACACACCTCTTATACAGTTAGGTCCATATATATTTGGACAGAGACAACATTTTTCTAATTTTGGTTCTAGACATTAACACATTGAATTTTAAACAAAACAATTCAGATGCATTTGAAGTTCAGACTTTCAGCTTTCATTTGAGGGTATCCACATTAAAATTGGATGAAGGGTTTAGGAGTTTCAGCTCCTAAATAAAGAAATATTTGTCTGTGTCACAGAAGAGCCGATCTCACAACTTTCCAGCCTTTACTTTGTTTTTCTAATTTTCCTCCTACTGAAGTCCTAGATCCCTCTTTCATTGCCCCTATGAAGTATGATGCCAATAAAAGTGCCCCCCAAACACAGTATGATACCCCCATGGTGCATTCCTCCACATTAGCCTCTACATGAACAGTATAATGACCTTATTGTACCCCACTTCAACTCCCAAGGCAAAGTATGGTGACCCTAACACAGTATGATTCCCCCAACTGTGACTCCGCACAGCCCTCCATACAGTATAATGAGCCTACATACAGTATAATGGCCCACACTAGCCCTCCAAACAGTATAATGGCCCCACACAGCCCTCCAAACAGTATGATGGACCCCACACAAACCTTCACACCGTATAATTGCTTTCATACAGTATAACGGCCCCCCACATAGCCCTCAAAATATCATAATGGCCCCACATAGACTTCCATATAGTATAATATGCCACCCATAATCCTCCATATAGTATAATGCACCCTCCAAAATCCTCCATATAGTATAATGCACCCCCCATAATCCTCCATATAGTATAATGAACTTCCCATGGTCCTCGATAGAATATAATGCACTCCCCATAGTCCTCCATACAGTATATTTCACACCCCAAAGGGTAAAACGCAGCCTCCATATAGTATAATGTACCACACAGTCCTGCCGTGTTATGGGCACCACGTACTCACTGATTTTAAAATACCGTATGTTTTAAATAAGACGACCCGAGTATAAGCCGAGGCCCCTAATTTTACCACAAAAAAACTGGGAAAACATATTGAGTTGCGTATAAGCCTAGGGCGGGAAATGCAGCAGCTACTGGAAAATTTCACCATCCTGGTTTTTATGGTCCCTCATCACCAATCCTGGTATGTATGGCACCCCTCATCCCCCAATCCTGGTACATATGGCACCCCTCATCCCCCAATCCTGGTATACATGGCCCCCCCTCATCCCCCAATCCTGGAATGCATGGCCACCCCTCATCCACCAATCCTGGTATGCATAGCACCCCTCATCCCCCAATCCTGGCATGCATGGCCCCCCCTCATCCCCCAATCCTGGTATGCATGGTCTCTTCATTCCCCAATCCTAATATGAATGGTCTCCTCATCCCCCAATCCTGGTATGTATGGCCTCTTCATCCTCCAATTCTAGTATGCATGGCCTCTTCATCCCCCATTCCTGGTATATATGGCCCACCTCATCCCCAATCCTGGTATGCATGGCACCCCTCATCCCCCAATCCTGGTATGCGTGCCCCCCCTCATCCCCCAATCCTGGTATGCGTGCCCCCCCCCTCATCCCCCAATCCTGGTATGCGTGGCCCCCTCATCCCCCAATCCTGGTATGCCTGGCCCCCTCATCCCCCAATGCTGGTATGTATGGCCTCCTCATCCCCCAATATTGGTATCTGTGGCCTCCTCATCCCCCAATCCTGGTATGTGTGGCCTCCTCATCCCCCAATCCTGGTATGTGTGGCCTCCTCATCCCCCAATCCTGGTATGTGTGGCCTCCTCATCCCCCAATCCTAGAATGTGTGGCCTTCTCATCCCCCAATCCTGGTATGCATGGCCCCCTCATCCCTCAATCCTGGTATGTGGGGCCTCCTCACAATGCCAATCCTGGTATGTGTGGCCCCCTCAACCCCCAATCCTCGTATGCATGGCCCACTCATCCTCCAATCCTGGTATGTGGGGCCTCCTCACCCCCCAATCCTGGTATGTGTGGCCCCATCACTGCACACTGTCTGTCATCACTGTATTCCTGTGACAGCCAGCCTGTTGCAAGTGTTCATAGGAGACCGTGATTTCTGCTATATATAGCAATGCTGTATATAGCACAAGCAATCAGATTGCAGGTTCAAGCCCTCTAAAGAGACTAACAAATACAGTGAAAAGTAAAAAAAATGAAAAAAGTATAAATGTTCAAATCATCCCAGTTTTCCCCCCATTAAAAATTAAGAAATATAAAACATTTAAAAAATACACATATTTGGTATCGCTGCGTTTGTAAAAGTCAGATCCATCAAAATATAAAATAAATTAATCCATTTAGTAAACTGCGTAACTAGAACATTAAATAAAATGCCAGAATTACAGATTTTCAGTCGTTGCAACAAGAAAAAAATATATAATAACAGACAATCAAAACATTGTATATACCCCAAAATGATATCAATATAACCATCAGTTTGTGGTGCAAAAAACTAGCCCTCACGCAGCCCCATTCCCGAAACATGAAAACCCCACGGCTTTCAGATCTCGGAAAGTGGCGACACAAGCAAATTATTTTTCATCACTTAAATATAAATCCTATAAATCGTCACTTAAGTAGAACAGATGAAGCTTTACTACCTCCTGCTCCAGCTCCAGCACTTCACCGCTGCCGCTGATCTTTAGTCACTGGCTTCAAGGGTGACATCATGACTGCAGCTCTGCAGCCAATCACTTGGCTCAGTGGCCACGCTGACAGAGCTTCTAAACTCAGTGATTGGCTGCAGCAATGATCTGTGCTGAAGTTGAGCCATCACCGCTGCAGCCTGTCACAATAGAGCACAGGAAGCACTGAAGATCCAGAGCTGGAGCAGCAGGAGAAAGTAAAGCTCTGTGTGTTTTCTCTACCACTGGGAACCTCCTATATATTACATAAAAACATTCCTGAAAACCCCTTTAATCTGACTTTATAGAAAAAGTCTATATCCGGCTACTGTCCTCCCCTCATGAATCACAAAATATGCCAAGTGTGAACAACTCCTGTCCCCAAATGAGGACTTGCAGGCGATCAGTTGATAGTCGGGGGTCCGGCAGTGAACACCCTCAGCAATCAGCTGTGTTTTGCTGGACGTAGCGGCCTCTCCAGGACACATGTGGTATTACATGGTGCGCTTTCAAAATAATATGTAATATGTAATACATGATATCTTGAAGTCTTCCAGAAGAAGATATTGGCAGACAGGTAATGACTTATTACCTACCAGCCATTGTCTCCTTTATCACTCGCTAGTTCTTATACACATTTGGATGATTTCACATCTTCGTTGGAAGCCGTATTAGGAACCTCCATCGCAGATTTTATCATACAGGACGAGTTCTCAGCCAACAGCTATTTGGCCATTGTTCACATGATGTAAGCCTATGTTATATACAGCAATATGCAGCAGGATACACAAGATCCAGGGAAATATCCAATCGCCAAAAATGGGGTCAGGAATGGTATGTGTGGCCTTCTCATCCCCCAATCCTGGTATGTGTGGACCCCTCATCCCCCAATACTGGTATGCATGGCTCCCTCATCCCCCAATCCTGGTATGTATGGCCTCCTCACCCCCCAATTCTGGTATGTGTGGCCCCATCACTGCACACACAAAAAATAAACACTTATACTCCCCTTCCTTCCTCACCTCTGCTCCAGAGCTGCTGTGTTCTGTCTGCCAGCAGCTCATGTTGGTATCTGAGCAGCGCGCGCTCTTAGTTGTCGAGGTGAGCTGCTGCTGCTGCCGGCATATTCACTCCTCTCCACGCCGGGACTATGAGCGTTGACAAGCGTGAATATGCATTCTCTTTAGTAGAGGGCACTGTAAGCAGCAGCCACGGCTCAGCGCTCCTCCGTGCCCGCTACTAAAGAGAATGAATATTCCCTCTTCTCCACGCCCATGGAAGTGGAGAAGAGGGAATATTCATGTCCCTTTAGCAGCGGGCACACGTGGTAGCTACAGCAGCCGCTACTGCGTGTGCCCGCTCCTCCGCCGCAACCTCCCACCCCCCCAGTACTCACCTATCCTCCTCGCTCCCCCGAGGCTCACGGGCCCCATAGCAGTGGTACGCCACTGATTATGGCTTACAGCCAATGAAATCACAAAAGTCATTATCTCAGTAAATTAGAATACTTTATAACATCAGCTTGAAAAATGTTTTTAAAATCCGAAATGTTGGCCTACTGAAATGTATGTTCAGTAAATGCCCTCAATACTTGGATGGGCTCCTTTTGCATCAATTACTGCATCAATACGGCGTGGCATGGAGGCGATCAGCCTGTGGCACTGCTGAAGTTATGGAAGCCCAGGTGGCTTTGATAGTAGCCTTCAGCTCGTCTGCTTTGTTGGGTTTGGTGTCTCTTATATTCCTCTTGACAATACCCCATAGATTCTCTATAATAGATTCTCTATGGGGTTAAGGTCATGTGAGTTTGCTGACCAATTAAGCACAGTGATACTGTTGTGTGTAAACCAGGTATTGGTACTTTTGGCAGTGTGGACAGGTGCCAAGTCCTGTTGGAGAATGAAATTTCCATCTCCAAAAACCTTGTCGGCAGAGGGAAGCATGAAGTGCTGTAAAATTTCCTGGTAGACGGCTGCGCTGACTTTGGTCTTGATAAAACACAGTGGACCTCCACCAGCAGATGACATGGCTCCCCAAACCATCACTGATTGTGGAAACTTCACCCTAGACCTCAAGCAGCTTCGATTGTGGCCTCTTCACTCTTCCTCCAGACTCTGGGACCTTGATTTCCAAAGGAAAATTGGAACTCTGGGACCTTGTGGATGGTGTCAATGACTGCCTTCTAGGCATTTGTCAAGTCAGCAGTCTTCCCCTTGATTGTGGAGCCTACTGAAACAGACTATGGGACATTTTTAAACACTTAGGAAGCCGTTGCAGGTGTTTTTTGTTAATTATTCTAATTTACTGAGATAATGACTTTTGTGTTTTCATTGGCTGTAAGCCATAATCATCAACATTAACAGAAATAAACACTTGAAATAGATCTCTCTGTTTGTAATGACTCTATATAATATATGAGTTTCACTTTTTGTATTGAAGAACTGAAATAAATTAACTTTTTGATGATATTCTAATTTAGTGAGATGCACCTGCATATGATAACTGTTACCCCCAGTGGAATATATGCAGTGTCTATTTTGGGATATTTTAGTATACCCATGATGATACTATAGACAGCCATTATACCTGGAATGGCCCCTTCCTTGCGTACCTTGCTTTTTTTTTGCTTACACGTCTAACAATCACATATGTGTTGTGTCCCTTCCCCCATCATCCTATTTTTCTCTTGCTGAATAAATATTATAGATTTTATACTCCCTGGACTCCTTTGATGGTCTTTTACCCTGCGGGGTTTTCTTTCATATACAGTACAGACCAAAAGTTTGGACACACCTTCTCATTTAAAGATTTTTCTGTATTTTCATGACTATGAAAATTGTACATTCACACTGAAGGCATCAAAACTATGAATTAACACATGTGGAATTATATACTTAAGAAAAAAGTGTGAAACAACTGAAAATATGTCTTATATTCCAGGTTCTTCAAAGTAGCCACCTTTTGCTTTGATGACTGCTTTGCACACTCTTGGCATTTTCTTGATGAGCTTCAAGAGGTAGTCACTGGAAATGGTTTTCACTTCACAGGTGTGCCCTGTCAGGTTTAATAAGTGGGATTTCTTGCCTTATAAATGGGGTTGGGACCATCAGTTGTGTTGTGCAGAAGTCTGGTGGATACACAGCTGATAGTCCTACTGAAAAGACTGTTAGAATTTGTATTATGGCAAGAAAAAAGCAGCTAAGTAAAGAAAAATGAGTGGCCATCATTACTTTAAGAAATGAAGGTCAGTCAGTCCGAAAAATTGGGCAAACTTTGAAAGTGTCCCCAAGTGCAGTTGCAAAAACCATCAAGCGCTACAAAGAAACTGGCTCACATGAGGACCGCCCCAGGAAAGGAAGACCAAGAGTCACCTCTGCTTCTGAGGATAAGTTTATCCGAGTCACCAGTCTCAGAAATCGCAGGTTAACAGCAGCTCAGATTAGAGACCAGGTCAATGCCACACAGAGTTCTAGCAGCAGACACATCTCTTCAACAACTGTTAAGAGGAGACTTTGTGCAGCAGGCCTTCATGGTAAAATAGCTGCTAGGAAACCACTGCTAAGGACAGGCAACAAGCAGAAGAGACTTGTTTGGGCTAAAGAACACAAGGAATGGACATTAGACCAGAGGAAATCTGTGCTTTGCTCTGATGAGTCCAAATTTGAGATCTTTGGTTCCCACCACCGTGTCTTTGTGCGACGCAGAAAAGGTGAATGGATGGACTCTACATGCCTGGTTCCCACCGTGAAGCATGGAGGAGGAGGTGTTATGGTGTGGGGGTGCTTTGCTGGTGACACTGTTGGGGATTCATTCAAAATTGAAGGCATACTGAACCAGCATGGCTACGACAGCATCTTGCAGCGGCATGCTATTCCATCCGGTTTGCGTTTAGTTGGACCATCATTTCTTTTTCAACAGGACAATGACCCTAAACACACCTCCAGGCTGTGTAAGGGCTATTTGACCGAGGAGGAGAGTGATGGGGTGCTACGCCAGATGACCTGGCCTCCACAGTCACCAGACCTGAACCCAATCGAGATGGTTTGGGGTGAGCTGGACCGCAGAGTGAAGGCAAAAGGGCCAACAAGTGCTAAGCATCTCTGGGAACTCCTTCAAGATTGTTGGAAGACCATTTCCGGTGACTACCTCTTGAAGCTCATCAAGAGAATGCCAAGAGTGTGCAAAGCAGTCATCAAAGCAAAAGGTGGCTACTTTGAAGAACCTAGAATATAAGACATATTTTCAGTTGTTTCACACTTTTTTGTTAAGTATATAATTCCACATGTGTTAATTCATAGTTTTGATATCTTCAGTGTGAATGTACAATTTTCATAGTCATGAAAATACAAAAAAATATTTAAATGAGGTGTGTCCAAACTTTTGGTCTGTACTGTATGTACTCACTGTGTGGTGGTGATGGTAGAGGACATTGTGTAGCAGGATCATTTTGGCCTTGTATAGTAGTAATTTTGGGAATATTGGTCTTTGTATAGTGTATTTTAGATTAGTAACAGTGGTATACTGTAATTATATATGTATAAATCCTCTTTTAAGTGGCAGGGAGGTTATATGGGGAAACATGTACTTTGGGGCTGGGGTCCCTGATCTCTTAGGACCCCAGCAACGCTCCTGCACTGGGGAAAAGCAGGGTCTGGAGGCCACTTTAATATGATCATTTTATGGATATGACGCCAAAGAAACTAATGAAGTGCTTTGCAAAGTGCCAGAATTTTCACAATTCTGAAAATAAATTGTAAGTTTAGTTCCACTATAAGTGATGTTAATTCTGTTATGAGAGCTAACCTTCTGAGACAATTTATCAATGCGGTGTGTGAATTGTCACATTAAGCTTTGCTACATCTATACATAGTGAAGTTCAGGATCAAAATGCTGCAGGTCCCATCTCTTCTACAGAACAATCCCATGGAAATAAAGCTGATCATTTTATCAGATGGGATCATTAGAACTTACCTGGTTGGATCTTTTGTTTCTGGTGGTTTCCTTCCCAGGTCGTCATTAAGGCCCTTTACAATAAGCTCCAAAAACTCATCGGACTTTCTGAATCTTTCAAGCGTTTTCTCAATCACAGAAAGGACAGAAAGGCCGCGCTTATCCTGGCAGAAGAGAATCAGAGATATATTGTTCTACATCTTCCAGATGTTTGGATTTATTTACAGACTAATGATTAATCTCGCAAGAAGAATGATAATATTATAACAGATCAAAATTTTGGGGTAAAATTATTCAATTTTAAAAATATATATAGCAATTACATTATTCTGACAAGACCAATTTTTTATTTTTTTCCTCACGCTTTTCCCAAAAAAACTATAACTTTGTTTTTTCATTCACATAGACGGAGGGCTTGTGTTTTGTGGGACTAGTTGTTGTTTGGAATGACAACATTCAATTTACCACATAAAGTATTGAAAAATGGGGAAAAAATCAAAGTAAGGTTATTATTTTTGTTTGTTTGTTTTTTATGAACATTTTAAAAAAATGTGGTTTGTGAGACCATTTTCATCTTGCGAAGACCTAATTTTATAAAATGATCCCATTGATGGAGTTGTCGGCTTTTTCTTGTGGAGAGATCAGTAGTTACAAGTTTCTGATTACATTTTTGGGAGGGAAGTAGAGAGACCCAAAAACCACAACCACAACCACAACCATGGCACTTTACTGTCCTTTACAGCATTGACCCGACGTGTAATAGATTTATATGTTATGAAAGATTGTACTTATGTCAATGCAGCAGAAACAAATATTGTTTTACGCTTTTTCTTTTTTATAGTTGGCCAGAAAACCGCAGAACCTTAAGCAGAAAATGACATGAATGAGAACATCTGCCCGGCTTGTACCGGATCCGGGGGTGTTACGTACAAGGCGAAGCTCCCAGAATAAGGATTAGCTTCATTTTGGTGCAGAGTTTCTAGTAGTTTCTGGTTACTACTGTTACAGGCAGATGCCGTCTGCATAATACAGCCAGCACCGCCTCAACCCCTCCATGAATGTGGACCCCGGCACAAACACTCAGGTCCATCCTTTTATGCTAAGACATTAATAATTCTACAATTATCACACACAACTTATATACAGAAACCCCCCAACCGTCCCCGATCCAATGGGACTGTCCGGCTGTCGCTGGAGGTCGGGGCTATGTCCTGACGAGCTGTGTTCTGTCAGGACAGTCCGTGTAGTACAAGAATGTCTCATGCCGTGCATGCTGCTGTGATCGCTCCTGGAGAGGGGCAGCATCCACTCCGTACGCCTCGTACACGCCCGGCTCCGCTCGGCACGCCTCGTACACGCCCAGCTCCGCTCCATACACCTCGTACACACCCGGCTCCGCTCCGTACACCTCGTACACGCGCGGTTCCGCTCCGTACGCCTCGTACACACGCGGTTCCGCTCCGTACGCCTCGTACACACGCGGCTCCGCTCCGTACGCCTCGTACACACGCGGCTCTGCTCCGTACGCCTCGTACACACGCGGCTCCGCTCCGCACGCCTCGTACACACGCGGCTCCGCTCCGCACGCCTCGTACACACGCGGCTCCGCTCCGTACGCCTCGTACACACGCGGCTCCGCTCCGTACGCCTCGTACACACGCGCGGCTCCGCTCCGTACGCCTCGTACACGCGCGGCTCCGCACCGTACGCCTCGTACACACGCGGCTCCGCTCCGTACGCCTCGTACACACGCGGCTACGCTCCGTACGCCTCGTACACACGCGCGGCTACGCTCCGTACGCAACGTACACACGCGCGGCTCCGCTCCGTACACCACGTACACACGCGCGGCTCCGCTCCGTACGCCACGTACACACGCGCGGCTCCGCTCCGTACGCCACGTACACACGCGCGGCTCCGCTCCGTACGCCTCGTACACGCGCGGCTCCGCTCCGTACGCCTCGTACACGCGCGGCTCCGCTCCGTACGCCTCGTACACGCGCGGCTCCGCTCCGTACGCCTCGTACACGCGCGGCTCCGCTCCGTACGCCTCGTACACGCGCGGCTCCGCTCCGTACGCCTCGTACACGCGCGGCTCCGCACGCCTCGTACACACGCGGCTCCGCTCCGCTACACCTCGTACACACGCGGCTCCGCTCCGTACGCCTCGTACACACGCGGCTCTGCTCCGTACACCTCGTACACACGCGGCTCCGCTCCGTACACCTCGTACACACGCGGCTCCGCTCCGTACACACGCGGCTCCGCTCCGTACGCCTCGTACACACGCGGCTCTGCTCCGTACACCTCGTACACACGCGGCTCTGCTCCGTACACCTCGTACACACGCGGCTCTGCTCCGTACACCTCGTACACACGCGGCTCTGCTCCGTACACCTCGTACACACGCGGCTCCGCTCCGTACGCCTCGTACACACGCGGCTCTGCTCCGTACGCCTCGTACACACGCGGCTCTGCTCCGTACACCTCGTACACACGCGGCTCTGCTCCGTACACCTCGTACACACGCGGCTCTGCTCCGTACACCTCGTACACACGCGGCTCTGCTCCGTACACCTCGTACACACGCGGCTCTGCTCCGTACACCTCGTACACACGGCTCTGCTACATCCACACTGTAAACCCCTCCTGACCCCACACATAAACCTCAGCTCATCCAGCACCATGACAACCAGCACAGCGGAGTCCTGCATCCACTGAGGCCCCTGATCATGTGACCCCTGACTCCTCCCCTCCTGTGACCTCATCACAGGTCCTGTGCGCACAGAGCAGCCATATATGTGGTGGCGGCTCTGCAGGTGGAGGTATGTGGAGACCCCATTACTGGGCGCAGGGGGCATTAACCCCTTCAGCACGGAGACTCTTTGGGGGTCTTGTGTTGCCCCTTTATAAGAATCATAAGGTTTTTGTTCTGTTTCCTGTAATAGATACATACGACCCAACTATGGAGACAGGAAGGGGGGAAACGTATTGTTCTCATAGTACAGGACCCCTTTACTGGCCCCACAGTGTAATGCCCCCATTATGCCCCTTATGCAGGATGTATGATGCCCCACACAGTGTAATGCCCCCATTATGCCCCTTATGCAGGATGTATGATGCCCCCACACAGTGTAATGCCCCCATTATGCCCCTTATACAGTATGTATGATGCCCCCACACAGTGTAATGCCCCCATTATGCCCATTATACAGTATGTGTGATGCCCCCACACAGTGTAATGTCCCCTTTATGCCCCTTATACAGTATGTATGATTCCCCCACACAGTGTAATGCCCCCATTATGCCCCTTATGCAGTATGTATGATGCCCCCACACAGTATAATGCCCCCATTATGCCCCTTATGCAGGATGTGTGATGCCCCCCACACAGTGTAATGCCCCCATTATGCCCCTTATGCAGGATGTGTGATGCCCCCACACAGTGTAATGCCCCCATTATTCCCCTAATGCAGTATGTATGATGCCCCCCACACAGTGTAATGCCCCATTATGCCTCTTATGCAGGATGTGATGCCCCCCACACATTGTAATGCCCCCATTATGCCCCTTATGCAGTATGTATGATGCCCCCCACACAGTGTAATGCCCCCATTATGCCCATTATACAGTATGTGTGATGCCCCCACACAGTATAATGTTCCCCCCTTAGCGCCTGAAGTCCTGTAGTTGGAATAATCCCTCTGGAGTTGGTTTTACCTTTGGCTGCTCCCCTACATGTAGACCCTCGAGCATGTATACATGCATGTAGGGGAGCAGGCCTTACTAGATATCGAGGCTTTGTACAGTAATATACCGCATGAGGATGGTATCAGAGGGGTAAGACATTTCTTGAAATAGAGATCAGTAGAGTGTAGCAGACAGAATGACTTCATGGAGGATCTTCTAAAATTCACTCTTACTCATAACTTCTTTCTTTTTGACAGGAAATACTTCCACCAGCTCAGGGGTACTGCGATGGGGAGCCTCTGTGCCCCTTTGTATGCTAACCTATTCTTGGGCTCATAGGAGGAAACCACAAAATTCAGGGATGATCATAAGTGGTGGCATCCATATATTGGAGTATGTTATAAATATATTGACAACATTTTTATCATCTGGTCAGGGACGGCCAGGTGTTATCCGAGCGCGCTCGGATGCTAAGAGTATCTTCTGCGTGGTTGAAAAATATGTTTGCCTCGTCACAGTTGCATAAATTGCGGCTGCTAGGCATCTGCAACACATGCAGGGATTGTCTGTTATACTAGAGAGGAAGCTATAGTGTCACCAAACTGGGACACAAGTTCTCCTACACAGAGCTGAATATGCAGTGCCACAACCAGTAGTGTGTGGCCCTCATCGAATGGACTTTGAGAGTCGTACCGACAGCCTCGGACTGGCCTGGCGGGGTGCCGGGAAATTTCCCGTTGGGCCCCCTGCAGAGAAGACAGAGGAGAAATTTTTTTTTGAAAAAAAAAAGTGGTCGCGGGCCCTTTAAGGGCGCGCGCACGCACTCTCACCGTCGCGATTCCCAGGACAGTAGCGGGAGGGGCCTGGGAGCAGGAGAGCCGAAGAGCAGAGCAGGGGCTGCACTGCTGCGTCACACTCGGCAGACAGGGCCGCATGTCTGCTAAAAGTGACGTCACAGCGTGCCCTGCCCTGCAGTCTCCCGCCTTAGGAGCGCGTCTGTACTGTACAGGTAGTGTAATATTTGTGTGTTTGTATGAATTTTTATGTATATGCCTGTGTGTGTGTGTGTATATGCCTGTGTGTGTATATGCCTGTGTGTGTGTATATGCCTGTGTGTGTGTGTATGCCTGTGTGTGTGTATATGCCTGCCTGCGTGTGTGTGTAAATGCCTGCCTGCATGTGTGTACAGTGTGTGTGTATATTCCTGTGTGTGTGTAAATGCCTTCCTGCGTGTGTGTGTATATGCCTGTGTGTGTACAGTGTGTGTGTATATGCCTGTGTGTATATGCATGTGTGTGTGTATATGCCTGCCTGCGTGTGTTTGTATATGCCTGCATGTGTGTGTGTGTGTATATATACCTGCATATGTGTGTGTATATACCTGCTTATGTGTGTGTGTGTGTATATGCCTGTGTGTGTGTATATGCCTGCATGTGTTTGTGTGTATGTATTTGAGTGCCAGCCTGTCTACGTGTGTATATGTGTCTTCACACATGTGTGCGTTCTTCCCTGCGTGTCTGCATTTTTGTGTGTGATTGTCTGAGTGTGTCTGTGCATTTCTGCGTGTGCTTGCTGTGTGTGTACGTGTCCCCATTTCTGTGAGTGTGTATCTGCGTGTGGATATTAGGGCTCTTTCACATGTCCTGACATTTACGGGACTGGAGATATCATTGTCCACCTGTGTGTCATCCGTGTGACACGTAGCAGCGCTTGGGAATCAGTATACAGTTGGCGCTGTTCCCAAGAGCCGGGTGCTGAGCGCTGCCCTCATCATAGATCCCTGCCGGTGCTGCGATCAGCAGAAGCTGGGTCAATGATGAGAGTAGTAGTCTACTCATGCCGTGTCCACCTGTAAAAATAGGAATAAAATAAAAAAAATCCTTATACTCACCTCTTCTAAGTGTCACTCGCTGTAATCCGTGCGAGTGCTCACGCCGAGGGGAATGACTCCTGCAGCGAGCGGTCCCCGGAGCTGCGCTCAGTGATTGACAGGGCACCGCTTGTTGAGCACAGCTCCGGGGCCCACTCGCTGCAGGAGTCATTCCCCTCGGCGTGAGCGCTTGCACGGATTACACTGGGTGGCACTTAGGAGAGGTGAGTTTAAGGATTTTTTTATTTTATTCCTATTTTTACAGTTGGACACAGCGGGAGTAGACTAAAATTCATCATTGACCCTGCTGCTGCTGATCGCAGGACCGGCAGGGATCTATGATGAGGGCAGCGTTCAGCACCCGGTGCTTGGGAAGAGCGCTAACTGTCATCAGTGTGCTTGATGTTTTGCTGGAGGTGCAGCAGGTGAAAAACAGACATGTCAGCGTGTTTTGCCCACGGACACCACATGGTCTGTGGAAAGTGGAAACACACTGACATGTGCACATTCATTTGAATGGGTCTACATGTACCAATGTCTCTGGTACGTGTGGAAACTGCCACCGCATGTACTGACGTGTGAAAGAGCCCTTAGTATGTGTCTGTGTGCGCTTGTGTTCGTGTGTGTAAGCGCTCTTCTGCATGTCTGTGTGCTCTTCCGAAGATTTATTATATTTAGGGAGAGATGGGAGAGAAATTTTAGGCGACCGAATGGGGAGATGTGTGAAGAAACAGTATGGTGAACTAGGGGAGGGGTGGGAATGAGTGCAGGAACAGAATACGGAACGGGGATGTGTGAGGAAACAGTATGGAGAGTGGGGGAATAGTGTGAGGAGACAGTATGGAGGGAGAAAAGTGTGAGGTGACACAGCACAGAGACTAGGTAGTGTGGGGGAAGGTACAGAGATGCGGCAGTATGGGGGGAACAGTGTGAGGGCACAGCAAGGAGGGAACAGTATGCTGAGGATGGGGAGTGTGATGAAGGGGCACAGTATAGAGACTGGGCAGTATAGGGGGGACACAGTGTGAGAGGACAATGTGAAGAGGGGGCCCAGTATAGTAAGGAGAGGACAGTGTGGAGAGGGGGCCCAGTATGGTAAGGAGAGGACAGTGTGGAGAGGGGGCCCAGTATGGTAAGGAGAGGACAGTGTGGAGAGGGGGCCCAGTATGGTAAGGAGAGGACAGTGTGGAGAGCAGGTACCATAAGAGGGGTACAGTGTATGTCATGTTTTGTGCAGGGAGCATTGTAAGAGTTAGGTTTATTCAGGGGCTCAGTGTAGATATTTTTATTCAGGAGCATTATAATAACTCTGCTATCTTTAAGGGCATTGTGTGGGGATGATCTGCAGAAGACCGGAGAAGATGGAAGTCTGCAGAGACGAGCTGTGGATGAGAAAAGTCATCATGGAGTCTGGACAAGAGGAAGAAAAGAAAGAGAACGACTCTAATCAGAGAAGACGTCTCAGGTAAGATACCTGGATGTAAATGTTCATTTGTGATCCTGCCTGCGTCTCATCAGTACTGTGCTTCTTGTATGGTCCGCAGTCTGATGATGACTGATAACAACTCCCAGTATCTCTATTGTTAATTACATACTGGGAGTTGTAGGTTTATGCGATACAAAGATATATGGGGCTGACCTGACATTACAATTGATGGTGATTCAGATGATGTATTCATGTACTGATGTGTTTGTGCGCGTCTGCGTATCTGGAATAATATGTATTTTTGTAAGATGTGTGTATGTAACTGTGCATTGTGGTGTGTAATAACATTCATACGCTTGGGGCACCTTTACTAAATCTTTTAGGTCTCTTTCACATGTGTTAGGGAATTCCATTTGTCTTTCCCCATTTAGGAACAGACAAGTGAAATTTGCTAACCTTGTCATAACTGTCACCATTGGGATGTGCTTGTATGGAGCGGGTTCAGGAGCTGAGCCTGCTCCATACCGGGCAGATGTCGGCTGTGTTACATAGCCGGCGTCTGCCTGTAACTACAAAGTGAGGGTGCTGCAATAACATCCGGCACCTTGATTGTGACACTTCCATGGAGCCCAACCTCAGGCTGAGCTTCATTGAATGACTAACATGGCAGCAGCACCTGGCAACTAGTGCTGAGTGAGTGTGGTCGGATAAGGTCCCCAGGGTAGCATGTTTTGCAGCGGTAGACAGACGCAACACATGCAGGAATTGCCTGTTTGTTAGGTAATCCCTGCACGTGTTGCTTCTGTCTACCGCCGCAAAACATGCTACCCCGGGGACTCGAGCATATTAGCAGAGCACTACAAGATACTCAGATAACACCTGAGCATGCTGGGATAACACCTTATCCGACCACGCTCGCTCAGCACTAGTTGCCAGGTGTTGCTGCCATGTTAGTCATTCAATGAAGCTCAGCCTGAGGTTGGGCTCCATGGAAGTGTCACAATCAAGGTGCCGGACGTTATTGCAGCACCCTCACTTTGTAGTTCGCGGTGACTGTAATGTCTCCGTCCTTGCACCGCCCCAATAACAGGAATTGAGTGGCGACAGGGAGAATAAAATGTAATTTTCTCCCTGTAGCCAATGCTTTTCCATTAAGCCGTCTAATCAGGCTTTAAACCCTATTTACCTGCAGATTACCCCTATATCTGCAGATAAATATCATTTTTCAAGGTGACAAGTTACCATTAAAGGGACTCTGGCAGTACGGAATGACTGTTCGAACAAAGTCCTGCCGCTTGGTGCTCCACATACAGCCAATCATGTAATTATAGTAGATTATAGAAAAGCATAACAAGTAATAAAACAGTTTATGGTGGGCTGTAGTGTGGGCCCCTAGAGTCAGTTCCCCTTGTGGGCCCTAGACACCCCAGTCCGACCCTGCGTACCGATGCACCTCAGCCAGTGAGGTCCTCACAAATCAACTGGGAGCTGAGAGTAGCTGTGAGGAACTGTAGCGACACATCTCAACCCATATGGTCCCCATAGGAGATTATAGGCCTTACCATAATGGTTTGTTGGACTGTTGTAGCTTGTAACAATAGTTATGTACTTCTACATATAACCAGAAAGTTCTTGACTCTGCATAATGCAGAAGTACAGTGTCCATTTTTGACAAGTGATTCTGACAAGTGACTTTTACTACTGTAATAATAATAAAAAAATATTCACTGTTCACTTATGGGACTTGAACCCAAAACTCTACGTCTAGAAGAGTACCCCTGTAGTTTGTGTGCTAAATAGGCATAATTACAAAAAAACACAAAACATTCCTATTGGGATTTGAACCGAGCCATTGTAGTTTCAGAGGCTGATGCCTTACCATTGAGCTATCCAGCCATGACATAATGCCTGGGAGCTTTTCTTGTCTTATGAGATCAACCATGAAAATACCCAGGATGACTAAAAGTTATTGTGATTCTGATGTTTGAAGAAAGTCACACATCAAAATCACACATCATTTGAATTTGGCTTGGAGCAGGTGTTTCTGAAAGTCCCAATCAGTTTCAGATACTGTAGGTTTGCACTGAAAATCATATAACCAAACCGAACGCTTAGCTTTCATCACCTGAGTTTATAGCTCAGTGGTTAGTGTACTGACTTCTGGACAGAATTTTGGGTTCAAGTCCCATCAGCGAACAGTGACTTTCTTTTATAATTATTACAGTTGTAAAAGTTACTTGCCAGGATCAATTGTCAAAATCACTTGTCAGACAGGGTATTTAGCCTCAGGCTGACATCATTCTGATGTTTTTGATATCTGATTATGTCCTAAAATGGACACTGTACGGAAGAAGCATTCATAAAGTATTGTGCCTGCTATCTGATATATGTACTTATCGTCAAGTTCTTGTTAGGTAAGAAAAGTTTTTTTTGGACTTTGGCGGCCAATTACAGCTATTGCTGTGGGACCTGTGATTTTTATCTATACCACTGTTTATAGGATAATAGAGTAAAATAAAGTTGTTATGGACATGATTTACCTAACATTGTGCAGTGAGTCTGTTTTCCCTATAGTGACCGATATTTCTTGTTATTAAAGCTGTGATATATTTTTTCATTTTAAACCTTTTTTTAACTTTTTTAAACAACTCTCCTTAGTGCGATCATACAACACAGAAGCCTCTGATTGCTCAGATAATGCACTGTACTACTGTAGTGCCGTGTATTATCCCTGCCTGTCAGTGTAATACCAACGGCCCCATACACATGAGATAAATGTTGACTGATTGGTCATTAGGCAGATGACTATCTCTCCCGACTCTCCCATACACACAAATATTCCAGCTTTCCTGTGGTGTGTATGAGAGTCTCCTCCAGACTCCTCTAGCGGAGGATTATCTACAGGAAGAACAAACTTATTAGCCTCTGAAATTCTCTGCCCTGACATCATCTGACAGGAGGTCCCCAAATACATTATATAGTCAACCAAACCCCCAAAATCAGTGCTTTCATGCAACTTTAGTCTAATATTTATGGAGGCGTTAAAAGGTAACTTATTGGACGCTGCCTTTGGCCCGTCCTAATAGACTTTCGTACATTGCAGGCCCAGACACTATTATTAGGCATTTTAAGTATCATAGTAACTAGGCAGCCCCATACTATCGAGTACTTGGGGGAGGAGGGGCACTGAGCCGGACTCTGTCAAACCTTCTTAGATGCCATGTTTCCTTTGGACAACAAGTGGTTAAACTGCCAGGGTTTTTGTTGCAGCCGCACCTGTGCCATCCCTGCGGTGTACATCTATGTTCTGGTGCGCAAAAGTGTGAATTTTTTTTAAAACAAATGTTTAACGTGTTAAAAAATAACAAAATGTGTCTTTATGCTTTTTTTTTTTTTTTTTTTTCAAATATCTTTTTAGTCAAGATTTTCAAACATTACAATACAGAAAAGATACAACTGAGTAAAACGTTTGACATTCCATGTCAGCATTACATCATATACATTATAACTTGTATAAGGAAAGGAAAAGAAGAGAAAAAAAGGAGGGGAGAGAGGAGGTAAATGTATTTAGTGGGGAAGTGGTGGAAAGGGTAGAAAAGAGAATATCTCCCACTGCAAACATTTGTACACACTGTTAATATACTTAAACCTTCAACTGGAATATGGGACCTGAAGAATCCCCAGCGTAGCCCCCAGATCCTCCAAACAATACCACTCAGTACAGGGCCACCAACAGGGCATTACTGCCCTTACTGGCGTATGGGGCCCGGTGCTCACCGGGCCCCTGGGAACTGAACTTGTGTCCTCACTTGGACACAGGTTCACTTTAAAGCTATTGCCGTGCGGGAGTCTTCCCGCATGTCAATAGTTAACGGCCACCAGCCAATCATAGGCCTCAGGCTGACGTCACGCGCACGTCGCTGGTGTATGACGTCAGTTCCGGCCTGTGACATGGCAATACTCGTTTTACAATATTACAGTAAGTTCCCCCCCCCCCCCCCATGGAGACCTTTCTTTCTTTCTTTTTTTTTATTTTATCCCCTCCCCTCTTTCCTTTCCTTTTCTTCCTTACTTTACTCCTTTTCTTTCCTTCCCCTACTCCCTTTCCTTCTCTTCCCCTTTTCTTCTTTCCTTCTTCCCTCTCCACTCCGCCATGCAGTTTTTTACTCTACAGTAGTATATATAGGTGTTACTCTAATTAATCCTTTCCAACCATGGCTGCCATAATTTATGGAAGTATTCCTGCCTATTCTTCTTGGTGTAAATACTTTTTTCAAGTTGAATTATATAGTTCGTTTGGGCAATGAATTCACGTCTGGACGGGGGCTCTTCTCTAATCCAATATTTTGCAATCAATTTTCTGGCAATAAACAATAATCTCGCAATTGCTATTTTGGTTATGTTGTCTGTTTTTATTTCTAAACAAAATAGATTAGGGACAAACTTTTAATACCCTTTCTTCATTTTAATGGAATAATTAAATAAAAGTGAAAATTTATAACCTTATAGTGAGGGATATTATATGGGGTTTTCCCCATTTGGTTAATAATCGAGTGTACATCACTCCGGGCTATTGATAGTCCTATTTTGATTTTGGTAATTTTATTAATAGTTATTTTTATTTCTCAGTATAGTAGTGATAGGGAGGACCCAGGGTCAGCCCGCCAGAGCGTTACAAGAGGGAAGTAGAGAGGGGGAAGACATCACTACATGGGGGAAACCCCAAACCCTTAACAATTAACCACTTAACTGTTTATGCTCTGCAGTAAGTTGCCCTGCTAATAGTATTTGCACCATTGACCACGCTGTGGACTTCTCTTTTTTTCTGGTGAGTTGGACCTCAGAATATTAAGCTAAATTAAAAACTAAGGGAAAAGAAGAGACTCTTCCCGCACCTGGGTCAACCCGTTCACCAACAGGGTGCATGTAACTTCATAGCCTTAATCATTTATGTAGCATTAATGACTCTAAGAGCTTTATATACTATGTCTATAAATGCTACTGTGAATTATTTAGCAGCAATGTTCCTATGATAGAAAAGACAAAGAAAAAATATATAGCATCAACATTGAGACTGTTTTTCAAAGAGAACAATAAACAATATTGGTCCCTCTCATTAAAGCCAAGAAAAATAATGGAAGGGTATGTGCACACGATGCAGAAATGAAGCAGAAAATTTCTGCATCATTTCTGCATCTCCCTGGCAGAAAAAACGCATGCAGATTGTGCATGCGTTTTTCCTGCAGAATACATGCGGATCCACATGCAGATTCACATGCGTTTCCGCATGCAGATTGACAAGCGCTTTCCAGGCGATGTTAGCATCACCTGGAAAGTGCTTGACAACTAGGTCACACTATATAAATCCATGCAAACAGCATGGATTTATATAGTGTGACCCGAGAGAGTGTATATACTTACCTCCGATGGCCCGCGCTGTCCTGCTCACTCCGTTCTCCCTCGCCGGCAACTTTGAATTGAAAGACCTGCCGACGTCAGCGTCACGTGACCCGTCACATGACTCTGACGTCACCGCAGGTCCTACAACTCACTGCAAGTGCCGGGAAGCAAGCAGGAGCGGTGCGCGGGCCGACAGATGGTAAGAATACATTTCTTTTTTATTTTATTCTTTTTTTTACAGCTTTTTAATGGTACCTGGGTGTGGATGAGACTCTCCTCTCCTCCACACTCGGGTACCATCCGCACATTAGAACGCGCCAATAACGCAAGTACAAATGCTGTCTTGCGGAATTGGCGCGTTCTAATGCAAGTCAATGGCGGCGAAATCGCCGCGTTTCCGCAAAATTAATTGACATGCTGCGGATTTTTGACCGCAGCGTTAACGCTGCGGAAAAATCCGCATCATGGGCACAGCACATGCGGATTTCCATTGAGGAACATTGCTTCCCTTCTACCATGCGTTTTTCATGCGTTTCCGCGGCGTTTACGCAACTGCAAAAACGCCGCGGAAACGCATGAAATACGCATCGTGTGAACTCAGCCTAAATCTCTACATGAAGAATTAAGATGATGTAAACAAGCAATTCACTTCCTGACATGTAAACCAGTCGGAGACATAACTTTTTCAACATTTACGAATCTTTTGAATAGGCAGAAAAGAATGGCTGACTTGTGGAAAGTGATTACCATTCAAGTAGGTGATCTGCTCCGGTGTCTATGCTGTCCTTGGGCCTTTGGTGTTGAGTAGTGTCTGGCTTCTTCTCATTCACTTCTTTCCTAACCTCCATGTCTCGATGATTTGGAGAGTGAAGTGTCCATGTCCCTTTCAGCCTCTTGAGGCGACTTAAAAGTAATAACCTTTCCTGGAAAATTCTTAGTACAGCAGGATACTGGAGTGTGAACCTCCACTTTTACTGGAATAAAGTTAAACAGATTTTTTTTAAAGGACCTCTTGTGTTTGGTGACATCTTCCGAATAAAAAAGGGCTGGATGATTTCCTCACTACGCATAACATTGTGGGTTATAGTTAAATTAGTGACAAAATGTACAATTGGGGGAGGAAGGTTGAACTTGATGGACCTAGGTCTTTATTCAACCTATGTAACTATGTAATCTTCAAATAGTAAGAGCCGCATTACTTTCATTATCGAAAGGCGATAGTCATGCAAGGTGTGAGAAAGACTTGGTGCAACACAAAGGGAAGAGGAAAAGGGAGCCCAGACTCTATGGAAAGGGGGAAGTGGAGCCCTCCTAGGCTGATCTAGTATCACCCTGTCTCCACTAACGTCCCTACATTTTCTCTTCACCAATTGCCGCACGCAAACCTCACCCTGTCTTTCCCTGGTGTTTGGCCCTGGCAAGGGAAGGGAGCGGGATGAGCGCTAGTCAATCCCCACTGACTACTATTAATAACAAGGGGTAACAAACAAGGGAAGATAGCTTAGCTTTTAGTCAACTTCAGAGAGATGAATACCCTTCCTCATAGCTCCAGAGAGGATGAAGTAATGCACTTTGCTCCGAGCCTTCACAAAGGGTAATGTGAGTGTCGCCGGCACCTCCCTCTAGCAGACAGCAGGTATTTATACACCCAGGCCAGGGTGTTAATTAGCCAGAGGAAGATAGCCGCTGGGTCCTAGAGAGACAGCCTCTAAGAAGGTGTCTGTAATGCCAAACGTAGAGATCTCCTGCAACCAGCTGTAGGGCGACTGTCTGTCACTTCTGACACACCCGTGACAGTGATACCTTTTTCTGTAAGCTCTCATAATGTCTGCTTTGTCGTAATCTAAGAATTTCATTGTTGGTGAGAACGTATATCCAGTCCCACTCTCTGTGCTCTTTCAACTCTGCCGCTATGGCTGAGACCCAGTGATTGAGGCATATCTCTCTCACAGAGTCGCTGTAATTCTGAGGCAGGAACCGACTCCATTAGCCTTATTAGTCTCAAGTTACTGTGTCTGTATCTATTCTCTAGATCTTCCACCTTTTGGACTCTCTGTCACTTGTGATTAATTCGGACGAATGCAATCCAGTAAAACATTGGATTGCATTAGGTCCAGTGTTAATTTTTGAGTGTGTGCCCACATGCGTTTTTTTTTTCCAGCTCCGATCGGATTGCGATTGGACTATAAAAAAAAAAATGCAATATGGTGCCATTGCATGCTGAATTCGGATCACACGCACCCATACAAGTCTATGGCTGCATGTGAAACATCGCACTGCACTCTGATATCACCCTAATGCATTGCGATTCCCGCCGGCACCAGCAAAAGATGAGATGGAGAAATTAATTTCTCCATCTTCTCCGCAACTGTGCTACAATCCTCTCATGTGAGAGGATCGGAGCACTGACACTCGGCTGTCGCTCTCAGCAGAGCAGGAGCCGAGTGTCATTCGCATATCGCTCTCGCATCGGATGCCACACGCTAATGGGACTCCGGCCTTTCACGGAGGCGGCTGGATTCTGTAGACATTTCTTTAACGTAACATAGTACATCGTAACATAGGTTAAATAAAGACCTAGGTCCATCAAGTTCAACCTTCTTTCCCCAATTGTACCCCCTACAGTAACACTACACTAACTTACTAACTAACTGGGACTAGGCCTCACAAATGTATTATTATTACCATTTTTATTATTGCTTCTCTTTTACAATTAAAAATAAACCAGTTTATAATTTTTTAATTAGTTTTATATTTTATGTTACTCTAGTGATTTAATAAAAGTATTAATAAAATCCCTATGTAAGTTTTCATTTAACTATTTGCATCTTTCAATTGCAGGACCCGTTGTTCAAGCTCTGCGATTCTATCTTTGTGGCCACCTAGTTCTCACTGTAAGTGGTTGAGGGAGGTTTGGATGGTTGCTCCAGAATCTTTTGAATATCAGGAGCAATTCTGCTTTCAACAGCCAGTTATTTATAGTCCAGCAAATTGGAGGGTACCTTTGTTAATGATGCATCCTCAGTATATTCACTGTTAGACGGAGGTAAAGCTGTTTGCGTTGCTGAGACGCATTCTGGGGTCAGCGCCATATTGTCCCGCCATCCGTTCGTCAAAGCAGATACTGGTTCATGGAAGAGTAGGGCAGGTTTGTCAAGGTTTTTACCCATTGGTAGGCTTGTCTAGGCCATTTATCGGTGCTTATGTCTGGTTTTATTTAAGTCGGGTGCACGAGCTTTTCACTTGCATCCTACTTGACTAGTGCCGTATACTGAAATCCAACTTATGCTTTTTGCATGTTTTTTTCTTTTTACAAAAATTGTTGGTGCTAATTTTCTTTTGAAACATTTTAATATCTGCTTTTTTCTGGTGTTTTTCTTGTAATATAGGAAAGCCTAAGGCCAGAAACAAACCCCATAAAACACTGTACATGGAGATTTTGGTATCTAATAATTTCTGTGCACTGTGTTTGTACAAACAAAAAAGCTTTTAGAAATGCCTCAGTGAAGATCTTCTGTAGAAGAGAATTTTCCTCATTTACCGGTCAAAGATAGATATGGACAGAGACAAGATGGCGGAGAGGATATTACACCTCACCCTAGAGATCCTCTTCCGGCTTACTGGAGAGGTGAGAGATTCTGATGACGTCACATTACATCATTCTTATCTATGGGAATAACAGATGGACAGAACTGGAGAGGTGAGGACTCTGGAAATGTCTGTAGTGAGATTTATTAATGTGTCTTTCCATAACCAGGATTACACAGTAGTGAAGAAGACCTCTAGTGAGCGCTGTCAGGACCCTGTGTCTGAGGGATCGGGAAGACCCCTGAGCCCAATCACAGGGCCTCCACCTCAACCCCTGATACATGAGGACATCAATGACCAGAAGATCCTAGAACTCACCTACAAGATGATTGAGCTGCTGACTGGAGAGGTGACACTGCTGGGAATGCTGGGACATTATACAGTAATGCTATGAAGGGATTGGGGGGATGATTGTATCATTGTATCTGTCAGATTGCTATAAGGTGTCAGGATGTCGCCGTCTATTTCTCCATGGAGGAGTGGGAGTATTTAGAAGGACACAAAGATCTGTACAAGGACATCATGATGGAGGTTCCCCAGCCCCTCACATCACCAGGTAATAGACAGGACTAAATACACACGGCCTATAATTATCTGTATGTAAAGAATGAATTCAGTCCCTGTATGTGTTTCCTCCAGATCTATCCAGTAAGAGGACAACACCAGAGAGATGTCCCCGTCCTCTTCTTCCACAGGACCGTAAACAAGAAGTTCCCAATGTTCCTCAGGATCATCAGGTAGATGAAGAGAAGGTGTCATGAGATCTCCCTTATGATGTGTAGATAGCTGTGAAGGTCTTGTGCTCAGTCTTGTTTTATCCACCAGTATTATATGCTTTATACTTGTGTAATGAGAACGGTGGAGATGGCAGGATTAGAGCTGATCATAGATGTGACTTCTTCTGTCTGTGACTTTTACAATATTTGTCTCAGGGTGAAGATCTGACCCATATTAATACTACAGAGACATATGTGAGGGGTGATGAGCGGTGTAAAGAGGAGATTCCTACATATGACCACCCAGGTGAGTAGTAACCACTAAATGCTGAGAAGTCACAGATTCTTCTCAGTCACCGGCTGTGGCTGCTTTATCGGTGGTGTAGTCCGGCCGTACCACAATCGCGTGATCACCATTTTGCTTCTAGATCACAACATTCTCCTGCTGACCGTTACCTGTCCAGATCTGTAAACTATAAAGCCAAATGACAGTGTGCGTAGAATGTGCTGACAAGTTGGAAAATCACTTGAAGAAAAATATTATGATGGGCCTTTATTGAATGCTTTATTGAATAAGAAATATACCCCTCTTGTAAACAGAGCATAAGCCCAGAGCATGGGCCAACATTTCCACCGTTTTACCGGTCTTTTTCAAGGCAAATCCATCACTAAACAAAACAAACCAAAATTAATACAGGTATAACAGATATGGCAGGTTCTGCCTATTATAGGCTACAGAATATTATAGTGACAATTCCTAGAACCCCACCAAAAAAATAAATATAGAGGTAGAGGAGTGGTGTCAGAAGGATAAGCCAGGTGGACAATAGATCCTAGATAAGGTCCAACAGGGACGCGTGATATAGACAGAAACTATTAGAGTTATATATTGAGTTAATATTACCTAATATGAGGGTCTTTCTCAAACATCGCTAGAAGAAGAGAAATATACAAAGTTAGCCGTGCTGTACAAATATACATGAGGTCCTAAAAATTAACTGTACAGGAATAATATGTACAGAAATCATGGGGAACAAAAACCATATTACATTTATTCTATGCAACTACATGACATGAAGACAACAAAACAACGAAAAAGCAAACAAAAAAAATAAAGTAATAATTAGTGTTGAGCGAGTATGTTCTGTTCCGAGTATGCTCGGGCCATGCTCCAAGTAATTACAGCTGCTCGGTGATATGGTTGAATCGCTCCCGTGTGCATGATTTGCGACTGTTTGACAGTTCTAATACGTGGGAGGAATGTCTATTTCTTACACATTCTTCACATGTGTAGGAACACTAAAAGCAAGAATTTGAGGGATAAGGACTAGAGCCAAACATATGTGCACATATACACTGTGTGCAGAATTATTAGGCAAGTTTTATTTTAGAGGATTATTTTTATTATTGATCAACAACTATGTTCTCAATCAACCCAAAAGACTCATAAATATCCAAGCTTAATATTTTTGGAAGTTGGAGTGTTTTTTTTTTAGATTTGGCTATCTTAGGAGGATATCTGTTTGTGCAGGTAACTATTACTGTGCAGAATTATTAGGCAACTTAATAAAAACCAAATATAATCCCATCTCACTTGTTTATTTTCACCAGGTAAACCAATATCAGTGCACAAAATTTAGAAATAAACATTTCTGACATGCGAAAACAAAAAAAATTAGTGATCAGTATAGCCACCTTTCTTTATGATGACACTCAACAGCCTTCCATCCATAGATTCTGTCAGTTGCTTGATCTGTTTTCGATCCACATTGCGTGCAGCAGCCACCACAGCCTCCCAGACACTGTTCCGAGAGGTGTACTGTTTTCCCTCCCTGTAGATCTCACAGTTTATGATGGACCACAGGTTCTCTATGGAGTTCAGATCGGGTGAACAAGGGGGCTGTGTCATTATTTTTTTCTTCTTTTAGACCTTTACTGGCCAGCCACGCTGAGGAGTAGTTGGATGCATGTGATGGAGCATTGTCCTGCATGAAAATTATCTTTTTCTTGAACGATACCGACTTCTTTCTTTACCACTGCTTGAAGAATTTGTCTTCCAGAAACTGGCAGTAGGTCTGGGAGTTGGGCTTCACTCCATCCTCAACCCGAAAAGGTCCCACAAGTTCATCTTTGATGATATCAGCCCATACCAGTACCCCACCTCCACCTTGCTGGCGTCTGAGTCGGAGTGGAGCTCTCTACCCTTTACTGATCCAGCCTCTGGCCCATCAAGAGTCACTCTCATTTCATCAGTCCATAAAACCTTTGAAAAATCAGTCTTAAGATATTTCTTAGCCCATTCTTGATGTTTTATCTTATGTTTCTTGTTCAAAGGTGGTCGTTTTTCAGCCTTCCTTACCTTGGCCATGTCCCTGAATATCGCACACCTTGTGCTTTTTGATACTCCAGTAACGTTGCAGCTCTGAAATATGGCAAAACTGGTGGTGATTGGCATCTTGGCAGCTTCACTCTTGATTTTCCTCAATTCATGGGCAGTTATTTTGCGCCTTTTTTGGCCAACACGCTTCTTGCGACCCTGTTGGCTATTTGCCATGAAACGCTTGATTGTTCGGTGATCACGCTTCAAAAGTTTGGAAATTTCAAGACTGCCGCATCCCTCTGCAAGACATCTCACAATTTTGGACTTTTCAGAGCCCGTCAAATCTCTCTTCTGACCCATTTTGCCAAAGGAAAGGAAGTTGCCTAATAATTAAGCACACCTTATATAGGGTATTGATGTCATTAGTCAACACCCCTCCATATTACAGAGATGCACATCACCAGATTTACTTAATTGGTAGTTGGCTCTCAAGCCTATGCAGCTTGGAGTAGGACAACATGTATAAAAAGTATCATGTGATCAAAATACGCATTTGCTTAATAATTCTTCACGCGGTGTATATGTATCTAGGGAGGGTTTAGTTAATAGGTGAGACGGATATGTTCTGGAAGGGGGAGGGGGAAAGAAGACATTGAAATGGTACAAACCTAGGTATGGTAATGTCCGAAGTATAAGGAAGTTTTATGCTTGTTAGCAAAAATGTACTGTCCAACCGTGGTACGGTGGAGGCTGTTGGAAAAGACATAAACGTAGCTGAGATGTAATCAGTAGTATAAAGGAAAAGTGGACACCAGGAGTAATACTGACCATATGGAGCGTTGTCCAGGGGAGTTGGTGTGGAGCGCTGTGTGCACTTGCAGTGGTGCTCTGGTGCCATTGGTGTCAGTGGGAACGTGTATATACGCGCTTAGCTCGGTACTTCCGGTGTCAAGGCACCGGAAGTGACCCAGGATTGAGAGCCAGAACGAGGCTTCAGACGCAGTGTGTACCGAGCTAAGCGCGCATATACACGCTCCCACTGACACCAACGGCACCACAGCAAACGCACACAGCGCTCCACACTAACTCCCCTGGACAACGCTCCATATCGTCAGTATTATTATACAATATGGTTTTTGTTTTGTTTTTGTTCCCCATGATTTCTGTACATATCATTCATGTATAGTCAGTTTTTAGGACCTCATGTATATTTGTATAGCACGGCTAATTTTGTATATATCTCTTATTCTAGCGATGTTTCAGAAAGACCCTGATAGGGTTGAAACGTAACCCAGCATATGGCTTTGTTCTGTCACAATAAATCTATTACTAAGGATATCTCCATGAGTGCGGCTGATTATCTCTTATTTGGTGACTGAAGCAGGTGCAGATCCCAGAGGAGATGGGACACAACATTTACAGAAGCCCTAATATAATAAAATGTCAGAAAATCAGCAGTAGAAATCCCCATATAATGACTCCATTTTGGAAATTATAACCCTCATTGAATCAATCTTTAGAAGTTGTTACTATTTTGACTCCACAGGCACTTTCCGGAAATTAGCACTCACTGGATGTTTGAGAGTGAAAATTGCAAATATACCATTTTATTACCCAACACATAGTGCCCAGATTGTGCTGCAGGAGACACACACCGTAGACTAAGTGGGTTCTTCTCACTATAGTAATGCCAAATACATGGATGGTAAATGTGGTTTGGACGCACTGCAAGGCTCAGAAGTGAGGGGGAGATTTGACTTTGGGAGAGCGGATATTGCTGGATTGGTTTATGGAAGCCATGTTGCTTTTCAAGAGCCTTTGAGCCACTAGTGATGTGGAAACCCCCGTTTTTTTCCATTAACAGATGATGGATTTGAGTGGTATTATTTTCGCCTACATAACATTTTTTGGTGGCTTTTTATTGCATATTTGGGAGGCAGACTGAACAAAAAGTTGCACACCGTGCTCTACTGGTTCATCCTATGAGGTTTTCTTGGTGAATAATTCAATATGTTTTCATAACTTACCATTTTACAGTTTAAGTAGAAATGTTAAAAAATATAAAATTCAAAGATATTTTATTCTAAAATAATAATTGGTTTTATTCTTGGCAGATGTCTGTACCAGGAGATCAGAGGGACAGCTGACATCTTCAATTTTTAAATCGGATAATCTTGAGATCCCACAACAGACAACTGAAGTGAATGCCATTACTCCAGATATACCATCATCCCTTCACAGCAAAGATCTGTCATCTGATCCTCTGAAACACGTCATGTCTTCTGATTCATTACCGAATACTAAGGAAAATCAAAGTCACAAAATAAGCATTAAAAAACAAACTGCTCCTAATTCAAAGAAGCCATTTTCAAGTTCAGAATATGGAAATGGTTTTCCCCTCGAAAAGTCTTCTCTTAAACATCAAAAAATTCAAACAGCAGAGAACAGATTTTCTTGTCACAAGTATGGGAAATGTTTTAACCAGAAATCAGATTTGGTTAATCACCAGAGAACTCACACAGGGGAGAAGCCTTTTTCCTGTTCAGAATGTGGGAAATGTTTTAACCTGAAATCAGATTTGGTTAGGCACCAAAGAATTCACACAGGGGAGAAGCCTTTTTCATGTTCAGAATGTGGGAAATGTTTTAACCGGAAAGCGCATCATGAAATGCACCAGAGAACCCACACAGGGGAGAAGCCTTTTTCCTGTTCAGAATGTGGGAAATGTTTTAATCGGAAATGCAGTCTTTTTATACACCAGGGAACTCACACAGGAGAGAAGTCCTTTTCATGTTCAGAATGTGGGAAATGTTTCACACTGAAAGGGAATTTTGTTATACACCAAAGAACTCACACAGGAGAGAAGCCTTTTTCATGTTCAGAATGTGGGAAATGTTTTAACCTGAAATCAGATTTAGTTAGGCACCAAAGAATTCACACAGGGGAGAAGCCTTTTTCATGTTCAGAATGTGGGAAATGTTTTAACCGGAAAGCGCATCTTGAAATGCACCAGAGAACCCACACAGGGGAGAAGCCTTTTTCTTGTTCAGAATGTGGGAAATGTTGTAACCTGAAATCAGATTTGGTTAAGCACCAGAGAATTCACACAGGGGAGAAACCTTTTTCCTGTTCAGAATGTGGGAAATGTTTTAACCGGAAATGCAGTCTTTTTATACACCAGGGAACTCACACAGGAGAGAAGCCCTTTTCATGTTCAGAATGTGGGAAATGTTTTAACCGGAAAGCGCATCTTGGAAGACACCAGAGAACCCACATAGGAGAGAAGCCTTTTTCATGTTCAGAATGTGGGAAATGTTTTAACCGCAAAGGACATCTTGGAAGACACCAGAGAACCCACACAGGAGAGAAGCCTTTTTCATGTTCAGAATGTGGGAAATGTTTTAACCGGAAAGCGCATCTTGAAAGACACCAGAGAACCCACACAGGAGAGAAGCCTTTTTCATGTTCAGAATGTGGGAAATGTTTTAGCTGTCAATCAGCTTTTGTTAAGCACCAGAGAACCCACACAGGGGTTGTCCACTAGTAGGGCAACCCCTTCTCATTCCTCATGTTTGGTCTTGTTAAAATATAAACACTTAAACAAACCTCCCATGACGGCACAATTCCAGCGGTGTCAGGATTCTCATTCCCGGGGCTCATGTGAAGTTGTTACATCACGTGGGCCCTGTGCCCAATCAGCCCTGGCTTCACTGTCCCCGCCTTCAGACGTATTGAACATCAACAGGAAGCCAGGGCTGCAGCTTCTCTCTGACTTCGTCTCATTGTTCGATTTGTCCGAAAGTGAGAACAGTGATGCCAGCGCTGATTGGATGCAGGGCTCACATGACATAACAACCTTACATGAGCCCCCGGAACGCAAGTGCTGACACCGCTGGAACATCGCCGGCATGGGAGGTTAATATCTCACACACAGAGAAGCCATTATCATACCTAGATTGTAAAAAATTAATTACTGGAAAATCATATTTTGTTAACCATCAAAAATAACCCAGACGTGGAGAAACTATATATTTTATTTACGAATTGTAGAAAAACACATAAGACCGTCATATAATTAAATGAGAAAGGAAAATTACTTTAGAACTTACCGTATTTCTTGGACTATAAGACACTTTTTTCTTCAATCAGATCATTTTTATTAAGAAAATGACACAATAACGTTTTACAAAGAAAGATCAGTAGAACAAAGAGAGATTCAATGTTACATGGTATCATTATATATTATTGTTATACATAAAATACAATAAAATTGTCATCTGCTTCCAAGGATTCGATTTTTTTCATTCAAACAAACTAATACCCCCCCCCAATAACACTCCAGAGAAATCTATATTCATATGATTATTACTTTTTTATGATATGTATACATTAGAATATCTGCCATTCAGTTAGAATAATTCGTTTGCATGTGTACTGAACATACTTATATCTTTTAACCTGGAATGATCATACCACAAGTGTTCATGAAACCAGAAATTGCCATATGTTATTTCTCAGGAGTACTCCAGATGGCAGGTCTGGAATATTCAACCAGGGTCCGCAGATGTTGTCAAATTTCTTGGTTGCTTTTCTCTTTATATACCTTTATTTCTAACCAAATAATATTGTTTAGCTTATTTATTAACTTATAAATTGTCGGTGGTTGAGCGTCTAGCCAATGTTGTGCAATAAGTTTGCGTGCTTGATACAATGTTCGCAAAAGACCTATAGCCATCGGGGATTCAAAATCGACAGATTCTCTCCAATATACCAATATGCATATTTTGGGCTCTGCTTGGATTTGCACACCAAATACCCTTTATTAAAGATAGTGTTTTTCCAGTAGGAGCCCAATCTACAGAACTCCCAGAACGTGTAACAAATGCGCATCTCCTGTTGCACATCTTAGACAATCTGCATTTGGACATGGTCCAATTCTAAATAGAAGGCTCGATGTTCTATACAGTGGGTAAGGAAAGACCCCTTTACATTTTTCACTCTGTTTCATTGCAGCCATTTGGCAAATTCTAAAAAGTTCATTTTTTTTCTCATTAAAGTACACTCTGCACCCCATCTTGACTGAAAAAAAAACAGAAATGTAGACATTTTTTAAAATGTATTAATAAAGAAAAACTGAAATATCACATGGTCATAAGTATTCAGCCCCTTTGCGCAGTATTGAGTAGAAGCCCCCCTTTGAGCTAGTACAGCCATGAGTATTCTTGGGAATGATGCAACAAGTTTTTCACACATGGATTTGGGGATCCTCTGCCATTCTTCCTTGCAGATCCTCTCCAGTTCCGTCAGGTTGGATGGTGAATGTTGGTGGACAGCCATTTTCAGGTCTCTCCAGAGATGCTCAATTGGGTCTAGGTCATGGCTCTGGCTGGGCCAGTCAAGAATGGTCACAGATTTGTTCTGAAGCCACTCCTTTGTTATTTTAGCTGTGTGCTTCGGGTCATTGTCTTGTTGGAAGGTGAATCTTCGGCCAAGTCTGAGGTCCAGAGCACTCTGGAAGAGGTTTTCATCCAGGATATCTCTGTACTTGGCCGCATTCGTGTTTCTTTCAATTGCAACCAGTCGTCCTGTCCCTGCAGTTGAAAAAACACCCCCATAGCATGATGCTGCCACCACCATGTTTCACTGTTGGGATTGTATTGGGCTGGTGATGAGCAGTGCCTGGTTTTATCCACACATACCGCTTAGGATTATCATCAAAAAGTTCTATCTTCGTCTCATCACACCAGAGAATCTTATTTCTCATAGTCTGGGAGTCCTTCATGTGTTTTTGAGCAAACTCTATGCGGGCTTTCATATGTCTTGCACTGAGGAGAGGCTTCCATCGGGCCACTCTGCCATAAAGGCCCGACTGGTGGAGGGCTGCAGTGATAGTTGACTTTGTGGAACTTTCTCCCATCTCCCTACTGCATCTCTGGAGCTCAGCCACAGTGGGGGTTCTTCTTTACCTTTCTCAATAAGGCTCTTCTCCCACGATTGCTCAGTTTGGCTGGACGGCCAGGTCTAGGAAGGCTTCTGGTGGTCCCAAACTTCTTCGATTTAAGGATTATGGAGGCCACTGTGCTCTTAGGAACCTTGAGTAATGCAGAAATTCTTTTGTAACCTTGGCCAGATCTGTGCCTTGCCACAATTCTGTCTCTGAGCTCCTTGGGCAGTTCCTTTGAGCTCATGATTTTCATATGGTCTGACATGCACTGTGAGCTGTGGGGTCTTATATAGACAGGTGTGTGCCTTTCCAAATCAAGTCCTATCAGTTTAATTAAACACAGCTGGACTCCAATGAAGGAGTAGAACCATCTCAAGGAGGATCTCAAGGAAATGTACAGCATGTGACGTAAATATGAGTGTCTGAGCAAAGGGTGTGAATACTTATGACCACGTGATATTTCAGTTTTTCTTGTTTAATAAATTTGCAAAAATTTCTACATTTCTGTTTTTTTTCACTCAAGATGGGGTGCAGAGTGTACTGTAATGCGAAAAAAATGAACTTTTTAGAATTTACCAAATGGCTGCAATGAAACAAAGAGTGAAAAATGTAAAGGGGTCTGAATACTTTCCGTACTCACTATATGTATCAAATTCTTCTCTCAGACTTTTGACAAAGTCTAACAAAGACTGAAGTAAAACTACAGCAGTATTTACATGCCTCTTGAAGGGACAGATTGGTTTTATGAAACCGATCCAAAATCTCATGCCTCCCTAGAAGAATGAGGATATGTGCACACGATGCTGAAATGCTCAGGATTTTTTCCTGAGCATTTCTGCATCTCCCTGGCAGGAAAAAACGCATGCGGATTGTACATGGATTTATATAGTGTGTGAATGTCAAAAAATAAAAAATAAATATATACTTTACCCTCTGATGGCCCCCAGTGTCTTGCTTCGCTCGGTCCCGGCTACCGGCAGTGAAGACTGAAGGATCTGCCGACGTCAGCGTCACATGACCCGTCACATGACTCTGACGTCAGCGAAGGTCCTTCTTCATTCAACCGCGAAGTGCGGGGAACCAAGCAGGAGCGCTGCGCGGGCCGTCAGAGGGTGAGTATATATATATTTTTTATTTTATTCTTTTTTTTTTTTAATGGTACCTGGGTCTGGATGAGAGTCCTCTCATCCACACCCGGGTACCATCCGCACATTAGACCGCATGAAAAGCGCATCAACATATACAGTGATGCGGATTCCATGCGGTCTAATGCAAGTCAATGGCGCCAAAAAAGCAGCATTTCCGCAAAATTAATTGACATGCTGCGGATTTTTGAGCGCAGCGTTTACGCTGTGGAAAAATCTGCATCATGGGCACAGCACATGCGGATTTCAATTGGGGAACATTGCTGCCCTTCTACCATGCATTTTTAATGCCTTTCCGCGGCGTTTTTGCAGTTGCGTAAACATATTAAAAACGCATCATGTGAACTCAGCCTCAAGGGAGAATCAAGGTCACTGAATTTCTCACCCAAAGCCTCAGACTTTACATGAACTGAAGTCAGGGTCTGTAGCTATGCTGTCTATAAGATTACATATTGGCTGGATCCTTTGTAGAAAGCTAAACCTGCGTCATATCTTGCTGACCGCCTTGTGGTAGAAAGCGATTTCACAACTGGTAACCAGAGAGGTTATAATTTTATTATCAGCAGATGTTGAAAAAAATACATACAGATTTTTAACACTTTGGAACAACTTTATGTCTCTGGAATAGTTTCATCACTATTTTTCCTGCCAGGTTAAGGGAATGGGCCGCACAGGGAATGAATTCCTAACATGTGCTTGGACCCCATTGTACTTCCCACTCATATTGGCAGCATTATCATAAGACTGACCCCTACAATCTTTAATATTAATACCATTTTTACAAGGCATACCAACAATCACCTCGGCTATTGGTTTGCCAGTGTGACCAATATCAGGAATGAATTGTAGAAATCTTTCAAGGAGTCCAGTGGGCAAAACATATCGGACAATAAATGTTAGCTGGTCACAGTTGGAAACATCTGGTGTAGAGGGATCTTTTTAAGACTTTACTCCAATATAATTTTTCACTTCCCATTTGCACAGCCCAATATCTGATGGAAACTCTGAAGCAGCTTCCACCCCTTCCTGAGCACACGCCATTTCGTCAATGCCATTTTCTGGCTCTGCGTCAGATGTTTGGGGCACTACAATGAAATAATCCGCGTGCTCGGAGCAGTGAGATGGAGATGGACATTTTCTGGCTCTGCGTCAGATGTTTGCGGCACTACAATGAAATAATCCGCGTGCTCAGAGCAGTGAGATGGAGATGGACATTTTCTGGCTCTGCGTCAGATGTTTGCGGCACTACAATGAAATAATCCGCATGCTCAGAGCAGTGAGATGGAGATGGACATTTTCACAGCTGTTGTTATTGACATCACATTCAGTCGGCCAATCAGATTCTGTAGATTTTCTTTTAAAGAAAGTCTGTAACTTGAGGAATTTTACAAATCTCTTCATTTATTTGTGGAGCTTTCTGTCGCTGCTCTTTTCTTTTCTGAGCACCCGATTTTAGTGAAGAATGCATCTACAGACATAGGACAATAAAGTATAAGAATAGTTATAACAACTAAAAATGGCTGCCGTCAGTCCGTGTGTTTTGTGAGTAACTTACAGTTTGTCTGGTACTTTGAGGATGAAGAGGATAAAAGAAATGATGCAAAAACTAAGTTTTCTATAACAACATCTGCTTACACCTGGTGAATCTGATGGTGTCGTGTGTGTACTTGTGAAACACTTACTAGAAAGTCACTGGGTCTCTGTTCCTCTCTAGTTTTGTCTTTCTCCGAGCTTCTTGCTCCTGACACCTGTTCCATTGGTCAAAGCATGAGAGAAGTTCCTGTAGACCAGGGGTCTCAAACTCAGCTGGGCATATGGGCCGCACACGGAAAAACATTTAATTTGGGGGGCCGCATTATTTGTATGACAAAGTGACATTTTTAGTGATACCATTTTAATTTCTATACACCTTTTGAACTGGTCCTCATCTTGCAGACATGGTCTCCCATCCAGGTTCCCCATATTGCAGACATGGTCACCCATCCAGGTCCTTCATATTGCAGACATGGGCCCCCATCCAGGTCCTTCATATTGCAGACATGGGCCCCCATCCAGGTCCTTCATATTGCAGACATGGTCTCCCATCCAGGTCCCCCATATTGCAGACATGGTCTCCCATCCAGGTCCCCCATATTGCAGACATGGTCTCCCATCCAGGTCCCCCATATTGCAGACATGGTCTCCCATCCAGGTCCCCCATATTGCAGACATGGTCTTCCATTCAGGTCCCCCATATTGCAGACATGGTCTTCCATTCAGGTCCCCCATATTGCAGACATGGTCTCCCATCCAGGTCCCCCATATTGCAGACATGGGCCCCCATCCAGGTCCCCCATATTGCAGACATGGTCTCCCATCCAGGTCCCCCATATTGCAGACATGGTCTCCCATCCAGGTCCCCCATATTGCAGACATGGTCCCCCATATTGCAGACATGGTCTCCCATATTGCAGACATGGTCTCCCATCTAGGTCCCCCATATTGCAGACATGGTCCCCCATATTGCAGACATGGTCCTCCCATCCACGTCCTCCATATTGCAGACAGGGTCCCCCATCCTGGTCCTTATCTTGTAGACATGTCCCCTATCCAGATCTCCCCCATACTGCGCACAGGGTCCATCCATCCCCCATACTGTGCACAGGGTCTGTCCGTCCCCCCCCATACTGCGCACAGGGTCCGCCCCCCCCATACTGCGCACAGGGTCCGCCCCCCCCATACTGCGCACAGGGTCCGTCCGTCCCCCATACTGTGCACAGGGTCCGTCCGTCCCCCATACTGCGCACAGGGTCCGTTCGTCCCCCATACTGCGCACAAGGTCCGCCCCCCCCATACTGCGCACAGGGTCCCCTTCCCCCCCATACTGCGCACAGGGTCCCCTCCCCCCCCGTACTGCGCACAGGGTCCCCGTCCCCCCGTACTGCGCACAGGGTCCCCGTCTCCCCATACAGCGCACAGCAGGGTCCCCGTCCCCCCATACTGCGCTCAGGGTCCCCGTCCCCCCATACTGAGCGCTGTATTTCACATGACAGCGAAAAAGAAAAAAAGATTCTCACCTGTCCTCCGTTCCCTCGGCATCCTTTCTGCACCTGTGGCCCGCAGGCACAGACCCCGTAACGATCGCAGCTCTCTCCAGCAGCCGCCGACATCAGCGCTGTAATGCAGTGTATTGCCGCGCAGAGACCGGATCTCTGCACAGCAATACCAGTGCCAGCCGCCGGCCTATCGGAGGCCAGCAGCTGACATCTGCCCATGGCAGTGACGTCATATGCCGCTGCGCTGGGACGCAGATGTCAGCTGCTGGCCTCTGATAGGCCGGCGGCTGACACTGGTATTGCTGTGCAGAGAGCCGGTCTCTGCGCGGCAATACACTGCATTACAGCGCTGATGTCGGCGGCTGCTGGAGAGAGCCGCGATCGTTACGGGGTCTGTGCCTGCGGGCCGCAAGAAGCACACAACTATGGAAATCAAACACTTGCAGTTACGTGGCCACCATCAGAACCAGCAAGCACAGCCGAATTCTCACATATACTACTACACACTTAGTTATATGGTAACATGCATTGCTTGCCGAAAGTTTTCTGAGATGGAAAAGGGGTTGTACCACAAACAAAAGTACATTTTAATCAAATTGTCTCTTCATAGAGGAAGAGGACTAGAACTCTAGTGCCACCTATTGGAAGTAGCAATCCTAAAAGTCAATATTGACCCTATAACGAGCCTTATCACGTGACTTCGGATAGAAGCCAGAACCAGAAACTCAATATGCAGACACTGTGTTTCGAGCTACTGCCCCTCGTCAGTGCAAAGTGTGAGTTCTGGTTTGGCTGGGTGAGAGGCGTCAGACCGGTATCTAAGGGGTAACATTTCTCCTTGTGGAGAGTGACATGTTAAGCACATCACGGTGAGGAGACTTTTAAAGCCACAATGCTCCTCTGGGAAATATGCAAATTGTCTCTTCAGAGAGGAAGAGGACTAGAACTCTAGTGCCGGCTACAGGAAGTAGCAATCCTAAAAGTCAAGTGACCCTTTGACGAGCCTTATCACATGACTTAATATATAAGCCAGAACCAGAAACTCAATTTACAGACACTGTGTTTCGGGGTACTGCCCCTCGTCAGTTTAATCAACAGATCTTGGAATAATATGTTCCACAATTGGATGTGTTAAAAAAAATGTTCCTGTGCTGAGATAATCTGTGTCCTATCACTCGGTGAGCTCAGCGCAGTTCAGGGGCCTTCTCTCTGCAGCGAGTCATTCTCCTTCACTCCTCAGCGTGTGCGGTCACCTCAAGCCAGGTGAGTATAATGATTTTTTTTATTTTATTCTTATTTTTACAGGTTTTGGAGACATTAGGAGCTGAATACTACTCTCAACATTGTCCCTTGCTAGCACTGGTCATACACAAGCAGGGGACAATGATGACATATGCCTTCAGCACCAGGCGCATGGGAACAGCGCTAACTGTACCGCTGATTCCCAGGCGCCAGTACATGTGATCCTGATGGGTCACGCGTTTGCCACACAGGTACGTGGATATCTCTGGTATTGGTTTTTGCAGTACCGGAAATATCCAGACATGTGAAAGAGCCCTTAGTTCTGGCTTTAAGTCAGTGTAGGGGCGGAGTTACAGTTGCCGCTCACTATACACTGAGCGGTTACTGAAGCCTCCCAGCAGCACCTCTATGACTGAAATCTTGAGGCTGCTGGGAGGATTAAAGTTCATTTCCTCCTGGTAGCGGGGCTCTAAGTGTGGTGGTCACATGGCTTCAGAACGCTATTAGCCTGCAGATTAACCCCATATCTGTAGGTTAAATAGTGTTTATTTTACTAGACTGGCTCCCTTTAATGGGCTTGTCTGGTTCCTAACATTAGTCTGCAGTCACTCTATGTCACTGGAGCCCGTGAAATAATGACAGTAGTATAAGGCTGCGTGCACACGATCAGGAATAGTCACATTCTGGAGGTAGCTCACCTCCAAAACGCTGCATTCTACATTATAAGCACAGTGGATGTATTTATACAAATCCCATGCCCACTGTGCTTCTATTTGACGCTGTTGTCACGGTTGTGCCAGATGTGACAGGCAGTCGCCCTGCAGTTGGTTGCAGAAGATCCCTTCGTTTGGCATTACAGACACCTTCTTAGCTGTTTCACTCTAGGACCTAGCGGCTAACTCCTTCCTGCTAATTGACATCCTGGCCTGGGTGTTTAAATAGTTTTATTTTGCAGCAGGAAGGCGCCGGTGAGATTCACATGATACCCTGTGAAAGCTTGGAGCTCTCAGACTGCTATCTTCCTCTGTGGTGCTAGGAGGATGCTTGGAGTTATTACTCTTAAGTCGGCTAAAGCTAAGCTACTTTCCCTCGTGTTTGTCTACCTTGTTGTCTTTAGTCATTAGTGGGGATTGACTAGTGCTCACCCCCCGTTCCCTATACAGGGCCAAGCGCTAGAGAAATAAAGGGTTTAGGTGCGCGTGCGCAATTGATGAGGAACCAATATAGGGTCTATAGGGGAGACGGGGTGATTGTAGGTCAGCCTAGGAGGTCTCCACCCCCCTTTTCCCTAGTGTCTGGGCTCCCTTCTCCCATCTCTTCATGTTACATTAGTCTTTCCAACACCTTGCGTGGCCTCTGTGTAATCTCACTTGTGGTGCGGGGTTACGAGCTGCAGCATGTCAATTTCTCAATTTCTGTACCGGAGGTGCAAGTCTTGATGTGGAAACCTGGATAGAAAGTTTTAGGAGAAACGCAAAGGGTTTCACACAATTGCAAGTTTTGATCAAATCAGGGAGACAAGAGAAACACGACCAAATCTGTCTGTGTCTCAGGCTCATCTGCTCTCAGATGCCTGGTCACATATCTTTAGTACAAGCAAAGAGATAAGGAAAAAGGGGAAGGTATTTACAGGCTTTACCTAAAAAGGAATATTTAAGTTTGGGAAAAACAAGGTCGTAAATCATGGAAACTGTTAAATTCCTAGAAAACTGGTTCTACCCAGCTTTCTATGCCTTCTGTAACAAAGAAACCTAATACAAAGACATCTCTATATCAGAGACAACACCCTTTTATTTATGAATAACCCTTATAAAGCTAATATTAAAATACAAAATTATCAAAGATATATGAATTGCCTAAATAATGAAACTAAGCATAAATATTTACCATAACAGTCTTCACTCGTATTGTGACCAATAGCATGTCATTAGATGCGGTAAATCCGCATGTAACTAAACACAAGTGCGGTAATTAGAACGCAGCGTTTGGGATGCAGTGAAAATACGCTGCGTCCAAAACATTACCATTCCTGAATGTGGGCACATACAAGCAGAATTTCCAATGGCGCTCTGTAAGAGCAAGGAGCCTTTTTAGTGTAAAAAATGTAGGGGAGGGGAGTAGACTGAAACTACATGGGGCAAATGACCCGACACACTATGTGCCCCTCCACCTTGGAAATTTTACCAACATCATGTCAAATGCCCCTGCACACTGTGCCCATGTATCATGTATTTATATGAACACATGAGGCAAGCAACATTTCTAAGATGAGGGGAGGCACACAGTGTGCAGGGGCATTGTCTTTATGTAGTTTCAGTTCACTCCCATCCCCCACATTATATACAATTTTTAGAAATGACAATGGCCCCCTGCCCTTTCCTACAGATCGCTGCTGGCTGCCTACTAGTAGGAAAGAGCAGGGGGCCAGTATCATTTTGTTAATATATATAACATAGTTTTTAGGAAATTAGGACAGAATAATACAGGCAGGTGAGAGCAGGGCTCAGTCAGGACTGAGGGGCTCAGTCAGGACTCCACTCAGGAGACCAGGCAGCAGCTCAGCTAAACTCTGGGTGTGTGGGGTGGGACCGCTCCTGTTCTGCAGATCAGATTGATTCCTGGCGCGTGGGAGACATTTCAACTTTTAAATAGATACTCTGTGTATGCTGGGTCCTCTCTGCCTGACGTCATGAGGCAGGGTGGGCCCAGCATCACATAAACCACCTGCGGCCGCGCCGGTAACACTTTGAGCATGCGGCCGGTGCCAAAAAGATATGGGATTGAAAATTACAATGAGGCAATTCATGGGCCACCTAAAGCCTCGGGCAATAGCACAGATTGCCCTCATTATTATCTGCATATATATATATATATACACTACTCAAGAAAATAAAGGGAACTCTCAAATAACACATCCTAGATCAGAATGGTTGAAATATTCTCATTGAATACTTTGTTCTGTAGAAAGTTGAATGTGCGGACAACAAAATCACACAAAAATAATCAATGGAAATCAAATTTATTAACCAATGGAGGCCTGGATTTGGAGGCTCACCCAAAATTAAAGTGGAAAAGCACACTACAGGCTGATCCAACTTTGATGTAATGACCTTAAAACAAGTCAAAATGAGGTTCAGTATTGTGTGTGGCCTCCACGTGCCTGTATGACCTCCCTACAATGCCTGGGCATGCTCCTGATGAGGTTGCGGATGGTCTCTTGTGGGATCTCCTCCCAGACCTGGACTAAAGCATTCGCCAACTCCTGGACAGTCTGTGGTGCAACGTGACGTTGGTGGATGGAGCGAGACATGATGTCCCAGATGTGCTCAATAGGAGTCAGGTCTGGGGAACGGGCAGGCCAGTCCATAGCTTCAATGCCTTCATCTTGAAGGAACTGCTGACACAGTCCAGCCACATGAGGTCTGGCATTGTCCTGCATTAGGAGGAACCCAGGGCCAACTGCATCAGCATATGGTCTCACAAGGGGTCTGAGGATCTCATCTCGGTACCTAATGGCAGTCAGGCTACCTCTGGCAAGCACATGGAGGGCTGTGCGGCACTCAAAAGAAATGCCACCCTACACTATTACTGACCCACTGCCAAACTTGTCATGCTGAAGAATGTTGCAGGCAGCAGATCGCTCTCCACGGCGTCTCCAGACTCTGTCACGTCTGTCACATGTGCTCAGTGTGAACCTGCTTTCATCTGTGAAGAGCACAGGGTGCCAGTGGCGACTTTGCCAATCCTGGTGTTCTGTGGCAAATGCCAAGCGTCCTGCACGGTGTCGGGCTGTGAGCACAACCCCCATCTGTGGACGTCAGGCCCTCATACCACCCTCATGGAGTCGGTTTCTAACCGTTTGTGCAGACACATGCACATTTGTGGCCTACTGGAGGTCATTTTGCAGGGCTCTGGCAGTGCTCCTCCTGTTCCTCCTTGAACAAAGGCAGAGGTAGCGGTCCTGCTGCTGGGTTGTTGCCCTCCTACGGCCCCATCCACGTCTCCTGGTGTACTGGCCTGTCTCCGGGTAGCGCCTCCAGCCTCTGGACACTACGCTGACAGACACAGCAAACCTTCTTGCCACAGCTCGCATTGATGTGCCATCCTGGATGAGCTGCACTACCTGACCAACTTCTGTGGGTTGTAGAGTCCGTCTCATGCTACCACGAGTGTGAAAGCACAACCAACATTCAAAAGTGACCAAAACATCAGCCAGAAAGCATTGGTACTGAGATGTGGTCTGTGGTCCCCACCTGCAGAACCACTCCTTTATTGAGGGTGTCTTGATAATTGCCAATAATTTCCATCTATCGTCTATTCCATTTGCACATCAGCATGTGAAATTGATTGTCAATCAGTGTTGCTTCCTAAGTGGACAGTTTGATTTCACAGAAGTTTTATTTACTTAGAGTTATATTTATATATACATTACAAACATATATAATATACACAGTTACTTGGTTAGGTGCCGCTCAGATGTTTCGCCCCCTGAGCTGAACCCTGCGCTGCTACACAGAGCAAATATAATATTATTTTCACACAACCAAATGGTAAAGAAATCAGTGAATCACCTGTGGGATAAGAACACCCGTTACACCCTCAGATGACTTCCCTGATAGGTACAGTGTACAAAATGGGGTCACTTTAGGGGGTTGTATGTTGTTCACACCTCAGGGGCTTTGCTATTGGCCCCCACAAGTGAGGACCAGGGCTGTGGAGTCGGTAAGCCAAACCTTCGACTCCGACTCCTCAATTTCCATGACACCGACTCCACGACTCCCTCATACATGGCTCATGTTTAAGTGATACATTTATGGTAGGACACATTTTTTCAGCTAAAAGTCTAGACCCTTAGATCATGAATAGGACAAACATTTATAGGACATTTCATAACTTTCCCAAATTCTTATGAAAAATATTCCCCACAAACTGCATTGAACTACTGTACCCAATTTATTACATATTTTAGGAGTCGGAGTCAGTCCATTTTATACCAACTTCAACTCCGACTCCACCAAAATGGGATCTGACTCTGACTCCACAGCCCTGGCGAGGACTGCCAAACACACACGTCTCTGCTCTGTACACCTCATGCACGCGCTGCTCCGCTCCATACACCTCGTACACACGCGGCTCTGCTCCGTACACCTCATACACACACGGCTCCGCTCTCTACACCTCGTACACACGCGGCTCCGCTCCGTACACCTCGTACACACGCGGCTCTGCTCCGTACACCTTGCACACACACGGCTCCGCTCCGTACACCTCGCACACACGCGGCTCCGCTCCGTACACCTCGCACACACGCGGCTCTGCTCCGTAAGCCTCGTACACACGCGGCTCTGCTCCGTAAGCCTCGTACACACGCGGCTCTGCTCCGTACGCCTCGTACACACGCGGCTCTGCTCCGTACGCCTCGTACACACGCGGCTCTGCTCCGTACGCCTCGTACACACGCGGCTCTGCTCCGTACGCCTCGTACACACGCGGCTCTGCTCCATACGCCTCGTACACACGCGGCTCCGCTCCGTACGCCTCGTACACACGCGGCTCCGCTCCGTACGCCTCGTACACACGCGGCTCAGCTCCATACGCCTCGTACACACGCGGCTCCGCTCCGTACGCCTCGTACACACGCGGCTCTGCTCCGTACACCTCGTACACACGCGGCTCTGCTCCGTACACCTCGTACACACGCGGCTCCGCTCCGTGCACCTCGTACACGCGCGGCTCCGCTCCGTACACCTCGTACACACGCGGCTCCGCTCCGTACGCCTCGTACACACGCGGCTCCGCTCCGTACACCTCGTACACACGCGGCTCTGCTCCGTACACCTCGTACACGCGCGGCTCTGCTCCGTACACCTCGTACACACGCGGCTCTGCTACATCCACACTGTAAACCCCTCCTGACCCCACACATAAACTTCAGCTCATCCAGCACCATGACAACCAGCACAGCAGAGTCCTGCATCCACTGAGGCCCCTGATCATGTGACCCCTGACTCCTCCCCTCCTGTGACCTCATCACAGCTCCTGTGCGCACAGAGCGGCCATATATGTGGTGGCGGCTCTGCAGGTGGAGGTATGTGGAGACCCCATTACTGGGCGCAGGGGGCATTAACCCCTTCAGCACGGAGACTCTTTTGGGGTCTTGTGTTGCCCCTTTATAAGAATCATAAGGTTTTTGTTCTGTTTCCTGTAATAGATACATACGACCCAACTATGGAGACAGGAAGGAGGGAAACGTATTGTTCTCATAGTACAGGACCCCTTTACTGCCCCACAGTGTAATGCCCCCATTATGCCCCTTATACAGGATGTATGATGCCCCCACACAGTGTAATGCCCCCATTATGCCCCTTATGCAGGATGTATGATGCCCCCACACAGTGTAATGCCCCCATTATGCCCCTTATGCAGGATGTATGATACCCCCACACAGTGTAATGCCCCCATTATGCCCCTTATGCAGGATGTATGATGCCCCCACACAGTGTAATGCCCCCATTATGCCCCTTATGCAGGATGTATGATGCCCCCACACAGTGTAATGCCCCCATTATGCCCCTTATGCAGGATGTATGATACCCCCACACAGTGTAATGCCCCCATTATGCCCCTTATGCAGGATGTATAATGCCCCCATTATGCCCCTTATGCAGTATGTATGATGCCCCCAGACAGTGTAATGCCCCCATTATGCCCCTTATGCAGGATGTATGATGCCCCCATTATGCCCCTTATGCAGGATGTATGATGCCCCCACACAGTGTAATGCCCCCATTATGCCCCTTATGCTGGATGTATGATGCCCCCACACAGTGTAATGCCCCCATTATGCCCCTTATGCAGGATGTATGATCCCCCCACACAGTGTAATGCCCCCATTATGCCCATTATGCAGGATGTATGATGCCCCCACACAGTGTAATGCCCCCATTATGCCCCTTATGCAGGATGTATGATCCCCCCCACACAGTGTAATGCCCCCATTATGCTCCTTATGCAGGATGTATGATGCCCCCACACAGTGTAATGCCCCCATTATGCCCCTTATGCAGTATGTATGATGCCCCCACACAGTGTAATGCCCCCATTATGCCCCTTATGCAGGATGTATGATGCCCCCACACAGTGTATTGCCCCCATTATGCACCTTATGCAGGATGTATGATGCCCCCCACAGTGTAATGCCCCCATTATGACCCTTATGCAGGATGTATGATGCCCCCACACAGTGTAATGCCCCCATTATGCCCCTTATGCACGATGTATGATGCCCCCACACAGTGTAATGCCCCCATTATGACCCTTATGCAGTATGTATGATGCCCCCACACAGTGTATTGCCCCCATTATGCCCCTTATGCAGGATGTATGATGCCCCCCACACACTAATGCCCCCATTGTGCCCCTTATACAGTATGTATGATGCCCCCACAAAGTGTAATGCCCCCATTATGGCCCTTATGCAGGATGTATGATGCCCCCCACACACTGTAATGCCCCCATTATGCCCCTTATGCAGTATGTATGATGCCCCCACACAGTGTAATGCCCCCATTATGCCCCTTATGCAGGATGTATGATGCCCCCCACACAGTGTAATGCCCCCATTATGCCCCTTATGCAGTATGTATGATGGCCCCACACAGTGTAATGCCCCCATTATGTCCCTTATGCAGTATGTATGATGCCCCCCCACACAGTATAATGCCCCCACAGTACCACCTGAGGTCTTGCAGTTGGAATAATCCCTCTGGAGTTGGTTTCCCTTTGCCTGCTCCCCTCCATGAATACCCTCGAGCATGTATACAGGCATGTAGGGGAGCAGGCCTTACTAGATATCGAGGCTTTGTACAGTAATATACCGCATGAGGATGGTATCAGAGGAGTAAGACGTTTCTTGAAATTAAGGTCAATAGAGTGTAGCAGACATAATGACTTCATGAACGATCTTCTAAAATTCACTCTTACTCATAACTTCTTTCTTTTTGACAGGAAGTACTTACCCGAGCTCAGGGGTACAGCAATGGGGAGATTCTGTGCCCCCTAGTATGCTAACCTATTCCTGGGCTGGTGGGAGGAATCCACAATATTCAGGGATGATAATAAGTGATGGCATCCATATATTGGGGTATGGTACAAATATATTGACTACATTTTTATCACCTGGTCAGGGACGAGTGAACAATCTTTTGAATTTGTCGGGGAACTCAACATCAATAGAGTGGGCCTTAGATTTACATCTGAATTTATTGTAATAATAATTTTTATTTTTATAGCGACAACATATTCCACAGCACTTTACAATTTTAGGGGGGGCTTATACAGACAATACAGACTTTACAGAATAAGCATAACTCAGATATTAAAAGGAGTGAGGGCCCTGCTCGCAAGCTTACAGTCTATAAGGAAATAGGTAAAATGTACATATATTGTATAATACTGCCTTAATATACTAAATAGGGTAAGTATATAACACTACATGAACTGGTCGCCAGCCAGTATGTGTACAGTACAGACAGAGGCTATTCAGTGCATGGATGGTATGAACATGATTTTGAAGAAAATTTTAATATGGGCCAAACTGGGACAGTTAGATAAGTGTGTTGAGGTGTTACGCCAGTCTAAAGAAATGGGTTTTTAGGGCACGCTTAAAACTGTGGGTATTGAGAATTAATCGAATTGTCCTGGGTAGTGCATTCCAAAGAATTGGTTCAGCATGTGAGAAATCTTGGAGACGGGAGTGGGAGGTTCGGATTACGGAGGATTTTAGTTTTAAGTCATTAGGAGAACGGAGGGCACGGGTAGGGTGGTAGACTGAGACGAGGGAGGAGATGTAGAGTGGTGCTGAATCGTGGATAGCTTTGTGGGTAAGAGCAATAAGTTTATATTGAACTCTTTACTGGATGGGCAATCAGTGCAATGACTGGCACAGGGAAGAGTCATCGTTGTGTCGGTTGGTGAGGAATATGACCCTGACAGCTGCGTTCAGGACTGATTGGAGATGGGAAAGTTTAGAATGAGGGAGACCGATAACTAAAGAGTTGCAATAGTCCAGACTAGAATGAATAAGAGCTACAGTAAGAGTTTTTACTGACTCAAAGGTAAGAAAAGTTCTGATTCTAGAGATGTTTTTGAGGTGTAGATGATACGAGCGAGGAGATGTGAGGAGTGAAGGAAAGATATGAATCAAGTATGACCCCAAGACAGCGGGCATGTTGCTGGCGAGTAATGATGGAGTCACAAACAGAAATGGCAATATCGGGCATAGGTAGGTTAGTGGAGGGAGGAAATACGAGTAGTTCAGTTTTTGACAGCTTCAATTTTAGATAGAGGGAGGACATAGTGTTAGAGACAGCGGAAAGACAATCACTGGTATTTTGTAATAATGCAGAGGTGATGTCCGGAGAAGAGGTGTATAATTGGGTGTCATCAGCATAGAGATGATACTGAAAACCGAATCTGCTGATTGTTTGTCCAATAGGAGCGGTATATAATTAGAAAAGAAGGTCGTCTAGGACTGATCCTTGAGGAACCCCGACAATAATGGGAAGGGGAGAAGAAGAGGAGCCGGCAAAAGACACAGTGAAGGAGTGGTCAGAGAGGTAGATTCACAATGCTGCAGAGAGATCCAGGAGAATCAGCAGGGAGTAGTGACCATTAGATTTGGCTGTTAGTAGATCATTAGAGACTTTAGTGAGTGCAGTTTCAGTAGAATGTAAAGAGCGGAAACCAGATTGTAAAGGGTCAAAAAGGGAGTTATCTGAGAGATAGTGGATTAGACAGGAGTGGACCAGTTGTTCCAGGAGTTTAGAGATGAAGGGAAGATTGGAAACAGGTCTGTAGTTAGCAGCACAGTTCTGGTCAAGGAATGTTTTTTTAAGTAACGGATGTATGCTGGCGTGTTTAAAAGAGGAGGGAAAAATACCCGAAGAGAGGTAGAGGTTGAATATTTTAGTTAGGTGAGTGGTCACAGCTGGAGAAAGGGACTGAAAGAGATGTGAGGGAATAGGGTCACTGGTGCAGGTAGTAGGACGAATGGAAGCAAGGAGCCTTGTCACTTCTTCTTCCGTGACTGGTTCGAAGTCAGAAAATTAGCAAGTTGCTGTGTGGGAGGGAGGAGCATGCATAACATTTGGGGATTGGGAGAAAATTTCCTGTCGGATATGGTCAATTTTTTCTTTGAAATAATTGGCCAGATCATCAGTGCTGAGGTCGGTGGTCGGGGCCTGTGCTGTTTAATTAAGGAGAGAGTGAAAAGTGTCAAAAAGGTGTTTAGGATTATTGGACCGTGAGATGATGAGGTTGTTAGGCTATGTGCCCACGATGCAGAAATGAAGCAGAAAATTTCCAAACGGCATGAATTTATATAGTGTGACCGTAAAAATAAAAAAATAAAGCTATACTTACCCCCGATCCCCCGCCGCGTGTGCTGTCGCGCTCGTCCTGGCTTCTTCTGATTGCCGGCATCTCGCGAGACAGCCTGCGGTCACATGACCGCGACGTCATCTCAGGTCCTGGAAGGAGAAGCGCTGCACGGGCCGCCGGACAGGTGAATATAAACTTTATTTTTTATTTTATTCTTTTTTTCACAGGTACAATGGTACCCAGGTCTGGATGAGAGTCTTCTCTCCTCCAGAACTGGGTACCATCCGCACATTGAATCGCATATAATCCGCGTGTACAAATGTACAGACGCGCATTATATGCGTCTCAATGCAAGTCAATGGCGGCAATTCCGCTGCGCTTCCGCAAAATTAATGAACATGCTGCGGATTTATGAGCGCTGCAGAAATGCTGCGGAAAAATCCGCAGCATGTGCATTGACATTGCGGAATGCCATTGGGGACCATGGGGTGCGGATTACCATGCGTTTTTGATGCGTTTCCGCTGCGTAAACGCATGAAAAACGCATCGTGTGCACGCAGCCTTAAAGTAGGTTTGTTTGGAGAGGTGAAGGAGTTATAGGTTTTAAGCATAAATTTATAATGGAGGAAATCTTCGGCCAGATTAGATTTTCTCCACAGCCATTCAGCATACCTGGAGCACCGCTGGAGATAACATGTTTGCAGCATGTTCCAGGGTTGTCGCCGTCTGTGCCGAGTTGTTCTCTGTGCAGGTGGTGCGCCTTCATCCAGGGCGCATTGCAATGTTTCGTTATAATGCTTCAGTGCAGAGTCAGGGCATGAGAGGGAGGAGATTGGGGCCAATGATGATTGCAACGTTTTCAGAAATTTCTGGGTGTTAATGGCATGTATATTTCTATAAGTGTGGAAAGTGGGGGGTCTTGAGCAGGGTGACAGTTCTTGACAGAGAATGAAAGAAGGTTGTGATCAGAGAGCGAAAGAGGAGTTAGTAAAGTCATGTATTGAACAGAGCCGGGCAAAGATCAGGTCAAAGAGTATTTCCATCTTCATGTGTAGGAGAATTAGTAAGCTGTGAAAGGCCGAAGGAGGAAGTTAGCGATAAAAGATGAGCGGCAGATGGGGAGAGGGAATCGCCAATTGGGATGTTAAAGTCTCCCATGATTAGTGTGGGGATCTCATAGGATAGAAAGTTTGGAAGCCAAGTGGCAAAGTGATCGAGAAACTGACGGGAGGGGCCCAGAGGGCGATACACAACTGCCACTCACAGGGAGAAGGGCCGGTAGAGTCTGACTGTGTGGGTCTCAAAAGAAGGGAAGATAAGTGAGGGTACTGGGGATATAACCTGAAAAGTACATTTTATTTAAAGGAGCAGACCAACACCAATTATTACCAGTTGCCTTTGCTATATGTACTGATCAAGAAAGATTGGAATGGGACCCTAGGGACACTCATCTACCATAAACCTTCAAGCACTAATAAACTATTGAAGTGGGATAACCACCACCCCATCCCCATAAAAAGAGGAAAACCCAAGGGCCAATTTTTACGGTTGAGAAGGTACTGCTCAAATGTCACAGATTTTATTATACAGGCAATAGACCTGAACATCAGATTCAGGGAAAAAGGGTACTCTTGGTACATTTTGGATTCCGTATCATCGTTTGCAGAAAAATGGGAGAGACAGACACTCCTCCATACCTAACCAAGAGACCAAGAAGAAGATTGAACAACACGAGTAAGAAAAACTTACGACAATCAGAGTGACTGTATCTTTCATATCCTCAGAAAACACTGGGATATACTTGTGGCTGACCCGGCCCTGAGGGGTGCTGTGGGATCTACTCCCACAATAACTTTCAGAAAGGGTTGGTCAGTTAGAGACCATTTAGTGCATAGTTTCTATAAAAAACTTGCATCCAAGGGGACTTGGCTAGATAGAAGAATCTGTGGTTTCTTTAGATCTGGAGAATGTTGTACATGTAATTGGATGAGACAATGTAAATCTTTCTCAAGTTCCTCCATGGTTAAATTATTTTTCCAGTGGGATTATTCCAACTGTAAAACCTCAGGACTAGTAGATATGGCCACATGCACCCGCCCCCTAGAATATGTAGACTAGATCAAGAGGGTGTCTAGGATGAGAGTAGGGGAGCATTTGGGCGATATACGCCATGGTCGGTAGATCCCATTAGTGAGATACAAGAACAGTGTATATTGTGGTGAAACCGGAGATATCTCCTTTTGTATCATTGTGGTGGTTAAACCCAATGTCAGAGGAGGTGATCACAATAGATGTATCCTCAAAAAAGAAAGTGAGCGGATTTTTAGACTGCATTCACTGGCCTCTAAGGGACTCAATGAGCAAATTTCCTATACCTGTTTGATGTGAATACAGTCCCATTCTGGATTATAATTTTGGATTGTAAACTCTACCCATTGCTACTCAGTTCCCTGTGAATGGGGTTTACATATTGTGTCTGAGCTTCTATATCAGAATTATTTCTTATCAATTATATTCCACTTATACTATTTCATAATTAACAAGTGTGGTGATCCTTGTGTATCTCTAATTGTGCAATAGAGGGGAAATTTGATCATTTCGGAATATACTGTGGGCCACCATCCCAGATTTGTTGTAGTGATAAAGTAGATCTACATTTCTATTGCATTATGGGATGTGCAATACTTGTTTTTAGTCTCCCATGGTGCTGATCTCAGACATAGGACTTTTCTATGTTGGTGGAATGCAATCCAAAACCATTATGCGCTCCGGCGTGGAACGCATGCTTCCGGACATGTGCATTCGCAGATAGGAGACCGTGATGCACTCCGGCATGGACCGCACATGTCCGGGCACGTTTGAGCTTTCTTCCGGCCTGTTGTTTTGAGCTGAATTGCGGGGAGTACTTGAGAATTTATTTTTGTTCCGTCTTTAGTTGATCCCACTGATGCATCAGATAAGTCCTCAGAGAATTATAATTAGAGGAACCCATGGACACATTAGGATTTGTGAAGCTGACCTCCGCTCTCCTCTATTTCCTTTGAATTTATTGTGTGACCTGTATTTCAGAACAGTAGCTCTTGGTTTGTTTCATTTCCATGTGTAAATTGAATTTGACTCGTTGTCTTTGATATCTCTTTCAAACTTGTTTTTTTTTATGTCTGAGATCGATCCTCCAGACTTTGTAAATTCTTTTACATATTTTGTTTGAGTTTTGTATCCAAAAAGGCTTCTACACTTGGCGGAAAACTTTCACCGAGTTTTTTTCAAGAAACAAATATCAAACGCCATGTGACTTGGTTATCCTATAAGGGTTTTTTTAAATGTGGACATACACCCTGTAAAGCATGCAACTATGTTAATAAAACCGACACATTTGAAGAAAACCTAACGTGACAGCAATTTGCAATACACAATTTCATCAATTGTACCACTATAGGGGTCATCTATTTAATAGAGTGTATAGAGAGTTACCTGCAATATGTGGGATGGATGTCAGATCTGCTATAAACATGTATTAGAAGACATTTATCTGATGCAATCAATCCCACAGCATTAAACCTGTCTGTGGTTTCGAGATGCTTTTCACAAAAACATAAAGGGGATATCAGATCCTTCAGATATTAGGAATAGAAAAGTCTTATAAACCATTAAGAGGTGGAGATATGAAAAGAAAAATCTTAAATAGAAAGTTATATTGGATATTTAAATTATACACTAGAGCCCCACAGGGAATGAACATCAGACAGGATTAATATTACAGTACAATTAATTATATTTGTTTTTGATTTCCTGTGATTTTATTGAATCTCATGCATGAGTTGTATTTGTGTATTATCTTTTTCTTCCATACAATACAGGGTTAAATTGTCTGAGAAGTGCTCAGTAATCAATGGACACCCAGGCTTTGGAAAGGGAAGGATATAAAAGTATCACAGAGACTCACATGTTACAAATCAGGAATAAGCATTGGTTTGGTCGGCACTTGGTGGTATGCCATCACAACAGTGTTTATGAATTCACAATAAATGTGAGGTTTTAACAATATAGACAATGCTGGAGAATCCATCTCTCCTCCTTTCTCTACTTGAACCTTGAAATTTCCCTGTGACGATACAGGGTAAAATCTGAATAAGCCAGGCGATTAGATTTGTTCAGTCAAGAGAAATACACTATCTTGTTGTGTTGACTTACAAATGTATTTGTATTTCTCTTGCTGATCAATAAGGTCATAGTATTTGTATAACCCTTGTAAGGTAGCGCTTTTCATCACGCTGGGGGACACTCGCTTCACGGGGTCAATTATAGCACACCAGCCACGTTTTCCGGTAACACGACATCCAGCAGTTTATTACACTTCATAACTGCACATAACATAGTCCATCTCAGTGGCTCACCGGCATGGTTATACACATAACATCCAGGAGACCTTTCCAATTGCAGACATGCCCGCTTGGCTCCAGTTACAGCCTTCAGCAAAGTAACTATCAATGTCCATATAACACACTGCTTCACCTTAGTCGTGTGTCAGCTGCTTTCTTCAGGCTAGTAGGTTCCCATACACAGGGACGAGGCTTCTTGCCTCACCAGGCCTCACTCCGTCCAAGGCTACTGGCATCCCCCACACCCAGAGATCCAGCCTTCGCCCTCCAGGACTACACAAGGCTTCACCAGGCCTGGCTCTCTCTTCAGGCCTCACCAGGCCACACTAGGCCTCACACTAGGCCACACACTCCCTGGACCATTACAGTAATGCTGCAAGCCACTGCATTACACGCTGAATGCTGAATTCTATTCATTTGGAAACATTCATGTTTACTATGCTAATGACAAATTGTACTAAGTTTCCTGAAAGTTAATTTACAACAGCCCCTGTGATACCAACTATGTAAATAGATTAGCTCAAACAATGATAGGTGATCCCTGCACCTTTACCTCTTTTACCTGGGCCTGATGACCTGACACAGATGTAAATATAAACAGGGATGTCTGTAGTGCTGTAGACAGAATGAGACTTGGGACAGAGAATCAAGGAACATCAGAAGGACTTTGGAAGGAGAATGGGAGACATCCTTCAGGAAAGTAGATGGATTGCATGTCATCTAAAGAGACACAGATTTGTATTCTGCATGATTCTAGTCTAAGGGTATCGACCTTGACTGGAAAGATTCCATCGCTACTTTTGGGGAGTCCAGGAGAAGACGAAAAAGTCACTTGGCCCCATGTATATGTTTTGGGGTTGCTAGGAGGGACCCACCAGTCGCCTAGAACCCATGGAGGCATTTGGAGTTGCCAGGAGGGACCCACTGGTCACCTGGCCCCATGAAAAGTCTCGGAGAGGCCAGGATGGGACCATCGGGTCTCCTGGTCTTGTACCTCGATGGACTGTTGGCTTCTTAATCTTGTCGCTACCTTCTCTCTGTGGGGGGCCGCCAGAAGCAGGGGGCCACTGGTAGAGATAGTCGGCCCTGGAAGACTTCCAAAGTCGCAGCTGTTCTGTCCCAGGTGGGTGGAGAAGGAAGTGTGAGACTGTGTAATGTTGTACAATTTTGGGTATTTGCTGGGACTGTTCTGTGTGTTTATTGTCCACTTTGTGGTTCAATAAAGTATTGCCACGCTGTTTTACCCTCACCCTGTGTTGTTTGAGTAGCATTACGCCCATGGAAGACCCCTGGTCTTCACAGTCCCTGACCAGGGCGGTTCCATGCGGTGATCTTCAGACAAGGTGGATTGAATACAGTGAGCTGACCTCCCTCTCCATTTTACCATTATATGCAAGTTTTCACTATAGTGACGAATATTTATTTTTGCTAAAACTGTGATATTTTCACTTTAAAACTTTTTTTTAAACTTTTTTATAAACTTTATACAACTCTCATTAATGCGATCATATAACACAGAAGCCTCTGATTGCTCAGGTGATGCACTGTACTACTGTAGTGCCGTGTATTATCACTGCCTGTCAGTGTAATACTAACGGCCCCATACACATGAGATAAGTGTTGGCTGAACGGTCATTTGGCAGACGGCTATCTCTCCAGACTCCCCCATACATAAATATTCCAGCTTTCCTGTGATTTGTATGACTGACTGCATCTGTAGGGAGGCCCCCAAATACATTATATAGACTACCAAAATCAGTGCTTCCATGCAACTTTAGTCTAATGTTTATGGAGGCGTTAAAAGGTAACTTATGGAACGCTGCCTCTGGCCCGGCCTAATAGACTTTCGTACATTGCAGGCCCAGACACCATAATTAGGCATTTAAGTATTGTAGCGACTAGTCAGCCCCATACTATCGAGTACTTGGGGGAGAAGGGCATTCAGCCGAACTCTGTCACACCTTCTTAGATGCCATGTTTGCTTTTTGCAGGAGCAAGTGGTTAAACTGCCAGGGATTTTATTGCAGCCGCACCCATGCCATCCCTGCGGTGTACATCTATGTTCTGGTGCCCAAAAGAGTTCATATATACACAAAAACAAATGTTTAACGTGTTAAAAAATGACAAAATGTGTCTTCTGCTTTTTGCATGTTTTTTCTTTTTACAAGAATTGTTGGTGACAATTTTCTTTTGAAACATTTTAATATCTGCTCTTTTTTTCTGGGGGTTTTCTTGTAATATAGGAAAGCCTAAGGCCAGAAATAAACCCCATAATACACTATACATGTAGACTTTAGTATCAAATCATTTCTGCCCTCGGTGTTTGTGCAAACAAAACAGCTTTTATAAAAGCCTCAAACTTCTGTGTGTGAATCAGACATGAGATCTAACTTGATGGAAGATTACAGTTCGGGGAAGACGGGAAACATTCATATAGACAGCCGGTGGTGATGTAGTCAGTGACGGACTGTGGCCAAATATGGTTTTAGATCCGTAGTGGAAGATGTTGCCTCATCATGAAGTAGTTATTTCTCACGTCACGTGTAATGAATATCTCCTGCAGTATTGCTAATACCGATTCCAGTGTCGGAAAATGAGATGAGAATTAGCTTTATGGAAGGTGAGTCTATGAGAAACTTATTCAGCTGCAGACTCCGAGGAAGAAATTGCTTGTTGTCTGTGGCCTAAAATATAAAGGTTTTATTACTAGATGTAAAGAAAAAACTAAATACTGTAAAATAATAAATCTCCTCCTATGTTTCCCCTTATTATCTCCAGTAATTTTATTATTACACAGGATTTTTATGATGTTCCATCAGCTTATCTTTTTCTCATTCAGATCTCTAAAATACCGGATCATCTCAGTGAAGATTGTCTATATAAGAAAATTTTCCTGATTTATCCAGGAAAATGATGAACAAGATGGTGGAGAGGATATTACACCTCACCCTAGAGATCCTCTTCCGGCTTACTGGAGAGGTGAGAGATTCTGATGACGTCACATTACATCATTCTAATCTATGGGAATAACAGATGGACAGAACTGGAGAGGTGAGGACTCTGGAAATGTCTGCAGTGAGATTTATTAATGTGTCTCTCCATAACCAGAGATTAATCATGGGGCCTCCATCTCACCCCCTGATACATGAGGACATCAATGACCAGAAGATCCTAGAACTCAACTACAAGATGATTGAGCTGCTGACTGGAGAGGTGACACTGCTGGGAATGCTGGGACATTATACAGTAATGCTATGAAGGGATTGGGGGATGACGGTATCATTGTATGTGTCAGGTTCCTATAAGATGTCAGGATGTCACCGTCTATTTCTCCATGGAGGAGTGGGAGTATTTAGAAGGACGCAAAGATCTGTACAGGGACTTTATGATGGAGGTTCCCCAGCCCCTCACATCACCAGGTAATAGACAGGACTAAATACACACGGCCTATAATTATCTGTATGTAAAGAATGAATTCAATCCCTGTATGTGTTTCCTCCAGATCTGTCCAGTAAGAGGACAACACCAGAGAGATGTCCCCGTCCTCTTCTTCCACAGGACTGTAAACAAGAAGATCCCAATGTTCCTCAGGATCATCAGGTAGATGGAGAGAAGGTGTCATGAGATCTCCCCTATGATGTGTAGACGGCTGTAAAGGTCATGTCTTCAGTTTTGTTTTATCCACCATTATTATGTTTTATATTTGTGTTATGAGAACGGTGGAGATGGCAGGATTAGAGCCGATCAAACTTGTGACTTCTCCGTCTGTCTTTGACTTTTATAATATTTGTTTCAGGGTGAAGATCTGACCCATATTAATGCTACAGAGACATATGTGAGGGGTGATGAGCGGTGTAAAGAGGAGATTCCTACATATGACTACCCAGGTGAGTAGTGATCACTAAATGCAGAGAAGTCACAGATTCTTCTCAGTCATCGGCTGTGGCTGCTTTATCGGTGGTGTAGTCCGGCCGTATCACAATCGTGTGATCACCATTTTGCCGCTAGACCACAACATTCTCCTCTGTCCGAAAATATTCAAATTACTTTGTGTAATTGGGAAAGCCCTTTTCTGTAGAACTTACAATCTGGAGGATCCACCTCCCCCTGGGATTAGGAGACACTGACCGTTACCTGCCCAGATCTGTAAACTACAAAGCCAAATGACAGCGTACGTAGAATGTGCTCACAAGTTAGAAAATCACTTGAAGAAAAATATTATGATGGACCTGTAAGAGAAAGCGGAGGGTAATGATGCTGTTGGCTTCCTAGAACCCTGATATCTTATTGGATGAATCTACCTTCTCTCCCTTCTGTGCTGATGAATGTGCTCATATGGTCCCTACAAGACCAGGTCCAGTCTTTCTGGCCAAACTTCATTTTTATGATTGACAACATTAAATGTGCAGTGAGGCCAAGTGTGAATTTCTGTACAATAACAGCAGAGTTTCCCTTTATCCTGACTGTTCAATTTCTTTTAAAACCGACTAACTTCAAACAGGATTGCAATAAAGGAAGAATTTACAATTGTTTGGTGGATTTTATTTTATTAATCATAAACCACTATTTAGAGATGTCATGGATACATAAATTAGTATAAAACCAAGGGTTAAAAATAGACCATTTGGTAAGTCCTCCAGGGATCCAGAGCTGTTTGGGACCTGTAGTAGGATATATAAGGACTGTAGTTACTGGCCTGTATAGATTAGTTGCTTTTTTGTAAAGCTACTGTGCATGTATTTACCTTGGATTGCGAGAGGATCTTACTGGATAATGAAGAGGAGAATAGGAACAGGATAATGGATCTTCTTATTAAATAAGATGTTGGAATGAATGCTGTAATGAAAGAATTTTCAGTAAATAACAAGCTCCATCTATAAAACCGCTTTTTAAATGGCTTACATAGAAAGCACGAACCTAGATGTTCAATAAATACCCAGGGGTGTGCCAGGGTATCGATTCAGACCATAGGTTCTACCAGTTTTATAAACCAGAATCAAGCCTCTATAACCCCACAGAGGCGTATACTCGTCCCCCTGGGGCACACGCCTGGGTATTTATTGAACATCTAGGTTCATGCTTTCTATGTAAGCCATTTAAAAAGCGATTTTATAATCGAAGGCAAGATGAAGCTTGTTATTTAATGAAATTATTTCATTACAGCATTCATTCCAACATCTTATTTAATAAGAAGATCCATTATCCCGTTCCTATTCTCCTCTTCATTATCCAGTAAGATCCTCTCGCAATCCAAGGTAAATACATGCACAGTAGCTTTACAAAAAAGCAACTAATCTATACAGGCCAGTAGCTACAGTCCTTATATATCCTACTACAGGTCCCAAACAGCTCTGGATCCCTGGAGGACTTACCAAATGGTCTATTTTTAACCCTTGGTTTTATACTAATTTATGTATCCATGACATCTCTAAATAGTGGTTTATGATTAATAAAATAATAAAATCCATCAAACAATTGTAAATTCTTCCATTACTACTCCCTACAATCCTCACTTATCCTCCTCAGTACATCAGCGCAGTGGTTTTATATAATTGATTCTATTCCCCTAGTGGTTTATGGTGACACAAACCATTTGCAGCAGACCTACTGAGTTCACTTACCAGCGCCCCAATTTTTAGATAGAATTGCAATAAATATTACACCTGTGCCATGATATATGTCTAAGCTGTGCGTGGCTGATGGCTGTAATATACATTTATTCACGCCTGCAGGAGATGTGTTGGCTCGAGCCCTGGTTTCATGGATTCACTCCATGTCATAAATTCCATTATGTTTTCAATCCTAAGGAATTCAGATTACTGCACAATCTCTCCTGAAATGGGGGCGCTAATACTTTCTCTACTCTTCTGGTCAGGACTCATAGTAGCTCCAATGGTCCACCATATATGAGTGCGACTCCGGTTTAGTGTTGGATTTCTCCCTTCATACATACGTTGTTGTTGGGGATGTTACATGTTTATATATTCTTTCTTTTTTTACACCTTCATTCTGTATGATGGTTTCATTGTGGTGGGATCGGCCGGCCTCACTTATGTGACTCTGTAACTCCCTGGTAGTCTTTCAAAAAGATCTCCATTGCCTCTTCCAAATGCCCGAGATCTAAATTTAAGACACCTCAGCTCTGCACTATTATAAAAGAGTTCACTTTAAATGTCTAATATTTCTTCTTGAAACTCATCTGACAGAAAATATTGTCTCTTACGATAGTTTAGATTGCCAAGAGCCACCGAGCCCCATACTCTAATTACCCCAGAGAGGTTTCTCCACTTGTTACCTGTTTTTCTCTGATGGAGACTGTTCAGTTTGATCGCTTCAGTAGATGTTTTATTGTCTATCATCACAGTTTTTGACTTCAGTAATCCTCTGATTTAACCCCTTCCTGCAGCCAGTTTTATGATTCTAATCAGACCCATTTTTCATATTTGACGTGTGTCACTTTATGTGGTGATAACTTTGGAATTCTTCACAAAAGATAATGGGAAACAAATGGACCTTACAAATTATTTTCCAACTTATTTTGAATCCGACAATACCCTATATACGGTTGTACACTACTGTCTGGGCACATAGCAGGTTAAGAAGGGAAGGAGCGCCATTTATCTATTAGGAATGCAGATCTTGCTGAAATAGTTCCCAGACACAATGTATTGGGGGAGCTGGTCTTGGTCACCTGGAAGCTTAAAAGATGGCTACCACAAACAGGCTTGTCACTATCTACCCTGTTTACAGATTTCACAAATTACTTTGCTCTTCACCCCTCTACATGGATCTGGACCTACACAGAGACCCCAAGGTTTGGGCTACGGTGTTACCGGCTATTCAGTGGAGTGAGATGGGAAGAAGAATAGTCATGTAGCTTAGTCAGAAAATAGCAGAGAAAATACAAAATCAGAAGACACAAGAGTAGTCAGTAAATGGGCCGAGGTCACAACAGGAAACAAATACACAAGCCGGGAGCTGAGCACAGAGGACTGACCCAGAGGAGAACAAGGCTGTATCTGGCAGCTTCCGGCAATATGCTTCCAGCTTTAGTAGGGTGCGGTGCTTTCCAATTGGCTGAAGCAGGGAGCAGATTACTCCAGCTGGACAGCACACACACCCATACTGTCAGACTCGATGGTATTACAGGTACCAGCAACCCTAATCTTAGTGGCTGGACAGAAGCTGTACCTTTAACTCCTTATTTGGGAGGCAGAATGAACAAACAGTTGAACACCACGCTCCACTGCTTCATCCTATGAGGTTTTCTATTAGATAGTCATTGTCCTGGTGAATAAGTGATTTTTTTTATATAACTTGCCTTTTTTACAGACAATTTAAGTAGAAATGTTCAAAAATATAAAATTCAAGGATTTTTTATTAAAAAATAATAATTGGTTTTATTCTTGGCAGATGACTGTACCCGGAGATCAGAGGGACAGCTGACATCCTCAATTTTCAAATCAGATGACCTTGAGATCACACAGGATACAATTCAAGTGAATGCCATTACTCCAGATATACCATCATCCCTTCACAGCAAAGATCTGTCATCTGATCCTTTGACACAGGTCCTGTCTTCTGATTTATTACCGACTCCTAAGGAAAATCAAAGTCACAAAATAAGCATTAAAAAACAAACTGCTCCTAATGCAAAGAAGCCATTTTCACATTCAGAATATAGAAATAGTTTTCCTCTTAAAAAGTATTTTCTTAAACATCAAAAAATTCACACAGCGAAGAATAGATTTTCTTGCTCCAAGTGTGGGAGATGTTTTAATCAGAAAAAATGTCTTGTTAGGCACCAGAGAACTCACACAGGAGAGAAGCCATTTTCCTGTTCAGAATGTGGGAAATGCTTTACAGAGAAATCATATCTTATCACACATCAGAGAACTCACACAGGAGAGAAGCCATTTTCATGTTCAGAATGTGGGAAATGTTTTACAGTGAAATCAAATCTTAACAAACATCACAAAACTCACACAGGGGAGAAGCCTTTTTCATGTTCAGAATGTGGGAAATGTTTTACAGACAAATCTACCCTTATCAAACATCAGAGAACTCACACAGGGGAGAAGCCTTTTTCATGTTCAGAATGTGGGAAATGTTTTACAGACAAATCTACCCTTATCAAACATCTGAGAACTCACACAGGGGAGAAGCCTTTTCCATGTTCAGAATATGGAAAATGTTTTAACTAGAAATCTGATTTTGATAAGCACCAGAGAATTCACACAGGGAAGAAGCCTTTTTCATGTTCAAAATCTAGGAAATGTTTTAACCAGAAAGCGCATTTTGATAACCACCGGAGAACCCACACTGGAGAGAATGCCGCAACTACACCCAACTAGTCTCTGTACAGACAAGAAAGGCCCTAACTGCACAACTAAAAACGCCACCACAGACCTAACTCCCTAATTAGTCGTTGAGGAGTTTGTCATACCTCCTGAGGAACCAGAGGGGAGGCTGCAACAAGGGGAAAGGAAAGTATGAAGTAAAATACGAAAAACCTGAATGAGAAACAAAAACACATTCATATAGGGCAAAGAAGGCAAGCTAAGGAGAACGACAAATAAAAGGAACAAGTATAATCTCCCAGAAACCTAACATTGTTAGAATTAAAAGGTACTGGGAGGGAAAGCAAACTGACCGGGAGGATAGTTTCACCTTTGTGGTGAAACTTACAAAATTCATCCTCACCAACTGTAAATGTAAAACCCGTCCATTTATAATGACCACGGACAAGATAAAGATTCCCAACTTACATCAGGACCACAAGATCCCAGGTACTTTCAGCTGCATAACGTCTAATGTAATGTACGTAATTATATGTACCAAATGTCCAACTGGGGGTCTGTATGTAGGGCAGATGGGGCAAAAACTTAAAAGAAAGATGAATTCTTATCGCCACACAAAAAAAGAAAAGATGAATAGATCTACTTGTGTCCACACATATTTACGGCCACAACTGCTTCTCCCTTTCCCATACTGATAGTTCTGCTTCACATCACTTGTCTTATCTATTGCATTATTCCTGTGCCCTGTTGTGTATAAATATGTGACTCTTCAGATTTTGTGTTATACTATGTCTGATGAAAGACCTGAGTAGTCTCGAAAGTTTACTGACTAATGGCTAACTGAAAAGATGGTGATGGTATCCTCCACTGAGGACTCTCAAATTTTAATATTTTTATCCATACAGCAATTTTAAGATCTCTCCACAGGTGTTCAATGGGATTTAGATCCAGACTCATTGCAGGTCAGAACTCTCCAGCACTTTGTTTCCATCCATTTTCTGGGTGTTTGAGGTCATTGTCATGCTGGAAGACCCATGATCTAGGACACAAACCCATCTTTCCGACACTAGGCACTACATTGTGACCCAGATTTCACGATGCCTTGCACATAGTCAGAGGCAGCAAAACAACCCCAAAACACCTTTGAACCTCCACCATATTTGACTGTATGGGTTGTAAATTTATTGATTATGCTGCGCACCTTCTACAAAGGAACATGCGGATCTCTAAAGATGGACTTATAACCTTGAAATTATTGATATTTTTGAACAATTTTGGTTCTCAAGTCCTCAGACAGTTCTCTTCTCCTTTTTCTGTTTTCTCCATGCTTAGTGTGGCGCACATGCATGCACACAATGAAAAGATTGAATCAACTTCTCCCTTTTTTATCTGGTTTTAGTTGTGATTTTCATATTGACCACACCTGTTACTTGCCACGGTTGCGTTTGAACAAGCTTCACATGCTTGAAACAAAGTTGTTTACCCACAATTTTGGCAAAGTGCCAACAATTTTGTCCGGCCTATTTTGTGTGAAATTATGTTCAATTTGCTTTTTTTTCTCTGTTTTCTTGTGTTGTTCCAATACACACAAAGGAAATAAACGTGTATAACAAAACTTGTAATTTCAATAATTTTCTGGGAGAATTACTTCATTTTCTGAAACAATTTCAAGGGATCCAACACTTTGACCATGACTTGTTTTTGTTGCTTTTTTAATATGTTGCAGCGTATCATCCTCTACGTGTTCAGCTATATTAGGAGGCTTGTAGCAAAGTCCAATTAACAGCTTTGCATTATTACCATTTCCATGTACATTACCCATACAGATTGTACATCAGGGATGCAAAACTCAAAACATGCAGAGGGCCAAAATGAAAAACTTTGACAAATTCGTGGGCCAACCAGTATACAGTATAATGGGCCCCACATACTCCTCCATACATAAGAAACAAGAGGAAAAAACTTCAAGTCAGAGTCCCATATAATAGTGAAAAAATTACAAAATTTTATTAATTATAATTTACACAGGAAAAAAATATGAATCACAGAAACAGTTAATAGTAAAACAATGGAGGATCACTAATGAGGAGCATGAGACAAATTAACATGATTCTTTTCTGATGTAAATACATAATTGGGCTGCCAAAAAAATAAGAGTATATTGTTAAAATGCAGTGAAGCATTCCATAAAAGTGCAGGTGCTTATGAGGTAGGTCAGAAGTAGTTGCTATATAAGAGGTTAGTCATACTGCTGTCTATATATAGGTACTAATCTAGATGGCTCAAACCGGGGATAGCAGATCTTTATAAGTGGTATCAGTGCCCTGACCTCTTAGGCTACAGGGTAAAAGTACACTGCTCAAAAAAATAAAGGGAACACTCAACACATCCTAGATCTGAATGAATGAAATATTCTCATTGAATACTTTGTTCTGTACAAAGTTGAATGTACTGACAACAAAATCACACAAAAATCATCAATGGAAATCAAATTTATTAACCAATGGAGGCCTGGATTTGGAGTCACCCCCAAAATTAAAGTGGAAAAACATACTACAGGCTGATCCAACTTTGATGTAATGTCCTTAAAACAAGTCAAAATGAGGCTCAGTATTGTGTGTGGCCTCCACATGCCTGTATGACCTCCCTACAACGCCTGGGCATGCTCCTGATGAGGTTGCGGATGGTCTCCTGTGGGATCTCCTCCCAGACCTGGACTAAAGCATCCGCCAACTCCTGGAAAGTCTGTGGTACAACGTGACCTTGGTGGATGGAGTGAGACATGATGTCCCAGATGTGCTCAATCGGATTCAGGTCTGGGGAATGGACAGGCCAGTCCATAGCTTCAATGTCTTCATCTTGCAGGAACTGCTGACACACTCCAGCCACATGAGGTCTGGCATTGTCCTGCACTCAGAGGAACCCAGGGCCAACCGCACCAGCATATGGTCTCACAAGGGGTCTGAAGATCTCATCTCGGTACCTAATGGCAGTCAGGCTACCTCTGGCGAGTACATGGAGGGCTGTGCGGCCCTCCAAAGAAATGCCACCCCACACCATTACTGACCCAATGCCAAACCGGTCATGCTGAAGGATGTTGCAGGCAGCAGATCGCTCTCCACGGCATTTCCAGACTCTGTCACTGTCACGCTGTCTCTGCGTACAGGAGGTCAGGGGCCTAAGCTGACCCTAAGCTGGGGCCCTGACTAATCCCTCTACCTGGAGGTACTGTTAAAGGTACAGAGGTCCAGGCCACCAGCGTAACCCCTACCTCCTGAGGATCCCTGCACCTCAGTAATCTAGTCCTGAGAAGGACCCCGATCACAACAATAGGGGACAGGAAATAATATGCCAACACTCAGTACTTAGACGAACGAGACAGTACAAGGGTCAAACCAAAAACCACCTTGCATACAAAAACTACTCACAACAACAGAGGGAACACCAACGGGAAAGGAGATAAATGATAAAGCGAGGAAGGGAAAAACTACACCAAATACACTTAGCTCAGAACTCCAAAACACCACGATCCGCTCTGTTTGTCTGTATGAAATGCTTTCACCGACACTTCCCTAACAGACCGGCAGGCATTTGAAGGAGTCCCACTACAGCAGCATTGATTGCAGCTGGGCGAGGCTGGACCTCGTCTAGCACAGAGAGAGAGAGTTAACTCCCTCACTGCCGAAAAACACAAAGCACCAAAAACTCAGCTTCGAGAAGTCAGGCTGTGTAATCGTGACGATCTTCGTGGCGACACACCCGTGACAGTACCCCCCCTTCTACGAGGGGCCTCCGGACCCTCAGGGCCAGGTTTATCCGGGTGAGTCGTGTGGAAGGTCCGAACTAATCGGTCTGCGTTAATATCCGACGCAGGAACCCACATCCTCTCCTCAGGACCATACCCCTTCCAATGAACCAGGTACTGAAGGGACCGGCGATTAAAGCGTGAATCGATGACCCTCGATACCTGGAACTCCAAGTTACCATTGACCACCACTGGAGGGGGAGGTAAAGGTGACGGTACCACCGGCGCCACATACCTCTTAAGCAACGATCTGTGGAACACGTTGTGAATTTTAAACGTAGGGGGGAGGTCAAGACGGAATGCCACCGGATTAATTATAGAACTGATCCTGTACGGCCCGATGAACTTGGGACCCAGTTTCCAGGAGGGAACCTTAAGTTTTATATTCCTGGTAGACAACCATACCCGATCGTTCACACTTAGGTCCGGACCAGACACTCTCCTCCTATCAGCCATACGTTTGTATCGGTTCCCCATAGTATTCAGATTCTTCAGCACCCCTCTCCATACTGAAGCGAGTGATGAGGAAAATCGTTCCTCCTCAGGAACCCCCGAAGAGCCCCCCCTACTGAAAGTACAAAACTGGGGGTGAAAACCATATGCCCCAAAAAATGGGGACTTACCAGTGGACTCGCTCCGCCTATTATTAAGAGCAAACTCTGCCAGAGGTGAGAAAGAAGCCCAGTCCTCCTGGTTCTCTGACACAAAACACCGGAGATATGTCTCCAAGCTCTGGTTCATACGTTCCGTCTGACCATTGGTCTGAGGATGAAAAGCCGATGAGAACGATGAATGCATCCCCCGCCGTGTACAAAATGCCTTCCAGAATTTGGACACAAACTGAGACCCCCAATCTGACACCACCTCGGAGGGTACCCCGTGAAGCCTCACAATCTCCCCAATGAACACCTGCGCAAGAGTTTTAGCATTAGGAAGAGCAGGAAGAGCAATAAAATGTGCCATCTTGCTGAACCTGTCCACTACAACGAGTATGACCGTTTTACCCGAAGACGGCGGGAGGTCCGTAATAAAGTCCATAGACAGATGAGTCCAAGGACGCTCCGGGATCTTCAAAGGTAAGAGGGCCCCAGACGGACGGGTATGTGGGGTCTTAGAGCGCGCACAAACCCCACAGGACGCAACAAAAGTTACCACCTCCTTATGTAAGTTAGGCCACCAAAACCGACGCGAGAGGAGATCCACCGTTGCTTTACTCCCTGGGTGTCCTGCAAAAACTGAGTTATGGTGTGCCTCGATCACCTTTTGTCGCAACTGATCTGGAACAAACAGTCTCCCTGGAGGTCCAACAGGGGCGTCCCCCTGAGCCTCCAATACCTCCTCCTCAAGCTCAGAGCATACTGCCGAAACCACCACCCCCTCCTGAAGGATAGGAACCGGGTCGTCCGTATTCCCGGCCCCAGGGAAACTACGAGGTAAGGCATCCGCCTTTACATTTTTTGACCCAGGACGATATGTAACGACAAAATTAAACCTGGTAAAAAACAATGACCACCTAGCTTGTCTGGGATTCAGACGTTTTGCGGACTCCAGATATAGCAGGTTCTTGTGATCGGTGATGACGGTGACCGGATGGACTGCCCCCTCTAAAAAATGGCGCCACTCCTCAAAAGCTAACTTAATGGCCAAGAGTTCCCTATTGCCGACATCGTAATTCCTCTCAGCGGACGACAATTTTTTAGAGAAAAAAGGCGCACGGATGCCACTTACCAGGGGACGAACCTTGTGACAATACTGCTCCCACCCCTACCTCGGAAGCGTCTACCTCTACAATGAATGGCTGTGACGCATCAGGTTGAATGAGTATGGGTGCCGAGGCAAAACATTTTTTCAAGGAGGAGAATGCTTGACAAGCCTTGTCAGACCACCTAGAAAAATCCGTCCCCTTTTTAGTCATGTCTGTGAGAGGCTTAACCATGGACGAGAAATTACGAATGAACTTCCGGTAATAATTAGCAAACCCCAGGAAACGTTGTAGTGCCTTAAGATTCTCTGGCCGATCCCACTCAAGAACTGCCCGCACTTTCCCAGGGTCCATACGAAAACCGGACGCTGAAACCAGGAAGCCTAAAAACTGGAGTTCCTGTACGGCGAACACACACTTTTCCCATTTGGCATACAGTTTATTATCCCGCAAGATCTGTAACACCTGCCTAACGTGCTCCTGATGAGACACCAGATCCGGCGAGTAAATTAAGATATCCAGATATATGACAACAAACTGTCCCACCAGGCGGCGAAAAATGTCATTAACAAAGTGTTGGAACACCGACTGGGCATTAGTCAGACCGAATGGCATGACAAGGTTTTCATAATGCCCCTCCGGAGTGTTAAACGCCGTCTTCCACTCATCCCCCTCCTTCATCCTAATCAGATTGTACGCCCCCCTGAGATCCAACTTAGAGAACCATTTGGCGCCCACGATCTGATTAAAGATATCGGGAATAAGTGGGAGCGGATACGGATCTCGGACCGTAATCCGATTAAGTTCACGGAAATCCAGGCTAGGGCGTAGGCCTCCATCTTTCTTCTTAACAAAGAAGAACCCCGCGGCCACCGGTGAAGATGAAGGTCTAATATGCCCCTTAGCCAGACTTTCTGAAATATAATCCTTCATGGCCTGCCTCTCAGGACCAGAAAGGTTATACAACCTAGCTTTAGGTAACTTGGCCTCAGGGAGCAGTTTTACAGAACAGTCATACTCGCGATGAGGAGGTAGTTCCTGACACCCTTTCTCCGAGAATACATCCTCAAAGTCTGCCAGAAATGGAGGCAAGACCCTAGGAGTAACCGCACCGATGACCGTATTCATGCAGTTTTTATTACAGAATTTACTCCATTGGCTTATCTCTCTGGATTGCCAATTAATAACCGGGTTATGCTTAGTTAACCAAGGAAGGCCCAACACTATAGGAGTGGGAAGACCCTCCAACACGTAGCAAGACAACAGTTCTTTATGTATCGCCCCCTCTTGAAGTTTTACGTTATGCACAGCTTGCAAAAAACTTCCCTGACCGAGAGGCCTGGCATCGATCGAGAATATGGGGATGGGTTTAGCCAACTCACTCAATCGCATACCTTGAACCCGGGCAAACCGAGCGTCCACCAGATTAGCCCCGGCCCCACTATCCAGAAGAACAGATATCCTCTCAGTTCTCGTACCCACCACCACCTCCGCCGGAACGAGAAACTGAGACGAACCTAGGGACGAAATGCCTACTCCCAGATTGCCGTCCACCACACAACCTGGGATCAACAGTTTTCCGACGACTCTTCACTCTGCAAGGGACGGGATGGACACCCCCCAATAAAATGTCCCTTTCTCCCGCAGAAGAAACACCTTCCTGTCTTATGGCGCACCACCGGTCCCCTCCCCCGAAATGATGTACCTCCTAATTGCATAGGCTCCTCTGGACTGACCAGGGGAACCTCCATATGAGGGGACCTTGTAGGAGGTGGAGTCATCACAGGGGGCGGAGTTACCCCGCACCTCTCCCGAAGCCGTCTGTCAATGCGAATAGCAAGGGCCATAGCGGCTTCCAGTGACGCGGGAGAGTCATACTGTGCCAACACATCCTTTAATTTGTCGGATAAACCTTGACAAAACTGGCTCCTAAGAGCCGGGTCATTCCACTAGGTGTCCGTGGCCCACCTACGGAACTCCGAACAGAATTCCTCCGCCGGACGATCTCCCTTCTGGATCCTACGTAACTTAGATTCAGCAAGGGAGATCCGATCCGGGTCATCATATACGAGACCCAGAGCTGCAAAAAACCTATCCACTGACTGGAGAGCTGGGGAGCCCGGGGGAAGAGAGAACGCCCAAGATTGTGGGTCCCCTTGTAGGAGCGAGATGACAATTCCCACCCTTTGTTCTTCACTCCCCGATGACCGAGGCCGCAGCCGAAAGTACAACTTGCATGCCTCCCGGAAAACAAAAAACTTGTCCCGCCCCCCAGTGAACCTGTCAGGGAGAGCTACTTTAGGTTCTGGTCCGGCTTGCTCCTGGGGATACAAAACCTTGGACCTAATGTCCGCCAGCTCCATGGACAAACTCTGCAACTGCCGAGCTAGACTGGCTACTGGATCCATGGTAGCTGGAGAGAATCTTAGTTGGTCGGTGAAAATGTCACGCTGTCTCTGCGTACAGGAGGTCAGAGGCCTAAGCTGACCCTAAGCTGAGGCCCTGACTAATCCCTCTATCTGGAGGTACTGTTAAAGGTACAGAGGTCCAGGCCGCCAGCGTAACCCCTACCTCCTGAGGATCCCTGCACCTCAGTAATCTAGTCCTGAGAAGGACCCCGATCACAACAATAGGGGACAGGAAATAATATGCCAACACTCAGTACTTAGACGAACGAGACAGTACAAGGGTCAAACCAAAAACCACCTTGCATACAAAAACTACTCACAACAACAGAGGGAACACCAACGGGAAAGGAGATAAATGATAAAGCGAGGAAGGGAAAAACTACACCAAATACACTTAGCTCAGAACTCCAAAACACCACGATCCGCTCTGTTTGTCTGTATGAAATGCTTTCACCGACACTTCCCTAACAGACCGGCAGGCATTTGAAGGAGTCCCACTACAGCAGCATTGATTGCAGCTGGGCGAGGCTGGACCTCGTCTAGCACAGAGAGAGAGAGTTAACTCCCTCACTGCCGAAAAACACAAAGCACCAAAAACTCAGCTGCGAGAAGTCAGGCTGCGTAATCGTGTCGATCTTCGTGGCGACACACCCGTGACAGTCACGTCTATCACATGTGCTCAGTGTGAACCTGCTTTCATTTGTGAAGAGCACAGGGCGCCAGTGGCGACTTTACCAATCCTGGTGTTTTGTGGCAAATGCCAAGTGTCCTGCACAGTGTTGGGCTGTGAGCACAACCCCCATCTGTGGACATCGGACCCTCATGGAGTCGCTTTCTAACCGTTTGTGCAGACACATGCACATTTGTGGCCTGCTGCAGGGCGTCTGGCAGTGCTCCTCCTGTTCCTCCTCGCACAAAGGCGGAGGTAGCGGTCCTGCTGCTGGGTTGTTGCCCTCCTACGGCCCCCTCCACGTCTCCTGGTGTACTGGCCTGTCTCCGGGTAGCGCCTCCAGCCTCTGGACACTACGCTGACAGACACAGCCAACCTTCTTGCCACAGCTCGCATTGATGTGCCATCCTGGATGAGCTGCACTATCTGAGCAACTTCTGTGGGTTGTAGAGTCCGTCTCATGCTATCACGAGTGTGAAAGCACAACCAACATTCAAAAGTGACCAAAACAGCAGCCAGAAAGCATTGGTACTGAGATGTGGTCTGTGGTCCCCACCTGCAGAACCACTCTTTTATTGAGGGTGTCTTGATAATTGCCAATAATTTCCATCTATTGTCTATTCCATTTGCACAACAGCATGTGAAATTGATTGTCAATCAGTGTTGCTTCCTAAGTGGACAGTTTGATTTCACAGAAGTTTGATTCACTTGGAGTTATATTCTGTTGTTTAAGTGTTCCCTTTATTTTTTTGAGCATTGTATATCCTAATACATATTAAAGCCTAGAAAATGCACCTAAGTAGGAAAAAAGATTAAAGAACGACAGCAAAAAGAGTAGCATGAATCCTATAGAATACTTACAGCCACAGTACATACCAAAAGTTTAGACACACCTCATTTAAAGATTTTTCTGTATTTTCATGACTATGAAAATTGTACATTCACACTGAAGGCATCAAAACTATGAATTAACACATGTGGAATAATATACTTTACAAAAAAGTGTGAAACAACTGAAAATATGTCTTATATTCTAGGTTCTTCAAAGTAGCCACCTTTTGCTTTGATGACTGCTTTGCACACTCTTGGCATTCTCTTGATGAGCTTCAAGAGGAAGTACCCGCACAGCCAGCGCCGCTCCCCAATCCTCACTAACACGGTTCGCTGATTGGTCGCAGCCGCCGGCCGCGACCATTCAGCGATATTGGCACCAAATTTAAACACCGCTCTGCTGATTGGTCGCGGTCGCGACCAATCAGTGATATTGGTGCGAAATTTAAAATCTCGCTTCCGTGATTGGTCGCGGCCAGCCGGCCACGACCAATCAGCGACTGGCGCAGCCCGGCTGCGAATTGGCGTCGGATTTGAAACATGCAGGCCACCGTCGGGAGATCAGCGGCGATGCAGCTGGGAGATGAGCGGTGCTAAACGGTCATCTCCCGGCTGCTCGCAGCAGAAGTACCCCGACCGGCGGCCTCGCTCTGCGGTCCTCCCTTCACACTTGCCGTCGGGAGATCAGCGGCCCTAGCCGCTGATCTCCCGACGGTAGCCGCATGGAGGTCAGCGGCAATGCAGCCGGGAGATGATCGGTGCTAGCCGGTCATCTCCCGGCTGCTGGCAGCGGAAGTACCAGCACAGTCAGCGCCGCTCCCCAGTCCTCACTAACACGGTTCGCTGATTTGTCGCAGCCGCCGGCCGCGACCAATCAGCGATATTGGCGCCAAATTTCAAAACCGCTCTGCTGATTAGTTGCGGCCACAACCAATCAGCTATATTGGCGCCAAATTTAAACAACGCTCTGCTGATTGGTGCCGGCCGCGACCAATCAGCGATTTTGGCGCCAAATTTAAACACGCTCTCCGGCCAATTGCCGCCGGATTTAAAATAAGTATGCCACCGTCGGGAGATAGCAGGGCTGACTCCGCCCATGTGGTCATGTGACTCACCAACTGCCCATAACGTACTGAACATGTTTTGTCAGTCACAGTGTGTGATGTACTTCTGTCACGTTCAGTGAACACGTTCTGCCAGTCACAGCGCGCTGAACAGATACTTCTTTACTGCACGTTATCACAATTTACGCTTCCTGTCTTCCAATGGGTCGTAAGCGAAAATACACCACTGAGGATGACAGAAAAGTAGCAGAAGCAGCAAGGAAACGACAACGTCGAGAGCAACAGACACCACAACACACTGCCGCCAGACAAGCCCAGGATGCGGAATCTCACAGACAACGTCGGGAACGGGAGACACTGCAACACACTGCCACCAGACAAGCCCAGAATGCGGAATCTCACAGAAAATGTCGGGAACAGGAGACACCACAACACACTGCCACCAGACAAGCCCAGGATGCGGAATCTCACAAACAACGTCGGGAACGGGAGACACCGCAACACACTGCTGCTAGGCATGAATGCGATGCGGAATCCCATAGACAATGTCGGGTGACTGAATCTCCAGAATCCAGGGCAAACAGACAACAACACGATCGCCAAATTTATAAAAAACTAATGCTCTACCAACTAAGGCAAACCCAGCAGAATATTCAACAACTTGCGCGTTACGTAACAGACAATGGAACTATAATTATTCAACACTACTGTGGGAATATGGTTGCAGTTTGCTCTAAAAGCGACTGTCTGAATTTCATTGATGAAAAACCATCTGACAATCAGTATACTCAATGCTGCCAAAAAGGAAAAGTTATGCTACTGAGACATCACTACTCAGATTTGTTTGAGCACTTGATGAAAGGAAAGCATGAACACAGTAGAAACTTTATGGAAAATATCAGAAGTATCAACAGTTGTCATGCGTTTGCTTCATTTGGTGCCAACATTGCACCGGCCCCTGGATTCGGACCGTATTGTTTTAAAATTCACGGCCAGATCTACCATCGCACTGGAACACTTCACCCAGAAATAGGACAACCACCAAAATTTGCACAATTATACATCTTTGATACAAATGAGGCTACAGAACAAAGGATGAACCTGAAAGAAAATTAAAAGTGTAATGCTGAACTGATGAACCTGATTGCCGTACAGTTACAAAAAATCAGCCCATTTGCTGCCGCATATCGCATGCTAAAATAAGTCGAAACTGAGGAGGAACAGAGGGCTATACAAAATGGGACTAAAATGACTTCTATTATCATGACCATTAAACAAGAACGTAAAAAGATCCCCGATGTTACAACAAACCACGTGTAAGTGAGGTCGCAGTTGTTTTTAAAAACGATGATGGAGAGCCTCCTTTTCAAAGGGATATATTAGTCCATCTTAAGCCAGACCAAAACAACCCTTTCATTCCTAAAACACAATGAATTGATGCTCTTCTGTATGCGCTATTCTTTCCAAGAGGTGATCAAGGGTGGCATGAAAACCTACACCAGCAAAGAACTTCAAGAAGAATTACGCAACTGCAGTACTACAGTTTTCTTCTGTCTGTCCGAAATTACTTCAATCCTATTTTAAACTGTGGTAAACTGACACAACAGTACTTAGTCAACGCATACGTTAAAATTGAAGCTAATCATCTAAATTTCATACGAATGAACCAAAAACAACTTAAAGTTGAAGACTACTGCGTTCTTCAAGAACATTTGCAAAAACAATCAATTCAAAAGGGAATTCCAATTGGAAAAACAGTAATTCTCCCGTCGTCGTTTGAAGGTAGCCCCCGCAACATGCAACAGCGTTATCAAGATGCAATGGCAATACTAAAGTATGGAAGACCAGACATTTTTGTAACAATGACCTGTAATCCTAAATGGCTAGAAATTTCCGAAAATCTAGAACCCTGGCAGCAAATTGAACACAGGCTGGACTTAGTTGCACGCGTATTTCGACTAAAACTCAGCAGCAAATTTGAAAGACATCAAAAATGGGCTTTTTGGAACAGTCATAGCAATGGTACACGTCATAGAGTTTCAGAAACGAGGTCTTCCACATGCGCATACACTAATTATCTTAGACTTGGATTCCAAGTTTCGCACGGAGGAAGAAATTGACAACATAGTGTGGGCTGAAATTCCTAACCAAGAAAAGTATCCTGAATTGTATAATATTGTAGTCTGTCATATGGTTCATGGCCCAAGCTTTGCAGCAAATCCAAAAAGTCCATGCATGTAAAACTGAAAGTGTACAAAAGGGTTTCCTAAGCAGTTGAAACAGCACACTGTTAAAGATTTGGATGGCTACCCATCCTACCGGCGACAATACATTGATAACATTGTACGCAGCAAAAAAATTATAAATAACTCATGGATAGTCCCATACAACCCGTACTTATTAAAACGCTACAACTGTCACATCAACGTTGAAATCTGCGCTTCAATAAAAAGTGTAAAATATCTTTTCAAGTACATCTACAAGGGGCATGACAAAGCTAACGTCGAAATACAACAGAAAACAGTCAATCACGATGAATCAAGTTTTGTTGACTCAAGATATGTGAGTGCTCCAGAAGCTGCTTGGAGGATATTTGCGTTTCTAATGCATTCACAGTCCCATGCCATTATACGTTTAGCTATTCATTTACCAAATCAACAGAAGCTTTATTTATTTGAAAATACTCAAAGATGTCTCAAAAACTTTAAGCACAACGTCAACATTAATGGAATGGTTTTAGCTGAACCAACATGAGGAAAACGTTAGGCAGTATTTGTATCGAGAGATTCCAGAGCATTACGTTTGGAATAAAACTTGGAATCCAAGACAACGAGGACTTAGCAGAATAATTAGACGCATGTATACTGTTAGTGTCAAGGATCAAGAAAGATATTGCCTACGGCTGTTGCTACTGCATGTCAAATAAGCTAGAAGTTACGACGATTTGAAAACAGTTAACGGAGTATTGCACGATACATTTAAAGCTGCAGCTTTAGCTTTAGGACTTCTATTGGATGATACTGTGTGGACACTTACTTTAGAAGACGCAGTTACCCTACATATGCCTAAGAAACTACGCGAGTTGTTTGCCTACATTTGTGTATTTGGACCACCTACAAATCCGGCTCAACTTTGGACAAATTTCAAAGAACATATAATAGAGGATTACTGCTTACGTCTTCACAACAGAAGTGGAAATTGTCAAAATTGCGAATCTTATGCCATGCAAGATGTCCAAAATGTCCTACTACTGCATGTAAAAACATTTTCAGACTTTAATTTGCCACAGCCTGCAAGTCAAGTTCCACAAATTCAAGAGTATGACGAAGCTTATGAATTATTGTTGGCAACAGAGAAGAAAAACTCCTTAAATCAACAACAACGGATTGCATATGACACTATTGTGAGCGCTGTAGAAAACCACGCCGATCCAACGCCAAAATGTTTCTTTATTGACGGTCCTGGAGGCAGCGGTAAAACATACCTCTAGGAAGTTCTAATGCATCACGTTAGAGGGTTGGGAAAAGTCGTATTGCCATCGGCTACAACAGGTATTGCAGCAAACCTTTTACGAGGAGGTCGCACTATGCATTCACTCTTTGGGATACCAGTTCCAGTCAATGAAATCTTCGTTTCCAGAATCAAACAAGACACATTTGCAGGAAAACAGTTAAACAGTGCAAATCTTTTGATACTTGATGAGTGCACCATGGCACCCAAATATGCTTTGAGCTTAATTGACAGACTTCTGCGTGAAGTTATGACTACAAATGTTGCAGAAAAAAATGAAATTCCTTCTGGAGGTAAAGTTTTTGTCCTTGGCGGAGATTTTAGGCAATGCCTTCCAGTTGTACCAAATGGAACAAGAACAAATATTATCGAGTCCACCTTAAAAATGTCTGACCTTTGGAAACAGTTTAATAAACTCCAACTAATTAACAGCATGCGATCTTCTGACCCAGAGTACAGCAACTGGCTTCTTAAACTTGGTAATGGTGAACTTAGCAATGAATATAACCTTGGAGAAGACATTATTGAAATACCAAAAGACATGTTGTGCACTGACTGCATCGTAAGTGATGTTTTTGGACAACGTGTTGAAATTGATGTGAACGACAAAAGCAGTGTTGAGAGGGCCTCTTCCTAAGCAATTCTCTGTCCCAAGAACGATGACGTAGCTCTGCTAAATTCCCGTGTGATGGATAGAATGCCTGGAGAGTATAAATTATACAAAAGTGATGATTCGGTGGATGTAGACAATGAAGTTGAAAGAGAGCATTATCCAGTTGAATTTTTAAATAGTGTTACGCCATCAGGAATGCCATCCCACAGACTACAACTTAAAGTTGGAACAATCGTAATGTTGCTGCGGAATCTAAATACCAGAAATGGTCTATGTAATGGAACTCGCCTTATTGTTACTGGACTCCATTCCCACATAATTCAATCAAGAGTGATCACTGGATCTTCAAAAGGAGACGAAGTGTTCATTCCACGCATTGATTTATGTCCTTCGGACACCGGATTTCCATTTAGGCTTCGACGTCGACAGTTTCCAGTAAAACCAGCATTTGCCATGACAATAAACAAGTCACAAGGTCAAACTCTACACCGTGTTGGCATATATTTACCGGAGCCCGTTTTTGGTCATGGACAACTCTATGTTGCATTTTCAAGAGTTAAGATGAGATCCAATGTCAAGGTGCAAGTTTTGGATACCCATTTACAAGGAAAGTTGCTTACAGATAGTCCAAAAGTATTCACCAAAAATGTCATGTACAAAAATATTTTAGGTTGATATTGTTAAGCAATATATTCTAGGGTCGTACTTGTTTTGTCCGATGATTTATTTTAAAATAGTTATTCATGGAATAGTTTATATATTTCGATCATCTGTTTAATAATTTTGTTCAGTTGTATTAAGTTCTAGCAATAATATTTAATAATAAAGTATTGTTTTACACAGAAAATTCTGTGTATTCATTGTATTATTCTTAAATCTTCATAGCGGCATCTGCAGCATGTGCTACTAAACTGAATGCAGATTTGTGCCTCTCCACGCACTTAGTCCTGGCGTGGAAAGGACCGAATCTACAGACAGCAGCAACTCAGAGCAGTATCTGAGAGCGCGTGCTGTGCCTCAGATCCTGCCAGGAGCTGCTGAAAACAGAACAGACAACGCTGGAGAGGAGAAAAGGAAGCAAGGTGTGTATTAGAGTTTAGTTTTTTAACTGTGCTGTGGAGATCGGGGAATGAGTAGGTCATACAAAACCACGATAAGGCGGCCATACAAGCTAGGATGAGGAAGCCGTACAATCCAAGAAAAGGCAGCCATACAAACCAGGATTAGGGGAATGACGGAGCCATACAAACCACAATTAGGGAATGAGGAAGCCATACATACCAGCATATGGAAATTTAACAGTAGGTGCTGCATTTCCCACCCTAGGTTTATCCTCAAGTCAATAAATTGTCCCTTTTTTTTTGTTGAAAAATTATGGGTCTCGGCTTATACTCGGGTGACTGCGCACAGGCAGCATGTACCCCCGCCTGAAGCTGGCTCTTGCTTCCGCTTATGTCACAACTATTTGCACCTGCACCCAAGGAGTCTCCTGTTTCGCGTTCCATGGTGAGTGATGGTCTGTGGCCGGAGTTATCCACATCCCGTCACACCTGGCATTCACCGCACAAGCATACATTGACAGAGCGCGCGGTAGATGCTGGATGTGACATGATGGAGGATAAGCCCGGCCACAGCCCGTCATTCACTGTGGTACGCGGAACAGACCCCGGGCTGCAGACGCAAATAGTCGTGATGTAAGCGGAAGCAACAGCCGGCGGCAGCCGGGAGAATTACGTGCTGGCTGTGCGTCGTCAGCGATGTTGTAACAATCAGTATTGACAACATGACGTAATTACAAAATTCATTAGGGGCACCGAGGGGATACATTGTGAAGTTAATTTAAAGTAGTGCACAACCCATTTAAACACTGCTTCGCTGCTTAGTCGCGCCCGGTCGGCCGCATGCATATTCTAGAATACCCGATGCATTAGAATCGGGCCACCATCTAGAACAGTATAACGGCCCCCCACAGAGCCCTCAAAATATCATAATGGCCCCACATAGACTTCCATATAGTATAATATGCCACCCATAATCCTCCATATAGTATAATGCACCCTCCAAAATCCTCCATATAGTATATTGCACCCCCCATAATCCTCCATATAGTATAATGAACTTCCCATGGTTCTCGATAGAATATAATGCACTCCCCATAGTCCTCCATACAGTATATTTCACACCCCAAAGGGTAAAATGCAGCCCCCATATAGTATAATGCACCACACAGTCCTGCAGTATTATGTGCACCACGTACTCACTGATTTTAAAATACCGTATGTTTTAAATAAGGCGACTCGAGTACAAGCCGAGGCCCCTAATTTTACCACAAAAAAACTGGGAAAACGTATTGAGTTGAGTATAAGCCTAGGGTGGGAAATGGAGCAGCTACTGGAAAATTTCACCATCCTGATATGTATGGCTCCCTCATCACCAATCCTAGTATGTATGGCACCCCTCATCCCCCAATCCTGGTACATATGGCACCCCTCATCCCCCAATCCTGGTATGCATGCCCCACCCCTCATCCCCCAATCCTGGTATGCATGGCCACCCCTCATCCACCAATCCTGGTATGCATAGCACCACTCATCCCCCAATCCTGGCATGCATAGCCCCCCCCTCATCCCCCAATCCTGGTATGCATGGTCTCATCCCCCAATCCTAATATGAATGGTCTCTTCATCCCCCAATCCTGGTATGTATGGCCTCTTCATCCCCCAATCCTGGTATGCATGGCACCCCTCATCCCCCCAATCCTGGTATGTGTGCCCCCCCTCATCCCCCAATCCTGGCATACGTGGCCCCCTCAGCCCCCAATCCTGGTATGCGTGGCCCCTCATCCCCCAATCCTGGTATGCGTGGCCTCCTCTTCCCCCAATCCTGGTATGTGTGGCCTCCTCATCCCCAAATCCTGGTATGTATCGCCTCCTCATCCCCCAATCTTGGTATCTGTGGCCTCCTAATCCCCCAATCTTGGTATGTGTGGCCTCCTTATCCCCCAATCCTTGTATGTGTGGCCTCCTCATCCCCCAATCCTGGTATGTGTGGCCTTCTCATCCCCCAATCCTGGTATGTGTGGCCCCCTCAACCCCCAATCCTGGTATGCATGGCCCCCTCATCCCCCAATCCTGGTATGTGGGGCCTCCTCACCCCCCCAATCCTGGTATGTGTGGCCCCATCACTGCACACTGTCTGTCATCACTGTATTCCTGTGACAGCCAGCCTGTTGCTAGTGTTCATAGGAGACCGTGATTTCTGCTATATATAGCAATGCTGTATATAGCACAAGCAATCAGATGATTGCAGGTTCAAGCCCTCTAAAGAGACAAATACAGTGAAAAGTTAAAAAAAAAAGAAAAAAGTATAAAAGTTCAAATCATCCCAGTTTTCCCCCCCATTAAATATTAAGAAATATAAAACATTTAAAAAATACACATATTTGGTATCGCTGCGTTTGTAAAAGTCAGATCCATCAAAATATAAAATAAATTAATCCATTTAGTAAATGGCGTAACTAGAAAATTAAATAAAATGCCAGAATTACAGATTTTCAGTCGTTGCAACAAGAAAAAAATAAATAATAACAGACAATCAAAACATTGTATATACCCCAAAATGATATCAATATAACCATCAGTTTGTGGTGCAAAAAACTAGCCCTCACGCAGCCCCATTCCCGAAAAATGGAAACGCCACGGCTTTCGGATCTCGGAAAGTGGCGACACAAGCAAATTATTTTTAATATTTTTTTTACAAATTTCTGAATTTTTTTTTCATCACTTAAATATAAATCCTATAAATCGTCACTTAAGTAGAACAGATGAAGCTTTACTACCTCCTGCTCCAGTTCCAGCACTTCACCGCTGCCGCTGATCTTTAGTCACTGGCTTCAAGGGTGACATCATGACTGCAGTGCTGCAGCCAATCACTTGGCTCAGTGGGCCACGCCGACAGAGCTTCTAAGCTCAGTGATTGTATTAGGAACCTCCATCGCAGATTTTATCATACAGGACGAGTTCTCAGCCAACAGCTATTTGGCCATTGTTCACATAACGTAAGCCTATGTTATATACAGCAATAAGCAGCAGGATACACGAGATCCAGGGAAATATCCGATCGCCAAAAATGGGGTCAGGAAGGAATTACCCCCCCCCTGAATCAGAATTCTTTTGGGGGGGTTTCTTTGCCTTCTTCTGGATCTTTGGGTCCCAACGACTCTCAGGTGGTCCCCAATGACCGCAGCTCGTTTTGTGGTCTCCACCGGGGCCAATCTGAGAGTGACTGTGACCATAGTTTAATTTCTTAAAGGACCAGTAATATTTTCATTACAATGTTGCTTATTGCTATTTCAATAAAAAAATAAATTATATATATATATATATATATATATATATATATATATATTGTTTTGTGTGTTTTTTTTTTCCTGGATTTCACCTTACACAGTGAGAATGATAAGAGTAATCACAAAATATGGGGGCCCCATACACAGAGAGAAGATGTCATAATATCAACTCTGGTACCAAATTCCATGACAATTGTTCTGGGGTTCAGTCTGTGACGGAGCAGTAACATTGTATACAGGACGTCATACACACCATGCTACAGAAAGAAGACTGAAGAACGGGACACAGGGTCTTGTGTAACAGTAAAAAACAGTAAAGATGTTCAACAAGTGGCCGGGGGGCTCCAGGACCAAACCAGGAGGGAGGCCTCAGTCATCAGTGGCCAATATTCGCATGAAGTGACCCACATTTACCAACCGTTCTGTAGCCACTCGTTTCCCTTTGTCCAACACCTCCGTCGGTCCTTGCAGTTATTAGGCCACCACTGAAATTCTTTTCTGACTACACACAGACACGTACATAGAAACCGTGCATGCCGCCATCACCGTACGCAACCAGAGTCCTGGTCCTGACCAGTGGCCTTTCCAATTCAAGTCTACTTGGGTTTAAACAAGGGTACTGTCTCTAAGAGAACCATGTGCTTGCCACTTGGAACAGCAGTAATACAGTAACACCAGGTTAATATTCTTCGGGCACAGAGATGCACATACAGTGAACCCTCTTAAAAAGAAGAATTGGACTGACATTCCCTAAGCAATAAGTACCCACACAATTGGAGGGACAGATTGCTAGCCCTTGCTGCACCATGGTGTATGCCCAGTGGTGGCCACTCTTAGTCTAAGTTGGCTCTTCAGATTGCATGGTGATAAAGAACCTGAGGGCCATATACCTTCAAGAAAAAGATCTCATAAGGACACGTTGCCTTGAATTGTGAAGAACACAATAATGTTTTCCATACAATTCTATTGTGTTCTATTCAGGATATATTAACCCCTTAAGGAACAGAGCTTTTTCCGTTTTTGCTTTTTCGTTTTTTGCTCCCCTTGTTCCCAGAGCCATAGCGTTTTTATTGTTTGGGCAATATGGCCATGTGAGGGCTTATTTTTTGCGGGACGAGTTGTACTTTTCAGCGCCATTACTAGTTTTACCATATCATGTACGGGAAAACGGGAAAAAAATTCAAAGTGCGGTAAAATTGCAAAAAAAGTGCAATACCACAGTTGTTTTTTATTTATTTTTTTTACCACGTTCACTGAATGCTAAAACTGACCTGCCATTCTTATTCTACAGGTCATTACGAGTTCATAGACACCAAACATGTATAGGATTGAGTCATTCCATGTCAAGTGGACCAGTGGTCCCCACTCGACCTCCGATTTTGCTGAAAATTTATAAGGATGTACATGTAGGGCCAGTTCTCAAATACATTGGGCACTGTTGACCTTTCACTGGAGGTTCCACCAAGCCTGCGGCTTCAGCTAAGAGGATTTTGCAAACTTTGGCACATAGCCATTAGAGTTCTATACTGGCTATGATGCTGAAATTTGGTATACTAGCTCAACTTTTGCTGCTAAACACGATAAAATTATTACCGGCTATGACAAAACAATATTTCGGCCTCAATTTTGTGTCAAAGTAGCTTGTAAAACGTGTCGCATAAAATTTATGCCAAACTTTGCTCATATATAACTCAAGACCAAAAACCAATAGTAACTGGTGCTTTGCCCTGTACATCAAACATCTCCATGACTTTGCATTGCTGCAATATCACGGTCAAATCATATGTATTTGTGGAAATATTCACACACACATATGATGAAAAACTTAAAAAAAAACGAATTTTACCTATTTTTAGGTCAAATTTCTCAAAAAGGGTACCCATAAAATATATTAATTCTGATATCATTAGAAAGAGCACATTTTTCTCTACAAGGATCATTGTTTTTTTTTTTTTGGAGTCTCTCAGTTTAAGAAAAGAAAAATGCCACTGAACATGGTGTTATTTATTAATAAGCAATGAATGGTAACTGCACTATTCAAACCCTTGCGTTGGTCCATGGTGGTTATACCACAACCAATTCCCTAAGAATTGGTATTATAATCCTATTAAGAATTGTAATAATGCTGTCTTTCGAGAATTGGCAGCCCCATCACCTAGGAGCCATGGCCGATAGCCGTGCAAGGCCAGCCGCGGGCGGTCTCTTTATCGCAGGTTCCGAAGCCTGAGGGTGGGTGTCTTTGCCTAGGATCCCAAGCCTAATATTGGGTATCTTTTGTTGGTTCCAAAACCATAATGTTCAGTCTAAGTGATCTGGAATTGTTGCTGAATTTGCAACATAATCGGTTCAGAGAAGCTGTATTGTCGGCCCACTGCTGTTGCAGCTGGTGCTGGAATTATTGCAATGATTGACTGCTCGGGAATCCAGCATGTATCATTTCTCACAGGCCAGTGAAAGAAGCTAGCTGGTCCATGAGGATGCATAAAATTTATTAATGCATCATGGTCGTCGACTGAAATTTCAGAAATATTTCCAATCCACCAGTTCCTATCGTAAATGCAGGCAATGTATTGCCCTGGCTGGAGGTTTGCAATTGGCACAAAAGGCATTTCTGATCTGACAGATCTATCTACATGGGCAATGAAAGATGATGGGTCATTTGACACCCTTGAAATGTGAATCTTTTTGTCATCAATTGGCACAAACTGGTGATTTTCTCTTGTTCCAGCAATTGTATGTCCATCTTTGAACCTTTCCTCTTGAACTACCCGTATTTCATCAATTTTTTCTTTTGGAACAAAAAAAAAATTTGATTCCATGCATTTGCTCGTTGCAAAAGTTGAATAAATCCACCGGGGTCAGTATTTGGTTTTCAGTTGGGCGTTGAAGACTGGTACGAGCTGCCAACCTCTTTGCTGTCCCTCCAATCCCATCACAGGGTGACTTTCCATGACTGGTACCAAAAAAATTCCATTCAGCGCTGATATTGAAATCAGCATTGTGGTGGCACAAGTTGAGAAAATTTTTTACATTTTTGTACTGGGCTGCAGATCCATCGCTGAAGTAGTGGATATGACGAATCCCATAGATGAGAGTCTTGAGATACTCCACAATTACTGTTAAGAAAGTGTGGACTGCAACTGTGTCATGTCGTGAGCAATCACTGATTATGCACAAGCTGATGTTCTGCGCAGCTTCACCATTTAACTCCTTGAAGTAAATTACAAATGGGTGTACTGTAGCTTGACTATTTTCCCAGTGGAAACCTTGAATGGCATCTTGAACAATAAATGAGTAATTTTCAGCAAAGTCCATAAGGATCACAAGCTCTCCAGGTCTCAGATTTTCCTTCAACGATTTCAAATAGCTACTTTGGTGCTTGGCGATGTAGTGATGGCTACAAAGTTTAGAAATTTTCAAAACCAATTCTTCAATGAAATCTTCTATAGTCAGTTGTTTGGTATCAAGCGTGCCTCGATGAGTATAAATCCATTATTTGAACTCAATAATATCTTCAGGGTCACTGTTGACAAACACATTGACTAGAAATTCTTTTAAAACTTCAGGACCCGGGCATTTATCACAACGGCCAAGCATACAGTCCTTGGATTCAATTCCACAGACCATTTTGCATATGAGCTCTTTGTAGTCATCATTGATTGGGCATGCTGCAAGCATTAGTTTGACATTTTGGTGAATGGTACACACACAAACGGAATGTGTTCCAGCAGATCCAACGGTTACGCACCACTTTGGCCGAAGCTCACAAAACTTGGAAAATCCAATTTCAGGGCCTTTCCGATCCTGATAGGCAACAAACATTTCCCTCATATTGCTCAGTAATAGTCGCTTTTGCATCTGCTTTTTTTCTCCTGCTATTCGCACTGATACATAGTCTTTTTTACCAGGGCACATTCGACTGAATTCATCATCCTCAAAAAAGCCTGCACCTTTTTCTTCACTTCCTCAGAAACTTTCTTGCCACACTTGATTCTAGGTAAGGCTAAGATCCCATGTTCACATTTAAGCTTTCGAGCTTGTTTGACCATTCGTTCAGAGACACCGAATTCGTCTGATATAGCCTTAATGGACCAACTTTTAGGTGCCAATGTCAAGATTTGGACCTTTTCTGCCCGACTGGACACCTGCAGCTTTTGCTTCAAATCTGCCAAAAGGTGATTGTAATCCAGACACATTTTGCACTGTGCTGTTTTTGTTTGCTCAATGTCTTTCGGCTCAAGCCCTCCAATTGAAGCAATCTTGCTAGGAAATGCATTTTGCACCTGGCTTATCTTTCTCCTTGCATATCCAAGTGAATCCCGCTGGCTTACCCGTGGATATTTCAGAGGAGAGACGCCAATGGATGTTAAGCTTGAATTTAGGATTTCAGGAGAACATTCCATTCCATCTGGATCTGATTCAGAGGAAACTGGATCAGCTGATTTTTTCCTGTTAGCAAATTCTTTTCGACATGATGCACACATCTTCTGGCCAGGCTTCACATCATTCTTTGTAAATTCGTTCAACTGGTCAGCTGCTAACAAATTGATAGCTTGCAAATTCTTTTTGGTGTTATGACCTTTCTTCCCAAAAGGATTGCAACACGATTTTTGCAAATGCTCATATTTGGTCAAGAATGAAGCTTCACGGTGTAAACAGATTTGTGAATGTTCGTCAAAATTTAGTCCCACTCGTCGACGCAGCAATTTCTGTTCATCCAATCCAAAGCTTGTAAACAATTTCAACTCATCCTTGCTATGGGTGAATGTCTTAAGGTGGCACTTCGAATTGTTCGCAAGGCCGATAGAGCACTGGGCCGATTCTTCATCAATTTCTTTCTCCAACGCTAAAAAATAAATAATATATGCATTAAAATGTAACAATAGTCAATAACTTTTCATAAACAAAAAGGTTTATAGGTTTTTGATTATAATAGACATTGCTAGCAACAATACAACTCTGTAACATGTGATAAGAATCTGAAAATCAAACACAAAATCAATGCATTACGCGCATAAATAACACCATGTTCAGTGGCATTTTTCTTTTCTTAAACTGAGAGACTCCAAAAAAAAAAACAATGATCCTTGTAGAGAAAAATGTGCTCTTTCTAATGATATCAGAATTAATATATTTTAGGGGTACCCTTTTTGAGAAATTTGACCTAAAAATAGGTAAAATTCGTTTTTTTTAAGTTTTTCATCATATGTGGGTGTGAATATTTCCACAAATACATATGGTTTGACCGTGATATTGCAGCAATGCAAAGTCATGTAGATGTTTGGTGTACAGGGCAAAGCACCAGTTACTATTGGTTTTTGGTCTTGAGTTATATATGGGCAAAGTTTGGCATAAATTTTATGCGACGCGTTTTACAAGCTACTTTGACACAAAATTGCGGCCGAAATATTGTTTTGTCATGGCCGGTAATAATTTTATTGTGTTTAGCAGCAAAAGTTGAGCTAGTATGCCAAATTTCAGCATCATAGCCAGTATAGAACTCTAATGGCTATGTGCCAAAGTTTGCAAAATCCTCTTAGCTGAAGCCGCAGGCTTGGTGGAACCTGCAGTAAAAGGTCAACAGTGCCCAATGTATTTGAGATCTGGCCCTAAAAATTTACAGAACCTCTATTCAAACCTACATGTACATCCTTATAAATTTTCAACAAAATCGGAGAAGGTCGAGTGGGGACGATTTTTAAAACTGGTCCACTTGATGTGGAATGACCCGGCTTCTTTTATATTTAAGTGGTGAAAAAAAAATCCAAAATTTGGTAAAAAAAAAAAAAAAATAGCGCCATTTTCCAAGACCTGTAGCGTCTCCATTTTTCGTGATCTGGGGCTGGGTGAGGGCTTATTTTTTGCGCGCCGGGCTGATGTTTTTATTGATAACATTTTGGGGTAGATCCGATGTTTTGATCGCCCGTTATTGCATTTTATTGCAATTTTGCGGCGACCAAAAAACGTAATTCTGGTGTTTAGAATTTTTTTCTCGTTACGCCGTTTACCAATCGGATTAATTCTTTTTTTATTTTGATAGATCGGGCGATTCTGAACATGGTGATACCAAATATATGTATGTGGGGTTTATTTTTTATTATTTTATTTTGAGTGGGGCAAAAGGGGGGTGATTTAAACTTTTATATTTTTTTCATTTTTTTTATTTTTTTAAAAACTTTTTTTTTCACTTACTGCATGCTTCAATAGTCTCCATAGGAGACTAGAGGCAGCAGTTGTCTGATCGGCTCTGCTACATACAGGGGACCAGCAGGTCCCCTGTATGCAGCAGAAATGGTCCTGTGCTATGAGCGCCGACCACTAGGTGGCGCTCATAGCGACGAGATCATGACAATCACAGGCGTCTGCTGCAGACCCTGGGTTGTCATGCACGCCCATCGGCGACCCGCGATCACGTGGCGGGGTCGCCGGTGGGCGGGGCTTATGACGCGCTACCCGGAAGCGCGCGTTAAATGCCGCTGTCGGAGATTGACAGCGGCATTTAACAGGTTAACAGCCGCGGGTGGATCGCGATTCCACCCGCGGCTGTTGCGGGCACATGTCAGCTGTAATAATCAGCTGACATGTGCTCGGTTCAGTGAGGGCTCAGCGCAGCAGCCCTCACTGAACGGGCAGTACGCAAAAATGCGTACTAATACGGCATGGGTTGGAAAGGGGTTAAAAAAAAGTCTGGTCCTTAGAAGTTATAAAATGAGGTCAATACAACCTCAGGTGAACAACAACACATCACAAATTACACCAGGTCATCGAATATTTACCAAAAAATAGACTTAAATGCAAAAACAGTGTGTGAAAAAATAAAGGGGTTGTCCAATGAAAACAAGCTCCAATCTACAGGAACCTTCACCCCCTTTAGATTGGAACGGTGGTACGCATGCTAAAATGCTGCTCCATTCATTCTATATGAGGCGGCCATGAAGTGCGCCCGACTTTTTTGGACCGATGAGACAGAGTGGCCTTACAGAGAAGGGTACTTGGATTGGACGCCGAGTTATGGACCCCAAAGCAGCACTGAATATGATGTACTAGTGGGAGTCACGAGTGCAAGGCTTCAAGGGTGCCAGTAGTGGAAGACATAGTGCGCGAAACCGAAGAACAAGTAAGCAGACCTGCTGATCAGCACTGCAGTGCTGAGGCCGAGTTATGGCGAAATAGGGAGCGACAGTGCGCCTCACCAGTCCTGGAGTATATTACAGAGGAAGGATACTGTGTGGAAAATGCTTTATACTGTAAAGGAAACGTCCAGAACACTTTGTGCCCGATATCCCTTGTATGCTGGGACATTGCTAGGGTCCTAAAAGATCAGGGGCCAAAGCCCCAATACAACCTCCCCGCCACTTAAAAGAGGACCTATACATATATAATTACTGTACACCATTGTTGCTAACCTAAAATACACAACTAAAAGACCAATATTCCCAAAATTACTTCTATATAAGGCAATAATAATCCTGCTACACAATGCCCTCTACCATCAACACTACACAGTGAGTACATAGTATTATGATATGACCATTGCCTCTACATAAAAAAACACACTGTACAAAGACCATCTGACTTCTCACATTTCCAGCACCGTCCCCATCTATTCCCACCCTGCTCACCCTCCCCATGCTGCCTGCTCTTCCGACGTGGAATAGGAACCTCAATACTTCAAAAATTATGTCATTACTATGATTACCCTCCACCAATTAATGCTACAAAGACTGTGTGCCAGATAAAGGGGACCTATAAAAATAATAGCGTCCCATAGAAAGTAGTAAAGACCCCACTGTGCTACCTAGCAAGTAATAATGCCAGATATGCTCTTATGAAAGTTTCAATATCTGAACTGTTCCCTCCAAGCAACAAATACCGTTGAGTATCCCCTTTAAGTAATAATGCCCCCTTAAAGCCACAATCAAACTACACCCAACTACAAAGTTCTTCTTCAAGTCTATGGACGATGATTTCGGGGTGGTGAAAGAAGAAATTTCTGATGATGCACCCATTTGAAAGAAATAATGTCCTGAGTGCCCCCATAGCACCCTGTATATTGTATGATAGTCCCACAGCTCACTACACACTGTATGATGGTCCCCACAGCTCCCTATGCACTGTATGATGGTCCCCATAGATCCCTATATACTGCATGATGGTCCCCACAGCTCCCTACGCTCTGTATGATGGTCCCCACAGCTCCCTATGCACTGTATGATGGTCCCCACAGCTCCCTATGCACTGTATGATGGTACCCACAGCTCCATATGCACTGGTATCATGGTCCCCACAGCTCCCTACGCTCTGTATGATGGTCCCCACAGCTCCCTATACACTGTATGATGGTCCCACAGCTCCATACACACTGTATGATGGTCCCCACAGCTCCCTACGCTCTGTATGATGGTCCCCACAGCTCCCTATGCACTGTATGATGGTCCCCACAGCCCCCTATGCACTGTATGATGGTCCCCACAGCTCCTTAGATACTGTACGATGGTCCCCACAGCTCCCTAAACACTGTATGATGGTCCCCACAGCTTCCTACACACTGTATGATTGTCCCCACAGTTCCATAGATACTGTATGAGGGTCCCCACAGCTCCCTAGACACTGTATGATGGTCCCCACAGCTCCCTGTGCTCTGTATGATGGTCCTCACAGCTCCCTATGCATTGTATGATGGTCTCCACAGCTCCCTATGCATTGTATGATGGTCATCATAGCTCTCTACGCACTGTATGATGGTCCCCGCAGCTCCTTATGCACTGAATGATGGTCCCACGGCTCCTTATACACTTTATGATGGTCCCCACGGCTCCTTATGTACTGTATGATGGTCCCCGCAGCTCCCTACGCTCGGTATGATGGTCCCCACAGCTCCCTATGCACTGCATAATGGTCCCCACAGCTCCCTATGCCCTGTATGATGGTCCTCACATCTCCCTATGCACTGTATGATGGTCCCCACAGCTCCTTAGGCACTGTATGATTGTCTCCACAGCTCCCTATGCATTGTCTGATGGTCCCCATAGCTCTCTACGCACTGTATGATGGTCCCCGCAGCTCCTTATGCACTGAATGATGGTCCCCACGGCTCCTTATACACTGTATGATGGTCACCACGGCTCCTTATACACTGTATGATGGTCCCCACAGCTCCTTATGTACTGTATGATAGTCCCCACAGCTCCCTACACTCGGTATGATGGTCCCAACAACTCCCTATGCACTGCATAATGGTCCCCACAGCTCCCTATGCACTGCATAATGGTCCCCACAGCTCCCTACGCACTGTATAATGGTCCCCACAGCTCCCTATGCCCTGTATGATGGTCTCCACATCTCCCTATGCACTGCATAATGGTCCCCACAGCTCCCTATGCACTGCATAATGGTCCCCACAGCTATCTATGTATTGTCTGATGGTCCCCACAGCTCCCTTTGCACTGTATGATGGCCCCCGCAGCCCAATATATACTGTATGATGGCCCCCACACCCACTTGTACGCTATATTATGGCCCCTACAGCTCCCTTTATACTCTATGATGGCCCCACAGCCCCTTATAAACTGTATTCTGGCACCCACTCCCCATTTTATATAATATGATGGCCCCACTGCCCCTTATTTATAGCATGATGACTCCCATAGCCCCTTACAGTAAGATAGCACCCACACCCCTTATATATACAGGTGCATCTGTAGCGCCCCGAGGGCTCGGTTGCTACAGAGGTATTGCACCTCATCCAGATGTGCGGTATCTCACTCTCAGGTAAGGATGGAGTGTGGATCAGGACCCCGACACCTGCATGCATTACACCACAAGTCAGCAGTCTTCCCCATGATTGTGGAGCCTACTGAAACAGACTATGGGACATTTTGAAACACTTAGGAAGCCGTTACAGGTGTTTTTTGATAATTATTCTAATTTACTGAGATAATAACTTTTGTGTTTTCATTGGCTGTAAGCCATAATCATCAACATTAACAGAAATAAACACTTGAAATAGATCTCTCTGTTTGTAATGACTCTATATAATATATGAGTTTCACTGTTTGTATTGAAGAACTGAAATAAATTAACTTTTTGATGATATTGTAATTTAGTGAGATGCACCTGCATATGATGACTGCTGCCCCCAGTGGAATATATGCGGTGTCTATTTTGGGATATTTTAGTACACCCATGATGATACTATAGACAGCCATTATACCTGGAATGGCCCCTTCCTTGCGTGCCTTGCTTTTTTTTGCTTACATGTCTAACAATCACATATGTGTTGTGTCCCTTCCCCCATCATCCTATTCTTCTATTGCTGAATAAATATGATAGATTTTATACTCCCTGGACTCCTTTGATCGTCTTTTACCCTGCGGGGTTTTCTTTCATATATGGACTCACTGTGTGGTGGTGATGGTAGAGGACATTGTGTAGCAGGATCATTTTGGCCTTGTATAGTAGTAATTTTGGGAATATTGGTCTTTGTATAGTGTATTTTAGATTAGTAACAGTGGTATAGTGTAATTATATATGTATAAATCCTCTTTTAAGTGGCAGGGAGGTTATATGGGGAAACATGTACTTTGGGGCTGGGGTCCCTGATCTCTTAGGACCCCAGCAACGCTCCTGCACTGGGGAAAAGCAGGGTCTGGAGGCCACTTTAATATCATCATCATTTTATGGATATGACGCCAAAGAAACTAATGAAGTGCTTTGTAAAGTGCCATAATTTTCACAATTCTGAAAACAAATTGTAAGTTTAGTTCCACTATAAGTGATGTTAATTCTGTTATGAGAGCTAACCTTCTGAGACAATTTATCAATGCGGTGTGTGAATTGTGACATTAAGCTTTGCTACATCTATACATAGTGAAGTTCAGGATCAAAATGCTGCAGGTCCCATCTCTTCTACAGAACAATCCCATGGAAATAAAGCTGATCATTTTATCAGATGGGATCATTAGAACTTACCTGGTTGGATCCTTTGTTTCTGGTGGTTTCTTTCCCAGGTCGTCATTAAGGCCCTTTACAATAAGCTCCAAAAACTCATCGGACTTTCTGAATCTTTCAAGCGTTTTCTCAATCACAGAAAGGACAGAAAGGAGGCGCTTATCCTGGCAGAAGAGAATCACAGATATATTGTTCTACATCTTCCAGATGTTTGGATTTATCTACAGACTAATGATTAATCTCACATGAAGAATGATAATATTATAAGAGATCACAACTTTGGGGTAAAATTATTCAATTTTAAAAATATATATATATAGCAATTACATTATTCTGACAAGACCAATTTTTTGTTTTTTTCCTCCCCTTTTTCCCAAAAAATATAACTTTGTTTTTTCATTCACATAGACGGAGGGCTTGTGTTTTGTGGGACTAGTTGTTCTTTGGAATGACAACATTCAATTTAGCACATAAAGTATTGAAAAATGGGGGGAAAATCAAAGTAAGGTTATTATTTTTGTTTGTTTGGGTTTTTTTATGAACATTTAAAAAAAATGTGGTTTGTGAGACCATTTTCATCTTGCGAAGACCTAATTTTATAAAATGATCCCATTGATGGAGTTGTCGGCTTCTTCTTGTGGAGAGATCAGTAGTTACAAGTTTCTGATTGCATTTGCGAGGGAAGTTGAGTGACCCAAAAACCACAACCACAACCATGGCACTTTACTGTCCTTTACAGCATTGACCCGACGTGTAATAGATTTATATGTAATGAAAGATTGCACTTATGTCAATGCAGCAGAAACAAATATTGTTTTACGCTTTTTCTTTTTTATAGTTGGCCAGAAAACCGCAGAACCTTAAGCAGAAAATGACATGAATGAGAACATCTGCCCGGCTTGTACCGGATCCGGGGGTGTTACGTACAAGGCGAAGGTCCCAGAATAAGGATTTGCTTCATTTTGGTGCAGAGTTTCTAGTAGTTTCTGGTTACTACTGTTACAGGCAGATGCCGTCTGCATAATACAGCCAGCACCGCCTCAACCCCTCCATGCATGTGGACCACGGCACAAACACTCAGGCACATCCTTTTATGCTAAGACATTAATAATTCTACAATTATCACACACAACTTATATACAGAGACCCCCCAACCGTCCCTGATCCAATGGGACTGTCCGGCTGTCGCTGGAGGTTGGGGCTATGTCCTGACGAGCTGTGTTCTGTCAGGACAGTCTGTGTAGTACAAGAACGTCTCATGCCGTGCATGCTGCTGTGATCGCTCCTGGAGAGGGGCAGCATCCGCTCCGTACGCCTCGTATATGCCCGGCTCCGCTCCGCAAGCCTCGTACACGCCCGGCTCCGCTCCGCACGCCTCGTACACGCCCGGATCCGCTCCGCACGCCTCGTACACGCCCGGCTCCGCTCCGTACACCTCGTACACGCCCGGCTCCGCTCCGCACGCCTCGTACACGCCCGGCTCCGCACGCCTCGTACACGCCCGGCTGCGCTCCGTACGCCTCGTACACGCCCGGCTCCGCTCCGTACGCCTCGTACACGCACGGCTCCGCTCCGTACGCCTCGTACACGCGCGGCTCCGCTCCGTACGCCTCGTACACGCGCGGCTCCGCTCCGTACGCCTTGTACAAGCCCAGCTCCGCTCCGCACGCCTCGTTCACGCCCGGCTCCGCTCCGCACGCCTCGTACATGCACGGCTCCGCTCCGTACGCCTCGTACACACGCGGCTCTGCTCCGTACGCCGTGCTCCGTACGCGTCGTACACACGCGGCTCCGCTCCGTACGCCTCGTACACACGCGGCTCCGCTCCGTACGCCTCGTACACATGCGGCTCCGCTCCGTACGCCTCGTACACACACGGCTCCGCTCCGTACGCCTCGTACACACACGGCTCCGCTCCGTACGCCTCGTACACGCACGGCTCCGCTCCGTACGCCTCGTACATGCACGGCTCCGCTCCGTACGCCTCGTACACACGCGGCTCTGCTCCGTACGCCGTGCTCCGTACGCGTCGTACACACGCGGCTCCGCTCCGTACGCCTCGTACACATGCGGCTCCGCTCCGTACGCCTCGTACACACACGGCTCCGCTCCGTACGCCTCGTACACACGCGGCTCTGCTCCGTACACCTCGTACACACGCGGCTCCGCTCCGTACACCTCGTACACACGCGGCTCCGCTCCGTACACCTCGTACACACGCGGCTCTGCTCCGTACACCTCGTACACACGCGGCTCTGCTCCGTACACCTCGTACACACGCGGCTCCGCTCCGTACACCTCGTACACACGCGGCTCCGCTCCGTACACCTCGTACACACGCGGCTTCGCTCCGTACACCTCGTACACACGCGGCTCTGCTCCGTACACCTCGTACACACGCGGCTCTGCTCCGTACACCTCGTACACACGCGGCTCTGCTACATCCCCCCTGTAAACCCCTCCTGACCCCACACATAAACTTCAGCTCATCCAGCACCATGACAACCAGCACAGCAGAGTCCTGCATCCACTGAGGCCCCTGATCATGTGACCCCTGACTCCTCCCCTCCTGTGACCTCATCACAGCTCCTGTGCGCACAGAGCAGCCATATATGTGGTGGCGGCTCTGCAGGTGGAGGTATGTGGAGACCCCCATTACTGGACGCAGGGGGCATTAACCCCTTCAGCACGGAGACTCTTTTGGGGTCTTGTGTTGCCCCTTTATAAGAATCATAAGGCTTTTGTTCTGTTTCCTGTAATAGATACATACGACCCAACTATGGAGACAGGAAGGGGGGAAACGTATTGTTCTCATAGTACAGGACCCCTTTACTGACCCCACAGTGTAATGTCCCCATTATGCCCCTTATGCAGGATGTATGATGCCCCCACAGTGTAATGCCCCCATTATGCCCCTTATGCAGGATGTATGATGCCCCCACACAGTGTAATGCCCCCATTATGCCCCTTATGCAGGATGTATGATGCCCCCACACAGTGTAATGCCCCCATTATGCCCCTTATGCAGGATGTATGATGCCCCCACACAGTGTAATGCCCCCATTATGCCCCTTATGCAGGATGTATGATGCCCCCCACACAGTATAATGTTCCCCCAGTACCGCCTGAGGTCTTGCAGTTGGAATAATCCCTCTGGGATTGGTTTTCCCTCTGCCTGCTCCCCTCCATGTAGACCCTCGAGCATGTATACATTCATGTATGGGAGCAGGCCTTACTAGATATCGAGGCTTTGTAGAGTAATATACCGCATGAGGATGATATCAGAGGAGTAAGACATTTCTTGAAATCGAGATCAATAGAGTGTAGCAGACATAATGACTTCATGGAGGATCTTCTAAAATTCACTCTTACTCATAACTTCTTTATTTTTGATAGGAAGTACTTCCACCAGCTCAGGGGTACTGCGATGGGGAGCCTCTGTGCCCCCTCATATGAAAACCTTTTCCTATGCTGGTGGGAGGAATCTACAATATTCAGGGATGATCATAAGTGGTGGCCTTCATATATTGGGGTATAGCTAAAAATATCATTAATATACAGGTGCATCCCACAAAATTAGAATATCATCAAAAAGTTAATTTATTTCAGTTCTTCAATATAAAAAGTGAAACTCCTATATTATATAGAGTCATTACACACAGAGTGATCTATTTCAAGTGTTTATTTCTGTTAATGTTGATGATTATGGCTTACAGCCAATGAAAACACAAACGTCATTATCTCAGTAAATTAGAATACTTGATAACAACAGCTTGAAAAATATTTTTAAAAGCTGAAATGTCTGTTCAGTAAATGCACTCAATACTTGGTCAGGACTCCTTTTGCATCAATTACTACATCAATGTGGCATGGAGGCGATCAGCCTGTGGCACTGCTGAGGGGTTATGGAAGCCCAGGTGGCTTTGATAGCAGCCTTCAGCTCGTCTGCATTGTTGGGTTTGGTGTCTCTTATCTTCCTCTTGACAATACCCCATAGATTCTTTGTTTGGTTAAGGTCGGGCGAGTTTACTGGCCAATCAAGTACAGTGATACTGTTTTTAAACCAGGTATAGGTACTTTTGGCCGTGTGTACAGGTGCCAAGTCCTGCTGGAGAATGAGATTTCCATCTCCCAAAAGCTTGTCGGCAGAGGGAAGCATGAAGTGCTCTAAAATTTCCTGGTAGATGGCTGAGCTGACTTTGGTGTTGATAAAACACAGTGGACCTACACCAGCAGATGACATGGCCCCCCAAACCATCACTGATTGTGGAAACTTCACACTAGAGCTCAAGCAGACTCTGGGACCTTGATTTCCAAATGAAAATTGGAAATCTGGGACCTTGTGGAGTATGTCAGTGTCTGCCTTCTGGACATCTGTCAAGTCAGCAGTCTTCCCCATGATTGTGGAGCCCACTGAAACAGACTATGGGACATTTTTAAACACTTAGGAAGCCGTTGCAGGTGTTTTTTGTTAATTATTCTAATTTACTGAGATAATGACTTTTGTGTTTTCATTGGCTGTAAGCCATAATCATCAACATTAACCGAAATAAACACTTGAAATAGATCCCTCTGTGTGTAATGACTCTATATAATAGATCCCTCTGTGTGTAATGACTCTATATAATAGATCCCTCTGTGTGTAATGACTCTGTATAATAGATCCCTCTGTGTGTAATGACTCTATATAATAGATCCCTCTGTGTGTAATGACTCTGTATAATAGATCCCTCTGTGTGTAATGACTCTATATAATAGATCCCTCTGTGTGTAATGACTCTATATAATAGATCCCTCTGTGTGTAATGACTCTATATAATATAGCAGTTTCACTTTTTGTATTGAAGAACTGGAATAAATTAACTTTTTGATGATATTCTAATTTAGTGAGATGCACCTGTATCATCTGGTCAAAGATGAGTGAACAATTTCTTGAATTTGTCAGCGGAATCAATAGAGTTAAGTAGATTTACATCAGAGTTGAGTTATAAACAGTTGCCTTTCCTGGATGTACTAACATTACAATAAAATGCAATAACGGGCGATCAAAACATTGTACCTACCCTAAAATGGTATCAATAAAAACGTCAGCCCGGCGCGCAAAAAATAATCTCTCAGCCGGCCCCAGATCCTGATAAATGGAGACGCTACGGGTCTTGGAAAATGGCGCCATTTTTTTTTTTTTTTGCAAACTTTGGATTTTTTTCATCACTTAAATAAAAAAGAACCTTTACATGTTTGGTATCTTCGAACTCGTAATGACCTGGAGAATAATGATGGCAGGTCAGTTTTAGCATCCAGTGAACGTGGAAAGAAAAAAAAACAAAAAACAACTGTGGGATTGCATTTTTTTTTTTGCAATTTCACCGCACTTGGAATTTTTTTTCCCATTTTCCAGTACACGATATGGTAAAACTAGTAATGGCTTAAAAGTACAACTTGTCCCTCAAAAATAAGCCCTCACATGGCCATATTGCCCAAAAAATAAAAACGCTATGGCTCTGAGAACAAGGGGAGCAAAAAAACAAAAATGCAAAAACGGAAAATCCCAAGGTCGTAAAGGGGTTAATAGACAGGCAATAAACATGAACACCAGATTCAGGAAAAAGAGTCCCCACAGTACATTTTGTATTCCGCACGATCGTTTGTAGAAAAACGCGAGAGACAGACACAACATTTTACACATTTATTTAAAAATAAACAACACAGGTATACTTACCTAACACCTAATGCCTCATGCCCTTGTCCATTGTAAATGAGAACAAATAAAAAAACACCATAATAATCAACTGTCGGACGTAATCCACATCAGCAGTCACTAATGTGACTGCTCTACATGACCGCCAGCTGCACACTGACACAGACAGTGTCAGTGTGTAAATAAATAAATGACAGGCAGTGTGTAGTGCTGAGCTGCTGTTAGAAAGTTCAGTTCAGCTGATGAACCCAAGTGATCTCACGGCACCGCAGCTGACCCTGACCGCAGTGGCTGTTGTGTAGAACAGTCACATCAGTGACTGCTGATGTGGATTAAACCCGACAGGCAAGTATTATGATGGTTGTCATGGAAGTATTAAGAAAATATTAATAATTTCCCCCAACTTTTCACCCCTCCTCCCCTATAGTATTTGTTAGAAGAGAGGAGCTGACAATCCACCATCTGTCTGTATGCAAATTATCACCCACAGCAGAAGTAGCTTGGACAAATGATAGCACAAAAGGTGCTAAGTAGTGATGAGCGAACGTGCTCGCTACTACTCGGTACTCGCCCGAGCATCATGGTGCTCGACAATTTCGGCGAGTATTTCCGGGTTGCTCAGGCGGGAGCTCGGGTCCCCTCCCTGCATGTTTGGCGCTCTTTACAGAGCCAATGAACATGCAAGGATTGCCTGCCATGCACTGTGATGCCATAGCCATGTTGGTTGTGGGCATTACAGTGATTGGCTGGCCGCACAGCGTCATCAGGTGTATATAAGACCTGGCGCCGCCATGCTCGTCACAGTCACTCCAGATCAGAGAGTGTAGGGAGCTGCTGCTGCGTCAGGGAGAGATTTGCTTGTGTATTAGGTAATGTAGGGAGAAAAACCGTACATTACACATATCCATCTTAACAAACAGTCCTTCTGAGGACTAATCCATCTGCAGAGATGGCAGGCAGGCAGTGTATATAGCAGACTGCAGTGCATATAGCACAAGAGGCTCCATTCCAATTCTGCCTTCTGCTGCTGTTACATATTTGTATACAAAGGCCCTAGGTCTCAGGGCCAGGAATACTTTTCTTTGGATCTTAATCCTCATTATTTGCTTATAAAGCAATCCAGAGAACACCGTTTTTCTGCGCCATTTGCTTGTTGGCACTGCAGAATACAGCCAGGTCCTTTCCATATTACAGCGCTAAAAATCCATCTATTTAAAACTGTATTTTCTCCATCACATGGCTCACATATACGTTGTCAGAAAATACTGCCATTTCTGGCCTCCATTAAAAAAAAATTTCAGTGTGTCAGTGAAGCAATTCACAGCAGTTTGCTGATCAAACTACTTACCTACAGGCCAGGTATTTAAAACTGGTTTCTCCATCACACGGATCACATATAAGTTCGCTCCAAACTCAGTCATTTGTAGTGAGCGTGGAAGATACTGTCCTCCATTTAAAATGGGCAAGGCACGTGGCAAAGGACGGGCAACTGGACGTGATGGTAATGGTGCATGCAGAGGACAAGGCCGTGGGCAAGCCGAAATTGTGCCACAACAAACACCCACATCTTCTCGCCTGACCTTCCTGTCCCAATTTTCTAGGCGACCGCAGCACACCACTATTTAACCCAGAGCAGTGTCAAAAGGTTGTTGGTTGGATAGCGGATAATGCTTCCAGTCACTTAGCCACCACCACCACCACCCTGTCTTTCACACGGTCAAGTCTCAGTAGCCGTGAGTCTGGACCACATATTCCTCACCCTGATCCTCCTTCCTCCCACCAGGCCGAGTACCCAGAGACAACTGATCCCACACTTGGACACTCTGAAGAGCTATTCACTCTTCCATTTATAGATTCGGGCCTCTCTCCCGGTCCACTTGAAGCGGGGCAAGAGGAGATCGCGTGTAGCGATGCCCAAATATTTGAGCAGCCATGGTTACAAAAAGGCGACTTTGGGAAAGTGTCACAAGAGGTGGACGATGATGAGACACAATTGCCAGAAAGTCAGGAGGAGGACCAGGGTGCGGAAGTGGAAGACGAGGTGGTGGATGATATAGTAACTGACCCAACCTGGCATTAGGACATGCAGAGCGAGGACAGCAGCACACAGGGGGAGGGAGGCAGAGCACCCCAACAAGCAGGAAGAAGCAGTGTGGTGGCCGCAGACAGAAGGCAGGCCACCGTTCCCCGTAACACAAACACGAAGGAAGTTGCCAGTACAACTGTTATGTCTTCCCGAATCTGGTTGTTTTTTAAAGACTCTGCCGATAACCTCAAAAAGGCCATTTGCACCACCTGCCAGGCCAGCATCAGCTGGAGTGGCAAAACGACCAGCCTGACCACCACCAGCATTATCAGGCACATGGCAGCAAAGCACCCGACTTTGGGGGTCGAACCCCGGGTCCAGGAACAGTGTCTGTGGGTGGCACTGTTGCTTCTTCCGCTTTTGTGCATGCAAGCCAATCCCCTGCCCATGGTGCATGCGAAGATGCCTCCTGCCCTGCACCTGTTGTTGCAAATTCTCAAGTAGCAGCATCAGGAAGCATGTCCACGTCCTTGTCCCAGCGCAGCGTTCAGTTGTCCATACCCCAGTCCTTGGAACGCAAGCGCAATTATGCAGCCAACGCCCCACAGGCTACACTACTAAGTTCTCACATTTCACAACTGCTTGTGCTCGAAATGTTGCCTTTTAGGCTCGTGGAGACGGAAGCATTCTGCAACCTGATTGCGGCGGCCGCCGTCCCTCGGTACTCAGTCCCCAGCCGCCACTATTTCTCCTGGTGTGCCGTCCCCGCATTACTCAAGCACGTGTCCCAAAATATTAGCCTTGCTCTCAACAACGCAGTTACCGGTAAAGTCCACCTAACCACGGACACTTGGACAAGTGCTTGTGGGCAGGGACAGTACATCTCGCTGACGGCACACTGGGTTAATATAGTGGAAGCGGGGACCCAGTCGGACCTTGGGACGAAACATGTCCTCCCGACGCCAAGTATTGCGGGCCCTAGGTCAATCAGGGTTGCCCCCACGGTCTACAGCTCCTGCACCTCATCCTCCTCAGCCTCTTCAGTCTCCATCTCCGAAATGATCACATCAGTTACAAGCTGGAAGCACTGCAGCACTGCCTCGGCCAAGTGGCAACAGGCTGTGCTGAAGCTAATATGCTTAGGTGAAAAACCGCACAATGCTGAAGAGATGTGGACAGCTCTGAAAGACCAGGCAGATCTGTGGCTCACACCGCTGAACCTACAGCCAGGCCTGGTCGTGTGTGACAATGGCCGGAACCTGGTGGCGGCTCTGAGGCGAGGGGAGCTCGCCTGGCCCATGTGCTTAACCTCGTGGTTCAGCGGTTTCTCAAATCCTACCCGGAGCTGCCGGATCTGCTTGTTAAAGTACGGCGCCTGTGTGCCCATTTTAGAAAGTCAGCTTCCACCGCCCTTGCCGTGTTTCAGCAGCATTTGCAGCTTCCGGCTCACAGACTGGTGTGATGTCCCCACGCTTTGGAACTCTACACTGCAGATGTTGGAAAGGATTTATAGTGACGGCTGGGGACCGAGTATGGACACGAGGCATGAGGCATGTGGTTGTGAAAAGCTTCCGCCTCCACGAGCCTAAAAGGCCACGTTTCAAGTGCAAGCAGCTTTACAAGACTTCCTGGGAGAAATGACACGCAGGGTAGATATGGTTTCCCTCTATGCCAGTCCTTTCACCGAGCTAAATACAACTGTCAGCAAAAAAAGTTGTGGACTGGCTCCGTACTATCCCTGGCCACATTCACATTTTTGTGGTTAGGCGGTCCTTCCCAGTAAGTGCACTGGGGAGGGAACGGGTAATGTTGTGGGACCCGTGCTTGTGGAAAGCGGAGGCGATACCGGGAAATATAGTGGCGGCTGGGGACCAAGTATGGACACCCGGCCGCCGCCGGCATGAGGTTGTGAAAAGCTTCCACCTCTATGAGCTTAAAAGGCCATATTTCAAGTGCAAAGAGCTGCAGTATAGTATTGCAGCCTGTGGGTGGATGGGTGGGTGGCTGCCTGCATACTTGTGCTTGCATTCCAAGGAATGGGGTAGGGACAACTGAACGCTGCACTGGGACAAGGACGTGGACGGTGATTGTTGCAAGTCTGCAATGACAGGTGCATGGCGGGAGCCATCTTTGCATGCGCCAAGGATCACTTATGATGGGCATGCTTTTAGGCAGTGACCTGGGAGTCAGAGATGCTTCCAGAGGTCTTCCCCATGCTGTTCCCATGACTTTTCAGCACTGTATGCATGTGTCTGATGATGTGTCACACACCACATGGCCAGATAAGGTTGTAAAATGTAAAAATGACATTTCCTGGTGAATGCATTTATCTTGGTTGAAAGCAATACAAAAGTGCAAAAACGCATGAAAAATGCTACAAGTGAACATAGCCCAAGGTGTGGAGGAGTATTTTTGGTTTTGGTTATTTATTTTGCCTTCTATACAAGTCATTACCCTGGAAAGGATGTTCCTTGACATATATCCCAGGAAAATCCATTTTGGTTTCGTTTTTGTATGTTTTATTGTGAGTCTGTAAAAGTGGCGTAATACTTTGACAACGTTGTTGACAGCAGTGACCTGGGAGTCAGAAATCCTTCCAGGGGTCTTCCCCATGCTGTCCCCATGTCATTTCAGCACTGTTCTCATCGATTTGGGCAATTTTTAGGCCCTCTGCAGACCGCCGGGGGGAGCCGCCTGAAAAATGCTCGAGTTTCCCATAGACTTACATTAGGCTCGTTGCTCGGGTCGAGCACCCGAGTATTCCAACAAGTACCCGAGCATTTTAGTGCTCGCTCATCACTAGTGCTAAGTACAAACCCAATTAGCACTCGCAGGCGAAGTGGCTTGCATTTGACTCCCATAAGTGTTATGTTTGTGACATCAGCCTTGTCTGCAGAAGATGAACACCACATCTGAGGCCCTAAGGCCTACTGCAGCCATTCTTTTTGTGGGTGGGGCGGTTGGCAGGGTCCAGGAGAACTTACAACCGGTTACTGTGGGCAACACAGTTACTGTTGGCCTTAAGGATACTGGCGCAGAATTTACCCTCATCCCCCATCCTTCATCCTCCCTTAGTTTGTGTTAATAGAAGAACTCATTCCTGGGAAGATCCTGACTGTCACTGGGTTTGGGGGTGTTCGCCGTCCCATACCGATGGCCCGAGTATTCCTGGACTTGGGTGCGGGAGGGGGTTAAGGGAAGTGGGGGTGTACACAAATTATCACCCACAGCAGAAGTAGCTAGGAGACATGGTAGCACAAAAGGTGCTACAAACCCAATTAGCACTCGCAGTCGAAGTAGCCTGTAAGCAGATCCCAGTACTGAGAGAGGTGGCAAACCCAATTAACAGAGACTTGTGATAAATGTACATCTAGCCAAGGAAGATTAGTTCCCAGGGATTCAACAGAGCTCTGCAGTTGGACCGGAGCCGACACAAAATATGGAATAACTAAGGTTCCATACTTTCGATAATAATGGGGCCCATATTTTTAGTGACAGGGTCAGCTAAGGAACAATATGCTTATTTTTCCATTGCTGTAAGCACCTTCAGGGAGCTGTGGCTCAAAAGTAACTATTTAACAGACCGCAGCTATATCGTGTGTGGTCTCTAACGGAAGGTAAATTCATAACAGAAAAAAACTGTATCACTTTCGGGCCTCTACGATCAACCAGCGATAAATTATCACAAAAGCCAGATATTTTAATAAAAATGTGAAGGCTGGAGCCCAGCCCATGTAATGTCAGCACAGGTGGTGTGTGGGCAGGTTTCACCCTTCAGCATAAAATAATCCACTGGGGATGGATCAGTATTCATTGTCGGGGGGGTATAGAGAGAGACTATAAGCAACGGATCACAATCGATAACGTTCAAATCAAAGTGGGCCTCCTCCCCCTCGAGCTATAGTGAATCGTCTCTGCGGGCTTATAGTAAGTTTCTTCCTTAATCCTTATTATTTTGTGTAACTGCATATGTATTGTATTGTCTCCTTTTGTAAAATCTCTGTCAATTTTTCCTAAACACTGCCTCCCTTTTGGATTAAATATAAAATTTAATAGTCCTGTTTCTTTTGTTCTGTAATCGTTCCCTCCCCCGAAGCCATACGCTACCAGAACGCAGATTTCTGACCAGTCCTATAATATATTTCAAACTGGCCGGTGGTGTAATCGTAATTGGGCTATCGTGAAGCTGGCAGTAACCGAACGGGGCGTAGACACATATTCCATGCGTTGGAATCCGGAGGTGTGACGCCATACGCTTTTTGCTCGCTTGCCGATAGCGACGTAGCGTACTGTTCAGGTTTGCCCATCTCAACTCATGGGCCAGTAAAGCTCTAATAAAACGCAACAATATCGTCAGCTGTGAGAATCAGCTGACACCTGGCGGCGAGCGCCCCGCACAGAAGCTATGATCACATTGTGCAGAATAGTAAGTACCTGGTCCATTAGGCCCAGGGCACAGGGACGTACTATTACTGACAATGTCAGTAATGGGTTGATGCAAAGGCCAGGCTTCTCAGTGCAGGTTTCATAATGGTAAATTGTGTCTTTTCGGATTCCTCTCTTTGAGCACACTATGCAGCGTTTTTGTGATCTTCCTTTCTTTGCTGTTTGGGAAGCCTCTCCTGGAAAATTTTTGACCTGGGACGATATGGGCACTATCATTTCAGAAGAACTGGAACCCTCACCTTCCTGAGTGCCAAACATTAGGGCCTTGATGACTACATCCTGAAACTGAAGGAAGGTCCCCATATTGCCTGCAGGTCGAAACAACACAAAAGCATCGTACAGTGCCATCTGTACAATGTGCTTGGCCAATTTTTCGCACCATACTTTAGCTTTTCACATGGCATCATATGATTAAAGGACCTGATCTGAGAGTTCTATACCGACCATGTACTTATAATCCAAGATACAATCTGGCTTTGGGACTTGTGTTGTGGTACCTCGGACAGTGACAAGGGAAGTGTTGTCTCAGTTTATGGTGGTCAAAATAAGGACACCCCTATTCTCCTTATATTTGACCATGAGCATGTTGTCACTGCATTGGGCTCTGCTTTCTCTCTTTCTCATTAGAACTATGGACTGAAAAAACGATCAAAAAAATCGCACGTGACTCTGACATTGCTCCACACATGATGTTGAAGCCGCGGGTCACCCTGACTACCATGACGCGGCATGCGTCGTTTGTGGTCACCAACACGGCGTGATTGGTGAACTTAACTTTAACTAGATTTTCCCTCCATTTGTGCACTGTTTCCCTGACGAAGGTTCCGCCGAAACTAGAGTTGGGGTGGACATGCGCCCACCCAGGGAGTCCATCACCCGCAGCCATATCACAATCGTGTGATCACCATTTCGCCTCTAGACCACAGTACAACAGGTATACACTATCCCTATTTAATTATTTTTCCTATTATATCATCAGTAGTCTTTTTGACATTGTTGGATTGGCCAGTGGTGTACTAACGTGATTGTATGCTGAAGGGGAGTGTGGTAATAGCATTTAATTATTATTATTATTATAGCATTTATTCCATGGCGCTTTACATGTGAAAGGGGTATACGTAGCAAAAATAATTACAATAATTTTGAACAATAAAAGTCAGCAACTGGTACAGGAGGAAAGAGGACCTTCCCGTGAGGGCTCACAACCTACAAGGGATGGGTGAGGAAACAGTAGGTGAGGGTAGAGCTGGTCGTGCAGCATTACGGTGGAGCGGTGGTTACTGCAGGTTGTACGCTTGTCAGAAGAGGTAGGTCTTCAGGTTCCTTTTGAAAGTTTCCAGGGTAGGCGAGAGTCTGATATGTTGGGGTAGAGAGTTCCAGAGTAGGGGGGGGGATGCATGGGAGAAATCTTGTATGCGATTGTGGGAAGAGGAGATAACAGGGAAGTAGAGAAGGAGATCTTGTGAAGATCAGAGGTTGTGTGTAAGTAAGAGGAGACTAGGTCACAGATGTATGAAGGAGACAAGGGGTGGATGGCTTTTTATTCCATGGTTAGGGTTTTCAACTGCAGTCTCTGGGTAATGAGGGGCCAGTGAAGGTATTAACATAGAGGAGAGACCGGGGAATAGCGGGGAGGACAGGTGGATTAGTTGGGCTGCAGAGTTTAGGATAGATTGGAGGGGTGCGAGAGTGTTAGAGGGTAGTCCACAGAGCAGGAGGTTGCAGTAGTTGAGACGGGAGATGATGAGTGCGTGCACTAGTGTTTTTGCAGATTTGTGGTTGAGGGATGTGTGTATCTGGGAAATTGTTTTGAGTTGGAGTCGGCCGGAAGTGGAAAGGGCTTGGATATGTGGTTTAAAGGAGAGATTAGAGTCTAGGGTTACCCCAAGGCAGTGAGCTTGCAGGACTGGGGAGAAGGAGCAGCCATTGACTATGATGGATAGGTCAGATGAGGGGGTTGAGTGAGATGGTGGAAAGATGATGAATTCAGTTTTATCCATGTTTAGTCTTAGAAATCTATCAGAGAAGAAGGATGAAATAGCGGACAGACATTGTGGGATTCTGGTTAGTAAGGAGGTGATATCAGGTCCAGAGACGTAGAACTGTGTGTCATCAGCATTGAGATGATACTGAAAGCCATGGGACTCTTTCCTAGGCCGAAGGTGTAGATGGAGAGGAGCAGGGGTCCTAGAACTGAACCTTGGGGGACACCGACAGATAGGATGCGAGATGAGGAGGTGGTGTGTGAGTGGGAGACACTGAATGTCTGAGAGTCTGTAGTAAGAGGGAATGGTCCACTGTGTCAAAGGCTGATGACAGGTCCAGGAGGAGGAAGACAGAGTAGTGTCGCTTGGATTTGGCAGTTAGTAGGTCTTTGGTGACTTTAGTCAGGGCAGTTTCAGTGGAGTGATGAAGTCTTAAGCCAGATTGTAAACAGTCAAAGAGGGAGCAAGAGGAGAGGTGAGAAGACAGTTCAGAATGGACGTGTTGTTCCTGTAGTTTTGAGGCATAGGGGAGAAGTGATATGGGGCAATAGCTAGTCAGAGAGGATAGGTCAAGGAAGGGCTTTTTGAGGATGGGTGTGATCGAGACATGTTTGAAACATGAGGGGAAGACACCAGTTTTGACAGGTTGAAAAGGTGGGTTAGGGTTGGGATGGAGACTGTGGTGATGTTAGGGATGAGGTGGGACGGATTGGGTCAAGTTCGCAGGTGGTGAGGTGTGATTTGTAGAGTAAAGAGGAAACTTGATTGTCTGTAATGGTGGAGAAACTGGTTTTAGAGGAGGAGGGTTGAGTAGATATGAGAAGGAGCTATGGGGACTTTAACCCCTTTACCCCCGAGGGTGGTTTGCACGTTAATGACCAGGCCAATTTTTACAATTCTGACCACTGTCACTTTATGAGGTAATTACTCTGGAACGCTTCAACTTATCCCCCTGATTCTGAGATTGTTTTTTCGTGACATATTGTACTTCATGATTGTGGTAAAATTTCTTCGATATCACTTGCGTTTATTTGTGAAAAAAACAGAAATTTGGCGAAAATTTAGCAATTTTCAAAATTTGAAATTTTATGCCCTTAAATCAGAGAGATATGTCGCACAAAAGAGTTAATAAATAACATTTCCCACATATCTACTTTACATCAGCACAATTTTGGAACCAAATTTTTTTTTTTGTTAGGGAGCTATAAGGGTTAAAAGTTGACCAGCGATTTCTCATTTTTCCAACAAAACCATTTTTTTAGGGACCACATCACATTTGAAGTCACTTTGAGAGGTCTTTATGACAGAAAATACCCAAAAGTGACACCATTCTTAAAACTGCACCCCTCAAGGTGCTCAAAACCACATTCAAGAACTTTATTAACCCTTCAGGTGCTTCACAGGAATTTTTGGAATGTGGAAGAAAAAAATGAACATTTAACTTTTTTCACAAAAATGTTATTTTAGACCCAATTTTTTTTATTTTCACAGGGGTAACAGGAAAATATGGACCCCAAAATTTATTGTGCAATTTCCCCTGGGCACGCAGATACCCCATATGTGGGGAAAAACCACTGTTTGGGCAAACGGCAGGGCTCGGAAGGCAAGGAGCGCCATTTGACTTTTTGATTGTAAAATTTGCTTGAATAATTAGCGGACGCCATGTTGCGTTTGGAGAGCCCTTGATGTGCCTAAACAGTGGAAACCCCCCACAAGTGACCCCATTTTGGAAACTAGACCCCCCAAGGCACCTATCTAGATGCATAGTGAGAACTTGGAACCCCTAGGTGCTTCACAAATTGATTCGTAAAAATGAAACAGTATTTTTTTTTCCACTTTTTCATTTTTACGAATCAATTTGTGAAGCACCTGAGGGTTCCAAGTGCTCACTATGCATCTATATAGGTGCCTTTGGGGGTCTAGTTTCCAAAATGGGGTCACTTGTGGGAGAGCTCCACTGTTTAGGCACATCAGGGGCTCTCCAAACACGACATGGTGTCCGCTAACAAATTGAATGAAAAATCGGCTCAAATTGTTAGCGGACACCATGTTGCGTTTGGAGAGCCCCTGTGTGCCTAAACATTGGAGCTCCCCCACAAGTGACTCCATTTTGGAAACTATACCCCTCAAGGATTTTATTAAGGGGTATAGTGAACATTTTGAACCCAGAGGTACGACACAGAATTTGATAACATTAGGTCATCATATTGAATAAGTTGTCATTACTCTTGAGCGCAAGTGCTCGCTACTTGAGTTTGCATCGGGTACTCAGGTATGCACCATGTATCACGGGTGCTCAAGTGAAATGCTTGAATCCCCGCCTGCATGTTTCACGGTTATTAGACACCCCAAAGAAAACATGCGGGGATCGCTCGTGCATGGCAGGCAATCCCCGCAAGGTTTTTTTGGCCGCGAAGCATATGGGGTGGAGACTCGAGCACCCGCGATACTCAGTGCATACCCGAGCACCCGATGCAAACTCAAGTAGCGAGCGCTTGCGTTCAAAACTAGTTGCCATATCGTCATCTTTTTTTTTTTTTTTTTACTTTTGAAAAAAAAAACAACCCCAACCCCAACATTAGGACAACCCCAACCCCAGCCCTAGCGTTTATTTTTTACGCCGTTCCTCGTGCGGTATAAGTGATGAGATTACTTTATTCTTCGGGTCGGTGCGATTACAACGATACCAGAATCATATCGGGTTTTTATGATTGACAGCTGTCACACACTAAAAGACACATATTTTGTAAAATCTAGTTTTTGCATCGCCATATTTTGGCCGACAGAGTCATGTGATGGCTTGTTTTTTGCGGGATGAGTTGACATTTTTATTGGTGCCATTTTCAGGCATGTGACATTTTTTGATCGCTTTCTATTCCAGCTTTTGGGAGGCAGAATAAACAAAAACCAACAATTCAGTAATTGTGTTTTTTTACATTTTTTTATTCTGCTCCGGGTGTGGTAAAATTGATAAGGTAGCTTTATTGTTCGGGTCAGTACGTTTACAGCGGTACCACATTTATATAGTTTTTCTATGTTTTGGCGCTTTTACACAATAAAAGCTATTTTATAGAAAAAATTATTTTTCAGCATCGCTTTATTCTGAGAGCTGTAACTTTTTGATTTTTCGGATGATGGAGCTGTATGGCAGCTTGTTTTTTGCAGGACGAGATGATGTTTTCAGCAGTACCAGTTTTATTTATATTCTTCTTTTTGATCGCGTGTTATTCCATTTTTTGTTTGGTGGTATGATGATAAAGCATTGTTTTTTGGTTTGTTTTTAATTTTTTTTTTTACCGTGTTCACTGAAGGGGTTAACTAGTGGAACAGTTTTATAGACCAGGTCGTTACAGATGCGGCGATACCAAATATGTGTACTTTTATTGTTTGTTTGGTTTTTTTTCATAATAATATTTATTGATGGGTACATTATATTTTTTTTTGTTAGTGGATTATTTTTTTAAAAATATTTTTACAAATTTTTTTTTACTTTTTTACTTTGTCCCACTATAGGACTTTCACTTTTTTTATTCTGATTGCCTGCATGGCACAGGAATGCAGCACCATCCCTGTGCCATGCAGGCTGTCAGCGCTGGACAGGGAGAAGATAGTTTGGAGATGCACTGCGCATGTCCAAACAATCTTACTGCTGTCTTGTGACCCGGATGTTGTCATGACAACATCGGGTTATCATGGCAACACCCGGGAAGCCGCGGCAGACGGCGCTGGAGGCCGGAAGAGGAGGTGAGTATACCGATCACCTCCCCTTGCCACCGCAATGCTGCGATCGACTTCGATCGCAGCATTGCGGGGGTTAATGTGCTGGGAGCTGTGCGGGACCGCTCCCTGCACATAGTACCGGGTGTCAACTGTGACAATCAGCTGACACCCTGCGGCGATCGCTCCCGCACAGCCTGTGTGCGCGCGCGATGATGTACTAATACGGGTCAGGCTCTTAAAGCCCAGGGCACAGACGCGTATTAGTACATCATGGGCTTTAAAGGGGTTAAGCAAAAGCTTTGTCTGATGGTATCAATCTTCTGCTTGAAGGATGAGGCAAAGTCTTCGGCTGAGATGAGAGGAGAGGGAGGAGGCACTAGGGGATAGAGGAGAGAATTGAAAGTGTTGAATAGCTGCTTAGGGTTGTGAGACGGAGAGAGGATATGAGAGCTGAGAAGTAGGTTTGTTTTTCTGCAGGAAGTGGGGGCTTGAAAGAATTGAGGGACTATTTGAACGCGATGAATTGCTCGTTGGAGTGGGACCTTTTCCATCTCCGCTCAGCAACCCTGGAGGCCCTTCGTAGTTCTTTAGTCAGGTTGGTGTGCCAGGGTTGCCTGTTGAGCTGTGGTATGTGTGAGGGGGTAAGGAGAAAACTTACTCCTCTACCATGCTTGCCATTGGAGAGGGGTGTGTGAGAAAGATGGAAACCACCGTACGAAAGTACAGCTGGAGAGACCGTGTCAGAGGGGTTGAGCCACGTTTCAGTGATGCCGAGGAAAGAAAGTTTGTTGGTAATGAAAAGATCATGGATGTAGGAACGTTTGTTGCAAATGGAGGGAGCGTTGATGTTTATAATTATCTGTACTATACAAATATTTCCTGTGTGATCTCTGGGTAATACGCACATCCTTTTTTCATGTGCATGTCACAATCCCTGTCGCCATTTCCAATTACATGTATTATATAGATTTTAAACATGCCTTAATAAAGGCTTTATCTCTTATATGATACTCTGTCACTTGGGATTTTTTCGATCGTCTTTTTTTTCAGTCCATGGTTCTGATGTTTTCTAGCGATTTTGTCCCCTTACTCTGTAGTCTGCAAGTGCACCTAATCAGAGGATTTTTACTGTACAATAATTATTATGAAGCACCTATACTGGTTGAGTAGTTTAATTATTTCTCCCTTTCTCAGCAGTTGCCCAATTAGCGGCTTAGGGAGGCCTTTCTGATTTTTTTTGCTCGTTGCCTCATGCAACTGCACCTCTGACAGAGAGGGTCTTGAAGAGTGGAATGCTGGTGTAAAAGTTATCAATGTAGAGGTGATAACCCTTATCCAGCAGTGGGTGCAGCAATTCCCACACAATTTTCCAACTTGTTAATTTGAGTGTAATTTAGTTAATTTGGGCGTTCTTTCCTTCGTAGACCCTAAATCTGTGGGCGTTCCCTGAAGTACTCTCGCACAGCTTGTACTGTTTAATTCCGTACCTTGCCCTCTTACTGGGCAGGTGTTGTTAGAATTTTAACATCCCTTTGAAATAAACCAGAGATTCATCTATAGAGATGTCCCTTTGGGGGTTGTACGCCTCTGCAAATTTTCTGCTGAAGTGTTCAACTACTGGCCGAATTTTGTATAGACGATCAAAGTTAGGATCATCTCAGGGAGGACACAGTGCATTATCACTATAAGGCCACGGCCGCACTATCAGTATTTGGTCAGTATTCGGTCAGTATTTTTTCTCAGGAGTGGGTGATAAATGCAGAATTGGTGACTTGTTTCTATTATACTTTGTCTCTGATTGTCCCTCACCTGGTTTTGGCTCCCACTCCTGAGAAAAAAATGCTGACCAAATACTGATAGTGGGGCTAGGGCCTAATGCAAACATTTTTTTCATAGCCAAACAGAATACCGGTGTGTTGTAGAGAATATCAGTACTCCAGTATTACCGAATCTCTGATTTTCTAACTATGTTTCCCTTATTATCTGCAGTAATTGTATTATTACACAAGATTTTTATGATATTACATCGGCTCATCATCTTCTCTCTACAGTGTCGGATCCTCTCAGTGGAGATATTCTATATAAGAGAATTATCCTTATTTATCTATCAAAGATGGATATGGGCAGAGACAAGATGGCGGAGAGGATATTACACCTCACCCTAGAGATCCTCTTCCGGGTTACTGGAGAGGTGAGAGATTCTGATGACGTCACATTACATCATTCTTATCTATGGGAATAACAGATGGACAGAACTGGAGAGGTGAGGACTCTGGAAATGTCTGCAGTGAGATTTATTAATGTGTCTCTCCATAACCAGGATTACACAGTAGTGAAGAAGACCTCTAGTGAGCGCTGTCAGGACCCTGTGTCTGAGGGATGGGGAAGACCTCTGAGCCCAATCACAGGGCCTCCACCTCATCCCCTGATACATGAGGACATCAATGACCAGAAGATCCTAGAACTCACCTACAAGATGATTGCGCTGCTGACTGGAGAGGTGACACTGCTGGGAATGCTGGGACATTATACAGTAACGTTATGAAGGGATTGGAGAGATGACGGTATCATTGTATGTGTCAGGTTCCTATAAGGTGTCAGGATGTCGCTGTCTATTTTTCCATGGAGGAGTGGGAGTATTTAGAAGGACACAAAGATCTGTGCAAGGATGTCATGATGGAGGTTCCCCAGCCCCTCACATCACTAGGTAATAGACAGGACTAAATACACATGGCCTATAATTATCTGTATGTAAAGAATGAATTCAGTCCCTGTATGTGTTTCCTCCAGATCTATCCAGTAAGAGGACAACACCAGAGAGATGTCCCCGTCCTCTTCTTCCACAGGACTGTAAACAAGAAGGTCCCAATGTTCCTCAGGATCATCAGGTAGATGGAGAGAAGGTGTCATGAGATCTCCCCTATGATGTGTAGATGGCTGTGAAGGTCTTGTGTTCAGTCTTGTTTTATCCACCAGTATTATATGTTTTATACTTGTGTAATGAGAACAGTGTAGATGGCAGGATTATAGCTGATCATAGATGTGACTTTTCCATCTGTCTGTGACTTTTACAATATTTGTTTCAGAGTAAAGATCTGATCCATACTAATACTACAGAGACATATGTTAGGGGTGATGAGTGGTGTAAAGAGGAGATTCCTACATATGACTACCCAGGTGAGTACTGACCACTAAATGCAGAGAAGTCACAGATTCTTCTCAGTCACCGGCTGTGGCTGCTTTATTGACGGTGTAGTCCGGCCATATCACAATCGTGTGGTCACCATTTTGCCTCTAGACTACAGTACAACAGGTATACACTATCCCCATATAATTATTTTTCCTACTATATCATCAGTAGTCTTTTTGCCATTGCTGGATTAGCCAGTGGTATACTAACGTGATTGTATGCTGAAGGGGAGTGTGGTAATAGGATTTAATTATTATTTAGTATTATAGCGCCATTTATTCCATGGCGCTTTACATGTGAAAGGGGTATACATAGCAAAAACAATTACAATAATTTTGAAGAATACAAGTCAGCGACTGGTACAGGAGGAAAGAGGACCCTGCCCGCGAGGGCTCACAACCTACAAGGGATGGGTGAGGATACAGTAGGTGAGGGTAGAGCTGGTCATGCAGCGGTATGGTGGAGCGGTGGTTACTGCAGGTTGTACGCTTGTCGGAATAGGTAGGTCTTCAGGTTCCTTTTGAAGGTTTCCACAGTAGGCGAGAGTCTGATATGTTCGGGTAGAGAGTTCCAGAGTAGCGGGCATGCACGGGAGAAATCTTGTATGCGATTGAGGTAAGAGGAAATAAGAGGGAAGTAGAGAAGGAGATCTTGTGAGGATCGAAGGTTGTGTGCAGGTAAGTACCGGGAGACTAGGTCACAGATGTATGGAGGAGACAAGTTGTGGATGGCTTTTTATGCCATGGTTAGGGTTTTCAACTGTAGTCTCTGGGTAATGGGGGGCCATTGAAGGGATTGACAGAGAGGAGAGGCCAGGGAATAGCAGGGGGGGGGAGGTGGATTAGTCGGGCAGCAGAGTTTAGGATAGATTGGAGGGTGCGAGAGTGTTAGAGGGTAGGCCACAGAGCAGGAGGTTGCAGTAGTTGAGGCAGGAGATGATGAGTGAGTGCACTAGTGTTTTTGCAGATTCGTGGTTGAGGAATGTGCGGATCCGGGAGATATTGTTGGAGTCGGCCGGAAGTGGAAAGGGCTTGGATATGTGGTTTAAAGGAGAGATTAGAGTCCAGGGTTACCCTGAGGCAGCGATTTTGCGGGACTGGGGAGAGTTAGCAGCCATTGACTATGATGGATAGGTCAGACGGTGGGGTTGAGTGAGATGGAGTAAAGATGATGAATTCAGTTTTATCCATGTTAAGTCTTAGAAATCTTTCAGAGAAGAAGGATGAAATAGCGTACAGACATTGTGGGATTCTGGTTAGTAATTAGGTGATATCAGGTCCAGAGACGTAGAACTGTGTGTCATCAGCATTGAGATGATACTGAAAGCCATGGGACTCTATGAGCTGTCCCAGGCCGAAGGTGTAGATGGAGACGAGCAGGGGCCCTAGAACTGAACCTTGGGGGACACCGATAGATAGGGGCCGAGATGAGGAGGTGATGTGTGAGTGTGAGACACTGAATGTCCGGTCTGTTAGGTATGAAGAGATCCAAGATAGGGGCAAGTCTGTGGTGCCAAGACATGAGAGAGTCTGTAGTAAAAGGGAATGGTCCACTGTGTCAAAGGCTGATGACAGGTCCAGGAGGAGGAGGACAGAGTAGTGTCTCTTGGATTGGGCAGTTTGTAGGTGACTTTGGTGACTTCAGTGAGGGCAGTTTCAGTGGAGTGATGCGGTCTTAAGCCAGATTGTAAGCGGTCAAAGAGGAAGCGGGAGGAGAGGTGGGAGGACAGTTCAGAATGGACGTGTTGTTCCAGTCATTTTGAGGAATAGGGGAGAAGTGATATGGGGCAATAGCTAGTCAGAGAGGATAGGTCAAGGGAGGGCTTTTTGAGGATGGGTGTGATCGAGATATGTTTCAAACATGAGGGGAAGACATCAGTTTTGACAGGTTGAAAAGGTGGGTTAGGGTTGGGATGAAGACTGTGGTGAGGTTAGGGATGAGGTAGGATGGATTGAGTCAAATTCGCAGGTGGTGAGGTGTGATTTGGAGAGTAAAGGGGAAACTTGATCGTCCGTAATGGTGGAGAAGCTGGTTTTTGAGGAGGAGGGTTGAGTAGATATAAGGAGTGCCTGTGGGGACTTTAGGCAAAAGTTTGTCTGATGGTGTCAATCTTCTGCTTGAAGAATGAGGCAAAGTGTTCGGCTGATACGACAGGAGAGGGAGGAGGCTCTGGGGGATGGAGGAGAGAATTGAAAGTGTTGAATAGCTGTTTAGGGTTGTGAGACAGGGAGGATATAAGAGCTGATAAGTAGGTTTGTTTTGCTGCAGGAAGTGGGGACTTGAAAGAATTGAGGGACCATTTGAATGATGAAATGCTCGTTGGAGTGGAACCTTTTCCATTTCCGCTCAGCAGCCCTGGAGGCCCTTCATAGTTCTTTAGTGTGCAAATTGAAGTGGTCAGTGGGGCACTAGAAACTGGATAAGGCGCTGGAAAAGGATAAAACAAACCTCTTTATTGAAGTATTAATGCCCACAATGCGTTTCTGCAGCGGTCTGCTGCCTTCATCGGGTGGAGTTATGGGAAAATGGCAGAAACAGGCACTTTTATACATAAAACAAAGGAACTCAATGGGAGGTGCCAAGGGAGAATTTGGTACTTAACCCCTTAATCACCATTAAAAAAGACAATTGCAATTAAATAACAAAGGGACTTAAAAAAGCATTACAGGTCAATAACTACACATTATAAACTTACTATGAAGATGCAAGAGGCAGACATTAACGGCAATGCTTTAAAAATACATACATATAAAAATGCATATATAAATGAAGCATATTACATAAAAATTGGTGAGGCATATTCTGAGTATACCCCTCAACCAGTTTTTATCCCCCCAAAAATATATAAATATTAATAATTCATCTGCACACATTATCAATCGCTAAATTCAAACCTTTTCTACCCCACCCCCTTTTTTGTCTTCATAGTTCTTTAGTCAGGTTGGTGTGCCAGGGTTGCCTTTTGAGTGTGCATGCTGTGGTATGTGTGAGGGGGGCGACCGACGAGAGCTGCAGCTGTTGTAGTGTTATATAAGTGGCAGCAGCATCTGCATTGTGTAATGAACTTATGTCTGTAAGAGGGAGGAGGGATTTAGTGAGTGTAGGTCAAGGTGTTTGAGATTTTTGCGAGAGTATGCTAGTTTGTGAAGTAAGGATTGTCACCTGGAGAGGAGAGGGAAGAGAATGTAAGTAGGTTGTGATCAGACAGGGGGGGAGTTGAGTTAGAGAAGTTAGATAGGAAACAGAGGTGGGTGAAGATGAGGTGCAGTGTGTGGCCATCTTTGAGTGGGGGCAGAAGACCATTGAGCAAGGCCGAAGGAGGAACTGAGGGATAGAATCTTAGAGGCAGATGAGTGGGAAGTGTCAGTGGAGATGTTGAAGTCACCCATGATGATAGTGGGGATGTCAGCGGAAAGGAAAAGAAGGAGCCAGGTGGTGAAGTGGCTGAAGAAAGTGGTGGCTGGTCCTGGGGGGTGGTAAATGACAGCCAGTTAGAGGTGGAGGGGGAGTAGATGCGCACAGAGTGCACCTCAAAAGGGGGGAGAGCATCGGAGGGTGGCAGTGGGATTTGAGTGAAAGAGCGGTTATCTGACCGGAGTAAACCTACTCCTCCACCATGCTTGGTGTTGGAGCGGGGTGTGTGAGAAAGATGTAATCCACCGTATGAAAGTGCAGCTGGAGAGGCTGTGTCAGAGGGGTTGAGCCACGTTTCAGTGATGCCAAGGAAGGAAAATTTGTTAGTAATGAAAAGATCATGGATGTAGGAACGTTTGTTGCAGACGAAGCAAGCGTTCCATAGAGCTCCTGTTAGTGGGACTGGAGAAGCGGGGGCTGGACGGATGAATATAAGATTTCAAAGGTTGTGAGAGTTTTTGACAGTGGATAGGAGGCGGAAGTGACTGTGGGTATGTGCTGAGGAGGGCCAGGATTTGGAGAGATATCGCTGGCAGTCAGAAGGAGCAGGGAAAGTGTTAGCAGGTGGGAGCAGGAGAGAGCCTTAGGTGGATGTCTTGTGTTTGGAGACTCAGGAGTAAATATTGAGAAATAGTTCCGAGGAAGAGGTGAGGTGAATGGGGATGATGGAGGGAGAGATGAAGAGTTCATTACTTGGTGTAGAGATTAGGGGGGTTAGTAGAAAGTGGAGGACTATAGGAGAGAGAGTGAAAACAAACAGAAACATTGTTTTCTTTGCCTGGGTATCTAGTTTCTTTCGGTTCACTTCAGGTTCAATTCAGGTCTAATTCTTCAATATACTGTTCAGCTAACAAACATACCGAGTTAGGCAACATAGGAGAGGCAAGATATGTCACACACATGGAAAGTTGGGTGCTGTATCTGCAAGAAGAATAGACAAATGGACATGCTGATTAGAGTGTGATGATCATAGATGACAAGATGCAAACTATATACATAGTATTAAATTCAGGTCTAATTCTTCAATATGCCACACTTGTATGATTTCACACTTGGTGAATTCACCATTGGCAGACTAACATTTTGATGTTTATAATTATCTGTACTTCACAAATATTTCCTGTGTGATCTCTGGGTAATACGCACATCCTTTTTTCATGTGCATGTCACAATCCCTGTCGCCATTTCCAATTACCTGTATTATATTGATTTTAAACATGCCTTAATAAAGGCTTTATCTCTTATATGATACTCTGTCACTTGGGATTTTTTCGATCGTCTTTTTTTCAGTCCATGGTTCTGATGTTTTTTAGCGATTTTTGTCCCCTTACTCTGTAGTCTGCAAGTGCACCTAATCAGAGTTTTTTTCACTGTACAATAATTATTATGAAGCACCTATACTGGTTGAGTAGTTTAATTATTTCTCCCTTTCTCAGCAGTTGCCCAATTAGCAACTTAGGGAGGCCTCCCTCATTTTTTTCGCAAAGTGCAGCATGAAACTGTACCTCTGACTGAGAGGGTCTTGAAGATTGGAATGCTGGTGTAAAAGTAGAGGTGATAACCCTTATCCAGCAGTGGGTGCAGCAGTTCCTACACAATTTTCCCACTTGTTAATTTGGGTGTAATTTGGTTAATCTGGGTGTCCTTCCCTTCTTAGACCCTAAATCTGTGGGTGTACCCTGAGGTACTCTCGCACAGCTTTTACAGTTTAATTCCGTACATGCCCCTCTGTAACGGGTCTGGGAGGCGGAACCTCTGAGCTACTATACAAGGGGGCGGTCCTTGTAAGGGAGCGGGTGGCGACCAGGCAGGCAGTCACAGCAGGTGACCGGGACAGTCTCTAGAAGAACGGGCAGGAGGTCACGGCAAGTGACCGGGGCAGTCTCTGGATGAACGGGCAGATGGTCACGGCAAGTGACCGGGGCAGTCTCTGGGTGAACGGGCAGATGGTCACGGCAAGTGACCGGGGCAGTCTCTGGGTAAAGGGTTGGTACGACCTGTGGCGGCTGATGGTAGACGTGAGCTCCCAGGTGAGCAGGCGAGAGTCTCTGGATAAACGGGTGGTCACAGCATGTGACGGCGGAGCCTCCAGGAAGACCAACAGACAGGCGGCAGATGAGCGCTCCCAGGTGAGCGGGCAGAAGTCTCTGGACAGGCGGGTGGTCACAGCACGTGACGGCAGAGCCTCCAGGTAGGCTAGCAGACAGGCAGCAGATGAGCGCTCCCAGGTGAGCAGGCAGGAGTCACTGGACAGGCAGGTGGTCACAGCACGTGACGGCAGAGCCTCCAGGTAGGCTAGCAGGCAGGTAGCAGATGTGCGCTCCCAGGTGAGCGGGCAAGCTGGTCCATAGACAGACTGACAAGAGTTGGAAGGCAGACCGTCGGACCTCAGGCAAGCAGGCAGGTAGCTGATGTGCGCTCCCAGGTGAGCGGGCAAGCTGGTCCTTAGACAGACTGACAGGAGTAGTAAGGCAGACCGTCGGACCTCAGGCTAGCAGGCAGGTAGCAGAATATCAGGCAGGAATAAGACAGCAAGCTGGCAGGAATCTGGCAGGTATCTGGCAGGTAACTGGCAACGGGACCTGAGGGCTGAAGCAGAGTAGTGAACAGTGCAACAACATTGCTCGGGCACCTCCATTTTGGAGGAGGTGCCTTATATATGGTGAAGTCCTCCGGCCATTGGCCGGGGACTCCTTAGGACGGCGCGCGCGACCCCTTTAAGAGGGAAGGAGAGCGCGCGCGCCCTAAGCACAGTGGCCGGGAAGGAGCGCGCGCTGCCAGCAGAGCGGGAGGAGGACGCCGGGCACGGAGCAGAGAGGTGAGGGGAACAGCGTCCCTGCCTAGCAGAGGGCAGGGACGCCGGCGCTACAGTACCCTCCCCTTTAGGCCCCCCCTTTTTTAGGCCAGACAGAAATTTAGCAAGGATGAGCGGGGCATGGATGTTCTCTCGGGGCTCCCACGTTCTCTCCTCAGGACCAAACCCCTTCCAATCTACTAGAAAAAAGGTCTTTCCTCTTACCCTTTTGGTGGCAAGAATGTTCTCTACCTCAAACTCGTCCTCAGCAGAAACCGGAGCAGGAGGCGTACCTGTAGACTTGGAAAAAGAGTTAAGTACCACAGGTTTGAGGAGAGATACATGGAAGGAGTTAGGGATCCGTTGGCCGGGAGTTTCAATTTATAGGCCACCGGGTTGATCTGACTGATGACCTCCAGAGGACCGATGAACCGAGGCCCTAACTTGTAAGAAGGTATCTTGAGTCGGACATATTTAGATGAGAGCCAGACTTTATCTCCAGGACGAAATTGTGGAGGATCCAGGCGTTTTTTGTCAGCGTGTCTTTTCATCCGTTCGGACGACTGAAGGAGTGCGGATCGGGTACTCTCCCAAATGGAGGAAAATTTGCTAACGAGAGATTCCACAGCCGGGTTGTCCACAGAGGTGGAGACAGGAAAAGGAATCCGAGGATGCTGACCGAAGACTACAAAAAACGGGGATTTGGAGGAGGATTCGCTCTCGTGATTGTTATAAGAGAACTCGGCCCATGGTAGGAGATCCACCCAGTCTGAATGATGGGCATTAACGAAGTGCCGGAGGTAACTGGTCAGGTTCTGATTGATCCGCTCCACTTGACCATTGGACTGTGGGTGGTAAGCGGAAGAGAAGTCCAGGGTGACGTCTAGCAGTTTACAAGTGGCTCTCCAGAAGCGTGAGGTGAACTGTACCCCACGATCCGACACGATGTGGAGGGGCAGGCCATGAAGACGAAAGATGTGACGAATAAAGTCTTTCGCTAGCTCGGGTGCAGACGGGAGGCCTGGCAGGGGAACGAAATGAGCCATCTTGGAGAAGCGGTCAGCGACCACCCAAATGACCGTACAACCGGCAGAGACTGGGAGGTCAGTTATAAAGTCCATTGCTATATGCTGCCAGGGGGCAGCAGGTACAGAAAGCGGAAGGAGGCGACCGGCTGGTAGATGTCTCGGAACCTTGTTGCGGGCGCAGGACACACAGGCAGAAACAAAGTCTATTACGTCCTTGTGCAGGGTAGGCCACCAGTAGTGCCGGGTAATAAGCTGGAGGGTCTTTTTCTGACCGGCGTGGCCAGCCAGTTTAGACGAGTGACCCCAGTGAAGGATCTTCTCCCGATCAGGTACTGATACGAACGTCTTTCCGGGAGGGAGACGATTTAGACTCACGGGAGCCACCTGCATTACTCTGGCGGGATCGATGATGTGTTTCGGATCTTCCTCGAGATCAGACACCAGAAAGGATCGAGACAAGGCGTCCGCCTTGACGTTTTTGTCAGCCGGGCGAAAATGAAGAACAAAATCAAAGCGAGCAAAAAACAAGGACCACCGGGCTTGGCGCGGGTTAAGTCTCTGGGCATGCTGGAGGTAAGCCAAGTTCTTGTGGTCAGTGTAAATTATTACCGGGTGAAGAGCCCCCTCGAGCAGGTAACGCCACTCCTCCAATGCCAGTTTGATGGCCAATAACTCTCGGTCTCCTATGGAATAATTGCGCTCTGAGGAGGAGAAGAGTTTAGAGAAGAAGCCGCAAGTTACCATCCTCCCGGAAGATGATTTTTGAGTAAGTACCGCTCTGGCTCCAGAGGAGGAGGCGTCAACTTCCAGGAAGAACTGCTTGTTGCCGTCCGGGCGATGCAGCACCGGGGCGGAAGAGAAGGCCTGTTTTAAGGAAAGAAAGGCCTCCTCTGCTTCGGGCGGCCACTCTTTGGGATTAGTACCCTTACGGGTGAGCGCGGAAATTGGGGCAGTCCGGGAAGAGAAGTGCGGTATGAAGAGGCGGTAGTAGTTGGCGAAGCCCAGGAACCGCTGAATGGCCTTCAACCCCTCCGGTCGAGGCCATTTCTCGATGGCAGACAGTTTCTCTGGATCCATTCGTAGGCCGGTCTGAGAAATAATGTAGCCCAAAAACGGAAGCGAGGTCTGCTCAAAGAGGCACTTCTCGTATTTAGCGAAGAGGTGATTCTGCCTGAGCCTGAGCAGGACCTGACGAACGTCCCTCCGGTGAGTCTGGAGATCCGGAGAGAAGACCAAGATGTCGTCCAGGTACACCACTACGCAGGAGTAGAGAAGGTCCCGGAAGATGTCATTGACCAACTCTTGAAAGACGGCAGGAGCGTTACAGAGACCAAAGGGCATTACCAGATATTCATAGTGGCCGTCCCGGGTGTTGAATGCCGTCTTCCATTCATCCCCCTGACGGATACGAACCAGGTTGTACGCCCCACGGAGGTCCAGTTTGGTGAAGATTCTAGCCCCCCTCAGACGATCAAATAACTCCGGAATGAGCGGAAGGGGGTACTTATTCTTCACCGTGATCTGGTTAAGGCCTCTATAGTCTATACAGGGACGGAGAGAGCCGTCCTTCTTTTTGACGAAAAAGAAGCCTGCTCCCGCCGGGGAGGTAGATTTCCGGATGAATCCCCTGGCCAGATTCTCCTCAATATATTCGGACATCGACCGGGTCTCAGCAGCGGATAATGGATAAATACGCCCACGGGGAGGAGTAGTACCAGGTAACAGGTCGATAGGGCAGTCGTATGGTCTATGAGGGGGTAGTGTCTCTGCCTCCTTTTTATTAAAGACATCAGCATAAGACCAATAAGGAATCGGAAGTCCAGGTAGATTAGCTGGGGTAGGAGAAGGACGGACGGGATGGACGGGAACCAGACAGGTCTTATGGCAGTCCTGTCCCCAGCGAAGGACTTCTCCGGTCTGCCAGTCAAGCACGGGTGCATGTCTCTGGAGCCAAGGTAGGCCTAGCAAGAGGGCGTGAGAGAGTCCAGGCAGAACATGAAAGGAGATACTCTCAGAATGCAGCATTCCCACCTGCAGAGTAATGGATTCGGTGATGAGTTGGATGGGGCGTGGTAAGAGACCCCCATCCACGGCAGCAACAGACAAGGGTACAGCCAGAGGTTTGGTGGGGATGCGGTATTTCTCTACCAGGGACTGTGAAATAAGATTCCCGGCTGCTCCAGAGTCAAGTTGGGCTAGTTCGAAATAACGGTTCTTCCCGCAGACAATTGAGACTGACAGCAGCAGAGATGGAGAGGATTTATTCTTGTCTAGGTCGACCTCTCTGAGCGAACCTAGACACAGGCGTTTCCCGACCTCTCCGGGCAGGCACGGATCCGGTGCTCCTTACTGCCACAGTAGAAGCAGCTCCCCTCGGCACGGCGTAAGTCCTGACGGGTTTTGACCATCTTGGTCTGGTCGACCTGCATAGGCTCAGGAGAGTGTACCTGGGGAGAGACGGATTTCTGAAAAGTAGGAGCTAGACGTGGAAACCTCCTCTCACGGGTGACCTCTTTGGCACGCTCCTGGAACCGTAGGTCAATCCGGGTGGCAAGAGTTATTAGGTCATCGAGAGTGGTAGGAATGTCCCGACCGGCAAGTTCATCTTTAATACGGCCGGACAGACCCTCCCAGAAGACGGATACCAGAGCGTCGTTATCCCAGGCCAGCTCCGAGGCAAGGGTACGGAACCGTATGGCATATTGGCCCACGGTGAGACTTCCCTGACGGAGGCGTAGCAGTGATGATGCGGATGAGGTCTTCCGTCCGGGTTCGTCGAAGACTTTCCGGAAAGCCATGAGAAAGGCAGGCAAGTCGGACACCAGGGGGTCTCCTCTCTCCCATAGAGGATTTAGCCAGGCCAGGGCCTCCCCGGTGAGATGGGACATGATGAAGGCAATTTTGGCCCGGTCGGAGTTAAACTGGTGGGACAGGAGTTCAAAGTGCAGGGTGCACTGATTTATGAAGCCCCGAGCCTGGGCGGAGTCGCCTCCGAAGCGAGGAGGTGCAGAAAGCCGGGGTCCGGGGTAGGATACCATGGTATTAGTGGACAGCGGAGCTGCCGGATTGCGAGTCATGGCACTGGCGGAGGTTGCTGGCGGAGCAGTCAGAGTGTCCAGGCGAGAATTGACATTCCGCAGGTGACCCAGGATGGACTCCTGTTGGGACCTCTGACGGGACAGTTCATGACACAGGTCCGAGAGCGAGGGAGCTTGGGTGCCACCGGGTTCCATGGCCCGAGCAAACTGTAACGGGTCTGGGAGGCGGAACCTCTGAGCTACTATACAAGGGGGCGGTCCTTGTAAGGGAGCGGGTGGCGACCAGGCAGGCAGTCACAGCAGGTGACCGGGACAGTCTCTAGAAGAACGGGCAGGAGGTCACGGCAAGTGACCGGGGCAGTCTCTGGATGAACGGGCAGATGGTCACGGCAAGTGACCGGGGCAGTCTCTGGGTGAACGGGCAGATGGTCACGGCAAGTGACCGGGGCAGTCTCTGGGTGAACGGGCAGATGGTCACGGCAAGTGACCGGGGCAGTCTCTGGGTAAAGGGTTGGTACGACCTGTGGCGGCTGATGGCAGACGTGAGCTCCCAGGTGAGCAGGCGAGAGTCTCTGGATAAACGGGTGGTCACAGCATGTGACGGCAGAGCCTCCAGGAAGACCAACAGACAGGCGGCAGATGAGCGCTCCCAGGTGAGCGGGCAGAAGTCTCTGGACAGGCGGGTGGTCACAGCACGTGACGGCAGAGCCTCCAGGTAGGCTAGCAGACAGGCAGCAGATGAGCGCTCCCAGGTGAGCGGGCAGGAGTCACTGGACAGGCAGGTGGTCACCGCACGTGACGGCAGAGCCTCCAGGTAGGCTAGCAGGCAGGTAGCAGATGTGCGCTCCCAGGTGAGCGGGCAAGCTGGTCCATAGACAGACTGACAAGAGTTGGAAGGCAGACCGTCGGACCTCAGGCAAGCAGGCTGGTAGTTGATGTGCGCTCCCAGGTGAGCGGGCAAGCTGGTCCTTAGACAGACTGACAGGAGTAGTAAGGCAGACCGTCGGACCTCAGGCTAGCAGGCAGGTAGCAGAATATCAGGCAGGAATAAGACAGCAAGCTGGCAGGAATCTGGCAGGTATCTGGCAGGTAACTGGCAACGGGACCTGAGGGCTGAAGCAGAGTAGTGAACAGTGCAACAACATTGCTCGGGCACCTCCATTTTGGAGGAGGTGCCTTATATATGGTGAAGTCCTCCGGCCATTGGCCGGGGACTCCTTAGGACGGCGCGCGCGGCCCCTTTAAGAGGGAGGGAGAGCGTGCGCGCCCTAAGCACAGTGGCCGGGAAGGAGCGCGCGCTGCCAGCAGAGCGGGAGGAGGACGCCGGGCACAGAGCAGAGAGGTGAGGGGAACAGCGTCCCTGCCTAGCAGAGGGCAGGGACGCCGGCGCTACACCCTCTTTCTGGGCAGATATTGTCGAAATTTTACCCTCCCTTTGAAATGAACCAGAGATTCATTTATAGAGATGTTCCTTTGGGGGTTGTACGCCTCTGCAAATGTTCTGCTGAAGTGGTCAACTACTGGCCGAATTTTGTGTAGACGATCAAAGTTAGGATTGTCTCAGGGAGGACACAATGCATTATCACTATAAGGCCACAGCTCAGTATTTTGTCAGTATTTTTTCTCAGGAGTGGGAGCCAAAACCAGGAGTGGGTGATAAATGCAGAATTAGTGACCTTTTCTCTGATTGTTCCTCACTTGGTTTTGGGTGAGAAAAAAATGGGTAAAAATTGATGGGCATAAAAATTTGTCTGGGCCACCATAAGATTTACTATTTTGTCTCTGAAAAAGAATTTTAAAAAGTCAATTTCAGTGAGGCGTGTGACATCAAATTGGATTCCTGAGCGTCCGATGAAATCCAGAAATAACAGACTGACCATTTTTGGGGGTGTAGGCCATATGGGATCAATTGCAGTAGGGGTTGCCTAGGTCTTAAGGTGCCTTGTTGGGGTTCATTCCTCACTAGATGAGGAGGAATAGAGGAATGTGGAATCCATTACTGATTCCAGTGTCGATAAATGAGATGAGAATTAGTGTCATGGAGGATGAGTCTATGAGAAACGTATTCAGCTGCAGACTCCGAGGAAGAAACTGCTTGTTGTCTGTGGTCTAAAATATATAGGTTTTATTACAAGATGTAAAGCAGAAAACTAAATACTGTAAAATAATAAATCTCATGTTTCCCTTATTATCTCCAGTAATTGTACTATTACACAGGATTTTTATGATATATCGGCTCATCATCTTCTCTCTACAGTATTGGATCCTCTCAGTGGATATCTTCTATATAAGAGAATTTTGCTGATTTACCCATCAAAGATGGACAGAGACTAGATGGTAGAGAAAATATTACACCTCACCCTAGAGATCCTCTTCCGGGTTACTGGAGAGGTGAGAGATTCTGATGACGTCACATTACATCATTCTTATCTATGGGAATAACAGATGGACAGAACTGGAGAGGTGAGGACTCTGGAAATGTCTATAGTGATATTTATTAATGTGTCGCTCCATAACCAGGATTACACAGTAGTGAAGAAGACCTCTAGTGAGCGCTGTCAGGACCCTTTGTCTGAGGGATGGGAAAAACCCCTGAGCCCAATCACGGGGCCTCCACCTCACCCCCTGATACATGATGACATCAATGACCAGAAGATCCTAGAACTCACCTACAAGATGATTGAGCTGCTGACTGGAGAGGTGACACTGCTGGGAATGCTGGGACATTATACAGTAACACTATGAAAGGAATGGGGGGGATGACTGTATCATTGTATGTGTCAGGTTCCTATAAGGTGTCAGGATGCCGCTGTCTATTTCTCCATGGAGGAGTGGGAGTATTTAGAAGGACACAAAGATCTGTACAAGGACATCATGATGGAGGTTCCCCAGCCCTTCACATCACCAGGTAATAGACAGGACTGAATACACACGGCCTTTAATTATCTGTATGTAAAGAATGAATTCAGTCCCTGTATGTGTTTCCTCCAGATCTATCCAGTAAGAGGACAACACCAGACAGATGTCTCCATCCTCTTCTTCCAAAGGACTGTAAACAAGAAGACCCCAATGTTCCTCAGGATCATCAGGTAGATGGAGAGAAGGTGTCATGAGATCTCCCCTATGATGTGTAGACGGCTGTGAAGGTCTTGTGCTCAGTCTTGTTTTATCAACCAGTATTATATGTTTTATACTTGTGTATTGAGAACGGTGGAGATGGCAGGATTAGAGCTGATCATAGATGTGATTTCTCCATCTCTCTGTGACTTTTGAAATATTTGTTTCAGAGTAAAGATCTGATCCATATTAATACTACAGAGACATATGTGAGGGGTGATGAGTGGTGTAAAGAGGAGAGTCCTACATATGACTACCCAGGTGAGTAGTGACCACTAAATGCGGAGAATTCACAGATTCTTCTCAGTCACCGGCTGTGGCTTCTTTATCAACGGTGTTGTCCGTCTGTATCATAATTGTGTGATCACCATTTTGCCTCTGGACCACAAGATTCTCCTCCACCCAAAACTGTTCAAATGACTTTGGGCATTGAAAGCCCTTTTCAATAGATCTTACAAGGTGGAAGTACCACCTACCCTCTGGGCTTAGAATAAAATACTATGATGGGACTGTAAGAGAAAGCGGAGGGTAATGATGCTGTTGGCTTCCTAGATCCCTGATATCTTATTGGATGAATCTACCTTCTCTCCCTTCTGTGCTGCTGAATGTGCTCATATGGTTCATACAAGACCAGGTCCAGTCTTTCTGACCAAACTTCACTTTTATGATCTACAACATTAAATGTGCAGTGAGGGCCCAGTGTGAATTTCTGTACAATAACAGCAGTTTCCCTTTATCCTGACTTTTCAATTTCTTTTAAAACTGACTAACTTCAAACAGGATTGCGATAAACTACATAAAAAACATTACACCTGTGCCATGATATATCTCTAAGCTAAATTTAAAACACCTCAGCTCTGCACTAATATAAAAAGTTAAAGACAAAAGCACAATACACAAATGCCCAAAAGTAAATGGATAAATCGCAAAGTGCATAAAAGTAATGATAAATAATAAAGGGTATTTAGTTAACCCTTATATGCACTAATGCTTATTAGACTACAACGAAAAAACCTGGGAGTCTGAACTGAAACGTAAATTGGTGTGCATGCAAAATGTAAATACATGTTCACATAAGGCCATTAGACAGAAAAAAACAAAGACAAAAGCACAATACACAGATACCCACAAGTAAATTGCAAAGTGCATAAAAGTAATGATAACTAAATACCCTTTATTATTTAACTTAAATTTTGATCAAAATAATGTAAAAGCCATTTTAAAGAGTAAAAAGACTCCCAGGTTTTTTCTTTGTAGTCTAATGTTTATTAATGCATATAAGGGTGTGGCCGCCCTTTTTCTGAGCTGGAAGGTTCATTCTGCCTCTCGGGTCCATGCTTCTACTAAGGGTTCAGTCTCTCAGCCCTTATCCATATATGTGTCACTTGACAAATGGTAATGTTTTAATATTAGAGTTAGGACTGTCCCATAAGGGTTGCCATGACGTGGCGGGATGGCTTTTACATTATTTTGATAAAAATTTATGTTAACTAAATACCCTTTATTATTTATCATTACTTTTATGCACTTTGCAATTTATCGATTTACTTTTGGGTATTTGTGTATTGTGCTTTTGTCTTTGTTTTTTTCTGTCTAATGGCCTTATGTGAATTTGCATTTACATTTTGCATGCACACCAATTTACGTTTCAGTTCAGACTCCCAGGTTTTTACTAATATAAAAAGTTCTCTTTGAATGTCTAATATTTCTTCTTGAAACTCATCTGACAGAAAATATTGTCCCTTATGATCATTTAGAATGCCAAGAGCCCCCAAGCCCCATACTCCAATTACAACAGAGAGGTTTCACCACTAGTTACTCACTACTTACTGATGGAGACTGTTGAGTTTGATCATTTCAGTAGATGTGTTATTGTCTATAGTCACAGTTTTTGACTAAAGTAGTTAGTGCCCAAAATACTATTTAACCACTTTCTGTAGACAGCCTTATGAGGCCCTATTCTTCAAATCTGACGTGTGTCACTTTGTGGTGATATCCTTTGTGAAGAATTCCAAAGTTAATAAGAAACAAATGGACCTTACAAATTATTTTCCAACTTCTCTTGAATCCAACAATACCCTGTATACAGTTGTACACTACTGTCTGGGCACATGGCAAGTTAAGAAGGGAAGGAGCGACATTTAGCTATTTGAATGCAGATCTTGCTGGAATAATTTGCAGACACAATGAATTGGGGCCACCACGAACAATCTTGGCGCTATCTACCCTGTTTTCCAGATCTCAAGTATTGCCTTAACCCTGATCCTTTAACCCCTCTACATGGATCTGGACTTACACAGAGACCCCTAGGCTTGGGCCACGGTGTTACCTGCTGTTCTGTGGTGTGAGATTAGAAGAAGAATAGTCAGGTAGCCGGGTCAGAACCAGGAGGTTAAAGAAAATACAAAATCAGAAGACACGAGTAGTCGGTAAACGTGTTGAGGTCACAACAGGAACCAAATACATAATCCGGGAGCTGAGCACAGAGGACTGAACCAGAGGAGAACAAGGCTGTATCTGGCAGCTTCCGGCAATATGCTTCCAGCTTTAGTAGGGTGCGGTGCTTTCTGATTGACTGAAACAGTTAGTAGATTACTCCAGCTGGACAGCACACACCCATACTGCCAGACTGGATGGTACTACAGGTCCCAGCAACCCTAATCTTAGTGGCTGGACAGAGCCTGCGCCGCCCAGAGCTTCTGGTTCTGATGTCTCTTCCATCACCAGCACCGCCTGTAAAATGAATAAGGTGGTGACTGGTGACAGAAATACCTGCGTCCCAGAGGAGATGGGACACACCATTTGCAGAAACCCTAATATGACAAAATGTCATAAAAGCAATAGAAATCCACATAAAGTGACTCCATTTTGGAAATTTTAACCCTCTGTGAATTAATCTATAGGAGTAGTGACTATTGATTCCACAGGCACTTTCCGGAAATTAGCATGCAGTGGATGGTGGAGAGTGAAAATTGCAAATATACCATTTTTTTACCCAACACATAGTGCCCAGATTGTGCTCCAGGAGACACACACACCGTAAATTAAGTGGGTTCTTCTCACTATAGTAATGCCAAAAACATGGATGCTAAATGTGGTTTGGGCACACTGCAAGGCTCAGAAGTGAGGGGGAGATCTGACTTTAGGAGGGCGGATATTGCTGGATTGGTTTATGGAAGCCATGTTGCTTTTCAAGAATCTTTGAGCCACTAATAATATGGTAACCTCTGTTTTTCCATTGACAGATGATGGACCTGAGTGGGGGCTTTTTTTGTGAGATGAGTAGAAGTTTTTATTGGTATTATTTTTGCCTACATAACATTGTTTGTTGGCCTTTTATTCCATATTTGGGGGGGAAGAATGAACAAACAGTTGGACACCACGCTCTACTGGTTCATCCTATGAGGTTTTCTATTAGACTGTGAACTGTCATTTTCTTGGTGAAGAATTCAGTATTTTTACATAACTTGCCATTTTTACTGATAGTTTAAGTAGAAATGTTCAAAAATATACATTTCAAGGATATTTTATTCAAAAATAATGATTGGTTTTCTTCTTGGCAGATAACAGTACCAGGAGATCAGAGGGACAGCTGACATCTTCAATTTTTAAATCACATGATCTTGAGATCCCACAGGATACAATTGAAGTGAATGCCATTACTCCAGATATACCATCATCCCTTCACAACAAAGATCTGTCATCTGATCCTATGAAACAGGTCCTGTCTTCTGATTCATTACCGACTACTAAGAAAAATCAAAGTCACAAAATAAGCATTAAAAAACGAACTGCTCCTAAAGCAAAGAAGCCATTTTCACATTCAGAATATGGAAATAGTTTTTCCCTCGAAAAGTCTTTTCTTAAACATCAAAGCATTTACACAACAGAGAATAGATTTTTTTGTTCCAAGTGTGGAAAATGTTTTATCCAGAAATCAGTTTTTGTTAGTCACCAGAGAACTCACACAGGGGAGAAGCCATTTTCATGTTCAGAATGTGTGAAATGTTTTACAGAGAAATCATCTCTTGTTAAACATCTTCGGACGCACACAGGGGAGAAACCATTTTCATGTTCAGAATGTGGAAAATGTTTTACACAGAAATCAAGTTTTGTTATGCACCAAAGAACTCACACAGGGGAGAAGCCATTTTCATGTTTAGAATGTGGGAAATGTTTTAGCCAGAAATCCGATTTTGTTATACACCAGAGAACCCACACAGGGGAGAAGCCTTTTTCCTGCTCAGAATATGGAAAATGTTTTAACCAGAAATCACAATTTGTTAGGCATCAGAGAACCCACACAGGGGAAAAGCCTTTTTCCTGTTCAGAATGTGGAAAATGTTTTAAGAGGAAATCAACTCTTTTTACACATCAAAGAACTCACACAGGGGTGAAGCCATTTTCTTGTTCAGAATGTGGGAAATGTTTTGTGAAGAAATCATCTTTACTTTGTCACTGGAGAACTCACACAGGGGAGAAACCATTTTCATGTTCAGAATGTGGAAAATGTTTTACACAGAAATCAAGTCTTATCAAACATCAGAGAACTCACACAGGGGAGGAACCATTTTCATGTTCAGAATGTGGGAAATATTTTACAGAGAAATCAAGTCTTATCAAACATCAGAGAACTCACACAGGGGAAAAGCCCTTTTTCTGTTCAGAATGTGGAAAATGTTTTATGAGGAAATCAACTCTTTTTACACATCAAAGAACTCACACAGGGGTGAAGCCATTTTCATGTTCAGAATGTGGGAAATGTGTTGTGAAGAAATCATCTTTACTTTGTCACCGGAGAATTCACACAGGGGAGAAACCATTTTCATGTTCAGAATGTGAAAAATGTTTTACAGAGAAATCAAGCCTTATCAAACATCAGAGAACTCACACAGGGTATAAGCCATTTTCATGATCAGAATGTCGGAAATGTTTTACAAAGAAATGAAATTTTGTTAAGCACCAAAGAACTCACACAGGGGAGAAGCCTTTTAGATGTTCAGAATGCGGGAAATGTTTTGTCAAGAAATCATCTCTTCTTAGTCACCAGAGCAATCACTCAGAGGAGAAGCTTTTTTATATTCTTAATGTGGCAAATGTTTTACTTGTAAAGACACACTTTTAGCAAGAAAAAATCTTGCTAATAAGTGAGTGCGTCTTACAGACTGGTGGCAGCTTCCTGTGACAGAGGAGAACGCTGAGACAGTGTCCTTCCTGATCACTGAGAGAACTGCGCTCTCCTCCAGCCCCACACTTATCTAACTGAGCAAAGCAGGAGAGGAAGTTACCGGTATCTGCACAGAGGCTGCACGAGTGAGCAGCTGAAGAACCTTCCACCCGACGAGCTCAAGGACTTTTCTGATCATGTATAACTGTTCTACATATTTTCAAAAGTTGTCAAGTTCAGTTATGAAATGAGCCATTTCTTAATGATTTTAATGACTTGTTTCTATGATATCGAAGCGTTTTCCTTTTACTGCTACATATAATTAATGATAAAAGTTTCAATACTTTGAAACATTAATTTTGCAAATATAAAGATTCAGAATTTTTTGTTATGCCAATTTTCTGATATTTATTTAGAGGAAACGTAGCAACAATTCAAATAACTAAAACCTGTTTAAACCCTATTGGGAAATATAGACAGTTACAGAAATTGCACTACAAAATTTGGTCCTCATTCAGTGACAACTTTTTCACTTGTCTCTTGTAGTCCTGCATCGGATCATTTCTTACAATTGTCCAACAGTAACTTGCAAGCATTGATGGATTCCAATTTCCTTGATATCTTTTCTCCATAAACACAATACCTTGGTGAAATCTCTCACTGTGCTTGTCCCTCATTGCTCCGCAGTTTGGTGGTTCAAAGTCTAGATGCGAATTTAAGAAATTAATCTTTAAGGACATGTTACAGCCAAGATCTTTATATGTTTATAGGTGATTTTCCACCAACTCTTCAGTTACCTGCTCTTCAGTTTCCCAAAAATTATTTACCACTAGTGATGAGCGAGCATACTCGTTACTCAAGATTTACGTGCATGCTCAGGTGTTTTCCGAGTATCTTCGGCGTGCTTGAATGTTATGTTTGAGTCACTCCGTGTGCATGATTTTCGACTGTTTGAAAGCTTTAATACATGTGAGGAATGCCTGTTTGTTAGGAAGTACTTAGCTGCGGGGGAGAAAAAAGACCAGGAAATCCACAGAAAGATGGCGGAGAAGCGGGCTCTAAGCGCCAAGATGACACTGCAGTCATCATGCTGAAGATATATTGAACATGGAAGATGAAGAGGAGGGAAGTGGTGGTCAGGCTGGAGCGATTTGCCTGCACAGAAACACAGGTCTTAGCAGGTGACGGTGGCCTTCATATAGCAGCTACCCCGCAGCTGTGCATGGGCTCCGGAGCAGAGGAGTCGGGTGAGGAGGAGATGGAAAAGGCAGCTGCATTGATGATGTGAAAAGACCACAAAACTACATGTGGCACAGTTCTCACTGCCCCACAGTCTAATTTGCACCAAGGTGACATACAGATGCCTAAGGAACCTCCTTTAACCCCTTTCTGACATGCCCAGTAATAGTACGTCATACTGACCTAGGCTTATTGGACTAGATACGTACTATTACGCGATCTTCGATCGTGCCCACACACAAGCGGTGCAGGCGATGGCCGCCGGGTGTCAGCTGATTCTCACAGCTGACACTTGGTGCTATGTGCCAGGAGCTGTGCCGTGAAGTCGATCGCAGCATTCCGGAAACAAGGGGAGATAAGCGTGACCTACTTACCTCCTCTACGGCGTCCCGAGCTGTCTGTGCCGAGTCTTGGTAATTGTCATGGTGACCCAATGTCGTCATGACGACATCCGGGTCACCAGGCATCATGAAGTTGCCTGGTGACATGTGCGCGATCAAAGTAACTTCTGCCTGTGCAGCGCTGACACGCAGCATAGCATAGAGATGCTGCTACATCTCCATGGTATACAAGCGATCAGCTTGCAAAAAATGAAAGTCCCATAGTGGGACAAAGTGTAAAAGTAAAAAAAAGTATCAAAGTGAAAAAAATATTTTAAAAAATTGTAAAAATATTTAAAAAAATGAAAAAAAATAATCAAAAAATATACTATACCCATAAAAAATATTATAATGAAAAAAAACAATAAAAGTACCCATATTTGGTATCAACGCATCCTGAACAACCTTAACAATAAAATTGTCCCACTAGCTAACCCCTTTAGTGAATACGCTAAAAAAAAAAATAAATAAAAAATGAAGCAAAAACTATGCTTTATCATCATACCACCAAGCAAAAAATAAAATAAACGTGATCAAAAAGACAAATGTAAATAAAAATGGTACCGCTGAAAACGTCATCTTGTCAAGCAAAAAAACAAGCTGCCATACAGCTCCATCAGCTGAAAAATAAAAAAGTTATAGCTCTAAGAATAAAGCGGTATTTCTATAAAATAATTTTTGTGTAAAAGTGCTAAAACATAAAAAAAAATATTAATGTGGTACCGCTGTAAACTTACTGACCCAAAGAATAAAGCCACCTTATCAATTTTTACCACAAGCGGAACAGCAAAAAAAAAAAAAACAACAATTCCTAAACTATTAGTTTTTGTTTATTCTGCCTCCCAAAAATCAGAATAGAAAGCAATTAAAAAAGTCACATGCCCGAAAATGGTACCACTAAAAACGTCAACTTGTCCCGCAAAAAACAAGTCCTTACATGACTCTGTCGGCCAAAATATGGAAAAATGATTGGAAAAACTAGTCTTTGCAAAAAAAAGCATCTTTTAGTGTATGACAGTTGCCAAACATAAAAACCTGATATGAATCTGGCATCGCTGTAATCGCACCGACCTGAAGAATAAAGTTGTCTAATCACTTGTACCACACGAGGAACGGTGTAAAAAATAAACTCTAGGGTTAGGGTTGTGTTACGGTTAGGGTTGTGTTGGGGTTGAAATTTTTTCAAAAGTAAAGAAAAAAAAATGACGGTGTGACGACTAGCGTTGAGCGCAAGTGCGCGCTACTTGAGTTTGCATCGGGTGCTCAAGTGACATGCTCAAGTCTCCGCCCCATATGCTTTGCAGCCAAAAATACCTTGCGGGGATTGCCTGCCATGCACGAGCGATCCCCGCATATTTTTTTTTGGGTGTCTAACAACCGTCAAACATGCGGGGTGGGGACTCGAGCATGTCACTCGAGCACCCGTGATGCATGGTGCATTCCTGAGCACCCGATGCAAACTCAAGTAGTGAGCACTTGTGCTCAAGATTGATGACAACTCATTGAGTATAATGACCTAATGTTATCAAATTCTGTGTCGTACTTTCTGGGTTCAAAATGTTCACTATACCCCTTGATAAAATCCTCTAGGGGTCTAGTTTCCAAAATGGGGTCACTTGTGGAGGATTTCCACAATTTAGGCGCATCAGCTGTTCTCCAAATGCGACATAGCATCCGCTCTCGATTCCAGCTAATTTTGCTTTCAAAAAAGTCACTCAGTGCTCCTTCTCTTCTGAACCCTACCGTGTGCGCAAGCAGTGTATTTTCCCCACATATGGGGTATCGGCGTACTCGGGAGAAATTGCACAACAGTTTTTGGGGTCCATTTTCTCTACTTACACTTATGAAAATAAAACATTTTGGGCTAAAAGATAATTTTTTTGGAATAGTTTTATTTTTTTTAATTTCACGGCTCCATGTTATAAACTTCTGTGAAGCACCTGGGGGTTCAGGGTGCTCACCACACATTTAGATAAGTTCCCTGAGGGGTCTAGTTTCCAAAATGATGTCACTTGTTTGGGGTTTCCACTGTTTAGGCACATCAGGGGCTCTCCAAACACAACGTGGCATTCGCTAATTATTCAAGCAAATTTTACATTCAAAAAGTCAAATGGCGCTCCTTCCCTTCTGGACACTACCGTGCGCCCAAAAAGTGTTTTTCTCCCAGATATGGAGAATCGGCGTGCACAGGAGAAATTGCACAACACATTTTGGGGTCCATTTTTTCTTGTTACCCCTGCAAAAATAAAAACATTGTGGTCTAAAGTAACAATTTTGTGAAAAAAGTTAAATGTTAATTTTTTTCTTCCGCATTCCAAAAATTCAAGTGAAGCACCTGAAGGGTTAATAAACTTCTTGAATGTGCTTTTCAGCACCTTGAGGGGTGTAATTTTTAGAATGGTGCCACTTTTGGGTATTTTCTGTCATAAAGACCCCTCAAAGTCACTTCAAATAAGATGCAGTCCCTAAAAAAATGGTTTTGTAAATTTTGTTGGAAAAATGAGAAATCGCTGGTCAACTTTTAACTGTTATAACTTCCTAACAAAAAAAATTTGGTTCCAAAATTGTGCTGATGTAAAGTAGACATGTGGGAAATGTTATTTATTAACTATTTTGTGTGACATATCTCTCTGATTTAAGGGCATGAAAATTAAAATTTTGAAAATTGCTAAATTTCACATTTTTTTCAATAATAATTGCAAAGCATATTGAATAAATTTGTACCACTATCATGAAGTACAATATGTTACAAAAATATAATCTCAGAATCAGTGGGATCAGTTGAAGCGTTCCAGAGTAATTACCTCATAAAGTGACAGTGGTCAGAATTGTAAAAATTGGCCTGGTCATTAATGTGCAAACCACCCTCGGGGGTAAAGGGGTTAAAGGAAGTTTTCATTGCAGAGGTACATTGTAAATCCTCTCTATCTGCTTTGTTTGTACAATTTGGTGGTCTTAAAGATTAAATAACAGGTATACGCCACAAACTGCAGAAAACAGAGCAGGGGCAGTGGAAGGCAGAGGAATGAGAGCAGGCTTGCAGCACAGCAAGTATCAGCACAGATGACCTTGAAAATAGATCAAGAGCAATAATATACAACTTATTGGTGTGCCTGAAAAAATAGAAGGCTCCTCTCCTACTGAATTATTTGAATACTTGCTGAAATTAATAATCGGACCTAAAATCTTAGGATCTAGAACAAGCTAATAGGGTGCCGACCCGTCCTCTTCCTCCTGGGCTTCCACCAAGACCTGTGCTCGCTAAAATTTTACACTATCGGGACAGAGATATTATCCTGCGACAGGAAAGGGATCACCCAGATCTAACAATGGATCCAAAATATCAATCTTTCCAGATTATTCTATAAAAGTGCAGAGTAAAGAGCCAAATTCTTTGATAACAAAAAACATCTGAGAGATCTGCACGTTCCATATTCAGTGACATTCCCTGCCAAGTTAAGGACGGTAGCCGGATACTGTGCCCTTCGCTGGCTGGATATGAATGAGAGGCAAATACGCTGGGATCAAATTCGGGATGTTACAGGTTGAAGATCCTGTGGTACAAACACTAATTCTTCAAATCTTCAAAAACACAGTGATCCGTGAGTATATGGGATGAAGTGTGTCCCTGCTTGTTGGATAGTTCTTTATGATTTTTTTATTTTTTTTCAGGTTCTATTATGATTATATTGCAGTCCTTGTGCCTAACTGGAGTTGAATTCAAGTTGGAGTTAAGTCCAAGGAGACTTAAAGAGGACCTATCACTATTTTTTTTTAATTTAACTTAAAAGCAGAGGTAATAATATTAATGAGTTGACAAAATTATGAACAAGGCAGATACCAATTGGGTGAAAAAATCCTCTTCTTGGCAGAAGCCTCTCAGTCAGATGAGCCGACTTCAGCTGAAGTCCCCACCAAGGGAATCCCCACTTTCCCCTGCTCAGCTGATGTCACTCTCCCATGATGCACAGCATAGAGGAAAGTGAGTAGCAGTCTGCCTATCAGTACCCAGGCTCTGTGACTGATCTGGTTGTGCTCATGACGCACCCCTGGGCCTGTGTCGCACAGCGTTGCGCATGCAGGAGCTTACCCGGAGCCGGATCTGTTGAGGGTTGTAGTCTCGTGGCGGTGACCCGGTCCGTGCCCAGGGAGTCAGACTAAGTGGCGTTGTATTAGCGGTAGATGTTGGACGACTACGCCACCCGTTGAATGCAGCGAAGGAGCTGCCGCTGCAGGGCAGACCGCTGAGGCCGGTGGTAGGATTGTGCAGCGTGGTAGTATCACCCCCAACGGGAGGGGTATGGCCTCAGGGCAGCCGACGTGGATGATGGGGGTATCAGGAATCACTCAGAGACGATGCGGTGTAGTTCAGGGTCTTTACTGGTGATAAAGATAGACCCTCCCGGAGTACTGGCTAGCGATCGGGGCCTGGTCAGTCCTTGAGCAGATGGGATCTCCCCTGGCCAGGCGGAGTTGTAGGCCTCCCAAACTGACTGTACTCATCTGGCTACCTTGCTAGAGGCGGGTATAAGTAGCCCTCGTCCCTGAGTGTACCGTGTGGTGCTCACCCGTATGGCCGGTGACTCGGGGCCTTCTAGTGGCGTCCGCTCCACGACGGCGGTGCTGGTCCCACGCGTGTGACCGTGCCTTCGGGTTTCTTGGCCAGAGGACCTGAAATCCCCTGCCGGGCGGTTTCTGCTGCTGGGTAAAGATTAGTCCCCACAGCCTCGGACTCCGGGTCCGGTGATAGCTTCTCAGTCAGGGCGAGCTCTGCAGCTGCCAGCCCCTGACTCCTTATAGCACTGCTCCCACAGAGCTCCTGATGTTCTTCTCCTATATCTGCTGCTCTTCTCTGTCTCTACTTCTTCTCTACTCACTAACCCTGCCTCAGCCCTAGGTTTATATAGGGGAAGTTCTTCCCCTCCCAGGACTGGGCAGGAGGTGTGGCATGCATCGGATCCCTGACCAAGAGACCTCCCACCTGCTCTCAGACATAACATTGCTGTTACTGTGGAAACCAGACCCCTGGGGTGCCACACTCAGTGCTGCTGACATTTATGTGAAAGGTAAGCAGTGCTGCTCCAGATGCAGCACAGGTCAGCAATAACCCAGCGATCCTGCTCTGCAGCTGCTGGGTGGATCAGTCTTGGTGCAGCTCTGTGTCTGCAAAGGATCTGAACTGCTGCCCCTGCGTTTCTTCCTTATACCTCCCTTTTCTGTAAAGCCCAGCTTGATGTCCTTGTTGTGGGCTGGCTATTAGCCCCCCACATGATCCTGCACTGCCAGTGTACTCATTGTGCCCCTCCCCACAGCCAACAGGGGTGAGAGGAGAGGTGCTGGAAACAGAAACTACCTACTGAAAGAAGAGGTATGCCAGACAAGATGGGCTTTATTTATTTCCAATATCTGTATATGGGCAGTGTATGTGTGTGCGCATATATAAACATCTTTGAGATGCTTGCATATGTGTAAAGTGCATGCATTAGTGTATAGTGTATGTAAGAGCTGTATGTAAACATGTGCAATGCGTATGTATGTATACTGTGTGTGCACAGCGTATGTGTATAGACATATATATACTGTGTGTGTGTGTGTGTGTGTGTGTGTATATATATATATATATATATATATATATATATATATATATATATATATTATACAGTACAGACCAAAAGTTTGGACACACCTCATTTAAAGATTTTTCTGTATTTTCATGACTATGAAAATTGTACATTCACACTGAAGGCATCAAAACTATGAATTAACACATATGGAATTATATACTTAACAAAAAAGTGTGAAACAACTGAAAATATGTCTTATATTCTAGGTTCTTCAAAGTAGCCACCTTTTGCTTTGATGACTGCTTTGCACACTCTTGGCATTCTCTTGATGAGCTTCAAGAGGTAGTCACCGGAAATGGTCTTCCAACAATCTTGAAGGAGTTCCCAGAGATGCTTAGCACTTGTTGGCCCTTTTGCCTTCACTCTGCGGTCCAGCTCACCCCAAACCATCTCAATTGGGTTCAGGTCTGGTGACTGTGGAGGCCAGGTCATCTGGCGTAGCACCCCATCACTCTCCTTCTTGGTCAAATAGCCCTTACACAGCCTGGAGGTGTGTTTGGGGTCATTGTCCTGTTGAAAAATAAATGATTGTCCAACTAAACGCAAACTGGATGGAATAGCATGCCGCTGCAAGATGCTGTGGTAGCCATGCTGGTTCAGTATGCCTTCAATTTTGAATAAATCCCCAACAGTGTCACCAGCAAAGCACCCCCACACCATCACACCTCCTCCTCCATGCTTCACGGTGGGAACCAGGCATGTAGAGTCCATCCGTTCACCTTTTCTGCGTCGCACAAAGACACGGTGGTTGGAACTAAAGATCTCAAATTTGGACTCATAAGACCAAAGCACCGATTTCCACTGGTCTAATGTCCATTCCTTGTGTTCTTGAGCCCAAACAAGTCTCTTCTGCTTGTTGCCTGTCCTTAGCAGTGGTTTCCTAGCAGCTATTTTACCATGAAGGCCTGCTGCACAAAGTCTCCTCTTTACAGTTGTTGAAGAGATGTGTCTGCTGCTAGAACTCTGTGTGGCATTGACCTGGTCTCTAATCTGAGCTGCTGTTAACCTGCGATTTCTGAGGCTGGTGACTCGGATAAACTTATCCTCAGAAGCAGAGGTGACTCTTGGTCTTCCTTTCCTGGGGCGGTCCTCATGTGAGCCAGTTTCTTTATAGAGCTTGATGGTTTTTGCAACTGCACTTGGGGACACTTTCAAAGTTTTCCCAATTTTTCAGACTGACTGTCCTTCATTTCTTAAAGTAATGATGTCCACTCGTTTTTCTTTACTTAGCTGCTTTTTTCTTGCCATAATACAAATTCTACCAGTCTATTCAGTAGGACTATCAGCTGTGTATCCACCAGATTTCTGCACAACACAACTGATGGTCCCAACCCCATTTATAAGGCAAGAAATCCCACTTATTAAACCTGACAGGGCACACCTGTGAAGTGAAAACCATTTCCGGTGACTACCTCTTGAAGCTCATCAAGAGAATGCCAAGAGTGTGCAAAGCAGTCATCAAAGCAAAAGGTGGCTACTTTGAAGAACCTAGAATATAAGACATATTTTCAGTTGTTTCACACTTTTTTGTTAAGTATATAATTACACATGTGTTAATTCATAGTTTTGATGCCTTCAGTGTGAATGTACAATTTTCATAGTCATGAAAATACAGAAAAATCTTTAAATGAGGTGTGTCCAAACTTTTGGTCTGTACTATATATAAAAGAATTTTTTTTAACAAACTATTGGAAATAAAAATGAATACATTTTAAACAATTGTATTTATATCTTCCTTTAAAACTAGGCTGATTTAGCCTGAGTTTATTTGTTGATGTTGTTTCCTAAACTGGAAGTTGCAAGCTACTGACCCCCCTGTTTTTTGACATATTTGGGAGGACACTAGATTCGCACTTCTTCAGTCCTCCGAGCGGATGAAGAAACATGCTGATAATAGACGTCTGGATCCGCCTCAATTCCGTCCGGGAGACAGGGTCTGGCTCTCCTCCAAACATGTTGGTCTCAAAGTACCATCGTATAAGTTGGGTCCGCGGTTCATTGGTCCGTTTGAGGTTCTCAACCAAATCAATCCCGTGGCTTACAAGCTCAAACTCCCGGCCACCTTACGGATTCCCAACTCTTTCCACATATCTGTCCTCCACCCAGATGTTCTTAATTCCTTCTCTGACGATCCAGGTACCTCTCCAGCTCCAGTCTCCGCTGAGGACGTCTATGAGGTAGAGAACGTTTTGGCCACCAAAAAGGTAAGAGGAAAAACCTTTTTTTGGCAGATTGGAAGGGGTTTGGCCCGGAGGAGAGGTCTTGGGAACCCAGGAAGAACATCCATGCCCCTCTTCTTCTTAAAGAATTTCTTGCAGGCCTAAAAAAGAGGGGCCGTAAAGGGGGGGGGGGGTACTGTAGCACCGGCGTCTTTGCCAGGCCGAGACGTCGTTTCCCTTACCGCCGCGCTCCTGGTCCGGCGTCTTCCGGCCTCCCTGCTGCTGCTGGTGCATGCAGCTTCCCGTGCATTGTGCTTAGGGAGCGCGCGCTCCCTCTTAAAGGGGCCACGCGCACCATCCTAAAAAATCCCCGGGCCGGGGGACTTTCCCTATTTAAAGCACCTCCTCCAATATGGAGGTGCCCATGCAAGGTTGTTGCTCTGTTATTCTTACTGTTGCTTCAGCCCTCAGGTCCCTCTGCAAGTCAGTCCTGTCCGCCAGTCTGTTCTTCAGTCCAGTCCGCCAGTCTGACTACTACCCAGCCCGACAGTCTGTCTACAGTCCAGTCCGCCAGTCTATCTATGGGCTCTGCCCGCCTGCTTACCTGGAAGCACCTGCCTGTTACCTGCCATGCCCGCCAGCCTGCTTACCTGGAAGCACCTGCCTGTTACCTGCCGTGCCCGCCAGCCTGCTTACCTGGAAGCACCTGCCTGCTACCTGCCTTGTCCGCCAGACTGCTTACCTGGAAGCACATGCCAGTTACCCGTTGTGCTCGCCAGCCTGCCTACCCGGAACACCCATCTGGCTATCAGCCGAATCAGCCTGCTTGTCTACCCGGACCACCCGTCAGCCTTCCTGCCGTGCTCAACCGCTGTACGGTCAGTCCCTGCGATCTGACCCGTGGGAGTCACCTGCTCTCATACAAGGTCGGTCCCAGAGTGGCATCTGGTCCCTCTGCTCGGTCACTCCCTGGTTAACAGAGTCTATTGAGCGGTGCAACCTTGGTCAGGCCGATTAGATACTTAGTCACTCCCCTCTGGTCTCTCCTTGCACCGCAGCACAGAGGTTCCACCACCCGGATCTGTAACATAAGGGTTATACATACATAATGGTCAGAGTTGCAAACACAATAGTAGTGGTACAAAAGAGATAAAGCAGTTACTAAGAGTCAATTACCAGTCAGATGGATGGTCTGGCTTGTGGGGGAGGTGTTGCCACATGGGAGGCTAGTGGTCCCCTTTGTTGCAGGACTTCTCCCACATGACGTCACAACCTCCCAGGGAAAAAGTAAATGGAGCTAGGGCTGCTGGGCTCTTAACCCCACTGAATCACTCCCCCTCTTGCCTCCTGGCTGAACCTCAATCTCCACCCCTGGCCTCTCTGGAGCTAAAAACTCCAAAAACTAAAATGGGCTATACTTCCTTAATGGACAGTCCTAAGTAGCCGGTTCTGGTGTCATTGGATCCAGATGGGCCCCTGCAAGGCTGTGCCGTGTATCTCCCTTTCCCTACGTGCTGGACTGTGCTGAAAGCCGGGGTGAGATTCACGCAGTTCGTGTGTTTCCAAAAATCTATTTAGTGTATCACTGGGATGTATTGTCTTCCCGTAATCCCATGTCAATCATTGTGCCCTGTTTGGTGGGGGATTATAGAGATCTTCAATGTAGAGTGTATTTGGACACTTCTGTAGCAAGAAGAAGGGAGGAGGCCGAGAGTCTGAGTGACATCCATCACCGCAGCTGTGAGCTGCCACAGGAAGGCCCCCTGTGGTTTCCAAGCCATGTGGCATGTTCTTTGTATCAGACAATTATAACAATTATAATTCAACACCAAGTTATGGGTACGGAAAGTATTCAGACCCCTTTTAATTTTTCACTCCTTGTTTCTTTGCAGCCATTTGGTAAATTCTAAAAAGTTCATTTTTTGTTCTCATTAAAGTCCACTCTGCACCCTGTAAGGAAGCGCTATTCATCACGCTGAGGGGTACTCGCTTCACTGGGTCAATTAAAGCACACATGCAACGTTTTCCGGTAATTCACAGTCCAGCAGTTTAAACCGCTCATAACATAGTCCATTTCAGTGGCTCGCAGGAATGTTACACATGTATCCTAGAGCCTTTTCAGTGGCAGTAATGCCTGCCTGGCTTCAAATACAGACTTCAGCAAGGTACAGCATCAATATTCACTTAAAGCACCGGTTTACCTTTGCCGGGTCTCAGCTGCTTCTATCAGCTCGGTTCTGCCACAGCTGTGGCTTTAAGGCTCCCCAGACGTAGTCTCCAGGCCACGTGCCTTCCAAGGCTACTGGTATCCCAGACACAGAGATCCAGACACAGAGATCCAGCCTCTGCCTTCCAGGCTAATGGAGTCCCAAACACAGGGACCAAGCCTCTTGCCTTCCAAGGCTACTGGTATCCTAGACACAGGGATCCAGCCTTTGCTTTCCAGACCTCTTTCTCTCTATTTCAAAATCCACCAGGATTTATATATCCTTTTGTGCACACAGGACCTGTGATGATGTCACAATCATGTGATCAGTCACCTGAGGGGGAGGTAAATGGTCAGTCAGAACACACCCCCTGGACATTTTAGCAATGCAGCAAGCTGCTGCATTATAACCCCATCTTGACTGGAAAAAAACAGAAATGTAGACATTTTTGCAAATTTATTAAAAAAGAAAAACTGAAATATCACATGGTCATAAGTATTCAGATCCTTTGCTGAGTATTGAGTAGAAGCACCCTTTTGAGCTAGTACAGCCATGAGTCTTCTTGGGAATGATGCAACAAGGTTTTCACACCTGGATTTTGGGATCCTCTGCCATTCTTCCTTGCAGATTCTCTCCAGTTCCGTCAGGATGAATGGTAAACGTTGGTGGACAGCCATTTTCTGGTCTCTCCAGAGATGCTCAAATAGGTTTAGGTTAGGGCTCTGGCTGGGCCAGTAAAGAATGGTCACAGAGTTGTTCTGAAGCCACTCCTTTGTTATTTTAGCTGTGTGCTTAGGGTCATTGTCTTGTTGGAAGGTGAACCTTCAGCCAAGTCTGAAGTCCAGAGCACTCTGGAAGAGGTTTTCATCCAGGATAACTCTGTACTTGGCCGCATTCATGTTTCCTTCAATTGCAACCAGTTGTCCTGTCCCTGCAGCTGAAAAACACCGCCATAGCATGATGCTGCCACCACCATGTTTCACTGTTGGGATTGTATTGTGCAGGTGATGAGCAGTGCCTGGTTGTATTGTTCTCACCAGCTGTGTGTAATCTGTCTGATCAATCAGAGTGGTTGCGGCGCATGCGTCAGTTACATAGGTGCCCTCTGAACAAAAGGGACTTCCAGACTCACTGCGCCTGACATGCATGCGATGGAACGCATGCCGTGTCTATTGCGCAGGACCGGAAATCAAACGTGCCCGTTCACGTGCACATGCGCATTCTCTGTTGGAAATCCCCATGTGGTGGTGGCGGAGTTTAGAGGGGGTGTGCTTAGGCACTGGAGTTATATACAAAACATCTAAACCCATTTAAGTCCATAAACATTCTTTGCAATAACATAGTATATGTTTTTATAATAATTTTAGTTGAGAGATGTCTGTAGTGATTGATTGGTATACATTTTTGATTGAAGAATATTATCAGTGTTTTTGTAATAATTTCTATTAAAAAAATATCTAAAAATATTAATTAATGAATATTATCAGTGATCGGATTGTGTGAATTTGGTGTAATCAAAAATGTGTGAATGAGTGTAAACAGTGTAAATAATAAAATAGTGAATAGTATGAATTGTATAGTGGAAATAAGTGAAGTGCCAGAATAAAAAATGTCATAACAAAAATTATAGGAGGTGTATAATGTAATAATGGTAAAATATTGTGCAGAAAAATATATATATAAAAACTATACACATGTGATAGGATGTAGGGTGTATTTCATACCACAATGTGTCCTGCAAAAATATTTTGCAGTTCACATGAATACACCCCACATCCTAGAAAATGTAGTTGTAATTGGGATCTGACTTTGTGATTTTGAAAGTCCCTGTGTTTTATATATATATATATATAAAAGAATTTTTTTTAACAAACTATTGGAAATAAAAATGAATAAATTTTAAACAATTGTATTTAGATCTTCCTTTAAAACTAGGCTGATTTAGCCTGAGTTTATTTGTTGATGTTGTTTTCTAAACTGGAAGTTGCAAGCTACTGACCCCCCTATTTTTTTGACATATTAATCATTTACTGTTTTTTGAACAGATGGTCATATAATAGAAATGGATCTCAAAGCCAGGGAGACAGCCTGGAGATCTAAAGCATTGGACATGTTTAAACAGGGCTTTCCAGGTGCTCCACAGGATGTAGTAAGAGAAAACAGGGATTTAATGTTTCAATATAAAACGGCTATCCAGAGGAAACTTAAAATATGGTGGAATAGGATTACTTTGGAAAATTACTGTGAACAAAAAATCATTCCCAGAGGATTAAGAGTACAGGTGTACCCATCATTTGATCTGGAAGAGACGGAATTAATTAATAGGCGGAAGGTTGCAGCCACCAATTGCTCCATGGAATTCTTAAAAATCATCATTGAAAAAAATACTTTGTCTCTGAGTATAATTGACCAAAAAATTGAGGATCTACACAAAAATCTAAAAAAAGAACTTAATAATGAGAGACTCAAAATATATCTAAAAAGCATTAAAGGTGATATCAACAAATGGGAAACAGATATTTGTAAAGTGAAACATAAAAAATACCTACGTGATGTACAGGATTATGAAAATAATAAGGTCTTTAAATGGCAGCTACCAAAGAAACGAAGTCAAAACCAACTAAATACAACAGTTTCCTCTAATCATGAACCATCATGCTCTGAAAGCAGTGCTTCATGTAGTGAAAGTGAAGATGCAGTTGAACACACTAGACCAAATACTAGACTACACCAAAAGAGATATCATGAAATGTTTACCAAGAAATTCAACAAGAGACAGAATGACCGCCTGAAAGGTAGTTAACTTATCTGATCACATATTAAGAGACACAGGTGAAAGTTTTGGAAAAAGGTTTAACCTTCTCCCTATCCTCTCACTTAGATCAGTTCACAGTGGTGAAGGACTTGCACCTTTGCTAGAAAAATCATCTTACAAAAACTACACTTTAGACCAGACTTGGACATACTTTTTCCCACTGAGTTGGAAAAAAGGGCCTTAAAAGATCTGGTAGACCAGGAAGCAGAAAATGAACAAATTGATGGAGGTAAGTTTCCTGTTCACTTAATCAAAAAATCTAAAACCTTCCCATCATTATCTACTTGCTCAGCAGTAGACATTTTTTCTAAAATGGTAACAACAGAAATTGCAACACTTCCTCACAGTCCTAGAGGTAGATCGAATATGAGCAAGGAGGAGAGGGTGGCGCTTGAACATCTTAAAAACTTGCCTAATGTAGTCATAAAACCTGCTGATAAAGGCGGTAACCTGGTTATTTGGCCAAATGATCTATATGAAAAACAAGCCGCCAAGATATTAGAGTTCCCTGGTTGTTATCAGAAATTGACATTTAATCCATTAACTCAATTTCAGTCTCAACTGATTGAAATATTAGAAAAAGCATTTGAGGACAATGTAATTCCTAGAAGGTTGGTAGACTTGATAAAAAAGGTGCGACCAAGACTACCAACCTTTTATTTATTATCAAAATTACACAAGGATCAACTAGATCCTCCTGGGAGACCCATTATCTCTGGAAATGGTAGTCTGTGCAAAAGCATATGCACCATAATAGACTTCTATTTGCAACCTTTGGTACTTACCCTACCATCTTACATTAGGGATTCAACGGATGCATTGAGAAGACTAGACTCATTACAATTGGAGGCTGGATCTGTAATGGTAACTACTGATGTGGAAGCGTTATATTCATCAATTAAACACAAGGATGGACTAAAAGCAGTATCCCCTTTTCTTGAGGAGAGCAATCTGGACAAGTCAATGGCCACTCTAATTCTAACCTTATTATGTTTTGTACTGGAGCACAATGTTTTTGTTTTCAATAAAAAAAGTCTACTTACAAAAACAAGGAACTGCGATGGGGGCCTCGTGTGCCCCTGCATACGCAAACCTATTTTTGGGGGCGAGGGAAAAATATATCTTCCAAAGTGAGGAAATCGATGACATCCACCTCGTTCAAGGGTGGATGAGGTTCATCGATGATATTTGGTTTATTTGGGAAGGACCAACAAAGCAACTAAGTAGATTCATGGATCAGCTGAACAAGAATAATCTTAATATTAAGCTCACCTACCAATATGGAAAAGCAGTGGATTTTCTAGATCTGCATATCACCACTACTCCTAGTGGTTACATCATGACTGATGTGTATAGAAAATCCACAGCTACAAATGCATTACTACATGGAACTTCTTCCTACCTCCCTTCTACAATCAAGGGAATCCCCATGGGACAATTTTTGAGATTGAAAATGATATGTACCAGTAATGAATCATTTCAGCAACAAGCCCAAGACCTTACGAGACGTTTTAAGGACCGGGGCTACAACAACAGAAACATTAAAACTGGATTTAAAAGAGCTGTGAATACCAGCAGAGAACAACTGTTATATGGCAAGAAAAAACAAAAAAGTGATGATAAGGAATGCTCTATAAGATTTATATCTAATTACAATGATCAGTGGCCAGAGCTTACCGGAATTATCAGGAAACATTGGAATTTGTTATTAACAGATCCAACATTACAAAAAATTCTACCTCAAAACCCCATAATGGTTGCCAAACGATCAAGAAATCTGAGGGATTCTTTAGTACAGTACACAGTCACTATGAAACAAGATCACATCTACAAATGGCAGATAAATCCAAATTTGGCTTTTCTACATGTGGAAAATGTAAGGCCTGCAAAAATCTGACAAAAGGAAAACACTTCAGAAATTATAACCACAGTAAAATATTTGAAATTAGAAAAACTCTCTCTTGAAATTCTAAAGGACTGTTTGAGTTTGGAGTGACGTATGCACTGTAGAGAGACCTCAGGAAATGACAGTCATGAAGTTTGAACCATACTTTGTGAGGACCTCTTAACAACAAAAGAGAAAATAAAGAGAAGAAAAGAGATAAGAAGACTGATAACTATGGACTTCCTTGGCCCGGTTACTATATTATTATTATTGTTGTTGAGCCCTTTTTCTTCTCCCACCCCCCCTTTTTTCTTTTTTTGGGGGGAAAAATGATAATCTTCCATACAATTGTCATATATTATCGCATATGTCTTTCACTGCTCTTCCAGATTCATTTCACATTGTATTTTCGTATTTAATGTATACATATGTTTAATATTTCACGTTTATTCATTCACCTTTTAATCATCAAACGCCACACACCCTGCAATGGATATTCTATTGCAGGGTACTTAATGCACTTTTTTTTCTTCCATAACTTACATTTTCTAGGATGTGGGGTGTATTCATGTGAACTGCAAAATATTTTTGCAGGACACATTGTGGTATGAAATACACCCTACATCCTATCACATGTGTATAGTTTTTATATATATATATTTTTCTGCACAATATTTTACCATTATTACATTATACATCTCATATAATTTTTGTTCTGACATTTTTTATTCTGGCACTTCACTTATTTCCACTATACAATTCATACTATTCACTATTTTATTATTTACACTGTTTACACTCATTCACACATTTTTGATTACACCAAATTCACACAATCCAATCACTGATAATATTCATTAATTAATATTTTTAGATATTTTTTTAATTACAATTATTACAAAAACACTGATAATATTCTTCAATCAAAAATGTATACCAATCAATCACTACAGACATCTCTCAACTAAAATTATTATAAAAACATATACTATGTTATTGCAAAGAATGTTTATGGACTTAGATGGGTTTAGATGTTTTGTATATAACTCCGGTGCCTTGGCACGCCCACTCTAAACTCCACCACCACCATATGGGGATTTCCAACAGAGAGTGCGCATGCGCGCGTAAACGGGCCCGTTTGACTTCCGGTTCTCCGCAATAGACACGGCATGCGTTCCATCGCAAGCGTGTCAGGCGCAGTGAGTCCGGAAGTCCCTTTTGTTCAGAGGGCACCTATGTAACTGACGCATGCGCCACAACCACTCTGATTGATCAGACAGATTACACACAGCTGGTGAGAACAATATAAAAACGGTACATTGTGAACATTAACTAACGCCCCCTATTGAAGAAGCCCAAGGCGAAACGGCGTCGTTGGGGTAGATCTTAGTCTCATCCGCAGGAGCTATACATTGAGCCATGTAAGTACTCTCATTTGAATCACTTGTCTGCTACATGCGAAGTCTAATTGATTTTGCCTCTGTAAGCACAGCACCTTAACTATGAGATGAATTAATCGCTGCTAGTCTTATTCCCCCATTTTTTGACATTGCTTTGTCTGGAAAACTCCTTAATCATGAAATTAATTAATTGCTATCAGTTATATTCCCCCTTTTTTTATATTATTTGGTCTGGAAAATACTAAAAAGAACCAAGCATTTATATACTTGTATACATCTATATCTAGTTAAACTTTATTATAGAGGAAAAAAAAAAAAACTCTTTGCACTTTATACTTTTTTGAATTTTTGAGTAAGGGGATTTAATTCATATTTAGAAAAAAGTATATCTTTTTCAGCACTTTATGATTAGGGGATGAGTGCAATAGAAATGGAGTAAAAGCATTTTTTGACATAAATTATTTAAAGAGATAACGTACTATAATAATAGAAGCTTGTAATTGGGATCTGACTGTGATTTTGAAAGTACCTGTGTTTTATATATATACAGTACAGACCAAAAGTTTGGACACACTTTCTCATTTAAAGATTTTTCTGTATTTTCATGACTATGAAAATTGTACATTCACACTGAAGGCATCAAAACTATGAATAACACATGTGGAATTATATACTTAACAAAAAAGTGTGAAACAGCTGAAAATATGTCTTATATTCTAGGTTCTTCAAAGTAGCCACCTTTTGCTTTGATAACAAAGTTCCTAAAGTTGACGAGTCTGTCATCCGATCATCCAAAAGATTGTCCCTACCCCTGGAAGATTCGGGCAGTCTAAAGGATGCTTTGAATAAGAAGGCAGATTCCTTCCTGCGTCACACCTGGTCACACCGCTAGGTCACTTATGGTGTGGCTTCAGCAATTAGGAGACCAGCTCAAGGATAAAAAGATGTCCAGAGATAAAATCCTCTCCAATCTGCCTTTGCTACAAGCAGCATCTGCTTTGTTGGCCGACTCCTCAGCGGATTCAGTTAAACTCGCTGCCAGGTCGGCGAATTTGTCTAATGCTGCCAGACGAGCCCTGTGGCTCATGGGTTGCCCAGGAGACCTACAATCTAAGCATAAGCTTTGTTCTCTTCCTTATGATGGTAAACTTTTGTTTGGCCAAAAACTGGACGAGCTTTTGGAGAAGCCTGGCGACAAAGAGAGGTTTCCCAGGGTTCACGGGGTAAACAAAAAGGTTCTATTTTCGGAGGAAGAGGTTTAACCGGGGTCGCCCTCCGGGAGAAAGGAAAAGATGGGAGCCCGGATCTAAAAGGACTCTGGTTACATGTTTGGAGGACCATCCTCCAGTTCCAAGAAATCTCCCCAATGACGCGAGGCTAGAGGTCGGGGGAAGGCTTTCCCATTTTATCCCAGCTTGGGAAGCCATCACTTCAAATCCCTGGGTGTTAAGTATCATAAAGAACGGCCTAAAGATACGCTTCTGTCAGGTCCCTCACCGAACCTTCATGATCACCTCCAGGAGGAAGTCCAGGGAGGAGCAGATGGCTCTAGAATCAGAGGTATTAGACTTAGTCAACAAGCAGGTCCTTCACGAAGTTCCAGTTTCACAATGGGGACGGGGATTTTATTCCCCCCTGTTTGTGATAAAAAAAACAAATGGGTCCTTAAGGACCATTATCAACCTCAAAAGTCTAAATCAGCTGATAATCAACCAGACTTTCAAGATGGAATCAGTGAACTCTGCAGTGAAACTCTTACACCACAATTGTTTCATGGCAGTCATCGACCTAAAAGATGCCTACTATCATGTCCCAATCCATCCAGACTACCGGAAGCACCTAAGGGTAGCCCTGTTCATCCAAGGACAATTAAGACATTTCCAATTCACTGCCCTACCTTTTGGACTCTCGATAGCACCGAGAGTATTTACAAAGGTTATAGCGGAGGTGACAGCTTTTCTCCGAATCTAGAGCATGGTGATTGTTCCCTATCTGGATGACTTTCTGATAAAAGGGAAATCGGAGGACCACTGTTCCTCTCAACTTTTAGAGGTCAGGACAGCTTTACATCACCTGGGGTGGTTAATAAATATTCAAAAATCAAAGCTATCCCACTCAAGGACTCAGATCTTTCTGGGCTTGACCCTAGATTCCCAACGCCAATCCTATTTCCTCCCGGAAGACAAGGTTTGCAAAATAGTCAGCCTGGTCTCAAGGGCCATAAGGTCTCCCGTGATGTCCTTGAGAGAAGCAATGTCCCTACTAGGCTCCATGACTTCCTGTCTTCCGGCAGTCAAATGGGCCCAGAGTCATATGAGGCTTCTTCAGTGGGAGGTCCTGTCAGCACAGAAATCCTTCAACGGACATTTAGGGGAAAAACTATCTCTTTCTTTGGAGACAGTAAACTCCCTCTCCTCGTGGACAAACAGGGAGAATCTGACCGCAGGCTTACAATGGTCCAAACCAGTCGACCACACAATTACAACAGATGCAAGTGGCGCTCCGGCTGGGGGATCATCTGGCAGAGCTCTCCGTTCAGGGGCTCTGGCTACGTCACGAAAAAGAAGCGTCATTAAACCTAAAAGAGCTTCTGGCAGTGGAGAAATCCCTGATAGGCTTCCTTCCCCGCATACAGGGTCGCCATGTCCAGATCAGGACCGACAATCGGACGACTGGCGTATATAAATCACCAGGGAGGAACAAGATCTCGCTCCCTTATGGTAGTGGCAAACAGGATCCTGCATCTAGCAGAACAGCATCTTCCATCCCTCAGTGCTCTTTTCACCCGGGGGGGGTAGAAAATTCAAGAGCAGATTTCCTCAGTCGCCACACTTTAAGACAGGGAGAGTGGGCTCTAAACCCGATAGTCTTCCAACAGATTATCCAGCTATGGGGGTCACCGGACATAGATTTTTTCACCACCAGGGCGAACAGGAAGGTGGAGAGATTCTGTTCACTAAATCCAACAGAGAATCCCTATGCTGTAGACGCTCTCCAGATACCCTGGAAGTTCGGGAAGGACTACGCGTTTCCACCGATAGTGATGATCCCGGCAGTTGTGAGGAAAATTCGGGAGGAGGGGGCGAGGATAATTCTAATAGCCCCCTTTTGGCCCAAAAGACTCTGGTTCTCCCTGCTTCGCATAATGTCGGTCTCAGATCCCTGGGTCCTGCCGGACAGGCCGGACCTTCTCATCCAGGGGCCAATATTCCATGCACAAGCCAAAGGTTTCCATCTGGCGGCTTGGAATTTGAGAGGTTGTTACTGAGCAATAGGGGGTAGTCACCATGCCTAGTTTCTACCCTGTTGGGTAGTAGAAAGCCCATAACAACTAAAATTTATTCCAGAATCTGAGGAAAATTCCTGCATTTTATAGACTCCCCATTGTCGGATAAACCTCCAGTTAGAGAAGTCCTAGAGTTTTTACAAAAGGGACGTGACCTAGGATTGGCTACGGGAACACTTAAAGTTCAGGTGTCCACCCGGGGGGCGCTCTATAATTGTAACCTGGCAGGGAACAGATGGGTCTCTAGATTCATTAAATCCTGTTCCAGAGCTAAGCCAGTTCGGCTCTCAGAGTTCCTCCCTGGGACCTGAATTTGGTTTTAAATGCACTCTCTGGCAACCCATTTGAACCCCTGCAGGTTATCTCGCCAAAGATCCTCACCCTCAAAACCATCCTCTTAGTGGCCCTAACGTCGGCCCGTAGGGTGAGTGACCTGCAGGCCCTTTCTCTTGATCCCCCATACACCCAAATTCATGAGGACCGGGTCGTCCTGCGTACAGATCCGGCGTACCTTCCAAAAGTTGTATCCAGATTCCACTGTAATCAGGAGATTGTACTTCCCTCTTTCTGCAGTAACCCTAAAAACCCCGGGGAGGTTAGGTTCCACAATCTAAATGTTAGAAGGGCTTTACTACAGTACATAGACATGACTAGTCAGTGGAGGAAGGACAAGTCCTAGTTTCTGGCCTTTCAGGGGAGTAGGAAAGGTCACGGGGTATCAAAGGGAACTATTGCTAGGTGGCTTAGGGAGGCCATTTGTCTAGCTTATACATCTACAGGTGTTCTGGCACCGGACGGTATTAAAGCTCATTCCACAGAGCTGTCGCAACCTCCTGGGCAGAGAGCCGATGTCTCGATTGACCAGATATGTAAAGCTGCTACTTGGTCTGCACCATCCACCTTCTACAAGCACTATCGGTTGGATCTATCCTCCTCTGACCTTACCTTTTGGGAGAAGGGTACTTCAGGCGGTGGTCCCTCCCTAGGGTGCTCATATTCTCCAAAATTCTCTCAAGAGTGCTGTCATGGGTGAGGGGAAAACACCAAGGTTACTTACCGGTAGACGGTTTTTCCTGAACCCATGACAGCACCCGTAGTTTCCCCCCCCTGTCTTTCTCACGCCCTGGTGAAGCACTTTACATTTTGGGTGATTATATATATATTGTAGGTGATGGTTATGTGTCTAACCTTTTCTGGAGGTCCTCTCAATGCTCTGTAATCCAACTGAAGCGAGGGAGAGGTACCGACCTTTTATTTCAGACAGTTTCCTGTCCTTGGTGGGGCGGATCCCTCTCTCAAGGTGTGCAGTCATGGGTTCAGGAAAAACCAGCTACCGGTAAGTAACCTTGGTGTTTTTTTTAACAAACTATTGGAAATAAAAATGAATAAATTTTAAACAATTGTATTTATATCTTCCTTTAAAACTAGGCTGATTTAGCCTGAGTTTATTTGTTGATGTTGTCTTCCCAAATAGTAGAAAATTCGCTGACCAGAGACTCCACGGCAGGATTGTCCACTGAAGCGGAGACGGGAAACAGAATCCGGGAGTGTTGACCGTAGACCACAAAGAACGGGGATTTGGAAGAAGAGTCGCTCTCATGGTTGTTATAGGAGAACTCGGCCCATGGTAGGAGCTCAACCCAATCGTTATGGTGAGCGTTGACGAAGTGCCGGAGAAAGCTGGTAAGGACCTGGTTGATGCGTTCCACTTGACCATTGGACTGAGGATGATAAGCAGAGGAGAAATCCAAGGAGACATCCAGCAGCTTACACGTAGCTCTCCAGAAGAGTGAAGTGAACTGGACCCCGCGATCAGACACAATGTGGAGGGCTAGGCCGTGGAGACGAAAGATGTGAAGGATGAAGTCCTTAGCCAGCACAGATGCAGACGGGAGGCCAGGCAGAGGGATGAAGTGGGCCATTTTAGAAAAGCGGTCAGCGACCACCCAAATGACAGTACAACCGGCAAAAATCGAGAGATCAGTAATAAAGTCCATAGCAATGTGTTGCCACGGAGCGGAAGGTACAGGAAGAGGAAGGATACGGCTGGCTGGAAGATGCCTGGGAACCTTGTTACGGGCACAGGAGGAACAAGCAGTGACGAAATCCGCAACATCCTTGCGTAGGGAAGGCCACCAGTAATGCCGGGCGATGAGCAGGAAGGTATTCCTCTGGCCAGCATGGCCGGTTAGTTTGGATGAATGGCCCCAGAGAAGAACCTTCTTACGATCCGGAACCGCTACAAAAGTCTTACCCAGTGGAAGACGAGACAGGTCAAACGGAGCCACAGTCATTACTTTGGAGGGGTCGATGATATGCAGAGGCTCTTCCTCTAGGTCGGAAGACAGGAATGAGTGGGATAGAGCGTCGGCTTTAATGTTCTTGTCCGCAGGGCGGTAATGTAGAGTAAAGCAGAATCGGGCAACGAACAGAGACCACCAGGCCTGACACGGATTGAGTCTTTGGGCGTTTTGTAAATAGGCCAGGTTTTTGTGGTCAGTGTAGATGACCACCAGGTGCAGAGCCCCTTCCAGCAGGTAGCGCCACTCCTCCAGCGCCAATTTGATGGCAAGCAGCTCACGATCTCCTATGGAGTAGTTGCGCTCGGACGAGGAGAAGAGCTTGGAGAAGAAGCAGCAAGTTACCATTCTCCCGGACAGGGATTTCTGGGTGTGCACCGCTCCGGCTCCGGAGGAGGAAGCATCAACCTCCAGGAAGAACTGCTTGTTGCAATCCGGATGGTGCATCACAGGGGTGGAGGAGAATGCTTGTTTTAGGAAGACGAAGGCCTCCTCCGCTTCAGAAGTCCATTCCTTGGGATTTGCTCCCTTACGGGTGAGCGCGGAGATGGGAGCGGTCCAGGAGGAGAAATGAGGGATGAAGCCCAGAAATCGCTGAATCGCCTTCAACCCCTCCGGTCAGGGCCACTTTAAGACGGCAGAAACCTTCTCGGGATCCATCCGAAGACCAGTCTCAGAGATAATATATCCCAGGAACGGAAGGGATGTCTGCTCGAAGAGACATTTCTCTTATTTTGCATAGAGGCGATTCTGCCGGAGCCTAGGCAGAACCTGACGAACATCCCTCCGGTGTGTGGGCAGATCCGGAGAGAAGACCAAGATATCATCCAGGTACACCACCACGCAAGAATACAGGAGATCACGGAAGATGTCGTTAACCAGCTCCTGGAAGATGGCTGGGGCATTACACAGACCAAAGGGCATCACGCGGTATTCGTAGTGACCGTCCCGGGTGTTGAATGCCGTCTTCACCTCGTCTCCCTGGCGGATCCGGACTAAATTGTACGCCCCACGAAGATTGAGCTTGGTGAAGATCTTCACGCCTTTAAGGCGGTCAACGGCTCCAAGATGAGAGGCAGGGGGTACTTATTCTTGATGGTGATCTGGTTAAGACCCCTGTAGTTGATACACGGACATAGCGAGCCATCTTTCTTCTTAACGAAGAAGAATCCTGCTGCAGCCGGGGAGGTAGATTTCTGGATGAATCTCCTAGCAAGATTATCTTCTATGTACTCAGACATGGCCCGGGTCTCAGCCAGCGACAAGGGGTAGATACGCCTGCGGGGAGGTGAAGCACCAGGAACCAGGTCGATTGGGCAATCATACGGCCTATGAGGTGGTAGTGTCTCAGCTTCCTTCTTGTCGAAGACGTCCGCATAGGACCAGTAGGGTAGATTAGACGGGGGTCGAGCTGGACGAACCAGAACCAGGCAGAACTCATGGCAATCCTGCCCCCAACAGAGCACCTCACCAGATCGCCAATTCAGGACGAGTTCACGTCTCTTTAACCAGGGTAGATCAAGCAAGAGGGAGTGAGAGAGACCAGACAGCACATGAGAGGAGATCTTCTCCGAGTGCAGCATTCCCACCTGAAGGGTTTCAGGCTCTGTGACAAGCAAGATGGTCTCCGGAAGAAGTCTCCCATCCACGGAAGCGACTGCCAATGGTTCAGCCAGACGTATGGTAGGAATCTGATACCGCTCCACAAGGGCCTGAGAAATGAGATTCCCAGCGGCTCCAGAACCCAAGTGGGCGGTCTCGAACAAGTGGATCTCACCACTGGAAATAGAAACAGATAGAGTCAAGGACGGAGAGGATTTATTCTTGCCTAGGACGACCTCCGAGCGGTCCTAGACACTGGAGTTTCCCGGCTTCACCGGGCAGGAATGGATCAGATGCTTCTTACTGCCACAGTAGAAGCAACTCCCTTTGGCTCGGTGCGTCTCCTGGTGAGACTTGACCATCTTGGTTTGGTCAATTTGCATGGGTTCAGGTGAGCGCGCCCAGGGAATTGCTGGTTGGGAGGCAGGCTTTTGGAATACAGGAGCGAGACGCGGAAACCCTCTCTCCCGGGTAGTCTCCTTAGCTCGTTCCAAAAAACGGATGTCAATCCGGGTAGCTAATGACACCAGGTCGTCCAGGGTGGAAGGGATATTACGACCGGTTAGCTCATCCTTGATCCGTCCGGAAAGACCCTCCCAGAAGGTGGACACCAGGGCATCGTTGTTCCAGGCAAGCTCAGATGCGAGGGTACGGAAATGTATGGCATACTGGCCCACAGTGAGACTCCCTTGGCGGAGACTGAGAAGTGAGGAGGCAGTAGAAGTCTTTCGTCCGGGCTCATCGAAGACCTTCTGGAAGGCAGTGAGGAAAGCCGGAAGATCAGACACCAGGGGATCCCCTCTCTCCCACAGAGGGTTTAGCCATGCCAATGACTCCCCGGTGAGGTGAGACATGATGAACGCCACCTTGGCCCGGTCGGAGGGAAACTGATGTGCCAGGAGTTCAAAGTGCAGCATGCACTGATTTAGAAAACCCCAACATAAGACAGGGCCACCACCAAAACGTGGAGGCGCAGAGATCCGGGGGCCAGAGCTGGATGCCATGGCACTAGTAGGCTGAGGCGCTGCCGGAGTGGGTGCCGCTCGGCTCAAGACAGACACAGATGGGAAGGGCAGCGTGTCCAGGCGGGAATTGACTGACCGCAGGTAGGTCAGGATAGTTTCCTGTTGGGATCTCTGATGAGAAACCTCCTGGTACAGGTCAGAGAGCGAAGGAGCCTGGGGGCCACCGGGTTCCATTGCCCGTGCAAACTGTTACGGATTCGGGTGGTGGAACCTCTGTGCTGGGGTGCAAGGAGGGACCAGAGGGGCGTGACTAAGTATCTACTCGGCCTGACCAAGGTCGCACGGCGGCTCAGTCGACTCCGTGAACCAGGCAGGGACGAAGCAGAGGGACCAGGTGCCACTCTGGGACCAACCTTGTATGAGAACAGGTGACTCCCACGGGTCAGATGGAAGGAACTGACCGGTACAGCTTATGAGCACGGAAGGAAGGCTGACGGGTGGTCCGGGTAGACAAGCAGGCTGATTCGACTGATAGCCAGACGGGTGCTCCGGGTAGGCAGGCTGGCGGGCATGACTGGTAACTGGCAGGTGCTTCCAGGTAAGCAGGCTGGCAGGCATGGTAGGTAACAGGGAGGTGCTTCCAGGTAAGCAGGCAGGCAGAGCCCATAGACAGACTGGCGGACTGGACTGTAGACAGATTGTCGGGCTGGGTAGTAGTCAGACCGGTGGACTGGACTGAAGAACAGACAGGACTGACTTGCAGAGGGACCTGAGGGCTGAAGCAACAGTAAGAATAACAGAGCAACAACCTTGCACGGGCACCTCAATATTGGAGGAGGTGCTTTAAATAGGAAAAGTCCTCCAGCCATTGGTCGGGGACTTTTTAGGATGGCGCGCACTGCCCCTTTAAGAGGGGAAGCTGCGTGCACCAGCCGCAGCAGCAGCAGGGAGGCTGGAAGACGCTGGACCAGGAATGCGGCGGTAAGGGGAACGGCGTCTCTGCCTGGCAGGATCTCTCTGCTGCAATTCTTCACAACAGTCAATCGTTCATTATATTTAGGCGGAAAACCTGCTGACTTGTCTGCAAGAAACACATCTTACCTCTGAGAAACTTTTATAATAGTATCTCCAAGGATCCTAAAAGCTTAATTTACGTAGTCGCCGTAATTTTGGATGACAATCCCCCCGCCCTTATCTGATGATCTAATTATAATATTTTTGTTGTTCTTAAGACTTATGAGAGCTTTTCTTTCCGGATTGCTCAAATTTCCCTTTTTAAAATTAATAGGATGCTCTGATAATTTTTTAAAATCCTGTAAGGTTACATCATTAAACGTTTCTATCTGATGACTCTTGCTTTCTACCGGGTAAAAATTGGATTTGTTTTTCAGACCAGTGTGTATGGTATCCTCCATAGTCCCTATTGTAACGTTTTCTTTGTTTGATATGTTTATAGGGGTGATGGCATAATGTCTTTTGAGAGTGATCTTTCTAATGAAAGCTTGAAGATCCAAGAAGAAATCAAAATCTTTGATTTTGTATGTGGGGCAAAAAGAAAGCCCCCTAGAGAGCACACTATTTTCATCTGAATTAAGTGTATAGGTTGACAAGTTGTATATGCTAGTTTTGTTACACTTGTTGGTGTCCTTGTTTGTTATCCATTTATTAGCTTTCTAAAAAAAAAAGAAAAAAAATGTTTTTTTTTTCTTTCATGCATGTTTGTATTTAAGCTGCACTAAAGAAGTCTGTATACCAGCTACTCACTGAGGAAGCGGACAGGACGTCCTCGAAACGTGTTTGAATGTGGCTTTTGTTTCATAAAATTCTTACATCTATCCATCGGACACGAGATCATCCGTGTATGCGGAGGAGCGCGAACATTTAGATATCTTTCTTCTTCTACATCGGTTCGTTGATACATTTTGGAAACTGCTAGGGTTGGTGTTATCTGCAGCTCTCCACATTAGCTCTTATATGTGTTGTGCATCATCACAACACGACAAGGTGAGCCTCCTTTTTATTATTCAACCATTGTTTCATTGGGTAACAGCACCATTTGCGCCCCTATTCTATTTTGTTTTATAGTATTTCCTTCTACATATTGAAAGTGATAGAGAAATTGAATTTAGAGAAAAATAAGGACCATCTGGCCTGTCTAGGAGTTAGCCATTTAATGGATTCAATATACGCTAAATTCTTATGGTCAGTGACCACGGGGACTTGATGAACTGCCCCCTCCAGAAAATGTCTCCATTCCTTAATGGCTAATTTAAAAGCTAGTAATTTACAATTCCCAACAGCATAATTTCTTCCAGCAGACAAAAGTTTTGGAACCCTGAGATAAAACAGCCCCTACCTTCGAAGCATCCACCTCCACAATGAATGGTTCTTGGAGATCGGGTTGGATTAGAACAGTAGCTGATATAAAACACTCTTTCAATTTTTCAAAAACCCCAATAGTCCTGTGGCCAAACCTTGAGAACTGCCCCCTTATGTGTGATGACAATAAGAGGTTCAGCAATCTGAGAAAAACCCCTAATGAATTTCCTATAATACACTGTGTGCTGAATTATTAGGCAAGTTGTATTTTAGAGGATTATTTTTATTATTGATCAACAACTATGTTCTCAATCAACCCAAAAGACTCATAAATATCCAAGCTTAATATTTTTGGAAGTTGGAGTGTTTTTTTTTTTAGATTTGGCTATCTTAGGAGGATATCTGTTTGTGCAGGTAACTATTACTGTTCAGAATTATTAGGCAATTTAATAAAAACCAAATATAATCCTATCTCACTTGTTTATTTTCACCGGGTAAACCAATATCAGTGCACAAAATTTAGAAATAAACTTTTCTGACATGCAAAAACAAAAACCAAAAAAATTAGTGATCAGTATAGCCACCTTTCTTTATGATGACACTCAACAGCCTCCATCCATAGATTCTGTCAGTTGCTTGATCTGTTTTCGATCAGCATTGCGTGCAGCAGCCACCACAGCCTCCCAGACACTGTTCTGAGAGGTGTACTGTTTTCGCTCCCTGTAGATCTCACATTTTATGATGGACCACAGGTTCTCTATGGGGTTCAGATCAGGTGAACAAGGGGGCCATGTCATTATTTTATCTTCTTTGAGACCTTTACTGGCCAGCCACGCTGTGGAGTAGTTGGATGCATGTGATGGAGCATTGTCCTGCATGAAAATCATGTGTTTCTTGAACGATACCGACTTCTTCCTGTACCACTGCTTGAAGAAGTTGTCTTCCAGAAACTGGCAGTAGGTCTGGGAGTTGAGCTTCACTACATCCTCAACCCAAAAAGGTCCCACAAGTTCATCTTTGATGATACCAGCCCATACCAGTACCCCACGTCCACCTTGCTGGCGTCTGAGTCGGAGTGGAGCTCTCTGCCCTTTACTGATCCAGCCTCTGGCCCATCCATCTGGCCCATCAAGAGTCACTCTCATTTCATCAGTCCATAAAACCTTTGAAAAATCAGTCTTAAGATATTTCTTGGCCCATTCTTGACGTTTTATGTTATGTTTCTTGTTCAAAGGTGGTCGTTTTTCAGCCTTCCTTACCTTGGCCATGTCCCTGAGTATCACACACCTTGTGGTTTTTGATACTCCAGTAACGTTGCAGCTCTGAAATATGGTAAAACTGGTGGCGAATGTCATCTTGGCACCTTCACGCTTGATTTTCCTCAATTCATGGGCAGTTATTTTGCGCCTTTTTTGGCCAACACGCTTCTTGCGACCCTGTTGTCTATTTTCCATGAAACGCTTGATTGTTCGGTGATCACGCTTCAAAAGTTTGGAAATTTCAAGACTGCTGCATCCCTCTGCAAGACATCTCACAATTTTGGACTTTTCAGAGCCCATCAAATCTCTCTTCTGACCCATTTTGCCAAAGGAAAGGAAGTTGCCTAATAATTAAGCACACCTTATATAGGGTGTTGATGTCATTAGTCAACACCCCTCCTCATTACAGAGATGCACATCACCAGATTTTCTTAATTGGTAGTTGGTTCTGAAGCCTATGCAGCTTGGAGTAGGACAACATGTATAAAAAATATCATGTAATCAAAATACTCATTTGCCTAATAATTCTGCACGCGGTGTAGAATGGTTAAAAATAAAAAAATAAACCTATATTTACCTTCCGGGGTGTGCTCCGGCGCTCGTTCCTGGCTGCCCGCACATCGCGATGCCCTGTACTGTAGGACCTACCGTCACATGACTGTGACGTCAGCGCAGGTCCTTCAGTCCAACGCGATCTGTCGGCAAAGGAGAAGGAGCGCAGCGCGGGTCGCCAGAAGGTAAATATAATCTTTATTTTTTATTTTAGTCTTTTTTTTACAGTTTCTATGGTACCTGGGTGTGGAGGAGAGCCTCCTGTCCTCCACACCCTGGTACCATACGCACATTAGAACATGCCAATTACGCAAGTACAGATGCAGTCTTGCGGAATTGGCGCGTTCTAATGCAAGTCAATGGCGGCGAAAACGCAGCGCTTCCGCAAAATAATTGGTAGTGCTGCGTTTTTTTCCGCAATGATAATCCGCAGCGGAAATTTCCACCGCATGTGCACAGCACATGCGGATTATCATTGGGGAACATTGCTGCCCTTCTACCATGCGTTTTTAATGCTTTTCCGCAGATGCAAAAACGCTGCGGAAATGCATTAAAAACGCATCGTGGGCACACAGCCTAATAGCATTCCACATAGGTGTGACCTCACGATGACCACTCAAGATGGAATAATGTAACTCCTGAAACAGATCCAATATTATGTACACAGCTACAAATATTTTGGACCCAGAAGTGGTGGAAGGAGCCAACGATTGGACTTTAAGGATCTCAGCTTCCAAATCCGAGGATACAGCAGAAACCACAATATCCTTAGAAATAATGGAGGATGAAGGAGAAACTGAACTAAGACTGCATGATAGTGTGTCAGCCTTCACATTCTTGGACCCTGGCCTAAAAGTGATAGAGAAGTTGAAACTAGAGAAAAATAAGGACCCTCTGGCCTGTCTAGGAGTTAGCCGTTTAGCTGAATATACGCTCAATATATGTTAAATTCTTCTGGTCAGTGACCACGGTGACTTTATGAACTGCCCCCTCCAGAAAATGTCTCCATTCCTTAAAGGCTAATTTAACAGAGAGTAACTCACAATTCCCAACAACATACGAAAAAAGCACATGGCCGCAAATTAGTCAGAGTTTGGCAACACTGAGATAAAACAGCCCCTACCCCAACCTCCAAATCATCCACCTCCACAATGAATGGTTCTTGGAGATCGGGTTGGATTAGGACAGGAGCAGACATAAAACACTTTCAATTTTTCAAAAGCCCCAATAGCATCCGGTGGCAAAACCTTTAAATCCGCCCCCTTCTTCATTAGTTCGCAAAAGTCTTCCCCACTTTCTCTGGTCATATCATGCCCTGTTACTGTTACTTTAAATCATGTGTCCCTCTCACATCTCCTGCCTTTGCTTTAGTCAAAGCTTGTAAATCCCTTCAGGTACAGTTATAGGTCACTCGTATCTCCTGTGGGGATCTGACAAATGCTGCCGGGCTATTTTCAGGCACCAATACATGGCCAAAAAGAACATCACTCATAAAGGGGTGGATCACTGACCAGGCTTGGGCAGCACATCCCCCCTTACATAAACCATTAACTGTCAACAAGACATGGAGAAGATAGGAAGACAAGACAGACAACCTGGTACGAAATGTAGAAATTCATTTTATTAAGTTATATTATTAAAAAAGAGTTTATGAAGACAGTATTCAAGGTGAAAGCAAAACCGGATATACTGTATATAACAGTTTATAGCCCTAAATCTGGGCGGTTAACAGAAAAGGTTTAAATATACTAGCTCCAAATAGATCTAAAAAATACCCTATCACAGACATATATAATCACGGTCTCCCATTATTACACTGTGCCCCAATGGCCTAAGACATTTCACAGACGCATGGGTAGCTAGTGAAAAATACATAAAAGCTCAATGGCCCCTCATATATTACAAGAGCACAATGCACAGGAGGGATCAATATAACAGACTGGGAAGGTATAAAGAAAAAGCTGCTTGGAGCAGTGTGGTGACCAGAATGCTTCCCAGGGGTGGGAGGGTGGTAGGAAAGGAGAATGTGCATGGCTCCGCTCCGTACGCCTCGTACACACGCGGCTCCGCTCCGTACACGCGCGGCTCCGCTCCGTACACCTCGTACACGCGCGGCTCCGCTCCGTACACCTCGTACACGCGCGGCTCCGCTCCGTACACCTCGTACACACGCGGCTCCGCTCCGTACACCTCGTACAAACGCGGCTCCGCTCCGTACACCTCGTACACGCGCGGCTCCGCTCCGTACACCTCGTACACGCGCGGCTCTGCTCCGTACACCTCATACACGCGCGGCTCCGCTCCGTACGCCTCGTACACACGCGGCTCCGCTCCGTACGCCTCGTACACACGCGGCTCCGCTCCGTACACCTCGTACACACGCGGCTCCGCTCCGTACGCCTCATACACACGCGGCTCTGCTCCGTACGCCTCATACACACGCGGCTCTGCTCCGTACGCCTCGTACACACGCGGTTCCGCTCCGTACGCCTCGTACACACACTGCTCCGCTCCGTACACCTCGTACACACGCGGCTCCGCTCCGTACACCTCGTACACACGCGGCTCCGCTCCGTACACCTCGTACACACGCGGCTCTGCTCCGTACACCTCGTACACACGCGGCTCCGCTCCGTACACCTCGTACACACGCGGCTCTGCTCCGTACACCTCGTACACACCCGGCTCTGCTCCGTACACCTCGCACACACGCGGCTCTGCTCCGTACACCTCGTACACACACGGCTCCGCTCCGTACACCTCGTACACACGCGGCTCCGCTCCGTACACCTCGTACACACGCGGCTCCGCTCCGTACACCTCGTACACGCGCGGCTCCGCTCCGTACACATCGTACACGCGCGGCTCCGCTCCGTACACCTCGTACACACGCGGCTCCGCTCCGTACACCTCGTACACTCGCGGCTCCGCTCCGTACACCTCGTACACACGTGGCTCCGCTCCGTACACACGCGGCTCCGCTCCGTACACCTCGTACACACACGGCTCCGCTCCGCTCCGTACACCTCGTACACACGCGGCTCCGCTCCGTTCACCTCGTACACACGCGGCTCTGCTCCGTACACCTCGTACACACGCGGCTCTGCTCCGTACACCTCGTACACACGCAGCTCTGCTCCGTACACCTCGTACACACGCGGCTCCGCTCCGTTCACCTCGTACACACGCGGCTCTGCTCCGTACACCTCGTACACACGCGGCTCTGCTCCGTACACCTCGTACACACGCGGCTCTGCTCCGTACACCTCGTACACACGCGGCTCTGCTCCGTACACCTCGTACACACGTGGCTCTGCTCCGTACGCCTCGTACACACACGGCTCTGCTCCGTACACCTCGTACACACGCGGCTCTGCTACATCCACACTGTAAACCCCTCCTGACCCCACACATAAACTTCAGCTCATCCAGCACCATGACAACCAGCACAGCAGAGTCCTGCATCCACTGAGGCCCCTGATCATGTGACCCCTGACTCCTCCCCTCCTGTGACCTCATCACAGCTCCTGTGCGCACAGAGCAGCCATATATGTGGTGGCGGCTCTGCAGGTGGAGGTATGTGGAGACCCCATTACTGGGCGCAGGGGTCATTAACCCCTTCAGCACGGAGACTCTTTTGGCGTCTCTGTGTGGTGTGAACAGTGATGTAACACTTGCAGAGGCATATGTAGGTGTTCAGCTCCGGGGGGCGTAGTGTCTGAGTGGGCCCTTACTGGTAACCCTGATTACAGCTATGCTGGCACGGCCCCACTATCAGTATTTGGTCAGTATTTTTTCCTGGTTTTGGCTCCCACTCCTGAGAAAAAATACTGACCGAATACTGATAGTGGGGTCGGGGCCTATTAGTGGGTATAGGAGAACTTCAGCAGATAACCGCGCTGTAACTAAAAAAAAAATTTCCACAAAGCCCCACGCTATTCCCGCCACATCTAGTGGTAGATCCCAGTACTGCAGGACACACAGAAGATACAGCACAGTTACAGATAATCACAGCTGATGTTCTTTCTGATGGAGTCGTTCACTTTTCCATCTTTCTCAGAGAGACATTGTGACTTCTCCAGCCAGGACTCGTCTGCAGAGATTACAGCACAGACACATCTGACTCCTCACCACCGTCCCCATCTATTCCCAACCTGCACAATCTCTGCATTCCTCTGTCACCCCAAAAGAGGGGGCGGTAGAATATTACACATGCAAAGAAGAAAGTGCGCCCCCTGGAACTTTTTTTCTCTTATTCCCTTCTCACCCTTTGGGGTCTTGTTGTCTATACTGAGTATATATTTAGGGGCCTGCACCTATATTTGATTATCTGTTTGCGCCTACTGGCTGTTTCTATTTAGCTCTTTATCATATACAGGTGCTTCTCACAAAATTAGAATATCATCAATAAGTTAATTTATGTCAGTTCTTCAATACAAAAAGTGAAACTCCTATATTATATAGAGTCATTACACACAGAGTGATCTATTTCAAATGTTTATTTCTGTTAATGTTGATGATTATGGCTTACAGCCAATGGAAACACAAAAGTCATTATCTCAGTAAATTAGAATAATTAACAAAAAACACCTGCAACGGCTTCCTAAGTGTTTAAAAATGTCCCATAGTCTGTTTCAGTAGGCTCCACAATCATGGGGAAGACTGCTGACATCACAGATGTCCAGAAGACAGTCATTGACACATTCCACAAGGAGGGTAAGCCACAAAATTGCTAAAGAAGCTGGCTGTTCACAAAGTGCTGTATCCAAGCATAATAATGGAAGGTTGAGTGGAAGGAAAAAGTGTGGTAGAAAAGGGTGCACAAGCAACCGGGATAACCGCAGCCTTGAAAGGATTGTTAAGTAAAGGCCAGTCAAAAAATTTGGGGGAGATTCACAAGGAGTGGACTGCTGCTGGAGTCATTGCTTCAAGAGCCACCACACACAGACGTATCCAGGACATGTTACCAATGTCGCATTCCTTGTGTCAAGCCACTCATGACCAATAGACAACGACAGAAGCATCTTACCTGAGCCAAGGAGAAAAAGACCTGGACTGTTGCTCAGTGGTCCAAGGTGTTGTTTTCAGATGAAAGTAAATTTTGCATTTCATTTGGAAATCAAGGTCCCAGAGTCTGGAGGAAGAGTGGAGAGGCCACAATCCAAGCTGCTGGAGGTCTAGTGTGAAGTCTCCACAATCAGTGATGGTTTGGGGTGCCATGTCATCTGCTGGTGGAGGTCCACTGTGTTTTATCAAGACCAAAGTCAGCGCAGCCGTCTACCAGGACATTTTAGAGCACTTCATGCTTCCCTCTGCCGACAAGCTTTTTGGAGATGGAAATTTCATTCTCCAGCAGGACTTGGCCGCTGTCCTCACTGCCAAAAGTATCAATACCTGGTTTACACACAACAGTATCACTGTGCTTGATTGGCCAGCAAACTTGCCTGACCTTAATCCCATAGAGAATCTACTATAGAGAATCTATGGGGTATTGTCAAGAGGAAGATGAGAGACCCCAGACCCAACAAAGCAGACGAGCTGCAGGCTGCTATCAAAGCAACCTGGGCTTCCATAACACCTCAGCAGTGCCACAGGCTGATCGCCTCCATGCCACGCCGAATTGATGCAGTAATTGATGCAAAAGGAGCCCGACCAAGTATTGAGGGCATTTACTGAACATACATTTCAGTATGATAACATATCAGATTTTAAAATCATTTTTCAAGCTGTTATAAAGTATTCTAATTTACTGAGATAATGACTTGTTTGTGTTTTCATTGGCTGTAAGCCATAATCATCAACATTAACAGAAATAAACACGTGAAATAGATCACTCTGTGTGTAATGACTCTATATAATATAGGAGTTTCACTTTTTATATCGAAGAACTGAAATAAATTAACTATTTGATTATATTCTAATTTTGTGAGATGCACCTGTATATTCATCTTCAACTTTGAGGGGATTTATTTTTTTAATTAAAGGTTTTATAATGGGGTTTTCATGTTTGTCACCCTGGATTTACAATATGAGATGATACAGATATTGGACTGATAGGACCCTGACCCTTGCTACAGGACTACATCACATAGTGTGTGCGATGTGCTTAGCATGTTGCTCTCCGCAAGGAGAAATGTTACTTCTTAGATACCAGTCTGACGCCTCTCACCCAGTCACACCAGAACCTTTGCACTGACGTTTTAGGTCAATTAGAATTACCATAATTTTTAATATTTGCCAAATGCCAGAATAATGAGAGAGAGAATGTTTTAAAGCATTTTTATTACTGCTAAGTCAAAAGTTTACGTACTCTAAGATTACTATGCCTTTAAACAATTTTGGACTGCCCATATGATGATGTCAAGGGTTTGGAAGCTTCTGATAAGTTTTTTAGCAACATCTGAGTTAATTAGAGACACACCTGTGGATGTATTTTAATGCACAACTGAAACACACCCCTTCTTTGTGTAGCATCATGGGAAAGTATACAGAAATCAGCCAAGATATCAGGAAGAGAATTGTGGACTTGCACAAGTCTGGCTCATCCTTGGGTACAATTTGAAGATACCTGAAGGTGCCTCGTTCATCTGTACAAACAATTATACGCAAGTACAAACAAGAGAGAGTCACCTCCAGACTCCTCTAGCAGAGGATTATTTACAGGAAGAACAAACCGATTAAACTCTGAAATTCAGGATGCCAAATCCATCTGTCCGGAGGCCCCCAAATACATTATATAGGCTACCAAACCCCCTTTCCCCACCAAAATTAGTGCTTTCATGCAACTTTAGACTAATGTGTATGGAGCGTTAAAAGGTAACTTATTGGACATTGCCTCTGGCCCGGCCTAATAGACTTTCGTACATTGCAGGACCAGACACCATTATTAGGCATTTTCTTTTATTTAGGTAGAAGATAGCCAGGGTACTTACATCTGCCAGGATTTTCAGATTCTCCTGCTAATTCTTCCAATATCTGAAATGTCTTTTTTTTTTGTAATGAAGGAAAAAACCCATCTATGGGCTTGGTAGCATACATTTTTTTGAAAATAAATTTTCAAGTGAAAAGCTGTAAATCTTTTGATTGCTGAAAAATTGTTAAAGTTGAAAGACGGGAATAAAGGCAGACCACGACTGAGAACCGATAATTGATCAGAAGATGAGACCAAAGATGATAAATGAATTATGTATTCATATGTTGGTCCTCTGGTGATGAGCTCATACCGGTCTGTCTTTTACTATCAAAACGACAGTCATGTTCCAACCTCCATTTACTGAATCTCAATGGGTATCTTCTTGTATCAGCAGAGGAGGCAGCTGATGTCCCACTGATAGATGTTCCTGTGGATCCAGGGATGGCCTTGTCAGAATGTCTAGGATTATGGCTCCATGTAAAGACTTTGTATTGCTCCTTATCTTGTAGTTCTCTATGCAACTTCTTTGTTTTTATGGTAGATATTTCATTTTCCCATTCAATGTAAAATTAAAAACCTGCTCTCTGAGTCCATGGGGTGTGATATCTTTGGACAGGTAATTCTCCGGCAAAGTTTTTTTCCACCAGAGATGAGTACGACGGTTTAATACGTTTTTTTAAAAGTCCTTTTCAGTGCAATCTTCTGGGCTGAATCTTGTACCTGTGGGGTTTCATTTTGTAATATGTTTTTAGCCCGTATTAGCCAGGACGCATGTCTGCTCATGTAATCCACACCGGATTGAGGAATAATTACTGTAATAGTAAAATGTATACATTAAACACCTACGACCACAATCCTTATAGTAAGGATCAATAATAACTAGAGATGAGCGAGCCCGACCTGTAAAGTTCATGGTTTGTATCGGACAGCTAGTGTCTGTCGCGGAAATCCAAACACGAAAGAGAGAGAAAATAAATTAACTATTCGGCACCTACATGTAGAGGAAGTCTTCATTGGAAGAAACTGGATAAATGAACCTTCACCCTAATTTATTCAGCTTCCTCCAGTGACGACTCCCTCTATGTGCAGGTGCCATATAGTTAGTTTATCCTCCTTATACAATCTGATTGGACCCTTCACCCTATAAAGTGGTTACACAGTAGCTCACTATACTGGACAAAGCATTTCTTTGTGAAACGTGCGTGGGCCCTTGGTTTTTTATGTTTCCCTCACTAATTCTTCCATACATATACAGGTATTATACTTTCTTTTGATGTTCATTGTCTGTATACATGTAATCTCCTATAGATGGCTTATTTGGAGTAGTTTGTGAACTGCTTTACTCATACATTATATTTTTGAGATACACATTAGCACATATATACTGTTTTATTAAATTTTATACTCTGGCTTTATTAATTCATTAATCAGTCTGTGTACCAATTTTGTCCTATCGATGTATATATGTATACCAGGTGTGCCCCCTTTTTCTACCTGTGTTGTGTTATTATTACCATATGTTATTTTTTGTTGTACTTTTTATGTATTCTAAATAAATGAGATTTTTTTAATATATTTTGGCTGTCATTTTTTCTAAATTTGGGTTATTGTTGATATGATGCATATAAGCCTTACTATAAGGATTGTGATTGTAGGTGTTTAATTTCTCATGTCATGTGTAATGAATATCTCCTGCAGTATTGCTAATGCCGATTCCAGTGTCAGTAAATGAGATGAGAATTAGCTTTATGGAAAATGAGTCTGAGAAACGTGTTCAGCTTCCGACTCCGAGGGAAAAACTGCTTGTTGTCTGTGGCCTAAAATACACTTTTCAAAAAAATAAAGGGAACACTTAAACAACAGAATATAACTCCAAGTAAATAAAACTTCTGTGAAATCAAACTGTCCACTTAGGAAGCAACACTGATTGACAATCAATTTCACATGCTGTTGTGCAAATGGAATAGACAATAGATGGAAATTATTGGCAATTATCAAGACACCCTCAATAAAGGAGTGGTTCAGCAGGTGGGGACCACAGACCACATCTCCGTACCAATGCTTTCTGGTTGATGTTTTGGTCACTTTTGAATGTTGGTTGTGCTTTCACATTCATGGTAGCATGAGACGGACTCTACAACCCACAGAAGTTGCTCAGGTAGTGCAGCTCATCCAGGATGGCACATCAATGCGAGCTGTGGCAAGAAGGTTTGCGCTGTCTGTCAGCATACTGTCCAGAGGCTGGACATGCCAGTACACCAGGAGATGTGGAGGGGGCCGTAGGAGGGCAACAACCCAGCAGCAGGACCGCTACCTCCGCCTTTGTGCAAGGAGAAACAGGAGGCGCACTGCCAGAGCCCTGCAAAATGACCTCCAGCAGGCCACAAATGTGCATGTGTCTGCACAAACGGTTAGAAACCGACTCCATGAGGGTGGTATGAGGGCCCGATGTCCACAGATGGGGGTTGTGCTCACAGTCCAACACCGTGCAGGACGCTTGGCATTTGCCACAGAACACCAGCATTGGCAAAGTCACCACTGGCGCCCTGTGCTCTTCACAGATGAAAGCAGGTTCACATTGAGCACATGTGACAGACGTGACAGAGTCTGGAGACGCCGTGGAGAGCGATCTGCTGCCTGCAACATCCTTCAGCATGTCCGGTTTGGAAGTGGGTCAATAATGGTGTGGGGTGGCATTTCTTTGGAGGGCCGCACAGCCCTCCATGTGCTCACCAGAGGTAGCCTGACTGCCATTAGGTACCGAGATGAGATCCTCAGACCCCTTGTGAGACCATATGCTGGTGCGGTTGGCCCTGGGTTCCTCCTAATGCAGGACAATGCCAGACCTCATGTGGCTGGAGTGTGTCAGCAGTTCCTGCAAGATGAAGGAGTTGAACCTATGGACAGGCCCGCCCGTTCCCCAGACCTGAATCCGATTGAGCACATCTGGGACATCATGTCTCACTCCATCCACCAACGTCACGTTGCACCACAGAATGTCCAGGAGTTGGCGGATGCTTTAGTCCAGGTCTGGGAGGAGATCCCACAGTAGACCATCCACAACCTCATCAGGAGCATGCCCAGGCATTGTAGGGAGGTCATACAGGCATGTGGAGGTCACACACAATACTCAGCCTCATCAGGAGCATGCCCGGGCGTTGTAGGGAGGTCATACAGGCACGTGGAGGCCACACACAATACTGAGACTCATTTTGACTTGTTTTAAGGACATTACATCAAAGTTGGATCAGCCTGTAGTGTGTTTTTCCACTTTAATTTTGGAGGTGACTCCAAATCCAGGCCTCCATTGGTTAATAAATTTGATTTCCATTGATGATTTTTGTGTGATTTTGTTGTCAGCACATTCAACTTTGTACAGAACAAAGTATTCAATGAGAATATTTCATTCATTCAGATCTAGGATGTGTTATTTGAGTGTTCCCTTTATTTTTTGAGCAGTGTATATAGGTTTTATTAGTAGATGTAAAGAAGAAAACTAAATACTGTAAAATAATAAATCTCCTCATATGTTTCCCCTTATTATCTCCAGTAATTGTATTATTACACAGGATTTTTATGATGTTACATCGGCTCATCTTCTCATTCAGGTCTCTACAATATCGGATCCTCTCAGTGAAGATCTTCTATATAAGAGAATTTTCCTGATTTACTAATCAAAGATGGATATGGATAGAGACAAGATGGTGGAGAGCATATTACACTTCACCGTAGAGATCCTCTTCCGGCTTACAGGAGAGGTGAGAGATTCTGATGGCAAAAAGGAGACCCAGCACCACCATATAAATAAACCTATGCCTGTGCCCAAAGACCCCCAAACAGACAAATTGAGAACAGGAAAAAAAGAGGGCAAAGCAGGCACCAAGCATACAAAATCATGAAATATAGAAGCAGAGTGTCGAAAAAAATTTGTAAATTTTATCATGACTGGGACAAACAACACCACTAATTAAAAACATGATAAAAACATATACAACAAAGACAAGTGAAAATATGACGCCTTATAGAATTTTTTGTATAAATAGCCAATAAATATTAAATGAATATTGAATAAATATTAATTCATGTATCCAAAATATTGCACAAGTATGGTATATAAAAATTAGATTTTGTTCCTAATAGTATAGATGTACACAAGTAAAGTATACTTACCAAATATATCACAGGAAAGCCAAAGATATACTTATATTCTCCCTAACATAATAAAATTTTGGTAACGAAGGTATTATACTTTCTCCTTCTCTTTCTTTCCTTTCTTTTTCTATCCCTTTAAGAGGAGAAAATAAGTGCATTGATAGAAGAATCTATACCATGAACCTGGATTTAAGAAGATTTTCATTCAATAGGTATATCAATAAAATTCAGATAAGGGGAGTTAAATTCACATAGATATATATGCTAAAGGCAGTAAAACGGAAGGCAGAGAGAGAGGAAAAAAAAAAAACGCATCAAAAAACGCAAGAAAAAAAAAAAAAGATAAAAAATTTAAAAAATATATTAAAAATTTTTTTTTTTTCTCTCTTCTCCTCTAAAATTGATAAAAAACGCACCAAAAACGCATATAAGGAAAAAAAAAAACAAAGGAAAAAAAAAGAGAAAGAGGTTATTATTATACATAGTGAATGAAACATTAATTGTGGAGATATCTCCGTGAACTCTATACATTCTCCAATTTATCATTGAGGCCATCAGGATACAAACAACGTAGTCTATATATCCAGAAGGCCTCCTTCTTGTTAAGTTGTTGGATCCTGTCAGGAATATCAGCCGGAATCTGCTCCGCCGGTGTAAGTCTCACTTTAAATTTTTTGTTATGGGTAGTAAGAAGATGTCTGGAGAGGCTGTGTGTTAATAAGCCATTTTTGGCATTATATCTGTGGGCATTGAGTCGGGATCTCACCATTTGTGTGGTCCTACCCACGTACTGGAGACCGGAATCGCATGTAATAACATAGATTACATAGTCACTAGTACAGGTCAGGTGATCCTTGATATTAAAAGTCTCTCCTGTGCTATTCGATGTAGTGGAATGGGACCCATGAGTAATTATATGACAGCACTGACATTTTTTCTGAGAGCACCTATAAGTGCCATTCTGTGTGAGTAATAATGTACTAATCAAGGGACAAATATTTTTAGATTGAGAGAACACCGGTTAGCCTCCTGGTTTCCGTTTTTTTAAACGACTAGGTGCGAGGAGGTTTCTTAGAGTTTTTCCTCTCCTAAATGTAATGCCAGGTATTTTTGGCAATATATCTCGTAGGAGAGGATCTTGTTTCAAGATATGCCAATGCTTTTGCAAAATATTCCTAATCAATTGGTTCCCCTTATTATAAGAGGTGATAAAATTATGATTCCATTTATTCATATTCTTAGTGTCACTATCCCTGGATTCCTTATGGGGCAATTCATCCTTATTCCCCAAACAATCAGTTTGGGTTTTAGTCAAATTTATACGGTATACCTCATCGATAATTTGCTTGGGGTACTTTTTCTCTTTAAATCTCTTCTTGATTATATCCGATTGTCTGATATAATCCGAATCCTTAGTATTATTTTTTCTGATTCGATGAAATTGGCTGAAACGGATGTTATTTTTCCATTTGATGTAATGGGCACTTTGATAGTCCAAGTAGCCATTCACATCAACAGATTTGAAATGAGTTTTCGTTATTATTTTCTTTTCTTCATGTGAAATTTCTAAATCAAGAAAAACAGCTATTTTTGGTTCGATACTAGAAGAAAAAGTAATACCCCAGGTGTTCTCATTCAATTCATTGACTAGAGACTGAGCATCCTCTTTACTGCCCCTCCATATCACGAATAGGTCATCTATATAGCGCTTGTACAGTACTATATTGTTGCTATATTTAGGGGAGCATAGGGGCGACTGGGACTCGAATAGCCCCATGAATAAATTAGCAAAACTTGGGGCTATCCAAGTCCCCATCGCGGTACCGAGCCTCTGTAAATAGAGGTGTCCCTCAAATTCAAAAAGATTATGCTTGAGGATAAAATTTAAGCCTCTCAAAAGGAAATCTACCTGACCTTGTGGCATATCTTTATCCTGCTGTAAAAAAAATTTCACTGCATTTATACCTAAATCATGACCAATATTTGAATAAAGTGCATTAACATCCATTGTAATCATGAGATAATTATCTTCCCATTGTAGTGCATTCAATTCAAAAATAAGTTGAGTAGAATCTTTTAAATAGGAGGTGAGAGATTTTACATATTGCTGAAGGTACAGATCTATAAAGTGGGAGAGTGGACTAGTAAGGGAATTCATTCCTGAAATGATCGGTCGTCCAGGAGGAATATTACAATCCTTGTGAATTTTCGGCAAGTGATAAAAGAATGCCAATGATGGTTCTTTATTGTTTAAAAAGGTTTTTTCTTTTTTTGTAAGGATACCTGCTGTGTAGGCATAATTGATCAGGTCATGGTATTCCCTTGTGAAATCCTTTGAGGGATCCACCTCTAGCTTTTCATAATATTTAGCATCTGATAAAATGTTATATGCTTCCTTCATAACCAGGATTACATAGTAGTGAAGAAGACCTCTAGTGAGCTCTGTCAGGACCCTGTGTCTGAGGGATGGGGAAGACCCCTGAGCCCAATCGCAGGGCCTCCATCTCACCCCTTCATACATGATGACATCAATGACCAGAAGATCCTAGAACTCACCTACAAGATGATTCAGCTGCTGACTGGAGAGGTGACACTGCTGGGAATGCTGGGACATTATACAGTAACACTATTGGGGGGATGACGGTATCATTGTATGTGTCAGGTTCCTATAAGATGTCAGGATGTCGCTGTCTATTTCTCTATGGAGGAGTGGGAGTATTTAGAAGGACACAAAGATCTGTACAAGGACGTCATGATGGAGGTTCCCCAGCCCCTCACATCACCAGGTAAAAGGACTAAATACACACGGCCTATAATTGTCTGTATGTAAAGAATGAATTCAGTCCCTGTATGTGATTCCTCCAGATCTATCCAGTAAGAGGACAACACCAGAGAGATGTCCCCGTCCTCTTCTTCCACAGGGCTGTAAACAAGAAGATCCCAATGTTCCTCAGGATCATCAGGTAGATGGAGAGAAGGTGTCATGAGATCTCCCCTATGATGTGTAGGTGGCTGTGAAGGTCTTGTGTTCAGTCTTGTTTTATCCACCAGTATTATATGGTTTATACTTGTGTAATGAGAACGGTGGAGATGGCAGGATTAGAGCTGATCATAGATGGGACTTCTCCATCTGTCTGTGACTTTTACAATATTTGTTTCAGGGTGAAGATCTGACCCATATTAATACTACAGAGACATATGTGAGGGGTGATGAGCGGTGTAAAGAGGAGATTCCTACATATGACTACCCAGGTGAGTAGTGACCACTAAATGCAGAGAAGTCACAGATTCTTCTCAGTCACCGGCTGTGGCTGCTTTATCGTTGGTGTAGTCCGGCTATATCACAATCGTGTGATCACCATTTTGCCTCTAGACCACAACATTCTCCTCCACCCAAAACTGTTTAAATGACTGTGGTCATTGAAAAGCCTTTTCTATAGAACTTACAACCAGGAAGATCCACCTACTCCCTGTGATTAGAAGAAACTGACTTATCTGCCAGATCTGTAAACTATAAAGCTAAATGACTGCGTACGTAGAATGTGCTGACAAATTAGAAAATCACTTGAATGAAAATATTATGATGGGCCTGTAAGAGAAAGCGGAGGGTAATGATGCTGTTGGCTTCCTAGATCCCTGATATCTTATTGGATGAATCTACCTTCTCTCTCTTCTGTGCTGCTGAATGTGCTCATATGGTCCCTACAAGACCAGGTCCAGTCTTTCTGGCCAAACTTCACTCTTATGATCTACAACATTAAATGTGCAGTGAGGCCAAGTGTGAATTTCTGTACATTAACAACAGAGTTTCCCTTTATCCCGACTTTTAAATTTCTTTTTAAACCAACTAACTTCAAACAGGATAGTGATAAACTATACAGAAAACATTACACCTGTGCCATGATATATCTCTAAGCTGTGCGTGGCTGATGGCTGTAATATACGTTTATTCACGTCTGCAGGAGATGTGTTGGCTCCAGCCCTGGTTTCATGGATTCACTCCACGTCATAAATTGCATTATGTTTTCGATCCTAAGGAATTCAGATTACTGCACAATCTCTCCTGAAATGGGGGCGCTAATACTTTCTCTACTCTTCTGGTCAGGACTCATAGTAGCTGTAATGATCCACCATAAATGAGTGTGACTCCGGTTTAGTGTTGCAGTTTTCCACCCCAAACATATAATGTTGTTGGGAATGTAACAATAGAATAAAAAAGTCTTCTTTTTACAGGTTCATTCTGTTTGATAGTTTGATTGTGGTGGGATCAGCCGGCCTCACTAATAAGTTTGAAACTCCCTGGTAGTCTTTAACCCCTTAAGGACCCTGGGATTTTCCATTTTTGCATTTTCGTTTTTTGCTCCCCTTTTTCCCAGAGCCATAGCATTTTTATTTTTTGGTCAATATGGCCGTGTGAGGGATTATTTTTTGCGGGACGAGTAGTACTTTTGAATGACATTACTGGTTTTACTATATCGTGTATGGGAAAACGGGGAAAAAATTCCAAGTGCGGTGAAATTGCAAAAAAAGTGCAATACCACAGATGTTTTTTTTATTTTTTTTACCACGTTCACTGAATGCTAAAACTGACAGGTCATTGCGAGTTTGTAGACACCAAACATGTATAGGTTCTTTTTTATTTAAGTGGTGAAAAAATAAAACAACAAAAAAAAAAGGTGCTATTTTCCAAGACCCGTAGCGTTTCCATTTTTCGGGACCTGGGGGGGCCGGGTGAGAGCTTATTTTTTGAGCGCCGGGCTGAAGTTTTTATTGATACCGTTTTGGGGTAGATATGATGTTTTAATCGCCCGTTATTGCATTTTATTTCAATGTTGCGGTGACCAAAAAACGTAATTCCGGCATTTAGAATTTTTTTCTCGCTATGCCGTTTACCGATCGGATTAATTCTTTTTTTATATTGATAGATCGGGCGATTCTGAACGCGGTGATACCAAATATGTGTATGTGGTTTTTTTATATATATTTTATTTTGAATGGGGAGAAAGGGGGGTGATTTGAACTTTTATATTTTTTTTATTTTTTTAATATTTTTAAAAACATTTTTTTACACTATTTGCTTGCTTCTATAGTCTCCATAGTAGACTATAGAAGCAGCAACTGTCCGATCGCCTCTGCTACATAGAGGTGATGAGCAGATCACCTCTATGTAGCAGAAATGCTCCTGTGCTATGAGCGCCGACCACTAGGTGGCGCTCATAGCGATCAGTACATGACAACCACTGGGGTCTGCTGCAGACCCAGGGTTGTCATACCCACCCATCAGTGACCCGCGATCATGTGACGGGGTCACCGATGGGCAAGGTAAATGACGCGCTCCCGGCGCGGCGCTGTTAAATGCCGCTGTCAGAGATTTTAACAGCCGCGGTTGGATCGCGATTCCACCCGCGGCTGTTGCGGGCACAGGTCAGCTGTATAAATCAGCTGACATGTGCCCGGTTCAGTGTGGGCTCAGCGCGGAGCCCGCGCTGAACATGGGGTGACAGCCTGGTGTGTACTATTACACCCCAGGCTGTAACAGGGTTAAAAGAAGGTCTCTATTTCTTCTTCCAAATGCCTGAGACCTAAATTTAAGACACCTCAGCTCTGCAGTATTATGAAAAGTTATCTTTAAAATGTTTAAAATATTTCTTCTTGAAACTCATCTGACAACAAATATTGGCCTTTACAATAGTTTAGATTCCCAAGAGCCCCTGAGCCCCATACTCCAATTACCCCAGAGAGGTTTCACCACTAGTTATTCACTTTTTTCACTGATGAAGACTCTTGAGTTTGATCATTTCTAGAGATTTGTTATTGTCTATACTCACAGTTTTGCCCATCACCCCTTAACCCCTCTACATGGATCTGGACTTACACAGAGACCCCTAGGCTTGGGCCACAGTGTTACCTGCTGTTCTGTGGAGTGAGATGGGGAAAAAGAATATTCAAGTAGTCGGGTCAGAACCAGGAGAGCAGAAGAAATACAAACTCAGATGGCACAAGAGTAGTCAGTAAACAGGCCGAGGTCGCAACAGAAATAAATCCACAAGCCGGGAGCTGAGCACAGAGGACTGAACCAGAGGAGAACAAGGCTGTATCTGGCAGCTTCCGGCAATATGCCTCCAGCTTTAGTAGGGTGCGGTGCTTTCCAATTGGTTGAAGTAGGGAGCAGATTACTCCAGCTGGACAGCACACACACCCATACTGCCAGACTGGATAGTACTACTGGTCCCAGGCACCCTAATCTTAGTGGCTGGACAGAGCCTGTGCCGCCCAGAGCTTCTGGTTCTGACGTCTCCTCCATCACCAGCGCCGCCTGCCGGATGAATAAGGCGGCACCTGGTGAGAGAAGCAGATGTTGCATGAGCAGAACCCAAAGAAAGTGGGACACACCATTTGCAGAAGCCCTAATATGACAAAATGGCAGAAAATCAGAGGAGTAAAAATCCCCATAAAGTGACTTCATTTTGGAAATTATAGCCCTCAGTGAATTAATCAGTAGAAGAAGTGACTATTTTGACTTCTCAGGCACTTTTTAGAATATTCAAGGGATGCTTGAAAATTGCAAATATATAATTTTATTACCCAACACATAGTGCCTAGATTGTGTTCCAGGAGACACACACCATCAATTAAGTGGGTTCTTCTCACTATAGTAATGCTAAATACATGGAGGCTAAATATAGTTTGGGCGCACTGCAAGGCTCAGAAGCGAGGGGGAGATCTGATTTTGGTAGAGCGGATATTGCTGGATTGGTTTATGGAAGCCATGTTGCTTTTCAAGAGCCTTTGAGCCACTAATAATGTGGAAACCTCTGTTATTACACTGACAGATGATGGACCTGAGTGGGGGCTTGTTTTTTGTGAGATGAGTAGACGTTTTTATTGATATTATTTTCACCTACATAACATTGCTTGGTGGCTTTTTGTTCCATATTCCAGAATGAACAAACAGTTGAACACCACGTTCTACTGGTTCATCCTATGAGATTTTCTATTAGACTGTGAACTGTCATTGTCTTGGTGAATAATTCAATATTTTTACATAACTTACCATTTTTACACACAGTTTAAGTAGAAATGTTGAAAAATATATAAATCAAGGATATTTTATTGAAAAATAATAATTTGTTATCTTCTTGGCAGTTGACTGTACCAGGAGATCAGAGGGACAGCTGACATCTTCAATTTGTAAATCAGACGATCTTGAGATCCCACAGGATACAATTGAAGTGAATGCAATTATTTCAGATATACCATCATCCCTTCACAGCAAAGATATGTCATCTGATCCTATGAAACAGGTCCTGTCTTCTGATTCATTACCGACTACTAAGGAAAATCAAAGTCACAAAATAAGCATTAAAAGACGAACTGCTCCTAAAGCAAAGAATTCCTTTTCACATTCAGAATATGGAAATAGTTTTCCCCTCAAAAATTCCTTTCTTAAAGATCAAAAAATTCACACAGCAGAGAATAGATTTTCTTGTTCAAAGTGTGGGAAATGTTTTAACCAGAAATCATATTTTGTTAAGCACCAGAGAACTCACACAGAGGAGAAGCCTTTTTATGTTCAGAATGTGGGAAATGTTATATAGCGAAATCAGCTCTTGTTACACATCAGAGAACTCACACAGGGATGAAGCCATTTTCATGTTCAGAATGTGGAAAATGTTTTGTAAAGAAATCATCTCTTCTTAATCACCAGAGAACTCACACAGGGGAGAGGCCTTTTTCATGTTCAGAATGTGGGATATGTTTTAACCTGAAACAGCATCTTGATAGTCACCAGAGAACCCACACAGGGGGCAAGCCTTTTTCATGTTCAGAATGTGGGAAACGTTTTAGCTAGAATTCAAATTGTGTTAAGCACCAGAGAACTCACACAGGGGAGAAGCCTTTTTCTTGTTCAAAATGTGGGAAATGTTTTAACCAAAAAGTGAATCTTAATAGCCATCAGAGAACCCAAACTGTGGAAAAGCCTTTTTCATGTTCATAATGTGGGAAATGTTTTAGCCATAAATCATATTGTGCTAATCCCCAAAGAACTCACACAGGGGAGAAGCCCTTTTAATGTTCAGAATGTGGGAAATGTTTTAACCAGAAAGATTCTCTTGATATCCACCAGAGAACCAATACTGGGGAGATGCCATTTTCATGTTCAGAATGCTGAAAATGTTTTGTGAAGAAATCTCTTCTTACCTAAGAATTAACACAGGGGAGAAGCCTTTTTTTAATGTGGTAAATATTTTACATGGGAATCAATTTTTCATAAACATCAGAGAAGTTACACAAGGAAAAATAATGTTTTAACTGAAAATACTGAGATACTGCAAATGCCATTTGACCAGCCTGGATACCAGAACTCGCTCGATTTTATTCTCCTGATCCACCTCAATAATGTCTTGGGGACCAAGTGTCCCTTCAAATTTCTTTAAAAGAGAAAAATGGAAGAAGTTGTTGATTTTCCAAGCTACAGGGAGTTGAAGCTTAACAGTCACGGGATTTAAAATTTTAGTAAGGACCTACAAATTTGGGAGCAAACTTTCTAGAAGCCATTTTAAGATGTTTTGGAGGAAAACCAGACAAAGTGTGGAGAACCCCATCTCTATTCAAGCCATAAAATGTAGCTTTTATTATTCTTTATATTAAAAATTCATATGGGTATAAAAACTTATTTTTTTTTACATTCTTTATTTCTGAATTAAGTATAGAACACGAAAGATTGAAATTACATGACAAGTAAATAATTGCACAAAGGTCAAAAGTACAGAAGTCATGTTGATACATTAAAAGGACATAGTAACATAAAAACCAGAAAAAACCTAGAAAAGAACAACAACATAAACAAGCTCGTAGCCCACAAATTAGACCTCAGAAAAGAAATAAATAAAAAGACAAGAATAAAGAGCGGCATGACATATGAGTAAAAGACATATGAATATAAAATAAAATAATTGCAGTCAAATAACCCTATATAGGAATAGTAGATCTTTTAAAGTTTAGTGACATAAAAAGTTAGTGGTTGATAAACACTCTCCACCAAGGGGGTAATTTAGTCGCAGAAGGATAGGGTGAGTGGATGGGTGTAATCAACAGGGCAAGGGAATAAGAATAGTAAGAATATCATATCAGGAGATTGATATGGTTTTCCAGGGAAGGGGGGGGGGGGACAAAGAAAAAATTAAACCTCCTGTCTCCATTGGCTCCAAACTTTAGAAAATTTAGGGTGACTATAGGTTTCCCAACTGGTGAGTCTTATCATGTTTACCTTATTTATCCATTCAGAATGAGTGGGGGGAGATTCCTGCTTCCAATGTAGAGATATCAGTTGTTTTGCTGAACCCAACAACAGGGGGATCAAGTCATGTTTTTTTGGCTCATAGTTATCTGTTGGGCAGGATAATAGGATTTCTTTAGGGGTTAATGAATGTCTTATCAGGCCTAGTTTTTTTAAGGTCAGTTCTAATTTTCCCCAAAATGGTCTAATCTTCGAGCATGACCAAAAGATATGTGTCATATTACCCACAGCTAGTTTGCATCTCCAACATAAGTTAGAGTCACTCCGACCAAAATGGTGTAATATTTCCAGGGTTCTGTACCAACGCGAAATAATTTTATATGAATTTTCTTGTAAAGTTATACATCTTGAGAAGCCATGTGAATTGGAAAGGATGGAGTCAGTTTCCTCTTCGGACAATGTAATATTTAATTCCGTCTCCCTGGAATATATGAAAGTGGGCTTTTGAGAGAACTGGGATGTCAAATTGTCATATATCTTCGAAATAACTTTGGAAAAAGGGAAAGAAAGTCTACTTAACATGTCAATCCAAGAGCCCTTCCTAATTTTAGAGAATCTAGTTTTAAACTGAGAGAAGATGTGAGAGACATGATTATATTGCAGGAAGTTTTTGGGCCACGTCGAGGTACCCATTGGCCAAGAGTCTAGCATAAGGATCTCATTTGAAAGGAATTGTTTAATAGAATAGTTTGGTAACTCTGACCAGAGGTTATAAGGGTCTGTGTACTTGGGGTCTAAAAAGTATGGGATAGTAGATATTGGAGCATCAGACATAGGGATAGTGTCACCATGGAGTTCTTGAACTAGGTTACGTTTAATAGCCAGAGAAGTGGAAGTAATGGTGTTTCTCGACATCTCAGAGACAGGAATTACATCTGCCCATATGAACTTATGGGGGTTGTTACCTAGTAGAAGACAGTCAATATCTTTAGCATCTCTTCTTTTGGAGGCATTGGCCATCTTTAGCCATCTGAGCATGTGAATGGATTTATAATATCTTAGGATGTCCGGAAGCCCAATGCCACCTCTATGGTTTCGTTGGGATAATAATTTGTGTGAGAGCCTAGGTCTTTTATGTTTCCATATGTGTTGAGCTAGTACTTGTTTTATGGAAGAAAAGAAAGACAAAGGGAGGCATATGGGGAGCATATTTATGTGGTAGATGATTTTAGGGAGAATGTATGCTTTTACTACATTTTTCCTACCAATACAAGATAACAATGGGTTGTCGAAAGTTTTAAGGAGGGATCTCATTTTCTCAACCAATGGTGTAAAATTTTTCTCATATAAAAGATCTCGGTTATTAGTGATCTGGATCCCTAAATATTTGATACAGCCATGTGGCCACTTAAGGGGTAGAACTCTGTAGAAATTCAACATCAGATGTGGGGGTGGAAATGTTTAATGCTTCCAATTTCTCGTAGTTAATTTTAAAATTAGAGAGCTCTCCAAATTGTTCAAAAATAGACATGAGTTTGGGGAATGCTTTAATTGAATTGGAAAGCATGAGGAGCAGATCATCTGCAAAAACTGCCAACAATAGTTTGGTATTTTTCATTTTAATTCCCTGAATATCTGGGTCCTGTCCAATTACTTAAACAAGTTTTTCCATGAGGAGTATAAAGAGGGAAGGCGCCAGGGGGCAGCCTTGCCTCGTCCCATTTTGAATAGTAAAACTTTGTGAAAGAGTACCATTTACCCGTATTCTAGCAGAAGGGGAGGAGTATAAAGAGAAGATAGAATTTACAAAAATCTCAGGGAAAGCAAATTTTTCTAGAGTATATGCTAAAAACCTCCAGCTCACTCTGTCGAATGCCTTTTCGGCGCCTGTAGTGAGCAAGATCAAAGGGGAGCCCCCTCTCCTAGCATGGGCAATGGCGCGAATGATTTTACTAGAGTTATCTTTTCCCTCCCTACCCTTAACAAAACCAACCTGGTCGCAGTGTATTAGATATGGGAGCACGTATTCCAGGCTCCTAGCAAGGAGTTTAGCCCATAATTTAATATCAGTATTCAATAGAGAAATTGGACGGTAGTTACCGCAATGTGTAGGGTCTTTACCCTCCTTGTGAATAACCGAAACATGTGCTTCCAAAGTTTGAGTAGTCGGGGCGTCTCTTGACAAGAATGCATTAAATAATTCTACTAAGTGTGGGAGAAAAGATTTGATAATTTATTTATAGTAAATTATGGGAAGGCCATCTGGGCCAGGTGATATACCATTAGGAATGGATTTTAGCGTGTCTAGAATTTCTTGTTGAGTGACATTCTTTGTTAATAATTGTATGTGTTCTGGTTTAAGAGTGGGAAGGTTCAGCGAGTTTAAAAAATCTTTAATTTTTGTAGATGCCAAATATGGGTGAAGCATAGAAGGTGTAGCATCGGCGTCTCTGTCCCCTGCCAGGCAGAGACGCCGTCCCTCTCACCTCCTCGCTACCCGCCCGGCGTCCTCCAGCGCTACTCTTCCTGCTGCTGCCGGCGCGTGCAGCTTCCCTGGCACTGTGCTTAGGGTGCGCGCGCGCACTCTTCCTCTTAAAGGGGCCGCGCATGCCATCCTAAGGAGTCCCCGGCCAATAGCCGGAGGTCCTCCCATATATAAGGCACCTCCTCCAAAATGCAGGTGCCCGAGCAATAGTTGTTGCACAGTGTACTTACCTCTGCTTCAGCCCTCAGGTCCTGCTGCTAGCCTGACTACTAGTCCTGTCCGTCAGCCTGATTTCCAGTCCTGTCCGCCAGCCTGATTTCCAGTCCTGTCCACCAGCCTGATTTCCAGTCCTGTCCGCCAGCCTGATTTCCAGTCCTGTCCGCCAGCCTGATTTCCAGTCCTGTCCGCCAGCCTGACTACTCTCCAGCCTGACAGTCTGTCTTCCGTTCTGTCCGCCAGTCTGTCTATGAGCTCTGCCCGCCTGCTTACCTGGAAGCACCTGCCTATTACCTGCCTGTTCCTGCCGTGCCTGCCAGCCCGCTTACCTGGAAGCACCTGCCTGTTACCTGCCGTGCCTGTCAGCCCGCTTACCTGGAAGCACCTGCCTGTTACCTGCTGTGCCTACCTGGAGGCTCCTGCCGTCACTTGCCGTGACCTCCTGACTGCCTACCTAGAGTTTTCTGCCAGCACTGGTCGTGCCTACCTGACAGCCTCCCTGGAGGCTTCTGCTGACATCTGCCGTACCTACCTGGAGGTTCCTGCTTGTTACCTGCCGTGTCTGCCAGTCCATCTACCCGGATCACTCGTCAGCCTGCCTGCTGTGCCCATCTGCAATACCGGTCAGTCCCTACTATCTGTACCGTGGAAGTCACCTGCTCCCTTACAAGCTCGTCCCCAGAGTAGTACCTGGACCCTCAGCTCGGACCCTCCCTGGTCACGGAGTCGATTGAGCCGCTGTACGACCTTGGTCGCTTCGAGTTGATACCTAGTTACGCCCCTCTGGGTCCCTCCTTGCACCACAGCACAGAGGTTCCACCTTCCGGACTCGTAACAGAAGGCAGGGATTCTATATTATATAGTTCCTGATAGTAAGATTTAAAAGAGTGTGAAATGTCTGCCGTATCTTCACTTAAGGTTCCATCTTTGGAGCGGATTTTTTTAAGAAAAGATCTCTCAAGATTTTTCTTGAGCAAAGAGGATCTAAGCTTACTCCCTCTATTGCCATGTAGATAGATTATCTGCTTGCATCTTTGGAATATTTTAGCAGATTTTATGTTTAAAGCATCCTTGAGTTTATTTCTTAAGACCAAAAGGTCGTTTTGAGCTTTATTCGCTAAAGACTTTTTATGAAGTTTTTCTAAAGTATTGATTTGATTGAGCAAAGAAAAAATTTCTTTATCTCTAGATTTTTTTAGATGGGCATTTAATAATATTAGTTCACCTCTAATAACAGCCTTATGGGCTTCCCAAATCACCGGAACAGAGGGACCAGAGTTCAAATTTTCCTTGAAGTATAAGTCCAGAAATTTGGAGATCTTAGAGATATATTCTTCATTGTTTATTAGAGACTCATTTAATCTCCAAGTCATTTCTCTTTTTGGTAGTGAGGACATGGATAATTCCAAGAAGATTGGGGCGTGGCCCGATAGTGTTATAGAACCTATTGAGGCAGATTTTAAAAGAGATAAAGAAGAGGGATTTAGAAGTCTCCAACTATCTATTAGGTGTAAAGCATTCAGAGACATATGTATTTTCCTCAAAGTCTTTTGAGAAAGAGCAGATAATCCTGAGGAAACATCAAATTGGGGATTTAATGAGGAATTTAGGTCACCACCTACTATTAAGAGGCCTTCTTTAAAGGAGTTTAGAGTATCCAGAGTATTAACCAACCAGCCAGCTTGACCCTGATTTGGGGCATAATGTTGCTTAATGTAACAATGGTGTTTGCGATACTTCCTTTAACGAAAACATATCTACCTTCTGTATTTGAAAGTTGGTCCTTGAAAGAGAAGGTTAAATTTTTATGAAGAGCAATACTGGTTCCTCTGGATGCTGAAGAGCCGCAGCTGTGGTACCAAGTTGGGAACTTAGATCTGGACAAGTCAGGAGTGCGTTCTGCTTTAAAATGTGTTTCTTGTATGAAAGCTATGGAAGTGTTATTTTTATTTAACAGGTGGAGGATTTGACTGCGTTTCTGCGGGGAATGAAATCCCTTAACATTAAATGACGCGATTACTATAGTGTCATTTGGGGTCATATTTGTCATCATAATTTCTTTCAAAGACATGAGAATGTAAAGAGGTCCAATCAGCAAGGCACGAGCATAAACATATATAACATATTACAACTATAATATAATTAATATACAACTTATCTGCTGCAGGGGGGGGGGCATCCCAAGAATAGCAGACAAGATAAATGAGGAGGTGATACCTTAAAGAGATAAAAGGTAATACACAAACCAATAACAGGTATGACAGTAATGAACAAAGCTAGTCATAATCATAACATTTTTTGTCAAGTGAGAACAAAACTAGTAAAGAGAGAACAATCAGGGGGGAGTCCCAAGAAAAGCTTTCTCAGCCAATTAAGTCAAGTGAAGAAGGATATAACTGAACTTCTTCCATAAGAAAAGTTTCATCGCATACTGGAAACTGGTAGGAGAAGTCTAATTCATCATGGAGGGGGATGTCTAGGTGGTGTTCCCCTGAGCCTATTAGTGGTGCTTTTCCCCTGCATCGACCATTTTTCAGGTCTCTGTAGCTGAGTAAAGGTGAAAATCTCTTCATCTAATGGCATCCACGAAGGTATGTCAATTTTTTGGATTCCAAGTACAGATAGGTCCATATATATTTGGACAGAGACAACATTTTTCTAGTTTTGGTTCTAGACATTACCACAATGAATTTTAAACAAAACAATTCAGATGCAATTGAAGTTCAGACTTTCAGCTTTCATTTGAGGGTATCCACATTAAAATTGGATGAAGGGTTTAGGAGTTTCAGCTCCTTAACATGTGCCACCCTGCTTTTAAAGGGACCAAAAGTAATTGGACAAATGACTCCAAGGCTATTTCATGGACAGGTGTGGGCAATCCTTTCGTTATGTCATTTTCAATTAAGCAGATAAAAGGCCTGGAGTTGATTTGAGGTGTGGTGCTTGCATTTGGAAGGTTTTGCTGTGAAGTAAACATGCGGTCAAAGGAGCTCTCCATGCAGGTGAAACAAGTCATCCTTAAGCTGCAAAAACAGAAAAAAACCATCCGAGAAATTGCTACAATGTTAGGAGTGGTAAAATCTACAGTTTGGTACATCCTGAGAAAGAAAGAAAGCACTGGTGAACTCATTAATGCAAAAAGACCTGGGTGCCCACGGAAGACAACAGTGGTGGATGATCGCAGAATAATCTCCATGGTGAAGAGAAACCCCTTCACAACAGCCAACCAAGTGAACAACACTCTCCAGGAGGTAGGCGTATCAATATCCAAATCTACCATAAAGAGAAGACTGCATGAAAGTAAATACAGAGGGTTGACTGCACGATGCAAGCCACTCATAAGCATCAAGAATAAAAAGGCTAGACTGAACGTTGCTAAAAAACATCTAAAAAAGCCAGCACAGTTCTGGAAGAACATTCTTTGGATAGATGAAACCAAGATCAACCTCTACCAGAATGATGGAAAGAGAAAAGTATGGCGAAGGCGTGGTACAGCTCATGATCCAAAGCATACCACATCATCTGTAAAACACGGCGGAGGCAGTGTGATGGCTTGGGCAAAATTCAGTTGTTGTTTATGATAGGACATTTGGTCTTTTAGGGTGTCTGAAAAGTCTAGTAAATCTGTCTGTATAATTTTCAGGGATTCAACTCTCTGACCTACTTGTTTAAGGTCTGCTCTCAGGCCGGACAATTCTTGCATTATTGGTTGCATCACCTGTGAAAGTGTTTTCTTTAGGAAAGATCTAGAGATTGGAGTACAGTTAGAGGATTGAGAGCTCGAGTCCAAATCTTCGCTGCCTGAATCTGTGTCTGCAGCGGAAGCAAGCAATGGTGAGTTAGAGGCAATTTTTCTAGAGGCTTTTTGGGGTGTGGGAATTTTTTTCTTAAGAAACTTGTCTAGTTCTCCTTGCCTACGAGGAGTGGCATTACTTTCAGAGTCTTTTTCTTTTACACGCTCTTTGGCTGTTTTAACCTTTTTGAAGTAGTGATTTGAGCGTGTATAAAAAGGTATCACCTCCTGTTATCATTACATGTCCCATTGTCATGGAAAAAATAGAGCGATATCAAAAGATCATTAGTAGTGTTGAGCGAGCATGCTCGACACTGCTCGGTACTCGCCTGAGCATCACGCTACTCGGGATGTTCGGCGAGCACCGAGCATTTCGGGGTTACTCGGGCAGGAGCTCGGGTCTCCGCCCTGCATGTTTGGCGCTCTTTACAGAGCCAATGAACATGCAGGGATTGCCAGCCAGTCACTGTAATGCCGCAGCCATGTTGGTTGTGGGCATTACATTGATTAGCTGGCCGCACAGCGTCACCTTGAGTATTTAAAACCGGGCGCCGCCATCTTGGACACAGACGGCCGGAATCAGCTAGTGTAGGGAAAGTGCTGCTGAGCTAGGGAGAGATTTATAGTGCAAAATAGGTAGTGTAGGGTCTCTAAAGCCTGCCAAATCAAACAAACAGTCCTTCTCAGGACTAATATCCATCCCAGATATCAGGCAGGCAGGCTGCATATGAGACGCAGTGGTTATACCGGCAAACGCTGCATTACAGTCCTGTGTGCTCCTGTTGCTGAAATTTCTGGACTTAGCTCCAGGTCTCGGGGGCCAGGAAAAATCACTTTTGGGCCATTTTTACCTAAAAAAAAAAAAGCAGTTTGAGTGTGTCGCTCACTGTTCAGCCGCAAATATATCTATTTAAAAAAGTCTGGTATACACCAGTAAATTATAACTGTGGTTTTGCCGTTCCATGGTAAAAAATCTCTATTATCCAGCTTTTGGTATTTTTTCCGTAAAGAAAAACAGTAATAATGTCTCCTGATTGTTCAGACACAAATATATCTGTTTAAAAGAGTCTGGTGTAGGCCCAAGAAATAGAACTGTGGTTTTGCAGTTCCACGGGTCAAATCTCTGTATTAACCTGGTTTTGGCATTTTTTGCCGTAAAGAAAAACAGTAATAGTGTCTCCTGATTGTTCAGACACAAATATATCTGTTTAACCACTTCGCACCAGAGCCTGTTTTTGCCTTCGTGACCGGGCCAATTTTTTCAATTCTGACCACTGTCACTTTATGAAGCAATTACTCTGGAACGCTTCAACGGATCCCCCTGATTCTGAGACTGTTTTTTCGTGACATATTGTACTTCATGGTAGTCGTAAAATTTCTTTGATATCACATGCGTTTATTTGTGAAAAAATCGGAAATTTGGCAAAAATTTTGAAAATTTTGCAATTTTCAAACTTTGAATTTTCATGCCCTTAAATCAGAGAGATATGTCACACAAAATACTTAATAAATAACATTTCCCACATGTCTACTTTACATCAGCACAATTTTGGAACCAAAATTTTTTTTTGTTAGGGAGCTATAAGGGTTAAAAGTTGACCAGCGATTTCTCATTTTTCCAACAAAATTTACAAAAACATTTTTTTAGGGACCACATCATATTTGAAGTCACTTTGAGGGGTCTTTATGACAGAAAATACCCAAAAGTGACACCGTTCTAAAAACTGCACCCCTCAAGGTGCTCAAAACCACATTGAAGAACTTTATTAACCCTTCAGGTGCTTCACAGGAATTTTTGGAATGTGGAAGAAAAAAATTAACATTTAACTTTTTTCACAAAAATGTTACTTTAGACCCAATTTTTTTTATTTTCACAGGGGTAACAGGAAAAAATGGACCCCAAAATTTTTTGTGCAATTTCTATTGAGCGTGCTGATACCCCATATGTGAGGGAAAACCACTGTTTGGGCGCACGGCAGGGCTCGGAAAGGAAGGAGCGCCATTAGACTTTTTGAATGTAAAATTTGTCTGAATAATTAGCAGACACCATGTTGCGTTTGGAGAGCTCCTGATGTGACTAAACAGTGGAAATCCCCCACAAGTGACACCATTTTGGAAACTAGACCACTTAGGGAACATATCTAGATGTGTGGTGAGCACCTTGAACCCCAAGGTGCTTCACAGAAGTTTATAATATTGAGCTGTAAAAATAAAATTTTCACATTTTTCCCACAAAAACATTTTTCATCCCTTAATTTTCCATTATCATAATGGTAATAGGATAAATTGCACCATGAAATTTGTTGTGCAATTTCTCCTGAACACGCCGATACCCCATATGTGGGGGAAAACCACTGTTTGGGCGCACGGCAAGGTTTGGAAGGGAAGGAGCGCCATTTGACTTTTTGAATGTAAAATTTGTTTGAATAATTAGCAGACGCCATGTTGCGTTTGGAGAGCCCCTGATGTTCCTAAACAGTGGAAACCCCCCACAAGTGACACCATTTTGGAAACTAGACCCCTTAGGGAACTTATCTAGATGTGTGGTGAGCACCTTGAACCCCAAGGTGCTTCACAGAAGTTTATAATAATCAGCTGTAAAAATAAAATTTTCACATTTTTCCCGCAAAAACGTTTTTCATCCCTTAATTTTGCATTATCATAAGGGCGATAGGATAAATTGCACCATGAAATTTGTTGTGCAATTTCTCCTGAACACGCCGATACCCCATATGTGGAGGCAAACCACTGTTTGGGCGCACGGCAGGGCTCGGAAGGGAATGAGCGCCATTTGACTTTTTGAATGTAAAATTTGTTTGAATAATTAGCGGACGCCATGTTGCATTTGGGGAGCCCCTGATGTGCCTAAACAGTGGAAACCCCCCACAAGTGACACCATTTTGGAAACTAGACCCCTTAGGGAACTTATCTAGATGTGTGGTGAGCACCTTGAACCCCAAGGTGCTTCACAGAAGTTTATAATAATCAGCTGTAAAAATAAAATTTTCACATTTTTCCCGCAAAAACGTTTTTCATCCCTTAATTTTGCATTATCATAAGGGCGATAGGATAAATTGCACCATGAAATTTGTTGTGCAATTTCTCCTGAACACGCCGATACCCCATATGTGGAGGCAAACCACTGTTTGGGCGCACGGCAGGGCTTGGAAGGGAAGGAGCGCCATTTGACTTTTTGAATGTAAAATTTGTTTGAATAATTAGCGGACGCCATGTTGCATCTGGGGAGCCCCTGATGTGCCTAAACAGTGGAAACCCCCCACAAGTGACACCATTTTGGAAACTAGACCCCTTAGGGAACTTATATAGATATGTGGTGAGCACCTTGCACCCCCAGCTGCTTCACAGAAGTTTATAACATTGAGTCATAAAAATAAAATTTTCACATTTTTCCCACAAAAAATGTTTTCCTTTCCCTAATTTTGTACTATCATAAGGGTAACAGGATAAATTGCACCATGAAATTTGTTGTTCAATTTCTCCTGAACATGCCGATACCCCATATGTGGGGGAAAACCACTGCTTTGGTGTACGGCAGGGTTCGGAAGAGAAAAGAGCGCTATGTTGGCTGGGATAGGCAGCAGACACCGTGTCACATTTGAAGAGTCGCTGACATGCCGAAACAGCAGAAACCCCCACAAGTGACCCCATTTTGTAAACTACACCTCTCAAGGAATTCATCTAGGGAAGTAGTGAGTATTTTTTAATTTTTAAATTTATACCATTGGGCAGTGAATAAAGCATAATTATATTTTTACCACAAAAAAATGTTTTACCCTCAGATTTTACATTTTCACACAGGGCAATGGGTAAAAATGGTGCCGAAATGTGTCACACAATTTCTTCTAAAAGTGGCAATACCCCATATGTAGCTGTATCGTACCGCTCAGCCATATGGCGAGATCTTGGGGGGACGGAGTGCTATTTGACAATTGGAGAACAAATTATTGTAGAATAGGCATTTGGATTTGGGAGCACAAAATTTTTTGAATTTCTTTTGGGGGGCAAGGGCCATTTCGCTTTTCCAGAGCCTTTCTGCTACCAGTAACTTGGAAGTCCCTTATATTTTTAACAGATGACGGACCTGAGTGGGGACTAGCTTTTTTTGAGGACTGAGTTGAAGCTTTTATTGGGAACATTTTACGTAACATTTATCCGGCGCTCTAGGCTGAGCACTTACATCGGGGGTTTCCATCTAAATTTCCAAGTGATGTAATTCAGATGAAACCCCTGCGGGATCCATTCACTGTAATGAGGCAGCAGAGTTACTCTGGACTCCGTCTGGCCTCTGTTTAGCGGTGTCCTTTTTTTCAGAAGTGCACAAAACTGTGGCCAACCGCACTTTTATGCACGCCTAAAACAAATGACACCGTGGGATCACAGGCCAGACGGCATCCACAGTGGCCTATATCTGCCTCATTACAGGGAATCTTCCGTCATGGGTTCCGGCTGAATCACATATTTCAGAGATTTACATGGAAACTCTGGCGTAAGTGCTCAGCGCAGAGCGCAGGATAAATGTGTGCCGAGCCATACTGCGATCTTTGGGAGACATAATAAACAAATCAGTAGCAGGTGAAGAATTGGTTTTATTTATTTTTTACGCCGTTCCTCGTGTGATATAACTGATTAGATTACTTTATTCTTCGGGTCGGTGCGATTACAGAGATACCAGATTTATATCGGGTTTTTATGACTGACAGCTGTCACACACTAAGAGACGCTTTTTTTTGCAAAATCTAGTTTTTGCATCGCCATATTTTGAGAGCTATAATTTTTCCATATTTCAGCCGACAGAGTCATGTGATGGCTTGTTTTTTGCGGGACGAGTTGACATTTTTATTGGTACCATTTTTGGGTACGTAACATTTTTTGATCGCTTTCTATTCCGTTTTTTGGGAGGTAAAATTAACAAAAACCAACAATTCAGGAATTGTTTTTTGAAGTTTTTTTTTATGCCGTTCTGCGTGTGGTAAAAGTGATCAGGCAGCGTTATTCTTCGGGTCAGTACGTTTACAGCGATACTACACTTACTGTATATTTTTTTTATGTTTTGGCGCTTTTACACAATAAAACTATTTTATAGAAAAAATATTTTTTTTCCATTGCTTTATTCTGAGCGCTATAACTTTTTTATTTTTCGGCTGATGGAGCTGTATGGCGGCTTTTTTTTTGCGGAACAAGATGACATTTTCAGCGGTACCATTTTTATTTCCATTTTGCTTTTTGATCGCATTTTTTTACACTTTTTGTTTGGCGATATGATGAAAAAGCATATTTTTTTGCTCCGTTTTTTATTTATTTTTATTACGGTGTGCACAGAAGGACTTAATTAGTGTGGCAGTTTTATAGATCAGGTTGTTTCGGACGCGGCGATACCAAATATGTGTACTTTTTTTGGTTTTGCATAAATATACGGATTTATTGGTTTAATATTTTATTTATTTATTTTTATTTATTTTGTGATTTTTTTTAACAGTTTAAAAACATTTTTTTTTACATTTTTACTTAGTCCCTGTATGGGACATTAATTTTTATTTTTCTGATCACTGATCTCATGTAATGTAATAGACATGTATTACATTACATGAGATCTTCGCTGACTGTTTCACAGTCAGAGTCTCCTGCCAGGCTTCAGCTGCAGGCTGACCCTGGCAGGACACCATATATGGCAGATCTGGTGGCGGTCATGTGACCTCCAGCTGCCATAGCAAGGCCAGGTCCTGGAAGGTATCAGGGATTGTCGGAGAGGTAAGTAAGACGACCCCCTCTCCTCTGTCTATCTTCTATATGCCGTGATCACTATAGATCGCGGCATATAGAACATAGCAAAGGGTTAACATCATTGGGACCCGATCCAATCAGGTCCCGATGATGTTCCATGTCAGAGCTAACGCTCTGCACTGGAATTGCAGCACTTGCAGAACCCTGGGGGTCCTGAGCGCTGCGAGACCACCCACCGTTTTTAAACGTCAACGCTGCACAGAGCCCAGCAAGCGCCGACGTTTATCTACAGTGGGCGGTCGGGAACCGGTTAAACTGTATGATGGCCCCACAGCCCCTTATAAACTGTATTCTGGCACCCACTCCCCATTTTATATAATATGATGGCCCCACTGCCCCTTATATATAGCATGATGACTCCTATAGCCCCTTATGGTATGATGGCACCCACACCCCTTATACAGTACAGACCAAAAGTTTGGACACACCTTCTTATTTAAAGATTTTTCTGTATTTTTATGACTATGAAAATTGTATATTCACACCGAAGGCATCAAAACGATGAATTAACACATGTGGAATTATATACTTAACAAAAAAGTGTGAAACAACTGAAAAAATGTCTTATATTCTAGGTTCTTCAAAGTAGCCACCTTTTGCTTTGATGACTGCTTTACACACTCTTGGCATTCTCTTGATGAGCTTCAAGAGGTAGTCACCGGAAATGGTTTTCACTTCACAGGTGTGCCCTGTCAGGTTTAATAAGTGAGATTTCTTGCCTTATAAATGGGGTTGGGACCATCAGTTGTGTTGTGCAGAAGTCTGGTGGATACACAGCTGATAGTCCTACTGAATAGACTGTTAGAATTTGTATTATGGAAAGAAAAAAATAGCTAAGTAAAGAAAAACGAGTGGCCATCATTACTTTAAGAAATGAAGGTCAGTCAGTCCCAAAAATTGGGCAAACTTTGAAAGTGTCCCCAAGTGCAGTTGCAAAAACCATCAAGCGCAACAAAGAAACTGGCTCACGTGAGGACCGCCACAGGAAAGGAAGACCAAGAGTCACCTCTGCTTCTGAGGATAAGTTTATCCGAGTCACCGGCATCAGAAATCGCAGGTTAACAGCAGCTCAGATTAGAGACCAGGTCAATGCCACACAGAGTTCTAGCAGCAGACACATCTCTTCAACAACTGTAAAGAGGAGACTTTGTGCAGCAGGCCTTCATGGTAAAATAGCTGCTAGGAAACCACTGCTAAGGACAGGCAACAAGCAGAAGAGAATTGTTTGGGCTAAAGAACACAAGGAATGGCCATTAGACCAGTGGAAATCTGTGCTTTGGTCTGATGAGTCCAAATTTGAGATCTTTGGTTCCAGCCACCGTGTCTTTGTGCGACGCAGAAAAAGTGAACGGATGGACTCTACATGCCTGGTTCCCACCGTGAAGCATGGAGGAGGTGTGATGGTGTGGGGGTACTTTGCTGGTGACACTGTTGGGGATTTATTCAAAATTGAAGGCATACTGAACCAGCATGGCTACCACAGCATCTTGCAGCGGCATGCTATTCCATCCGGTTTGCGTTTAGTTGGACCATCATTTATTTTTCAACAGGACAATGACCCCAAACACACCTCCAGGCTGTGTAAGGGATAGTTGACCTAGGAGGAGAGTGATGGGGTGCTACGCCAGATGACCTGGCCTCCACAGTCACCAGACCTGAACCCAATCGAGATGGTTTGGTGTGAGCTGGACCGCAGAGTGAAGGCAAAAGGGCCAACAAGTGCTAAGCATCTCTGGGAACTCCTTCAAGATTGTTGGAAGACCATTTCCGGTGACTACCTCTTGAAGCTCATCAAGAGAATGCCAAGAGTGTGCAAAGCAGTTATCAAAGCAAAAGGTGGCTACTTTGAAGAACCTAGAATATAAGACATATTTTCAGTTGTTTCACACTTTTTTGATAAGTATATAATTCCACATGTGTTAATTCATAGTTTTGAAGCCTTCAATGTGAATGTGCAATTTTCATAGTCATAAAAATACAGAAAAATCTTTAAATTAGAAGGTGTGTCCAAACGTTTGGTCTGTACTGTATATTATATAGAGTCATTACAATCAAAGAGATCTATTTCAAGTGTTTATTTCTGTTAATGTTGATGATTATGGCCAGGGGCGCACATAGAAATCATGCGGCCCCATAGCAGAAGCTCTAATTGGACCCCCCCCCCACCAAAAAATAAAGAAATATTTGTCTGTGTCACAGAAGAGCCGATCTCACAACTTTCCAGCCTTTACTTCGTTTTTCTAATTTTCCTCCTACTGAAGTCCTAGATCCCTCTTTCATTGCCCCCATGAAGTATGATGCCAATAAAAGTGCCCCCCAAACACAGTATGATACCCCCATGGTGCATTCCTCCACATTAGCCTCTACATGAACAGTATAATGACCTTATTGTACCCCACTTCAACTCCCAAGGCAAAGTATGGTGACCCTAACACAGTATGATTCCCCCAACTGTGACTCCCACACAGCCCTCCATACAGTATAATGGGCCTACATACAGTATAATGGCCCACACTAGCCCTCCAAACATTATAATGGCCCCACACAGCCCTCCAAACAGTATGATGGACCCCACACAAACCTTCACACCGTATAATTGCTTTCATACAGTATAACGGCCCCCACATAGCCCTCAAAATATCATAATGGCCCCACATAGACTTCCATATAGTATAGTATGCCACCCATAATCCTCCATATAGTATAATGCACCCTCCAAAATCCTCCATATAGTATAATGCACCCCCCAAAATCCTCCATATAGTATAATGAACTTCCCATGGTCCTCGATAGAATATAATGCACTCCTCATAGCCCTCCATACAGTATATTTCACACCCCAAAGGGTAAAATGCAGCCCCCAAATAGTATAATGCACCACACAGTCCTGCAGTATTATGGGCACCACGTACTCACTGATTTTAAAATACCATATGTTTTAAATAAGACGACCCGAGTATAAGCCAAGACGCCTAATTTTACCACAAAAAAACTGGGAAAAAATATTGAGTTGAGTATAAGCCTAGGGTGGGAAATGCAGCAGCTACTGGAAAATTTCACCATCCTGGTATGTATGGCTCCCTCATCACCAATCCTGGTATGTATGGCACCCCTCATCCCCCAATCCTGGCAAGCGTGGCCCCCTCATCCCCCAATCCTGGTATGTGTGGCCTCCTCATTCCCCAATCCTGGTATGTGTGGCCTCCTCATCCTCCAATCCTGGTATGTATGGCCTCCTCATCCCCCAATCTTGGTATCTGTGGCCTCCTCATCCTCCAATCTTGGTATGTGTGGCCCCCTCAACCCCCAATCCTGGTATGCATGGCCCCCTCATCCTCCAATCCTGGTATGTGGGGCCTCCTCACCCCCCCAATCCTGGTATGTGTGGCCCCATCACTGCACACTGTCTGTCATCACTGTATTCCTGTGACAGCCAGCCTGTTGCTAGTGTTCATAGGAGACCGTGATTTCTGCTATATATAGCAATGCTGTATATAGCACAAGCAATCAGATGATTGCAGGTTCAAGCCCCCTAAAGAGACTAACAAATACAGTGAAAAGTAAAAAAAAAAAATCAAAAAAGTATTATGGGCACCACGTACTCACTGATTTTAAAATACCATATGTTTTAAATAAGACGACCCGAGTATAAGCCAAGACGCCTAATTTTACCACAAAAAAACTGGGAAAAAATATTGAGTTGAGTATAAGCCTAGGGTGGGAAATGCAGCAGCTACTGGAAAATTTCACCATCCTGGTATGTATGGCTCCCTCATCACCAATCCTGGTATGTATGGCACCCCTCATCCCCCAATCCTGGCAAGCGTGGCCCCCTCATCCCCCAATCCTGGTATGTGTGGCCTCCTCATTCCCCAATCCTGGTATGTGTGGCCTCCTCATCCTCCAATCCTGGTATGTATGGCCTCCTCATCCCCCAATCTTGGTATCTGTGGCCTCCTCATCCTCCAATCTTGGTATGTGTGGCCCCCTCAACCCCCAATCCTGGTATGCATGGCCCCCTCATCCTCCAATCCTGGTATGTGGGGCCTCCTCACCCCCCCAATCCTGGTATGTGTGGCCCCATCACTGCACACTGTCTGTCATCACTGTATTCCTGTGACAGCCAGCCTGTTGCTAGTGTTCATAGGAGACCGTGATTTCTGCTATATATAGCAATGCTGTATATAGCACAAGCAATCAGATGATTGCAGGTTCAAGCCCCCTAAAGAGACTAACAAATACAGTGAAAAGTAAAAAAAAAAAATCAAAAAAGTATAAAAGTTCAAATCATCCCAGTTTTCCCCCCATTAAAAATTAAGAATTATAAAACATTTTAAAAAATACACATATTTGGTATCGCTGCGTTTGTAAAAGTCAGATCCATCAAAATATAAAATAAATTAATCCATTTAGTAAACGGCGTAACTAGAACATTAAATAAAATGCCAGAATTACAGATTTTCAGTCGTTGCAACAAGAAAAAGATAAATAATAATAGGCAATCAAAACATTGTATATACCCCAAAATGATATCAATATAACCATCAGTTTGTGGTGCAAAAAACTAGCCCTCACGCAGCCCCATTCCCGAAACATGAAAACGCCGCGGCTTTCAGATCTCGGAAAGTGGCGACACAAGCAAATTATTTTTATTATTTTTTTTACAAATTTCAGAATTTTTTTTCATCACTTAAATATAAATCCTATAAATCGTCACTTAAGTAGAACAGATGAAGCTTTACTACCTCCTGCTCCAGCTCCAGCACTTCACCGCTGCCGCTGATCTTTAGTCACTGGCTTCAGGGGTGACATCATGACTGCAGCTCTGCAGCCAATCACTTGGCTCAGTGGGCCATGCTGACAGAGCTTCTAAGCTCAGTGATTGGCTGCAGCAATGATGTGTGCTGAAGTTGAGCCATCACCCCTGCAGCCTGTCACAATAGACCACAGGCAGCGCTGAAGATCCAGAGCTGGAGCAGCAGGAGAAAGTAAAGCTCTGTGTGTTTTCTCTACCACTGGGAACCTCCTATATATTAAATAAAAACATTCCTGAAAACCCCTTTAATCTGACTTTATAGAAAAAGTCTATATCCGGCTACTGTCCTCCCCTCATGAATCACAAAATATGCCAAGTGTGAACAGCTCCTGTCCCCAAATGAGGACTTGCAGGCGATCAGTTGATAGTGGGGGTCCGGCAGTGAACCCCCTCAGCAATCAGCTGTGTTTTGCTGGACGTAGTGGCCTCTCCAGGACACATGTGGTATTACATGGTGCTCTTTCAGAATAATATGTAATATGTAATACATGATATCTTGAAGTCTTCCAGAAGAAGATATTGGCAGACAGGTAATGACTTATTACCTACCAGCCATTGTCTCCTTTATCACTCGCTAGTTCTTATACACATTTGGATGATGTCACATCTTCGTTGGAAGCCGTATTAGGAACCTCCATCGCAGATTTTATCATACAGGACGAGTCCTCAGCCAACAGCTGTTTGGCCATTGTTCACATGACGTAAGCCTATGTTATATACAGCAATATGCAGCAGGATACACGAGATCCAGGGAAATATCCGATCGCCAGAAATGGGGTCAGGAAGGAATTTTTTTCCCCCCTGAATCAGAATTCTTTTGGGGGGTTTCTTTGCCTTCTTCTGGATCTTTGGGTCCCAATGACTCTCAGGTGGTCCCCAATGACCGCAGCTCGTTTTGTGGTCTCCACCGGGGCCAATCTGAGAGTGACTGTGACCATAGGTTAATTTCTTAAAGGACCAGTAATATTTTCATTACAATGTTGCTTATTGCTATTTCAATAAAAAAAATTAATTATATATATATATATTGTTTTGTGTGTTTTTTTTCCTGGATTTCACCTTACACAGTGAGAATGATAAGAGTAATCACAAAATATGGGGGCTCCATACACAGAGAGAACTCTGGTACCAAATTCCATGACAATTGTTCTGGGGTTCAGTCTGTGATGGAGCAGTAACATTGTATCCAGGACGTCGTACACACCATGCTACAGAAAGAAGACTGAAGAACGGGACGCAGCCGCAGAATACAGGAGACACAGGGTCTTGTGTAACAGTAAAAAACAGGAAAGATGTTCAACAAGTGGCCGGGGGGCTCCAGGACCAAACCAGGAGGGAGGCCTCAGTCATCAGTGGCCAATATTCCCATGAAGTGGCCACATTTACCAACCGTTCTGCAGCCACTCGTTTACCTTTGTCCAACACCTCCGTCGGTCCTTGCAGTTATTAGGCCACCACTGAAATTCTTTTCTGACTACACACAGACACGTACATAGAAACCGTGCATGCCGCCATCACCGTCCACAACCAGAGTCCTAGTCCAGACCAGTGGCCTTTCCAATTCAAGTCTACTTGGGTTTAAACAAGGGTCCTGTCTCTAAGAGAACCATGTGCTTGCCACTTGGAACAGCAGTAATACAGTAACACCAGGTTAATATTCTTCGGACACAGAGATGCCCAGACAGTGAACCCTCTTAAAAAGAAGAATTGGACTGACATTCCCTAAGCAATAAGTACCCACACAATTGGAGGGACAGATTGCTAGCCCTTGCTGCACCATGGTGTATGCCCAGTGGTGGCCACTCTTAGTATAAGTTGGCTCTTCAGATTGCATGGTGATAAAGAACCTGAGGGCCATATACCTTCAAGAAAAAGATCTCATAAGGACACGTTGCCTTGAATTGTGAAGAACACAATAATGTTTTCCATACAATTCTATTGTGTTCTATTCAGGATATATTAAAAAAGTCTGGTCCTTAGAAGTTATAAAATGAGGTCAATACAACCTCAGGTGAACAACACATCACAAATTACACCAGGTCATCGAATATTTACCAAAAAATAGACTTAAATGCAGAAACAGTGTGTGAAAAATTAAAGGGGTTGTCCAAGGAAAACAAGCTCCAATCTACAGGAACCTTCATCCCCTTTAGATTGGAAAGGTGGTACGCATGCTAAAATGCTGCTCCATTCATTCTATATGAGGAGGCCATGAAGTGCGCCCGACTTTTTTGGACCGATGAGACAGAGTGGCCTTACAGAGAAGGGTCCTTGGATTGGACGCCGAGTTACGGACCCCAAAGCAGCACTGAATATGATGTACTAGTGGGAGTCACGAGTGCAAGGGTTCAAGGGCGCCAGTAGTGGAAGACATAGTGCGCAAAACCGAAGAACAAGTAAGCCGACCTGCTGATCAGCACTGCAGTGCTGAGGCCGAGTTATGGTGAAATAGGGAGCGACAGTGCGCCTCACCAGTTCTGGAGTATATTACAGAGGAAGGATACTGTGTCGAAAATGCTTCATACTGCAAAGGAAACGTCCAGAACACTTTGTGACCCCCGATATCCCTTGTATGCGGGGACGTTGCTAGAGTCCTAAAAGATCAGGGGCCAAAGCCCCAAAGTAGGTGTTTCCCCATACAACCTCCCCGTCACTTAAAAGAGGACCTATACATATATAATTACAGTACACCATTGTTACTAACCTAAAATACACAACTGAAAGACCAATATTCCCAAAATTACTTCTATACAAGGCAGTAATAATCCCGCTACACAATGCCCTCTACCATCAACACTACACAGTGAGGACATAGTATTATGATATGACCATTGCCTCTACATAAAAAACACACTGTACAAAGACCATCTGACTTCTCACATTTCCAGCACCGTCCCCATCTATTCCCACCCTGCACAACCTCCCCATGCTGCCTGCTCTTCCGACGTGGAATAGGAACCTCAATACTTCAAAAATTATGTCATTACTATGATTACCCTCCACCAATTAATGCTACAAAGACTGTGTGCCAGATAGAGGGGACCTATAAAAATAATAGCGTCCCATAGAAAGTAGTAAAGACCCCACTGTGCTACCTAGCAAGTAATAATGCCAGATATGCTCTTATGAAAGTTTCAATATCTGAAGTGTTCCCTCCAAGCAACAAATACCGTTGAGAATCCCCTTTAAGTAATAATGCCCCCTTAAAGCCACAATCAAACTACACCCAACTACAAAGTTCTTCTTCAAGTCTATGGAAGATGATTTCGGGGTGGTGAAAGAAGAAATTTCTGATGATGCACCCATTTAAAAGAAATAATGTCCTGAGTGCCCCCATAGCACCCTGTATATGGTATGATAGTCCCACAGCTCACTACACACTGTATGATGGTCCCCACAGCTCCCTAGACACTGTATGATGGTCCCCACAGCTCCCTATACACTGCATGATAGTCCCCACAGCTCCCTAGACACTGTATGATGGTCCCCACAGCTCCCTACGCACTGTATGATGATCCCCATAGCTCCCTATACCCTGTATGATGGTCCCCACAGCTCCGTATGCACTGCATAATGGTCCCCACAACTCCCTATGCCCTGTATGATGGTACTGACAGTTCCATATGCACTGTATCATGGTCCCCACATCTCCCTTCGCTCTGTGTGATGGTCCCCACAGCTCCCTATGCACTGTATGATGGTCCCCACAGCTCCCCATGCACTGTATGATGGTACCCACAGCTCCATATGCACTGGTAACATGGTCCCCACAGCTCCCTACGCTCTGTATGATGGTCCCCACAGCTCCCTAAACACTGTATGATGGTCCCCACAGCTCCCTACACACTGTATGATGGTCCCCACAGCTCCTTAGATACTGTACGATGGTCCCCACAGCTCCCTAGACACTATATGATGGTCCCCACAGCTTCATACACACTGTATGATTGTCCCCACAGCTCCTTAGATACTGTATGAGGGTCCCCACAGCTCCCTAGACACTGTATGATGATCCCCACAGCTCCCCCATGCACTGTATGATGGTCCCCACAGCTCACTATGCATTGCATAATGGTCCCCACAGCTCTCTATGCTCTGTATGATGGTCCCCATAGCTCCCTATGCCATGTATGATGGAACCCACAGCTCCCTATGCACTGTATGATGGTCCCCACAGCTATCTACGCTCTGTATGATGGAACCCACAGCTCTCTACGCTCTGTATGATGGAACCCACAGCTCACTATGCACTGTATGATGGTCCCCACAGCTCCCTACACACTGTATGATGGTCCCCACAGCTCCTTAGATACTGTATGAGGGTCCCCACAGCTCCCTAGACACTGTATGATGGTCCCCACAGCTCCCTATGCTCTGTATGATGGTCCCCACAGCTCCCTATGCTCTGCATGACGGTCCCCACAGCTCCCTACGCTCTGTATGATGGTCCCCACAGTGCCCTATGCACTGTATGATGGTCTTCACAGCTCCCTATGCATTGTATGATGGTCTCCACAGCTCCCTATGCATTGTATGATGGTCCTCATAGCTATCTACGCACTGTATGAAGGTCCCCGCAGCTCCTTATGCACTGAATGATGGTCCCCACGGCTCCTTATACACTGTATGACGGTCCCCACGGCTCCTTATGTACTGTATGATAGTCCCCGCAGCTCCCTACGCTCGGTATGATGTCCCCACAGCTCCCTATACACTGCATAATGGTCCCCACAGCTCCCTATGCCCTGTATGATGGTCCCCACATCTCCCTATGCACTGTATGATGGTCCCCACAGCTCTCTACGCTCTGTATGATAGTCCCCACGGCTCCTTATACACTGTATGATGCTCCCCTCAGCTCCTTATACACGGTATGATGGTCCCCACAGCTCCTTATGTACTGTATGATAGTCCCCACAACTCCCTATGCACTGTATGATGGTCCCCACAACTCCCTATGCACTGCATAATGGTCCCCACAGCTCCCTACGCACTGCATAATGGTCCCCACAGCTCCCTATGCCCTGTATGATGGTCCCCACATATCCCTATGCACTGTATGATGGTCCCCACAACTACCTATGCACTGCATAATGGTCCCCACAGCTCCCTATGCACTGCATAATGGTCCCCACAGCTCCCTATGCACTGTATGATGGTCTCCACAGCTCCCTATGCATTGTCTGATGGTCCCCACAGCTCCTTATGCACTGCATAATGGTCCCCACAGCTCCCTATGCACTGTATGATGGTCTCCACAGCTCCCTATGCATTGTATGATGGTCTCCACAGCTCCCTATGCACTGTATGATGGTCTCTACAACTCCTTATAACTGGCATGATGGTCCGTACAACTCCCTATATCCTGTATAATGGCCCTCACAGCCCCATATATACAGTACTGTATGATGGCCCCCGCAGCCCAATATATACTGTATGATGGCCCCCATACCCACTTGTACACTATATTATGGCCCCTACAGCTCCCTTTATACTGTATGATGGCCCCACAGCCCCTTATAAACTGTATTCTGGCACCCACTCCCCATTTTATATAATATGATGGCCCCACTGCCCCTTATATATAGCATGATGACTCCCATAGCCCCTTATAGTATGATGGCACCCACACCCCTAATATATACAGGTGCATCTCACTAAATTAGAATATCATCAAAAAGTTTATTTATTTTAGTTCTTCAATGCTGAAAATGAAACTCCTATATTATATAAAGTCATTACAATCAAAGTGATCTATTTCAAGTGTTTATTTCTGTTAATGTTGATGATTATGGCCAGGGGCGCACATAGAAATCATGAGGCCCCATAGCAGAAGCTCTAATTGGACCCCCCCACCAAAAAAATAACTAAATATTTGTCTGTGTCACAGAAGAGCCGATCTCACAACTTTCCAGCCTTTACTTCGCTTTTCTAATTTTCCTCCTACTGAAGTCCTAGATCCCTCTTTCATTGCCCCCAATGAAGTATGATGCCAATAAAAGTGCCCCCCAAACACAGTATGATACCCCCATGGTGCACTCCTCCACATTAGCCTCTACATGAACAGTATAATGACCTTATTGTACCCCACTTCAACTCCCAAGGCAAAGTATGGTGACCCTAACACTGTATGATTCCCCCAACTGTGACTCCCACACAGCCCTCCATACAGTATAATGGGCCTACATATAGTATAATGGACACCACACAGCCCCCCATACAGTATAATGGGCCTATATACAGTATAATGGCCCACACTAGCCCTCCAAACAGTATAATGGCCCCACACAGCCCTCCAAACAGTATGATGGGCCCCACACAAACCTTCACACTGTATAATTGCTTTCATACAGTATAACAGCCCCCCACATAGCCCTCAAAATATCATAATGGCCCCACATAGACTTCCATATAGTATAATATGCCACCCATAATCCTCCATATACTATAATGCACCCTCCAAAATCCTCCATATAGTATAATGCACACCCCATAATCCTCCATATAGTATAATGCATCCCCCATAATCCTCCATATAGTATAATGAACTTCCCATGGTCCTCGATAGAATATAATGCACTCACCATAGTGTATATTTCACACCCCAAAGGGCAAAATGCAGCCCCCATATAGTATAATGCACCACACAGTCCTGCAGTATTATGGGCACCACGTACTCACTGATTTTAAAATACTGTATGTTTTAAATAAGACGACCCGAGTATAAGCCGAGGCCCCTAATTTTACCACAAAAAAACTGGGAACATGTATTGAGTTGAGTATAAGCCTAGGGTTGGAAATGCAGCAGCTACTGGAAAATTTCACCATCCTGGCATGTATGGCACCCCTCATCACCAATCCTGGTATGTATGGCACCCCTCATCCCCCAATCCTGGTACATATGGCACCCCTCATCCCCCAATCCTGGTATGCGTGGCCCCCTCATCCCCCAATCCTGGTATGTGTGGCCTCCTCATCCCCCAATCCTGGTATGTGTGGCCTCCTCATCCCCCAATCTTGGTATGTGTGGCCTCCTCATCCCCCAATCCCGGTAAGTGTGGCCTCCTCATCCCCCAATCCTGGAATGTGTGGCCTCCTCATCCCCCAATCTTGGTATGTGTGGCCTTCTCATCCCCCAATCCCCTGGTGTGTGTGGACCCCTCAACCCCCAATCCTGGTATGCATGGCCCCCTCATCCCCCAATCCTGGTATTTGGGGCCTCCTCACCCCCCCAATCCTGGTATGTGTGGCCCCATCACTGCACACTGTCTGTCATCACTGTATTCCTGTGACAGCCAGCCTGTTGCTAGTGTTCATAGGAGACCGTGATTTCTGCTATATATAGCAATGCTGTATATAGCACAAGCAATCAGATGATCGCAGGTTCAAGCCCCCTAAAGAGACTAACAAATACAGTGAAAAGTAAAAAAAAAAAATCAAAAAAGTATAAAAGGTCAAATCATCCCAGTTTTCCCCCCATTAAAAATTAAGAATTATAAAACATTTTAAAAAATACACATATTTGGTATCGCTGCGTTTGTAAAAGTCAGATCCATCAAAATATAAAATAAATTAATCCATTTAGTAAACGGCGTAACTAGAACATTAAATAAAATGCCAGAATTACAGATTTTCAGTCGTTGCAACAAGAAAAAAATATATAATAACAGACAATCAAAACATTGTATATACCCCAAAATGATATCAATATAACCATCAGTTTGTGGTGCAAAAAACCAGCCCTCACGCAGCCCCATTCCCGAAACATGGAAACGCCGCGGCTTTCAGATCTCGGAAAGTGGCGACACAAGAAAATTATTTTTCATCTCTTAAATATAAATCCTATAAATCGTCACTTAAGTAGAACAGATGAAGCTTTACTACCTCCTGCTCCAGCTCCAGCACTTCACCGCTGCCGCTGATCTTTAGTCACTGGCTTCAAGGGTGACATCATGACTGCAGCTCTGCAGCCAATCACTTGGCTCAGTGGCCCATGCTGACAGAGCTTCTAAGCTCAGTGATTGGCTGCAGCAATGATGTATGCTGAAGTTGAGCCATCACCCCTGCAGCCTGTCACAATAGAGCACATGAGGCGCTGAAGATCCAGAGCTGGAGCAGCAGGAGAAAGTAAAGCTCTGTGTGTTTTCTCTACCACTGGGAACCTCCTATATATTACATAAAAACATTCCTGAAAACCCCTTTAATCTGACTTTATAGAAAAAGTCTATATCCGGCTACTGTCCTCCCCTCATGAATCACAAAATATGCCAAGTGTGAACAACTCCTGTCCCCAAATGAGGACTTGCAGGCGATCAGTTGATAGTCGGGGGTCTGGCAGTGAACCCCCTCAGCAATCAGCTGTGTTTTGCTGGACGTAGTGGCCTCTCCAGGACACATGTGGTATTACATGGTGCTCTTTCAGAATAATATGTAATATGTAATACATGATATCTTGAAGTCTTCCAGAAGAAGATATAGGCAGACAGGTAATGACTTATTACCTACCAGCCATTGTCTCTTTATCACTCGCTAGTTCTTATACACATTTGGATGATTTCACATCTTCGTTGGAAGCCGTATTAGGAACCTCCATCGCAGATTTTATCATACAGGACGAGTTCTCAGCCAACAGCTATTTGGCCATTGTTCACATGACGTAAGCCTATGTTATATACAGCAATATGCAGCAGGATACACGAGATCCAGGGAAATAACCAATCGCCAGAAATGGGGTCAGGAATGGTATGTGTGGCCTCCTCATCCCCCCAATCCTGGTATGCATGGCCCCCTCATCCCCCAATCCTGGTATGCATAGCCCCCTCATCCCCCAATCTTGGTATGTATGGCCTCCTCACTCCCCAATCCTGGTATGTGTGGCCCCCTCATCCCCCAATCCTGGTATGTGTGACCCCTCATCCCCCAATCCTGGTATGTGTGGCCCCCTCATCCCCCAATCCTGGTATGCATAGCCCCCTCATCCCCCAATCCCGGTATGTATGGCCCCCTCATCCCCCAATCCTGGTATGTATGGCCTCCTCACTCCCCAATCCTGGCATGTGTGGCCCCATCACTGCACACACAAAAAATAAACACTTATACTCACCTTCCTTCCTCACCTCTGCTCCAGAGCTGCTGTGTTCTGTCTGCCAGCAGCTCATGTTGGTATCTGAGCAGCGCGCGCTCTCAGTTGCCTAGGTGAGCAACTGCTGCTGCCGGCATATTCACTCCTCTTCACGCCGGGACTATGAGCGTTGACAAGAGTGAATATGCATTCTCTTTGGTAGCGGGCACTGTAAGCAGGAGCCATGGCTCAGCGCTCCTCCGTGCCCGCTACTAAAGAGAATGAATATTCCCTCTTCTCCACGCCCATGGAAGTGGAGAAGAGGGAATATTCATGTCCCTTTAGCAGCAGGCACACGTGGTAGCTACAGCAGCCGCTACTGCGTGTGCCCGCTCCTCCGCCGCCGCAACCTCCCACCTCCCCAATACTCACCTATCCTCCTCGCTCCCCCGAGGCTCACGGGCCCCATAGCAGTGGTGTGGCCTGCCACCATTGGCGGTACGCCACTGATTATGGCTTACAGCCAATGAAATCACAAAAGTCATTATCTCAGTAAATTAAAATACTTCATAACATCAGCTTGAAAAATGTTTTTAAAATCCGAAATGTTGGCCTACTGAAATGTATGTTCAGTAAATGCACTCAATACTTGGTCAGGGCTCCTTGTGCATCAATTACTGCATCAATGCGGCAATGTGGCATGGAGGCGATCAGCCTGTAGCACTGCTGAGGTGTTATGGAAGCCCAGGTGGCTTTGATAGCAGCCTTCAGCTCGACAGCATTGTTGGGTCTGGTGTCTCATCTTCCTCTTGACAATACCCCATAGTTTCTCTATGGGGTTAAGTTCAGGTGAATTTGCTGGCCAATTAAGCAGAGTGATGCTGTTGTCTTTAAACCAGGTATTGGTACTTTTAGCAGTGTGGACAGGGGCCAAGTCCTGCTGGAGAATGAAATTTCCATCTCCAAAAATCTTGCCGGCAGAGGGAAGCATGAAGTGCTGTAAAATGTCCTGGTAGATGGCTGCGCTGACTTTGGTCTTGATAAAACACAGTGGACCTACACCAGCAGATGACATGGCCCCCCAACCATCACTGATTGTGGAAACTTCACACTAGACCTCAAGCAGCTTGGATTGTGGCCTCTTCACTCTTCCTCCAGACTCTGGGACCTTGATTTCCAAAGGAAAATTGGAACTCTGGGACCTTGTGGATGGTGGTAATGACTGCCTTCTTGGCATTTGTCAAGTCAGCAGTCTTCCCCATGATTGTGGAGCCTACTGAAACAGACTATGGGACATTTTTAAACACTTAAGAAGCTGTTGCAGGTGCTTTTTGTTAATTATTCTAATTTACTGAGATAATGACTTTTGTGTTTTCATTGGCTATAAGCCATAACCATCAACATTAACAGAAATAAACACTTGAAATAGATCTCTCTGTGTGTAATGACTCTATATAATATATGAGTTTCACTTTTTGTATTGAAGAACTCAAATAAATGAACTTTTTGATGATATTGTAATATAGTGAGATGCACCTGCATATGATGACTGTTGCCCCCAGTGGAATAAATGCGGTGTCTATTTTGGGATATTTTAGTATACCCATGATGATACTATAGACAGCCATTATACCTGGAATGGCCCCCTCCTTGCGTGCCTTGCTTTTTTTGCTTACATGTCTAACAATCACATATGTGTTGTGTCCCTTCCCCCATCATCTTATTTTTCTATTGCTGAATAGATATGATAGATTTTATACTCCCTGGACTCCTTTGATGGTCTTTTACCCTGCGGGGTTTTCTTTCATATATGGACTCACTGTGTGGTGGTGATGGTAGAGGACATTGTGTAGCAGGATCATTTTGGCCTTGTATAATAGTAATTTTGGGAATATTGGTCTTTGTATAGTGTATTTTAGATTAGTAACAGTGGTGTACTGTAATTATAGATGTATAAATCCTCTTTTAAGTGGCAGGGAGGTTATATGGGGAAACATGTACTTTGGGGCTGGGGTCCCTGATCTCTTAGGACCCCAGCAACGCTCCTGCACTGGGGAAAAGCAGGGTCTGGAGGCCACTTTAATATGATCATTTTATGGATATGACGCCAAAGAAACTAATGAAGTGCTTTGCAAAGTGCCATAATTAAAAAAATAAAATGGCGCCATTTTACAAGACCCGTAGCGTCTCCATTTTTCGGGATCTGGGGCCGGGTTTATTGTTTGCACGCCGAGCTGAAGTTTTTATTGATACCATTTTGGGGTAGATCCGATGTTTTGATCACCCGTTGTTGCATTTTATTGCAATGTTGCGGCGACCAAAAAAAGTAATTCTGGCGTTTAGAATTTTTTTCTCGTTACGCTGTTTACCGATCGGATTAATTCTTTTTTTATATTGATAAATCGGGCGATTCTGAGTACGGCAATAGCAAATATGTGTATGTGGGTGGTATTTTTAGAATTTTATTTTGAATGGGACGAAAGGGGGGTGATTTAAACTTTTATATATTTTTTTATATATTTTTAAAAACATTTTTTTTTTACACTTTTTGCTTGCTTCTATAGTCTCATTAGGAGGCTAGAAGCAGCAACTGTCCAATCACCTCTGCTACATACAGAGGATGAGCAGATCAGCTCTATGTAGCAGAAATGCTCCTGTGCAATGAGCGCCGACCACTAGGTGGCGCTCATAGCGTCAGTACATGACAATCACTGGGGTCTGCTGCAGACCCAGGGTTGTCATGCCCACCCATCAGTGACCCGCGATTACGTGACGGGGTCACCGATGGGCGGGGTAAGTGACGCGCTTGCGGCGCTGTTAAATGCCGCTGTCAGAGATTGACAGCGGCATTTAACATGTTAACAGCCGCTGATGGATCGCGATTCCACCCGCGGCTGTTGGGGGCACATGTCAGCTGTATAAATCAGCTGACATGTGCCCGGTTCAGTGTAAGCTCAGCGCCGGAGCCCTCACTGAACCGGGGGTGATAGCCTAGTGCGTACTATTACGCCCCATGCTTTAAAGGGGTTAAATGGAGTATAATATTTGGAATATACGTTATTTCGATCAAAATTATGTTAACTAAGTACGCTTTATTATTTTCATACACTATTGCGATTTATTTATTTACTGCAGGGTGTTTGTGTATTGTATTTCTGTCTTAGTTCTTTTCTGGTTAGTGGCCATGTGTGAACATGCTCTTACATGCTGCATGCACGACAATTTAAATTCCAGTTCATGTCTCGAGGTTTTTTTCATATAGCAGTAGGTTATATGGATTAAAATAAAGTTTCATTTAAATAGCTGTCATGAATTATAACATGGGGCTGTGGGATATTTGCAGTCTGTGACTTTTTTGTTTAGTAATTTATTTCCTGAAGTGTAAACTTGATACATAAAACAGCAGTGTCCGTTATGATGACATCACAAAGCACATGACAGCACCGAGAACATGACATCATAGACCTCACATGACATCATAACTGCTACAGAATGTACAAAGTTCTATTCCTGAGCCATCTTGTGTCACAGCTTGAAGAGGACCAGTCCAGGTAAGTAGCTCATCACTGAACGCTGGGGATCGGGTCACATCGGAAAGGGAGGAGGACTGGCTGCACGGCATTGTGTCACAGCACAAACAGCAGAGTAAGATCAGGAAGAGATCTGCAGTGTGTGCTGTATGGACTGTGTCCTCATCCCCATGATATTTCCACATGATTATTAGCTGCATTGTTTTCTTTCTTCCTGACCTTCCTCAAGGCTGTTCTGAGACCTGTGGAGTAACTATCATACGTCCGGCAATTATCAACTGAGAAGACTTTTTGGGATTCAGCAAGAAGGTAGGTGTACGTGCATGTGACTGTGAGTGTAGGCACAGCATTGAAGGTTTGTGTGACCCCAGATCTAAAGGGAAGTGTGTCTGTGACCCCAGCACTAAAAGGATGTGTGTCTGTGACCACACCAATAAAGGGATGTGTGTCTGTGGCCCCACCAATAAAGGGATGTGTGACTATGACCCCAACAATAAAGGTACGTGTGTCTGTGACCCCACCAATAAAGGTATGTGTGTCTGTGACCCCACCAATAAAGGGATGTGTGCCTGTGACCCCACCAATAAAGGGGTAGCTGTGTGATGGTTTGTGTGTCCCTGCACTAATGGGGTGTGTGTTTGTGTCCTCAACACTGCAGCACTGAAGGGGTGTGTGCACGTGTGTTTGGCACACATGTACATGTCTCCAGAAATGCAGCACTGAAGGGCTGTGTGTGTGGCCCCAGCACTTAAAGTGTGTGTCTGTGTCTGTTTGTGTGACCTCAGCACCAAAGGGATGTGTGTCTGTGACCCCAGCAACGAAGGGCTGTGTCTCTATGGCCCCATCAATAAAGGGGTGGCTGTGTGATGGTTTGTGTGTCCCTGCACTAATGGGGTGTGTGTTTGTGTCCTCAACACTGCAGCACTGAAGGGGTGTGTGCATGTGTGTTTGGCACACATGTACATGTCTCCAGAAATGCAGCACTGAAGGGCTGTGAGTGTGGCCCCAGCACTGAAAGTGTGTGTCTGTTTCTGTTTGTGTGACCTCAGCACCAAAGGGATGTGTGTCTGTGACCCCAGAAATGAAGGGGTGCCTCTGTGACCCCATCAATAAAGGGGTGGATGTGTGATGGTTTGTGTGTCCCTGCACTAATGGGGTGTGTGTTTGTGTCAACACTGCAGCACTGAAGGGGTGTGTGCACGTGTGTTTGGCGCACGTGTACATGTCCCCTGAAATGCAGCACTGAAGGGCTGTGAGTGTGGCCCCAGCACTGAAAGTGTGTGTCTGTTTCTGTTTGTGTGACTTCAGCACCAAAGGGATGTGTGTCTGTGACCCCAGCTAAAAAGGTGTGTGTCTGTATGGCCCCATCAATAACGGGGAGGCTGTGTGATGGTTTGCGTGTCCCTGCACTAATGGGGTGCTGCTTGTTTCCTCAACACTGCAACACTGAAGGGGTGTGTTCACGTGTGTTTGGCACACTTGTATATTTCCCCTGAAATGCAGCACTGAAGGGCTGTGTGTGTGGCTCCAGCACAGAAGGTGTGTGTCTGTGTCTGTTTGTGTGACCTCAGCACCAAAGGGATGTGTGTCTGTGACCCCAGCAATAAAGGGCTGTGTGTCTATGGCCCCATCAATAAAGGGGTGGCTGTGTGATGGTTTGTATGTCCCTGCACTAATGGGGTGTGTGTTTGTGTCCTCAACACTGCAGCACTGAAGGGGTGTGTGCACGTATGTTTGGCACACATGTACATGTCTTCAGAAATGCAGCACTGAAGGGCTGTGTGTGTGGCCCCAGCAATGAAAGTGTGTGTCTTTGTCTGTTTGTGTGACCTCAGCACCAAAGGGATGTGTGTCTGTGACCCAAGAAATGAAGGGGTGTCTATGTGACCCAATCAATAAAGGGGTGGATGTGTGATGGTTTGCGTGTCCCTGCACAAATGGGGTGTGTGGTTGTGTCCTCAACACTGCAGCACTGAAGGGGTGTGTGCACGTGTGTTTGGCACACATGTACATGTCCCCTGAAATGCAGCACTGAAGGGCTGTGTGTGTGGCCCCAGCACTGAAGGTGTGTGTCTGTGTCTGTGTGACCTCAGCACCAAAGGGATGTGTGTCTGTGACCCCAGCAATGAAGGGGTGAGTCTCTATGGCCCCATCAATAAAGGGGTGGTTGTGTGATGGTTTGTGTGTCCCTGCACTAATGGGGTGAGTGTTTGTGTCCTCAACACTGCAGAACTAAAGGGGTGTGTGCACGTCTGTTTGGCACAAGTGTTCATGTCCCATGAAATGCAGCACTGAAGGGCTGTGTGTGTGGCTCCAGCACTGAAGGTGTGTGTCTGTGTCTGTTTGTGTGACCTCAGCACCAAAGGGATGTGTGTCTGTGACCCCAGCAATAAAGGGCTGTGTCTCTATGGCCCCATCAATAAAGGGGTGGCTGTGTGATGGTTTGTATGTCCCTGCACTAATGGGGTGTGTGTTTGTGTCCTCAACACTGCAGCACTGAAGGGGTGTGTGCACGTATGTTTGGCACACATGTACATGTCTTCAGAAATGCAGCACTGAAGGGCTGTGTGTGTGGACCCAGCAATGAAAGTGTGTGTCTGTGTCTGTTTGTGTGACCTCAGGACCAAAGGGATGTGTGTCTGTGACCCCAGAAATGAAGGGGTGTCTATGTGACCCAATCAATAAAGGGGTGGATGTGTGATGGTTTGCGTGTCCCTGCACAAATGGGGTGTGTGCTTGTGTCCTCAACACTGCAGCACTGAAGGGGTGTGTGCACGTGTGTTTGGCACACGTGTACATTTCCCCTGAAATGCAGCACTGAAGGGCTGTGTGTGTGGCCCCAGCACTGAAGGTGTGTGTCTGTGTCTGTCTGTGTCACCTCAGTACCAAAGGGATGTGTGTCTGTGACCCCAGCAATGAAGGGGTGAGTCTCTATGGCCCCATCAATAAAGGGGTGGTTGTGTGATGGTTTGTGTGTCCCTGCACTAATGGGGTGAGTGTTTGTGTCCTCAACACTGCAGCACTGAAGGGGTGTGTGCACGTGTGTTTGGCACAAGTGTACATGTCCCATGAAATGCAGCACTGAAGGGCTGTGTGTGTGGCCCCAGCACTGAAGGTGTGTGTCTGTGTCTGTTTGTGTGACCTCAGAACAAAGGGAAGTGTGTCTGTGACCCCAGCAATAAAGATGTGTGTCTCTATGGCCCCATCAATAACGGGGAGGCTGCGTGATGGTTTGCGTGTCCCTGCACTAATGGGGTGTGTGCTTGTTTCCTCATCACTGCAACACTGAAGGGGTGTGTGCACGTGTGTTTGGCACACGTGTACATGTCTCCTGAAATGAAGCACTGAAGGGTTGTGTGTGTGGCTCCAGCACTGAAGGTGTTTGTCTGTGTCTGTTTGTGTGACCTCAGCACCAAAGGGATGTGTGTCTGTGACCCCAGCAACGAAGGGGTGTCTCTGTGACCCCATCAATAAAGGGGTGGATGTGTGATGGTTTGTGTGTCCCTGCACTAATGGGGTGTGTGTTTGTGTCCTCAACACTGCATCACTGAAGGGGTGTGTGCACGTGTGTTTGGCACACATGTACATGTCCCCTGAAATGCAGCACTGAAGGTCTGTGTGGGTGGCCCCAGCACTGAAGGTGTGTGTCTGTTTGTGTGACCTCAGCACCAAAGGGATGTGTGTCTGTGACCCCAGCAATAAAGATGTGTGTCTCTATGGCCCCATCAATAACGGGCAGGCTGTGTGATGGTTTGCGTGTCCCTGCACTAATGGGTTGTTGCTTGTTTCCTCAACACTGCAGCACTGAAGGGGTGTGTCTGTCTGTGTGACCTCAGCACCAAAGGGATGTGTGTCTGTGACCCCAGCAATGAAGGGGTGAGTCTCTATGGCCCCATCAATAAAGGGGTGGTTGTGTGATGGTTTCTGTGTCCCAGCACTAATGGGGTGGGTGTTTGTGTCCTCAACACTGCAGCACTGAAGGGGTGTGTGCACGTGTGTTTGGCACAAGTGTACATGTCCCATGAAATGCAGCACTGAAGGGCTGTGTGTGTGGCCCCAGCACTGAAGGTGTGTGTCTGTGTCTGTTTGTGTGACCTCAGCACCAAAGGGATGTGTGTCTGTGACCCCAGCAATAAAGATGTGTGTCTCTATGGCCCCATCAATAACGGGGAGGCTGTGTGATGGTTTGCGTGTCGCTGCACTAATGGGGTGTGTGCTTGTTTTCTCATCACTGCAACACTGAAGGGGTGTGTGCACGTGTGTTTGGCACAAGTGTACATGTCCCCTGAAATGAAGCACTGAAGGGTTGTGTGTGTGGCTCCAGCACTGAAGGTGTGTGTCTGTGTCTGTTTGTGTGACCTCAGCACCAAAGGGATGTGTGTCTGTGACCCCAGCAATAAAGGGCTGTGTCTCTATGGCCCCATCAATAAAGGGGTGGCTGTGTGATGGTTTGTATGTCCCTGCACTAATGGGGTGTGTGTTTGTGTCCTCAACACTGCAGCACTGAAGGGGTGTGTGCACGTATGTTTGGCACACATGTACATGTCTTCAGAAATGCAGCACTGAAGGGCTGTGTGTGTGGCCCCAGCAATGAAAGTGTGTGTCTGTGTCTGTTTGTGTGACCTCAGCACCAAAGGGATGTGTGTCTGTGACCCCAGAAATGAAGGGGTGTCTATGTGACCCAATCAATAAAGGGGTGGATGTGTGATGGTTTGCGTGTCCCTGCACAAATGGGGTGTGTGCTTGTGTCCTCAAAACTGCAGCACTGAAGGGGTGTGTGCACGTGTGTTTGGCACACGTGTACATGTCCCCTGAAATGCAGCACTGAAGGGCTGTGTGTGTGGCCCCAGCACTGAAGGTGTGTGTCTGTGTCTGTCTGTGTGACCTCAGCACCAAAGGGATGTGTGTCTGTGACCCCAGCAATGAAGGGGTGAGTCTCTATGGCCCCATCAATAAAGGGGTGGTTGTGTGATGGTTTGTGTGTCCCTGCACTAATGGGGTGAGTGTTTGTGTCCTCAACACTGCAGCACTGAAGGGGTGTGTGCACGTGTGTTTGGCACAAGTGTACATGTCCCATGAAATGCAGCACTGAAGGGCTGTGTGTGTGGCCCCAGCACTGAAGGTGTGTGTCTGTGTCTGTTTGTGTGACCTCAGCACCAAAGGGAAGTGTGTCTGTGACCCCAGCAATAAAGATGTGTGTCTCTATGGCCCCATCAATAACGGGGAGGCTGTGTGATGGTTTGCGTGTCCCTGCACTAATGGGGTGTGTGCTTGTTTCCTCATCACTGCAACACTGAAGGGGTGTGTGCACGTGTGTTTGGCACACGTGTACATGTCCCCTGAAATGGAGCTCTGAAGGGTTGTGTGTGTGGCTCCAGCACTGAAGGTGTTTGTCTGTGTCTGTTTGTGTGACCTCAGCACCAAAGGGATGTGTGTCTGTGACCCCAGCAACGAAGGGCTGTGTCTCTATGGCCCCATTAATAAAGCGGTGGCTGTGTGATGGTTTGTGTGTCACTGCACTAATGGGGTGTGTGTTTGTGTCCTCAACACTGCAGCACTGAAGGGGTGTGTCCATGTGTGTTTGGGACACATGTATATGTCTCCAGAAATGCAGCACTGAAGAGCTGTGAGTGCGGCCCCAGCACTGAAAGTGTGTGTCTGTTTCTGTTTGTGTGACCTCAGCACCAAAGGGATGTGTGTCTGTGACCCCAGAAATGAAGGGGTGTCTCTGTGACCCCATCAATAAAGGGGTGGATGTGTGATGGTTTGTGTGTCCCTGCACTAATGGGGTGTGTGTTTGTGTCCTCAACACTGCAGCACTGAAGGGGTGTGTGCACGTGTGTTTGGCACAAGTGTACATGTCCCCTGAAATGCAGCACTGAAGGTCTGTGTGGGTGGCCCCAGCACTGAAGGTGTGTGTCTGTTTGTGTGACCTCAGCACCAAAGGGATGTGTGTCTGTGACCCCAGCAATAAAGATGTGTGTCTCTATGGCCTTATCAATAACGGGGAGGCTGTGTGATGGTTTGCGTGTCCCTGCACTAATGGGGTGTTGCTTGTTTCCTCAACACTGCAACACTGAAGGGGTGTGTGCACGTGTGTTTGGCACACGTGTACATGTCCCCTGAAATGCAGCACTGAAGGGCTGTGTGTGTGGCCCCAGCACTGAAGGTGTGTGTCTGTGTCTGTTTGTGTGACCTGAGCACCAAAGGGATGTGTGTCTGTGACCCCAGCAATAAAGGGCTGTGTCTCTATGGCCCCATCAATAAAGGGGTGGCTGTGTGATGGTTTGTGTGTCCCTGCACTAATGGGGTGTGTGTTTGTGTCCTCAACACTGCAGCACTAAAGGGGTGTGTGCATGTGTGTTTGGCACACATGTACATGTCTCCAGAAATGCAGCACTGTAGGGCTGTGTGTGTGGCCTCAGCACTGAAAGTGTGTGTCTGTGTCGGTTTGTGTGACCTCAGCACCAAAGGGATGTGTGTCTGTGATTCCAGAAATGAAGGGGTATCACTGTGACCCCATCAATAAAGGGGTGGATTTGTGATGGTTTGTGAGTCCCTGCACTAATGGGGTGTGTGTTTGTGTCCTCAACACTGCAGCACTGAATGGGTGTGCACGTGTGTTTGGCACATGTGTACATTTCCTCTGAAATGCAGCACTGAAGGGCTGTGTGTGTGGCTCCAACACTGAAGGTGTGTGTCTGTGTCTGTTTGTGTGACCTCAGTACCAAAGGGATGTGTGTCTGTGACCCCAGCAATGAAGGGTTGTGTCTCTATGGCCCCATCAATAAAGGGGTGGCTGTGTGATGGTTTGTCTGTCCCTGCACTAATGGGGTGTGTGTTTGTGTCCTCAACACTGCAGCACTGAAGGTATGTGTGCACGTGTGTTTGGCACACATGCACATGTCCCCAGAAATGCAGCACTGAAGGTCTGTGTGGGTGGCCCCAGCACTGAAGGTGTGTGTCTGTTTGTGTGACCTCAGCACCAAAGGGATGTGTGTCTGTGACCCCAGCAATAAAGATGTGTGTCACTATGGCCTCATCAATAACGGGGAGGCTGTGTGATGGTTTGCGTGTCCCTGCACTAATGGGGTGTTGCTTGTTTCCTCAACACTGCAACACTGAAGGGGTGTGTGCACGTGTGTTTGGCACACGTGTACATGTCCCCTGAAATGCAGCACTGAAGGGCTGTGTGTGTGGCCCCAGCACTGAAGGTGTGTGTCTGTGTCTGTTTGTGTGACCTCAGCACCAAAGGGATGTGTGTCTGTGACCCCAGCAATAAAGGGCTGTGTCTCTATGGCCCCATCAATAAAGGGGTGGCTGTGTGATGGTTTGTGTGTCCCTGCACTAATGGGGTGTGTGTTTGTGTCCTCAACACTGCAGCACTAAAGGGGTGTGTGCATGTGTGTTTGGCACACATGTACATGTCTCCAGAAATGCAGCACTGTAGGGCTGTGTGTGTGGCCTCAGCACTGAAAGTGTGTGTCTGTGTCGGTTTGTGTGACCTCAGCACCAAAGGGATGTGTGTCTGTGATTCCAGAAATGAAGGGGTATCACTGTGACCCCATCAATAAAGGGGTGGATGTGTGATGGTTTGTGAGTCCCTGCACTAATGGGGTGTGTGTTTGTGTCCTCAACACTGCAGCACTGAAGGGGTGTGCACGTGTGTTTGGCACATGTGTACATTTCCCCTGAAATGCAGCACTGAAGGGCTGTGTGTGTGGCTCCAACACTGAAGGTGTGTGTCTGTGTCTGTTTGTGTGACCTCAGTACCAAAGGGATGTGTGTCTGTGACCCCAGCAATGAAGGGCTGTGTCTCTATGGCCCCATCAATAAAGGGGTGGCTGTGTGATGGTTTGTCTGTCCCTGCACTAATGGGGTGTGTGTTTGTGTCCTCAACACTGCAGCACTGAAGGTATGTGTGCACGTGTGTTTGGCACACATGCACATGTCCCCAGAAATGCAACACTGAAGGGCTGTGTGTGTGGCTCCAGCACTGAACGTGTGTGTCAGTGTCTGTTTGTGTGACCTCAGCACCAAAGGGATGTGTGTCTGTGACCCCAGCAATAAAGATGTGTGTCTCTATGGCCCCATCAATAACGGGGAGGCTGTGTGATGGTTTGCGTGTCCCTGCACTAATGGGGTGTGAGCTTGTTTCCTCAACACTGCAGCACTGAAGGGGTGTGTGCACGTGTGTTTGGCACACGTGTACATGTTCCCTGAAATGCAGCACTGAAGGGCTGTGTGGGTGGCCCCAGCACTGAATGTCTGTGTCTGTCTGTGTGACCTCAGCACCAAAGGGATGTGTGTCTGTGACCCCAGCAATGAAGGGGTGAGTCTCTATGGCCCCATCAATAAAGGGGTGGTTGTGTGATGGTTTGTGTGTCCCAGCACTAATGGGGTGGGTGTTTGTGTCCTCAACACTGCAGCACTGAAGGGGTGTGTGCACGTGTGTTTGGCACAAGTGTACATGTCCCATGAAATGCAGCACTGAAGGGCTGTGTGTGTGGCCCCAGCACTGAAGGTGTGTGTCTGTGTCTGTTTGTGTGACCTCAGCACCAAAGGGATGTGTGTCTGTGACCCCAGCAATAAAGATGTGTGTCTCTATGGCCCCATCAATAACGGGGAGGCTGTGTAATGGTTTGCGTGTCCCTGCACTAATGGGATGTGTGCTTGTTTTCTCATCACTGCAACACTGAATGGGTGTGTGCACGTGTGTTTGGCACAAGTGTACATGTCCCCTGAAATGAAGCACTGAAGGGTTGTGTGTGTGGCTCCAGCACTGAACGTGTTTGTCTGAGTCTGTTTGTGTGACCTCAGCACCAAAGGGATGTGTGTCTGTGACCCCAGCAACGAAGGGCTGTGTCTCTATGGCCCCATCAATAAAGGGGTGGCTGTGTGATGGTTTGTGTGTCCCTGCACTAATGGGGTGTGTGTTTGTGTCCTCAACACTGCAGCACTGAAGGGGTGTGTGCATGTGAGTTTGGCACACATGTACATGTCTCCAGAAATGCAGCACTGAAGGGCTGTGAGTGTGGCCCCAGCACTGAAAGTGTGTGTCTGTTTCTGTTTGTGTGACCTCAGCACCAAAGGGATATGTGTCTGTGACCCCAGAAATGAAGGGGTGTCTCTGTGACCCCATCAATAAAGGGGTGGATGTGTGATGGTTTGTGTGTCCCTGCACTAATGGGGTGTGTGTTTGTGTCCTCAACACTGCAGCACTGAAGGGGTGTGTGCACGTGTGTTTGGCACACGTGTACATGTCCCCTGAAATGCAGCACTGAAGGGCTGTGTGGGTGGCCCCAGCACTGTCGGTGTGTGTCTGTGTCTGTTTGTGTGACCTCAGCACCAAAGGGATGTGTGTCTGTGATCCCAGCAATAAAGGGCTGTGTCTCTATGGCCCCATCAATAAAGGGGTGACTGTGTGATGGTTTGTGTTTCCCTGCACTAATGGGGTGTGTTTTTGTGTCCTCAACACTGCAGCACTGAAGGGGTGTCTGCACGTATATTTGGCACACATGTACATGTCTCCAGAAATGCAGCACTGAAGGGCTGTGTGTGTGGCCCCAGCAATGAAAGTGTGAATCTGTGTCTGTTTGTGTGACCTCAGCACCAAAGGGATGTGTGTCTGTGACCCCAGAAATGAAGGGGTGTCTATGTGACCCAATCAATAAAGGGGTGGATAAGTGATGGTTTGCGTGTCCCTGCATAAATGGGGTGTGTGCTTGTGTCCTCAACACTGCAGCACTGAAGGGGTGTGTGCACGTGTGTTTGGCACATGTGTACATGTCCCCTGAAATGCAGCACTGAAGGGCTGTGTGGGTGGCCCCAGCACTGAAGGTGTGTGTCTGTGTCTGTTTGACCTCAGCACCAAAGGGATGTGTGTCTGTGACCCCAGCAATGAAGGGGTGAGTCTCTATGGCCCCATCAATAAAGGGGTGGCTGTGTGATGGTTTGTGTGTCCCTGCACTAATGGGGTGTGTGTTTGTGTCCTCAACACTGCAACACTAAAGGGGTGTGTGCATGTGTGTTTGGCACACATGTACATGTCTCCAGAAATGCAGCACTGAAGGGCTGTGTGTGTGGCCCCAGCAATGAAAGTGTGTGTCTGTGTCTGTTTGTGTGACCTCAGCACCAAAGGGATGTGTGTCTGTGACCCCAGAAATGAAGGGTTGTCTATGTGACCCAATCAATAAAGGGGTGGATGTGTGATGGTTTGCGTGTCCCTGCACAAATGGGGTGTGTGCTTGTGTCCTCAACACTGCAGCACTGAAGGGGTGTGTGCACGTGTGTTTGGCACACGTGTACATGTCCCCTGAAATGCAGCACTGAAGGGCTGTGTGTGTGGCCCCAGCACTGAAGATGTGTGTCTGTGTCTGTCTGTGTGACCTCAGCACCAAAGGGATGTGTGTCTGTGACCCCAGCAATGAAGGGGTGAGTCTCTATGGCCCCATCAATAAAGGGGTGGTTGTGTGATGGTTTGTGTGTCCCAGCACTAATGGGGTGGGTGTTTGTGTCCTCAACACTGCAGCACTGAAGGGGTGTGTGCACGTGTGTTTGGCACAAGTGTACATGTCCCATGAAATGCAGCACTGAAGGGCTGTGTGTGTGGCCCCAGCACTGAAGGTGTGTGTCTGTGTCTGTTTGTGTGACCTCAGCACCAAAGGGATGTGTGTCTGTGACCCCAGCAATAAAGATGTGTGTCTCTATGGCCCCATCAATAACGGGGAGGCTGTGTGATGGTTTGCGTGTCCCTGCACTAATGGGGTGTGTGCTTGTTTTCTCATCACTGCAACACTGAAGGGGTGTGTGCACGTGTGTTTGGCACAAGTGTACATGTCCCCTGAAATGAAGCACTGAAGGGTTGTGTGTGTGGCTCCAGCACTGAAGGTGTGTGTCTGTGTCTGTTTGTGTGACCTCAGCACCAAAGGGATGTGTGTCTGTGACCCCAGCAATAAAGGGCTGTGTCTCTATGGCCCCATCAATAAAGGGGTGGCTGTGTGATGGTTTGTATGTCCCTGCACTAATGGGGTGTGTGTTTGTGTCCTCAACACTGCAGCACTGAAGGGGTGTGTGCACGTATGTTTGGCACACATGTACATGTCTTCAGAAATGCAGCACTGAAGGGCTGTGTGTGTGGCCCCAGCAATGAAAGTGTGTGTCTGTGTCTGTTTGTGTGACCTCAGCACCAAAGGGATGTGTGTCTGTGACCCCAGAAATGAAGGGGTGTCTATGTGACCCAATCAATAAAGGGGTGGATGTGTGATGGTTTGCGTGTCCCTGCACAAATGGGGTGTGTGCTTGTGTCCTCAACACTGCAGCACTGAAGGGGTGTGTGCACGTGTGTTTGGCACACGTGTACATGTCCCCTGAAATGCAGCACTGAAGGGCTGTGTGTGTGGCCCCAGCACTGAAGGTGTGTGTCTGTGTCTGTCTGTGTGACCTCAGCACCAAAGGGATGTGTGTCTGTGACCCCAGCAATGAAGGGGTGAGTCTCTATGGCCCCATCAATAAAGGGGTGGTTGTGTGATGGTTTGTGTGTCCCTGCACTAATGGGGTGAGTGTTTGTGTCCTCAACACTGCAGCACTGAAGGGGTGTGTGCACGTGTGTTTGGCACAAGTGTACATGTCCCATGAAATGCAGCACTGAAGGGCTGTGTGTGTGGCCCCAGCACTGAAGGTGTATGTCTGTGTCTGTTTGTGTGACCTCAGCACCAAAGGGAAGTGTGTCTGTGACCCCAGCAATAAAGATGTGTGTCTCTATGGCCCCATCAATAACGGGGAGGCTGTGTGATGGTTTGCGTGTCTCTGCACTAATGGGGTGTGTGCTTGTTTCCTCATCACTGCAACACTGAAGGGGTGTGTGCACGTGTGTTTGGCACACGTGTACATGTCCCCTGAAATGAAGCACTGAAGGGTTGTGTGTGTGGCTCCAGCACTGAAGGTGTATGTCTGTGTCTGTTTGTGTGACCTCAGCACCAAAGGGATGTGTGTCTGTGACCCCAGCAACGAAGGGCTGTGTCTCTATGGCCCCATTAATAAAGGGGTGGCTGTGTGTGTCCCTGCACTAATGGGGTGTGTGTTTGTGTCCTCAACACTGCAGCACTGAAGGGGTGTGTGCATGTGTGTTTGGCACACATGTATATGTCTCCAGAAATGCAGCACTGAAGAGCTGTGAGTGCGGCCCCAGCACTGAAAGTGTGTGTCTGTTTCTGTTTGTGTGACCTCAGCACCAAAGGGATGTGTGTCTGTGACCCCAGAAATGAAGGGGTGTCTCTGTGACCCCATCAATAAAGGGGTGGATGTGTGATGGTTTGTGTGTCCCTGCACTAATGGGGTGTGTGTTTGTGTCCTCAACACTGCAGCACTGAAGGGGTGTGTGCACGTGTGTTTGGCACACGTGTACATGTCCCCTGAAATGCAGCACTGAAGGTCTGTGTGGGTGGCCCCAGCACTGAAGGTGTGTGTCTGTTTGTGTGACCTCAGCACCAAAGGGATGTGTGTCTGTGACCCCAGCAATAAAGATGTGTGTCTCTATGGCCTCATCAATAACGGGGAGGCTGTGTGATGGTTTGCGTGTCCCTGCACTAATGGGGTGTTGCTTGTTTCCTCAACACTGCAACACTGAAGGGGTGTGTGCATGTGTGTTTGGCACACGTGTACATGTCCCCTGAATTGCAGCACTGAAGGGCTGTGTGTGTGGCCCCAGCACTGAAGGTGTGTGTCTGTGTCTGTTTGTGTGACCTCAGCACCAAAGGGATGTGTGTCTGTGACCCCAGCAATAAAGGGCTGTGTCTCTATGGCCCCATCAATAAAGGGGTGGCTGTGTGATGGTTTGTGTCCCTGCACTAATGGGGTGTGTGTTTGTGTCCTCAACACTGCAGCACTAAAGGGGTGTGTGCATGTGTTTTTGGCACACATGTAGATGTCTCCAGAAATGCAGCACTGTAGGGCTGTGTGTGTGGCCTCAGCAATGAAAGTGTGTGTCTGTGTCGGTTTGTGTGACCTCAGCACCAAAGGGATGTGTGTCTGTGATTCCAGAAATGAAGGGGTATCACTGTGACCCCATCAATAAAGGGGTGGATGTGTGATGGTTTGTGAGTCCCTGCACTAATGGGGTGTGTGTTTGTGTCCTCAACACTGCAGCACTGAAGGGGTGTGCACGTGTGTTTGGCACATGTGTACATTTCCCCTGAAATGCAGCACTGAAGGGCTGTGTGTGTGGCTCCAACACTGAAGGTGTGTGTCTGTGTCTGTTTGTGTGACCTCAGCACCAAAGGGATGTGTGTCTGTGACCCCAGCAATGAAGGGCTGTGTCTCTATGGCCCCATCAATAAAGGGGTGGCTGTGTGATGGTTTGTCTGTCCCTGCACTAATGGGGTGTGTGTTTGTGTCCTCAACACTGCAGCACTGAAGGGATGTGTGCACGTGTGTTTGGCACACATGCACATGTCCCCAGAAATGCAGCACTGAAGGGCTGTGTGTGTGGCTCCAGCACTGAAGGTGTGTGTCTGTGTCTGTTTGTGTAACCTCAGCACCAAAGGGATGTGTGTCTGTGACCCCAGCAATAAAGATGTGTGTCTCTATGGCCCCATCAATAACGGGGAGGCTGTGTGATGGTTTGCGTGTCCCTGCACTAATGGGGTGTGAGCTTGTTTCCTCAACACTGCAGCACTGAAGGGGTGTGTGCACGTGTGTTTGGCACACGTGTACATGTTCCCTGAAATGCAGCACTGAAGGGCTGTGTGGGTGGCCCCAGCACTGAATGTCTGTGTCTGTCTGTGTGACCTCAGCACCAAAGGGATGTGTGTCTGTGACCCCAGCAATGAAGGGTTGAGTCTCTATGGCCCCATCAATAAAGGGGTGGTTGTGTGATGGTTTGTGTGTCCCAGCACTAATGGGGTGGGTGTTTGTGTCCTCAACACTGCAGCACTGAAGGGGTGTGTGCACGTGTGTTTGGCACAAGTGTACATGTCCCATGAAATGCAGCACTGAAGGGCTGTGTGTGTGGCCCCAGCACTGAAGGTGTGTGTCTGTGTCTGTTTGTGTGACCTCAGCACCAAAGGGATGTGTGTCTGTGACCCCAGCAATAAAGATGTGTGTCTCTATGGCCCCATCAATAACGGGGAGGCTGTGTAATGGTTTGCGTGTCCCTGCACTAATGGGATGTGTGCTTGTTTTCTCATCACTGCAACACTGAATGGGTGTGTGCACGTGTGTTTGGCACAAGTGTACATGTCCCATGAAATGAAGCACTGAAGGGTTGTGTGTGTGGCTCCAGCACTGAACGTGTTTGTCTGAGTCTGTTTGTGTGACCTCAGCACCAAAGGGATGTGTGTCTGTGACCCCAGCAACGAAGGGCTGTGTCTCTATGGCCCCATCAATAAAGGGGTGGCTGTGTGATGGTTTGTGTGTCCCTGCACTAATGGGGTGTGTGTTTGTGTCCTCAACACTGCAGCACTGAAGGGGTGTGTGCATGTGAGTTTGGCACACATGTACATGTCTCCAGAAATGCAGCACTGAAGGGCTGTGAGTGTGGCTCCAGCACTGAAAGTGTGTGTCTGTTTCTGTTTGTGTGACCTCAGCACCAAAGGGATATGTGTCTGTGACCCCAGAAATGAAGGGGTGTCTCTGTGACCCCATCAATAAAGGGGTGGATGTGTGATGGTTTGTGTGTCCCTGCACTAATGGGGTGTGTGTTTCTGTCCTCAACACTGCAGCACTGAAGGGGTGTGTGCACGTGTGTTTGGCACACATGTACATGTCCCCTGAAATGCAGCACTGAAGGGCTGTGTGGGTGGCCCCAGCACTGAAGGTGTGTGTCTGTGTCTGTTTGTGTGACCTCAGCACCAAAGGGATGTGTGTCTGTGATCCCAGCAATAAAGGGCTGTGTCTCTATGGCCCCATCAATAAAGGGGTGACTGTGTGATGGCTTGTGTTTCCCTGCACTAATGGGGTGTGTGTTTGTGTCCTCAACACTGCAGCACTGAAGGGGTGTGTGCACCTATGTTTGGCACACATGTACATGTCTCCAGAAATGCAGCACTGAAGGGCTGTGTGTGTTGCCCCAGCAATGAAAGTGTGAATCTGTGTCTGTTTGTGTGACCTCAGCACCAAAGGGATGTGTGTCTGTGACCCCAGAAATTAAGGGGTGTCTATGTGACCCAATCAATAAAGGGGTGGATGTGTGATGGTTTGCGTGTCCCTGCACAAATGGGGTGTGTGCTTGTGTCCTCAACACTGCAGCACTGAAGGGGTGTGTGCACGTGTGTTTGGCACACGTGTACATGTCCCCTGAAATGCAGCACTGAAGGGCTGTGTGTGTGGCCCCAGCACTGAAGATGTGTGTCTGTGTCTGTCTGTGTGACCTCAGCACCAAAGGGATGTGTGTCTGTGACCCCAGCAATGAAGGGGTGAGTCTCTATGGCCCCATCAATAAAGGGGTGGTTGTGTGATGGTTTGTGTGTCCCAGCACTAATGGGGTGGGTGTTTGTGTCCTCAACACTGCAGCACTGAAGGGGTGTGTGCACGTGTGTTTGGCACAAGTGTACATGTCCCATGAAATGCAGCACTGAAGGGCTGTGTGTGTGGCCCCAGCACTGAAGGTGTGTGTCTGTGTCTGTTTGTGTGACCTCAGCACCAAAGGGATGTGTGTCTGTGACCCCAGCAATAAAGATGTGTGTCTCTATGGCCCCATCAATAACGGGGAGGCTGTGTGATGGTTTGCGTGTCCCTGCACTAATGGGGTGTGTGCTTGTTTTCTCATCACTGCAACACTGAAGGGGTGTGTGCACGTGTGTTTGGCACAAGTGTACATGTCCCCTGAAATGAAGCACTGAAGGGTTGTGTGTGTGGCTCCAGCACTGAAGGTGTGTGTCTGTGTCTGTTTGTGTGACCTCAGCACCAAAGGGATGTGTGTCTGTGACCCCAGCAATAAAGGGCTGTGTCTCTATGGCCCCATCAATAAAGGGGTGGCTGTGTGATGGTTTGTATGTCCCTGCACTAATGGGGTGTGTGTTTGTGTCCTCAACACTGCAGCACTGAAGGGGTGTGTGCACGTATGTTTGGCACACATGTACATGTCTTCAGAAATGCAGCACTGAAGGGCTGTGTGTGTGGCCCCAGCAATGAAAGTGTGTGTCTGTGTCTGTTTGTGTGACCTCAGCACCAAAGGGATGTGTGTCTGTGACCCCAGAAATGAAGGGGTGTCTATGTGACCCAATCAATAAAGGGGTGGATGTGTGATGGTTTGCGTGTCCCTGCACAAATGGGGTGTGTGCTTGTGTCCTCAACACTGCAGCACTGAAGGGGTGTGTGCACGTGTGTTTGGCACACGTGTACATGTCCCCTGAAATGCAGCACTGAAGGGCTGTGTGTGTGGCCCCAGCACTGAAGGTGTGTGTCTGTGTCTGTCTGTGTGACCTCAGCACCAAAGGGATGTGTGTCTGTGACCCCAGCAATGAAGGGGTGAGTCTCTATGGCCCCATCAATAAAGGGGTGGTTGTGTGATGGTTTGTGTGTCCCTGCACTAATGGGGTGAGTGTTTGTGTCCTCAACACTGCAGCACTGAAGGGGTGTGTGCACGTGTGTTTGGCACAAGTGTACATGTCCCATGAAATGCAGCACTGAAGGGCTGTGTGTGTGGCCCCAGCACTGAAGGTGTATGTCTGTGTCTGTTTGTGTGACCTCAGCACCAAAGGGAAGTGTGTCTGTGACCCCAGCAATAAAGATGTGTGTCTCTATGGCCCCATCAATAACGGGGAGGCTGTGTGATGGTTTGCGTGTCTCTGCACTAATGGGGTGTGTGCTTGTTTCCTCATCACTGCAACACTGAAGGGGTGTGTGCACGTGTGTTTGGCACACGTGTACATGTCCCCTGAAATGAAGCACTGAAGGGTTGTGTGTGTGGCTCCAGCACTGAAGGTGTATGTCTGTGTCTGTTTGTGTGACCTCAGCACCAAAGGGATGTGTGTCTGTGACCCCAGCAACGAAGGGCTGTGTCTCTATGGCCCCATTAATAAAGGGGTGGCTGTGTGTGTCCCTGCACTAATGGGGTGTGTGTTTGTGTCCTCAACACTGCAGCACTGAAGGGGTGTGTGCATGTGTGTTTGGCACACATGTATATGTCTCCAGAAATGCAGCACTGAAGAGCTGTGAGTGCGGCCCCAGCACTGAAAGTGTGTGTCTGTTTCTGTTTGTGTGACCTCAGCACCAAAGGGATGTGTGTCTGTGACCCCAGAAATGAAGGGGTGTCTCTGTGACCCCATCAATAAAGGGGTGGATGTGTGATGGTTTGTGTGTCCCTGCACTAATGGGGTGTGTGTTTGTGTCCTCAACACTGCAGCACTGAAGGGGTGTGTGCACGTGTGTTTGGCACACGTGTACATGTCCCCTGAAATGCAGCACTGAAGGTCTGTGTGGGTGGCCCCAGCACTGAAGGTGTGTGTCTGTTTGTGTGACCTCAGCACCAAAGGGATGTGTGTCTGTGACCCCAGCAATAAAGATGTGTGTCTCTATGGCCTCATCAATAACGGGGAGGCTGTGTGATGGTTTGCGTGTCCCTGCACTAATGGGGTGTTGCTTGTTTCCTCAACACTGCAACACTGAAGGGGTGTGTGCATGTGTGTTTGGCACACGTGTACATGTCCCCTGAATTGCAGCACTGAAGGGCTGTGTGTGTGGCCCCAGCACTGAAGGTGTGTGTCTGTGTCTGTTTGTGTGACCTCAGCACCAAAGGGATGTGTGTCTGTGACCCCAGCAATAAAGGGCTGTGTCTCTATGGCCCCATCAATAAAGGGGTGGCTGTGTGATGGTTTGTGTCCCTGCACTAATGGGGTGTGTGTTTGTGTCCTCAACACTGCAGCACTAAAGGGGTGTGTGCATGTGTTTTTGGCACACATGTAGATGTCTCCAGAAATGCAGCACTGTAGGGCTGTGTGTGTGGCCTCAGCAATGAAAGTGTGTGTCTGTGTCGGTTTGTGTGACCTCAGCACCAAAGGGATGTGTGTCTGTGATTCCAGAAATGAAGGGGTATCACTGTGACCCCATCAATAAAGGGGTGGATGTGTGATGGTTTGTGAGTCCCTGCACTAATGGGGTGTGTGTTTGTGTCCTCAACACTGCAGCACTGAAGGGGTGTGCACGTGTGTTTGGCACATGTGTACATTTCCCCTGAAATGCAGCACTGAAGGGCTGTGTGTGTGGCTCCAACACTGAAGGTGTGTGTCTGTGTCTGTTTGTGTGACCTCAGCACCAAAGGGATGTGTGTCTGTGACCCCAGCAATGAAGGGCTGTGTCTCTATGGCCCCATCAATAAAGGGGTGGCTGTGTGATGGTTTGTCTGTCCCTGCACTAATGGGGTGTGTGTTTGTGTCCTCAACACTGCAGCACTGAAGGGATGTGTGCACGTGTGTTTGGCACACATGCACATGTCCCCAGAAATGCAGCACTGAAGGGCTGTGTGTGTGGCTCCAGCACTGAAGGTGTGTGTCTGTGTCTGTTTGTGTAACCTCAGCACCAAAGGGATGTGTGTCTGTGACCCCAGCAATAAAGATGTGTGTCTCTATGGCCCCATCAATAACGGGGAGGCTGTGTGATGGTTTGCGTGTCCCTGCACTAATGGGGTGTGAGCTTGTTTCCTCAACACTGCAGCACTGAAGGGGTGTGTGCACGTGTGTTTGGCACACGTGTACATGTTCCCTGAAATGCAGCACTGAAGGGCTGTGTGGGTGGCCCCAGCACTGAATGTCTGTGTCTGTCTGTGTGACCTCAGCACCAAAGGGATGTGTGTCTGTGACCCCAGCAATGAAGGGTTGAGTCTCTATGGCCCCATCAATAAAGGGGTGGTTGTGTGATGGTTTGTGTGTCCCAGCACTAATGGGGTGGGTGTTTGTGTCCTCAACACTGCAGCACTGAAGGGGTGTGTGCACGTGTGTTTGGCACAAGTGTACATGTCCCATGAAATGCAGCACTGAAGGGCTGTGTGTGTGGCCCCAGCACTGAAGGTGTGTGTCTGTGTCTGTTTGTGTGACCTCAGCACCAAAGGGATGTGTGTCTGTGACCCCAGCAATAAAGATGTGTGTCTCTATGGCCCCATCAATAACGGGGAGGCTGTGTAATGGTTTGCGTGTCCCTGCACTAATGGGATGTGTGCTTGTTTTCTCATCACTGCAACACTGAATGGGTGTGTGCACGTGTGTTTGGCACAAGTGTACATGTCCCATGAAATGAAGCACTGAAGGGTTGTGTGTGTGGCTCCAGCACTGAACGTGTTTGTCTGAGTCTGTTTGTGTGACCTCAGCACCAAAGGGATGTGTGTCTGTGACCCCAGCAACGAAGGGCTGTGTCTCTATGGCCCCATCAATAAAGGGGTGGCTGTGTGATGGTTTGTGTGTCCCTGCACTAATGGGGTGTGTGTTTGTGTCCTCAACACTGCAGCACTGAAGGGGTGTGTGCATGTGAGTTTGGCACACATGTACATGTCTCCAGAAATGCAGCACTGAAGGGCTGTGAGTGTGGCTCCAGCACTGAAAGTGTGTGTCTGTTTCTGTTTGTGTGACCTCAGCACCAAAGGGATATGTGTCTGTGACCCCAGAAATGAAGGGGTGTCTCTGTGACCCCATCAATAAAGGGGTGGATGTGTGATGGTTTGTGTGTCCCTGCACTAATGGGGTGTGTGTTTCTGTCCTCAACACTGCAGCACTGAAGGGGTGTGTGCACGTGTGTTTGGCACACATGTACATGTCCCCTGAAATGCAGCACTGAAGGGCTGTGTGGGTGGCCCCAGCACTGAAGGTGTGTGTCTGTGTCTGTTTGTGTGACCTCAGCACCAAAGGGATGTGTGTCTGTGATCCCAGCAATAAAGGGCTGTGTCTCTATGGCCCCATCAATAAAGGGGTGACTGTGTGATGGCTTGTGTTTCCCTGCACTAATGGGGTGTGTGTTTGTGTCCTCAACACTGCAGCACTGAAGGGGTGTGTGCACCTATGTTTGGCACACATGTACATGTCTCCAGAAATGCAGCACTGAAGGGCTGTGTGTGTTGCCCCAGCAATGAAAGTGTGAATCTGTGTCTGTTTGTGTGACCTCAGCACCAAAGGGATGTGTGTCTGTGACCCCAGAAATTAAGGGGTGTCTATGTGACCCAATCAATAAAGGGGTGGATGTGTGATGGTTTGCGTGTCCCTGCACAAATGGGGTGTGTGCTTGTGTCCTCAACACTGCAGCACTGAAGGGGTGTGTGCACGTGTGTTTGGCACACGTGTACATTTCCCCTGAAATGCAGCACTGAAGGGCTGTGTGTGTGGCCCCAGCACTGAAGGTGTGTGTCTGTGTCTGTCTGTGTCACCTCAGTACCAAAGGGATGTGTGTCTGTGACCCCAGCAATGAAGGGGTGAGTCTCTATGGCCCCATCAATAAAGGGGTGGTTGTGTGATGGTTTGTGTGTCCCTGCACTAATGGGGTGAGTGTTTGTGTCCTCAACACTGCAGCACTGAAGGGGTGTGTGCACGTGTGTTTGGCACAAGTGTACATGTCCCATGAAATGCAGCACTGAAGGGCTGTGTGTGTGGCCCCAGCACTGAAGGTGTGTGTCTGTGTCTGTTTGTGTGACCTCAGAACAAAGGGAAGTGTGTCTGTGACCGCAGCAATAAAGATGTGTGTCTCTATGGCCCCATCAATAACGGGGAGGCTGCGTGATGGTTTGCGTGTCCCTGCACTAATGGGGTGTGTGCTTGTTTCCTCATCACTGCAACACTGAAGGGGTGTGTGCACGTGTGTTTGGCACACGTGTACATGTCTCCTGAAATGAAGCACTGAAGGGTTGTGTGTGTGGCTCCAGCACTGAAGGTGTTTGTCTGTGTCTGTTTGTGTGACCTCAGCACCAAAGGGATGTGTGTCTGTGACCCCAGCAACGAAGGGGTGTCTCTGTGACCCCATCAATAAAGGGGTGGATGTGTGATGGTTTGTGTGTCCCTGCACTAATGGGGTGTGTGTTTGTGTCCTCAACACTGCATCACTGAAGGGGTGTGTGCACGTGTGTTTGGCACACATGTACATGTCCCCTGAAATGCAGCACTGAAGGTCTGTGTGGGTGGCCCCAGCACTGAAGGTGTGTGTCTGTTTGTGTGACCTCAGCACCAAAGGGATGTGTGTCTGTGACCCCAGCAATAAAGATGTGTGTCTCTATGGCCCCATCAATAACGGGCAGGCTGTGTGATGGTTTGCGTGTCCCTGCACTAATGGGTTGTTGCTTGTTTCCTCAACACTGCAGCACTGAAGGGGTGTGTCTGTCTGTGTGACCTCAGCACCAAAGGGATGTGTGTCTGTGACCCCAGCAATGAAGGGGTGAGTCTCTATGGCCCCATCAATAAAGGGGTGGTTGTGTGATGGTTTCTGTGTCCCAGCACTAATGGGGTGGGTGTTTGTGTCCTCAACACTGCAGCACTGAAGGGGTGTGTGCACGTGTGTTTGGCACAAGTGTACATGTCCCATGAAATGCAGCACTGAAGGGCTGTGTGTGTGGCCCCAGCACTGAAGGTGTGTGTCTGTGTCTGTTTGTGTGACCTCAGCACCAAAGGGATGTGTGTCTGTGACCCCAGCAATAAAGATGTGTGTCTCTATGGCCCCATCAATAACGGGGAGGCTGTGTGATGGTTTGCGTGTCGCTGCACTAATGGGGTGTGTGCTTGTTTTCTCATCACTGCAACACTGAAGGGGTGTGTGCACGTGTGTTTGGCACAAGTGTACATGTCCCCTGAAATGAAGCACTGAAGGGTTGTGTGTGTGGCTCCAGCACTGAAGGTGTGTGTCTGTGTCTGTTTGTGTGACCTCAGCACCAAAGGGATGTGTGTCTGTGACCCCAGCAATAAAGGGCTGTGTCTCTATGGCCCCATCAATAAAGGGGTGGCTGTGTGATGGTTTGTATGTCCCTGCACTAATGGGGTGTGTGTTTGTGTCCTCAACACTGCAGCACTGAAGGGGTGTGTGCACGTATGTTTGGCACACATGTACATGTCTTCAGAAATGCAGCACTGAAGGGCTGTGTGTGTGGCCCCAGCAATGAAAGTGTGTGTCTGTGTCTGTTTGTGTGACCTCAGCACCAAAGGGATGTGTGTCTGTGACCCCAGAAATGAAGGGGTGTCTATGTGACCCAATCAATAAAGGGGTGGATGTGTGATGGTTTGCGTGTCCCTGCACAAATGGGGTGTGTGCTTGTGTCCTCAAAACTGCAGCACTGAAGGGGTGTGTGCACGTGTGTTTGGCACACGTGTACATGTCCCCTGAAATGCAGCACTGAAGGGCTGTGTGTGTGGCCCCAGCACTGAAGGTGTGTGTCTGTGTCTGTCTGTGTGACCTCAGCACCAAAGGGATGTGTGTCTGTGACCCCAGCAATGAAGGGGTGAGTCTCTATGGCCCCATCAATAAAGGGGTGGTTGTGTGATGGTTTGTGTGTCCCTGCACTAATGGGGTGAGTGTTTGTGTCCTCAACACTGCAGCACTGAAGGGGTGTGTGCACGTGTGTTTGGCACAAGTGTACATGTCCCATGAAATGCAGCACTGAAGGGCTGTGTGTGTGGCCCCAGCACTGAAGGTGTGTGTCTGTGTCTGTTTGTGTGACCTCAGCACCAAAGGGAAGTGTGTCTGTGACCCCAGCAATAAAGATGTGTGTCTCTATGGCCCCATCAATAACGGGGAGGCTGTGTGATGGTTTGCGTGTCCCTGCACTAATGGGGTGTGTGCTTGTTTCCTCATCACTGCAACACTGAAGGGGTGTGTGCACGTGTGTTTGGCACACGTGTACATGTCCCCTGAAATGGAGCTCTGAAGGGTTGTGTGTGTGGCTCCAGCACTGAAGGTGTTTGTCTGTGTCTGTTTGTGTGACCTCAGCACCAAAGGGATGTGTGTCTGTGACCCCAGCAACGAAGGGCTGTGTCTCTATGGCCCCATTAATAAAGCGGTGGCTGTGTGATGGTTTGTGTGTCACTGCACTAATGGGGTGTGTGTTTGTGTCCTCAACACTGCAGCACTGAAGGGGTGTGTCCATGTGTGTTTGGGACACATGTATATGTCTCCAGAAATGCAGCACTGAAGAGCTGTGAGTGCGGCCCCAGCACTGAAAGTGTGTGTCTGTTTCTGTTTGTGTGACCTCAGCACCAAAGGGATGTGTGTCTGTGACCCCAGAAATGAAGGGGTGTCTCTGTGACCCCATCAATAAAGGGGTGGATGTGTGATGGTTTGTGTGTCCCTGCACTAATGGGGTGTGTGTTTGTGTCCTCAACACTGCAGCACTGAAGGGGTGTGTGCACGTGTGTTTGGCACAAGTGTACATGTCCCCTGAAATGCAGCACTGAAGGTCTGTGTGGGTGGCCCCAGCACTGAAGGTGTGTGTCTGTTTGTGTGACCTCAGCACCAAAGGGATGTGTGTCTGTGACCCCAGCAATAAAGATGTGTGTCTCTATGGCCTTATCAATAACGGGGAGGCTGTGTGATGGTTTGCGTGTCCCTGCACTAATGGGGTGTTGCTTGTTTCCTCAACACTGCAACACTGAAGGGGTGTGTGCACGTGTGTTTGGCACACGTGTACATGTCCCCTGAAATGCAGCACTGAAGGGCTGTGTGTGTGGCCCCAGCACTGAAGGTGTGTGTCTGTGTCTGTTTGTGTGACCTGAGCACCAAAGGGATGTGTGTCTGTGACCCCAGCAATAAAGGGCTGTGTCTCTATGGCCCCATCAATAAAGGGGTGGCTGTGTGATGGTTTGTGTGTCCCTGCACTAATGGGGTGTGTGTTTGTGTCCTCAACACTGCAGCACTAAAGGGGTGTGTGCATGTGTGTTTGGCACACATGTACATGTCTCCAGAAATGCAGCACTGTAGGGCTGTGTGTGTGGCCTCAGCACTGAAAGTGTGTGTCTGTGTCGGTTTGTGTGACCTCAGCACCAAAGGGATGTGTGTCTGTGATTCCAGAAATGAAGGGGTATCACTGTGACCCCATCAATAAAGGGGTGGATTTGTGATGGTTTGTGAGTCCCTGCACTAATGGGGTGTGTGTTTGTGTCCTCAACACTGCAGCACTGAATGGGTGTGCACGTGTGTTTGGCACATGTGTACATTTCCTCTGAAATGCAGCACTGAAGGGCTGTGTGTGTGGCTCCAACACTGAAGGTGTGTGTCTGTGTCTGTTTGTGTGACCTCAGTACCAAAGGGATGTGTGTCTGTGACCCCAGCAATGAAGGGTTGTGTCTCTATGGCCCCATCAATAAAGGGGTGGCTGTGTGATGGTTTGTCTGTCCCTGCACTAATGGGGTGTGTGTTTGTGTCCTCAACACTGCAGCACTGAAGGTATGTGTGCACGTGTGTTTGGCACACATGCACATGTCCCCAGAAATGCAGCACTGAAGGTCTGTGTGGGTGGCCCCAGCACTGAAGGTGTGTGTCTGTTTGTGTGACCTCAGCACCAAAGGGATGTGTGTCTGTGACCCCAGCAATAAAGATGTGTGTCACTATGGCCTCATCAATAACGGGGAGGCTGTGTGATGGTTTGCGTGTCCCTGCACTAATGGGGTGTTGCTTGTTTCCTCAACACTGCAACACTGAAGGGGTGTGTGCACGTGTGTTTGGCACACGTGTACATGTCCCCTGAAATGCAGCACTGAAGGGCTGTGTGTGTGGCCCCAGCACTGAAGGTGTGTGTCTGTGTCTGTTTGTGTGACCTCAGCACCAAAGGGATGTGTGTCTGTGACCCCAGCAATAAAGGGCTGTGTCTCTATGGCCCCATCAATAAAGGGGTGGCTGTGTGATGGTTTGTGTGTCCCTGCACTAATGGGGTGTGTGTTTGTGTCCTCAACACTGCAGCACTAAAGGGGTGTGTGCATGTGTGTTTGGCACACATGTACATGTCTCCAGAAATGCAGCACTGTAGGGCTGTGTGTGTGGCCTCAGCACTGAAAGTGTGTGTCTGTGTCGGTTTGTGTGACCTCAGCACCAAAGGGATGTGTGTCTGTGATTCCAGAAATGAAGGGGTATCACTGTGACCCCATCAATAAAGGGGTGGATGTGTGATGGTTTGTGAGTCCCTGCACTAATGGGGTGTGTGTTTGTGTCCTCAACACTGCAGCACTGAAGGGGTGTGCACGTGTGTTTGGCACATGTGTACATTTCCCCTGAAATGCAGCACTGAAGGGCTGTGTGTGTGGCTCCAACACTGAAGGTGTGTGTCTGTGTCTGTTTGTGTGACCTCAGTACCAAAGGGATGTGTGTCTGTGACCCCAGCAATGAAGGGCTGTGTCTCTATGGCCCCATCAATAAAGGGGTGGCTGTGTGATGGTTTGTCTGTCCCTGCACTAATGGGGTGTGTGTTTGTGTCCTCAACACTGCAGCACTGAAGGTATGTGTGCACGTGTGTTTGGCACACATGCACATGTCCCCAGAAATGCAACACTGAAGGGCTGTGTGTGTGGCTCCAGCACTGAACGTGTGTGTCAGTGTCTGTTTGTGTGACCTCAGCACCAAAGGGATGTGTGTCTGTGACCCCAGCAATAAAGATGTGTGTCTCTATGGCCCCATCAATAACGGGGAGGCTGTGTGATGGTTTGCGTGTCCCTGCACTAATGGGGTGTGAGCTTGTTTCCTCAACACTGCAGCACTGAAGGGGTGTGTGCACGTGTGTTTGGCACACGTGTACATGTTCCCTGAAATGCAGCACTGAAGGGCTGTGTGGGTGGCCCCAGCACTGAATGTCTGTGTCTGTCTGTGTGACCTCAGCACCAAAGGGATGTGTGTCTGTGACCCCAGCAATGAAGGGGTGAGTCTCTATGGCCCCATCAATAAAGGGGTGGTTGTGTGATGGTTTGTGTGTCCCAGCACTAATGGGGTGGGTGTTTGTGTCCTCAACACTGCAGCACTGAAGGGGTGTGTGCACGTGTGTTTGGCACAAGTGTACATGTCCCATGAAATGCAGCACTGAAGGGCTGTGTGTGTGGCCCCAGCACTGAAGGTGTGTGTCTGTGTCTGTTTGTGTGACCTCAGCACCAAAGGGATGTGTGTCTGTGACCCCAGCAATAAAGATGTGTGTCTCTATGGCCCCATCAATAACGGGGAGGCTGTGTAATGGTTTGCGTGTCCCTGCACTAATGGGATGTGTGCTTGTTTTCTCATCACTGCAACACTGAATGGGTGTGTGCACGTGTGTTTGGCACAAGTGTACATGTCCCCTGAAATGAAGCACTGAAGGGTTGTGTGTGTGGCTCCAGCACTGAACGTGTTTGTCTGAGTCTGTTTGTGTGACCTCAGCACCAAAGGGATGTGTGTCTGTGACCCCAGCAACGAAGGGCTGTGTCTCTATGGCCCCATCAATAAAGGGGTGGCTGTGTGATGGTTTGTGTGTCCCTGCACTAATGGGGTGTGTGTTTGTGTCCTCAACACTGCAGCACTGAAGGGGTGTGTGCATGTGAGTTTGGCACACATGTACATGTCTCCAGAAATGCAGCACTGAAGGGCTGTGAGTGTGGCCCCAGCACTGAAAGTGTGTGTCTGTTTCTGTTTGTGTGACCTCAGCACCAAAGGGATATGTGTCTGTGACCCCAGAAATGAAGGGGTGTCTCTGTGACCCCATCAATAAAGGGGTGGATGTGTGATGGTTTGTGTGTCCCTGCACTAATGGGGTGTGTGTTTGTGTCCTCAACACTGCAGCACTGAAGGGGTGTGTGCACGTGTGTTTGGCACACGTGTACATGTCCCCTGAAATGCAGCACTGAAGGGCTGTGTGGGTGGCCCCAGCACTGTCGGTGTGTGTCTGTGTCTGTTTGTGTGACCTCAGCACCAAAGGGATGTGTGTCTGTGATCCCAGCAATAAAGGGCTGTGTCTCTATGGCCCCATCAATAAAGGGGTGACTGTGTGATGGTTTGTGTTTCCCTGCACTAATGGGGTGTGTTTTTGTGTCCTCAACACTGCAGCACTGAAGGGGTGTCTGCACGTATATTTGGCACACATGTACATGTCTCCAGAAATGCAGCACTGAAGGGCTGTGTGTGTGGCCCCAGCAATGAAAGTGTGAATCTGTGTCTGTTTGTGTGACCTCAGCACCAAAGGGATGTGTGTCTGTGACCCCAGAAATGAAGGGGTGTCTATGTGACCCAATCAATAAAGGGGTGGATGTGTGATGGTTTGCGTGTCCCTGCATAAATGGGGTGTGTGCTTGTGTCCTCAACACTGCAGCACTGAAGGGGTGTGTGCACGTGTGTTTGGCACATGTGTACATGTCCCCTGAAATGCAGCACTGAAGGGCTGTGTGGGTGGCCCCAGCACTGAAGGTGTGTGTCTGTGTCTGTTTGACCTCAGCACCAAAGGGATGTGTGTCTGTGACCCCAGCAATGAAGGGGTGAGTCTCTATGGCCCCATCAATAAAGGGGTGGCTGTGTGATGGTTTGTGTGTCCCTGCACTAATGGGGTGTGTGTTTGTGTCCTCAACACTGCAACACTAAAGGGGTGTGTGCATGTGTGTTTGGCACACATGTACATGTCTCCAGAAATGCAGCACTGAAGGGCTGTGTGTGTGGCCCCAGCAATGAAAGTGTGTGTCTGTGTCTGTTTGTGTGACCTCAGCACCAAAGGGATGTGTGTCTGTGACCCCAGAAATGAAGGGTTGTCTATGTGACCCAATCAATAAAGGGGTGGATGTGTGATGGTTTGCGTGTCCCTGCACAAATGGGGTGTGTGCTTGTGTCCTCAACACTGCAGCACTGAAGGGGTGTGTGCACGTGTGTTTGGCACACGTGTACATGTCCCCTGAAATGCAGCACTGAAGGGCTGTGTGTGTGGCCCCAGCACTGAAGATGTGTGTCTGTGTCTGTCTGTGTGACCTCAGCACCAAAGGGATGTGTGTCTGTGACCCCAGCAATGAAGGGGTGAGTCTCTATGGCCCCATCAATAAAGGGGTGGTTGTGTGATGGTTTGTGTGTCCCAGCACTAATGGGGTGGGTGTTTGTGTCCTCAACACTGCAGCACTGAAGGGGTGTGTGCACGTGTGTTTGGCACAAGTGTACATGTCCCATGAAATGCAGCACTGAAGGGCTGTGTGTGTGGCCCCAGCACTGAAGGTGTGTGTCTGTGTCTGTTTGTGTGACCTCAGCACCAAAGGGATGTGTGTCTGTGACCCCAGCAATAAAGATGTGTGTCTCTATGGCCCCATCAATAACGGGGAGGCTGTGTGATGGTTTGCGTGTCCCTGCACTAATGGGGTGTGTGCTTGTTTTCTCATCACTGCAACACTGAAGGGGTGTGTGCACGTGTGTTTGGCACAAGTGTACATGTCCCCTGAAATGAAGCACTGAAGGGTTGTGTGTGTGGCTCCAGCACTGAAGGTGTGTGTCTGTGTCTGTTTGTGTGACCTCAGCACCAAAGGGATGTGTGTCTGTGACCCCAGCAATAAAGGGCTGTGTCTCTATGGCCCCATCAATAAAGGGGTGGCTGTGTGATGGTTTGTATGTCCCTGCACTAATGGGGTGTGTGTTTGTGTCCTCAACACTGCAGCACTGAAGGGGTGTGTGCACGTATGTTTGGCACACATGTACATGTCTTCAGAAATGCAGCACTGAAGGGCTGTGTGTGTGGCCCCAGCAATGAAAGTGTGTGTCTGTGTCTGTTTGTGTGACCTCAGCACCAAAGGGATGTGTGTCTGTGACCCCAGCAATGAAGGGGTGAGTCTCTATGGCCCCATCAATAAAGGGGTGGTTGTGTGATGGTTTGTGTGTCCCTGCACTAATGGGGTGAGTGTTTGTGTCCTCAACACTGCAGCACTGAAGGGGTGTGTGCACGTGTGTTTGGCACAAGTGTACATGTCCCATGAAATGCAGCACTGAAGGGCTGTGTGTGTGGCCCCAGCACTGAAGGTGTATGTCTGTGTCTGTTTGTGTGACCTCAGCACCAAAGGGAAGTGTGTCTGTGACCCCAGCAATAAAGATGTGTGTCTCTATGGCCCCATCAATAACGGGGAGGCTGTGTGATGGTTTGCGTGTCTCTGCACTAATGGGGTGTGTGCTTGTTTCCTCATCACTGCAACACTGAAGGGGTGTGTGCACGTGTGTTTGGCACACGTGTACATGTCCCCTGAAATGAAGCACTGAAGGGTTGTGTGTGTGGCTCCAGCACTGAAGGTGTATGTCTGTGTCTGTTTGTGTGACCTCAGCACCAAAGGGATGTGTGTCTGTGACCCCAGCAACGAAGGGCTGTGTCTCTATGGCCCCATTAATAAAGGGGTGGCTGTGTGTGTCCCTGCACTAATGGGGTGTGTGTTTGTGTCCTCAACACTGCAGCACTGAAGGGGTGTGTGCATGTGTGTTTGGCACACATGTATATGTCTCCAGAAATGCAGCACTGAAGAGCTGTGAGTGCGGCCCCAGCACTGAAAGTGTGTGTCTGTTTCTGTTTGTGTGACCTCAGCACCAAAGGGATGTGTGTCTGTGACCCCAGAAATGAAGGGGTGTCTCTGTGACCCCATCAATAAAGGGGTGGATGTGTGATGGTTTGTGTGTCCCTGCACTAATGGGGTGTGTGTTTGTGTCCTCAACACTGCAGCACTGAAGGGGTGTGTGCACGTGTGTTTGGCACACGTGTACATGTCCCCTGAAATGCAGCACTGAAGGTCTGTGTGGGTGGCCCCAGCACTGAAGGTGTGTGTCTGTTTGTGTGACCTCAGCACCAAAGGGATGTGTGTCTGTGACCCCAGCAATAAAGATGTGTGTCTCTATGGCCTCATCAATAACGGGGAGGCTGTGTGATGGTTTGCGTGTCCCTGCACTAATGGGGTGTTGCTTGTTTCCTCAACACTGCAACACTGAAGGGGTGTGTGCATGTGTGTTTGGCACACGTGTACATGTCCCCTGAATTGCAGCACTGAAGGGCTGTGTGTGTGGCCCCAGCACTGAAGGTGTGTGTCTGTGTCTGTTTGTGTGACCTCAGCACCAAAGGGATGTGTGTCTGTGACCCCAGCAATAAAGGGCTGTGTCTCTATGGCCCCATCAATAAAGGGGTGGCTGTGTGATGGTTTGTGTCCCTGCACTAATGGGGTGTGTGTTTGTGTCCTCAACACTGCAGCACTAAAGGGGTGTGTGCATGTGTTTTTGGCACACATGTAGATGTCTCCAGAAATGCAGCACTGTAGGGCTGTGTGTGTGGCCTCAGCAATGAAAGTGTGTGTCTGTGTCGGTTTGTGTGACCTCAGCACCAAAGGGATGTGTGTCTGTGATTCCAGAAATGAAGGGGTATCACTGTGACCCCATCAATAAAGGGGTGGATGTGTGATGGTTTGTGAGTCCCTGCACTAATGGGGTGTGTGTTTGTGTCCTCAACACTGCAGCACTGAAGGGGTGTGCACGTGTGTTTGGCACATGTGTACATTTCCCCTGAAATGCAGCACTGAAGGGCTGTGTGTGTGGCTCCAACACTGAAGGTGTGTGTCTGTGTCTGTTTGTGTGACCTCAGCACCAAAGGGATGTGTGTCTGTGACCCCAGCAATGAAGGGCTGTGTCTCTATGGCCCCATCAATAAAGGGGTGGCTGTGTGATGGTTTGTCTGTCCCTGCACTAATGGGGTGTGTGTTTGTGTCCTCAACACTGCAGCACTGAAGGGATGTGTGCACGTGTGTTTGGCACACATGCACATGTCCCCAGAAATGCAGCACTGAAGGGCTGTGTGTGTGGCTCCAGCACTGAAGGTGTGTGTCTGTGTCTGTTTGTGTAACCTCAGCACCAAAGGGATGTGTGTCTGTGACCCCAGCAATAAAGATGTGTGTCTCTATGGCCCCATCAATAACGGGGAGGCTGTGTGATGGTTTGCGTGTCCCTGCACTAATGGGGTGTGAGCTTGTTTCCTCAACACTGCAGCACTGAAGGGGTGTGTGCACGTGTGTTTGGCACACGTGTACATGTTCCCTGAAATGCAGCACTGAAGGGCTGTGTGGGTGGCCCCAGCACTGAATGTCTGTGTCTGTCTGTGTGACCTCAGCACCAAAGGGATGTGTGTCTGTGACCCCAGCAATGAAGGGTTGAGTCTCTATGGCCCCATCAATAAAGGGGTGGTTGTGTGATGGTTTGTGTGTCCCAGCACTAATGGGGTGGGTGTTTGTGTCCTCAACACTGCAGCACTGAAGGGGTGTGTGCACGTGTGTTTGGCACAAGTGTACATGTCCCATGAAATGCAGCACTGAAGGGCTGTGTGTGTGGCCCCAGCACTGAAGGTGTGTGTCTGTGTCTGTTTGTGTGACCTCAGCACCAAAGGGATGTGTGTCTGTGACCCCAGCAATAAAGATGTGTGTCTCTATGGCCCCATCAATAACGGGGAGGCTGTGTAATGGTTTGCGTGTCCCTGCACTAATGGGATGTGTGCTTGTTTTCTCATCACTGCAACACTGAATGGGTGTGTGCACGTGTGTTTGGCACAAGTGTACATGTCCCATGAAATGAAGCACTGAAGGGTTGTGTGTGTGGCTCCAGCACTGAACGTGTTTGTCTGAGTCTGTTTGTGTGACCTCAGCACCAAAGGGATGTGTGTCTGTGACCCCAGCAACGAAGGGCTGTGTCTCTATGGCCCCATCAATAAAGGGGTGGCTGTGTGATGGTTTGTGTGTCCCTGCACTAATGGGGTGTGTGTTTGTGTCCTCAACACTGCAGCACTGAAGGGGTGTGTGCATGTGAGTTTGGCACACATGTACATGTCTCCAGAAATGCAGCACTGAAGGGCTGTGAGTGTGGCTCCAGCACTGAAAGTGTGTGTCTGTTTCTGTTTGTGTGACCTCAGCACCAAAGGGATATGTGTCTGTGACCCCAGAAATGAAGGGGTGTCTCTGTGACCCCATCAATAAAGGGGTGGATGTGTGATGGTTTGTGTGTCCCTGCACTAATGGGGTGTGTGTTTCTGTCCTCAACACTGCAGCACTGAAGGGGTGTGTGCACGTGTGTTTGGCACACATGTACATGTCCCCTGAAATGCAGCACTGAAGGGCTGTGTGGGTGGCCCCAGCACTGAAGGTGTGTGTCTGTGTCTGTTTGTGTGACCTCAGCACCAAAGGGATGTGTGTCTGTGATCCCAGCAATAAAGGGCTGTGTCTCTATGGCCCCATCAATAAAGGGGTGACTGTGTGATGGCTTGTGTTTCCCTGCACTAATGGGGTGTGTGTTTGTGTCCTCAACACTGCAGCACTGAAGGGGTGTGTGCACCTATGTTTGGCACACATGTACATGTCTCCAGAAATGCAGCACTGAAGGGCTGTGTGTGTTGCCCCAGCAATGAAAGTGTGAATCTGTGTCTGTTTGTGTGACCTCAGCACCAAAGGGATGTGTGTCTGTGACCCCAGAAATTAAGGGGTGTCTATGTGACCCAATCAATAAAGGGGTGGATGTGTGATGGTTTGCGTGTCCCTGCACAAATGGGGTGTGTGCTTGTGTCCTCAACACTGCAGCACTGAAGGGGTGTGTGCACGTGTGTTTGGCACATGTGTACATGTCCCCTGAAATGCAGCACTGAAGGGCTGTGTGGGTGGCCCCAGCACTGAAGGTGTGTGTCTGTGTCTATTTGACCTCAGCACCAAAGGGATGTGTGTCTGTGACCCCAGCAATGAAGGGGTGAGTCTCTATGGCCCCATCAATAAAGGGGTGGTTGTGTGATGGTTTGTGTATCCCAGCACTAATGGGGTGGGTGTTTGTGTCCTCAACACTGCAGCAATGAAGGGGTGTGTGCACGTGTGTTTGGCACAAGTGTACATGTCCCATGAAATGCAGCACTGAAGGGCTGTGTGTGTGGCCCCAGCACTGAAGGTGTGTGTCTGTGTCTGTTTGTGTGACCTCAGCACCAAAGGGATGTGTGTCTGTGACCCCAGCAATAAAGATGTGTGTCTCTATGGCCCCATCAATAACGGGGAGGCTGTGTAATGGTTTGCGTGTCCCTGCACTAATGGGATGTGTGCTTGTTTTCTCATCACTGCAACACTGAATGGGTGTGTGCACGTGTGTTTGGCACAAGTGTACATGTCCCCTGAAATGAAGCACTGAAGGGTTGTGTGTGTGGCTCCAGCACTGAACGTGTTTGTCTGAGTCTGTTTGTGTGACCTCAGCACCAAAGGGATGTGTGTCTGTGACCCCAGCAACGAAGGGCTGTGTCTCTATGGCCCCATCAATAAAGGGGTGGCTGTGTGATGGTTTGTGTGTCCCTGCACTAATGGGGTGTGTGTTTGTGTCCTCAACACTGCAGCACTGAAGGGGTGTGTGCATGTGAGTTTGGCACACATGTACATGTCTCCAGAAATGCAGCACTGAAGGGCTGTGAGTGTGGCCCCAGCACTGAAAGTGTGTGTCTGTTTCTGTTTGTGTGACCTCAGCACCAAAGGGATATGTGTCTGTGACCCCAGAAATGAAGGGGTGTCTCTGTGACCCCATCAATAAAGGGGTGGATGTGTGATGGTTTGTGTGTCCCTGCACTAATGGGGTGTGTGTTTGTGTCCTCAACACTGCAGCACTGAAGGGGTGTGTGCACGTGTGTTTGGCACACGTGTACATGTCCCCTGAAATGCAGCACTGAAGGGCTGTGTGGGTGGCCCCAGCACTGAAGGTGGGTGTGTGTCTGTGTCTGTTTGTGTGACCTCAGTACCAAAGGGATGTGTGTCTGTGATCCCAGCAATAAAGGGCTGTGTCTCTATGGCCCCATGAATAAAGGGGTGACTGTGTGATGGTTTGTGTTTCCCTGCACTAATGGGGTGTGTGTTTGTGTCAACACTGCAGCACTGAAGGGGTGTGTGCACGTATGTTTGGCACACATGTACATGTCTCCAGAAATGCAGCACTGAAGGGCTGTGTGTGTGGCCCCAGCAATGAAAGTGTGAATCTGTGTCTGTTTGTGTGACCTCAGCACCAAAGGGATGTGTGTCTGTGACCCCAGAAATGAAGGGGTGTCTATGTGACCCAATCAATAAAGGGGTGGATGTGTGATGGTTTGCGTGTCCCTGCACAAATGGGGTGTGTGCTTGTGTCCTCAACACTGCAGCACTGAAGGGGTGTGTGCACGTGTGTTTGGCACATGTGTACATGTCCCCTGAAATGCAGCACTGAAGGGCTGTGTGGGTGGCCCCAGCACTGAAGGTGTGTGTCTGTGTCTATTTGACCTCAGCACCAAAGGGATGTGTGTCTGTGACCCCAGCAATGAAGGGGTGAGTCTCTATGGCCCCATCAATAAAGGGGTGGTTGTGTGATGGTTTGTGTGTCCCAGCACTAATGGGGTGGGTGTTTGTGTCCTCAACACTGCAGCAATGAAGGGGTGTGTGCACGTGTGTTTGGCACAAGTGTACATGTCCCATGAAATGCAGCACTGAAGGGCTGTGTGTGTGGCCCCAGCACTGAAGGTGTGTGTCTGTGTCTGTTTGTGTGACCTCAGCACCAAAGGGATGTGTGTCTGTGACCCCAGCAATAAAGATGTGTGTCTCTATGGCCCCATCAATAACGGGGAGGCTGTGTGATGGTTTGCGTGTCCCTGCACTAATGGGGTGTGTGCTTGTTTTCTCATCACTACAACACTGAATGGGTGTGTGCACGTGTGTTTGGCACAAGTGTACATGTCCCCTGAAATGAAGCACTGAAGGGTTGTGTGTGGCTCCAGCACTGAACGTGTTTGTCTGAGTCTGTTTGTGTGACCTCAGCACCAAAGGGATGTGTGTCTGTGACTCCAGAAACGAAGGGCTGTGTCTCTATGGCCCCATCAATAAAGGGGTGGCTGTGTGATGGTTTGTGTGTCCCTGCACTAATGGGGTGTGTGTTTGTGTCCTCAACACTGCAGCACTGAAGAGGTGTGTGCACGTGTGTTTGGCACACGTGTACATGTCCCCTGAAATGCAGCACTGAAGGGCTGTGTGGGTGGCCCCAGCACTGAAGGTGTGTGTCTGTGTCTGTTTGTGTGACCTCAGCACCAAAGGGATGTGTGTCTGTGACCCCAGCAATAAAGGGCTGTGTCTCTATGGCCCCATCAATAAAGGGGTGACTGTGTGATGGTTTGTGTGTCCCTGCACTAATGGGGTGTGTGTTTGTGTCCTCAACACTGCAGCACTGAAGGGGTGTGTGCACGTATGTTTGGCACACATGTACATGTCTCCAGAAATGCAGCACTGAAGGGCTGTGTGTGTGGCCCCAGCAATGAAAGTGTGTGTCTGTGTCTGTTTGTGTGACCTCAGCACCAAAGGGATGTGTGTCTGTGACCCCAGAAATGAAGGGGTGTCTATGTGACCCAATCAATAAAGGGGTGGATGTGTGATGGTTTGCGTGTCCCTGCACAAATGGGGTGTGTGCTTGTGTCCTCAACACTGCAGCACGGAAGGGGTGTGTGCACGTGTGTTTGGCACATGTGTACATGTCCCCTGAAATGCAGCACTGAAGGGCTGTGTGTGTGGCCTCAGCACTGAAGGTGTGTGTCTGTATGACCTCAGCACCAAAGGGATGTGTGTCTGTGACCCCAGCAATGAAGGGGTGTGTCTCTATGGCCCCATCAATAAAGGGGTGGTTATGTGGTGGTTTGTGTGTCCCTGCACTAATGGGGTGGGTGTTTGTGTCCTCAACACTGCAGCACTGAAGGGGTGTGTGCATGTGTGTTTGGCACACATGTACATGTCTCCAGAAATGCAGGACTGAAGGGCTGTGAGTGTGGCCCCAGCACTGAAAGTGTGTGTCTGTTTCTGTTTGTGTGACCTCAGCACCAAAGGGATGTGTGTCTATGACCCCAGAAATGAAGGGGTGTCTCTGTGACCCCATCAATAAAGGGGTGGATGTGTGATGGTTTGTGTGTCCCTGCACTAATGGGGTGTGTGCTTGTTTCCTCATCACTGCAACACTGAAGGGGTGTGTGCACGTGCGTTTGGCACACGTGTACATGTCCCCTGAAATGCAGCACTGAAGGGCTGTGTGTGTGGCTCCAGCACTGAAGGTGTGTGTCTGTGTCTGTTTGTGTGACCTCAGCACCAAAGGGATGTGTGTCTGTGACCCCAGCAATGAAGGGCTGTGTTTCTATGGCCCCATCAATAAAGGGGTGGCTGTGTGATGGTTTGTGTGTCCCTGCACTAATGGGGTGTGTGTTTCTGTCCTCAACACTGCAGCACTGAAGGGGTGTGTGCACGTGTGTTTGGCACACATGTACATGTCTCCAGAAATGCAGCACCGAAGGGCTGTGTGTGTGGCCTCAGCACTGAAAGTGTGTGTCTGTGTTGGTTTGTGTGACCTCAGCACCAAAGGGATGTGTGTCTGTGATTCCAGAAATGAAGGGGTATCATTGTGACCCCATCAATAAAGGGGTGGATGTGTGATGGTTTGTGCGTCCCTGCACTAATAGGGTGTGTGTTTGTGTCCTCAACACTGCAGCACTGAAGGGGTGTGCAGCTGTGTTTGGCACATGTGTACATGTCCCCTGAAATGCAGCACTGAAGGGGTGTGTGTGTGGCTCCAGCACTGAAGGTGTGTGTCTGTGTTGTTTGTGTGACCTCAGCACCAAAGGGATGTGTGTCTGTGACCCCAGCAATGAAGGGCTGTGTCTCTATGGCCCCATCAATAAAGGGGTGGCTGTGTGATGGTTTGTCTGTCCCTGCACTAATGGGGTGTGTGTTTGTGTCCTCAACACTGCAGCACTGAAGGGATGTGTGCACGTGTGTTTGGCACACATGCACATGTCCCCAGAAATGCAGCACTGAAGGGCTGTGTGTGTGGCTCCAGCACTGAAGGTGTGTGTCTGTGTTGTTTGTGTGACCTCAGCACCAAAGGGATGTGTGTCTGTGACCCCAGCAATGAAGGGCTGTGTCTCTATGGCCCCATCAATAAAGGGGTGGCTGTGTGATGGTTTGTCTGTCCCTGCACTAATGGGGTGTGTGTTTGTGTCCTCAACACTGCAGCACTGAAGGGATGTGTGCACGTGTGTTTGGCACACATGCACATGTCCCCAGAAATGCAGCACTGAAGGGCTGTGTGTGTGGCTCCAGCACTGAAGGTGTGTGTCTGTGTCTGTTTGTGTGACCTCAGCACCAAAGGGATGTGTGTCTGTGAACCCAGCAATAAAGATGTGTGTCTCTATGGCCCCATCAATAACGGGGAGGCTGTGTGATGGTTTGCGTGTCCCTGCACTAATGGGGTGTGAGCTTGTTTCCTCAACACTGCAGCACTGAAGGGGTGTGTGCACGTGTGTTTGGCACACGTGTACATGTCCCCTGAAATGCAGCACTGAAGGGCTGTGTGGGTGGCCCCAGCACTGAATGTGTGTGTCTGTTTGTGTGACCTCAGCACCAAAGGGATGTGTGTCTGTGACCCCAGCAATGAAGGGGTTGTGTCTCTATGGCCCCATCCATAAAGGGGTGGCTGTGTGATGGTTTGTGTGTCCCTGCACTAATGGGGTGTGTGTTTGTGTCCTCAACACTGCAGCACTGAAGGGGTGTTTGCACGTGTGTTTGGCACATGTGTACATGTCCCCTGAAATGCAGCACTGAAGGGCTGTGTGTGTGGCCCCAGCACTGAAGGTGTGTGTCTGTGTCTGTTTGTGTGACCTCAGCACCAAAGGGATGTGTGTCTGTGACCCCAGCAATGAAGGGGTTGTGTCTCTATGGCCCCATCAATAAAGGGGTGGCTGTGTGATGGTTTGCGTGTCCCTGCACTAATGGGGTGTGTGCTTGTTTCCTCAACACTGCAGCACTGAAGGGGTTTCTGCTCGCGTGTTTGGCACACGTGTACATTTCCCCTGAAATGCAGCACTGAAGGGCTGTGTGTGTGGCCCCAGCACTGAAGGTGTGTGTCTGTTTGTTTGACCCCAGCACCAAAGGGATGTGTGTCTGTGACCCCAGAAATGAAGGGGTGTGTCTCTGTGACCCTTTCAATAAAGGGGTGGCTGTGTGATGGTTTGTGTGTCCCGGGACTAACGGTCTGTGTGTTTTTGTACCGAGCACTGCAGCACTGAAGGGGTGTGTGCCTGTGTGTTTATTGTATGTGTATAGAGGTGAGTGTGTATGTGTGTGTGTGTATGTATGTGTGTGTTGAGGTGAGTGTGTATTTGTGTCTGTGTGTGTATGTATGTGTGTGTTGAGGTGAGTGTGTATGTCTGTGAATGTTCATGGATGTATTAAAGGTAACCCATCACTTCATTTCAGGCCCCTAAACCACCACCATTGTGAAATACCACTGTGTAATGAGTTTATAAAGATGCCCCTGTATAAATCATTCATTTCTGCATTGTGTAGACAATGAGCTTATAATGAACCAACAGTTTATACAAGGACATATTTATTATTCTGTTGGTGCCTTGGTGGTGATTTCATTCCCAGTCCCCTTAAAGGGTTATTTGGGACTTAAGAATTGATGACCTATCTGTAAGATAGCTCATCAGTATGAGATCGGAGGGTCTGACACCTGGCACCCCCACGATCAGCTGAAATCTGCTCCGGCAGGTGCCAGACACATGATAAGCATACTTGATAGGACGCTGCTTCTGGTCTATAGGACGCACACAATACTGAGCAAGATTTTTTGTTGTTAAAAAGTGCGTCATATAGTCTAGAAAATACAGTTAATGACGGTCACTCTTTAACTAAGAAATGCATCTTAACTTATGAAGGACTATATCCGTCATAATTCTGCTCCCCGCATTTCTTGCAGGCTCACACGCCGAGTCTGCATCTTTCTCGGCAGATGATGGCTGTGTTATTCAGCAATCATATGCCTCTAACAGTCGCAGGTTGAGCGGAGCACTGCCCACGACAGTTAGCCTATTAAATCTTGCTATCAGTGTGTGACAGCGGCATTTAATGTGCGCCAGCAGGGGGTGCACCATTCCATCTCTTCATTGGCGCACCCGTGACTTGATCACTGAAGATCCCTGTGTCTGTCATCACTGGATTCCTGTGACAGCCAGCCTGGTGCTAGTGTTCATAGGAGATCGTGATCTCTGCTATATATAGCAATGCTGTATATAGCACAAGCAATCAGATGATCGCAGGTTCAAGCCCCCTAAAGAGACGAACAAATACAGTGAAAAGTAAAAAAAAATGAAAAAAGTATAAAAGTTCAAATCATCCCAGTTTTCCCCCATTAAAAATTAAGAAATATAAAACATTTAAAAAATACACATATTTGGTATCGCTGCGTTTGTAAAAGTCAGATCCATCAAAATATAAAATAAATTAATCCATTTAGTAAACGGCGTAACTAGAGCATTACATAAAATGCCAGAATTACAGATTTTCAGTCGTTGCAACAAGAAAAAAATATATAATAACAGACAATCAAAACATTGTATATACCCCAAAATGATATCAATATAACCATCAGTTTGTGGTGCAAAAAACCAGCCCTCACGCAGCCCCATTCCCGAAACATGAAAACGCCGCGGCTTTCAGATCTCGGAAAGTGGCGACACAAGCAAATTATTTTTATTATTTTTTTTTACAAATTTCTGAATTTTTTTTCATCACTTAAATATAAATTCTATAAATCGTCACTTAAGTAGAAGAGATGAAGCTTTACTACCTCCTGCTCCAGCTCCAGCACTTCACCGCTGCCGCTGATCTTTAGTCACTGGCTTCAAGGGTGACATCATGACTGCAGCTCTGCAGCCAATCACTTGGCTCAGTGGGCCATGCTGACAGAGCTTCTAAGCTCAGTGATTGGCTGCAGCAATGATGTGTGCTGAAGTTGAGCCATCACCCCTGCAGCCAGTCACAATAGAGCACAGGAAGCGCTGAAGATCCAGAGCTGGAGCAGCAGGAGAAAGTAAAGCTCTGTGTGTTTTCTCTACCACTGGGAACCTCCTATATATTACATAAAACATTCCTGAAAACCCCTTTATCTGACTTTATAGAAAAAGTCTATATCCGGCTACTGTCCTCCCCTCATGAATCACAAAATATGCCAAGTGTGAACAACTCCTGTCCCCAAATGAGGACTTGCAGGCGATCAGTTGATAGTCGGGGGTCCGGCATTGAACCCCCTCAGCAATCAGCTGTGTTTTGCTGGACGTAGCGGCCTCTTCAGGACACATGTGGTATTACATGGTTCGCTTTCAGAATAATATGTAATATGTAATACATGATATCTTGAAGTCTTCCAGAAGAAGATATTGGCAGACAGGTAATGACTTATTACCTACCAGCCATTGTCTCCTTCATCACTCGCTAGTTCTTATACACATTTGGATGATGTCACATCTTCGTTGGAAGCCGTATTAGGAACCTCCATCGCAGATTTTATCATACAGGACGAGTTCTCAACCAACAGTTATTTGGCCATTGTTCACATAACGTAAGCCTATGTTATATACAGCAATATGCAGCAGGAAACACCAGATCCAGGGAAATATCCAATCGCCAGAAATGGGGTCAGGAAGGAATTTTTTTCCCCCCTGAATCAGAATTCTTTTGGGGGGTTTCTTTGCCTTCTTCTGGATCTTTGGGTCCCAATGACTCTCAGGTGGTCCCCAATGACCGCAGCTCGTTTTGTGGTCTCCACCGGGGCCAATCTGAGAGTGACTGTGACCATAGTTTAATTTCTTAAAGGACCAGTAATATTTTCATTACAATGTTGCTTACTGCTATTTCAATAAAAAAATTAATTATATATATATATATATATATATTGTTTTGTGTTTTTTTTTCCTGGATTTCACCTTACACAGTGAGAATGATAAGAGTAATCACAAAATATGGGGGCTCCATACACAGAGAGAACTCTGGTACCAAATTCCATGACAATTGTTCTGGGGTTCAGTCTGTGATGGAGCAGTAACATTGTATCCAGGACGTCGTACACACCATGCTACAGAAAGAAGACTGAAGAACGGGACGCAGCCGCAGAATACAGGAGACACAGGGTCTTGTGTAACAGTAAAAAACAGGAAAGATGTTCAACAAGTGGCCGGGGGGCTCCAGGACCAAACCAGGAGGGAGGCCTCAGTCATCAGTGGCCAATATTCGCATGAAGTGGCCACATTTACCAATCGTTCTGCAGCCACTCGTTTACCTTTGTCCAGCACCTCCGTCGCTCCTTGCAGTTATTAGGCCACCACTGAGATGCTTTTCTGACTACACACAGACACGTCCATAGAAACCGTGCATGCCGCCATCACCGGACACAACCAGAGTCCTCCTCCAGACCAGTGGCCTTTCCAATTCAAGTCTACTTGGGTTTAAACAAGGGCACTGTCTCTAAGAGAACCATGTGCTTGCCACTTGGAATAGCAGTAATACAGTAACACCAGGTTAATATTCTTCGGGCACAGAGATGCACAGACAGTGAACCCTCTTAAAAAGAAGAATTGGACTGACATTCCCTAAGCAATAAGTACCCACACAATTGGAGGGACAGATTGCTAGCCCTTGCTGCACCATGGTGTATGCCCAGTGGTGGCCACTCTTAGTCTAAGTTGGCTCTTCAGATTGCATGGTGATAAAGAACCTGAGGGCCATATACCTTCAAGAAAAAGATCTCATAAGGACACGTTGCCTTGAATTGTGAAGAACACAATAATGTTTCCATACAATTCTATTGTTTTCTATTCAGGATACATTAAAAAAAAGTCTGGTCCTTAGAAGTTATAAAATGAGGTCAATACAACCTCAGGTGAACAACGACACATCACAAATGACACCAGGTCATCGAATATTTACCAAAAAATAGACTTAAATGCAGAAACAGTGTGTGAAAAATTAAAGGGGTTGTCCAATGAAAACAAGCTCCAATCTACAGGAACCTTCATCCCCTTTAGATTGGAACGGTGGTCCGCATGCTAAAATGCTGCTCCATTCATTCTATATGAGGCGGCCATGAAGTGCGCCTGACTTTTTTGGACCGATGAGACAGAGTGGCCTTACAGAGAAGGGTCCTTGGATTGGACGCCGAGTTACGGACCCCAAAGCAGCACTGAATATGATGTACTAGTGGGAGTCACGAGTGCAAGGGTTCAAGGGCGCCAGTAGTGGAAGACATAGTGCGCGAAACCGAAGAACAAGTAAGCAGACCTGCTGATCAGCACTGCAGTGCTGAGGCCGAGTTATGGCGAAATAGGGAGTGACAGTGCGCCTCACCAGTCCTGGAGTATATTACAGAGGAAGGATACTGTGTGGAAAATGCTTCATACTGTAAAGGAAACGTCCAGAACACTTTGTGCCCCCCGATATCCCTTGTATGCCGGGACGTTGCTAGGGTCCTAAAAGATCAGGGGCCAAAGCCCCAAAGTAGGTGTTTCCCCATACAACCTCCCCGCCACTTAAAAGAGGACCTATACAAATATAATTACAGTACACCAATGTTACTAACCTAAAATACACAACTGAAAGACCAATATTCCCAAAATTACTTCTATACAAGGCAATAATAATCCCGCTACACAATGCCCTCTACCATCAACACTACACAGTGAGGACATAGTATTATGATATGACCATTGCCTCTACATAAAAAAACACCCTGTACAAAGACCATCTGACTTCTCACATTTCCAGCACTGTCCCCATCTATTCCCACCCTGCACAACCTCCCCATGCTGCCTGCTCCTCCGACGTGGAATAGGAACCTCAATACTTCAAAAATTATGTCATTACTATGATTACCCTCCACCAATTAATGCTACAAAGACTGTGTGCCAGATAGAGGGGACCTATCAAAATAATAGCGTCCCATAGAAAGTAGTAAAGACCCCACTGTGCTACCTAGCAAGTAATAATGCCAGATATGCTCTTATGAAAGTTTCAATATCTGAAGTGTTCCCTCCAAGCAACAAATACCGTTGAGTATCCCCTTTAAGTAATAATGCTCCCTTAAAGCCACAATCAAACTACACCCAACTACAAAGTTCTTCTTCAAGTCTATGGACGATGATTTCGGGGTGGTGAAAGAAGAAATTTCTGATGATGCACCCATTTAAAAGAAATAATGTCCTGAGTGCCCCATAGCACCCTGTATATTGTATGAAAGTCCCACAGCTCCCTACACACTGTATGATGGTCCCCACAGCTCCCTATGCACTGTATGATGGTCCCCACAGATCCCTATACACTGCATGATGGTCCCCACAGCTCCCTAGACACTGTATGATGGTCCCCACAGCTCCCTATGCACTGTATGATGGTCCCCACAGATCCCTATACACTGCATGATGGTCCCCACAGCTCCCAAGACACTGTATGATGGTCCACACAGCTCCCTACGCACTGTATGATGATCCCCACAGCTCCCTATGCATTGTATGATGGTCTTCACAGCTCCCTATGCATTGTATGATGGTCTCCACAGCTCCCTATGCATTGTATGATGGTCCCCACAGATCCCTATACACTGCATGATGGTCCCCACAGCTCCGAAGACACTGTATGATGGTCCACACAGCTCCCTACGCACTGTATGATGATCCCCACAGCTCCCTATGCATTGTATGATGGTCTTCACAGCTCCCTATGCATTGTATGATGGTCTCCACAGCTCCCTATGCATTGTATGATGGTCCAAGCAGCTCCTTATGCACTGAATGATGGTCCCCACGGCTCCTTATACACAGTATGATGGTCCCCGCAGCTCCCTACGCTCGGTATGATGGTCCCCACAGCTCCCTATGCACTGCATAATGGTCCCCACAGCTCCCTATGCCCTGTATGATGGTCCCCACATCTCCCTATGCACTGTATGATGGTCCCCACAGCTCCCTATGCACTGTATGATGGTCCCCACAGCTCCCTATGCCCTGTATGATGGTCCCCACATCTCCCTATGCACTGTATGATGGTCTCCACAGCTCCCTATGCGTTGTCTGATGGTCCCCACAGCTCTCTACGCACTGTATGATGGTCCCCGCAGCTCCTTTTGCACTGTATGATGGTCCCCACGGCTCCTTATACACTGTATGACGGTCCCCACGGCTCCTTATACACTGTATGATGGTCCCCACAGCTCCTTATGTACTGTATGATAGTCCCCCACAGCTCCCTACACTCTGTATGATGGTCCCCACAACTCCCTATGCACTGCATAATGGTCCCCACAGCTCCCTATGCACAGCATAATGGTCCCCACAGCTCCCAATGCACTGCATAATGGTCCCCACAGCTCCCTATGCACTGCATAATGGTCCCCACAGCTCCCTATGCACTGCATAATGGTCCCCACAGCTCCCAATGCACAACATAATGGTCCTCACAGCTCCCTATGCATTGCATAATGGTCCCCACAGCTCCCTATGCACTGCATAATGGTCCGCACAGCTCCCTACGCACTGCATAATGGTCCCCACAGCTCCCTACGTACTGCATAATGGTCCCCACAACTCCCTATGCACTGCATAATGGTCCCCACAGCTCCCTACGCACTGCATAATGGTCCCCACAGCTCCCTATGCCCTTTATGATGGTCCCCACATCTCCCTATGCACTGCATAATGGTCCCCACAGCTCTCTATGCACTGCATAATGGTCCCCACATCTCCCTATGCACTGTATAATGGTCCCCACAGCTCCCTATGCCCTTTATGATGGTCCCCACAGCTCCCTATGCACTGTATAATGGTCCCCACAGCTCCTTAGACACTGTATGATGGTCTCCACAGCTCCCTATGCACTGTATGATGGTCCCCACAGCTCCCTATGCATTGTATGATGGTCCCCACAGCTCCCTATGCACTGTATGATGGCCTCTACAGCTCCCTATGCATTGTCTGATGGTCCCCACAGCTCCCTATGCACTGTATGATGGTCTCTACAACTCCTTATAACTGGCATGATGGTCCCTACAACTCCCTATATCCTGTATAATGGCCCTCACAGCCCCATATATATAGTACTGTATGATGGCCCCCGCAGCCCAATATATACTGTATGATGGCCCCCACACCCACTTGTACACTATATTATGGCCCCTACAGCTCCCTTTATACTGTATGATGGCCCCCACACCCACTTGTACACTATATTATGCCCCCCCCAGCTCCCTTTATACTGTATGATGGCCCCACTGCCCCTTATATATAGCATGATGACTCCCATAGCCCCTTATAGTATGATGGCACACACACCTCTTATACAGTTAGGTCCATATATATTTGGACAGAGACAACATTTTTCTAGTTTTGGTTCTAGACATTACCACAATGAATTTTAAACAAAACAATTCAGATACAGTTGAAGTTCAGACTTTCAGCTTTCATTTGAGGGTAGCCACATTAAAATTGGATGAAGGGTTTAGGAGTTTCAGCTCCTAAATAAATGAATATTTGTCTGTGTCACAGAAGAGCCGATCTCACAACTTTCCAGCCTTTACTTAGTTTTTCTAATTTTCCTCCTACTGAAGTCCTAGATCCCTCTTTCATTGCCCCCATGAAGTATGATGCCAATAAAAGTGCCCCCCAAACACAGTATGATACCCCCATGGTGCATTCCTCCACATTAGCCTCTACATGAACAGTATAATGACCTTATTGTACCCCACTTCAACTCCCAAGGCAAAGTATGGTGACCCTAACACAGTATGATTCCCCCAACTGTGACTCCCACACAGCCCTCCATACAGTATAATGGGCCTACATACAGTATAATGGCCCACACTAGCCCCCCAAACAGTATAATGGCCCCACACAGCCCTCCAAACAGTATGATGGACCCCACACAAACCTTCACACCGTATAATTGCTTTCATACAGTATAACGGCCCCCCACATAGCCCTCAAAATATCATAATGGCCCCACATAGACTTCCATATAGTATAATATGCCACCCATAATCCTCCATATAGTATAATGCACCCTCCAAAATCCTCCATATAGTATAATGCACCCCCCATAATCCTCCATATAGTATAATGAACTTCCCATGGTCCTCGATAGAATATAATGCACTCCCCATAGTCCTCCATACAGTATATTTCACACCCCAAAGGGTAAAATGCAGCTCCAATATAGTATAATGCACCACACAGTCCTGCAGTATTATTGGCACCACTTACTCACTGATTTTAAAATACCGTATGTTTTAAATAAGACGACCCGAGTATAAGCCGAGGCCCCTAATTTTACCACAAAAAACTGGGAAAATGTATTGAGTTGCGTATAAGCCTAGGGCGGGAAATGCAGCAGCTATTGGAAAATTTCACCATCCTGGTTTTTGTGGTCCCTCATCACCAATCCTGGTATGTATGGCACACCTCATCCCCCAATCCTGGTACATATGGCACCCCTCATCCCCCAATCCTGGTATACATGGCCCCCCCTCATCCCTCAATCCTGGTATGCATGGCCACCCCTCATCCACCAATCCTGGTATGCATAGCACCCCTCATCCCCCAATCCTGGCATGCATGGCCCCCCCTCATCCCCCAATCCTGGTATGCATGGTCACTTCATTCCCCAATCCTAATATGAATGGTCTCCTCATCTCCCAATCCTGGTATGTATGGCCTCTTCATCCCCCAATTCTGGTATGCATGGCCTCTTCATCCCCCATTCCTGGTATATATGGCCCACCTCATCCCCAATACTGGTATGCATGGCACCCCTCATCCCCCAATCCTGGTATGCGTGCCCCCCCTCATCCCCCAATCCAGGTATGCGTGCCCCCCCCTCATCCCCCAATCCTGGTATGCGTGGCCCCCTCATCCCCCAATCCTGGTATGCCTGGCCTCCTCATCCCCAAATATTGGTATCTGTGGCCTCCTCATCCCCCAATCCTAGTATTTGTGGCCTCCTCATCCCCCAATTCTGGTATGTGTGGCCTCCTCATCCCCCAATCCTGGTATGTGTGGCCTCCTCATCCCTCAATCCTAGTATGTGTGGCCTTCTCATCCCCCAATCCTGGTATGCATGGCCCCATCATCCCTCAATCCTGGTATGTGGGGCCTCCTCACAATGCCAATCCTGGTATGTGTGGCCCCCTCAACCCCCAATCCTCGTATGCATGGCCCCCTCATTCTCCAATCCTGGTATGTGGGGCCTCCTCACCCCCCAATCCTGGTATGTGTGGCCCCATCACTGCACACTGTCTGTCATCACTGTATTCCTGTGACAGCCAGCCTGTTGCAAGTGTTCATAGGAGACCGTGATTTCGGCTATATATAGCAATGCTGTATATAGCACAAGCAATCAGAATGCAGGTTCAAGCCCCCTAAAGAGACTAACAAATACAGTGAAAAGTAAAAAAAAAATGAAAAAAGTATAAAAGTTCAAATCATCCCAGTTTTCCCCCCATTAAAAATTAAGAAATATAAAAAATTTAAAAAATACACATATTTGGTATCGCTGCGTTTGTAAAAGTCAGATCCATCAAAATATAAAATAAATTAATCCATTTAGTAAACGGCGTAACTAGAACATTACATAAAATGCCAGAATTACAGATTTTCAGTCGTTGCAACAAGAAAAAAATATATAATAACAGGCAATCAAAACATTGTATATACCCCAAAATGATATCAATATAACCATCAGTTTGTGGTGCAAAAAACTAGTCCTCACGCAGCCCCATTCCCGAAACATGAAAACGCTGCGGCTTTCGGATCTCGGAAAGTGGCGACACAAGCAAATTATTTTTATTATTTTTTTTTACAAATTTCAGAATTTTTTTTTCATCACTTAAATATAAATCCTATAAATCGTCACTTAAGTAGAACAGATGAAGCTTTACTACCTCCTGCTCCAGTTCCAGCACTTCACCGCTGCCGCTGATCTTTAGTCACTGGCTTCAAGGGTGACATCATGACTGCAGCTCTGCAGCCAATCACTTGGCTCAGTGGCCACGCTGACAGAGCTTCTAAGCTCAGTGATTGGCTGCAGCAATGATGTGTGCTGAAGTTGAGCCATCACCCCTGCAGCCAGTCACAATAGAGCACAGGAAGCGCTGAAGATCCAGAGCTGGAGCAGCAGGAGAAAGTAAAGCTCTGTGTGTTTTCTCTACCACTGGGAACCTCCTATATATTACATAAAAACATTCCTGAAAACCCCTTTAATCTGACTTTATAGAAAAAGTCTATATCCGGCTACTGTCCTCCCCTCATGAATCACAAAATATGCCAAGTGTGAACAGCTCCTGTCCCCAAATGAGGACTTGCAGGCGATCAGTTGATAGTCGGGGGTCTGGCAGTGAACACCCTCAGCAATCAGCTGTGTTTTGCTGGACGTAGTGGCCTCTCCAGGACACATGTGGTATTACATGGTGCTCTTTCAGAATAATATGTAATACATGATATCTTGAAGTCTTCCAGAAGAAGATATTGGCAGACAGGTAATGACTTATTACCTACCAGCCATTGTCTCCTTTATCACTCGCTAGTTCTTATACACATTTGGATGATTTCACATCTTCGTTTGAAGCCGTATTAGGAACCTCCATCGCAGATTTTATCATACAGGACGAGTTCTCAGCCAACAGCTATTTGGCCATTGTTCACATGACGTAAGCCTATGTTATATACAGCAATATGCAGCAGGATACACGAGATCCAGGGAAATATCCAATCGCTGAAAATGGGGTCAAGAATGGTATGTGTGGCCTTCTCATCCCCCAATCCTAGTATGCATGGCTCCCTCATCCCCCAATCCTGGTATGTATGGCCTCCTCACCCCCCAATTCTGGTATGTGTGGCCCCATCACTGCACACACAAAAAATAAACACTTATACTCACCTTCCTTCCTCACCTCTGCTCCAGAGCTGCTGTGTTCTGTCTGCCAGCAGCTCATGTTGGTATCTGAGCAGCGCGCGCTCTCAGTTGCCTAGGTGAGCGGCTGCTGCTGCCGGCATATTCACTCCTCTCCACGCCAGGACTATGAGCGTTGACAAGCGTAAATATGCATTCTCTTTAGTAGAGGGCACTGTAAGCAGGAGCCACGGCTCAGCTCTCCTCCGTGCCCGCTACTAAAGAGAATGAATATTCCCTCTTCTCCACGCCCATGGAAGTGGAGAAGAGGGAATATTCATGTCCCTTTAGCAGCGGGCACACGTGGTAGCTACAGCAGCCGCTACTCCGTGTGCCCGCTCCTCCGCCGCAACCTCCCACCCCCCCAGTACTCACCTATCCTCCTCGCTCCCCCGAGGCTCACGGGCCCCATAGCAGTGGTGTGGCCTGCCACCATTGGCGGTACGCCACTGATTATGGCTTACAGCCAATGAAATCACAAAAGACATTATCTCAGTAAATTAGAATACTTTATAACATCAGCTTGAAAAATGTTTTTAAAATCTGAAATGTTGGCCTACTGAAATGTATGTTCAGTAAATGCACTCAATACTTGGTCGGGGCTCCTTTTGCATCAATTACTGCATCAATGCGGCGTGGCATGGAGGCGATCAGCCTGTGGCACTGCTGAGGTGTTATGGAAGCCCAGGTGGCTTTGATAGCAGCCTTCAGCTCGTCTGCTTTGTTGGGTTTGGTGTCTCTTATCTTCCTCTTGACAATACCCCATAGATTCTCTATAATAGATTCTCTATGGTGTTAAGGTCATGTGAGTTTGCTGGCCAATTAAGCAGAGTGATACTGTTGTGGGTAAACCAGGTATTGGTACTTTTGGCAGTGTGGACAGGTGCCAAGTCCTGTGGAGAATGAAATTTCCATCTCCAAAAAGCTTGCCGGCAGAGGGAAGCATGAAGTGCTGTAAAATGTCCTGGTAGACGGCTGTGCTGACTTTGGTCTTGATAAAACACAGTGGACCTCCACCAGCAGATGACATGGCTCCCCAAACCATCACTGATTGTGGAAACTTCACACTAGACCTCAAGCAGCTTGGATTGTGGCCTCTTCACTCTTCCTCCAGTCTCTGGGACCTTGATTTCCAAAGGAAAATTGGAACTCTGGGACCTTGTGGATGGTGTCAATGACTGCCTTCTTGGCATTTGTCAAGTCAGCAGTCTTCCCCATGATTGTGGAGCCTACTGAAACAGACTATGGGATATTTTTAAACACTTAGGAAGCCGTTGCAGGTGTTTTTTGTTAATTATTCTAATTTACTGAGATAATGACTTTTGTGTTTTCATTGGCTGTAAGCCATAATCATCAACATTAACAGAAATAAACACTTGAAATAGATCTCTCTGTTTGTAATGACTCTATATAATATATGAGTTTCACTTTTTGTATTGAAGAACTGAAATAAATTAACTTTTTGATGATATTCTAATTTAGTGAGATGCACCTGCATATGATGACTGTTGCCCCCAGTGGAATATATGCGGTGTCTATTTTGGGATATTTTAGTATACCCATGATGATACTATAGACAGCCATTATACCTGGAATGGCCCCTTCCTTGCGTGCCTTGCTTTTTTTCGCTTACATGTCTAACAATCACATATGTGTTGTGTCCCTTCCCCCATCATCCTATTTTTCTATTGCTGAATAAATATGATAGATTTTATACTCCCTGGACTCCTTTGATGGTCTTTTACCCTGCGGGGTTTTCTTTCATATACAGTACAGACCAAAAGTTTGGACACACCTTCTCATTTAAAGATTTTTCTGTATTTTCATGACTATGAAAATTGAACATTCACACTGAAGATATCAAAACTATGAATTAACACATGTGGAATTATATACTTAACAAAAAAGTGTGAAACAACTGAAAATATGTCTTATATTCCAGGTTCTTCAAAGTAGCCAACTTTTGCTTTGATGACTGCTTTGCACACTCTTGGCATTCTCTTGATGAGCTTCAAGAGGTAGTCACCGGAAATGGTTTTCACTTCACAGGTGTGCCCTGTCAGGTTTAAGAAGTGGGATTTCTTGCCTTATAAATGGGTCTGGGACCATCAGTTGTGTTGTGCAGAAGTCTGGTGGATACACAGCTGATAGTCCTACTGAATAGACTGTTAGAATTTGTATTATGGCAAGAAAAAAGCAGCTAAGTAAAGAAAAATGAGTGGCCATCATTACTTTAAGAAATGAAGGTCAGTCAGTCCGAAAAATTGGGCAAACTTTGAAAGTGTCCCCAAGTACAGTTGCAAAAACCATCAAGCGCTACAAAGAAACTGGCTCACATGAGGACCGCCCCACGAAAGCAAGACCAAGAGTCACCTCTGCTTCTGAGGATAAGTTTATCTGAGTCACCAGCCTCAGAAATCGCAGGTTAACAGCAGCTCAGATTAGAGACCAGGTCAATGCCACACAGAGTTCTAGCAGCAGACACATCTCTTCAACAACTGTTAAGAGGAGACTTTGTGCAGCAGGCCTTCATCGTAAAATAGCTGCTAGGAAACCACTGCTAAGGACAGGCAACAAGCAGAAGAGACTTGTTTGGGCTAAAGAACACAAGGAATGGACATTAGACCAGAGGAAATCTGTGCTTTGCTCTGATGAGTCCAAATTTGAGATCTTTGGTTCCCACCACCGTGTCTTTGTGCGACGCAGAAAAGGTGAATGGATGGACTCTACATGCCTGGTTCCCACCGTGAAGAATGGAGGAGGAGGTGTGATGGTGTGGGGGTGCTTTACTGGTGACACTGTTGGGGATTTATTCAAAATTGAAGGCATACTGAACCAGCATGGCTACCACAGCATCTTGCAGCGGCATGCTATTCCATCCGGTTTGCGTTTAGTTGAACCATCATTTCTTTTTCAACAGGACAATGACTCCAAACACACCTCCAGGCTGTGTAAGGGCTATTTGACCAAGAAGGAGAGTGATGGGGTGCTACGCCAGATGACCTGGCCTCCACAGTCACCAGACCTGAACCCAATCGAGATGGTTTGGGGTGAGCTGGACCGCAGAGTGAAGGCAAAGGGGCCAACAAGTGCTAAGCATCTCTGGGAACTCCTTCAAGATTGTTGGAAGACCATTTCCGGTGACTACCTCTTGAAGCTCATCAAGAGAATGCCAAGAGTGTGCAAAGCAGTCATCAAAGCAAAAGGTGGCTACTTTGAAGAACCTAGATTATAAGACATATTTTCAGTTGTTTCACACTTTTTTGTTAAGTATATAATTCCACATGTGTTAATTCATAGTTTTGATATCTTCAGTGTGAATGTACAATTTTCATAGTCATGAAAATACAGAAAAATATTTAAATGAGGTGTGTCCAAACTTTTGGTCTGTACTGTATGTACTCACTGTGTGGTGGTGATGGTAGAGGACATTGTGTAGCAGGATCATTTTGGCCTTGTATAGTAGTAATTTTGGGAATATTGGTCTTTGTATAGTGTATTTTAGATTAGTAACAGTGGTATACTGTAATTATATATGTATAAATCCTCTTTTAAGTGGCAGGGAGGTTATATGGGGAAACATGTACTTTGGGGCTAGGGTCCCTGATCTCTTAGGACCCCAGCAACGCTCCTGCACTGGGGAAAAGCAGGGTCTGGAGGCCACTTTAATATGATCATTTTATGGATATGACGCCAAAGAAACTAATGAAGTGCTTTGCAAAGTGCCATAATTTTCACAATTCTGAAAATAAATTGTAAGTTTAGTTCCACTATAAGTGATGTTAATTCTCTTATGAGAGCTAACCTGAGACAATTTATCAATGCGGTGTGTGAATTGTCACATTAAGCTTTGCTACATCTATACATAGTGAAGTTCAGGATCAAAATGCTGCAGGTCCCATCTCTTCTACAGAACAATCCCATGGAAATAAAGCTGATCATTTTATCAGATGGGATAATTAGAACTTACCTGGTTGATCCTTTGTTTCTGGTGGTTTCTTTCCCAAGTCGTCATTAAGGCCCTTTACAATAAGCTCCAAAAACTCATCGGACTTTCTGAATCTTTCCAGCGTTTTCTCCATCACAGAAAGGACAGAAAGGAGGCGCTTATCCTGGCAGAAGAGAATCACAGATATATTGTTCTACATCTTCCAGATGTTTGGATTTATCTACAGACTAATGATTAATCTCGCAAGAAGAATGAGAATATTATAACAGATCAAAATTTTGGGGTAAAATTATTCAATTTTAAAAACATATATATAGCAATTACATTATTCTGACAAGACCAATTTTTTATTTTTTTCCTCCCCTTTTCCCAAAAAATATAACTTTGTTTTTTCATTCACATAGACGGAGGGCTTGTGTTTTGTGGGACTAGTTGTTCTTTGGAATGACAACATTCAATTTACCACATAAAGTATTGAAAAATGGGGAAAAAATCAAAGTAAGGTTATTATTTTTGTTTCTTTGGGGTTTTTTAGGAACATTTAAAAAAAAATGTGGTTTGTGAGACCATTTTCATCTTGCGAAGACCTAATTTTATAAAATGATCCCATTGATGGAGTTGTCGGCTTTTTCTTGTGGAGAGATCAGTAGTTACAAGTTTCTGATTGCATTTTTGGGAGGGAAGTAGAGTGACCCCAAAAACCACAACCACAACCATGGCACTTTACTGTCCTTTACAGCATTGACCCGACGTGTAATAGATTTATATGTTATGAAAGATTGTACTTATGTCAATGCAGGAGAAACAAATATTGTTTTACGCTTTTTCTTTTTTATAGTTGGCCAGAAAACCGCAGAACCTTAAGCAAAAAATGACATGAATGAGAACATCTGCCCGGCTTGTACCGGATCCGGGGGTGTTACGTACAAGGCGAAGTCCCCAGAATAAGGATTTGCTTCATTTTGGTGCAGAGTTTCTAGTAGTTTCTGGTTACTACTGTTACAGGCAGATGCCGTCTGCATAATACAGCCAGCACCGCCTCAACCCCTCCATGCATGTGGACCCCGGCACAAGCACCCAGGTCCATCCTTTTATGCTAAGACATTAATAATTCTACAATTATCACACACAACTTATATACAGAAACCTCCCAACCGTCCCCGATCCAATGGGACTGTCCGGCTGTCGCTGGAGGTCGGGGCTATGTCCTGACGAGCTGTGTTCTGTCAGGACAGTCCGTGTAGTACAAGAACGTCTCATGCCGTGCTGCTGTGATCGCTCCTGGAGAGGGGCAGCATCCGCTCCGTACGCCTCGTGCACGCGCGGCTCCGCTCCGTACACCTCGTACACGCCTGGCTCCGCTCCGCACACTTCGTACACGCCCGGCTCCGCTCCGTACACCTCGTACACGCGCTGCTCCGCTCCGCACGCCTCGTACACGCCCGCTCCGCACGCCTCATACACACGCGGCTCTGCTCCGTACACCTCGTACACAGGCGGCTCTGCTCCGTACACCTCGTACACGCGCGGCTCCGCTCCGTACACCTCGTACACGCGCGGCTCTGCTCCGTACACCTCGTACACGCGCGGCTCTGCTACGTACACCTCGTACACGCGCGGCTCTGCTACGTACACCTCGTACACGCGCGGCTCTGCTCTGTACACCTCGTACACGCGCGGCTCTGCTCCGTACACCTCGTACACACGCGGCTACGCTCCGTACACGTCGTACACGCGGCTCTGCTCCGTACACCTAGTACACGCGCGGCTCTGCTCCGTACACCTCGTACACGCGCGGCTCCGCTCCGTACACCTCGTACACGCGGCTCTGCTCCGTACACCTCGTACACACGCGGCTCTGCTCCGTACACCTCGTACACACGCGGCTCTGCTCCGTACACCTCGTACACACGCGGCTCCGCTCCGTACACCTCGTACACACGCGGCTCCGCTCCGTACACCTCGTACACACGCGGCTCCGCTCCGTACACCTCGTACACACGCGGCTCCGCTCCGTACACCTCGTACACGCGGCTCCGCTCCGTACACCTCGTACACACGCGGCTCCGCTCCGTACACCTCGTACACGCGCGGCTCCGCTCCGTACACCTCGTACACGCGCGGCTCCGCTCCGTACACCTCGTACGCGCGCGGCTCCGCTCCGTACACCTCGTGCACACGCGGCTCCGCTCCGTACACCTCGTACACACGCGGCTCCGCTCCGTACACCTCGTACACACGCGGCTCCGCTCCGTACGCCTCGTACACGCTCGGCTCTGCTCCGTACGCCTCGTACACACGCAGCTCCGCTCCGTACACGCGCGGCTCCGCTCCGTACACCTCGTACACGTGCGGCTCCGCTCCGTACACCTCGTACGCGCGCGGCTCCGCTCCGTACACCTCGTACACACGCGGCTCTGCTCCGTACGCCCCGTACACACGCGGCTCTGCTCCGTACACCTCGTACACACGCGGCTCCGCTCCGTACACCTCGTACACACGCGGCTCCGCTCCGTACACCTCGTACACACGCGGCTCCGCTCCGTACACCTCGTACACGCTCGGCTCTGCTCCGTACGCCTCGTACACACGCGGCTCCGCTCCGTACACCTCGTACACACACGGCTCCGCTCCGTACACCTCGTACACACGCGGCTCTGCTCCGTACACCTCGTACACACGCGGCTCTGCTACATCCACACTGTAAACCCCTCCTGACCCCACACATAAACTTCAGCTCATCCAGCACCATGACAACCAGCACAGCAGAGTCCTGCATCCACTGAGGCCCCTGATCATGTGACCCCTGACTCCTCCCCTCCTGTGACCTCATCACAGGTCCTGTGCGCACAGAGCAGCCATATATGTGGTGGCAGCTCAGCAGGTGGAGGTATGTGGAGATTCCCCATTACTGGGCGCAGGGGGCATTAACCCCTTCAGCACGGAGACTCTTTTGGGGTCTTGTGTTGCCCCTTTATAAGAATCATAAGGTTTTTGTTCTGTTTCCTGTAATAGATACATACGACCCAACTATGGAGACAGGAAGGGAGGAAACGTATTGTTCTCATAGTACAGGACCCCTTTACTGCCCCACAGTGTAATGCCCCCATTATACCCCTTATGCAGTATGTATGATGCCCCCACAGTGTAATGTCCCCATTATGCCCCTTATGCAGGATGTATGATGCCCCCCACAGTGTAATGCCCCCATTATGCCCCTTATGCAGTATGTATGATGCCCCCACAGTGTAATGTCTCCATTATGCCCCTTATGCAGGATGTATGATGCCCCCACACAGTGTAATGCCCCCATTATGCCCCTTATGCAGGATGTATGATGCCCCCACAGTGTAATGCCCCTATTATGCCCCTTATGCAGGATGTATGATGCCCCCACACAGTGTAATGCCCCCATTATGCCCCTTATGCAGGATGTATGATGCCCCAAACAGTGTAATTCCCCCATTATGCCCCTTATGCAGTATGTATGATCCCCCACACAGTGTAATGTCCCCATTATGCCCCTTATGCAGGATGTATGATGCCCCCACAGTGTAATGCCCCTATTATGCCCCTTATGCAGGATGTATGATGCCCCCACACAGTGTAATGCCCCCATTATGCCCCTTATGCAGGATGTATGATGCCCCAAACAGTGTAATGCCCCCATTATGCCCCTTATGCAGGATGTATGATGCCCCTATTATGCCCCTTATGCAGGATGTATGATGCCCCCACAGTGTAATGCCCCCATTATGCCCCTTATGCAGGATGTATGATGCCCCCACAGTGTAATGCCCCCATTATGCCCCTTATGCAGGATGTATGATGCCCCCACACAGTGTAATGCCCCCATTATGCCCCTTATGCAGGATGTATGATGCCCCCACACAGTGTAATGCCCCCATTATGCCCCTTATGCAGGATGTATGATGCCCCCACACAGTGTAATGCCCCCATTATGCCCCTTATGCAGGATGTATGATGCCCCCACACAGTGTAATGCCCCCATTATGCCCCTTATGCAGGATGTATGATGCCCCCACACAGTGTAATGCCCCCATTATGCCCCTTATGCAGTATGTATGATGCCCCCACACAGTGTAATGCCCCCATTATGCCCCTTATGCAGTATGTATGATGCCCCCACACAGTGTAATGCCCCCATTATGCCCCTTATGCAGGATGTATGATGCACCCACAGTGTAATGCCCCTTATGCAGGATGTATGATGCCCCCACACAGTGTAATGCCCCTTATGCAGGATGTATGATGCCCCCACACAGTGTAATGCCCCTTATGCAGGATGTATGATGCCCCCACACAATGTAATGCCCCCATTATGCCCCTTATGCAGGAAGTATGATGCCCCCGCACAGTGTAATGCCCCATTATGCCCCTTATGCAGGATGTATGATGCCCCCACAGTGTAATGCCCTCATTATGCCCCTTATACAGTATGTATGATGCCCCCATTATGCCCCTTATGCAGGATGTATGATGCCCCCACACAGTGTAATGCCCCCATTATGCCCCTTATGCAGGATGTATGATGCCCCCCACACAGTGTAATGCCCCCATTATGCCCCTTATACAGGATGTATGATGCCCCCACAGTGTAATGCCCCCATTATGACCCTTATGAAGGATGTTTGATGCCCCCACAGTGTAATGCCCCCATTATGCCCCTTATGCAGGATGTATGATGCCCCCCACACAGTGTAATGCCCCCATTATGCCCCTTATACAGGATGTATGATGCCCCCACAGTGTAATGCCCCCATTATGCCCCTTATGAAGGATGTTTGATGCCCCCACAGTGTAATGCCCCCATTATGCCCCTTATGCAGTATGTATGATGCCCCCACAGTGTAATGCCCCCATTATACCCCTTATGCAGTATGTATGATGCCCCCACAGTGTAATGCCCCCATTATGCCCCTTATGCAGTATGTATGATGCCCCCCACAGTGTAATGCCCCCATTATGCCCCTTATGCAGGATGTATGATGCCCCCCACAGTGTAATGCCCCCATTATGTCCCTTATACAGTATGTATGATGCCCCCCACACAGTGTAATGCCCCCATTATGCCCATTATACAGTATGTATGATGCCCCCCACACAGTGTAATGCCCCCATTATGCCCCTTATGCAGGATGTATGATGCCCCCACACAGTGTAATGCCCCCATTATGCCCCTTATGCAGGATGTATGATGCCCCCCACACAGTGTAATGCCCCCATTATGCCCCTTATACAGGATGTATGATGCCCCCACAGTGTAATGCCCCCATTATGCCCCTTATGCAGGATGTATGATGCCCCCCACACAGTGTAATGCCCCCATTATGCCCCTTATGCAGGATGTATGATGCCCCCCACACAGTGTAATGCCCCCATTATGCCCCTTATGCAGGATGTATGATGCCCCCACAGTGTAATGTCCCCATTATGCCCCTTATGCAGGATGTATGATGCCCCCACACAATGTAATGCCCCCATTATGCCCCTTATGCAGGATGTATGATGCCCTCGCACAGTGTAATGCCCCCATTATGCCCCTTATGCAGGATGTATGATGCCCCCACAGTGTAATGTCCCCATTATGCCCCTTATGCAGGATGTATGATGCCCCCACACAATGTAATGCCCCATTATGCCCCTTATGCAGGATGTATGATGCCCCCACAGTGTAATGCCCCCATTATGCCCCTTATGCAGTATGTATGATGCCCCCACAGTGTAATGCCCCCATTATGCCCCTTATGCAGGATGTATGATGCCCTCACACAGTGTAATGCCCCCATTATGCCCCTTATGCAGGATGTATGATGCCCTCACACAGTGTAATGCCCCCATTATTCCCCTTATGCAGGATGTATGATGCCCCCACACAGTGTAATGCCCCATTATGCCCCTTATGCAGGATGTATGATGCCCCCACAGTGTAATGCCCCCATTATGCCCCTTATGCAGGATGTATGATGCCCCCACACAGTGTAATGCCCCCATTATGCCCCTTATGCAGGATGTATGATGCCCCACACAGTGTAATGCCCCCATTATGTCCCTTATACACGATGTATGATGCCCCCCACACAGTGTAATGCCCCCATTATGCCCCTTATACAGTATGTATGATGCCCCACAGTGTAATGCCCCCATTATGCCCCTTATGCAGGATGTATGATGCCCCCACACAGTGTAATGCCCCCATTATGCCCCTTATGCAGGATGTATGATGCCCCCCACACAGTGTAATGCCCCCATTATGCCCCTTATGCAGGATGTATGATGCCCCCACAGTGTAATGCCCCTATTATGCCCCTTATGAAGGATGTATGATGCCCCCACAGTGTAATGCCCCCATTATGCCCCTTATGCAGTATGTTTGATGCCCCCACAGTGTAATGCCCCCATTATACCCATTATGCAGTATGTATGATGCCCCCACAGTGTAATGCCCTCATTATGCCCCTTATGCAGTATGTATGATGCCCCCCACAGTGTAATGCCCCCATTATGTCCCTTATGCAGGATGTATGATGCCCCACACAGTGTAATGCCCCCATTATGTCCCTTATACAGGATGTATGATGCCCCCCACACAGTGTAATGCCCCCATTATGCCCCTTATACAGGATGTATGATGCCCCCATTATGCCCCTTATGAAGGATGTATGATGCCCCCACAGTGTAATGCCCCTATTATGCCCCTTATGCAGTATGTATGATGCCCCCACAGTGTAATGCCCCCATTATACTCCTTATGCAGTATGTATGATGCCCCCACAGTGTAATGTCCCATTATGCCCCTTATGCAGTATGTATGATGCCCCCATTATGCCCCTTATGCAGGATGTATGATGCCCCACACAGTGTAATGCCCCCATTATGTCCCTTATACAGTATGTATGATGCCCCCCACACAGTGTAATGCCCCCATTATGCCCCTTATACAGTATGTATGATGCCCCACAGTGTAATGCCCCCATTATGCCCTTTATGCAGGATGTATGATGCCCCCACACAGTGTAATGCCCCCATTATGCCCCTTATACAGGATGTATGATGCCCCCACAGTGTAATGCCCACATTATGCCCCTTATGAAGGATGTATGATGCCCCCACAGTGTAATGCCCCTATTATGCCCCTTATGCAGTATGTATGATGCCCCCACAGTGTAATGCCCCCATTATACCCCTTATGCAGTATGTATGATGCCCCCACAGTGTAATGTCCCATTATGCCCCTTATGCAGTATGTATGATGCCCCCCACAGTGTAATGCCCCCATTATGCCCCTTATGCAGGATGTATGATGACCCACACAGTGTAATGCCCCCATTATGTCCCTTATACAGTATGTATGATGCCCCCCACACAGTGTAATGCCCCCATTATGCCCCTTATACAGGATGTATGATGCCCCCACAGTGTAATGCCCCCATTATGCCCCTTATGAAGGATGTATGATGCCCCCACAGTGTAATGCCCCTATTATGCCCCTTATGCAGGATGTATGATGCCCCCAGACAATGTAATGCCCCCATTATGCCCCTTATGCAGGATGTATGATGCCCTCACACAGTGTAATGCCCCCATTATGCCCCTTATACAGGAAGTATGATGCCCCCACACAGTGTAATGCCCCATTATGCACCTTATGCAGGATGTATGATGCCCCCACAGTGTAATGCCCCCATTATGCCCCTTATGCAGTATGTATGATGCCCCCACAGTGTAATGCCCCCATTATGCCCCTTATGCAGGATGTATGATGCCCTCACACAGTGTAATGCCCCCATTATGCCCCTTATGCTGGATGTATGATGCCCCCATTATGCCCCTTATGCAAGATGTATGATGCCCCCACACAGTGTAATGCCCCCATTATGCCCCTTATGCAGGATGTATGATGCCCCCACACAGTGTAATGCCCCCATTATGCCCCTTATGCAGGATGTATGATGCCCCCACACAGTGTAATGCCCCCATTATGCCCCTTATGCAGGATGCATGATGCCCCCCACACAGTGTAATGCCCCCATTATGCTCCTTATGCAGGATGCATGATGCCGCACACAGTGTAATGCCCCCATTATGCCCCTTATGCAGGATGTATGATGCTCCCACACAGTGTAATGTCCCATTATACCCCTTATGCAGGATGTATGATGCCCCACACAGTGTAATTCCCCCATTATGCCCCTTATGTAGGATGTATGACGCCCCCACACAGTGTATTGTTCCCATAGTACCGCCATCCCCCCACACAGTATAATCAGAGGCATAACTATGATGGGACCTGTTGCTTGTTGATTTTGACCACCACCCATCCTGATATATACAGTGGGTACGGAAAGTATTCAGACCCCTTTACATTTTTCACTCTTTTTTTCATTGCAGCCATTTGGTAACTTCTAAAAAGGTCATTTTTTCTCATTAAAGTACACTCTGCACCCCATCTTGACTGAAAAAAAAACAAATGTAGAAGTTTTTTCAAATTTATTAAAAAAGAAAAACTGAAATATCTCATGGTCATAAGTATTCAGACCCTTTGCTCAGACACTCATATTTTAGTCCCATGCTGTCCATTTCCTTGTGATCCTCCTTGAGATGGTTCTACTCCTTAATTGGAGTCCAGCTGTGTTTAATTAAACTGATAGGACTTGATTTGGAAAGGCACACACCTGTCTATATAAGACCTCACAGCTCACAGTGCATGTCAGACCAGATGAGAATCATGAGCTCAAAGGAACTACCCAAGGAGCTCAGAGACAGAATTGTGGCAAGGCACAGATCTGGCCAAGGTTACAAAAGAATTTCTGTAGTACTCAAGGTTCCCAAGAGCACAGTGGCATCCATATTCCTTAAATGGAAGAAGTTTAGGACCACCAGAAGTCTTCCTAGACATGGCTGTCCAGCCAAACTGAGGAATCGTGAGAGAAGAACCTTGGTGAGCGAGGTAAAGAGGAACCCCAAGATCACTTGGCTGAGCTCCAGAGATGCAGTAGGGAGATGGAAGAAAGTTCCACAAAGTCAACTATCACTGCAGCCCTCCACCAGTTGGGCTTTTATGGCTGAGTGGCCCGACGGAGGCCTCTCCGCAGTGCAAAACATATGAAAGCCAGCATAGAGTTTGAACAAAAACACATGAAGGACTCCCAGACTATGAGAAATAAGATTCTCTGGTCTGATGAGACGAAGATAGAATTATCATAAAAAAGTTCTAAGCGGTATGTGTGGCGAAAACCAGGCACTGCTCATCACCTGCCTAATACAATCCCAACTGTGAAACATGGTGGTGGCAGCATCATGCTATGGGGGTGTTTTTCAGCTGCACGGACAGGATGACTGCTTGCAATTGAAGGAAACATGAATGCGGCCAAGTACATATTCTGGATGAATACTTCTTCCAGAGTGCTTTGGACCTCAGACTTGGCTGAAGGTTCAACTTCCAACAAGACAATGACCCTAAGCACACAGCTAAAATAACAAAGGAGTGGCTTCAGAACAACTCTGTGACCATTCTTGACTGGCCCAGCCAGAGCCCTGACCTAAGCCCAATTGAGCATCTCTGGAGAGACCTGAAAATGGCTGTCCACCAACGTTCACCATCCAACCTGACGGAAGTGGAGAGGATCTGCATGGAAGAATGGCAGAGGATCCCCAAATCCAGGTGTGAAAAACTTGTTGCATCATTCCCAAGAAGACTCATGGCTGTACTAGCTCAAAAGGGGGCTTCTACTCAATACTGAGCAAAGGGTCTGAATACTTATGACCATGTGATATTTCAGTTTTTCTTTTTTATTAAATTTGCAAAAGTTTCTACATTTCTGTTTTTTTTTTCAGTCAAGATGGGGTGCAGAGTGTACTTTAACCCCTTAAAAGCCCAGGGCGTACTAATACGCACCTGCCCCCTGGGCTTTCAGAGCCAGGTACGTATTAGTGCGCCCTGTTGATTTTGCCCGCACATAGGCTGTGCGGGCGTGATCGCCGCCGGGTGTCAGCTGATTGTCACAGCTGACACCCGGTGCTATGTGCCTGGCACATTAACCCATGCAATGTACGATCAAAGTCGATTGGGGAGGTGATCGCCCATACTCACCTCTCCTGCCGGCGTCCAACACTGTCTGCCGCGGCTTCCCGGATGTTGCCATGTCACAAAAACATCCGGGTCACCAGACAGCAGGAGGATACTTTGGTCATATGCAGTGCACGACCAAAGTATCTTCTGCATCTGCAGCACCGACAGCCTGTATAGCACAGGGATGGTGCTCCATCCCTATGCTATACAGGTGATCAGAGTGAAAAAAGTCCTATTGTGGGAAAAAGTCTAAAAGTAAAAAAAAAATTGTTAAAAAATGAAAAAAAAAATTGTAAAAATATTTTTTTAAAAAAATCATCCACCAAAAATAAAAATATAATGTACCCATCAATAAATATTATTATGAAAAAAAAACAACAAAACAATAAAAGTACACATATTTGGTATCGCTGCGTCCGGAACGACCTGACCTATAAAACTGTCCCACTAGTTAACCCCTTTAGTGAACACGGTAAAAAAAAAACTAAGCAGAAACCAATGCTTTATCATCATACCGCAAAAACAAAAAATGGAATAACACACGATCAAAAAGACGAATATAAATAAAAATGGTACCGCTGAAAACGTCATCTTGTCCCACAAAAAAGCAAGCCGCCATACAGCTCAATCAGCCGAAAAATAAAAAAGTTATAGCTCTCAGAATAAAGCGATGCAAAAAAAAAAATTCTATAAAATAGCTTTTATTGTGTAAAAGCGCCAAAACATAGAAAAACTATATAAATGTGGTACCGCTGTAAACGTACTGACCCGAAGAATAAAGCTACCTTATCAATTTTACCACACGCGGAACGGCATAAAAAAATTATAAAAAAAAAAAAAAACATTTCCTGAATTGTTGTTTTTTGTTTATTCTGCCTCCCAAAAATCGGAATAGAAAGCAATGTCACGTGCCTGAAAATGATACCAATAAATACGTCAACTCATCCCGCAAAAAACAAGCTGTCACATGACTCTGTCGGCCAAAATATAGAAAAATTATAGCTCTCAAAATATGGCGATGCAAAAGCTAGATTTTACTAAAAAATGCGTCTTTTAGTGAGTGACAGCTGTCAATCATAAAAACCCGATATGATTCTAGTATCGCTGCAATCGCACCAACCCGAAGAATAAAGTCGTCTAATCACTTATACCGCACGAGGAACGGCGCAAAAAACAAACTCTAGGGTTAGGGTTGGGGTTGTATTAGGGTTGGGGGTAAGGTTGGGATATTTAAAAAAAAAAATAGATGACGATATGGCGACTAGTGTTGAGCGCAAGTGTTCGCTACTTGAGTTTGCATCGGGTGCTCGGATATGCACATTGCGGGGATTGCTTGCCACATCTAAGCAACAGCTCTGGGAGGGTATTCTGTCCTCATGCAAAACAATTGAAGCAGAAACCATCCAAAACCTGACAAATTCAATAGATAAGAGAGTTCAGAAGCTCCTTTCCAACAAGGGGTCCTATGTGAAAATGTAACATCACCTAGAATAAAGTTTTGAGTTGAAAACTGTTTGATTTCAGTTTGTAATAACCTGCTAATGCTTATAATTTCAAAAAAGACCATTTTTTTGTTCTTTATTAAAATGAAAAGGTTGAAAACTCTGCTGTGCATAATAATTTGGAACATGCATTTTGAGAGCAGTTTGAGTGTTTTATTTTTTTTAAATATACTGTTATCATAGGCAGTTTGTACAAAAACCTTTCAATTGTACTCTAATAGTTATTTGACTGGAAAATTACAATGACTGCAATTCATATAGGTAATTTGGGAAAATGTGAGAAAATATTATTTGCATAATAATTTGGAACACAGTGTAATGCACAGCCCATGGTCCGTACATATAGTATAATGCACAGCCCATGGTCCGTACATGTAGTATAATGCACAGCCCATAGTCCGTACATGTAGTATAATGCGCAGCCCATAGTCCGTACATGTAGTGTAATGCGCAGCCCATAGTCCGTACATGTAGTATAATGCACAGCCCATAGTCCGTACATGTAGTGTAATGCACAGCCCATAGTCCGTACATGTAGTATAATGCACAGCCCATAGTCTGTACATGTAGTATAATGCACAGCCCATAGTCCGTACATGTAGTATAATGCACAGCCCATAGTCCATACATGTAGTATAATGCACAGCCCATAGTCTGTACATGTAGTATAATGCACAGCCCATAGTCCATACATGTAGTATAATGCACAGCCCATAGTCCATACATGTAGTATAATGCACAGCCCATAGTCCATACATGTAGTATAATGCACAGCCCATAGTCCATACATGTAGTATAATGCACAGCCCATAGTCCATACATGTAGTATAATGCACAGCCCATAGTCCGTACATGTAGTATAATGCACAGCCCATAGTCCGTACATGTAGTATAATGCACAGCCCATAGTCCGTACATGTAGTGTAATGCACAGCCCATAGTCCGTACATGTAGTGTAATGCACAGCCCATAGTCCGTACATGTAGTATAATGCACAGCCCATCCTCTTACATGTAGTATAATGCACAGCCCATCCTCTTACATGTAGTATTATGGCCAAGGGCACCGTGTACTCGCTGATTTAAAAAATACCAAAACATTATACTCCCCTTCTCTCTGCTCCCTCGCCGCGCGGTGTCTTTTCTGGAGCTGCCGCTGACTTCAGCTGGAAGCGACAGGAGAGCATGATGTTACTTCCATGCGCCCCTAATGACGTACATGCCGATGTCACCTGCTGGCCTCTGATTGGTCGGCAGCGTGTATTGTGGCACTAAGCTGAATGTCAGTCCGAGAACACACATCCAGCTGCAGCAGGGGCTGGTGGTGGCTGGGCCCGGTCACAGGAGCGACTGCGGTCATTAAGCCTCTCAATATAATGCTCTCATAGTACCTCTATTTCCCACACTGTATAATGTTCCCACAGTACCGCCATCTTCCCACATACAGTATAATGTTCTCACAGTACCGCCATCTACCCACATACAGTATAATGTTCTCACAGTACCGCCATCTACCCACATACAGTATAATGTTCCCACAGTACCGCCATCTTCCCACATACAGTATAATGTTCTCACAGTACTGCCATCTTCCCACATACAGTATAATGTTCCCACAGTACCGCCATCTTCTCACATACAGTATAATGTTCTCACAGTACCACCATCCTCCCACATACAGTATAATGTTCTCACAGTACCGCCATCTACCCACATACAGTATAATGTTCCCACAGTACCGCCATCTACCCACATACAGTATAATGTTCTCACAGTACCGCCATCTTCCCACATACAGTATAATGTTCCCACAGTACCGCCATCTTCCCACATACAGTATAATGTTCCCACAGTACCGCCATCTTCCCACATACAGTATAATGTTCTCACAGTACCGCCATCTTCCCACATACAGTATAATGTTCTCACAGTACCATCTTCCCACATACAGTATAATGTTCCCACAGTACCACCATCTACCCACATACAGTATAATGTTCCCACAGTACCGCCATCTACCCACAGACAGTATAATGTTCTCACAGTACCGCCATCTACCCACAGACAGTATAATGTTCTCACAGTACCGCCATCTACCCACATACAGTATAATGTTCTCACAGTACCGCCATCTACCCACATACAGTATAATGTTCCCACAGTACCGCCATCTTCCCACATACAGTATAATGTTCTCACAGTACCGCCATCTTCCCACATACAGTATAATATTCCCACATTACCACCATCCCCCCCCACATACAGTATAATGTTCCCACAGTACCGCCATCTACCCACATACAGTATAATGTTCCCACAGTACCGCCATCTACCCACATACAGTATAATGTTCTCACAGTACCGCCATCTACCCACATACAGTATAATGTTCTCACAGTACCGCCATCTACCCACATACAGTATAATGTTCCCACAGTACCGCCATCTTCCCACATATAGTATAATGTTCTCACAGTACCGCCGTCTTCCCACATACAGTATAATGTTCCCACAGTACCGCCGTCTTCCCACATACAGTATAATGTTCTCACAGTACCGCCATCTACCCACATACAGTATAATGTTCTCACAGTACCGCCATCTTCCCACATACAGTATAATGTTCCCACAGTACCGCAATCTTCCCACATACAGTATAATGTTCCCACAGTACCGCAATCTTCCCACATACAGTATAATGTTGTCACAGTCCCGCCAACCCCAATTTTATTTTATGTATTAACACTTGGTTTTCTTTTTTTGGTGTTTTTCATGTAATATATGGAAACCTACAGGAAAATGCTAAAAGAAACATAATATCCAGGAAAAAAAACACTGTACATGGAGACATTCGCATCAAATAACTCCTGTCTTGGTGTTCTTACACACAAGCTCTTATAAATGAGATATAACGTGATAAAAGATTACAACCTGGGAAAGACGGGAAACATTCATGTAGACAGTCGGTGATGATGAGGTCAGTGACGGACTCTGGCCAAATTTGTTTCTAGAGCCGCATTAGAAGATGTAGATGTCGTCCTCATCATGAAGTTGTTATTTCTCATGCCATGTGTAATGTATATGAAGAGAATTAGCGTTATGGAAGATGAGTCTATAAGAAACGTATTCAGCTGCAGACTCCGAGGAAGAAGAAACTGCTTGTTGTCTGTGGCCTAAAATATATAGGTTTTATTAGTATGTCAGGGACAAAAGCAGAATGTTGTAAAATAATAAAAATACCATTGCTGCTTGGGTTTCTGGGTGATTCTTACTGCAGCAGTGGCCAACTTAGCCAGTGATTGGAAGTATGGAGGAGATGTCTAAGTCAGCAATTCAACTTATGTTCCAGTCCATAAAAGACTAGAGAATACAACATCTACACCTTCTATCTCCTGATATATTTCCCTTATTGTCTCCAGTAATTGTATTATTACACAGAATTCTTTATGATTTTACATCAGCTCTTTTTCTCATTCAGGTCTCTACAATATCGGATCCTCTCAGTGAAGATCTTCTATATAAGAGAATTTTTCTAAATCACCTATCAAGGATGGATATGGACAGAGACAAGATGGCGGAGAGGATATTACACCTCACCCTAGAGATCCTCTTCCGGCTTACTGGAGAGGTGAGAGATTCTGATGACATCACATTACATCATTCTTATCTATGGGAATAACAGATGAACAGAACTGGAGAGGTGAGGACTCTGGAAATGTCTGGAGTGAGATTTAGTAATGTGTCTCTCCATAACCAGGATTACACAGTAGTGAAGAAGACCTCTAGTGAGCGCTGTCAGGACCCTGTGTCTGAGGGACGGGGAAGACCCCTGAGCCCAATCACGAGGCCTCCACCTCACCCCCTGATACATGAGGACATCAATGACCAGAAGATCCTAGAACTCACCTACAAGATGATTGAGCTGCTGACTGGAGAGGTGACACTGCTGGGAATGCTGGGACATTATACAGTAATGCTATGAAGGGATCGGGGGGATGACGATATCATTGTATGTGTCAGGTTCCTATAAAGTGTCAGGATGTCGCCGTCTATTTCTCCATGGAGGAGTGGGAGTATTTAGAAGGACACAAAGATCTGTACAAGGACGTCATGATGGAGGTTCCCCAGCCCCTCACATCACCAGGTAATAGACTGGACTAAATACACACAGCCTATAATTATCTGTATATAAAGAATGAATTCAGTCCCTGTATGTGTTTCCTCCAGATCTATCCAGTAAGAGGACAACACCAGAGAGATGTCCCCATCCTCTTCTTCCACAGGACTGTAAACAAGAAGATCCCAATGTTCCTCAGGATCATCAGGTAGATGGAGAGAAGATATCATGAGATCTCCCCTATGATGTGTAGATGGCTGTGAAGGTCTTGTGCTTAGTTTTGTTTTATCCACCAGTATTATATGTTTTATACTCGTGTAATGAGAGCGGTGGAGATGGCAGGATTAGAGCTGATCATAGATGTGACTTCTCCATCTGTCTGTGACTTTTACAATATTTGTTTCAGGGTGAAAATCTGACCCATATTAATACTACAGAGACATATGTGAGGGGTGATGAGCAGTGTAAGAAGGAGATTCCTACATATGACTACCCAGGTGAGTACTGGGTACTAAATGCTGACAAGTCACAGATTCTTCTCAGTCACCGGCTGTGGCTGCTTTATCGGTGGTGTAGTCCAGCTGTATCACAATCGTGTGATCATCATTTTACCGCTAGACCACAACATTTTCCTCCGTCCGAAAATTTTCACATTACTAAGTGTAATTGTAAAATATCTTTTCTGTAGAACTTACAACCTGGAGGATCCACCTCCCCCTGGGATTAGGAGACGCTGACCATTACCTGCCCAGATCTATAAACTACAAAGCCAAATGACAGCGTATATAGAATGTGCTGAAAAGTGAGAAAATCAAAATTATGATGGACCTGTAAGAGAAAGCGGAGGGTAATGATGCTGTTGGCTTCCTAGATCCCTGATATCTTATTGGATGAATCTACCTTCTCTCCCTTCTGTGCTGCTGAATGTGCTCATATGGTCCCTACAAGACCAGGTCCAGTCTTTCTGGCCAAACTTCACTTTTATGATCTACAACATTAAATGTGCAGTGAGGGGCAAGTGTGAATTTCTGTACAATAACAGCAGAGTTTCCCTTTATCCTGACTTTTCAATTTCTTTTTAAACCAACTAACTTCAAACAGGATCTTGATAAACTACATAAAAATCATTACACCTGTGCCATGATATATCTCTAAGCTGTGCCTAGGTGATGGCAAAAATATACATTTATTCACACCTGCAGGAGATGTGTTGGCATGACTCGAGCCCTGGTTTCATGGATTCACACCGCGTCATAAATTCCATTATGTTTTCAGTCCTAAGGAATTCAGATTACTGCACAATCTCTCCTGAAATGGGGGCGCTAATACTTTCTCTACTCTTCTGGTCAGGACTCATAGTAGCTCCAATGGTCCACCATAAATGAGTGTGACTCCGGTTTAGTGTTGGAGCTCTCCCTTGTATATACGTTGTTGTTGGGGATGTAACATATCTTTTATTCTGTCTTTTTTTACAGGTTCATTTTGTTTGATTTTGGTGTGATCGGCCTGACTCACTTATTTGACTCTGTAACTCCCTGGTAGTCTTTAAAAGAAGGTCTCCATTACCTCTTCCCAATGCCCGAGATCTAAATTTAAGACCCCTCATCTTTGCACTATTATAAAAAGTTCTGTTTCAATGTCTAATATTTCTTCTTGAAACTCACCTGACAGAAAATATTGTCCCTTATGATAGTTTAGATTGCTAAGAGCCACCGAGCCCCAGACTCTAATTACCCCAGAGAGGTTTCACCACTAGTTACTCATTTATTATTGATGAAGACTGTTGAGTTTGATCATTTTAGTAGATGTGTTCTTGTCTATAGTCAGTTTTTGACTACAGTAGTTAGTGCCCAAAATACTCTGATTTAACCCCTTCCTGCAGCCAGTTTTCTGTCCCTAATCGGGGCCCATTTTCAAATCTGACATGTGTCACTTTATGTGGTGATAATTTTGGAATTCTTCACAAAGGATAAAAGGAAACAAATGGACCTTACAAATTATTTTCCAACTTCTCTTGAATCCAACAATACTCTATATACGGTTGTACACTACTGTCTGGGCACAAGGGGAGGAGCGCCATTTATGAATGAAGATCTTGCTGGAATATATTTCCGACACAATGTATTGGGGGCACTGTTCATGGTCACCTGGCAGCTCAAAAGATGGCTACCACGAATAGGCTTGGCGATATGTACTCCATTTTCCTGATCCCAGGGATTGCCTTGCTCATCATCCTTTAACCCAAAGAAGAATAGTCAGGTAGCCGGGTCATAACCAGGAGGACAGAGAAAATACTAAATCAGACAGGAGTAGTCAGTAAATGGTCACAAGAAGAAACAAATACACAAGCCGGGAGCTGAGCACAGAGGACTGAACCAGAGGAGAACAAGGCTGTATCTGGCAGCTTCCGGCAATATGCTTCCACCTTTAGTAGTGTGCGGTGCTTTCCGATTGGATGAAGCAGGGAGTAGATTACTTCAGCTGGACAGAATACACAACCATACTGCCAGACTGGATGGTACTACAGGTCCCAGGCTGCCTAATCTTAGTGTTTGGACACAGCCTGTGCTGCCCAGAGCTTCTGGTTCCAACGTCTCATCCATCACCAGCATTACCTGCAGAATGATTAAGGCGGCGCCTGGTGACAGAAGCAGACGTGGGGGAGCAGATCCCAGGGGAGATTGGACACACTATTTACAGAAGCCTTAAAGAAGTTGTCCAGTACTTTTTACAATTGACCAATGTCCCCCAATGTATTTACCCTGTGCCCATAAGAATTTTTGTAATCACCTTCTGCTGTACTTCTAGCCTGTGAGTGACGCTATCGGGGGTCACGTGATGCCTGAGAGCGGCCAGCGATAGTGCCGCTCACAGGCAAGAAGGACTGCAGAAGGTAATTACAAAAAGACTTATGGGTACAGGGTAAATACATTGGGGGACATTGGGGCAATTGTAAAAAGTACTGGACAACTTCTTTAATATAACAAAGTGACTCCATTTTGGAAATTATAATCCGCAGTGAATTAATCTATAGACGTATCGATTCCACAGGCACTTTCCGGAAATTAGCACGAAGTGGATGTTGGAGAGTGAAAATTGCAAATGTGTCATTTTATTACCCAACACATAGTGCCCAGATTGTGCTCCAGGAGACACACACCGTAAATTAAGTGGGTTCTTCTTATTATAGTAATGCCAAATACATGGATGCTGAATGTGGTTTGGGCACATTTCAAGGCTCAGAAGTGAGGGGGAGATTTGACTTTGGGAGAGCAGATATTGCTGGATTGATTTATGGATGAGAAGTTTTTATTGGTATCATTTTTGCCTACATAACATTGTTTGGTGGCTTCTTATTCCATATTTTGGAGGCAGAATGAACAAGCAGTTGAACACCACGCTCTACTGGTTCATCCTATGAGGTTTTCACGTTTCACTGTCATTCTGTCAATAACTTGTCATTTCTACAGGCGTTTTAAGTAGAAATGTTCAAAAATATAAATTTCAGGGATATTTTATTCAAAATTAATAATTGTTTTTTTCTTGGCAGATGACTGTACCAGGAGATCAGAGGGACAGCTGACATCTTCAGTTTTTAAATCCGATGATCTTGGGATCCCACAGGATACAATTGAAGTGAATGCCATTACTCCAGATATACCATCATCCCTTCACAGCAAAGATCTGTCATCTGATCCTATGAAACAGCTCCAGTCTTCTGATTCATTACCGACTACTAAGGAAAATCAAAATAAAAAAATAAGCATTACAAAACGAACTGCTCATAAAGGAAAGAAGCCATTTTCATGTTCAGAAAATGGAAATAGTTTTACCCTTGAAAAGTATTTTCTTAAACATCAAAAAATACACACAGCGGACAATAGATTTTTTTGTTCCAAATATGGGAAATATTTTAACCAGAAATCAGATTTTGTCAAGCACCAGAGACTTCACATAGGGGAGAAGCCTTTTACCTGTTCAGAATGTGGAAAATGTTTTAACCAGAAATCAGCTTTGGTCAAGCACCAGAGAACTCACACAGGGGAGAAGCCTTTTACCTGTTCAGAATGTGGAAAATGTTTCAACCAGAAAGCACATCTTAATATCCACCAGAGAATTCACACAGGGGAGAAGCCTTTTTCATGTTCAGAATGTGGGAAATGTTTTAACCAGAAATCAGATTTGATTAAGCACCAGAGAATTCACACAGGGGAGAAGCCTTTTTCATGTTCAGAATGTGGGAAATGTTTTAACGATAAATCATATTTGGTTAAACACCAGAGAATTCACATAGGGGATAAGCCTTTTTCCTGTTCAGAATGTGGAAAATGTTTCAACCATAAATCAGCTTTGATTAAGCACCAGAGAATTCACACAGGGGAGAAGCCTTTTTCATGTTCAGAATGTGGGAAATGTTTTAACCAGAAATCAGATTTGATTAGGCACCAGAGAACCCACACAGTGGAGAAGACTTTTTCTTAGTCTTTTTTTTTTTTAATCCAATACATTTGAGATTTTTTTCATTAGTTTTTTTTTTTTTGACAAAACCAAGAAACCAGTACATGCAATAATAAAGCAACATACCATAAGGATCACATACATTCATCTCTCCTATATATCCTTTCAGCTTGCCCATTACTGCCTGATAACTTGCAGTTCCTAGATCTTCCAATTAACATTCCACATTCTTGAAATCTCTTACAGTTGTGCTCAAAAGTTTACATACCCCGGCAGAATTTTTCCTTTCTTGGCCTTGTTTCAGAGAATATGAATGATAACAAAAAAACTTTTTCTCCACTCATGGTTATTGGTTGGATGAAGCCATTTGTTGTCAAACTACTGTGTTTTCTCTTTTTAAATCTTAATGACAACCAAAAACATCCAAATGACCCTGATCAAAAGTTCACAAAAAGCCTCCAGTTCCTGTAAATTCCTGGGCTGTCTAGCATGAACTGCGCGCCTGAGATCTCCCCAGAGTGGCTCAATGATATTGAGGTCAGGAGACTGAGATGATCACTCCAGAACCTTCACTTTGCTCTGCTGTAGCCAATGACAGGTCGACTTGGCCTTGTGTTTTGAATCATTGTTATGTTGGAACGTCCAAGTACGTCCCATGCGCAGCTTGCGAGCTGATGAGTGCAAATTTGCCTCCAGTATTTGCTGATAACGTGCGGCATTCATGTTTCCTTCAACTTTTACCAAGTTTCCTGTGCCATTGTAGCTCATACATCCCCAAAACATCAGTGATCCACCTACGTGCTTTATTGTAGGAATGGTGTTCCTTTTTATCATAGGCCTTGTTGACCTCTTTCCAAATGTAACATTTATGATTGTGGCCAAAAAGTTCAATTTTGTCTCATCACTCCAAATTACCCTGTTCCAGAAGTTTTGAGGCTTGTCTCTATGCTGTTTGGCGTATTCTAGGTGAGATACTTTGTGGCATTTGCACAGTAATGGGTTTCTTCTGGCGACTCGACCATGCAGCCCATATTTCTTCAAGTGCCTCCTTATTGTGCATCTTGAAACTGCCACATCAATAGTTTTCAGAAAGTTCTGAATTTCAGCTGATGCTATTTGTGGGTTTTTCTTTGCATCCCAGACAATTTTCCTGGCAGTTGTGGCCAACAGTTAGTGTTGGTCTAACTGACCGTGGTTTGGTTTTTACAGAGCTCCTGATTTTCCATTTGTTAATCATAGTTTGAATGCTGCTGACTGGCATTATCAATTCCTTGGATATTTTTTGTATCCCTTTCCTGTGTTATACAGTTCAACTACCTTTTCCCGTAGATCCATTGACAATTCTTTTGCTTTCCCCATGACTCACAATCCAGAAACGTCAGTGGCTGGATGAAAGATGTAAGAGTCTGTCTGGATCCCAGAGACTCACTCAGCTTTTACGCACACACACTGATTACAAGCAAACAGGTCACAGGTGAGATGTTACCTTTAGTAGCCATTCAAACCCATTTGGGTCAAATTCTGTGCATGTTATCAGGCCAAAATCACCAGGGTATGTGAACTTTTGCTCAGGGTCATTTGGATGTTTTTGGTTGTCATTAAGATATAAAAAGAGAAAACTTAGTAGTTTGACAATAAATAGCTTCACCCAACCAATAACCATGAGTGGAGAAAACAAAAAAACGTTATCATTCATATTCTCTGAAACAAGGCCAAAAAATAAAAAATTCTGCCGGGGTATGTAAACTTTTGAGCACAACTGCATGTATGTGTGTGTATGTATATATATATATATATATATATATATATTCAGGAGCTTTGCTATGCTTTATAACTGTTAGTGCTGCACTGACACCAATTAGGTAGATCATGCACTGCACATGACCTAAATAACTTGTTAGCTCTGGTCACCCGGATGTTGTCATGATGACATCGAGTCACCATGGCAATGAGTGGCCCCTGAGGTGTGGGCTAACTAATTTCTGACGACATATGGGACATCACCGCTTTCAGGATATATTATTTAATAAATTATGGGGTTCAGTTTCACCTATTAACCCTTGTGTACCTGACAAATTTGTAGCAAATACAAAAATTGCATTTTTACCACTAAAATGTCATATTTCCATGACTCAATGTTATAAAATTCTGTAAGGCGCCTATGGGTTCAAAATACTTACTACACCCCTAGATGAATTCCTTAGGCAGTGGTGTTTCCAATATGGGGTCATCTGGGGCGTGTGCTGACACCTCAGGGGCTCAGCTAATGGAGTCCACAATCTATTCTAATGAAATCTGCGTTTTGCAAGCCAAAACCCAAAGCAGAAACACCGAACATGACGTCATGGAAGGCATATTACCTAAGTGGCCCAGGGTGCAGAGTGTGGCGCATACTCGGTACCCTGGACCCCTTAGAGCAGAAGTATAAGGCATATTACCTATCTTGTCTGCTTGTCTACAAGCTTTGACCTGGCCCTCATGTTGAACACTTCCCCTAACCAGCATCTTCTGGGCACTTCTCTCCACAGCCGGTCATTAAGCCCCTCTTATATATAACACTGTCGGCCATTGATCTGGTGTTGTGTCCATTGTTTCCCCTCCCCCTTCCCTCTCTTTGGAATACTCCGTACCTTAAGCCCCCGTCTCACATAGCGAGATCGCTAGCGAGATCGCTGCTGTGTCACGGTTTTGGTGACGCAACAGTGACCTCACCAGCGATGTCGCTATGTGTGACACTTTGCAACGATCAGGCCCCTGCTATGAGGTCGCTGATCGCTGCAAAGTGTCCTGGACCATTTTTTGGTCGTTGCTCTCCCGCTGGTCAGCACACATCGCTGTGTGTGACCAGCGGGAGCAGCGATCAGGCTGGTAACTATGGTAAACATCGGGTTACTAGGGGCACACGCGCACCTAGTAACTCGCTGTTTATCATGGTTACGAGCCTGCTAAAGTGAGCGGTAACCTCCCGCTCACTGTAGCAGAGTGGTAACCATGATAAACAGCGGGTTACTAGGAGCGCGTGTGCCCCTAGTAACCCGATGTTTACCATAGTTACCAGCCTGATCCTGCTTCAGCTGGCTCGTAACCAGGAGCAGGACATCGTGGAAAGATTCTTTCGACGATGTCACTGCTCCCCTGATCGTTGGTGAGCCGGCCTGTTTGACAGCTCACCAGCGACCACATAGCGACGCAGCAACGATCCCTGACAGGTCGTATCATTGTCGGGATCGTTGCAGCGTCGCTAAGTGTGACGGAGCCTTTACATTACACTTCCTTCATTAGTCATTGACTCTATTTAAATTTTTACAAGAGGGATTCATTCCCTGATCCCATCAGTTGGCTCGCCGCCTGTGTAGGGTCACTTTATATCTACAATCATCTTATGCTATACAGTTAAGCTCATCTATATGTTATTATTTTTAGGCTACCCCAGGATCATTGACATGCTACACTAAGCACTAGGCATATTGCTTTACACACTTGGCCTCATTCTACGTGTACATACTTGCTCCTTTGTGGTTCAGGTTCACACACGTGTGTGTGTGTGTGTGTATGCATGCTGCCGGCTGCATATCCTCTGTATACCCCTGTCCAGTGTGTGTGTGTGTGTGTGTGTGTGTGTGTGTGTGTGTGTGTGTGTGTGTATATGCATGCTGCCGGCTGCATATCCTCTGTATACCCCTGTCCAGTGTGTGTGTGTGTGTATATGCATGCTGCCCGCTGCATATACTCTGTATACCCCTGTCCAGTGTGTGTGTGTATATGCATGCTGCCGGCTGCCTATACTCTGTATACCCCTGTCCAGTGTGTGCGTATGTATATATGCATGCTGCCGGCTGCATATACTCTGTATACCCCTGTCCAGTGTGTGTGTGTATATGCATGTTGCCGGCTGCATATCCTCTGTATACCAATGTCCAGTGTGTGTGTGTGTGTGTATATGCATGCTGCCGGCTGCATATTCTTTATACCCCTGTTCAGTGTGTGTATGTGTATATGCATGCTGCCGGCTGCATATATTCTGTATACCCCTGTCCAGTGTGTGTATGTGTATATGCATGCTGCCGGCTGCATATACTCTGTATACCCCTGTCCAGTGTGTGTATGTGTATATGCATGCTGCCGGCTGCATATACTCTGTATACCCCTGTCCAGTGTGTGTATGTGTATATGCATGCTGCCGGCTGCATATATTCTGTATACCCCTGTCCAGTGTGTGTATGTGTATATGCATGCTGCCGGCTGCATATACTCTGTATACCCCTGTCCAGTGTGTGTATGTGTATATGCATGCTGCCGGCTGCATATACTCTGTATACCCCTGTCCAGTGTGTGTATGTGTATATGCATGCTGCCGGCTGCATATACTCTGTATACCCCTGTCCAGTGTGTGTATGTGTATATGCATGCTGCCGGCTGCATATACTCTGTATACCCCTGTCCAGTGTGTGTATGTGTATATGCATGCTGCCGGCTGCATATATTCTGTATACCCCTGTCCAGTGTGTGTATGTGTATATGCATGCTGCCGGCTGCATATACTCTGTATACCCCTGTCCAGTGTGTGTGTGTATATGCATGCTGCCGGCTGCATATCCTCTGTATACCCCTGTCCAGTGTGTGTGTGTGTGTGTGTGTGTGTATATGCATGCTACCGGCTGCATATCCTCTGTATACCCCTGTCCAGTGTGTGTGTGTGTGTGTGTATATGCATGCTGCCGGCTGCATATCCTCTGTATACCCCTGTCCAGTGTGTGTGTGTGTGTGTGTGTGTGTGTATATGCATGCTGCCCGCTGCATATACTCTGTATACCCCTGTCCAGTGTGTGTGTGTGTATATGCATGCTGCCGGCTGCCTATACTCTGTATACCCCTGTCCAGTGTGTGCGTATGTATATATGCATGCTGCCGGCTGCATATACTCTGTATACCCCTGTCCAGTGTGTGTGTGTATATGCATGTTGCCGGCTGCATATCCTCTGTATACCCATGTCCAGTGTGTGTGTGTGTATATGCATGCTGCCGGCTGCATATTCTTTATACCCCTGTTCAGTGTGTGTATGTGTATATGCATGCTGCCGGCTGCATATACTCTGTATACCCCTGTCCAGTGTGTGTATGTGTATATGCATGCTGCTGGCTGCGTATACTCTGTATACCCCTGTCCAGTGTGTGTATGTGTATATGCATGCTGCCGGCTGCATATACTCTGTATACCCCTGTCCAGTGTGTGTATGTGTATATGCATGCTGCCGGCTGCATATACTCTGTATACCCCTGTCCAGTGTGTGTATGTGTATATGCATGCTGCCGGCTGCATATACTCTGTATACCCCTGTCCAGTGTGTGTATGTGTATATGCATGCTGCCGGCTGCATATATTCTGTATACCCCTGTCCAGTGTGTGTATGTGTATATGCATGCTGCCGGCTGCATATACTCTGTATACCCCTGTCCAGTGTGTGTGTGTATATGCATGCTGCCGGCTGCATATCCTCTGTATACCCCTGTCCAGTGTGTGTGTGTGTGTGTGTGTGTGTATGCATGCTACCGGCTGCATATCCTCTGTATACCCATGTCCAGTGTGTGTGTGTGGGTGGGCAGGTGTGTGTGTGGGCAGGTGTGTGTGTGGGTGGGTGGGCAGGTGTGTGTGTGTGGGGGCAGGTGTGTGTATATGTGTGTGTGGGGGGGGCAGGTGTGTGTGTGTCTGTGTGGGCAGGTGTGTGTGTGTCTGTGTGGGCAGGTGTGTGTGTGTGTGTCTGTGTGGGCAGGTGTGTCTGTGTGTATGTGTGTGTGTGTGTGTGTGTGTGTGTGTGTGTGTGTGTGTGGGCAGGTTAGAAAGTCTTGCCCTGTTGAACACTACACCTGACTTGAGGCCACCACCTCTTGGTTGTCCAATGTTCTTGCTTTTCTAGGGCTCTTCTCAGATATTCATTATACCAGCTCCCCAGAATACCAAAGCTAGGGTGGGTGACCGCGAGCCCTGGTGGTGGTCATAACTGCGGCCACCCAGGGGCAATACTCCATAACAACAATCCCCTGAGGTGGTGTAGGATGTAAGGACCTATTCACACTACATTCAGCGCTGCATTCAGGTCTTTACACAAGGCTTACAACTGAATCCCTGAAATTCAGGATTGTGCTGTCTGAAATGAGACATCTGAAAGCAGAGAAAATGGAGCCTAAAGATTCAGACTTTAGCCTCGGTTTGCCTTTGTTCAAATCAATGGCTATGTCAAGGTACATCTGAATGCCATTTTTCAGGGATTTAGATAGAAGCCTGGAAAGAGGAGATGAATGCATTGCAAAATTCAGTGTGAATAGGCCCTTATATCTGGAGTCTTGATATTGATGCCACAAGCATTTTACTTGTTTTTAACTTAAAAAAAAAATACACACACACAAATTATACACACACACACACACACACTATACATACACACACATTATACACACACATGTGTATGTGGGCAGGTGTGTGTGTGTGGGCAGGTGTGTGTGTGTGTGGGCAGGTGTGTGTGTGTGTGATGTCTGTCTGTTTGTGTGTGTGTGTGGGCAGATGTCATTGTGTGATGTCTGTTTGTATGTATTTTTGTGTTTCAAATGTGTTTATGCGTGTCTGTATATGTTTGTGTGTGTGCATGACTGCATGCGGCCTCCTGCTGAGTATAGTTGGCGCCGTGCGGCCTCCTGATGTCTCGGGGGGGCGCCGTGCGGCCCCCCGCTGTGTATAGATGGCTCCGTGCGGCCCCCCGCTGTGTATAGATGGCTACGTGCGCCCCCCGCTGTGTATAGATGGCTACGTGCGGCCCCCTGCTGAGTATAGATGTCGCCGTGCGGCCTCCTGCTGTGTATAGATGGCTACGTGCGGCCTCCCGCTGAGTATAGATGGCTACGTGCGGTCTCCCGCTGAGTATAGATGGCGCTGTGCGGCCTCCTGCTGTCTCTGGGGGGAGCGCCGTGTGGCATCTATACTCAGCAGGAGGCCGCACGTAGCCATCTATACGGCGCCATCTATACACAGCGGGAGGCCGCACGGCGCCATCTATACACAGCAGGAGGCCGCACGGCGCCATCTATACACAGCGGGAGTCTCAGTGCTTTGCAAGAGCAGTCAATAAATTCTGCTTGACTAATTCTGAGCACCATAAAGTCTGGTTCGCTTCTAACCTGCTGTCTTGTTGAATTCTAACTCATTTATTGTCATTCGAGACGATGCCTTTGCTGGTCTTTTTCACCTTAAATACCTGTAAGTGCTCCACTTAATGTCATATTTTTGATTCTGTTCTTCATCTTTTGGCATGTGCAATTGTATGAGCAAGTATTCATATGAATTTATGACCTACTTAAACCTTTGAGGACCTTAAATTTTATTCAATCAAATTTATTTCCAGTTTAAAACTATGGGACATATATGTGCCTTGGTCCTCAAAGGGTTTTTAAAGGGGCTGCAAACATAAATACGAAAAAAATAATTCAATTAGTGCTTTTTGTGTTCATTTAATTTTTATTTGAAGTTCATTTTTTTATATACCTTGAAATTAAGCCCTACCCCATGGAATGAAGCCCTACCTACATGACATCTGAGAGCTACATGGATCCCGCTTGTGAGGTGCCTGTCCGTCACTACTATTCAGTTTTAGGGTCCACTCACTAAGCCATATATTCTCTCATGCAAGAGAATAGGGCCAATTATGCTAATGACACTCGGCTCAAACTCTGTCAGAGCTTCAACTGAGTGTGATCCGATTCTCTCGCAGCACAGATATGGAGAAGATGGAGAGCTTAATTTCTCCATCTTCTCCATAGTCTCTGTGAGTGTTCATCGGACTGCACTTGGATGACATCCGAGTGCAGTCCAATGTTTTACGTGCACCCATAGACTTGTATGGGTGCACATGGTCCGAATATCGAATGAGATTATTTTCTCATGCCAATAATCGCACTGTCCCATAGTATAACATAGGGCCGAGTCCTATCCGATAAAACATCACATAGCATTCGGCCGTGTTATACGACAGTGTGAGCGAGCCTTAGAGTCAAGGAATATTTACATGCAGATGATGATATTACTCTCCAAGTGTATATTTTTTTAGGCGAGTTCATAGTAAATGCTTTGCCTTTTTGACATGTGATCAACTAAAGAACAAGAAAGATTTAGGACCTCCCCTATAGAGAAATGGAAAATAGTTTGGAGGACTTGCATGTCCTTTTTTATTTATTATGAGAAAATCATAAAAGATCCCGTTTTTTAACCATGCTGTGACTTTCTGCTGAGGGAGAGGGAGAGAGCTGCCCTATTCAGAGTCTGTAATAAGACCTGCTGACAAAAGTGTTGAAGATACAGTCTAATGTGAATTAACAATGAAAAAAAGTTAATTTAACAAATGGCTTGTATTTTTTTTAATACAAACTTTTTTGTCTTTACAGCTCCTTTAAAGGGAATCTGTCATCAGGTTTTTGCCACCTAATCTGAGAGCAGCATAATGTAGGGTTAGAGGCACTGATTCCAGTAATGTGTCACTTACTGGGCTGCTTAGTGTTGTTTTGATAAAATCATTGATTTGTCAGAAGGTAATTATCACTAGATGACTAGTAAGTTCTGTAGGACCCCACCCCCATCACTGATCAGTAATTTCTGTGTACACTGAGCATGGGCAGAAAGCTGCCAATCAGTGGTGTGGGTGGGGCTATACAGAGCGCAGCATTCAGAGAGCTGCTAGATCTGCAGCAGATAAAACGGTGATTTTCTCAAAATGACAACAAGCAGCTGAAAAAGTGACACATCGCTGGAATCAGGGTATCTGCCCCAATATTGTGCTGCTCTCAGATAAGCAAGCAAAATTAATATTGTGCCAAATTAATTTCCCGTGAACTATCACATGATCTATCACAGGGGATCATGTGACATGTCACGTGATAAATCAGGTGTGGGGAGGGGGCCCGCGCCTTCTAAACTGCCCGGGGCCCTTGCTACTCTTAATCCACCCCTGGGTAAGTATAATGTTTATTTTTATTTTTTACCATTTTTATTCTTTTTTTTAACTATTCACTTGGTCACACTATATAAATCCATGCCTTGCATGGATTTATATAGTGTGACCAAGTTGTGAAGCACTATTCCAAGTGATGCTAAAATTGCTTGTTAAAGCGCTTGATAACCCGCATGCGGAAATGCATGCAAAAACGCTTGACAAACGCTTCTATATGGCCGGAAAAACGCATGTAACATCCGCATGCGTTTTTCCTGCTAGGGAGATGCGGAAAAAATCTACAGCATTTCTGCATCGTTGGCACTTAGCCTTAGGAGGTATTTTTGTCCACTTTGATCTTAATGAACAACATGGAGCATGTAGTGGCTACTGTGATCCATTTACTAACAAGGGTTTCATCTTCAAGTTCTAAAGTGGGAAAAAGCTGGATTCTCAGACTCCCAGGAATTATTTTTTGATCTAGATAATTCTCAAGTGAAGTTTTGGTCCACCAAAGTTTGGTTTTCTTGAATAATAGATTTTTGTATTGACCTATGGTTTCTTTATTTGAGGTGGAGGTGTCACTAAAACCACATGTACTACCTTTTTTAAAAATGTCTATAGCCTTAGATTGCCAGACCTGTTCTCTGCCTTTAAGATCCATTTTGGATTTAATCAAACAATTTTTTACTTGGACACTCTGTAACGACAGAAATAATTCAGATATCAAAAAACGTCCAATATCACTAAGAATTTAAATTCAGTGGTGTCACCCTACATGTGGAACAGCATAAAAAAAAACTTCCTGAACTGTTGGTTTTTGTTTATTCCTCCCAAAAATTGGAATAAAAAGCCATTAAACAATGTCACATGCCAGAAAATGGCACCAATAAAAACTTCAAATTGTCCGGCAAAAAGCAAACCTTTACATGACTTTGTCGGTCGAAATATGGAAAAATTATAGCTATCAAAATATGGCGATGCAAAAACTAGTCTTTGCAAAAATAAGTGTATTTTAGTGTGACAGCAGCCAAACATAAAAACCCGATATAAATCTGGTATCACTAATCGCACCGACCCAAAGAATAAAGTAGTCTAATCACTTACCGTATTTTTCGGACCATAAGACGCACTTTTTTCCTCCCAAATTTTGGAGGAAAATGGGGGGTGCGTCTTATGGTCCGAATGTTGGGGGTGGGTGGTGTTTATATATGTGGGGTGTGGGGGGAGCGGTAGCGGTGGAGGAGCGGGGCACAGGAGGCAGCAGCCGCCCGCTGCAGCCTACACTGTCCCTGCTGCTAAAGAAAATGAATATTCACTGCTCCCCACGCCCCATGGGACGTGGGGAGCACTGAATATTCATGCTCCTTAATAGCGGTACACAGTGTAGCCACGCTGCGGCTCCTGCTGCTGCCGGAATCACCTGTGCACTCTGTTAAAGGGAATGAATATTAAACCTCTCTCCACGCCCATGGGTGTGGGGAGGGTTTGAATATTCATGCCCTTTAATGAGCGAGCACAGGAGATAGCCAGCAGCAGCCGCAGCGCAGCTCCGCTGTGTGCCGCTATGAAGGAGAGTGAAGTCACTGCTCCCCGTGCACACAGTCCCGGCGTGGGGAGCAGTGTCTTCCGGCAGCTGAGCTTTCTATGTGAGCCGCGCATCGCAGTGACGTCATGCGCGGCTCACATGGAAAGATCAGTGCAGGCAGACAGGACGCAGCGCTGGAGGAGAGAAGAGAGGTGAGTAGGAGTGTTTATTTTTTTTTTAATGTGCAGCATGATGGGGATTAGGGGTGCCATGTATACCAGGACAGGGATGAGGGGTGCCATGCATACCAGGACAGGGATGAGGGGTGCCATGCATACCAGGACAGGGATAAGGGGTGCCATGCATACCAGGACAGGGATGAGGGGTGCCATGCATACTAGGACAGGGATGAGGGGTGTCGTGCATATCAGGATAGGGATGAGGGGTGCCATGCATACCAGGATAGGGATTAGGGGTGCCATGCATACCAGTATAGGGATGAGGAGTGCCATGCATACCAGGATAGGGATGAGGGGTGCCATGCATACCAGGATGGAGGGATGTCAGGCATACCAGGATGGGGATGGGGACCACGTATAAAAGGAAGGGGGGCGGCACATATATCAGAATATGGGATATTGTCAGAATTGGGGGACATTACCCCTATACCAGTGTCAGCAGAAGACCCCCTCCCCCTTAAAAGTGCATCATGACCACATTTTTTGCTTACATTTTTTTTTTCCTCCTCTAAAACCTAGGTGCATCTTATGGTCCAGTGCATCTTATAGTCCGAAAAATACGGTATACCACATGAGGAACGGTATAAAAAATAAATAAAATCAATTCTTTACCTGCTGCTGATTTGTTCATTCTGCCTCCCAAAGATCGCAGGATGGCTCAGCTCACATTTATCCTGTATTCTGCGCTGAGGGCTTACACCGGGGTTTCTGTGTAAATCTCTGAAATACATGATTCAGATGGAACCCCCTGCGGAAGACTCCCTGTAATGAGTCAGATGGAGGCAACGTGGACGCAGTCTTGCCTGTGATCCCACGGTGTCTGTCTTTTAATTAGATGTGCATAAAAGTGCCATTAGCCACAGTTTTGTGAACCTCTGAAAAAAAGGACAGCGCTAAACAGAGGCCAGATAGAGTCCAGAGAAACTCTGCTGCCTCTTTATAGTGAATAGATCCCTTGGGGTAGGGTTAGGGTTGTGTTAGGGTTAGGGTTGGGGTTAGGATTAGGGTTACAGTTAGGACTAGAGTTGTGTTAAGGTTAGGGTTATGTTAGGGTTGCGATTTTTTCAAAAGTAAAGAAAAAAATGATGAGGATATGGCGATGTCACGGGTGTGTCGCCACGAAGATCGTCACGATTACACAGCCTGACTTCTCGCAGCTGAGTTTTTGGTGCTTTGTGTTTTTCGGCAGTGAGGGAGTTAATTCTCTCTCTCTCTGTGCTAGAGGAGGTCCAGCCTCGCCCAGCTGCAATCAATGCTGCTGTAGTGAGACTCCTTCAAATGCCCGCCGGTCTGTTAGGGAAGTGTCGGTGAAAGCATTTCATGCAGACTAACAGAGCGGATCGTGGTATTTGGAGTTTCAGAGATAAGTGTATTCGGAGAGTTTTTTCCCTTCCTCGCTTTATCATTTATCTCCTTTCCCGTTGGTGTTCCCTCTGTTGTAGTTGTGTAGTTTTTGTATGCAAGGTGGTTTTGGTTTTTCCCTTGTACTGTCTCGTTCGTCAAAGTACTGAGTGTGGGCATATTATTACTCGTCCCCTTTTGTTGTGATCGGGGTCCTTCTCAGGACTAGATTACTTAGGTGCAGGGATCCTCAGGAGGTAGGGGTTACGCTGGCGGCCTGGACCTCTGTACCTTTAACAGTACCTCCAGGTAGAGGGATTAGTCAGGGCCCCAGCTTAGGGTCAGCTTAGGCCCCCTACCTCCAGTACACAGAGACAGCGTGACATTTTCACCGACCACTTAGATTTTCTCCAGCTACCATGGATCCAGTAGCCGGTCTAGCTCGGCAGTTGCAGAGTTTGTCCATGGAGCTGGCGAACGTTAGGTCCAAGGTTTTGTATCCTCAGGAGCAAGCCGGACCAGAACCTAAAGTAGCTCTCCCTGACAGGTTCACTGGGGGGCGGGACAAGTTTTTTGTTTTCCGGGAGGCATGCAAGTTGTACTTTCGGCTGCGGCCTCGGTCATCGGGGAGTGAAGAACAAAGGGTGGGAATTGTCATCTCGCTCCTACAAGGGGACCCACAATCTTGGGCGTTCTCTCTTCCCTCGGGTTCCCTGGCTCTCCAGTCAGTGGATAGGTTTTTCGCTGCTCTGGGACTCGTATATGATGACCCGGATCGGATCTCCCTTGCTGAGTCTAAGTTACGTAGGATCCAGCAGGGAGATCGTCCGGCGGAGGAATTCTGTTCGGAGTTCCGTAGGTGGGCCACGGACACCCAGTTGAATGACCCGGCTCTTAGGAGCCAGTTTTGTCAAGGTTTATCCGACAAATTACAGGATGTGTTGGCACAGTATGACTCTCCCGCGTCACTGGAAGCCGCTATGGCCCTTGCTATTCGCGTTGACAGACGGCTTCGGGAGAGGTGCGGGATAACTCCACCCCCTGTGATGACTCCACCTCCTACAAGGTCCCCTCATATGGTGGTTCCCCTGGTCAGTCCAGAGGAGCCTATGCAATTAGGAGGGACATCATTTCGGGGGAGGGGACCGGTGGTGCGCCATAAGACAGGAAGGTGTTTCTTCTGCGGGAGAAAGGGACATTTTATTGGGGGGTGTCCATCCCGTCCCTTGCAGAGTGAAGAGTCGTCGGAAAACTGTTGATCCCAGGTTGTGTGGTGGACGGCAATCTGGGAGTAGGTATTTCGTCCCTAGGTTCGTCTCAGTTTCTCGTACCTGCGGAGGTGGTGGTGGGTACGAGAACTGAGAGGATATCTGTTCTTCTGGATAGTGGGGCCGGGGCTAATCTGGTGGACGCTCGGTTTGCCCGGGTTCAAGGTATGCGATTGAGTGAGTTGGCTAAACCCATCCCCATATTCTCGATCGATGCCAGGCCTCTCGGTCAGGGAAGTTTTTTGCAAGCTGTGCATAACGTAAAACTTCAAGTGGGGGCGATACATAAAGAACTGTTGTCTTGCTACGTGTTGGAGGGTCTTCCCACTCCTATAGTGTTGGGCCTTCCTTGGTTAACTAAGCATAACCCGGTTATTAATTGGCAATCCAGAGAGATAAGCCAATGGAGTAAATTCTGTAATAAAAACTGCATGAACACGGTCATCGGTGCGGTTACTCCTTGGGTCTTACCTCCATTTCTGGCGGACTTTGAGGATGTATTCTCGGAGAAAGGGTGTCAGGAACTACCTCCTCATCGCGAGTATGACTGTTCTGTAAAACTGCTCCCTGAGGCCAAGTTACCTAAAGCTAGGTTGTATAACCTTTCTGGTCCTGAGAGGCAGGCCATGAAGGATTATATTTCAGAAAGTCTGGCTAAGGGGCATATTAGACCTTCATCTTCACCGATGGCTGTGGGGTTCTTCTTTGTTAAGAAGAAAGATGGAGGCCTACGCCCTTGCCTGGATTTCCGTGAACTTAATCGGATTACGGTCCGAGATCCGTATCCGCTCCCACTTATTCCCGATCTCTTTAATCAGATCGTGGGCGCCAAATGGTTCTCTAAGTTGGATCTTAGGGGGGCGTACAATCTGATTAGGATGAAGGAGGGGGATGAGTGGAAGACGGCGTTTAACACTCCGGAGGGGCATTATGAGAACCTTGTCATGCCATTCGGTCTGACTAATGCCCCGGCGGTGTTCCAACACTTTGTTAATGACATTTTTCGCCGACTGGTGGGACAGTTTGTTGTCATATATCTGGATGATATCTTAATTTACTCGCCGGATCTGGTGTCTCATCAGGAGCACGTTAGGCAGGTGTTACAGATCTTGCGGGATAATAAACTGTATGCCAAATGGGAAAAGTGTGTGTTCGCCGTACAGGAACTCCAGTTTTTAGGCTTCCTGGTTTCAGCATCCGGTTTTCGTATGGACCCTGGGAAAGTGCGGGCAGTTCTTGAGTGGGATCGGCCAGAGAATCTTAAGGCACTACAACGTTTCCTGGGGTTTGCTAATTATTACCGGAAGTTCATTCGTAATTTCTCGTCCATGGTTAAGCCTCTCACAAACATGACTAAAAAGGGGACGGATTTTTCTAGGTGGTCTGACAAGGCTTGTCAAGCATTTTCCTCCTTGAAAAAATGTTTTGCCTCGGCACCCATACTCATTCAACCTGATGCGTCACAGCCATTCATTGTAGAGGTAGACGCTTCCGAGGTAGGGGTGGGAGCAGTATTGTCACAAGGTTCGTCCCCTGGTAAGTGGCATCCGTGCGCCTTTTTCTCTAAAAAATTGTCGTCCGCTGAGAGGAATTACGATGTCGGCAATAGGGAACTCTTGGCCATTAAGTTAGCTTTTGAGGAGTGGCGCCATTTTTTGGAGGGGGCAGTCCATCCGGTCACCGTCATCACCGATCACAAGAACCTGCTATATCTGGAGTCCGCGAAACGTCTGAATCCCAGACAAGCTAGGTGGTCATTGTTTTTTACCAGGTTTAATTTTGTCGTTACATATCGTCCTGGGTCAAAAAATGTAAAGGCGGATGCCTTATCTCGTAGTTTCCCTGGGGCCGGGAATACGGACGACCCGATTCCTATCCTTCAGGAGGGGGTGGTGGTTTCGGCAGTATGCTCTGAGCTGGAGGAGGAGGTATTGGAGGCTCAGGGGGACGCCCTGTTGGACCTCTGGGGAGACTGTTTGTTCCAGATCAGTTGCGACAAAAGGTGATCGAGGCACACCATAACTCAGTTTTTGCAGGACACCCGGGGAGTAAAGCAACTGTGGATCTCCTCTCGCGTCGGTTTTGGTGGCCTAACTTACATAAGGAGGTGGTAACTTTTGTCGTGTCCTGTGGGGTTTGTGCGCGCTCTAAGACCTCACATACCCGTCCGTCTGGGGCCCTCTTACCTTTGAAGATCCCGGAGCGTCCTTGGACTCATCTGTCTATGGACTTTATTACGGACCTCCCTCCGTCTTCGGGTAAAATGGTCATACTCGTTGTAGTGGACAGGTTCAGCAAGATGGCACATTTTATCGCTCTTCCTGCTCTCCCTAATGCTAAAACTCTTGCGCAGGTGTTCATTGGGGAGATTGTGAGGCTTCACGGGGTACCCTCCGAGGTGGTGTCTGATCGGGGGTCTCAGTTTGTGTCCAAGTTCTGGAAGGCGTTTTGTGCACGGCGGGGGATGCATTTGTCGTTCTCATCGGCTTTTCATCCTCAGACCAATAGTCAGACGGAACGAATGAACCAGAGCTTGGAGACATATCTCCGGTGTTTTGTGTCAGAGAACCAGGAGGACTGGGCTTCTTTCTTACCTCTGGCAGAGTTTGCTCTTAATAATAGGCGGAGCGAGTCCACTGGTAAGTCCCCGTTTTTTGGGGCATATGGTTTTCACCCCCAGTTTTGTACTTTCAGTAGAGGGGGCTCTTCGGGGGTTCCTGAGGAGGAACGATTTTCCTCATCACTCGCTTCAGTATGGAGAGGGGTGCTGAAGAATCTGAATACTATGGGGAACCGATACAAACGTATGGCTGATAGGAGGAGAGTGTCTGGTCCGGACCTAAGTGTGAACGATCGGGTATGATTGTCTACCAGGAATATTAAACTTAAGGTTCCCTCCTGGAAACTGGGTCCCAGGTTCATCGGGCCGTACAGAATCAGTTCTATAATTAATCCGGTGGCATTCCGTCTTGACCTCCCCCCTACGTTTAAAATTCACAACGTGTTCCACAGATCGTTGCTTAAGAGGTATGTGGCGCCGGTGGTACCGTCACCTTTACCTCCCCCTCCAGTGGTGGTCAATGGTAACTTGGAGTTCCAGGTATCGAGGGTCATCGATTCACGCTTTAATCGCCGGTCCCTTCAGTACCTGGTTCATTGGAAAGGGTATGGTCCTGAGGAGAGGATGTGGGTTCCTGCGTCAGATATTAACGCAGACCGATTAGTTCGGGCCTTCCACACGACTCACCCGGATAAACCTGGCCCTGAGGGTCCGGAGGCCCCTCGTAGAAGGGGGGGTACTGTCACGGGTGTGTCGCCACGAAGATCGTCACGATTACACAGCCTGACTTCTCGCAGCTGAGGTTTTGGTGCTTTGTGTTTTTCAGCAGTGAGGGAGTTAATTCTCTCTCTCTCTGTGCTAGACGAGGTCCAGCCTCGCCCAGCTGCAATCAATGCTGCTGTAGTGAGACTCCTTCAAATGCCTGCCGGTCTGTTAGGGAAGTGTCGGTGAAAGCATTTCATGCAGACTAACAGAGCGGATCGTGGTATTTGGAGTTTCAGAGATAAGTGTATTCGGAGAGTTTTTTCCCTTCCTCGCTTTATCATTTATCTCCTTTCCCGTTGGTGTTCCCTCTGTTGTAGTTGTGTAGTTTTTGTATGCAAGGTGGTTTTGGTTTTTCCCTTGTACTGTCTCGTTCGTCAAAGTACTGAGTGTGGGCATATTATTACTCGTCCCCTTTTGTTGTGATCGGGGTCCTTCTCAGGACTAGATTACTTAGGTGCAGGGATCCTCAGGAGGTAGGGGTTACGCTGGCGGCCTGGACCTCTGTACCTTTAACAGTACCTCCAGGTAGAGGGATTAGTCAGGGCCCCAGCTTAGGGTTAGCTTAGGCCCCCTACCTCCAGTACACAGAGACAGCGTGACAGGCGACTAGTGTTGAGCGCAAGTGACATACATAACATAGTAACATAGTTTGTAAAGCCGAATAAAGACTTGCGTCCATCAAGTTCGACCTGTTAGTACTGTAATTGCTAAAGTTGATCCAGAGGAGGGCAAAAACCCCAAATGATTTATCCAATCTTCACCTGAGGAAAAATTCCCTCCCGACTCTGAAACCAGCAGTCAGAATAAATCCCTGTATCAACCTACTATTTTATTTTATTTTTAAGTATATGCTGAAATCTGCCTGGTATCTAGAAATGCATCCAGTCCCCGCTTGAACTGGTGTAGTGAATCTGACATTACCGTCTCCTCACTCAGTGAATTCCATATTCTCACTGCTCTTACCGTAAAGAACCCCTTCCTATGCTGGTGCTGGAACCTTTTCTCTTCCAGTCTTAGTGAATGCCCTCTTGTTACCGTAATATCCCTCCTTTTGAACAAATCCCGGGCAAGATCTCTATACTGTCCCCTAACATATTTGTACACATTTATTATGTCCCCCCTCAACCTTCTCTTTTCCAGGCTGAATAGTCCTTGTTTTGTCAACCTCTCTGGGTATTGCAGTCCCTCCATTCCCTTTATTAATTTTGTTGCCCTCCTTTGTACCTTTTCAAGCTCATTTATATCCTTTCTATATATTGGGGCCCATAACTGAGCACAGTATTCCAAGTGTGGTCTGACCAGAGCTTTGTACAGTGGAAGAACAATGTTCTCATCCTTTGCAGCTATACCTCTTCTGATACATCCCATTACCCTGTTTGCCCTTACAGCAGCTTCCTGACTTTGGGCACTCCAATTTAGTTTGCTATCAATTAAGATGCCCAAGTCCTTCTCCATCTCTGAATGCCCCAATGATTTCCCATTCAGTGAGTACTGGTGACTTCCATTTTTCCTTCCCATATGTATGACCTTACATTTCTCCTCGTTAAACCTCATTTGCCATTTAATGCTCCACCTACCCAGCTTATCCAAATCCCTCTGTAGGTCTGCACTGTCCTCTTTTGTATTAATTGTTTTACATAACTTTGTGTCATCTGCAAATATTGATATTTTACTATTTATCCCGTTGACTATGTCGTTAATAAAGATATTAAATAACATTGGGCCTAGTACAGACCCCTGTGGTACCCCACTAGTGACGCTTACCCAATCTGAGTATATTCCATTTATAACCACCCTCTGCCTTCTATGCTTTAGCCAGTTAGCTACCCACTTGCAGACATTTTCCCCCAGCCCCATCATTCTCATTTTGTATACCAACCTATTATGTGGCACGCTATCGAACGCTTTTGAGAAGTCGAGATACACGACATCCATTGGTTCTCCCTGATCTACTCGAGAGCTAACCTCCTCGTAGAAGTCAATCAGGTTTGTTTGGCAGGAGCGATTCCTCATGAATCCATGTTGGTTCGGGATTAAAAGATTATTAGCATCAAGATGCTCCGTAATTGCCTCTTTAATGAAGCTTTCAAAAATTTTGCCCACAACGGACGTCAGACTCACCGGCCGATAGTTTCCGGCGTCACTTTTCGCTCCCTTTTTGAATATTGGCACTACATTCGCCTGTCGCCAATCAAGTGGTACAGACCCAGTCTCAGAGTCCTTAAATATAAGATATAACGGTCTATCACTTTACTTAGTTCCCTTAGTACCCGTGGGTGTATGCCATCAGGTCCTGGTGATTTGTTTATTTTAATGTTACTGAGGCGTTTCTGTACCCCAGCTTGGGTTAGATTTGTCATACTTAGTGGAGGATTAAGCTTGTCACTTCTCATTTCTCCTGTTAGTTCTATTTCCTTTGTGAAAGTTGTCGAAAAAAAATTATTTAATAGATTAGCTTTATCCTCATCTTTCTCTATGATTTTGCCTTCCTCACTTTTTATCGCTCCAATATTATCCGATTTAATCCTTTTACTATTTATATACGTAAAGAACAGTTTGGGATTTGATCTACTTTCCCTAGCAATACGTTTCTCTGTTTCCTCCTTCGCTATTTTTATTTGTTTTTTTACAGGTTCTCGTTTTTTCCTTGTAACACATTAGTGCCTCCTTACTGTTTTCCTGTTTTAATCTCTTGAATGCCTCTTTTTTGCTATTTAACGCCCCTTTTACGTTCTTGTTCAACCATATTGGTTTCCTCTTATTTCTGGCCCTTTTATTCCCATATGGTATATACCTCTCGCACTGAGTATTCAGAATTCTTTTGAAGGTTTCCCATTTACTATTCGTATTTCCTTGATTAAGAACTTTGTCCCAGTCAATAAGTTGAAGGTTTTCTATCAGCTGATCAAACTTCGCCCTCCTAAAGTTTAATGTTTTTGTTGTTCCCTTATTGATAACCCTACTGAAGGGCATTTTGGTGTTTTCAGAAATACTGCTGATACCACTACGTCACTAGAAAGTCAGCGGGAACTTAAGGAGATAATTGTCAGGAAGAAAGGGTTTAGGTTCATGGAGAACTGGGCTGACTTCTCTGTCGGCTACAGGCTGCACCTCAATGGGGAGAAAGCAGATGTGCTGGGGAAAAAAAATGGTCAGATGGATGGAGGAGCTTTCAAACTAGGATCTGGGGGAGGGAGGGTAGCCGTGCAAATAAGGGGGTAGAATAGACAGAGTGAGACATTCAAGGAAAGTAAGGAGGCGAGTAGCAGTAATAAATGTGCTAATAGTATTAAATGTCTGCAGGCAAATGAAAGAAGTCTTGAAAACAAAATGAATGAATTAGACTCTTAGGTCAGCCACAGATTACAGAAACCTGGTTGGATGAAAGCCATGACTTGGTGTCAAACATAGATGGTTACACTACATTCAAATGGATAGGAAAGAAAAATAGGTAGACGGGTGGGTATTTTCGTTAAAACCAACTTAAGACCTCAAGCTCAATGACGACATGGGGGGCAGTTTCGACAATGTACAGCACACATGCCCAACTCTTGGTGATTATATTTGACCCACGACACCAGAACCACCACACCTATGTGGGGCCATTATTCTGCATGGAGGACTTTGTGGGATCCATTTTACTGTATGGAAAGCTTTGTGGGGCCAATCATACTGAATGGAGGACTTTGTGGGGCCCATTATTCTGTATGGAGGACTATGTGGGGCCCATTATACTGTATACTGGTTGGTCCACAACTTTGTCCAAGTTTTTCATTTTGGCCCTCTACATGTTTTGAGCTTTACATCCCTGATGTAAAGTCAGTATGGGTAATGTACATGGAAATGGCAATAATGGAAAGCTACTTTGCTACAAGCCTCCTAATATAGCTAAACATGAAGAGGATGATATGCTGCAACAAATTAAAAAGGCAACAAAAACAAGTCATGGTCAAAAGTGTTGGATCCCTTGAAATTGTGCCAGAAAATGAAGTAATTCTCCCAGAAAATTATTGCAATTACATGTTTTATTATACACGTTTATTTCCTTTGCGGTTATTGAAACAGCACAAGAAAACAGAGAAAAAAAAGGCAAATTGAACATAATTTCACACAAAACCACATAAAATAGGTCGGACAAAATTATTGACACCTTGCCAAAATTGTGGGTAAACAACTCTGTTTCAAGCATGTGAAGCTTGTTCAAACGCAATTGTGGCAAGTAACAGGTGTGGGCAATAAGAAAATCACAACTAAAACCAGATAAAAAAGGGAGAAGTTGATTCAATCTTTGCATTGTGTGCATATGTGTGGCACACTAAGCATGGAGAAAACAGAAAAAGGAGAAGAGAACTGTCTGAGGACTTGAGAACCAAAATTGTTGAAAAATATCAATAATTTCAAGGTTATAAGTCCATCTTTTGAGATCCGGATGTTCCTCTGTCCAATGTGCAACATAATCAATAAATTTACAAACACATACAGTCAAATATGGTGGAGCTTCAAAGAGGTTTTGGGGTTGTTTTGCTGCCTCAGGTCAGGTACCTTGACTGTGTGCAAGGAATCATGAAATCTGAAGATTAGCAAAGGATTTTGGGGCACAATGTAGTGCCTAGTGTCAGAAAGTTGGGTTTGCGTGCTAGGTCATGGGTCTTCCAGCATGACAATGACCCCAAACATACTTCAAGAAGCACCCAGAAAATGGATGGAAACAAAGTGCTGGACAGTTCTGACTAGCAATGAATCCGGATCTAAATCCCATTGAACACCTGTGGAGAGATCTTAAAATTGCTGTTTGGAGAAAAACTTTAAAATTTGAAAGTCCTCAGTGGAGGATACCATCTTTTCAGTTAGCCATTAGTCAGTAAGCTTTCTAGACTACTCAGGTCTTTCATCAGGCATAGTATAACACAAAATCTGAAGAGTCACATATTTATACACAACAGGGCACAGGAATAATGCAATAGATAAGACAAGTGACGTGAAGCAGAACTATCAGTTTCGGAAAGGGATAAGCAGTTGTGGCGGTAAATATGTGTGGACACAAGTAGATCTATTCTTTTTTTCTTTTTTTGGGTGGTGATGAGAATTCATCCTTGTTTTAAGTTTTTGCCTGGTCTCCCCTACATACAGACCCCCAGTTGGACATTTGCTACATATAATTAAGTACATTACATTAGTTGTGATGCAGCTGAAAGTCCCTGGGATCTTGTGGTCCTGATGTGAGTTGGGAATCTTTATCTTGTCCGTGGTCATTATAAATGGATGGGTTTTACGTACACAGTTGGTGAGGATAAATTTTGTAAGTTTCACCACAAAGGTGAAACTATCCTCCCGGTCAGTTTGCTTTCCCTCCCAGTACCTTTTAATTCTAACAGTGATGAGTTTCTGGGAGATTATACTTGTTCCTTTTATTTTTGGTTCTCCTTAGCTTGCCTTCTTTGCCCTATATGAATGTGTTTTTGTTTCTCATTCAGAGTTTTCATATTTTACTTCATACTTTCCTTTCCCCTTGTTGAGAGTGTTTTGCAGCCTCCTCTCTGGTTCCTCAGGAGGTATGAGAAACTCCTCAATAGCTTATTAGTTAGTTAGGTGTGTGGTGGCATTTTTAGTTGTGCAGCTAGGTTTTTTTTCTAGTTTCTACAGACACTAGTTGGGTGTAGTTGCGGCATTCTCCCCTGTGTGGGTTCTCTGGTGGCTATCAAGATGCGCTTTCTGGTTAAAACATTTCCCACATTTTGAACATGAAAAAGGCTTCTCCCCTGTATGAGTTCTCTGGTGCTTATCAATATCTGGTTTCTGGTTAAAACATTTCCCACATTCTGAACAAGAAAAAGGCTTCTCTCCTGTGTGAGTTCTCTGATGTTTGATAAGACTTGATTTCTCTGTAAAACATTTCCCACATTCTGAACATGAAAAAGGCTTCTCCCCTGTGTGAGTTTTGTGATGTTTGGTAAGAGTTGATTTCTCTGTAAAACATTTCCCACATTCTGAACAGGAAAATGGCTTTTCTCCTGTGCGAGTTCTCTGATGGTTGATTTCTCTGTAAAATATTTCCCACATTCTGTACAGGAAAATGGCTTCTCCCCTTTGTGAGTTCTCTGATGTTTATTAAGATATGATTTGTGTCCAAAACATTTTCCACAATCTGAACATGAAAAAGGCTTTTCCCCTGTGTGAGTTCTCTGATGTTTGGTAAGATTTGATTTCTTTGCAAAAGATTTCCCACATTCTGAACATGAAAATGGCTTCTCCCCTGTGTGAGTTCTCTGATGTACAATAAGATTTGATTTCTCTGAAAAACATTTCTCACATTCTGAACAGGAAAATGGCTTCTCTCCTGTGTGAGTTCTCTGATGGTTGATAAGAGTTGATTTCTCTGTAAAATATTTCCCACATTCTGAACAGGAAAATGGCTTCTCCCCTGTGTGAGTTCTCTGATGTATACTAAGATATGATTTCTGTACAAAACATTTCCCACAATCTGAACATGAAAAAGGCTTCTCCTCTGTGTGGTTTCTCTGGTGCTTAAGAAAACTAGATTTCTGGTTAAAACATTTTCCACATTCTGAACATGGAAAAGGCATCTGCCCTGTGTGAGTTCTCTGATGTATATTAAGATTTGATTTCTGGTTAAAACATTTTCCACATTCTGAACAGGAAAATGGCTTCTCCCCTGTGTGAGTTCTCTGATGTGCGATAAGATTTGATTTCTCTGTAAAACATTTACCACATTCTGAACAGGAAAAAGGCTTCTCCCCTGTGTGAGTTCTCTGGTGCCTAACAAGATCTGATTTCTGATTAAAACATCTCCCACACTTGGAACAAGAAAATCTATTCTTCTCTGTGTGAATTTTTTGAGGTTTAAGAAAAGACTTTTTGAGAGGAAAACTATTTCTATATTCTGAACGTGAAAATGGCTTCTTTGCTTTAGAAGCAGTTTGTTTTTTAATGCTTGTTTTGTGACTTTGATTTTCCTTAGTAGTCGGTAATGAATCAGAAGACAGGACCTGTATCAAAGGATCAGATGACAGATCTTTGCTGTGAAGGGATGATGGTAAATCTGGAGAAATGTCATTCATTTCAATTATATCCTGTTGGATCTGAAAATTATCTGATTTGAAAACTGAAAATGTCAGCTGTCCCTCTGATCTCCTGGTACAGACATCTGCCAAGAATAAAACCAATTATTATTTTTAATAAAAAATCCTTGAATTTTATATTTTTGAACATTTCTACTTAAACTCTCCATAAAAAAGGCAAGTTATATAAAAAAAAATTCACTTATTCACCAGGACAATGACTGTCTAATAGGAAACTTCATAGGATGGATCAGTAGAGCGAGTTCCACTGTTTTTTCATTCTGCCTCCAAAATATGGAATAAAAAGCCACCAAACAATGTTATGTAGGCGAAAATAATACCAATAAAAACTTCTACTTATTTGACAAAAAACAAGTCCCCACTCAGATCCATCATCTGTCAATGGAAAAACAGAGGTTTCCATATTACTAGTGGCTCAAAGGCTCTTGAAAAGCAACATGGCTTCCATAAACCAATCCAGCAATATCCACTCTCCCAAAGTCAGATCTCCCCCTCACTTCTGAGCTTTGCAGTAGTTTATGTGCCTAAGTCACATTCAGCATCCATGTATTTGGTATTACTATAATGAGAAGAACCCACTTAATTTACGGTGTGTGTCTCCTGGAGCACAATCTGGGCACTATGTGTTGGGTAATAAAATAGCATATTTGCAATTTTCACTCTCCAACATCCACTGCGTGCTAATTTCTGGAGAGTGACTGTAGAGTCAAAATAGTCACTTCTCCTATAAATTAATTCACTGAGGGTTATAATTTCCAAAATGGAGTCACTTTATGGGGATTTCTACTGCTTCTGCAAAAGGTGTGTCCCAACTCCTCTGGGACGTCTACTTCTCCTCCTGCTTCGACTTGTGTGAGGTCTACTTTTGACACCAGAAGCCGCCTTATTCATTCTGCAGGCGGCGCTGGTGATGGAAGAGACGTCAGAACCAGAAGCTCTGCGAGGCGCAGGCTCTGCGCAGCCACTAAGATTAGGGTTGCAGGGACCAGTAGTACCATCCAGTTTTGCAGTATGGGTGTGTGTGCTGTCCAGCTGGAATAATCTGCTCCCTACTTCAGCCATTTGGAAAGCGCCACACCCTACTAAAGGTGGAAGCATATTGACGGGAGCTGGCAGATGCAGCCTTGTTCTCCTCTGGTTCAGTCCTCTGTGCTCAGCTCCCGGCTTGTGTATTTGTTTCTGTTGTGACCTCGGCCCGTTTACTGACTACTCTTGTGTCTTCTGATTTTGTATTTTCTCTGCCCTCCTGTTCTGACCCGGCTATCTGACTATTCTTCTTCCCATGTCACTCCACAGAACAGCAGGTAACACCGTGGCCCAAGCCTAGGGGTCTCTGTGTAAGTCCAGATCCATGTAGAGAGGTTAAAGGGTGATGAGGAAAGTAATTTGTGAAATATGTAAATGGGGTAGTTAAGGCAAGCCTGTTCATGGTAGCCATCTTTTCAGCTTCCATGTGACCATGAACAGTGCCCCCAATACATTGTGTCTGCAAACTATTCCAGCAAAATCTGCATTCCTAATAGCTAAATGTCACTCCTTCCCTTCTTAACCTGCCATGTGCCCAGACAGTAGTGTACAGCTGTATATAGGGTATTGTCAAATTCAAAAGAAGTTGGAAAATAATTTGTAAGGTCCATTTGTTTCTTATTATCCTTTGTGAAAAATTTCAAAGTTATCACCACATAAAGTGACATCTGTCAGATTTGAAAAATGGGGCCTGATCATCTGCACATTCTGCGTACGCTGTCATTTGGCTTTGTAGTTTACAGACCTGGGCAGGTAACGGTCAGCATCATCTAATCCCAGGGGGTAGGTGGATCCTCCAGGTTGTAAGTTCTATAGAAAAGGGCTTTCACAATTTCCCAAAGTAATCTGAACATTTTCGGACGGAGGAGAATGTTGTGGTCTAGCGGCAAAATGGTGATCACAAGATTGTGATACAGCCGGACTACACAAACGATAAAGCAGCCACAGCCGGTGACTGAGAAGAATCTGTGACTTCTCAGTATTTAGTGATTACTACTCACCTGGGTAGTCATATGTAGGAATCTCCTCTTTACACCGCTCATCATCCCTCACATATGTCTCTGTAGTATTACTATGGGTCAGATCTTCACCCTGAAACAAATATTGTAAAAGTCACAGACAGATGGAGAAGTCACATCTATGATTGGCTCTAATCCTGCCATCTCCACCGTTCTCATTACACAAATATAAAACATAATAATGGTGGATAAAACAAGACTGAATCCAAAAATACAAAACCTTTACAGCCGTCTACACATCATAGGGGAGATCTCATGACTCCTTCTCTCCATCTACCTGATGATCCTGAGGAACATTGGGATCTTCTTGTTTACAGTCCTGTGGAAGAAGAGGACGGTGACATCTCTCTGGTGTTGTCCTCTTACTGGATAGATCTGGAGGAAACACATACAGGGACTGAATTCATTCTTTACATACAGATAATTATAGGCCGTGTGAATTTAGTCCTGTCTATTACCTGGTGATGTGAGGGGCTGGGGAACCTCCATCATGACGTTCTTGTATAGATCTTTGCGTCCTTCTAAATACTCCCACTCCTCCATGGAAAAATAGACGGCGACATCCTGACACCTTATAGGAACCTGACACACACAATGATACCGTCATCTCCCCGATCCCTTCATAGTGTTACTGTATAATGTCCCATCATTCCCAGGAGTGTCACCTCTCCAGTCAGCAGCTCAATCATCTTGTAGGCGAGTTCTAGGATCTGGTCATTGATGTCCTCATGTATCAGGGGGTGAGGTGGAGGCCCCGTGATTAATCTCTGGTTATGGAGAGACACAGTAATAAATCTCACTCCAGACATTTCCAGAGTTCTCACCTCTCCAGTTCTGTTCATCTGTTATTCCCATAGATAAGAATGATGTAATGTGACGTCATCAGAATCTCTCACCTCTCCTGTAAGCCGGAAGAGGATCTCTAGGGTGAGGTGTAATATCCTCTCCGCCATCTTGTCTCTGTCCATATCCATCTTTGATGGGTAAATCAGAAAATTTTTCTTATATAGAAGATCTTCACTGAGAGGATCCGATATTGTAGAGACCTGAAGGAGAAAAAGATAAGCTGATGGAACATTATAAAAATCCTGTGTAATAATACAACTATTGGAGATAATGAGAGGAAACATATAAGGAGATTTATTATTTTACAGTATTTAGTTTTCTTCATTATATCTAGTAATAAAACCTTTATATTTTAGGACACATACAGCAAGCAGTTTCTTCCTTGGAGTCTGCAGCTGAATACGTTTCTCATAGACGCACTGTCAGGGAAATATTGAGAAAATATTAACAATTTCTCCCAAACCCCTCTTAAACAGTGTATAATATTTCGTCAAACCCCATTAATGCGGATACAACATCATAGTATAGAGCAAGTATATATACAAATTGAAGAGAGGCGACACCTACTAGCCTCCTGGATGGTATTCAAAGGTAGGAATTCAAAAGTGTGGAGATATGGTGACACTGGTTACTTGGGTCTGCAGAAAAGAGCAGAGAGTGGCAGACTCAGAGTTATCAGCTGAGAGGGACTGTGGAGGCAGAGATAGACCGAATAGAGCTGGACGTAGCATACCTGTGACCCCTAGTTCCTGGTTATAAGGTGGTACTGCACGTAGTGGCTTAGAGGAACGCGGTGTCCACCGCTAGTTCCTGGTGCTGTGAGCGTTGTCAGGGGCAGGATGGTATCAGCTGACCAATTGCCACCAATCCCGCAGTGCTGTGTAGTGTGCACTTCGGAAGTGCACGTGTGACGTCACCGGAAGTGACGCGTTGCTCCCAGGAAGCTGTGCGTTCCGCAGGCTGGTGTAAATGCGTTCCAGTGAGCCGGAAGTTTGAGTGCCAGGGAGAGAGAATGTGGGTTCCACCAGTATAGAGCATAAGACCCAATGGGCATGAGGCAGAGCCTTTGTTGGAGTGGAGAAGGATCCAGGAGAGGGGACAAGAGTGTGCCAGAGAGGAATAATCTGCAATAAAGGATACAATATATGAGTAGGATATGGAGATCAAAACATGTATATTATTGACCTATTCAAATTGAAGACCACATTTCCAAATGTCAAATACATTTCAACATAGGGTCACATAAGATCCCTGGGTGACAAGTTTCTCTATACCAATTGTTCAATGAGAACCAAACTCCAATCATAAAAAAACCTTATATAAAAAGCCAGTAGTTCATAGTCCCTATTAAGGCCTTTCGACTCTAAGAACTGTAATTCATGAATCCAGTAGGCTTATCTACGTTTGAGAAGGCTCACTCGGTCGCTTCCCCGACGTGGTGTCAAAACTTGTTCCAATAACTGGTATTTGAATTGAGAAATACTATGTCCTGCCGTGATAAACTGTTGGGGAATGGGTAACATTAGGATTTTGCACCAAATTGTGGACTTGTGCTTTGAAATCCTATCCATTATGGGCTGTGCCGTCTCCCCCACATAGATTCGGCCGAATGCACATTTAATAAGATATACCACATATGAACTGTCACATGTAAAGTACCCTTTGATGTTGTATATTTTGCCAGTTTGTGGGTGATGAACAATGCTACCCCTGAGGACATTGTTGCATTGACGACATTGGAGACATGGGAATGTGCCCATTTTGGGATTCTGCAAAAAACATTGTTTAGGACCTAGGTACGCTGCGCCCAAATCGGCACATACCAGAGAGTCTCTAATATTGGTTGCTCTCTTAAAACACGGTAGGAAGGGTTGTTGGAACGCAGGGATCGTGGAATAACCGGTTTGTAAGATGTTCCTGTGTTTCCTAATGGTTTTATGTAAGATGTAGGCGAAGGGGTGTAACGTGTGAACAAAGGGGATTCTGTCCTTCTGTCCTGTTTGGACGATCAGTTCTGGAATTCGACGCCTGGGGATGCAAGAAGCTAGGTGGATAGCCTCGTTCAGTGAATTTGGTCGACATTTCTTGTAACCTCTGATTGCGGATAGTTTCACTGGACACAATCCGTTTGACCCTCTGAAATCGTGATGTAGGTATAGATTTCTTCATCGACCTTGGATGATTGCTAGAAAAGTGTAATAGGCCATTGAGATCGGTGGGCTTGGAATAGTGGTCAGTTAGGTGGCCCTGTGTATCCTTGATCACCATGGTATCAAGGAAACTAACACGGCTTGAATCATATGTCATGGTGAAGCGTCTTGAAACCACAGACGTTTAATGTTGTGGGATTGATTGCATCAGATAAATGTCTTCTAATACATTTTTTTTAGCGACTCTGACGTGCATCCCACATATTATAGTTTACTCACTATACATTCTATTAAATGCACTGCTCAAAAAAATAAAGGGAACACTCAAATAACACATCCTAGATCTGAATGAATGAAATATTCTCATTGAATACTTTATTCTGTACAAAGTTGAATGTGCTGACAACAAAATCACACAAAAATCATCAATGGAAATCAAATTTATTAACCAATGGAGACCTGGATTTGGAGTCACCCCCAAAATTAAAAGTGGAAAAACACACTACAGGCTGATCCAACTTTGATGTAATGTCCTTAAAACAAGTCAAAATGAGGCTCCGTATTGTGTGTGGCCTCCACGTGCCTGTATGACCTTCCTACAACGCCTGGGAATTCTCCTGATGAGGTTCGCAAACTCCTGGACAGTCTGTGTTGTAACGTGACGTTGGTGGATGGAGCAAGACATGACCCAGCTTTCGTCCTTCTCCATCACAGCAACATCCCTTTAAAAACATATAAAAACTCGATACTGAGACTCTTGATCACGTCTGCTAGAGCATGTATTCCCTCGCTATGGAAAAGTAACACTATCCCGACAATCTCACTATGGTTCTCCAAAATAAATGAGATTATGTTAAGGGAGGAGCTCACCTACACGATCAATAACTCCCATGATAAATTTTATAAAACATGGTCCTACTGGAGTTTAAATCTTCCGCTGATAACTTTCCCCTATGAGGTCAAGGTAAAGTCTATACTTCAGGAGCCTCTCTGACGTTACCCTAACCCTTTTACCCATACATCCCTTCCCCCACTTCCCTTTGTCTTTGTGTATATTTGTGTTTTTGGTTTTAACTACTCGTTTTTTCTTTTATAACCCTTATTTGTTAACCAACATGAATATGTAATGACTTAATGTTTAAGTCAGAGTCACCACGCTGGTATATCCTAAAACACATTGAACCAATGTTCTACCAGCGACTCTACTTTGGATTGTGTTAACTTCTTTCATTTTGTTTTCAAATGTTTTGGAAATACTGGTTATTGTTATGGTTATGTGGTCATGTTTGACCTACTACTTGTTGCACAACTAGTACCCGGCGTTTGTATTTGTATTTCCTTTTCAAAACTTAATAAAGATAAATTTATAAAGGATAACCAAGTCAAAATGCGTTTGATATTTGTTTCTTGAAAAAAAAACTAGGTGAAAGTTTTCCGCCTTTTAGGATACAAAACTCAAACAAAATATGTAAAAGAATTTACAAAGTCTGGAGGATGGATCTCAGACATCGAAAAAACTAAGTTTGAAAGAGATATCAAAGACGAGTCAAATTCAATTTACACATGGAAATGAAAAACCAAGAGCTACTGTTCTGAAATACAGGTCGCACAATAAATTCAAAGGAAATAGAGGAGAGCGGAGGTCAGCTTCACAAATCCTAATGTGTCCATGGGTTCCTCTAATTATAATTCTCTGAGGACTTATCTGATGTATCAGTGGGATCAACTAAAGACAGATGGAACAAAAATAAATTCTCAAGTATTCCCCACAATTCAGCACAAAACAACAGGCCGGAAGAAAGCTCAAATGTGACCGGACATGTGCGTTCCATGCTGGAGTGCATCACGGTCTCCTATCTGCGAATGCGCATGTCCGGAAGCATGCGTTCCACGCCGGATCGCATAATGGTTTTGGATTGCATACCACCAACATAGAAAAGTCCTATCTCTGAGATCAGCGTCATGGGAGACTAAAAACAAGTATTTCACATCCTCCCATCATGCAATAGGCACGTAGATCTACTTTATCACTACATAAAATATGGGATGATGGCCCACAGTATATTCCTAAATGATCACATTAGACCCCCATTGCATAATTAGAGATACACAAGGATCATCACATTTGCTAGTTACTAAATAGTATATGTAGGATATAACTGATAAGAAATAATTCTGATATAGAAGCTCAGATATCTCGATGACGTACAATAATATGTGAACTCCAATCACTGGGAACTGAGTAGCAATGAATAGAGTATAAAATCCAAAATGTAATCCGGAATGGGGCTGTATTCACACAAAACAAGCATAGGAAATTGGCTCATTCAGTCCCTTAGGGTCTAGTCAATCCAGTCTGGAAATCCACTCACTTTCCTTTTTGAGGATATATCTATTGTGATCACCTCCTATCACATTGGGTTTAACCACATCAATGATACAAAAGGAGATGTCTCTGGTTTCACCTCGATGTACACTATTCATGTGTCTCGCTAATCGGGTGTCCTGACCATGGCATATGTCACCCAAATGCCCCCCACCCTCCTCCTAGACTCCCTCTTGGTCTTGCCTACATAATCTGTCCAAACACAAAAAATAAAACAAGAACCGGCAACTTTGTACGGGGAAGACAATTGGTCCAGGAATAGTGTACCGATGTCATACAATAAAGAAGTACGTTTTACGGACCGGTGAGTGCTACCCTTTCTTATTTGCTTACATGTTACCTATATAATCTAGGGGGCAGGTGCATGTGGCCATATATACAAGTCCTGAGGTTTTACAGTTGGAATAACCCCTCTGAAAAAAGTTTTTACTCGTGGAGGAACTCGAGAAAGATTTACATGGTCTCATCCAATTACATGTACAACATTCTCCACATCTAAAGAAACCACAGATTCTTCTATCTAGCCAAGTCCCCTTGGGTGCAGTTTTTTGGTAGAAACTATGCACTAAACGGTCCCTAATTGACCAACCCTTTCTGAAAGTTATTGTGGGAGTAGATCACACAGCACCCTCCGAGCTGGGTCGGCCACAAGTATATCCCAGGTCACTCTGATTGTCATAAGTTTTTCTTACTCATGCTACCCCATCTTTTTCTTGGTCTCTTGGTTAGGTATGGAGGAGTCTGTTTCTCCCATTTTTCTGCAAACGATGATGTGGAATCCAAAATGTACCATGAGTACCCTATAATCCCTTAATCTGGTGTTCAGGTCTATTGCCAGTATATTAAAATCTGTGACATTATGGCAGTACCTTCTCAACCATAAAAATTGACCCTTGGGTATTCCTCTTTTTATGGGGATGGGGTGGTGGCTATTCCACTTCAATAGTTTATTAGTGCTTGTAGGTTTATGGTAGATGAGTGTTCCTAGGGTCCCATTACGTTCTATCTAGATTAGTACATCCAGGAAAGTCAACTGGTTATAATTAAACTCCGATGTAAATCTCAGGCCGACTCTATTGATGTTCAGTTCTCTGACAAATTCAAAAGATTGTTCACTCGTCCCTGACCAGATGATTAAAATGTAGACTATATATTTGTACAATACCCCAATATATGAATGCCATCACTTATGATCATCCCTGAATATTGTGGATTCCTCCCACCAGCCAAGGAATAGGTTAGCATACGAGGGGGCACAAGGGCTCCCCATCGCAGTACCACTGAGCTGGTGGAAGTACTTCCTGTCAAAAATAAATAAGTTATGTGTAAGAGTGAATTTTAGAAGATCCTCCATGAAGTCATTATGTCTGCTACACTCTATTGATCTCGATTTCAATAAACGTCTTACTCCTCTGATACCATCATCATGCGGTATATTACTGTACAAAGCCTCGATATCTAGTGAGGCCTGCTCCCCTACATGCATGTATACATGCTCGAGGGTCTACATGTAGGGGAGCAGCCAAAGGGAAAACCAACTCCAGAGGGATTATTCCAACTGCAGGACCTCAGGCGGTACTGGGAGAACATTACACTGTGTGGGGGCATCATACATACTAAATAAGGGACATAATGGGGGCATTACACTGTGTGGGGGGCATCATACGTACTGCATAACGGGCATAATCGGGGCATTACACTGTGTGGGGGCATCATACATACTACATAAGGGGCATAATGGGGGCATTACACATACTACATAAGGGGCATAATAGGGGCATTACAATGTGTGGGGCATCATACATACTGCATAAGGGGCATAATGGGGGCATTACACTGTGTGGGGGGCATCATACATACTGCACAAGGGGCATAATGGGGGCATTACACTGTGTGGGGGGCATCATACGTACTGCATAAGGGGCATAATGGGGGCATTACACTGTGTGGGGCATCATACATACTACATAAGGGGCATAATGGGGGCATTACACTGTGTGGGGGCATCATACATACTACATAAGGGGCATAATGCATTACAATGTGTGGGGCATCATACATACTGCACAGGGGGCATAATGGGGGCATCCTACATCCTGTATAAGGGGCATAATGGGGGCATTACACTGTGAGGGGGCATCATACATACTACATAAGGGGCATAATGCATTACAATGTGTGGGGCATCATACATACTGCATAAGGGGCATAATGGGGGCATTACACTGTGTGGGGGCATCATACATCCTGCATATGGGGCATAATGGTGGCATTACACTGTGGGGGCATCATACATCCTGCATAAGGGGCATAATGGGGGCATTACACTGTGTGGGGGCATCATACATCCTGCATAAGGGGCATAATGGGGGCATTACACTGTGTGGGGGCATCATACATCCTGCATAAGGGGCATAATGGGGGCAGTACACTGTGTGGGGGGCATCATACATCCTGCATAAGGGGCATAATGGGGGCATTAAACTGTGTGGGGGCATCATACATCCTGTATAAGGGGCATAATGGGGGCATTACACTGTGTGGAGGCATCATACATCCTGCATAAGGGGCATAATGGGGGCATTACACTGTGGGGGGCATCATACATCCTGCATAAGGGGCATAATGGGGGCATTACACTGTGTGGGGGCATCATACATCCTGTATAAGGGGCATAATGGGGACATTACACTGTGTGGGGGCATCATACATCCTGTATAAGGGGCATAATGGGGGCATTACACTGTGTGGGGGGCATCATACATCCTGCATAAGGGGCATAATGGGGGCATTACACTGTGTGGGGGCATCATACATCCTGCATAAGGGGCATAATGGGGGCATTACACTGTGTGGGGGCATCATACATCCTGTATAAGGGGCATAATGGGGGCATTACACTGTGTTGGGGCATCATACATTCTGTATAAGGGGCATAATGGGGGCATTACACTGTGTGGGGGCATCATACATCCTGCATAAGGGGCATAATGGGGGCATTACACTGTGGGGCATCATACATCCTGCATAAGGGACATAATGGGGGCATTACACTGTGTTGGGGCATCATACATCCTGCATAAGGGGCATAATGGGGGCATTACACTGTGTGGGGGCATCATACATCCTGCATAAGGGGCATAATGGGGGCATTACACTGTGGGGGGCATCATACATCCTGTATAAGGGGCATAATGGGGGCATTACACTGTGTGGGGGCATCATACATCCTGCATAAGGGGCATAATGGGGGCATTACACTGTGGGGCCAGTAAAGGGGTCCTGTACTATGAGAACAATATGTTTCCTCCTTCCTGTCTCCATAGTTGGGTCGTATGTATCTATTACAGGAAACAGAACAAAAACCTTATGATTCTTATAAAGGGGCAACACAAGACCCCAAAAGAGTCTCCGTGCTGAAGGGGTTAATGCCCCCTGCGTCCAGTAATGGGGGCCTCCACATACCTCCACCTGCAGAGCCGCCACCACATATATGGCTGCTCTGTGCGCACAGGAGCTGTGATGAGGTCACAGGAGGGGAGGAGTCAGGGGTCACATGATCAGGGGCCTCAGTGGATGCAGGACTCTGCTGTGCTGGTTGTCATGGTGCTGGATGAGCTGAAGTTTATGTGTGGGGTCAGGAGGGGTTTACAGTGTGGATGTAGCAGAGCCGCGTGTGTACGAGGCGTACGGAGCAGAGCCGTGTGTGTACGAGGCGTACGGAGCGGAGCCGCGTGTGTACGAGGCGTACGGAGCGGAGCCGCGTGTGTACGAGGTGTACGGAGCGGAGCCGCGTGTGTATGAGGTGTACGGAGCGGAGCCGTGTGTGTACGAGGTGTACGGAGCGGAGCCGTGTGTGTACGAGGTGTACGGAGCAGAGCCACGTGTGTACGAGGTGTACGGAGCGCAGCCGCGCGTTTACGAGGTGTACGGAGCGGAACCGCGTGTATACGAGGTGTACGGAGCAGAGCCGCGTGTACGGAGCAGAGCCGTGTGTGTACGAGGTGTACGGAGCAGAGCCGCGTGTGTACGAGGTGTACGGAGCAGAGCCGTGTGTGTACGAGGCGTACGGAGCGGAGCCGCGTGTGTCCGAGGTGTACGGAGCGCAGCCGCGTGTGTCCGAGGCGTGCGGAGCCGCGCGTGTACGAGGCGTACAGAGCGGAGCCGCGCGTGCACGAGGCGTACGGAGCGGAGCCGCGCGTGCACGAGGCGTACGGAGCGCAGCCGCGCGTGCACGAGGCGTACAGAGCGCAGCCGCGCGTGCACGAGGCGTACGGAGCGCAGCCGCACGTGTACGAGGCGTGCGGAGCCGCGCGTGTACGAGGCGTACGGAACGGAGCTGCGCATGTACGAGATGTACGGAGCCCAGCCGCGTGTGTACGAGGTGTACGGAGCGGAGCCGCGTGTATGAGCTGTACGGGGCGGAGCAGCGCGTGTACGAAATGTACGGAGCAGAGCCGCGCGTGTACAAGGTTTACGGAGCGGAGCCACACGTGTATTAGGTTACGGAGCAGAGCGCGCATGTGTACGAGGCATATGGACTCCGGCGATGACACCGCACCTTTCCAGGGACATGACAGCTGATCAGTACAGCTGTCACGTGCCCCTAACTGCCACAGGTGCAGTTGCAATCCATCCATGGCTGTTAACATGTTACAGGGAATTTGTCACCCCTGGGACCTATCTGACCTCTAATATTGGGATCCAGGTGATAGAAGTATGAATCTATACTCACCTGTATGTCCCATATTAGAGGTCTACTTGCTGTGTAATAGCTTTTTATTAAATTAGTTTTGGCAAGCTTCACGCCTATTAGCTTCCTTTCCTTATCCCCCCTCCTCCCCTGCTCGTCACAGGGGCCTGTGACGTGCAGTTCCCGGCCGGATCCCGCGCCTGCGCAATTTGCCCTGTATGGACGGCGCTCTTCTTCCTGCCATCTGTGTAGCCAGGTGGAGCAGGAAACTTGTGCGCAGGCGCCGGTGAGTCACAATTGTGAAATTGCACTTTTTTTGCAATTTCACCACACTTTGAATTATTTTCCTGTTTTCCAGTACACAATATGGTAAAACCAATGGTGTTGTTCAAAAGTACAACTCGTCTTGCAAAACACAAGCCCTCACATGGCCATTGACGGAACAATAAAACATTTATGGCTCTGGAGAGAAAGGGAGCAAAAAACGAAATGGAGAAGCCCAAAGTGGTAAAGGGGTTAATATCAAATAATTATAAAAAACAAAATAGAAAAGCGTTAGAAAATATTTGTTTTTATTTCTTTCATATAGGAATCGAAGAAAACCAGCGTATGGATCTTTTCCAGCCTGGATGCCGGGTTATCTGGGCCCATCCATCCAGTGTTGTTCATATGGTGCGAAATCCCTTCCCAGATCCCCTGAATTCCTACCTGGGATGTAAACTCCCTCAGGACCGACCCGCTGAATTCACGTCTTATCAATGAACATTTACATTTTGTTCATATTTATCTGGAACTTTTCGAAAACCGTTTAAATGGTTAACATTTCTGATGAATTGTATCATTTATTTCAGTTAAATGTACAATATAGATTTTTGGCAATGTTCACACTCTGCATCTGAGGCTGAATGGTCCACAATGTACATTATATAATCATTGTCATAGATCATTTTATAGAGAAATTCATAAACATTTTGAAATATAATAAATAGATAGTGTGGAGACATGAGGGTCAGTGGGTGGTCTCATCTTTAGAAAACCATATGGACCAGGGCTCACCCCACTGAACGCCCGCTCTCCTTTCCCGTGGGCAGGACACTACTCAGACCAGACAGGGTGAGGGTAACACAGTGCGGCAATAATTTATTGCACCAACACCAGCCGGTCACATACAGTACAGCCCCAGCAAGTACATGAGATGGTGCACATGACATAGTCTCACCTTTCCACTGGCTCTGAGCAGCTGTGACTTTGGAGCATCCAGGGCCGACTACCCCAACTTCTGGCCGGCAACCAGGGAGGAGGTAGCGGCAAGCTTAGGAAGCTGAGTGAGTGCAGTGAGGTATGTGGCCAGGTGACCTGATTGTCCCCAACCTGGATTCTCCAGTGTCTTTGAGGGTTCAGTGATGGTCAGTGGAGCAGATCTGTGTTCCTCCAGCTGGTCGGTGGCTTGCTGTAGAGTGTGTGGGAAAAGAGGCAGATCCTACTTTTCTTGGTCACAGCTTGTAGTCAGGTATTTTCCAACAGGATTGGGAGAAGGTCGTCTCTCATTGTCCAAGTGTTCATAGCCAGTCCTTCAATATTTGCATGAGAACAACCTTGAATGCACTAATACAATAGGTAGACAGGAAACTAACAATGATCAATGGGTCAGTTAGCATGTGCCTTTGTTCCACAAGGAGAGCAGGACAATAAGCTGTAGGGGGCGCTATAATCCGTACACAGCAGCCATTCAAGATTCCAACAATTAATTACATCTACAACTAGAGTCACTGACAATAGCTCCTGTCCCTGTGCCCACTGACTAACATTGCGTTTGGCAGAATTAAGAAGAAATGCTGTGTCCTCACATAGATATATGTAAATATACAGCTATCTATATATATACATATACAGTACATCTATATATGGATATAGACATAAAGTTCAAATGAAAACACAGTTTGAGGTATAAATTTCCGCAATAACACAAGTCTTGTGTGTATAAAGTCTTATTGTGATGGATGTGTTCTTGTTAATCTCTGAGACTATAGGAGCAGAACAGAAGCTTCAGGCCGGAGTCACACTACACGTAGACAAAATCGTTCCGATTTTCACTGATGAGAGTCGCACGAGTTCTCCGTATGGTAATCCATGTGTAATGCGATATTTTCTCGCCCGTGTATCCGTATGACATCAGTATGCAATGCATTTATTTTCTCTGCAACTATTATTCTCCAATCATTTTTGAGAAAAAAAATGGTGATCTGAGCTGCCCCATAGAATAGGTAATGTCATTTTAACATTTTACAACCTTATCTGGCCATGTGGTGTGTGAGATATCATCAGACGCATCATGTTTCATTTATGATGGAGGGACTCTGAAAGTCACAAAGCCTATTTTTATAGGGCCATCAGGCGGCCTTTACTATTCTTAAAGGGCCAGTCGTCGGCCTTCACTATTCTTAGAGAGCCATTAGCCGGCTATGTTTTATTGTTCCCATTACTAAAGAGTGGGTCTCCTATACTGTTATTGCGTATGCAGTGAGTGGCAGGGCTGCCCAAAATTTAGACGCACCCTAATACCCCTTTGAAGAGACTTAGAGGAGGGTCTCCTGAAAACAATGTTCCCATTATTAGGAAGTGGGTCTCCTATTGTTTGCCTATGCAGTGAATGCAAGGGCTCCCAAAATTTGGGAGGCACTCCAAAGCCCCTTGGAAGAGACGTGGAGGAGGGCCTCATAAAAAAATGTTATTAGAAAGGAGCGGACCTCCTATACTTGTAATGCCATGCACTAAGTGTATGGGCCGACAAACATTTACCCCTGGGGGGTATACATGAACATACTGTATAAAAATTTTTTTTTATGGGCATCATAAACAGGGCCGGCTCCAGGTTTTTCTGGGCCCCGGGCGAAAGAGTTTCAGTGGGCCCCTTTAATACATGCCACGATTCATGATGCACAGATACCGCAGAGAAATATATATATATAGTACAATGCAAAGATTTCACTTCTTACATTACATGAGCGATATCTATTGTAAATTCCACAGTAGCTCAGAAACCAGCGAATCACTCCACACAGAATACTGGCCCCCATATAAGGCCCCATACGGAATACAGGCCCCCATATAAGGCCCCATACGGAATACTGGCCCCCATATAAGGCCCCATACGGAATACTGGCCCCCATATAAGGCCCCATATGGAATACTGGCCCCCATATAAGGCCCCATATGGAATACTGGCCCCCATATAAGGCTCCATACTGAATCCTGGCCCCCATATAAGGCTCCATATGGAATACTTGGCCCCCATACAGAATACTGGCCTCCATATAAGGCTCCATACGGAATACTGGCCCCCATATAAGGCTCCATACAGAATACTGGCCCCCATATAACGCTCCATACAGGATACTGGTCCCCTTATAAAGCTCCATACAGGATACTGGCCCCCATATAACGCTCCATACAGGATACTGGTCCCCTTATAAAGCTCCATACAGGATACTGGCCCCCATATAATGCTGCATGCAGGCTGTTACCCCCCACATAATGCCCCATACAGGCTGTCCCCCCCCTTATAATGCTCCATGCAGGCTGTTACCCCCACATAATGCCCCATACAGGCTGTCCCCCCCCACCTTATAATGCTCCATGCAGGCTGTTCCCCCCACATAATGCACTATGCAGGCTGTCCCCCCCATTATAATGCCCCATGCAGGCTGTTCCCCACCTTATAATGCCCCATGCAGGCTGTCACCCCTCCTCTTTATAATGCCCCATGCAGGATGTACCCCCCTCTTTATAATGCCCCATTCAGGATGTCACCCCCCTCTTTATAATTCCCCATGCAGGATGTCACCCCCTCTCTTTATAATGCCCCATGCAGGATGTCACCCCCCACTCTTTATAATGCCCCATGCAGGATGTCACCCCCCCCCTCTTTATAATGCCCCATGCAGGATGTCACCCACTCTCTTTATAATGCCCCATGCAGGATGTCACCCCCTCTATTTATAATGCCCCATGCAGGATGTACCCCCCTCTTTATAAGGCCTCATGCAGGATGTCACCCCCTCTCCCTATAATACCCCATGCAAGATGTCAACCCCTCTCTCTATAATGCCCCATGCAGGATGTCACCCCTCTCTCTATAATGCCCCATGCAGGATGTCACCACCCCCTCTCTTTATAATGTCCCATGCAGGATGTCACCCCACCTCTCTTTATAATGCCCCATGCAGGATGTCACCCCCCCTCTCTTTATAATGCCCCATGCAGGATGTACCCCCCTCTTTATAATGCCCCATGCAGGCTGTCACCCCCTCTCTCTATAATGCCCCATGCAGGATGTACCCCCCTCTTTATAATGCCCCATGCAGGCTGTCACCCCCTCTCTCTATAGTGCCCCATGCAGAATGTCACCCCCCCTCTATAATGCCCCATGCAGGATGTCACCCCCCCTCTCTTTATAATGCCCCATGCAAGATGTCACCCCCCCATATTATGCCCCATGCAGGATGTCACCCCCCCCCCATATTATGCCCCATGCCTCCATACATTAAAAAAAATAAAATAAAATACTCACCTCCCTCCTCCTCAACTGCTGCCCGCTGCTCAGATCCGGACTCCAGCGTTGCCGGCGTCGTCCCTCTCTGCGCTCCCTGTGATGCCCCATGCAGGATGTCACCCCCTCTCTCTATAATGCCCCATGCAGGATGTCACCCCCTCTCTCTATAATGCCCCATGCAGGATGTCACCAACCCCTCTCTTTATAATGCCCCATGCAGGATGTCACCCCCCCTCTCTTTATAATGCCCCATGCAGGATGTCACACCCCCCTCTCTTTATAATGCCCCATGCAGGATGTACCCCCCTCTCTCTATAATGCCCCATGCAGGATGTCACCCCCCCTCTCTATAATGCCCCATGCAGGATGTCACCCCCCCTCTCTCTATAATGCCCCATGCAGGATGTCACCCCCCCCTCTTTATAATGCCCCATGCAAGATGTCACCCCCCCCCATATTATGCCCCATGCAGAATGTTACCCCCCATATTATGCCCCATGCCTCCATACATTAAAAAAAAAATCAAAATACTCACCTCCCTCCTCCTCACCTGCTGCCCGCTGCTCGGGTCCGGACTCCAGCGTTGCCGGCGTCGTCCCGCTCTGCGCTCCCTGTGATGGCTTGGTGGAAAGATGTCACAGCGCCCTCTGACCTGAGACGTCACAGGGAGCGCAGAGCAGGAAGACAGCGGATCTGCAGAGGCACGGGGAGAGGTAAGTATCCGACTGCCGGGGCCCTGAGCAAGCGGCGGAGAAGGGCGGGCGCTGACACCGCTCTCCTCCGCCCATAGCCCGGCGGGGTGCGCGACCGCCAGTGGGCCCCCCTGCCTGCTCAGGGCCCGGCACTTGCCCGGGTGCGCCGGGTGCTGACGCCGGCCCTGATCATAAACACCCTTTAAAAAAATTATGTGGATGTTGCATCACGGACCACGGTCACCCTGGTGATATGGTGGTGGAGGATGAGGAGAAGGAGGAGGACAAGAGCAAATAGCCAAAATCCGGAAGCGTATACCCATGTGTGGGTGTGGAGGTGCATGGGAATACACCTCTCAAGAAAAGACACTGGATTTGAGTTTATGTTACGCTGCTATCATTCGGTGGTGTTGAGAAGTCTGGCCCAATCCAGCCCTTGTTCATTTTTATAAGAGTCTGCCTGTCAGCATTTTCAGTTGACAGGCGGATGCGCTTATCACTTATAATTCCACCAGTGGCACTAAAAACCCGCTCTGATAAAACGCTGGCGGCAGGGCAGGCCAGGACCTTCAAGGCATAGAGAGCCAGTTCATTCCACATATCCAGCTTGGATACCCAATAATTATATGGCACAGAGGAATCACGGAGGACGTTGGTACGGTCGGCAAAGTACTCCCTCAGCATCTTTCCCAAACTTTGCACTCCTTGTGAGAGTACTCTGCGCCTCAGGGCCTGTGCGATGGGAGGGGCTGAGAAAATTCTCCCAGAACTTTGACACTGTTCCCCTGCCTCTGCTGGATTGAAGTTGTGTCTCTTTCGCCTGTACTCCTTGGTTGTCCAACGAACTGTGACCCCTGCCCCCAGCGTTTTCAGATGGGATTTTTTTTAATAGTTCTGCCTCAGGAATAAGAGATATAAAGTTCTCCTTGTAGCGTGGGTCTAGAAGTGTCACCAACCAGTAATGACTGTCACCCAAAATTTTGAGAACGCGAGGGTCATGGGAAAGGCAGCATAACATAAACTCAGCCATACGTGCCAGACTGCTAACAGAAAAGGCTTCCGTGTCCTCACCAAGAGGATGACTGACCATGCTCTCTTCCTCCTCTCAGTCCTCTGGCCATCCACGCTGAACAGACGGTATGACAGCTGTGCAGGTAGTACCGTCTATAGCCTATGAAACTAGCTCCTGTTCTTCCTCCTCCTCCTCTTCCTCATTGTCACCCAATCCACATTGGGATGAGAGATGAGATGAGGCTGGGCTGTGTGTAATCACCCTGTATGGTTCCTTGCTCCATCTCATCGTGCTCCGCCTGCAATGCATCCTCTTTGATTGTGAGCAGAGAGCATTTCAGATGACAGAGAAGCGAGATCACCATCTTGGTGGAGTCATCAAAGTTTTGGAGGATGGTACATATGTCTGACATCCATGTCCACTCCTGAGGTCTTATGTGTGGAGTCTGAACTGAATACCGACTGCCTTGTTGATGCTGGTACTCAACAACTACCCTCCTCTGCTCACAAATCCATCCCAACATCTGCAGTGTAGAGGTCCAACGCGTGGGAACATGGCAAGGGCAGCGGAAGCTGTAGGTGACTTTCTTAAATGGGCACACAGGCGGCGCATACTTTAACAAGCTGATCCGGCAGCTCTGAGTAGGATTTGAGAAGCCACCGAACCACGAGGTTAAGCACATGGGCCAGGCATGGTATGTGTGTGAGTTCGCCTCGCCTCAGAGCCGCCACCAGGTTTCCGCCATTGTCACACACGACCATGCCTGGCTGTAGGTTCAGCGGTGTGAGCCAGAGATCTGCCTGCTCTTTCAGAGCTGTCCACAACTCTTCAGCATTGTGTGGTTTGTCACCTAAGCGTATTAGCTTTAGCACAGCCTGTTGCCGCATGGCCAAGGCAGTGCTACAGTGCTTCCAGCTTGTGACTGATGTGGTCATTTTGGAGATGGAGGCTGTAGAGGAGGAGGAGGCTAAGGAGGATGATGTGTAGGAGTTGTAGACTGTGGGGGCAACCCTGATTGACCTAGGGACCGCAATCCTTGGCGTCGGGAGGATGTGTTCCATCCCAAGGTCCGACTGGGTCCCGGCTTCCACTATATTAACCCAGTGTGCCATCAGCAAGATGTACCATCCCTGCCCACAAGCACTTGTCCACGTGTCCGCGGTTAGGTGGACTTTCCCAGTAAATGCGCTGTTGAGGGCACGGCTAATGTTTTGGGACACGTGCTTGTGTAATGCAGGGACGGCACACCGGGAGAAATAGTGGTGGCTCGGGACCGAGTACCGAGGGACGGCCGCTGCCATCAGGTTGCGGAATGCTTCCGTCACCACGAGCCTAGTAGGCAACATTTCGAGAGCAAGCAGTCGTGAAATGTGAGAATTTTAGTAGTGTGACCTGTGGGGTGTTGGCTGTGTATTTGCGCTTGCGTTCCAAGGACTGGGGTATAGACAAATGAACGCTGCCCTGGGACAAGGACGTGCTTCCTGATGCTGCTTCTTGAGAGTGTGCAGGGCAGGAGGCATTTTCGCATGCACCATGGACAGGGGATTGGCTTGCATGCCCAACAGCGGAAGAAGCAATAGTGCCACCCACAGACACTCTTCCTGGACCCTGGGGTTCGGCCCACAAAGTCGGGTGCTTTGCTGCCATGTGCTTGATCATGCTGGTGGTGGTCAGGCTGCTAATTTTGCCACCCCTGCTGAGGCTGGCCTGGCAGGTGGTGCAAATGGCCTTTTTGGGGTTATCGACAGAGTCTTTAAAAAACAACTAGACTCGGGAAGACCTAACTGGCAACTTCCTTCGTGTTGGTGTTACGGGGAACGGATGCCTGCCTTCTGTCTGCGGCCACCACACTGCTTCTTCCTGCCTGTTGGGTGATCTGCCTCCCTCCCCCTGTGTGCTGCTGTCCTTGCTCTCCATGTCCTCCTGCCAGGTTGGGTCAGTTACTATATCATCCACCACCTCGTCTTCCACTTCCACACCCTGGTCCTCCTCCTGAATTTCTGGCATTTGTGTCTCATTATCGTCCACCTCTTGTGACACTTTCCCACCGTTGCCTTCGTGTGACCGTGGCTGCTCAAATATTCTGACATTGCTACATGCAATCTCCTTTTGCCCCGCTTCAAGTGGACCGGGCGAGAGGCCTGAATGTATAAATGGAAAAGTGAACAGCTCTTCAGAGTGTCCAAGTGTGGGATCATTTGTCTCTGGGCACTCGGCATGGTGGGAGGAAGGAGGATCAGGGTGAGGAATATGCGGTCCAGACTCACGGCTACTGAGACTTGACCGTGTGGAAGACAGGGTGATTGTGGTGGCTAAGTGACTGGAAGCATTATCCGCTATCCAACCAACAACCTTTTGACACTGCTCTGGGTTCAGTAGTGGTGTGCTGCGGTCCCCTAGGAATTGGGACAGGAAGGTCAGGCGAGAAGGGTGTTTGTTGTGGCACAATTTCAGCTTGCCCACAGCCTCGGCCTCTGCATGCACCATCACCATCACGTCCAGTTCCCCTTCCCTTGCCACGCATCTTGTCCATTTTAAATGGACGACAATATCTTCCACGCTCACTACAAATGGCTAAAACCACAGTTTTAAATACCTGGCCTGTAGGTAACTATTTTGAACAGCAAACCGGTGCCAAAAACTTTGCTGACATACTGAAAAAAAAAGACCATTTCCAGTGACTACCTCTTGAAGCTCATCAAGAGAATGCCAAGAGTGTGCAAAGCAGTCATCAAAGCAAAAGGTGGCTACTTTGAAGAACCTAGAATATAAGACATATTTTCAATTGTTTTACACTTTTTTGGTAAGTATATAATTCCACATGTGTTAATTCATAGTTTTGATGCCTTCAGTGTGAATGTACAATTTTCATAGTCATGAAAATACAGCAAAATCTTTAAATGAGAAGGTGTGTCCAAACTTTTGGTCTGTACTGTATGCCAGTATTGGGTGTGAGAGGACCACGCATACCAGTATTGGGTGGGAGGGGGCCACGCATACCAGGATTGGGGCTGAGGGGGCCAGGCATACCAGGATTGGGGCGGAGGGGGTTACTCATACCAGGATTGGGGCTGAGGGGGCCACGCATACCAGAATTGGGGCTGAGGGGGCCACACATACCCGGATTGGGGCTGAGGGGGCCACACATACCCGGATTGGGGCTGAGGGGGCCACACATACCAGGATTGGGTCTGAGGAGGCCACGCATACCCCGATTGGGTCTGAGGGGGCCATGCATACTAGGATTGGGTCTGAGGGGGCCATGCATACCATGATTGGGTCTGAGGGGGCCATGCATACCAGGATTGGGGAGGAGGGGGCCATGCATACCAGGATTGGGGATGAGGGGGCCACGCATACCAGGATTGGGTCTGTGGAGGCCATGCATACTATGATTAGATCTGAGGAGGCCATGCAAACCAGGATTGGGTCTGAAGGGGCCATGCATACAAGGATTGGAGCTGAGGTGGCCATGCATACCAGGATTGGATTGGGTCTGCGGGGGCCATGCACACCAGGATGGGGGATGAGGGGGCCATGAATACCAGGATGTGGGATGAGGGGGCCATGCATACCAGGATGGGGGATGAGGGGGCCATACATAGCAGGATTGGGGATGAGGGGGCCATGCATACCAGGATGAGGGGGCCATGAATACCAGGATGTGGGATGAGGGGGCCATGCATACCAGGATGGGGGATGAGGGGGCCATACATAGCAGGATTGGGGATGAGGGGGCCATGCATACCAGGAATGGGGATGAGGGTGTACATATGCGGCTCCGCTCCGTACATCTCGTACACACGCGGCTCCGCTCCATACACCTTGTACACACGCGGCTCCGCTCCGTACATCTCGTACACGCGCGGCTCCGCTCCGTACGCCTCGTACACGCGCGGCTCCGCTCCGTACGCCTCGTACACGCGCGGCTCCGCTCCGTACGCCTCGTACACGCCCGGCTCCGCATGCCTCGTACACGCCCGGCTCCGCTCCGTACGCCTCGTACACGCCCGGCTCCGCTCCGTACGCCTCGTACACGCCCGGCTCCGCTCCGTACGCCTCGTACACGCCCGGCTCCGCTCCGTACGCCTCGCACACGCCCGGCTCCGTTCCGTACGCCTCGCACACGCGCGGCTCCGCTCCGTACGCCTCGTACACGCGCGGCTCCGCTCCGTACGCCCCGTACACGCGCGGCTCCGCTCCGTACGCCCCGTACACGCGCGGCTCCGCTCCGTGCGCCCCGTACACGCGCGGCTCCGCTCCGTGCGCCCCGTACACGCGCGGCTCCGCTCCGTACGCCTCGTACACGCGCGGCTCCGCTCCGTACGCCTCGTACACGCGCGGCTCCGCTCCGTACGCCTCGTACACGCGCGGCTCCGCTCCGTACTCCTCGTACACGCGCGGCTCCGCTCCGTACACCCCGTACACGCGCGGCTCCGCTCCGTACACCCCGTACACGCGCGGCTCCGCTCCGTACACCCCGTACACGCGCGGCTCCGCTCCGTGCACCTCGTACACGCGCGGCTCCGCTCCGTGCACCTCGTACACGCGCGGCTCCGCTCCGTGCACCTCGTACACGCGCGGCTCCGCTCCGTGCACCTCGTACACGCGCGGCTCCGCTCCGTGCACCTCGTACACGCGCGGCTCCGCTCCGTGCACCTCGTACACGCGCGGCTCCGCTCCGTGCACCTCGTACACGCGCGGCTCCGCTCCGTGCACCTCGTACACGCGCGGCTCCGCTCCGTGCACCTCGTACACGCGCGGCTCCGCTCCGTACACCTCGTACACGCGCGGCTCCGCTCCGTACACCTCGTACACGCGCGGCTCCGCTCCGTACACCTCGTACACACGCGGCTCCGCTCCGTACACCTCGTACACACGCGGCTCCGCTCCGTACACCTCGTACACACACGGCTCCGCTCCGTACGCCTCATACACACACGGCTCCGCTCCGTACGCCTCGTACACACGTGGCTCCGCTCCGTACGCCTCGTACACACGCGGCTCTGCTCCGTACACCTCGTACACACGCGGCTCTGCTCCGTACGCCTCGTACACACGCGGCTCTGCTCCGTACGCCTCGTACACGCGCGGCTCCGCTCCGTACACCTCGTACACACACGGCTCTGCTCCGTACACCTCGTACACACGCGGCTCTGCTCCGTACACCTCGTACACACGCGGCTCTGCTACATCCACACTGTAAACCCCTCCTGACCCCACACATAACCTTCAGCTCATCCAGCACCATGACAACCAGCACAGCAGAGTCCTGCATCCACTGAGGCCCCTGATCATGTGACCCCTGACTCCTCCCCTCCTGTGACCTCATCACAGGTCCTGTGCGCACAGAGCAGCCATATATGTGGTGGCGGCGCTGCAGGTGGAGGTATGTGGAGACCCCATTACTGGGCGCAGGGGGCATTAACCCCTTCAGCACCGAGACTCTTTTGGGGTCTTGTGTTGCCCCTTTATAAGAATCATAAGGTTTCTGTTCTGTTTCCTGTAATAGATTAAGACCCAACTATGGAGACAGGAAGGGAGGAAACATATTGTTCTCATAGTACAGGACCCCTTTACTGGCCCCACACAGTGTAATGCCCCCATTATGCCCCTTATGCAGGATGTATGATGCCCCCACACAATGTAATGCCCCCATTATGCCCCTTATGCAGGATGTATGATGCCCCCACACAGTGTGATGCCCCCATTATGCCCCTTATGCAGGATGTATGATGCCCCCACACAGTGTAATGCCCCCATTATGCCCCTTATGCAGGATGTATGATGTCCCCGGGGACACAGTGTAATGCCCCCATTATGCCCCTTATGCAGTATGTATGATGCCCCCACAGTGTAATGCCCCCATTATGCCCCTTATGCAGGATGTATGATGCCTCCACACAGTGTAATGCCCCCATTATGCCCCTTATGCAGGATGTATGATGCCCCCACACAGTGTAATGCCCCCATTATGCCCCTTATGCAGTATGTATGATGCCCCCACACAGTGTAATGCCCCCATTATGCCCCTTATGCAGTATGTATGATGCCCCCACACAGTGTAATGCCCCCATTATGCCCCTTATGCAGGATGTATGATGCCCCCACAGTGTAATGCCCCCATTATGCCCCCTATGTAGTATGTATGATGCCCCCACACAGTGTAATGCCCCCATTATGCCCCTTTTTCAGTATGTATGATGCCCCCATTATGCCCCTGTAATCAGGTGACAGGATACAACACACAGGCAAACAGAAACCCTCTAACCTTATGTTACTTTATCTACTGACAAGGGTGTTGATCCGGACACATATAGGCCATTAAGTTCTCCCACGTGGAACACATAACTACGGACATGCGCAGTCACGGGTACGAGTGGCGTGGCGGCAATCAGTTTATCAGGCGTTTCAGTGTAAAGAGCATCACTTCCGGACGTGCACACTAGGGGATGGACATTATTGGACCTCTAGCTCATGAGAAGTAGCGCAGGTGCAGTATATTATTGTAGACAGACTCCATTCTGTATATCCCATGACAATTCACCTCTAGGAATGGGAATGGGTCTCCTAGTCTGGGAGGGGTTTTGGATGAAGTGGGATATTTAAAAATGGACACCTGGCTATTAGGCACACTATGCTGAACATCATGAATTATCATCCCTGTATCAAGCCTCCTGATGACCTGTTGGGGAAACACGCTGAGGCAGATTATTGAAACATTCTCTGATGAGTACCATACCCTTTCCTTTATACAGGGTGGTCCAAAAGTAGGTGGACAGAAAATAATAACATTTATTTTGATTTATATATAAAATTATATTTACTAACACAAGCATAACATTGACAATTAGATATTCTGAACAATAATACAAAAGCCCTTAAATTTTATCAACGCAGGTGCTCAAACTGTTTTCCATTACAATTTGCACAGCTTTGAAGTCTGCCTGTCGCTTCAACAAACTTTTTTGCACACGTCTCTTTGGGTATTAATTTCTTGAAATGCATCTCTTAGGTAATTTTTCAAATCACTCACACTTTTTGGTTTTCGATTATAAACTTTGTCCTTGACTACTCCCCAAAAGAAAAAATCCATTTGGGTCAAGTCTGGTGAACGTGCCGGCCAATCAAGTGGGCCTCTTTGGCCAATCCATTTATTATGAAATGTTTCATCAAAATACTCTCTTACCACTCTTGAATAATGTGGAGGGGCCCCATCTTGTTGGAAATAAAGGTCATTGATTCATTAGAATTTCGATATACTTATCTCCTGTGACTGTTCCATCAAAAAATATTGGTCCAAAAACACCAAAACTTGAAATACCACCCCAAACATTGACACCAGGCTCATTTAGTTGTTGCTCTAATGTTAAATGCATGTTCTCATTCTACCAGTAAATACAATTATGTCTGTTAATATGGCCGGATAATTTGAAAGAAGCTTCATCACTCCACATAATGTTATATAAAATTACTGGATTTTCTTCAATTTCGTTAAGCATAATCTCACTAAATTGCAGCCGCCTGTCTGGATCATCCTCCAATAAACCATGAATTAGACGTGGACGATAAGCTTTCCACCCAATAGATTTCAGGATTTGCATGATAGAAGCTCGTGAAAATCCCAATTCCAAAGAGGCTCTTCTGGTGGACTTTTTTGGACTCTGAACAAATGTTTCAGCAACAAGTTGTTTATTATCTTCTGTACAGACTGTTTTGGGTCGACCAGTTTTTGGAGCTTTAAGGATTGAGCCAGTGGCATTGAATTTGTCATGAATGCAGTAAATGGTTTGTCTCTTTGGGGCTTGGGTACCCAATGTTTCAACCCAATTTGCTCTAACGGTTTCAGCATTTTGAGATTTCCAATACTCTGTTAAAATCCATTTTCTTTGATCTGTATTTAAATTATTAGCCATTATGTGTTATCTGAATTATCTGAAAAGAAAACAGATTTTGGGGGAGATCTATCTGTGAAAACTAGATAACTTAGCAACCAATCAGATTCCACCTTCCACTTTCCAAAGAGTCTGTGAGGAATGAAAAGTGGAATCTGATTGGTTGCTAAGGGCAACTGAGCCAGTTTCACTTTACACCATGTTTGATAACTCTCCCCCTTCATAACCTTATTACACTTTCTGTCCACCTACTTTTGGACCACCCTGTATATACCTTGAGACATTTTTTTTTATATACAGTTAGGTCCATATATGTTTGGACAGAGACAACATTTTTCTAATTTTGGTTCTAGACATTACCACAATGAATTCTAAACTAAACAATTCAGATGCTGTTGAAGTTCAGACTTTCAGTTTTCATTTGAGGGTATCCACATTAAAATTGGATGAAGGGTTTAGGAGTTTCAGCTCCTTAACATGTGCCCCCCCTGTTTTTAAAGGGACCAAAAGTAATTGGACAATTGACTCCAAGGCTATTTCATGGACAAGTGTGGGCAATCACTTCGTTATGTCATTCTCAATTAAGCAGATAAAAGGCCTGGAGTTGATTTGAGGTGTGGTGCTTGCATTTGGAAGGTTTTGGTGTGAAGTAAACATGCGGTCCAAGGAGCTCTCCATGTAGGTGAAACAAGCCATCTTTAGGGTGCATTCACACATCGCGTATTTCCCTGCGGTTTTTTACGCGCGCGTATTTTCCTGCTTTTTTTACCTGCGGTTTTTTTACGCAGGTAAAAAAAGCACCTCCATTCACACACTGCATAAAAAAGCGCAGCAAAAAACGCAGTGTGAAATGAAGGGTGACATGTGTAATGTCACACTTCATTTCAGTGTGACATGTGTACTGTCTGTGTCTGTGTGTCGTGTGTGTACTGTCTGTGTCTATGTGTCGTGTGTGTCCCTAGCAGTGTATGTTCAGACTATGGATACTCACCTACCCGATGGATGAGAGACACGTCTGCTCCGTCCCGCGCTTGCAGCATCTGCCGTGAAGCGATCAGCAGACTGTCAGCTGACCGGCTTGTAATCAGCTGACCGTCCGGTTACAAGCCGGTTAGCTAACAGCTGATCGGCTCACCGGCAGATGCTGAAAGCGCGGGATTGGAGCGGACCGGACCGGACGCCTCTCCCCTGACTTCGGGTAGGTGAGTATCCATCCTGCGCCTCCGTAAAAAAGCGATGGAATTACGCAGTGTGTGAACACCGCTGCGTAATTCCATCGCTTATAATGGGCACAATAGGAGAAAGCGCAGGACGCAGCTGCGTAAAGAATTGACATGTCAATTCTTTACGCAGCTGTGCTTTCGCGCTGCGTAAAATAACACAGTGTCTGAACGGCAAAGTGAATTTCCCATTCACTTTGCTGGCAGACACAAGGCACATTGCGTATTTTGAAAAAGCGCGCGCAAAAAAGCGCGCGAAAATACACAATGTGTGAACGCAGCCTTAGGCTATGTGCCCACGATGCAGAAATGAAGCAGAAAATTTCTGCAGCATTTCTGCATCTCCTTGGCAGAAAAAACGCATGCAGATTGTGCATGCGTTTTTCCTGCAGAATACATGCGGATTCACATGCGTTTCCGCATGCAGATTGACAAGCGCTTTCCAGGCGATAGCATCACTTGGAAAGTGCTTGACAACTAGGTTACACTGTATAAATCCATGCAAACAGCATGGATTTATACAGTGTGAACCGTAAAAATTAAAACAAATAAAGCTATACTCACCCCCGATGCCCGGCGTGGCTGCAGCGCTCGTTCCTGTCTGGTTCCTGGATGCCGGCATATCGCGAGACAGAGCGGTGAAGGGCCTGCGGTCACATGACTGTGACGTCACCGCTGGTCCTCAAGCGATGCCGGCATTCAGAGAAAAGCCTTCGGAAAGGTGAGTATAAACTTTGTTATTTTATTCTTTTTTCACAGGTACAATGGTACCCAGGCCTGGATGAGAGTCTTCTCTCCTCCAGAACTGGGTACCATCCGCACATAGAGACGCATAGAAGCCGCTTGTACAAATGTACAGTCGCGGTTTCTATGCGTCTCAATGCAAGTCAATGGCGGGAGTTCCGCTGCGCTTCCGCAAAATTAAATGACATGCTGCGGATTTTTGTACGCAGCATAAACGCTGCGGAAAAATCCGCAGCATGAGCATAGAACATGCGGAATCCCCTTGGAGACCATGGGGTGCGGATTACCTAGCGTTTCACAAGCGTTTATGCTGCGGAAATTCCGCAGCATAAACGCTTGAAAAACGCTACGTGGGCACCCAGCCTTAAGCTGCAAAAACAGAAAAAACCCATCCGAGAAATTGCTACAATATTAGGAGTGGCAAAATCTACAGTTTGGTACAGCCTGAGATAGAAAGAAAGCACTGGTGAACTCATTAATGCAAAAAGACCTGGGCGCCCACAGAAGACAACAGTGGTGGATGATCGCAGAATAATCTCCATGGTGAAGAGAAACCCATTCACAACAGCCAACCAAGTGAACAACACTCTCCAGGAGGTAGGCGTATCAATATCCAAATCTACCATAAAGAGAAGACTGCATTAGAGTAAATACAGAGGGTTCACTGCACGGTGCAAGCCACTCAAGCATCAAGAATAAAAAGGCTAGACTGAACTTTGCTAAAAAACATCTAAAAAAGCCAGCACAGTTCTGGAAGAACATTCTTTGGACAGATGAAACCAAGATCAACCTTTACCAGAATGATGGAAAGAGAAAAGTATGGCGAAGGCGTGGTACAGCATATGATCCAAAGCATCTGTAAAACACGGCGGAGGCAGTGTGATGGCTTGGGCATGCATGGCTGCCAATGGCACTGGGTCACTAGTGTTTATTGATGATGTGACACAGGACAGAAGCAGCCGAATGAATTCTGATGTATTCAGAGCCATACTGTGTGCTCAGATCCAGCCAAATGCAGCCAAACTGATTGGTCGTCGTTTCATACTACAGATGGACAATGACCCAAAACATAAAGCCAAAGCAACCCAGGAGTTTATTAAAGCAAAGAAGTGGAATATTCTTGAATGGCCAAGTCAGTCACCTGATCTCAACCCAATTGAGCAAGCATTTCACTTGTTAAAGACTAAACTTCGGACAGAAAGGCCCACAAACAAACAGCAACTGAAAACCATCGCAGTGAAGGCCTGGCAGTGAATCAAAAAGGAGGAAACACAACGTCTGGTGATGTCCATGAGTTCAAGACTTCAGGCAGTCATTGCCAACAAAGGGTTTTCAACCAAGTACTAGAAATGAACATTTTATTTACAGTTATTTAATCTGTCCAATTACTTTTGGTCCCTTTAAAAACAGGGTGGCACATGTTAAGGAGCTGAAACTCCTAAACCCTTCATCCAATTTTAATGTGGATACCCTCAAATGAAAGCTGAAAGTCTGAACTTCAACTGCATCTGAATTGTTTTGTTTAAAATTCATTGTGGTAATGTCTAGAACCAAAATTAGAAAAATGTTGTCTCTGTCCAAATATATATGGACCTAACGGTATGTCAGAGTTAACTAGGGCTTCTGAAGGACAGCCACCAGTGAGCGTGGGCGCCATTGTCGTTCCTTAGGGTGCTAACCTCGGCAGCTAGGCAATATCAGCTTTGTTTAGGTACAGGATAGGGTACAGTAGTGACTGTTTCAATTGTTCAGCAGCATCATTGCTTACATCTGTTTATGTACATCCACAACAAGCCATTCAGCAGGTAATTTTGCTAGTTTTTAGTATAAGTAAATATATATGTTGCTAGTCCCCGTTTTCAATCCATATATTTAAAAAAAGGTTTAGTATTTTATTTTAGGGGGGAGTTCCCACAGTATTGTCCCCTTCACACACAATATGGTACCATCTACCCCACGGAGTACCCCACAGCTAATGAATGAATACTCACTTAGCCCCATTGTTGGTTCAGATAATAATGAACCCAGTATCTATGAGATATTTGCCACACAATAGTTGGTAAGACCGTATCATCCATAGTGGCCGCCCATGCGGCCTGTATGGTGCCCATGAATTGAGATGGCTCGGCACCGAGCACGCTCTCCTTACCCATCATCACAATTTCAGTGATATCCACATTCCCATGATGGTGATACCATTGAATAGAACAGTGAATCAGGGAGTTGAAGGGTCCCTGATCCACCATTCAGCCGTGTGTGTGTGTGGTGTGTTTTTTTGTTTGTTTTTAAATATCAGGAGTTTGGTGGGCAATCATACTGTCTGGGAGCCCTCATTCTGAGCTAGATGGGCACACAGGAGAACAAGGGAATAAGGGAATATTGCCGCCCGATAGGTGTCAGCTGTATGTATGTATGTATGTATGTAATACTAACGGCCCCATACACGAGATAAGTGTTGGCTGAGCGGTCATTTGGCAGACTGCTATCTCTTCTGACTTCTCCGTACACACAAATATTCCAGCTTTCCTGTGGTCTATATGAGAAAGTCGCCTCCAGACTCCTCTATTGGAAGATTATCTACAGGAAGAACAAATGGATTAGCCTCTGAAATTCAGGATGCCAGATCCTTCTCTGCCCTGACATTATCTGTTGGGAGGCCCCCAAATAATGTATATAGTCTACCAAACCCCGGAAATCAGTGCTTTCATGCAACTCTAGTCTAATGTGTATGGGGCATTAAAAAGTAACTTATTGGACATTGCCTCAGGCCCATCCTAATAGACTTTTCTACATTGCAGGCCCAGACACCATTATTGGTTATTTAAGTATCGTAGTAACTAGGCAGCCCCATACTATCAAGTACTTGGGAGAACTCTGTCAAACCATCTTAGATGCCATGTTTGCTCTTGACAGCAGCAAGTGGTTAAACTGCCAGGGTTTGTGTAGCAGCCGCACCTGTGCCATCCCTGCAGTGCACATCTATGTTCTGGTGCCCAAAAGAGTTACTTTTTAACATGATAAACATTTGTTTTAAAATAATTAACAAAATGTTAATATCTGCTTTTTTATGGAGTTTCTCTTGTAATATAAGATAGCTTAAGGCCAGAAATAGACTTCATAAAACACTGTACATGGAGACTTTGGCATCAAATAACTCCTGTCTTGGTGAGACTGCTATCAAATAATTTTTGTCCACGGTATTTGTGCAAACAAACAAGCTTTTAGAAATGCCTCAAACTTCTGTGTGTGAATCAGACCTGAGATCTAACTTGTTAGAAGATGACCGTCCGGTGAAGAAAGGAAACATATAGACGGCCGTTGGGGATGTAGTTTGTGACAGACTCTGGCTAAATATGTTTATAGACCTGTAGTAGAAGATGAAGATGTCGTCCTCATCATGAAATAGTTATTTCTCATGTCATGTGTAATTAATATCTCCTGCAGTATTGCTAATGCTGATTCCAGTGTCAGTAAATGAGACAAGAATTAGCAATAAAGTAGAGGAGTCTATGAGAAAAGTATTCAGCTGCAGACTGCAAGGAAGAAACTGCTTGCTGTCTGTGGCCTAAAATATATAGGTTTTATTAGTAGATATAAAGACGAAATCTAAATACTGTAAAAAATAAATCTCAAATGTTTCCTTTATTATCTCCAGTAATTGTATTATTACACAGGATTTTTTGATGTTACATCTGCTCAACTTCTCATTTAGGTCTCTACAATATCAGATCCTCTCAGTGAATATCTTCTATATTAGAGTTTTCCTGATTTATCCATCAAAGATAGTTATGGACACAGACAAGATGGCTGAGAAAATATTAAAAATCACCCTAGAGATCCTCTTCTGGCTTACTGGAGAGGTGAGAGATTCTGATGATGTCACATTACATCATTCTTATCTATGGCAATGAAAGATGGACAGAACTGGAGAGGTGAGGACTCTGGAAATATCTGTAGTGAGATTTATTAATGTGTCTCTCCATAAACAGGATTACACAGTAGTGAAGAAGACCTCTAGTGAGCGTTGTCAGGACCATGTGTCTGAGGGATTAGGAAGAACCCTGAGCCCAATCACAGGGCTTCCACCTCATCACCTGGTACATGAGAATATGAATGACCTAAAGATCCTAGATCTGGCCTACAAGATGATTGAGCTGCTGACTGGAGAGGTGACACTGCTGGGAATGCTGAGACATTTTATAGTATAGCTATGAAGGGATTGGGGGATAACTCTGTCATTGTATGTGTCAGGTTCCTATAAGGTGTCAGGACGTCATCGTCTATTTCTCCATGGAGGAGTGGGAGTGTTTACAAGGACACAAAGATCTGTACAAGGACATCATGATAGAGGTTCCCCAGCCCCTCACATCACCAGGTAATAGACAAGACTGAATACACACAGCCTATAATTATCTGTATGTAAAGAATGAATTCAGTTCCTGTATGTGTTTCCTCCAGATCTATCCAGTAAGAGGACAACACCAGAGAGATGTCAACGTCCTCTTCTTCCACAGGACTGTAAACAAGAAGATCTCAATGTTCCTCAGGATCAGGTAGATGGAGAGAAGGTGTCACGAGATCTCCCCTATTTATCTTGTTTTATCCTCCAGTATTTTATGGTTTATACTTGTGTAATGAGAACGGTGGAGATGGCAGGATTAGTGCTGATCATAGATGTGACTTCTCCATCTGTCTGTGACTTGTACAATATTTTTTTCAGGATGAAGATCTGTTCCATATTAATACTATAGAGACATATGAAGGGGGTGATGACCTCTGTAAAGAAGAGATTCCTACATATGACTACCCAGGTGAGTAGTAACCACTAAATGAAGAGAAGTCACAGATTCTTCTCAGTCACAGGCTGTGGATAGTTTACTGGTCATGTAGGCTGGCCATATCACAATCGTGTGACCACCATTTTGGATCTAGACCAAAACCTTCTCTTCCACCAAAAATTGTTCAAATGACTTTGGGCATTGAAAGCCCTTTTCTATAAAACTTACAACCTGGAAGATCCACCTCCCACTGAAATTAGAAGATCCTGACTTTTACCTGCCCAGGTCTGTAAACTACAAAGCTAAATGACAGCGTACGTTGAATGTGCTGACAAGTTAGAAAATCACTTGAAGAAAAATATTATGATGAGCCTGTAGGAGAAAGTGGAGGGTAATGATGCTGTTGGCTTCCTAGAATCCTGATATCTTATTAGATTAATCTACCTTCTCTCCGTTCTGTGCGGCTGAATGTGCTCATATGGTTCCAACAAGACCAGGTCCAGTCTTTATGACCAAACCTCGCTTTTATGATCGGCAACATTAAACGTGCAGTGAGGGCCAAGTGTGAATTTCTGTAGAATAACAACAGAGTTTCCCTTTACCCTGACTTTTCAATTTGTTTTTAAACCAAATAACTTCAAATAGATAAAGTATACAAAAAACATTACACCTGTGCCATGATATATCTCTTACCTGTGAGTGGCTGATGGCTGTAATAAAATTTACTCATGCCTGCAGGAGATATGTTGGCATGACTCGAGCCCTGGTTTCATGGATTCACTCCACGTCATAAATTATATTATCGATCCTAAAGAATTTTAGATGCAATTTATTCTGAAATGGGGAGCACTAATACTTTCTCTACTCTTCTGGTCAGGACTCATAGTAGCTCCAACGGTCTACCATAAATAAGTGCAACTCTGGTTTAGTGTTGGAGTCCTCCCCCTTCCCCCAAACATACATTCTTGTTGGGGATGTAACGTGTTTTTTTTATTGTCTTTTTTTTTTTTTTTTTTACAGGTTCATTATGTATGATAGTTTGATTGTGGTGGGATTGGCCTGCCTCACTTATGTGAGTCTGTAACTCCCTGGTAGTCTTTCAAAAAAGGTCTCCATTGTCTCTTCCAAATGCCCGAGTTCTTAATTTAAGACACTTCAGCTCTGCACTATTATAAAAAGTTCTCATTAAATGTATATTTCTTCTTGAGACTCATCTGACAGAAAATATTGGCCGTTACTATAGTTTAAATTGCCAGGAGCTACCAAGAAGCATACTCTAATTATCCCAGAGAGGTTTCACCACTAGTTACTCTTTTTTTTTTTTTTTTTTTTTTTTTTAATCTTTTCATTAGATGTGTTATTGTCTATAGTCAAAGTTTTGCCCATCATCCTTTAACCCCTCTACATGGATCTATACTTACACTAAGACCCCTAGGCTTGGACTTGGTGTTGCCTGCTGTTCTGTGGTGTGAGATTACAAGAAGAATAGTCAGGTTACCGAATCAGAACCAGGAGGGCAGAGAAAATACAAATTCAGAAGACACAATAGTAGTCAGTAAATGGGCTGGGATCACAAGAAGAAACGAAGAAGAAAATACACAACACGGGAGCTGAACACAGAGGACTTAACCAGCGGAGAACAAGGCTGTATCAGGCAGCTTCTGGCATTATGCATGAGCTTTAGTAGGGTGTAGTGCTTTCCATTTGAGTTAAGTAGGGAGCAAATTTAACTTTGGAAGAGCGGATTTTGCTGGATTGGTTTATGGAAGCCATGTTGCTTTTCAAGAGTTTTTGAGCCACTAATAATGTGGAAACCTCTGTTTTTCCATTGACAGATGATGGACCTGAGTGGGGGCTTGTTTTTTGTGAGATGAGTAGAAATTTTTATTGGTATCATTTTCTCATATTTCATATTTGGGAAGCATGATGAACAAACAGTTGAACACCAAGCTCTACTGGTTCATGCTATGACGTTTTCTATTAGACTGTGAACTGTCATTGTCTTGGTGAATGATTCAAAATTTTTACATAACTTGCCATTTGTACCAACAGTTTAAGTAGAAATGTTCAAAAATATAAATTTCAAGAATATTTTATTCAAATTTAATTTTTTTTTACTTAGCAGATGACTGTACTAGGAGATCAGAGGGACAGCTGACATCTTCAATTTTCAAATCAGATGAGCTTAAGATCTCACAGGATACAATTGAAGGGAATGCTATTACTCCAAATATACCATCATCCCTTCACAGTAAAGATGTGCCATCTGATCCTTTGGAACAGGTCCTATCTTCTGATTCATTACAAACTACTAAGGAAAATCAAAGTCACAAAATAAGCATTAAAAAACAAACTGATCCTAAAGCTAAGAAGCCATTTCCACGGTCAGAATATGGAAATAATTTTCCCCTCAAAAAGTTTTTTCTTAAACATCAAAAAATTCACACAGCAAAGAATAGATTTTCTTGTTTCAAGTGTATGAAATGTTTTAACAAGAAAGCAAATCTTCTTAATCAACAACGAACTCACACAGGGGAAAAGCCTTTTTCCTGTTCAGAATGTGGGAAATGTTTTTTCCAGAAAGCGCATCTTGATAGACATCAGAGAACTCACACAGGGAAGATGCCTTTTTCCTGTTCAGAATGTGGGAAATGTTTTAACCAGAAATCAGATCTTGTTACACATCAGAGAACTCACACAGGGGAGAAGCCTTTTTCCTGTTCAGAATGTGCAAAATGTTTTAACCAGAAATCAAATCTTGTTAAGCACCAGAGAACTCACTCAGGAGAGAAGCCTTTTTCATGTTCAGAATGTGGGAAATATTTTGCAGAGAAATCAAGTCTTATCAAACATCATAGAATTCACACAGGAAAGATACCTTTTTCATGTTCAGAATGTGGGAAATGTTTTAACCAGAAATCATATCTTGTTAGACATCAGAGAACTCACACAGGGATTAAGCCATTTTCCTGTTCAGAATGTAGAAAATGTTTTAACCAGAAATCACATCTTCTTAGTCACCAGAGAACTCACACAGGGGAGAAGCCTTTTTCCTGTTCAGAATGTGTGAAATGTTTTAACTGGAAAGCGCATCTTGATATACATCAGAGAAGTCACAGAGGGGAGAAGCCTTTTTTATATCCTTAATGTGGAAAATGTTTTACTTGAAAAGACACACTTTTACCAAGAAAAAATCTTGCTAATAAGTGAGTGCATCCTATAGACTGGAGATAGCTTCCTGTGACCGAGAACAATGAGACCGTGTCCTTCCTGATCAGTGAGAGAACTGCTCTCTCCTCAAGCCCCACACTTATCTAACTGTTTGGTGCAGAGGAGGAGAGGAAGGTATCGGGACCTGTCCGGAGGCTGCACGTCCTGACTTAGCAGCTGAAGAACCTAGCTCATGGACCTTTCAGATCATGTAAAACTGTTTTACATATTTTTAAAAGTTGTCAGGTTCCGTTATGAACTGTGCCATTTCTTAATGAGTTTGACCTGAATTTAAATTGGACAATGAGTTTTCCTTTTACTGCTACATATAATTAATGATAAAAGTTTCAATACTTTGAAACATTATTATTTTTGTAAATATACAGATGCATCTCTCACCATCCTTGTCTCTCACTACTCCACAGTTTGGTGTAAGAAAAGTCTAGAATGTAAGAAATTAATCATTAAGGACTAGTGATGAGCGAGCACTAAAATGATCGGGTACTCGTTGCTCGGGTAGAGCAAATTGGAATACTCGGGTGCTCGATCCGAGCAACGAGTCCAATGGAAGTCTATGGGAAATTCGAGTATTTTTCAGGCGGCTCCCCCCGGCGGTCTGCAAAGGGTCTAAAAATTGTCCAAATCGATGGGAACAGTGCTCAAATGACATAGGAAAGACCCCTGCAAGCATTTCTGACTCCCAGGTCACTGCTGTAAACAATGTTGTCAGAGGTATTATGCCACTTTTACGGACTCACAATAAAACATACAAAAACGAAACCAAAATGTATTTTCCTGGGAAATATGTTAAGGAACTTCCTTTCCAGGGTAATGACTTGTATATAAGGCAAAATAAATAACCAAAAACAAAAATACTCCTCCACACCTTGGGCTATGTTCACACGTAGCGTTTTTGATGCGTTTTTGCACTTTTGCATTGCTTTCAACCAAGACAAATGCATTCACTGGGAAATGTCATTTTAACATTTTACAACCTTATCTGACCATGTGGCTTGTGACACATCATCAGACACATGCATACAGTGCTGAAAAGACATGGGAACAGCATGGGGAAGACCTCTGGAAGCATTTCTGACTCCCAGGTCACTGCCTAAAAGTGTGCCCATCATAAGTGATCCTGGGCGCATGCGAAGATGCCTCCCGCCATGCACCTGTCGTTGCAGACTTGCAACAATCACTGTCCACGTCCTTGTCACAGTGCAGCGTTCAGTTGTCCCTACCCCATTCCTTGGAATGCAAGCGTAAGTATGCAGCCAGCCACCCACCCTCCCACAGGCTGCAATACTATACTGCCAAATTTTTGACAGCTGCTTGCACTTGAAATGTGGCCTTTTAGGCTCGTGGAGGCAGAAGCTGTCCACAATCTTATGGCGGCGGCGACCGGTTATCCATACTCTGTCCCCAGCCGGCACTATTTTTCCCGGTATCGTCTCCGCCTTCCACAACATTACCCGTGCCCTTCCCAGTGCACTTACTAGGAAGGACCACTGAGAGTTGTATTTAGCTTGGTGAAAGGACTGACATAGAGGGAAACCGTATCTACCCTGGGTGTCATTTCTCCCAGGAAGTCCTCTAATGCAGCTTATTGCAGAAGCAATGGCAGCCCGTCCAACATCAACTCGCACTTGTCGGTGGTGCTTTGACACACAAACATCTTTCTTTGCGCATTTAATTTGATGAATACAGAGTTGGACAATGGCCTGATCTGCAATGCGGTTTGAGAAATAACATGCATAAGCATGTCCGATCCACATTAAATGGATCAGCCATAGAGTGCCCTGGAACCTTCCCCCACACTTTTCTTAGCCAGGACTGCTTCTCGGCAGGGTTGGACGGGCCCACCAGAGAACCGGAGACTCCTTCGGTGGGCCTTGGGTTCTCCTTCAGGAGAGTTCATAGTCCTGAGATGAGGCCATGATGATGATAGAGGCCACCATCTGCTTAGTTTTCTGTTACTTGGAATGCAAGCGCAAGTATGCAGCCACCCACAAGCCACAATACTAAACTGCCAGATTTCTGGACAGCTGTTTGCACTTGAAATATGGCCTTCTAGGCTCGTGGAGATAGAAGCTTTTCACAATCTCATGCCAGCGGCAGCTGGGTGTCAATACTCGGTCCCTAGCCCCCACTATTTCTCCCGGTTTAGTCTCTGCCTTCCACAAGCACGGGTCCCACAACATTACCCTTGCCCTCCCCAGTGCACTTACTGGGAAGGACCGCCTAACCACAAACTCGTGGACAGGTAAATGTGGCCAGGGACGGTACGGAGCCAGTACACAGCTTTTTTTTGCTGAGAGTTGTATTTAGCTCGGTGAAAGGACTGGCATAGAGGGAAATCTTATCTACTCTGGGTGTCATTTCTCCCAGGAAGTTCTCTAATGCAGCTTGTTGCAGAAGCAATGGCAGCCCGTCCAACATCAACTCGCACTTGTCGGTGGTGCTTTGACACACAAACATCTTTCTTTGCGCATTTAATTTGATGAATACAGAGTTGGACAATGGCCTGATCTGCAATGCGGTTTGAGAAATAACATGCACAAGCACGTCCGATCCACATAAAATAGCAGCCATAGAGTGTTCAGGAACCTTCCTCACACTTTTCTTAGCCAGGACTGCTTCTCGGCAGGGTTGGACGGTCCCACCAGAGAATCCTCTGGTGTGCCCTGGCTTCTACCTCAGGAGAGTTCATGATAGCGCTAACTTTGCAGCTGCTATGGGGCTCTTGAGCGGGGGAGAAAGGTGAGCTCTCAGAATCAAATCCTTTGGTGGGCACAGTGTTTTTCAATCTGAAACAGCTTCTTAGTGGGACTTGTATTTCACCACAGCCATATTCTTTAGCTCGGTGAAAGGACTGGCATAGAGGGAAACTGTATCTACTCTGGCTGTCATTTCTCCGTCACAAGGTTCCGCCCATTGTCACACACGACCATGTCTGGGTGTATGTTCAGCGGTGAGAGCCACTGATCAGGCTGCTGTGTTACAGCTTTCAACAACTCTGCAGCGCTGGGCGGTTTGTCACCTAAGTATTAAGCATATTATCTTCAGCACAGCCTGTTGCCGCTTGGCCAAGGCAGTGCTGTCAGCTTGTGACTGATGTGGTCATTTCGGAGATGGAGGAGAAGGTGCAGGAGCTGAACAATGTGATTATATTGGGGTTAAATATTGGGGTTAAAATTATTTTATACTAAAGAAAGATCCTATTGTTTTGGGTTTTTTTACGTTATTTTTTAAGACCAATGCATTCACCGTGAAATGTCATTTTAACATTTTACAACCTTATCTGGCAATGTGGTGGGTGACACATCATCAGACACATCCTGTTTTATTTATGACTCTGAAAGTCATAAAGCCTATTTTTATAGGGCCATCAGACGGCCCTTACTATTCTTAAAAGGCCAGCAGTCGGCCCTCGCTATTGTTAGAGAGCCGTCAGCCAGCTATGCTTTGTTGTTCCCATTATTAACAAGTGGGTCTCCTATACTGTTATTGCGTATGCAGTGACTGCAAGGGCTGCCAAAAATTTGGACGCAACCCAATACCCCTTTGAAGAGACCTAGAGGAGGGTCTTAGTAAAAAAACACATGAACATACTGTATAATTTTTTCTTTTTACGGGCATAAACACCCTTTAAAATAATTATGTGGGTGTTGCATCACTGATCACGGTCACCCTGGTGATATGGTGGTGGAGGTTGAGGAGAAGGAGGAGGACAAGAGCACATAGCCAAAATTAGGAAGTGTATACCCATGTGTGGGTGTGAGGAGGTGCATGGGAATACACCTCCCAAACAAAGACACTGAATTTGAGTTCATGTTACGCTGCTATCATTCGGTGGTGTTGAGAAGTCTGGCCCAATCCAGCCCTTGTTCATTTTTATAACAGTCAGCCTGCTAGCATTTTCAGTTGACAGGCGGATGCGCTTATCAGTTATAATTCAACCAGCGTCACTAAAAACCCGCTCTGATAAAACGCTAACGGCAGGGCAGCCCAGGACCTCCAAGGCATAGAGAGGCAGTTCATTCCACGTATCCAGCTTGGATACCTAATAATTAAAAGGCACAGAGGAATCACGGAGGACGTTGGTACGGTCGGCAAGGTACTCTCTCAGCATCTTCCCAAACTTTGCACTCCTTGTGAAAGTACCCCGCACTTGGGGCCTGTGCGATGGAAGGGTCTGAATAAACTGTCCCAGAACTTTGACAGTGTTCCCCTGCCTCTGCTGGATTACATTTGTGTCTCTCTCGCCTGTACTCCTTGGTTGTTCAACAAACTATGACCTCTGCCACCAGCGTTTTCAGATGGGAATTTTTTTAATAGTTCCGCAACAAGGGCCTTCTGGTACTGCCCCCTTCTTGTAGACCTGTCCGCCTCAAAAATAAGAGATATAAAGTTCTCCTTGTAGCGTGGATCTAGAAGTGTCACCAACCAGTAATGACTGTCACCCAAAATTTTTAGAGTGCGAGGGTCATGGGAAAGGCAGCGCAACATATACTCAGCCATGCGTGCCAGACTGCTAACAGAGAAGACTTCCGTGTCCTCACCAAGAGGATGACTGACCATGCTCTCCTCCTCCTCCCCCTCTCTGGCCATCCACGCTGAACAGACGGTATGACAGCTGTGCAGGTAGTACCATCTATAGTGCATGAAACTAGCTCCTGTTCTTCCTCCTCCTCCTCCTCTTCCTCATTGTCATCAAATCCACATTGGGATGAGATGAGGCTGGGCTGTGTGTAATCACCCTGCTCCATCTCATCTTGTTCCGCCTGCAATGCATCCTCTTTGATTGTGAGCAGAGAGTGTTTCAGAAGACAGAGAAGCGGGATGGTGATGCTAATTATGGCATCATCGCCGCTCACAATCTTGTTGGAGTCCTCAAAGTTTTGAAGGATGGTACATATGTCTGACATCAATGTCCACTCCTGAGGTCTTATGTTTGGAGTCTGAACTGAATACCGATGGCCTTGTTGATGCTGGTACTCAACTGTCCTCTTCTGCTCACAAATCCTTCCCAACATCTGCAGTGTAGAGTTCCCACGCGTGGGGACAACACATACCAGTCTGTGAGCCGGAAGCTGCAAACGCTGCTGAAACATGGCAAGGGCGGAAGCTGTAGGTGACTTTCTAAAATGGGCACACAGGCGGCGTACTTTAATAAGCAGATCCGGCAGCTCCCGGTAGGATTTGAGAAACCGCTGAACCATGAGGTTTAGCACATGGGCCAGGCATGGTACGTGTGTGAGCTCGCCTCACCTCAGAGCCGCCACCAGGTTCCGGCCATTGTCACACACGACCATGCCTGGCTGTAGGTTCAGCGGTGTCAGCCACAGATCTGCTTGCTCTTTCAGAGCTGTCCACAACTCTTCAGCATTGTGCGGTTTGTCACCTAAGCATATTAGCTTCAGCACAGCCTGTTGCCGCTTGGCTGAGGCAGTGCTGCAGTGCTTCCAGCTTATGACTGATGTGGTCATTTCAGAGATGGAGACTGAAGAGGAGGAGGAGGAGGCTAAAGAGGATGAGGTGCAGGAGCTGTAGACTGTGGGGGCAACCCTGATTGACCTAGGGCCCGCAATCCTCGGCGTCGGGAGGACGTGTTCCGTCCCAAGGTCCGACTGGGTCCCGGCATCCACTATGTTAACCCATTTGCCGTCAGCGAGATGTACCATCCCTGCCGACAAGCACTTGTCCACGTGTCCGTGATTAGGTGGACTTTCCCGGTAACTGCGTTGTTGAGGGCATGGCTAATGTTTTGGGACACGTGCTTGTGTAATGCGGGGACGGCACACCGGGAGAAATAGTGGCGGCTCGGGACCAAGTACTGAGGGAAGGCCGCGCCATCAGGTTGCGGAATGCTTCTGTCTCCATGAGCCTAAAAGGCAACATTTCGAGCGCAAGCAGTCGTGAAATGTGGAAATTTAGTACTGTGGCCTGTGAGGCGTTGGCTGCGTATTTGCGCTTGCGTTCCAAGGACTGGGGTATGGACAACTGAATGCTGCGCTCGGACAAGGACGTGGACGTGCTACCTGATGCTGCTACTTGAGAGTGTGCAACGACAGGTGCAGGGCAGGAGGCATCTTCGCATGCACCATGGACAGAGGATTGGCTTGCATGCACAACAGCGGAAGAAGCAATGGTGCCACCCGCAGACACTGTTCCTGGACCCTGGGGTTCGGCCTGCAAAGTCAGGTGCTTTTCTGCCATGTGCCTGACCATGCTGGTGGTGGTCAAGTTGGTCGTTTTGCCACCCCTGCCACGGTTGCCTGCCTTCTTTCTGCGGCCACCACAATGCTTCTTCCTGCCTGTTGGGGTCCTCTGCCTCCCTCTCCCTGTGTGCTGCTGTCCTCGCTCTGCATGTCCTCCTGCCAGGTTGGGTCAGTTACTATATCATCCACCACCTCATCTTCCACTTCTGCACTCTGGTCCTAATCCTGACTTTCTGCCTATTGTGTCTCATCATCGTTCACCTCTTGTGACACTTTCCCACCGTCACCTTTGTGTGACCGTGGCTGCTCAAATATTTGAGCATCGCTCCATGCGATCTCCTCTTGCCCCACTTCAAGTGGACCGGGCGAGAGGGCCGAATCTATAAATGGGAAAGTAAACAGCTCTTCGGAGTGTCCAAGTATGGGATCAGTTGTCTCTGGGCACGGTGGGAGGAAGGAGGTTCAGGGTGAGGAATATGCGGTCCAGACTCACAGCTACTGAGACTTGACCATGGTGGTGGTGGTGGTGGTGGTGGTGGTGGTGGTGGCTGAGTGACTGGAAGCATTATCTGCTATCCAACCAATAACCTTTTGACACTGCTCTGGGTTCAGTAGTCGTGTGCTGCAGTCCCCTATTAATTGGGACAGGAAGGTCAAGCGAAAAGATGTGGGTGTTTGTTGTGGCACAATTTCAGCTTGCCCACGGCCTCAGCCTCTGCATGCACCATCATTACCATCACGTCCAGTTCCCCGTCCCTTGCCACGTGCCTTGCCCATTTTAAATGGAGGACAATATCTTCCACGCTCACGACAAATGACTGAATTTGGAGCGAACTTATATGTGATCCGTGTGACGGACAAACCTCAGTTTTAAATACCTGACCTGTAGGTAACTATTTTGAACAGCAAACTGGTGTCAATTGCTTCACTGACACACTGGAACAAATTTTTAATGGAGGCCAGAAATGGCAGTATTTTCTGAAAACGTATATGTGATCCGTGTGACGGAGAAAACACAGTTTTAAATACCTGGCCTGTAGGCAACTGTTTTGAACAGCAAACCAGTGTCAAAAACTTTGCTGACACACTGAAACATTTTTTTTAATGGAGGCCAGAAATGGCAGTATTTTCTGAAAACGTATATTTAATCTGTGTGATGCAGAAAACACAGTTTTAAATACCTGGCCTGTAGGTAAGTAGTTTGAACAGTAAACTGCTGTGAATTGCTTCACTTACACACTAAAGGAAATTTTTAATGGAGGCCAGAAATGGCAGTATTTTCTGACAACGTGCCTGCGCTCCTCAGTGTCTCTGAAGGATGGCATGCTGGATGGCAGCATTCTGCTACCATCCAGCCTGCCATCTCAATGCCGTCCCAGCGTGGAAGAATTCTCCTGCTCAAGCGGTGACATCATTAGCCGGCACTGCGTGCATAGGAGAATTCTCCCACGCTGTCAGTGACGTGCATGAGGTGAGGTGAGTTCATTGGACATGAACTCGGCTCATCTGGATGCCGTCACAGCCAGACACTGAGGAGCTTCACTGAGGAGCTTCTCAGTGTCTGCGGCATGGCAAGCTGGATGCCAGAGTTCTGCTGCGATCCAGCCTGTCATGTCAATGTAGCAGAGCTGAAGCCGCCCTGGGAACCATGGAAAGGTAAGGATGAGGTTGGTTTATTATTTTACTTTTATTTCAGGAGATCATTGGCTTCAGCTGGAATGGGCGTGACGGTAAGTAGAGTTTAATTTACAACATTAAAGAATTGCGTCTTTATTTCAATTAAAGGACTTTATTCTGTTTGTGTTTTTTTTAAACTTTCACTATGGGGTTAGTAATGGGGGTGTCTTATAGACACCTCTCCATTACTAACCTGGGCTTGATGTCAGCTGGCATTATAAGCTGACATCAACCCCAACCCTATTATCCCACTGCCACCGCTACAGGGCAGTGGGAAGAGCGAGGCTAAGTGCCAGAATTGGCGCATCCTATGGATGCGCCATTTCTGGGGCGGCTGATGGCTGGTGTTTCTAGCCTGGGAGGGGGCCAATATTCATGGCACCCTTCCTGGGCTATTAATATCAGCCCCCAGCTGTCTGCCTAGCCTTTGCTAGCTATTAAAATAGGGGGGACCACACGTCATTTTTTTTGGCGTCCCTCATTTTAATAGCTAGTAAAGGCTAGGTATTCAGCTGGGGGCTGATATTAGTAGCCTGGAAGCTCCGTGGGTATTACCCCCTTCCCAGGCTTCAAACATCTGCCCCAGCCGTCTGCTTAACCTCCGCTAGAGGCTAAAATTAAGGGGAACCCTATGCCAATTTTTTTTTTTTTTTAATAAATTCTTTATTTTAACAATGACAACTACAGTAACCAACAATGTCACTGTACTTATTATATATGTGACTGACATGTTTCTATCTATCTAATCCATGTGTGATGCTCTATTCTTTCTGTTCTAAATTGTCGGGTACCGATGTATACCGCTGCTGAATTGCCGGCTTTTCATGTTTCACTGTGAGCACTGTTCCCATCGATTTGGGCAATCACTGTAATGCCAAAACCACCATGGCTGTGACATTACAGTGAGTGGCAGATAATCTCAGCATGATTGGTGCTCTAAATAGTGCCAAACATGCAGGACGGGGACCCGAGCTCCCGCCCGAGCATCTATAAAGTGCTCGGCGAGCTCCGAGCATCTTGAGAACTGAGATGGGCGGGCGAGTACCGAGCAGTGGCGAGCATGCTCGCTCATCACTAGTAAAGAATATTCTGAGTGGCATCTATAATGTCCTTGTCAGTCCAAAGTTTGTACTGTACACATGGACCATTCCTCCTTGACCATTGGGGACCTCAATCATGGGGTAACTCTGTGCCTCATCTATTCTAAGGAGTTTGGGACTAGTCACACTCCAATGGCTATAGACAGTACCACTACGGGTCAAACTATGGTGTAACCTTATAGGAGACACTACATCCAGGTCTGGAATACTTAAATCCCCGGTCTGAGTTAACTCTATGGTAGGAGGAATGTCTCCAGACTCTGGAGCAGAGGGTGGTTGCACTTGCGGGGCAGGAGAGGAAGCGTGATAAGGTGGGGGTCTATTCGCAGCCATACATCTTCCTTATCACACAAGGGCATCATCTCAGTCCTTTTCTCCTGTTTTTTCTTTTGTTTACCATTTTCTCTTTTTCTTGCTTCACTTAACCATTTATTCACACTGGCAAGACCATACTTTCTTTTCTCCTTCTCATTACATTGTTGTATCTCTTGTACCAAATTTTCACATTTTGTCAAAGTAAGTTTATCATAAAATCTAAACTTTTTATGCCATTTATCAAGGTACTTCACACATTCAGGGTCTATTTTTTTGCATATACTTAATATCCCCTTCTAGTGTTCCCTTTTTGTTGTCACACCAGACACAACCACAATCCACACTATTGCCTGAAACATTTCCCATGTTCACAACTTATATCCCAAACTCAAGACTGTTTGTTCAGCTTCGGTGGTATGTTATTCCTGGTTGTGCAAGATTAAAGGGGCACCTGAATGGTCTATTTTTTAGAAACATACACAACTAGAGTGAAAAATTGTAAGAGTTAGGCCTATAAGTTTTTGGCCAACAGGAACACAATGGATATTTAATCTGAAGACTGTTATTTCCATGTATCATTATGAAAAAGGACCGTATCCAGTTTCATTCAAGGGTTACTTTCTTGATACAGTCTTAACAACTTTCCAGCCTTCAGATGAAATTCATAATAACAATCCTACCTTACAATTGAGGGCAAGACATTAAAATATAGCTGTGGATCTACGTCCCATAAGGACGAAGGTAAAACAACAAGATGAGATATATGTACAAGGTAAATCCTTGCACAATAGATGTCTACCCACTTGTAAGAAGTCTGACAAATATCAGTGGAATTCATATGTCATTAATAAGATAGAAGATTCTACTGGTTTCTTATTACTGTTACTAATACCCAGGATCTAAATAATCCTCGCTGATTACACTATGTCCTAGGTATATACCAGCTTGAATCTCTATATCCTGCCACCTTCGTCCAATAAAGGTTTATAACAGTACAAGCACACAATATACAACAATTTCCACAGTTAGAGACTGGACATACAATATATGTCTCTGTGTATGTGTGTAATAGACAAGAAAAACATATAAGACAAGAGATAAAAGTTCCCTCGTACTCCTAGAGCTGAAGTGCTGAGATAAAGTCTATTGACACCGCCTCTTTATTTCCAGAGACGTTCCCGTTCTTAAAATCAGGTATTCAGAGCACCACCGGCGCGGACTCTATGAACTCCTCAGTGTTATTAAGAGAAAAACACATAACAATACAACAGCAAATATTCTCTATTTAGGGATCAGATGGCGTGTACCTTGGTGTTTTAAACATCACAATAACCTATGAGTTGTCTCCAGTCCACAAATGACTGTCAACCACACCTAAGTGGACTCCCTTATACACTCAGGATTTTATATTTCAATCCTTATACATTCACTCAAGAGATCATTCAAGGAGTCTCATATGTAACATAAAACATATTTATGGCGTTTTAGTTCTACAAAAAACAAACGAATGAAAACTGCACATTCAACAGGAATCAAAATTCAACAAACTACAGAAGACAAAGCAAAATACCGGTAAAAAGTAATCTTATATTGAGCTCTTATATTGGGTTAATCCAGTGGATTCTTTAATCCCCGGGGGTCCTCGACCCTCACCATCTAGATAAATTTAACGTGCACACAGAGTTTTTTATTCCACAGTAGCCTTCTCACATTGGCTGTGTACCCATTCTACAAAATTTCTTACAACAACTAACAAACTCCAATCACATTTATGGAGTTTCGCAACTTACAGGAGTTTTACAACCCCAATTGCATGTGAACAACTTCCAACTTACAGGAGCCTACAAACTCCAATTGCAAATGTTCACAATCACAGTCGCCAAATCAATTTCTAGAATAACATCAATACTGGATTAACAAAGTTACCAAATTGAATGGTCTTACCTGTATTCAGATATAGACGATTCCCAGAGATCCTTGAACTATACTAAATCCGTCACTCTCCCTCAGTCCGGGATAACTGACAATGCCTCTGTTGACACCAAATTTGAAGGTGGAGGACTTACTACAAGAGTTACAAAACTCCCCCGTCCACAGTTTGCAGTCCTCACCGGTGAGGGAAAGATGTTGGATTCCCGGTCAACGCACCAAAATGTCAGTGGAGTTTTCTTCCTTACCAATTAGAAATCGTCCACACCTGAATTCGCAAGATAATTTGTTGTTTAGTTATTTTGTAGCAAGGAGACAAATTGATAGCCACAAAATCAAATGTCTACCCCATTGTCAATTTGTTTGAGTTTAAGTAGACACTGAAAGGCGTGTATTCTACTTCTGGAAACTTACAGAAAGAGATAAAGAACATATGGACAGAAAAGATATGAAGACCCTCTAGTTTTGACTAAGCATCTAATTAAAGAGATAAGAAAGTGAAAACACTATTTTCAGGAGATCAGCAGATATTCACAAACTTTAGAAGATACACTCCTCATTCTTATTTCAACTGAATGTCATTTTACATCTAAAATGCCTTATATACAATAAATAATAAAATAAGCAATGACTTTATTACAATTATTATAACACATTGTATGTGTGGGCTTGGCAGGGGCAATAAATGGTCCGTGTTTACTCAAACAGATAACACAAAAAAACAAACATTCACACAAAGGGGTAGTATTAAGTAATGTTTGCCATATGCATGGAGAACAATACCGGGCAACACATGGCCACCTAATGGTTGATACATGTAATGTTTAATTTTGGCACAGATATTATGGATCCAAAACCCCAAAAGCCAAGAAAACTTACACTCGCCTTGCAACATACAGTTAATACATTGGATTATATATGTGAAAATTTATCCATAAGGGTAAAAATTCAAAGGCATCAAATTCACTTCACATATGGTGCAATGCAAGAAGCAGAAATAAAATAAATGCTAGCAGAAAGTTACAAGGCCATGGAAGGGAAATCCAAACAATATTGCACTTTGTTTTGGTGCAAAAATTTAAAAGGATCTGGCCAAACAAATAACCACACATACTGGATGTACACATGGCAGCTAATTTATTTCATTTTTTAAAAATGAACTAACACTTTAACCCCTTTAAAGCCCAAGACGTACTAATACGCATCTGCCCCCTGGGCTTTAAGAGCCTGATATGTATTAGTACGTCATCACGATCGCACACAGGCTGTGCGGGCGCGATCGCCGCCGGGTGTCAGCTGATTGTCACAGCTGACACCTGGTACTAGGTGCAGGGAGCGGTCCCGCATCACTCCCGGCACATTAACCCCCGCAATGCTGCGATCGAAGTTGATCGCAGCATTTCGGTGGCAAGGGGAGATAATCGCATTACTCACCTCCTCTTCCGGGCTCCAGCGCTGTCGCGGCTTCCCGGATGTTGCCATTGACGACCCGATGTCGTCATGCCAACATCCGAGTCACCAGACAGCAGGAAAATATTTTGGTCATGCGCAGTGCATGATCAAACTATCTTCTCCCTGTGAAGCGCTGACAGCCTGCATAGCACAGGGATGGTGCTCCATTACTGTGCTATGCAGGCAATCAGAATAAAAAAAGTGAAAGTCCCAGAGTGGGACAAAGTATAAAAGTAAAAAAAAGTGTCAAAGTGAAAAAAAAAATAGAATTTTTTGTTGTAAAAATATTAAAAAAAAATAATCCACCAAAAATAAAAATATAATGTACCCATCAATAAATATTATTATGACAAAAAACAAACAATAAAGGTACACATATTTGGTATCGCCGCATCCAGAACGACCTGACCTATAAAATTGTCCCACTAGTTAACCCCTTCAGTGAACACGGTAAAAAATAAATAAATAAAAAAGCGAAGCAAAAACAATGCTTTATCATCATACCGCCAAACAAAAAATGGAATAACACGCGATCAAAAAGACGAATATAAATAAAAATTGTACCGCTGAAAACGTCATCTCGTCCTGCAAAAAAACAGCCATACAGCTCCATCAGCCGAAAAATAAAAAAGTTATAGCTCTCAGAATAAAGCGATACAAAAAAATTATTTTTTCTAGAAAATAGTTTTTATTGTGTAAAAGCTCCAATACATAAAAAAATGATATAAATGTGGTACCACTGTAAACGTACTGACCCGAAGAATAAAGCTGCCTTATCAATTTTACCACACGCGGAACAGAATAATAAAAAAAAAAAAAAACAATTCCTGAATTGTTTGTTTTTGTTTATTCTGCCTCCCAAAAATCGGAATAGAAAGCGATCAAAAAATGTCACGTGCCTGAAAATGGCACCAGTAAAAACTCATCCTGCAAAAAACAAGCTGTCACATGACTCTGTCTGCCAAAATATGGAAAAATTATAGCTCTCAAAATATGGCGATGCAAAAACTAGATTTTACAAAAAAAATGCGTCTTTTAGTGTGTGACAGCTGTCAATCATAAAACCTCAATATGATTCTGGCATCTCTGTAATCGCACCGACTCGAAGAATAAAGTCGTCTAATCACTTATACCGCACGAGGAATGGTGTAAAAAATAAACTCTCGGTTTAGGGTTCTGCTAGGGTTAGGGTTGTGGTTGAGGTTAGAGTTGTGCTAGGGTTAGGGTTGGGGTTAGGTTAGGGTTAGGGTTGGGGTTGGGGTTAGGGTTGGGCTAGGGTTAGGGTTGGGGTTAGGGTTAGGGTTAGGGTTGGGGTTAGGTTAGGGTTGGCATTGGGCTAGGATTGGGGTTGGGGTTGGGCTAGGATTAGGGTTGGGGTTGGGCTAGGGTTAGGGTTGGGATTTTTTCAAAAGTAAAAAAAAAAAGATGACGATATGGCGACTAGGGTTGAGCGCAAGTGCTTTTTATTTTCACGGCTCCATGTTATAAACTTCTGTAAAGCACTTGGGGGCTCAGGGTGCTCACCACTCATCTAGATAAGTTCCCTGAGGGGTCTAGTTTCCAAAATGGTGTCACTTGTGGGGGGTTTCCACTGTTTAGGCACATCAGGGGCTCCCCAAACGCAACATGGCGTCCGCTAATTATTCAAGCAAATTTTACATTCAAAAAGTCAAATGGCGCTCCTTCCCTTCCGAGCCCTGCCGTGCGCCCAAACAGTGGTTTTTCCCTACATATTGGGTATCTGTGTGCTCAGGGGAAATTGCACAACTAATTTTGGGGTCCATTTTTTCCTGTTACCCCTGCAAAAATAAAAAAAATTGTGTCTAAAGTAACATTTTTGTGAAAAAAGTTAAATGTTCATTTTTTTTCTTCCACATTCCAAAAATTCCTGTGAAGCACCTGAAGGGTGGTCCCTAAAAAAATGGTTTTGTAAATTTTGTTAGAAAAATGAGAAATCGCTGGTCAACTTTTAACCCTTATAGCTCCCTAATAAAAAAAAATGGACATGTCTCCGTGTGGAGCACAAGGACACACAGTCCGTGAAAAAACACGGAGATGTACACAGACCCATAGATTTGAATGGATCTCCATGTGTCAGTGTCTCCGGTACGTGTGGAAACTGTCACCACTCCTACCGGAGATACTGATGTGTGAAAGAGGCCTCAATCCCTCCTGACCCCACACATAAACTTCAGCTCATCCAGCACCATGACAACCAGCACAGCAGAGTCCTGCATCCACTGAGGTCCCTGATCATGTGACCCCTGACTCCTCCCCTCCTGTGACCTCATCACAGGTCCTGTGCGCGCAGGTGGAGGTATGTGGAGACCCCCATTACTGGGCGCAGGGGGCATTAACCCCTTCAGGACGGAGACTCTTTTGGTGTCTTGTGTTGCCCCTTTATAAGAATCATAAGGTTTTTGTTCTGTTTCCTGTAATAGATACATACGACCCAACTATGGAGACAGGAAGGGAGGAAACTTATTGTTCTCATAGTACAGGGCCCCTTTACTGCCCCCACAGTGTAATGCCCCCAATATGCCCCTTATGTAGTATGTATGATGCCCCCACAGTGTAATGCCCCCATTATACCCCTTATGCAGGATGTATGATGCCCCCACACAGTGTAATGCCCCCATTATGCCCCTTATGCAGGATGTATGATGACCCCACACTGTGTAATGCCCCCATTATGCCCCTTATGCAGTATATATGATGCCCCCACACAGTGTAATGCCCCCATTATGCCCCTTATGCAGTATGTATGATGCCCCCACAGTGTAATGCCCCCATTATACCCCTTATGCAGGATGTATGATGACCCAACACAGTGTAATGCCCCATTATGCCCCTTATGCCGGATGTATGATGACCCCACACTGTGTAATGCCCCCATTATGCCCCTTATGCAGTATATATGATGCCCCCACACAGTGTAATGCCCCCATTATGCCCCTTATGCAGTATGTATGATGCCCCCACACAGTGTAATGCCCCCATTGTGACCCTTATGCAGTATATATGATGCACCCACATAGTGTAATGCCCCCATTATGCCCCTTATGCCGTATGTATGATGCCCCCACACAGTGTTATGCACACGCCCGGGCAAAGCGGCGTGTGCGGGTGATTGGTAGTGATTCCACTGGACCGTGCCGGAGAGTGTATGCCTGGAGGGGCGTGACTAAGTATTCACCCGATCCGACCAGGGTCGCACGACGGCATACGACGCCAGTGCACCAAGGAGGAACCGAGCAGAGGGACCAGGTGCTACTCCAGGACAGACCCCGGACACGGCTGTTGACCCACACAGGGGAATACAGGAACAGACTGGTATGCAGGCAGGCGGGTATGCAGGCAGGCGGGTATGCAGGCAGGCGGGTATGCAGGCCGGGGGGTAAAGGTAAGCACAGCTAGAGTGCAGACAGGAAGGCACTAGCAGGTAGGAACACAGGCGGGATAGGACCCAGTACACACCGGGATTCAGGAACAATACAGGCAGAGGGGTACAGGCAAGCACAACTAGAGTGCAGAAGACTGAGCAGGGAGGACAGGGCTCTGTTCACACTGAACAGACAGGAAGGGAAAGGCAGAGCCAGACACCCACAGGGTACTTGCAGTGAAGTAGCGAGTGGACCACAAACTCACAAACGGGAGTACAGAGACAACAGGCAGGAGATAGGTACGAGTTCAGACTCTGCAGAAAAAGGAAGGGAACGGGCATAGAGGCAAAACAGGTAAAGGATAGGAGAGAGTTCAGACTGGAACTGAGTGTACGGAGGAGACCGACACTGCAGCGGGATACAGGAGCGGGTCTGGGAATACTGCCCCCAGAGAGGCGGAACGAACAGGCAAGGAGCGTGTTCAGACAGGACAGACTAAAGAACACAGAAAGGACTCAGTTCAGACTCGGGAACTAATACCGTAAAGCAGGAGACATACAGGACACAGTTCAGACACGGGAGCTGACACCGCAAGGCAGGAGAAATACAGGACTTAGTTCAGACACGGGAACTAATACCGTAAAGCAGGAGACATACAGGACTTAGTTCAGACACGGGAACTAATACCGTAAAGCAGGAGACATACAGGACACAGTTCAGACACGGGAGCTGACACCGCAAGGCAGGAGACATACAGGACTTAGTTCAGACACGGGAACTAATACCGTAAAGCAGGAGACATACAGGACACAGTTCAGACACGGGAGCTGACACCGCAAGGCAGGAGAAATACAGGACTTAGTTCAGACACGGGAACTAATACCGTAAAGCAGGAGACATACAGGACTTAGTTCAGACACGGGAACTAATACCGTAAAGCAGGAGACATACAGGACACAGTTCAGACACGGGAGCTGACACCGCAAGGCAGGAGACATGCAGGACTTAGTTCAGACACGGGAACTAATACCGTAAAGCAGGAGACATACAGGACACAGTTCAGACACGGGAGCTGACACCGCAAGGCAGGAGAAATACAGGACTTAGTTCAGACAGGCCTGGAAATACAGCCTCCAGGAAAGGCGGACAGGGAAACAGGAACGGACCTGGCACCTTCAGAGTGCAAGCACACACTGAAAGAAACACTTATGCTCAGGCAGGGATAGAAGGGAGCTGCTGAGCTATATACCAAGTGTCAGACAGCAATAGGCTGAGGACGCACAAGGGGTGTGACCCACAGCAGGTACAAAAAGCAGGAAGTGATCGGGCGCCGCCCTTAAGCAGCAGAGACAGACACAAACAGACAGCATGGAGGGAAGCCAGAGAGACACTCTGGACAGGAGATCAAGTGCGCTCTCTTGCACAGTGGGAGATGGACCACCATGCAAGGACGCCGCCAGGTATGTTACACACAGTATAATGTTCCCACAGTACCGCCATCCCTCCCCACACTGTATAATGTTCCCACAGAACCGCCATCCCCCCACATACAGTATAATGTTCCCACAGTACCGCTATCCCTCCCCACACAGTATAATGTTCCCACAGTACTGCCTGAGGTCCTGCAGTTAGAATAAGTCCTGAAGTTTAAGGGTACTTGCCCATGATCCGGACTAGCAGTGTTTTGGACGAAGCTCACCTGCGCTGCGTCCAAAATGCTGCATTCTACAGTAGAAGTAGAGTGGATGGAATTTCTATAAATCCCATGCCCACTGTGCTTCTGTTAGACTCAACTGCCGCAAACTGACCTGCGGCATGGGTCTACGAGCCGCAGCATGTCAATTTCTGTTGCAGAGATGCCAGTCTCCGCAACAGAAATTTCCACAATACATTGTATAGGATGCATTAAATCTGCATGGTTCAGTGAACAAATGCGTACTGAAGTGCGTGATTAGAACTCAGCGCTTTGGACGCAGCCAAATAACTCTGCATCCAAAGCGCTGCTGGTTCCTGATCATGAGAACGTAGCCTTACAGTTGGAAAAATCCCTCTAGAAAATGTTTTTACCTTTGCCTGCTCCCCTCCATGTAGACTCTCGAGCATGTATACTTGCATGTAGGGGAGCAGGCCTTACTAGATATCGAGGCTTTGTACAGTAATATACCGCATGAGGATGGTATCAGAGGAGTAAGACATTTCTTGAAATCGAGATCAGTAGAGTGTAGCAGACATAATGACTTCATGAAGGATCTTCTAAAATTCACTCTTACTCATAACTTCTTTCTTTTTGACAGGAAGTACTTCCACCAGCTCAGGGGTACTGTGATGGGGAGCCCCTGTGCCCCCTTGTATGCTAACCTATTCCTGGGCTGGTGGGAGGAAACCACAATATTCAGGGATGATCATAAGTGGTGACATCCATGTATTGGGGTATGGTATAGATATATTGACATTTTTATCATCTGGTCTGGGACGAGTGAACAATTTCTTGAATTTGTCTGGGAACTCAATATCTATAGAGTGGGCCTGAGATTTATATCAGAGGTTAATTATAACCAGTTGCCTTTCCTGGATGTACTAATCAAGAAAGAACGGGATGGGACCCTAGGGACACTCATCTATCATAAACCTATGAGCACTATTAAACTATTGAAGTGGGATAGTCACCACCCCATCCCACTAAAAAAAGGAATACCCAAGGGACAATTTTTACAGTTGAGAAGGAATTGTTCTAATGTCACAGATATTAATATACAGGCAATAGACATGCATGAACACCAGATTCAGGGAAAAAGGTATCCACAGTACATTTTGGATTCCGCACGATCGTTTGCAGAAAAACGGAAGAGACAGACAATCCTCCATACCTAACCAAGACACCAAGAAAAGATGGGATAACACAAGTAGTAGGAACTGACGACAATAGAGTGACCATATCTTTAATATACTCCAGAAAAGACTAGGATATAATTGTGGCCGACACGGACCTGCGTGGTTCTGTGGTATCTACTCCTACAATAACTTTCAGAAAGGGTCGTTCATGACAAGTAGCGCAGGCACAGTACATTACTGTAGACACACTTCATTCTATATGTCCTATGTCAATTCACCAATAGTAATAGATCTCCTAGTCTGGGGAGCGGTTTTGGATGAAGTGAGATATTTATGCATGGACACCTGGCTATTAGGCGCACTATGCTGAACTTCATGAATTAACATCCTTGTATCAAGCCTTCTGATGAACCTGTGGGAGAACCGCGTCAAAGCGGATTAATTAACCCCTTTACTACCCAAGGTGGTTTGCACGTTAATGACTAGGCCAATTTTTACAATTCTGACCACTGTCACTTTATGAGGTAATTACTCTAGAACGCTTCAACGGATCTCACTAATTCTGACATTGTTTTTTTAGTGACATATTGTACTTCATGATTGTGGTAAAATTTCTTCAATAACACTTGCGTTTATTTGTGAAAAAAACGGAAATTTGGCGAAAATTTTGAAAATATAGCAATTTTCAAAATTTTAATTTTTATGCCCTTAAATCAGAGAGATACAGTACAGACCAAAAGTTTGGACACACCTTCTCATTTAAAGATTTTTCTGTATTTTCATGACTATGAAAATTGTATATTCACACTGATGGCATCAAAACTATGAATTAACACATGTGGAATTATGTACACTGTGTTCCAAATTATTATGCAAATAATACTTTCTCAGATTTTCAAATAACTATTAGAGTACAATTGAAAGGTTTTTGTACAAACTGCCTATGATAACAGTATATTTTTAAAAAAATAAAAAACTCAAACTGCACTTAAAATGCATGTTCCAAATTATTATGCACAGCAGAGTTTTCAACCTTTTCATTTTAATAAAGAACAAAAAAATGGTCATTTTTGAAATTATAAGCGTTAGCAGGTTATTACAAACTGAAATCAAACAGTTTTCAACTCAAAACTTTATTCTAGGTGATGGTACATCAACCAGCCATCCTCCACTCCATACATCTGGACCATCGAGATCATTTCATGCATGATAATGCCCCTTCTCATGCTGCACATAACACATCTGCATCTCTGGCTGCTATGGGCATAAAAGGGGACAAACTTATGGTGTGGCACCCATGCTCCCCTGACCTCAACCCCATTGAGAACCTCTGGAGCATCATCAAAAGGAGTGTCTATGATGGCGGGAGGCAGTTCACATCTAAGCAACAGCTCTGGGAGGGTATTCTGTCCTCATGCAAAACAATTAAAGCAGAAACCATCCAAAACCTGACAAATTCAATGGACGAGAGAGTTCAGAAGCTCCTTTTGAACAAGCGGTCCTATGTGCAAATGTAACATCACCTAGAATAAAGGCAGTTATCATAGGCAGTTTGTACAAAAACCTTTCAATTGTACTCTAATAGTTATTTGACTGGAAAATTACAATGACTGCAATTCATATAGGTAATTTGGGAAAATCTGAGAAAATATTATTTGCATAATAATTTGGAACACAGTGTAGTTAATAAAAAAGTGTGAAACAACTGAAAATATGTCTTATATTGTAGGTTCTTCAAAGTAGCCACCTTTTGCTTTGATGACTGCTTTGCACACTCTTGGCAGTCTCTTTATGAGCTTCAAGAGGTAGTCACCGGAAATGGTCTTCCAACAATCTTGAAGGAGTTCCCAGAGATGCTTAGCACTTGTTGTCCCTTTTGCCTTCACTCTGCGGTCCAGCTCACCCCAAACCATCTCGATTGGGTTCAGGTCTGGTGACTGTGGAGGCCAGGTCATCTGGCGTAGCACCCCATCACTCTCCTTCTTGGTCAAATAGCCCTTACACAGCCTGGAGGTGTGTTTGGGGTCATTGTCCTGTTGAAAAATAAATGATGGTCCAACTAAACGCAAACCGGATGGAATAGCATGCCGCTGCAAGATGCTGTGGTAGCCATGCTGGTTCAGTATGCCTTCAATTTTGAATAAATCCCCAACAGTGTCACCAGCAAAGCACCCCTACACCATCACACCTCCTCCCCCATGCTTCACGGTGGGAACCAGGCATGTAGAGTCCATCCGTTCACCTTTTCTGCGTCGCACAAAGGCACGGTGGTTGGAACCAAAGATCTCAAATTTGGACTCATCAGACCAAAGCACAGATTTCCACTGGTCTAATGTCCATTCCTTGTGTTCTTTAGTCCAAACAAGTCTCTTCTGCTTGTTGCCTGGCCTTAGCAGTGGTTTCCTAGCAGCTATTTTACCATGAAGTCCTGCTGCACAAAGTCTCCTCTTAACAGTTGTTGTAGAGATGTGTCTGCTGCTTGAACTCTGTGTGGCATTGACCTGGTCTCTAATATGAGCTGCTGTTAACCTGCGATTTCTGAGGCTGGTGACTCGGATAAACTTATCATCAGAAGCCGAGGTGACTCTTGGGCTTCCTTTCCTGGGGCGGTCCTCATGTGAGCCAGTTTCTTTGTAGTGCTTGATGGTTTTTGCAACTGCACTTGGGGACACTTTCAAAGTTTTCCCAATTTTTCGCACTCACTGACCTTCATTTCTTAAAGTAATGATGGCCACTCGTTTTTCTTTACTTAGCTGCTTTTTTTCTTGCCATAATACAAATTCTAACAGTCTATTCAGTAGGACTATCAGCTGTGTATCCACCTGACTTCTGCACAACACAACTGATGGTCCCAACACCATTTATAAGGCAAGAAATCCCACTTATTAAACCTGACAGGGCACACCTGTGAAGTGAAAACCATTTCCGGTGACTACCTCTTCAAGCTCATCAAGAGAATACCAAGAGTGTGCAAAGCAGTCATCAAAGCAAAAGGTGGCTACTTTGAAGAACCTAGAATATAAGATATTTTTTCAGTTGTTTCACACTTTTTTGTTAAGTATATAATTCCACATGTGTTAATTCATAGTTTTGATGCCTTCAGTGTGAATGTACAATATTCATAGTCATGAAAATACAGAAATTTTTTTAAATGAGAAGGTGTGTCCAAACTTTTGGTCTATACTGTATGTCACACAAAATAGTTAATAAATAACACTTCCCTCATGTCTACTTTACATCAGCACAATTTTGGAACCAAATTTTTTTTTTATTAGGGAGCTAAAAGGGTTAAAAGTTGACCAGCGATTTCTCATTTTTCCAACAAAATTTACAAAACCATTTTTTTAGGGACATCACATTTGAAGTCACTTTGAGGGGTCTTTATGACAGAAAATACCCAAAACTGCACCTCTTAAGGTGCTCAAAAACACATTCAAGAAGTTTATTAACCCTTTAGGTGCTTCATGAATATTTGAAATGTGGAAGAAAAAAGTTAACATTTAACTTTTTTCACAAATATGTTACTTTAGGCCCAATTTTTTTTATTTTCACAGGGGTAACAGGAAAAAATGAAACCCAAAATTTGTTGTGCAATTTCCCCTGAGCAGGCAGATACCACATATGTGGGGAATAAACACTGTTTGGGCGCATGGCAGGGCTCAGAAGGGAAGGAGCGCCATTTGACTTATTCGAATGTAAAACTTGCTTGAATAATTATCGGACGCCATGTTGCGTTTGGGGAGCCTCTGATGTGCCTAAACAGTGGAAACCCCCCACAAGTGACACCATTTTGGAAACTAGACCCCTCAGGGAACTTATCTAGATGTGTGGTGAGCACTTTGAACCTCCAGGTGCTTTACAGAAGTTTATAACATGGAGCCGTGAAAATAAAAAAATCTAACTTTTTCCACAAAAATGATGTTTTAGCCCCAATTTTTTTATTTTCACAAGGGTAGATGGAGAAAATGGACCCCAAAAACTTTTGTGCAATTTCTCCTGAGTACGCCAAGACCCCATATGTGGGGAAAATACAGTGTTTGTTCGCATGGCAGAGTTCAGAAGGGAAGGAGCACTGTGTGACTTTTTGAATGCAAAATTGGCTGGAATTGAGAGTGGACGCCATGTCGCGTTTGGAGAGCCCCTGATATGCCTAAATAGTGGAAACCCCCCACAAGTGACCCCATTTTGGAAACTACACCCCTCAAGTATTTTATCAAGGGGTATAGTGAACATTTTGAACCCAGAGGTACGACACAGAATTTGATAACATTAGGTCATCATATTGAATAAGTTGTCATTAGTCTTGAGCGCAAGTGCTCACTAGTTGAGTTTGCATCGGGTACTCAGGTATGCACCATGTATCGCGGCTGCTCGAGTGACATGCTCGAGTGCCCGCTCGCATGTTTCACGGTTATTAGACACCCGTAAAAAAACATGCGGGGATCGCTCGTGCATGGCAGGCAGTCCCCACAAGTTTTTTTGGGCCGCGAAGCATATGGGGCGGAGACTCGAGCATGTCCCTCGAGCATCCGCGATACTCAGTGCATGCCCGAGCACCCAATGCAAACTCAAGTAGTGAGCACTTGCACTCAACACTAGTCACCATATCGTCATCTTTTTTTTTTTTTTACTTTTGAAAAAAATCCCAACACAACCCTAACCCTAGCCCAACCCTAACCCTAGAATTTATTTTTTACGCCGTTTCTCGTGCGGTATAAGTGATTAGACGACTTTATTCTTCGGGTCGGTGCGATTACAGCGATACCAGAATCATATGGGGTTTTTATGATTGACAGCTGTCACACACTAAAAGGCACATTTTGTTTTGCAAAATCTAGGTTTTGCATCGCCATATTTTGAGAGCTATAATTTTTCCATATAAGGGCCGACAGAGTCATGTGATGGCTCGTTTTTTGCAGGACTAGTTGACGTTTTTATTGGTACCATTTTCAGGCTTGTGACATTTTTTGATTGCTTTCTATTCTGATTTCTGGGAGGCAGAATAAACAAAATCCAACAATTCAGGAATTGTTTTTTTGTTTGTTTGGTTTTATGCTGTTCCGCGTGTGGTAATATTGATAAGGCAGCTTTATTCTTCGGGTCAGTACGTTTACAGCGGTACCACATTTATATAGTTTTCTATGTTTTGGTGCTTTTACACAATAAAACCTATTTTGTAGAAAAAAAAATTTTTTGCATTGCTTTATTCTGAGAACTATAACTTTTTTATTTTTCGGTTGATGGAGCTGTATGGCGGCTTGTTTTTTTGCGGGACAAGATGACGATTTCAGCGGTACCATTTTTATTTATATTTGTCTTTTCGATCGCGTGTTATTCCATTTTTTGTTTGGCGGTATGATGATAAAGCATTGTTTTTTGCTTCGTTTTTTATATTTATTTTTTACCGTGTTCACTAAAGGGGTTAACTAGTGGGACAGTTTTATAGGTCAGGTCGTTCCGGACCCGGCGATACCAAATATGTGTACTTTTATTTTATTTTTTTTCATAAAAATATTTATTGATGGGTACATTATATTTTTATTTTTGGTAGATTATTTTTTTTATTTATTTATTTATTTATTTATTTTTCATTTTTTAACACTTTTTTTACTTTTATACTTTGTCCCACTATGGAACATTCTCTTTTTTTTACTCTGATCACCTGTATAGAGATAGAACACCATCCCTGTGCTATACAGGCTGTCAGCGCTGCAGATGCAGAAGACACTTTGGTCATGCACTGCACATGACCAAAGTATCTTCCTGCTGTCTGGTGACCCGGATGTTGTCATGACACCCCATCTCCTGAAGTGAAGTCAAGTCATTGTAGGACCTCAAAGTCTGAGAGTCCCAGATAGATATTTGGTATTTATACAGCTTCCACAATGGATACGCATAACATTTGCCGCATAAAGGCCTCAGGTGAATCTCAATGATAACTGCAGCAGGTAGTATTCAGAAATTTATACATTCAAGTTTAAACATCATCATAAAAATATTATGGTCCAAATAATGCTCAGATACTTAATGCAATAGAGCTGAGATATCATGTAAATATTCGATAGAAATGTTTTTACCCCTAGGTGAGGTTGACCAGGCAACAATATGCAGATATAATCCTAGAGGATGCCAAGGTATAGTCCTACACTCAATGCTTCCAAGGGAAGCAGAGATAACATGTAAACTGATAGCTCCCTCAAAGACAGTCAACTCTCATTGCTGAGTAGCCCCCCAAAAATAAAAGAGGTGGAATTTATTAAGCCCAATTGACAACGATTGGCTTGAGAGAGGTTATATGAACCAAAAAGTTGCCATTTGGGCATAATAAAGTCCATCTTTATTTCAATTTTGTAAGTTTTAGAGTGCTGCCTTCTATTTATAATATTAAAAAAAAAATTAAAATATATATAGTAGTAGATCAGTTCACTTGGCTGCATATTGTTACGAACGTGGTTTGTGGAGCCACTGTGCCACGGACCGAGGAGTGCTTGGAGTGGTGTAACTAGGGGCCTCGCCAATCTGACCCTGGACGCACGGCAGCTTTACGACTCCGCGATCCGAGAATAGACGAGGGCGGAGGCCTAGGTGATACTCCAGAACAGGCCAATGGCCGCCCAGCAGCTGCACCCAGGACCCAGTAGGACAGGTAGGATGGTGCCCATTAGCAGCACACAGGTGTTAGAACCCTCCTGTTTGTTTTTTCCATCTTGTTTTTTGTGGACACGTGATCATCTGCCTTTATATTCCAGCTCCGCCCTTTTGGCTGTGCTGGACTTCAGTGTTTGACTGTTTCTCTAGCCAGGTGCTTCGGTGCCTTTCTCTGTCAGTTCACTTGGTCCTTCTGGGACCTCTAGTACCTTTTTGTCAGTTTGTCTTTTTGTGTTTTGCAACAACTTCTCTGTTTAGGAGGTGTCCCATTTGTTCCAGTCCTTAGTTTTTTTAGGGACCCCTCCCTTTATGCTATAGGTCTCCGTTCAGACTAGCCGAGGACTGAGGCGGGTCTGTTAGCTAGGAACAGGCAGCCCGCTACTTCGTAGGGATTCAGCTTAGTCTTACTGTAGGGACAGCTTTCCCCTATCTTTCCTTAGTTCATGTTGCAGATCATAACAACAGGATAGCACCGGAGAGCATCAGGCTGGATTGCACCTGAGTGCAGCAGGCTTGGATTGCACCGGAGTGCAGCAGGCTTGGATTGCACCGGAGTGCATCAGGCTTGGATTTCACCGGAGTGCATCAGGCTTGGATTTCACCGGAGTGCATCAAGCTTGGATTTCACCGGAGTGCAGCAGGTTTGGTTTGCACCGGAGCGCATCAGGCTTGGTTTGCATGGAGTGCTATGCAACCTTTGCAATATAGACTGTAGAACAGGAAGGTTGCTCAGGCACCTCCCCAGCAGGGAGGAAGCAGTATACATTAGTTTAGGGTCACAAAGACAATTTTGTGTTTTCCATGAAAACTCATACTTTTATTTATCAAATGAGTTGCAAAATGATTAGAAAATATCGTCCGGACATTGACAAGGTTAGAAATAATGATTTTTATAAGAAAGAACAATTTTCTCCTTCAAACTTTGCTTTTGTCACAGAATCCTCCCTTTGCAGCAATTCCAGCATTGCAGACCTTTGTCATTCTAGCTGTTAATTTGCTGAGGTAATCTTGAGAAATTTCCCCCCATGCTTCCTGAAGCCCCTCCCACAAGTTGGATTGGCTTGATGGGCACTTTTTGCGTACCATACGGTCAAGCTGCTCCCACAACCCCTCAATGGGGTTGAGATCTGGTGACTGCGCTGGCCACTCCATTACAGATAGAATACCAGCTGCCTGCTTCTTCCCTAAATAGTTCATGTATAATTTGGAGGTGTGCTTTGGGTCATTGTCCTGTTGTAGGATGAAATTGGCTCCAATCAAGTGCTGTCCACAGGGTATGGCATGGCGTTGCAAAATGGAGTGATAGCCTTCCTTTTTCAAAATCTGATTTACCTTGTACAAATCTGCCACTTTACCAGCACCAAAGCAACCCCAGACCATCACATTACCTCCAACATGCTTGACAGATGGCATCAGGCACTCTTCCAGCATCTTTTCAGTTGTTCTGCGTCTCACAAATGTTCTTCTGTGTGATCCAAACACCTCAAACTTTTGATTCGTCTGTCCATAAAACTTTTTTCCAATCTTCCTCTGTCCAATGTCTGTGTTCTTTTGCCCATATTAATATTTTCTTTTTATTAGCCACTCTCAGATATGGCTTTTTCTTTGCCACTTTGCCCTGAAGGCCAGCATCCTGGAGTCACCTCTTCACTGTAGACGTTGACACTGGCGTTTTGCGTGTACTATTTAATGAAGCTGCCAGTTGAGGAGCTGTGAGGCGTCGATTTCTCAAACTAGAGACTCTAATGTACTTGTATTGTTGCTCAATTGTGCAGCGGGGCCTCCCACTTCTCTTTCTACTCTGGTTAGAGCCTGTTTATGCTCTCCTCTGAAGGGGGTAGTGCACACCTTTGTAGGAAATCTTCAGTTTCTTGGCACTTTCAAGCATGGAATAGCCTCCATTTCTAAGAACGAGAATAGACTGTCGAGTTTCACATGAAAGTTCTCTTTTTCTGGCCATTTTGAGAGTTTCATAGAACAAACAAATGTAATGCTCCAGATTCTCAACTAGCTCAAAGGAAGGTCAATTTTATAGCTTCTCAAATCAACCAAACCGTTTTTAGCTTGGCTAACATACTTGTGAAGGGTTTTCTAAACATCCATTAGCCTTCTTACACAGTTAGCAAACACAATGTACCATTAAAATAATGGAGTGGTGGTTGTTGGAAATGGGCCTCTATACACCTATGTAGATATTGCAATAAAAACAAGACGTTTGCAGCTAGAATAGTCATTTACCACATTAACAATGTATAGAGTGAATTTCTGATTCATTTAATGTTAGCTTCATTGAAAAAAAATGTGCTTTTCTTTCAAAAATAATGACATTTCTAAATGACCCCAAACTTTTGAACGGTAGTGTATATGTAATGTCCCACAGCCATTGGCTGGGAACATAATAGCAAGTGCACACGCTGACCCTTTAAGAGGGCGGAAGGCTGTCTTCCACTCATCTCCCCGGCGAATGCGGATTAGATTGTAGGTGCCTCTTAAATCTAATTTGGTGAAGAACCTGGTACCCCTTAATTGGTCAAACAACTCAGGGATTAGTGGGATAGGGTATTTATTTTTCACCGTGATTTGGTTGAGGCCCCGATAGTCTATACAGGGTCGGAGCGGTCCATCTTTCTTTTTAACAAAGAAAAATCCGGCCCCAGCAGGAGAAGAGGACTTCCGAACCCTGGCCAGATTCTCCTGAATGTATTCTGACGTAGCTTGAGTCTCAGCTGGAAACAGTGGATAAATTTGGCCTCTTGGGGGTGTAGATCCGGGAATCAAGTCAATAGGGCAGTCATACGACCTGTGAGGCGGCAAAGTCTCTGCTTCCTACTTGTCGAATACATCAGGAAAGGCCCAATAGTTGGACGGCAGACCAGGCCGCAAAGCTGGAGAAGACAGCGCCCTAGCTGGACGTACATTGTTCAGACACTTCTCATGGCAGGAATGTCCCCAGTGGAGCACCTCTCCAGTCCTCCAGTCCAACACAGGTTCATGTTGTCATAGCCATGGTAAGCCTAAGAGAAAGGCGTGAGACATGTGGGAAAGAACATAGAAGACTATCTTCTCAGTATGAAGCACCCCGATATGAACTTCAAGTGGCTCAGTAGCCAGACGAACCGTCTCCCGAAGAGTTCTCCCATTGACAGATGTTATTGCCAGATGGTTTTGGAGCAGATGAACTGGGATTTGGATGCGATCCACTACAGCCAGGAGGATAACATTTTCTGCTGCCCCAGGATTCAAATACGCAGTCTCCATAAACTGAGATTCACTGGTTGACACAGCCACAGTAAGGGTCAGGGGTAGAGAGGTGTCTTTTCTGTCTCGGGAGGCTTCTCCTACCAACCATAGACGCTGGTGTTTTCCTGCCTCACAGGACAGGTGCGAATGAAGTGGCCCATTTCTCCAAATGCAGGCACTGGCCTTTAGCGCGGCGATCCCTCTGTCACTGGCGAGTGCAAAGCGGTCGACCTGCATGGGTTCAGGTGAGGCCTCGACAGGGGATGACGGAGGAACAAGCGGCCCTTGGAAGGTTGGAGCCAGGCAGCATGATCCTCTCTCATGTGCCACCTCTTAGGTACGCTCTCAGAGGTCCTCGATGGTAGTTGGTAGGTCTCAACCGACTAACTCATCCTTAATATTTCCAGAAAGCCCCTCCCAGAACGTCGCCATCGAAGCTTTGTTTTTCCAGTCGAGTTCAGATGCCAGAGTGCGGAAGCGTACCGCATATTGTCCCACAGATGAATTGGACTGACGTAAACGGAGAAGAGCGGAAGCTGAAGAGGTGGTCTGCCTGGGTTCATCGAATGTTTAGTGAAAAGACTCCAAGAATGCCGGAAAATTGGAGATGATCGGGTCCTCTCTCTCCCATAATGAGTTCAACCACGTCAGGGCCTTGCCTCCAAGGTGCGACATAATGAATGCTACCTTTGTTCGGTCCGAAGGGAAGAGGTGAGGAAGAAGTTTAAAATGTAGCCAGCACTGATTGATGAACTCTCGGCAGAGCTTCGGATTGTTATCAAAGCGTGGTGGAGCGGCGAGTCGGGGGCGAGTTGGGGGCCTGAACCTCGAGCTAAGCAAACAGACTGAGAAGGTTCCAAAGAAGATATGGCTCCTTAAAAATGGGGGGACTCTGGAGAGATGTTTATGGCCTCCAACTTGGTAGTCAGGGACTGTAACTGCATTGACAACTTCTTCTGCACGCCTTTCTGTTGGCAGAGCTCTTGGTACATGGTCTGATCGGACGGGATCCAGGGTCCAGCGGAGTGCATGGCCTGAGCAAACTGTCACGAACGTGGTTTGTGGAACCACTGTGCCACGGACCGAGGAGTGCCTGGAGGGGCTTTGACCCAATCTGACCCTGGATGCACGGCGGCTCTATGACTCCGCGACCCGAGGGAGGTGGCCCAGGTGGTCAGGTAGGATGGTGCACAAGAGTGGCACACAGAATAGCATCGGAGAGCATCAGGGTGGGTAGCACCGGAGTGTGGCAAGGTTTCACTAAAGTGCAGCAGGCTTGGTTTGCACCGGAGTGCAGCAGGCTTGGTAGCATAAAGTAGTACACAACCTTTACAACATAGACTGTAGAACAGGAAGGTTGCTCAGGCACCTCCCCAGCAGGGAGGAAGCAATATACGGTATACAGTTGAACTCAAAAGTTTACATACTCCGGCAGAATTTTTGCCTTCTTGGCCTTGTTTCAGAGAATATGAATGATAACAAAAAAACGTTTTCTCCACTCATGGTTATTGATTGAGTGAAGCCATTTATTGTCAAACTACTGTGTTGTCTCTTTTTAAATCTTAATGACAACCAAAAACATCCAAATGACCCTGATCAAAAGTTCACATACCCTGGTGATTTTGGCCTGATAACATGCACAGAATTTGACACAAATGGGTTTGAATGGCTACTAAAGGTAACATCCTCACCTGTGACCTGTTTTCTTGTAATCAGAGTGTCTGCATAAAAGCGGAGTGCGTTTCTGGGATCTAGACAGACTCTTGCATCCTTCATCCATCCACTAACGTTTCTGGATTGTGAGTCATGGGGAAAGCAAAACAATTTTCAATGGATCTAAGGGAAAAGGTAGTTGAACTGTATAACACAGGAAAGGGATACAAAAAGATATCCAAGGAATTAATAATGCCAGTCAGCAGCGTTCAAACTGTGATTAACAAATGGAAAATCAGGGGCTCTGTAAAAACCAAACCACGGTCAGGTAGACCAACAAGAATTTCGGCCACAACTGCCAGGAAAATTGTCTGGGATGCAAAGAAAAACTCACAAGTAACATCAGCTGAAATTCAGGATTTTCTGAAAACTAGTGGTATGGATGTTTCAAGATGCACAATAAGGAGGCACTTGAAGAAAAACGGGCTGCATGGTTGAGTTGCCAGAAGAAAGCCACAAAGTATCTTGCCTACAATACGCCAAACAGCACAGAGACAAGCCTCCAAACTTCTGGAACAAGGTAATTTGGAGTGACGAGACCAACATTGAACTTTTTGGCCACAACCATAAATGTTACATTTGGAGAGAGGTCAACAAGACCTATGATGAAAGCAACTCCATTCTTACTGTAAAGCACGGAGGTGGATCGCTGATGTTTTGGGGATGTGTGAGCTACAAAGGCACAGGAAACTTGGTAAAAGTTGAAGGAAAGATGAATGCAGCATGTTATCAGCAAATACTGGAGGCAAATTTGCACTCATCAGCCCGGAAGCTGCGCATGGGACATACTTGGACGTTCCAACATGACAACAATCCAAAACTCAAGGCCAAGTCGACCTCTCATTGGCTACAGCAGAGCAAAGTGAAGGTTCTGGATTGGCCATCTCAGTCTCCTGACCTCAATATCATTGAGCCACTCTGGGGAGATCTCAAACTCGCAGTTCATGCTAGACCGCCCAGGAATTTACAGGAACTGGAGGCTTTTTGCCAAGAAGAATGGGCAGCTTTACCATCAGAGAAAATAAAGAACCTCATCCTCAATTACCACAAAAGACTTCAAGCTGTCATTGATGTTAGAGGGGGCAATACACAGTATTTAGAACTGGGGTATGTGAACTTTTGATCAGGGTTATTTGGATGTTTTGGGTTGTCATTAATATTTAAAAAGAGAAAACACAGTAGTTTGAGAATAAATGCCTTCACCCAACCAATAACCATGCGTGGAAAAAAAGTTTTTTTGTTATCGTTCATATTCTCTGAAACAAGGCCAAGAAAGGAAAAATTCTGCCGGGGTATGTAAACTTTTGAGCACAACTGTATGTAATGTCCCACAGCCATTGGCTGGGGACGTAATGGCAAGTGCGCGCGCTTGCCCTAAGGACTCGACCAGAAGCTCTGCTGGAAAAAGGCAGAGCATGGGGGAGGAAAGCGCCAGCTGCGGAGCGGGTGAGTGACCTGACACGCCGGAATCCCTGCCTTTTAGAGCGGGGATCCGGCATGGCGCTAACACATATAGAGATAGATACAGGAACACAGTCTCTTTAAATCTTCTACTGGGTTTATTAAGAGTGCTGCATAAACCACGGTAATGTTAGCAAAAACAAACACGGCCTTCCCGGCCTAACAGGAAAACAAAACACAACCGGTAACAACGGGTTACCTGTTGCTACGGGTAACAACCCGCTTCAGAAACAAACCCAATGTTTAGCTTTCCTTCACATGACAAAGCAGCTCAGAGCTTTCACCTCCAGGTCCATCCGACACCAAATGCTCTAAAAGGCTGGGAATTTATCCTTTGACCTCCTCCCTCTCTATAGGTGTTTAATCACCCTAGCACTAAAGATTGCTGACTAACCCCTTATCACTTCGTGTGCTGGAACATTTTTCCTATTTTTTTATTACTGAAGCTAACAATCTCAGTGCTACATATCTCCCCTCCTGTACTTTGCCAGTGACTTTGTCACATTTACCCCCCTCTGCCCAAAGCTGTAGGTTTTCGCACCTTCAGTTATCAAACAGGGAAGTTTAAACAGGGCATCTGCGTTACTATGCAGATTTCCAGGCCTGTTTCACATGAAAGATGAAGACCTGTATCCCTGAGCTTCAACTCAGAGAATGCCATGACTGCTTCAGGAGACAATTTGGCCATTGACGACTTGTCCCCTTAAGAAGGTCGGTCAGGGGTACGGCTATCATGGCAAAATTCGGGATAAACCACTGATAGTATTCCACCATTCACAGAAATGTCCGAACACCTGTTCCTTGGAGACTGGTTTCCGCCAATTTTGGACTGCCTCCGGCTTATTCACTTGCAGCTTTACTTTGCTTCTTCCGACAATATAGCCCAGGTATTTTGCCTCCTTTTACCCGATGGCACACTTCTTTGGTTTATGACAAACCACCCTTTCTTCATTGCATCCAGCACGGCCTGGACCTCCTGCAGATGACTTTCCCAATCCGGGCTAAATATCACAATACCGTCGAAGTATGCTGCGGCATACTTTTTGTGAGGGGCTAAGGGCAGGTCTATGGCCCTCTGGAAGGTAGCTGGGTCTGTTTGCAGCCTGAATGGGCTTCTGCTATACTGGAAGCAACCGTCCGGTCACTGTAAGAGGCTGTCTTCTACTTGGCACTTTGAGAGAAGAGAATTTTCCAGTAACCTTTCATTATGTCCAGGGAGGTGATGTATCTGGCTGGTCCTAGCTTCTCTATGAGTTTATAGTTGCGCAATATTGGATATGCGTCAAATTTAGCCCCCTATCTTTAAAATCACCTTGCAGCGGGCTTTGGGGATTCTATACGGCTTTTGGTTCACCTGCACATGTGATCCCGTCAGGATTCCATGTTCACCAACCTGCGTACATCTTGGCAACTCTGAAAACAGGTCCTGGTTCCGCTGAAGCAGTTCTCGGCACTGTTGTTTCTGGTGAAATTGTTTCTGCCACGGTGACACTCTTAGTGTCACCTTGTGGTCTGTCCAGCCAACATAGAATTTCAATGTGGTTTCTCTGTTGCACTGCCTAGATGGATAGTGGCACAAAAGGATTTTGGAAGGGAGAGGTGGTAACGTTTAACAGGTAGGTGGGACAGGACTTGCAATTTCTTAGGATTTCACGGTGACATCTGGGCCAATAGAACCTTTGCATGACCCATTCTTGAGTTTTGTCCACCCCCAGATGGCCACTCAAGACATGTGAATGGGCCCTGTCCAACACCCTTTGTCTATAGGGTCCTGGTACCAACAATTGCTAGTCTATCTCCTTCCTCACCTTAGTAACCCGGTACAATAAGTCCCCACTCAACATGAAATAGGGACACCTGGTGTCAGCCCCGACTCCTGTGATATGCCATTTATAATGGTTACCTTATTGAATGCTTCTTTTAGAGTTAGGTTCCTATATTGGGTGAACCCCAAATTTTCTCTGGCCCTTTACACAGAAGGGAAACTCGTCAGACTCTGGGGTTGGTGAGACTTTTTTAGGGCCAACCCATTTCTTACCCAAATAATCGAGGTCACCGCCCCTCCCTCACAAGTCCTAAAACAACACAAAGTCCCGAACGATAATTGGGTGCAATAAATCCTGGACCACGCCGACCTCATGGGATTCAGTACCTCTGGCCATCTCAATGACCACTCTGGCCACCAGATAGTCTTTAGCATTCCCGTGGATGCAGCAGATGCCCACCTTCTTCCTGGCAATCAACTGGAGAAGGAGTGTGGCCCTCACGAGGGTCACCAAACTCCCTGAGTCTAGTAGTCCAGTCATTTGCAGGCCATTCAGTTTTACAGGACAAGTTTGGGGCCCCTTGCCTGGAGAACAGTCCACACTGCAAGCTGGATATGCTTAGAATGAACACCGGCATCCCATGCTACAGTCCATTTGCTCGGTGGTCAGGGGACACTGGGCAGCTATATGACCTGGGCCGTGACCTCTCCAGCAAATTACATCCCTGATACCTTTTGCATGACCTCCACCGCTCCCTTGGACTTTGGACGCCCCATCCCCTTTTATACATCCACTCTCCAGTATGGAATGGGTTGCCTTCCCACGGACCCATCGACCCCCCCCGATATCTTTCGACCAGTCCCACCAAGTTGTTCCAGGGATCTCCCTGGGCAACCCACGTCTGCATCGGGCTCAGAAGGGAGTGCACGAACCGGTCCATTACAACTCGCTCCACCATCTGTGCTGGTGTAGCGGACTCTGGCTGTAACCACTTTTGGGTGAGGTAGATCAAACATTTGGGAGCAAGGGGGTTTTTCATGGTGATATGCCTAGCGGTGAACCAGTCGTGCCCTGACAGACATTGCCACTCACAAGTGCGCCAAAATTTCCATTTTCAATTTTTCATATTCTTTGGCATCCTGTAAGGTTAAATCATAGTAGGCCTTTTGTGACTCCCCCGCTAAGTTTGACGCCAGGACTTCCACTTACTGCTCTGGCAGGAATTTCTAACTATAGGCGACCCTTTCAAAAACGGTTAAAAAGGCATCTATGTCACCACCCGATGAAATTTGCTGCAAGGCTCTCCTCACCGCCTTCGGGACAGAGAAATCATCAGCTGACATTGGAGTCAAAGCCGTTGACGTGCCACGAACCGCCTCTGTGAGTAAATCATCTGCTGCTGCTGTTGTCTACTGTTATGGCGACTGTTGTTGATGGTAGTGCTGCTGGTGCTGTTGATGCACTTTACGACTGTACTGCCGTGTATTATCACTGCCTATCAGTGTAATGCTAATGGCCCCATACACATGAGATAAGTGTTGTCTGATCGGTCATTTGGCAGACGGCTATCTCTCCCAACTCCCCCATACACACAAATGTTCCAGCTTTCCTGTGGTCTGTATGAGAGAGTCACCTCCAGACTCCTCTAGCGGAGAATTATCTACAGGAAGAACAAACGGATTAGCTTCTGAAATTTAGGATGCCAGATTCTTCTTTGCCTGACATCATCTGTCGGCAAGCCCCCAAACACATTATATAGTCTACCAAACCCCCCGAAATCAGTGCTTTCATGCCACTTTAGTCTAATGGGGACATTAAAATGTAACTTATTGGACGCTGTCTCTGGCCCGGCCTAATAGATTTTCGTATATTGCTGGCCCAGACACCATTATTAGGCATTTAAGTATCGTAGTAACTGGGCATCCCCATGCTATCGAGTACTTGGGGAAGGAGGGGTATTGGGCCAAACTCTGTCAAACATTCTGAGATTTGCTTTTGACAGCAACAAGTGGTTAAGCTGCCAGTTTTTTTTGTTGCAACCGTACCTGTGCCGTGCCTGAGGTGTACATCTATGTTCTGATGCCCAAAACAGTTTTTTTTTTTTTTTTTTAACATTTAAAAAAATAAGATGTATCTAATGCTTTTTCATGTTTTTTTATTACAAGATTTGTTGGTGCCAATTTTCTTTTGAAACATTTTAATTTCTGCTTTTTTCTGGTGTTTTTCTTGTAATATAGGAAAGCCTAAGGCCAGAAATAAACCCCATAAAACACTGTACATGGAGACTTTGGTATCAAATAATTTCTGTCCGCGATATTTGTGCAAATAAAAAAGCTTTTATAAAAGCCTCAAACTTCTGTGTGTGAATCAGACATGAGATCTAACATGATAGAAGATGACAGTCCGGGGAAGACGGGAAACATTCATATAGACGGCCGGTGGAGATGTAGTCAGTGGCAAACTCTGGCCAAATATGTTTCTAGAGCTGTAGTAGATTCATCATTAGTAGTTATTTCTCATGACACGTGTAATGAATATCTCCTGCAGTATTGTTCATGTTGATTCCAGTATCGGTAAATGAAACGAGAAATAGCATTATGGAAGTTGAGTCTTTGAGAAACGTATTCAGCTGAAGGCTCCGAGGAAAAAACTGCTTGTTGTCTGTGGCCTAACATATATAGGTTTTATTATTAGATGTAAAGAAAAAATTAAATACTGTAAAATAATAAATCTACTCATGTTTTTCTCTTATTTCCAGTAATTTTATTATTACATGGGATTTTTATGATGTTACATTAGCTCATCTTCTTCTCATTCAGGTCTCTACAATATCAGATCCCTCAGTGAAGATCTTCTATATAAGAGAATTTTCCTGATTTACCCATTAAAGATGGATATGGACACAGAAAAGATGGCTGATAAAATATTACACCTCACCCTAGAGATCCTCTTCCGGCTTACTGGAGAGGTGAGAGATTCTGATGATGTCACATTACTTCATTCTTATCTATGGGAATAACAGATGGACAGAACTGGAGAGGTGAGGACTCTGGAAATGTCTGTAGTGAGATTTATTCATGTGTCTCTCCATAACCAGGATTACACAGTAGTGAAGAAGGCCTCTAGTGAGCGCTGTCAGGACCCTGTGTCTGAGGGATGGGGAAGACCCCTGAGCCCAATCACAGGACCTCCATTTCACCCCCTGATACATGAGGACATCAATGACCAGAAGATCCTAGAACTCACCTACAAGATGATTGAGCTGCTGACTGGAGAGGTGACACTGCTGGGAATGCTGGGACATTATAGGGTAACATTATGAAGGGATAGGGACGATGACTGTATCATTGTATGTGTCAGGTTCCTATAAGGTGTCAGGATGTTTCCGTCTATTTCTCCATGGAGGAGTGGGAGTATTTAGAAAGACACAAAGATCTGTACAAGGACTTCATGATGGAGGTTCCCCAGCCCCTCACATCACCAGGTAATAGACAGGACTAAATACACACGGCCTATAATTATCTGTATGTAAAGAATGAATTCAGTCCCGGTATGTGTTTCCTCCAGATCTATCCAGTAAGAGGACAACACCAGAGAGATGTCCCCATCCTCTTCTTCCACAGGACTGTAAACAAGAAAATCCCAACTTTTCTGAGGATCATCAGGTAGATGGAGAGAAGATGTCTTGAGATCTCCCCAAGATGTGTAGACGGCTGTGAAGGTCTTGTGTTCAGTCTTGTTTTATCCACCAGTATTATATGTTTTTTACTTGTGTAATGAGAACGGTGGAGATGGCAGGATTAGAGCTGATCATAGATGGGACTTCTCATCTGTCTGTGACTTTTACAATATTTATTTCAGGGTGAAGATCTGACCCATACTAATACTACAGAGACATATGTGAGGGGTGATGAGCGGTGTAAAGAGGAGAATCCTACATATGACTACCCAGGTGAGTAGTAATCACTAAATGCAGAGAAGTCACAGATTCTTCTCAGACACCGGCTGTGGCTGCTTTATCAGTGGTGTAAATTGCAAAAAGAACTTCGGCACTCCATTCATGAAAATATAAGAAATATTGTATCTAGACTAATGTCACTTTGAAAAATGAAGGTTTTTTGCGCATAATTTGGCCAATTTATGTGTGCCCATCAACCACGACAAGGTCACCTTCGTATGATGGGAAACTACGCTACGCTACCACTGGATATGCCACTCTTGGGCTGTAAGCCTGTATGGACAATATGTCTCTGCTTGGGCTTTTAACCTACAATGTATGGGCTGGTAGAGCTAGTTAAAACCACCTGTGACTGAATGGGAGGGACACATGGTCAGAAAAAAGGCTGTCAAACTTCTAATAGTGTGAACACGTACCTGCTGCAATGCTCCAGGAGCGGGATCCCAAAAATGATTAATAGAAAAAAGAGAGGGGTCGCTCACTGGTCTATTCGGGTGCTCTGAAGAAAAGAGTAATCTCAATTGCAAAAAGAACTTCGGCACTCCATACATGAAAATATAAGAAATATTGTATCTAGACTAATGTCACTTTGAAAAATGAAGGTTTTTTGCGCATAATTTGGCCAATTTATGTGTGCCCATCAACCACGACAAGGTCACCTTCGTATGATGGGAAACTACGCTACGCTACCACTGGATATGCCACTCTTGGGCTGTAAGCCTGTATGGCCAAATTATGCGCAAAAAACCTCCATTTTTCAAAGTGACATTAGTCTAAATACAATATTTCTTATATTTTCATGTATGGAGTGCCGAAGTTATCAGTGGTGTAGTCCGGCCGTATCACAATCGTGTAATCACCATTTTGCCTCTAGACCACAACATTCTCCTCCACCAAAAACTGTTCAAATGACTTTGGGTATTGAAAGCCCTTTTCTATAGAACTTACAACCTGGAAGATCCACCTACCCCCTGGGATTAGAAGATACTGATTCTTACTTTCCCAAATCTGTAAACTACAAAGCCAAATGACAGTGTACATAAAATGTGTTGACAAGTTAGAAAATCACTTGAAGAAAAATATTATGATGGGCCTGTAAGAGAAAGCGGAGGGTAATGATGCTGTTGGCTTCCTAGATCCCTGATATCTTATTGGATGAATCTACCTTCTCTCCCTTCTGTGCTGCTGAATGTGCCCATATGGTCCCTACAAGACCAGGTCCAGTCTTTCTGGCCAAACTTCACTTTTATGATCGACAACATTAAATGTGCAGTGAGAGACAAGTGTCAATTTGTGTTGGCATGGCTCGAACCCTGGTTTCATGGATTCACTCCACGTCATAAATTACATTATGTTTTTAATCCTAAGGAAGTCAGATTACTGCACAATCTCTCCTGAAATGGGGGCGCTAATACTTTCTGTACTCATCTGGTCAGGACTCCTAGTAGCTCCAATGGTCCAAAATAAATGAGTGCAACTCCGGTTTAGTGTTGGATTTCTCCCCTCATACATACGTTGTTGTTGGGAATGTTACATGTTTTTATATTCTTTCTTTTTTTTACAAGTTCATTCTGTATGATAGTTTCATTGTGGTGGGATCGGCCGGCCTCACTTATGTGAGTCTGTAACTCCCTGGTAGTCTTTCAAAAAAGATCTCCATTACCTCTTATGAATGCTCGTGGTCTATATTTAAGACACCTCAGCTCTGCACTATTATAAAAAGTTCTCTTTGAATGTCTAATATTTCTTCTTGAAACTCATCTGACAGAAAATATTGTTCCTTACGATAGTTTAGATTGCCAAGAGCCACCGAGCCCCATACTCTAATTATCCCAGAGAGATTTCACCACTAGTTACTCATTTTATTCCTTAAGAAGACTGTTGAGTTTGATCATTTTAGTAGATGTGTTATTGTCTATAGTCACAGTTTTGCCCATCATCCTTTAACCCCTCTACATGGATCTGGACTTACAGAGAGACCCCTTGGCTTGGACCACGGTGCTATCTGCTGTTGTGTGGTGTGAGATGGAAAGAAGAATAGTCTGTTAGCTGGGTCAGAACCAGGAGGGCAGAGAAAATACTAAATCAGAAGACACAAGAGTAGTCAGTAAACGGGCCGGGGTCACAACAGGAAACTGATACACAAGCCGAGAGCTGAGCACAGAGGACTGACCCAGAGGAGAACAAGCCTGGATCTGGCAGCTTCCGGAAATATGCTTCCAGCTTTAGTAGGGTGTGGTGCTCTCCAATTGGCTGAAGCAGGGAGCAGATTACTCCAGCTGGACAGCACACACACCTATACTGCTAGACTGGATGGTACTACTGACCCCAGGCACCCTAATCTTAGTGGCTGGACAGAGCCTGCACCGCCCAGAGCTTCTGGTTCCGATTAGTGTTGAGCGAGTATGTTCAATTAACCCTTTCGCCGAGTATGCTCGGGCCGAGCTCCGAGTATTTATAGCTGCTCGGTGATATGGTTGAATCGCTCCCGTGTGCATGATTTGTGACTGTTTGACAGTTTTATTACATGTGAGGAATGTCTATTTCTTACACATTCCTCACATGTAATAAAGCTGTTAAACAGTTGCAAATCATGCACGCGGGAGCGATTCAACCATATCACCGAGCAGCTGTAACTACTCGGAGCTCGGCCCGAGCATACTCGGACAGAATATACTCGCTCAACCCTAGTTCCGATGTCCCCTCCATCACCAGCACCACCTGCAGAATGAATAAGGTGGCTCATGGTGACAGGAGCAGATACCAGAGGAGATGGGACACACCATTTGCAGAAGCCCCTAAAATAACAAAATGGCAGAAAACTAGAGCAGTAGAAATCTCCATAAAGTGACTTCATTTTGGAGATTATAACCCTCAGTGAATTAATCTATAGGAGTAGTGACTATTTTGACTTCACACCCACTTTCCAGAAATTAGCACACAGTGAATGTTGGAGCGTGAAAATTGCTAATATGCCATTTCATTACCCAACACATAGTGCCCAGATTGTGCTCCAGGAGACACACACCATCAATTAAATGGGTTCTTCTCACTATAGTAATGCCGAATACATGGATGCTAAATGTGGCTTCAGCACCCTGCAATGCTCAGAAGTGAAGGGGAGATTTGACTTTGGGAGAGTGGATATTGCTGGATTGGTTTATTGAAGCCATGTTGCTTTTCAAGAGCCTTTGAGCCACTAATAATGTATAAACCTCTGTTTTTCCATTGACAGATCATGAACCTGAGTGGGGATTTTTTTTTTGTGAAATGAGTAGGCGTTTTTATTGGTATTATTTTCACCTACATAACATTTGTGGCTTTTTATTTTATATTTTGGAGGCAGAATGAGCAAACAGTTGGACACCACGCTCTACTGGTTCATGCTATGAGGTTTTCTATTAGACTGTGAACTGTCATTGTCTTGGTGAATAATTTAATAGTTTTACATAATTTGCCGTTTCTACGGACAGTGTAAGTAGAAATGTTAAAAAAATATAAAACTTGAGGATATTTTATTCTAAAATAATAATTGGTTTGATTCTTGGCAGATGTCTGTACCAGGAGATCAGAGGGACAGCTGACTTCTTCAGTTTTTAAATTAGATGGGCTTGAGATCCCACAGGATACAATTGAAGTGAATACCATTACTCCAGATATACCATCATCCCTTCACAGCAAAGATCTGTCATCTGATCCTTTGAAACATGTCCTGTCTTCTGATTCATTGCCGAATACTAAGGAAAATCAAAGTCACAAAATAAGCTTAAAAAAACTAATTGCTCCTAAAGCAAATAAGCCATTTTCACGTTCAGAATATGGAAACTGTTTTCCACTTGAAAAAAATTTTCTTAAACATCAAAATATTCACACAGCGAAGAAAAGGGAGAAGCCTTTTTCATGTTCAGAATGTGGAAACCGCTTTTACCAGAAATCAAATTTGGTTAGGCACCAAAGAACTCACACAGAGGAGAAGCGTTTTTCATGTTCAGAATGTGGGAAATGTTTTAACCAGAAATCAGATTTGGTTTGCCACCAGAGAACTCACACAGGGGAGAAGCCTTTTTACTGTTCACAATGTGGCAACCGCTTTTACCAGAAATCAAGTTTGGTTAGGCACCAAAGAACTCATACAGGGGAGAAGCCTTTTTCATGTTCAGAATGTGAGAAATGTTTTAAACACAAATCAACTTTGGTTATGCATCAGAGAACTCACACAGGGGAGAAGCCTTTTTCCTGTTCAGAATGTGGGAAATGTTTTAACCAGAAATCAGCTTTGGTTGACCACCAAAGAACTCACACAGGGGAAAAGCCTTTTTCATGTTCAGAATGTGGAAACCGCTTTTACCAGAAATCAAATTTGGTTAGGCACCAAAGAACTCACACAGGGAAGAAGCCTTTTTCATGTTCAGAATGTGGGAAATGTTTTAAAGACAAATCAGCTTTGGTTATGCACCAGAGAACTCACACAGGGGAGAAGCCTTTTTCCTGTTCAGAATGTGGGAAATGTTTTAACCAGAAATCAGCTTTGGTTGACCACCAGAGAACTCACACAGGGGAAAAACCTTTTTCATGTTCAAAATGTAGGAAATGTTTTAACTATAAATCAGCTTTTGTTAAGCACCAGAGAACTCACACAGTGGCAAAGCCTTTTTCATGTTCAGAATGTGGGAAATGTTTTAAACACAAATTAACTTTCGTTAGGCACCAGAAAATTCACACAGGGGAAAAGCCTTATTTCTGTTCAGACTGTGGGAAATGCTTTATCCAGAAATCCACTTTTGTTGACCACCAGAGAACCCACACAGGGAAGAAGCCTTTTTCCTGTTCACAATGTGGAAAATGTTTTAACATTAAAGGGCATTTTGTTTGCCACCAGAGAACCCACACAGGAGAGAAGCCTTTTTCCTGTTCAGAATGTGGGAAATGTTTTAACCGGAAAGCGTATCTTGATATCCACCAGAGAACCCACACAGGGGAGAAGCCTTTTTCCTGCTCAGAATGTGGGAAATGTTTTAACCAGAGCTCACACCTTCTTAGGCACCAGAGAACCCACACAAGGGAGAAGCAATTCTCATGTTCAGAATGTGGGAAATGTTTTGTGAAGAAATCTTCTTTTATTAGTCATCAAAGAATTCACACAGGGAAGAAGCTTTTTTCATGTTCTTAATGTGGGATATGTTTTACACTGAAGTCATTTCTAAATAAACATTAGAGAATTCACACGGGGGAGAAGCCTTTTTCATGTTCAGAATGATGGAAATGTTTTAACTGAAAATTGTATTTTCTTAAAGGGGTTGTTCACTATTAGGGCAAACCCTTGTCATTCCTCATGTGTGGCCTCGTAAAAAGAAAAACACTCATACTCACCTTCCATGCCGGTGCTGTTCCAGGGGTGTCTGCACTCGTGTTCCCAGGACTCAAGTGAAGTTATTACATCACACAATCCCTGCGATTAATCAGCACCGGCTTCACTGTCCCCGCCTTCGGACGTATTGAACATTAACAGGAAGCCAGGGCTGCTGCTGCTTTCTTGCTTGCTCTTTTTGTTCGATGTGTCCGAATGTGGGGACAATGACGCCAGTGCTGATTGGCTGCATGGCTCACATGACGTAGCAACATCACATGAGCCTCGGAAACAGAAGTGCTTACACGACTGAAACTGCACAGGCATGGGAGGTTTGTATAATTGTTTTTATTTTAACAGGACCAAACTTGAGGAATGAGAAGGGGTTGTCCAAGTACTGGACAACCCTGTTAAAGATCAAAAATCCCACACAGAGGGAATCCATTATTATACCTTAAGTGTGAAAAATGAATTACTGGAAAATCGCATTTTGTTGACCATCAAAAATAACTCAGACGGTGGAGAAACTATATATGTTATTGACAGATTGTACAAAAACATATAACAGACAGTTGTATAATCAAATGAGAAAGGGAAATTACTTTAAAACTTTTTGTTTTTCGACTATAAGACACACTTTTAGCAAGAAAAAAATCTTGATAATAAGTGAGTGCATCTTATAGACTGGAGGTAGCTTTCTGTGACAGAGGAGAACAATGAGACCTTGTCCTTCCTGATTTTGATGAAACAACTTCTAATCTTAATCAGCCAGACATCTAGATTTGTTAAGCCAAGAGAAATACACTATTGTGTCTGTGTTGACTTGTGACTGTATGTGTGTTTCTTTGGCTATTCAAGGACAGTGATTCAGGGTGAAACAATGTTTGTGTAACATACCTGGCGGCGTCCTTGCATGGTGGTCCATCTCCCACTGTGCAAGAGAGCGCACTTGATCTCCTGTCCAGATTGTCTCTCTGGCTTCCCTCCATGCTGTCTGTGTTCTCTTGTCTGTCTCTGCTGCTTAAGGGCGGCGCCCGATCACTTCCTGCTTTTTGTACCTGCTGTGGGTCACGCCCCTTGTGCGTCCTCAGCCTATTGCTGTCTGACACTTGGTATATAGCTCAGCAGCTCCCTTCTATCCCTGCCTGAGCATAAGTGTTTCTTTCAGTGTGTGCTTGCACTCTGAAGGTGCCAGGTCCGTTCCTGTTTCCCTGTCCGCCTTTCCTGGAGGCTGTATTTCCAGGCCTGTCTGAACTAAGTCCTGTATGTCTCCTGCCTTGCGGTGTCAGCTCCCGTGTCTGAACTGTGTCCTGTATGTCTCCTGCTTTACGGTATTAGTTCCCGTGTCTGAACTAAGTCCTGTATGTCTCCTGCTTTGCGGTGTCAGCTCCCGTGTCTGAACTGAGTCCTGTATTTCTCCTGTCTTGCGGTGTCAGCTCCCGTGTCTGAACTGTGTCCTGTATGTCTCCTGCTTTACGGTATTAGTTCCCGAGTCTGAACTGAGTCCTTTCTGTGTTCTTTAGTCTGTCCTGTCTGAACACGCTTCTTGCCTGTTCGTTCCGCCTCTCTGGGGGCAGTATTCCCAGACCCGCTCCTGTATCCCGCTGCAGTGTCGGTCTCCTCCGTACACTCAGTTCCAGTCTGAACTCTCTCCTATCCTTTACCTGTTTTGCCTCTATGTCCGTTCCCTTCCTCTTTCTGCAGAGTCTGAACTTGTACCTAACTCCTGCCTGTTGTCTCTGTACTCCCGTTTGTGAGTTTGTGGTCCACTCGCTACTTCACTGCAAGTACCCTGTGGGTGTCTGGCTCTGTCTTTCCCTTCCCGTCTGTTCCGTGTGAACAGAGTCCTGTCCTGCTTCTGCCCGCTGCTCCGGCAGTCCTGTCCTGCCCTGCTTCTGCCCGCTGCTCCGGCAGTCCTGTCCTGCCCTGCTTCTGCCCGCTGCTCCGGCAGTCCTGTCCTGCCCTGCTTCTGCCCGCTGCTCCGGCAGTCCTGTCCTGCCCTGCTTCTGCCCGCTGCTCCGGCAGTCCTGTCCTGCCCTGCTTCTGCCCGCTGCTCCGGCAGTCCTGTCCTGCCCTGCCTGTACCCCTCTGCCTGTAATGTTCCTGAGTCCCAGTGTGTACTGGGCCCTATCCTGCCTGTATTGTTCCTGAGTCCCAGTGTGTACTGGGCCCTATCCTGCCTGTATTGTTCCTGAGTCCCGGTGTGTACTGGGTTCTATCCCGCCTGTGTTCCTACCTGCTAGTGCTTCCCTGCCTGCATACCCGCCTGCCTGCATACCAGTCGTGCCTGCCTATACCCTCCAGTCTGTGTGCCAGCCTACCAGCCTGTTCCTGTATTCCCCTGTGTGGGTCAACAGCCGTGTCCGGGGTCTGTCCTGGAGTAGCACCTGGTCCCTCTGCTCGGTTCCTCCTTGGTGCACTGGCGTCGTATGCCGTCGTGCGACCCTGGTCGGATCGGGTGAATACTTAGTCACGCCCCTCCAGGCATACACTCTCCGGCACGGTCCAGTGGAATCACTACCAATCACACGCACACGCCGCTTAGCCCGGGCGTGTGCATAACAGCATGCTCAGGCCATGGTTCCCGTTGAGCCCCACGGCCTTCGCTCTTTGAGAAGTTTTTCCAGCGAATATATGCATTAAAATAAATAAATAATTTTTTTTCCCCCCCTTTAGCTGAGTTCCAGGCGAATTACGCACCCGTCCAGATGGATCTATCAGCCCTCGTTCCTGCGGATCCGCCACGTTACTATGGGGATCCAAGACAGTGTCGTGCATTTGTGGAGCAATGCATGCTACACTTTAAGGCCTACCCTCTCTATTTTCCTTCCGATTGGGCTAAAGTGGCCTTTATGATTGACTACCTAGCGGGTGATGCCTTGAAATGGGTCACCCCCCTATGGGAAGCATGGGATCCTGTCATCCTTGACCTGCAGGCCTTCCTGGTGGCCTTTCTAATGGTCTTCGATGATCCTAACCCGGAGGCTCCTGCTGAAGCTTCACTTCCCAATATCCCGGAGCAGCCCCAATGGGTAATGTGTGTGGGTAGCGCAATAGTTCTCCAGCCCAATGAGACTACTGCCCACCCAGAATCCTCACAGGGTGACTACGCTTTCCGGAATACTTCTCCCAACCTCAAGAGGCAGTCCAGACGTGCTAGACTTAGAGGCAAGCAGTCACGCCAGGGTCTGTCCTCCCTGAGACCTCCTGAACCCTTCGGGGTGCTACCTGGTAGCGAAAGGACAGAGACTCTCCTATACTCTGTACCTGATACCTCGCTCGCTTCGTCCAGTGAGTCCAACCTAGTGTACTCCGAAGCAGAGGTTACTCCCGAGTCTCTACACCCCTCCGACCAGGCGGAGGACCTCCAGTTGTGTTCTGAACCCTTCGGGGTGCCACCTGGAGGCGAATGGACAGAGACTTTCCTATATCCTGGATCTGATACCTCACTCGCTTCGTCCAGTGAGTCCAACCTAGTGTACTCCGAAGCAGAGGTTACTCCCGAGTCTCTACACCCCTCCGACCAGGCGGAGGACCTCCAGTTGTGTTCAGAACCCTTCGGGGTGCCACCTGGTGGTGAATGGACAGAGACTTTCCTATATCCTGGACCTGATACCTCGCTCGCTTCGTCCAGTGAGTCCAACCTAGTGTACTCCGAAGCAGAGGTTACTCCCGAGTCTCTACACCCCTCCGACCAGGCAGAGGACCTCCAGTTGTGTTTAGAACCCTTCGGGGTGCCACCTGGTGGTGAATGGACAGAGACTTTCCTATTTCCTGTACCTGATACCTCGCCTGCTTCCTCCAGTGAGTCCGACCTAGTGTACTCTGAAGCAGATGTTTTCTCTGAGCCTCAGTACTCTTCTGACCCGGCGGAGGACCTCCAGTTGTTTCCTGAATCCTCCGGGGTACCACCAGATAACAAAGAGACAGTGACTTTTCCTCATTATGTACCTGATAACCCGTCTATTTTTTCCTGTGAGCTTGACAAGATGTACCTCGAAGCAGAGATTACCCTCAAGTCTCTGTCCCCCTCCAACCCAGTGAACGACTGGTCCTCGAATTCCCTGCGGAAGATTCTGGCAGGCCTGAAGAAGAGGGGGCGTAAGGGGGGAGGTACTGTAACATACCTGGCGGCGTCCTTGCATGGTGGTCCATCTCCCACTGTGCAAGAGAGCGCACTTGATCTCCTGTCCAGATTGTCTCTCTGGCTTCCCTCCATGCTGTCTGTGTTCTCTTGTCTGTCTCTGCTGCTTAAGGGCGGCGCCCGATCACTTCCTGCTTTTTGTACCTGCTGTGGGTCACGCCCCTTGTGCGTCCTCAGCCTATTGCTGTCTGACACTTGGTATATAGCTCAGCAGCTCCCTTCTATCCCTGCCTGAGCATAAGTGTTTCTTTCAGTGTGTGCTTGCACTCTGAAGGTGCCAGGTCCGTTCCTGTTTCCCTGTCCGCCTTTCCTGGAGGCTGTATTTCCAGGCCTGTCTGAACTAAGTCCTGTATGTCTCCTGCCTTGCGGTGTCAGCTCCCGTGTCTGAACTGTGTCCTGTATGTCTCCTGCTTTACGGTATTAGTTCCCGTGTCTGAACTAAGTCCTGTATGTCTCCTGCTTTGCGGTGTCAGCTCCCGTGTCTGAACTGAGTCCTGTATTTCTCCTGTCTTGCGGTGTCAGCTCCCGTGTCTGAACTGTGTCCTGTATGTCTCCTGCTTTACGGTATTAGTTCCCGAGTCTGAACTGAGTCCTTTCTGTGTTCTTTAGTCTGTCCTGTCTGAACACGCTTCTTGCCTGTTCGTTCCGCCTCTCTGGGGGCAGTATTCCCAGACCCGCTCCTGTATCCCGCTGCAGTGTCGGTCTCCTCCGTACACTCAGTTCCAGTCTGAACTCTCTCCTATCCTTTACCTGTTTTGCCTCTATGTCCGTTCCCTTCCTCTTTCTGCAGAGTCTGAACTTGTACCTAACTCCTGCCTGTTGTCTCTGTACTCCCGTTTGTGAGTTTGTGGTCCACTCGCTACTTCACTGCAAGTACCCTGTGGGTGTCTGGCTCTGTCTTTCCCTTCCCGTCTGTTCCGTGTGAACAGAGTCCTGTCCTGCTTCTGCCCGCTGCTCCGGCAGTCCTGTCCTGCCCTGCTTCTGCCCGCTGCTCCGGCAGTCCTGTCCTGCCCTGCTTCTGCCCGCTGCTCCGGCAGTCCTGTCCTGCCCTGCTTCTGCCCGCTGCTCCGGCAGTCCTGTCCTGCCCTGCTTCTGCCCGCTGCTCCGGCAGTCCTGTCCTGCCCTGCTTCTGCCCGCTGCTCCGGCAGTCCTGTCCTGCCCTGCCTGTACCCCTCTGCCTGTAATGTTCCTGAGTCCCAGTGTGTACTGGGCCCTATCCTGCCTGTATTGTTCCTGAGTCCCAGTGTGTACTGGGCCCTATCCTGCCTGTATTGTTCCTGAGTCCCGGTGTGTACTGGGTTCTATCCCGCCTGTGTTCCTACCTGCTAGTGCCTCCCTGCCTGCATACCCGCCTGCCTGCATACCAGTCGTGCCTGCCTATACCCTCCAGTCTGTGTGCCAGCCTACCAGCCTGTTCCTGTATTCCCCTGTGTGGGTCAACAGCCGTGTCCGGGGTCTGTCCTGGAGTAGCACCTGGTCCCTCTGCTCGGTTCCTCCTTGGTGCACTGGCGTCGTATGCCGTCGTGCGACCCTGGTCGGATCGGGTGAATACTTAGTCACGCCCCTCCAGGCATACACTCTCCGGCACGGTCCAGTGGAATCACTACCAATCACACGCACACGCCGCTTAGCCCGGGCGTGTGCATAACAGTTTGTTACTATGCTAATTGCACTAATTGCATATTGTACTAAAGCCAGCTAGATGTTGATTTACAAGAGATCCCCTGCTATACCAACTACGTAAACTGATTAAATGCTCAAACAATGAGACATGAGCCCTGTGGAATAATACCCTCCCATAATAATTAGTCTGAGCACAGAAGCGATCCAGTAATATAAAAGCATATTTTATTAGACTATCATTAAAATATAAGGATCAAAACAGCAGAATGCTGCAAAAAGGGATGCTGAACACTAACAATAAATTGCAATATTCAAGTGGCCAGAATTTCCAGTGGCGCTGAGTCGTTACACACTCCTCCACTTTACACCATCGAGAAATATTTAATTAGTAGAAAAAAATGTTTTCCTTCTTCCTGCTGTTTAAACCTTGTATGATGACACAGCTTTTTAATTATGCCAGACATACATTTCATGGCCAGGAACCATACCCCCTTATTGTTGTGTTGACTTTTAAACCTGTGTTCTTCTTTGGTTGCTCAACACTGACAATTGTTTGTATAACCCTGAATACTGATCACTTGAGGTGGTAATTGATGAATGGCTGCTATTCTCAACTCATATCAACTCTTACAAAGTATTGTCTGCCACTTTTACAATACAGGGCCTTGGAACAATGGATGTTTGCTAGATAAGTTAAATACCATTGTAGGGTGTTTGCCAGCCAACACTATGGGGGATGAGCTGTGGATAGTTGAGCATTGTGAATTAATATCACGACCCTTGACCTATGAATGATGGCTTGAAAGGACAAATGTGGACTATTAAAAGGGGGTCTCTGTGTCTGTTCTGTGTGACATCACAAGATGACAGCCTAAGGGACCACAGCCCTGGCTGTAAAAATACAGAACTGCTCCATTGCTGAACTCTCAGAGACTATTTGAAGAATCCAGGTGGAACATCAGGTCACCTGGCCACATATCACATGGCTCTATATCCGGCGGGCCAGTGGAAGGGTGAGAATCTGTACTTTGCACTATCTCGTGAATTTGCTGGGACTGTTCTATATGTGATTGCTGGTGGTTCAATAAATTATTGCCACACTGTTTATCATTACCCTGTGTTGTCTGAGTAGTGTTCTGCTCACGGAAGACCCTGGGTCTTCACACCTTGGATGCGTCTTATGATTAGGTGTGTATTATAGTCTGAAAAATATAGTATATTAGAATTAAAAATATATGAAGTTGCTACTATCTTTAATCCAAAAAGCAATCTTCAATGTACAGTCAATATTTCACATTGTTATAAAGCGGGTGAAATAAGTATTGAACACTTCACCAAATTTCTATGTAAGTATATTTCTAAAGGTGCTATTGACATGAAATTCTCACCAGAATGCCATACAAGAAATATCTAATGATGAGTAAAACCAGTGAGCTGTCTCAAGACTTTTGCATCCTTATTGTTGCAAAACATATTGGTGGCATTGGTTACAGAAGAATTTCTGAACTACTAAAGTACGGTACCGTACAGTACTGTTGCGGCAATAATCCAGTATTTGAAAGAACATCATTTCACCATAAACCAGCCACAACCAGGTTTCAGGCAGAGGAGTGAAAAGAATTATCCAAAAAATTGTCAAAGAGCCAAGAATTATCTGAGGAGAGCAACAGAAAGAACTGGAATTGTTAAAGATATCAATATTATATGAAGATATTCAAAATGGCGCTGGCTTCCTGCACCACACCTATGCTATGTGACTTTTAAGGAACTTACTGTATATTCTGCCTCTGATCATATAAGGCAATAATTGTGGCTAAACAATTATATTAAAGATGATGCACCCTTGGAAATACTCCAAGAGATTTGCTATAAATGTTATGTACCTCCTTAGTAAATCAGAAGAACTTCTGCATTTGATCTAGCTAGACTGCAAAGCAGGTTCAATTGTGTCAAAGAAAACTATAAGTAATGCACTCAACAACCATTGCTGAACAAAAACATATCCAACCATGTTTAAAGTTTGCTCAACAACATAGTCTGGTCAGATTAGACCAAAATTGAACTCTTTGGATGCCATAATATACACCATGTTTGGACACCAAAAGGCACTGCATATCACCCAAAAACACAAAACCAAAGTTTGGAGGTGGGAACATCATGGTGTGGGGCTGTTTTTCAGCATATAGCACTGGCAAACTTCATATAATTGAAGGAAGGATGAATGGACAAATGTACTGAGACATTCTTGATAAAAATCTGCTGCCATCTACCAAGATGATGAAGATAACCCACAGGACCTTCAGGATTTTAAGAGTATTAGTGTAGACAAATGGGCCAAAATCGCTACTGAGCAATGCGATTAGTTTCTCCATACTGGAGGAATCTTGACGCTGACATCAACAACAAAGGCGTTTGTACAAAGTATTAAATAAACTTCAGTAAGCAAGTTAAATACTTTTTCCCTGTGTCATTTCTCATTATAATACATATTTTAATTTATGGCCAACTTTGGTTTAATTTCTTTGCCTGCGTGGATTGGATGGGTTGTTACCAACATCTGGTGAGAATTTCACTTCAATAGCACCTTTAGATAGTTAGGTCCAGAAAATATTTGGACACTGACACAAGTTTGGGCATTTTCACTGTTTACCGAAACATATTCAAGATACAAAAATAAAATCAATCTGGTCTTAATAAAGTGCCAACTCTCAGCTTTAACTTGAGGGTATTTACATCCTAATTTGAGTATGGGTTTAGGAATTCCAGCTCTTTAATATGGAGCTGCATCTTTTTCAAGGGATCAAAAGTAATTAGACAATGATCTCAAAGGCTCTTTCATTGGCTTTTTGGGCTCTTCCCTCATGAATCTATTATCAATTAAAAAGGTAAAAGGTCTGGGGCTGATTCCAGGTGTGGCTTTTGTATTTGGAAGCTGTTGCTATGAACCCATAACACAGAAAGGAGCTCTCAATGGAAGTGAAAAGATCAAATCCACCAAAGAGCAGAAATGTTAGGAGTGGCCAAATCAACAGTACGGTACATTCTGCGAATAAAAATGCACTGGTGTGCTTTGGAACTAAAAAGGTGTTGACGTCCACTGAAGAAAACAGTAGTGGATGACTGCAGAATCCTTTACATGGTAAAGAAAACCCCTCCACAATATCAACCTAAGTGAATAACACTTTCTGGAAGAAGGTGTTTCAGTGTCTTGGTCCACCATAAAAGAAAAGACTTCATGAGAGTAAATAAGCAAATACAGAGAGTTCACCACAAGGTGCAAACTGTTAATCAGACTTAAAAATACAAGGACCAGACTTTGCCAAATAACATCTAAAGAAGTCAGTCCAGTTCTGGAAAAGCATTCTTTGGAGAAATGAATCGAAGATCAACATGTACCAGAATGATGGGAAGAAGAAGGTATGGAGGAGGCTTGGAACGGCTCATGATCCAATTCACGGCACATCCTCTGTAACACATGGTGGAGGCCGTGTGATGGTGCAAGCATGCATGGCTTCCAATGGTGTGAGATCACTAGTGTTTATTGATGATGTGATTGAAGACAGAAGCAGCTGGATGAATTCTGTGTGTACACGGCGATACTTTCTGCTCAGATTCAACCAAATGCAGTAAGGTTGATTGGATGGTGCTGCACAGTACCGATAAACAATGACCCAAAAAATAGCGTGAAAGCAAAGAGGTGGAATATTCTGCAATGGTCATCAATCACCAGATCTCAACCCAATTGAGCTGCATTTCATAGGTTTATAGAAGTTGTCTACTACTTGGACAACTCCTTGTCATACCCCATGCTTGGCCCAGATAAAATGAAAAAGCTTCTACTCACCTCTCATGCTGGCGCCATTCCAGTGGTGTTGGCAGTCGCAATCCCTGGGCTCCCATGCGGTTGTTGTGACACGTGAGCCAGGACCCCAATCATAGCTGGCTTCACTGTCCCCGCCTTTGTACGAATTGAACACAAAGAGGAAGTCAAAGATCAGCTGCAGCCCACACTTCTTCATGTTCAATTCGACAGAAAGCGGGGATAGTGACGCCAGCGCATTTGGTGATGTCCACGGCTTCCAGACTTCAGGCAGTAATTGCTGCAATGGATACTCTACAAAGTATTCAACATGAACATTTGATGGCAAAGTTAATTTGTCCATTTACTTTTGAGCCCCTGAAATGAGGAGGATTTGCAGAAAAATGGTTGCAATTCCTAAACGATTCACAGGATATTTTTGTTCAATCCTTTTTAATTCAACCTGAAAGTCTCCACTTCAATTGCATCTCAGTTGTTTCATTTTAAATCTACATTAGTGGCCTGCAGAGCTGAAATCACGAAGATTTGGTCAAATATTTCTGGACCTAACTGTATTCATATATTTACTAGTGATAAGCGAGCATGCTTGCCATTGCTCAATACTTGATCGAGCATCAGGGTGCTCAGGTTCTCAATCGAATATCGTGGGTGCTTAAGTCCCCCTCCCGCATGTTTCGCAGCTGTTAGACCGCCAAAAAACACGCGGGGATTGCCTGCCATACACGGTAATGACGTAGCCATTTTGGCTATTGGAATTACTGTGATTTGCCTGCCGCATCGCGTTAATGGGTTTTATACTTGATCGAGTAGTAAACATACCCGGGCACTGCGATGCTCGATCAAGTATCAAGCAATGGCAGGCATGCTCGCTCATTACTAATACTTACACTTTATGGACAAATATTGCATCTCTTGCCCCTACCCCCCAAAACAAATCCCAAAATGTCCTCCTGCCCCTTTTCCTAACTCCTAATCCCAAAATAGACAAGGACATTCGGAGTTGCCAATCCTCCCTCTTTTGTAGACTTCTGTAGATAAAACTTCTTCAGCCTCGGCTCTTTACCTCCTACAGACAAAATGGTGGAAAAACAAACCACTGTTTTTAATCAGTTATTTTTAATTACAGTTTTATTTTTAAAGGTAAATTACAATAAAATGTCCTCAATCCCTTTTTCCCTTCTCCCAATCCATAATGCTGGGGTAAGATTATCTCTACAGAGACCCCTGTACAGGAATATTAGGGCTCCAGCGACATCACATCTATTATACAGAGAATAGCGCTATCTCCATAGCTCTGTACACAAGGACATAGAGATCAGACAAGGTCCTCATATTCAGGCAGCTTCTATTTTACTCCAACCCTCTTTATAAGAACAAGATCAGAGTCTCATTATACCGAGCAGAGAAGCTCCAGGGACAAAGACCCCGTCTGCTCCTAACACGATGGGGGTCCGGAGTATCCAGCCACGGGGCCCGGATTCTCTCATTTGTGGCCCCAGGGTTTCTTGTAGAATAAATCCCTTTCTCATCCAGTCCTGTAGTAATGACTGTTATCAGGTTTTGTAGGAGGGTTCGTCTGACTCCATCTTATGTTATCAGTATCTGTGCGAGAAACAAGAGACGTCCGGGCGCAGTTTTACCGAGTGTCCAGAGTCAGTTCTTCTACAGTCTGATAAAGAGCCGCGGGGTCTGCAACCGAACCTGAGGGTATACAGCTGTATACAGCGTACACACAGCTCCGCTCCGTACACACACAGCTCTGCTCCGTATGCCTCATACACACACGACTCCATACACACATGGCTCCGTACACACACTGTTCCGCAGACACATGGCTCCGTACACACACGGCTCCCCTCTGTACACATACTGCTCCATACACACGGCTCTATACACATGGATCCGCTCTGTACACACACGGCTCTGCTCTGTACGAACACGACAATGCTCCGTACACACACAGCTCCGCTCCGTACACACACGGCTCATTTACGTACACCTCGTACACACACGGCTCCGCTACGTACACCTCGTACACACACGGCTCCGAAACGTACACACACGGCTCAGCTACGTACACCTCGTACACACACGACTCCGCTCCGTACACACACGGCTCCAATACGTACACACACGGCTCCACTCCGTACACAAACAACTCTGCTATGTATACACACGGCTCATCACCGTACACCTCGTACACACATGGCTTCGCTCCGTACGCCTCGTTCACTTGCGGCTCTGCTCCGTACACACACTACTCTGCTCCGTACACACACGACTCTGCTACGTACACACACGGCTCATCTCCGTACACCATGTACACACATGGCTCCGCTCCGTATACCTTGTACACGCGCGGCTCCGCTCCATACACCTCGTACACGCGCGGCTCCGCTCCGTACACCTCGTACACGCGCGGCTCCACTCCGTACACCTCGTACACGCGCGGCTCCGCTCCGTACACCTCGTACACACGCGGCTCCGCTCCATACACCTCATACACACACGGCTCCGTACACCTCGTACACACATGGCTCCACTCCGTACACCTCGTACACACGCGGATCCGGTCCGTACACCTCGTACACACGCGGCTCCGCTCCGTACACACGAGGCTCTGCTCCGTAAGCCTCGTACACGCGTGGATCCGCTCCATACGCCTCGTACACGCGCGGCTCCGCTCCTCACGCCTCGTACACGCGCGGCTCCGCTCCTCACGCCTCGTACACTCGCGGCTCCGCCCCTCACGCCTCGTACACGCGCGGCTCCGCTCCTCACGCCTCGTACACGTGCGGCTCCGCTCCTCACGCCTCGTACACGTGCGGCTCCGCTCCGTACGCCTCGTACACGCGCGGCTCCGCTCCGTACACCTGCGGCTCCGCTCCGTACACCTCGTACACGCGCGGCTCCGCACACCTCGTACACGCACGGCTCCGCTCCGTACACACACACGGCTCCGCTCCGTACACCTCGTACACACGCAGCTCTGCTCCGTACACCTCGTACACACGCGGCTCTGCTCCGTACACCTCGTACACACGCGGCTCTGCTCCGTACGCCTCGTACACACGCGGCTCTGCTCCGTACGCCTCGTACACACGCGGCTCCGCTCCGTACACCTCGTACACACACGGCTCCGCTCCTCACGCCTCGTACACACGCGGCTCCGCTCCGTACGCCTCGTACACACACGGCTCCGTTCCGTACACCTCGTACACACACACGGCTCCGCTCCGTACGCCTCGTACACGCGCGGCTCCGCTCCGTACACCTCGTACACACGCGGCTCCGCTCCGTACACCTCGAACACACGCGGCTCGGCTCCGTACACCTCGTACACACGCGGCTCTGCTCCGTACACCTCGTACACACGGCTCCGCTCCGTACGCCTCGTACACGCGCGGCTCTGCTCCGTACGCCTCGTAAACGCGCGGCTCCGCTCCGTACCCCTTGTACACGCGCGGCTCCGCTCCGTACCCCTTGTACACGCGCGGCTCCGCTCCGTACACCTCGTACACGCGCGGCTCCACTCCGTACACCTCGTACACATGCGGCTCCGCTCCGTACACCTCCGGCTCCGCTCCGTACACCTCGTACACACGCGGCTCTGCTCCGTACACCTCGTACACACACGGCTCTGCTCCGTACACCTCGTACACACACGGCTCAGCTCCGTACACCTCGTACACGCGCGGCTCTGCTCCGTACCCCTTGTACACGCGCGGCTCCGCTCCGTACACCTCGTACACGCGCGGCTCCGCTCCGTACACCTCGTACACGCGCGGCTCCGCTCCGTACACCTCGTACACGCGCGGCTCCACTCCGTACACCTCGTACACATGCGGCTCCGCTCCGTACACCTCCGGCTCTGCTCCGTACACCTCGTACACACGCGGCTCTGCTCCGTACACCTCGTACACACACGGCTCTGCTCCGTACACCTCGTACACACACGGCTCAGCTCCGTACACCTCGTACACGCGCGGCTCTGCTCCGTACACCTCGTACGCGCGCGGCTCCGCTCCGTACACCTCGTACGCACGCGGCTCCGCTCCGTACACCTCGTACGCACGCGGCTCTGCTCCGTACACCTCGTACGCACGCGGCTCTGCTCCGTACACCTCCTACGCACGCGGCTCTGCTCCGTACACCTCCTACGCACGCGGCTCTGCTCCGTACACCTCGTACGCACGCGGCTCTGCTCCGTACACCTCGTACGCATGCGGCTCTGCTCCGTACACCTCCTACGCACGCGGCTCTGCTCCGTACACCTCGTACACACGCGGCTCTGCTCCGTACACCTCGTACACACGCGGCTCTGCTCCGTACACCTCGTACACACGCGGCTCCGCTCCGTACACCTCGTACACACGCGGCTCCGCTCCGTACACCTCGTACACATGCGGCTCCGCTCCGTACACCTCGTACACACGCGGCTCCGCTCCGTACACCTCGTACACACGCGGCTCTGCTCCGTACACCTCGTACACGCGTGGCTCTGCTCCGTACGCCTCGTACACACGCGGCTCTGCTCCGTACACCTCCTACGCACGCGGCTCTGCTCCGTACACCTCGTACACACGCGGCTCTGCTCCGTACACCTCGTACACACGCGGCTCCGCTCCGTACACCTCGTACACACGCGGCTCCGCTCCGTACACCTCGTACACACGCGGCTCTGCTCCGTACACCTCGTACACGCGTGGCTCTGCTCCGTACGCCTCGTACACACGCGGCTCTGCTCCGTACACCTCGTACACACGCGGCTCTGCTACATCCACACTGTAAACCCCTCCTGACCCCACACATAAACTTCAGCTCATCCAGCACCATGACAACCAGCACAGCAGAGTCCTGCATCCACTGAGGCCCCTGATCATGTGACCCCTGACTCCTCCCCTCCTGTGCGCACAGAGCAGCCATATATGTGGTGGCAGCTCAGCAGGTGGAGGTATGTGGAGATTCCCCATTACTGGGCGCAGGGGGCATTAACCCCTTCAGCACGGAGACTCTTTTGGGGTCTCTGTGTGGTGTGAACAGTGAGGTAACAGCTGTGGACAGAATGCGGCTTAGCTGGTTCCCATCCACATTAGATCCATTCAGACGACTGCAGGATGAAGGACAGAAGCCCAGAGAAGTCCTCACACAGCGCCATTATTCCTCTCCTAGTTCCGTCCAGCACAATAATTGCTGCTGTTACACAGCCAATAAATATGCGGGGATTGCGCGCCATACACAGTAATCCGGTAGCCATGTTGGATACTGGCATTACTGTGATTGGCCGGTCGTATTGGGTCTTACAGCAGTGTTCCCCAACTCCAGTCCTCAAGGCCCACCAACAGGTCATGTTTTCAGGATTTCACTGGTGATAATTACATCACCTGAGCAATACTAAGGAAATCCTGAAAACATGACCTGTTGGTGGGCCTTGAGGACTGGAGTTGGGGAACACTGTCTTATAGAACCTCTTCTAACACCGACCATCGCACATCAGAACTTTTATCTCCGAGAAATGTCTGGCCACGGTGGTCTCACCAAACTTCTGCTCTTTTTCAATTTTTTTTAGCAGCGGCCGCAGTGGATTTCATCCTAGAATCATAGACCCGAATAGAGGACGATGTTCCTTCAGTCTGATTGTAATTGATCGTGATGTTTGTCCAACGTCCACTTTGCCACAAGAGCACTTTAACTAGTAAATCACCAGAACTCTAGCAGGTACAAAAACACCGATATCCACAGGTGTCCCCTCTAATTGGTGGGAAAACTATCACCTTTAATAATCCTCCAACAGTTCTGGCATAACAAACACAGAAAAGTGCATGAAGGAGATGTCATAGTCAGCAATTCAACTGGTGTTCCATCCATACAAGACTAGAGAATACAACAACTACACGTTCTATCTCCTGATATGTTTTCCCCCATGGTCTTCAGTAATTGTATTATTACACAGGATCTTTATGATGTTACATCGGCTCATCATCTTCCTATTCAGGTCTCTACAATATCGGATCCTCTCAGTGGAGATCTTCTATATAACAGAATTTTTCTGAATCATCCATCCCATTAGGGATGGATATGGAAAGAGACAAGATGGCGGAGAGGATATTCCACCTCACCCTAGAGATCCTCTTCCAGCTTACTGGAGAGGTGAGAGATTCTGATGACGTCACATTACATCATTCTTATCTATGGGAATAACAGATGGACAGAACTGGAGAGGTGAGGACTCTGGAAATGTCTGGAGTGAGATTTATTAATGTGTCTCTCCATAACCAGGGTTACACAGTTGTGAAGAAGACCTCTAGTGAGCGCTGTCAGGACCCTGTGTCTGAGGGATGGGGAAGACCCCTGAGCCCAATCACAGGGCCTCCACCTCACCCCCTGATACATGATGACATCAATGACCAAAAGATCCTAGAACTCACCTACAAGATGATTGAGCTGCTGACTGGAGAGGTGACACTGCTGGGAATACTGGGACATTATACAGTAACGCTATGGAGGGATCGGGGGGATGACTATCATTGTATGTGTCAGGTTCCTATAAGATGTCAGGATGTCACTGTCTATTTCTCCATGGAGGAGTGGGAGTATTTAGAAGGACACAAAGATCTGTACAAGGACGTCATGATGGAGGTTCCCCAGCCCCTCACATCTCTAGGTAATAGACAGGACTAAATACACACGGCCTATAATTATCTGTATGTAAAGAATGAATTCAGTCCCTGTATGTGTTTCCTCCAGATCTATCCAGTAAGAGGACAACACCAGAGAGATGTCCCCGTCCTCTTCTTCTACAGGACTGTAAACAAGAAGACCCCAATGTTCCTCAGGATCATCAGGTAGATGGAGAGAAGGTGTCATGAGATCTCCCCTATGATGTGTAGACAGCTGTGAAGGTCTTGTGCTCAGTCTTGTTTTATCCACCAGTATTATGTGTTTTATACTTGTTTAATGAGAACGGTGGAGATGGCAAGATTAGAGCTGATCATAGATGGGACTTCTCCATCTGTCTGTGACTTTTACAATGTTTGTTTCAGGGTGAAGATCTGACCCATATTAATACTACAGAGACATATGTGAGGGGTGATGAGCGGTGTAAAGAGGAGATTCCTACATATGACTACCCAGGTGAGTAGTAACCACTAAATGCTGAGAAGTCACAAATTCTTCTCAGTCACCGGCTGTGGCTCCTTTATCGGTTGTGTAGTCCGGCTGTATCACAATCGTGTGATCACCATTTTGCCTCTAGACCACAACATTCTCCTCCATCCAAAACTGTTCAAATAACTTTGGGCATTGAAAGACCTTTCCTGTAGAACTTACAACCTGGAGGATCCACCTAACCCTGGGATTAGAAGATGCTGACCGTTACCTGCCCAGGTTTGTGAACTACAAGGCCAAATGACAACATACGTATAATTTGCTGACAAGTTAAAAAATCACTTGAAGAAAAACATTATGATGAGCCTGTAAGAGAAAGCGGAGGGTAATGATCTATTGGTTTCCTAGAATCCTGATATCGTATTAGATGAATCTACCTTTTCTCCCTTCTGTGCTGCTGAATGTGCTCATATGGTCCCTACAAGACCAGGTCCAGTCTTTATGACCAAACTTAACTTTTATGATTTGTTATTGTCTATACTCACAGTTTTTGACTACAGTATTTTGTGCCCAAAATACTCAGATTTATCCCCTTCCCACAGACAGTTTTGTGTTTCTAATCAGGCCTCATTTTTCGAATCTGACGTTTGTCACTTTATATGGTGATAACTTTGGAATTCTTCACAAAGGATAGTAGGAAACAAATGGACCTTACAAATTATTTTCCAACTTCTCTTGAATCTGACAGTACCCTATATACAGTTGTACACTACTGTCTGGGCACATGGCAGGTTAAGAAGGGAAGGTGCGCCATTTAGCTATATGAATGCAGATCTTGCTGGAATAGTTGGCAGACACAATGTATTGGAGGCACTGTTCATGGTCACCTGGCAGCTCAAAAGATGGCCACCACGAACAGGCTTGGCGCTATCTACTCCATTTTCTTAGTGTTATCTTACGCCCTATTCTTAGTGGCTGGATAGAGCCTGCGTCGCCCAGAACTTCTGGTTCTGACTTCTCCTCCATTACCAGCGACACCTGCAAAATGAATAAGGCGTCGGGTGACAGAAGCAGACTTCATGGGAGCAGATCCCAGAGAAGATAGGACACACCATTTGCAGAATCCCTAATATGACAAAATGGCAGAAAACCAGAACAGTAGAAATCCCCATAAAGTGACTCCATTTTGGAAACTATAACCCTCAGTGAATTAATCTATAGGAGTAGTGACTATTTTGACTCCACATGCACTTTCCGGAAATTAGCACGTAGTGGATGTTGGAGAATGAATCTTGTACATTTGCCATTTTATTACCCAACATTTTCTTGCCTTTCTTGAGAACAATAAAATTACATCTTATGCTTAGGGATAGTTAATTTATCCAGGGATTTAATCTGACTGCCAGATTGGAGTCAGGAAGTGAATTTTTCCTCAATGATGTAAATTGGCCTTTTTGCCTTCCCCTGGATCAACTGCGGAATAGCTGCAGTGCACAAGAAATAGGCTGAACTGGATGGACGCTTGTCTTTTTTTGGCCTTATAAACTATGTAACTATGTAACACTTAGTGCCCAGATCGTGTTCCAGGAGACACACACCGTAAATTAAGTGGGTTCTTCTCACTATAGTAATGCCAAATACGTGGATGCTAAATGTGGTTTGGGCACACTGCAAGGCTCAGAAGTGAGGGGGAGATTTGACTTTGGGAGAGTGGATATTGCTGGATTGGTTTATGGAAGCCATGTTGCTTTACAAGAGCCTTTGAGCCACTAATAATGTGGAAACCTGTTTTTCCACCGACAGATGAATGACTTGAGTGGGGACTTGTTTTTTATGAGATGAGTAGAAGTTTTATTGGTATTATTTTAGCTTACATAACATTGGTGGCTTTTTATTCCATATTTGGGAAGCAGAATGAACAAATAGTTGAACGCCACGCTTTACTGGTTCATTATATGTGGTTTTCTATTAAACTGTGATCTCTCAGTGTCTTAGTGAATAATTCCATATTTTTGCATAACTTGCCGTTTTTACGGACAGTTTAAGTAGAAATGTCATAATATATAAAATTCAACGATATTTTATTCTAAAATAATAATTGTTTTTATCCTTGGCAGATGACTGCACCAGGAGATCAGAGGGACAGCTGACATCTTCAATTTTTAAATCAGATGATCTTGAGATCCCACAGGATACAATTGAAGTGAATGCCATTACTCCAGATTTACCATCATCCCTTCACAGCAAAGAGCTATTATCTGATCCTTTGAAACAGGTCCTGTCTTCTGATTCATTACCGACTCCTAAGGAAAATCAAAGTCACAAAATAAGCATTAAAAAACGAACTGATCATAAAGCAAATAAGTCATTTTCAAGTTCAGAATATGGAAATAGTTTTCCCTTCGAAAAGTCCTTTCTTAAACTTGAACAATTCCACACTGCAGAGAATAGATTTTTTTGTTCCAAGTGTGAGAAATGTTATAACCAGAAATCAGATCTTGTAAGACACCAGAGAACCCATACAGGGGAGAAGCCATTTTCATGTTCAGAATGTGGGAAATGGTTTAACCAAAAATCAAATCTTAATTGCCACCAGAGAACCCACACAGGGGAGAAACCTTTTTCATGTTCAGAATGTGGAAAATGTTTTAACCATAAATCAAATCTTGTTAAACACCAGAGAATTCACACAGGGGAGAAGCCTTTTTCATGTTCAGAATGTGGGAAATGTTTTAACGATAAATCAGCTTTGGTTAGGCACCAGAGAACCCACACCGGAGAGAAGCCTTTTTCATGTTCAGAATGTGGGAAATGTTTTAGCAATAACTCAGATTTTGTTAAACACCAGAGAATTCACACAGGGGAGAAGCCATTTTCATGTTCTCAATGTGGGAAATGGTTTACACGGAAATCAACTGTTAATAAACATCGGAGAAGTCACACAGGGGAGAAGGCTTTTTCATGATCAGAATGTTGGATATGTTTTAACATAAAAATGTACAAAAACTTTTTAAAGGGGTTGCCCACTACTAGGACAATCTCTTGTCATTCCTCATGTTTGACCTCGTTAACATAAAAACACTCATACTCACCTTCCTTGCCAGCTCCGTTGTGGCGGTGTTGGTATTCGTGTTCCCGGGGTTCGTAAGGTTGTTTCATCACACGAGCCCTGCGCCCAATCAGCGCCAGCTTCACTGTCCCCACCTTGGACGTATTGGACATCAACAGGAAGCCAGGGGTTTGACTGCTCTCCGATTCCCTCTTAATGTTTGATTTGTCCGAAGTTGGGGACAGTGATGTCATCTTTTACTTTTTAAAAATTACAAAAAGTAAAATGGGTCCATGCAAAAGTTTGGGCACTGTGCATGGTTACTACCTAGTAGCCAGCCAAGAGTCTTTCAATTCTTGTTTGAGGGATTTTCATCCATTTTTCCTTGGAAAATTCTTCCAGTTCTGTGAGATTCCTGGGTCGTCTTGCATGCACTGCGATTGTGAGGTCTAGCCACATATGTTCAATGGTGTTCATATCAGGGCAGTTGTGAAACCTTTATCTTGCGCCTTTTTAGGGGTAGTCTATTGTGGATTTTGAGTTCTATTTTAACCTCATCGTTCCTCAGGACTTGTTTCCAAAATGCATCAGGCTTGTTTTATATGTTCTTTTGCATACTTCTGATGTTGAATTTTATGGTGAGGATGCAGAACAGGTTTTCTTCTGATGAAACTTCCATGAAGGTGATATTTGTGCATGTGTCTCTGAACAGTAGAACAATGAACCACAACTCCTGAGTCTGCTAAATCTTTCTGAAGATCTTTTGCAGTCAATCAGAGGTTCTGATTTGCCTCTCTAGCAATACTACTAGTAGTTCTTACTGTAATTTTGCTTGGTCTTCCAGACTTTATCTTGACCTCCACTGTTCCTGTTAACTGTCATTTCTTAACTGAGGAAAGGGCAACTTGAAAACACTATGCTATCTTCTTAAAGCCTCCTGCTTTGTGCGCCTCCATTTTTATTTTTGGTGTACTAGGCAGGTGCTTAGAAGTACCCATGGCTGCTGTTTTTTAGCACAAGGTTAGAAAAGGCTGGATTTTTATAAAGCTGCGAAATTTGCGTCTCCTGGCCTTTCCTAATGACGATAGTGAACAAGCTATAACCCTGACAGTCTAATTAAGGTCTGAAACCTTGGTCAAAGTTATCTGAGCACACAAATTTTCAAGGGTGCCCAAACTTTTGCATCAACCCATTTTCATTTTTGTAATTGTTAAATTGAAAAAAAAATGACTATATACAGTATATATATTTTTGCCTAAAACACACAGGAAATGTGTCATCTTTAACTTTAGCCCTTTAAGAGATTAGAATAACAGTCATTTTGACCAGGGGTGCACAAACTTTTGCATGCCACTGTACAGTAGTCTTTATATGGTAGATTATATTTAATTGTACATGAAGAGAAGGAGGTTGATTCCTCCTTTTTATACAAATCTCCAATTGATGTAATACCCAAAAGTTACCAATTTTTAAGTTCAAAATCTGGATTTTATTGCTCTAAAGTTTCTATAGGCGCTTTTATAGAGCGCAGTTAGCATAGAACTTATTTTGTTAGTGAGTACACCCCATACTTCTAATGCTGCATCTACCTTCGGTGATATACAGATTTTGTTTGTTGAGGTTCAAGATGTTGTATGAATAAAAGGAAGATGGGATATTGAATGTTCCTACTAAGTGTCTTTCAATTGCTAAGTAATATAAGGGATTTCATATAGCATGCACATACAGTTATCTTCACATGAGAATGATCAGCTCACCCACCAAAGGACCCGACGCATGTTTCACCACAGCTTCGTCTGTGGTGAAACACGTGTCGGGTCCCTTGGTAAGTGACCTGATCATACTCATGTGAAGATAACTTTGTGCATGCTAAAAAGAAAAGAGATGCGCTGCAAACCACTCAAAATACCAAAAGAGTGATTCCTACCTGTCTAAGAGAAAATGGTAGTCCAAATGAAGATATACGCTTGCTGCTTCCAGGGGTCCTTTGAAGAAGTCACAACTGCAACTAGAGGTGATAGACACGTGCCGGAGTCGGTAGAACAAGCCGTGAGTGTTGCAGAAAATGGGTTCAAACGGCGTGTTAACGCCGGAGATAGAAGGCTGGAGATGAGGCTTCTCTATACTGACAATGAGAGGAGGAAGGCGTTGCATCATGGAGCTGTAAGGAGATGGGAACAATGTCTTTCTGTTTTTTAAATATGGGACTAAGGACGCAGTCTGACAGCCATATTAATCGGACGTATATCGGAGTGCAATGTTAAACGGCGACTCTCCCTACTCAAGTGTGACAGCTCTATAGGAATACATGAAGTTGTCACGCTCGTGTCGGGAGAGCTGCCAGCCAGTCCAATCATTGCATTTCGATCTATGTGCAACGGGTCTGGGAGGCGGAACCTCTGAGCAACTATACAAGGGGGCGGTCCTTGTAAGGAAGCGGGTGGCTCCCAGGGAAGACGGGCAGGTAGTCACGGCAAGTGACAGGGACAGTCTCTGGGTAGAAGGACGGGTAGTCACGGCAAGTGACAGGGACAGTCTCTGGGTAGAAGGACAGCAGGCAGGTGGCTGGTGAGCGCTCCCAGGTGAGTGGGCGAGAGTCTCTGGACAGGCAGGTGGTCACGGCAAGTGACGGCAGAGCCTCCAGGTAGACTAGCAGACAGGTAGCAGGTGAACGCTCCCAGGAGAGCGGGCAAGAGTCTCTGGACTGGCAGGTGGTCACGGCAAGTGACGGCAGAGCCTCCAGGTAGGCTAGCAGGCAGGTAGCAGGTGAGCGCTCCCAGGTGAGCGGGCAAGAGTCTCTGGACAGGCAGGTGGTCACGGCAAGTGACGGCAGAGCCTCCAGGTAGGCTAGCAGGCAGGTAGCAGGTGGACGCTCCCAGGTGAGCGGGCAAGCTGGTCCATAGACAGACTGACAGGTGTCGGAAGGCAGACCGGCGGACCGCAGGCTTGCAAGCAGGTAAGCGGATATCAGGCAGGTATCAAGCAGGAATCTGGCAGGTGACTGGCAGGTAACAGGCAGGAATCTGGCAGGTGACTGGCAGGTAACAGGCAGGAATCTGGCAGGTGACTGGCAGGTAACAGGCAGGAATCTGGCAGGTGACTGGCAGGTAACAAGCAGGAATCTGGCAGGTGACTGGCAGGTAACAAGCAGGAATCTGGCAGGTGACTGGCAGGTAACTGGTAACGGGACCTGAGGGCTGAAGCAGAGTGAAGGCTTTGCAACAACATTGCTCGGGCACCTCCATCTTGGAGGAGGTGCCTTATATATGGAGAGGTCCTCCGGCCATTGGCCGGGGACTCCTTAGGGCGGCGCGCGTGGCCCCTTTAAGAGAGGGGGAGCGCACGCGCGTGCCCTAAGCAGAGTGACCGGGGAGGAGCGCGCGCTGCCAGCAGAGCGGGAGGAAGACGCCGGGCACGGAGCGGAGAGGTGAGGGGAACAGTGTCCCTGCCTAGCAGGAGGCAGGGACGCCGACTCTACAGTACCCCCCCCTTTAGGCCCCCCCTTTTTTAGGCCAGACAGAAATTTACCAAGGATGAGAGGGGCATGGATGTTCTCCCGGGGCTCCCACGTTCTCTCCTCAGGACCAAACCCCTTCCAATCTACTAGAAAAAAGGTCTTTCCTCTTACCCTTTTGGTGGCCAGAATGTTCTCTAACTCAAACTCGTTTTCAGCGGAAACCGGAGCAGGAGGCGTACCTGTAGACTTGGAAAAAGAGTTAAGTACCACGGGTTTGAGGAGAGATACATGGAAGGAGTTAGGGATCCGCAAGTTGGCCGGGAGTTTCAATTTATAGGCCACCGGGTTGATCTGTTTGATAACCTCCAGTGGGCCGATGAACCGAGGCCCTAACTTGTAGGAAGGAATCTTGAGCCGGACATACTTGGACGAGAGCCAGACTTTATCTCCAGGACGGAATTGTGGAGGATCCAGGCGTCTTTTGTCAGCGTGTTTTTTCATCCGCTCGGACGACTGAAGGAGTGCGGATCGGGTACTCTCCCAAATGGAGGAAAATTTGCTAACGAGAGATTCCGCAGCCGGATTGTCCACCGAGGTGGAGACGGGAAATGGGATCCGAGGATGCTGACCGAAGACTACAAAAAACAGGGAATTTGGAGGAAGATTCGCTCTCGTGATTATTGTAAGAGAATTCGGCCCAAGGTAGGAGATCCACCCAGTCTGAATGGTGGGCATTAACGAAGTGCCGGAGGTAACTGGTCAGGATCTGATTGATCCGCTCCACTTGACCATTGGACTGTGGGTGGTAAGCGGAGGAGAAGTCCAGGGTGACGTCTAGCAGCTTACATGTGGCTCTCCAGAAGCGTGAGGTGAACTGAACCCCACGATCCGACACGATGTGGAGGGGCAGGCCATGGAGACGGAAGATGTGGCGGATAAAGTCTTTAGCCAGCTCGGGTGCAGACGGGAGGCCTGGCAGGGGAATGAAATGAGCCATTTTGGAAAAACGGTCAGCAACCACCCAAATGACCGTACAACCGGCAGAGACAGGGAGATCAGTTATGAAGTCCATAGCTATATGCTGCCAGGGGGCAGTAGGTACTGGAAGAGGAAGGAGGCGACCGGCTGGCAGGTGTCTCGGAACCTTGTTGCGGGCGCAGGACACACAGGCAGAAACAAAGTCTATAACGTCCTTGTGCAGGGTAGGCCATCAGTAGTGCCGGGTAATAAGCTGGAGGGTCTTTTTCTGACCGGCGTACCCAGCTAGCTTAGACGAGTGACCCCAGTGTAGGATTTTCTCCCGATCAGGTACCGTTACAAACGTCTTACCGGGAGGGAGACGATTTAGACTCATGGGGGCCACCTGCATTACTCTGGCGAGATCGATGATGTGTTTAGGCTCCTCCTCAAGATCAGACACCAGGAAGGATCGGGACAAGGCGTCAGCTTTGATGTTTTTGTCAGCCGGGTGAAAATGAAGAACGAAATCAAAGCGGGCAAAAAACAAGGACCACCGGGCTTGGCGCGGGTTAAGTCTCTGGGCGTTCTGGAGATAGGCCAAGTTCTTGTGGTCTGTGTAAATTTTTACCGGGTGAAGAGCCCCCTCGAGCAGGTAACGCCACTCCTCCAGTGCCAGCTTAATGGCCAATAATTCTCGGTCTCCAATAGAATAATTGCGCTCAGAAGAGGAGAAGAGTTTGGAGAAAAAAACGCAGGTTACCATTCTTCCGGAAGATGACTTTTGGGTAAGTACCGCCCCGGCTCCGGAGGAGGAAGCATCAACTTCTAGGAAGAATTGTTTGTTGCCGTCCGGACGATGCAGCACCGGGGCGGAGGAGAAAGCCTGTTTTAAGGAAAGAAAGGCCTCCTCAGCTTCGGGCGGCCATTCTCTGGGATTAGTACCCTTACGGGTGAGCGCAGAAATAGGGGCAGTCCGGGAAGAGAAGTGCGGTATGAAGAGGCGGTAATAGTTGGCGAAGCCCAGGAACCGCTGAATAGCCTTCAACCCCTCTGGTCGGGGCCACTTCTGGATGGCAGACAGTTTCTCAGGATCCATTTGTAGGCCGGTCTGAGAGATTATGTAGCCCAGAAATGGAAGAGAGGTCTGCTCAAAGATGCACTTCTCATATTTAGCATAGAGGTGGTTCTGCCTGAGCCTGAGCAGGACCTGACGAACATCCCTCCGGTGAGTAGGAAGGTCCGGAGAGAAGACCAAGATGTCGTCCAGGTACACCACCACGCAGGAGTAGAGAAGGTCACGGAAGATGTCATTGACCAACTCTTGAAAGATGGCAGGAGCGTTACAGAGACTGAAGGGCATTACAAGGTACTCATAGTGGCCGTCCCGGGTGTTGAATGCCGTCTTCCACTCATCCCCCTGACGGATACGGACCAGGTTATACGCCCCACGGAGATCCAGTTTGGTGAAGATTCTAGCCCCCCTCAGACGGTCAAATAATTCAGGAATGAGCGGGAGGGGGTATTTATTCTTCACTGTAATCTGGTTAAGACCTCTATAATCTATACATGGACGGAGTGAGCCATCCTTCTTTTTGACGAAGAAGAAGCCTGCTCCCGCCGGGGAGGTAGATTTCCGGATAAATCCCCGGGCCAGATTCTCCTCAATATATTCTGACATGGACCGGGTCTCTGCAGCGGACAAAGGGTTGATACGCCCACGGGGAGGAGTAGAGCCGGGTATCAGGTCGATTGGGCAGTCGTATGGTCTATGAGGGGGTAATGTCTCTGCTTCTTTTTTATTGAAGACATCCGCATAAGACCAATAGGGAACCGGTAGACCGGGTAGATTGACTGGGGTAGGAGAAGGACGAGCAGGATGAACGGGAACTAGACAAGTCTTATGGCAGTCCTGTCCCCAGCGAAGGACTTCTCCGGTCTGCCAGTCAAGCACGGGTGCATGTTTCTGGAGCCAAGGTAGGCCTAGCAAGAGTGCGTGAGAGAGTCCAGGCAGAACATGAAAGGAGATGCTCTCAGAATGCAGCATTCCCACCTGTAGAGTTAGAGATTCGGTGATGAGTTGGATGGGATGTGGTAAGAGACCCCCATCCACGGCGGCGACAGATAAAGGTACGGCCAGAGGTTTGGTGGGAATGTGGTATTTTTCTACCAGGGATTGAGAGATGAGATTTCCAGCAGCTCCTGAGTCAAGTTGAGCCAGTTCAAAATAGCGGTTCTCTCCGCAGATGATAGAGACTGACAGCATCAGGGATGGAGAGGGTTTACTTTTGTCTAGGGTGACCTCTCTGAGCGATCCTAGACACAGGCGTTTCCCGACCTCTCTGGGCAGGAACGGATCCGGAGCTCCTTACTGCCACAGTAGAAGCAGCTCCCCTCGGCACGGCGTAAGTCTTGACGGGTTTTGACCATCTTGGTCTGGTCGACCTGCATAGGCTCAGGTGAGTGTGCCTGGGGAGTAACGGAGGGAGTGACGGGTTTCTGGAAGGTAGGGGCTAGACGTGGAAACCTCCTCTCACGGGTGACCTCTTTGGCGCGCTCCTGGAACCGGATGTCAATCCGAGTGGCAAGTGTTATTAAGTCGTCGAGAGTGGTCGGAATGTCCCGACCGGCGAGTTCATCTTTAATACAGCCGGACAGACCCTCCCAGAAGACAGACACCAGGGTGTCGTTATCCCAGGCCAGCTCCGAAGCAAGGGTACGGAACCGTATGGCATATTGGCCCACGGTGAGATTTCCTTGATGGAGGCATAGCAGAGACGATGCGGATGAGGTCCTCCGTCCGGGTTCGTCGAAGACTTTCCGGAAAGCCGTGAGAAAGGCTGGCAGGTCGGACACCAGGGGGTCTCCTCTCTCCCATAGAGGATTTAGCCAAGCCAGAGCCTCCCCCGTGAGGTGGGACATGATAAAGGCTACTTTGGACCGGTCGGAGATAAACTGGTGGGACAAGAGTTCAAAGTGCAGGGTGCACTGGTTTATGAAGCCCCGAGCTTGAGCGGGGTCAACTCCGAAGCGAGGAGGTGCAGAAAGCCGGGGTCAGGATACCATGGTATTGGTGGGCAGCGGCGCTGCCGGGTTGCGAGTCACGACACTAGCGGTGGTTGCTGGTGGAGCAGTCAGATTGTCCAGGCGAGAGTTGACATTCCGCAGGTGACTCAGGATGGACTCCTGTTGGGACCTCTGACGGGACAGTTCATGACATAGGTCCGAGAGCGAGGGAGCTTGGGTGCCACCGGGTTCCATGGCCCGAGCAAACTGTAACGGGTCTGGGAGGCGGAACCTCTGAGCAACTATACAAGGGGGCGGTCCTTGTAAGGAAGCGGGTGGCTCCCAGGGAAGACGGGCAGGTAGTCACGGCAAGTGACAGGGACAGTCTCTGGGTAGAAGGACGGGTAGTCACGGCAAGTGACAGGGACAGTCTCTGGGTAGAAGGACAGCAGGCAGGTGGCTGGTGAGCGCTCCCATGTGAGCGGGCGAGAGTCTCTGAACAGGCAGGTGGTCAAGGCAAGTGACGGCAGAGCCTCCAGGTAGACTAGCAGACAGGTAGCAGGTGGACGCTCCCAGGAGAGCGGGCAAGAGTCTCTGGACTGGCAGGTGGTCACGGCAAGTGACGGCAGAGCCTCCAGGTAGGCTAGCAGGCAGGTAGCAGGTGAGCGCTCCCAGGTGAGCGGGCAAGAGTCTCTGGACAGGCAGGTGGTCACGGCAAGTGACGGCAGAGCCTCCAGGTAGGCTAGCATGCAGGTAGCAGGTGGACGCTCCCAGGTGAGCGGGCAGGCTGGTCCATAGACAGACTGACAGGTGTCGGAAGGCAGACCGTCGGACCGCAGGCTTGCAAGCAGGTAAGCGGATATCAGGCAGGTATCAAGCAGGAATCTGGCAGGTGACTGGCAGGTAACAGGCAGGAATCTGGCAGGTGACTGGCAGGTAACAGGCAGGAATCTGGCAGGTGACTGGCAGGTAACAGGCAGGAATCTGGCAGGTGACTGGCAGGTAACAGGCAGGAATCTGGCAGGTGACTGGCAGGTAACAAGCAGGAATCTGGCAGGTGACTGGCAGGTAACAAGCAGGTGACTGGTAACGGGACCTGAGGGCTGAAGCAGAGTGAAGGCTTTGCAACAACATTGCTCGGGCACCTCCATCTTGGAGGAGGTGCCTTATATATGGAGAGGTCCTCCGGCCATTGGCCGGGGACTCCTTAGGGCGGCGCGCGTGGCCCCTTTAAGAGAGGGGGAGTGCACGCGCGCCCTAAGCACAGTGACCGGGGAGGAGCGCGCGCTGCCAGCAGAGCGGGAGGAAGACGCCGGGCACGGAGCGGAGAGGTGAGGGGAACAGCGTCCCTGCCTAGCAGGAGGCAGGGACGCCGACGCTACACTATGCATGATTTATACGGCTGTCTGACTGCGTCCTATGTGTGAGTCGTCCGAGACTGTATTTTGAGAGCACAGAAAAGTGGTTAATATTTCTTGCATGGGGCTTCAAGTCAGTGGACTTTTATAAGGGATATTCTGATGCTGCATGTTGGGGGGCTTGCACAGGGAGGAGGAGGATGTAAGCACGGGGCTGCATGTTGACTGGGCTGCACAGGGAAAGGCTATTGTTGCATATGGGAGGGCTTGCACAGGCAGTGGGGCAATTCTGCCTGTAAAGAGCTGCAAATTTGGAGCTTGCACAGGGAAGGGGGTGATGTTACATGTCGGTGGTCTTGCATAGGGATTGTGCTGATACTGCATGCACAATGCTGCATGTTGGGTGGCTTGCACAGGAAGGGGTGATGTTGCTTGCATAGGGCTGCATGTTGGAGACTGTACAGGGCAGCGGCTGCTGGCTGTTTCTTGCATGGTGCTGCATGCTGGGGGCTTCGCAGGAAAGGGGATGTTACTTGCATGAGGCTGCAGGTAGGTGGTGTTTATGTGAAGGGAAGGGGTGAGGTTACTTACGTGGCGGGGTGGGGACGTCACAGGAATGGGGGTGATGTTGGTTATCTGAAGGAAGGGATTAATGTTATTTACATGGATATCTGCCTGAAGGGGCTGAGAGGTGAGGAGTGAGTCATGTTTTGAACATAAAATGTTTTTTCTTGTTAATAGTATTGGGGGACACAGAACCGTGGGTACACACAGTGTCACCTGGAGGCTCAAAACTGCATTAAAAAAATGTTGCTCCACATAACGGGCTACATTCCCTAGTCAGACACTGTGCAGCTCAATTTTAGCCCAGTGTCCATAGTAGTTAGGCACAAATTGCATTGAATCTTCTACACAATTTTTTTCCCAGGTGGTGCGGATTTCCTCCATCTTTTTTTCACCATCCCTTTCACTTCACTGTAGTGTATCTCCCTGCGAATTACATTTCATCACTGGCCATTGTCCACCATGACTGCTACCGCAGTGGAGTGCTGGTGTCTCCACAATCCATGTGAGGTCACGGAAGCGGTGACCCTGTGAGCATCCAATGAAATCAGATACAGTAGATGAGTATAATCCCTTCAAACTCCCCCTCCCCTTCTCTTTATTACTATTGGCTTGCTTGAGTCTGTCCATTGAGGGTCTCCCAACTTTCTATTTCCGTTGGGCCATTCTTTTCTCCCTTTCTGTACTTTCTTGATGCTTCTCTGCGGCTTTTTTCGGGGGTTCATGTGCTTTTTTGTGAAGTTCGAGGAAGTCTTATCGGTGGTACGGGGCCCACCCAGGTCCTGGCTGCTGGCTAGGTACTGTACTACATGTGTGTGACTTGCACAATATTGCAAGTTCATCTATGTGCAGTTCTAATGCAAGGCGATCGCCCCCCTCAATGGATGAAGAGGCTGAGAGTGGTTGTTCATCAGTATTCTGCACCTGTGTTATCTCTTCTAGTAAGGGGGTCTGCTGCATCCCATGTGTGCATTTTCCTTGCGATCTTGGCTGATCAATACCATTGCATTTTTGCTTTGTTTCTAAATGAATTATTCGGGGAATTTTTAAAGTTCCTTTCATTGCTTTGGCTGTGCTGTTTATTTTCTTGCGGCTAGGTCTGAAATCTTGTCCCGCCTATAGGGTGGCATGATACCACTCCAACCTCCCCCACCTGGCTTGGGTGCAGTGGTGGAGTGGTATGACGGAGGCGAAGGGAGGGTGGGGGGTGGAATAAGAGACTGGCATTTTTCTCCCTTCAAGCAGTTTTCACTGGGTTTACTTGGGGAGAGCCTTATTTTCCTGGGTTTTCTGCTGCAGACTCTCTTGCTGACTCTCTTCTCCTGTTCTCACACTCTTCCTTTCCTAAGTAAGCATCCAAACAGAAGACCCAGGTGCCATCTGTCACCATTGCCATTTGAGGACACAGTAGCATGCTTTCATGCCTGCACCTTTACTGGTTAGCAATAGGTGCCATTTTGGGCCTATTTTCAATTTTCCAGGCACCATGTCCTCTTCCTAGGAGCCCCACATGCAGCCTCCTGTGGCTCTAGTTACTTATTGTCTTTGTTTGCGCTGTGACAAATGTCTGCCATGTGTTTAGCCCGTCTCCCTCTATGCTCACTGCCATATAGGTGCTCCCAGAGGTTTTTCTCCTCTCGTGACTCCTATTCCTACAGAGACGACAAACTCCTCTCGACCCTCCAACTCCAGGCAGCCCTCATTCAAACCTAGACCTTCCTCACACACCCATTTTAAGGCCACAAAGCCCTCCACTTCCAGATCCTCCACTATACGAAGATCCTATATTACGCTAAAGTTTTCCTACTTGAAGGGACAGGTTTCTGCCCTTTCCATACTTTTTCATTATATACTAGCATTTCACAAACAGGTTAAGACCTTCCTACAGGAGGTGGCTCATTGCACCCTCCTTACATTCAATTGGTGGAACTTTGGGACCTTTTTTTTTTATTGCTCTCCAATAGCCTCCCTTTGATCTTCTTAGGCAACTTCTCCTCAAAATTCCCTTTATAGAAGCTGTTGCGAGGCAAAAAATCAGAAAATAAGGCATTGTGGTGGGTGCTGTCACGATTACAACCAAGATGAGAAGGTGTAGAAAAACAGTGAACATTTATTTATCACATGATGACCTGAGGAAGAAATCAAATCAATGTTGATTGATTGATTGCTATCCGGCCACCACCCTCGGGGGTGGTGGCTGGATAGCAAGGCTCCTCAACTACAATATGTAAGTGGCATTATGCTTGACTTGATAAATTTGCTCTTTTTTTCAGACTTCCCTATGTGCAATATCTTGACTAGCTGATAGTATGTGTTAAATGTAAATGAATTTAGGCACTTGCATCTTATTTATTCATTACTTATTTATGTTCTGACACACATTGGCACTTTGCACTTTGTTTAATTTTGCTGCTATCATATATATATATATATATATATCTATGCACTAGCACTTTCTAATACTTTTTTACGTCTTGCTCATTTATATTTATTGGCATTTATACTCCTCTAGGGATGATTATAAAACACTATATACTTAAAATCTATTCCGTCATATGCTTTGCTATTTGATTGCTACATGTTCTGATACCTTTGCTTATTTTATGTATGTTTTATATTTATTCCTAATAAAATTACAATTTAAACAATTTATTTATGCCTCATTTTAATAGAGACATGATTTGGAGCTCTAGTATTTTGTTTTTTGATCGACTTTGATTGCTGCATTTCGGGGGCTAACGTGCCAGCAGTGGTGTTTGACCGCTCCTGGCACATAGCACCGGGTGTCAGCTGTGACAATCAGCTGACACACGGCGGCGATCGCCCCGCAGCGCTTGAGCGCGGGCGCGATCGCATTATGCGTATTAGTACGTAGCTGGTCCATAAGTCCCAGGGCGCAGCTAGGTACTATTACTGACGTCGTTGGAAAGGGGTTAAAGAACAGTAACTACCAGTTGGATCATTATCAGGGTGCGTTCACACAGTGTGATTTGTTGCAGAAACTATCTGCAGCAAAGTCCTCACCAGTAGACCTGCACTAAGTCGTTCAGATCTTGCTGACAATTGTTCTGTCTTCAGGAGTACCTGTTAAAAACAACAACAAAAACATCCATGATATTCGCTTATACAACCAAGGTGTTAGGTCCTGCCAGTGATTCCCGGTGTATTCCGGCCTTTCATGTGCCCCATGCAGCCTGATTAATTGCAGAGATCATATGGGATGAAACATTTTTTACAGCTTTATTGTAAAGTGACATAAGTTTCTTTTGGCTGAGGGTCTGACTGGTGGTACCCCCACTGTTCCATAGGACAGGCTCTGGAAGAGGTCATGCTACATATTTTACAGAGGGGTAAAAATACTCCTCTTAGCAATTTTGATGAGTATGTTTAGCCAACATGATTTGCAGTAACCCAAATCTATAGTACATGGATAGGTATACATAATACTAAGATCTCACTATTAAGGGAAACCGAAGTTTACAAATGGTCCTCATCAAATATTTCAAACTGCAACCCATCCTTTTCATGTGTCAGGGTGGGTTGCAGACTTAAGAAACAGCTCAAGAGAGGCAACAATTGTCAGAGGAGCTGCGTGGGGTAATTGTTGAACAACCATAAGTCACTCAGCCACTGGGCAGGGCTGTGACATGAGAACAAATATAACCTCCCCGCTGACTGAGCACAACAGGGTTTTTTTCTCTCCAGACTCAGTTCTACATGCGCAGTCCGTCGCCATTCCCTGTTGTAACGCCGTCAGGCAGACAGAGCAGAACGGGTATACAGTTAAGCATAGAGGAGGATGAAGCAGAAGAAAAACCCCTGTTGTGCTCAGTCAGCGGGGGGATTTATTTTTTCTCATGTCACAGCCCTGCTCTTTGGCTGTCGGAGATTTGTTTGTTCATGACGCTGCTTCTCTGAAAGTTAAGACACTTCTCAAGCTGTGTTTCTTCATTCTGCAACCCATCCTGACACGTGACTAGGACAGACTGCACTCTGAAATATGTGACAAAGGCCATCTTTATCACATTGCCGGAGAACCCCTGGAGAACAGTTTTATTGTTTTGGCATATTTGAATGCTGTATCACCCCATGCATTAAAAGGAGAACAAAGAACTAGTTTGAAGGCTGCGATTAGTTATCACCTAATCCTTAACCCCGTCATGACATTTGACGTACCTATACATCATGGTCGGATGGGGTTCCCGACTGATGTTGTATAGGTACGACATGGGTATCATGCGTGGCACAGAAGCTGTGACAGCGTGATCGCTGCCGGGGTCTTGGCTACATGATAGCCAAGCCACAATTCTCATAGCCAGGTGCAGTGCCTGCACTGTCCCTAGCTGTTTAACCGACTAAATGCTGCGATCGATATCAATCACAATATTTAGTAGGCTAGGAGAGGTAAGGGATTCCCTCTTCTGTCCAATCATTGCCCCCAGAATGTCATCGAGAGGGCCCTATGGTTATCAAATCAACCTGAGGTCGTCATGATGACATCCAGTCTGCCAGCAACAGTGGTCTGCTTGGATCATGCCAGTAGCATGGGTAACTATCCTCCTAAACATGCCTCTCTTGGGCTATAAGCCTACAATTTTAAGTGGGCAGGTAGAAACCAACACTAATTAAAAGCACCCTTGGGCTGATGGGTGGAGTGCAGAGTCAGAAAAGGAGGCAGTCAAAACTTCCATGATAAACTGCAAGAAAACAAAAAACCTGACCAGCACCTCCATATAGTGTGAACAGGTGCACGCTGCAATGACTGCATAACATATAATAAGAAAGCACAGCAGCACACTGTAAGGGCCAAGACATATGCAAACACTGAGAACATAACAGCTAAACTGCATTATTGCTAAATAAAATATACTTACAAAAAATTAAGGTTCTTAGGCTTATAGCCCAAAAGAAGCATGTTTAGGAGGATAGTTACCCATCACGCGGAGGTCACCTTGCAGTGGTTGATGGGCATACATACATTTGCCAATTTATGTGCTAAGAACCTTCATTTTTTGCAAGATGCCAGTAGCATGGTGTAAGAGGCTTATGTCAGTGTAACACTGGTGTGATGCATTGCAGTGATGGTGCATACTATTCTGTGACACACCTCTGGTGTCAATATGATCACTGCACCCATAGATGTCTTCATTGAGAGTTGTCGTTTATAAATGGGATCACTTAAGGGGGGGTCTATGAAAGAGTTAAGCTAGCACCAGGACTCGTTCATCCAGAGCAGACGTCCTCAGGAGAGATTTGCTGCAGGATCAGCCTAGGGTCAGCGGTGCTAATACCCAGAGTCCATGTATATGCAGTAAGTGAATAGAAGAAAGGTAGCACTCACCATAGGTATGTGGGATCTGCAATCTTTATTTGGATAAAGACATAAAGGAGAATTGGTGCAGGAGGAGTGCGGGGAAGAACGTTACTCGACTACGGCCATTTCACGTTTAATTGCGCTTCTACAGGTCCACTGTACATTATACGGATGTAGACCCGTAGAAGTGAAATCAAGCGTGAAACGGCCGTAGTCCAGTAACGTTCTCCCCCGCACTCCTCTTGCACCGCTGTTCCTTTATGTCTTTATCCAAATAGATATTGCAGATCCCGCATACTTATGGTGAGTGCTACCATTCTTCTATTCACTTAAGGGGGATTCTGCTGTTCTGGGACCTCAGGGGGGGCTCTGCCAATGTGACATGGCACCCACAAACCATAACAGAAAAATCTGCACTGTAAAATGGCGTTCCTTCCCTTCTGAGCTATGCACTGTGCCTCAAAAGTAATTTTTCACCACGTAAGGGGTATTGACGTATTCAGGAGAAATTGCATAATAAATTTTATTGTTTGTTTTCTCCAATTACAAACTTAGGGACAAAGTAACATTTTGGTGGAAAAAATGGTATTATTTATTTTGCTCAGCTCAATGTTATACAATTCTGTGAATCGCCTGAGGGTTAAAATGCCCACTACTCCCTTAGTTGAATTCCTCTAGAGGTGTAGTTTCCAAAATGGGGTCACCTGAGGGGGTTTCTGCTGTTTTGGCATGTCAGGGGCTCTTCAAATGAGACATGGCGTCCGCTACCTATTCCAGCCAAAATGGCGTCCCTTCTTGAGCCGTGTAATGCATTAGTTTTCCTCCACCACATATGGGTTAACAGCTTACTCAGGAGAAATTGCACAAACAATTTTGGAGTCTATTTTCTCCTGTAACTTTTGTGAAAAAAAAAATTGGGGCTAAAACAACATTTTTGTGGGGAAAATTATATTTTTTATTTTCACGGCTCATAAAGCACATTGGGGTTCAAGGTGCTCACCACACATTGGAAAAATGAGAAATTGATGATAAACTTTTAACCCTTCTCACTTCCTAACATAAAAAAATTATGTTTCAATAATGGTGCTGATCTAAAGTAGACATGTGGGAAATGTTATTTATTAACTATTTTGTGTCACAGAACTCTTAGGTTCAATGGCATTAAAATTAAAAGTTTGAAAATTGTGAAACTTTCTCCAAATTTCTGATATTTTCACAAATAAAAGCAAAAAATATCGTCCTAAATTTACCACTAACATGAAGAACAATTTGTCAAGAAAACTCAATCTCAGAATCAATGGGGTCCGCTGAAGCTCCAGAGTTATTACCTCATAAAGTGCTACTGCTCAGGAAGGTGAAAAAACAGGCTCTGGGGAGAAAGGGTTAATAGGACTTACAGGAGGAACCGGTCCAGAAAGCAGAAGATCCATTGAGTACCTGCCACATACAGTATTCTGTGATAGAACTAGGAGAGGAATAATGGCGTTGTGTGAGGACTTCTCTGGGCTTCTGTCCTTCATCCTGCAGTCGTCTGAATGGATCTAATGTGGACGGGAACCAGCTAAGCCGCATTCTGTCCACAGCTGTTACCTCACTGTTCACACCACACAGAGACCCCAAAAGAGTCTCCGTGCTGAAGGGGTTAATGCCCCCTGCGCCCAGTAATGGGGGATCTCCACATATCTCCACCTGCAGAACCGGTGGAGAAACTTCTCCGCAGTCAGTGACATTTCCGTCATTATTTGCCCCTCACTACTGGCACAATTACCCCGCGCCGCCTTTTCTACAGTTTTGTGTGTGGAATGTAACGTGGGATTTTCTCTGCTTGGAGACAAATAGACGACACATGAGGTGATTATTACCAGTTACCGGACGTCTACTATATGGCGGCATATGATTGTGCTATCCACTTCATACCAGGAGCTAAAATGCAGAAATCTCGTATGTTTAACCCCTTCCAGGGAGGGCGGCCTTGAAAAACTATATTCAGAAGAGTCCAGCTAAGGGCTCATACCCATACGTGAAAAAAAAATTCCGTATTCTGGACCGAAAAACGGAAGAGTTCCATGCGATTTTGATGAGAGGAAAATGCGATTTTTCGCACCTAACATCCGTATGACATCCGTATGGGTTTTTTTTCTCTGCAACTATTATTCTGCCATCATTTACAGGACCATTTACAGTGTTCTGTGCTACAGAATGATAATGTATCCATAAAAATCGGATGGCATACGGCTGGTCCCATTAACTTGCATTGGCGAGTCTCGTCCGATATACGCAGTATGCTGCGATTTTTTTCTCAGTCCAATTTCAGCTGAGAAAAAAAATCACAGATGAGATGTACCTCATAGATTAACATTGATCAGAGTGCAATCCGATTTATTATCGGATTGCTCTAGTCTGTTTTTCTTGCATAGGGCTCATACTCATCTGCGTGAAAAAACGGATGAGTGCAATCCGATAAAAAATCAAAGCATGCTGCAATTTGCCACATATATCGGACAAGACTCGCCAATGCAAGTCAATGGGCGCGAGAAAAAAAAACCGGATGGCACACGGACCATCCATATGGCATCCAATTTTTACGGCTACATTACCATTCTGTAGCATATAACACTGTAAATGATTATCGAATAATAGTTGCAGAGAAAGCAAAATGCATTGCATACGGATGTCATATGGATGCTAGGTGTGAAAAATCGCATAGTCCTCATGAAAATCGCATGACACTCATCTGATTTTCCGGTCCATATATCAAAACGTTTTTTTCACACATATGGGTATGAGCCCTAAGGGTCATATACGGCCATCCACCTCTCCAGTCACAGAGGGGTGGGTGAAGATCTTAGGCAGCACATTCAGGATGCTCAGGACAGTGCGCAGGAAGGTTTACCTATGAACAAGCTTTATGTACTGCCCTCTTTACGTGTAGATCTTTTTGATGAAGAACATGATTCCGTTTTAACTGGGCACGCGGGTTCGTCTGCCACTAGGAGATCTCTTTCTAGGTCCTTTTGGTGGCAGAATGCTCTTAAGGATATTGGAGAGTATGTTTGGAAATGCAAAGTCTGTTCCAAGGCTAAAGCCTCTCATCAAGCTCAGTGGGTTATTTCTTCCCTAACGATGTTTCGTTGCAGCCCTGGACCCACTTGTCCATGGACTTTGTCAATGATTTGCTTAACTCTGGTGGTATTACTGTCGTGTGGGTGGTGGTGGAACGTTTGAGCAAAAAGGTTCTTTTGGTCCTGCTTCAAAAGTTGCCAACTGCTAGGATCTTAGCAACTTTGTTAATTTCTCATAGATTAAATTTCATGGTGTTCCCAAAAATCTAATTTTTGATTCAGCGGTTCAATTTCTGGCTAGTTTTTGCTCCAGATTGGGTAATAAGCTGCTTTTTTCTCTCAGTCTATCATACCGAGACTAATGGTCAACCAGAAGGATGAACCAGGAAATAGAGCAGTATTAGTGATGTTTTGTCTCCTCTAATCAGGAAGACTGGGTGGAATTTCTGCCCCTTATCGAGTGTGCTCTAAATAACTGTTCCTCAAAGGCTACCGGGACCTTGCCTTTTTTTAGCTGCTGTAGTTTTAATCCAGTGTTTGGGAATATTTCAGGATTACAATCTTCCCTGCCAGAGGAGGAGAGATTTTGTCCCCAACTAATTAAGGTCTTGAGGGAGGACAAAAGGGATTTTTGGTAGCTAGTGACCAGGCCAAAAGTGGTGCTAACTGCAGACGTAGGAATGCTTCTATCTTTAGGGTGGGGGATTTTGTGTGGTTGTCCTCAAAATATCTGCACTTAAAGATCACATCTAAAAAGTTTGCACCTAAATTTGTAGGTACTTATAAAATTATTACAAATTTAAATCCTGTGACAGTTAATTTGCAACTTCTTATTACCTGGAAAATCATAATTCTTTCCATTCTTCTCTTTTCAAAAAATTTGAGGGGACCTCAAGACATAAATGAGGTGGATTTGGAAGGGTGTCGGGAGTATGAGGTAGAGCGAGTTCTTAGTTCCAGGTGGGTCAGGCGCTGTCTGCACTATCTCGTTAAGTGGAAATATTATGGTCCTTAAGGTAGCTCCCAAGTTAATATGGGGGATCTTCCTGCGATCAGATAAACAGATTATTGGGTGGGGCTGGGGAAAACCCAGCAGTCATGGTACACATTGGTACCAATGACAAAGTTAGAGGAAGGTGGAAGGTCACAGGGAATTAGGAGAGAAGTTGAAGTACAGGACCTCTAAGGTAGTGTTTGCAGAAATACAGCCGATTCCACTAGCGTCACTAGAAAGTTAGCGGGAACTTAAGGAGATAAATAAGTGGCAGGATAAAGGGTTTGGGTTCATGGAGAACTGGGCCTACTTCTGTTGGCTACAGGCTCTACGATAGGGACAGGCTGCACCTCAACTGGGGGGGGTGCAGATGTGCTGCAGTGAAAAATGGTCAGATGGATGGAAGAGCTTTTAAACTGGGATCTGGGGGGAGGGAGGTCTTTTGTGAAAATAAGGGGATAGAGTAGACAGAGAGAGAGACAGTAGGGGTCAATGAGGATTTAGGGGGCTGGGACATTCAAGGAAAGTAAGGAGGCAAGAAGGAGTAATAAATAGTTAATAGTATTAAATGTCTGCTGGCAAATGCAAGAGGTCTTGCAAACAAAATTAATGAATTAGAGACTCTTAATGTCAGCCACAGATTACAATGTGGTGGGCATTACGGAAACCTGGCTGGCAAGTCACGACTGAGTGATAAACAGAGGATTACACTACATTCAAAAGGTTAGGAAAGATAAAAAGGTAGAGGGGTGGGTATTTTCATTAAATCCAACTTAAGACCTGCGCTAAATGACGACATTGGAGGGGAGCTTCGACAATGTAGAGTCAGTATGGGTAAATGTACAAGGAAATGCCAATAATGTAACGCTGTTAATTGGAATTTGCTACAAGCCTTCTAATATAGCTGAACATGTAGAGGATGAAATGCTGCAACAAAAACAAGTCATGGTCAAAGTGTTGGCTCCCTTGAAATTGTTCCAGAAAATGACGTAATTCTCCCAGAAAATTATTGCAATTACACATATTTTGTTATACATGTTTATTTCCTTTATGTGTATGTGAACAACACAAAAAAAAAACAGATAAAAAAAGGCAAAGTGAACATAATTTCACACAAAACCACAAAAAATGGACCGGTCAAAATTGTTGGCACCTTTTCTCAAAATTGTGGGGTGTGGGTAAACAACTTCGTTTCAAGCATGTGAAACTCGTTCATACTCAATTGTGGCAAGTAACAGGTGTGGGCAACATGAAAATCACACCTGAAACCAGATAAAAAGGGAGAAGTTGATTCAATCTTTGCATTGTGTGCAAGCGTGTGCCACACTAAGCATGGAGGACAGAAAGAGAAGAAGAGAACTGTTTGAGGACTTGAGAACCAAAATTGTTCTAATCTTGAAATTCTTGATATTTTTCAAGTCCATCTCCAGAGATCCGGATGTTCCTTTGTCCATGGTGCACAACATAATCAATACATTTACAACCCATGTCACTGTAGCTAATCTCCCTGGATGTGGACAGAAGAAAAACTGACGAAAGGGTAGTCCAGATGGTGAATAAGTAGCCCCACCAAAGTTGCAAAGAAATTCAAGCTGTCTTGCATGCTCAGGGTGCTTCAGTGCCAACGTGAACCAGCCGTCAACATTTGAATTAAATGAAACGCTATGGCAGGAGAATAAGGCGGACCCCACAGCTGACACAGAGGCATACAAAAGCTACACTGCAGTTTGCCAAAATGTACATGAGTAAGCTAAAACCCTTTCTGGGGAAGCGTCTTGTGGACAGAAGAGACCAATATAGAGCTTTTCGGTAAAAGCACATCGTTCTACTGTTTAAACAGAATGAAGCATGCAAAGAAAAGATCACAGTAACTACAGTGGAATATGGTGGAGGTTCAAAGATGTTTTGGAGTGGTTTTACTGCCTCTGGCATTGGGTGCCTTCACTGTGTGCAAGTCATCATGAAATCTGAAGATTACCAAAGGATTTTGTGTGGCAATGTAGTGCCTAGTCTCAGAAAGCTGGGTTTGCGTTCTAGGTCATGGGTTGCCAGCATGGCAATGACCCCAAACATACATCAAGAAGCACCCAGAAATGGATGGAAACAAAGTGCTGGAGAGTTGTGAAGTGACCGCCAATGAGCTTGGATCTAAATCCCATTGAACACCTGTGGAGAAATCTTAAAATTGCTGTTTGGAGAAAAATATTAAAATTTGAGAGTCTTCAGTAGTTGATACCTTTGGCTAACTGAAAAATTTCAAGACTACTCAGGTCTCTTTTCAGACAGTATAACACAAAATCTGAAGTGTCATATATTTATACACAACAGGGCACAGGAATAATGCAATAGATAAGACAAGTGGCGTGAAGCAGAACTATTAGCATGGGAGAGGGAGAAGCAGTTGTGGCCATGAATATTGGAACAGTTCATTGATAAGGAGTGTGAAAGTTTTATTGTCCTGTGATTGAGGTCTGGTCCATGATTGTGACGCCCAAAACGGTCTGAGGAGCACGTTCCTTAGTTGACATAAATCCATATGACACATTAACTTCTGATCTGTGAGTGTGTCAAAGATTGTCATAAGTTTGTAATTCCACATTTTTCTGTCTCTCTGAGATTTGAAGTTCCCTTTTAATACAAGTAATTTCATGTCCATGATGCTGTGATCAGGGATAAAAAATGTTTGGCCACAGGTAGATCTATTCTTTTTTCTTTTATTGTGTGGCGATGAGAATTCATCCTTGTTCTAAGTTTTTGCCCTGTCTCCCCTATGTACAGACCGCCAGCTGGACATTTGGTACATATAATTAAGTACACTACATTAGATGTGATGCAGCTGAAAGTACCTGGGATCGTGTGGTTGTCTCCTGATTTGAGTTGGGAATCCTTATCTTGTCAGTGGTCATTATAAATAGACAGGTTTTACATTTTTTTCTGGCTGCAGGGAAAAGTTCCTGTAGCTGTTGGAGAGGACAGGGAGTTTCTGATAATGATGCTTCTTAGATTTGGGGGCTGCCTAAATCACAGAAGTGCTGGGTCTGGAAATATAGATTGTAATCAGCATCTTTTTGTAATAATGGTTGTAATTTCCATGCAGATCCCATTGGCATCTCCAGATTTGGATTGTAGGTGACTACTAGAGACACCAGATTGCTTTCTTGTTTAGTTTTGAAATGTAGGAGATGATTCCTAGATATTCTGGTGGCTCTTGCAATCTGGTTTACAATTGTTCTTGTATGGTAGCTCTCGTTCAAAAAGGCCTTTCTGAGGCCACCAAGGTGTTAATTTCAGTACAGGAGTAGTTGAGTGTTAAGTTGATGGTGAGATGAAATTGATTAAAGTGTTCATGGAACGTCTTAAGCTGTTGCTGAGATTCTGTCCAGATGATTAAAATATCGTCAATGTAACGGTAGTAGGCAAGAGGCCTGATGGGACATGAGGACAAGAAGTCACTATAAAGCTTGGCCACAAAAAGATTTGCGTACTGTGGAGCCATTTTACTTCCCATTGCTGTACCAGTCTCCTGTAGATAAATGTTATCAAATTCAAATAATTGTGGGTGAGGATGAATTTTGTAAGTTTCACCACAAAGGTGAAACAATCCTCCTTGTCTGTTTTCTTTCTACCACTGTTAGGTTTCTGGGAAGTTATACTTATTCCTTTTATTTTTGGTTCTCATTAGCTTGCCTTCTTTGCCCTATATGAATGTGTCTTAGTTTCTCACTCTGGGTTTTCATATCTTCACACTTTTCTTTCCTCTTGTTGACAGTGTGTTGCGGCCTCCCCTCTGATTCCTCAGGAGGTAGGAGAAACTCTTCAACTGCCTATTAGGGAGTTAGGTCTGAGGTGTTATTTTTAGTTAGCTAGGGCCTGTCTGCACAGAGACCAATTGGGTGTAGTTGCTGCATTCTTCCCTGTGTGGGTTCTCTGGTGGCTATCAAGATGCGCTTTCTGGTTAAAAGATTTCCCAAATTTTGAACATGAAAAAGGCTTCTCTGCCCAACTCTCCTGAATCTCTTTTGCTCTTTATGATCCAAACTAGTCTCACAAAATACAAAAGTTCTTTAATAAGCTACCTTATACAGGCTGCTAAGAATATCATTCCTCGTCACTGGAAAAGTACTTCTCCACCTACTCTGGAGGAGTGGTTCTGTGACATAGCTCTTCTAAATAGGATGGAACATTTGATTGCCCGATCCCCCACTGGTTGTGATAGATACTGTGAGTCTTGGAGAGACTGGATTGAATTCCAGGAATCCGATGCCTACCGTCTTACATCAGACTGATGTGACCCACCCTTTTCTCTGGTGCGTTTCTTCTCTGTCCAGATTGTGCTCCGCATTGGTTCACGTCTGGCTGCACTATGTATGGTTTCCATTGGATTTTACAATTGTAATACTGATGGCCTAAAATGTTCCATTCCTTCCTTTTTCTTCCTATAACTTGATGTTTTATTGGACGTTATACTTATATTCTATGATATACTGATGCTGATATTGTCCTGGTTATTGTTTTTTTTTTGTTTTGTTTTTTGTATTTTTGTAATTGAAAATTATTTAACCTTTCAATAAAAATTGAATTTTGAAAAAGGCTTCTCCCCTGTGTGACTTCTCTGATGTTTATTAAGAGTTGCTTTCCGCGTAAAATATTTCCCACATTCTGAACATGAAAATGGCTTCTCCTCTGTATGAGTTCTCTGGTGAATAACAAGACCATATTTCTGTTTAAAATATTTCCCACATTCTGAACATGAAAAAGGCTTCTCCTCTGTATGAGTTCTCTGGTGTATAACAAGACCATATTTCTGTTTAAAATGTTTACCACATTCTGAACATGAAAAAGGCTTCTCCCCTGTGTGACTTCTCTGATGTTTATTAAGAGCTGCTTTTCGTGTAAAATATTTCCCACATTCTGAGCATGAAAAAGGCTTCTCCTCTGTATGAGTTATCTGGTGTATAACAAGACCGTATTTCTGTTTAAAATGTTTACCACATTCTGAACATGAAAAAGGCTTCTCCCCTGTGTGACTTCTCTGATGTTTATTAAGAGCTGCTTTTCGTGTAAAATATTTCCCACATTTTGAACATGAAAAAGGCTTCTCCTCTGTATGAGTTATCTGGTGTATAACAAGACTGTATTTCTGTTTAAAATGTTTACCACATTCTGAACATGAAAAAGGCTTCTCCCCTGTATGAGTTCTGTGGTGTTTAACAAGATTGCATTTCTGTTCAAAATGTTTACCACATTCTGAACATGAAAAAGGCTTCACCCCTGTGTGAGTTCTGTGGTGTTTAACAAGACTTGATTTCTGGTTAAAACATTTCCCACATTCTGAACATGAAAAAGGCTTCTCCCCTGTGTGAGTTCTCTGGTGCCTAGCAAAATTTGATTTGTGGTTAAAACATTTCTCACATTCTGAACATGAAAAAGGCTTCTTCCCAGTGTGAATTCTCTGGTGAATAACTAAATCTGATTTCTGGTAAAAACATTTCTCACATTCTGAACAGGAAAAAGGCTTCTCCCCTGTGTGAATTCTCTGGTGACTAACTAAATATGATTTCTGGTAAAAACATTTCTCACATTCTGAACATGAAAATGGCTTCTCCCCTGTGTGAGTTTTCTGGTGCTTAACAACATTGGATTTTTTTGTAAAACATTTCCCACATTCTGAACATGAAAAAGGCTTCTCCCCTGTGTGAGTTCCCTGGTGTTTAACAAGATCTGATTTCTTGTTAAAATATTTCCCACACTTGGAACAATAAAATCTATTCTCGGCTGTGTGAATTTTTTGATGTTTAGGAAAAGATTTTTCGAGAGGAAAACTATTTCCATATTCTAAAAATGTCTTCTTTGCTTTAGGAGCAGTTTGTTTTTTAATGCTTAATTTGTGACTATGATTTTCCTTAGTAGTCAGTAATGAATCAGAAGACAGGACCTGTTTCAAAGGATCAGATGACAAATCTTTGCTGTGAAGGGATGATGGTATATCTGGAGTAATAGCATTCACTTCAATTGTATATTGTGGGATCTCAAGATCTTCTGATTTAAAAATTGAAGATGTCAGCTGTCCCTCTGATCTCCAGGTACAGTTATCTGCTAAGATAAAAATCTATTATTTTTCAATAAAATATCCTTGGGTTTTATTTTTTTAAATTTCTACTTAAACAGTCTATAATAATGGCAAGTTATGTACCGTATTTTTCGGACTATAAGACGCACCGGACCATAAGATGCACCTAGGTTTTAGAGGAGGAAAATAAAAAAATAAAAATTTAAGCAAAAAATGTGGTTATGATGCACTTTTAAGGGGGAGGAGGGTCTTCTGCTGACACTGGTATAGGGGTTATGTCCCTCAATTCTGACAATATCCCCCATCCTGGTATATATGCCGCCCCCTTCCTTTTATACGTGGTCCCAATCCCCATCCTGGTATGCCTGGCATCCCTCCATCCTGGTATGCATGGCACCCCTCATCCTTATCCTGGTATGCATGGCACCCCTCATACCTATCCTGATATGCATGGCACCCCTCATCCCTGTCCTAGTATGCATGGTACCCCTCATCCCTGTCCTAGTATGCATGGCACCCCTAATCCCTATCCTGGTATGCATGGCACCCATCATCCCTGTCCTGGTATGCATGGCACCCCTCATCCCTGTCCTGGTATGCATGGCACCCCTCATCCCTGTCCTGGTATGCATGGCACCCATCATCCCTATCCTGGTATGCATGGCACCCCTCATCCCTGTCCTGGTATGCATGGCACCCCTCATCCCTGTCCTGGTATGCATGGCACCCCTAATCCCTGTCCTGGTATGCATGGCACCCCTAATCCCTGTCCTAATATGCATGGCACCCCTAATCCCCATCATGCTGCACATTAAAAAAAAATAAACACTCCTACTCACCTTTCTTCTCTCTCCTCAAGCGCTGCATCCTGTCTGTCTGCACTGATCTCTCCATGTGAGCCGTGCATGATGTCACTGCCATGCGCGGCTCACAAGGAGAGATCAGCTGCCGGAAGTCACTGCTTCCCACGCCGGGACTGTGTGCGCGGGGAGCAGTGACTTCAGTCTCCTTCATAGCCGGCACATAGCGGAGCCGCGCTGCGGCTGCTGGCTATCTCCTGTGCCCGCTCATTAAAGGGCATGAATATTCACCCCCTCCCCATGCCCATGGGCGTGGAGAGAGGTTGAATATTCATGCCCTTTAACAGCGGGCATAGGAGAAAAAAAAAGGAGGAAAAAAGTGCGTCTTATAGTCCGAAAAATACGGTAAATACATTGAATTAATTATTCACCAAGACACTGACATTTCAAAATCGAATAGAAAACCTCATAGGATGAACCAGTAGAGCGTTGTTTTCAACTGTTTGTTCATTCTGCCTCCCAAATATGGAATAAAAAGCCACCAAGTTATGTAGGCAACAATAATACCAATAAAAACTTCTACTCATCTCACAAACAACAAGCCCCACTCAGGTCCATCGTCTGTAAATGAAAAAAATCATAGTTACCGGTAACAGGATTTTACAGAGCCCATGATAGCACCACCTGAGAGATGGTATCCGCCCACCCAGGACAGGAAACCTGCTGAATAAAAAAGGCGGTACCTCTCCTCCACATCAGTTTTGTTTTTGAGCATGAGAGGACCTCCAGACAGTATGTTAGTACACAACTACCACCAATAAAACATTTCATACTATACACCCATATATAGAGAACACCATAAGTGATCAAAAAAGGGGAGGGGGGCATATGAGGGTGCTGTCATGGGCTCTGGAAAATCCCATTACCGGTAGGTAACTATGATTTTTTTCCCTTTCTCCTATGATGGCACCACCTGAGAGATTTATATAGAACAGACACCTTAGGGATGGATCACCGCTTGCAACACCTTTCTCCCAAAGGATAGATCAGCAGATGAAGAAAGATCAAGCCGGTAATGGTTATAGAAGGTAGAAGGAGATTACCATGTTGCTGCCTTACATATGTTATCAATGGACACTTCCACCTTCTCAGTCCAGGAGGCTGCACTAGCTCTGTGGAATGGCCCTTCAGTTTCTCTGAAACCGGCACATTACTAGGGAAATATGCTAAGCTAACGGTGTCCCTGATCCATCTAACTATAGTTCCCCTTGTAACTTTAAGTCCCTTTCTTGCTCCCTGGAAGGAGACAAATAAGGCATCACTTCTCCTCCAAGGCCTTGTTACCTCCAAATACTGAACCAAAACCAGTCTAACATCTAGAGTTTGAAGCCTCTGTTCCTCTAAATCTTTTGGGTTAGGATACAATGAGGGGAGAATGATCTCCTGTGTTCTGTGGAATTTGGAGGCCACCTTCGGAAAATAGGCCGGGTCTGGTCTTAACGTAACTCCATCTACAGTGACCTGTGTAAAAGGATGATTTACTGACAGAGCTTGTAAGTCACTAACTCTACGGGCTGATGTTAGCGCTATCAGTATCGCTGTCTTCAGAGTGAGAGTTCTTTCTGTCACACTTCCTTAAGTCTCAAAAAGGAGACTTAGTCAGGGCTTCCAGGAACAGGTTTAGATCCCAGGGAGGCATTCTCGGGGTAGCAATAGGTCTGGATCTATCGCACACCTTTTTAAACCTGATAACCCATCTATCTGCTGCCAAATTATAGTTATATAAAGCTCCAAGCGCTGATACTTGCGCCTAAAGGGTACTGGTAGCCAACCCCATAACTAAGACCCTTTGAAGAAATTCCAGAATAGCTTTAATAGGAATTTTAACCTTAGCTGACTGCGCCGAAATAGATAGGAATTTTGCCGATGTCCTACCATAGATCTTAGTCGTCACAGGCTTCTTGCTTTTGAGCAGAGTAGTGACTAGACCTGGGGAAAACCCTTCCTGGATTACTAACAACCTTTCAAACTCCAGGCCATCAAAAGCCCGACCTCTGAGCATGGAAGACTGGGCCTTGCTTGAGGAGATCTGGAGCATCTGGAAGGACCCATGGATCTGATTGGGACATCCTCTTTATCCAGGTGAACCAGGGTCTCTTGGGCCAGAATGGGGCGATTAGTATGACCCTTGCCTGTTCCTCTCGGATCTTCCTCAAAATCGTTGGCATTAACATTAGCGGGGGGAAAGCATAGGCTAGGCCAAAGCTCCAGGGTATTTGTAATGCATCTACTTTCTTTTGGATTTAAGGAGCAGAAGATCCTTATTTTTCTGTTTTGTTTGTTTGCGAAAAGATCTATTTCTGGTTGACCCCAGCGATCCACAATTTGCTGGAATACTGTTGGATTCAGCTCCCATTCGCCCTGCTTCAGTATATTCTGACTCAGAAAATCTGATCTTTAGTTTTCTTTGCCTCTTATATGCAGAGCCGAGAGCATAAATTGATGTTCTGCAAACTGTAGAATCTGCTCTTTCACTAACAGGAGAGGTCGGGATCTCGTGCCCCCGATGATTGACATAGGCGACTGTTGTCCTGTTGTCTGACATGATTCGGATGTGTTGTCCCTGTAGTTGGGAACTGAACTTCATCACTGCACTCTTTACCGCCGACAAATCCTTCATGTTTTGAGGAGAAGCCTTTCTCGCTGTCCGACCAGACTCCTTGTATTACACGATCTCCCAGATGTGCTCCCAGCCATCTGAGCTTGAGTCCGCTGTAATTATGTCCCACACCTGATACGACCAAAGAACTCTCTGTGACAGGTTCTCCCGATCCAGCCACCATGCGATTGAGATGATGGCTGTATTGGAAAGTGTCATCTTCCTGTCCAAGTGTCCCCTGAGTCTAGAGACATAATTCTGTTTTTCTTGTCTTCCGGTAGCAGACAAGTCTATCCCTCTGAGTCCAAGATAAGCCCTAAAAAAGACGGAACCTTCCGAGGCTCCAGGTTTGACTTCTCTAGATTCAGTATCCATTCAAGATTGATCAGGCTGGCTCTGACTCTTGTCAATGCGAGTTTTCAATGCTCTCTTGATCTGCATACTACCAGGAAGTCGTCAAGGTAAGGGACAACTAGAGTATCTTGTTCTCTCAAATGCGCCATTACTTCCAGAATGATCTTCATAAAGATTCTTGGAGCCATGGAGAGGCCGAAGGGCAGAGCTGTGAACTGAAATTGCCTCACACGATTGATGATATACACAGCTACTCTCAGATACTGCTGGTATCCTGTATGGATTGGGACGTGGTAATAGGCGTCCTTCAAGTCGAGGACACTCATATAACAACCCGGGAATAACACCTTTATGGCTGATATTATACAGTACAGACCAAAAGTTTGGACACACCTTCTCATTTAAAGATTTTTGTGTATTTTCATGACTATGAAAATTGTACATTAACACTGAAAACTATGAATTAACACATGTGGAATTATATACTTAACAAAAAAGTGTGAAACAACTGAAAATATGTCTTATATTCTAGGTTCTTCAAAGTAGCCACCTTTTGATTTGATGACTGTTTTGCACACTCTTGGCATTCTCTTGATGAGCTTCAAGAGGTAGTCACCGGAAATGGTCTTCCAACAATCTTGAATTAACACATGTGTTAATTCATAGTTTTGATGCCTTCAGTGTGAATATACAATTTTCATAGTCATGAAAATACAGAAAAATCTTTAAATGAGAAGGTGTGTCCAAACTTTTGGTCTGTACTGTAGATTCCATCTTGAAGGGTCTGTAGATTAGAAAGTTGTTTAGGCCCTTCTAGTTGATTTAGGCCCTTCAAGCCGTCCGGCTTCTTTATCAGAAACAGGGGCGAATAGAATCCTTTGCCCTGCTCGCTTATTAGTCTCTCTCAGAACCTTCTTTTCCACTACGTTTACTATCTCTTGCTCCAGGGCTGTTAGCTCTCTCGGCCTCCTGGGAGACGAAATCCTGAAGGTCTGCAGGAGAATGGATCTGAATTCCAGTCTCAGTCCTGTCTTTATAATCCCTAATATCCAGGCACTGGATGTAATTTTTTCCCAGGTAGGCAGGAAGTGGGACAGTCTTCCTCCTACCTGGGGAGGCCCATCACTTAGGGTTTTTTCTGTTCTCAGAGGAAGGGCCTCCGAACATGAAGCCTCCACTCCTTGTCCTTCTATCTGCCCTGGTCTCTGGAAAATTTACCTATTCTATACTTCCTTTTACGAAAGGAAGTCTTGTACTGAGGCATCAACACACTGGAAAACCCGTGTTTCTTATCTGCGGCTTTATCCAGTAGGTCATCTAGAGCTTTGCCAAAAAGAAACTCCCCTTCACACGGGATTGAACACAGTTTCATCTTAGACTGTACATCACCTGACCAGCTCTTGAGCCACAGAGCTCTGCGAGCTGCGTTGGATAAATTCGCTGATCTGGCGGCCAGCCTTACTGAATCTGCCGACGCGTCCGCGAGGAAGGCAGCCGCCCCCTGCATTAGCGGAAGACTGGCCAGGATTTTTTCCCTTGGAATGTCCCCTTTAATCTTGTCTTCTAGCTGCTGCAACCAGACCATCATTGACCTGGCTGTGCAAGTGGCTGCGACTGCCCGTTTCAATGCTCCCGCTGGTCACTCCCAGGTTTGTTTTAATAAGGTTTCCGCTTTTTTATCAAGAGGATCCTTGAAAGCTCCTAAATCCTCAAACGGCAGGGCGGATTTTTTTTTTAGAGAATTTTGATACTGTCACGTCAATTTTTAGGGTTTTATCTCACCTGGTTGATTCTTCTTCCTCAAACGGGTATCTTCTCTTTGAAGGTGATGGTAACTGCCCTCTCCTATCAGGTCTTTTCCATTCCCTGTCGATGAACGATCCTCTCTTTGACGGGGAATGTGCGCCTCTTCTTCTGATCCAGACCCCCAAACATAATGTCCTGAACAGTCCTAGAGGTCTTGGTATCGGCTATGCCCATAGTTGTTCTGATGGCTTTAATCAGCTTATCTGTGTTTTGCGCTGGAAAACATGGCCTACCTCCTGTATCGCTATCTGAGGAAGATGATGATGAGGATAACGAGTAGGTAGGAGAGGAAATAGACTTCCCCTTGCCCTGGAATACTACAGATTCCTCTGAGTCTGATGTATGACGTTTCAGCTTCCTACTCTTTTTACGTGTAGCCAACGTCTTTAGGGAGTCCCTAACCTCCGTCTGGATTAAAGATTTTAAATCCATAGCAAAATTAGGTGTTTCCTCTGATATGGTTTCTTGGATACAACTCGAGCAAAGCTTTTTAGTATAAGTGCTGGGAAAATTAACACCGCACAGCTCACACTACTTGTTATTCCTCTTGGCACTACACTTTTGGGGTTTTTCCTAGTACAAAAAATATGGTGAACTTTCATGTAGATCACTCACTACTCTGCCGTTCAGGGTACCGGAGATTGAGGCTGGATAAATTCATATGATTGCTCCTGGCTGGAGGTTGTGGACTCGCGACCTGCCCTGCTCCTCTGGCTGGTCTTGCTGCCGCTTGTCTGACTGCCACTGCTGCGGCCTTGATGATGGAGCTGCTGTTGCTGCTGAGGCTGCTTTGGTGGCTTCTGCTGCTGCTGCTCTGGAGATCGCACCCTACTAAAGCTGGAAGCATATTGCCGGAAGCTGCCAGATACAGCCTTGTTCTCCTCTGGTTCAGTCCTCTGTGCTCAGCTCCCGGCTTGTGTATTTGTTTCTGTTGGGACCCCGACCCGTTTACTGACTACTCTTGTGTCTTCTGATTTTGTATTTTCTCTGCTCTCCTGGTTCTGACCCGGCTACCTGACTATTCTTCTTCCCATCTCACACCATAGAACAGCAGGTAACACCGTGGCCCAAGCCTAGGGGTCTCTGTATAACGCCAGATCCATGTAGAAGGGTTAAAGAATAATGAGCAAAGCAATCCCTGGGATCTGGAAAACAGGGTAGATAGCGCCAAACCTGTTTGTGGTGGCCATCTTTTGAGCTGCCAAGTGACCACGATACATTGTGTCTGCAAACTAATCCACCAAGATCAGCATTCAAACAGCTAAATGCCGCTCCTTCCCTTCTTAACCTGCCTTGTGCCCAGACAATAGTGTACAACCGTATATAGGGTACTGTCAGATTAAAGAGAAGTTGGAAAATAATTTGTATAGTCCATTCATTTCCTATTATCCTTTGTGAAGAATTCCAAAATTATTCCCGCATAAAGTGACACACATCAGATTTGAAAAAATGGGGCCTGATTAGGAACACAAAAGTGGCTGTGGGAAGGGGTTAAATCAGAGTATGTTGAGCACCAATTACTGTAGTCAAAAACTGACTATAGACAAGAACACATCTACTGAAATGATCAAACTCAACAGTCTTCATCAAAAAATGACTAATGGAGTTTGGCCAGAAAGACTGGACCTGGTCTTGTAGGGACCATATGAGCACATTCAGCAGCACAGAAGGGAGAGAAGGTAGATTCATCCAATAAGATATCAAGGTTCTAGGAAGCCAACAGCATCATTACCCTCCGCTTTCTCTTACAGGCCCATCATAATATTTTTCTTTAAGTGATTTTCGAACTTGTCAGCACATTCTACGTACGCTGTCATTTGGCTTTGTAGTTTACAGATCTGGGCAAGTAACGGTCAGCGTCTCCTAATCCCAGGGGGTAGGTGAATTCTCCAGGTTGTAAATTCTATAGAAAAGGTCTTTCACAATTACACAAAGTAATTTGAACATTTTCGCACGGAGGAGAATGTTGTGGTCTAGCGGCAAAATGGTGATCACCCGATTGTGATACGGCCGGACTACACCACCGATAAAGCAGCCACAGCCGGTGACTGAGAAGAATCTGTGACTTCTCTGCCTTTAGTGGTTACTACTCACCTGGGTAGTCATATGTAGGAATCTCCTCTTTACACCACTCATCAACCCTCACATATGTCTCTGTAGTATTAATATGGGTCAGATCTTCACCCTGAAACAAATATTGTAAAAGTCACAGACAGATGGAGAGGTCACATCTATGATCAGCTCTAATCCTGCCATCTCCACCGTTCTCATTACACAAGTATAAAACATATAATACTGGTGGATAAAACAAGACTGAGCACCAGGGCTGTGGAGTCGGTAAGCCAAAACTCCGACTCCTCAATTTCCATGACACCGACTCCAAGACTCCCTCATACATGGTCCATTATTAAAGTGATAAATTTACTGTAGCACAGATTCATCTCAGCTAAAAGTCTAGACCCTTAGATCAGGAATACGACAGACATTTATAGGACATTTCATAACTTTCCCAAATTCTTATGAAAAAATATTCCCCACAAACTGCATTGAACTACTGTACCCAATTTATTATATATTTTAGGAATCGGTCCATTTGATACCACTCCGAATCCACCAAAATGGGCTCCGACTCCGACACCACAGCCCTGCTGAGCACAAGACCTTCACAGCCGTCTACACATCATAGAGAAGATCTCATGATATCTTCTCTCTATCTACCTGATGATCCTGAGGAACATTGGGATCTTCTTGGTTACAGTCCTGTGGAAGAAGAGGACGGTGACATCTCTCTGGCGTTGTCCTCTTACTGGATAGAACTGGAGAAAACACATACAGGGACTGAATTCATTCTTTACATACAGATAATTATAGGCCGTGTGTATTTAGTCCTGTCTATTACCTGGTGATGTGAGAGGCTGAGGAACCTCCATCATGACATCTTTGTACAGATCTTTGTGTCCCTCTAAATACTCCCACTCCTCCATGGAGAAATAGATAGCGACATCCTGACACCTTATAGGAACCTGACACATACAATGATAATGTCATCCCCCCGATCCCTTCATAGCTTTACTGTATAATGTCCCAGCATTCCCAGCAGTGTCACCTCTCCAGTCAGCAGCTCAATCATCTTGTAGATGAGTTCTAGGATCTTCTGGTCATTGATGTCCTCATGTAGCAAGGGTTGAGGTGGAGGTCCTGTGATTGGGCTCAGGGGTCTTTCCCATCCCTCAGACACAGGGGCCTGACAGCGCCCACTAGAGGTCCTCTTCACTACTGTGTAATCCTGGTTATGGAGAGAGACATTAATAAATCTCACTACAGACATTTCCAGAGTCCTCACCTCTCCAGTTTTGTCCATCTGTTATTCCCATAGATAATAATGATGTAATGTGACGCCATCAGAATCTCTCACCTCTCCAGTAAGACGAAAGAGGATCTCTAGGGTAAGGTGTAATATTTTCTCTGCCATCTTGACCTTGTCCATATCCAGTTTTGATGGGTAAATCAGGAAAACTCTCTTATATAGAAGATTGTCACTGAGCGGATCGAATATTGTAGAGACCTGAATGAGAAGAAGATAAGTAGATATAACATCATAAAAATCCTGTGTAATAATACAATTACTGGAGATAATTAGAGAAAAATATGAGGAGATTTATAATTTTATACTATTTAGTTTTTTTCTTTATATCTGCTAATAAAACCTATATATTTTAGGCCACAGACAACAAGCAGTTTCTTCCTCGGAGTCTGCAGCTGAATACGTTTCTCATAGACTCATCTTCAATAACGCTAGTTGTCGTCTCATTTACGGACACTACAATCGGCATTAGCAATACTGCAGGAGATATTCATTACACGTGACATGAGAAATAACTACTTCATGATGAGGACGACATTTTCATCTTCTTATACAGCTCCAGAAACATATTTGGCCAGAGTCCATCACTGACTACATCTCCACCCGTCTATATGTTTCCCGTCTTCCCCGGACTGTAATCTTCTATCTCGTTAGATCTTATGTCTGATTCACACACAGAAGTTTGATGCTTTTATGAAACCTTTTTTGTTTACACAAATATTGTGGGCAGAAATTATTAGATATCAAAGTTTCCAGGTAAAGTGATTTATGGGGTTTATTTCTGGCCTTAGGCGTTCCTATATTACAAGAAAAACACCAGAAAAAAAGCAGAAATTAAAATGTTTCAAAAGAAAATTGGCACCAACAATTCTTATAAAAAGAAAAAAACATGCAAAAATCATAAGACACATTTTGTTATTTTCTAACACATTAAACATTTGTTTTAATATAATTAATTCCTTTGAGCACCAGAACATAGATGTACACCGCAGGGATGGCACAGGTGCGGCTGCAACATAAACCCTGGCAGTTTACCAAATTGCTGCTGTCAAAAGCAAACATGGCATCTCAGAAGGTGTGACAGAGTTTGGCTGAATGCCCCTCCTCCCCCAAGTACTCAATAGTATGGGGCTGCCTAGTTACTATGATACTTAAATGCCTAATAATGGTGTCTGGGCCTGCAATGTACGAAAGTCTATTAGGCTGGGCCAGAGGCAGCGTCAAATGAGTTACATTTTAAAGCCCCCATACACATTAGACTAAAGTTGCATGGAAGTAATGAATTCGGGGTTGGCTAACTATATAATGACAGATGATGTCAGGGCAGAGAAGGATCTGGCATCCTGAATTTTAGAGGCTAATTGTTTGCTTTTCCTGTAGATACTCCCCTGCTAGAGGAGTCTGGAGGTGACCCTCATACAGACCACAAGAAAGCTGGAATATTTGTGTGTATGGTGGAGTCGGGAGAGATAGTCATCTGCCAAATGACTGTTCAGCCAACACTTATCTCGTGTATGGGGCTGTTACGTACACTACTCAAAAATATAAAGGGAACACTTAAACAACACAATGTAACTCTAAGTCAATCACACTTCTGTGAAATCTATCTGTCCAGTTATGAAGCCACACTGATTGTGAATCAATTTCTCCTGCTGTTGTGTAAATGGAACAGACAACTGGTAGAAATGAGAGTCAATTAGCAAGACACCCCCTATAAAGGAGTGGTTCTGCAGAACATTTCTCTGTTCTCATCCTTTTTGGCTGTTTTGGTCACTTTTGCATTTTATCATTGCTCTCACCCCTAGACGTACATTAGCATGAGGCAGTGTCTACAACCCAAGGAAGTAGCTCATGTAGTGCAGCTCATCCAGGATGGCACATCAATGAGAGCTGTGGCAAGAAGGGTAACTGTGTGTCAGCACAGTGTCCAAAGCATGGAGCATATACTGTACCAGGAGACAGGTCAGTACACCAGGAGATGTGGAGGGGGCCTTAGGAGGGCAACAACCCAGCATCAGGACCGCTACCTCCTCCTTTGTGCAAGGAGGAACAGGAGGAGCATGCCAGAGCCCTGCAAAATGACGTCCAACAGGCCACTAACATTTATTTGTCAGCTCAAACTGTCAGAAACAGATTCCATGAGGGTGGTATGAAGGCTTGAAGTCCACAAGTGGGTGTTGTGCTTATAGTACAACATGGTAAAGGGTCATTGGCATTTGGCAGAGAACACCAAGATTGGCAGATTACACATTGACGGCCTGTGTTCTTCACGGATGAGAGCAGGTTCACACTGCACACATGTGACAGACGTGACAGAGTCTGGAGATGCTGTGGAGAACGTTCTCCAGAATGACCGGTTGGCAGTGGGTCAATAATGGTGTGGGGAGGCATTTCCTTGTAGGGCCGCACAGCTTTCCATGTGCTCGCCAGAGGTAGCCTGACTGCCATTAGTTACCGAGATGAGATCCTCAGACCCCTTGTGAGACCATATGCTGGTGCAGTTGGCCCTGGATTCCTCCTAATGCAGGACAATGCCAGACCTCATGTGGCTGGAGTGTGTCAGCAGTTCCTGCATGATGAAGGCATTGATGCTTTGGAATGGCCTGTCCATTCCCCAGACCTGAATCCAATCGAGCACATCTGAGACATCATGTCTTGTTCCATCCACCAATGCCACATTGCATCACAGACTTTAATTTGGTGGAGTCATATTTCCCGACTCTGAAGACCGTATGCTGCCACTGCACTTGGCAGGCCCAGTCCAGATGGTATGGAGATAAATGAAGGAGACCAAAGTCCAAAAATAAACTTTACTTTACTTAACAAGAACTTGATGACAAGTATATATATCAGATAACAGGCACAACACTTTATGAATGTTTCTCCTGCATTATGCAGAGTCAAGAACTTTATGGTTACATGTGGCGTTACATAACTTTTGTTAAAAGCTACAACAGTATAGCAAGCCATTATGGGAAGGTCCATCATCCCTGTAAGGACCATACAGGTTGAGATGTGTCGTTACAGCCCTTGTTCGTCTAAGATAAGGAATCCTTCCTTAATTCCCTTTACTCACAGTGGCATGTAAAGGTTGAAACATCCATGGTCAAAATTACAAAACGGAAAATGGGCCGATGCAAAAGTTTGGACACCCTGATTGGTTAGTACCTAGTAGCACCATCTTTTGCAAGTATCACAGCTTGTAAACGTTTTTTGTAGCCAGACAAGAGTTTTTAAATTCTTGTTTGAGGGATTTTCATCCATTCTTCCTTGGAAAATTCTTCCAGTTCTGTGAGATTCCTGGGTCGTCTTGCATGCACTGCTATTTTGACGTCTAGCCACAGATTTTCAATGATGTTCAGATCAGAGGACTGTGAGGGCCATTGTAAAACCTTCATCTTGTGCCTTTGTGGTTGTCTATTGTGGATTTTGAAGTGTGTTTAGAATCCATTATCCATTTGAAGAAGCCATCCTCTTTTCAACATCAGCTTTTTTTACAGATGGTGTTATTGCATTAAGAATTTGTTGAAACTTCATTGAATCCATTCTTCTCTCTACCCATGAAATAATCCCATGCCATTGGCTGCAACACAACCCTAAAGCATGATTGATCAACCTCCAGGCTTAATGGTTGGCAAGGCATTCTTTTCTTGAAATTCTGTGCTCTTTTTTCTCCACACATACCTTTGATCATTGTGGCCAAAGAGTTTTATTTTAACCTCATCAGTACACAGAACATGTTTCCAAAATGCATCAGGCTTATTTAGATGTTCTTTTGCATACGTCTGACACAGAATTTTATGGTGAGGACTCAGGAGAGGTTTTCTTCTGATGACTCTTTCATGAAGGCCATATTTGAGCAGGTGTCTCTGAACAGTTGAAAAATGTGCAACAACTAAAGAATCTTCTATATCTTTCTGAAGGTCTTTTGCAGGGGGGGTTTCTGATTTGCCTCTCCAGCAATCCTACGAGCAGCTCTCACTGAAATTTAGCTTGGTCTTCCTTGCTGTTGCTGTTAACTGCCATTTCTTAACCACATTTCGAACTGAAGAAAGAGTGTAAAGATAAGTGTCCTAAAATATGTATGCACATATACATACATTATATATATATATATATATATATATATATATATATATATATATATATATATATATATATATATATATATATATATATATAAAGTACAGACCAAAAGTCTGGACACACCTTCTCATTTAAAGATTTTTCTGTATTTTCATGACTATGAAAATTGTACATTCACACTGAAGGCATCAAAACTATGAATTAACACATGTGGAATTATATACTTAACAAAAAAGTGTGAAACAACTGAAAATATGTCTTATATTCTAGGTTCTTCAAAGTAGCCACCTTTTGCTTTGATGACTGCTTTGCACGCTCTTGGCATTCTCTTGAGGTAGTCACCGGAAATGGTCTTCCAACAATCTTGAAGGAGTTCCCAGAGATGCTTAGCATTTGTTGGCCCTTTTACCTTCACTCGGCGGTCCAGCTTACCCCAAACCATCTCGATTGGGTTCAGGTCTGGTGACTGTGGAGGCCAGGTCATCTGGCGTAGCACCCCATCACTCCGCCTCTTGGTCAAATAGCCCTTACACAGCCTGGAGGTGTGTTTGGGGTCATTGTCCTGTTGAAAAATAAATGATGGTCCAACTAAACGCAAACCGGATGGAAGAGCAAGCCACTGCAAGATGCTGTGGTAGCCATGCTGGTTCAGTATGCCTTCAATTTTGAATAAATCTCCAACAGTGTCACCAGCAAAGCACCCCCACACCATCACACCCCCTCCTCCATGCCTCACGGTGGGAACCAGGCATGTAGAGTCCATCCATTCACCTTTTCTGCATCGCACAAAGACACGGTGGTTGGAACCAAAGATCTCAAATTTGAACTCATCAAACCAAAGCACAGATTTCCACTGGTCTAATGTCCATTCCTTGTGTTCTTTAGCCCAAACAAGTCTCTTCTGCTTGTTGCCTGTCCTTAGCAGTAGTTTCTTAGCAGCTATTTTACCATGAAGGCCTGCTGCACAAAGTCTCCTCTTAACAGTTGTTGAAGAGGTGTGTCTGCTGCTAGAACTCTGTGTGGCATTGACCTGGTCTCTAATCTGAGCTGCTGTTAACCTGCGATTTCTGAGGCTGGTGACTCGGATAAACTTATCCTCAGAAGCAGAGGTGACTCTTGGTCTTCCTTTCCTGGGGCGGTCCTCATGTGAGCCAGTTTCTTTGTAGCGCTTGATGGTTTTTGCAACTGCACTTGGGGACACTTTCAAAGTTGGCCCAATTTTTCGCACTGACTGACCTTCATTTCTTAAAGTAATGATAGCCACTCGTTTTTTTTTACTTAGCTGCTTTTTTCTTGCCATAATACAAATTCTAACTGTCTATTCAGTAGGACTATCAGCTGTGTATCCACCAGACTTCTGCACAACACAACTGATGGTCCCAACCCCATTTATAAGGCAAGAAATCCCACTTATTAAACCTGACAGTGGACACCTGTGAAGTGAAAACCATTTCCGGTGACTACCTCTTGAAGCTCATCAAGAGAATGCCAAGAATGTGCAAAGCAGTCATGAAAGCAAAAGGTGGCTACTTTGAAGAACCTAGAATATAAGACATATTTTCAGTTGTTTCACACTATTTTGTTAAGTATATAATTCCACATGTGTTAATTCATAGTTTTGATGCCTTCAGTGTGAATGTACAATTTTCATAGTGATGAAAATACAGAAAAATATTTAAATGAGGTGTGTCCAACTTTTGGTCTGTACTGTATGTTTTTTCATACTACCATGTATGCGAATTCATATATATACACAGGTGCATCTCACTAGAATATCATCAAAAAGCCATTTATTTCAGTTCTTCAATAAAAAAAGGAAACTCATATTATATAGAGTCATTACAAACAGGGTGATCTATTTCAATTGTTTAGTTCTGTTAATGTTGATGATTATGGCTTAAAGCCAATGAAAACACAAAAAAGTCATTATCTCAGAAAATTAGAATAATTAACAAAAAAACATCTGCAAAGGCTTCCTAAGCATTTAAAAAGGTCCCTTAGTCTGTTTCAGTAGGCTCCACAATCATGGGGAAAACTTCTGACTTGACAGATGTCCAGAAGGCAGTCATTGACACACCCCACAAGGAGGGTAAGCCACAAAAGGCCATTGCTAAAGAAGCTGGCTGTTCACAGAGTGCTGTATCCAAGCATATTAATAGAAAGTTGAGTGGAAGGAAAAAGTGTGGTAGAAAAAGGTGCACAAGCAACCGGGATAACCGCAACCTTGAAAGGATTGTTGAGAAAAGGCCATTCAAAAATGTGGGGGAGATTCCCAAGGAGTGGATTGCTGCTGGAGTCATTGCTTCAAGAGCCACCACACACAAACATATCCAGGACATGGGCTACAAGTGTCGCATTCCTTGTGTCAAGCCACTCATAACCAATAGACAACGCCAGAAGCGTCTTACCTGGGCCAAGGAGAAAAAGACCTGGACTTTTGCTCAGTGGTCCAAGGTGTTGGAATCAAGGTCCCAGAGTCTGGAGGAAGAATGGAGAGGTCACAATCCAAGCTGCTTGAGGTCTAGTGTGAAGTTTCCACAATCAGTGATGGTTTGGGGAGCCATGTCATCTGCTGGCGAAGGTCCACTGTGTTTTATCAAGACCAAAGTCAGCGCAGCCGTCTACCAGGAAATTTTAGAGCAGTTCAAGCTTCCCTCTACTGACAAGCTTTTTGGAGATCGAAATTTCATTCTCCAGCAGGATTTGGCAACTGTCCACACTGCCAAAAGTACCAATACCTGGTTAACAAACAACAGTATCACTGTGCTTGATTGGCCAGCAAACTCTTCTGACCTTAACCCTATAGAGAATCTGTGGGGTATTGTCAAGAAGAAGACGAGAGACCCCAGACGCAACAATGCAGATGAGCTGAAGGCTGCTATCAAAGCCACCTGGGCTTCCATAACACCTCAGCAATGTCACAGTTGATCGCCTCCATGCCACGAAGCATTGATGCAGTATTGATGCAAAAGGAGCCCCGACCAAGTATTGAGTGCATTTACTGAACATACATTTCAGTAGGCCAACATTTCAGATTTTAAAATAATTTTCAAGCTGGTGTTATAAAGTATTCTAATTTACTGAGATAATGACTTGTGTGTTTTCATTGGCTGTAAGCCATAATCATCAACCTTAACTGAAATAAACTCTTAAAATAGATCACTCTGTTTGTAATGACTCTATATAATATATGAGTTTCACTTTTTTGTATTGAAGAACTGAAATAAATTAACTTTTTGATGATATTCTAATTTAGTGAGAAGTACCTGTATATGCATGTGTATATACACTGCGTGCCGAATTATTAGGCAAGTTGTATTTTAGAGGATTATTTTTATTATTGATCAACAACTATGTTCTCAATCAACCCAAAAGACTCATAAATATCCAAGCTTAATATTTTTGGAAGTTGGAGTGTTTTTTTTTTAGATTTGGCTATCTTAGGAGGATATCTGTTTGTGCAAGTAACTATTACGGTGCAGAATTATTAGGAAACAATAAAAACCAAATATAATCACACCTCACTTGTTTATTTTCACCAGGAAAACCAATATCGGTGCACAAAATTTAGAAATAAACATTTCTGACATGCAAAAACAAAAAAATTAGTGATCAATATAGCCACCTTTCTTTATGATGACACTCAACAGCCTTCCATCCATAGATTCTGTCAGTTGCTTGATCTGTTTTCGATCAACATTGCGTGCAGCAGCCACCACAGCCTCCCAGACACTGTTCCGAGAGGTGTACTGTTTTCCCTCCCTGTAGATCTCACATTTTATGATGGACCACAGGTTCTCTAAGGGGTTCAGATCAGGTGAACAAGGGGGCCATGTCATTATTTTTTCTTCTTTTAGACCTTTACTGGCCAGCCACGCCGTGGAGTGGTTGGATGCATGTGATGGAGCATTGTCCTGCATGAAAATCATGTTTTTCTTGAACGATACCGACTTCTTCCTGTACCACTGCTTGAAGAAGTTGTCTTCCAGAAAATGGCAGTAGGTCTGGGAGTTGAGCTTCACTCCATCCTCAACCCGAAAAGGTCCCACAAGTTAATCTTTGATGATACCAGCCCATACCAGTACCCCACCTCCACCTTGCTGGCATCTGAGTCGGAGTGGAGCTCTTTGCCCTTTACTGATCCAGCCAATGGCCCATCCATCTGGCCCATCAAGAGTCACTCTCATTTCATCAGTCCATAAAACCTTTGAAAGATCAGTCAAGATATTTCTTTGCCCATTCTTGACATTTTATTTTATGTTTCTTGTTCAAAAGTGGTAATTTTTCAGCCTTCCTTACCGTGGCCATGTCCCTGAGTATCGTACACCTTGTGCTTTTTGATACTCCAGTAACGCTGCAGCTCTGAAATATGGCAAAACTGGTGGCAAATGGCATCTTGGCAGCTTCACGCTTGATTTTCCTCAATTCATGGGCAGTTATTTTGCGCCTTTTTTGGCCAACACGCTTCTTGCGACCCTGTTGGCTATTTGCCATGAAACGCTTGATTGTTCGGTGATCACGCTTCAAAAGTTTGGAAATTTCAAGACTGCTGCATCCCTCTGCAAGACATCTCACAATTTTGGACTTTTCAGAGCTTGTCAAATCTCTCTTCTGACCCATTTTGCCAAAGGAAACAAAGTTGCCTAATAATTAAGCACACCTTATATAGGGTGTTGATGTCATTAGTCAACACCCCTCCTCATTGCAGAGATGCACATCACCAGATTTACTTAATTGGTAGTTGGCTCTCAAGCCTATGCAGCTTGGAGTAGGACAACATGTATAAAAAATATCATGTGATCAAAATACTCATTTGCCTAATAATTCGGCACACAGTGTATTGCCTTATGTGCCTATGTCCCCATGTGTCCCCACACTTATATATGCCCACATGCACATAAATATAATTGTGCCTCCACACATATATAGTTGGCCCCCTTATAATAATTCCCCCACTTTTCAGATATGCCCAGGACAAGAAAAGTCTGGGCATGTCAAAAGAAGATGGACAGATGTCCATCTATTGCCTGTGACTATAGGCTGACATGGTTAATTACCATGTCAGTAGAGAGTCACACTGCTAGGATAAAAGGATCAAAGAGATCCTTGTCCTGGCAATAGCCGCTGCCTGCAGGCGTCCAGACGCCAGCACTGATATAATCATATCAGTGTGGGCGTCCCGCACTTCAAAGCGCCCTGCCGCCGGGTGCGCAAAGGTGCATACAGGGATGCCTGTGCATGCAGTGTCATCATAACGCCATGCTGGCACTCGCGTCCTGCATGCTTGGCAGGAGGACGGCGGAGGTCGTGGCAAAACGGCAGTGCTTGCACGCTCTACTCTTCTACTTCCCTGCCTGCCTCCACCTGACCTGCCGCTGTTCCCCTCCTCTCTAGCTCCACGTGTCATCCTTTGCCCGCAGTCCCTTCATCTCCTCTGCTCTCCAGCCTCAGCCCTGCTCCCGTCCTGCACTGTACTCCGCAGCAGCCCCTTCATCCATGGCCGCCTCCTCCTCTCTGTGTCATCCTCTGCCTGCAGTCCCTTCATCTCCTCTGCTCTCCAGCCTCAGCCCTGCTCCCGTCCTGCACTGTACTCCGCAGCAGCCCCTTCATCCATGGCCTCCTCCTCCTCTCTGTGTCATCCTCTGCCCGCAGTCCCTTCATCTCCTCTGCTCTCCAGTCTCAGCCCTGCTCCCATCCTGCACTGTACTCCGCAGCAGCCCCTTCATCCATGGCCCCCTCCTCCTCTCTGTGTCATCCTCTGCCCGCAGTCCCTTCATCTCCTCTGCTCTCCAGCCTCAGCCCTGCTCCCGTCCTGCACTGTACTCCGCAGCAGCCCCTTCATCCATGGCCTCCTCCTCCTCTCTGTGTCATCCTCTGCCCGCAGTCCCTTCATCTCCTCTGCTCTCCAGCCTCAGCCCTGCTCCCGTCCTGCACTGTACTCCGCAGCAGCCCCTTCATCCATGTCCCCCTCCTCCTCTCTGTGTCATCCTCTGCCCGCAGTCCCTTCATCTCCTCTGCTCTCCAGCCTCAGCCCTGCTCCCGTCCTGCACTGTACTCCGCAGCAGCCCCTTCATCCATGTCCCCCTCCTCCTCTCTGTGTCATCCTCTGCCCGCAGTCCCTTCATCTCCTCTGCTCTCCAGCCTCAGCCCTGCTCCCGTCCTGCACTGTACTCCGCAGCAGACCCTTCATCCATGGCCCCCTCCTCCTCTCTGTGTCATCCTCTGCCCGCAGTCCCTATATCTCCTCTGCTCTCCAGTCTCAGCCCTGCTCCCGTCCTGCACTGTACTCCGCAGCAGACCCTTCATCCATGGCCCCCTCCTCTCTGTGTCATCCTCTGCCCACAGTCCCTTCATCTCCTCTGCTCTCCAGCCTCAGCCCTGCTCCCGTCCTGCACTGTACTCCGCAGCAGCCCCTTCATCCATGGCCCCCTCCTCCTCTCTGTGTCATCCTCTGCCCGCAGTCCCTTCATCTCCTCTGCTCTCCAGCCTCAGCCCTGCTCCCGTCCTGCACTGTACTCCGCAGCAGACCCTTCATCCATGGCCCCCTCCTCCTCTCTGTGTCATCCTCTGCCCGCAGTCCCTTCATCTCCTCTGCTCTCCAGTCTCAGCCCTGCTCCCCTCCTGCACTGTACTCCGCAGCAGCCCCTTCATCCATGGCCCCCTCCTCCTCTCTGTGTCATCCTTTGCCCGCAGTCCCTTCATCTCCTCTGCTCTCCAGTCTCAGCCCTGCTCCCATCCTGCACTCCAAAACCAGGGGAGGAGTCCTGAGGAGATAATTTGCATATTCCCACTGCATTTTGGGGTAAGTGAAGAGTCTCCGCGAGCTCAAAGAACACTGGATTTTGGCTGTTGGAGCTGAAAAGAGGACATCGGTAAACCAGGGGAGGAGTCCTGAGGAGATAGTTTGCATATTCCCACTGCATTTTGGGGTAAGTGAAGAGTCTCCGCGAGCTCAAAGAACACTGGATTTTGGCTGTTGGAGCTGAAAAGAGGACATCGGTAAACCGCGCGCCTACCGGCGCGAGCATTTTGGAGCTTTTTTCACTGTTTTCAGAACATTAACAGTAAGAACATGGAAGAGTCCAGGAGCCATTTGGTGAGCTCCATATCCTGCTACATGTTCACAGATTTGCCAGTGGAAAAGCCAAACTTCACATGCCAGAAATGCAAGCTTGTGTCCCTGTTGGAGGAAAAGTTGCGAAATCTAGAAGAGAGGTTAACTACCTTGAAAATCATTAAGGAAGGTGAAGAGTTCTTAGACAGAGCAGAATTATCTCTTCATGATTCAGAAAGAGAAGAAATTCGAACTGCACCTGATGAAACAGAGGAATGGAAGCATGTGACCCAGAGAAGCAGGAGGATCGAGAGGCAGTCAGCACCCATACTGCTCAGGAACCAGTACCAGGCTCTCACGCAGGAGAACCATGAAGAAATACAGCAAAATAAGACTTTGCCAGCAATGAATAACCTTGTAAGCCCTCAGAATCCTCCTGGATGGAGAAAGAAGAATGTTGTGAAGAATAAACGGAGAGTGGTGGTCATAGGGGATTCCCTGTTAAGAGGAACAGAGGCCGCTATCTGCAGACCAGACATAACCTCAAGAGAAATGTGCTGTCTTCCAGGAGCAAAAATTAAAGATGTGTCTGACAGGATATCAAGACTCTTCAGACCTACAGATCACTACCCATTCCTGCTAATACATGTGGGGACAAATGACACCGCAAGAAAGGACCTGGTAACCATCTGCAGTGACTTTGAAGACTTAGGCAAGAAAGTGAAAGAATTGGGAGCGCAGGTGGTCTTCTCATCCATCCTCCCAGTGGATGGCCATGGAACAATGAGGTGGAATAAGATTCTACAGGTGAACAACTGGCTACGTCGATGGTGCCGTCAACAAGGATTTGGATTTCTGGATCACGGAATGAATTACCTATACGATGGACTACTTGCTAGAGATGGGGTGCATCTTACGAAGACTGGAAAACATGTATTTGGAAGTTGCCTTGCTACACTCATCAGGAGAGCTTTAAACTAGAACAATGTGGGAAGGGAAGCAAAAGGCCAGAAAAAGCCATACAGCTGACAAATACTATTGAGATCTCTGCTACTGGAAGTGGAAAGGAAGAACAAAGACAAAACAATTTAAATAATAAAAATATGGGAGGAAGAGAAACCAATCACAAACTAAAATGTTTTTATACAAATGCACAAAGCATGGGCAACAAACAAGGAGAATTGGAACTACTAATGCAGGAAAAGGAATATGATGTCATTGGAATCACTGAAACTTGGTGGGACGATACACATGATTGGAATAAAAGGCTAAAAGGATACAACTTATTTGCAAGAAACAGACTTGATAAACGAGGAGGAGGTGTTGCATTGTATGTTAGAAAAGCGTATATCTGCACAGAGATTGAAGCTTCAGAGACTGGGAGTTCTGTGGAAACTGTTTGGGTAAGACTACAAGGAGAGAACAACGGAAAGGACACGATTGTAGGCATTTACTACAGGCCACCTGGGCAAGCTGAAGATATGGATGAACTCTTTATGTATCAAATGACCAAGTTCTCCAAAAAATATGACGTAGTGGTCATGGGAGATTTCAACTATCCAGACATTTGTTGGGAATCTCTCTCAAGTAAAACTAACAGGTCAAGCAAATTCTTATCCTCTCTTGCTGACAACTTTATCTTCCAAAAGGTAGGGGAGAAAACAAGGGGATCTGCTACTTTGGATCTAATCCTTATAAACAGGGAGGAAATGGTTGAGGAGGTAAAGGTGGCTGGGACCCTAGGAGGCAGCGATCATGCTATTATAGAATTTTGGATAACTAGAGGAGGAAGACATGTGAAGACTCAAACTTCAAGGTTAGATTTTAGAAAGGCAGATTTTAAGAGACTCAGAAAGAGAATAGGAGGGATCCAATGGCTGGATGTCCTTAAGGACAAAAATGTCCAGGAAGGATGGGAAATTTTTAAAAATGAGATTCTCAAAGCACAATCGTTAACAATCCCGAAAAGTAGGAAGAATGGGAAGCATTTAAGGAAACCAGGATGGATTAACACAGAACTTAAACACATGCTAAAAAGAAAGAAAGAAATGTTCATTAAATGGAAAGAGGGAGGCATATCTAAAGAAGATTATAATGCAGTCTGCAGATCCTGTAGGGCACGTATCAGGTTAGCTAAAGCTGACAATGAATTAAGGCTTGCAAGAGATGTCAAAATCAATAAAAAAGGATTTTGGGGGTATGTCAAAAGTAAAAGAAAAGTCAAAGATGCTATAGGATTTTTACAGGATGAAAATGGAGAAATGGTAAGAGAGAATGTTGAGAAGGCCGAACTTTTTAACTCCTATTTTGCATCTGTTTTCTCTCAGAAAGAAAATGTAACATCAACTGATCTTCACTGTCCTTTTAAAGGAATAGAGGAATCCAAGTTATCTGTAAACAGAAAGATTGTGAGGGAATATTTAGCTAACATAAATGAGTTCAAGTCTCCAGGTCCAGATGAATTACACCCCAGAGTACTGAAGGAGATCGTAGAAGAAATTTTAGAACCACTCTCCATAATCTTTGAAAATTCTTGGAGAACAGGAGAAGTCCCAGAAGACTGGAGAAGAGCAAATGTTGTTCCTATCTTCAAAAAGGGGAAGAATGTGGACCCAGGGAACTATAGGCCGGTGAGTCTGACTTCTATACCAGGAAAGATCTTTGAACAAATTATTAAACAACATGTATGTAAGTACATGGATAAGAATGAAGTGATTAACCAGAGTCAGCATGGGTTTGTAACTAACAAGTCATGTCAGACTAACTTAATTTCCTTCTATGACAGAATCACTGACTGGGTGGATCAGGGAAATGCTGTAGATATAGTATATCTTGACTTCAGCAAAGCATTTGACAAAGTATCTCACACCATCCTTATTGAAAAAATGACCAAGTATGCAATGGACCAGGCAACTGTTAGGTGGATTCATAACTGGCTTAGTGATCGGACTCAAAGGGTGGTTGTAAATGGCTTCACATCCAGCTGGATGAATGTCTCAAGTGGGGTACCACAGGGCTCCGTCCTGGGAGCTGTATTGTTCAACATCTTTATCAATGATTTAGATGAAGGAATTGAGGGTAAACTGATTAAATTTGCTGATGACACAAAGCTAGGAGGGATAGCTAATACTAGAGAAGAGAGAGAGAGGATTCAAAAAGACCTAAATAAACTGGAGCAGTGGGCAGCAACCAACAGAATGGTTTTTAACAGGGAAAAATGCAAAGTACTACATCTGGGCAATAAAAATGAAAAAAGCATACACAGAATGGGAGGAATAGAGCTAAGCAACAGTACATGTGAAAAAGACTTAGGTATACTAATAGATCATAGACTGAACATGAGTCAACAGTGTGATGCAGCAGCAAAAAAGGCAAATACAATTCTGGGATGTATTAACAGAAGCATACAGTCTAGATCACGTGAAGTCATTATCGGTCTCTACTCCTCTTTGGTCAGACCGCATCTGGAATACTGTGTACAGTTCTGGGCACCACATTTTAAAAAAGACATAGACAAACTGGAGCAAGTTCAGAGAAGAGCGACCAGAATGGTGACTGGTCTGCAAACCATGTCCTATGAGGAACGGTTGCAGGATTTGGGAATGTTTAGCTTGCAAAAAAGAAGACTGAGAGGAGACTTAATAACTGTCTACAAATATGTCAAGGGCTGTCACATTGTAGAAGGATCATCTTTATTCTCATTTGCACAAGGAAAGACTAGAAGCAATGGGATGAAACTAAATGGGAGGAGACACAGATTAGATATTAGAAAAAACTTTTTGACAGTTAGGGTGATTAATGAGTGGAACAGGCTGCCACGAGAGGTGGTGAGTTCCCCTTCAATGGACGTCTTCAAACAGAGGCTGGACAGACATCTGTCTGAGATGATTTAGTGAATCCTGCTTTGAGCAGGGGGTTGGACCAGATGACCCAGGAGGTCCCTTCCAACTCTACCATTCTATGATTCTATGATTCTATGTACTCCGCAGCAGCCCCTTCATCCATGGCCCCCTCCTCCTCTCTGTGTCATCCTCTGCCCGCAGTCCCTTCATCTCCTCTGCTCTCCAGTCTCAGCCCTGCTCCCATCCTGCACTGTACTCCGCAGCAGCCCCTTCATCCATGGCCTCCTCCTCCTCTCTGTGTCATCCTTTGCCTGCAGTCCCTTTATCTCCTCTGCTCTCCAGCCTCAGCCCTGCTCCCGTCCTGCACTGTACTCCGCAGCAGACCCTTCATCCATGGCCCCCTCCTCCTCTCTGTGTCATCCTTTGCCCGCAGTCCCTTCATCTCCTCTGCTCTCCACCCTCAGCCCTGCTCCCGTCATGCACTGTACTCCGCAGCAGACCCTTCATCCATGGCCCCCTCCTCCTCTCTGTGTCATCCTCTGCCTGCAGTCCCTTCATCTCCTCTGCTCTCCAGTCTCAGCCCTGCTCCCATCCTGCACTGTACTCCGCAGCAGCCCCTTCATCCATGTCCCCCTCCTCCTCTCTGTGTCATCCTTTGCCCGCAGTCCCTTCATCTCCTCTGCTCTCCAGCCTCAGCCCTGCTCCCGTCCTGCACTGTACTCCGCAGCAGACCCTTCATCCATGGCCTCCTCCTCCTCTCTGTGTCATCCTTTGCCCGCAGTCCCTTCATCTCCTCTGCTCTCCAGCCTCAGCCCTGCTCCCGTCCTGCACTGTACTCCGCAGCAGCCTCTTCATCCATGGCCCCCTCCTCCTCTCTGTGTCATCTTCTGCCCGCAGTCTCTTCATCTCCTCTGCTCTCCAGCCTCAGCCCTGCTCCCGTCCTGCACTGTACTCCGCAGCAGCCCCTTCATCCATGGCCGCCTCCTCCTCTCTGTGTCATCCTCTGCCTGCAGTCCCTTCATCTCCTCTGCTCTCCAGCCTCAGCCCTGCTCCCGTCCTGCACTGTACTCCGCAGCAGCCCCTTCATCCATGTCCCCCTCCTCCTCTCTGTGTCATCCTCTGCCCGCAGTCCCTTCATCTCCTCTGCTCTCCAGCCTCAGCCCTGCTCCCGTCCTGCACTGTACTCCGCAGCAGACCCTTCATCCATGGCCGCCTCCTCCTCTCTGTGTCATCCTCTGCCCGCAGTCCCTTCATCTCCTCTGCTCTCCAGTCTCAGCCCTGCTCCCGTCCTGCACTGTACTCCGCAGCAGCCCCTTCATCCATGGCCCCCTCCTCCTCTCTGTGTCATCCTCTGCCCGCAGTCCCTTCATCTCCTCTGCTCTCCAGCCTCAGCCCTGCTCCCGTCCTGCACTGTACTCCGCAGCAGACCCTTCATCCATGGCCCCCTCCTCCTCTGTGTCATCCTTTGCCCGCAGTCCCTTCATCTCCTCTGCTCTCCAGTCTCAGCCCTGCTCCTGTCCTGCACTGTACTCCACAGCAGACCCTTCATCCATGGCCCCCTCCTCCTCTCTGTGTCATCCTTTGCCCGCAGTCCCTTCATCTCCTCTGCTCTCCAGTCTCAGCCCTGCTCCTGTCCTGCACTGTATTCCGCAGCAGACCCTTCATCCATGGCCCCCTCCTCCTCTCTGTGTCATCCTCTGCCCGCAGTCCCTTCATCTCCTCTGCTCTCCAGCCTCAGCTCTGCTCCCGTCCTGCACTGTACTCTGCAGCAGACCCTTCATCCATGGCCCCCTCCTCCTCTCTGTGTCATCCTCTGCCTGCAGTCCCTTCATCTCCTCTGCTCTCCAGTCTCAGCCCTGCTCCCATCCTGCACTGTACTCCGCAGCAGCCCCTTCATCCATGGCCCCCTCCTCCTCTCTGTGTCATCCTCTGCCCGCAGTCCCTTCATCTCCTCTGCTCTCCAGTCTCAGCCCTGCTCCCCTCCTGCACTGTACTCCGCAGCAGCCCCTTCATCCATGGCCCCCTCCTCCTCTCTGTGTCATCCCTTGCCCGCAGTCCCTTCATCTCCTCTGCTCTCCAGTCTCAGCCCTGCTCCCATCCTGCACTGTACTCCGCAGCAGCCCCTTCATCCATGGCCCCCTCCTCCTCTCTGTGTCATCCTCTGCCCGCAGTCCCTTCATCTCCTCTGCTCTCCAGTCTCAGCCCTGCTCCCATCCTGCACTGTACTCCGCAGCAGCCCCTTCATCCATGGCCTCCTCCTCCTCTCTGTGTCATCCTTTGCCTGCAGTCCCTTTATCTCCTCTGCTCTCCAGCCTCAGCCCTGCTCCCGTCCTGCACTGTACTCCGCAGCAGACCCTTCATCCATGGCCCCCTCCTCCTCCTCTCTGTGTCATCCTTTGCCCGCAGTCCCTTCATCTCCTCTGCTCTCCAGCCTCAGCCCTGCTCCCGTCCTGCACTGTACTCTGCAGCAGTCCCTTCATTCATGGCCTCCTCCTCCTCTCTGTGTCATCCTTTGCCCGCAGTCCCTTCATCTCCTCTGCTCTCCAGTCTCAGCCCTGCTCCCATCCTGCACTGTACTCCGCAGCAGCCCCTTCATCCATGGCCCCCTCCTCCTCTCTGTGTCATCCTCTGCCCGCAGTCCCTTCATCTCCTCTGCTCTCCAGCCTCAGCCCTGCTCCCGTCCTGCACTGTACTCCGCAGCAGCCCCTTCATCCATGGCCCCCTCCTCCTCTCTGTGTCATCCTCTGCCCGCAGTCCCTTCATCTCCTCTGCTCTCCAGCCTCAGCCCTGCTCCCGTCCTGCACTGTACTCCGCAGCAGACCCTTCATCCATGGCCCCCTCCTCCTCTCTGTGTCATCCTTTGCCCGCAGTCCCTTCATCTCCTCTGCTCTCCAGCCTCAGCCCTGCTCCCGTCCTGCACTGTACTCCGCAGCAGACCCTTCATCCATGGCCCCCTCCTCCTCTCTGTGTCATCCTCTGCCTGCAGTCCCTTCATCTCCTCTGCTCTCCAGTCTCAGCCCTGCTCCCATCCTGCACTGTACTCCGCAGCAGCCCCTTCATCCATGTCCCCCTCCTCCTCTCTGTGTCATCCTTTGCCCGCAGTCCCTTCATCTCCTCTGCTCTCCAGCCTCAGCCCTGCTCCCGTCCTGCACTGTACTCCGCAGCAGCCCCTTCATCCATGGCCCCCTCCTCCTCTCTGTGTCATCCTTTGCCCGCAGTCCCTTCATCTCCTCTGCTCTCCAGTCTCAGCCCTGCTCCCATCCTGCACTGTACTCCGCAGCAGCCCCTTCATCCATGGCCCCCTCCTCCTCTCTGTGTCATCCTCTGCCCGCAGTCCCTTCATCTCCTCTGCTCTCCAGTCTCAGCCCTGCTCCCATCCTGCACTGTACTCCGCAGCAGCCCCTTCATCCATGGCCTCCTCCTCCTCTCTGTGTCATCCTTTGCCTGCAGTCCCTCTATCTCCTCTGCTCTCCAGCCTCAGCCCTGCTCCCGTCCTGCACTGTACTCCGCAGCAGACCCTTCATCCATGTCCCCCTCCTCCTCTCTGTGTCATCCTTTGCCCGCAGTCCCTTCATCTCCTCTGCTCTCCAGCCTCAGCCCTGCTCCCGTCCTGCACTGTACTCCGCAGCAGCCCCTTCATCCATGGCCTCCTCCTGCTCTGTGTCATCCTTTGCCCGCAGTCCCTTCATCTCCTCTGCTCTCCAGCCTCAGCCCTGCTCCCATCCTGCACTGTACTCCACAGCAGCCCCTTCATCCATGTCCCCCTCCTCCTCTCTGTGTCATCCTCTGCCCGCAGTCCCTTCATCTCCTCTGCTCTCCAGCCTCAGCCCTGCTCCCGTCCTGCACTGCACTCCACAGCAGACCCTTCATCCATGGCCCCCTCCTCCTCTCTGTGTCATCTTCTGCCCGCAGTCTCTTCATCTCCTCTGCTCTCCAGCCTCAGCCCTGCTCCCGTCCTGCACTGTACTCTGCAGCAGCCCCTTCATCCATGGCCCCCTCCTCCTCTCTGTGTCATCCTTTGCCCGCAGTCCCTTCATCTCCTCTGCTCTCCAGCCTCAGCCCTGCTCCCGCCCTGCACTGTACTCCACAGCAGCCCCTTCATCCATGGCCTCCTCCTCCTCTCTGTGTCATCCTCTGCCCGCAGTCTCTTCATCTCCTCTGCTCTCCAGCCTCAGCCCTGCTCCCGTTCTGCACTGTACTCCGCAGCAGACCCTTCATCCATGGCCTCCTCCTCCTCTCTGTGTCATCCTCTGCCCGCAGTCCCTTCATCTCCTCTGCTCTCCAGCCTCAGCCCTGCTCCCGTCCTGCACTGTACTCCACAGCAGCCCCTTCATTCATGGCCTCCTCCTCCTCTCTGTGTCATCCTTTGCCCGCAGTCCCTTCATCTCCTCTGCTCTCCAGCCTCAGCCCTGCTCCCATCCTGCACTGTACTCCACAGCAGCCCCTTCATTCATGGCCTCCTCCTCCTCTCTGTGTCATCCTTTGCCCGCAGTCCCTTCATCTCCTCTGCTCTCCAGCCTCAGCCCTGCTCCCGCCCTGCACTGTACTCCGCAGCAGACCCTTCATCCATGGCCCCCTCCTCCTCTCTGTGTCATCCTCTGCTTGCAGTCCCTTCATCTCCTCTGCTCAGCAGCCTCAGCTCTTCTCCCGTCCTGCACTGTACTCCGCAGCAGCCCCTTCATCCATGGCCCCCTCCTCCTCTCTGTGTCATCCTCTGCCCGCAGTCCCTTCATCTCCTCTGCTCTCCAGCCTCAGCCCTGCTCCCGTCCTGCACTGTACTCCGCAGCAGCCCCTTCATCCATGGCCCCCTCCTCCTCTCTGTGTCATCCTCTGCCCGCAGTCCCTTCATCTCCTCTGCTCTCCAGCGTCAGCCCTGCTCCTGTCCTGCACTGTACTCCGCAGCAGCCCTTCATCCATGGCCTCCTCCTCCTCTGTGTCATCCTCTGCCCGCAGTCCCTTCATCTCCTCTGCTCTCCAGCCTCAGCCCTGCTCCCGTCCTGCACTGTACTCCGCAGCAGCCCCTTCATCCATGGCCCCCTCCTCCTCTCTGTGTCATCCTCTGCTTGCAGTCCCTTCATCTCCTCTGCTCAGCAGCCTCAGCTCTTCTCCCGTCCTGCACTGTACTCCGCAGCAGCCCCTTCATCCATGGCCCCCTCCTCCTCTCTGTGTCATCCTCTGCCCGCAGTCCCTTCATCTCCTCTGCTCTCCAGCCTCAGCCCTGCTCCCGTCCTGCACTGTACTCCGCAGCAGCCCCTTCATCCATGGCCCCCTCCTCCTCTCTGTGTCATCCTCTGCCCGCAGTCCCTTCATCTCCTCTGCTCTCCAGCGTCAGCCCTGCTACCGTCCTGCACTGTACTCCGCAGCAGCCCCTTCATCCATGGCCCCCTCCTCCTCTCTGTCATCCTCTGCCCGCATTCCCTTCATCTCCTCTGCTCAGCAGCCTCAGCTCTTCTCCCGTCCTGCACTGTACTCCGCAGCAGCCCCTTCATCCATGGCCCCCTCCTCCTCTCTGTCATCCTCTGCCCGCAGTCCCTTCATCTCCTCTGCTCTCCAGCCTCAGCCCTGCTCCTGTCCTGCACTGTACTCTGCAGCAGCCCCTTCATCCATGGCCTCCTCCTCCTCCTCTCTCCATGTCCTCTCTGTGTGCCGCAGCGGGCAGCCTGTCACACTCTGCTGCTCACCTTCTGACCTGATCTTCTGCCTCTCTTCACCCCACACGACCCCAGCGTTCCTTCTGGCTGCAGCACCCTCTCTTCTACCATCAAGCACCTGTGGTCATCCTCAAGCAGGATCTTCAGCCTCACAGTACCTGGACTCTGTTAAATATCGCTGCTATTAACCCCTTGTCCTCTGTAGGGATAGTTAGCGATGGGCAGGTGGACTGTTATTAATGTATGTATGTTTTTAGGTAAGTGGGTGGGAAGTATAATTAGGTTATTGTGGGGCTAATTATATATTATTATTTGTACTGTGATAGTGCGGTAATTAGTAGTATAATAACTGAAGACTTGTGTGTAATAAATATCTTTCATTGGTACGCGGTTTCATCTCAGTTAGTCGCTGTTCAGTATAGTTTATAGCATGTGAATCAGTGTACGTAACATGTGAGGTATTAGCCGGATATTGGTTATTGATAGCCAAGGCCGGCATTAATAATTAATATACGGAATAAAGCCCTGTAACAAAGGGAAAATTGAAAAAGCTTTGCTATCTTCTTATGGTCTTCTCCTGCTTTGTGGCCTCCACCATTTTCATTTTCAGAGTGCTCAGCAGCTGCTTAGAAGAACCCATGGCTGCGGTTTTTTTGGCACAAGGTTAGAGGAGGCTGGGTTTTTATAAATCTGGGAAATTTGCATCACCTGGCCTTTCCTAACGATGATAGTGAACAAGCCATAACCCTAAGGTATGTGCGCACATTGAGTATTTGCTGCAGAAATGTCGGCAACATTTTTGAATCTCTTGGCAGCAAAAACACAACGGCTAATTAAGGTCAGAAACCTTGGTCAAACTGAGTCTCCACAATACAGCCGTGATGTAGTGACGTGTTTGTGCCTGCAGTGCACGGAGTCTCAGACTCACAGGTGAAGGGTGAATGGTGGATCAGGGAGCTTTCAACTCCTGATTCACTATTCTATTCAATGGTATCACCGTCACGGGAATGTGGATGTCGCTGAAATTGTGATGATGGGGAAGGAGAGGGAGGTCCGAGATACTGTTGTGGATCTATATAAACAGATGTAAGCAATGATGCTGCTGAATAATTGATACAGTCACTACCTTACCCTATCCTGTACCTAAACAAAGCTGATACTGGCTAACCGCAGAGGTTAGCACTCTAAGGAACAACAATGGCACCTCCACTCACTGATGGCTGTCCCTCAGAAGCCCTAGTTAACCCTGATATATATAAAAAATACACTGATACATTAAATAGGATCAGATATGTCTCAAGCTATATATAAATGGAAAGGGTATGGTACTCACCAGAGAATGCTTCAATAATCCACCTCAGTGCATTTCCCCACTAGTTTCATCAGGAGGCTTGATACAGGGATGATAATTCATGATGTTCAGCATAGTGTGCCTAATAGCCAGGTGTCCATGTTTAAATATCCCACTTCATCCAAAACCCCTCCCCAGACTAGGAGATCCATTCCCATTCCTAGAGGTGAATTGTCATAGGATATATAGAATGGAGTATGTCTATAATAATGTATTGTGGCTGCGCTACTTCTCATGCGCTAGAGGTCCGATAATGTCCATCCCCTAGTGTTCATGTCCGGAAGTGACGTGCTTTACACTGAAACGCCAGATAAACTGATTGCCTCCGTGCCACTCGTACCTGGGACTGCATGTTAAGGGGACGGTTGCAACAACTTTATTAAAATGGAAAGCAACCGAACCCGGGGTCCGCGATGCAGCCTAGAAGACTGCAGCCGAACACCTACCGGGTAAGAATGTAAAACAACCAACTAAAGTATAAATCCCTCCAGTGTTACTACACACCGGGACGGGAAAAGGGATTCGCACTATCTCCGTTAACTGCACGATAGATGTGCGACAAATAACGTAGCCGTAGCTCTGTTGACTGCACAGAGGCTACGCAGCAGGCGCTAGGAGGTGTGTGTGACTCACGCCGGAGTGTACGTGCTCCCAGCCGGTGTGTGACCAGCCTGCGGATTAACTCTCCAAGTGGCTAGCAGGCAGTGCCAGGGATACGGACCCCGCAGTCTGCTCGGGGTGTATAGCAACCCCCTTGCCGGAGCCAGAATGCCAAACGGGAACTACCTCCCTAAACACAGCTAAGCCTGCCTAAGCGACCTGTGCTAATCAGCCGAGCGAACTCTGGCATCGGAAGGTCACGGAGAGAGCAGCTAGGGAGCACGTGGAGCCCAAACAGACAAGCGTCCACACAAGAGCACAACCTAAATGGAATGATCAGAGCGCACCATGTTTGTGGTCGGGCTATTTAAAGACTAAGCCCTGCCCACAGTCGTATTATTGGTCGCACTACTGATGACGTCACCCGCGACCAATCAGGCGGTGCCAGGTCACCGGATCACCTGACATCCAACCACCAATCACAGTCCGCCATGTCAGGGGCATGCTCAGTGCAGTGCACCCTGGACTTAGGCTGTAGCAGCCATGTTCCCCTCCGCAACCTATTCTTAACACTACTAGGAACAAAGACCCGAGAGACAGCTTGTACATCTCGTGCACTAGCTAGGCGTTGGGACTGATGGTGATGCTGAGCAGCATCTGCCCTGGCTGGACCAGAATGGGAGACCACAGAATCCACTGAGGATTCTGACCCAATTTCAGATCCAGCAAACGCCTGACGTCTAACACTGCGCATGGCTGTAGTTATGCACTCCATGCCAGAGCGCATGCCAGAGCGCATCTAGGGTCATTGTCAGCGATTGCACATGCCTGGATGTGTGTATTCTATGCTGGAGAGCATTACGGTCTCCTATGTATGACTGTGCATGAGTTCCATGCTGGAGTGCATAATGAATTTGGATTGCGTCCCAGCAATATAGAAAAGTCCCGTCTCTGAGATCAGCATGATAGGAGACTAAAAACAAGAATAGCTCATCCTCCCATCATGCAATAAGCATGTAGATCTACAATATCACTACATAAAATAGGGATGATGGACCACAGTATATTCCTAAATGGTCAAATTTGATCCCTATTGTATAATTAGAGATACACAAGGAACACCACACTTGTTAGTTACTAAATAGTATATGTGTGTGATATAACTGATAAGAAATAATTCTTATATAAAAGCTCAAATATCTCGATGAAGTACAACAATATGTGAACCTCATTCACAGGGAACGGAGTAGCAATGGGTAGACTATAAAATCCAAAAATGTAATCCGGAATGGGGCTGTATTCATACAAAACAGGCATAGGGAATTTGCTCATTGAGTGGCTAGTGAATAACATCTAAAAATTCACTTTCCTTTTTGAGGATACATCTATTGTGATCACCTCCTCTCACATTAGGTTTAACCATCTCAATGATACATAAGATGTCTCCGGTTTCACATCGATGTACACTGTTCATATGTCTCACTAATGGAGTGTCCCGACCATGGTGTATATCACCCAAATTCCCCCTCCCCCACCCTCCTCCTAGACTCCCTCTTGGTCCTGCATACATAATCTAGGGGGCAAGTGCATGTGGCCATATATATAAGTCCTGACGTTTTACAGTTGGAATAATCCCTCTGAAAAAAGGTTTTACCCGTGGAGGAGCTCGAGAAAGATTTACATGGTCTCATCCAATTACATGTACAACGTTCTCCACATCTAAAGAAACCGCAAACTGTTCTATCTAGCCAAGTCCCCTTCGGTGGAGTTTTTTTTTATAGAAACTATGCACTAAACGGTCCCTAATTAAACGACCCTTTCTGAAAGTTGTTTTGACAGTACATCCCACAGCACCCTCAGGTCCGGGTCGACCACAAGTATATAGCAGTGTTTTCTGAGGATATTAACCACTTAACCCCCGAGGGTGGTTTGCACGTTAATGACCAGGCCAATTTTTACAATTCTGACCACTGTCACTTTATGCGGTAATTACTTTGGAACGCTTCAACGGATCCCCCTGATTCTGAGATTGTTTTTTCGTGACATATTGTACTTCATGATTGTGGAAAAATTTCTTCGATATCACTTGCGTTTATTTGTGAAAAAAATGGAAATTTGGCAAAAATTTTGAAAATTTTGCAATTTTCAAACTTTGAATTTTTATGCCCTTAAATCAGAGAGATATGTCACGCAAAAGAGTTAATAAATAACATTTCCCACATGTCTACTTTACATCAGCACAATTTTGGAACCAAAATTTTTTTTTCTTAGGGAGCTAAAAGGGTTAAAAGTTGACCAGCGATTTCTCATTTTTCCAACAAAATTTACAAAACCATTTATTTTAGGGACCACATCACATTTGAGGTCACTTTGAGAGGTCTTTATGACAGAAAATACCCAAAAGTGACACCATTCTAAAAACTGCACCCCTCAAGGTGCCCAAAACCACATTCAAGAACTTTATTAACCCTTCAGGTGCTTCACATGAATTTTTGGAATGTGGAAGAAAAAAATGAACATTTAACTTTTTTCACAAAAATGTTACTTTAGACCCAATTTTTTTTATTTTCACAGGGGTAACAAGAAAAAATGGACCCCAAAATTTGTTGTGCAATTTTCCCTGGGCACGCAGATACCCCATATGTGGGGAAAAAACACTGTTTGGACGCTCGGCAGGGCTCGGAAGGGAAGGAGCGCCATTTGACTTTTTGATTGTAAAATTTGCTTGAATAATTAGCGGACGCCATGTTGCGTTTGGAGAGCCCCTGATGTGCCTAAACATTGGAGCTCCCCCACAAGTGACCCCATTTTGGAAACTAGACCCCCAAAGGCACCTATCTAGATGCATAGTGAGCACTTGGAACCCCCAGGTGCTTTACAAATTGATTCGTAAAAATGAAAAAGTGTTTTTTTTTCACTTTTTCATTTTTACGAATCAATTTGTGAAGCACCTGGGGGTTCCAAGTGCTCACTATGCATCTAGATAGGTGCCTTGGGGGGTCTAGTTTCCAAAATGGGGTCACTTGTGGGGGAGCTCCAATGTTTGGGCACACAGGGGCTCTCCAAACGCAACATGGTGTCCGCTAACAATTTGAGCCGATTTTCCATTCAATTTGTTAGCGGACACCATGTCGCGTTTGGAGAGCCCCTGATGTGACTAAACAGTGGAGCTCCCCCCCAAGTGACCCCATTTTGGAAACTATACCCCTCAAGGATTTTGTTAAGGTGTATAGTGAACATTTTGAACCCAGAGGTACGACACAGAATTTGATAACATTAGGTCATCATATTGAATAAGTTGTCATTAGTCTTGAGCGCAAGTGCTCGCTACTTGAGTTTGCATCGGGTACTCAGGTATGCACCATGTACTGTGTGTGCTCGAGTGACATGCTCGAGTCCCTGCCCCGCATGTTTCAATGTTATTAGACACCCAAAAAAAACATGCGGGGATCGCTCGTGCATGGCAGGCAATCCCCACGAAGTTTTTTTGGCCGCGAAGCATATGGGGCGGAGACTCGAGCATGTCACTCAAATACCCACGATACTCAATGCATACCCGAGCACCCGATGCAAACTCAAGTAGCGAGCACTTGAGCTCAACACTAGTCGCCATATCGTCATCTTTTTTTCTTACTTTTGAAAAAAATCCCAACCCCATCACAACCCTAACCCCAAACCCAGCCCTAACCCTAGCCCAACCCTAACCCGAGAGTTTATTTTTTACGCCGTTCTTCATGCGGTATAAGTGATTAGACGACTTTATTCTTCGGGTCCGTGCGATTACAGTGATACCAGAATCATATGGAGTTTTTATGACTGACAGCTGTCACACACTAAAAGACGCATTTTTTGTAAAATCTAGTTTTTGCATCGCCATATTTTGAGAGCTATAATTTTTCCCAGATTTTGGCAGACAGTCATGTGACGGCTTGTTTTTTGAGGGATGAGTTGACGTTGTTATTGGTGCCATTTTCAGGCACGTGACATTTTTTGATCGCTTTCTATTCCGATTTTTGGGAGGCAGAACAAACAAAAACCAACAATTCAGGAATTGTTTTTTTTTTTATTCTGTTCCGCGTGTGGTAAAATTGATAAGGCAGCTTTATTCTTTGGGTCAGTACGTTTACAGCTGTACCACATTTATATCGTTTTTCTATGTTTTGCACTTTTACATAATAAAAGCAATTTTATAGAAAAAAATATTTTTTAGCATAGCTTTATTATAACTTTTATTTTTCGGCTGATGGAGCTGTATGGTGGCTTGTTTTTTGCGGGACGAGATGACGTTTTCAGCGGTACCATTTTTATTTATATTCGTCTTTTTGATTACGTGTTATTCCATTTTTTGTTTGGCGGTATGATGATAAAGCATTGTTTTTTGCTTCATTTTTATTTATTTTTTTTCCCTTGTTCACTGAAGGGGTTAACTAGTGGGAAAGTTTTATAGGTCAGGTTGTTCCGGACGCGGCAATACCAAATATGTGTACTTTTATTGTTTTTTTTATTTTTATAATAACATTTATTGATGGGTACATTCTATTTTTATTTTTGGTGGATTTTTTTTTTATATATTTTTACAATTTTTTTTTTATTTTTTTTTTCACTTTCTGATAGTTTTTATACATTACTTTGTCCCACTCTGGGACTTTCACTTTTTTTATTCTGATCGCCTGCATGGCACAGGAATGCAGCACCATCCCTGTGCTATGCAGGCTGTCAGCGCTGGACAGGGAGAAGATAGTTTGGAGATGCACTGCGCATGTCCAAACAATCTTCCTGTTGTCCGGTGACCCGGATGTTGTCATCGGGTCGTCATGGCAACATCCTGGAAGCCACGGCAGACAGAGCTGGAGGCCGGAAGAGGAGGTGAGTATCTGCGATCACCTCCCCTTGCCACCGCAATGCTGCGATTGACTTCGATCGCAGCATTGCGGGGGTTAATGTGCTGGGAGCGGTGCGGGACCGCTCCCTGCACATAGTACCGGGTGTCAGCTGACACCCAGCGGCGATCGCGCCCGCACAGCCTGTGTGCGCGCGTGATCGCGATGACGTACTAATAGGGGTCTGGCTCTTAAGTCCCAGGGCACAGATGCGTATTAGTACGTCTAATGTTGTTAAGGGGTTAAAGATATGGTCACTCTGATTGTCACAACTTCCTATTAATTGTGTTATCCTAAATTTTTCTTGGTCTCTTGGTTAGGTATGGAGGAGTGTCTGTCTCTCCCAATTTTCTGCAAACAATTGTGTGAAATCCAAAATGTACTGTGGGTACCTTTTTCCTTGAATTTGGTGTTCATGTCTATTGCCTGTATATTAATATCTGTGACATTAGTACAGTGCCTTCTCAACTGTAAAAATTGGCCCTTGGGTATTCCTTTTTTTAGGGGGATGGAGCGGTGGCTATCCCACTTCCATAGACCATTAGTGCTTGTCGGTTTATGGTAGATGAATGTCCCTAGGGTCCCATCCAGTTCTTTCTTGATTAGTACATCCAGGAAAAGCAACTGGTTATAATTAACCTCTGATGTACCTCTAAGGCCATCGCTATTGACATTGAGTTCCTTGACAAATTCAAGAAATTGTTCACTCGTCCCTGACCAGATGATAAAAATGTCGTGAATATATCTATACCATACCCCAATATATGGTTGCCACCACTTATGATCATCCCAGAATATTGTGGTTTTCTCCCACCAGCTCAAAACTAGGTTAGCATATGAGGGGGCACAGGGGCTCCCCATCGCAGTACCCCTGAGCTAGTGAATAACTTCCTGTCAAAAAGAAAGAAGTTATGAACAAGAGTGAATTTTAAAAGATCCTCCATGAAGTCATTATGTCTGCTACACTCTATTGATCTCGATTTCAAGAAATGTCTTACTCCTCTGATACCATCCTCATGCGGTATATTACTGTACAAAGCCTCGATATCTGGTAATGCCTGCTCCCCTACATGCATGCATACATGCTTGAGGGTTTACATGTAGGGGAGCAGGCAAAGGGAAAACCAATCCCAGAGGAATCATTCCACGTGCAGGACCTCAGGACTTATTCCAACTGCAGGACCTCAGGCGATATTATGGGAACATTATACTGTGTGTGTGGGGGGAAGGTGGTACTATAGGAATATTACTCTGTGTGGGGACATCATACATACTGCATAAAGGGCATAATGGGGGCATTACACTGTGTGGGGGCATCATAGATACTGCATAAGGGCCATAATGGGGGCATTACACTGTGTGGGTGCATCATACATCTACTATATAATTGTCTTATCCCGTCTGTCTGTCTGTGTGTCTGTCTGTCTGTCCAGGAAATCCCGCGTCGCTCATTGGTCCGCCAGTGGCCAATCAGCGCCGCGGGATTTCTGAAAAAAGATGGCGGCCGTTAGCGGCTCATCTGCGGGACGGAGCTGAGCGGCGATGCAGCCGGGAGATGACCGGCGCGAGGAGCTCATCTCCCGGCCAGCAACAGCAGAAGGAACCCGACCGCTGGACCCATCTGCGGGACGGAGATGCAGCCGGGAGATGAGCGCCGCGAGGCGCTCATCTCCCGGCCGGTAGCAGCAGAAGGACCGCCGGCGCCGCTGACCCGCCGCTGCGGGTCAGGATACTTCTGCTGCGAGCGCCCGCTATGTCCCGGGTTCTTGCAGCGTAAGTAGCCGCACAGGCAGCGCCGCTCCCCGGTCCTCACCAAGACGATTCGATGATTGGTCGCGGTCTTCGGACCCGACCAATCACTGAGTTAAGCACCGCTGTGCAGATTGGTCGCCGACGCTGCCCGTGACCAATCACCGATTTGGGCGCCAAATTTAAATATCGGCCGCAACCAATCAGCACAGCGGTGTTTAAATATGGAGCCAAGATCGGTGATTGGTCGCGGGCAGCGTCGGCGACCAATCAGCACAGGGGTGCTTAACTTTAAATATCGGCCGCGACCAATCACCGATTTGGGCGCCAAATTTAAATATCGGCCGCGACCAATCAGCACAGAGGTGTTTAAATGTGAAGCCAAGATCGGTGATTGGTCGCGGCCGATATTTAAATTTAGCGCCCAAATCGGTGATTGGTCGCGGGCCAAGACAGCGACCAATCACCGATTTGTGCGGCAGATTTAAATAGCGGCCGCGACCAATTGGATGTCAGCGCCGCTCCCCGATCCTCCCTTCACACCCTAGCCGCATGGATGTCAACGCAGCTGCCCGTGCGGATACTTCCGCTCCGAGAACCCAGGGCATGAGCGGGCGCTCGGAGCAGAAGTATCCCGACCCGCAGCGCCGCTCCCCGGTCCTCCCTTCACACCCTAGCCGCTGATGTCCCCACAGTATCCGCATGGTGTTACAAAGGTCCGGACATTTGTGTTAAAAATTGGTGATTGGTCGCGGGCGCTGCCCGCGACCAATCACCGATTTGGGCGCCAAATTTAAATATCGGCCGCGACCAATCACCGATCTTGGCTCCAGATTTAAACACCGCTGTAATGATTGGTCGCAGACGCTATTTAAATGTGCCGCCAAAATCGGTGATTGGTCGCGCACAGCGTCGGCGACCAATCAGCACAGCGGTGTTTAAATGTGGAGCCAAGATCAGCGATTGGTCGCGGCCGATATTTAAATTTAGCGCCCAAAATCGGTGATTGGTCGCGGGCAGCGCCTGCGACCAATCAGCGATTTTTAACACAAATGTCCGGACCTTTGTAACACCATGCGGATACTGTGGGGACATCAGCGGCTAGGGCGTGAAGGGAGGACTGGGGAGCGGCGCTGACATCCAATTGGTCGCGGCCGCTATTTAAATCTGCCGCACAAATCGGTGATTGGTCGCTGTCTTGGCCCGCGACCAATCACCGATTTGGGCGCTAAATTTAAATATCGGCCGCGACCAATCACCGATCTTGGCTCCACATTTAAACACCGCTGTGCTGATTGGTCGCGGCCGATATTTAAATTTGGCGCCCAAATCGGTGATTGGTCGCGGGTAGCGCCAGCGACCAATCACCGATTTTTAAAACAAATGTCCGGACCTTTGTAACACCATGAGGATACTGTGGGGACATCAGCGGCTAGGGTGTGAAGAGAGTACCGGGGAGCGGCGCTGCGGGTCGGGATACTTCTGCTCCGAGCGCCCGCTCATGTCCCGGGTTCTCGCAGCGGAAGTACCTGCACAGGCAGCGGCGCTCCCCGGTCCTCACTAATACGATTCCGCTCCCTGCTCCTCACCAATACGATTCGCGGATTGGTCGCGTGCGGAGAGCGCGACCAATCAGGGATCTTGGCGCTAAAGTTAAACACCGCTCTGCTGATTGGTCGCGGCCGCTGCCCGCGACCAATCACCGATTTGGGTGCTACATTTAAATAGCGGCCGCGACCAATCACCGATCTTACCGCCACATTTAAACACTGCTGCTGCGAGCTTGGCGCAAAATTTAAACAACGCTCTGCTGATTGGTCGCGGACACCATCCGCGACCAATTAGCGAGATTGGCGCCAAATTTAAACAACGCTCTGCTGATTGGTCGTGGACTCCAGCTGTGACCAATCAGCGATTTTGGCGCCAAATTTAAACAACGCTCTGCTGATTGATTGCGGTCGCTGGCCGAGATCAATCAGCAGTATTGGTGCAAAATGTAAACAACGCTCTGCTGATTGGTCGCGGACGCCAGACGCGTCCAATCAGCGAGATTGGCCCCAAATTTAAACAACGCTCTGCTGATCGGTCGCGGACTCCAGCTGCGACCAATCAGCGATTTTGGCGCCAAATTTAAACACCGCTCTGCTGATCGATCGCGGTCGCTGGCCGAGATCAATCAGCAGTATTGGTGCCAAATTTAAACCTCACTCTGCTGATCGGTCGCAACCACCGGCCGTGACCAATCTGCGTTTTTTGTGCCAAATTTAAACAACGCTCTGCTGATTGGTCGCGGTCGCCGGCCGCGACCCATCAGCATTATTGGCGCCCAATTTAAACCCCGCTCTGCTGATTGGTCGCGGCCGCCGGCCTCGACCAATCAGCAGAGCGATGCAGAGCGGGGTTTAAATTTGGCCCCAAAATCGCGGATTAGTCGCGGCTGACGGACGCGATCAATCAGCAGAGCGTTGTTTAAATTTTGCGCCAAAATTGCTGATTGGTCGCGGACGGCGGCCTCGACCAATCAGCGATTTTGGCGCCAAATTTAAGCAACGCTCTGCTGATTGGTCGAGGACGCCGGCCGAGATCAATCAGCAGTATTGGCGCAAAATTTAAACACCGCTCTGCTGATTGGTCGCAACCACCGGCCGTGACCAATCAGCCATATTGGTGCCAAATTTAAACACCGCTTCGATGATTGGTCGCGGTGGCCGGCTGCGACCAAGCAGCGAAATTGGCGCCAAATTTAAACACTGCTCTGCTGATTGGTCGCGGTTACCGGTCTCGAATAATCAGCATTATTAGTGCCAAATTTAAACACCGCTGTGCTAATTGGTCTCGGCCGAGACCAATCACCATAATTGGCGCCAAATTTAAATACCGCTCTGCTCATTGGTAACGTTTACTGGCCGCGACCAATCAGCATTATTGGCGCCAAATTTAAATCCCGCTCTCCTGATTAGTCGCGGCCGCCGGCCTCGACCAATCAGCGATATAGGCGCCAAATTTTAACACCGCTTTGTTGATTGGTCACGGTTGCCGGCCTCGACCAATCAGCGATTTTGGCTCAAAATTTAAACACAGCTCTGCTGACTGCGCCCGGTCGGCCGCATACCTATTCTAGAATACCCGATGCATTAGAATCGGGCCACCATCTAGTACTGTATAAGGGGCATAATGGAGGCATCACACTGTGTGAGGGGCATAATGGTGGCATTACACTGTGTGGGGGGGGAATCATACATACTGCATAAGGGGCATAATGGGGGCATCACATTGTGAGGGGCATAATGGGGGCATCATACATAATACATAAGAAGCATAATGGGGGCATTACACTGTGTGGGGGGATCATACATCCTACATGAGGGGCATAATGGGGGCATTACACTGTGTGGGAGCATCATACATCCTGCATAAGGGGCATAATGGGGGCATTACACTGTGTGGGGGCATCATACATCCTGTATAAGGGGCATAATGGGGGCATTACACTGTGGGGGCATCATACATCCTGCATAAGGGCAAAAAATTGGATCAAACACCATGATGCATAGTACAATAAACAGGGTACTCCTTAATCGAACATAGAGCCTAGAGAAAATGGAGTAGGACACCCAAACAATCAGAAACAAGGAAAAACTTATTTCAATTTAAAAACACTTTTATTAGATAGAAAAATTAAAAGAGTTTCCTTTTCAATATATATATGTGACACTAATAGAAAGAGGTCATACAGGGTAAGAGAAACACACATAGCAGTTACGGCAACTCGTTTGTGGGTCCCCCGGTAGAATAATGCAAAAAAAACCCGTCAAAGGGTACAAGATAGCATAGTGTGTATGCAATGTATACCATTATAGGGCGTAAGTAAGAGTTCAGAGTCAAAAAACAGGAGAAAAATGGCCACCACTCAGATAAGAGAAATAATGGCCAGGATACAGAGACAATGCATAGTATAGGACTCACCCATGGGGACTAGGGTAACCACGTGGCCGTACTGCAGCCCCGACGCACGTTTCGCGTGGCTTCCTCGGGGGGCTGTGGTTGTGGATGGGGTGGGCACCTTTAAATATACCTCAGGATTTTTTGTCATTTGCTGATACTGTGTCTTTTCACAGCGTGTGGATCTGAACAGATGGATCACAAAATACGTGAGCAGACGTGGCTCACGCAACTTAATAAGGTCTTCGGGGAGGAAACCACCGTGGTTTTAAATACGAGGGAGAATGAGGACTTACTTGATGAATTGAGAACCCTGTATAACAAAAAAATCCGCCTTTGGTGGAACAAAGCGTTTCTTGAGCGCTACATCATTAGGGGACTGATCCCCAGGGGTCTACGGATCCAGGTTTTTCCAGCACATAACTTTGATGATGATGCACTAAAGACCCAATGGGAAAAACTGTCCTCGGTATGCTCCAAGGGCTTTATGGAGCTTTTGATCAAATCTAATGAGTCTTCTTTACAAATTATTGAGACAGAGATTGATCGTCTCCAAAATTTGATATCTACTAAATTGACCCCTGAGGGATGGAATAAATTCAATACTGATTTGGATTCTAATTTTGTGAAGTGGGAAAAGGAAATAGTGGCTACCAAAACCAAAAAATATCAGAGGGATCTCTCTGATTTTAATTCCAAACGGGTCTACAAGTGGAGAGGACACAAGGGCCCCAATAGACAAACATGGGAGAATCGGTGGAACTCAGTGTCATCATTATCCTCTATGGATGAAGGGACCTCCACAAGTAATCAATCCAATGTCGGTGGCACTAAATTTGTGAATGACAAACAGCATGGACAATTAAGGGGTAAAACCTACTCAAAACGTAAATTGACACCCCCCCACTCTCTGGAGAAAAAATCAAAACCAAATAAATTAGAGGTAATTAATTTGTCCACACACACTCTTTCTGACTGCCAGATTGAAGTACTCTCTTTGGGATTGACTTTTGTTCCGACTAACGGTTATAATTTCTTCACAGTATTGAAGGACTTACAGCTTTTCCTTAGAAAAGTAATTCTACGTAGATTACACATGAAACCAACGTTTGATATGAATCCTGACACGACCCTGGAGAGAGAGGCTCTATCGGCTCTGGAAGAGCTAGAGGGAGAGGGCAACTCCGTTAACACAGGTACTTTCCCGTGTTCTATTCTGGCCAGATCTACCACATTTCCCCCCTTCTCCCTCTGCCCACAGGTGGAGATATTTAATAAATTGGTTAGTAGGGACCTTAGGGCCCTATCGGGTGGACCCAAACACCACAACCTTACAATCCAACAGAAAGAAGCTTTGAAAGAACTACAATCTTTTAAAGATGTAGTTTTTAAACCTGCGGACAAGGGGGGAAATGTTGTGATCTGGCCGGTTGTGAAGTATGAAAAGGAGGCCTTCAAACTCCTTAGGGACCGTGCGTCCTATGATACTTTACCTAATAATCCCATGATATCCTTCAGTGCCGACCTTCTCGACATTTTGGAGCGGGCATATGAACAGGGCATTATCCCTAAAAAAGTTTTTGATGGCCTTTGTACCAAACACCCAATAGTTCCCACGTTCTACCTACTCCCTAAGGTTCATAAAAATCTCTTGGACCCACCGGGACGTCCCATTGTCTCTGGCATTGGAGGGCTATGTGACCCTATCTGTAAATTTATTGAGCATTATTTACATCCACTTGTGGAGACGTTGCCCTCCTATGTCAGGGACACTGGAGATGTCCTCGGTAAAATTGATGGTGTATATCTTGATCCGGGTAGTCTGCTGGTGGCTGTTGACGTTGAATCATTATATACCAGCATTGGCCACACAGATGGATTGCGTGCAGTAAGTTTTTTTCTTGAGACTAGCAGTCTGGATGCCTCACTTCGTGCACTGGTCCTCGAACTACTGGAATTCATACTTACCCACAACTTTTTCACATTTAAAGACCGTTTTTTTCTTCAGAAACGTGGCACTGCGATGGGTGCGGCATGTGCGCCATCTTACGCCAACCTCTTTCTCGGTTTTTGGGAGAGGGAGGTTCTCGGCGATGGCGCGTGCGCCGCCTCCCATGCGCAGTGCTGGTATAGATACATAGACGACATTTTTATTATTTGGCAGGGTTCCGAGGCTGAGCTTCACAACTTCATTACTTTTCTTAATATTAATCAAATGAACATCAGACTTACGTATACATGGAACTCTACCCACATAGACTTTTTGGATATCGGTATTACTGTCCAGCAGGATGGCCTACTTCAGACCGACGTGTTTCGTAAGAAAACATCGGTCAATGCACTTTTGCATGCAACATCAGCCCATACACCGGCTACTATTCGGGCCATTCCTGTTGGACAGTATCTTAGAACCAAACGCATTTGTTCTACCGATATGGCGTTTGAGTCTCAGTCTCGGGACCTGCGCCAAAGATTTCAGGAACGGGGCTACAGTGCACGGAGCATTAAGAGAGGCTACAGACGTGATAAGGGGACCCCACGTGATCTCCTCTTGACTAGTGTTGGTAGATCGTATGAAAGAGATCCTCCATTAAGATTTATATCAACGTATAACAGCCACTGGCAGACCATTCGGGGGATCCTTGAGAAGCAATGGTCCATCCTCAAAACGGAACCGGTGCTTGGCAGGATCCTACCTGACAGACCTTTAATGACAGCCAGAAGAGGAAAAAGTTTGAAGGACTCACTAGTCAGGAGCCACTATGTGGTCCCTACGCCAACCCCATTTGGGATAACTAAATCGCGATGGGGTTGTTATCCTTGTGGATCATGCATGGCCTGTCGTAATATCACTAGGGCTAAATCTTTTTCCACCAATCATGGCAGGGAATTTAAAATCACCCATCACATCTCTTGCAGTTCTACACACGTTATTTATATGGCCACTTGTCCATGTAATTTGAACTATGTGGGACTCACGTCTCGTGAATTCCGGGTTCGTGTTAGGGAACACGTTAGGGATGTGGTGGCCGCAAAGGATGTGTTGGATGTGTCAACACTTAAGACTGTCCCGCGGCACTTCAGACTGCGCCATAACTGCGACCCCTCCCTCCTTAAGTTTATTGGTATCGATATGGTACATTTGGGTACTAGGGGAGGCGATTACAAACGCATCTTGGCGCAGTTGGAGTGCCGCTGGATTGCGATTTTGGATACGGTGACCCCTGGCGGTCTCAATGAATACAACAGTTTCTCTTCATTCTTGTGAGTTCTCCTCTCCTTCGTTTTTAAATGTGGATTTTCATTTTAGTATTATATATGTTTCTATTTTTTTATTTATTTTTCTGTTCTCTTTATCATTTCTTCATATTTAGGCACCACCATCTATACCTCCGCACTATTTAGGATGAGTTTCGGACGAATGTGGGATGGGCACCTATAGTGCTTATGAATATTCATCGTTACAAATAATTTTTAGGAGCCAATTTATTGTTATTTATCATGCACCCCGGCTCTTGATGACACGATTCCCGTGAATGGTGACAACTGTGCAACTACTGGACTCTCCACATGCCTTCAATTTGGCAATATATACTACACTATACATTTAAACTTGCCTGTCCCTGTCGTTCTGTGTAAATGTGATAACCACTGCTGCGCTATGTATGGGCAAATATGCTCCCTGTTTTATTCACACTGATGCATACTTATGGTGATATTATTGTGCTGTTTAGGCATGAATGGGACACTCACCGTGTCCATATCTTGTCCCACATCCAACTCGCAACAATGTATGTTTTTTGCCCTTTTCTTTGCCCTCACCCGCCATGGCGGCGGCTGAGCCGCGCATGTGCAGCGCCGCCCTCCCTTGGCCGCGTCCCGTCGGGCTTCCGTACGTGGGAGGTGTGGGCGGTGACGTCATTTTAGTATGTCGCTGCCCGCGCTTCCCCGGGAAATTGGCCGGACGTGACGCGGTATGGGGGGATGTTGTCGCTCCACATGCGCTGCACTAATCAGCGCTGCATCCTGAGGTATATTTAAAGGTGCCCACCCCATCCACAACCACAGCCCCCCGAGGAAGCCACGCGAAACGCGCGTCGGGGCTGCAGTACGGCCACGTGGTTACCCTAGTCCCCATGGGTGAGTCCTATACTATGCATTGTCTCTGTATCCTGGCCATTATTTCTCTTATCTGAGTGGTGGCCATTTTTCTCCTGTTTTTTGACTCTGAACTCTTACTTACGCCCTATAATGGTATACATTGCATACACACTATGCTATCTTGTACACTTTGACAGGGTTTTTTTGCATTATTCTCCCGGGGGACCCACAAACGAGTTGCCGTAACTGCTATGTGTGTTTCTCTTACCCTGTATGACCTCTTTCTATTAGTGTCACATATATATATTGAAAAGAAAACTCTTTTAATTTTTCTATCTAATAAAAGTGTTTTTAAATTGAAATAAGTTTTTCCTTGTTTCTGATTGTTTGGGTGTCCTACTCCATTTTCTCTAGGCTCTATCCTGCATAAGGGGCATAATGGGGGCATTACACTGTGTGGGGGCATCATACATCCTGCATAAGGGGCATAATGGGGGCATTACACTGTGGGGGCAGTAAAGGGGTCCTGTACTATGAGAACAATACGTTTCCTCCCTTCCTGTCTCCATAGTTGGCTCGTATGTATCTATTACAGGAAACAGAACAAAAACCTTATGATTCTTATAAAGGGGCAACACAAGACCCCAAAAGAGTCTCCGTGCTGAAGGGGTTAATGCCCCCTGCGCCCAGTAATGGGGGACTCCACATACCTCCAACCTGCAGAGCCGCCTCCACATATATGGCTGCTCTGTGCGCACAGGAGCTGTGATGAGGTCACAGGAGGGGAGGAGTCAGGGGTCACATGATCAGGGGCCTCAGTGGATGCAGGACTCTGCTGAACTGGTTGTCATGGTGCTGGATGAGCTGAAGTTTATGTGTGGGGTCAGGAGGGGTTTACAGTGTGGATGTAGCAGAGCCGCGTGTGTACGAGGTGTACGGAGCAGAGCCGCATGTGTACGAGGTGTACGGAGCAGAGCTGTGTGTGTGCGAGGTGTACGGAGCGGAGCCGTGTGTACGAGGTGTACGGAGCAGAGCCGCGTGTGTACGAGGTGTACGGAGCGGAGCCGCGTGTGTAAGAGGTGTACGGAGCAGAGCCGCATGTGTACGAGGTGTACGGAGCAGAGCCGCGTGTGTACGAGGTGTACGGAGCGGAGCCGTGTGTACGAGGTGTACGGAGCGGAGCCGCGTGTGTAAGAGGTGTACGGAGCGGAGCCGCGCGTGTACGAGGTGTACGGAGCAGAGCCGCACGTGTACGAGGTGTACGGAGCAGAGCCGCGTGTGTACGAGGTGTACGGAGCGGAGCCACGTGTGTACGAGGTGTACGGAGCGGAGCCGCGCGTGTACGAGGTGTACGGAGCAGAGCCGTGTGTGTACGAGGTGTACGGAGCAGAGCCACATGTGTACGAGGTGTACGGAGCGAAGCCGCGCGTGTACGAGGTGTACGGAGCAGAGCCGTGTGTGTACGAGGTGTACGGAGCAGAGCCACACGTGTACGAGGTGTACGGAGCAGAGCCGTGTGTGTACGAGGTGTACGGAGCGGAGCCGCGTGTGTACGAGGTGTACGGAGCAGAGCCGCGTGTGTACGAGGTGTACGGAGCGGAGCCGCACGTGTACGAGGCGTACGGAGCGGAGCCGCTGTGTACGAGGCGTACGGAGCGGAGCCGCGCGTGTACGAGGCGTACGGAGCGGAGCCGCGCGTGTACGAGGCGTACGGAGCGGAGCCGCGCGTGTACGAGGCGTACGAAGCGGAGCCGCGTGTGTTTACGAGGCGTACGGAGCAGAGCCGCGTGTGTTTACGAGGCGTACGGAGCAGAGCCGTGTGTGTACGAGGCGTACGGAGCAGAGCCGTGTGTGTACGAGGTGTACGGAGCGGAGCCGCGTGTGTACTGAGCCGTGTGTGTACGAGGTGTACGGAGCGGAGCCGTGTGTGTACGGAGCGGAGCTGTGTGTGTACAGAGCCGTGTGTGTACAGAGCCGGGTATGTATGGAGCGGAGCCGTGTGTGTACGGAGCCGTGTGTGTACAGTGCCGTGTGTGTACGCTGTATACAGCTGTATACTCCTAGGTTCGGTGGGAGACACCGCGGCTCTTTATCAGATGTAGAAGAACTGACACTGGACACTCGGTAAAACTGCGCTCGGACGTCTCTTGTTTCTCGCACAGATATTGATAACATAAGATGGAGTCAGACGAACCCTCCTACAAAACCTGATAACAAAGTCATTACTACAGGACTGGATGAGAAAGGGATTTATTCTACAAGAAACGCTGGGGCCACAAATGAGAGAATCCAGGCCCCGTGGCTGGATACTCCGGACCCCCCAGCGTGTTAGGAGCAGACGGGGTCTTTGTCCCTGGAGCTTCTCTGCTCGGTATAATGAGACTCTGATCTTGTTCTTATAAAGAGGGTTGGAGTAAAATAGAAGCTGCCTGAATATGAGGACCTTGTCTGATCTCTATGTCCTTGTGTACAGAGCTATGGAGATAGCGCTATTCTCTGTATAATAGATGTGATGTCGCTGGAGCCCTAATATTCCTGTACAGGGGTCTTTGTAGAGATAATCTTACCCCAGCATTATGGATTGGGAGAAGGGAAAAAGGGATTGGGGACATTTTATTGTAATTTCCCTTTAAAAAATGTAATAAAAAAAAATAACTGATTCACTGGTTAACGCAATTTTTCTGGCAAAAGGTTTTAAAACCTATTTTAAGTCAATTTTGGCTGCTGATTACGAATACGAACTCCGTTTTTGGCTATCACATCAGGATTTCGAGATATTTTCAATTTTTGATGAAAATTACTCCTATTGAATGTTTTTTGATAAAAACACGTGATTTTTGGTACTACATTTTGTATATTTTTAATCAAGGAATAACAAAGATTACAAAGTCTATGTACAGCAAATCAAATATACTTACAGAATGAAACTACAAAATATAAAAACACATATATATGGCACACAGATGAATGGCAAATGGCAGTTATTTGAACTTTCTATCTTGGCTGATCTGTGATGTACAGCTTCTGGGTTGTCTCTCATCAAGCTCCAGCAATAGTCAGCCATCATATGTGAGTCCCACCGGCCTTGATACCGTTCTTCCATTGTTTTAATGTCCTGATGAAAACGCTCACCTTGTTCCTCGCTCACATCCCCAAGCTTCTCTGGAAAAAAGTCCAAATGGCTGTGTAAATAGTGAATCTTGATACTCATTCTACATCCAAGATTTCGCAGACTCATTAGTAGCTCTTCCACAATCTCTTCATAGTTGTCTGCTTTCTTATTCCCTAGAAAATTCTGCGCCACATTACAAAATGCGTTCCAAGCTCTTTCTTCTGTCTCATTCATTGATGTGATAAAATTTGGGTCTCTCATAAGTGTTCTTATTTGAGGTCCATCAAATATTCCAGCCTTTTTCTTCTCTTCACTAAGACCAGGAAAACTTGAACGTATATAGTTAAAGCATTCTCCACTGTGATTGAGAGCTTTGACAAACTGCTTCATCAATCCAAGTTTTATGTGCAAGGGAGGAAAGACAATGTTCTTCCTATCCACTAGAGCAGTGTTCCCCAACTCCAGTCCTCAAGGCCCACCAACAGGTCAGGTTTTCAGGATCTCCTTAGTATTGCACAGGTGATGGAATTATTGCCTGTGCAGGTGATGGAATTATCACCTGTGCAATACTAAGGAAATCCTGAAAACATGACCTGTTGGTGGGCCTTGAGGACTGGAGTTGGGGAACCCTGCACTAGAGGATCATGGATGACATGCTTATCGCCAGATGCCAAACTCTGTCGCTGAGGCCATTCAGTTTTCACCCAATGCTCTGCTGTAGCTCTACTGTCCCAGTAGCACAAAAAAACAAGGGTGTTTTGTGTACCCTCCTTGCAGACCCAAAAGAAAGTTAACCATTTCCAAATCAACACAAATTAACCACCCATGAACATTATATTGTAACCTTTCTAGAATAATCTTGATGTTTTTATATTCTTTACGTTTTACAGAATGACCTATTGGTACAGAGCCATACTTATTTCCATTGTGTAACAGAACACATTTTAAACTTCTTTTGGAACTATCAATAAAAAGCCTCCAATCCCTTGAATCATATGCTGGAAGTCCCATAAAGAGAAGTAGCCCTTCAACATCAGTACAATAGACAAGCTGGCCATCTGAATGGAAGTACTTCCGCAGTTCTGCTTCCCTGTTGCGATAAAATGAGACACTTGTACCAGGTTTCAACATTCGATTCTCTTGTAGTCTTGAAGCCAATAGTTCAGCAGACTCTTTTGGTAGATAAAGATCTCTAACCAGATCATTCAAAGCAGACTGAGTAAACAGAATTGGTTTGTCACAATCTTCATCACATGGCTGAAAAATATCTGGACTGTCTTCTTCATCAGTATAACAATGTGAGGAGCGATCTGTGTCAACGTTTTCTGGAAGCGCAGTAAATTTTGGAACAAGTATGTCTTCACTATGGGCAACTGGTCGAATAGCTGAAGACATACTTGGGTATTGCAAATATTGCTTGTTTTTCTTATTGAAACCTTTTACATCAACAAGGCAGAAATAGCAGTCTTCTAAATGATTGCTTGGTTCTCTCCAAACCATAGGAACTCCAAACTGAAGTTTAGCATTCTTTCCTTGAGACCATGATCTCAAGCTCTCAATACAGGTTTTACACACTTTGTGAGGAGCCCAATGCTTGTCTTGGTCTCCAAGTTTTACTTTGAAGTTCCCAAAATACACCCTCTTAACAAAGTCAGTAATGTTGCGCCTCTGAGTCTTCACAGTAAAGTTTCCACAGATGTAACAAAAAATATTTGGATCATTTGAGCACTGTCTTCTGCGAGATGTAGAGGCCATGGTTAGATCAGCAAAACATCCTGCAGAGAAATACAAGATAAAAGTTGTTAGCTACCTGAGTTGTTCATTGAATTTCTGCACCCCCCCCCCCCCCCGCCACACACACACACACACACACACACATATACACACACACATATATACACACACACACACACCTGCCCACACAGACACCTTCCCCCACAGACACCTGCCCACAAACACACACACACCTGCCCACACACACATCTGCCCACACACACACACACTCACCATCCCCCGGCTCAATTCCTCCTGCCTGCTCTCTCTCTTTTCCGGTGCAGCACTGCAGGCCGGGGCGCACTGCGTGACGTCACAGCTAGGAGACACAGCCGCGCACAGGGCCGTGTCTCCTAGCAGTGACGCGGCCGGGCCAGCACAGGGAAGTTAACTGCTGCAGTGCTGGCCCGGCCGATGAAGAAGTAGCGGCGGCCGCTGCTAGGGGAGCAGTCCGGGCCCCCCCCTCCCGCCACTGCTACCGCTATGTGCCGCGGCGGCCCACACATATAATGAGGGCAATCCGGCATTAGACACCCCGCCTGGAGCCGCGGGCCCCCTGCAGGCTCGGGGCCCTGGGCGGTCGCCCGGATTGCCCTCATTATAATCCGCCTATGAATATAGGGCATGGAAAACGGCATCACAGCTGCAGCGGCTACGCTGGTGGTAGAGGGTCCCTCCGCGTCCGACATCTTCCTCCCCCCTAGTTAACCGTGGCCTACCTTCTGGCGATCCTCTTCTGTAGGCCGCGGCTCCGCTCGCGATCCTCTGGGCGAGGACCTTGCGTTGCTCGGTGATGACGTCGGCATCCGCTGGATCTCCTTCCAGGACCTTGCGCAGCGTCTCAGCGTAGGGCGGGGCTTCAGGTCTCGCGCGTTTTTGGACATCCACGCCCCTCTTCTTCCCGCGTGGCGTCCCGAAGATGGCGCCCGATGGCGGGAAACGGCTCCGATTGGCGGGAAATGGCCCCGAATGGCGGGAAACTTCACTCAGATATGTATAGAGTCTTTTCCAGGCACGCAATACCCGTTTGTGGCGGGTTGGTCACAATTCTGCCGACTATGCCAAAGCTGACTCGCCCCCTGGGCCATGGGGTACCCGGAACCGGGCTTTCTAGTGTACGGTGCTGATGGGGGTAGTAGTGGCAACCCGATCCCGTGGCTCAGGGTGGTCAGACCAAATGGTGGCAGTCTATTTATCAGTGTTTTGAATGTCCGACTACGCCACCCGTGGATTACGGTTGGAGATAACCGCCGCTGCAAGGCAGACCGCTGAGGCTGGTGTTGGTGTGCAGCACAGGGGTAGGATAACTCCCCACGGGAAGAGTGTAGCCTCAGGGCAGTGTAGGTGGATGTTTGGGGTGATAGTGCAGGTCGCAATAGTAAGAGTTCAGAGTCCGCTTCAAACAGTTCAGGGTCTTTATTATAGATATTATTAATGACCCAACAGTACCGGTTAGGAATGGGCCTGGGTGTCTGAGAGCATTCGGGCGAGCCCCACTGGTCAGGGTGAGTGTGTAGGCCTACCGTTCTCTCTATGCTCTTTCTGACTATCCCCCTTTTCGTGGTGTAATAGCCCACGTCCCTGAACTGGCCGTGTACTTCTCTCCTGTATGGCTTGTGAATCAGGCCTTGGGTACCTGTTGCTTGCTCCTCTATGTACTGGTCCCTCTGTGTAGCGGAGCCTCCAGGCTTCTTAGGCCAAGGGACCTGAAATCCCTCGCAGGTTGGTTCTCTGCTGCTGGGCTTGTAACCCTGACAGCCTCGGACCCCAATGTCCGGTAGATTGGTTCTCTGCCAGGACCGGCTCTCGTCGCCTCTGTCCCTGGCTTGCAGTTTCTCCTCTGCCTCACGGACTCCTCAGCTACAGCTGAACTGTCCCTCCTTCTCTGGGACTAGTCTCACTCCTGAGCTAGGTCGTCCAGTTTTCTCTAACCCTGCCCCCAGTTCCAGCTTTTATAGGGGCAGCCAGCTCCCCCTGCTGGCCTGGGACAGGAGGTGCTGTACGCTAATTGTCCCTAACCAGGGGACCTCCCTCGTGCTTTCAGAAACAGATTATTGTTTGTGGCATCCAGGCCTGGGGTGACACATACACACTGCTCTATATTTAGTAGGATGCCCCCACTCCTCCATATATATAGCATGATGGTCCCACTGCTCCATATACAGGTGCATCTCACTAAATTAGAATATCATCAAAAAGTTAATTTATTTCAGTTCTTCAATACAAAAGCTGTCTTTCAGCTCATCTGCATTGTTGGGTCTGGTGTCTCTCATCTTTCTCTTGACAATACCCCATAGATTCTCTATAATAGATTCTCTATGGGGTTAAGGTCAGGCGAGTTTGCTGCCAATCAAGCACAGTGATACTGTTATGTGTAAACCAGGTATTGGTACTTTTGGCCGTGTGGACAGGGGCCAAGTCCTGCTGGAGAATGACATTTCCATCTCCAAAAGCTTGTCGGCAGAGGGAAGCATGAAGTGCTGTAAAATGTCCTGGTAGCCGGCTGTGCTGACTTTGGTCTTGATAAAACACAGTGGACCTACACCAGCAGATGACATGGCCCCCCAAACCATCACTGATTGTGGAGCCTTCACACTAGACCTCAAGCAGCTTGGATTGTGAACTCTCCACTCTTCCTCCAGACTCTGGGACCTTGATTTCCAAATGAAAATTGGAACTCTAGGACCTTGTGGAGTGTGTCAATGACTGCCTTCTGGACATCTGTCAAGTCAGCAGTCTTCCTCATGATTGTGGAGCATACTGAAACAGTATTGAAGAACTGGAATAAATTAACTTTTTGAAGATATTCTAATTTAGTGAGATGCACCTGTATATACTATGATGTTCCCACTGCCCCACATACTTATAGTATAATGGCCCCACTACTCCATATGTAGTATGATGGACCCACTACTCCAGATATATAGTAGGATGGCTCCACTGCCCGATCATTTAAAAAAATAAAGTTTATTCTCACTTAATCCTGATTCCCTACATCACGGCCTCTGTCTCCTCTTCCATGGCGGGACAGCAGAGCAGAGCGATGCAATGATGTCACCGAGCCACCTGCGTGAGTATGCTGACATCTCGTTAACCACAGGCCTATGGCGATCTGTGACATATGAAAGAGATAGTGATAGGGCAGGGAGCTTGTGTCTCACTGCTTTATCATGCGACGCCTCTGCATAAGAGACATTAGGGCTATATTAGCTACGTCACAGAAGACACTGGAGCTGGAGTATATAGAATAGGAGACACTGGGGCTGGCGTATATTCATCACAGGATACATTGGGGCTAGAGCATATACATCACAGAAGAAGCTGGAGTATATAGAATAGGAGACACTGGGGCTGGAGTATATAGAATAGGAGACACTGGGGCTGGCGCATATACAGTTCTCAAAAGTTTACATACCCCGGCAGAATTTTTCCTTTCTTGGCCTTGTTTCAGAGAAAATGAATGATAACAAAAACACTTTTTCTCCACTCATGGTTATTGGTTGGGTGAAGCCATTTACTGTCACATTTCTGTGTTTTCTCTTTTTAAATCTTAATGACAACTAGTGATGAGCGAGCATGCTCGCTACTGCTCGGTGCTTGCCCGAGTATTTCACTACTCGAGATGCTCTGCGCTCACCGAGTATTTCTGGGTTGGTCGGGCGGGAAGTCGGGTCCCCTCCCTGCATGTTTGCCGCTCTTTACAGAGCCAATGAACATGCAGGGATTGCCTGCCATGCACTGTAATGCCATAGCCATGTTGGTTGTGGGCATTACAGTGATTGGCTGGCCGCACAGCGTCATCAGGTCTATATCTGACCTGGCGCCGCCATGCTCATCACAGTCACTCCGGATCAGACAGTGTAGGGAGAGCTGCTGCTGCGTTAGGGAGAGATTTGATCGTGCATTAGGTAGTGTAGGGAGAAAAAACGCACATTACACATATCCATCCTAACAAACAGTTCTTCTGAGGACTAATCCATCTGCAGAGATATCAGGCAGGCAGTGTATATAGGCAGGCAGGCAGGGTATATAGCAGACTGCAGTGCATATAGCACAAGAGGCTCCATTCCAATTCTGCCTTCTGCTGCTGTTAGATATTTCTATACAAAGGCCCAGGTCTCAGGGGCGAGGAATACTTTTCTTTGGATCTTAATCCTCATTATTTGCTTATAAAGCAATCCAGAGAACACCGTTTTTCTGCGCCATTTGCTTGTTGGCACTGCAGAATACAGCCAGGTCCTTTCCATATTAGAGCGCTAGAAATTTAGCTATTTAAAACTGTGTTTTCTCCGTCACACGGATCACATATACGTTGTCAGAAAATACTGCCATTTCTGGCCTCCATTTTTTCAGTGTGTCAGTGAAGCAATTCACAGTAGTTTGCTGTTCACACTACTTACCTACAGGCCAGGTATTTAAAACTCTGTTTTCTCCATCACACCGATCACATATAACTTCGCTTCAAACTCAGTCATTTGTAGTGAGCGTGGAAGATACTATCCTCCATTTAAAATGGGCAAGGCACGTGGCAAGGGACGGGGAACTGGACGTGATGGTAATGGTACATGCAGAGGCCGAGGACAAGGCCGTGGGCAAGCCGAAATTGTACCACAGCAAACACCCACATCTTCTCGCCTGACCTTCCTGTCCCAATTTCTAGGGGACCGCAGCACACCACTATTGAACCCAGATCAGTGTCAAAAGGTTGTTGGTTGGATAGCGGATAATGCTTCCAGTCACTTAGCCACCACCACCACCACCCTGTCTTCCACACGGTCAAGTCTCAGTAGCCGTGAGTCTGGACCGCATATTCCTCACCCTGATCCTCCTTCCTCCCACCATGCCGAGTACCCAGAGACAACTGATCCCACACTTGAACAATCTAAAGAGCTGTTCACTTTTCCATTTATAGATTCGGGCCTCTCGCCCGGTCCACTTGAAGTGGGGCAAGAGGAGATCACGTGTAGCGATGCCCAAATATTTGAGCATCCACGGTCACACGAAGGCGACAGTGGGAAACTGTCACAAGAGGTGGACGATGATGAGACACAATTGGCAGAAAGTCAGGAATAGTACCAGGGTGCAGAAGTGGGAGACGAGGTCGTGGATGATATAGTAACTGACCCAACCTGGCAGGAGGACATGCAGAGCAAGGACAGCAGCACACAGGGGGAGGGAGGCAGAGCACCCCAACAGGCAGGAAGAAGCAGTGTGGTGGCCGCAGACAGAAGGCAGGCTACCGTTTCCCGTAACACCAACACGAAGGAAGTTGCCACTACAACTGTTAGGTCTTCCCGAGTCTGGTTGTTTTTTAAAGACTCTGCCGATAGCTCCAAAAATGCCATTTGCATCACGAGCCAGACCAGCATCAGCAGGGGTGGCAAAACGACCAGTCTGACCACCACCAGCATGATCAGGCACATGGCAGCAAAGCACTCGACTTTGTGGGCCGAACACCAGGGTCCAGGAACAGTGTCTACAGGTGGCACCATTGCTTCTTCTGCTGTTGTGCATGCAAGCCAATCCCCTGTCCATAGTGCATGCAAAGATGCCTCCTGCCCTGCACCTGTCATTGCACACTCTCAAGTAGCAGCATCAGGAAGCACGCACATGTCCTTGTCCCAGCGCAGCATTCAATTGTTCATACTCCAGTCCTTGGAATGCAAGCGCAAATATGCAGCCAACGTCCCACAGGCCACACTACTAAATTCTCACAATTCATGACTGCTTGGCTCGAAATGTTGCCTTTTAGGCTTGTGGAGACAGAAGCATTCCGCAACCTGATGGTGGCGGCCGTCCCTCGGTACTCTGTCCCCAGTCGCCACTATTTCTCCCAGTGTGCCGTCCCCACATTACACAAGCACGTGTCCCAAAACATTAGCCGTGCCCTCAACAATGCAGTTACCGGTAAAGTCCACCTAATCACGGACACGTGGACAAGTGCTTGTGGGCAGGGACGGTACATCTCGCTGATGGCACACTGGGTTAACATAGTGGAAGCCGGGACCCAGTCGGACCTTGGGACGGAACACGTCCTCCCGACGCCAAGGATTGCAGGCCTTAGGTCAATCAGGGTTGCCCCCACGGTCTACAGCTCCTGCACCTCATGCTCCTCAGCCTCCTCCTCCTCCTCAGCCTCCATCTCCGAAATGACCACATCAGTCTCAAGCTGGAAGCACTGCAGCACTGCCTCGGCCAAGCGGCAACAGGCTGTGCTGAAGCTAATATGCTTAGGTGAAAAAACACACAATGCTGAAGAGTTATGGACAGCTCTGAAAGAGCAGGCAGATCTGTGGCTCAAACCGCTGAACCTACAGCCAGGCATGGTCGTGTGTGACAATGGCCGGAACCTGGTGGCGGCTCTGAGGCGAGGCGAGCTCACACACGTACCATGCCTGGCCCATGTGCTTAACCTCGTGGTTCAGCGGTTACTCAAATCCTACCCGGAGCTGCCGGATCTGCTTGTTAAAGTATGCCGCCTGTGTGCCCATTTTAGAAAGTCAGCTACAGCTTCCGCCGCCCTTGCAGTGTTTCAGCAGCGTTTGCAGCTTCTGGCTCACAGACTGGTGTGTGATGTCCCCACACGTTGGAACTCTACATTGCAGATGTTGGGAAGGATTTGTGAGCAGAAGAGGGCAGTTGTTGAGTACCAGCATCAAAAAGGCTATCGGTATTCAGTTCAGACTCCACACATAAGACCTCAGTAGTGGACGTGGATGTCAGACATTTGTACCATCCTCAAAAACATTGTGGACTCCACCAAGATGGTGAGCGGCGATGACGCCATAATTAGCCTCACCATCCCGCTTCTCTGTCTTCTGAAACGCTCTCTGCTCACAATCAAAGATGATGCATTGCAGGCGAAGCACGATAAGATGGAGCAATTAACCATACAGGGTGATTACACACAGCCAAGCCTCATCTCATCCCAACGTGGATTGGGTGACAATGAGGAAGAGGAGGAGGAGGAAGGACAGGAACTAGTTTCATGCACTATAGACGGTGCTATCTGCACAGCTGTCATACCGTCTGTTCAGCGTGGATGGCCAGAGGACAGAGAGGAGGAGGAGGAGAGCATGGTCAGTCATCCTCTTGGTGAGGACACGGAAGTCTTGCCTGTTAGTAGTCTGGCACGCATGGCTGAGTTTATGTTATGCTGCCTTTCCCATGACCCTCGCATTCTCAAAATTTTAGGTGATTACTGGTTGGTGACACTTCTAGACCCACTCTACAAGGAGAACTTTATATCTCTTTTTCCTGAGGCGGACAGGTGTACAAAAATGAGGCAGTACCAGAAGGCCCTTGTTGCGGAACTATTAAAAAAATTCCCATCTGAAAACGCTGGAGGCAGAGGGCACACTTCGTTCGACAACCAAGTAGTACAGGCAAGAGAGACACAACTTCAATCCAGCAGAGGCAGGGGAACACTGTCAAAGTTCTGGGAGAGTTTTCTCAGACCCTCCCATCGCACAGGCCCTGAGGCGCAGGGTACTCTCACAAGGAGTGCAAAGTTTGGGAAGATGCTGAGGGTGTACCTTGCCGTACCGTACCAACGTCCTCCGTGATTCCTCTGTGCCTTATAAATATTGGGTATCCAAGCTAGATATGTGGAATGAACTGGCTCTCTATGCCTTGGAGGTCCTGGCCTGCCCTGCCGCCAGCGTTTTATCAGATCGGGTTTTTAGTGCCGCTGGTGGAATTATAACTGATAACCGCATCCTCCTGTCAACTGAAAATGCTGACGGGCTGACTCTTATAAAAATGAACAAGGGCTGGATTGGGCCAGACTTCTCAACACCACCGAATGATAGCAGCGTAACATAAACTCAAATCCAGTGTCTTTTCTTGGGAGGTGTATTCCCATGCACCTTTTCACACCCACACATGGGTATACGCTTCCTGATTTTGGCTATTTGCTCTTGTCCTCCTCCTTCTCCTCATCCTCCACCACCATATCACCAGGGTGACCGTGGTCCATGATGCAACACCCACATAATTTTTTAAAGGGTGTTTGACTCGCCCCTGGGCCGTGGGGCACTCGGAGCCAGGCAATAGGGAGACGGTGGGGGTAGTAGTGGCGACCCGGTTCCGTGGCTCAGGGTGGTCATGTGGCACCCCAGGGGTCTGGTCTCCACAGTAATAGCAATGTTATGTCTGAGAGCAGGTGGGAGGTCTCTTGGTCAGGAATCCTATTCATGCCACACCTCCTGCCCGGTCCTGGGAGGGGAAGGACTTCCCCTATATAAAACTGGGGCTGAGGCAGGGTTAGAGAGAAGAAGAGGAGCAGCTTAGGAAAGAAAGATCAGGAGCTCAGTGGGAGCAGTGCTAAAAGGAATCAGGGGCTGGCAGCTGAAGAGCTCGTCCTGATTGAAGAGTTACCACCGGACCCGGAGTCCGAGGCTGTGGGGATTAACCTTGACCCAGCAGCAGAAACCAACCGGCAGGGGATTTCAGGTCCTCTGGCCAAGAAACCCGAAGGCACGGTCACACGCGTGGGACCAGCACCGCCGTCGTGGAGCGGAAGCCACTAGAAGGCCCCGAGTCACCGGCCATACGGGTGAGCACCACACGGTACACTCAGGGACGTGGGCTACCTTTACCCGCCTCTAGCAAGGAAGCCAGAAGAGTACAATTAGTTGGGGAGGCCTACAACTCCGCCTGGCCAAGGGGGATCCCATCTGCTCAAGGACTGACCAGGCCCCGACCGCTAGCCAGTACTCCGGGAGGGTCTATCTTTGTCACCAGTAAAGACCCTGAACTACACCGCATCGTCTCTGAGTGGTTCCTGCTACCCCCATCATCCACGTCGGCTGCCCTGAGGCCATACCCCTCCCGTTGGGGGTTACACCATCCACGCTGCACCATCCTTCCACCGGCCTCAGCGGTCTGCCCTGCAGTGGCAGCTCCATAGCTGCATTCAACGGGTGGCGTAGTCGTCCTACATCTACTGCTAATATACCGCCACTTAGTCTGACTCCCTGGGCACGGACCGGGTCATCGCCACGAGACTACTACCCCTATCCGATCCGGCTCCGGGTAGGCTCCCGCGTGCGCAACGCTGCGCGACTCAGGCCCAGGGGCGCGTCAGCTTTTGGCGTAGTCGGCAGGATTCCGTGCCCGCAACCACCAGGTACTGCGTGCCTGAAAAAAGAGACTTTTAAACTTACCTGTGGCGAAGATTCCCGCCATCCGGCGCCATTTTCAGCCTTCTTCCCGCCTTCCGTGGAGTTTTCCCGCCGTTGGACGCCATCTTGAAGACGCCGTGCTGGAAGAAGAGGGGCGTGGATTCCAAAAGCGCGCGAGAACTGAAGCCCCGCCTCACGTCCAGACGTCGCGTAAGGTCCTGGAAGGAGCCCAGCAGACGCTGACGTCACAGGAGCGCGACGGAAGGTCCTCAACCCTGACGATCCACTGCGGAGCCGCGGCCTACGGAAGAGGATCATCGCAAGGTAGGCCACGGTCCACTAGGGGGGAGGAAGATGTCGGATACGGAGGAGAGCTTCACTGCCTCAACCCCCGCCAGCGCTGCTGCAGTCATGCCTTTTACCATGCCCTATATCCCGGGAGCAGCCTGGCTACCCCAATACTCAGGGGAGTCACATACCCTGAATGACTTTAGAGAAAAGCTGGATAGCCTCTTCCAGGTGTACCCCCTCACAGAAGAGCAAAAAGTGAGCATCCTGGTGGCCCAACTAACCGGGGCAGCCCAAAGGGAGGTAAAGTCCTGGCCACCTGGGAGGAGGACTGTCGCGGGGATACTAACCCGGCTGAGGGACACCTTTGATACCCGCACCTCAGCCGAGATTAAGCTTAAATTCTATGGGTGTAAGCAGCGAGCACATGAGAGTATAAGGGACTATGCACTAAACCTACAAGAGGCCCTGAGAGCCATTAAGCAGACCGACCCCGACAGCGTGGGAAACGAGGACAGGCTGTTGACCGAACAATTTATAGAGGGACTTTATTGCAATGTCCACCGAACCCAGTTGCGGGCCATAGTCTTACAGGATCCTCATCTGGACTTTGCACAGTTCAAGGACAGAGCCATCCGGGTGCTCCGAGAACCGGCACCGGGTGGCGTTGTGACCCACAGGCGCCCAGCTATCACTTACCACCAGGAGGCGGCGCCCTTGTCGGCAGGGCCTGTGGGGGCTGATGCGCAGGCTTTGAACAATGACCCGGCTCCAGACCTGCACCATCAGGTCCAAGAGCTAGCTAAAAGCGTTGCTGCGCTAACCCGAACTGTGCAGTCTTTACAGGTTTCCACTCCAGGGAAGATCCAGCTGGCATTCGGACCGGAGGACATCCCGTCGACCAAGGAGGACCCCACCGGCCAGAGGAAGACCCAGCGACCGATACAATGAGGACGGACAACCCATCTGCCGCCGCTGCAATCAACCCGGACATATGGCAAGGTACTGTCCTTTAAACTGGCACAACCTGGGGTAGAGGGCCAACCCCCAGGAAAAAGATCACCAGGCCCATCGAACTGGCGCGACAAATATGTGGGAGGACGTCCAGTCTTGCCTGTGGTACTGGATGGCATTCCTATGAGTGCCCTACTGGACACCGGGTCACAGGTCACCACCATCCCGTACGTGCTCTTCAAGCAGTACTGGAATGACTCGGATATAACCCGCTACCCTGACGACGACTTAAGTATCATTGCCAGCAATGGTCAACCCGTGCCGCAGATCGGATTTAAAGAGATGACCATTAAAATCGGTAGAGTCGAACTGGCAGCACAGGGACTGATCATTGTGGACATTGACAAGCGCGAGAGTCACCCAAAGATAACTCTAGGAACTAATGTGATTGAAAATTGTCTTACAGAGGTGATTTTCATTTTACAGCAGGTTGCCAAGAACGCCAGCTCCGGCCAGCAGCGAGTGCTCCAGAAAGAGATCCGGGCACTGATGCGACGGCAACAAGTGGAACTCTCCGGCGGTGAGATTGGTAGCGTAAGAATGTGTGACCCTTTCCCTATTGCCATACCCCCGAAAAGTGAAATGATGATTTGGTGCCGGGCAGCTATTGGTCTGAGAGGTAGAGATTACCAGGCCATGGTAGAGCCAGTCTACTCAGACAGTAGGCCCACCATTTTGACAGCCCGGGGGGTAGTTGATGTACGCCATGGGAGGGTACCCGTTCGCATAATAAATATTGGGAAAAGGGAAGTATACCTGCCCCGGTATGCTACGCTAGCCAAATTATATACTATCAACCAAAATTCTATACAGTCTGTGGAACCCTTGCCTCCATCTCATCCGGAGGAAGGTAACGGCTCTGAGAAAATAATGGAGGATTGGTGTCAGCAACTACATTTGGGTACTGACTCCACTCCCTCCCACCAGAAACAGGGAGTCTACCGGGTGGTTCAAGAGTACGAGAGAGTGTTTAGTAAACACCCGTTAGACTTCGGGCGAGTCAAGGGGGTAGAACACCACATCCCCACGGGAGACCATCCTCCCATAAAAGAGAGGTATCGGCCCGTACCCCCTGCACACTACCAACACGCCAAGGGGATGCTTAGAGACATGAAGGAGGCTGGGGTAATCAGGGATAGCTGTAGCCCCTGGGCAGCTCCACTAGTCTTGGTCAAAAAGAAAGACAACACCATGAGAATGTGTGTAGATTACCGGAAAATTAACCGTATCACACACAAAGATGCGTACCCCTTACCAAGAATAGAGGAGTCTTTGGCTGCTTTAAAATCTGCTAACTTCTTCTCCACCTTGGATCTCACTAGCGGGTACTGGCAGGTTCCTGTAGCAGAGGCGGATCGGGAGAAGACCGCATTCACCACCCCGATGGGACTTAGCGAGTTTACCTGCATGCCGTTTGGACTCTGCAACGCACCAGGAACCTTCCAGCGATTGATGGAGTGCTGTCTGGGACACCGGAACTTTGAGACGGTCCTCTTATACCTGGACGATGTCATCGTTTACTCCAAGACCTACGAGGACCACCTGAAGCACCTGGCGGAAGTGTTTGAAGCTCTGGCAAGTTACGGCCTAAAGGTGAAACCTTCCAAATGTCACCTCCTGAAGCCAAAGGTGCAGTACCTGGGACACGTGGTGAGTGCTGACGGAGTGGCTCCCGACCCTGATAAGATCACCGCAATTAAGGAATGGCCAAGCCCCTCCAGCGTAAAGGAAGTGAGGCAGTTCCTCGGGTTGGTAGGCTACTACCGAAGGTTCATTCCCGGTTTCACCAAAAAGGCAGCTCCTATGCAGGACCTCCTGATAGGCCAGTCCAGGAAGGCCAAGAACCAGAAGCCGCCCTTCAGATGGGAGAAGTTGGAAGAAGAGTCCTTCCGCCAGCTGAAGATGGCCCTCACGGGGGATGAAATCCTGGTGTACCCTGATTATAGCCAGCCCTTTATCCTCTACACCGACGCCAGTAACATCGGGCTAGGAGCCGTACTATCCCAGATCCAGCAGGGGAAAGAACGGGTAATTGCTTACGCCAGCCGAAAACTGCGACCCACCGAAAGAAACCCTGAGAATTACAGCTCATTTAAGCTAGAGTTCCTGGCAGTGGTGTGGGCAGTCACCGAACGCTTTAAGCACTACCTCGCTTCTTCCCGGTTCACCGTGTACACGGATAACAACCCGTTGACACACCTGGACACTGCAAGACTCGGTGCCCTAGAGCAGAGATGGATGGCCCGCTTGTCCAACTATGAGTTTACCATCAAATACCGGGCAGGACGCTCCAATACCAACGCAGACGCCCTGTCCAGGATGCCAAACCTACCGGACGTAGGGGAAGATTCAGAGGAACTGGAAGAAGTTGAGCTCCCCGCGTTCCACCGTCATGGGACTATCCAGTATTCCCACCGTGTAAGAAGTAAGCAAACCGCTACGTTCAACCCCTTACCTCATTACAACTGGGTGGAGACGCAAGACAGTGACCGTGCCGTCCGTCTGGTAAAGGAGATGCTGACTCGGCCAGATGCACGCCTTGACCCAGACGCTCCGGAGGAAGCCAAGCAACTGTGGGCTGAGAAGAGTCGACTGTTCCTTTACAAGGGAAAGTTGTGCCGCAGAATGGTTAACTCCCGGACGCATGAACTAATCTGGCAAGTAGTGGTGCCAAGAAGAGACGCAGCTATGGTGATGGAGGCATACCACGACGGAGCTGGGCATTTCGGATGGAAGAAGCTGGAGTTCCTGCTGCGCAGGCGGTTCCATTGGGTAGGCATGAGAGGAACCATCGAGAGGTGGTGCAGAGACTGTGGCCCATGCAACTTAAGAAGGAGGGACCGTGCCAGCCAGAAGACTCCCTTGCGGTCCATCATCACCAGACAGCCGTTGGAACTGGTAGCCTTGGATCATGTAAAACTGACCCCAAGCAGAAGTGGCTACGTCTACGCGTTAACCATCGTGGATCACTACTCCCGGTTCTTGGTTGTCGTCCCCGTCAAGGACTTAACGGCTCACACAGCAGCTAGAGCCTTCCAGCAGCACTTCTGCCGTCCGCATGGATACCCGGAGCAGGTGCTGACGGACCAGGGGCCTGCCTTTGAAGCGGAGGTCTTCCAGGAGTTCTGCACCCTGTATGGATGCCGGAAGATAAGAACAACACCCTATCACCCGCAAACTAATGGACTTTGTGAGAAAATGAACCAGGTGGTGATAGATCTCCTGAAAACATTGCCCCTGGAGGAACGCAGTCTGTGGCCTGAGAAGCTGCCCGACCTGGTGGACCTATACAACCACATCCCTGTAGGTTCCACCAACTGTACCCCGGCTTACCTAATGAGGGCAAGACCTGGTAAGCTTCCTGTTGATCTGGAGATGGGAGTCCTGACACCCGAGGACACTTCACCAGAAGCCAACTGGGACACAGAGAGGCAGCAGCAATACCGAAAAGTACAGGAGAGCGTGGAGCGTAGTCTCTGTCAAGCTAGGGAAAGACAAGAGAAAACTTACAACCAGTATGCTCCCGCTGTTCCCCTGGTGCCCGGAGAGCAGGTCTTGAAGAGGAAAAGACGGCTCCACAAGTTGGACGACCAATGGGAGAAGGACCCGTACACCGTAATGCCCTCAAGCCACGACAACCCAAAGATCTGTACAATCAGTAAAGACGGAGGGGAAACCACAGCCATTGTATCCCGGGATCACCTAAAGAAGTGTAGCGAACAGCTACGGAACCCTGAAGAGGAACAAGAGGACCCTCGACCCGTAGAGGAAAGGGAAGATATGGTTAGTACTGTGCTCGGAGACTACCCTCGGTCTTGGACTCAAGTCAATGGTGCTGTTGTGGTACCCGTCCTCACGTTCCTCCAACCAGCATCCCAAGTGCCTACGGAGACACAGGTAGAACTGGAAGAACAGCCGGTCCAGGAGACAGAAGGCCCCACACAAGCAGACCAGGAAAATCAACCCTCTGCTTATAGTGAGCCTGCCATACCCCTAGTGAGCCAAAGAGTCCGTAGACGGCTGCCCAGTTTACCCTTGACAGCTCCTATACCCTGTAGCTCAGGACCAATCAACCAGCTCCGTAGGTCCACTAGGGTCACTAGAGGCCAGCTGCCCATACGGTGGAGGATCTAAATGTTCAAGCTATTTTATTAATCTTTACCTGTTTATTGTTGCTTGTGTATAATTATGTGTTTCTAGTTATTTATAGGAGTCTTTGGTGGATTTACCGGGAATCCTTTGTGCATATAGTTGGAGCGTAACCCAGGACGGACTGAAAGACTGTTAAGGACTCGGGGCAGGACAGACCCCTACCTGGTTACGTCTCCCTGTGTTGGTGAAATGGACACCCTTGTTTTCCTCAAAAGTTACACCCGGTTGCGGACACGCCGTGACCACCTTATGTGTTGTCTCTATCAGAATGTTATTGTTTGCACCTTGTTATGTTTACAAAAGTATGTTTAGTCCCGGAGTACTAACTTTCACTATGGGGGAATGTGGCACCCCAGGGGTCTGGTCTCCACAGTAATAGCAATGTTATGTCTGAGAGCAGGTGGGAGGTCTCTTGGTCAGGAATCCTATTCATGCCACACCTCCTGCCCGGTCCTGGGAGGGGAAGGACTTCCCCTATATAAAACTGGGGCTGAGGCAGGGTTAGAGAGAAGAAGAGGAGCAGCTTAGGAAAGAAAGATCAGGAGCTCAGTGGGAGCAGTGCTAAAAGGAATCAGGGGCTGGCAGCTGAAGAGCTCGCCCTGATTGAAGAGTTACCACCGGACCCGGAGTCCGAGGCTGTGGGGATTAACCTTGACCCAGCAGCAGAAACCGACCGGCAGGGGATTTCAGGTCCTCTGGCCAAGAAACCCGAAGGCACGGTCACACGCGTGGGACCAGCACCGCCGTCGTGGAGCGGAAGCCACTAGAAGGCCCCGAGTCACCGGCCATACGGGTGAGCACCACACGGTACACTCAGGGACGTGGGCTACCTTTACCCGCCTCTAGCAAGGAAGCCAGAAGAGTACAATTAGTTGGGGAGGCCTACAACTCCGCCTGGCCAAGGGGGATCCCATCTGCTCAAGGACTGACCAGGCCCCGACCGCTAGCCAGTACTCCGGGAGGGTCTATCTTTGTCACCAGTAAAGACCCTGAACTACACCGCATCGTCTCTGAGTGGTTCCTGCTACCCCCATCATCCACGTCGGCTGCCCTGAGGCCATACCCCTCCCGTTGGGGGTTACACCATCCACGCTGCACCATCCTTCCACCGGCCTCAGCGGTCTGCCCTGCAGTGGCAGCTCCATAGCTGCATTCAACGGGTGGCGTAGTCTTCCTACATCTACTGCTAATATACCGCCACTTAGTCTGACTCCCTGGGCACGGACCGGGTCATCGCCACGAGACTACTACCCCTATCCGATCCGGCTCCGGGTAGGCTCCCGCGTGCGCAACGCTGCGCGACTCAGGCCCAGGGGCGCGTCAGTCAGACCAGTGGTAGTCCTTTAGCAGTCCTAAGTGATGTCCGACTACGCCACCCATGGATTGCGGTTATTTATGAACCGCCGCTGCAAGGCAGACCGCTGGGGCTGATGATGTATGCAGCTGAGGTAGTGTGACTCCCCACGGGAAGAGTGCAGCCCCAGGGCAGTGTAGTGGATGGTGGGGGTGATGGTGCAGAGAGTCCCAGTGCCGTTAGTGCTGGAGGAGCGAAAGAGTACACAGACAACGTACTGCAGTCCAATGTCTTTTACTCACAGTTCTTGTACTCCGGGTCACTTCTGTCAGCAATGACCGCCCGAGCCATGCTGCATCCACCAGGTGAGGGGCTCGGTCAACCCCAGGCAGTTCAGGAGCATGGCACAGGACCCCCTTCAATCCTTTCTCTGGCCTGCCTCACCAGTGACCCACTTTTGTCCAGCTGCCGCGGACTTGTGCGGGTAAACGTGGTTCCCGTTCCCCGCTGTCCTATGTGGTGCCTTCCTAGCAGGTTTGATGAGGTGTCGCACCAATAAATGATCACGACCTCCGGTCTTTGGCTGAGGGCTGTTTCTCCTCCACCAACTTGGGATCCGGTACCCTTAATCTGCCTGACCCTTCACCCTGTATTCTCGTGGGTTCTTAGGGTCCCTTCTGCCGTCTTGTTCCTGAGCCCTTCTGTTTCTCTCTTTCTCTTTCTTTTCTGTTCCTTTCTGTTCTTGTTCCTTTCTGTTCTTGTTCCTTTCTGTTCCTGGCCTTCACCCTAGGCCTGCCTCGTGGAGCTGGGCCCAGACTGAGCCACAGCTCCCTGTCAGCCCTCTCTGGCTGAACTCCTTCTCTTACTCCACTCACTGAACTTCTCTTCTTCTCTTCTTTCTGTGCTGGCTGGGCCTCAGAGGCTAGGCCCGTCTATGGAGCAGAGCCCCTTGCAGAGGCTTTCACTCCGTCACTTTTTCTCTCTGACTGAACACTGTTCTAAGATGGTGCCCACCTTTTATACCTCCCTCTAGAACATGAGCCCAGGTGACCAGCAACCAATGGGCTCCTATCTACGCTCAGGAACCAACCCCTATCTGCTCCTACATCACTGGGTATTCCTACCCCCTCCCCTCTCTAGCCAGGGACATGGTCTGTCGTGCCTGCATTTCTGTCTAATGGGAGCACCGTTGAGCTGTCCCTCGGAAATGGGGTGAGTGTGCTGTATGCAGCTAACTGAACCCTGGTCCATACTCCATCCTTACCCGGGAGTGGAATATCACACCTCTGGCAGAGGTGCAATACCCCTGTAGCGGCCGAGCCCTCGGGGCGCTACATTTTTATGATCCCCGTAAAAAAAAAATTTTATACAGTATGTTCATGTATACCCCCCAGGAGTAAATGTTTGTCAGCCCATACACTTAGAGCATGGCATTACAAGTATAGGAGGCCCGCTCCTTTCTAATGGTAAAAAAATTTTATGATGCGCTCCTCCACGTCTCTTCCAAGGGCCATTGAAGTGCCTCCAAATTTTTGGCAGCCCTTGCAGTCACTGCATAGTCCAACACTATGGGAGACTCTCTCCTTTCTAATGGGAATTTGTCATTACTGTGGCCTGGTCTATGTGTCTTTAAATTCTTAGTGGGTTTTTCCTAAACTTGGTCAGCCGTTGGACTCACTGCATACCCTATAACTGTATAGCAGACCCTCTCCTTTCTAATGGTAACATGTCATATCTTGTTACTGTGGCCCTGCTCTGTGTGTCTTTAAATTCTTAGTGAGGATTTTCCTAAAATCTGTCAGCCGTTGGACTCACTGCATACCCTATAATAGTATAGCCGACCCTCTACTTTCTAATGGGAACATGTCGTACCTTGTTACTGTGGCCCTGCTCTGTGTGTCTTTAAATTCTTATTGGGGTTTTTCATTAAAATTTGTCAGCCGTTGGATTCACTGCATACCCTATAACTGTATAGCAGACCCTCTCCTTTCTAATGGGAACATGTCGTACCTTGTTACTGTGGCCCTGCTCTGTGTGTCCTTAAATTCTTAGTGGGGTTTTATCTAAAATTTGTCAGCCGTTGGATTCACTGCATACCCTATAACTGTATAGCAGACCCTCTCCTTTCTAATGGGAACATGTCGTACCTTGTTACTGTGGCCATGCTCTTTGTGTCTTTAAATTGTTAGTGTTTTTTTTCAAAAATTTTGGCCACCCTTGCAGTCACAGCATGGGCATTACCACTATAGAAGACCCGCTCCTTTATAATGGGAAATTTTTTTTTACTGAGACCCTCCTCTATGTCTCTTCAAAGGGGTATTAGGTGAACAATAGGATCTTTCTTTAGTACAAAAAACAGCATCACCAATTTAACCTCAATGTAATCACATTGTTCAGCTCATGCACCTCCTCCTCCATCTCCGAAATGACCACATCAGTCAGAAGCTGACAGCACTGCAGCACTGCCTTGGCCAAACAGCAACAGGCTGTGCTGAAGATAACATGCTTAATGCTTAATTGACAAACCGCCCAGCGCTGCATAGTTGTTGAAAGCTGTAACACAGCAGCTTGATCTGTGGCTCTCACCGCTGAACATACAGCCAGGCATGGTCGTGTGTTACAATGGGCGGAACCTGGTGACGGAGAAATGACAACCGGGGTAGATACGGTTTCCCTCTATACCAGTCCTTTCACAGAGCTAAAGAATATGGCTGTGGTGAAATACAACTCCCACTGAGAAGCTGTTTCAGATTGAAAAACATTGTGCCCACCAGAGGATTTGTTTCTGAGGGCTAACCTTTCTCACCCGCTCAATAGCCCCATAGCAGCTGCAAAGTTAGCGCTATCATGAACTCTCCTGAGGTAGAAGCCAAGGCACACCAGAGAATTCTCTGGTGGGACTTTCCAACCCAGCCGAGAAGCAGTCCCAGCTAAGAAAAGTGTGTGGGAAGATTCCAGGACACTCTATTTTTACTGAGGAGGAAACACATGCAAACATGGGGAGAACATACAAATTTCTTGCAGATGTTGTCCTTGCTAGGATTTGAACCCAGGATCCCAGTGCTGCAAGACTTCAGTGCTAACCACTGATCCAATGTGCTGCCGTTCACCCTCTAATATCTAACAGGCTGGAGAAACTTGAACCTACTGCCACTCTATCATCAGCTCCTTTGTGAGAAAATGTATTTGGGCAGCCACTCAGTCTACCAAATAAAATTCCAGAGAAGGAAATTGAGGATGGCTTTGCTACTGGTACTGGGGGCAGTGCTAATACCATGGTGTTGTACCATAGTTTGCTGGAAATATTCCAGGCTGGTAGGAGGCAAGAAAATTCCCACAGAAAAGTACCAGCAGTAATGTTCAGGCCACATTTCAAGTGCAAGCAGCTTTAGAGGACTTCCTGGGAGAAATGACACGCAGGGTAGATACGGTTTTCCTCTATGCCAGTCCTTTCACTGAGCTAAATACAACTCTTATCAAAAAAAGTTGTGGACTGGCTCCGTACCGTCCCTGGCCACATTCACCTGTCCACGTGTTTGTGGTTAGGCAGTCCTTCTTAGTAAGTGCACTGGGTAGGGCATGGGTAATGTTGTGGGACCCGTGCTTGTGGAAGGCGAAGGCGATACCGCAAAAAATAGTGGCGGCTGGGGACCGAGTATGGACACCTGGCCGCCGCCTGCATGAGGTTGTGAAAAGCTTCCACCTCCACAAGCTTAAAAGGCCATATTTCAAGTGCAAAGAGCTGCCCAGAAATCTGTCAGTTTAGTGTTGCGGCCTGTGGATGGGTGGGTGGCTGGCTGCATACTTCCAATTGCATTCCAAGTAACAGAAAACTAAGCAGATGATGGCCTCTATCATCATCATGGCCTCACCTCGGCACTATGAACTCTCCTGAAGGAGAAGCCAGGGCCCGCCGGAGGAGCCTCCGGTTCTCTGGTGGGCCCGTCCAACCCTGCCGAAAAGCAGCCCTGGCTAAGAAAAGTGTGGGGGAAGGTTCCCGGATACTCTATGGCTGCTTTTTTAATGCGGATCGGCCATGCTTATGCATGTTATTTCTCAAAACGCATTACAGATCAGGCCATTTTCCAACTCTGTATTCAAGAAATTAAATGCGCAAAGAAAGATGTGTGTGTGTCAAAGCACCACCGACAAGTGCGAGTTGATGTTGGATGGGCTGCCATTGCTACTGCAACAAGCTCAATTACAGGATTTTCTGGGAGAAATGACACGCAGGGTAGATACGGTTTCCCTCTATGCCAGTCCTTTCACCGAGCTAAATACAACTCTTAGCAAAAAAAGTTGCGGACTGGCTCCATATCGTCCCTGGCCACATTCACCTGTCCACGTGTTTGTGGTTAGGCGGTCCTTCCCAGTAAGTGCACTGGGGAGGGCACGGGTAATGTTATGGGACCCGTGCTTGTGGAAGGCGGAGGCGATACCGGGAAATATAGTGGCGGCTGGGGACCGAGTATGGACACCCGGCCGCCGCCGGCATGAGGTTATGAAAAGCTTCCGCCTCCACGAGCCTAAAAGGCCACATTTCAAGTGCAAGCAGCTGTCAAAAATTTGGCAGTATAGTATTGCAGCCTGTGGGTGGGTGGCTGCCGGCATTCTTGTGCTTGCATTCCAAAGAATGGGGTAGGGACAACTGAACACTGCGGTGGGACAAGGACGTGGACAGTGATTGTTGCAAGTCTGCAACGACAGGTGCATGGCGGGAAGCATCTTCGCATGTGCCAAGGATCACTTATGATGGGCACACATTTAGGCAGTGACCTGGGAGTCAGAGATGTTTCCAGAGGTCTTCCCCTTGCTGTTCCCATGTCTTTTCAGCACTGTATGCATGTGTCTGATGATGTGTCACACACCACATGGCAAGATAAGGTTGTAAAATGTTAAAATGACATTTCCAGGTGAATGCATTTGTCTTGGTTGAAAGCAAGGCAAAAGTGCAAAAACGTGTCAAAAATGCTACGTGTGAACATAGCCAAAGGTGTGTAGGAGCATTTTTGTTTTTGTTTATTTATTTTGCTTTAAATACAAGTCATCACCCTGGAAAGGATGTTCCTTACGCCGTAAAAGTGGCGTAATCCTCTGGCGACGTTGTTGACAGCAGTGATCTGGGAGTCAGAGATGCTTCCAGGGGTCTTCCCCATGCTGTTCCCATGTCATTTGAGCACAGTTCCCATCGATTTGGGCAATTTTTAGGCCCTCTGCAGACCGCCGTGGGGAGCCACCTGAAAAATGCTCAAGTTTCCCCTAGACTTATATTGGGCTCATTGCTTGGGTTGAGCACCCGAGTATTTCAATTTGCTCGACCCGAGCAACGAGTACTCGAGCATTTTAGTGCTCGCTCATCACTAATGACAACCAAAAACATCCAAATAATCCTGATCAAAAAGTTCACATACCCTGGTGATTTTGGCCTGATAACATGCACAGAATTTGACACAAATGGGTTTGAATGGCTACTAAAGGTAACATCCTCACCTATGACCTGTTTGCTTGTAATCAGTGTGTGTGCATAAAGCTGAGTGAGTTTCTGGGATCCAGCCACTGACGTTTCTGGATTTTGAGATGGAGAAAGCAAAAGAATTATCAACGGATCTACGGGAAAAGGTAGTTGAACTGTATAACACAGGAAAGGGAGGCAAAAAGAGTATAACACAGGCAAGGGATACAAAAAGATATCCCAGGAATTGATAATGCCAGTCTGCAGTGTTCAAACTGTGATTAACAAATGGAAAATCAGATGCTCTGTAAAAACCAAACCACAGTCAGGTAGACCAACAAAAATTTCAGCCACAACTGCCAAGAAAATTGTTCGGGATGCAAAGAAAAACCAACAAATAACATCAGCTGAGAACACACTTAGGGGTGTACTCACTTTTGTTGCCAGCGGTTTAGACATTAATGGCTGTGTGTTGAGTTATTTTGCAGGCACACCAAATTTACAGTTAAACAAGCTGTACACTGACTACTGTACATTGTATCAAAGTGTCGCATCTTCAGTGTTGTCCCATCAAAAATATATATATGTATTCCGGCCCATTTTTGGAGTTTTGTGTGAAATTATGTCCAATTTGCCTTTTTTTTCTCAGTTTTTTTGTGTTGTTCCAATAAACACAAAGGAAATAAACATGCGTGTAATAAAACATGTGTAATTTTCTGAAACAATTTCAAGGGTGCCAGCACTTTCCGCCATGACTGTATATGCAGGTAGAGTCCTTAACCCCTTTACAACCCAAAGTGGTTTGCACGTTAATGAGAAGGCCAATTTTTACAATTCTGACCACTGTCACTTTATGAGGTAATTACTCTGGAACGCTTCAACGGATCCCCCTGGTTCTGAGAATATTTTTTCATGACATATTGTACTTTATGATTGTGGTAAAATTTCTTCAATATCACTTGTGTTTATTTGTGAAAAAAACAGATATTTGGCGAAAATTTTGAAAATTTAGCAATTTTCAAAATTTTAATTTTTATGCCCTTAAATCGGAGAGATATGTCACACAAAAAAAGTTAATAAATAACATTTCCCATATGTCTACTTTACATCAGCACAATTTTGGAACCCAAATTTATTTTTATTAGGGAGCTATAAGGGTTAAAATTGACCAGCGATTTCTCATTTTTCCAACAAAATTTACAAAACCATTTTATTAGGGACCACATCACATTTGAAGTCACTTTGAGGGGTCTTTATGACTGAAAATACCCAAAAGTGACACCATTCTTAAAACTGCACCCCTCAGTGAATCGGGTCATCATGGCAACATCCGGGAAGCCGCGGCACACATTGCTGGACGCCGGCAGGAGAGGTGACTATCCCGATCACCTCCCCTTGCCCCCGCAATGCTGCGAACGACTTCGATCGCAGCATTGCGGGGGTTAATGTGCGGGACCTCTCCCAGCACATAGCACCGGGTGTCAGCTGTGACAATCAGTTGACACCCGGCGGCGATCACGCCCGCACAGCCTGTGTGCGCGATCACAAAGATGTACTAATACGTATCAGGCTCTTAAGTCCCAGGGCGCAGATACGTATCAGTACGTCTTGGGCTTTAAAGAAGTTAAAATTATGTGAAAATGGGAAAAGTCACAAAACTTTGCAACTTTTCAAGAGCTTTATGCCAGTTTTCTGGCAAAACACTGGTGAATCGGGTTCATAATCTCTAATCCTTTCAGCTCCCTTTAATTAGACTACTTTCAACAAACTAATTATAAGTATTGGGTCTGTTTTTTTTAATGCTTTTAAAATAATTGTAAATATTTTCAATCCCCTTTTGTTATAAGGATTTCCCAAAAATTAGCTAATCATAGGTTGTCCTGCATTCGTGACAGTGATTGACTGCGCGGTCACTTGGAAGTTTACATTGGCATCACTACAGGGCCGGTAAAGAAGGACTGTCAGGGACCCCCAGAGTGTGGTAAAATGCGCCAACTAATTCATAATTCATTTATTTCTCACACAATATACTAAGTTAGTGTAAGTCTACAAAAAAGCAACAAAACTTGGTGCTAAAAAAATTGGGCATAACTTTTTGAAAAATGAGCCAGGTTATGCCAAATCTTACATATTTTGTGACTTTGTGATCAGTTATCAACACAAATATTTTACTCAAATTACCAGATCGATGGATAAGCATTGGGACTTTTCCCTAAATCTCTCCAAAACATCACCGCTTATAGAAGACCACCCTCATATCCAGATCAGATTTTCTGTGAGAGATGCCCAGATTCACAATATAGTATGCATACTGGCCATCTATGAGAAGTCCACCCCAATGGAAGTCCAGTTAAAGGAGATTTTACTGTTTATATAAGGGGCAGACAATGACAGTGAAGGGCCCTTAATCAGGACTTCTGATCTAGGCCCCCCACCCTCCATCAGGCACCACCTACATATACATTTCCATGTATATTTATATTAGGCACACATATAAAATTTGCACATGCTAATACTCTATACACATTTAAAAATACGGACATACACATAAGATGCACATACACAGTATAGAGTCCCGGTAGTCCTCATAGTTTTAAGCATGGACCCTGGAAAATTGTAGACGGACTTTTATTGTTCATGGGCTTTAAGGGAGAGAGGCTTCCTTTGTGGAGGACACTCATGAATGCCATTCATTTGCAGTGTACACCGTGTCGTGTCATGGAAAACACTCGCCCTGGTTTGGCTTTCTACTTCTTCAGCTAATAGCAATGAATTTGCCTGTCGATTTTCTTCTCATCAGAAGATGCTTTTGTTTAGATGTTAACTTCCATCTGACTGATAAGAAAAGCTTTGCTGATCTTCTTGTAGACTTCACATTTTTTGTAAAGAAATTATTTTCTTTCTCAGAAATGTCTTGTGACATTTCTCTTCTATGTGGTGCCACTTACCCTTCTCATCAGAGGACGCTTTTGTTTAGGTGTTAACTTCCATAGTCGGCCTGGACGTCTCTGTAAGATGGTTGCAGTTCCATCTTTGTTATAGTTTTGCATCACTTTTGCTACAGTATTCTGACTGATAAGTAAAGTTTTGCTGATCTTCTTGTAGACTTCACATTTATTGCAAAGAAATTATTTTCTTTCTCAGGTTTTGTGACATTTCCCTTCTATGTGGTGCCATTGCTGATAGCATGAAATGGGAAGGAGTTTTCTTTATTAAGTAACTTCCTTTTACAGACACCTGTCTGCTGGACATCTGTTTAATGAATAATTACACTTACCTGTGGTTCAGTTCTTGTTAATTAGAATTTTGTTGTCTAAACTTAGCTTTTCTCTTAAGACTGTTACTGGGATGTTCTCATTTTTGAAACATGATCTTGAATGAGTTTGTTAAGAAAATTACTTTTTTGGGGTCTGCAAAATACCAAATCCTGTTTGCATTCAATGGCTCAAATTTGCGAGAGTATTTTGTAGTATGGTATCCCATATAAAATGATGATTCTGAAAGGAAACTACAGGTTTGCTGACAAATCTATTTGGGTGTACTGATTTATGCTAAACACTGTATATATATATATATATATATATATATATATATATATATATATAAACCTTATAAGTTTGGTATCACAGTAATCGTACTACTGACTCTGAATCATTTTGTCAGTTTGTTTTTACAACACAATACACACTGTAAAATGAAGGAAGCCAAACCTGGCATTTTTTCTCATTTTTCAACACATTATATGATAAAATGAATGGTGTTGTTCAAAACTACAACACTAAGCGTCAGCACACTGTGATTTGCTGATCTGTAAGATGCGTTCTTTGTGCTGTGGAAATACACAGCTGTGATATCTCACCAAATATTCATAGTGGGAACTTAAAATTATGTTTTTCTGCCATGATTAAGGATGGTTTGGATGTATGAAACATGTTGACCTTTTATTTCTATCTTTGTGGAATTAAGGCTGCATGAACCAGTCACCAACCATTATCTGTATATGTACAAATATTAAGTGCTACTGAGTGCTGTAGGAAAAACTTAGAATAGTGAGGTGATTTGATAGTCCTGCCACAAATAATCTGTTTCTACTGCACACTTAAAATTTCTGATAGTGGGAATAAACCTGATTGCCTGCAGTAGTGCACTCCTGAGAGCTGGTGCAGCAGAGAAAATGTCTTGGACATGAGAGTGGGAGGTCCTGATTATGGAGGATGTTAATCTTAGCTCATTGGAGTGTAGATATGGTAGAGATGCAGGACTGTGCAGCAGTGTGGAGAGGTTTGTGGATGAGTGTAATGACTGGTACAGGGTGGAGGCACCAGTGTAACTGCTGGACAGAAATATGAGACTGACTGCTGCATTAAGGATAATGAGAAATACATTTAGTGAGAAGAAGAGCAATTAGTGAGTTACAAGTATTTGTGAATTCAAGACAAAAAGGAATCAGAGCAACAGTAACAGATTTTACTTTTTTTTAATTAATAATGGGATGAATAAAATCGTGAACATTATCAATAGACTAAATCAAAGTCAGGAAGATAGCCGAGGTCAGATACCAGGTGATCAGTAAATGACAAGTCAGACGAGCAGTATGAATACCGCGGAGCCCGATGACAGAGGCGTTACTGAAACTTGTCCAGGTTGACCAGTCAGAAGGCCACAGGTAGATGGTGAAGGTCCTTCTATACAGCTCCAGCAGTGATGGTGGATCTGCTGGACTTCAGGGCGCTGGATGCTTAGGTGTCCCGTCTTTTAGATGGTTTTAGGGCAACAGTGACAGCATGCAAATGCGCGAGCAGCCCTGGATAATCCACGCCGGCAGGATGATAAGATCCGGCGGAAGATGGAACCTATGAGAAGAGAAATAAATATAATGTAAGTGATGGGACTCCATATTACATGATAATGCTGTGCAGTCACTGTGGCCGGACGGCAGAGGAATATTATCATACAGAGGTCAGGGGTCATTGTCAGCAATCATACATGTGACAATCCCATCACTGACAGATGACATCTACTCCACATGAATTATTCTCACTGACATCACACAACATGGAGTTGATTCTCACACTTGCCTCGTCTCTTTTTCCCATTTTCTGAGTTTTGTTGTTCCATACTCAGATTTATTGCCGATTTTCTTTCTTCATGAGATGGAAATTCTGTTGAAAAATTAAAAAAAAAAATCAGTAACAATATATTCTTATAGGATCTGCTTTGTCATAATATGGATAACATAAGAGACCTATAGTATTGTATAAAACCATGTGGGAATATTTGAGCCTTGAAGTCAACATTCACATTGCTGGTGCTGTAGACATGTACATACCTGGCAATGGGGACGAGGGTGGCAAGATGGTAACAGCATCGTCTGTATTACATACAGGAACAGATACTTTCTGCCTGTTTGAAGAAGAAAAACATGTAAATCTCAAGTAAACTCCATATAAAAGGGGTTGTCTCACTAGAAGAACACCGACTATAAGGACTAGTAGGACATATGACTGTCATAGTGGGGAAGGTCTTCTGCTCAAGACTACCTTTTATAGAGAGCTGAGAGGAAAACAACTACCAAGAATGGCCGGTATTTCATACTACATCTCTCCTACAGTGAGGGCAGCACTAAAAGTGCATGACCGGCCACAATTATGGGCTGTTATCTCCAACAATTCCGAAAGCTGAAAGCACAATGACCCATAACCATGGGGCGGTGGATGCTGCATTTGATATTATGGTATTTATGTCCTATATTTGGTGTTGTGCACATATATCAGCCTGGAGCTCCCAGTAATGACCCCATAATCTACTCACATTTCTGAGATGTTTGTGTTGGATTCTGGTGTACACTCTGGAGGGGCCTTGGGATCCTCATTGTTCACCATCCCGTTAGTGGTGGTAGAGTGCTAAATGTGGATAACAATAAGTTATTAAATATATATACTTTTTAATTTTGTAGATCCTTTTTTGTACATATTTTGGATTTATCGATCACATACTTACTTTAGAAAGCCTCTCAGAAGATGATGATGCAAATATTCGGAAGATAAAGTTCTCATCGTCCTCACTTGTGCCCTCCTTATCCTCTGAGAACAGATGGTTGTTTTCATCAGAGTGATCTACAAGACATAGGTAAGGAAGGATTGTTAGAGGGTGTCAGTATAACACAGTCGCTATATCTCACTAGGTTACTAGATGATACAGCGTAATATACAGAATACATGAAAAAAAACTCCTGTACAAAATTAGGGAAATAGGGATACAGTACGAACCCATGGTGAACATAGCTGAGATCCATGAAACATGGATAACATAGTAGACCAGAAAAACCATGTGGAAATATTTGAGCCTTGAAGTCAACATTCACATTGTTGGTGCTGTAGACATGTACATACCTGGCAATGGGGACGAGGGTGGCAAGATGGTAACAGCATCGTCTGTATTACATACAGGAACAGATTCTTTCTGCCTGTTTGAAGAAGAAAAACATGTAAATCGTAAGTAAACACAGTATAAAATGGGTTGTCTCACTATAAGAACACTGACTATAAGGCCTAATGGGACATATGACCGTCATAGTGGGGAAGGTTTTCTGCTCAAAACTACCTTCCATGGATCAGAACACAACTACCAAGAATGTCTGGCAAGTAATACTACAGCTCTCCTACAGAGTAGGCAGTGCTAAAAATGCATGACATGCCACAATTATAGGCTGTTATCTTCTGCATTTTCTGAAGGCAAAAGTACAATGACCGTTAACCATGAAGCGGTGAATGCTGCATTTGATATTCTGTTATTTATGTCCTATATTTGGTGTTGTGTACATAGATCAGCCTGGAACTCCCAGTAATGACCCTTTCTAATCTACTCACATTTCTGAGATGTTTGTGTTGGTTTCTTGTGTATACTCTGGAGGGGCATTGGGATCCTCATTGTTCACCATCCTGGTAGCGATGGTACAGAGCTAAATACGGATAAAAATAAGATATAAAATATTTTTTTTATGTACTTTTAGAGTTTTTTTTATTTTTTTTTACATATTTTGGATTTATTAATCACATACTTACTTTACAAAGCTTTTCAGAAGATGATGTAAAATTTTGGAAGTCAAGGCTCTCATTGTTCTCACTTGTGCCTTCCTCATCCTTTGAGACCAGATGTTTGTTTATATCAGAATGATCTACAAGAAATAGGTAATGAAGTATTATTAGAGGTTGTCAGTATAACACAGTCACTATTTATCACTAATATTAATGGGAACAGATGATCACATATTAGGGAAGATGAGACAAACAGTCGCTTAGTCTAGATGACGTCTCCTTCTACTTACTGATAAATAAGCTGGTGTCTGCGTCTGAAACCAGCTGAGGAACATACTCCAGCTCCTGGCTCAGAATGTTGTCAAAGTCCAAGTCACTCAGGAATGGATGAACCTTGATCTCAAATGCTCCTCCTAGAAAAAGAAAAACAAAAGTGATGCGGACATAGTCAGGGATGGCTCCATATCTGAACAGTTTATCGTAATCTGAACTAATGACAAAACTGAGCCGACATGAAGGAAATAAACTGAAAGTCTTAGTGTGGAGAACTAGAAATACAGTAGATGAGCTGATAGAGAAATGCTGATCTTCATGGACATGAGCGATATGTCCTTGGTCTAATAAGGGAATATTAATACTAGTATATCTGTTACCTGTCCCAAGTCTACGCACAGGATTTCTTCTGAGCAGCTCAGTGATGAGATTCTGAGCATTCAGGGGTGGAGCGCGATCACAATTCCAAATTAGTTCTCCTGTTACATAGAAAATTACAGAAAATAAAACCTCTTTACTGGACTGTAACATAAAACAAAGGAAATAACTAAACAAATGTAACCAATCAACGCAATGATCGGATTATTCTACTCACCAATGACAACCCTTTTATAAAGCTCAGTTAGGGAATCAGCATCAAATGGTACACATCCCAGCAGGAATTTATACAGGATGATCCCCAATGACCACCAGTCAACAGGTCTTCCATAGCCTTCTTTCAGGATGATCTCTGGGGCTATGTAACATGGGGTGCCACAGAACTGGAAACCAACAGAAGATAGAGATGAGAATCGATGAAACAATTATTATGACAAGATATCATCGTTAAAACACAATGCAGAAGATAAAATATTAGTGGAAAAGTTCTCTAGAAAGGAAGAACGTAGAGAAGAGACAATAGTGTGATGAGATTTGCAAATAACAAGCTAAGTTCTTGTAGGTGATGCTGACCTCACGGTCCTGGAACTCTCTGGAGATGTCCACTGCTAATTCCTTGTAGGTGTTGGTTTTCGGTATCATTAGACCAAGTTTAGAAATCCCAAAATCGGTAACTTTAATATGTCCAGTAGATGTAATCAGGAGGCTGCAAAAGAGAAGATGGTTTTAGCCTCACAGACTGAATGATAATAAATGACAACTTTCCCCACTTTATTATACTACGGGGGCACTTACTTTTCCGGCTTCAGGTCTCTGTGCACCACACCGTAACTATGCAGGTATTCCACGGCAAGTACCGCCTCTGCAAAGTACAAGCGGGCCATAGAGACAGAGAAAGGACCCCTGGTGCTTAGAAGGGTCCCACAGTCTCCACCTATCGAAGAAAGGAAATATGACCGGTGAGGGGTTTATACAGAAGATAATCATGATATACCACGAGCAGATAACCATGATGTATAATGAGCAGTGAGCGGAAACATCCTGGGGAGATCACATAGATAGTGGCGTACATAGAAATCACAAGACCCCATATCAAAAGTTGTAATTGCCCCCCACCCTAAAAAATAAAAAATAAATATATTTATATCCCTGTTGAAGCAGCTTGGTGTTCTCACCAGCAGTACAACTTTTATGGCCATTTTAGAGTATGATGCTCCCAAAAATGCCCACACCCACACTCAATGAGTATGGTATCCCCACAGTGAATCCTCCTAAGGAGGCCACCACTTAGAAGGAGGCCAGCCACAACCCCCTACTCGGTGTGATGGCACCCACAGCAACCCTCCCACTCAGGATAATGGTTCCCACAGTCCCTCACACGATATAATGGTCCGCATAACTCCCCACTCAGTATGATGTCCCCACACAGAATGGGGGCCTCCATATAGAGTGAGGACCCCCACAGCACCCCACTTAATATGATGACCTCCACTCAGCATTCACAGTCCCCCCATATCTAGTCATACGGCCCCCTTTCAGTATTTTGGCCCCTACTAGCCACCTACTCAGTATTTTTGCCCCCACCAGCCCCACCTCCTTGAAGAAGCAAATACCGCTGAAATTGTGATGACAGGTGGAGGGATGCTGCCCACTGCCGAGCGTCGACAGACCCCCTCCGACTGATGAGCCCCATAGCGCCCCTGCACCAAGATCAATGAATTTACGAGCATCTTGGTAATAGATAACCTATAGTAAATGCTCTGTGGGGATGTAACCAACAATGTCCTAATGATATGAGCAGTGATAAGATGAAAGCCGACATGGGCTGAATATAATACAATAGATGTGTCTTACCTCCTACATACTCCATGACCATACACAGGTGAGATCTAGTTGGAAAGGAGCAGAGCATGGAGACCACAAATGGACAATCAGCAAATGTTAAGATGTCCCTCTCCAGAAAGGCCCATTCCAATCTCTGTGCAGTATTTAGGTTCCGCTTAGCCATTTTCTTCATAGCAAAGGTCTGGTGTGAGTCTTTATGATGCACTAAGTAGACGGCCCTGGAGAGAAGGAGAATCCATCGGTTATAATAAATCCTTATTAATAATCCATCTATAGAAATCATTATATGTTTAATACTGGTATCCAAGGGGTAACATTTCTCCTTGCGGAGAGTGACATGTTAAGCTTGTCAAGGTGAGGAGACTTTTAAGCCTCAATGATCCTCTGGGAAATGTGCAAATTGTCTCTTCAGAGAGGAAGAGAACTAGAACTCTAGTGCCACCTATAGGAAGTAATAATCCTAAAAGTCAATATCGACCCTTTAACGAGCCTTATCACATGACATGGAATAATAGCCATAACCAAAATCTCAATTTTCGGACACTATGTTTTGGGGTACAAGCACTCATCAGTGCAAAGTGTGAGATATGGTTTGGCTGGGTGAGAGGCATCTGACCGGGATCCAAGCGGTAACGTTTCTCCTTGCGGAAAAAGCCATGTTAAGCATGTCAAGGTGAGGAGACTTTTAAGCTGCAATGCTCTTCTGGGAAATGTGCAAATTGTCTCTTTTCAGAGAGGAAGAGAACTAGCACCCTAGTGCCACCTATAGGGAGTAGCAATCCTATTTCCCAGAGGAGCATTGCGGCTTAAAAGTCTCCTCATGTCCGCAAGGAGAAACGTCAACCCCTTGGATACCGGTCAGACACCTCTCACCCAGTCAAACCATATCTCACACTTTGCACTGAAGAGGGGCAGTACCCCAGAACACAGTTCCTGCAAATTGAGATTTTGGTTTTGGCTATTATCCTAAGTCATGTGACAAGGCTTGTTAAAGGGTCGATATTGACTTTTAGGATTGCTACTTCCTATAGATGGAGTTCTAGTTTGCTTCCTCTCTGAAGAGACAATTTGCATATGTTTAATACTAGAAGTCTGGCCGCCACTATAAATCCACATCTAGAAATACATAAAATAGCACTACATAGATCACCTATGGGAGGTCTCCACAATGCCACTTCTGCCGGAGCCATCACCCAGGTCACATTATAGATACGAGAATCTATCGAAATTATCTTTGGGCAGATTCGCTATAACTGACCAAATATAATTTAGTGCAAATAAAATTGGTCCAAAATGAATGTGCTCCAGGGCTCTCTTCTGCTGTTGAGGCCAGTGATTGGGCCCACATGGTCATGGTGGAGGGTGTAGATGTCATTGACGTCAATATGGTGACACCCTTCATGTGACCATGTGTAGCCAACTTCTCTGATCAGCTTCATAATGGAGCCCCCCCATCAAAACAAAGATCAGAGTGGAGAGCAGAAAAGCTCAGGTGGAGGAGGCAGCATAAGAACAGATGAGGGTCTAGCACAGGCGAATGTAATAATATTATATTATTATATATTATATGTAATTATATTATTTAAATCGCTTTCCTTACAGTTTGATTTGCTACAGATCATATAATTTCCCTATGATAACACTGAATGGCAGAGTGCAGGGGCAGAAGCATTGTCATAGGGAACCCTGAGAAATGTGGATTATGGCAACAGAAATCTCACCCAAAATTTCCACTGCTGATGAGTTTGGAAGTTTCATAGTCGCTCATATGCGGCTTTCTCGCCAGAACCAATGAATCCATCACGCTCTATAAAAGAATAAGAAATAATACTGATTTATTGAAGATGCAGGAAAAAAGTTACAGATGCAAAAACTTCTCCCCCCATATTATGTCCCAGACGATTTACACTGATATGATGTTGGGAGAATACAAACCGGACGCTGGGCAGACCTGGCGCTAGCACCCTGCACACCCAGGCAAGTGCCGGGGCCCTGAGTAGGCGAGGGGCCCACTTGCTGTCGGGCACCCTGGCGCGCTATGGGACCGGTGAGCAGAGGAGAGTGGTGCCAGCGCCAGCTAGTGGGCCTTGCCCCCCCCCCCCATGCTTGCCCAGGACCACGGCCGGCACAATACTTACCTCTCCACAGCTGGTGAGCAGTGAGGTGAGCATTTGATTTTTTTTTTTTATGTATGGAGGTATGGGGCATTATATGGGGGGAGAAGTGACATCCTGCATGGGGCATTATATGGGGGGAGGTAGGGACATCCTGCGTGGGGTATTATATGGGGGGGGGGAGTGACATCCTGCATGGGGCATTATATGGGGGGAGTGACATCCTGCATGGGGCATTATATGGGGTGAGAGGTGACATCCTACATGAGGCATTATATGGGGGGGACATCCTGCATGGGGCATTATATAGGGGGGTGACATCCTGCATGGGGTATTATATGAGGGGGAGAAGTGACATCCTGCATGGGTCATTATATGGGTGGGGGGAAGTGACATCCAGCATAGGGCTTTATATGGGGTGAGAGGTGACATTCTGCATGGGGCATTATATGGGGGGTGACATCCTGCATGGGGCATTATATGGGGGGAGAAGTGACATCCTGCATGGGGCATTATATGGGGTGAGAGGTGACATCCTGCATGGGGCAATATATGGGGTGAGAGGTGACATCCTACATGGGGCAGTATGTGTTGGTGGGACATCTTGAATGGGGCATTATATGGGGGGGGTGATATTCTTCATGGGCATTATATGGGGGGTGACATCCTGTATGGGCCATTATGTGGGGTGGGACATCCTGCATGGAGCATTATGTGGGGGGGACATCCTGCATGGGGAATTATATGGGGGGTGACATCCTGCATGGGGCATTATGTGGGGGGGATATCCTGCATGGGGCATTATGTGTGGGGGACATCCTGCATGGGGCTTTATGTGGGGTGGGACATCCTGCATGGGGCATTATGTGGAGGGGACATCCTGCATGGGGAATTATATGGGGGGTGACATCCTGCATGGGCCATTATGTGGGGGGGCACAGCTTGCATGGGGCATTATGTGGGGGCACAGCCTGCATGGGGCATTATGTGGGAGGGACATTCTGCATGGGGAATTATATGGGGGGTGACATCCTGCATGGGCCATTATGTGGGAGGGGGACATCCTGCATGGGGCATTATGTGGGGGGGGGCACAGCCTGCATGGGGCATTATGTGGGGGGCACAGCCTGCATGGGGCATTATGTGGGAGGGACATTCTGCATGGGGAATTATATGGGGGGTGACATCCTGCATGGGCCATTATGTGGGAGGGGGACATCCTGCATGGGGCATTATGTGGGGGGGCACAGCCTGCATGGGGCATTATGTGGGGGGCACAGCCTGCATGGGGCATTATGTGGGAGGGACATTCTGCATGGGGAATTATATGGGGGGTGACATCCTGCATGGGCCATTATGTGGGAGGGGGACATCCTGCATGGGGCATTATGTGGGGGGGGGCACAGCCTGCATGGGGCATTATGTGGGGGGTCAAAGCCTGCATGGGGCATTATGTGGGGGTCACAGCCTGCATGGAGCATTATGTGGGGGGTCAAAGCCTGCATGGGGCATTATGTGGGGGGCACAGCCTGCATGGGGCATTATGTGTGGGGTCACAGCCTGCATGGGGCATTATATGGGGGCATAGCCTGCGTGGAGCATTTTATGGGGTCCATTATTCTATATGGAGCAATATATGGAGCTCATAATACGGTATAGAGAACTATGTGGTGCCATTATACTGTGTGGAGGACATTACTGTCCGGTCTGCACTGTGAGCTGTGAGGATTCGCCGCTTTCTGAGTTATTGTGGAGTTTACAATAGATATCGCTCATGTAATGTAAGAAGTGAAATCTTCGGGCTTGTACTTTATATTTATATATATATATATATATATATATATATTTATCTGCGGTATCTGTGCATCATGAATCGTGGTATGTGTTAAAGGGGCCACTGAGACTCTTTCGCCCAGGGCCCACGAAATCCTGGAGCCGCCCTGCAACGGTCATCATACATTACTATAACATTCTGGATAATGTGGGAGATCACACAGAGGAGGACTTACAGGTAATCTGTCACCAGGTGTTTGCTATGTATTCTGAAAGCACCATGATGTAGGGGCAGAGACCCTGATTCCAGTGATGTGTTACTTACTAGGCTGTGTGTGGCTGTTTCAATAAAATCAGTAGATTATCACTAGAAGACTATCTGTCTAGCCAGGTAGTCCTATTGCTCTGTACCCCTGCCTCCACCACTGATTAGCAGCTTTCTGCCTATGCACAGTGTACACAGAAAGCTGCCAATCAATGGTGTGGGCGGGGTTATACAAGACTCAGCATTCAGAGCTCTGCAGCAGAAAAAAATAGTGATTTTATCACAACTGCTCCACCGAGTAAAGTAATCAACACATGGAATCAGGGTCTCTGTCCCTGCATCATGCTTCTCTCAGACCAAATAGCATAAACCTGGTGACAGATTCCCTGTAATTCAAATGTAATTAACACCATAGGGTCATCTACACTTAGAATAGAGACGTCCCATGGTTGTATGGGGGATAATACTGGACGAGTCATTCACACCCCATGATCTGATGACACACACGCACCCCCCTCTATGATACTTACGGATTCTTGGATCTCCGGGATCTCACTAATTCCATTGTTAGGATTCGACAGCTCAGTTGTTTCTAAAATAATGATGAAGAAATGAAATGTATTAGAGGATATTATTCCTACATAGATAATACAGCAATATAACGGAGAAATGACAAGATGTCTGTAAATTGGATTAATACTCGTTATATGGGGATTCTAAATAAGAGAATATACGGGGAATCCATAGATAAATGTAATGTAAATGATGGAGGAACCCCTTCATAAATAACAAAAGACTGACCATCACTTCCGAAAAGAAAATGGGTGTGAACAGGTGCATACTAAGAGTAGCCATCCAAATACATAACTAACAAAGTTACACTCTGTAATGCTATAGCATGTAAACATGAAATAAATGAAATTTGAATTGCATTACTGCTGTAGAAAATAGGATAAAAGGAAGATACTTAGTGCATAATTTGGCCAATTCATGCATGGCCAGCAGCCACGGCAAGGCGACCTTCTTTTTCTGGGTGCATGCCAAGTAGCCACGGCAAGGTGACCTTTTTTTTGCTGGGTGCATGCCCAGCAGTCACGGCAAGACGACCTTCTTTTGCTGGGTGCATGCCCAGCAGTCACAACAAGGCGACCTTCTTTTGCTGGGTGCATGCCCAGCAGTAACGACAAGGCGACCTTCTTTTGCTGGGTGCATGCCTAGCTGCCACGGCAAGGCGACCTTCTTTTGCTCGGTGCATGCCCAGCAGTCATGGCAAGGCGACCTTTTTTGCTGGGAACCTATCTCCACCCATCAGCCCGGGGTGGTTTTAATTACAACAGGATCCTACCTACCCATATAAATGTAGGCTTCAGCCTAGGAGAGGATTCACATTAGGAGAGGATTCCAACAAAAAGATCGCCTTGTCATTGGCTGCTGGGCATTCATGAATTGGCCAAATTATGTGCTCAGTATCTTAGTTTTTTCCCATTTTCTAGAGCAGTAATGCAATTTAAATTTAATTTATTTCATGTTACTTGCTATAGCACTGCAGAATGGACCCTCCATCACATGAATGAGGAAGCCCCCACACACGCTGCACATACGAGTGATGGTAAGAGAGCTGAAACATAGGAGAGATTTGCAAATTAGCCTGGAAGTGCACTGGGGGTGTGTCACTGCACTTGGATTTCTTCTTTCACGCCCCCAGCGCACTTCCATTCTGATTTGTATATGGTGTCTACTTTACATTTCTCCTGACTGGCACATTGGATTTCTACAAACAATTATTATTAGGGGACAATGGCCTATACCGTCACACCACTACTTCTATATGTAACAATGTGCTGCCAGGTTCCCATTACACAGAGTAGAGAGTAAATCTAACATTATCCTCCGTCCTCTGTAATATCTGGACATTCCTTGTAGAAGGTCGGGTGATCGCTCACCTGTAATCAGATCGCTGTTCAGCTCCGGCTGACTCCTATTAGGGTCAGGGATTTTCGGGGTCACATTTTGCCCATATTTGGCGTCGCCTCCTGTTGTTTCCTGATAGATATAATATATATAATTAATATGTGGAAGATTTCACTAAATCACCAAATACATAAATCATGAAGGACTAAACCAACATTTACAGATGCACCAATTGTAACGATACAAATCCCGCGCCATCTTCAGACCTTTTCTCAGAAAGTCTCCTCAGATACGGTGGATTAAGATACGTCTATTAATATTGATCCTTACCGGGCGTTCCAATGAGCGTTCTAGTATAGACAGGACTTTTTCGGCCAGTTCTTTAAAGACAGCCAAATCTTCAGTCTGAGATCTTTCTTCAGCCTATAAAGAAGGAAAAATGGAAAGGAGAATTTTGAGATGAGAGTGGTCAGAATGGAGGCGGAAATTGTATGTGACATCGGTTCTCTGTCTGCAGATACAATGACTACATACTGTATTTGGGGACTCGTTGTGTTTTACCGTATTTTTTGGACTATAAGATGCCTTTTTTTCCAAAATTTTTGACCTCCCTTCTAACACTCTCGCACCCCTCCAATCTATCCTAAACTCTGCTGTCTGACTAATCCACCTGTCCCCCCGCTATTCCCCTTGCTCCGCCAATCCCTTCACTGGCTCCACATTACCCAGAGACTCCAGTTCAAGACCCTAACCTTGGCATGCAAAGCCACCCACAACCTGTCTCCTCCATATATCTGTGACCTAGTCTCCCGGTACTTACCTGCACGCAACCTCCGATCCTCACAAGATCTTCTTCTCTACTCCCCTCTTATCTCCTCTTCCCACAATCGCATACAAGATTTCTCCCGTGCATCCCCCCTACTCTGGAGCTCTCCACCCCAGCATATCAGACAGATTATTAATAATAATAATTGTCTGAATGTAGCTTACCAGGGGGGTGGCTGTGGTGGAGTGAGGTCACAGTAGGTAGGGTCACTGCTGTAGGAAGCCAGCAGTAGAAGTGGGGCGCTGCTGCGGGCCCCGAGCTGGGAGGAGCGGGGTATCCAGGAGGTGCGAGGCTGCGGGCCCTGGGCTTCAAGGAAATGTTAGCGGTGATTTAGGAGGGGAGTCCCCGCTCTGCCCATTGATTTTCTGGCGGTGGGCTTCAGGCAAATGGCCGCTGGAGGCAGTGCATGTGCAGATTTAGATCTCGGCTCAATGACGAGCTGAGATCTCAATTTGCGTATTGGCCATCTCCAGCAGCCTACTTCTTGAAGCCCACTGCAGAGAAATCAATAAGCAGAGCAGGGCCTCCCCTCCTGAATTACCGCTAACATTTCCTTGAAGCCCAGGGCCCGCATCCTCGCACCTTCTGGACACCCCGCTCCTCCCAGCTTGGGGCCCGCAGCAGCGCCCCACTCCTACTGCCGACTTCCGGCAGCAGCGACTCTGCCTCCTGTGACCTCGCTCCACTGCCATCACCCCCCTCAGTAAGCAACCGAAAATTCGGACTATAAGACAGACCCCCATTTTATTATAATAAATGTTTTTCCTATTTACCTCCCAAAAATTTTTGGTGCGTCTTATGGTCTGCAAAATACGATATATTAGAAGAAAAAGCTTCTATCCCTCCATTATTATCTATTAATATTGAGATGTTCTGTGCAGAGTGTCCGCCACTTACCTGGTGTAGTAGTGTCCTGATGTTCTGAAGTAAATCCGTCAGATAGTCTGACGTTAGACGACGTTGTCGGTGTTTGGTCAGGCAATCCTTTACTAGCTCCATCACCAGCCGGTGAGTGAAGCTGAGGACGCCATCGGGTGGTAGAAGCACACTGTTAGGACGATTGATCATAAGGATCATCAATAGTGCTTTTACCTGAGGAATGTCCAAAACAATTCCAGCCATAGTGAAAAACTGCAAGTGCTATCAGTCACTATAGAGCCAAGAAAGGCACGGGTGAACCTATGTGCATTGTATATATAGTGACTGTGAGCAGTGATGTCACCATCACCTGTGATGTCATCACGGAATCTTGTGATAGAATCTTCACGGAGCAGCTCTGCGCAAATAGAATGTGGCCTGGTAATATATAAAGTGAAAACACCATACAATTAACTACCCATGTTATCATGACCGTTCTAAGTTATATCCAATTAGAACACAACCAGGATAAAGGTGTGTTCACAAGTTGGATTTTGGCAGCATTTTTTTTCTACCTCAAAAATCAAAGGAGGCAGGAAAAATGCTGCTTAAAATTCAGGTGTTTTTACTTGTGTTTTTTTTTCCATTCATTTGAATGGGTGAAAAATGCTGCAAAACCTCTGAAAGACTTGACAAGCTGCAGATTTAAAAAAAATGCAAAAAAAACAGCATGTGAATGAGATTTCAGAAATGTCATTCACTAAGATGGTACTGTAAAACACAGCATTTTTGCTGCAGAAGAAAAAACAGTGAATACACCCTAAAGATATCCTCAGTCATATTATGGGAAATATTGTATATTTCGCATTTATTATCTCACGTGATTTTCTTCACCATAGAACTTTTAAGGCTGTGTGCAAAATATGCGTTTTTTAGGCGTTTCTGCAGCGTAACTTCCGCCGCGGAAACACTTAAAAAACGCTTGGTGATAGGTCTGCAATGGTCCCCAATGATAATCCGCATGTGCTGTGCACATGCTGCGGAGATTTCCGCTGCGGATTATCATTGCGGAAAAATCCGCAGCACGTCCTTTAATTTTGCAGAGTCGCTGCGATTTAGCCGCCATTGACTTGCATTGGAACGGATAACATCCGCATGACTACACATACACATGTGGATATTATGCGACTCAATGCGTGGATGGTACCCGGGTCTGGAGATGAAGAGACTCTCCTCCAGACCCGGGTACCATAGTACCTGTAGTTAAAATAGAATTAAAATAAAAAATAAACATATACTTACCTTGTGATGGCCCCTGTCTGCTCCCGGCGGTGCTGCTGGCTCTTCGGCTGCTCGCGGTGGTAAAAGGACCTTCCATGACGCCATTTAGTCATGTGACAGGTCACGCGACCGCTGACATCGGCGGTCGCGTGACCTGTCACATGACTAAATGACGTCATGGAAGGTCCTTTTACAGCACCGTGATCCGCCGAAGACACCGGACGCACCGGAGAAGGAGATCGAGGACCTTTTTTATGCAAATTTTCAGCTGCGTTTTACAGTACCAACAAAGTCTATGAGATTTCCGAAATCTCATGCACAAAGCTTGCTTATTTGTCCTCAATATTTTGTGCTTTCCATGGCTTTTTGCAATAGAGTATGTCACTTGTTTCAGCGTTTTTCACCCATTAAAAAAAAGGGTGGTGGAAAAAAATGCTGAAAAAAAGCCTAGTGTGAACATTTTGCTGCGTTTTTAGTGAAAAAAGCAAGTATGTGACACACATTTATTCTTATGATTTTCCCAAGATTAAACCATCTTGTCTTGGTCACCTGAGATAGCAGCTTGGATTATTACAGTTTAATTAAATTAGTGATGCCTACAAAGTAAACATTGGTTGAGCTAGATGTGAGATTGAACAACACGTGTGGCCCAGGGAGGTGTGAAAATGAACAATGCCTGATCAACTCAATGGCAAACCATAATGTGAAAGTAAATAGTGTCCTACAAATTCAATGCACTGCCAGGGTCTTAGATAAACCATTCCAGACCAATTCACCCCCCTGCTACATTTGTAATGTGTACTTTTTCATGAACATATGTCTTGCAATGGTGACCTGTTTTCATGTGTCTATGGTGGAAGCAAAGCTGAACTTTGGGATCCTGAAAAACGCACCAAAAATGCACCAAGAACCACTGCAAAAAACACACCAAAACCTGCGTTTTTGACGCTACTTCTTTCCTGCCAAGAGATTATGTTTTGCTGCAGAAAAAAAACACCTAGTGTGAATATAGCCTAAGACTTACTCTGCCAGCATTAATAGTCAATATTCTGTATACAAATAGGACTCCAATCCAGGTATTCAGTTTATCATAAACATGCCTGAGTTAATCTGCCAAATACACATAGTATGCTTTCTCATAGGTGAAATATAAATCCTGTTAAAGGTCCAAGTTGCAGCAGTTAAGTAGAACAAAACAGACCTCTTCATTCTTTGTAGGTGGAAAAACTTTCGAAATTGTCAGTGTATCAAGTACTTATACTCCTGACTGTATATAGTATAATTGCCGCACTGCTACATACAGGTGCTTCTCAGAAAATTAGAATATCATCAAAAAGTGAATTTATTTCAGTTCTTCAATCCAAAAAGTGAAACTCATATATTATACAGAGTCATTACAAACAGAGTGATCTGTTTTAAGTGTTTATTTCTGCTAATGTTGATGATTATGGCTTACAGCCAATGAAAACACAAAAGTCATTATCTCAGTAAATTAGAATTAACAAGAAACACCTGCAAAGGCTTCCTAAGCATTTAAAAAGGTCCCTTAGTCTGTTTCAGTAGGCTCCACAATCATGGGCAAGACTGCTGACTTGACAGATGTCCAGAAGGCAGTCATTGACACACTCCTCAAGGAGGGTAAGCCACAAAAGGTCATTGTTAAAGAAGCAGCTGTTCACAGAGTGCTGTATCCGAGCTTATTAATGGACGTGGAAGGAAAAAGTGTGGTAGAAAAAGGTGCACAAGCAACTGGGATAACCGCAGCCTTGAAAGGATTGCTAAGAAAAGGCCATTCAAAAATTTGGGGGAGATTCACAAGGAGTGGACTGCTGCTGGAATCACTGCTTCAAGAGCCACACCACACAGACGTATCCAGGACATGGGCTACAAGTGTCGCATTGCTTGTGTCAAGCCCCTCATGACCAATAGACAATGCCAGAAGCGTCTTACCTGGGCCAAGGAGAAAAAGACCTGGACTGATGCTCAGTGGTCCAAGGTGTTGTTTTCAGATGAAAAGTAAATTTTGCATTTCATTTGGAAATCAAGGTCCCAGAGTCTGGAGGAAGAGTGAAGAGGCTACAATCCAAGCTGCTGGAGGTCTAGTGTGAAGTCTCCACAATCAGTGATGGTTTGGGGGTCCATGTCATCTGCTGGTGGAGGTCCACTGTGTTTTATCAAGACCAAAGTCAGCGCAGCCGTCTACCAGGACATTTTACAGCACTTCATGCTTCCCTCTGCCCACAAGCTTTATGGAGATGGAAATGTCATTCTCCAGCAGAACTTGGCCCCTGTCCACACTGCCAAAAGTACCAATACCTGGTTTACACACAACAGTATCACTGTGCTTGATTGGCAGCAAACTCGCCTGACCTTAACCACATAGAGAATCTATTATAGAGAATCTATGGGGTATTGTCAAGAGGAAGATGAGACCCCAGACCCCACAATACAGACGAGCTGAAGGCTGCTATCAAAGCCACCTGGGCTTTAATAACACCTCAGCAGTGCCACAGGCTGATCGCCTCCATGCCACATTGCCGCATTGATGCAGTAATTGATGCACGAGGAGCCCGAACAAGTATTGAGAGCATTTACTAAACTTACATTTCAGTAGGCCAACTTTTCGGATTTTAAAAACATTTTTCAAGCTGTTGATATGAAGTATTCTAATTTACTGAGATAATGACGTTTGTGTTTTCATTGGCTGTAAGCCATAATCATCAACATTAACAGAAATAAACACTTAAAATAGATCCCTCTGTGTGTAATGACTCTATATAATAGATCCCTCTGTGTGTAATGACTCTATATAATAGATCCCTCTGTGTGTAATGACTCTATATAATAGATCCCTCTGTGTGTAATGACTCTATATAATAGATCCCTCTGTGTAATGACTCTATATAATAGATCCCTCTGTGTGTAATGACTCTATATAATAGATCCCTCTGTGTGTAATGACTCTATATAATAGATCCCTCTGTGTGTAATGACTCTATATAATAGATCCCTCTGTGTATAATGACTCTATATAATAGATCCCTCTGTGTGTAATGACTCTATATAATAGATCCCTCTGTGTGTAATGACTCTATATAATAGATCCCTCTGTGTGTAATGACTCTATATAATAGATCCCTCTGTGTAATGACTCTATATAATAGATCCCTCTGTGTGTAATGAATCTATATAATAGATCCCTCTGTGTGTAATGACTCTATATAATAGATCCCTCTGTGTGTAATGACTCTATATAATAGATCCCTCTGTGTGTAATGACTCTATATAATAGATCCCTCTGTGTGTAATGACTCTGTATAATAGATCCCTCTGTGTAATGACTCTATATAATAGATCACTCTGTGTGTAATGACTCCATATAATATAGGAGTTTCACTTTTTGCATTGAAGAACTGAAATAAACTAACTTTTGATGATATTGTAATTTTGTGAGAAGCACCTGTATATAGTATGAAGCCCCACTGCCCCATATGTGTATGTATAATTTGATGCACATGACTCGCCCCCTGGGCCGTGGGGTACACGGAACCGGCCCTTCTAGTGTACGGTGCTGATGGGGGTAGTAGTGGCAACCTGATCCCGTCGCTCAGGGTGGTCAGACCAAATGGTGGCAGTCTATTTATCAGTGTTTTGAATGTCCGACTACGCCACCCGTGGATTGCGGTCAGGGATAACCGCCGCTGCGAGGCAGACTGCTGAGGCTGGTGTTGGTGTGCAGCACAGGTGTAGGATAACTCCCCACAGGAAGAGTGTAGCCTCAGGGCAGTGTAGGTGGATGTTGGGGGTGATAGTGCAGGCCGCAATAGTAAGAGTTCAGAGTCCGCTTCAAACAGTTCAGGGTCTTTATTGTAGATATTATTAATGACCCAACAGTACCGGTTAGGAATGGGCCTGGGTGTCTGAGAGCATTCGGGCGAGCCCCACTGGTCAGGGTGAGTGTGTAGGCCTACCGTTCTCTCTATGCTCTTTCTGACTATCCCCCTTTTCGTGGTGTAATAGTCCTCGTCCCTGAGCTGGCCGTGTACTTCTCGCCTGTATGGCATGCGACTAGGGCCTTGGGTACCTGTTGCTTGCTCCTCGCTGTACTGGTCCCTCTGTGTGGTGGAGCCTCCAGGATTCTTAGGCCAAGGGACCTGAAATCCCTCGCAGGTTGGTTCTCTGCTGCTGGGCTTGTAACCCTGACAGCCCCGGACCCCAATGCCCGGTAGATTGGTTCTCTTCCAGGACCGGCTCTCGTCGCCTCTGTCCCTGGCTTGCAGTTTCTCCTCTGCCTCACGGACTCCTCAGCTACAGCTGAACTGTCCCTCCTTCTCTGGGACTAGTCTCACTCCTGAGCTAGGTCTTCCAGTTCTCTCTAACCCTGCCTTCAGTTCCAGCTTTTATAGGGGCAGCCAGCTCCCCCTGCTGGCCTGGGACAGGAGGTTCTGTATGCTAATTGTCCCTAACCAGGGGACCTCCCTCCTGCTCTCAGACACAGATTATTGTTTGTGGCATCCAGGCCTGGGGTGACACATTCTCCCCTAGTAAAATTTAGTACTCCGGACTAAACAGGAAACACAAATACAGGGTATAAATGACAACATAACATATATACAAGTATATTTTGTCCTTGAGGTCACGGCGCTTCCATGACCGGGTGTCCATGTCACCCAACAAGGTGAAGTTTTCCACGGTGTTGGGACCTGTTTCCATAAACCCCAAGTTCCTGGCCTTGGGCGTGGCGACAAGGCTGAGCTCTCTACTTTGGGCCACAAAGAGGCCACACCGGACAGATGTGGCACCAAGAGGGCACCAAGTGCAACTATCTACAAGACAGTTCCGGTTATTCATCGTCCATAACCTGTTAGTCCATGAACTAGAAAGACTGGAAAAACATAATTAGCAGCCAGGCAACAAACATAAAACATTTACAATATACAGCATTTAGATCTTCCAGCGAGCTGGTATTTGCCCCCTAGTGCTCCGGGTTGACCTGCGTAACCCACTGTCTGGTGGTGGTCTAACCTGACTTTCCACACTAGCATTCAGGGTACAGCTACTAGCTGGGTTTACAGGCAGTGCAGGCAGCTATCTGCGGGTCCTTTGGCTTACTGCAGGTATGGCAGGCTCACTGTCAGCAGAGGGTTGACTCTCCTGGGCTGCTGGCATGGGTTCTTCTGCCTCTAGGGCTGCTTGGTCTTCTGATTCCTCCTGCTCTCCTGTAGGTTCCTGCTGGGTTGGTGTCACGGGTGTGTCGCCATGAAGATCGTCACGATTACACAGCCTGACTTCTCGCAGCTGAGTTTTTGGTGCTTTGTGTTTTTCGGCAGTGAGGGAGTTAACTCTCTCTCTCTCTGTGCTAGACGAGGTCCAGCCTCGCCCAGCTGCAATCAATGCTGCTGTAGTGGGACTCCTTCAAATGCCTGCCGGTCTGTTAGGGAAGTGTCAGTGAAAGCATTTCATGCAGACTAACAGAGTGGATCGTGGTATTTGGAGTTTCAGAGCTAAGTGTATTTGGAGTGTTTTTTCCCTTCCTCGCTTTATCATTTATCTCCTTTCCCGTTGGTGTTCCCTCTGTTGTAGTTGTGTAGTTTTTCTATGCAAGGTGGTTTTGGTTTTACCCTTGTACTGTCTCGTTCGTCTAAGCACTGAGTGTGGGCATATTATTACCTGTCCCCTTTTGTTGTGATCAGGGGTCCTTCTCAGGACTAGATTACTTAGGTGCAGGGATCCTCAGGAGGTAGGGGTTACGCTGGCGGCCTGGACCTCTGTACCTTTAACAGTACCTCCAGGTAGAGGGATTAGTCAGGGCCCCAGCTTAGGGTCAGCTTAGGCCCCCTACCTCCAGTACACAGAGACAGCGTGACAGTTGGTTGAAGGAAGTGTAGGACGGGTATCACTATTGCATCATTTATCCGAGTCCAGGACCGGGGGAACTCTCCAAGAACTGTGCTGATCATTTCTTTCTTGTCTTCTGCGGGTTCAAGGTCATCTTGATCTTCTCCTGCACTCTGTAGTTGCTCGGGGCACCTTTTTAGGTGGTCTTTGGAGACGGTGCTAGTGGTTTCTCCTCCATCCTTGGTAATTACACATACCTTCGGGTTGTTGTGGTTGGACTGCAGTACTGTGTACGGGTCGCTCTCCCACTGGTCATCTAGCTTGTGAAGCCTTCTCTTCCGCTTCAGGACCTGCTCACCAGGTTCCAGGGGACCAGCAGGGGCGTGTTGGTTGAAGAGCCTCTCTTGCTTTTCTCTCGCTTGAGCCAGACTCCTCTCCACACTCTCCTGTACCTTCTTGTACTGTAGCCGCCGTTCCATATCCCAGTCCGCGTCTGGGGAGGTGTCCTCGGGGGTCAGGACTCCCATCTCCAGGTCTTTCGGCAGCTTACCTGGTCTTGCCCGCATCAGGTAAACCGGGGTGCAATTTGTAGCATTCACCGGGATACGGTTGTATAAGTCTATCAGGTCTGGCAGCTTCTCCGGCCACAGGCTGCGTTCTTCCAGGGGCAACGTTTTGAGGAGATCAATGACGATATTATTCATTTTCTCACACAGCCCGTTGGTTTGTGGGTGGTAAGACGTTGTCTGAATCTTCTTACAGCCATAGAGGTTGCAGAACTCCTGGAAGATTTCAGCCTCAAACGCTGGACCTTGATTTGTTAAGACCTGTTCCGGATACCCGTGTGGACGGCAGAAGTGTTGTTGGAAGGCTCTGGCCGCTATTTGGGCTGTCAAGTCTTTAACAGGAACCACCACCAGGAACCGGGAATAGTGGTCCACTATTGTCAGGGCATAGACGTAGCCCGACCGGCTTGGAGCCAGTTTCACATGGTCCAGAGCTACCAGCTCAAGAGGCTGCCTGGTGACGATGGGCATCAAGGGCGTCTTCTGGCTGGTACCGTCCTTCCTTCTGAGGTTACATGGGCCGCAGTCCCTGCACCACTTCTCTATGGCCCCTCTCATTCCGACCCAGTAGAACCGCTCTCTCAGTAGGAACTCCAGTTTCTTCCACCCGAAGTGTCCCGCTCTGTCATGGTAGGCCTCCAGGACCATTGCTGCATCTCGTCTCGGGACCACTACCTGCCAGGTCAGCTCGTGCGTCCGGTGGTTGACAAGCCTTCTGCACAGCTTACCTTCGTAGAGGAATAGCCTGCTTTTCTCCTTCCATAACTGTTTGGCTTCTTCTGGAGCGTCCGAGCCAGGGCTAGCGTCTGCCTGGGTCAAGAGGTCTTTCACCAGGCGAATTGCAAGGTCACTATCTTGCGTTTCAGCCCAGCCGTGGTGAGGTAAGGGATTTGACTCGCCCCCTGAGCCGTGGGGCACTCGGATCCGGGCAATAGGGAAACGGTGGGAGTAGTAGTGGCAACCCGGTTCCATGGCTCAGGGTGGTCAGGCCAGTGGTAGTCCGTTATGTACTGATGTTTATGTCCGACTACGCCACCCGTGGATTTGCGGTCATTAGGTACCGCCGCTGCAAGGCAGACCGCTGGGGCTGATGAGGTGTGCAGCTGGGATGGTGTGACTCCCCACGGGAAGAGTGCGGCCCCAGGGCAGTGTAGTGGATGTTGGGAGTGATGGTAGTGAGAGTCCCAGTGCTGATAGTGCTGGAGGAGCAAGGATCACGCAGACAACAGGTTGCAGTCCAGGGTCTTTACTAGAACAGGTAAACTGACCCATAAACAGTCCCAGCTAAGAGGGGACCTGGATGTCTGAGAGCAACGGGGAAATTGGCCCTGGTCAGGGTGAGGGTGTAGGCCTACCGTGCTTTCTGTGCTCCTTCTGGCTATCTCCTCGTTATAGGGTAACAGCCCACGTTTCAGAGCTTTCCGTGTATTCTCGCCTGTATGGTCTGCGACGTGGGTTCCTTTCTGTTCCCAGCCTTGTACGGCTTTACTGGTCCCTTCGGTTGTGGCAGGGCCTCCAGGCTTCTTAGGCCAAGGAGTATACAGTCCCTTGCGGACTGGTTCTCTGCTGGGGGATGTGGAATCCTTCCAGCCTCAGACACCAAAGTCTGGTAGATTAAGTCTGTTATCTGCCAAGACAGGCTCTCTTCGCCTCTTGTCTCTGGCTTGTGGCTCTCCTACTGCCACACTTCCTCTTAGGTGCAATCAACTTTCTTTCCCTGCTCCACTCTGGGACACGTCTCAGAGCTGAGACAGGCAATCCAGTTCTCTCTAACCCTGCCCCCAGTACCAGCTTTTATAGGGGCAGCCAGCTCCCCCTACTGGCCTGAGACAGGAGGCATTGCATGCTAATGTTCCCCTGACTAGAGAACCTCCCCCTTGCTCTCAGACACAGCTTTAATTACACTTGTGGCATCCAGGCCAGGGTGACACAGATTGAACATGACAGTGGTCAAGTCTTTGTCTCTTACACGGTGGGAGTACTGAGTGGCCCCGTACCGGTGGAATGCAGGGAGCTCTATTTCCTCCAACTCGTCTGGATCTTCTCCCTCATTGGGCAAGTGGGGCATTCTCGATAGGGCATCTGCATTGGCATTGGCTCGGCCTGCCCGGTACTTGATGGTGAAGTCATAGTTTGCTAGCCGGGCCATCCACCGCTGCTCTAGGGCACCAAGTCTCGCATTGTCCAGATGTGTCTACGGATTGTTGTCCGTGTACACAGTGAACTTCACAGAGGCCAGGTAATGCTTGAAACGTTCTGTTATGGCCCACACCACTGCCAAGGACTCCAGCTTAAAGGAGCTGTAATTCTCCGGGTTTCTCTCGATGGGCCTCAGCTTCCGGCTGGCGTACGCGATCACCCTTTCTCTGCCCTGTTGGTTCTGTGACAGTACGGCTCCCAGCCCCACATTACTGGCGTCTGTGTGGAGGATAAAAGGCTGGCCATAATCAGGGTAGGCCAGGATCTCATCCCCAGTGAGGGCCATCTACAGCTGGCGGAAGGACTCCTCTTCCGGCTTGTCCCACTTGAAGGGTGGCTTTTGGCTTCTGGTCTTAGATTGTCCTATAAGGAGGTCCTGCATAGGGGCTGCCATCTTGGTGAAACTGGGGATGAACCTTCGGTAGTAGCCTACCAACCCGAGGAACTGCCTCACTTCTTTTATGTTAGAGGGGCTTGGCCAGTTCTTTATTGCCGTGATTTTGTCAGGGTCGGGGGCTACTCCTTCTGCACTCACCACGTGTCCCAGGTACTGTACCTTCGGCTTTAACAGAAGGCACTTGGAGGGTTTCACTTTCATGCCAAAGCCTGCCAGGGCCTCGAACACCTCGGCCAGGTGCTTTAGATGGTCCTCGTAAGTCTTTGAATAGACAATCACGTCATCCAGGTAAAGTAGGACCGTCTCAAAGTTTCGGTGCCCTAGACAGCATTCCATCAGCCTCTGGAAGGTCCCGGGTGCGTTGCAGAGTCCGAACGGCATATAGTTGAATTCACTTAATCCCATCGGGGTGGTGAAGGCGGTCTTCTCCTTATCAGCCTCTGCCACAGGAACCTGCCAGTACCCACTAGTAAGGTCCAAAGTAGAGAAGAAATTAGCTGATTTTAGTGCGGCCAAAGACTCCTCTATTCTAGGCAACGGGTATGCGTCTTTATGGGTGATATGATTGACTTCTCTATAGTCCACGCACATTCTCATAGTACCGTCTTTCTTTGCGTTCTGATAGTGTGCGGGGTGGTACAGGTCTGTTTCTTTCTTTTATTGGTGGGTGGCTCCCCGTGGGGATGTGGTGTTCTACCCCTTTCACTCTGCCGAAGTCTAGCGGGTGCTTTCTAAAGATTCTCTCGTACTCTTGAACCACCCGGTAGACTCCTTGTTTTTGGTGCAAGGGAGTGGAGTCAGCACCCACGTGGAGTTTCTGGCACCAGTCCTCCTTGGGTTTCTGGGAACCATTACCCTTCGCCTGGGGAGATGGAGGCAAGGGTTCCACGGCCCTGACAGCATTGTGTTCAACAGTATACAATTTGGCTAGTGTAGCGTACCGGGGCAAGTGTACTTCCCTTTCCCCAATGTTTAAGATCCGGACGGGCACCCTTCCATGGCGGACATCGACCACCCCCCGGGCTGTCAAAATGGTGGGCCTGCTGTCTGAGTACACGGGTTCTACCATGGCTTGGTAGTCTCTCCCTCTTAACCCGATTGCAGTTCGACACCAGATCATTTCACTTTTGGGGGGCATAGCAATGGGGAACGGGTCGCTCATCCTCACGCTACCGATCTCACCACCAGACAGTCTACCTGTTGCCATCTCATCAGGGCTCTTATCTCCTTCTGGAGGACCCTCTGTTGGCTGGAGCTCGCATTCATCGCCACCTGCTGCAAAATTACAATTACTTCTGAAAGACAATTTTCAATCACATTAGTACCCAAGGTTATTTTAGGGTGACTTTCTCGACGGTCAATGTCCACAATGATCACTCCCTGTGCCGGCAGTTCAACTTTACCAATCTTAATGGTCATCTCTCTGAACCCCACCTGCGGCACGGGTTGGCCATTGCTGGCGATGATGCTCAAGTCATCGTCTGGATAACGAGTTATATCAGTGTCACTCCAGTACTGCTTGAAAAGTACATAGGGGATGGTAGTCACTTGGGACCCGGTGTCCAGCAGTGCACTCATGGGGATACCGTCCAGCACTACGGGTAAAACCGGGCGTTCCCCTACGTACTTATTACGCCAATTAGATGGGCCTGATGACCTTATGCCTGGGGGTTGGCCCTTTGCCCCAGGTCGGACCCATTTAAAGTACAGTACCTGGCTACGTGTCCCGGCTGGCTGCAACGGCGGCAAATCGGCTGTCCATCCTCAGTGTAATGATCGGCGGGCCTCCCTCTGAACGACGGGATCCTCCTCCGTCGACGCCACGGGACATCCTCCGGACTGGAAGCCAGCTTAATTGGTCCTGACGGGTCCATCTGTAACGACTGTACGGTCCTGGTCAATGCAGCAACACTCTTTGTTAGTTCTTGGACCTGATGGTGCAGGTTTGCAGGCGGGGATGGATTTAGGGCCTGCGCATCAGCCCCCACAAGGTCTGCGGGATAGGGCGCCGCCCCCTGGTGGTAAGGGTTGGCAGGGCGCCGGGAAGCTACAGCGCCACCCGGTGCAGGTTCTCGGAGCACCCGGATGGCCCTATCTTTGAACTGTGCAAAAGTCAAATCGGGGTTCTGTAGGGCCATGAGGCGCAGCTGGGTTCTGTGGGCGCTGGACAGCAGACCTTCTATGAACTGGTCAGTCAATAGTTTATCTGTATCCTGCACTCTGCCAGGGTCAGCTTGCTTAATTGCCCCCAAGGCTTCCTGTAAATTTAGGGCATAATCTCGGATGCTCTCTTGAGCTCGCTGCTTACATCCATAGAACCGCATTTTGATTTCTGCTGAGGTACGGGTATCAAAGGTGTCCCGTAGACGGGTCAGAACCCCCCTTACAGTCCTTTTCTCCTCAGCTGTCCAAGACTTTACCTCCCGCTGGGCCGCACCAGTTAACTGCCCTATCAGTATGCTTACTTTCTGTTCTTCTGTCAGGGGATAAACTTTGAACAGTCTATACAGCCTTTCTTTAAAGTCGCCCAAGGTATGCGACTCGCCGGCATACTGGGGCAGCCAGGCCGCTCCGGGGATATAGGCAGGGGTGGATTAAGAGTAGCAAGGGCCCCGGGCAGTTTAGAAGGCGCGGGCCCCCTCCACACACCTGATTTATCACGTGACATGTCACATGATCCCCTGTGATAGATCATGTGATAGTTCACGGGAAATTAATTTGGCATAATATTAATTGTGCTGCCTCATCTGAGAGCAGCACAATATTGGGGCAGATACCCTGATTCCAGCGATGTGTCACTTTTTCAGCTGCTTGTTGTCATTTTGAGAAAATCACCGTTTTATCTGCTGCAGATCTAGCAGCTCTCTGAATGCTGCGCTCTGTATAGCCCCACCCACACCACTGATTGGCAGCTTTCTGCCCATGCTCAGTGTACACAGAAATCTACTGATCAGTGATGGGGGTGGGGTCCTACAGAACTTACTAGTCATCTAGTGATAATTACCTGCTGACAAATCAATGATTTTATCAAAACAACACTAAGCAGCCCAGTAAGTGACACATTACTGGAATCAGTGCCTCTAACCCTACATTATGCTGCTCTCAGATTAGGTGGCAAAAACCTGATGACAGATTCCCTTTAAAGGAAAAGTTTGTATTAAAAAAAATACAAGCCATTTGTTAAATTAACTTCTTTTCATTGTTAATTCACATTAGACTGTATCTTCAACACTTTTGTCAGCAGGTCTTATTACAGACTCTGAATAGGGCAGCTCTCTCCCTCTCCCTCAGCAGAAAGTCACAGCATGGTTAAAAAATGGGATCTTTTATGATTTTCTCATAATAAATAAAAAAGGACATGCAAGTCCTCCAAACTATTTTCCGTTTCTCTATAGGGGAGGTCCTAAATCTTTCTTGTTCTTTAATTGATCACATGTCAAAAATGCAAAGCATTTACTATGAACTCGCCTAAAAAAATATACACTTGGAGAGTAATATCATCATTTGCATGTAAATATTCCTTGACTCTAAGGGCTCGCTCACACTGTCGTATAACACGGCCGAATGCTATGTTATGTTTTATCGGATAGGACTCGGCCCTATGTTATACTATGGGACAGTGCGATTATTGGCATGAGAAAATAATCTCATTCGATATTCGGACCATGTGCACCCATACAAGTCTATGGGTGCACGTAAAACATTGGACTGCACTCGGATGTCGTCCAAGTGCAGTCCGATGAACACTCACAGAGACTATGGAGAAGATGGAGAAATTAAGTTCTCCATCTTCTCCATATCTGTGCTGCGAGAGAATCGGATCACACTCAGTTGAAGCTCTGACAGAGTTTGAGCCCAGTGTCATTAGCATAATTGGCCCTATTCTCTTGCATGAGAGAATATATGGCTTAGTGAGTGGACCCTAAAACTGAATAGTAGTGACAGACAGGCACCTCACAAGCGGGATCCATGTAGCTCTCAGATGTCATGTAGGTAGGGCTTCATTCCATGGGGTAGGGCTTAATTTCAAGGTATATAAAAAAAATGGACTTCAAATAAAAATTAAATGAACACAAAAAGCACTAATTGAATTATTTTTTTCGTATTTATGTTTGCAGCCCCTTTAAAAACCCTTTGAGGACCAAGGCACATATATGTCCCATAGTTTTAAACTGGAAAGAAATTTGATTGAATAAAATTTAAGGTCCTCAAAGGTTTAAGTAGGTCATAAATTCATATGAATACTTGCTCATACAATTGCACATGCCAAAAGATGAAGAAGAACAGAATCAAAAATATGACATTAAGTGGAGCACTTACAGGTATTCAAGGTGAAAGAGACCAGCAAAGGCATCGTCTCGAATGACAGTAAATGAGATAGAATTCAGCAAGCTGAAAATGAAGACAGCAGGTTAGAAGCGAACCAGACTTTATGGTGCTCAAAATTAGTCAAGCAGAATTTATTGACTGCTCTTGCAAAGCACTGAGACTACCGCTGTGTATAGATGGCGCCGTGTGAACTCCCGCTGTGTATAGATGGCGCCGTGCGGCCTCCCGCTGTGTATAGATGGCGCCCTGCGGCCTCCCGCTGTGTATAGATGGCGCCGTGCGGCCTCCCGCTGTGTATAGATGGCGCCGTGCGGCCTCCCGCTGTCTATAAATGGCGCCGTGCGGCCTCCCGCTGTGTATAGATGGCACCGTATAGATGGCTACGTGCGGCCTCCTGCTGTGTATAGATGGCGCCGTGTGGCCTCCCGCTGTGTATAGATGGCGCCGTGTGGCCTCCCGCTGTGTATAGATGGCGCCGTGCGGCCTCCCGCTGTGTATAGATGGCACCGTATAGATGGCTACGTGCGGCCTCCTGCTGAGTATACGTGTATAGATGGCTACGTGCGGCCTCCTGCTGAGTATAGATGCCGCACGGCGCTCCCCCCAGAGACAGCAGGAGGACGCACAGCGCCATCTATACTCAGCGGGAGACCGCACGTAGCCATCTATACACAGCATGAGGCCGCATGGCGACATCTATACTCAGCGGGGGGCCGCACGTAGCCATCTATACACAGCGGGGGGCGCACGTAGCCATCTATACACAGCGGGGGGCCGCACGGCGCCGTCTATAAACAGCGGGGGCCGCACATAGCCATCTATACACAGCAGGAGGCTGCACGGAGACATGTATACTCAGCGGGGAGCCGCACGTAGCCATCTATACATAGCGGGAGGCTGCACGGAGCCCCCCCAGAGACATCAGGAGGCCGCACGGCGCCAACTATACTCAGCAGGAGGCCGCATGCAGTCGTACACACACACAAACATATACAGACACGAATAAACACATTTGAAACACAAAAATACATACAAACAAACATCACACAATGACATCTGCCCACACACATACACACACAAACAGACAGACATCACACACACACCTGCCCACACACACACACACCTGCCCACACACACACACCTGCCCACACACACATTTGTGTGTGTGTATGTATAGTGTGTGTGTGTATGTATAGTGTGTGTGTGTATAATGTGTGTGTGTGTATAGTGTGTGTGTATGTATAATGTGTGTGTATATATAGTGTGTGTGTGTGTGTGTGTATAATTTGTGTGTGTGTATTTTTTTTTAAGTTAAAAACAAGTAAAATGCTTGTGGCATCAATATCAAGACTCCAAATATAAGGGCCTATTCACACTGAATTTTGCAATGCATTCATCTCCTCTTTCCAGGCTTCTATCTAAATCCCTGAAAAATGGCATTCAGATGTGCCTTGACATAGCCATTGATTTGAACAAAGGCAAACCGAGGCTAAAGTCTGAATCTTTAGGCTCCATTTGCTCTGCTTTCAGATGTCTCATTTCAGACAGCACAATCCTGAATTTCAGGGATTCAGTTGTAAGCCTTGTGTAAAGACCTGAATGCAGCGCTGAATGTAGTGTGAATAGGTCCTTACATCCTACACCACCTCAGGGGATTGTTGTTATGGAGTATTGCCCCTGGGTGGCCGCAGTTATGACCACCACCAGGGCTCGCGGTCATCCACCCTAACTTTGGTATTCTGGGGAGCTGGTATAATGAATATCTGAGAAGAGCCCTAGAGAAGCAAGAACATTGGACAACCAAGAGGTGGTGGCCTCAAGTCAGGTGTAGTGTTCAACAGGGCAAGACTTTCTAACCTGCCCACACACACACACACACACACACACACACACACATACACACATACACACACACACACACCTGCCCACACAGACACACACACACACCTGCCCCCCCCCACACACCTGCCCACACACATACACACCTGCCCACACACGCACACACCTGCCCACACACACACACCTGCCCACACACACCTGCCCACACACACACACACACCTGCCCACACACACACACAAACACCTGCCCACACACACACACTATACATACACACACACTATACATACACACACATTATACACACACACACTATACATACACACACACAAATGTGTGTGTGGGCAGGTGTGTGTGTGTGGGCAGGTGTGTGTGTGTGTGATGTCTGTCTGTTTGTGTGTGTGTGTGTGTGGGCAGATGTCATTGTGTGATGTCTGTTTGTATGTATTTTTGTGTTTCAAATGTGTTTATGCGTGTCTGTATATGTTTGTGTGTGTGTATGACTGCATGCGGCCTCCTGCTGAGTATAGTTGGCGCCGTGTGGCCTCCTGATGTCTCTGGGGGGGCTCCGTGCGGCCTCGTGCTGTGTATAGATGGCTACGTGGGGCCCCCCGCTGTTTATAGACGGCGCCGTGTGGCCCCCGGCTGTGTATAGATGGCTACGTGCGCCCCCCGCTGTGTATAGATGGCTACGTGCGGCCCCCCGCTGAGTATAGGTGTCGCCGTGCGGCCTCCTGCTGTGTATAGATGGCTACATGCGGTCTCCCGCTGAGTATAGATGGCGCTGTGCGGCCTCCTGCTGTCTCTGGGGGTAGCGCCGTGCAGCATCTATACTCAGCAGGAGGCCGCACGTAGCCATCTATACACGTATACTCAGCAGGAGGCCGCACGTAGCCATCTATACGGTGCCATTTATACACAGCGGGAGGCCGCACGGCGCCATTTATATACAGCGGGAGGCCGCACGGCGCCATCTATACACAGCGGGAGTCTCAGTGCTTTGCAAGAGCAGTCAATAAATTCTGCTTGACTAATTCTGAGCACCATAAAGTCTGGTTCGCTTCTAACCTGCTGTCTTCATTTTCAGCTTGCTGAATTCTAACTCATTTACTGTCATTCGAGACGATGCCTTTGCTGGTCTCTTTCACCTTGAATACCTGTAAGTGCTCCACTTAATGTCATATTTTTGATTCTGTTCTTCTTCATCTTTTGGCATGTGCAATTGTATGAGCAAGTATTCATATGAATTTATGACCTACTTAAACCTTTGAGGACCTTAAATTTTATTCAATCAAATTTTTTTCCAGTTTAAAACTATGGGACATATATGTGCCTTGGTCCTCAAAGGGATTTTAAAGGGGCTGCAAACATAAATACGAAAAAAATAATTCAATTAGTGCTTTTTGTGTTCATTTAATTTTTATTTGAAGTCCATTTTTTTTATATACCTTGAAATTAAGCCCTACCCCATGGAATGAAGCCCTACCTACATGACATCTGAGAGCTACATGGATCCCACTTGTGAGGTGCCTGTCCGTCACTACTATTCAGTTTTAGGGTCCACTCGCTAAGCCATATATTCTCTCATGCAAGAGAATAGGGCCAATTATGCTAATGACACTGGGCTCAAACTCTGTCAGAGCTTCAACTGAGTGTGATCCGATTCTCTCGCAGCACAGATATGGAGAAGATGGAGAACTTAATTTCTCCATCTTCACCATAGTCTCTGTGAGTGTTCATCGGACTGCACTTGGATGACATCCGAGTGCAGTCCAATGTTTTACGTGCACCCATAGACTTGTATGGGTGCACATGGTCCGAATATCGAATGAGATTATTTTCTCATGCCAATAATCGCACTGTCCCATAGTATAACATAGGGCCGAGTCCTATCCGATAAAACATCACATAGCATTCGGCCGTGTTATACGACAGTGTGAGCGAGCCCTTAGAGTCAAGGAATATTTACATGCAGATGATGATATTACTCTCCAAGTGTATATTTTTTTAGGCGAGTTCATAGTAAATGCTTTGCATTTTTGACATGTGATCAACTAAAGAACAAGAAAGATTTAGGACCTCGCCTATAGAGAAACGGAAAATAGTTTGGAGGACTTGCATGTCCTTTTTTATTTATTATGAGAAAATCATAAAAGATCCCGTTTTTTAACCATGCTGTGACTTTCTGCTGAGGGAGAGGGAGAGAGCTGCCCTATTCAGAGTCTGTAATAAGACCTGCTGACAAAAGTGTTGAAGATACAGTCTAATGTGAATTAACAATGAAAAAAAGTTAATTTAACAAATGGCTTGTATTTTTTTTAATACAAACTTTTTTGTCTTTACAGCTCCTTTAAAGGGAATCTGTCATCAGGTTTTTGCCACCTAATCTGAGAGCAGCATAATGTATGGTTAGAGGCACTGATTCCAGTAATGTGTCACTTACTGGGCTGCTTAGTGTTGCTTTGATAAAATCATTGATTTGTCAGAAGGTAATTATCACTAGATGACTAGTAAGTTCTGTAGGACCCCACCCCCATCACTGATCAGTAGATTTCTGTGTACACTGAGCATGGGCAGAAAGCTGCCAATCAGTGGTGTGGGTGGGGCTATACAGAGCGCAGCATTCAGAGAGCTGCTAGATCTGCAGCAGATAAAACGGTGATTTTCTCAAAATGACAACAAGCAGCTGAAAAAGTGACACATCGCTGGAATCAGGGTATCTGCCCCAATATTGTGCTGCTCTCAGATGAGGCAGCACAATTAATATTATGCCAAATTAATTTCCCGTGAACTATCACATGATCTATCACAGGGGATCATGTGACATGTCACGTGATAAATCAGGTGTGTGGAGGGGGCCCGCGCCTTCTAAACTGCCCGGGGCCCTTGCTACTCTTAATCCACCCCTGCCTATATCCCCGGAGCGGCCTGGCTGCCCCAGTATGCCGGCGAGTCGCATACCTTGGGCGACTTTAAAGAAAGGCTGTATAGACTGTTCAAAGTTTATCCCCTGACAGAAGAACAGAAAGTAAGCATACTGATAGGGCAGTTAACTGGTGCGGCCCAGCGGGAGGGAAAGTCTTGGACAGCTGAGGAGAAAAGGACTGTAAGGGGGGTTCTGACCCGTCTACGGGACACCTTTGATACCCGTACCTCAGCAGAAATCAAAATGCGGTTCTATGAATGTAAGCAGCGAGCTCAAGATAGCATCCGAGATTATGCCCTAAATTTACAGGAAGCCTTGGGGGCAATTAAGCAAGCTGACCCTGGCAGCGTGCAGGATACAGATAAACTATTGACTGACCAGTTCATAGAAGGTCTGCTGTCCAGCGCCCACAGAACCCAGCTGCGCCTCATGGCCCTACAGAACCCCGATTTGACTTTTGCACAGTTCAAAGATAGGGCCATCCGGGTGCTCCGAGAACCTGCACCGGGTGGCGCTGTAGCTTCCCGGCGCCCTGCCATCCCTTACCACCAGGGGGCGGCGTCCTATCCCGCAGACCTTGTGGGGGCTGATGCGCAGGCCCTAAATCCATCCCCCCTGCAAACCTGCACCATCAGGTCCAAGAACTAACAAAGAGTGTTGCTGCATTGACCAGGACTGTACAGTCATTACAGATGGACCCGTCAGGACCAATCAAGCTGGCTTCCAGTCCGGAGGATGTCCCGTGGCGTCGACGGAGGAGGATCCCGTCGTTCAGAGGGAGGCCCGCCGATCATTACACTGAGGATGGACAGCCGATTTGCCATCGTTGCAGCCAGCCGGGATACGTAGCCAGGTACTGTACTTTAAATGGGTCCGACCTGGGGCAAAGGGCCAACCCCCAGGCATAAGGTCATCAGGCCCATCTAATTGGCGTGATAAGTACGTAGGGGGACGCCCGGTTTTACCCGTAGTGCTGGACGGTATCCCCATGAGTGCACTGCTGGACACCGGGTCCCAAGTGACTACCATCCCCTATGTACTTTTCAAGCAGTACTGGAGTGACACTGATATAACTCGTTATCCAGACGATGACTTGAGCATCATCGCCAGCAATGGTCAACCCGTGCCGCAGGTGGGGTTCAGAGAGATGACCATTAAGATTGGTAAACTTGAACTGCTGGCACAGGGAGTGATCATTGTGGACATTGACCGTCGAGAAAGTCACCCTAAAATAACCTTGGGTACTAATGTGATTGAAAATTGTCTTTCAGAAGCAATTGTAATTTTGCAGCAGGTGGCGATGATCGCGAGCTCCAGCCAACAGAGGGTCCTCCAGAAGGAGATAAGAGCCCGGATGAGATGGCAAAAGGTAGAACTGTCTGGTGGTGAGATCGGTAGCGTGAGGATGAGCGACCCGTTCCCCATTGCCATGCCCCCCAAAAGTGAAATGATCTGGTGTCGGACTGCAATCGGGTTAAGAGGGAGAGACTACCAAGCCATGGTAGAACCCGTGTACTCAGACAGCAGGCCCACCATTTTGACAGCCCGGGGGGTGGTCGATGTCCGCCATGGAAGGGTGCCCGTCCGGATCTTAAACATTGGGGAAAGGGAAGTAGACTTGCCCCGGTACGCTACACTAGCCAAATTGTATACTGTTGAACACAATGCTGTCAGGGCCATGGAACCCTTGCCTCCATCTCCCCAGGCGGAGGGTAATGGTTCCCAGAAACCCAAGGAGGACTGGTGCCAGAAACTCCACGTGGGTGCTGACTCCACTCCCTTGCACCAAAAACAAGGAGTCTACCGGGTGGTTCAAGAGTACGAGAGAATCTTTAGTAAGCACCCGCTAGACTTCGGCAGAGTGAAAGGGGTAGAACACCACATCCCCACGGGGAGCCACCCACCAATAAAAGAAAGATACAGACCTGTACCACCCCGCACACTATCAGAACGCAAAGGGCATGCTGAGAGAAATTAAGGAAGCCGGGGTCATTAGAGACAGTTGTAGCCCCTGGGCAGCCCCCTTGGTTCTGGTAAAAAAGAAAGACTGTACTATGAGAATGTGCGTGGAATATAGAGAAGTCAATCGTATCACCCATAAAGACGCATACCCGTTGCCTAGAATAGAGGAGTCTTTGGTCGCACTAAAATCAGCTAATTTATTCTCTACTTTGGACCTTACTAGTGGGTACTGGCAGGTTCCTGTGGCAGAGGCTGATAAGGAGAAGACCGCCTTCACCACCCCGATGGGATTAAGTGAATTCAACTATATGCCGTTCGGGCTCTGCAACGCACCCGGGACCTTCCAGAGGCTGATGGAATGCTGTCTAGGGCACCGAAACTTTGAGACGGTCCTACTTTACCTGGACGACGTGATTGTCTATTCGAAGACTTACGAGGACCATCTAAAGCACCTGGCCGAGGTGTTCGAGGCCCTGGCAGGCTTTGGCATGAAAGTGAAACCCTCCAAGTGCCATCTGTTAAAGCCGAAGGTACAGTACCTGGGACACGTGGTGAGTGCAGAAGGAGTAGCCCCCGACCCTGACAAAATCATGGCAATAAAGAACTGGCCAAGCCCCTCTAACATAAAAGAAGTGAGGCAGTTCGTCGGGTTGGTAGGCTACTACCGAAGGTTCATCCCCAGGTTCACCAAGATGGCAGCCCCTATACAGGACCTCCTTATAGGACAATCTAAGACCAGAAGCCAAAAGCCACCCTTCAAGTGGGACAAGCCGGAAGAGGAGTCCTTCCGCCAGCTGAAGATGGCCCTCACGGGGGATGAGATCCTGGCCTACCCTGATTATGGCCAGCCTTTTATCCTCCACACAGACGCCAGTAATGTGGGGCTGGGAGCCGTACTGTCACAGAACCAACAGGGCAGAGAAAGGGTGATCGCGTACGCCAGCCGGAAGCTGAGGCCCACCGAGAGAAGCCCGGAGAATTACAGCTCCTTTAAGCTGGAGTCCTTGGCAGTGGTGTGGGCCGTAACAGAACGTTTCAAGCATTACCTGGCCTCTGTGAAGTTCACTGTGTACACGGACCACAATCCGTAGACACATCTGGACAATGCGAGACTTGGTGCCCTAGAGCAGCGGTGGATGGCCCGGCTAGCAAACTATGACTTCACCATCAAGTACCGGGCAGGCCGAGCCAATGCCAATGCAGATGCCCTATCGAGAATGCCCCACTTGCCCGATGAGGGAAAAGATCCAGACGAGTTGGAGGAAATAGAGCTCCCTGCATTCCACCGGTACGGGGCCACTCAGTACTCCCACCGTGTAAGAGACAAAGACTTGACCACTGTCATGTTCAATCCCTTACCTCACCACGGCTGGGCTGAAACGCAAGATAGTGACCCTGCAATTCGCCTGGTGAAAGACCTGTTGACCCAGGCAGATGCTAGCCCTGGCTCGGACGCTCCAGAGGAAGCCAAGCAGTTATGGAAGGAGAAAAGCAGGCTATTCCTCTACGAAGGTAAGCTGTGCAGAAGGCTTGTCACCCACCGGACGCACGAGCTGACCTGGCAGGTAGTGGTCCCGAGACGAGATGCAGCAATGGTCCTGGAGGCCTACCATGACAGAGCGGGACACTTCGGGTGGAAGAAACTGGAGTTCCTACTGAGAGAGCGGTTGTACTGGGTCGGAATGAGAGGGGCCATAGAGAAGTGGTGCAGGGACTGCGGCCCATGTAACCTCAGAAGGAAGGATGGTACCAGCCAGAAGACGCCCTTGATGCCCATCGTCACCAGGCAGCCTCTTGAGCTGGTAGCTATGGACCATGTGAAACTGGCTCCAAGCCGGTCGGGCTACGTCTATGCCCTGACAATAGTGGACCACTATTCCCGGTTCCTGGTGGTGGTTCCTGTTAAAGACTTGACAGCCCAAACAGCGGCCAGAGCCTTCTAACAACACTTCTGCCGTCCACACGGGTATCCGGAACATGTCTTGACAGATCAAGGTCCAGAGTTTGAGGCTGAAATCTTCCAGGAGTTCTGCAACCTCTACGGCTGTAAGAAGATTCGGACAACGTCTTACCACCCACAAACCAACGGGCTATGTGAGAAAATGAATAATATCGTCATTGATCTCCTCAAAACGTTGCCCCTGGAAGAACGCAGCCTGTGGCCGGAGAAGCTGCCAGACCTGATAGACTTATACAACCATATCCCGGTGAATGCTACAAATTGCACCCCGGCTTACCTGATGAGGGCAAGACCAGGTAAGCTGCCGATAGACCTGGAGATGGGAGTCCTCCCCACCTCCCCAGACGCGGACTGGGATACGGAACGGCGGCTACAGTACAAGAAGGTACAGGAGAGTGTGGAGAGGAGTCTGGCTCAAGCGAGAGAAAAGCAAGAGAGGCTCTTCAACCAACACGCCCCTGCTGGTCCCCTGGAACCTGGTGAGCAGGTCCTGAAGCGGAAGAGAAGGCTTCACAAGCTAGATGACCAGTGGGAGAGCGACCCGTACACAGTACTGCAGTCCAACCACAACAACCCGAAGGTATGTGTAATTACCAAGGATGGAGGAGAAACCACTAGCACCGTCTCCAGAGACCACCTAAAAAGGTGCCCCAAGCAACTACAGAGTGCAGGAGAAGATCAAGATGACCTTGAACCCGCAGAAGACAAGAAAGAAATGATCAGCACAGTTCTTGGAGAGTTCCCCCGGTCCTGGACTCGGATAAATGATGCAATAGTGGTACCCCTCCTACACTTCCTTCAATCAACCCAGCAGGAACCTACAGGAGAGCAGGAGGAATCAGAAGACCAAGCAGCCCTAGAGGCAGAAGAACCCATGCCAGCAACCCAGGAGAGTCAACCCTCTGCTGACAGTGAGCCTGCCATACCTGCGGTAAGCCAAAGGACCCGCAGATAGCTGCCTGCACTGCCTGTAAACCCAGCTAGTAGCTGTACCCTGAATGCTAGTGGGGAAAGTCAGGTTAGACCACCACCAGACAGTGGGTTACGCAGGTCAACCCGGAGCACTAGGGGGCAAATACCAGCTCGCTGGAAGATCTAAATGCTGTATATTGTAAATGTTTTATGTTTGTTGCCTGGTTGCTAATTATGTTTTTCCAGTCTTTCTAGTTCATGGACTAACAGGTTATTGACGCTGAATAACCGGAACTGTCTTGTAGATAGTTGCACTTGGTGCCCTCTTTCGAAGATGGCCACGGAAGAAAAATCTGTCCGGTGTGGCCTCCTTGTGGCCCAAAGTAGAGAGTTCAGCCTTGTCGCCACGCCCAAGGCGAGGAACTTGGGGTTTATGGAAACAGGTCCCCACACCGTGGAAAACTTCACACCTTGTTGGGTGACATGGACACCCGGTCACGGAAGCGCCGTGACCTCAAGGACAAAATATACTTGTATATATGTTATGTTGTCATTTATACCCTGTATTTGTGTTTCCTGTTTAGTCCGGAGTACTAAATTTTACTAGGGGAGAATGTGTCACCCCAGGCCTGGATGCCACAAACAATAATCTGTGTCTGAGAGCAGGAGGGAGGTCCCCTGGTTAGGGACAATTAGCATACAGCACCTCCTGTCCCAGGCCAGCAGGGGGAGCTGGCTGCCCCTATAAAAGCTGGAACTGGGGGCAGGGTTAGAGAGAACTGGAAGACCTAGCTCAGGAGTGAGACTAGTCCCAGAGAAAGAGGGACAGTTCAGCTGTAGCTGAGGAGTCCGTGAGGCAGAGGAGAAACTGCAAGCCAGGGACAGAGGTGACGAGAGCCGGTCCTGCAAGAGAACCAATCTACCGGGCATTGGGTTCCGGGGCTGTCAGGGTTACAAGCCCAGCAGCAGAGAACCAACCTGCGAGGGATTTCAGGTCCCTTGGCCTAAGAAGCCTGGAGGCTCCGCCACACAGAGGGACCAGTACAGTGAGGAGCAAGCAACAGGTACCCAAGGCCCTAGTCGCATGCCATACAGGCGAGAAGTACACGGCCAGCTCAGGGACGTGGGCTATTACACCACGAAAAGGGGGATAGTCAGAAAGAGCATAGAGAGAACGGTAGGCCTACACACTCACCCTGACCAGTGGGGCTCGCCTGAATGCTCTCAGACACCCAGGTCCATTCCTAACCGGTACTGTTGGGTCATTAATAATATCTACAATAAAGACCCTGAAGTGTTTGAAGCGGACTCTGAACTCTTACTATTGCGGCCTGCACTATCACCCCCAACATCCACCTACACTGCCCTGAGGCTACACTCTTCCCGTTAGGAGTTATCCTACACCTGTGCTGCACACCAACACCAGCCTCAGCAGTCTGCCTTGCAGCGGCAGTTATCCCTGACCGCAATCCATGGGTGGCGTAGTCGGACATTCAAAACACTGATAAATAGACTGCCACCATTTGGTCTGACCACCCTGAGCCACGGGATCGGGTTGCCACTACTACCCCCATCAGCACCGTACACTAGAAGGCCCGGTTCCGTGTACCCCACGGCCCAGGGGGCGAGTCATGTGCATCAAATTATACATACACATATGGGGCAGTGGGGCTTCATACTATATACAGGTGCTTCTCACAAAATTAGAATATCATCAAAAGTTAGTTTATTTCAGTTCTTCAATGCAAAAAGTGAAACTCCTATATTATATAGAGTCATTACACACAGAGTGATCTATTATATAGAGTCATTACACAGAGGGATCTATTATATAGAGTCATTACACACAGAGGGATCTATTATATAGAGTCATTACACACAGAGGGATCTATTATATAGAGTCATTACACACAGAGGGATCTATTATATAGAGTCATTACACACAGAGGGATCTATTATATAGAGTCATTACACACAGAGGGATCTATTATATAGAGTCATTACACACAGAGGGATCTATTATATAGAGTCATTACACACAGAGGGATCTATTATATAGAGTCATTACACACAGAGGGATCTATTTTAAGTGTTTATTTCTGTTAATGTTGATGATTATGGCTTACAGCCAGTGAAAACACAAACGTCATTATCTCAGTAAATTAGAATACTTCATAACAACAGCTTGAAAAATGTTTTTAAAATCCGAAAAGTTGGCCTACTGAAATGTATGTTTAGTAAATGCCCTCAATACTTGTTCGGGCTCCTCGTGCATCAATTACTGCATCAATGCGGCAATGTGGCATGGAGGGATCAGCCTGTGGCACTGCTGAGGTGTTATGGAAGCCCAGGTGGCTTTGATAGCAGCCTTCAGCTCATCTGTATTGTGGGGTCTGGGGTCTCATCTTCCTCTTGACAATATCCCATAGATTCTCTATAATAGATTCTCTATGGGGTAAAGGTCAGGCGAGTTTGCTGCCAATCAAGCACAGTGATACTGTTGTGTGTAAACCAGGTATTGGTACTTTTGGCAGTGTGGACAGGGGCCAAGTCCTGCTGGAGAATGACATTTCCATCTCCATAAAGCTTGTGGGCAGAGGGAAGCATGAAGTGCTGTAAAATGTCCTGGTAGACGGCTGCGCTGACTTTGTTCTTGATAAAACACAGTGGACCTACACCAGCAGATGACATGGCCCCCCCAAACCATCACTGATTGTGGAGACTTCACACTAGACCTCCAGCAGCTTGGATTGTGGCCTCTCCACTCTTCCTCCAGACTCTGGGACCTTGATTTCCAAATGAAATGCAAAATTTACTTTTCATCTGAACACAACACCTTGGGCCACTGAGCATCAGTCCAGGTCTTTTTCTCTTTGGCCCAGGTAAGACGCTTCTGGCGTTGTCTATTGGTCATGAGGGGCTTGACACAAGCAATGCGACACTTGTAGCCCATGTCCTGGATAAGTCTGTGTGTGGTGGCTCTTGAAGCAATGACTCCAGCAGCAGTCCACTCCTTGTGAATCTCCCCCAAATTTTTGAATGGCCTTTTCTTAGCAATCCTTTCAAGGCTGCGGTTATCCCAGTTGCTTGTGCACCTTTTTCTACCACACTTTTTCCTTCCACGTCCATTAATATGCTCGGATACAGCACTCTGTGAACAGCTGCTTCTTTAGCAATGACCTTTTGTGGCTTACCCTCCTTGAGGAGTGTGTCAATGACTGCCTTCTGGACATCTGTCAAGTCAGCAGTCTTGCCCATGATTGTGGAGCCTACTGAAACTGACTAAGGGACCTTTTTAAATGCTTAGGAAGCCTTTGCAGGTGTTTCTTGTTAATTCTAATTTACTGAGATAATGAGTTTTGTGTTTTCATTGGCTGTAAGCCATAATCATCAACATTAGCAGAAATAAACACTTAAAACAGATCACTCTGTTTGTAATGACTCTGTATAATATATGAGTTTCACTTTCTGGATTTAAGAACTGAAATAAATTCACTTTTTGATGATATTCTAATTTTCTGAGAAGCACCTGTATGTAGCAGTGCGGCAATTATACTATATACAGTCAGGAGTATAAGTACTTGATACACTGACAATTTCGAAAGTTTTTCCACCTACAAAGAATGAAGAGGTCTGTTTTGTTCTACTTAACTGCTGCAACTTGGACCTTTAACAGGATTTATATTTCACCTATGAGAAAGCATACTATGTGTATTTGGCAGATTAACTCAGGCATGTTTATGATAAACTGAATACCTGGATTGGAGTCCTATTTGTATACAGAATACTGACTATTAATGCTGGCAGAGTAAGTCTTAGGCTATATTCACACTAGGTGTTTTTTTCTGCAGCAAAACATAATCTCTTGGCAGGAAAGAAGTAGCGTCAAAAATGCAGGTTTTGGTGTGTTTTTTTGCAGTGGTTCTTGGTGCATTTTTGGTGCGTTTTTCAGGATCCCAAAGTTCAGCTTTGCTTCCACCATAGACACATGAAAACAGGTCACCATTGCAAGACATATGTTCATGAAAAAGTACACATTACAAATGTAACAGGGGGGGTGGGGGGTGAATTGGTCTGGAATGGTTTATCTAAGACCCTGGCAGTGCATTGAATTTGTAGGACACTATTTACTTTCACATTATGGTTTGCCATTGAGTTGCTCAGGCATTGGTCATTTTCACACCTCCCTGGGCCACACGTGTTGTTCAATCTCACACCTAGCTCAACCAATGTTTACTTTGTAGGCATCACTAATTTAATTAAACTGTAATAATCCAAGCTGCTATCTCAGGTGACCAAGACAAGATGGTTTAAACTTGGGAAAATCACAAGAATAAATGTGTGTCACATACTTGCTTTTTTCACTAAAAACGCAGCAAAATGTTCACACTAGGCTTTTTTTCAGCATTTTTTTCCACCACCCTTTATTTTAATGGGTGAAAAACGCTGAAACAAGTGACATACTCTATTGCAAAAAGCCATGGAAAGCACAAAATACTGAGGACAAATAAGCAAGCTTTGTGCATGAGATTTCGGAAATCTCATAGACTTTGTTGGTACTGTAAAACGCAGCTGAAAATTTGCATAAAAAAGCCCGCTAAAAAAACGTCTAGTGTGAATATAGCCTTGTATAACAGTTCGCCAATGAGTTAGGATATATGACCACGATGCAGAAATGCTGCGGATTTTTCCTAAGCGTTTCTGCATCTCCCTGGGTTGTCAAGCGCTTTGCCAAGTGATTTTAGCATCATTTGGAAAAGTGCTTGACAACTTGGTCACACTATATAATTCCATGCAACCGGCATGGATTTATATAGTGTGACCAAGTTACAATGCTGCAAATGCAGCATCAATAATGAAAAAAAAGAATAATAATGGTGAAAAATAAAAAAAAAACATTATACTCATCTTCCGATGGTCCTCGATCTCCTTCTCCGGTGCGTCCGGTGTCTTCGGCGGATCACGGTGCTGTAAAAGGACCTTCCATGACGCCATTTAGTCATGTGACAGGTCACGCGACCGCTGACATCGGCGGTCGCGTGACCTGTCACATGACTAAATGGCGTCATGGAAGGTCCTTTTACCACCGCGAGCAGCCGAAGAGCCAGCAGCACTGCCGGGAGCAGACAGGGGCCATCAGAAGGTAAGTATATGTTTATTTTTTATTTCAATTCTATTTTAACTACAGGTACTATGGTACCCGGGTCTGGAGGAGAGTCTCTTCATCTCCTGACCCGGGTACCATCCACGCATTGAGTCGCATAATATCCACATGTGTATTTGTAGTCATGCGGATGTTATGCGTTCCAATGCAAGTCAATGGCGGCTAAATCGCAGCGACTCTGCAAAATTAAAGGACGTGCTGCGGATTTTTCCGCAATGATAATCCGCAGCGGAAATCTCCGCGGCATGTGCACAGCACATGCGGATTATCATTGGGGATCATTGCAGACCTATCACCAAGCGTTTTTTAAGTGTTTCCGCGGCTGAAGTTACGCTGCAGAAACGCCTAAAAAACGCATAGTGGGCACACAGCCTTAAAAGTTCTATGGTGAAGAAAAACACGTGAGATAATAAATGCGAAATATACAATATTTCCCATAATATGACTGAGGATATCTTTAGGGTGTATTCACTGTTTTTCTTCTGCAGCAAAAATGCTGTGTTTTACAGTACCATCTTAGTGAATGACATTTCTGAAATCTCATTCACATGCTGTTTTTTTTGCATTTTTTTTAAATCTGCAGCTTGTCAAGTCTTTCAGAGGTTTTGCAGCATTTTTCACCCATTCAAATGAATGGAAAAAAAACACAAGTAAAAACACCTGAATTTTAAGCAGCGTTTTTCCTGCCTCCTTTGATTTTTGAGGTAGAAAAAAAATACTGCCAAAATCCAACTTGTGAACACACCTTTATCCTGGTTGTGTTCTAATTGGATATAAAATAGAACGGCCATGATAACATGGGTAGTTAATTGTATGGTGTTTTCACTTTATATAATACCAGGCCGCATTCTATTTGCGCAGAGCTGCTCCGTGAAGATTCTATCACAAGATTCCGTGATGACATCACAGGTGATGGTGACATCACTGCTCACAGTCGCTATATATACAATGCACATAGGCTCACCCGTGCCTTTCTTGGCTCTATAGTGACTGATAGCACTTGCAGTTTTTCACTATGGCTGGAATTGTTTTGGACATTCCTCAGGTAAAAGCACTATTGTTGATCCTTATGATCAATCGTCCTAACAGTGTGCTTCTACCACCCGATGGCGTCCTCAGCTTCACTCACCGGCTGGTGATGGAGCTAGTAAAGGATTGCCTGACCAAACACCGACAACGTCGTCTAACGTCAGACTATCTGACGGATTTACTTCAGAACATCAGGACATTACTACACCAGGTAAGTGGCAGACACTCTGCACAGAACATCTCAATATTAACAGATAATAATGGAGGGATAGAAGCTTTTTCTTCTAATATATCGTATTTTGCAGACCATAAGACGCACCAAAAATTTTTGGGAGGTAAATAGGAAAAACATTTATTATAATAAAATGGGGGTCTGTCTTATAGTCCTGTCTTATAGTCCGAATTTTCGGTTGCTTACTGAGGGGGGTGGTGGCAGTGCAGCGAGGTCACAGGAGGCAGAGTCGCTGCTGCAGGAAGTCGGCAGTAGGAGTGGGGCGCTGCTGCGGGCCCCAAGCTGGGAGGAGCGGGGTGTCCAGAAGGTGCGAGGCTGCGGGCCCTGGGCTTCAAGGAAATGTTAGCGGTAATTCAGGAGGGGAGGCCCTGCTCTGCTTATTGATTTCTCTGCAGTGGGCTTCAAGAAGTAGGCTGCTGGAGATGGCCAATACGCAGATTGAGATCTCAGCTCCTCATTGAGCCGAGATCTAAATCTGCACATGCACTGCCTCCAGCGGCCATTTGCCTGAAGCCCACCGCCAGAAATTCAATGGGCAGAGCGGGGACTCCCCTCCTAAATCACCGCTAACATTTCCTTGAAGCCCAGGGCCCGCAGCCTCGCACCTCCTGGATACCCCTCTCCTCCCAGCTCGGGGCCCGCAGCAGCGCCCCACTTCTACTGCCGGCTTCCTACAGCAGTGACCCTACCTCCTGTGACCTCACTCCACCACAGCCACCCCCCTGGTAAGCTACATTCAGACAATTATTATTATTAATAATCTGTCTGATATGCTGGGGTGGAGAGTTCCAGAGTAGGGGGGATGCACGGGAGAAATCTTGTATGCAATTGTGGGAAGAGGAGATAAGAGGGGAGTAGAGAAGAAGATCTTGTGAGGATCGGAGGTTGCGTGCAGGTAAGTATCGGGAGACTAGGTCACAGATATATGGAGGAGACAGGTTGTGGGTGGCTTTGCATGCCAAGGTTAGGGTCTTGAACTGGAGTCTCTGGGTAATGTGGAGCCAGTGAAGGGATTGGCGGAGCGAGGGGAAAAGCCAGGGAATAGCGGGGGGACAGGTGGATTAGTCAGACAGCAGAGTTTAGGATAGATTGGAGGGGTGCGAGAGTGTTAGAAGGGAGGTCAAAAATTTTGGAAAAAAAGGCATCTTATAGTCCAAAAAATACGGTAAAACACAACGAGTCCCCAAATACAGTATGTAGTCATTGTATCTGCAGACAGAGAACCGATGTCACATACAATTTCCGCCTCCATTCTGACCGCTCTCATCTCAAAATTCTCCTTTCCATTTTTCCTTCTTTATAGGCTGAAGAAAGATCTCAGACTGAAGATTTGGCTGTCTTTAAAGAACTGGCCGAAAAAGTCCTGTCTATACTAGAACGCTCATTGGAACGCCCGGTAAGGATCAATATTAATAGACGTATCTTAATCCACCGTATCTGAGGAGACTTTCTGAGAAAAGGTCTGAAGATGGCGCGGGATTTGTATCGTTACAATTGGTGCATCTGTAAATGTTGGTTTAGTCCTTCATGATTTATGTATTTGGTGATTTAGTGAAATCTTCCACATATTAATTATATATATTATATCTATCAGGAAACAACAGGAGGCGACGCCAAATATGGGCAAAATGTGACCCCGAAAATCCCTGACCCTAATAGGAGTCAGCCGGAGCTGAACAGAGATCTGATTACAGGTGAGCGATCACCCGACCTTCTACAAGGAATGTCCAGATATTACAGAGGACGGAGGATAATGTTAGATTTACTCTCTACTCTGTGTAATGGGAACCTGGCAGCACATTGTTACATATAGAAGTAGTGGTGTGACGGTATAGGCCATTGTCCCCTAATAATAATTGTTTGTAGAAATCCAATGTGCCAGTCAGGAGAAATGTAAAGTAGACACCATATACAAATCAGAATGGAAGTGCGCTGGGGGCGTGAAAGAAGAAATCCAAGTGCAGTGACACGCCCCCAGTGCACTTCCAGGCTAATTTGCAAATCTCTCCTATGTTTCAGCTCTCTTACCATCACTCGTATGTGCAGCGTGGGTGGGGGGTTCCTTATTCATGTGATGGAGGGTCCATTCTGCAGTGCTATAGCAAGTAACATGAAATAAATTAAATTTAAATTGCATTACTGCTCTAGAAAATGGGAAAAAACTAAGATACTGAGCACATAATTTGGCCAATTCATGAATGCTCAGCAGCCAATGACAAGGCGATCTTTTTGTTGGAATCCTCTCCTAATGTGAATCCTCTCCTAGGCTGAAGCCTACATTTATATGGGTAGGTAGGATCCTGTTGTAATTAAAACCACCCCGGGCTGACGGGTGGAGATAGGTTCCCAGCAAAAAAGGTCGACTTGCCATGACTGCTGGGCATGCACCGAGCAAAAGAAGGTCGCCTTGCCGTGGCTGCTAGGCATGCACCCAGCAAAAGAAGGTCGCCTTGTCGTGACTGCTGGGCATGCACCCAGCAAAAGAAGGTCGCCTTGTCGTGACTGCTGGGCATGCACCCAGCAAAAGAAGGTCGTCTTGCCGTGACTGCTGGGCATGCACCCAGCAAAAAAAAAGGTCACCTTGCCGTGGCTACTTGGCATGCACCCAGAAAAAGAAGGTCGCCTTGCCGTAGCTGCTGGCCATGCATGAATTGGCCAAATTATGCGCTAAGTATCTTCCTTTTATCCTATTTTCTACAGCAGTAATGCAATTCAAATTTAATTTATTTCATGTTTACATGCTATAGCGTTACAGAGTGCAACTTTGTTAGTTATGTATTTGGATGGCTACTCTTAGTATGCACCTGTTCACACCCATTTTCTTTTCGGAAGTGATGGTCAGTCTTTTGTTATTTATGAAGGGGTTCCTCCATCATTTACATTACATTTATCTATGGATTCCCCGTATATTCTCATATTTAGAATCCCCATATAACGAGTATTAATCCCATTTACAGACATCTTGTCATTTCTCCGTTATATTGCTGTATTATCTATGTAGGAATAATATCCTCTAATACATTTCATTTCTTCATCATTATTTTAGAAACAACTGAGCTGTCGAATCCTAACAATGGAATTAGTGAGATCCCGGAGATCCAAGAATCCGTAAGTATCATAGAGGGGGATGCGTGTGTGTCATCAGATCATGGGGTGTGAATGACTCGTCCAGTATTATCCCCCATACAACCATGGGACGTCTCTATTCTAAGTGTAGATGACCCTATGGTGTTAATTACATTTGAATTACAGGGAATCTGTCACCAGGTTTATGCTATTTGGTCTGAGAGAAGCATGATGCAGGGACAGAGACCCTGATTCCATGTGTTGATTACTTTACTCGGTGGAGCAGTTGTGATAAAATTACTATTTTTTTCTGCTGCAGAGCTCTGAATGCTGAGTCTTGTATAACCCCGCCCACACCATTGATTGGCAGCTCTCTGTGTACACTGTGCATAGGCAGAAAGCTGCTAATCAGTGGTGGAGGCAAGGGTACAGAGCAATAGGACTACCTGGCTAGACAGATAGTCTTCTAGTGATAATCTACTGATTTTATTGAAACAGCCACACACAGCCTAGTAAGTAACACATCACTGGAATCAGCGTCTCTGCCCCTACATCATGGTGCTTTCAGAATACATAGTAAACACCTGGTGACAGATTACCTGTAAGTCCTCCTCTGTGTGATCTCCCACATTATCCAGAATGTTATAGCAATGTATGATGACCGTTGCAGGGCGGCTCCAGGATTTTGTGGGCCCTGGGAGAAAGAGTCTCAGTGGCCCCTTTAACACATACCACGATTCATGATGCATAGATAAAGCAGATAAATATATATATATATATATATATATATATATATATATATAGTACAAGCCCGAAGATTTCTCTTCTTACATTACATGAGCGATATCTATTGTAAATTCCACAATAACTCAGAAAGCGGCGAATCCTCACAGCTCACAGTGCAGACCGGACAGTAATGTCCTCCACACAGTATAATGGCACCACATAGTCCTCTATACCGTATTATGAGCTCCATATATTGCTCCATATAGAATAATGGACCCCATAAAATGCTCCACGCAGGCTGTGCCCCCATATAATGCCCCATGCAGGCTGTGACCCCACACATAATGCCCCATGCAGGCTGTGCCCCCCACATAATGCCCCATGCAGGCTTTGACCCCCCACATAATGCTCCATGCAGGCTGTGACCTCCACATAATGCCCCATGCAGGCTTTGACCCCCCACATAATGCCACATGCAGGCTGTGCCCCCCCCACATAATGCCCCATGCAGGATATCCCCCTCCCACATAATGGCCCATGCAGGATCTCACCCCCCATATAATTCCTCATGCAGAATTTCCCTCCCACATAATGCCCCATGCAGGCTGTGCCCCCCACATAATGCCCCATGCAGGCTGTGCCCCCCCACATAATGGCCCATGCAGGATGTCACCCCCCATATAATTCCCCATGCAGGATGTCCCCTCCACATAATGCCCCATGCAGGATGTCCCACCCCACATAATGCCCCATGCAGGATGTCCCCCACACATAATGCCCCATGCAGGATATCCCCCCCATATAATGCCCCATGCAGGATGTCACCCCCCATATAATTCCCCATGCAGGATGTCCCCCCCACATAATGCTCCATGCAGGATGTCCCACCCCACATAATGGCCCATACAGGATGTCACCCCCCATATAATGCCCCATGCAGGATGTCACCCCCCCCATATAATGCCCCATGCAGGATGTCCTCCCAACACATACTGCCCCATGTAGGATGTCACCTCTCACCCCATATATTGCCCCATGCAGGATGTCACCTCTCACCCCATATAATGCCCCATGCAGGATGTCACTTCTCCCCCCATATAATACCCCATGTAGGATGTCACTCCCCCCATATAATGCCCCATGCAGGATGTCACCCCCCATATAATGCCCCATGCAGAATGTCACCTCTCACCCCATATAAAGCCCTATGCTGGATGTCACTTCCCCCCCATATAATGACCCATGCAGGATGTCACTTCTCCCCCTCATATAATACCCCATGCAGGATGTCACCCCCTATATAATGGCCCAGGCAGGATGTCACCCCCCATATAATTCCCCATGCAGGATGTCCCCTCCACACAATGCCCCATGCAGGATGTCCCACCCCATATAATGCCCCATGCAGGATGTCCCCCACACATAATGCCCCATGCAGGATATCCCACCCACATAATGCCCATGCAGGATGTCACCCCCCATATAATTCCCCATGCAGGATGTCCCCCCCACATAATGCTCCATGCAGGATGTCCCACCCCACATAATGGCCCATACAGGATGTCACCCCCCATATAATGCCCCATGCAGGATGTCACCCCCCATATAATGCCCCATGCAGGATGTCCCCCCAACACATACTGCCCCATGTAGGATGTCACCTCTCACCCCATATATTGCCCCATGCAGGATGTCACCTCTCACCCCATATAATTCCCCATGCAGGATGTCACTTCTCCCCCCATATAATACCCCATGCAGGATGTCACTCCCCCCATATAATGCCCCATGCAGGATGTCACCCCCCATGTAATGCCCCATGCAGAATGTCACCTCTCACCCCATATAAAGCCCTATGCTGGATGTCACTCCCCCCCCATATAATGACCCATGCAGGATGTCACTTCTCCCCTCATATAATACCCCATGCAGGATGTCACCCCCCTATATAATGCCCCATGCAGGATGTCCCCCCCATCTTATGCCTCATCTAGGATGTCACCTCTCACCCCATATAATGCCCCATGCAGGATGTCACTCCCCCCCATATAATGCCCCATGCAGGATGTCACTTCTCCCCCCCATATAATACCCCACGCAGGATGTCCCTACCTCCCCCCCATATAATGCCCCATGCAGGATGTCACTTCTCCCCCCATATAATGCCCCATACCTCCATACATAAAAAAAAAAATCAAATGCTCACCTCACTGCTCACCAGCTGTGGAGAGGTAAGTATTGTGCCGGCCGTGGTCCAGGGCAAGCATTGGGGGGGGGGAGCAAGGCCCACTAGCTGGCGCTGGCACCACTCTCCTCTGCTCACCGGTCCCATAGCACGCCAGGGTGCCCGACAGCAAGTGGGCCCCTCGCCTACTCAGGGCCCCGGCACTTGCCTGGGTGTGCTGGGTGCTAGCGCCAGGTCTGCCCAGCGTCCGGTTTGTATCCTCCCAACATCATATCAGTGTAAATCATCTGGGACATAATATGGGGGGAGAAGTTTTTGCATCTGTAACTTTTTTCCTGCATCTTCGATAAATCAGTATTATTTCTTATTCTTTTATAGAGCGTGATGGATTCATTGGTTCCGGCGAGAAAGCCGCATATGAGCGACTATGAAACTTCCAAACTCATCAGCAGTGGAAATTTTGGGTGAGATTTCTGTTGCCATAATCCACATTTCTCAGGGTTCCCTATGACAATGCTTCTGCCCCTGCACTCTGCCATTCAGTGTTATCATAGCTAAATTATATGATCTGTAGCAAATCAAACTGTAAGGAAAGCGATTTAAATAATATAATTACATATAATATAATATATAATAATATAATATTATTACATTCGCCTGTGCTAGACCCCCATCTGTTCTTATGCTGCCTCCTCCACCTGAGCTTTTCTGCTCTCCACTCTGATCTTTGTTTTGATGGGGGGGCTCCATTATGAAGCTGATCAGAGAAGTTGGCTACACATGGTCACATGAAGGGTGACACTATATTGACGTCAATGACATCTACACCCTCCACCATGACCATGTGGGCCCAATCACTGGCCTCAGCAGCAGAAGAGAGCCCTGGAGCACATTCATTTTGGACCAATTTTATTTGCACTAAATTGTATTTGGTCAGTTATAGCGAATCTGCCCAAAGAGAATTTCGATAGATTCTCGTATCTATAATGTGACCTGGGTGATGGCTCCGGCAGAAGTGGCATTGTGGAGACCTCCCATAGGTGATCTATGTAGTGCTATTTTATGTATTTCTAGATGTGAATTTATAGTGGCGGCCAGACTTCTAGTATTAAACATATGCAAATTGTCTCTTCAGAGAGGAAGCAAACTAGAACTCCACCTAAGTAGCAATCCTAAAAGTCAATATCGACCCTTTAACAAGCCTTGTCACATGACTTAGGATAATAGCCAAAACCAAAATCTCAATTTGTAGGAACTGTGTTCTGGGGTACTGCCCCTCTTCAGTGCAAAGTGTGAATGGTTTGACTGGGTGAGAGGTGTCTGACCGGTATCCAAGGGGTTGACGTTTCTCCTTGCGGACATGAGGAGACTTTTAAGCCACAATGCTCCTCTGGGAAATAGGATTGCTACTTCCTATAGGGGGCACTAGGGTGCTAGTTCTCTTCCTCTCTGAAAAGAGACAATTTGCATATTTCCCAGAAGAGCATTGCAGCTTAAAATCTCCTCACCTTAACATGCTTAACATGGCTTTTTCCGCAAGGAGAAACGTTACCGCTTGGATCCCGGTCAGATGCCTCTCACCCAGCCAAACCATATCTCACACTTTGCACTGATGAGTGCTTGTACCCCAAAACATAGTGTCCGAAAATTGAGATTTTGGTTATGGCTATTATTCCATGTCATGTGATAAGGCTCGTTAAAGGGTCGATATTGACTTTTAGGATTACCACTTCCTATAAGGGGCACTAGAGTTCTAGTTCTCTTCCTCTCTGAAGAGACAATTTGCATATTTCCCAGAGGATCATTGAGGCTTAAAAGTCTCCTCACCTTGACAAGCTTAACATGTCACTCTCCGCAAGGAGAAATGTTACCCCTTGGATACCAGTATTAAACATATAATGATTTCTATAGATAGATTATTAATAAGGATTTATTATAACCGATGGATTCTCCTTCTCTCCAGGGCCGTCTACTTAGTGCATCATAAAGACTCACACCAGACCTTTGCTATGAAGAAAATGGCTAAGCGGAACCTAAATACTGCACAGAGATTGGAATGGGCCTTTCTGGAGAGGGACATCTTAACATTTGCTGATTGTCCCTTTGTGGTCTCCATGCTCTGCTCCTTTCCAACTAGATCTCACCTGTGTATGGTCATGGAGTATGTAGGAGGTAAGACACATCTATTGTATTATATTCAGCCCATGTCTGCTTTCATCTTATCACTGCTCATATCATTAGGACATTGTTGGTTACTTCCCCACAGAGCATTTACTATAGGCTATCTATTACCAAGATGCTCGTAAATTCATTGATCTTGGTGCAGGGGCGCTATGGGGCTCATCAGTCGGAGGGGGTCTGTCGACGCTCGGCAGTGGGCAGCATCCCTCCACCTGTCATCACAATTTCAGCGGTATTTGCTTCTTCAAGGAGGTGGGGCTGGTGGGGGCAAAAATACTGAGTAGGTGGCTAGTAGGGGCCAAAATACTGAAAGGGGGCCGTATGACTAGATATGGGGGGACTGTGAATGCTGAGTGGAGGTCATCATATTAAGTGGGGTGCTGTGGGGGTCCTCACTCTATATGGAGGCCCCCATTCTGTGTGGGGACATCATACTGAGTGGGGAGTTATGCGGACCATTATATTGTGTGAGGGACTGTGGGAACCATTATCCTGAGTGGGAGGGTTGCTGTGGGTGCCATCACACCGAGTAGGGGGTTGTGGCTGGCCTCCTTCTAAGTGGTGGCCTACTTAGGAGGATTCACTGTGGGGATACCATACTCATTGAGCGTGGGTGTGGGCATTTTTGGGAGCATCATACTCTAAAATGGCCATAAAAGTTGTATTGCTGGTGAGAACACCAAGCTGCTTCAACAGGGATATAAATATATTTCTTTTTTATTTTTTAGGGTGGGGGGCAATTACAACTTTTGATATGGGGTCTTGTGATTTCTATGTACGCCACTATCTGTGTGATCTCCCCAGGATGTTTCCGCTCACTGCTCATTATACATCATGGTTATCTGCTCGTGGTATATCATGGTTATCTTCTGTATAAACCCCTCACCGGTCATATTTCCTTTCTTCTATAGGTGGAGACTGTGGGACCCTTCTAAGCACCAGGGGTCCTTTTTCTGTCCCCATGGCCCGCTTGTACTTTGCAGAGGCGGTACTTGCCGTGGAATACCTGCATAGTTACGGTGTAGTGCACAGAGACCTGAAGCCGGAAAAGTAAGTGCCCCCGTAGTATAATAAAGTGGGGAAAGTTGTCATTTATTATCATTCAGTCTGTGAGGCTAAAACCATCTTCTCTTTTGCAGCCTCCTGATTACATCTACTGGACATATTAAAGTTACCGATTTTGGGATTTCAAAACTTGGTCTAATGATACCGAAAACCAACACCTACAAGGAATTAGCAGTGGACATCTCCAGAGAGTTCCAGGACCGTGAGGTCAGCATCACCTACAAGAACTTAGCTTGTTATTTGCAAATCTCATCACACTATTGTCTCTTCTCTACGTTCTTCCTTTCTAGAGAACTTTTCCACTAATATTTTATCTTCTGCATTGTGTTTTAACGATGATATCTTGTCATAATAATTGTTTCATCGATTCTCATCTCTATGTTCTGTTGGTTTCCAGTTCTGTGGCACCCCATGTTACATAGCCCCAGAGATCATCCTGAAAGAAGGCTATGGAAGACCTGTTGACTGGTGGTCATTGGGGATCATCCTGTATAAATTCCTGCTGGGATGTGTACCATTTGATGCTGATTCCCTCACTGAGCTTTATAAAAGGGTTGTCATTGGTGAGTAGAATAATCCGATCATTGCGTTGATTGGTTACATTTGTTTAGTTATTTCCTTTGCTTTATGTTACAGTCCAGTAAAGAGGTTTTATTTTCTGTAATTTTCTATGTAACAGGAGAACTAATTTGGAATTGTGATCGCGCTCCACCCCTGGATGCTCAGAATCTCATCACTGAGCTGCTCATAAGAAATCCTGTGCGTAGACTTGGGACAGGTAACAGATATACTAGTATTAATATTCCCTTATTAGACCAAGGACATATCGCTCATGTCCATGAAGATCAGCATTTCTCTATCAGCTCATCTACTGTATTTCTAGTTCTCCACACTAAGACTTTCAGTTTATTTCCTTCATGTCGGCTCAGTTTTGTCATTAGTTCAGATTACGATAAACTGTTCAGATATGGAGCCATCCCTGACTATGTCCGCATCACTTTTGTTTTTCTTTTTCTAGGAGGAGCTTTTGAGATCAAGGTTCATCCATTCCTGAGTGACTTGGACTTTGACAACATTCTGAGCCAGGAGCTGGAGTATGTTCCTCAGCTTGTTTCAGACACAGACACCAGCTTATTTATCAGTAAGTAGAAGGAGACATCATCTAGACTAAGCGACTGTTTGTCTCATCTTCCCTAATATGTGATCATCTGTTCCCATTAATATTAGTGATAAATAGTGACTGTGTTATACTGACAACCTCTAATAATACTTCATTACCTATTTCTTGTAGATCATTCTGATATAAACAAACATCTGGTCTCAAAGGATGAGGAAGGCACAAGTAAGAACAATGAGAGCCTTGACTTCCAAAATTTTACGTCATCTTCTGAAAAGCTTTGTAAAGTAAGTATGTGATTAATAAATCCAAAATATGTAAAAAAAAATAAAAAAAAAACTCTAAAAGTACATAAATAAAATATTTTATATCTTATTTTTATCCGTATTTAGCTCTGAACCATCGCTACCAGGATGGTGAACAATGAGGATCCCAATGCCCCTCCAGAGTATACACAAGAAACCAACACAAACATCTCAGAAATGTGAGTAGATTAGAAAGGGTCATTACTGGGAGTTCCAGGCTGATCTATGTACACAACACCAAATATAGGACATAAAAAACAGAATATCAAATGCAGCATTCACCGCTTCATGGTTAACGGTCATTGTACTTTTGGCTTCAGAAAATGCAGAAGATAACAGCCCATAATTGTGGCAGGTCATGCATTTTTAGCACTGCCTACTCTGTAGGAGAGCTGTAGTATTACTTGCCAGCCATTCTTGGTAGTTGTGTTCTGATCCATGGAAGGTAGTTTTGAGCAGAAAACCTTCCCCACTATGACAGTCATATGTCCTATTAGGCCTTATAGTCAGTGTTCTTATAGTGAGACAACCCATTTTATACTGTGTTTACTTACGATTTACATGTTTTTCTTCTTCAAACAGGCAGAAAGAATCTGTTCCTGTATGTAATACAGACGATGCTGTTACCATCTTGCCACCCTCGTCCCCATTGCCAGGTATGTACATGTCTACAGCACCAACAATGTGAATGTTGACTTCAAGGCTCAAATATTTCCACATGGTTTTTCTGGTCTACTATGTTATCCATGTTTCATGGATCTCAGCTATGTTGACCATGGGTTCGTACTGTATCCCTATTTCCCTAATTTTGTACAGGAGTTTTTTTTCATGTATTCTGTTTATTACGTTGCATCATCTTTTAACCTAGTGAGATATAGCGACTGTGTTATACTGACACCCTCTAACAATCCTTCCTTACCTATGTCTTGTAGATCACTCTGATGAAAACAACCATCTGATCTCAGAGGATAAGGAGGGCACAAGTGAGGACGATGAGAACTTTATCTTCCGAATATTTGCATCATCATCTTCTGAGAGGCTTTCTAAAGTAAGTATGTGATCGATAAATCCAAAATATGTACAAAAAAGGATCTACAAAATTAAAAAGTATGTATATTTAATAACTTATTGTTATCAACATTTAGCACTCTACCACCACTAACGGGATGGTGAACAACGAGGATCCCAAGGCCCCTCCAGAGTGTACACCAGAATCCAACACAAACATCTCAGAAATGTGAGTAGATTATGGGGTCATTACTGGGAGCTCCAGGCTGATATATGTGCACAACATCAAATATAGGACATAAATACCATAATATCAAATGCAGCATCCACCGCCCCATGGTTATGGGTCATTGTGCTTTCAGCTTTCGGAATTGTTGGAGATAACAGCCCATAATTGTGGCCGGTCATGCACTTTTAGTGCTGCCCTCACTGTAGGAGAGATGTAGTATGAAATGCCGGCCATTCTTGGTAGTTGTTTTCCTCTCAGCTCTCTATAAAAGGTAGTCTTGAGCAGAAGACCTTCCCCACTATGACAGTCATATGTCCTACTAGTCCTTATAGTCGGTGTTCTTCTACTGAGACAACCCCTTTTATATGGAGTTTACTTGAGATTTACATGTTTTTCTTCTTCAAACAGGCAGAAAGTATCTGTTCCTGTATGTAATACAGACAATGCTGTTACCATCTTGCCACCCTCGTCCCCATTGCCAGGTATGTACATGTCTACAGCACCAGCAATGTGAATGTTGACTTCAAGGCTCAAATATTCCCACATGGTTTTTATACAATACTATAGGTCTCTTATGTTATCCATATTATGACAAAGCAGATCCTATAAGAAGATATTGTTATTGATTTTTTTTTTTAATTTTTCATCAGAATTTCCATCTCATGAAGAAAGAAAATCGGCAATAAATCTGAGTATGGAGCAACAAAACTCAGAAAATGGAAAAAATGGGAAAAAGAGACGAGGTAAGTGTGAGAATCAGCTCCATGTTGTGTGATGTCAGTGAGAATAATTCATGTGGAGTAGATGTCATCTGTCAGTGATGGGATTGTCACATGTATGATTGCTGACAATGACCCCTGACCTCTGTATGATAATATTCCTCTGCTGTCCGGCCACAGTGACTGCACAGCATTATCATGTAATATGGAGTCCCATCACTTACATTATATTTATTTCTCTTGTCATAGGTTCCATCTTCCGCCGGATCTTATCATCCTGCCGGCGTGGATTATCCAGGGCTGCTCGCGCATTTGCATGCTGTCACTGTTGCCCTAAAACCATCTAAAAGACGGGACACCTAAGCATCTAGCGCCCTGAAGTCCAGCAGATCCATCATCACTGCTGGAGCTGTATAGAAGGACCTTCACCATCTACCTGTGGCCTTCTGACTGGTCAACCTGGACAAGTTTCAGTAACGCCTCTGTCATCGGGCTCCGCGGTATTTATACTGCTCGTCTGACTTGTCATTTACTGATCACCTGGTATCTGACCTCGGCTATCTTCCTGACTTTGATTTAGTCTATTGATAATGTTCACAAATTTATTCATCCCATTATTAATTAAAAAAAAGTAAAATCTGTTACTGTTGCTCTAATTCCTTTTTGTCTTGAATTCACAAATACTTGTAACTCACTAATTGCTCTTCTTCTCACTAAATGTATTTCTCATTATCCTTAATGCAGCAGTCAGTCTCATATTTCTGTCCAGCAGTTACACTGGTGTCTCCACCCTGTACCAGTCATTACACTCATCCACAAACCTCTCCACACTGCTGCACAGTCCTGCATCTCTACCATATCTACACTCCAATGAGCTAAGATTAACATCCTCCATCATCAGGACCTCCCACTCTCATGTCCAAGACATTTTCTCTGCTGCACCAGCTCTCAGGAGTGCACTACTGCAGGCAATCATGTTCATTCCCACTATCAGAGATTTTAAGTGTGCAGTAGAAACAGATTATTTGTGGCAGGACTATCAAATCACCTCACTATTCTAAGTTTTTCCTACAGCACTCAGTAGCACTTAATATTTGTACATATACAGATAATGGTTGGTGACTGGTTCATGCAGCCTTAATTCCACAAAGATAGAAATAAAAGGTCAACATGTTTCATACATCCAAACCATCCTTAATCATGGCAGAAAAACATAATTTTAAGTTCCCACTATGAATATTTGGTGAGATATCACAGCTGTGTATTTTCACAGCACAAAGAACGCATCTTACAGATCTGCAAATCACAGTGTGCTGACGCTTAGTGTTGTAGTTTTGAACAACACCATTCATTTTATCATATAATGTGTTGAAAAATGAGAAAAAATGCCAGGTTTGGGTTCCTTCATTTTACAGTGTGTATTGTGTTGTAAAAACAAACTGACAAAATGATTCAGAGTCAGTAGTACGATTACTGTGATACCAAACTTATAAGGTTTATATATATATATATATATATATATATATATATATATATATATACAGTTTTTAGCATAAATCAGTACACCCAAATAGATTTGTCAGCAAACCTGTAGTTTCCTTTCAGAATCATCATTTTATATGGGATACCATACTACAAAATACTCTCGCAAATTTGAGCCATTGAATGCAAACAAGATTTGGTATTTTGCAGACCCCAAAAAAGTAATTTTCTTAACAAACTCATTCAAGATCATGTTTCAAAAATGAGAACATCCCAGTAACAGTCTTAAGAGAAAAGCTAAGTTTAGACAACAAAATTCTAATTAACAAGAACTGAACCACAGGTAAGTGTAATTATTCATTAAACAGATGTCCAGCAGACAGGTGTCTGTAAAAGGAAGTTACTTAATAAAGAAAACTCCTTCCCATTTCATGCTATCAGCAATGGCACCACATAGAAGGGAAATGTCACAAAACCTGAGAAAGAAAATAATTTCTTTGCAATAAATGTGAAGTCTACAAGAAGATCAGCAAAACTTTACTTATCAGTCAGAATACTGTAGCAAAAGTGATGCAAAACTATAACAAAGATGGAACTGCAACCATCTTACAGAGACGTCCAGGCCGACTATGGAAGTTAACACCTAAACAAAAGCGTCCTCTGATGAGAAGGGTAAGTGGCACCACATAGAAGAGAAATGTCACAAGACATTTCTGAGAAAGAAAATAATTTCTTTACAAAAAATGTGAATTCTACAAGAAGATCAGCAAAGCTTTTCTTATCAGTCAGATGGAAGTTAACATCTAAACAAAAGCATCTTCTGATGAGAAGAAAATCGACAGGCAAATTCATTGCTATTAGCTGAAGAAGTAGAAAGCCAAACTAGGGTGAGTGTTTTCCATGACACAACACGGTGTACACTGCAAATGAATGGCATTCATGAGTGTCCTCCACAAAGGAAGCCTCTCTCCCTTAAAGCCCATGAACAATAAAAGTCCGTCTACAATTTGCCAGGGTCCATGCTTAAAACTATGAGGACTACCGGGACTCTATACTGTGTATGTGCATCTTATGTGTATGTCCGTATTTTATGTTTGTGTGCACTATGTATATGCATACGCTAAAATGTGTATAGAGTATTAGCATGTGCAAATTTTATATGTGTGCCTAATATAAATATACATGGAAATGTATATGTAGGTGGTGCCTGATGGAGGGTGGGGGGCCCAGATCAGAAGTCCTGATTAAGGGCCCTTCACTGTCATTGTCTGCCCCTTATATAAACAGTAAAATCTCCTTTAATAACTGGACTTCCATTGGGGTGGACTTCTCATAGATGGCCAGTAGGCATACTATATTGTGAATCTGGGCATCTCTCACAGAAAATCTGATCTGGATATGAGGGTGGTCTTCTATAAGCGGTGATGTTTTGGAGAGATTTAGGGAAAAGTCCCAATGCTTATCCATCGATCTGGTAATTTGAGTAAAATATTTGTGTTGATAACTGATCACAAAGTCACAAAATATGTAAGATTTGGCATAACCTGGTTCATTTTTCAAAAAGTTATGCTCAATTTTTTTAGCACCAAGTTTTGTTGCTTTTTTGTAGACTTACACTAACTTAGTATATTGTGTGAGAATGAAATGAATTATGAATTAGTTGGCGCATTTTACCACACTCTGGGGGTCCCTGACAGTCCTTCTTTATCTGCCCTGTAGTGATGCCAATGTAAACTTCCAAGTGACCGCGCAGTCAATCACTGTCACGAATGCAGGACAACCTATGATTAGCTAATTTTTGGGAAATCCTTATAACAAAAGGGGATTGAAAATATTTACAATTATTTTAAAAGCATTAAAAAAAAACAGACCCAATACTTATAATTAGTTTGTTGAAAGTAGTCTAATTAAAGGGAGCTGAAAGGATTAGAGATTATGAACCTGATTCACCAGTGTTTTTGCCAGAAAACTGGCATAAAGCACTTGAAAAGTTGCAAAGTTTTGTGACTTTTCCCATTTTCACATAATTTTAACTTCTTTAAAGCCCAAGACGTACTGATACGTATCTGCGCCCTGGGACTTAAGAGCCTGATACGTATTAGTACATCTTTGCGATCGCGCACACAGGCTGTGCGGGCGTGATCGCCACCGGGTGTCAACTGATTGTCACAGCTGACACCCGGTGCTATGTGCTGGGAGAGGTCCCGCACATTAACCCCCGCAATGCTGCGATCGAAGTCGTTCGCAGCATTGCGGGGGCAAGGGGAGGTGATCGGGATAGTCACCTCTCCTGCCGGCGTCCAGCAATGTGTGCCGCGGCTTCCCGGATGTTGCCTTGATGACCTGATTCACTGAGGGGTGCAGTTTTAAGAATGGTGTCACTTTTGGGTATTTTCAGTCATAAAGACCCCTCAAAGTGACTTCAAATGTGATGTGGTCCCTAATAAAATGGTTTTGTAAATTTTGTTGGAAAAATGAGAAATCGCTGGTCAGTTTTAACCCTTATAGCTCCCTAATAAAAATAAATTTGGGTTCCAAAATTGTGCTGATGTAAAGTAGACATATGGGAAATGTTATTTATTAACTTTTTTTGTGTGACATATCTCTCCGATTTAAGGGCATAAAAATTCAAATTTTGAAAATAGCTAAATTTTCAAAATTTTCGCCAAATATCTGTTTTTTTCACAAATAAACACAAGTGATATCGAAGAAATTTTACCACAATCATAAAGTACAATATGTCATGAAAAAATATTCTGAGAACCAGGGGGATCCGTTGAAGCGTTCCAGAGTAATTACCTCATAAAGTGACAGTGGTCAGAATTGTAAAAATTGGCCTTCTCATTAACGTGCAAACCACTTTGGGTTGTAAAGGGGTTAAGGACTCTACCTGCATATACAGTCATGGCGGAAAGTGCTGGCACCCTTGAAATTGTTTCAGAAAATTTCACATGTTTTATTACACGCATGTTTATTTCCTTTGTGTTTATTGGAACAACACAAAAAAACTGAGAAAAAAAAGGCAAATTGGACATAATTTCACACAAAACTCCAAAAATGGGCCGGAATACATATATATATTTTTGATGGGACAACACTGAAGATGCGACACTTTGATACAATGTACAGTAGTCAGTGTACAGCTTGTTTAACTGTAAATTTGGTGTGCCTGCAAAATAACTCAACACACAGCCATTAATGTCTAAACCGCTGGCAACAAAAGTGAGTACACCCCTAAGTGTGTTCTCAGCTGATGTTATTTGTTGGTTTTTCTTTGCATCCCGGACAATTTTCTTGGCAGTTGTGGCTGAAATTTTTGTTGGTCTACCTGACTGTGGTTTGGTTTTTACAGAGCATCTGATTTTCCATTTGTTAATCACAGTTTGAACACTGCAGACTGGCATTATCAATTCCTGGGATATCTTTTTGTATCCCTTTCCTGTGTTATACTCTTTTTGCCTCCCTTTCCTGTGTTATACAGTTCAACTACCTTTTCCCGTAGATCCGTTGATAATTCTTTTGCTTTCCCCATCTCAAAATCCAGAAACGTCAGTGGCTGGATCCCAGAAACTCACTCAGCTTTATGCACACACACTGATTACAAGCAAACAGGTCATAGGTGAGGATGTTACCTTTAGTAGCCATTCAAACCCATTTGTGTCAAATTCTGTGCATGTTATCAGGCCAAAATCACCAGGGTATGTGAACTTTTTGATCAGGATTATTTGGATGTTTTTGGTTGTCATTAGTGATGAGCGAGCACTAAAATGCTCGAGTACTCGTTGCTCGGGTCGAGCAAATTGAAATATTCGGGTGCTCAACCCGAGCAATGAGCCCAATATAAGTCTAGGGGAAACTTGAGCATTTTTCAAGTGGCTCCCCACGGCGGTCTGCAGAGGGCCTAAAAATTGCCCAAATAGATGGGAACTGTGCTCAAATGACATGGGAACAGCATGGGGAAGACCCCTGGAAGCATCTCTGACTCCCAGATCACTGCTGTCAACAACGTCGTCAGAGTATTACACCACTTTTACGGCGTAAGGAACATCCTTTCCAGGATGATGACTTGTATATAAGGCAAAATAAATAAACAAAAACAAAAATACTCCTACACACCTTGGGCTATGTTCACACGTAGCATTTTTGACACGTTTTTGCACTTTTGCATTGCTTTCAACCAAGACAAATGCATTCAACAGGAAATGTCATTTTAACATTTTACAACCTTATCTGGCCATGTGGTGTGTGACACATCATCAGACACATGCATACAGTGCTGAAAAGACATGGGAACAGCAAGGGGAAGACCTCTGGAAACATCTCTGACTCCCAGGTCACTGCCTAAATGTGTGCCCATCATAAGTGATCCTTGGCACATGCGAAGATGCCTCCCGCCATGCACCTGTCGTTGCAGACTTGAAACAATCACCGTCCACGTCCTTGTCCCACTGCAGTGTTCAGTTGTCCCTACCCCATTCCTTGGAATGCAAGCACAAGAATGCCGGCAGCCACCCACCGACAGGCTGCAATACTATACTGCCAAATTTTTGACAGCTGCTTGCACTTGAAATGTGGCCTTTTAGGCTCGTGGAGGCGGAAGCTTTTCATAACCTCATGCCGGCGGCGGCCGGGTGTCCATACTCGGTCCCCAGCCGCCACTATATTTCCCGGTATCGCCTCCGCCTTCCACAAGCACGGGTCCCATAACATTACCCGTGCCCTCCCCAGTGCACTTACTGGGAAAGACCGCCTAACCACAAACACGTGGACAGGTGAATGTGGCCAGGGACGGTACGGAGCCAGTCCACAACTTTTTTTGCTAAGAGTTGTATTTAGCTCGGTGAAAGGACTGGCATAGAGGGAAACCGCATCTACCCTGCGTGTCATTTCTCCCAGAAAATCCTGTAAATGAGCTTGTTGCAGAAGCAATGGCAGCCCATCCAACATCAACTTGCACTTGTCAATGGTGCTTTGACACACACACACATCTTTCTTTGCGCATTTAATTTCTTGAATACAGAGTTGGAAAATGGCCTGATCCGTAATGCGTTTTGAGAAATAACATGCATAAGCATGGCCGATCCGCATTAAAAAAGCAGCCATAGAGTGTCCAGCAACCTTCCCCCACACTTTTCTTAGCCAGGGCTGCTTTTCGGCAGGGTTGGACGGGCCCACCAGAGAACCGGAGACTCCTCCGGCGGGCCCTGGCTTCTCCTTCAGGAGAGTTCATAGTGCCGAGGTGAGGCCATGATGATGATAGAGGCCATCATCTGCTTAGTTTTCTTTTACTTGGAATGCAATTGCAAGTATGCAGCCAGCCACCCACCCACCCACCCACAGGCCGCAACACTAAACTGACAGATTTCTGGGCAGCTCTTTGCACTTGAAATATGGCCTTTTAAGCTTGTGGAGGTGGAAGCTTTTCACAACCTCATGCAGGCGGCGGCCGGGTGTCCATACTCGGTCCCCAGCCGCCAGTATTTTTCCCGGTATCGCCTTCGCCTTCCACAAGCACGGGTCCCACAACATTACCCATTCCCTACCCAGTGCACTTACTAAGAAGGACTGCCTGACCACAAACACGTGGACAGGTGAATGTGGCCAGGGACGGTACGGAGCCAGTCCACAACTTTTTTTGATAAGAGTTGTATTTAGCTCGGTGAAAGGACTGGCATAGAGGGAAACCGTATCTACCCTGCGTGTCATTTCTCCCAGGAAGTCCTCTAAAGCTGTTTGCACTTGAAATGTGGCCTGAACATTACTGCTGGTACTTTTCTGTGGGAATTTTCTTGCCCCCTACCAGCCTGGAATATTTCTAGCAAACTATGGTACAACACCATGGTATTAGCACTGCCCCCAGTACCAGTAGCGAAGCCATCCTCAATTTCCTTCTCTGGAATTTTATTTGGTAGACTGAGTGGCTGCCCAAATACATTTTCTCACAAAGGAGCTGATGATAGAGTGGCAGTAGGTTCAAGTTTCTCCAGCCTGTTAGATATTAGAGGGTGAACGGCAGCACATTGGATCAGTGGTTAGCACTGAAGTCTTGCAGCACTGGGATCCTGGGTTCAAATCCCAGCAAGGACAACATCTGGAAGAAATTTGTATGTTCTCCCCATGTTTGCATGTGTTTCCTCCTCAGTAAAAATAGAGTGTCCTGGAATCTTCCCACACACTTTTCTTAGCCAGGACTGCTTCTCGGCAGGGTTGGACAGTCCCACCAGAGAATTCTCTGGCGTGCCTTGGCTTCTACCTCAGGAGAGTTCATGATAGCGCTAACTTTGCAGCTGCTATGGGGCTCTTGAGCGGGAGAGAAAGGTTAGCTCTCAGAAACAAATCCTCTGGTGGGCACAATGTTTTTCAATCTGAAACAGCTTCTCAGTGGGAGTTGTATTTCACCACAGCCATATTCTTTAGCTCTGTGAAAGGACTGGCATAGAGGGAAACCTTATCTACCCCGGTTGTCATTTCTCCGTCACCAGGTTCCGCCCATTGTAACACATGACCATGCCTGGCTGTATGTTCAGCGGTGAGAGCCACAGATCAAGCTGCTGTGTTACAGCTTTCAACAACTATGCAGCGCTGGGCGGTTTGTCAATTAAGCATTAAGCATGTTATCTTCAGCACAGCCTGTTGCTGTTTGGCCAAGGCAGTGCTGCAGTGCTGTCAGCTTGTGACTGATGTGGTCATTTCGGAGATGGAGGAGGAGGTGCATGAGCTGAACAATGTGATTACATTGAGGTTAAATTGGTGATGCTGTTTTTTATACTAAAGAAAGATCCTATTGTTATGTTTTTTTATGTTATTTTTTATGAAAAATGCATTCACCGGGAAATGTCATTTTAACATTTTACAACCTCATCTGGCAATGTGGTGTCATCAGACACATCCTGTTTTATTTATGATGGAGGGACTCTGAAAGTCATAAAGCCTCTTTTTATAGGGACATCAGACGGCCCTTACTATTCTTAAAAGGCCAGCAGTCGGCCCTAGCTATTGTTAGAGAGCCATCAGAGGGCTATGCTTTGTTGTTCCCATTATTAACAAGTGGGTTTCCTATACTGTTATTGCGCATCCAGTGACTGCAAGGGTTGTCAAAAATTTGGACGCAACCTAATACCCCTTTGAAGAGACAAAGAGGAGGGTCTCAGTAAAAAAAATGTTCCCATTATAAAGGAGCGGGTCTTCTATGGTGGTAATGCCCATGCTGTGACTGCAAGGGTGGCCAAAATTTTTGAAAAAAAACACTAACAATTTAAAGACACAAAGAGCATGGCCACAGTAACAAGGTACGACATGTTCCCGTTAGAAAGGAGAGGGTCTGCTATACAGTTATAGGGTATGCAGTGAATCCAACGGCTGACAAATTTTAGGAAAAACCCCACTAAGAATTTAAGAACACACAGAGCAGGGCCACAGTAACAAGGTACGACATGTTCCCATTAGAAAGTAGAGGGTCTGCTATACAGTTATAGGGTATGCAGTGAATCCAACGGCTGACAAATTTTAATGAAAAACCTCAATAAGAATTTAAAGACACACAGAGCAGGGCCACAGTAACAAGGTACGACATGCTCCCATTAGAAAGGACAGGGTCTGCTATACAGTTATAGGGTATGCAGTGAGTCCAACGGCTGACCAATTTTAGGAAAAAACCCACTAAGAATTTAAAGACACATAGAGCAGGGCCACAGTAACGACAAATTCTCATTAGAAATTATAGGGTCGGCTATACTGTTATAGGGTATGCAGTGAGTCCAACGGCTGACAGATTTTAGGAAAATCCCCACTAAGAATTTAAAGACACACAGAGCAGGGCCACAGTAACAAGATATGACATGTTCCCATTAGAAAGGAGAGGGTCTGCTATACAGTTATAGGGTATGCAGTGAGTCCAACGACTGACCAAGTTTAGGAAAAAACCCACTAAGAATTTAAAGACACATAGACCAGGCCACAGTAATGACAAATTCCCATTAGAAAGGAGAGAGTCTCCCATAGTGTTGGACTATGCAGTGACTGCAAGGGCTGCCAAAAATTTGGAGGCACTTCAATGGCCCTTGGAAGAGACGTGGAGGAGCGCATCATAAAATTTTTTTACCATTAGAAAGGAGCGGGCCTCCTATACTTGTAATGCCATGCACTAAGTGTATGGGCTGACAAACATTTACTCCTGGGGGGTATACATGAACATACTGTATAAAAAATTTTTTTTACGGGCATCATAAAAATGTAGCGCCCCGAGGGCTCGGCCGCTACAGGGGTATTGCACCTCTGCCAGAGGTGTGATATTCCACTCCCGGGTAAGGATGGAGTATGGACCAGGGTTCAGTTAGCTGCATACAGCACACTCACCCCATTTCCGATGGACAGCTCAACGGTGCTCCCATTAGACAGAAATGCAGGCACGACAGACCATGTCCCTGGCAGGAGTGGGGAGGGGGTAGGAATACCCAGTGATGTAGGAGCAGATAGGGGTAGATGAGCGTAGATAGGAGCCCATTGTTTGCTGGTCACCTGGGCTCATGTTCTAGAGGGAGGTATAAAAGGTGGGCACCATCTTAGAACAGTGTTCAGTCAGAGAGAAGAAGTGACAGAGTGGGGGCCTTGGTTGTCGAACGAAGTGTGCCCTCTGCCTCCAGCGTTTTTAGATGGGAATTTTTTTAATAGTTCCGCAACAAGGGCCTTCTGGTACTGCCTCATTTTTGTACACCTGTCCGCCTCAGGAATAAGAGATATAAAGTTCTCCTTGTAGAGTGGGTCTAGAAGTGTCACCAACCAGTAATGACCTAAAATTTTGAGAATGCGAGGGTCATGGGAAAGGCAGCATAACATAAACTCAGCCATGCGTGCCAGACTACTAACAGGCAAGACTTCCGTGTCCTCACCAAGAGGATGACTGACCATGCTCTCCTCCTCCTCCTCTCTGTCCTCTGGCCATCCACGCTGAACAGACGGTATGACAGCTGTGCAGATAGCACCGTCTATAGTGCATGAAACTAGTTCCTGTCCTTCCTCCTCCTCCTCTTCCTCATTGTCACCCAATCCACGTTGGGATGAGATGAGGCTTGGCTGTGTGTAATCACCCTGTATGGTTAATTGCTCCATCTTATCGTGCTCCGCCTGCAATGCATCATCTTTGATTGTGAGCAGAGAGCGTTTCAGAAGACAGAGAAGCGGGATGGTGACGCTAATTATGGCGTCATCGCCGCTCACCATCTTGGTGGAGTCCTCAAAGTTTTGGAGGTTGGTACATATGTCTGACATCCACGTCCACTACTGAGGTCTTATGTGTGGAGTCTGAACTGAATACCGATAGCCTTTTTGATGCTGGTACTCAACAACTGCCCTCTTCTGCTCACAAATCCTTCCCAACATCTGCAATGTAGAGTTCCAACGTGTGGGGACATCACACACCAGTCTGTGAGCCAGAAGCTGCAAATGCTGCTGAAACACTGCAAGGGCGGCGGAAGCTGTAGCTGACTTTCTAAAATGGGCACACAGGCGGCATACTTTAACAAGCAGATCCGGCAGCTCCGGGTAGGATTTGAGTAACCGCTGAACCACGAGGTTAAGCACATGGGCCAGGCATGGTACGTGTGTGAGCTCGCCTCGCCTCAGAGCCGCCACCAGGTTCCGGCCATTGTCACACACGACCATGCCTGGCTGTAGGTTCAGCGGTTTGAGCCACAGATCTGCCTGCTCTTTCAGAGCTGTCCATAACTCTTCAGCATTGTGTGTTTTTTCACCTAAGCATATTAGCTTCAGCACAGCCTGTTGCCGCTTGGCCGAGGCAGTGCTGCAGTGCTTCCAGCTTGTGACTGATGTGGTCATTTCGGAGATAGAGGCCGAGGAGGAGGAGGAGGCTGAGGAGCATGAGGTGCAGGAGCTGTAGACCATGGGGGCAACCCTGATTGACCTAGGGCCTGCAATCCTTGGCGTCGGGAGGACGTGTTCCGTCCCAAGGTCCGACTGGGTCCCGGCTTCCACTATGTTAACCCAGTGTGCCATCAGCGAGATGTACCGTCCCTGCCCACAAGCACTTGTCCACGTGTCCGTGGTTAGGTGGACTTTACCGGTAACTGCGTTGTTGAGGGCACGGCTAATGTTTTGGGACACGTGCTTGTGTAATGTGGGGACGGCACACTGGGAGAAATAGTGGCGGCTGGGGACAGAGTACCGAGAGAAGACCGCCGCCATCAGGTTGCGGAATGCTTCTGTCTCCACAAGCCTAAAAGGCAACATTTCGAGCCAAGCAGTCGTGAATTGTGAGAATTTAGTAGTGTGGCCTGTGGGACGTTGGCTGCATATTTGCGCTTGCATTCCAAGGACTGGAGTATGAACAACTGAACGCTGCGCTGGGACAAGGACATGGACGTGCTTCCTGATGCTGCTACTTGAGAGTGTGTAATGACAGGTGCAGGGCAGGAGGCATCTTTGCATGCACTATGGACAGGGGATTGACTTGCATGCACAACAGCAGAAGAAGCAATGGTGCCACCTGTAGACACTGTTCCTGGACCCTGGTGTTCGGCCCACAAAGTCGAGTGCTTTGCTGCCATGTGCCTGATCATGCTGGTGGTGGTCAGGCTGGTCGTTTTGCCACCCCTGCTGATGCTGGTCTGGCTCGTGATGCAAATGGCCTTTCTGGAGTTATCGGCAGAGTCTTTTAAAAACAACCAGACTCGGGAAGACCTAACAGTTGTAGTGGCAACTTCATTCGTGTTGGTGTTACGGGAAACGGTAGCCTGCCTTCTGTCTGCGGCCACCACACTGCTTCTTCCTGCCTGTTGGGGTGCTCTGCCTCCCTCCCCCTGTGTGCTGCTGTCCTTGCTCTGCATGTCCTCCTGCCAGGTTGGGTCAGTTACTATATCATCCACCACCTCGTCTCCCACTTCTGCACCCTGGTACTATTCCTGACTTTCTGCCAATTGTGTCTCATCATCGTCCACCTCTTGTGACAGTTTCCCACCGTCGCCTTCGTGTGACTGTGGCTGCTCAAATATTTGGCAATCGCTACACGTGATCTCCTCTTGCCCCGCTTCAAGTGGACCGGGCGAGAGGCCCGAATCTATAAATGGAAAAGTGAACAGCTCTTCAGATTGTCCAAGTGTGGGATCAGTTGTCTCTGGGTACTCGGCATGGTGGGAGGAAGGAGGATCAGGGTGAGGAAAATGAGGTCCAGACTCATGGCTACTGAGACTTGACCGTGTGGAAGACAGGGTGGTGGTGGTGGTGGCTAAGTGACTGGAAGCATTATCCGCTATCCAACCAACAACCTTTTGACACTGATCTGGGTTCAATAGTGGTGTGCTGCGGTCCCCTAGAAATTGGGACAGGAAGGTCAGGCGAGAAGATGTGGGTGTTTGTTGTGGCACAATTTCGGCTTGCCCACGGCCTTGTCCTCGGACTCTGCATGCACCATTACCATCACGTCCAGTTCCCCGTCCCTTGCCACGTGCCTTGCCCATTTTAAATGGAGGATAGTATCTTCCACGCTTACTACAAATGACTGAGTTTGAAGCGAAGTTATATGTGATCGGTGTGATGGAGAAAACAGAGTTTTAAATACCTGGCCTGTAGGTAAGTAGTGTGAACAGCAAACTGCTGTGAATTGCTTCACTGACACACTGAAAAAATGGAGGCCAGAAATGGCAGTATTTTCTGACAACGTATATGTGATCCGTGTGATGGAGAAAACACAGTTTTAAATAGCTGGATTTCTAGCGCTCTAATATGGAAAGGACCTGGCTGTATTCTGCAGTGCCAACAAGCAAATGGCGCAGAAAAACGGTGTTCTCTGGATTGCTTTAAAAGCAAATAATGAGGATTAAGATCCAAAGAAAAGTATTCCTCGCCCCTGAGACCTGGGCCTTTGTATAGAAATATCTAACAGCAGCAGAAGGCAGAATTGGAATGGAGCCTCTTGTGCTATATGCACTGCAGTCTGCTATATACACTGCCTGCCGGCCTATATACACTGCCTGCCTGATATCTCTGCAGATGGATTAGTCCTCAGAAGGACTGTTTGTTGAGATGGATATGTGTAATGTGCGGTTTTTCTCACTACACTACCTAATGCACAATCAAATCTCTCCCTAACGCAGCAGCAGCTCTCCCTGCACTGTCTGATCCAGAGTGACTGTGATGAGCATGGCGGCGCCAGGTCAGATATAGACCTGATGACGCTGTGCGGCCAGCCAATCACTGTAATGCCCACAACCAACATGGCTATGGCATTACAGTGCATGGCAGGCAATCCCTGCATGTTCATTGGCTCTGTAAAGAGCGCCAAACATGCAGGGAGGGGACCCGACTTCCTGCCCGACCAACCCGGAAATACTCGGTGAGCGCAGAGCATCTCGAGCAGTGAGATACTCGGGCAAGCACCGAGCAGTAGCGAGCATGCTCGCTCATCACTAGTTGTCATTAAGATTTAAAAAGAGAAAACACAGAAATGTGACAGTAAATGGCTTCACCCAACCAATAACTATGAGTGGAGAAAAAGTGTTTTTGTTATCATTCATTTTCTCTGAAACAAGGCCAAGAAAGGAAAAATTCTGCCGGGGTATGTAAACTTTTGAGCAGAACTGTATATGCGCCAGCCCCAGTGTCTCCTATTCTATATACTCCAGCCCCAGTGTCTCCTATTCTATATACTCCAGCTTCTTCTGTGATGTATATGCTCTAGCCCCAATGTATCCTGTGATGAATATACGCCAGCCCCAGTGTCTCCTATTCTATATACTCCAGCCCCAGTGTCTCCTATTCTATATACTCCAGCTTCTTCTGTGATGTATATGCTCTAGCCCCAATGTATCCTGTGATGAATATACGCCAGCCCCAGTGTCTCCTATTCTATATACTCCAGCTCCAGTGTCTTCTGTGACGTAGCTAATGTAGCCCTAATGTCTCTTATGCAGAGGCGTCGCATGATAAAGCAGTGAGACACAATCTCCCTGCCCTATCACTATCTCTTTCATATGCCACAGATCGCCATAGGCCTGCGGTTAACGAGATGTCAGCATACTCACGCAGGTGGCTCGATGACATCATTGCATAGCTCTGCTCTGCTGTCCCGCCATGGAAGAGGAGACAGAGGCCGTGATGTAGGGAATCAGGATTAAGTGAGAATAAACTTTATTTTTTTAAATGATCGGGCAGTGGAGCCATCCTACTATATATCTGGAGTAGTGAGTCCATCATACTACATATGGAGTAGTGGGGCCATTATACTATATGTATGTGGGGCAGTGGGACCATCATAGTATATACAGGTGCATCTCACTAAATTAGAATATCTTCAAAAAGTTAATTTATTCCAGTTCTTCAATACTGTTTCAGTATGCTCCACAATCATGAGGAAGACTGCTGACTTGACAGATGTCCAGAAGGCAGTCATTGACACACTCCACAAGGTACTAGAGTTCCAATTTTCATTTGGAAATCAAGGTCCCAGAGTCTGGAGGAAGAGTGGAGAGTCCACAATCCAAGCTACTTGAGGTCTAGTGTGAAGGCTCTACAATCAGTGATGGTTTGGGGGGCCATGTCATCTGCTGGTGTAGGTCCACTGTGTTTTATCAAGACCAAAGTCAGCACAGCCGGCTACCAGGACATTTTACAGCACTTCATGCTTCCCTCTGCCCACAAGCTTTTTGGAGATGGAAATGTCATTCTCCAGCAAGACTTGGCCCCTTTCCACACAGCCAAAAGTACCAATACCGGGTTTACACACAACAGTATCACTGTGCTTGATTGGCAGCAAACTCGCCTGACCTTAACCCCATAGAGAATCTATTATAGAGAATCTATGGGGTATTGTCAAGAGGAAGATGAGAGACACCAGACCCAACAATGCAGATGAGCTGAAAGACAGCTTTTTGTATTGAAGAACTGAAATAAATTAACTTTTTGATGATATGCTAATTTAGTGAGATGCACCTGTATATGGAGCAGTGGGACCATCATGCTATATATATGGAGGAGTGGGGGCATCATACTAAATATAGAGCAGTGTGTGTGTGTCACCCCAGGCCTGGATGCCACAAACAATAATCTGTTTCTGAAAGCAGGAGGGAGGTCCCCTGGTTAGGGACTATTAGCATACAGCACCTCCTGTCCCAGGCCAGCAGGGGGAGCTGGCTGCCCCTATAAAAGCTGGAACTGGGGGCAGGGTTAGAGAAAACTGGACGACCTAGCTCAGGAGTGAGACTAGTCCCAGAGAAGGAGGGACAGTTCAGCTGTAGCTGAGGAGTCCGTGAGGCAGAGGAGAAACTGCAAGCCAGGGACAGAGGCGACGAGAGCCGGTCCTGGCAGAGAACCAATCTACCGGACATTGGGGTCCGAGGCTGTCAGGGTTACAAGCCCAGCAGCAGAGAAGCAACCTGCGAGGGATTTCAGGTCCCTTGGCCTAAGAAGCCTGGAGGCTCCGCCACACAGAGGGACCAGTACATCGAGGAGCAAGCAACAGGTACCCAAGGCCTGAGTCGAAAGCCATACAGGAGAGAAGTACACGGCCAGCTCAGGGACGTGGGCTATTACACCACGAAAAGGGGGATAGTCAGAAAGAGCATAGAGAGAACGGTAGGCCTACACACTCACCCTGACCAGTGGGGCTCGCACGAATGCTCTCAGACATCCAGGCCCATTCCTAACCGGTACTGTTGGGTCATTAATAATATCTACAATAAAGACCCTGAACTGTTTGAAGCGGACTCTGAACTCTTACTATTGCGGCCTGCACTATCACCCCCAACATCCACCTACACTGCCCTGAGGCTACACTCTTCCCGTGGGGAGTTATCCTACCCCTGTGCTGCACACCAACACCAGCCTCAGCGGTCTGCCTTGCAGCAGCGGTTATCTCCAACCGCAATTCACGGGTGGCGTAGTCGGACATTCAAAACACTGATAAATAGACTGCCACCATTTGGTCTGACCACCCTGAGCCACGGGATCGGGTTGCCACTACTACCCCCATCAGCACCGTACACTAGAAGGCCCGGTTCCGGGTACCCCACGGCCCAGGGGGCGAGTCAGCTTTGGCGTAGTCGGCAGAATTGTGACCAACTCGCAACAAACGGGTATTGCGTGCCTGGAAAAGGCTCTATACATATCTGATTGAAGTTTCCCGCCATTCGGGGCCATTTCCCGTCAATCGGAGCCGTTTCCCGCCATCGGGCGCCATCTTCGGGACGCCGCGCGGGAAGAAGAGGTGCGTGGACGTCCAAAAACGCGTGAGACCTGAAGCCCCGCCCTACGCTGAGACGCTGCTCAAGGTCCTGGAAGGAGATCCAGCGGATGCCGACGACATCACCAAGCAACGCAAGGTCCTCGCCCAGAGCATCGCGAGCGGAGCCGCGGCCTACAGAAGAGGATCGCCAGAAGGTAGGCCACAGTTAACTAGGGGGGAGGAAGATGTCGGACACGGAGGGACCCTCTACCACCAGCGTAGCCGCTGCAGCTGTGATGCCGTTTTCCATGCTCTATATCCATAGGCGGAATATAATGAGGGCAATCCGGGCGACCGCCCAGGGCCCCGAGCCTGCAGGGGGCCCGCGGCTCCAGGCGGGGTGTCTAATGCCGGATTGCCCTCATTATATGTGCGGGCCGCCGCGACACATAGCGGTAGCAGTGGCGGGAGGGGGGGGCCCGGACCGCTCCCCCAGCAGCGGCCGCCGCTACTTCTTCATCGGCCGGGCCAGCACTGCAGCAGTTAACTTCCCTGTGCTGGCCCGGCCGCGTCACTGCTAGGAGACATGGCCCTGTGCGCGGCTGTGTCTCCTAGCTGTGACGTCACACAGTGCGCCCCGGCCTGCAGTGCTGCACCGGAAAAGAGAGAGAGCAGGCAGGAGGAATTGAGCCGGGGGATGGTGAGTGTGTGTGGGCAGATGTGTGTGTGGGCAGGTGTGTGTGTGTTTGTGGGCAGGTGTCTGTGGGGGCAGGTGTCTGTGTGGGCAGGTGTGTGTGTGTGTAAATGTGTGTGTGTGTATATGTGTGTGTGTCTGTGTGGGCAGGTGTGTGTGTGTGTGTGTATATGTGTGTGTGTATATGTGTGTGCGTGTGTGTGTGTGGGCAGGTGTCTGTGTGGGCAGGTGTGGGTGTGTGTGTGTGCAGGTGTGTGTGTGTGTGTGTGGGCAGGTGTGTGTATATGGGTGTGTGTGTTTGCGGGCAGGTGTCTGAGTGGGCAGATGTGTGTGTGGGCAGGTGTGTGTGTGTGTGGGCAGGTGTGTGTGTGTGGGCAGGTGTTTGTGTGTGTGTGTGGGCAGGTGTGTATGTGTGTGGGCAGGTGTGTGTGTGTGGGCAGGTGTGTTTGTGTGTGGGCAGGTGTGTGTGTGGGCAGGTGTGTGTGTGTGTGTGTGTGGGCAGGTGTGTATGTGTGTGGGCAGTTGTGTGTGTGTGTGTGTGTGTGTGTGGGCAGGTGTGTGTGTGTCTGTGTGGGCAGGTGTGTGTGTGTGTGTGTGTGTCTGTGTGGGCAGGTGTGTGTGTGTGTATATGTGTGTGTGTGTGTGGGCAGGTGTGTGTATGTGTGTGTGTGTGGGGGCAGGTGTGTGTGTGTATGTGTGTGTGTGTGTGTGTGGGTAGGTGTGTGTGTGTGTGTGGGCAGGTGTGTGTGTGTGTCTGTGTGGGCAGGTGTGTGTATATGTGTGTGTGTGTGCGTGTGTGGGCAGGTTAGAAAGTCTTGCCCTCTTGAACACTACACCTGACTTGAGGCCACCACCTCTTGGTTGTCCAATGTTCTTGCTTCTCTAGGGCTCTTCTCAGATATTCATTATACCAGCTCCCCAGAATACCAAAGTTAGGGTGGGTGACCGCGAGCCCTGGTGGTGGTCATAACTGCGGCCACCCAGGGGCAATACTCCATAACAACAATCCCCTGAGGTGGTGTAGGATGTAAGGACCTATTCACACTACATTCAGCGCTGCATTCAGGTCTTTACACAAGGCTTACAACTGAATCCCTGAAATTCAGGATTGTGCTGTCTGAAATGAGACACCTGAAAGCAGAGAAAATGGAGCCTAAAGATTCAGACTTTAGCCTCGGTTTGCCTTTGTTCAAATCAATGGCTATGTCAAGGCACATCTGAATGCCATTTTTCAGGGATTTAGATAGAAGCCTGGAAAGAGGAGATGAATGCATTGCAAAATTCAGTGTGAATAGGCCCTTATATCTGGAGTCTTGATATTGATGCCACAAGCATTTTACTTGTTTTTAACTTAAAAAAAAAAAATACACACACACAAATTATACACACACACACACACACACTATACATACACACACAGTATACATACACACACATTATACACACACACACACTATACATACACACACACAGATGTGTATGTGGGCAGGTGTGTGTGTGTGGGCAGGTGTGTGTGTGTGTGGGCAGGTGTGTGTGTGTGTGATGTCTGTCTGTTTGTGTGTGTGTGTGCGGGCAGATGTCATTGTGTGATGTCTGTTTGTATGTATTTTTGTGTTTCAAATGTGTTTATGCGTGTCTGTATATGTTTGTGTGTGTGTATGACTGCATGCGGCCTCCTGCTGAGTATAGTTGGCGCCGTGCGGCCTCCTGATGTCTCTGGGGGGGCTCCGTGCATTATAGACGGCGCCGTGCGGCCCCTCGCTGTGTATAGATGGCTACGTTCGCCCCCCGCTGTGTATAGATGGCTACGTGCGGCCCCCCGCTGAGTATAGATGTCGCTGTGCGGCCTCCTGCTGTGTATAGATGGCTACGTGCGGTCTCCCGCTGAGTATAGATGGCGCTGTGCGGCCTCCTGCTGTCTCTGGGGGGAGCGCCGTGCGGCATCTATACTCAGCAGGAGGCCGCACGTAGCCATCTATACACGTATACTCAGCAGGAGGCCGCATGTAGCCATCTATACGGTGACATCTATACACAGCAGGAGGCCGCACGTAGCCGTCCATACGGTGCCATCTATACTCAGCGGGAGGCCGCACGGCGCCATCTATACACAGCGGGAGGCCGCACAGCGCCATCTATACACAGCGGGAGTCTCAGTGCTTTGTAAGAGCAGTCAATAAATTCTGCTTGACTAATTCTGAGCACCATAAAGTCTGGGTCGCTTCTAACCTGCTGTCTTCATTTTCAGCTTGCTGAATTCTAACTCATTTACTGTCATTCGAGACGATGCCTTTGCTGGTCTCTTTCACCTTGAATACCTGTAAGTGCTCCACTTAATGTCATATTTTTGATTCTGTTCTTCTTCATCTTTTGGCATGTGCAATTGTATGAGCAAGTATTCATATGAATTTATGACCTACTTAAACCTTTGAGGACCTTAAATTTTATTCAATCAAATTTTTTTCCAGTTTAAAACTATGGGACATATATGTGCCTTGGTCCTCAAAGGGTTTTTAAAGGGGCTGCAAACATAAATACGAAAAAAATAATTCAATTAGTGCTTTTTGTGTTCATTTAATTTTTATTTGAAGTCCATTTTTTTATATACCTTGAAATTAAACCCTACCCCATGGAATGAAGCCCTACCTACATGACATCTGAGAGCTACATGGATCCCGCTTGTGAGGTGCCTGTCCGTCACTACTATTCAGTTTTAGGGTCCACTCACTAAGCCATATATTCTCTCATGCAAGAGAATAGGGCCAATTATGCTAATGACACTGGGCTCAAACTCTGTCAGAGCTTCAACTGAGTGTGATCCGATTCTCTCGCAGCACAGATATGGAGAAGATGGAGAACTTAATTTCTCCATCTTCTCCATAGTCTCTGTGAGTGTTCATCGGACTGCACTTGGATGACATCCAAGTGCAGTCCAATGTTTTACGTGCACCCATAGACTTGTATGGGTGCACATGGTCCGAATATCGAATGAGATTATTTTCTCAAGCCAATAATCGCACTGTCCCATAGTATAACATAGGGCCGAGTCCTATCCGATAAAACATCACATAGCATTCGGCCGTGTTATACGACAGTGTGAGCGAGCCCTTAGAGTCAAGGAATATTTACATGCAGATGATGATATTACTCTCCAAGTGTATATTTTTTTAGGCGAGTTCATAGTAAATGCTTTGCATTTTTGACATGTGATCAACTAAAGAACAAGAAAGATTTAGGACCTCCCCTATAGAGAAACGGAAAATAGTTTGGAGGACTTGCATGTCCTTTTTTATTTATTATGAGAAAATCATAAAAGATCCCGTTTTCTAACCATGCTGTGACTTTCTGCTGAGGGAGAGGGAGAGAGCTGCCCTATTCAGAGTCTGTAATAAGACCTGCTGACAAAAGTGTTGAAGATACAGTCTAATGTGAATTAACAATGAAAAAAAGTTAATTTAACAAATGGCTTGTATTTTTTTTTAATACAAACTTTTTTGTCTTTACAGCTCCTTTAAAGGGAATCTGTCATCAGGTTTTTGCCACCTAATCTGAGAGCAGCATAATGTAGGGTTAGAGGCACTGATTCCAGTAATGTGTCACTTACTGGGCTGCTTAGTGTTGTTTTGATAAAATCATTGATTTGTCAGAAGGTAATTATCACTAGATGACTAGTAAGTTCTGTAGGACCCCACCCCCATCACTGATCAGTAGATTTCTGTGTACACTGAGCATGGGCAGAAAGCTGCCAATCAGTGGTGTGGGTGGGGCTATACAGAGCGCAGCATTCAGAGAGCTGCTAGATCTGCAGCAGATAAAACGGTGATTTTCTCAAAATGACAACAAGCAGCTGAAAAAGTGACACATCGCTGGAATCAGGGTATCTGCCCCAATATTGTGCTGCTCTCAGATGAGGCAGCACAATTAATATTATGCCAAATTAATTTCCCATGAACTATCACATGATCTATCACAGGGGATCATGTGACATGTCACGTGATAAATCAGGTGTGTGGAGGGGGCCCGCGCCTTCTAAACTGCCCGGGGCCCTTGCTACTCTTAATCCACCCCTGCCTATATCCCCGGAGCGGCCTGGCTGCCCCAGTATGCCGGCGAGTCGCATACCTTGGGCGACTTTAAAGAAAGGCTGTATAGACTGTTCAAAGTTTATCCCCTGACAGAAGAACAGAAAGTAAGCATACTGATAGGGCAGTTAACTGGTGCGGCCCAGCGGGAGGTAAAGTCTTGGACAGCTGAGGAGAAAAGGACTGTAAGGGGGGTTCTGACCCGTCTACGGGACACCTTTGATACCCGTACCTAAGCAGAAATCAAAATGCCGTTCTATGGATGTAAGCAGCGAGCTCAAGATAGCATCCGAGATTATGCCCTAAATTTACAGGAAGCCTTGGGGGCAATTAAGCAAGCTGACCCTGGCAGCGTGCAGGATACAGATAAACTATTGACTGACCAGTTCATAGAAGGTCTGCTGTCCAGCGCCCACAGAACCCAGCTGCGCCTCATGGCCCTACAGAACCCCGATTTGACTTTTGCACAGTTCAACGATAGGGCCATCCAGGTGCTCCGAGAAACTGCACCGGGTGGCGCTGTAGCTTCCCGGCGCCCTGCCATCCCTTACCACCAGGGGGCGGCGCCCTATCCCGCAGACCTTGTGGGGGCTGATGCGCAGGCCCTAAATCCATCCCCGCCTGCAAACCTGCACCATCAGGTCCAAGAACTAACAAAGAGTGTTGCTGCATTGACCAGGACCGTACAGTCGTTACAGATGGACCCGTCAGGACCAATCAAGCTGGCTTCCAGTCCGGAGGATGTCCCGTGGCGTCGACGGAGGAGGATCCCATCGTTCAGCGGGAGGCCCGCCGATCATTACACTGAGGATGGACAGCCGATTTGCCGCCGTTGCAGCCAGCCGGGACACGTAGCCAGGTACTGTACTTTAAATGGGTCCGACCTGGGGCAAAGGGCCAACCCCCAGGCATAAGGTCATCAGGCCCATCTAATTGGCGTGATAAGTACGTAGGGGGACGCCCGGTTTTACCCGTAGTGCTGGACGGTATCCCCATGAGTGCACTGCTGGACACCGGGTCCCAAGTGACTACCATCCCCTATGTACTTTTCAAGCAGTACTGGAGTGACACTGATATAACTCATTATCCAGACGATGACTTGAGCATCATCGCCAGCAATGGTCAACCCGTGCCGCAGGTGGGGTTCAGAGAGATGACCATTAAGATTGCTAAAGTTGAACTGCCGGCACAGGGAGTGATCATTGTGGACATTGACCGTCGAGAAAGTCACCCTAAAATAACCTTGGGTACTAATGTGATTGAAAATTGTCTTTCAGAAGCAATTGTAATTTTGCAGCAGGTGGCGATGAATGCGAGCTCCAGCCAACAGAGGGTCCTCCAGAAGGAGATAAGAGCCCTGATGAGATGGCAACAGGTAGAACTGTCTGGTGGTGAGATCGGTAGCGTGAGGATGAGCGACCCATTCCCCATTGCCATGCCCCCCAAAAGTGAAATGATCTGGTGTCGGACTGCAATCAGGTTAAGAGGGAGAGACTACCAAGCCATGGTAGAACCCGTGTACTCAGACAGCAGGCCCACCATTTTGACAGCCCGGGGGGTGGTCGATGTCCGCCATGGAAGGGTGCCCGTCCGGATCTTAAACATTGGGGAAAGGGAAGTACACTTGCCCCGGTACGCTACACTAGCCAAATTGTATACTGTTGAACACAATGCTGTCAGGGCCATGGAACCCTTGCCTCCATCTCCCCAGGCAGTGGGTAATGGTTCCCAGAAACCCAAGGAGGACTGGTGCCAGAAACTCCACGTGGGTGCTGACTCCACTCCCTTGCACCAAAAACAAGGAGTCTACCGGGTGGTTCCAGAGTACGAGAGAATCTTTAGTAAGCACCCGCTAGACTTCGGCAGAGTGAAAGGGGTAGAACACCACATCCCCACGGGGAGCCACCCACCAATAAAAGAAAGATACAGACCTGTACCACCCCGCACACTATCAGAACGCAAAGGGCATGCTGAGAGAAATGAAGGAAGCCGGGGTCATTAGAGACAGTTGTAGCCCCTGGGCAGCCCCCTTGGTTCTGGTAAAAAAGAAAGAAAGTACTATGAGAATGTGCGTGGACTATAGAGAAGTCAATCGTATCACCCATAAAGACGCATACCCGTTGCCTAGAATAGAGGAGTCTTTGGTCGCACTAAAATCAGCTAATTTCTTCTCTACTTTGGACCTTACTAGTGGGTACTGGCAGGTTCCTGTGGCAGAGGCTGATAAGGAGAAGACCGCCTTCACCACCCCGATGGGATTAAGTGAATTCAACTATATGTCGTTCGGGCTCTGCAACGCACCCGGGACCTTCCAGAGGCTGATGGAATGCTGTCTAGGGCACCGAAACTTTGAGACGGTCCTACTTTACCTGGACGACGTGATTGTCTATTCGAAGACTTACGAGGACCATCTAAAGCACCTGGCCGAGGTGTTCGAGGCCCTGGCAGGCTTTGGCATGAAAGTGAAACCCTCCAAGTGCCATCTGTTAAAGCCGAAGGTACAGTACCTGGGACACGTGGTGAGTGCAGAAGGAGTAGCCCCCGACCCTGACAAATTCACGGCAATAAAGAACTGGCCAAGCCCCTCTAACATAAAAGAAGTGAGGCAGTTCCTCGGGTTGGTAGGCTACTACCGAAGATTCATCCCCAGATGGCAGCCCCTATGCAGGACCTCCTTATAGGACAATCTAAGACCAGAAGCCAAAAGCCACCCTTCAAGTGAGACAAGCCGGAAGAGGAGTCCTTCCGCCAGCTGAAGATGGCCCTCACGGGGGATGAGATCCTGGCCTACCCTGATTATGGCCAGCCTTTTATCCTCCACACAGACGTCAGTAATGTGGGGCTGGGAGCCGTACTGTCACAGAACTAACAGGGCAGAGAAAGGGTGATCGCGTACGCCAGCCGGAAGCTGAGGCCCACCGAGAGAATTACAGCTCCTTTAAGCTGGAGTCCTTGGCAGTGGTGTGGGCCGTAACAGAACGTTTCAAGCATTACCTGGCCTCTGTGAAGTTCACTGTGTACACGGACAACAATCCGTAGACACATCTGGACAATGCGAGACTTGGTGCCCTAGAGCAGCGGTGGATGGCCCGGCTAGCAAACTATGACTTCACCATCAAGTACCGGGCAGGCTGAGCCAATGCCAATGCAGATGCCCTATCGAGAATGCCCCACTTGCCTGATGAGGGAGAAGATCCAGACGAGTTGGAGGAAATAGAGCTCCCTGCATTCCACCGGTACAGGGCCACTCAGTACTCCCACCGTGTAAGAGACAAAGACTTGACCACTGTCATGTTCAATCCCTTACCTCACCACGGCTGGGCTGAAACGCAAGATAGTGACCCTGCAATTCGCCTGGTGAAAGACCTGTTGACCCAGGCAGACGCTAGCCCTGGCTCGGACGCTCCAGAGGAAGCCAAGCAGTTATGGAAGGAGAAAAGCAGGCTATTCCTCTACGAAGGTAAGCTGTGCAGAAGGCTTGTCAACCACCGGACGCACGAGCTGACCTGGCAGGTAGTGGTCCCGAGACTAGATGCAGCAATGGTCCTGGAGGCCTACCATGACAGAGCGGGACACTTCGGGTGGAAGAAACTGGAGTTCCTACTGAGAGAGCGGTTCTACTGGGTCGGAATGAGAGGGGCCATAGAGAAGTGGTGCAGGGACTGCGGCCCATGTAACCTCAGAAGGAAGGACGGTACCAGCCAGAAGACGCCCTTGATGCCCATCATCACCAGGCAGCCTCTTGAGCTGGTAGCTCTGGACCATGTGAAACTGGCTCCAAGCCGGTCGGGCTACGTCTATGCCCTGACAATAGTGGACCACTATTCCCGGTTCCTGGTGGTGGTTCCTGTTAAAGACTTGACAGCCCAAACAGCGGCCAGAGCCTTCCAACAACACTTCTGCCGTCCACACGGGTATCCGGAACAGGTCTTGACAGATCAAGGTCCAGGGTTTGAGGCTGAAATCTTCCAGGAGTTCTGCAACCTCTACGGCTGTAAGAAGATTCGGACAACGTCTTACCACCCACAAACCAACGGGCTATGTGAGAAAATGAATAATATCGTCATTGATCTCCTCAAAATGTTGCCCCTGGAAGAACGCAGCCTGTGGCCGGAGAAGCTGCCAGACCTGATAGACTTATACAACCATATCCCGGTGAATGCTGCAAATTGCACCCCGGCTTACCTGATGAGGGCAAGACCAGGCAAGCTGCCGATAGACCTGGAGATGGGAGTCCTGACCCCCGAGGACACCTCCCCAGACGCGGACTGGGATACGGAACGGCGGCTACAGTACAAGAAGGTACAGGAGAGTGTGGAGAGGAGTCTGGCTCAAGCGAGAGAAAAGCAAGAGAGGCTCTTCAACCAACACGCCCCTGCTGGTCCCCTGGAACCTGGTGAGCAGGTCCTGAAGCGGAAGAGAAGGCTTCACAAGCTAGATGACCAGTGGGAGAGTGACCCGTACACAGTACTGCAGTCCAACCACAACAACCCGAAGGTATGTGTAATTACCAAGGATGGAGGAGAAACCACTAGCACCGTCTCCAGAGCCCTCCTAAAAAGGTGCCCCAAGCAACTACAGAGTGCAGGAGAAGATCAAGATGACCTTGAACCCGCAGAAGACAAGAAAGAAATGATCAGCACAGTTCTTGGAGAGTTCCCCCGGTTCTGGACTCGGATAAATGATGCAATAGTGGTACCTGTCCTACACTTCCTTCAACCAACCCAGCAGGAACCTACAGGAGAGCAGGAGGAATTAGAAGACCAAGCAGCCCTAGAGGCAGAAGAACCCATGCCAGCAGCCCAGGAGAGTCAACCCTCTGCTGACAGTGAGCCTGCCATACCTGCGGTAAGCCAAAGGACCCGCAGATAGCTGCCTGCACAGCCTGTAAACCCAGCTAGTAGCTGTACCCTGAATGATAGTGGGGAAAGTCAGGTTAGACCACCACCAGACAGTGGGTTACGCAGGTCAACCCGGAGCACTAGGGGGAAATACCAGCTCGCTGGAAGATCTAAATGCTGTATATTGTAAATGTTTTATGTTTGTTGCCTGGTTGCTAATTATGTTTTTCCAGTCTTTCTAGTTCATGGACTAACAGGTTATGGACGCTGAATAACCGGAACTGTCTTGTAGATGTAGCATCGACGTCTCTGCCCCGTTCTAGGCAGAGACGCCATCCCTCTCACCTCCCCGCTCCTGGCGCGGCATCCTCCAGCGCTGCTCTCCCCGCTGCTTCCGGCGCGCGCTCCTTCCCCGGCAGTGTGCTTAGGGCGCGCGCGCGCGCGCTCCCCCTCTCTTAAAGGGACCGCGCGCGCCGTCCTAAGGAGTCCCCGGCCAATTGCCGGAGGACCTCCCATATAAAGGGCACCTCCTCCAAAATGGAGGTGCCCGAGCAATGTTGTTTGCACCTGTGTCTCACCTGTGCTTCAGCCCTCAGGTCCCGTTGCCAGTTACCTGCCAGATTCCTGCCAGCTTGCTGCCTTTGTCCTGCCTGATATCCAGTCACCTGCCTGCTAGCCTGAGGTCCGACGGTCTGCCTTCCAACTCCTGTCAGTCTGTCTATGGACCAGCTTGCCCGCTCACCTGGGAGCGCACACCTGTTACCTGCCTGCTAGCCTACCTGGAGGCTCCGCCGTCACGTGCTGTGACCATCTGCCTTTCCAGAGACTCCTGCCCGCTCACCTGGGAGCGCACACCTGTTACCTGCCTGCTAGCCTACCTGGAGGCTCCGCCGTCACGTGCTGTGACCATCTGCCTTTCCAGAGACTCCTGCCCGCTCACCTGGGAGCGCCTACCTGTTACCTGCCTGCTAGCCTACCTGGAGGCTTCGCCGTCACGTGCTGTGACCACCTACCATTCCAGAGACTCTCGCTTGCTCACCTGGGAGCACACATCTACCATCTGCCTGCTAGCCTACCCGGAGGCTCTGCCATCACAGGTCGTACCTACCCTTTACCCAGAGACTGCCCCGGTCACTTGCCGTAACTCCCTGCCCGTTCATCCAGAGACTGCCCCGGTCACTTGCCGTAACTCCCTGCCCGTTTATCCAGAGACTGCCCCGGTCACTTTCCGTGACCTCCAGCCCGTCCACTCAGAGACTGTCCCGGTCACCTGCTGTGACTGCCTGCCCGTCATCCCTGATTGCCACCCGCTCCCTTACAAGGACCGCCCCCTTGTATAGTAGCTCAGAGATTCCGCCTCCCAGACCCATTACAGTAGATAGTTGCACTTGGTGCCCTCTTACGAAGATGGCCACGGAAGAAAAATCTGTCTGGTGTGGCCTCCTTGTGGCCCAAAGTAGAGAGCTCAGCCTTGTCGCCACGCCCAAGGCCAGGAACTTGGGGTTTATGGAAACAGGTCCCCACACTGTGGAAAACTTCACCTTGTTGGGTGACATGGACACCCGGTCACGGAAGCGCCGTGACCTCAAGGACAAAATATACTTGTATATATGTTATGTTGTCATTTATACCCTGTATTTGTGTTTCCTGTTTAGCTTTTCCAGTCTGCAGAATGCCAGATCTGCCCGGCCAGTCATTCATAAATGATCAAATCTTGTATAATAATATTACTAGTCAGGTTGCTACTCAGAAGCTTAGAAACGCCGGGTAAAGATCTGTGTGAAGCTGTAATGAACTCATCTGCCCAGATATGCGGTCACCAATCTCCATACTGTAGCTTAGCTATGGAGCCTCACCTTACAAGGTCCTGGGAGAGGGGTAATAAACCCTGTGGAGCTGTAATATAGACCTGCGAAACACTGACTCCCCTTTTCTTACTACCCAATGTACCATAGTTGGGCAGAATTACCTTTTGGAAACTCTTGATATCTGGATAATTTGCAAAAGATTTGTTCACAAGTACATTTTCTTAGCCCTTCCACAGTAGAATTTTGTGTTTTTAATAAAAAGAGCAGAAATAGATATTTTTTAAACTTATAGATTTAACCCTTTCGCGCCAGAGCCAGTTTTTGCCTTTGTGATCAGGCCAATTTTTTTCAATTCTGACCAGCGTCACTTTTTGAGGTAATAACTCTGAAACGCTTCAACATATCCCAGTGGTTCGGAGATTGTTTTTTGTGACATATTGTACTTCATGATAGTAGTAATTTTTTTTCTAGATATACCGTATTTTTCGGATTATAAGAAACTTTTTTCCTCCAAAATTTTAGGGTGGAGAGGTGCCATACATATCGGGATGGAGGGGTGCCATGCATATCGGGATGGAGGGGTGCCATGCATACCGGGATGGAGGGGTACCATGCATACCGGGATGGAGGGGTGCCATGCATACCGGGATGGAGGGGTGCCATGCATACCGGGATGGAGGGGTGCCATGCATACCAGGATGGGGATGAGGGGTGCCATGCATACCAGGATGGGGATGAGGGGTGCCATGCATACCAGGATGGGGATAAGGGGTGCCATGCATACCAGGATGGGGATAAGGGGTGCCATGCATACCAGGATGGGGATGAGGGCCATGTATACCAGGAAGGAGGGAGGCATATTTACTAGGATGGGGGATATTAGTACAGAATTGGGGGACATTACCCCTTAACAGTGTGAGCGGCAGACCCCATCCCCCTTAACAGAGCATCATGACCACATTTTTTGCTTAAACTTTCTTTTCTATTTTCAGTCTCTAAAACCCAGGTAGGTGTGTCTTATGGTCATGGTCTGGTGCACTTTATAGTCTGAAAAATACGGTAACTCGATTATTTTTTAAAATATCAGAAATTTGGCAAAATTGGGAAAATTTTGCAATTTTTAAACTTTTAATTTTTATGCCCTTAAACCAGAGAGTTAGGTCACACAAAATAGTTATTAAACATCCGCACAATTTTTTAAACAATTTTTTTTGGTTAGGAAGTTAGAAGGATTAAAACTACAGGGTGGGCCATTTATATGGATACACCTAAATAAAATGGGAATGGTTGGTGATATCAACTTCCTGTTTGTGGCACATTAGTATAAGGGAAGGGGAAAACTTTTCCAGATGGGTGGTGACCATGGTGGCCATTTTGAAGTCGGCCATTTTGGATCCAACTTTATTTTTTTCAATGAGAAGAAGGTCATGTGACACATCAAACGTATTGAGAATTTCATAAGAAAAACAATGGTGTGCTTGGTTTTAACTTAACTTTATTCTTTCATGAGTTTTTACAAGTTTATGACCACTTATAAAATGTGTTCAGAGTGCTGCCCATTGTGTTGGATTGTCAATGCAACCCTCTTCTTCCACTCTTGACACACTGATAGCAACACTGCAGAAGAAATGCTAGCACAGGCTTCCAGTATCCGTTGTTTCAGATGCTGCACATGTCGTATCTTCACAGCATAGACAATTGTATTGATGACCACAAAGATAACAGTCTAAAAGGGCCAGATCGGGAGACCTTGGTGGCCATTCAACTGGCCCACGACAACCAATCCACTTTCCAGGAAACTGTTCATGTAGGAATGCTCAGACCTGACACCCATAATGTGGTGGTGCACCATCTTGTTGGAAAAACTCAGGGAACGTGCCATCTTCAGTGCATAAAGAGGGCAACTCATCATCATGCAGCAATTTCAGATATCCAGTGGCACTGAGGTTTCCATTGATGAAGAATGGCCCACTATCTTTGTAGCCCATATACCACACCAGACCATCAAGATACGAGATGTGCAGCATCTGAAACAATGGATACTGGAAGCCTACTTTTCAGGCACAGTGCAAAGCTCAGAAGGGAAAAATTGTCATATTATAGTGCAGATTTTACTGTTGTGGTTTGCAGGTGCCATGACCCACTGGGAGAGACTGAGGTCCTAAAGCAGCAGGAAACTCCCATAAGTGACCCCATTTTACAAACTACACCTCTCAATGAATTCCTCTACGGATGCAGTGATCAAACTGACACCATATATGACTCTCAGAAATTTATACCATTGGGCAGCGAAGAAAAAAATAATTATATTTTTATCACAAAAAAAATTAGTTTTAGCCTCAGATTTTACATTTTCACACAAGGCAATGGGTAAAAATGGTGCCGAAATGTATCACACAATTTCTGCTGAACGTGGCAATATCCCATATGTGGCTGTACAGTACTGCTTAGGCACACGGCGACACCCGGGAGGGACGGAGCACTATTTCGCTTTTGGAGAACAAATTATTGTAGAATAGTTTGCGGACTACGTATACAGAGCCCTTAAGCACTAGAAGAGCTGAATCCCCCTCAAGTGACCCAATTTTTAAACATTCTGTTTTTAACTTTCTCACTTAGTCCCGCTATGGGAATATTTTTATCATCACAGGTCTCATGCAATGCAATACACATGTATTGCATTGCATGAGACCGGATGTCAGTTTTACACTGGTAGATCTCCTGTTAGACTCAGTTGATGGCTAACAGGCCACCGTACCTGGCAGCCTCGGAGGTCATCATGTGATCTCCGGCTGCCATGACCACGTCAGACCTTATCTCGGAGGCCGTCAAAGGTGAGTGCACAACTGCCTCTCCCTCTCTTCTATGTGCCGTGATCGCTATGGATCACAGCATCTATAACCCCTGGCAAAAATTATGGAATCACCAGGCTCGGAGGATGTTCATTCAGTTGTTTAATGCTGTTGAAAAAAAACAGATCACAGACATGGCACAAAACTAAAGTCAGTCATTCCAAATGGCAACTTTAGGGCTTTAAGAAACACAAAAAGAAATTAAGATAAAAAATGTGGCACTCAGTCAGGGTAATTTTTTTCAGACCAAGCAGAGGGAAAAAATTATGGTATCACTCAATTCTGAGGAAAAAAATATGGAATCATGAAAAACAAACACACAAAAGAACATTCCAATACATCACTAGTATTTTGTTGCACCACCTCTGGCTTTAAAGCAGTCTCTGAGGCATGGACTTAATGAGTGACAAACAGTACTCTTTATCAATCTGGCTCCAATTTTCTCTGATTGCTGTTGCCAGATCAGCTTTGCAGGTTGGAGCCCTGTCATGGACCATTTTCTTCAACTTCCAAAGATTTTCAATTGGATTGAGATCCGGACTATTTGCAGGCCATGACATTGACCTTATGTGTCTTCTTTTCAAGGAATGTTTTCACAGTTTTTGCTCTATGGCAGGATGCATAATCATCTTGAAAAATTATGTTATCATCCGCAAACATCCTTTCAATTGATGGGATAAGAAAACTGACCAAAATATCAATGTAAACTTGGGCATTTATTAAAGATGTAATGACAGCCATTTCCCCAGTGCCTTTACCTGACATGCAGCCCCATATCATCAATGACTGTGAAAATTTGCATGTTCTCTTCATGCAGTCATCTTTATAAATCTCATTAAAACGGCACCAAACAAAAGTTCCAGCATCATCACCTTGCCCAATGCAGATTCGCGATTCAACACTGAATATGACTTTCATCCAGTCATCCACAGTCCACGATTGCTTTTCCTTAGCCCATTGTAACCTTGTTTTTTTCTGTTTAGGTGTTAATGATGGCTTATGTTTAGCTTTTCTGTATGTAAATCTCATTTCCTTTAGGCGGTTTCTTACAGTTCAGTCACAGACATTGACTCCAGTTTCCTCCTATTCTACCAGTATGTTTGCCTTTAACAACCTTCCCATGTTTGTATTTGGTCCAAATTTTAGACACAGCTGACTGTGAACAACCAACATCTTTTGCAACATTGCGTGATGATTTTTACCTTCTTTTAAGAGTATGATAATCATCTCCTTTGTTTCAATTGACATCTCTCGTGTTGGAGCCATGATTCATGTCAGTCCACTGAGTGCAACAGCTCTCCAAGGTGTGATCACTCCTTTTTAGATGCAGACTAAAAAAGCAGATCTAATTTGATGCAGGTGTTAATTTTAATTTCCAAAACTTACAGGGTGATTCCATAATTTTTTCCTCAGAATTGAGTGATTCCATAATTTTTTCCCTCTGCTTGGTCTGAAAAAAATTACCCTTACTGAGCACCACATTTTTAATCTTGATTTCTTTTAGTGTTTCTTAAAGCCCTAAAGTTGCCATTTGAAATGACTTTAGTTTTGTGCCATGTCTGTAATCTGCTTTTTTTCAACAACATTAAACAACTGAATGAACATCCTCCGAGCCCGGTGATTCCATCATTTTTGCCAGGGGTTGTAGAAGAAAGCAAAGGGTTAACTTTATTGGAACCTGATCCAATCCAGTCTCGAGGATGTCACCTGTTAGAGCTATCGCTCTGCACAGGAATCGCAGGGTGCAGGACCCTGGGGGCCCTGAGCGCTACAAGACCACCGACCGTTCATAAACATCTGCGATGTACAGAGCCCAGCAAGCGCGGACGTTTATGTGCAGTGGGCAGTCAGGAAGTGGTTAACACACTTTCCTTTAAATTTTACACAAAAGAACTGAAAAATGTATATCATCACAGCCCTACACAAAATAATGTAACATAAAATAAATACAAAAAAAAAAAGAGCATGGACCGCACCTCCAAAAATCATACATTTGATCTAATGCCTCTCAGCAAAAATACATATTACTGAACATGAGGTTCTTAGCTTAACATTCTGATCAGACTGTGTGAAGCCCACTGCCATGTCAATGAACCAGCTTATTCTTTTCCCTTTCTTGGACCAGAACTCATCCCATTTGGCACAGGCAATTTTAATTAGCAGGAGTCTGCAAAGAGGGTCTAGCCTATTTTGCTCTCACTTGAGAGCTTGAGGAAGGTGAGTCACAATGCTCCTTTCATGTGGTGTTGGTGCAATGTGTCAGCCATTGTTGCTGTGGTTTTGTGCTTGTGGGGCGCCGCGGCCTGGAGTCATGGGGACTCGGTCTTGAAGCATGGATGCTGTGAGGCACCAGGCCGCCCGCCCTGCTGGTGCATTCTCACTCTAGCGGTGGTTGGCACATGGCGCCGCTCCTTTTAGGCAGGAAATGTTAGGACCCACTACGAGGTTTGCCGTGACGTGGCAGTGGGCTTCATACAGTCTGATCAGAATGTTAAACTAAGAACCTCATGTTCAGTTATGTATATTTTTGCTGAGAGGCATTAGATCAATGTATGATTTTTTTGGAGGTGCGGTCCATGCTCTTTTTTTGTATAAAATAAATTAAAACAAATATAAAACTACTGTAACTTATTCCTGAATCCTGATGTCATTTATCCCACTGATTTCCAGCTTCAGGTCACTAAATACTACCCACTCAACAGACTCCATTATAGTCAATGGTGACTAAGCCCCGCCCCTTCTGAGACTTTCACGTTCAGCAGAGATGGAACACTCGCATGCATCTGCTGACATCACAGTGAGTGTGACATCACCGGCACAGTGACATCACATTCCACAAAGTTCCATAAACAACTGACTGCAGCCATTGAGCTTTAGTTGTAGTTGGCTTTGACTACAATATACGTGTGGATTGCATTTTCTGATAATTTTACATACGTTTTTGGATAATTGCCCTGTTGTTGCCTGATGCAACATGGACTTTACAGGGAATAGAAAGAGAAAAAGGAAAGAAACACCAGATGGAGAAGACACTGGAAATAACCAGGAACCTCCAGCAAAGATAAGGAAGATGGATTCCAAGAAATCTGGGCAGGTTGGTCAGGTATTACCTGTCAATGAGGGAACCCAGAATATTTCCTTCCTAGACACTGTACAAAACAGATGTGAAAAGCTTGTGGGATACATCACAAATCGAGCTGATAATCTAAAAAAACTGAGTACTTTGGGTCCAACCAGGATCATTAACCTGAAAGGTAATGAAAGTGCAGCAGAAGAGAAGAGAACTGGAAGAAAAAGGAAACATCAGGAAGATCCAGCCACCAGTCAAGATGACATCTCAGGTGAATGTAGTGGCCCCAGTAGCAAAAAAATAAAGACCACTGTCCCTCTCACCAGGGATAAGTTTATCTGCCATGGCATACTTGGACAAGGGAGTTATGGGAAGGTTATGCTGGCCACTGATAAAATAAGGAAAGAAAGTGTGGCCCTTAAAATCATTAAGAAAGAAAGCCTAATCTCCTTCCCTGAATGCCTTGTAGAACACCATGTCCTGAAGCTTAGCCACAACAGCAGATTCCTAACCCATTGCCATGCCGCGTTTCATACGGAAAACCATGCGTATTTTGTCACCGAGCTGGCCAGTGGAGGGGATCTGCTTCACTATATATATAGTACCATTCCCCTGAAGGAACCTGTAACATTTATAGGAGCAGAAATCGTTTGTGGCCTACAATTCCTGCACAGCAATGACATCATTCACCGGGACTTAAAACCGGATAACATCCTGCTGACTGGTGACGGCCACATAAAAATTACTGATTTTGGACTATCTCTATACGAGTTTGATAAGAGATTTAATGCCAGAGATTTCAGTGGAACACCTGGGTATGGCGCCCCAGAAATGATCATGGGAGACGCTTATGGTGAAGGTGTGGACTGGTTCGCCTTTGGAGTCATATTGTACGACATGATTTTCCAAGACTCACCATTTCCAGGAGACACCACTGAAGAGATTGTGAATAATGTCTTGTACGAAGAACCATCATATGAAAACCTCACTGACCACGATGCTATGGACATTATGTCCAAACTACTCTGCAAAGACCATTATGTCCGGCTAGGGGTTAATGGAAAAATCAGAACGCACCCCTTCTTTTCAAATATAAACTGGAAAGACATAAGGACAGGAAAAGCGCCATCTCCAGTTATTATAGGAAGGAACCCGTATGTCACCATGAGACAGCAGATCCCAGCACCGCGCAGTGATGGCGTGAACGAGACAATTCCTGCTAGAGAACAGAGGATTTTCACGAGTTTCCCGTTTGTGGGTCCAGCATGGAGCACAACTTACCACTATGCGGAGAAACAGCATAATACCGTCATACCATCTAATCCTCCTGTATCTTGACGCAAGACTATCTACTGGAGTTCATTTATTTCTGTACCATCAGCTCCTACTACCTGCACTCAAAATGCCAACATCATCATGTTTCATGTCATCAGTAACAAGCATGGCTGGCCTGCCAATCTGAAGAACATTCTTCCACATCTTCCTATTACCTCCATCTCTATATGTGCTGATCTGCGGCAAAGCAGTCACACAATGTATCTGACCTACTTACAGAGGGCTGAAAGCTGCTGCTCCACTGCCAACGTGACCACTGGCAGTCTGCTCTGTGCCAACTGGGATGGAGCATAAGCAGCAATGAGGCCCCTGTGCCACGTTCCCCAGGTGGATTCAGAAGTGAAGTCATAAAATCCAAACTCTGGAATCCTTGTTGGGAGATGTGACGCATGAATTACAGGACACAACTGCGGCATCTACAGCCGTCCTTGGTGCGATTGTCAACCTGGCTATACGGGGTCCACAGCTTTCCCCTATCCAGTGCTATGGTCAGTGTTGCTCGCTGACTGGCAGCTTTGTGCCCATTTAGGCAATAATTTGTAATGTCAGCCACTTTATTTTAGCAAATAATTATTAAAAGCTAAAATAGACTCACCCTTGCTGGCTACATTATACATGGAAAAATAAAAAAATTCTATATATTACATTGCTTTCAATAAATGATCGCCATTATTACTGTGCTATTGGTGTTGTATTTTAGCTTTATCTCTGAATATGTCTAGATGATATATTATCCCCTTAGCGCACAATGAGGTTTCATGAAATTGCAGCCAATGCTGGTGACTATGGTTATGAATGCTGGTGACTATGGTTATGAATGCTGGTGAATATGGTTATGAATGCTGGTGACTATGGTTATGAATGCTGGTGACTATGGTTATGAATGCTGGTGACTATTGTTATGAATGCTGGTGACTATGGTTATGAATGCTGGTGAATATGGTTATGAATGCTGGTGAATATGGTTATGAATGCTGGTGAATATGGTTATGAATGCTGGTGACTATGGATTATGAATGCTGGTGACTATGGTTATGAATGCTGGTGAATATGGTTATGAATGCTGGTGAATATGGTTATGAATGCTGGTGAATATGGTTATGAATGCTGGTGACTATGGTTATGAATGCTGGTGAATATGGTTATGAAAGAACAACTGGGGAGATTCAGGTTATTGCTCTACAACTTGAAAAACTGCTTGTGACAGATCTGTCATTATAACATGACATTATTTAGTAGTTATTTTGCCCTAGAATCTGTCTGCTGAACCACCATGCATCACATATAAAACTGGTGAACGGTAATGGGCAGAGGGGAGCTGGGATTTCCGCATCAGTGCCTGGGTGCAGCCACTACCTCTGCACAACTCACACCTACACTCCTTTTCGTATACTGCTGTGGATGGTATAAGGGTATAATGAAACCGATCACATTAGAAAAGACTCAAGTGATCAGAAACTACATTTCCTGGTAGTCTTTCCGCATTAAATATAAAGATGTAGGGGCATGAAAAAAGTGAGGGTGTCAATACTGAGGGTCCGAGATAAGAGGGAGGAGAACCCATGTGAGGCCAGGCTGTTCCACAAGATATCAGGATAGACAAACACTTTGTGGCTTTGAATGAACGGCCACTGATGAGATCAGAGGAGAAATAACGGAATTTGGAGTAAAAGGCTTTATATACGGTATTTGCACATGTGGATATTTGGTACATTTTAATTTTGGCTAAATAATATACACAAGAGTTCTACTTGGACAACCCCATCCTAAATGCCTGAGTTCTCCATGTTAAATAAGAGAGGCTTATACTCATCTCCTGCACTGGCGCCTTTTCAGCAATATTAGGCATCGGGTCTCCTGGCACTCACATGACACTATGTCGCCGGCTGTTGCCTTTATTATTTCATCAGAGTGGACGATCACACCCCCCAATTGGCTGCAGATTTCATATTGTCACGTGAGCACCGAGAGACCTGGCGCCAACACTGCTGGAACGGCACTGGTGTGGGAGGTAAGTATAGGGTTTTCCAATTTCATTCAAGAGACTGGCACTGGCCAAGTACGGACAACCCCTTTAAGTAAGGTAGGTTTCCACTGTGCAGATGCTACAAGTAGCCATAAACAACGATTACTGCAAGTGCCAATAAGTGCACGTGTCCAACAACACTGAGGCATTACCAACAAACATGTTCACTTATTCTCCCCTCCCCAAGAGGGTTTTGCCTTTGGGCATTTATGATTGCTGCACGGCAGTAAAGGGTCCCTCCAAGTTCAAAAGGGGTTGTCATATTAAAGTACATTTTAATCAACATACATTGGATTAATAAGTTCCACAATTGGATGTGTAAAAATATAATGTGTGGAGATAATCGTATACTGTGTAATGGCGGTCTGACTGTGCAGGAACCACAGCTCCTGGGCAGAGAATGAAGCAAAAGCAAGTATACAGACAGGACAGCATGGGATCGAGGCTGAGGCTATGTGCCCACGATGCAGAAATGCTGCATATTTTTTACGCTTCTCCCTGGCAGGAAAAACGCATGCGGATTTTACATGCGTTTTTCCCGCCAGGTAGAAGCGTTTGTGAAGCGTCTTTGCATGCGCATTTCTGCATGCGGGTTATCAAGTACTTTTCCAAGCGATTTTAGCATCACTTGGAAAAGTGCTTGACAACTTGTCCACCTTGTTGCAACGGGCATGGATTTATAGTAGTGTGACCAAGTTAGTTAAAAAAGAGAATAAGAATGGTGAAAAATAAAAAAAAAATAAAGTTTATACTCACCTTCCGATGTCTTCCCGGTGTTTTGTCTGCTCCGTCCAGTGTCTTGCACTGCTCGCGGTGGTGTGAAGGACCTGCGGTGACGTCATTGAGCCATGTGATGGGTCACATGACTCAGTGACGTCATGGCAGGTCCTTCACAACCACGCGAACATTGCAAGTCACTGGACGTAGCAGACAAAACACCGGGAAGACATCGGAAGGTGAGTATAAACTTTATTTTTTATTTTAAATTCTATTTTTTACAGTTTCTATGGTACCCAGGTCTGGATGAGAGTCTACTCTACTCCAGACCTGGGTACCATCCGCACATAGAAACGCATATGTGACACCCCAGGGGTCTGGTTGCCACAGTGATAGAGATATTACGTCTGAGAGCAGGTGGGAGGTCCTTTGGTCAGGGATCCTGTGCATGCCACACCTCCTGCCCAGTCTTGGGAGGGGAAGGACTTCCCCTATATAAACCCGGGGCTGAGGCAGAGTGAGTGAGAAAGAAGACAGAACAAGAGTAGAGAAGAGAAGCAGCATAGCAAGAAACATCAGGAGCTCTGTGGGGAGCAGTGTTACAACGAGTCAGGGGCTGGCAGCTACAGAGCTCGCCCTGACTGAGAAGATTTCTAACCGGACCCGGAGTCCGAGGCTGTGGGGACTAACTCCTACCCAGCAGCAGAAACCGTCCGGCAGAGGATTTCAGGTCCTCTGGCCCAGAAGCCCGAAGGCACGGTCACACGCGTGGGACCAGCACCGCCATCGTGGAGCGGAAGCCATTAGAAGGCCCCGAGTCACTGGCCATACGGGTGAGCACCACACGGTACACTCAGGGACGTGGGCTACTTATTCCCGCCTCTAGCAAGGTAGCCAGAAGAGTACAGTTAGTTGGGAAGGCCTACAACTCCGCCTGGCCAGGGGAAATCCCATCTGCTCAAGGACTGACCAGGCCCCTATCACTAGCAAGTACTCCGGGAGGGTCTATCTTTGTCACCAGTAAAGACCCTGAACTACACCGCACCGTCTCTGAGTGGTTCCTGCTACCCCCATCATCCACGTCGGCTGCCCTGAGGCCATACCCCTCCCGTTGGGGGTTATACCATCCACGCTGCACCATCCTTCCACCGGCCTCAGCGGTCTGCCCCGCAGCGGCAGCTCCATAGCTGCATTCAACGGGTGGCGTAGTCACCAACCATCTACTGCTAGTACATCGCCGCTCAGTTTGACTCCCTGGGCACGGACCGGGTCGCCGCCACGAGACTACAACCCTCAAGAGATCCGGCTCCGGGTAAGCTCCCGCGTGCGCAACGCAGCGCGACACAGGCCCAGGGGCGCGTCAACTTTGGCGTAGTCGGCAGGATTTCGTGCCCGCAACCACCGGGTACTGCGTGCCTGAAAAGCAAAGACTGTTCAAACTTACCAGTGGTGAAGATTCCCGCTATCCGTGGAGGTTTCCCGCCATCCGGCGCCATCTTCGACCTTCTTCCCGCCATCCGTGGAGTTTTCCCGCCATTGGACGCCATCTTGAGGACGCCGCACGGGAAGAAGAGGGGCGTGGACTCCGAAAGCGCGCGAGAACTGAAGCCCCGCCTCACGTCCGGACGTTGCGTAAGGTCCTGGAAGGAGCCCAGCAGACGCCGACGTCACCGGAGCGCGACGGAAGGTCCTCAACCCTGACGATCCACTGCGGAGCCGCGGCCTACGGAACAGGATCATCGCAAGGTAGGCCACGGTCCACTAGGGGGGAGGAAGATGTCGGATACGGAGGAGAGCTTCACTGCCTCAACCCCCGCCAGCGCCACCGCTGCTGCAGTTATGCCCTTCACCATGCCCTATATCCCGGGAGCAGCTTGGCTACCCCAGTACTCAGGGGAGTCACATACCCTGCATGACTTTAGAGAAAAGCTGGATAGCCTCTTCCAGGTGTACCCCCTCACAGAAGAGCAAAAAGTGAGCATCCTGGTGGCCCAACTAACCGGGGCAGCCAAAAGGGAAGTAAAATCCTGGCCACCTGGGAGGAAGACTGTCGCAGGGATACTAACCCGGCTGAAGGACACCTTTGATACCCGCACCTCAGCCGAGATTAAGCTTAGATTCTACGGGTGCAAGCAGCGAGCGCATGAGAGTATAAGGGACTATGCACTAAACCTACAAGAGGCCCTGAGGGCCATAAAGCAGACCGACCCTGATGGGGTGGGAAACGAGGACAGGCTGTTGACTGAACAATTTATAGAGGGTTTATATTGCAATGCCCACCGAACCCAGTTGCGGGCAATGGCCTTACAAGATCCCCATCTGGACTTTGCACAGTTCAAGGACAGAGCCATCCGGGTGCTCCGAGAACCGGCACCGGGTGGCGTTGTGACCCACAGGCGCCCAGCTATCACTTACCACCAGGAGGCGGCGCCCTTGTCGGCAGGGCCTGTGGGAGCTGATGCGCAGGCTTTGGACAATGACCCGGCTCCAGACCTACGCCATCAGGTCCAAGAGCTAGCTAAGAGCGTTGCTGCGCTAACCCGAACTGTGCAGTCTTTACAGGTTTCCACCCCAGGGAAGATCCAGCTGGCATCCGGACCGGAGGACATCCCGTGGCGTCGACCAAGGAGGACCCCACCGGCCAGAGGAAGACCCAGTGACCGATACAGCGAGGACGGACGACCCATCTGCCGCCGCTGCAATCAACCCGGACATATGGAAAGGTACTGTTCTTTAAACGGGCACAACCTGGGGTAGAGGGCCAACCCCCAGGAAAAAGGTCACCAGGCCCATCGAACTGGCGCGACAGATATGTGGGAGGACGTCCAGTCTTGCCTGTGGTACTGGATGGCATTCCCATGAGTGCCCTACTGGACACCGGGTCACAGGTCACCACCATCCCGTACGTGCTCTTTAAGCAGTACTGGAATGACTCGGATATTACCCGCTACCCTGACGACGACTTGAGTATCATCGCCAGCAATGGCCAGCCCGTGCCACAAATCGGATTTAAAGAGGTGACCATCAAAATCGGTAGAGTCGAACTGGCAGCACAGGGACTGATCATTGTAGACATTGACAAACATGAGAGCCACCCAAAAATAACTCTAGGAACTAATGTAATTGAGAATTGTCTTGCAGAAGTGATTTTCCTTCTACAGCAGGTTGCCAAGAACGCCAGCTCCGGCGAGCAGCGAGTGCTCCAGAAAGAGATCCGGGCACTGATGCGACGGCAACAGGTGGAACTCTCCGGCGGTGAGATTGGTAGCGTAAGAATGTGTGACCCTTTCCCTATTGCCATGCCCCCAAAAAGTGAAATGATGATTTGGTGCCGGGCAGCTATTGGTCTGAGAGGTAGAGATTACCAGGCAATGGTAGAACCAGTTTACTCAGACAGTAGGCCCACCATTTTGACAGCACGGGGGGTGGTCAATGTACGCCATGGGAGGGTGCCCGTTCGCATAATCAATATCGGGGAGAGGGAAGTGTACCTGCCCCGGTATGCCACGCTAGCAAAATTATATACCATCAACCAAAACTCTATACAGTCTGTGGAACCCTTGCCTCCATCTCACCCGGAGGAAGGTAACGGCTCTAAGAAAGTAATGGAGGATTGGTGTCAGCAACTACACTTGGGAACTGACTCCACTCCCTCCCACCAGAAACAGGGAGTCTACCGGGTGGTTCAAGAGTATGAGAGAGTGTTTAGTAAACACCCGTTAGACTTCGGGCGAGTCAAGGGGGTAGAACACCGTATCCCCACGGGAGATCATCCTCCCATGAAAGAGAGGTATCGACCCGTACCCCCTGCACATTACCAACACGCCAAGGGGATGCTTAGAGACATGAAGGAGGCTGGGGTAATCCGGGATAGCTGTAGCCCCTGGGCAGCCCCGCTAGTTTTAGTCAAAAAGAAAGACAACACCATGAGGATGTGTGTAGATTACCGGAAAATCAACCGTATCACACACAAGGATGCGTACCCCTTACCAAGGATAGAGGAGTCATTGGCTGCTTTAAGGTCTGCTAACTTCTTCTCTACCTTGGATCTCACTAGCGGGTACTGGCAGGTTCCTGTAGCAGAGGCGGACCGGGAGAAGACCGCATTCACCACCCCGATGGGACTTAGCGAGTTCACCTGCATGCCGTTCGGACTCTGCAACGCCCCAGGAACCTTCCAACGATTAATGGAGTGCTGTCTGGGCCACAGAAACTTCGAGACGGTCCTGTTGTACCTGGACGATGTCATTGTATACTCCAAAACTTATGAGGACCACCTGAAACACCTGGCGGAGGTGTTCGAAGCTCTGGCGAGTTACGGCCTAAAGGTGAAACCCTCCAAGTGTCACCTCCTGAAACCAAAGGTGCAGTACCTGGGACACGTGGTGAGCGCTGACGGAGTGGCTCCCGACCCCGATAAGATCACCGCAATTAAGGGATGGCCAAGCCCCTCCAGCGTAAAAGAAGTGCGGCAGTTCCTCGGGTTGGTAGGCTACTACCGAAGGTTTATTCCCGGTTTCACCAAAAAGGCAGCGCCTATGCAGGACCTCCTGATAGGCCAGTCCCGGAAGGCCAAGAACCAGAAGCCGCCCTTCAAATGGGAAGAGCTAGAAGAAGAGTCCTTCCGCCAGCTGAAGATGGCCCTCACGGAGGATGAAATCTTGGCGTACCCGGATTATAGCCAGCCCTTCATCCTCTACACCGACGCCAGTAACATCGGGCTAGGAGCCGTACTGTCCCAGATCCAGCAGGGGAAAGAACGAGTAATCGCCTACGCCAGCCGAAAACTGCGACCCACTGAAAGGAACCCCGAGAATTATAGCTCATTCAAGCTAGAGTTCCTGGCCGTGGTATGGGCAGTCACTGAGCGCTTTAAGCATTACCTTGCTTCTTCCCGGTTCACCGTGTACACGGATAACAACCCGTTGACACACCTGGACACGGCAAGACTCGGTGCCCTGGAGCAGAGGTGGATGGCCCGTCTGTCCAACTACGAGTTCATAATCAAATACCGGGCAGGGCGCTCCAATACTAACGCGGACGCCCTGTCCAGGATGCCCAACCTGCCGGACGAAGGAGAAGATCCGGAGGGACTGGAAGAGATTTAACTCCCTGCGTTCCACCGTCATGGGACTATCCAGTATTCCCACCGGGTAAGGAGTAAGCAGGCTGCTACGTTGAACCCCTTACCTCACTACAACTGGGCGGAAACGCAAGACAGCGACCCTGCCGTCCGACTGGTGAAGGAGATGCTGACTCGGCCGGAGGCTCGCCTTGAACCAGACGCTCCGGAGGAAGCCAAACAACTATGGGCAGAGAAGAGTCGACTGTTCCTTTACAAAGGGAAGTTGTGCCGCAGAATGGTTAACTCCCGGACGCATGAATTACTCTGGCAAGTAGTGGTGCCACGAAGAGACGCAGCCATGGTGATGGAGGCATACCACGACGGAGCTGGACACTTCGGGTGGAAGAAGCTGGAGTTCCTGCTGCGCGAGCGATTCCACTGGGTAGGCATGAGGGGAACCATTGAGAAGTGGTGCAGAGACTGTGGCCCGTGCAACCTGAGAAGGAAGGACCGCGCCAGCCAGAAGACTCCCCTGCAGTCCATCGTCACCCGGCAACCGTTGGAACTGGTAGCCTTGGATCATGTAAAACTGACCCCAAGCAGAAGCGGCTACGTCTACGCGTTAACCATCGTGGATCATTACTCCCGGTTTCTGGTTGTCGTCCCCGTCAAGGACTTAACGGCTCAAACAGCAGCTAGAGCCTTCCAGCAGCACTTTTGCCGTCCACACGGGTACCCGGACCAAGTGCTGACGGACCAGGGACCTGCCTTTGAAGCGGAGGTCTTCCAGGAATTCTGCAATCTGTATGGCTGCCGGAAGATAAGGACGACACCCTACCATCCGCAGACTAATGGACTTTGTGAAAAAATGAACCAGGTGGTAATGGATCTTCTAAAAACGTTGCCCCTGGAAGAACGCAGTCTGTGGCCTGAAAAGTTGCCCGATCTGGTGGACCTATACAACCACATCCCGGTAGGTTCCACCAACTGTACCCCGGCTTACCTAATGAGGGCAAGACCTGGTAAGTTACCTGTTGACCTGGAAATGGGAGTCCTGACACCCGAGGACACTTCACCAGAAACAGACTGGGACACAGAGAGACAGCAGCAGTACCGGAGAGTACAGGAGAGCGTGGAGCGAAGTCTCTGTCAGGCTAGGGAAAGACAAGAGAAAACTTATAACCAGTATGCTCCCGCTGTTCCCCTGGTACCCGGAGAGCAGGTCTTGAAGAGGAAGAGACGGCTCCACAAGTTGGACGACCAGTGGGAGAAGGACCCGTACACCGTACTGCCCTCAAGCCACGAAAACCCGAAGGTCTGTACCATCAGTAAAGACGGAGGGGAAACCACAGCCATTGTATCCCGGGACCACCTGAAGAAGTGTCCCGAACAACTGAGGAACCCTGAAGAGGAACAAGAAGACCATCGACCCGTAGAGGAAAGGGAAGATATGGTTAGTACCGTGCTCGGGGACTTCCCTCGGTCTTGGACTCAAGTCAATGGTGCAGTTGTGGTACCCGTACTCACCTTCCTCCAACCATCATCCCAAGAACCTACGGAGCAACCGGTAGAGCTGGAAGAACAGCCGGTCCAGGAGGCAGAAGACTCTACACAAGCAGACCCGGAAAGTCAACCCTCTGCTTATAGTGAGCCTGCCATACACCTAGTGAGCCAGAGGGCCCATAGACAGCTGCCCAGTTTACCCTTGACAGCTCCTACACCCTGTAGTTCAGGGCCAGACAGTCAGCTCCGTAGGTCCACTAGGGCCACTAGAGGCCAGCTACCCGCACGTTGGAGGATCTAAATGTTTAAGCTATCTTATAATGTTTACTTGTTTATAGTTGCTTGTGTATAATTTTGTGTTTCTAGTTCTTTTAGGAGTCCTTGGTGGATTTACCGGGAATCCTTGTACATAGTTGGAGCGTAACCCAGGATGGACTAAAGACTGTTAAGGACTCGGGGCAGGACAGGCCCCTACCTGGTTACGTCTCCCTGTTTTGGTGAAATGGACACCTTGCTTTTCAAAACTGCACCCGGTTGCGGACACGCCGTAACCATCTTATGTGTTTTTCTTGTTGTATTGTTATTGCTATATCTTGTTATGTTTTTCTAAAAAAATATGTTTAGTCCCGGAGTACTAAATTTCACTAGGGGGGAATGTGACACCCCAGGGGTCTGGTTGCCACAGTGATAGAGATATTACGTCTGAGAGCAGGTGGGAGGTCCTTTGGTCAGGGATCCTGTGCATGCCACACCTCCTGCCCAGTCTTGGGAGGGGAAGGACTTCCCCTATATAAACCCGGGGCTGAGGCAGAGTGAGTGAGAAAGAAGACAGAACAAGAGTAGAGAAGAGAAGCAGCATAGCAAGAAACATCAGGAGCTCTGTGGGGAGCAGTGTTACAACGAGTCAGGGGCTGGCAGCTACAGAGCTCGCCCTGACTGAGAAGATTTCTAACCGGACCCGGAGTCCGAGGCTGTGGGGACTAACTCCTACCCAGCAGCAGAAACCGTCCGGCAGAGGATTTCAGGTCCTCTGGCCCAGAAGCCCGAAGGCACGGTCACACGCGTGGGACCAGCACCGCCATCGTGGAGCGGAAGCCATTAGAAGGCCCCGAGTCACCGGCCATACGGGTGAGCACCACACGGTACACTCAGGGACGTGGGCTACTTATTCCCGCCTCTAGCAAGGTAGCCAGAAGAGTACAGTTAGTTGGGAAGGCCTACAACTCCGCCTGGCCAGGGGAAATCCCATCTGCTCAAGGACTGACCAGGCCCTATCACTAGCAAGTACTCCGGGAGGGTCTATCTTTGTCACCAGTAAAGACCCTGAACTACACCGCACCGTCTCTGAGTGGTTCCTGCTACCCCCATCATCCACGTCGGCTGCCCTGAGGCCATGCCCCTCCCGTTGGGGGTTATACCATCCACGCTGCACCATCCTTCCACCGGCCTCAGCGGTCTGCCCCGCAGCGGCAGCTCCATAGCTGCATTCAACGGGTGGCGTAGTCACCAACCATCTACTGCTAGTACATCGCCGCTCAGTTTGACTCCCTGGGCACGGACCGGGTCGCCGCCACGAGACTACAACCCTCAAGAGATCCGGCTCCGGGTAAGCTCCCGCGTGCGCAACGCAGCGCGACACAGGCCCAGGGGCGCGTCACATATAATCCGTGAGTACAAATGTACTGACACGGATTATATGCGTCTCAAAGCAAGTCAATGGCGGCGATTACGCCGCGCTTCCGCAAAATTAATGGACATGCTGCAGATTTTTGAGCGCAGCATAAACGCTGCGGAAAAAAACGCAGCATGGGCATTGAAAGTGCGGCTTGTCATTGGGGACCATGGGGGGCGGATTACCAAGCGTTTTTGAAGCGTTTATACTGCGGAAATTCCGCAGCATAAATGCTTGAAAAACACATTGTGGGCACACAGCCTTATTCTTTCTATGAGGTAAAACATTTTACTGCCAGCGTTAAATCTGGTTTTCCAATACGTTATATTGTCTTTTCGCTGGAAAGACAATGAGGACCCCTGACGTAGGTGCAGGCTTACATATTTTGGTCAAAATATTAACTAATACCTTACATAATTTTCCATCCTTGCAGGATGCAGCCAGGCTTTTGTAGTGTTGGTGGAAACCATGTGTCTGTTCTTGTAGGGTGCACATATATAGTGCTCGGCAGACCGCCTGATCTAGCATCTTTTACAGAAAATAAGACAAGGTCTTATATCATTTTTTGCTCAAAAAGATGGGTTAGGGCTTATTTTCAGGGAATGTCTTCATTTATCCATATATAATAATCATGTCATATCACACACATTGCACATACACAAGAATATACACAGACACACACACTGCACATACATACCAGCCTGTCTCAGCTCCTCTAGACTTCCTCTGTTAAAAGACCTTTGGTGACATCAGGGTCATAGGACAGTGATTTCTCCAAAGGTCCTTAAGTAGTCTGAACCTTGGAATAGAAACGCTGAGGGCCTCAGAGTGGGAACCTAGAGAAATTGTCCAGTCTCCCCCCCTACATACCAGTCTATCTACTCTTCAGTTACTCTAGGCTCCCACAGTTCAAGAACCTTTGCTGACATTATGGTCACATGACTATGATGTCACCAAAGGTCCTTAAGCAGCCTTGGAATAGAAATGCTTAGGGAGCCCCAAAGAGAGTAGGGGCCCTGATAAATTGCCCAGTTGCTCCCCTCTCCTAACGCCAGCCCTGACTAACTAAGGCTTATTTTTGGAGTAGGGCCTATATGTCAAGCATCCTCCAAAAATCCTGTAAAATCATGCTAGGGCTTATTTTTGGGGAAATTCTGTAATAGCTTTGGCATCACTAATAGGCTGCAAGTTGGCATGTTGCACTACATGTATCTGTGTGACTGGCGCCCTATACAAGCCTTATCCTGTGCATTTCTAATCCCCTACATGAATAGTACCGTATTTTTCAGACTATAAGACGCATTTTTTTCCTCCAAAATTTTGGAGGAAAATGGGGGGTGCATCTTATAGTCCGAATGTTGGGGAGGGGTGAGTATATATACTGTGCTGTGGGGAGCGGTAGCGGTGGAGGAGCGGGGCACAGGAGGCAGCAGCCTACGCTGTCCCCGCTGCTAAAGAAAATGAATATTCACTGCTCCCCACGCCCATGGGGAACACTGAATATTCATGCTCCTTAATAGCAGCACACAGTGTAGCCGCAGCTGCTGCCGGAATCGCCTGTGCCCGCTGTTAAAGGGCATGAATATTTAACCTCTCTCCATGTCCATGGGCGTGGGGAGGGGGTGAATATTCATGCCCTTTAATAAGCGGGCACACGAGATAACCCAGCAGCAGCAGGAGCCGCAGCGCGGCTAAGCTGTGTGCCGGCTATGAAGGAGCATGAAGTCACTGATCCCCGCGCACACAGTCCCGGCGCGGGGAGCAGTGACTTCCGACAGCTGATCTTTCCTTCTGAGCCGCGCATGGCAGTGACGCTGACGCGCCCCTGCGCCTGCTGTGTCGCGCAGCGTCTCGCGCACGGGGGCTTACCCGGAACCGGATCAGATGAGGGTTGTAGTCTCCGAGTGGCGGGGACCCGGTCCGTGCCCAGGGAGTCAAACTCAGTGTGTGGCAGTCTTGATAGATGTTATTTGAGTGTCGACTACGCCACCCGTTGATTTGCAGCTATGGAGCTGCCGCTGCAGGGCAGAGCGCTGAGGCCGGTGTAGAATTGTGCAGCGTGATAGTATAACCCCCAACGGGAGGGGTATGGCCTCAGGGCAGCCGACGTGGAAGATGGGGGTAGCAGGAACCACTCAGAGACGGTGCGGTGTAGTTCAAGGTCTTTACTGGTAACAACGATAGACCCTCCCGGAGTACTTGCTAGCGAACGGGGCCTGGTCAGTCCTTGAGCAGATGGGATCTCCCCTGGCCAGGCAGAGTTGTAGGCCTCCCAAACTGACTGTACTCTTCTGGCTACCTTGCTAGAAGCGGATATAAGTAGCCCACGTCCCTGAGTGTGCCGTGTGGTGCTCACCCGTATGGCCGGTGACTCGGGGCCTTCTAATGGCTTCCGCTCCACGATGGCGGTGCTGGTCCCACGCGTGTGACCGTGCCTTCGGGTTTCTGGGCCTGAGGACCTGAAATCCCCTGCCGGTCGGCTTCTGCTGCTGGGTAAGAGTTAGTCCCCACAGCCTCGGACGCTGGGTCCGGTAAGAAAGCTTCTCAGTCAGGGCGAGCTCTGCAGCTGCCAGCCCCTGACTCGTAGTAGTATTGCTCCCACTGAGCTTCTGCTGTTTCTTCCTATGACTGTTTCTCGTCTCTACTCTCCTAGACTCCTAACCCTGCCTCAGCCCCGGGTTTATATAGGGGAAGTTCTTCCCCTCCCAAGACTGGGCAGGAGGTGTGGCATGCACAGGATCCCTGACCAAAGGACCTCCCACCTGCTCTCAGACATAACATTACATTACTGTGGAAACCAAACCCCTGGGGTGCCACAACGCCATGCGCGGCTCACATGGGGAGATCAGTGCGGGCAGACAGGCGTCAGCGCTGGAGGAGAGAAGAAAGGTGAGTAGGAGTGTTTATATATTTATTTTTTTTATATGTGCAGCATGATGGGGATTACGGGGACCATGCATACTAGGATAAGGATGAGGGGGCCATACAAACCAGGATAAAGATGAGGGGGCCATACAAACCAGAATAAAGATGAGCGGGCCATACATACCAGGATAAAGATGATGGAGGCATATGTAACAGGATAAAGATGAGGGGGTCATACATAACAGGATAGGGATTAGGGGTGCCATGCATACCAGGATGGGGACTGCTGTGCCATGCATACCAGGATGGGGATTGCTGTGCCATGGATACAAGGACGGGTATGAGGGGTGCCATGCATACCAGGACAGGGATGAGGGGTGCCATGCATACCAGGACAGGGATGAGGGGTGCCATGCATACCAAGGACAGGGATGAGGGGTGCCATGCATACCAGGACAGGGATGAGGGGTGCCATGCATACCAGGACAGGGATGAGGGGTGCCATGCATACCAGGACAGGGATGAGGGGTGCCATGCATACCAGGACAGGGATGAGGGGTGCCATGCATACCAGGACAGGGATGAGGGGTGCCATGCATACCAGGACAGGGATGAGGGGTGCCATGCATACCAGGACAGGGATGAGGGGTGCCATGCATACCAGGACAGGGATGAGGGGTGCCATGCATACCAGGACAGGGATGAGGGGTGCCATGCATACCAGGACAGGGATGAGGGGTGCCATGCATACCAGGACAGGGATGAGGGTTGCCATGCATACCAGGAAAGGGATGAGGGTTGCCATGCATACCAGGACAGGGATGAGGGGTGCCATGCATACCAGGACAGGGATGAGGGGTGCCATGCATACCAGGACAGGGATGAGGGGTGCCATGCATACCAGGACAGGGATGATGGGTGCCATGCATACCAGGACAGGGATGAGGGGTGCCATGCATACCAAGACAGGAATGAGGGGTGCCATGCATACCAGGACAGGGATTAGGGGTGCCATGCACACCAGGAAAGGGATTAGGGGTGCCATGCACACCAGGAAAGGGATTAGGGGTGCCATGCACACCAGGATAGGGATTAGGGGTGCCATGCATACATACCAGGATGGGGGATATTGTCAGAATTGGGGGACACTACCCCTATACCAGTGTCAGAAGAAGACCTCCTCCCCCTTAAAAGTGCATCATGAACACGTTTTTTGCTTCAATTTTTTTTTTCTCCTCTAAAACCTAGGTGCGTCTTATGGTCCAAAAAAAAAAATGGTAGGTGTGAGAGTGGTTATTTCATTAGTATTTTGCACCAGCTCTGTCTTCACCTGAGGGCTGATACATACCGTAGTATATTAGTATTGCGACTAGGTATTGGCAAGTATGGCTGCCTCTTTTATAATGTATGTTTTATAGCAAAATTAATTGCATCATTCAAAACTACAACTCGTTCTGAAAAAAAAAAAAAATCCTCACATGGCTGAGTGCGTTTATTGTTATGATCTGCTACAAGCACTAAGGAAAGACAGGAGATCTGTCCCTACAATAGAACTAAGCTTAATCCCTACGATGTAACGGGGAACCTGATCCTGTGATCAGACCCGCTAAAGTCCTCAGCTAGTCTGTATGAAGACCTATAGATGTGAGGGAGGGATCCCTACAAGAACTAGGGACTGGGAGAAAGATGGACACCTCCTAACAGAAATTGTAGCAGAAAAGGACAAACAAAACAACATAGAAAATAGAGGTCAAGAGACCTAGCTAAACTGACGGAGTAAGGTAACAAAGCACCTGGCTAGATAAAGAGTTGAAATTACAATGAAGTCCAGCAAGGCCAGAAGGGCAGAGCAGGTTTAAATAGGCAAAAAAGGTCATGTGACCAGCAAACTAGAAAAAACCCAACAGGAGAGTTCTAACAGTACCCCCTCTTCTATGAGGATCCTCCGGATCCCCTAGGCCCAGGCTTATCAGGAAACCTCCTGTGAAATGCTCTGACAAGTCTGGAAGCAGAAACATCATCCGCCCTCACCCATGAGTTATCCTCGGGACCGAAACCCTTCCAAGGGATGAGATACTGCAAACTCCCTCTATACCGTCTAGAATTAAGGATGCGGGAAATTTCATATTCACCGTCCTCCACCACCAGAGGAACAGTGGCAGTGGCGTCTCTATCAGATACATCAGCTTTTTTCAATAGAGAAACATGGAACACCGGATTAATCTTCCAGGAGGTGGGAATCTCCAACCTAACAGCAGATTGGTTAACTACCTGAAGCACCTTAAAGGGCCCTACAAACTTGGGACCCAATTTTTTAGAAGGAATCCTCAACCGCAGATTCTTAGAGAACAACCAAACCATGTCACCAGCCGTAAACAAAACCTTTTGACGTTTCCTGTCAAAGTACCTCTTAGATTTTTTGTTAGCTTCCTGCAGATTACCACGCACATCCGTCCAAACTCTTTCCAAATCACCGGAAAAACTCTCCTCCTCAGGCACAGCCGATACCAATTTGGAGAATGACCCAAAAGACGGATGTCTCCTAGAACAACAAAAAAAAGGCGAACACTCAGCAGAAGAGGATGTATGGTTGTGAAGAGCAAATTCAGCAAGTGGCAGAAACTCAGACCACCCCTCTTGATTGTCTGCCACAAAACAATGCAAGAACTGCTCAACATCCTGGTTCTTCCTTTCTGTCTGGCCATTAGACTCAGGATGATATCCAGATGAAAATGACAAATGAACTCCCAACCTGTCACAAAAGGCACGCCAAAAACGAGCCACGAACTGAGGTCCCCTATCAGAAACAATGTCAGTAGGAAGGCCATGGAGTCTGACAATCTCCTTGACAAAGGCCTTAGCGAGCGTCTTAGCGCAGGGCAGTTTGATGAAGGGAACCAAGTGACACATCTTGCTAAAACGGTCCACGACCACCCAGATGACCGTGAAACCCTCAGAGGGGGGAAGGTCAGTAATAAAGTCCATAGCCAGATGTGTCCAAGGTGCACTAGGAACCTCCAGAGGGCAAAGCAATCCCGCAGCAGGAGCATGTGAAGACTTAGATCTAGCACACACAGTACATTGACGCACCCACTTAATAACTTCCTTCTGCCATCCAGGCCACCAAAAACTGTGACCCACAAGTCTCTTGGTCTCAGAAATTCCTGGATGACCTGCCAACCGAGACTCATGACACTCAACAAACAAATCTCTCCTAAAGGTCCTAGGCACAAACAACCTCCCATGGGGAGTGTTAGATGGGGCATTCTCCTGTGCTTTAAGAATCTCATCTTCCAAAACGGAGTCCAATGCAGCAATCACAACACCTTCTTGTAAAATGCTCTCCTCCTCCTCAGCACCGACCATGGGAGACAAGCTGCGAGACAAAGCATCAGATTTAACATTCTTGGTACCCGGGATGTAAGTAACAGAAAAATTAAACCGCGAGAAAAAAAGTGCCCCCCTAGCCTGACGGGCATTCAAGCGCTTGGCAGCATCAAGATAGATCAGATTTTTATGATCAGTGAAAACCTGAATGGGAAATTCAGCACCTTCCAAGAGATGACGCCAGTGTTCAAATGCGAGTTTAATAGCCAACAATTCCCGATTACCAATATCGTAATTAAGTTCAGTCTCAGAAAATTTTTTGGAAAAAAAAGCACAGGGATGTACTCCATCCTTGTTTTTCTGAGACAACACCGCACCAACCCCCACCGAAGAAGCATCAACCTCAACCAAAAACGGCTTAGTCACATCAGGCTGCATAAGGATGGGAGCAGAGCTGAACCTCTCCTTTAGAAACACAAAAGCTTCAATGGCCTCAGTAGTCCACTGAACCGCATTAGCACCTTTCCTGGTGAGATCGGTCAGTGGTTTGACAATAATAGAAACATTTTTAATGAATTTTCTGTATTAATTGGCGAAACCCAAAAACCTCTGTATCGATTTCAAACCAATAGGCCTAGGCAATTCCTGCACAGCTTGAACTTTCACCGGGTCCATCTCAAAGCCCTCGCTGGAGATAATGTAGCCCAAAAAACTAATTCTCTGTACAGCGAACTCACATTTCTCCAGCTTAGCAAAAAGCGAATTGTCAATTAATAACTGTAATACCTCACGTACGCTCCGCCAATGAGACTCCAGATCCGTTGAAAAAATCAAAATGTCATCCAAATACACAACCAAATTTTTGCCGATCAAAGGTCTAAGGATGTCATTAATAAGATTCTGAAAAAATGCTGGTGCATTGGTAAGACCGAAAGGCATAACCAGATTCTCAAAATGACCCACAGGAGTGTTAAAAGCAGTCTTCCATTCATCACCGTCCTTCATGCGCAACAAATTGTATGCCCCCCGGACATCAATTTTAGAGAACCACTTGGCCCCCACTAACTGGTTAAACAAATCAGGAATCAATGGCAGTGGGTAAGGATTGCGTACAGTAATTTTATTAATCTCACGAAAATCCAGACAAGGACGTAAACCGCCGTCCTTTTTTTTAACAAAAAAAAATCCAACAGCCACAGGAGACTTGGAAGGCCTAATGTGACCAGCGGCCAAGCTTGTCTGTATGTATTCCTCCAAAGCCTTTCTCTCAGGAATAGTAAGATTAAATAAACGACTTTTAGGAAGAGTCGCTCCATGGACAAATTCAATGGTACAATCATAGTCTCTATGGGGAGGCAAATTTTGTGACTCCTCCTCAGAAAAAACTCTCCAAAAATCCTGAATAGGTACAGGTAATTCCCCTTTTTCCACCGCAGCAATACGTCCGTTACAACACTTGTCATAACACTTAGGGCTCCAGGACTTAATTTCATTGGTAGACCAATCCAGTACAGGATTGTACAATTTTAACCAGGGCAACCCCAAAACTACTGGACAAGGCAAATTATTTAATACTACCAAATCCAAATTCTCTTGGTGAACACCATTAATAGTGAGGGGAAATTCACAGACCTTGTGAGTAACACTCTTCAAGGGAGAGCCATCGACGGAAACCACAGCAATAGGGGATGACAAAGGTTTGGGTTTTAATTTAAGTTTTTCCAAGAATCCCCCCATCAATCACATTCAGAGTAGAACCACAATCCACAAATACCCGAAATTCAATTAATTCTTCCTGAGCAACGGTAGTAGCAGAGAGGAATACCCGCTTAGTATTTAAACAGGCTATATGGGCGTAACTGACCTTTTTTTTTTCTTTGTTCATACGAAGCACACAGTTCTTAATGAAATGATCAGATTTTCCGCAATAAAAGCACAAACCTTCAGAAAACCTGCGGTCCTTTTCCTGAGAGCGGGGTGCCATCGCCCCAATCTCCATCGGCTCTCCAATGTCAGTACAGACCCTCTCAAGACTCGGAGCTGACATGGCAGAGGTTTTACTCTCATTAACCCTTGCACGCAGTCTCCTGTCCACCCGTATAGCTAATTGCATTGCCTCCTGCAAGTTTCCAGGTGTGGGATAAGCAATCAGCAGATCCTTAACCCTTTCACCTAGCCCCGCAAGAAACAAACTTTTCAAAGCTGAATCGTTCCACCCCACCTGGGCAGACCACCGACGTAAGTGAGAACAATATTTTTCCACATTACCTGATCCCTGCCTCAAACGTCTCAATTCAGTCTCAGCTGATGAGACACGATCAGGATCATCATACAACAGACCCAAAGCAGAAAAAAAACTATCCACTGATCTAAAGCATGGATCACTAGGTTGGAGAGAAAAGGCCCATCCCTGAGGTTCTTTGCGCAAAAGTGACATTATGAACCCTATGCGCTGTGATTCATCACCAGAGGATCTGGGTCTCAAACGAAAATATAATAAACAAGCATTTTTAAAAGGAAAAAAAATCTTCTTGATCACCAAAATATAAATCAGGCAAACATACCTTTGGCTCCACAAAATGTGCTCAAGAACAGCTACTCACGTGTTGTTGGAGCTCGGCCACCTCCAGAGAGAGTCCCTGCAGGCGTTGAGCCAAATCCTGAACCGACACCATGATGGAAATGGGAAGTCTTTCCTTAAGAGATTTTTGGGCTGGACTTACTGTTATGATCTGCTACAAGCACTAAGGAAAGACAGGAGATCTGTCCCTACAATAGAACTAAGCTTAACCTGCTACGTTGTAGCGAGGAACCTGATCCTGTGATCAGACCCGCTAAAGTCCTCAGCTAGTCGGTACGAAGACCTATAGATGTGAGGGAGGGATCCCTACAAGAACTAGGGACTGGGAGTAAGATGGACACCTCCTAACAGAAATTGTAGCAGAAAAGGACAAACAAATCAACATAGAAAATAGAGGTCAAGAGACCTAGCTAAACTGACGGAGTAAGGTAACAAAGCACCTGGCTAGATAAAGAGTTGAAATTACAATGAAGTCCAGCAAGGCCAGAAGGGCGGAGCAGGTTTAAATAGGCAAAAAAGGTCATGTGACAAGCAAACTAGAAAAAACCTAACAGGAGAGTTCTAACACTTATCAGTTATAATTCCCCCAGCGGCACTAAAAACACGCTCCGATAACACGCTAGCGGCAGGGAAGGCCAGGACCTCCAAGGCATACAGAGAAAGTTCATTCCAAGCGTCCAGCTTGGATACCCAATAATTAAAAGGCACAGAGGAATCACGGAGGACGCTGGTACGGTCGGCAAGGTACTCCCCCTCACCATCTTTTGAAACTTTCCACTCCTTGTGAGAGAACCCTGAGCCTCAGGGCCTGTAAATTGGGTGGGTCTCAGAAAACTGTCCCAGAACGTTGACAGTGTTCCCCTGCCTCTGCTGGATTGGAGTTGCGTCTCGCTCGCCTGTACGCCTTGGTTGGGCAACCAACTGTGACCTCTGCCGATAGCGTGTTCAGATGGGAATTTTTTTTTTAACAGTTCTGCAGCAAGAGCCTTCTGGTACTGCCCCATTTTTGTAGACCTCTCCACCTCAGGAATAAGAGAGTGAAAGTTCTCCTTGTAGCGGGGGTCTAAAAGTGTCACCAACCAGTAATGACTGTCACCCAACATTTTGACAACGCGAGGGTCACGGTTAAGGCAGCGTAACATAAAGTCAGCCATGCGTGCCAGACTGGTAACGGGCAAGACTTCCGTGTGCTCACCAAGATCACGACTGACCATGCTCTCCTCCTCCTCCCCGTCCTCAGGCCACCCACGCTAAACCGATGATATGACAGTTGTACAGGTACTACCGTCTAAAGAACATGATACCAGCTCCTGTTTTTCTTCCTCCTCCTCCTCTCCCTCATGGTCCCCCAATGCACATTGGGATGAGATGAGGCTGGGCTGTGTGTAATAGCCCGCTACGGCTTCTTGATCCATCTCATCATACTCTGGCTGCAATGCCTCCTCTTTAATTCTCTGCAGAGTGCGTTGCAAAAGACAGACAAGTGGGATGCTGACGCTAATGATGGCGTCATCGCCACTCACCATCTTGATGGACTCCTCAAAGTTTGTCAGGATGGTACATATGTCAGACATCCAGGTCCACTCCTGAGGTCTTATGTGTGGAGTCTGACCTGAATATCGACGGCCTTGTTGCAGCTGGTACTCTACAACTGCTATCTTCTGCTCACAAATCCTTTGCAACATGTGGAGGGTAGAGTTCCAACGTGTAGGGACATCACACACAAGTCGGTGTGACGGAAGCTGCAAACGCTGTTGCAACACAGCAAGGGCGGCGGAAGCTGTAGCCGACTTCTGAAAATGAGCTGACAGGCGGCGTACTTCGACGAGCAGATCTGGCAACTCGGGGTACGATTTAAGAAACCGCTGAACCACGAGCTTAAGCACATGACCCAGGCATGGTACGTGTGTGATCTCGCCTCAGAGCCGCCACCAGGTTACGGCCATTGTCACACACGACCATGCCTGGATGTAGGTTCAGCGGTCTCAGTCACAGATCTGCCTGCTCTTTCACAGCTGTCCACAACTGTGAGGTTTATCACCTAAGTTTATGAGTTTCAGCACAGCCTGTTGCTGCTTGGCGGAGGCAGTACGGCAGTGCTTCCAGCTTGTAACTGATGCGGTGATATCTGAGATGGAGGGTGAACATGAGGAAGATGATCATCAGGAGCTGTACACTGTGGGGGCAACTCTGACTGACATAGGCCGCGCAATCCTCGGTGTGGGGAGGATGTGTTCCGTCCCAAGGTCCGACTGGTTCCCGGCTTCCACTATGTTTACCCAGTGTGCCGTCAGAGAGATGTACCGTCCCTGGCCACAAGCTCTTGTCCACGTGTCCGTTGTCAGGTGGACTCTCCCAGTAACTGCGTTGTTGAGGGCACGGCAGATGTTTTGGGACACATGCTTGTATAGTGCGGGGATGGCACACCGGGCAAAATAGTGTCGGCTGAGGACCGAGCACCGAGGGACGGCCACCGCCACAAGGTTGCGGAAGGATTCCGTCTCCACCAGCCTAAAAGGCAGCATTTCCAACGCAAGCAGTCGTGAAATGTGCGAATTTAGGACTGTGGCCTGTGGGGCGTTGGCTGCGAATTTGCTCTTTCGTTCAAAGGTCTGGGATAAGGACAATTGAACGCTGACGTGGACGTTGATGCTGTTTCTTGAGAAACTGCCATAACAAGTGAAGACTGAGAGGAGGGGGAATCTTTGCATGCAGTATGGACAGGGGATTGCCTTGCACGCACAACAGGGGGTTCTCTTACACGCACAACGGCGGAAAAAGCAGTGGTGACACCCGCTGACACTGGTCGTGGACCCTGGGGTTCGCCACACAAAGTCGGGTGCTTTGCTGACATGTGCCTGATCATGTTGGTGGTGGTCAGGCTGGTACTTTTGTCACCCCTGCTGGCACTGGCATGGCAGGTGGTACAAATGGCCTTTTTGGGGTTATCAGCAGAGTCTTTAAAAAAATTCCAGACTCTGGAAGACCTACCGGTTGTACTGGCAACGTCCCTCGTGTTGGTGTTACGGGGAACGGTTGCCCGCCTTCTGTGTGCAGCCACCACACTGCTTCTTCCTGTCTGTTGGGGTGCTATGCCTCCCTCCCCCTGTGTGCTGCTCGCCTCGCTCTGCGTGTCCTCCTGCCACCTTGGGTCAGTTACTAGATCATCCACCACGTCCTCCTCTTCCACTTCCGCACCACGATCCTCCTCCTCACTTCGTGGCAATTGTGTCTCATCATCGTCCACCTCTTGTGACAAATTGCGCCAGCGTCGCCTTCCTGTGGCCATGGCTGTTCAAATATTTGGGCATCGCTACATGGGATCTCCTCTTCCACCACTTCTAGCGGAGAAAAAAAGAGGATTTAGATGAAAAAAAAAAAAAAGGATTTTTCCTGGCCCCCGAGACCTGGAGCTAAGTCTAGCAATTTGAGCAGCAGGAGCACACAGGACTGTAATGCAGCGTTTGCTGGTATAACCACTGCGTTTCCTATACAGCCTGCCTGCCTGCCTGCCTGATATCTGGGATGGATATTAGTCCTGAGAAGGACGGCTTGTTTGATCTGGCAGCTTTTACAGACCCTACACTAACTATTTCGCAGTATATATCTCTCCCTAAATCAGCAGTACTTTCCCTACACTGTGTGATCCCGGGCGACTGAGTCCAAGATGGCGGCGCCCGGTTTTAAATACTCGAGGTGACGCTGGGCGGCCAGCCAATCACTGTAATGCCCACAAACAACATGGCTGCGGCATTACAGTGACTGGCTGGCAATCCCTGCATGTTCATTGGCTCTGTAAAGAGCGCCAAACATGCAGGGCGGAGACCCGAGCTCCCGCCCGAGTAACCCGGAAATGCTCGGTGCTCGCCGAACATCCCGAGTAGTGAGATGCTCGGGCGAGTAACGAGCAGTGTCGAGCATGCTCGCTCAACACTAGTAATGACGTCTATTAGGCTGTGTGCACACATTAAGCTTTTGGTTTCTCCATCTCTTGTCTGGAAAATGCTGTAAATAGGTGAAGTTTTTCCCCACTCATCAGTGTGGGTGAAATCTGCAGCAAAAACGCTGACAGAATTGACATCCTGCAGAATTATATCTTCACCAAACCTGCAAGTCACAAACAAGTAACATGTGCAGGAGACGTCAGGATTCTCAGTCACTTTCCTGGCATCGGGAAACCCTTTAGGTTTTGTGACAAATCTGCACAGAAAAAAGGTGACAAAATCTGAAATGTGTGCACTTGTGTCCTTACAAAGTAAATCAACATGCAAAGTAACTGCAAGGAATCTCTCAAAAGGAGTTTGTTACCCCAAAATGGAAATTCAGCTACTTAATCATTTACATTAAGGCTATGTGCCCACAATGCAGAAATGAAGCAGAAAATTTCTGCAGCATTTCTGCATCTCCCTGGCAGAAAAAACGCATGCGGATTGTACATGCGTTTTTCCAGCGTAATACATGTGGATTCACATGCGTTTCCGCATGCGGATTGACAAGCGCTTTCAAAGCGATTTTAGCATCACTTGGAAAGTGCTTGACAACTAGGTCACACTATATAAATCCATGCAAACAGCATGGATTTATATAGTGTGACCTTTAGAGTGGTTAAAAATAAAAAAATAAACCTTGATACTTACTTTCCGATGGCCCGGCGTGTGTTGCTGCGCTCCTTCCTGGCTGCCAGCTGATCGCGGGACACTGCACTGAAAGACCTGCTGTCACATGACTGTAACGTCAGCGCAGGTCCTTCAGTCTGCTGGCAAGCACAGGGAAGGAGACCGGGGGCTGTCGGTAGGTGAATATAATCTTTATTTTTTATTTTATTCTTTTTTTTACAGTTTCTATGGTACATGGGTGTGGATGAGAGTCTTCTCGTCTCCACACTCGGGCACCATCCACACATTACAACGCGCCAATTAAGCATGTACAGAAGCAGTCTTGCAGAATTGGTGCGTTCTAATGCAAGTCAATGGCGGCGAAAACGCAGCGCTTCCGCAAAATTAATGGACATGCTGCGGATTTTTGAGAGCAGCATAAACGCTGCAGAAAAATCCGCAGCATGGGCATTGAAAGTGCGGAATTGCATAGGGGACCATGGCAGAAGGCTTACCATGCGTTTCCCAAGCGTTTACGCTGCGGAAAATTCCGCAGCAAAAACGCTTGAAAAACACATCGTGGGTACACAGCCTAAATTCACTTTTAATCCTTATGCAACTAATGGCACTTTGTTGCACCCCTGGTATGGTCAATGTCCAAGGGGATCAGGTATTAGTCTTAGTGCCCCCAGCAGAAAGTAAGCTCATGGCCAAGTCGCAAGGGCCATATGAAGTCCGGGAAAAGGTTGGGGAGATAAATTAGAGAGTATATCAACCTGGGAAGAGAAAACCCAAACAGCTATATCACGTAAATTTGCTATAAGCAAGGAAAGACTGGGAATGTATGATTACGGATGCGACTCCGGTCGTATCGTCTGGGGACCCTCCGACAATGGCCAGGGGAGAGGTAAATATAAGTGACACACTCTCTAAACAGAAGCGACGGGAGACTCAGAAATTGGTGCTGCGGAATACGGACGTAATTTTCAGAAATGCTTGGCCGAACATCTGTGATCCAACATAACATTGTCACAGAGGCCCAGACACAAGCCATCGCAGCTGAGGAAAAACAAATGCTCCAGCTAGGAGTTATCGAGGAGTCCAGGAGGGAGCGGGCTAGCCCCATTGTAACTGGTTCTGAAGCTGGACGGATCGTTATGATTTTGTAACGACTTCTGAAAATGTAATAAAGTGTTGAAATTTGACCTTTATTCAATGTCCTGGGTGGACGAGCTGATTGAGAGACTGGGGCAGGCCCAGTACTTCACCACGGGTTACTGGCAGGTGCCTCGGACAGAGTCAGCCTTCATAACGCCGGAGGGTCTCTATCACTAGGTCGTCTTGCCTTTTGGGTTACATGCAGCCTCGGCCATGTTCCAGAGGCTGATGGACATAGTGTTAGAGCCTTATCAGAAGTATGTATCGGTGTATTTGGATGATATTACCTTTAGTACCAAGTGGCATACCAACTTGTCCCAGGTACAATCAGTAGTGGATTTGCACACAGCCGTGGGCTTAACAGTGAACCCAAAAATGTGGAAACTGCTGTCACTTCCCTTTCCACACTGAAACGAAGATCATCGAAAAGGAGGGGACTGGGACTTCCCTACTCTCCCCTGCTTTGTTTGCCGCCCATCAGTGATGCTGGTTTCAGGGGCTGGTCCGTGCAATGTCTCCCTCAGCGCCCTGTGCGATAAGTGCTTAGCTGAATAGTAATAACTTATTACTAATAAGCCGACTCTGCTTACAGTCAGATATCAGAACTACACTTATGTATTTTATGTCTGAGTGCTTACTTCACGATTCAACAGCTGTTCATTTGTTCCAAAAAAATTTGATTTCAGTGATAAAACTGACATCCTAACAAGTTTGAGCAAGGTCTACTACTCCTCGGATGACTCTTCTGCACAGTATAAAAATAGGAGAAACCTTATAATTGTATGCCATCACAAGAAACATTTTGGAGTGAAAGCTGAATGGCACTTTTTTGCCATTCAGCTCCTGGCAAAAGGTGTATGTGATGGTTTAGGAGGCACGGTGAAATGTCTAGCAGCTCAAGCTAGCCTCCATAGACCACATTCAGACCAAATTTTAACACCCATGCAACTTTTCCAACTGAGTGAGAAAAATATTCCTAACATCCAGTTCACGTACTGTACAAACCAGGACTAAGAAGAAGAGGAAAGTTTGTTAAAACATTGGTTACAAAAAGCAGAACCCATCAAAGGAACTAAGCAATACCACACTTTAATTCCATGTAGTGAAACAAAAATATAAACAAGGATTTTTTCATCCAGAAATGACAGTGAAGTCCATGAAGTGATTGAAGGTGGCACAAGATTGGCGATGGATGATATAACTGGATATGTGACCTGTGAGTATGATCAGCACTGGTGGCTGCTGGCTAATGGACTCTCCAAAGACTAGGACAATGAAGAAGTAAAGCCATTTTTCTGCACCTTCTGGTCCATCACCATCCTTTGTGTATCCAAGAAAGCAGACATTTTGAAAGTAACCAAAAATCAGATATTAACACAAGTGGACCCAAACCCCATAACAGGCGTACATACTGACACAAAAGGAAACGGCCATTGTTAGTAAGAGATTGTGGACAAGATTACATTTCACCCAGAAGGGAGAACAAATTATTGAGAAAAGATCAGTGTAAAGACGTACTATTAATTGTTCAGACCAATTCATAATGTTTTATTTTATCGCTGGACAATTTTACTGTATTTTTTTTCATTATTTTTTTTTAAACTGGAAAAAGGAAATGTCTAGTGAAGTAATAATAAAAAAAAAGTTGTTACATGTATAACTGTATATTAAAAAGGTGTTAAAATATTGATTCTTTTAGTTTAGCATTAAACCTATGACTAGGATGAGACTGTATTTAGAAAATCACACAACAAAATATGATCCTACAGAAATACCAACTTGAATCCCTGAAGGAATGTAACCAATAACACAAGTAACACATACGCATTTTTTTTATTTTTTTTTTTACAAAACACAGTTTTCCCGAAATCGCCCATCAAAATTTAGAATTTGACTCCTCGAAAACAAAATAACAAACTTGGTTAAGACATGTCGAATTAAAGCCTGTACAATTCTGAACAAAATGCTGCCTCTCCCATCTCTATCTTAATTGTAGCCCGCAATATGATAAATGTAAAGTCTATAAAAAAATAACGAAGATAAAAAATCCTAAATTTATTATTTTTACTTCACTAAAGTAGCACTTCAAAAAAATGGTGTCATTCAAAAGTACAACTTGTCCTGCAAAAAACAAGCCCTTGGTTATATTGACAAAAATATAAAAGTTATGGCTCTGGAAAAAAGAGGAGAAAAAAAAACTAAAGTGCAAAGATAGAAAATCACAAGATCATGAACGGGTTAATATCAAGTAAATTGAACCAGTGTTATGTAAAAATTAACCATTACAGAACATTGCTAATATTTTCCTATTTTTTCCTATTTTATATAATGGTTGTTCCCCAGCTTTTCCAGTCTGCAGAATGCCAGATCTGCCCGGCCAGTCAATCTAAACGCTACCGTGGAGGTGACCGGAAGTGAGAGCGCGCGCGGGGTGTGAACACGTGGGCTGTGGTGTGGCTGTGGTGAGCGGCGTGCGGCGTGGTCCGACTCGGCTCGCGGCCCTCTGGCGAGGGAGCCAGGCGGAGGTGACCAAGTGGACCGGGAGGACTGGTAGAGGAGGCGACCGGAGGAACGAGCGCAAGAGAGCGCTGTGATATCGTGCAGCGCCGGCCGGCGGAGGGCGCCAGGTGGTGGTGACCAGGAGGACCGGTAAGAGGCGACCGGAGGGGCGAGCGCGCTGTGTTAGCGTGCAGCGTCCCTAGAGGAGGTGAGTGAGGGGCAGGAGGCCGCGATAAGAGGCCCTACTGAACCCGAGCGTGTATTGTACTGTATTTGTATTGTAATTGTATTTTATTTAAGTGCTCCCCCCCCCGGCCTTATTTAAATTAATCCCCTGTCCATATTTGATCGATCTCCCCCCTATCCATATTTAATACAACTCCCCAGGCCATCTTTAGTGATCCCCCAGACCATATTTAATTGATCACCCCCCGTCCATATTTAAATTGATCCCCTGATAACCCCCCGTCCATATTTAACTGATCCCCCTGACAACATTTAAATTGACCCCCCCGTCCATATTAAATTGATCCCCCGACCACATTTAACTGATTGACCCCCCCAGCCCATAATCAATTGATCCCCCTTGTCCATATTTAATAGATTCCCCCTGTCCACTTTTACTGATCCCCCAGTCCCTATTTATTTGCCTTATCCCCATCCATATTTAATTAACCCCCTGTCCATAATTAATTGATTGATTCCCCAGTCCACAATTAATTATTTCCCCAGCCCATATTTATTGATCCCCAGTCCATAGTCAATTGACACACCGTCCATACTTAATTAATCCACCTGACCTACTCAGCTGAGTCCCCGGTCCATACTTAATTGATCCCCCGTCCATACTTAACTGATCCCCCGCTGATATCTAATTGATACACTTGCACATCCCTAATTGATCCCCGTCCATACACCTATATATAAATAATTGTGTTTTGTACTTGTATATATATACTGACTGTATCCCCATATTTAGAATGGCGTCCATCTTGGCCGGAGCCGTGCAGTGTACATCTTGCGCAATGTATGCATTCCGTGAGCTACCGCTCGAGGATCCATACTGCTGCGAGAGATGTGAGCATATCGTGCACTTGGAAGCCCAAATTCTGGATCTAAGTGCTCAGATAGCGATACTGAGGAGCATCGACAACATGGAACGGAGTTAGCTGCTCACCGAGCAGACACTCAATGGGTCAATACTGGGGGTGGAGCATAGAGGGGAAGTGCAGGCTGAACAGGCAGGGAGCTGGATAACAGTTAGGAGGGATAGAGGGAAGAAGTATAGGAAGGCTGGTTCAGAACCGGCATTATTGGAGCACGACAGATCCTCTGACCGCCGGGGGAGTGTATGCTCCAGTAATGAGGGGGAGGGGGGAAGTGTAGGGCAGGCAAGACAGGTCCTGGTAGTGAGTGATTCTATTATTAGGGGGACAGACAGGGCAATCTATCACAAAGACCGGGATCGCCGAACGGTGTGCTGCCTCCCTGGCGCTCGAGTCCGGCACATCGCGGATCGGGTTGACAGGTTACTGGGTGGGGCTGGCGAAGACCCAGCGGTCATGGTCCACATCGGCACCAATGACAAAGTGAGTGGTAGATAGAGGGTCCTTAAAAATGATTTCAGGGACCTAGGTAGGAAGCTTAGGGCAAGGACCTCCAAAGTAGTTTTCTCAGAAATACTACCAATCCCGCGAGCCACACAGGAGCGCCAACGGGAAGTTAGGGAGGTGAATAAGTGGCTAAAGAGTTGGTGCAAGGCAGAAGGGTTTGGGTTCATGGAGAACTGGGCTGACTTCGCAGTCGGCTACAGGCTCTACCGTAGGGACGGGCTGCACCTCAATGGGGAGGGTGCAGCGGTGCTGGGGAAGAAGATGGCTAATAGGTTGGAGGAGTATTTAAACTAGAGACGGGGGGGGGACCAAGGAAATAGGTGGGATGTGAGGCAAGCAAGGGGGAAGGGGAGAAGTGAATATAATGAGGGTGGAGAGGGGGGTGAGGATAGTACAGTTAGATCGCTAGAGAAGAATAGGAAGCTAAATAACCCCAAAATTTTATCTTGCATGCTGACCAACGCAAGAAGCCTGACCAATAAGGCGAATGAGCTGCGGGCGCTTATATCGGAGGAGAGGTATGACATCGTAGGTATAACAGAGACTTGGCTAGATGATAGCTACGACTGGGCGGTAAATTTATTAGGATTATAGTTTATTTAGAAGGGACCGGAAACAGGGGAAAGGCGGAGGAGTCTGCTTATATGTAAAGTCATGTCTAAAGCCCAGACTAAGGGAAGATATAGGAGAGGGAGAAGAGGGGGTCGAGTCCATGTGGGTAGAGATAGAGGGGGCAAAAAATAATAATAAAATATTATTGGGGGTCTGCTATAAGCCACCAAATATAACAGAGGAGAATGAGAGTCTGCTATTAGGACAAATAGACAAAGTAGCAAAACATAATGAAGTGATTGTAATGGGGGATTTCAACTACCCGGATATTGACTGGGAAACAGAAACCTGTAGATCTCAGAAAGGTAAAAGGTTCTTGACAAATATCAAGGATAATTATCTCTCCCAACTAGTGCAGGAACCAACGAGAGGGACGGCCGTGTTGGACTTAATATTGACTAATAGGCCTGATAGAATAACTGAGGTACAGATAGGGGGGCACCTAGGTAATAGTGATCATAATATTATCAATTTCAAAATGCCCTTCAGTAGGGTTATCAATAAGGGAACAACAAAAACATTAAACTTTAGGAGGGCGAAGTTTGATCAGCTGATAGAAAACCTTCAACTTATTGACTGGGACAAAGTTCTTAATCAAAGGAATACGAATAGTAAATGGGAAACCTTCAAAAGAATTCTGAATACTCAGTGCGAGAGGTATATACCGTATGGGAATAAAAGGGACAGAAATAAGAGGAAACCAATATGGTTGAACAAGAACGTAAAAGGGGCGTTAAATAGCAAAAAAAGAGGCATTCAAGAGATTAAAACAGGAAAACAGTAAGGAGGCACTAATGTGTTACAAGGAAAAAACGAGAACCTGTAAAAAACAAATAAAAATAGCGAAGGAGGAAACAGAGAGACGTATTGCTAGGGAAAGTAGATCAAATCCCAAACTGTTCTTTACGTATATAAATAGTAAAAGGATTAAATCGGATAATATTGGACCGATAAAAAGTGATGAAGGCAAAATCATAGAGAAAGATGAGGATAAAGCTAACCTATTAAATAATTTTTTTTCGACAACTTTCACAAAGGAAATAGAACTAACAGGCGAAATGAGAAGTGACAAGCTTAATCCTCCACTAAGTATGACTAATCTAACCCAAGTTGGGGTACAGAAACGCCTCAGTAACATTAAAATAAACAAATCACCAGGACCTGATGGCATACACCCACGGGTACTAAGGGAACTAAGTAATGTGATAGACAGACCGTTATATCTTATATTTAAGGACTCTGTTGAGACTGGGTCTGTACCACTTGATTGGCGACAGGCGAATGTAGTGCCAATATTCAAAAAGGGAGCAAAAAGTGACGCCGGAAACTATTGGCCGGTGAGTCTGACGTCCGTTGTGGGCAAAATTTTTGAAAGCTTCATTAAAGAGGCAATTACGGAGCATCTTGATGCTAATAATCTTTTAACCCCGAACCAACATGGATTCATGAGGAATCGCTCCTGCCAAACAAACCTGATTGACTTCTACGAGGAGGTTAGCTCTCGAGTAGATCAGGGGGAACCAGTGGATGTCGTGTATCTCGACTTCTCAAAAGCGTTCGATAGCGTGCCACATAATAGGTTGGTATACAAAATGAGAATGATGGGGCTGGGGGAAAATGTCTGCAAGTGGGTAGCTAACTGGCTAAGGGATAGAAGGCAGAGGGTGGTTATAAATGGAATATACTCAGATTGGGTAAGCGTCACTAGTGGGGTACCACAGGGGTCTGTACTAGGCCCAATGTTATTTAATATCTTTATTAACGACATAGTCAACGGGATAAATAGTAAAATGTCAATATTTGCAGATGACACAAAGTTATGTAAAACAATTAATATAAAAGAGGACAGTGCAGACCTACAGAGGGATTTGGATAAGCTGGGTAGGTGGAGCATTAAATGGCAAATGAGGTTTAATGAGGAGAAATGTAAGGTCATACATATGGGAAGGAAAAATGGAAGTCACCAGTACTCACTGAATGGGAAATCATTGGGGAATTCAGAGATGGAGAAGGACTTGGGCATCTTGATTGATAGCAAACTAAATTGGAGTGCCCAAAGTCAGGCCGCTGCTGTAAGGGCAAACAGGGTAATGGGATGTATCAGAAGAGGTATAGCTGCAAAGGATGAGAACATTGTTCTTCCACTGTACAAAGCACTGGTCAGACCACACTTGGAATAATGTGCTCAGTTATGGGCCCCAATATATAGAAAGGATATAAATGAGCTTGAAAAGGTACAAAGGAGGGCAACAAAATTAATAAAGGGAATGGAGGGACTGCAATACCCAGAGAGGTTGGCAAAACTAGGACTATTCAGCCTGGAAAAGAGAAGGTTGAGGGGGGACATAATAAATGTGTACAAATATGTTAGGGGACAGTATAGAGACCTTGCCCGGGATTTGTTCAAAAGGAGGAATATTACGGTAACAAGAGGGCACTCACTAAGACTGGAAGAGAAAAGGTTTCAGCACCAGCATAGGAAGGGGTTCTTTACGGTAAGAGCAGTGAGAATATGGAATTCACTGAGTGAGGAGACGGTAATGCCGGATTCACTACACCAGTTCAAGCGGGGACTGGATGCATTTCTAGATACCAGGCAGATTTCAGCGTATACTTAAAAATAAAATAAAATAGTAGGTTGATACAGGGATTTATTCTGACTGCTGGTTTCAGAGTCGGGAGGGAATTTTTCCTCAGGTGAAGATTGGCTAAATCATTTGGGGTTTTTGCCCTCCTCTGGATCAACTGTAGCAATTACAGGACTAACAGGTCGAACTTGATGGACGCAAGTCTTTATTCGGCTTTACAAACTATGTAATAAATGATCAAATCTTGTATAATAATATTACTAGTCAGGTTGCTACTCAGAAGCTTAGAAACGCCGGGTAAAGATCTGTGTGAAGCTGTAATGAACTCATCTGCCCAGATATGCGGTCACCAATCTCCATACTGTAGCTTAGCTATGGAGCCTCACCTTACAAGGTCCTGGGAGAGGGGTAATAAACCCTGTGGAGCTGTAATATAGACCTGCGAAACACTGACTCCCCTTTTCTTACTACCCAATGTACCATAGTTGGGCAGATTACCTTTTGGAAACTCTTGATATCTGGGTAATTTGCAAAAGATTTGTTCACAAGTACATTTTCTTAGCCCTTCCACAGTAGAATTTTGTGTTTTTAATAAAAATAGCAGAAATAGATATTCTTTAAACTTATAGATTTAACCCTTTCGCGCCAGAGCCAGTTTTTGCCTTTGTGATCAGGCCAATTTTTTTCAATTCTGACCAGCGTCACTTTTGAGGTAATAACTCTGAAACGCTTCAACATATCCCAGTGGTTCTGAGATTGTTTTATTGTGACATATTATACTTCATGATAGTAGTCAGGATAGTAGTAATTTTTTTTCTAGATATACCGTATTTTTCGGATTATAAGACGAACTTTTTTCCTCCAAAATTTTGGGGTGGAGAGGTGCCATGCATACCGGGATGGAGAGGTGCCATGCATACCGGGATGGAGAGGTGCCATGCATACCGGGATGGAGCGGTGCCATGCATACCGGGATGGGGATGAGGGGTGCCATGCATACCAGGATGGGGATGAGGGGTGCCATGCATACCAGGATGGGGATGAGGAGTGCCATGCATACCAGGATGGGGATGAGGGGTACCATGCATATCAGGATGGGGATGAGGGGTGCCATGCATACCAGGATGGGAATGAGGGGTGCCATGCAAACCGGGATGGAGGGGTGCCATGCAAACCGGGATGGAGCGGTGCCATGCATACCAGGATGGAGGGGTGCCATGCATACCGGGATGGGGATGAGGGGTGCCATGCATACCAGGATGGGGATGAGGAGTGCCATGCATACCAGGATGGGGATGAGGGGTGCCATGCATACCAGGATGGGGATGAGGGGTGCCATGCATACCAGGATGGGGATGAGGTGTGCCATGCATACCAGGATGGGGATGAGGGGTGCCATGCAAACCGGGATGGAGGGGTGCCATGCAAACCGGGATGGAGGGGTGCCATGCATACCGGGATGGGGATGAGGGGTGCCATGCATACCAGGATGGGGATGAGGGGTGCCATGCATACCGGGATGGGGATGAGGGGTGCCATGCATACCAGGATGGGGATGAGGGGTGCCATGCATACCAGGATGGGGATGAGGGCCATGTATAACAGGAAGGATGGGGGCATATTTACTAGGATGGGGGATATTAGTACAGAATTGGGGGACATTACCCCTTAACAGTGTGAGCGGCAGACCCCATCCCCCTTAACAGAGCATCATGACCACATTTTTTGCTTAAATTTTCTTTTCTATTTTCCTTCTCTAAAACCCAGGTGTGTCTTATGGTCATGGTCTGGTGCATCTTATAGTCCGAAAAATATGGTAACTAGATTATTTTTTTAAATATCAGAAATTTGGCAAAATTGGGAAAATTTTGCAATTTTTAAACTTTTAATTTTTATGCCCTTAAACCAGAGAGTTAGGTCACACAAAATAGTTCTTTTACATCTGCACAATTTTTTAAACAATTTTTTTTGGTTAGGAAGTTAGAAGGATTAAAACTACAGGGTGGGCCATTTATATGGATACACCTAAATAAAATGGGAATGGTTGGTGATATCAACTTCCTGTTTGTGGCACATTAGTATAAGGGAAGGGGAAAACTTTTCCAGATGGGTGGTGACCATGGCGGCCATTTTGAAGTTGGCCATTTTGGATTCAACTTAATTTTTTTCAATGGGTAGAGGGTCATGTGACACATCAAACTTATTGAGAATTTCATAAGAAAAACAATGATGTGCTTGGTTTTAACGTAACTTTATTCTTTCATGAGTTTTTTACAAGTTTATGACCACTTATCAAATGTGTTCAAAGTGCTGCCCATTGTGTTGGATTGTCAATGCAACCCTCTTCTCCCACTCTTGACACACTGATAGCAACACTGCAGAAGAAATGCTAGCACAGGCTTCCAGTATCCGTTGTTTCAGATGCTGCACATCTCCTTTCTTCACAGCATAGACAATTGTCTTCAGATGACCTCAAAGATAAAAGTCTAAGGGGGTCAGATCGGGAGACCTTGGTGGCCATTCAACAGGTCCACAACAACCAATCCACTTTCCAGGAAACTGTTCATGTAGGAATGCTCGGACCTGACACCCATAATGTGGTGGTGCACCATCTTGTTGGAAAAACTCAGGGAACGTGCCATCTTCAGTGCATAAAGAGGGCAACACATCATCGTGTAGCAATTTCAGATATCCAGTGGCATTGAGGTTTCCACTGATGAAGAATGGCCCCACTATCTTTGTACCCCATATACCACACCAGACCATCAAGATACGAGATGTGCAGCATCTGAAACAATGGATACTGGAAACCTACTTTTCAGGCACAGTGCAAAGCTCAGAAGGGAAAAATTGTCATATTACAGTGCAGATTTTACTGTTGTGGTTTGCAGGTGCCATGACCCACTGGGAGAGACTGAGGTCCTAAAGCAGCAGGAAACCCCCATAAGTGACCCCATTTTATAAACTACACCTCTCAATGAATTCCTCTACGGATGCAGTGATCAAACTGACACCACATGTGACTCTCAGAAATTTATACCATTGGTGTTATGTTCTGCTACCAAAGCTAAGGAAAGAGAGGAGATCTGTCCCTACTATGAGACTCAGCTGAATCCCTACGATGTAACAGGGAACCTGATCCTGCGATCAGACCTGCTAAAGTCCTAATCTAGTCTGTACGAAGACCTATAGATGTGGGGAGGGAATCCCTACAAGTACTAAGGACTGGGAGGAATATGGGACACCTCCTAACAGAAATAGTAGCAGATAGACGAACAAACAAAATAGATAGAACATAGAGGTCCGTAGACCAAGCAAACTAACAGAGTTAGATACAGAGCACAGGCTAGCTAGAAAGTAGATATACAATGAAGTCCAGCAAAGCCAGAAGGGCGGAGCAGGACTAAATAGGCCAACAAGGTCATGTGACCAGCAAAGGAAAAAAAACCTAACAGCAAGGTTCTAACAGTACCCCCCCTTCTAAGAGGATCCTCCGGATCCCCTAGGACCAGGCTTATCAGGAAATCTCCTGTGAAACGCTCTGATAAGTCTGGACGCGGAAACATCATCTGACCTCACCCAAGAGTTATCCTCGGGTCCGAAACCTTTCCAGGCCACAAGATACTGCAAACTACCTCTATACCGTCTAGAGTCAAGGATGAGAGAAATTTCATATTCCCCGTCCTCCACCACCGGAGGAACAGAGGCAGAGGCGTCACCATCCGACACAACAGCTTTTTTTAACAGAGAGACATGAAAGACCGGATTAATTCTCCAGGAGGTAGGAACCTCCAACCTAACAGCAGATTGGTTGACAACCTGAAGCACCTTAAAGGGCCCTACAAACTTGGGACCCAATTTCTTAGAAGGAATCCTCAACCGCAGATTCCTAGAGGACAACCAAACCATGTCACCAACAGCGAACAAAACCTCCTGTCGTTTCTTATCAAAGTAGTCTTTAGATTTTCTGTTGGCCTCCTGAAGATTACCACGCACATCCGTCCAAACTCTTTCCAAATCACCGGAAAAATTCTCCTCCTCAGGCACGGCAGATCCCAACTTGGAGAACGACCCAAACGACGGATGTCTCCCAGAACAACAAAAAAAAGGCGAACAACCAGCAGAAGAAGATGTATGATTGTTCAGAGCAAATTCGGCAAGTGGCAGAAACTCAGACCACCCCTCTTGATTGTCTGCCACAAAACAACGCAAGAACTGCTCAACATCCTGGTTTTTCCTTTCTGTCTGGCCATTAGATTCAGGATGATATCCGGACGAAAACGACAAATGAATTCCCAACCTGTCACAAAAGGCACGCCAAAAACGAGCCACGAACTGAGGACCCCTATCAGAAACAATGTCAGTAGGAACGCCATGAAGTCTGACAATTTCCTTGACAAAGGCCTTAGCGAGAGTTTTAGCGCAGGGCAGTTTGACGAAGGGAACCAAGTGACACATCTTGCTAAAGCGGTCCACGACCACCCAGATGACAGTAAAACCCTCAGAGGGGGGAAGGTCAGTTATAAAGTCCATAGCCAAATGTGTCCAAGGAGCACTGGGGACCTCCAAAGGACAAAGCAACCCCGCAGCAGGAGTATGTGAGGACTTAGATCTAGCACATATAGTACATTGGCGCACCCACTTAATGACTTCCTTCTGCCATCCAGGCCACCAAAAACTGCGACCCACCAGTCTCTTGGTCTCAGAGATTCCGGGATGACCTGCCAACCGAGATTCGTGACACTCAACAAACAAATCTCTCCTAAAGGTCTCAAGCACAAACAACCTCCCATGAGGAGTGTTAGATGGGGCATTCTCCTGAGCTTTAAGAATCTCATCTTCCAAAACGGAGTCTAAAGCAGCTATCACAACACCTTCTTGTAAAATGTTTTCCTCTTTCTCAGCACCGACTATGGGAGAAAAACTGCGAGACAAGGCATCCGCCTTAACATTCTTAGTACCAGGGATGTAAGTAACGGAGAAATTAAACCGCGAGAAAAACAGTGCCCACCTAGCCTGACGGGCATTCAGGCGCTTGGCAGCATCAAGATATACCAGATTTTTATGATCCGTAAGAACCTGAACGGGAAATTCCGCACCTTCCAAGAAGTGGCGCCAGTGTTCAAATGCGAGTTTAATAGCCAATAATTCCCGATTACCAATATCGTAATTCAATTCAGTCTCCGAAAAATTTTTTGAAAAAAAGGCACAGGGATGTAATCCATCCCCGTTATCCTGAGACAATACTGCGCCAACCCCCACAGAGGAAGCATCAACCTCAACCAAAAACGGCCTAGTAACATCAGGCTGCATAAGGATGGGAGCAGAGGTGAACCTCTCCTTGAGATACACAAAAGCTTCAATGGCCTCAGAAGACCACTGAACCGCATCAGCACCTTTCCTGGTGAGATCAGTCAGAGGTTTGACAATACTAGAAAAATTTTTTATGAACTTTCTATAGTAATTGGCGAAACCCAAAAACCTCTGTATCGATTTCAAACCAATAGGCCTAGGCCATTCCTGCACAGCCTGAACCTTAACCGGATCCATCTCAAAACCTTTGCTGGAGATAATGTAGCCCAAAAAACTAATTCTCTGTACAGCGAACTCACATTTCTCCAGCTTAGCAAAAAGCGAATTATCCATTAATAACTGTAATACCTCACGCACGCTCCGCCAATGAGACTCCAGATCTGGCGAATAAATCAAAATGTCATCCAAATACACAACCACATTTTTACCGATCAAAGGTCTAAGGATGTCATTAATCAGATTCTGAAAAAATGCAGGAGCATTAGTGAGACCAAAAGGCATAACCAGATTCTCAAAATGACCCACAGGAGTGTTAAAAGCAGTCTTCCATTCATCACCCTCCTTCATGCGCAACAGATTGTATGCCCCCTTAAGGTCAATTTTAGAGAACCACTTGGCCCCCAATAACTGGTTAAACAGATCAGGAATCAATGGCAGTGGGTAAGGATTGCGTACCGTAATTTTGTTAATCTCACGAAAATCCAGACAAGGACGTAAACCGCCGTCCTTTTTTTTTACAAAAAAAAATCCAACCGCCACAGGAGACTTAGAGGGCCTAATGTGACCGGCGGCCAAGCTTGTCTGTATGTATTCCTCCAAAGCCTTCCTCTCAGGAATAGTAAGGTTAAATAAACGACTCTTAGGAAGAGTCGCTCCAGGGACAAATTCAATAGAACAATCATAGTCTCTATGGGGAGGCAAAACCTGCGATTCCTTCTCAGAAAAAACTCTCCAAAAATCCTGAATAGGAACAGGCAATTCTCCCCTATCCAAAGCTGCAATACGCCCGTTACAACACTTGTCATAACATTTATGGCTCCAGGATTTAATTTCACTGGTAGACCAATCCAGTACAGGATTGTGAAATTTTAACCAGGGCAAACCCAATATTACTGGAGAAGGCAAGTTATTCAACACTACCAAATCCAATTTCTCATGGTGAACACCATTAATAGTGAGAGGAAATTCACTGACCTTGAGAGTAATATTCTTCAAAGGGGAGCCATCCACAGAAACCACAACAATGGGGGATGACAAAGGTTCAGGTTTTAAATTGAGTTTTTCCACGAATCCCCCATCAATTACATTCAGTGTAGACCCGCAATCAACAAACACCCGAAATTCCATTAATTTTTCCTGAGCAATCGTGGAAGCAGCTAAAAATATACCCTTGGAATTTAAACAGGCAATACGGGCGTGACTGACCATTTTTTTTTCTTTCTTCATACGAAGCTCACAGCCTTTAATCAAATGACCAGATTTTCCGCAGTAGAAACACAAGCCTTGCGAAAAACGACGGTCTTTTTCTTGAGAGCGAGGTGCCACCGATCCAATCTCCATCGGTTCACCACTGTTAGTACACACATTATCATAACCAGAAACTGACATAGCAGAGGATTTGCTCTCATTAACCCTAGCACGCAGTCTTCTATCCACCCGTATAGCTAATTGCATAGCCTGTTGCAAATCTTCAGGTGTAGGATAAGCAATTAGCAGGTCTTTAACCCTTTCACTGAGCCCAGCAAGAAATAGACTTTTCAGAGCAGAATCGTTCCACCCTGTTTGAGTGGACCAACGACGAAAATGTGTACAATATTTTTCCACATTACCCGATCCTTGTTTTAGACGTCTCAACTCAGTCTCAGCTGATGCGACACGGTCAGGATCATCATATAATAGTCCCAAAGCAGAAAAAAAACTATCCACTGATCTGAAGCATGAATCACTAGGTTGCAAAGAAAAGGCCCACTCCTGAGGCTCTTTGCGCAAAAGTGACATTATGAACCCTACGCGCTGGGATTCATCCCCAGAGGACTTAGGTCTCAAACGAAAATACAATAAGCAAGCATTTTTAAATGAAAAAAATTCTCGGTGTTCACCAAAAAACAAATCCGGCAAACATACCTTAGGCTCCAAGAAATGTGCTCCAGGACAGTTACTCACGTGCTGACGGAGCTCGGCCACCTCCAGAGAGAGTCCCTGCAGGCGATGAGCCAAATCCTGAACCGACACCATGATGGAACAGAAAAATCTTTCCTTAGAGAATTTGCTGGCTGGACTTACTGTTATGTTCTGCTACCAAAGCTAAGGAAAGAGAGGAGATCTGTCCCTACTATGAGACTCAGCTGAATCCCTACGATGTAACAGGGAACCTGATCCTGCGATCAGACCTGCTAAAGTCCTAATCTAGTCTGTACGAAGACCTATAGATGTGGGGAGGGAATCCCTACAAGTACTAAGGACTGGGAGGAATATGGGACACCTCCTAACAGAAATAGTAGCAGATAGACGAACAAACAAAATAGATAGAACATAGAGGTCCGTAGACCAAGCAAACTAACAGAGTTAGATACAGAGCACAGGCTAGCTAGAAAGTAGATATACAATGAAGTCCAGCAAAGCCAGAAGGGCGGAGCAGGACTAAATAGGCCAACAAGGTCATGTGACCAGCAAAGGAAAAAAAACCTAACAGCAAGGTTCTAACAATTGGGCAGCGAAGAAAAAAATAATTCTATTTTTACCACAAAAAAAATTAGTTTTAGCCTCAGATTTTACATTTTCACACAAGGCAATGGGTAAAAATGGTGCCGAAATGTATCACACAATTTCTGCTGAACGTGGCAATATCCCATATGTGGCTGTACAGTACTGCTTAGGCACACGGCGACACCCGGGAGGGACGGAGCACTATTTCGCTTTTGGAGAACAAATTATTGTAGAATAGTTTGCGGACTACGTATACAGAGCCCTTAAGCACTAGAAGAGCTGAATCCCCCTCAAGTGACCCAATTTTTAAACTTTCTGTTTTTAACTTTCTCACTTAGTCCCTCTATGGGAATATTTTTATCATCACAGGTCTCATGCAATGCAATACACATGTATTGCATTGCATGAGACCGGATGTCAGTTTTACACTGGTAGATCTCGTGTTAGACTCCGTTGATGGCTGAGCCTAACAGGCCACCGTACCTGGCAGCCTCGGAGGTCATCATGTGATCTCCGGCTGCCATGACCACGTCAGACCTTATCTCGGAGGCCGTCAAAGGTGAGTGCACAACTGCCTCTCCCTCTCTTCTATGTGCCGTGATCGCTATGGATCACAGCATATATAACCCCTGGCAAAAATTATGGAATCACCGGGCTCTGAGGATGTTCATTCAGTTGTTTAATGCTGTTGAAAAAAATCAGATCACAGACATGGCACAAAACTAAAGTCATTCCAAATGGCAACTTCAGGGCTTTAAGAAACACTAAAAGAAATTAAGATAAAAAATGTGGCACTCAGTCAGGGTAATTTTTTTCAGACCAAGCAGAGGGAAAAAATTATGGAATCACTCAATTCTGAGCAAAAAAATATGGAATCATGAAAAACAAACACACAAAAGAACACTCCAATACATCACTAGTATTTTGTTGCACCACCTCTGGCTTTAAAGCAGTCTCTGAGGCATGGACTTAATGAGTGACAAACAGTACCCTTTATCAATCTGGCTCCAACTTTCTCTGATTGCTGTTGCCAGATCAGCTTTGCAGGTTGGAGCCCTGTCATGGACCATTTTCTTCAACTTCCAAAGATTTTCAATTGGATTGAGATCCGGACTATTTGCAGGCCATGACATTGACCTTATGTGTCTTCTTTTCAAGGAATGTTTTCACAGTTTTTGCTCTATGGCAGGATGCATAAACATCTTGAAAAATGATGTTACCATCCGCAAACATCCTTTCAATTGATGGGATTAGAAAACTGTCCAAAATATCAATGTAAACTTGGGCATTTATTGAAGATGTAATGACAGCCATTTCCCCAGTGCCTTTACCTGACATGCAGCCCCATATCATCAATGACTGTGAAAATTTGTATGTTCTCTTCATGCAGTCATCTTTATAAATCTCATTAGAACGGCACCAAACAAAAGTTCCAGCATCATCACCTTGCCCAATGCAGATTCGCGATTCATCACTGAATATGACTTTCATACAGTCATCCACAGTCCATGATTGCTTTTCCTTAGCCCATTGTAACCTTGTTTTTTTCTGTTTAGGTGTTAATGATGGCTTATGTTTAGCTTTTCTGTATGTAAATCTCATTTCCTTTAGGCGGTTTCTTACAGTTCGGTCACAGACATTGACTCCAGTTTCCTCCTATTCGTTCCTCATTTGTTTTGTTGTGCATTTCCTGTTTTGGAGACATATTGCTTAGTTTCCGGTCTTGACACATTGATGTCTTCCTTGGTCTACCAGTATGTTTTCTTTTAACAACCTTCCCATGTTGTTTGTATTTGGTCCAGATTTTAGACACAGCTGAATGTGAACAACCAACATATTTTGCAACATTGCGTGATGACTTACCTTCTTTTAAGAGTATGATAATCATCTTTGTTTCAATTGACATCTCTCGTGTTGGAGCCATGATTCATGTCAGTCCACTTGGTGCAACAGCTTTTCAAGGTGTGATCACTCCTTTTTAGATGCAGACTAACGAGCAGATCTAATTTGATGCAGGTGTTAGATTTGTAAATTAAAATTTACAGGGTGATTCCATAATTTTTTCCTCAGAATTGAGTGATTTCATAATTTTTTCCTCTCTGCTTGGTCTGAAAAAAATTACCCTTACTGAGTACCACATTTTTAATCTTGATTTCTTTTAGTGTTTCTTAAAGCCCTAAAGTTGCCATTTGAAATGACTTTAGTTTTGTGCCATGTCTGTGATCTGCTTTTTTTCAACAACATTAAACAACTGCATGAGCATCCTCCGAGCCCGGTGATTCCATAATTTTTGCCAGGGGTAGTAGAAGATAGCAAAGGGTTAACTTTATTGGAACCTGATCCAATCCGGTCTCGAGGATGTCACCTGTTAGAGCTATCGCTCTGCACAGGAATCGCAGGGTGCAGGACCCTGGGGGCCCTGAGCGCTAAAAGACCGCCGACCGTTCATAAACATCTGCGATGTACAGAGCCCAGCAAGCGCGGACGTTTATGTGCAGTGGGCAGTCAGGAAGTGGTTAACACACTTTCCTTTAACTTTGACACAAAAGAACTGAAAAATGTATATCATCACAGCCCTACACAAAATAATGTAACATAAAATAAAAAAAAATAAAAAAAGAGCATGGACCGCACCTCCAAAAATCATACATTTGATCTAATGCCGCTCAGCAAAAATACATATTACTGAACATGAGGTTCTTAGCTTAACATTCTGATCAGACTGTGTGAAGCCCACTGCCATGTCAATGAACCAGCTTATTCTTTTCCCTTTCTTGGACCAGCACTCATCCCATTTGGCACAGGCAATTTTAATTAGCAGGAGTCTGCAAAGAGGGTCTAGCCTATTTTGCTCTCACTTGAGAGCTTGAGGAAGGTGAGTCACAATGCTCCTTTCATGTGGTGTTGGTGCAATGTGTCAGCCATTGTTGCTGTGGTTTTGTGCTTGTGGGGCGCTGCGGCCTGGAGTCATGGGGACTCGGTCTTGAAGCATGGATGCTGTGAGGCACCAGGCCGCCCGCCCTGCTGGTGCATTCTCACTGTAGCGGTGGTTGGCACATGGCGCCGCTCCTTTTAGGCAGGAAATGTTAGGACCCACTACGAGGTTTGCCGTGACGTGGCAGTGGGCTTCATACAGTCTGATCAGAATGTTAAACTAAGAACCTCATGTTCAGTTATGTATATTTTTGCTGAGAGGCATTAGATCAATGTATGATTTTTTTGGAGGTGCGGTCCATGCTCTTTTTTTGTATAAAATAAATTTAAAACAAATATAAAACTACTGTAACTTATTCCTGAATCCTGATGTCATTTATCCCACTGATTTCCAGCTTCAGGTCACTAAATACTACCCACTCAACAGACTCCATTATAGTCAATGGTGACTAAGCCCCGCCCCTTCCGAGACTTTCACGTTCAGCAGAGATAGAACACTCACATGCATCTGCTGACATCACAGTGAGTGTGACATCACCGGCACAGTGACATCACGTTCCACAAAGTTCCATAAACAACTGACTGCAGCCATTGAGCTTTAGTTGTAGTTGGCTTTGACTACAATATACGTGTGGATTGCATTCTCTGATAATTTTACATACGTTTTTGGATAATTGCCCTGTTGTTGCCTGATGCAACATGGACTTTACAGGGAATAGAAAGAGAAAAAGGAAAGAAACACCAGATGGAGAAGACACTGGAAATAACCAGGAACCTCCAGCAAAGATAAGGAAGATGGATTCCAAGAAATCTGGGCAGGTTGGTCAGGTATTACCTGTCAATGAGGGAACCCAGAATATTTCCTTCCTAGACACTGTACAAAACAGATGTGAAAAGCTTGTGGGATACATCACAAATCGAGCTGATAATCTAAAAAAACTGAGTACTTTGGGTCCAACCAGGATCATTAACCTGAAAGGTAATGAAAGTGCAGCAGAAGAGAAGAGAACTGGGAGAAAAAGGAAACATCAGGAAGATCCAGCCACCAGTCAAGATGATATCTCAGGTGAATGTAGTGGCCCCAGTAGCAAAAAAATAAAGATCACTGTCCCTCTCACCAGGGATAAGTTTATCTGCCATGGCATACTTGGACAAGGGAGTTATGGGAAGGTTATGCTGGCCACTGATAAAATAAGGAAAGAAAATGTGGCCCTTAAAATCATTAAGAAAGAAAGCCTAATCTCCTTCCCTGAATGCCTTGTAGAACACCATGTCCTGAAGCTTAGCCACAACAGCAGATTCCTAACCCATTGCCATGCCGCGTTTCATACGGAAAACCATGCGTATTTTGTCACCGAGCTGGCCAGTGGAGGGGATCTGCTTCACTATATATATAGTACCATTCCCCTGAAGGAACCTGTAACATTTATAGGAGCAGAAATCGTTTGTGGCCTACAATTCCTGCACAGCAATGACATCATTCACCGGGACTTAAAACCGGATAACATCCTGCTGACTGGTGACGGCCACATAAAGATTACTGATTTTGGACTATCTCTATACGAGTTTGATAAGAGATTTAATGCCAGAGATTTCAGTGGAACACCTGGGTATGGCGCCCCAGAAATGATCATGGGAGACGCTTATGGTGAAGGTGTGGACTGGTTCGCCTTTGGAGTCATATTGTACGACATGATTTTCCAAGACTCACCATTTCCAGGAGACACCACTGAAGAGATTGTGAATAATGTCTTGTACGAAGAACCATCATTTGAAAACCTCACTGACCACGATGCTATGGACATTATGTCCAAACTACTCTGCAAAGACCATTATGTCCGGCTAGGGGTTAATGGAAAAATCAGAACGCACCCCTTCTTTTCAAATATAAACTGGAAAGACATAAGGACAGGAAAAGCGCCATCTCCAGTTATTATAGGAAGGAACCCGTATGTCACCATGAGACAGCAGATCCCAGCACCGCGCAGTGATGGCGTGAACGAGACAATTCCTGCTAGAGAACAGAGGATTTTCACGAGTTTCCCGTTTGTGGGTCCAGCATGGAGCACAACTTACCACTAAGCGGAGAAACAGCATAATACCGTCATACCATCTAATCCTCCTGTATCTTGACGCAAGACTATCTACTACAGTTCATTTATTTCTGTACCATCAGCTCCTACTACCTGCACTCAAAATGCCAACATCATCATGTTTCATGTCATCAGTAACAAGCATGGCTGGCCTGCCAATCTGAAGAACATTCTTCCACATCTTCCTATTACCTCCATCTCTATATGTGCTGATCTGCAGCAAAGCAGTCACACAATGTATCTGACCTACTTACAGAGGGCTGAAAGCTGCTGCTCCACTGCCAACGTGACCACTGGCAGTCTGCTCTGTGTCAACTGGGATGGAGCATAAGCAGCAATGAGGCCCCTGTGCCACGTTCCCCAGGTGGATTCAGAAGTGAAGTCATAAAATCCAAACTCTGGAATCCTTGTTGGGAGATGTGACGCATGAATTACAGGACACAACTGCGGCATCTACAGCCGTCCTTGGTGCGATTGTCAACCTGGCTATACGGGGTCCACAGCTTTCCCCTATCCAGTGCTATGGTCAGTGTTGCTCGCTGACTGGCAGCTTTGTGCCCATTTAGGCAATAATTTGTAATGTCAGCCACTTTATTTTAGCAAATAATTATTAAAAGCTAAAATAGACTCACCCTTGCTGGCTACATTATACATAGAAAAATAAAAAATTTCTATATATTACATTGCTTTCAATAAATGATCGCCATTATTACTGTGCTATTGGTGTTGTATTTTAGCTTTATCTCTGAATATGTCTAGATGATATATTATCCCCTTAGCGCACAATGAGGTTTCATGAAATTGCAGCCAATGCTGGTGACTATGGTTATGAATGCTGGTGACTATGGTTATGAATGCTGGTGACTATGGTTATGAATGCTGGTGAATATGGTTATGAATGCTGGTGACTATGGTTATGAATGCTGGTGACTATGGTTATGAATGCTGGTGACTATGGTTATGAATGCTGGTGAATATGGTTATGAATGCTGGTGAATATGGTTATGAATGCTGGTTACTATGGTTATGAATGCTGGTGACTATGGTTATGAATGCTGGTGACTATGGTTATGAATGCTGGTGAATATGGTTATGAATGCTGGTGACTATGGTTATGAATGCTGGTGAATATGGTTATGAATGCTGGTGAATATGGTTATGAAAGAACAACTGGGGAGATTCAGGTTATTGCTCTACAACTTGAAAAACTGCTTGTGACAGATCTGTCATTATAACATGACATTATTTAGTAGTTATTTTGCCCTAGAATCTGTCTGCTGAACCACCATGCATCACATATAAAACTGGTGAACGGTAATGGGCAGAGGGGAGCTGGGATTTCCGCATCAGTGCCTGGGTGCAGCCACTACCTCTGCACAACTCACACCTACACTCCTTTTCGTATACTGCTGTGGATGGTACAAGGGTATAATGAAACCGATCACATTAGAAAAGACTCAAGTGATCAGAAACTACATTTCCTGGTAGTCTTTCCGCATTAAATATAAAGATGTAGGGGCATGAAAAAAGTGAGGGTGTCAATACTGAGGGTCCGAGATAAGAGGGAGGAGAACCCATGTGAGGCCAGGCTGTTCCACAAGATATCAGGATAGACAAACAATTTGTGGCTTTGAATGAACGGCCACTGATGAGATCAGAGGAGAAATAACGGAATTTGGAGTAAAAGGCTTTATATACGGTATTTGCACATGTGGATATTTGGTACATTTTAATTTTGGCTAAATAATATACACAAGAGTTCTACTTGGACAACCCCATCCTAAATGCCTGAGTTCTCCATGTTAAATAAGAGAGGCTTATACTCACCTCCTGCACTGGCGCCTTTTCAGCAATATTAGGCATCGGGTCTCCTGGCACTCACATGACACTATGTCGCCAGCTGTTGCCTTTATTATTTCATCAGAGTGGACGATCACACCCCCCAATTGGCTGCAGATTTCATATTGTCACGTGAGCACCGAGAGACCTGGCGCCAACACTGCTGGAACGGCACTGGTGTGGGAGGTAAGTATAGGGTTTTCCAATTTCATTCAAGAGACTGGCACTGACCAAGTACAGACAACCCCTTTAAGTAAGGTAGGTTTCCACTGTGCAGATGCTACAAGTAGCCATAAACAACGATTACTGCAAGTGCCAATAAGTGCACGTGTCCAACAACACTGAGGCATTACCAACAAACATGTTCACTTATTCTCCCCTCCCCAAGAGGGTTTTGCCTTTGGGCATTTATGATTGCTGCACGGCAGTAAAGGGTCCCTCCAAGTTCAAAAGGGGTTGTCATATTAAAGTACATTTTAATCAACATACATTGGATTAATAAGTTCCACAATTGGATGTGTAAAAATATAATGTGTGGAGATAATCGTATACTGTGTAATGGCGGTCTGACTGTGCAGGAACCACAGCTCCTGGGCAGAGAATGAAGCAAAAGCAAGTATACAGACAGGACAGCATGGGATCGAGGCTGAGGCTATGTGCCCACGATGCAGAAATGCTGCATATTTTTTACGCTTCTCCCTGGCAGGAAAAACGCATGCGGATTTTACATGCGTTTTTCCCGCCAGGTAGAAGCGTTTGTGAAGCGTCTTTGCATGCGCATTTCTGCATGCGGGTTATCAAGTACTTTTCCAAGCGATTTTAGCATCACTTGGAAAAGTGCTTGACAACTTGTCCACCTTGTTGCAACGGGCATGGATTTATAGTAGTGTGACCAAGTTAGTTAAAAAAGAGAATAAGAATGGTGAAAAACAAAAAAAAAATAAAGTTTATACTCTCCTTCCGATGTCTTCCCGGTGTTTTGTCTGCTCCGTCCAGTGTCTTGCACTGCTCGCGGTGGTGTGAAGGACCTGCGGTGACGTCATTGAGCCATGTGATGGGTCACATGACTCAGTGACGTCATGGCAGGTCCTTCACAACCACGCGAACATTGCAAGTCACTGGACGTAGCAGACAAAACACCGGGAAGACATCGGAAGGTGAGTATAAACCTTATTTTTTATTTTAAATTCTATTTTTTACAGTTTCTATGGTGCCCAGGTCTGGATGAGAGTCTACTCTACTCCAGACCTGGGTACCATCCGCACATAGAAACGCATATAATCCGTGAGTACAAATGTACTGACACGGATTATATGCGTCTCAATGCAAGTCAATAGCGGCGATTACGCCGCGCTTCCGCAAAATTAATGGACATGCTGCAGATTTTTGAGCGCAGCATAAACGCTGCGGAACAAAACGCAGCATGGGCATTGAAAGTGCAGCTTGTCATTGGGGACCATGGGGGGCGGATTACCAAGCGTTTTTGAAGCGTTTATACTGCGGAAATTCCGCAGCATAAATGCTTGAAAAACACATTGTGGACACACAGCCTTATTCTTTCTATGAGGTAAAACATTTTACTGCCAGCGTTAAATCTGGTTTTCCAATACGTTATATTGTCTTTTCGCTGGAAAGACAATGAGGACCCCTGACGTAGGTGCAGGCTTACATATTTTGGTCAAAATATTAACTAATACCTTACATAATTTTCCACCCTTGCAGGATGCAGCCAGGCTTTTGTAGTGTTGGTGGAAACCATGTGTCTGTTCTTGTAGGGTGCACATATATAGTGCTCGGCAGACCGCCTGATCTAGCATCTTTTACAGAAAATAAGACAAGGTCTTATATCATTTTTTGCTCAAAAAGATGGGTTAGGGCTTATTTTCAGGGAATGTCTTCATTTATCCATATATAATAATCATGTCATATCACACACATTGCACATACACAAGAATATACACAGACACACACACTGCACATACATACCAGCCTGTCTCAGCTCCTCTAGACTTCCTCTGTTAAAAGACCTTTGGTGACATCAGGGTCATAGGACAGTGATTTCTCCAAAGGTCCTTAAGTAGTCTGAACCTTGGAATAGAAACGCTGAGGGCCTCAGAGTGGGAACCTAGAGAAATTGTCCAGTCTCCCCCCCTACATACCAGTCTATCTACTCTTCAGTTACTCTAGGCTCCCACAGTTCAAGAACCTTTGCTGACATTATGGTCACATGACTATGATGTCACCAAAGGTCCTTAAGCAGCCTTGGAATAGAAATGCTTAGGGAGCCCCAAAGAGAGTAGGGGCCCTGATAAATTGCCCAGTTGCTCCCCTCTCCTAACGCCAGCCCTGACTAACTAAGGCTTATTTTTGGAGTAGGGCCTATATGTCAAGCATCCTCCAAAAATCCTGTAAAATCATGCTAGGGCTTATTTTGGGGGAAATTCTGTAATAGCTTTGGCATCACTAATAGGCAGCAAGTTGGCATGTTGCACTACACGTATCTGTGTGACTGGCGCCCTATACAAGCCTTATCCTGTGCATTTCTAATCCCCTCCATGAATAGTACCGTATTTTTCAGACTATAAGACGCATTTTTTTCCTCCAAAATTTTGGAGGAAAATGGGGGGTGATTCTTATAGTCCAAATGTTGGGGAGGGGTGAGTATATATACTGTGCTGTGGGGAGCGGTAGCGGTGGAAGAGCGGGGCACAGGGGGCAACAGCCGCCTGCTGCAGCCTACACTGTCCCCGCTGCTAAAGAAAATTAATATTCACTGCTCCCCACGCCCATGGGGAACACTGAATATTCATGGTCCTTAATAGCAGCACACAGTGTAGCCGCAGCTGCTGCCGGAATCGCCTGTGCCCGCTGTTAAAGGGCATGAATATTTAACCTCTCTCCACGCCCATGGGCGTGGGGATGGGGTGAATATTCATGCCCTTTAATAAGCGGGCACACGAGATAACCCGGCAGCAGCAGGAGACGCAGCGCGGCTAAGCTGTGTGCCGGCTATGAAGGAGCATGAAGTCACTGCTCCCCGCTGTAATGCAGCAGGTTGCTAGCATTACTGTAAATGGTCCAGGATGTGCTTACTGGACCATGTACCTTCCCCTTTATCTGACTGGTCACATGACTGTGACATCACCCAGGTCCTGCATGCACAGTAAAGCTCTGTATACATGACTGGGACAGCACACAGGACCTATACACACAGCTGACTGATCACATGACTGTGACATCAGCAAGGTCCTGTCAGTATGAGGCTGTCTGTGCACAGCATATATATACCTGCTTAATTTGAGACAGGTGTGTTCGGTGTGAGGCCTGTTCCCCATGTGTGTGGGATACCGTGATACCGTGGAGCCTGGCAGCCTGAAGGCAAAGACTGGATCCTGTGCGGATACTAGTGGCCTTGGAAGGCAGCGGCTTTGAAGTGAAGCCTGGTACCTGAAAGGTCGAGCCTGGATCCTGTGCGGATGTCAGTGGCCTTTGAGGGAGAGCCGGCTTGAGTAAGTGTCCTGGAAGGCAGAGCCTGGATCCTGTGTGGATGTCAGTGGCCTTTGAGGGAACGACGGCTGGAGACCCCTACCTGGGAAGCCGCAGAGCCACAGTGGTGGCAGAGTAACGGACTGAGACAGCTATACCCGGCAAAGGTAATACCAGGTGCTATATGGACATTGTGATATGAACATTGCTACTTTATTACCTTGCCGTAAGCTGTACCCTGGAGCAAGTGGGCCGGTGTGCCACTTGGCTCATGAATTGTTTATGTGTGTAAACCTGCCGGTGGCGGACTAAGATGAACTGTGTGTGAACAGCGGTTTATGAAGTGCCATAATAAACTGCAACACTGTGTGAAAAACGTAAAGACATTGCACGTGTGCATTGATTGACGCAGCGAAGCGAGTTACCCCCAGTATGATGACGAGCGCTGCCTTACATATGGTTCGAGAGTGCGGGCAACGGCAGCCCGGTTGCTAGTGGCAACGACAACCCCGGTTGCTAGGGGCAACGGCACAGGACGACGAGTGTGGATAAAGCATCTTGCGGCAACTCGGCGGGGTTGCGAAGATTGGCGTCGCACTCAAACCTGGTTTGCTGTGGCTCGGTGGGGCTCACGAAGTATAAAGCATCTTGCGGCAACTCGGCGGGGTTGCGAAGATTCTCATCGCACTCAAATCCCGTTTTGCGGTGGCTTGGTGGGGCCACGAAAATTTTTCCGGGAGAGCGATGAAGTGCTAGTGTGAACAGTGTACCGCGATGGCTGTGAGCAAAGCAGCAGATCTGTCTGGAGCTATTGAGCGGTTGAAGGACCGGTTGGGACCGGAGCAGGTATTTGGGAAACTTTTTCTGGACATGGTGCAGGAACCGCAGGAGCTTTGGGCACCATATGGAATGGCTGCAGTGGACCATTCTATGGACTCTCCGGGGGCGCCAGTGTTGTCCCAGAGTGCCCGGGGAGGTGGTAAGAGATGTTGTGAACTGAGTCCTAAGACTACTGCAGATTTTTTGTGTAAAAATTACCCTGCCGGTGTGGTTGTTAAAAAGGGGGCGGAGTCTAAAAAAGGGGCGGATTTTCACAAGAGTGTGGAGTGTAGAAAACTGAAAATTGTTACTGTTGGTGGGTTGGTGCCTCCTAAAAATGACAATGTGACCGTTGATAACGGGGTAACTCCAGTAGAAGGGGGTGACGTCAAAGTGGGAGGTGACCTGTTAGTCCACAACACCATGGGTAGTGACACAGACCCCGTAGCTGACTGTGACACTATGAAAGTAAAAAGTGAGTTCAGTCAGGAGGGGCTAGACGAGGTGAGAGAGTCCCTATCTCGTAGACGGCGCAAGGGCCACAAAAAGGTTGCTCCTGTAGACTTGGCTGAAAATGAAAATAAAAAGAATGTAGTACTGTGTGCCTATGCTTCAAGTGTGGATCCTCCTTTAGAGGTAGAAGAGGAGGTGACGTTTCCAGTAGCAACCTCCGGTACGGTACTGAGACTGACGGATCAGGATCTGACAGCCCCGAAAGAGAAGGTGGCCAGTCATGACCAGGAACTGGAGCCTATCAGGCAACAGTGTCAGAGTGACGTGTCCGCAGACCAGCTGAACCTGGAGTCTGAACAGCAGAAAATATACCAGGTTATGAGGAACTGGCAGCGAGACGTGGAGGGAAGCAACGCGGAAATTAACCATTGGAAGGAAATGTTCTACGCAATTAAGGAGGACCGCCGCAAAATCAAGGAAGAGGTTTTGCAGTTGAAGCTTGAGAAGGAGGCGCGGCAGGATGGTGTTTCTGGACGTGAACAAATCCTAGAACGACTGCGCAAACAGCTCAACCAGGAGCTGTGTGACTCCAAGAAGGTGTGTAGTGAACGCAGTAGGGAACTGCAACAGAGTAAGAGAGATTATGAGGATCTCCTCAAGGTGAAGGAAAAACTAGAGGAGGATAAGGCGGGTGCAGAGCAAGTGCGCCAAGTGGTTGAGACCACTCTGCAAGACACCCGTGAGGAGAATGATGGTCTCCGTGGAAAGACCCTAGATCTGGAAGCTCAGGTGAAGGAGCTACAGATGTCCTGTGATACTCTCCAGAGGGCGGAGACGTGCCTTAAAGAAACAGTCAGCAAGATGGAAGCTGAGCGGAAAAAGATGGAGGAGTCCGTCAGAGAAGCCACAGACCAGGGCCAGGAGTTGGCCGCTGGTGAGGGGAGGTGTGAAACAGATACCTCCTCGAGTGATGCGAGCTTGGATGATTCGGTGGAAGTAAGAGCCGAGATCAGGGAGCTCAAGGTGTTGCTACAAACCCAGTGGACGCAAGAGAAGCGTGAGAGACTGGCTATTGAGCGCCGAGTGGGCACATTGGAGACGGAGAGGTCTGAGAGAGCTCTGCTGCTGGAAGAGCAGTTGAAGCAGGAAGAGCTTCAGAGACGGGCCGCTGAGAGGCGAGTAACTGAGCTGGAAGGAGAAGTTTTAGAGCTCAAAGGTCGCCTAGCAAAGTGTCACGTGGTGAACGAGGTCTCCTTGGAGAAGGGAAAAGGCAAACAAGTTGCACTTACTCCCTTAGACCCTGAGAAGGAGGACCTGAGAAGAGCTAAAAGTATGGTGTTGGAAGATAAAGGTGAAGTGGAGGTGGTCAAGACGAAAAGTTGTGAAGTGGTAGCTGTGAGTCAGCTCAGGGGAAGCATCCAGGGTGAAGAAGCTGGAAGTCAGTTGTTCCTGAAACCTGAGCTGGTTGATCGTCTGGAAACCACTGGTGAGACCGAAATGTCTTGGTACAAGTACCTCGTAGAAGTACCCGAGGACTTGAGGGAAGAATGCACCCGTGAGTCCGTGCATGAAGAGTTTAAGAAGGCTGTGGGAGCCTGTAAGGTCTACTTGACCTCAGAAACTAAACAGCTGGTGGTCCTGTCCACGACCAAAGTCACAGTGAAGAGGGTGGCTATCCTAAGTGACATGCACTGGCGATGTGTTCGCACGAAGCGGTTTCTCCGGTTGAAGACGGAACAAGCCGTTAGACAACTGGAGCTTAGGAGAAAAGCTCACAGTATGCGTGAAGAGGTCATCCGGGTGCCTCATGTTCTGGTGAGAAAGCTCATTGGGAGAAGCGGTCGAGCCATGCAGATGATGGTCAAGAAGTCTGGTGTGGTGAAAGTAAGCAGTCCACGTGATCAACAGGACTGGATACCAGACAAAGACGGCATGGTGTCCTTTTCCGCTGTAGGAACAGAAGAAAGCCTAGAATATATACGCATGCTGATTGAGTACCGAGTGACCTGCCTGCAGGAGGTAGAACAATTGAATCTCGCTAGACTGCGAGTAGATAGACAGCATCATCTGAGCAGCAGAAGATGGAAGCTGTCTAGAAATAGTGAGACCCGACAGAGAAAGGGCCGCCTAAATAACAGAACAGCTACAGCTGAAGTTAGGGACCTTTTAGGATGTCCTGAGAGTAGTGGGCGTGGGTTTAGAGGTAGTGAGACCTCCAGTAACTCCGGTTTGAGCAGCCCATACAAACGACCCAATAGAGGACGGGACAGTACGGAGTCGAACCGGACCTTAGATACCGGGGCATGCGAGTCGCGCTGCTGTATTGACCGCTGGGAGCGGGGAAGACCTGACAGGGTTTTGATTGACCGCTGGGAGCGGGGGAGACCTGACAAAGTTACGACCCGGAAAGGTGACCTGACGAAGTCAGTGACAGTGACAAATGGTAGGTCCCTAAGGAATGGGCTAATGTCATTGACTAAGGTTCCAGGGGCTGAGTAGCACAATTGTAAAGTTCATGGTCTATATGTGAGCTGGGGGTTATAATGTTATTGTGTATATTATGTGTTCAACCCCACAAGTTTGAACAGAGAGGGGGGATATGTAATGCAGCAGGTTGCTAGCATTACTGTAAATGGTCCAGGATGTGCTTACTGGACCATGTACCTTCCCCTTTATCTGACTGGTCACATGACTGTGACATCACCCAGGTCCTGCATGCACAGTAAAGCTCTGTATACATGACTGGGACAGCACACAGGACCTATACACACAGCTGACTGATCACATGACTGTGACATCAGCAAGGTCCTGTCAGTATGAGGCTGTCTGTGCACAGCATATATATACCTGCTTAATTTGAGACAGGTGTGTTCGGTGTGAGGCCTGTTCCCCATGTGTGTGGGATACCGTGATACCGTGGAGCCTGGCAGCCTGAAGGCAAAGACTGGATCCTGTGCGGATACTAGTGGCCTTGGAAGGCAGCGGCTTTGAAGTGAAGCCTGGTACCTGAAAGGTCGAGCCTGGATCCTGTGCGGATGTCAGTGGCCTTTGAGGGAGAGCCGGCTTGAGTAAGAGTCCTGGAAGGCAGAGCCTGGATCCTGTGTGGATGTCAGTGGCCTTTGAGGGAATGACGGCTGGAGACCCCTACCTGGGAAGCCGCAGAGCCACAGTGGTGGCAGAGTAACGGACTGAGACAGCTATACCCGGCAAAGGTAATACCAGGTGCTATATGGACATTGTGATATGAACATTGCTACTTTATTACCTTGCCGTAAGCTGTACCCTGGAGCAAGTGGGCCGGTGTGCCACTTGGCTCATGAATTGTTTATGTGTGTAAACCTGCCGGTGGCGGACTAAGATGAACTGTGTGTGAACAGCGGTTTATGAAGTGCCATAATAAACTGCAACACTGTGTGAAAAACGTAAAGACATTGCACGTGTGCATTGATTGACGCAGCGAAGCGAGTTACCCCCAGTATGATGACGAGCGCTGCCTTACACCGCGCACACAGTCCCGGCGCGGGGAGAGGTGACTTCCGTCAGCTGATCTCTCCTTGTGAGCCGCGCATAGCAGTGACGCCATGCGCGGCTCACATGGGGAGATCAGTGCGGGCAGACAGGCGTCAGCGCTGGAGGAGAGAAGAAAGGTGAGTAGCAATGTTTATATATTTATTTTTTTTTATGTGCGGCATGATGGGGATTACGGGGACCATGCATACTAGGAAAAAGGATGAGGGGGGCCATACATACCAGGGTAAGGATGAGGGGGGCCATACATACCAGGGTATGGATTAGGGGGGCCATACATACCAGGGTAAATATGAGGGGGCCATACATACCAGGATAAAGATGAGGGGGCCATACATGCCAGGATAAAGATGAGAGGGGCATACATACCAGGATAGGGATTAGGGGTACCATGCATACCAGGGTGGGGATTGCTGTGCCATGCATACCAGGATGGGGATTGCTGATACATGCATACAAGGACGGGGATGAGGGGTGCCATGCATACCAGGACAGGGATTAGGGGTGCCATGCATACCAGGATAGGGATTAGGGGTGCCATGCATACCAGGATAGGGATTAGGGGTGCCATGCATACCAGGATAGGGATTAGGGGTGCCATGCATACCAGGATAGGGATTAGGGGTGCCATGCATACCAGGATAGGGATTAGGGGTGCCATGCACACCAGGATAGGGATGATGGGTGCCAGGCATACCAGGATGGAGGGGTTCCATGCAAACCAGGATGGAGGGATGCCAGGCATACCAGGATGGAGGGATGCCAGGCATACCAGGATGGGGACCATGTATAAAAGGAAGGGGGGGGCATATATACCAGGATGGGGGATATTGTCAGAATTGGGGGATATTACCCCTATACCAGTGTCAGCAGAAGACACCCCCCCCCTTAAAAGTGGATCATGAACACATCTTTTGCTTAAATTTTTTTTTCTCCTCTAAAACCTAGGTGCGTCTTATGGTCCGGTGCGTCTTATGGTCCAAACAATATGGTAGGTGTGAGTGGTTATTTCATTAGTATTTTGCACCAGCTCTCTCTCCACCTGAGGGCTGCTACATCCCGTTGTACATTAGTATTGCGACTAGGAATTGGCAAGTATGGCTGCCTCTTTTATAATGTATGTTATATAGCAAAATTAATTGCATCATTCAAAACTACAACTCGTTCTGCAAAAAAAAAAAATCCTCACATGGCTGTGTCAATGGAAAAATAATAAAACCTTTTTGCTCTTGGAAAAGAGTAATAAAACGAAAGAACGGGATTGTCAGGGCTGAAAATTAAAAGTTTGCAGACTACAGAATTGTGCCCATGAGTAAAGCACACACTGTCATAGTTCCCCAGTCAGTGGATGGTCTCAGTTTCGCTCAATTCTTACGTATAGTTGGCATGTGCCCACAAGTATACAAATTGCTTTCATGCGGTTATGTGACCGTTGATCAGCTGGGGACATTGCACACATTCACGATTCTGTAGAGGTTTCAGTTCAGCTCAGGCAGTCCCCTGTAAGCAATTGTACACTCGGGTTTTAAAAAACAAAAATAATATATCCAAGTCAATACATGACTGTCATTTATTTCACTACTGCATTGCGGCTAGCCTCCTCTAACTCCGCTCCATCAGGACTGTGACCTGCGAGTACGGTGCTTACAGAGGGAGGTAGTCAGACACTCCATATTATTACTGGTCCCTTTCCCGAAAGCTCAGTCACCGCTTACTGACTGCTTTATACCAGCAGAATACCATCACAAGCTCACCAGTAGGACATTTTTTTTTTAAAAGGCGGGCAGAATGATGATAAAGTACATACTGCAAGATGGGCAGCATGGTGGCTCAGTGGTTAGCACTAGGTTGCTAGGTTCCCATTAATGGGGTTATCAGGGTCTATTTTTTTCTTTTCATGGGCATCACAACTTACAGGCAAGCAGTTGCTAATACCTGACTGTAGTGTCCGATACCAATCCTCTGAGCAATCACGGATGGGTTCTGACGGCGATTCTGTGGCTTCCGATAACATCATATAACAGAGCAGATGCTTATTTTCCGCTGTGCTGACGGGGCGTGACTGCTGATGTCCTGCTGATTGACAGGCCACTGTGAAGCCGGCTGTCAATCACCATGACTTGGGCAATCACGCCCCGTCAACAGCAAAGCCTGGAAGAAGAACAAGAGCTGAACAGGAAGAGCTTAAGGATAACATCTGCAAGGAGTTTGTTCTTTCTCGCCGTGTTTTCATTGGTTTCCTCCCACACTCTGATAGGGAATGTACAGTAGATCATCATCACTGTCCCCATTGGGGCTCACAATGTCTGTAATGTGGCATGTAAGTAATGGGGCTATAAAAATGAGTAAAATAATAAAGATCATTGATCGTTAACTGCCGAACACACAACAAGAGTAATGAGACTGGAGGGCTGTTTAAATGCCTCATTCAGATAAAGTTGGTGCTGTGGATTTTAATATATTGCCATTTTTCTACCTATTCACAATTTCCACTTGAAAATCCAGTAAGTCTGATCTTACCCTAATAACTAAATTCATAAAGTAGTAGGAAAAATACATTAATACAGAAAACAGGCTTTGGGAGCTTGCAATGCAGATAAATGATGCTTACTATTGTTGAGCGATCACTAAAATGCTCGGGTGCTCGAAGCTCGGGCCCAGCTCACCGTGATACACGGGTGCTCGATCCGAGCAACGAGCCCAATGTTAGTCTATGGGAGACCCGAGCATTTTTGCGGCAGCACCCCGACAGTCTGTAGAAAGCCTAAAAAGTGCCCAAAACGATAGTGACAGTGCTTAAATGACATGGGGACAGCGTGGGGATCACCCCAGGAAGCATTTCTGACCCCCAGGTCACTACTGTCAACAACATTTAAGCCACTTTTACGGGCTCACAATAAAACGTTCAAAAACGAAACTGAAACGGTTTTCCTGTGAAATATGTTAAGGAACTTCCTTTCCAGGGTAAAGCCTTGTGTATAAGGTAAAATAAATAACCAAAAACAAAAATATTCCTGCACACCTTGGGCTATGTTCACAAGTAGCATTGTTTAAGCGTTTTTGCACTTTTGTATTGCTTTCAACCGTGACAAATGCATTCACCGGGAAATGTCATTTTAACATTTTACAACCTTATCTGGCCATGTGCTGTATGACACATGCATACAGTGCTAAAAAGACATGGGAACAGCATGGGGAAGACCCCTGGAAGCATCTCTGACACCCAGGTCACTGCCTAAAAGTGTGCCCATCTGAAGTGATCCTTGCCGCATCAGAAGATGCAGACTTGCAACTATCCCCATGCAAGTCCTTGTGAATGTGGCCAGGGATGGTCCATCTCACTGACGCCTTCACCCTGGGTTAATATTGTGGAAGCCGGGACACCGTTGGACACTGGGATGCAACACGTCCTCCAGACATAGAGGATTGCGCGTCCTGGGTCAATCAGGCTTCAAAACAAGGTTCAGAAGGTAGACAGCAGCAGTGGTCGGCCTCCTATACAACGAATAAATTATTCATGATCATGAGGCCATCCATCTCCTTAGCTTTCTGTTCCTTGGAATGCAAGCACATGTATGTAGTAGCAGCTAGGCCTGAGGTGGTCAGCGTTTTGGCGCATATCCTACCTCCTCCGTAGATTGCTCGATGTTTTCCTGCTACTATGACTCCCGTTAAAACAAAGCTTCAGGTGATGAATGATGGATGAGGTGGTGGCAAAGGAGAAAGAGCAGGATGAACAGGGACCATTCACATCAATATCAGGCCAGTCAACCACACATGTTTTGTAGGATATGTTTCTGTACCAAAAGGAGCGGTTCAGCTACACAGTTATAGGGCATACAGTGAGTGCAATGCCTACCAAAAATTTCGAGGCACTCCATTGCCCCTTGGAAGTGACATGGAGGTCAGAGGACCTTAATTAAACCGTTTTTTTCCATTTATAGCAACTGGGTCTCCCGTACACTGTTGGCCTAAGCAGTGAATGGAAGGCTTTCCAAAAATTATGAGGAACTGCAATGCCCCTTGAAACAGGCGTGGATTACAGCGTACTAAAAACCTTCTACCCATTATTGGAGAGCGAGTCTCCCTTAGTTTTTGCCTATGCATTGAAAAGCAAAAGCTGACTAATATTAGGAGGAAATGCAATGCCCGTTGGAAGAGTCGTGGAGATTAGAGGTAATTAAAAACAACATTTCAATGCTTCTTGGAAGAGCTGTGGAGTACAGGGTGGTTTAACAAGACGGTTTTAATGCCCCTTGGAAGAGTGGTGGAGGTCGCAGTAGCTTAACAAGACGGTTTTAATGCCCCTTACAAGAGCCATGCAGTACAGCATATTAAAAACCTTATACCCATAATTAGGGAGTGGGTCTCCCATAGTCTGCGCCTATGCCTTCCAAGCAAAAGCTGCCAAAAATTAGGACGGAGGAACTTGTAATGCTGGCAACACGGACCAAGGTCACCCTGGTGGTATAGTGGTGATGGAGGCTGAGGATAAGAAGAGCAAAATACAGCCGAAATAAGGAAGCGTATACCCCCATGTGTGGGTGTTAAGCGGTGCATGGGAATACACCTCCCGAAATAACACAGTGGATTTGACTTTATGTTACCCTGCTGTCATTTGGTGATGATGAGAAGTCTGGCCCAATCCAGCCCTTGTTCATTTTGATAAGGGTCAGCATTGTCAGTTGACAGGCGAGTGCGCTTATCAGTTATAATTCCCCCAGCGGCACTAAAAACACGCTCCGATAACATGCTAGCGGCAGGGAAGGCCAGAACCTCCAAGGCATACAGAGAAAGTTCATTCCAAGTGTCCAGCTTGGATACCCAATAATTAAAAGGCACAGAGGAATCACGGAGGACGCTGGTACGGTCGGCAAGGTACTCCCCCTCACCATCTTTTGAAACTTTCCACTCCTTGTGAGAGTGCCCCGAGCCTCAGGGCCTGTAAATTGGGCGGGTCTCAGAAAACTATCCCAGAACGTTGACAGCGTTCCCCTGTCTCTGCTGGATTGGAGTTGCGTCTCGCTCGCCTGTACGCCTTGGTTGGGCAACCAGCTGTGACCTCTGCCGCTAGCGTGTTCAGATGGGAATTTTTTAACAGTTCTGCAGCAAGAGCCTTCTGGTACTGCCCCATTTTTGTAGACCTCTTCACCTCAGGAATAAGAGAGTGAAAGTTCTCCTTGTAGCGGGGGTCTAAAAGTGTCACCAACCAGTAATGACTGTCACCCAACATTTTGACAACGCGAGGGTCACGGTTAAGGCAGCGTAACATAAAGTCAGCCATGCGTGCCAGACTGGTAACGGGCAAGACTTCCGTGTGCTCAACAAGATCACGACTGACCATGCTCTTCTCCTCCTCCTCCTCCCCGTCCTCAGGCCACCCACGCTAAACCGATGATATGACAGTTGTACAGGTACTACCGTCTAAAGAACATGATACCAGCTCCTGTTCTTCTTCCTCCTCCTCCTCTCCCTCATTGTCCCCCAATGCACATTGGGATGAGATGAGGCTGGGCTGGGTGTAATCGCCCGCTACGGCTTCTTGATCCATCTCATAATACTCTGGCTGCAATGCCTCCTCTTTAATTATCTGCAGAGAGCGTTGCAAAAGACAGACAAGTGGGATGCTGACGCTAATGATGGCGTCATCGCCACTCACCATCTTGGTGGACTCCTCAAAGTTTGTCAGGATGGTACATATGTCAGACATCCAGGTCCACTCCTGAGGTCTTATGTGTGGAGTCTGACCTGAATATCGACGGCCTTGTTGCAGCTGGTACTCTACAACTGCTCTTCTGCTCACAAATCCTTTGCAACATGTGGCGGATAGAGTTCCAACGTGTGGGGACATCACACACAAGTCGGTGTGACGGAAGCTGCAAACGCTGCTGCAACACAGCAAGGGCGGCGGAAGCTGTAGCTGACTTCCAAAAATGAGCTGACAGGCGGCGTACTTCGACGAGCAGATCTGGCAACTCGGGGTACGATTTAAGAAACCGCTGAACCACGAGCTTAAGCACATGAGCCAGGCATGGTACGGGTGTGATTTCGCCCCGCCTCAGAGCCGCCACCAGGATACGGCCATTGTCACACACGACCATGCCAGGATGTAGGTTCAGCGGTCTCAGCCACAGATCTGCCTGCTCTTTCACAGCTGTCCACAACTGTGAGGTTTATCACCTAAGCTTATGAGTTTCAGCACAGCCTGTTGCTGCTTGGCGGAGGCAGTACTGCAGTGCTTCCAGCTTGTAACTGATGCGGTGATATCTGAGATGGAGGCTGAACATGAGGAGGATGATCATCAGGAGCAGTACACTGTGGGGGCAACTCTGACTGACATAGGGCCCGCAATCCTCGGTGTGGGGAGGATGTGTTCCGTTCCAAGGTCCGACTGGGTCCCGGCTTCCACTATGTTTACCCAGTGTGCAGTCAGGGAGATGCACCGTCCCTGGCCACAAGCCCTTGTCCACGTGTCCGTTGTCAGGTGGACTCTCCCAGTAACTGCGTTGTTGAGGGCACGGCAGATGTTTTGGGACACATGCTTGAGTAGTGCGGGGATGGCACACCGGGCAAAATAGTGTCGGCTGGGGACCGAGTACCGAGGGACGGCCACCGCCACAAGGTTGCGGAAAGATTCTGTCTCCACCAACCTAAAAGGCAGCATTTCCAACGCAAGTAGTCGTGAAATGTGCGAATTTGGGACTGTGGCCTGTGGGGCGTTGGCTGCGAATTTGCACTTTCGTTCAAAGGTCTGGGATAAAGACAATTGAACGCTGCGGTGGCACGTGGACGTTGATGCGGTTTCTTGAGAAACTGCCATAACAAGTGAAGACTGAGAGGAGGGGGCATCTTTGCATGCAGTATGGACAGGGGATTACCTTGCACGCACAACAGGGGGTTCTCTTACATGCACAACGGCGGAAAAAGCAGTGGTGACACCCGCTGACACTGGTCGTGGACCCTGGGGTTCGCCCCACAAAGTCGGCTGCTTTTCTGACATGTGCCTGATCATGTTGGTGGTGGTCAGGCTGGTACTTTTGTCACCCCTGCTGGCGCTGGCATGGCAGGTGGTACAAATGGCCTTTTTGGGGTTATCAGCAGAGTCTTTAAAAAAATTCCAGACTCTGGAAGACCTACCGGTTGTACTGGCAAAGTCCCTCGTGTTAGTGTTACGGGGAACGGTTGCCCGCCTTCTGTGTGCAGCCACCACACTGCTTCTTCCTGTCTGTTGGGGTACTCTGCCTCCCTCCCCCTGTGTGCTGCTGGCCTCGCTCTGCGTGTCCTCCTGCCATCTTGGGTCAGTTACTAGATCATCCACCACGTCCTCCTCTTCCACTTCCGCACCACGATCCTCCTCCTCACTTCGTGGCAATTGTGTCTCGTCATCGTCCACCTCTTTTGACAAATTGCCAGCGTCGCCTTCCTGTGGCCATGGCTGTTCAAATATTTGGGCATCGCTACATGGGATCTTCTCTTCCACCACTTCTAGCGGAGAAAAAAAGAGGATTTAGATGAAAAAAAAAGGATTTTTCCTGGCCCCCGAAACCTGGAGCTAAGTCTAGCAATTTGAGCAGCAGGAGCACACAGGACTGTAATGCAGCGTTTGCTGGTATAACCACTGTGTTTCCTATACAGCCTGCCTGCCTCCCTGCCTGATATCTGGGATGGATATTAGTCCTGAGGATGGTTTGTTTGATCTGGCAGCTTTTACAGACCCTACACTAACTATTTCGCAGTATATATCTCTCCCTAAATCAGCAGTACTTTCCCTACACTGTGTGATCCCGGGCGACTGGGTCCAAGATGGCGGCGCCCGGTTTTAAATACTCGAGGTGACGCTGGGCGGCCAGCCAATCACTGTAATGCCCACAAACAACATGGCTGCGGCATTACAGTGACTGGCTGGCAATCCCTGCATGTTCATTGGCTCTGTAAAGAGCGACAAACATGCAGGGCGGAGACCCGAGCTCCCGCCCGAGTAACCCGGAAATGCTCGGTGCTCGCCGAACATCCCGAGTAGTGAGATGCTCGGGCGAGTAACGAGCATGCTCGCTCAACACTAGTAATGACGTCTATTAGGCTGTGTGCACACATTAAGCTTTTGGTTTCTGCAATATTTCTGCATCTCTTGTCTGGAAAATGCTGTAAATAGGTGCAGATTTTTCCCCACTCATCAGTGTGGGTGAAATCTGCAGCAAAAACGCTGACAGAATTGACATCCTGCAGAATTATATCTTCACCAAACCTGCAAGTCACAAATAAGTAACATGTGCAGGAGACGTCAGGATTCTCAGTCACTTTCCTGGCATCGGGAAACCCTTTAGGTTTTGTGACAAATCTGCACAGAAAAAAGGTGACAAAATCTGAAATGTGTGCACGTGTGTCCTTACAAAGTGAATCAACATGCAAAGTAACTTCAATGAATCTCTCAAAAGGAGTTTGTTAACCCAAAATGGAAATTCAGCTACTTAGGCTATGTGCCCACGTTGCGGACCTGAAGCATATTTTTTACGCTTCTCCCTGGCGGGAAAATCGCATGCGGATATTACATGCGGTTTTCCCGCCAGGTAGAAGCGTTTGTGAGGCGTCTTTGCATGCATTTCCGCATGCGGGTTATCAAGCACTTCTCCAAGCATCACTTGGAAAAGTGCTTGACAACTTGTTCAGAATGGTAAAAAATAAAAAAATAAACTTTATACTCACCTTCTGATGCATCCTCTGCCCCGTCCGGAGTCTTGAGCGGCTCACGCTGTTGTGTGCAGGACCTGCGGTGACGTCATTGAGTCATGTGGTGGGTCAGATGACTCAATGACGTGGCAGGTCCTTCAGACAACAGCGCGACGGAGGGAAAACATCAGAAGATAAGTATAAACTTTATTTTATTCTTTTTTTTACAGGTTCTTTGGTACCCAGGTCTGGATGAGAGTCTCCTCTCCGCCAGACTTGGGTACCATCCGCACATTGATTCCGCTGCGCTTCCGCAAAATTAATGAACATGCTGCGGATTTTTGACTGCAGCATATACGCTGCGGAAAAATCCGCAGCATGGGCATTGACATTGCGGAATGCCATTGGGGACCATGGGGTGCGGATATACATGCGTTTTTCAAGCGTTTACGCTGCGGAAATTCCGCAGCATATACGCTTGAAAAACGCTACGTGGGCACACAGCCTTAATGTTTTACATAAAGGCTATGTGCACACAATGCAGAAATGAAGCAGAAAATTTCTGCAGCATTTCTGCATCTCCCTGGCAGAAAAAATGCATGCGGATTGTACATGCGTTTTTCCTGCGTAATACATGCGGATCCACATGCGTTTCCGCATGAGGATTGACAAGCGCTTTCAAAGCGATTTTAGCATCACTTGCAAAGTGCTTGACAACTAGGTCACACTATATAAATCCATGCAAACAGCATGGATTTATATAGTGTGACCTTTAGAGTGGTTAAAAATAAAAAAATAAACCTTGATACTTACCTTCCGATGGCCCGGCATGTGTTGCTGCGCTCCTTCCTGGCTGCCAGCTGATCGCGGGACACTGCACTGAAAGACCTGCAGTCACATGACTGTGACGTCAGCGCAGGTCCTTCAGTCTGCTGGCAAGCACAGGGAAGGAGACCGGGGGCTGTCGGTAGGTGAATATAATCTTTATTTTTTATTTTATTCTTTTTTTTTTACAGTTTCTATGGTACCTGGGTGTGGATGAGAGTCTTCTCTTCTCCACACTCAGGTACCATCCGCACATTACAACGCGCCAATTAAGCATGTACAGAAGCAGTCTTGCAGAATTGGCGCGTTCTAATGCAAGTCAATGGCGGCGAAAACGCAGCGCTTCCGCAAAATTAATGGACATGCTGCGGATTTTTGAGAGCAGCATAAATGCTGCGGAAAAATCCACAGCATGGGCATTGAAAGTGCGGAATTGCATAGGGGACCATGGCAGAAGGCTTACCATGCGTTTCCCAAGAGTTTACGCTGCGGAAAATTCCGCAGCAAAAACGCTTGAAAAACACATCGTGGGTACACAGCCTAAATTCACTTTTAATCCTTATGCAACTAATGGCACTTTGTTGCACCCCTGGCATGGTCAATGTCCAAGAGGATCAGGTATTAGTCTTAGTGCCCACAGCAGAAAGTAAGCTCATGGCCAAGTGGCAAGGGCCATATGAAGTCCGGGAAAAGGTTGGGGAGATGAATTAGAGAGTATATCAATCTAGGAAGAGAAAACCCAAACAGCTATATCACGTAAATTTGCTATAAGCAAGGAAAGACTGGGAATGTATGATTACGGATGCGACTCCGGTCGTATCGTCTGGGGACCCTCCGACAATGGCCAGGGGAGAGGTAAATATAAGTGACACACTCTCTAAACAGAAGCGACGGGAGACTCAGAAATTGGTGCTGCAGAGTACGGATGTATTTTCGGAACTGCTTGGCCGAACATCTGTGATCCAACATAACATTGTCACAGAGCCTCAGGTAAGGGTACGAATGAAACCGTACCGTGTGACAGAGGCCCAGACACAAGCCATCGCAGCTGAGGAAAAACAAATGCTCCAGCTAGGAGTTATCGAGGAGTCCAGGAGGGAGCGGGCTAGCCCCATTGTACTGGTTCTGAAGCTGGACGGATCGTTATGATTATTATTATTATTTATTATTATAGCGCCATTTATTCCATGGCGCTTTACATGTGATAGGGATATACATAACAAAAGCATTTACATAATCTTAACAAAACGAGTCAGCGACTGGTACAGGAGGAGCGAGGACCCTGCCCGCGAGGGCTCACAGTCTACAAGGGATGGGTGAGGATACAGTAGGTGAGGGTAGAGCTGGTCGTGCAGTGGTGTTTACTGCAGGTTGTAGGCTTGTCGGAAGATTTTGTAACGACTTCTGAAAATGTAATAAAGTGTTGAAATTTGACCTTTATTCAATGTCCTGGGTGGACGAGCTGATTGAGAGACTGGGGCAGGCCCAGTACTTCACCACGGGTTACTGGCAGGTGCCTCGGACAGAGTCAGCCTTCATAACGCCGGAGGGTCTCTATCACTAGGTCGTCTTGCCTTTTGGGTTACATGCAGCCTCGGCCATGTTCCAGAGGCTGATGGACATAGTGTTAGAGCCTTATCAGAAGTATGTATCGGTGTATTTGGATGATATTACCTTTAGTACCAAGTGGCATACCAACTTGTCCCAGGTACAATCAGTAGTGGATTTGCACACAGCCGTGGGCTTAACAGTGAACCCAAAAATGTGGAAACTGCTGTCACTTCCCTTTCCACACTGAAACGAAGATCATCGAAAAGGAGGGGACTGGGACATCCCTACTCTCCCCTGCTTTGTTTGCCGCCCATCAGTGATGCTGGTTTCAGGGGCTGGTCCGTGCAATGTCTCCCTCAGCGCCCTGTGCGATAAGTGCAGCATCCGGTCTGTTGTCTGCTTAGCTGAATAGTAATAACTTATTACTAATAAGCCGACTCTGCTTACAGTCAGATATCAGAACTACACTTATGTATTTTATGTCTGAGTGCTTACTTCACGATTCAACAGCTGTTCATTTGTTCCAAAAAAATTTGATTTCAGTGATAAAACTGACATCCTAACAAGTTTGAGCAAGGTCTACTACTCCTCGGATGACTCTTCTGCACAGTATAAAAATAGGAGAAACCTTATAATTGTATGCCATCACAAGAAACATTTTGGAGTGAAAGCTGAATGGCACTTTTTTGCCATTCAGCTCCTGGCAAAAGGTGTATGTGATGGTTTAGGAGGCACGGTGAAATGTCTAGCAGCTCAAGCTAGCCTCCATAGACCACATTCAGACCAAATTTTAACACCCATGCAACTTTTCCAACTGAGTGAGAAAAATATTCCTAACATCCAGTTCACGTACTGTACAAACCAGGACTAAGAAGAAGAGGAAAGTTTGTTAAAACATTGGTTACAAAAAGCAGAACCCATCAAAGGAACTAACACTTTAATTCCATGTAGTGAAACAAAAATATAAACAAGGATTTTTTCATCCAGAAATGACAGTGAAGTCCATGAAGTGATTGAAGGTGGCACAAGATTGGCGATGGATGATATAACTGGATATGTGACCTGTGAGTATGATCAGCACTGGTGGCTGCTGGCTAATGGACTCTCCAAAGACTAGGACAATGAAGAAGTAAAGCCATTTTTCTGCACCTTCTGGTCCATCACCATCCTTTGTATATCCAAGAAAGCAGACATTTTGAAAGTAACCAAAAATCAGATATTAACACAAGTGGACCCAAACCCCATAACAGGCGTACATACTGACACAAAAGGAAACGGCCATTGTTAGTAAGAGATTGTGGACAAGATTACATTTCACCCAGAAGGGAGAACAAATTATTGAGAAAAGATCAGTGTAAAGACGTACTATTAATTGTTCAGACTAATTCATAATGTTTTATTTTATCGCTGGACGATTTTACTGTATTTTTTTCATTTTTTTTTTAAACTGGAAAAAGGAAATGTCTAGTGAAGTAATAATAAAAAAAAAGTTGTTACATGTATAACTGTATATTAAAAAGGTGTTAAAATATTGATTCTTTTAGTTTAGCATTAAACCTATGACTAGGATGAGACTGTATTTAGAAAATCACACAACAAAATATGATCCTACAGAAATACCAACTTGAATCCCTGAAGGAATGTAACCAATAACACAAGTAACACATACGCATTTTTTTTATTTTTTTTTTACAAAACACAGTTTTCCCGAAATCGCCCATCAAAATTTAGAATTTGACTCCTCGAAAACAAAATAACAAACTTGGTTAAGACATGTCGAATTAAAGCCTGTACAATTCTGAACAAAATGCTGCCTCTCCCATCTCTATCTTAATTGTAGCCCGCAATATGATAAATGTAAAGTCTATAAAAAAATAACGAAAATAAAAAATCCTAAATTTATTATTTTTACTTCACTAAAGTAGCACTTCAAAAAAATGGTGTCATTCAAAAGTACAACTTGTCCTGCAAAAAACAAGCCCTTGGTTATATTGAAAAAATATAAAAGTTATGGCTCTGGAAAAAAGAGGAGAAAAAAAACTAAAGTGCAAAGATAGAAAATCACAAGATCATGAACGGGTTAATATCAAGTGAATTGAACCAGTGTTATGTAAAAATTAACCATTATAGAACATTGCTAATATTTTCTATTTTTTTCATATTTTATATAATGGTTGTTCCCCAGCTTTTCCAGTCTGCAGAATGCCAGATCTGCCCGGCCAGTCATTCATAAATGATCAAATCTTGTATAATAATATTACTAGTCAGGTTGCTACTCAGAAGCTTAGAAACGCCGGGTAAAGATCTGTGTGAAGCTGTAATGAACTCATCTGCCCAGATATGGGGTCACCAATCTCCATACTGTAGCTTAGCTATGGAGCCTCACCTTACAAGGTCCTGGGAGAGGGGTAATAAACCCTGTGGAGCTGTAATATAGACCTGCGAAACACTGACTCCCCTTTTCTTACTACCCAATGTACCATAGTTGGGCAGAATTACCTTTTGGAAACTCTTGATATCTGGATAATTTGCAAAAGATTTGTTCACAAGTACATTTTGTTAGCCCTTCCACAGTAGAATTTTGTGTTTTTAATAAAAAGAGCAGAAATAGATATTTTTTAAACTTATAGATTTACCCCTTTCGCGCCAGAGCCAGTTTTTGCCTTTGTGATCAGGCCGATTTTTTTCAATTCTGACCAGCGTCACTTTTTGAGGTAATAACTCTGAAACGCTTCACAGTGGTTCGGAGATTGTTTTTTGTGACATATTGTACTTCATGATAGTAGTAATTTTTTTTCTAGATATACCGTATTTTTCGGATTATAAGAAACTTATTTCCTCCAAAATTTTAGGGTGGAGAGGTGCCATACATACCGGGATGGAGAGGTGCCATGCATACCAGGATGGGGATGAGGGCCATGTATAACAGGAAGGATGGGGGCATATTTACTAGGATGGGGGATATTAGTACAGAATTGGGGGACATTACCCCTTAACAGTGTGAGCGGCAGACCCCATCCCCCTTAACAGAGCATCATGACCACATTTTTTGCTTAAACTTTCTTTTCTATTTTCAGTCTCTAAAACCCAGGTAGGTGTGTCTTATGTTCATGGTCTGGTGCACTTTATAGTCCGAAAAATACGGTAACTCGATTATTTTTTAAAATATCAGAAATTTGGCAAAATTGGGAAAATTTTGCAATTTTTAAACTTTTAATTTTTATGCCCTTAAACCAGAGAGTTAGGTCACACAAAATAGTTATTTAACATCCGCACAATTTTTTAAACAATTTTTTTTGGTTAGGAAGTTAGAAGGATTAAAACTACAGGGTGGGCCATTTATATGGATACACCTAAATAAAATGGGAATGGTTGGTGATATCAACTTCCTGTTTGTGGCACATTAGTATAAGGGAAGGGGAAAACTTTTCCAGATGGGTGGTGACCATGGTGGCCATTTTGAAGTCGGCCATTTTGGATCCAACTTTATTTTTTTCAATGAGAAGAAGGTCATGTGACACATCAAACGTATTGAGAATTTCATAAGAAAAACAATGGTGTGCTTGGTTTTAACTTAACTTTATTCTTTCATGAGTTTTTACAAGTTTATGACCACTTATAAAATGTGTTCAGAGTGCTGCCAATTGTGTTGGATTGTCAATTCAACCCTCTTCTTCCACTCTTGACACACTGATAGCAACATGCAGAAGAAATGCTAGCACAGGCTTCCAGTATCCGTTGTTTCAGATGCTGCACATCTCGTATCTTCACAGCATAGACAATTGTATTGATGACCACAAAGATAACAGTCTAAAAGGGCCAGATCGGGAGACCTTGGTGGCCATTCAACTGGCCCACGACAACCAATCCACTTTCCAGGAAACTGTTCATGTAGGAATGCTCAGACCTGACACCCATAATGTGGTGGTGCACCATCTTGTTTGAAAAACTCAGGGAACGTGCCATCTTCAGTGCATAAAGAGGGCAACTCATCATCATGCAGCAATTTCAGATATCCAGTGGCACTGAGGTTTCCATTGATGAAGAATGGCCCCACTATCTTTGTACCCCATATACCACACCAGACCATCAAGATACGAGATGTGCAGCATCTGAAACAATGGATACTGGAAGCCTACTTTTCAGGCACAGTGCAAAGCTCAGAAGGGAAAAATTGTCATATTATAGTGCAGATTTTACTGTTGTGGTTTGCAGGTGCCATGACCCACTGGGAGAGACTGAGGTCCTAAAGCAGCAGGAAACCCCCTTAAGTGACCCCATTTTACAAACTACACCTCTCAATGAATTCCTCTACGGATGCAGTGATCAAACTGACACCATATATGATTCTCAGAAATTTATACCATTGGGCAGCGAAGAAAAAAATAATTATATTTTTATCACAAAAAAAATTAGTTTTAGCCTCAGATTTTACATTTTCACACAAGGCAATGGGTAAAAATGGTGCCAAAATGTATCACACAATTTCTGCTGAACGTGGCAATATCCCATAAGTGGCTTTACAGTACTGCTTAGGCACACGGCGACACCCGGGAGGGACGGAGCACTATTTCGCTTTTGGAGAACAAATTATTGTAGAATAGTTTGCGGACTACGTATACAGAGCCCTTAAGCACTAGAAGAGCTGAATCCCCCTCAAGTGACCCAATTTTTAAACTTTCTGTTTTTAACTTTCTCACTTAGTCCCGCTATGGGAATATTTTTATCATCACAGGTCTCATGCAATGCAATACACATGTATTGCATTGCATGAGACCGGATGTCAGTTTTACACTGGTAGATCTCCTGTTAGACTCAGTTGATGGCTAACAGGCCACCGTACCTGGCAGCCTCGGAGGTCATCATGTGATCTCCGGCTGCCATGACCACGTCAGACCTTATCTCGGAGGCCGTCAAAGGTGAGTGCACAACTGCCTGTCCCTCTCTTCTATGTGCCGTGATCGCTATGGATCACAGCATCTATAACCCCTGGCAAAAATTATGGAATCACCAGGCTCGGAGGATGTTCATTCAGTTGTTTAATGCTGTTGAAAAAAATCAGATCACAGACATGGCACAAAACTAAAGTCAGTCATTCCAAATGGCAACTTTAGGGCTTTAAGAAACACAAAAAGAAATTAAGATAAAAAATGTGGCACTCAGTCAGGGTAATTTTTTTCAGACCAAGCAGAGGGAAAAAATTATGGTATCACTCAATTCTGAGGAAAAAAATATGGAATCATGAAAAACAAACACACAAAAGAACATTCCAATACATCACTAGTATTTTGTTGCACCACCTCTGGCTTTAAAGCAGTCTCTGAGGCATGGACTTAATGAGTGACAAACAGTACTCTTTATCAATCTGGCTCCAATTTTCTCTGATTGCTGTTGCCAGATCAGCTTTGCAGGTTGGAGCCCTGTCATGGACCATTTTCTTCAACTTCCAAAGATTTTCAATTGGATTGAGATCCGGACTATTTGCAGGCCATGACATTGACCTTATGTGTCTTCTTTTCAAGGAATGTTTTCACAGTTTTTGCTCTATGGCAGGATGCATAATCATCTTGAAAAATTCTGTTATCATCCGCAAACATCCTTTCAATTGATGGGATAAGAAAACTGACCAAAATATCAATGTAAACTTGGGCATTTATTAAAGATGTAATGACAGCCATTTCCCCAGTGCCTTTACCTGACATGCAGCCCCATATCATCAATGACTGTGAAAATTTGCATGTTCTCTTCATGCAGTCATCTTTATAAATCTCATTAGAACGGCACCAAACAAAAGTTCCAGCATCATCACCTTGCCCAATGCAGATTCGCGATTCATCACTGAATATGACTTTCATCCAGTCATCCACAGTCCACGATTGCTTTTCCTTAGCCCATTGTAACCTTGTTTTTTTCTGTTTAGGTGTTAATGATGGCTTATGTTTAGCTTTTCTGTATGTAAATCTCATTTCCTTTAGGCGGTTTCTTACAGTTCAGTCACAGACATTGACTCCAGTTTCCTCCTATTCGTTCCTCATTTGTTTTGTTGTGCATTTCCTGTTTTGGAGACATATTGCTTTAAGTTTCCGGTCTTGACGCTTTGATGTCTTCCTTGGTCTACCAGTATGTTTGCCTTTAACAACCTTCCCATGTTTGTATTTGGTCCAGATTTTAGACACAGCTGACTGTGAACAACCAACATCTTTTGCAACATTGCGTGATGATTTTTACCTTCTTTTAAGAGTATGATAATCATCTCCTTTGTTTCAATTGACATCTCTCGTGTTGGAGCCATGATTCATGTCAGTCCACTGAGTGCAACAGCTCTCCAAGGTGTGATCACTCCTTTTTAGATGCAGACTAAAAAAGCAGATCTAATTTGATGCAGGTGTTAATTTTAATTTCCAAAACTTACAGGGTGATTCCATAATTTTTTCCTCAGAATTAAGTGATTCCATAATTTTTTCCCTCTGCTTGGTCTGAAAAAAATTACCCTTACTGAGAACCACATTTTTAATCTTGATTTCTTTTACTGTTTCTTAAAGCCCTAAAGTTGCCATTTGAAATGACTTTAGTTTTGTGCCATGTCTGTAATCTGCTTTTTTTCAACAACATTAAACAACTGATTGAACATCATCCGAGCCCGGTGATTCCATCATTTTTGCAAGGGGTTGTAGAAGAAAGCTAAGGGTTAACTTTATTGGAACCTGATCCAATCCAGTCTCGAGGATGTCACCTGTTAGAGCTATCGCTCTGCACAGGAATCGCAGGGTGCAGGACACTGGGGGCCCTGAGCGCTACAAGACCACCGACCGTTCATAAACATCTGCGATGTACAGAGCCCAGCAAGCGCGGACGTTTATGTGCAGTGGGCAGTCAGGAAGTGGTTAACACACTTTCCTTTAAATTTTACACAAAAGAACTGAAAAATGTATATCATCACAGCCCTACACAAAATAATGTAACATAAAATAAATACAAAAAAAAAAAGAGCATGGACCGCACCTCCAAAAATCATACATTTGTTCTAATGCCGCTCAGCAAAAATACATATTACTGAACATGAGGTTCTTAGCTTAACATTCTGATCAGACTGTGTGAAGCCCACTGCCATGTCAATGAACCAGCTTATTCTTTTCCCTTTCTTGGACCAGCACTCATCCCATTTGGCACAGGCAATTTTAATTAGCAAGAGTCTGCAAAGAGGGTCTAGCCTATTTTGCTCAAACTTGAGAGCTTGAGGAAGGTGAGTCACAATGCTCCTTTCATGTAGTGTTGGTGCAATGTGTCAGCCATTGTTGCTGTGGTTTTGTGCTTGTGGGGCGCCGCGGCCTGGAGTCATGGGGACTCGGTCTTGAAGCATGGATGCTGTGAGGCACCAGGCCGCCCGCCCTGCTGGTGCATTCTCACTGTAGCGGTGGTTGGCACATGGCGCCGCTCCTTTTAGGCAGGAAATGTTAGGACCCACTACGAGGTTTGCCGTGACGTGGCAGTGGGCTTCATACAGTCTGATCAGAATGTTAAACTAAGAACCTCATGTTCAGTTATGTATATTTTTGCTGAGAGGCCTTAGATCAATGTATGATTTTTTTGGAGGTGCGGTCCATGCTCTTTTTTTGTATAAAATAAATTAAAACAAATATAAAACTACTGTAACTTATTCCTGAATCCTGATGTCATTTATCCCACTGATTTCCAGCTTCAGGTCACTAAATACTACCCACTCAACAGACTCCATTATAGTCAATGGTGACTAAGCCCCGCCCCTTCTGAGACTTTCACGTTCAGCAGAGATGGAACACTCACATGCATCTGCTGACATCACAGTGAGTGTGACATCACCGGCACAGTGACATCACATTCCACAAAGTTCCATAAACAACTGACTGCAGCCATTGAGCTTTAGTTGTAGTTGGCTTTGACTACAATATACGTGTGGATTGCATTCTCTGATAATTTTACATACGTTTTTGGATAATTGCCCTGTTGTTGCCTGATGCAACATGGACTTTACAGGGAATAGAAAGAGAAAAAGGAAAGAAACACCAGATGGAGAAGACACTGGAAATAACCAGGAACCTCCAGCAAAGATAAGGAAGATGGATTCCAAGAAATCTGGGCAGGTTGGTCAGGTATTACCTGTCAATGAGGGAACCCAGAATATTTCCTTCCTAGACACTGTACAAAACAGATGTGAAAAGCTTGTGGGATACATCACAAATCGAGCTGATAATCTAAAAAAACTGAGTACTTTGGGTCCAACCAGGATCATTAACCTGAAAGGTAATGAAAGTGCAGCAGAAGAGAAGAGAACTGGGAGAAAAAGGAAACATCAGGAAGATCCAGCCACCAGTCAAGATGACATCTCAGGTGAATGTAGTGGCCCCAGTAGCAAAAAAATAAAGACCACTGTCCCTCTCACCAGGGATAAGTTTATCTGCCATGGCATACTTGGACAAGGGAGTTATGGGAAGGTTATGCTGGCCACTGATAAAATAAGGAAAGAAAGTGTGGCCCTTAAAATCATTAAGAAAGAAAGCCTAATCTCCTTCCCTGAATGCCTTGTAGAACACCATGTCCTGAAGCTTAGCCACAACAGCAGATTCCTAACCCATTGCCATGCCGCGTTTCATACGGAAAACCATGCGTATTTTGTCACCGAGCTGGCCAGTGGAGGGGATCTGCTTCACTATATATACAGTACCATTCCCCTGAAGGAACCTGTAACATTTATAGGAGCAGAAATCGTTTGTGGCCTACAATTCCTGCACAGCAATGACATCATTCACCGGGACTTAAAACCGGATAACATCCTGCTGACTGGTGACGGCCACATAAAGATTACTGATTTTGGACTATCTCTATATGAGTTTGATAAGAGATTTAATGCCAGAGATTTCAGTGGAACACCTGGGTATGGCGCCCCAGAAATGATCATGGGAGACGCTTATGGTGAAGGTGTGGACTGGTTCGCCTTTGGAGTCATATTGTACGACATGATTTTCCAAGACTCACCATTTCCAGGAGACACCACTGAAGAGATTGTGAATAATGTCTTGTACGAAGAACCATCATATGAAAACCTCACTGACCACGATGCTATGGACATTATGTCCAAACTACTCTGCAAAGACCATTATGTCCGGCTAGGGGTTAATGGAAAAATCAGAACGCACCCCTTCTTTTCAAATATAAACTGGAAAGACATAAGGACAGGAAAAGCGCCATCTCCAGTTATTATAGGAAGGAACCCGTATGTCACCATGAGACAGCAGATCCCAGCACCGCGCAGTGATGGCGTGAACGAGACAATTCCTGCTAGAGAACAGAGGATTTTCACGAGTTTCCCGTTTGTGGGTCCAGCATGGAGCACAACTTACCACTAAGCGGAGAAACAGCATAATACCGTCATACCATCTAATCCTACTGTATCTTGACGCAAGACTATCTACTGGAGTTCATTTATTTCTGTACCATCAGCTCCTACTACCTGCACTCAAAATGCCAACATCATCATGTTTCATGTCATCAGTAACAAGCATGGCTGGCCTGCCAATCTGAAGAACATTCTTCCACATCTTCCTATTACCTCCATCTCTATATGTGCTGATCTGCGGCAAAGCAGTCACACAATGTATCTGACCTACTTACAGAGGGCTGAAAGCTGCTGCTCCACTGCCAACGTGACCACTGGCAGTCTGCTCTGTGCCAACTGGGATGGAGCATAAGCAGCAATGAGGCCCCTGTGCCACGTTCCCCAGGTGGATTCAGAAGTGAAGTCATAAAATCCAAACTCTGGAATCCTTGTTGGGAGATGTGACGCATGAATTACAGGACACAACTGCGGCATCTACAGCCGTCCTTGGTGCGATTGTCAACCTGGCTATACGGGGTCCACAGCTTTCCCCTATCCAGTGCTATGGTCAGTGTTGCTCGCTGACTGGCAGCTTTGTGCCCATTTAGGCAATAATTTGTAATGTCAGCCACTTTATTTTAGCAAATAATTATTAAAAGCTAAAATAGACTCACCCTTGCTGGCTACATTATACATGGAAAAATAAAAAAATTCTATATATTACATTGCTTTCAATAAATGATCGCCATTATTACTGTGCTATTGGTGTTGTATTTTAGCTTTATATCTGAATATGTCTAGATGATATATTATCCCCTTAGCGCACAATGAGGTTTCATGAAATTGCAGCCAATGCTGGTGACTATGGTTATGAATGCTGGTGAATATGGTTATGAATGCTGGTGACTATGGTTATGAATGCTGGTGACTATGGTTATGAATGCTGGTGAATATGGTTATGAATGCTGGTGAATATGGTTATGAATGCTGGTGACTATGGTTATGAATGCTGGTGACTATGATTATGAATGCTGGTGAATATGGTTATGAAAGCTGGTGACTATGGTTATGAATGCTGGTGACTATGGTTATGAATGCTGGTGACTATGGTTATGAATGCTGGTGACTATGGTTATGAATGCTGGTGACTATGGTTATGAATGCTGGTTACTATGGTTATGAATGCTGGTGAATATGATTATGAATGCTGGTGAATATGGTTATAAATGCTGGTGACTATGGTTATGAATGCTGGTGAATATGGTTATGAAAGAACAACTGGGGAGATTCAGGTTATTGCTCTGCAACTTGAAAAACTGCTTGTGACAGATCTGTCATTATAACATGACATTATTTAGTAGTTATTTTGCCCTAGAATCTGTCTGCTGAATGTCACCATGCATCACATATAAAACTGGTGAATGGTAATGGGCAGAGGGGAGCTGGGATTTCCGCATCAGTGCCTGGGTGCAGCCACTATCTCTGCACAACTCACACCTACACTCCTTTTCGTATACTGCTGTGGATGGTATAAGGGTATAATGAAACCGATCACATTAGAAAAGACTCAAGTGATCAGAAACTACATTTCCTGGTAGTCTTTCCGCATTAAATATAAAGATGTAGGGGCATGAAAAAAGTGAGGGTGTCAATACTGAGGGTCCGAGATAAGAGGGAGGAGAACCCATGTGAGGCCAGGCTGTTCCACAAGATATCAGGATAGATAAACAATTTGTGGCTTTGAATGAACGGCCACTGATGAGATCAGAGGAGAAATAACGGAATTTGGAGTAAAAGGCTTTATATACGGTATTTGCACATGTGGATATTTGGTACATTTTAATTTTGGCTAAATAATATACACAAGAGTTCTACTTGGACAACCCCATCCTAAATGCCTGAGTTCTCCATGTTAAATAAGAGAGGCTTATACTCATCTCCTGCACTGGCGCCTTTTCAGCAATATTAGGCATCGGGTCTCCTGGCACTCACATGACACTATGTCGCCGGCTGTTGCCTTTATTATTTCATCAGAGTGGACGATCACACCCCCCAATTGGCTGCAGATTTCATATTGTCACGTGAGCACCGAGAGACCTGGCGCCAACACTGCTGGAACGGCACTGGTGTGGGAGGTAAGTATAGGGTTTTCCAATTTCATTCAAGAGACTGGCACTGGCCAAGTACGGACAACCCCTTTAAGTAAGGTAGGTTTCCACTGTGCAGATGCTACAAGTAGCCATAAACAACGATTACTGCAAGTGCCAATAAGTGCACGTGTCCAACAACACTGAGGCATTACCAACAAACATGTTCACTTATTCTCCCCTCCCCAAGAGGGTTTTGCCTTTGGGCATTTATGATTGCTGCACGGCAGTAAAGGGTCCCTCCAAGTTCAAAAGGGGTTGTCATATTAAAGTACATTTTAATCAACATACATTGGATTAATAAGTTCCACAATTGGATGTGTAAAAATATAATGTGTGGAGATAATCGTATACTGTGTAATGGCTGTCTGACTGTGCAGGAACCACAGCTCCTGGGCAGAGAATGAAGCAAAAGCAAGTATACAGACAGGACAGCATGGGATCGAGGCTGAGGCTATGTGCCCACGATGCAGAAATGCTGCATATTTTTTATGCTTCTCCCTGGCAGGAAAAACGCATGCGGATTTTACATGCGTTTTTCCCGCCAGGTAGAAGCGTTTGTGAAGCATCTTTGCATGCGCATTTCTGCATGCGGGTTATCAAGTACTTTTCCAAGCGATTTTAGCATCACTTGGAAAAGTGCTTGACAACTTGTCCACCTTGTTGCAACGGGCATGGATTTATAGTAGTGTGACCAAGTTAGTTAAAAAAGAGAATAAGAATGGTGAAAAATAAAAAAAAATAAAGTTTATACTCTCCTTCCGATGTCTTCCCGATGTTTTGTCTGCTCCGTCCAGTGTCTTGCACTGCTCGCGGTGGTGTGAAGGACCTGCGGTGACGTCATTGAGCCATGTGATGGGTCACATGACTCAGTGACGTCATGGCAGGTCCTTCACAACCACGCGAACATTGCAAGTCACTGGACGTAGCAGACAAAACACCGGGAAGACATCGGAAGGTGAGTATAAACTTTATTTTTTATTTTAAATTCTATTTTTTACAGTTTCTATGGTACCCAGGTCTGGATGAGAGTCTACTCTACTCCAGACCTGGGTACCATCCGCACATAGAAACGCATATAATCCGTGAGTACAAATGTACTGACACGGATTATATGCGTCTCAATGCAAGTCAATAGCGGCGATTACGCCGCGCTTCCGCAAAATTAATGGACATGCTGCAGATTTTTGAGCGCAGCATAAACGCTGCGGAAAAAAACGCAGCATGGGCATTGAAAGTGCGTCTTGTCATTGGGGACCATGGGGGGCGGATTACCAAGCGTTTTTGAAGCGTTTATACTGCGGAAATTCCGCAGCATAAATGCTTGAAAAACACATTGTGGGCACACAGCCTTATTCTTTCTGTGAGGTAAAACATTTTACTGCCAGCGTTAAATCTGGTTTTCCAATACGTTATATTGTCTTTTCGCTGGAAAGACAATGAGGACCCCTGACGTAGGTGCAGGCTTACATATTTTGGTCAAAATATTAACTAATACCTTACATAATTTTCCATCCTTGCGGGATGCAGCCAGGCTTTTGTAGTGTTGGTGGAAACCATGTGTCTGTTCTTGTAGGGTGCACATATATAGTGCTCGGCAGACCGCCTGATCTAGCATCTTTTACAGAAAATAAGACAAGGTCTTATATCATTTTTTGCTCAAAAAGATGGGTTAGGGCTTATTTTCAGGGAATGTCTTCATTTATCCATATATAATAATCATGTCATATCACACACATTGCACATACACAAGAATATACACAGACACACACACTGCACATACATACCAGCCTGTCTCAGCTCCTCTAGACTTCCTCTGTTAAAAGACCTTTGGTGACATCAGGGTCATAGGACAGTGATTTCTCCAAAGGTCCTTAAGTAGTCTGAACCTTGGAATAGAAACGCTGAGGGCCTCAGAGTGGGAACCTAGAGAAATTGTCCAGTCTCCCCCCCTACATACCAGTCTATCTACTCTTCAGTTACTCTAGGCTCCCACAGTTCAAGAACCTTTGCTGACATTATGGTCACATGACTATGATGTCACCAAAGGTCCTTAAGCAGCCTTGGAATAGAAATGCTTAGGGAGCCCTAAAGAGTAGGGGCCCTGATAAATTGCCCAGTTGCTCCCCTCTCCTAACGCCAGCCCTGACTAACTAAGGTTTATTTTTGGAGTAGGGCCTATATGTCAAGCATCCTCCAAAAATCCTGTAAAATCATGCTAGGGCTCATTTTTGGGGAAATTCTGTAATAGCTTTGGCATCACTAATAGGCTGCAAGTTGGCATGTTGCACTACATGTATCTGTGTGACTGGCGCCCTATACAAGCCTTATCCTGTGCATTTCTAATCCCCTACATGAATAGTACCATATTTTTCAGACTATAAGATGACGCGCCCCCTGGGCCAGTGTTGTTTGGGGATTACCCGGAGCCGGATCAGATGGGGGTTGTAGTCTCCGAGTGGCGGTGACCCGGTCCGTGCCCAGGGTGTCAAGCTCAGTGTGTGGCAGTCCTACAGATGTTGCTGGATGTTCTTTAGTGTCGACTACGCCACCCGTTGATTTGCGGTCAATACGGCCGCCGCTGCAGCAGGGTCCGCTGAGGCTGGTGGTGTTTGTGCAGCTCTGGTAGTATAACCCCCAACGGGAGGGGTATAGCCTCAGGGGGTCAGTTGCAGAGGATGGTGGTTGTGGAGGTGCAGTGAGGATGGTAATGAGACTCAGAGTCGGGCTGTGCAGTTCAGGGTTTTTACTTACTGCTTTTGTGTTGGTCACTCCGGCCTTGAGTGACCGCCCGAGCCGTGCTGCGTCCACCAGGTCCTGGACTCGGCCAACCCCCAAGTAATTCTGGAGTGTGATCCTGAGCTCCCTTTCTGACGTTCCTTCTCTCTGGCCTTCCCCACCAGGGATCCACCTATGTCCGGCTCCCTCGGGCCTCTTGTTGGTAAAACCCTTGTCTCTGGGTTCCCTGACCCTATGCTTGGTTTGCCTTCCGGGTGGATTTAGTGGGGGGTCGTGGCAGATCCTGCCCACGACCTCCGGTCTCTGGCTGAGGATTAGTGCCCTCCACCAGCTTGGGATCCGGTACCCTTGTGCCAACCCTTCACCCTTCTGGTTGTATTTGGGCTCTTGGGGTTCCCTCTTCTCCCCCTCTGGGTCCTTCTTTCTCCTCTCTCTCTCTCTTGGCCTTGGAGCTGCTCTTCTCCTCTGCTCTCTTCCTCTACAAAGACTGACTGGTAACTGTCTGCCTGTCTGACCCTGATCTAAGATGGTTCCCACCTTATATACTCCCTCTATGTGTGAGCTCAGGTGACCAGCACCCAATGAGCTCCTAGCATTACCCAGACTGCTCCCCCTATCTGCCCCTACACTACTGGGATGTTCCACCCCCCTCCCACTCCAGCCAGGGACAGACACTGTCGTACCTGCACATTTCTCTAGTGGGAGTACCATTGATCTGTCCCCCGGAAATGGGATGTATGTAGTGCATGCAGCCTACTGAGCTCAGTTCCACACTCCATCCTTACCCGGGAGTGGAATACCACACCTCTGGCTTGAGGTGTAATACTCCTGTAGCAGCCGAATCCTCAGGGTGCTACATTCCCCCCTGGTAAATCACAGCACGTCCTCGGGCTGTAAGAGAATAAAACTTCAAAACATACAATTTTTTTTTTTTTTTCATAACAACATAACATATAAAACATCATATATATATATCATAAAACTTTTCATATAAAACTTCTCATTAGAAACATTCTTGTTCCTCCGGCCACGGTGCAACTTGTGACCGGGTAAAGTGCGACAGTCTCTTTTAGAAACACGGTTTCCTATAAAACCAGTAGGGGGCGCCTTAGGAGGCGCAACTATATACAAGGGGATATGGCCGCTCTCAGTCCTCGGCCAGTGGGAAAAAGGGATGGCTGTTAAGGGATAGGGGACACACGGGTTTAAGTTCACTCTTTGTCCCAACGGGGAACATATGTAACTCAGCAACAGTTCTGGTACCCCGACGGGTAACTATTTACAGTCTCTCTCTACCGTACTTCAACGACGGCGTCCTCCTGCTCCTTCTTTAGATTCTTCAGACCCGTCCGGGTCCTCTTGCTCCTCCTCACACCGCAGCTCCTTCTCCGTCAGGCGATGCACATTGAGGGCGTAGGGTCCTTTGGCACACTTGTGCCGGGTGAACGTGACCTCGTCCCCTACGTACAGGTCACGACCTCTGTGTCCCTCCGGCAGATGGCTTTCTACGTCTCTGCGGGTGACAAAGACGTCGCCGGGGGTGTGGTGGTCTCTTATAAAGCCCCATCCGTGCTGCATATTGAATTTTATCACAGTCCCGGTGGTACGGGGACCATGCGCTGCACGGGGATCTCTCCTGGTCCGGCTCTTCTGCTCCGCGCTCCTTATCTGCGTTTGCTGTTACCGGACCCGCCTCTCTCTCCGCTCCCTCTCGAAGACCTCGAGCTGCTGCCGGCAGCACTCTGCACGCTCCGCTGCGGCCGCCCGAGTCTCCTGAGTGAACCCCATGAGGTCTTCTCCGGTGGGGTCCCACTCAAACTGTGCCTCCTCTAGCGGGGGCTGGGTCCTCCTAGCGGGCTTCGGAGCCGGAATCAGGGGCTCACACAGGGGCCTCGCCCTTTGGAGTTCCAATTCATAGTACTCCTGGGGCCATATGAAGGGCTGCCCATCCGGGCACGTATGCTGGGCGAACAGGTCTTCACCCAGGTGCGGTACTTTAGATGTTATGGGCGCTGTGGTGGTAGCGGCGCCCGGATTGACCAGGCCTTGCGACCAGGCTTGGGGCACCCTAAAGGAAAAGGGCACCGTAAGAACGGCGGCGCCCGTGGTTACTCGGCCCTGCGACCAGGCCGGTGGCTCCGCGGAGGTAGGGGGCGCTGTTGGAATTGCGGCGCCCGGGTGTACTAGGCCTTGCGACCAGGCCGATGGTATTTCCTGCTTTGCCGCGCTCAGGGTCGAAGCGCGTGACGTCACAGGGGTCGCGGCCGCGGTTTCCGATTGAGGCCTAGTCTGCGGCGGTGACGATGCAGTGTCGGGCACGGCAGGGGGAACTTCGGGCTCTGCGACGGGGAGCTGGGGCAGGCACGCGGTTTCCCGGCTCGGGGTAGAGACGTCCCCTTTACCTGCCTCCGTCCGTTCAGCTCCCTTCTCGGCGCCGTCTCCGGCCTTGAGTCCTCCTGCACCATCCTCAGAGGCGGTCTGTCTCCTCGTCTCGGGTGGCGTGCTCCGCTGACGGGTTTCGGTCTGCTGGGCCATCTCTCGGCTCCACTCCGCCAACGTCTCCCGCTGCACCCGGGCCATCCTCCGTGCGAGGCCCTCCAGCGCGGTCTGTGCACACTCCCGGTCTCGGGGGAGTTGTGCCAGGACCTCCACTAAGCCTAGTGGGCTTGTTGCTTGCAGCAGGCTCCTGACCACTGGGTCGGTGCTGCCTGTCTCTCCTTCCATCTCCGGGTGTGTTCTCTCTGGACTCCTCTCCAGACTTCTTGTCTCCGGGTGCGCTCTCTCCAGACTTCTCCAGGCTGCACCCATCTTCTTTCTTTTGTTCTGTCTCCGCCCACATTGAGGGTGGTTCCGGGGCAACTTCAGTTCCAGGGGCAGTTCTCTCACGCTGATGGACACTTCCAGCATCACAGTCTCTGTTGGTGGGCGCGGTTTCCGCTTTTGGCGCCATTCTTCGACCTGGCCCACGATGGGAGGTGGCCTTTTGCCACCCTCTGGCACGCCCATAATGGCGTCCGCTCTTCCAAGGCGGGAAATCTTTGGAAATGGCGGGAATCGTCTCCCCGTGGCGGGAAACTCCATGGATGGCGGGAAAAAGCTGCAAATGGCGGACAACCGGCGGGAATCGACCTGTGATGGGGTCCGTTGGCGGGGACCCTCCGGAACCGGCGGGAGACTTCTTTTTGAGGTAACGGTGAACTTTTCTTCAGGCACGCAGTACCCGGTTGTTGCGGGCACGTTATCCTGCCGACTACGCCAAAGTTGACGCGCCCCCTGGGCCAGTGTTGTTTGGGGGATACCCGGAGCCGGATCAGATGGGGGTTGTAGTCTCCGAGTGGCGGTGACCCGGTCCGTGCCCAGGGTGTCAAGCTCAGTGTGTGGCAGTCCTACAGATGTTGCTGGATGTTCTTTAGTGTCGACTACGCCACCCGTTGATTTGCGGTCAATACGGCCGCCGCTGCAGCAGGGTCCGCTGAGGCTGGTGGTGTTTGTGCAGCTCTGGTAGTATAACCCCCAACGGGAGGGGTATAGCCTCAGGGGGTCAGTTGCAGAGGATGGTGGTTGTGGAGGTGCAGTGAGGATGGTAATGAGACTCCGAGTCGGGCTGTGCAGTTCAGGGTTTTTACTTACTGCTTTTGTGTTGGTCACTCCGGCCTTGAGTGACCGCCCGAGCCGTGCTGCGTCCACCAGGTCCTGGACTCGGCCAACCCCCAAGTAATTCTGGAGCGTGATCCTGAGCTCCCTTTCTGACGTTCCTTCTCTCTGGCCTTCCCCACCAGGGATCCACCTATGTCTGGCTCCCTCGGGCCTCTTGTTGGTAAAACCCTTGTCTCTGGGTTCCCTGACCCTATGCTTGGTTTGCCTTCCGGGTGGATTTAGTGGGGGGGTCGTGGCAGATCCTGCCCACGACCTCCGGTCTCTGGCTGAGGATTAGTGCCCTCCACCAGCTTGGGATCCGGTACCCTTGTGCCAACCCTTCACCCTTCTGGTTGTATTTGGGCTCTTGGGGTTCCCTCTTCTCCCCCTCTGGGTCCTTCTTTCTCCTCTCTCTCTCTCTTGGCCTTGGAGCTGCTCTTCTCCTCTGCTCTCTTTCTCTACAAAGACTGACTGGTAACTGTCTGCCTGTCTGACCCTGATCTAAGATGGTTCCCACCTTATATACTCCCTCTATGTGTGAGCTCAGGTGACCAGCACCCAATGAGCTCCTAGCATTACCCAGACTGCTCCCCCTATCTGCCCCTACACTACTGGGATGTTCCACCCCCCTCCCACTCCAGCCAGGGACAGACACTGTCGTACCTGCACATTTCTCTAGTGGGAGTACCATTGATCTGTCCCCCGGAAATGGGATGTATGTAGTGCATGCAGCCTACTGAGCTCAGTTCCACACTCCATCCTTACCCGGGAGTGGAATACCACACCTCTGGCTTGAGGTGTAATACTCCTGTAGCAGCCGAATCCTCAGGGTGCTACATAAGACGCATTTTTTTCCTCCAAAATTTTGGAGGAAAATGGGGGGTGCATCTTATAGTCCGAATGTTGGGGAGGGGTGAGTATATATACTGTGCTGTGGGGAGCTGTAGCGGTGGAGGAGCGGGGCACAGGAGGCAGCAGCCTACGCTGTCCCCGCTGCTAAAGAAAATGAATATTCACTGCTCCCCACGCCCATGGGGAACACTGAATATTCATGCTCCTTAATAGCAGCACACAGTGTAGCCGCAGCTGCTGCCGGAATCGCCTGTGCCCGCTGTTAAGGGCATGAATATTTAACCTCTCTCCATGCCCATGGGCGTGGGGAGGGGGTGAATATTCATTCCCTTTAATAAGCGGGCACACGAGATAACCCGGCAGCAGCAGGAGCCGCAGCGCGGCTAAGCTGTGTGCCGGCTATGAAGGAGCATGAAGTCACTGATCCCCGCGCACACAGTCCCGGCGCGGGGAGCAGTGACTTCCGACAGCTGATCTCTCCTTGTGAGCCGCGCATGGCAGTGACGCCATGCGCGGCTCACATGGGGAGATCAGTGCGGGCAGACAGGCGTCAGCGCTGGAGGAGAGAAGAAAGGTGAGTAGGAGTGTTTATATATTTATTTTTTTATATGTGCAGCATGATGGGGATTACGGGGACCATGCATACTAGGATAAGGATGAGGGGGCCATACAAACCAGGATAAAGATGAGGGGGCCATACAAACCAGAATAAAGATGAGCGGGCCATACATACCAGGATAAAGATGATGGGGGCATATGTAACAGGATAAAGATGAGGGGGTCATACCAGGATGGGGACTGCTGTGCCATGCATACCAGGATGGGGATTGCTGTGCCATGCATACCAGGACAGGGATGAGGGGTGCCATGCATACCAGGACAGGGATGAGTTGTGCCATGCATACCAGGACAGGGATGAGGGGTGCCATGCATACCAGGACAGGGATGAGGGGTGCCATGCATACCAGGACAGGGATGAGGGGTGCAATGCATACCAGGACAGGGATGAGGGGTGCCATGCATACCAGGACAGGGATGAGGGGTGCCATGCATACCAGGACAGGGATGAGGGTTGCCATGCATACCAGGAAAGGGATGAGGGGTGCCATGCATACCAGGACAGGGATGAGGGGTGCCATGCATACCAGGACAGGGATGATGGGTGCCATGCATACCAGGACAGGGATGAGGGGTGCCATGCATACCAAGACAGGAATGAGGGGTGCCATGCATACCAGGACAGGGATTAGGGGTGCCATGCACACCAGGAAAGGGATTAGGGGTGCCATACACACCAGGAAAGGGATTAGGGGTGCCATGCACACCAGGATAGGGATTAGGGGTGCCATGCATACATACCAGGATGGGGGATATTGTCAGAATTGGGGGACATTACCCCTATACCAGTGTCAGAAGAAGACCTCCTCCCCCTTAAAAGTGCATCATGAACACGTTTTTTGCTTCAATTTTTTTTTTCTCCTCTAAAACCTAGGTGCGTCTTATGGTCCAAAAAAAAAATGGTAGGTGTGAGAGTGGTTATTTCATTAGTATTTTGCACCAGCTCTGTCTCCACCTGAGGGCTGATACATCCCGTAGTATATTAGTATTGCGACTAGGTATTGGCAAGTATGGCTGCCTCTTTTATAATGTATGTTTTATAGCAAAATTAATTGCATCATTCAAAACTACAACTCGTTCTGAAAAAAAAAAAAAATCCTCACATGGCTGAGTGCGTTTATTGTTATGATCTGCTACAAGCACTAAGGAAAGACAGGAGATCTGTCCCTACAATAGAACTAAGCTTAATCCCTACGATGTAACGGGGAACCTGATCCTGTGATCAGACCTGCTAAAGTCCTCAGCTAGTCTGTATGAAGACCTACAGATGTGAGGGAGGGATCCCTACAAGAACTAGGGACTGGGAGTAAGATGGACACCTCCTAACAGAAATTGTAGCAGAAAAGGACAAACAAAACAACATAGAAAATAGAGGTCAAGAGACCTAGCTAAACTGACGGAGTAAGGTAACAAAGCACCTGGCTAGATAAAGAGTTGAAATTACAATGAAGTCCAGCAAGGCCAGAAGGGCAGAGCAGGTTTAAATAGGCAAAAAAGGTCATGTGACCAGCAAACTAGAAAAAACCCAACAGGAGAGTTCTAACAGTACCCCCTCTTCTATGAGGATCCTCCGGATCCCCTAGGCCCAGGCTTATCAGGAAACCTCCTGTGAAATGCTCTGACAAGTCTGGAAGCAGAAACATCATCCGCCCTCACCCATGAGTTATCCTCGGGACCGAAACCCTTCCAAGGGTTGAGATACTGCAAACTCCCTCTATACCGTCTAGAATTAAGGATGCGGGAAATTTCATATTCCCCGTCCTCCACCATTGGAGGAACAGTGGCAGTGGCGTCTCTATCAGATACATCAGCTTTTTTCAATAGAGAAACATGGAACACCGGATTAATCTTCCAGGAGGTGGGAATCTCCAACCTAACAGCAGATTGGTTAACTACCTGAAGCACCTTAAAGGGCACTACAAACTTGGGACCCAATTTTTTAGAAGGAATCCTCAACCGCAGATTCTTAGAGGACAACCAAACCATGTCACCAGCCGTAAACAAAACCTTTTGACGTTTCCTGTCAAAGTACCTCTTAGATTTTTTGTTAGCTTCCTGCAGATTACCACGCACATCTGTCCAAACTCTTTCCAAATCACCGGAAAAACTCTCCTCCTCAGGCACAGCCAATACCAATTTGGAGAATGACCCAAAAGACGGATGTCTCCTAGAACAACAAAAAAAAGGCGAACACCCAGCAGAAGAGGATGTATGGTTGTGAAGAGCAAATTCAGCAAGTGGCAGAAACTCAGACCACCCCTCTTGATTGTCTGCCACAAAACAATGCAAGAACTGCTCAACATCCTGGTTCTTCCTTTCTGTCTGGCCATTAGACGCAGGATGATATCCAGATGAAGATGACAAATGAACTCCCAACCTGTCACAAAAGGCACGCCAAAAACGAGCCACGAACTGAGGCCCCCTATCAGAAACAATGTCAGTAGGAAGGCCATGGAGTCTCACAATCTCCTTGACAAAGGCCTTAGCGAGTGTCTTAGCGCAGGGCAGTTTGATGAAGGGAACCAAGTGACACATCTTGCTAAAACGGTCCACGACCACCCAGATGACCGTGAATCCCTCAGAGGGGGGGAAGGTCAGTAATAAAGTCCATAGCCAGATGTGTCCAAGGTGCACTAGGAACCTCCAGAGGGCAAAGCAATCCCGCAGCAGGAGCATGTGAAGACTTAGATCTAGCACACACAGTACATTGACGCACCCACTTAATAACTTCCTTCTGCCATCCAGGCCACCAAAAACTGCGACCCACAAGTCTCTTGGTCTCAGAAATTCCTGGATGACCTGCCAACCGAGACTCATGACACTCAACAAACAAATCTCTCCTAAAGGTCCTAGGCACAAACAACCTCCCATGGGGAGTGTTAGATGGGGCATTCTCCTGTGCTTTAAGAATCTCATCTTCCAAAACGGAGTCCAATGCAGCAATCACAACACCTTCTTGTAAAATGCTCTCCTCCTCCTCAGCACCGACCATGGGAGATGAGCTGCGAGACAAAGCATCAGCTTTAACATTCTTGGTACCCGGGATGTAAGTAACAGAAAAATTAAACCGCGAGAAAAAAAGTGCCCCCCTAGCCTGACGGGCATTCAAGCGCTTGGCAGCATCAAGATAGATCAGATTTTTATGATCAGTGAAAACCTGAATGGGAAATTCAGCACCTTCCAAGAGATGACGCCAGTGTTCAAATGCGAGTTTAATAGCCAACAATTCCCGATTACCAATATCGTAATTAAGTTCAGTCTCAGAAAATTTTTTTGAAAAAAAAGCACAGGGATGTACTCCATCCTTGTTTTTCTGAGACAACACCGCACCAACCCCCACCGAAGAAGCATCAACCTCAACCAAAAACGGCTTAGTCACATCAGGCTGCATAAGGATGGGAGCAGAGCTGAACCTCTCCTTTAGAAACACAAAAGCTTCAATGGCCTCAGTAGTCCACTGAACCGCATTAGCACCTTTCCTGGTGAGATCGGTCAGTGGTTTGACAATAATAGAAACATTTTTAATGAATTTTCAGTATTAATTGGCGAAACCCAAAAACCTCTGTATCGATTTCAAACCAATAGACCTAGGCCATTCCTGCACAGCTTGAACTTTCACCGGGTCCATCTCAAAGCCCTCGCTGGAGATAATGTAGCCCAAAAAACTAATTCTCTGTACAGCGAACTCGCATTTCTCCAGCTTAGCAAAAAGCGAATTGTCAATTAATAACTGTAATACCTCACGTACGCTCCGCCAATGAGACTCCAGATCCGTTGAATAAATCAAAATGTCATCCAAATACACAACCAAATTTTTGCCGATCAAAGGTCTAAGGATGTCATTAATAAGATTCTGAAAAAATGCTGGTGCATTGGTAAGACCGAAAGGCATAACCAGATTCTCAAAATGACCCACAGGAGTGTTAAAAGCAGTCTTCCATTCATCACCGTCCTTCATGCGCAACAAATTGTATGCCCCCCGGACATCAATTTTAGAGAACCACTTGGCCCCCACTAACTGGTTAAACAAATCAGGAATCAATGGCAGTGGGTAAGGATTGCGTATATTAATTTTATTAATCTCACGAAAATCCAGACAAGGACGTAAACCGCCGTCCTTTTTTTTTTAACAAAAAAAAATCCAACAGCCACAGGAGACTTGGAAGGCCTAATGTGACCGGCGGCCAAGCTCGTTTGTATGTATTCCTCCAAAGCCTTTCTCTCAGGAATAGTAAGATTAAATAAACGACTTTTAGGAAGAGTCGCTCCATGGACAAATTCAATGGTACAATCATAGTCTCTATGGGGAGGCAAAATTTGTGACTCCTCCTCAGAAAAAACTCTCCAAAAATCCTGAATAGGTACAGGTAATTCCCCTTTTTCCACCGCAGCAATACGTCCGTTACAACACTTGTCATAACACTTAGGGCTCCAGGACTTAATTTCATTGGTAGACCAATCCAGTACAGGATTGTACAATTTTAACCAGGGCAACCCCAAAACTACTGGACAAGGCAAATTATTTAATACTACCAAATCCAAATTCTCTTGGTGAACACCATTAATAGTGAGGGGAAATTCACAGACCTTGTGAGTAACACTCTTCAAGGGAGAGCCATCGACGGAAACCACAGCAATAGGGGATGACAAAGGTTTGGGTTTTAATTTAAGTTTTTCCAAGAATCCCCCCATCAATCACATTCAGAGTAGAACCACAATCCACAAATACCCGAAATTCAATTAATTCTTCCTGAGCAACGGTAGTAGCAGATAGGAATACCCGCTTAGTATTTAAACAGGCTATATGGGCGTAACTGACCTTTTTTTTTTTCTTTGCTCATACGAAGCACACAGTTCTTAATGAAATGATCAGATTTTCCGCAATAAAAGCACAAACCTTCAGAAAACCTGCGGTCTTTTTCCTGAGAGCGGGGTGCCATCGCCCCAATCTCCATCGGCTCTCCAATGTCAGTACAGACCCTCTCAAGACTCGGAGCTGACATGGCAGAGGTTTTACTCTCATTAACCCTTGCACGCAGTCTCCTGTCCACCCGTATAGCTAATTGCATTGCCTCCTGCAAGTTTCCAGGTGTGGGATAAGCAATCAGCAGATCCTTAACCCTTTCACCTAGCCCCGCAAGAAACAAACTTTTCAAAGCTGAATCGTTCCACCCCACCTGGGCAGACCACCGACGTAAGTGAGAACAATATTTTTCCACATTACCTGATCCCTGCCTCAAACGTCTCAATTCAGTCTCAGCTGATGAGACACGATCAGGATCATCATACAACAGACCCAAAGCAGAAAAAAAACTATCCACTGATCTAAAGCATGGATCACTAGGTTGGAGAGAAAAGGCCCATCCCTGAGGTTCTTTGCGCAAAAGTGACATTATGAACCCTATGCGCTGTGATTCATCACCAGAGGATCTGGGTCTCAAACGAAAATATAATAAACAAGCATTTTTAAAAGGAAAAAAAATCTTCTTGATCACCAAAATATAAATCAGGCAAACGTACCTTTGGCTCCACAAAATGTGCTCCAGAACAGCTACTCACGTGTTGTTGGAGCTCGGCCACCTCCAGAGAGAGTCCCTGCAGGCATTGAGCCAAATCCTGAACCGACACCATGATGGAAATGGGAAGTCTTTCCTTAAGAGATATTTTTGGGCTGGACTTACTGTTATGATCTGCTACAAGCACTAAGGAAAGAAAGGAGATCTGTCCCTACAATAGAACTAAGCTTAACCCGCTACGTTGTAGCGAGGAACCTGATCCTGTGATCAGACCCGCTAAAGTCCTCAGCTAGTCTGTACGAAGACCTATAGATGTGAGGGAGGGATCCCTACAAGAACTAGGGACTGGGAGTAAGATGGACACCTCCTAACAGAAATTGTAGCAGAAAAGGACAAACAAAACAACATAGAAAATAGAGGTCAAGAGACCTAGCTAAACTGACGGAGTAAGGTAACAAAGCACCTGGCTAGATAAAGAGTTGAAATTACAATGAAGTCCAGCAAGGCCAGAAGGGCGGAGCAGGTTTAAATAGGCAAAAAAGGTCATGTGACAAGCAAACTAGAAAAAACCTAACAGGAGAGTTCTAACGCTTATCAGTTATAATTCCCCCAGCGGCACTAAAAACACGCTCCGATAACACGCTAGCGGCGGGGAAGGCCAGGACCTCCAAGGCATACAGAGAAAGTTCATTCCAAGTGTCCAGCTTGGATACCCAATAATTAAAAGGCACAGAGGAATCACGGAGGACGCTGGTACGGTCGGCAAGGTACTCCCCCCTCACCATCTTTTGAAACTTTCCACTCCTTGTGAGAGTACCCTGAGCCTCAGGGCCTGTAAATTGGGTGGGTCTCAGAAAACTGTCCCAGAACGTTGACAGTGTTCCCCTGCCTCTGCTGGATTGGAGTTGCGTCTCGCTCGCCTGTACGCCTTGGTTGGGCAACCAACTGTGACCTCTGCCGCTAGCGTGTTCAGATGGGAATTTTTTTTTTAACAGTTCTGCAGCAAGAGCCTTCTGGTACTGCCCCATTTTTGTAGACCTCTCCACCTCAGGAATAAGAGAGTGAAAGTTCTCCTTGTAGCGGGGGTCTAAAAGTGTCACCAACCAGTAATGACTGTCACCCAACATTTTGACAACGCGAGGGTCACGGTTAAGGCAGCGTAACATAAAGTCAGCCATGCGTGCCAGACTGGTAACGGGCAAGACTTCCGTGTGCTCACCAAGATCACGACTGACCATGATCTCCTCCTCCTCCCCGTCCTCAGGCCACCCACGCTAAACCGATGATATGACAGTTGTACAGGTACTACAGTCTAAAGAACATGATACCAGCTCCTGTTTTTCTTCCTCCTCCTCCTCTCCCTCATGGTCCCCCAATGCACATTGGGATGAGATGAGGCTGGGCTGTGTGTAATCGCCCGCTACGGCTTCTTGATCCATCTCATCATACTCTGGCTGCAATGCCTCCTCTTTAATTCTCTGCAGAGTGCGTTGCAAAAGACAGACAAGTGGGATGCTGACGCTAATGATGGCGTCATCGCCACTCACCATCTTGGTGGACTCCTCAAAGATTGTCAGGATGGTACATATGTCAGACATCCAGGTCCACTCCTGAGGTCTTATGTGTGGAGTCTGACCTGAATATTGACGGCCTTGTTGCAGCTGGTACTCTACAACTGCTCTCTTCTGCTCACAAATCCTTTGCAACATGTGGAGGGTAGAGTTCCAACGTGTAGGGATGTGGCACCCCAGGGTCTGGTCTCCACAGTAATAGCAATGTTATGTCTGAGAGCAGGTGGGAGGTCTCTTGGTCAGGAATCCTATGCATGCCACACCTCCTGCCCAGTCCTGGGAGGGGAAGAACTTCCCCTATATAAAACTGGGGCTGAGGCAGGGTTAGAGAGAAGAGAAGAGAAGAGTAGAGAAAGAAGAGGAGAAGCAGCTATAGGAAAGAAAGATCAGGAGCTCTGAGGAAGTCGTGCTAAAAGGAATCAGGGGCTGGCAGCTGAAGAGCTCGCCCTGATTGAAGAGTTACCACCGGACCCGGAGTCCGAGGCTGTGGGGACTAACCCTGACCCAGCAGCAGAAACCGACCGGCAGGGGATTTCAGGTCCTCTGGCCAAGAAACCCGAAGGCACGGTCACACGCGTGGGACCAGCACCGCCGTCGTGGAGCGGAAGCCACTAGAAGGCCCCGAGTCACCGGCCATACGGGTGAGCACCACACGGTACACTCAGGGACGTGGGCTACCTTTACCCGCCTCTAGCAAGGTAGCCAGAAGAGTACAATTAGTTGGGGAGGCCTACAACTCCACCTGGCCAAGGGGGATCCCATCTGCTCAAGGACTGACCAGGCCCCGACCGCTAGCCAGTACTCCGGGAGGGTCTATCTTTGTCACCAGTAAAGACCCTGAACTACACCGCATCGTCTCTGAGTGGTTCCTGCTACCCCCATCATCCACGTCGGCTGCCCTGAGGCCATACCCCTCCCGTTGGGGGTTATACCATCCACGCTGCACCATCCTTCCACCGGCCTCAGCGGTCTGCCCTGCAGCGGCAGCTCCATAGCTGCATTCAACGGGTGGCGTAGTCGTCCTACATCTACTGCTAATACACCGCCACTTAGTCTGACTCCCTGGGCACGGACCGGGTCACCGCCACGAGACTACTACCCCTATCAGATCCGGCTCCGGGTAGGCTCCCGCGTGCGCAACGCTGCGCGACTCAGGCCCAGGGGCGCGTCAGGGACATCACACACAAGTCGGTGTGACGGAAGCTGCAAACGCTGTTGCAACACAGCAAGGGCGGCGGAAGCTGTAGCCGACTTCTGAAAATGAGCTGACAGGCGGCGTACTTCGACGAGCAGATCTGGCAACTCGGGGTACGATTTAAGAAACCGCTGAACCATGAGCTTAAGCACATGACCCAGGCATGGTACGTGTGTGATCTCGCCTCAGAGCCGCCACCAGGTTACGGCCATTGTCACACACGACCATGCCTGGATGTAGGTTCAGCGGTCTCAGCCACAGATCTGCCTGCTCTTTCACAGCTGTCCACAACTGTGAGGTTTATCACCTAAGTTTATGAGTTTCAGCACAGTCTGTTGCTGCTTGGCGGAGGCAGTACGGCAGTGCTTCCAGCTTGTAACTGATGCGGTGATATCTGAGATGGAGGGTGAACATGAGGAGGATGATCATCAGGAGCTGTACACTGTGGGGGCAACTCTGACTGACATAGGGCACGCAATCCTCGGTGTGGAGAGGATGTGTTCCCTCCCAAGGTCCGACTGGTTCCCGGCTTCCACTATGTTTACCCAGTGTGCCGTCAGAGAGATGTACCGTCCCTGGCCACAAGCTCTTGTCCACGTGTCCGTTGTCAGGTGGACTCTCCCAGTAATTGCGTTGTTGAGGGCACGGCAGATGTTTTGGGACACATGCTTGTGTAGTGCGGGGATGGCACACCGAGCAAAATAGTGTCGGCTGGGGACCGAGCACCGAGGGACGGCCACCGCCACAAGGTTGTGGAAGGATTCCGTCTCCACCAGCCTAAAAGGCAGCATTTCCAACGCAAGCAGTCGTGAAATGTGCGAATTTAGGACTGTGGCCTGTGGGGCGTTGGCTGCGAATTTGCTCTTTCGTTCAAAGGTCTGGGATAAGGACAATTGAACGCTGACGTGGACGTTGATGCTGTTTCTTGAGAAACTGCCATAACAAGTGAAGACTGAGAGGAGGGGGAATCTTTGCATGCAGTATGGACAGGGGATTGCCTTGCACGCACAACAGGGGGTTCTCTTACACGCACAACGGCGGAAAAAGCAGTGGTGACACCCGCTGACACTGGTCGTGGACCCTGGGGTTCGCCCCACAAAGTCGGGTGCTTTGCTGACATGTGCCTGATCATGTTGGTGGAGGTCAGGCTGGTACTTTTGTCACCCCTGCTGGCACTGGCATGGCAGGTGGTACAAATGGCCTTTTTGGGGTTATCAACAGAGTCTTTAAAAAAATTCCAGACTCTGGAAGACCTACCGGTTGTACTGGCAACGTCCCTCGTGTTGGTGTTACGGGGAACGGTTGCCCGCCTTCTGTGTGCAGCCACCACACTGCTTCTTCCTGTCTGTTGGGGTACTCTGCCTCCCTCCCCCTGTGTGCTGCTGGCCTCGCTCTGCGTGTCCTCCTGCCATCTTGGGTCAGTTACTAGATCATCCACCACGTCCTCCTCTTCCACTTCCGCACCACGATCCTCCTCCTCACTTCGTGGCAATTGTGTCTCGTCATCGTCCACCTCTTGTGACAAATTGCGCCAGCGTCGCCTTCCTGTGGCCGTGGCTGTTCAAATATTTGGGCATCGCTACATGGGATCTCCTCTTCCACCACTTCTAGCGGAGAAAAAAAGAGGATTTAGATGAAAAAAAAAAAAGGATTTTTCCTGGCCCCCGAGACCTGGAGCTAAGTCTAGCAATTTGAGCAGCAGGAGCACACAGGACTGTAATGCAGCGTTTGCTGGTATAACCACTGCGTTTCCTATACAGCCTGCCTGCCTGATATCTGGGATGGATATTAGTCCTGAGAAGGACGGTTTGTTTGATCTGGCAGCTTTTACAGACCCTACACTAACTATTTCGCAGTATATATCTCTCCCTAAATCAGCAGCACTTACCCTAGACTGTGTGATCCCGGGCGACTGAGTCCAAGATGGCGGCGCCCGGTTTTAAATACTCGAGGTGACGCTGGGCGGCCAGCCAATCACTGTAATGCCCACAAACAGCATGGCTGCGGCATTACAGTGACTGGCTGGCAATCCCTGCATGTTCATTGGCTCTGTAAAGAGCGCCAAACATGCAGGGCGGAGACCCGAGCTCCCGCCCGAGTAACCCGGAAATGCTCGGTGCTCGCCGAACATCCCGAGTAGTGAGATGCTCGGGCGAGTAACGAGCAGTGTCGAGCATGCTCGCTCAACACTAGTAATGACGTCTATTAGGCTGTGTGCACACATTAAGCTTTTGGTTTCTCCATCTCTTGTCTGGAAAATGCTGTAAATAGGTGCAGATTTTTCCCCACTCATCAGTGTGGGTGAAATCTGCAGCAAAAACGCTGACAGAATTGACATCCTGCAGAATTATATCTTCACCAAACCTGCAAGTCACAAACAAGTAACATGTGCAGGAGACGTCAGGATTCTCAGTCACTTTCCTGGCATCGGGAAACCCTTTAGGTTTTGTGACAAATCTGCACAGAAAAAAGGTGACAAAATCTGAAATGTGTGCACTTGTGTCCTTACAAAGTAAATCAACATGCAAAGTAACTGCAAGGAATCTCTCAAAAGGAGTTTGTTACCCCAAAATGGAAATTCAGCTACTTAATCATTTACATTAAGGCTATGTGCCCACAATGCAGAAATGAAGCAGAAAATTTCTGCAGCATTTCTGCATCTCCCTGGCAGAAAAAACGCATGCGGATTGTACATGCGTTTTTCCAGCGTAATACATGTGGATTCACATGCGTTTCCGCATGCGGATTGACAAGTGCTTTCAAAGCGATTTTAGCATCACTTGGAAAGTGCTTGACAACTAGGTCACACTATATAAATCCATGCAAACAGCATGGATTTATATAGTGTGACCTTTAGAGTGGTTAAAAATAAAAAAATAAACCTTGATACTTACCTTCCGATGGCCCGGCGTGTGTTGCTGCGCTCCTTCCTGGCTGCCAGCTGATCGCGGGACACTGCACTGAAAGACCTGCTGTCACATGACTGTGACGTCAGCGCAGGTCCTTCAGTCTGCTGGCAAGCACAGGGAAGGAGACCGGGGGCTGTCGGTAGGTGAATATAATCTTTATTTTTTATTTTATTCTTTTTTTTACAGTTTCTATGGTACCTGGGTGTGGATGAGAGTCTTCTCTTCTCCACACTCGGGTACCATCCAGACATTACAACGCGCCAATTAAGCATGTACAGAAGCAGTCTTGCAGAATTGGCGCGTTCTAATGCAAGTCAATGGCGGCGAAAACGCAGCGCTTCCGCAAAATTAATGGACATGCTGCGGATTTTTGAGAGCAGCATAAACGCTGCAGAAAAATCCGCAGCATGGGCATTGAAAGTGCGGAATTGCATAGGGGACCATGGCAGAAGGCTTACCATGCGTTTCCCAAGCGTTTACGCTGCGGAAAATTCCGCAGCAAAAACGCTTGAAAAACACATCGTGGGTACACAGCCTAAATTCACTTTTAATCCTTATGCAACTAATGGCACTTTGTTGCACCCCTGGTATGGTCAATGTCCAAGGGGATCAGGTATTAGTCTTAGTGCCCCCAGCAGAAAGTAAGCTCATGGCCAAGTGGCAAGGGCCATATGAAGTCCGGGAAAAGGTTGGGGAGATGAATTAGACAGTATATCAACCTGGGAAGAGAAAACCCAAACAGCTATATCACGTAAATTTGCTATAAGCAAGGAAAGACTGGGAATGTATGATTACGGATGTGTAGCACCCTGAGGATTCGGCTGCTACAGGGGTATTGCACCTCAACCCAGAGGTGTGATATTCCACTCCCGGGTAAGGATGGAGTGTGGAACTGAGCTAGTAGGCTGCATGCACTACACACATCCCATTTCCGGGGAACAGACCGATGGTACTCCCACTAGAGAAATGTGCAGGTACGACAGTGTCTGTTCCTGGCTGGAGTGGGAGGGGGTTGGAACATCCCAGTAGTGTAGGGGCAGATAGGGGGAGCAGCCTGGGTAAAGTTAGGAGCTCATTGGGTGCTGGTCACCTGAGCTCACACATAGAGGGAGTATATAAGGTGGGAACCATCTTAGATCAGGGTCAGTCTGTGAGACGTCAGTCAGTCAGTCTGTCAGAGTGTAACCTGAGAAGCAGAGCAGAGGAGAAGAGAGAGAGACCCAGAGGCGCAGAGGGGACCCCAAGAGCCCATAAGAGAGCTAATAGGGTGAAGGGTCGGCAACAGGGTACCGGATCCCAAGCTGGCAGAGGCTACAGCACACCTTAGCCAGGAACCGGAGGTCGTGGGCAGGATCTGCCCACGACCACCCACTAAATCCACCCGGAAGGCAGACCAGGAATAGGGTCAGGGAACCCAGAGACAAGGGTTTACCAACAAGAGGCCCGAGGGAGCCGGACTTAGGTGGATCCCTGGTGGGAACGGCCAGAAGAAGGGAGAGACAGAAAGGAGCTCAGGACCACACTCCGGAGTTGCCTGGGAGTTGACCGAGTCCAGGACCTGGTGGACGCAGCACGGCTTGGGTGGTCACTGCTGTACACAGTGACCCGAGCAACACCAGTAAGTAAAACCCTGGAACTGCATTTTATGCCTCTGAGTCTCCTTGCTGCACCTTCACAACCACCATCCTCCACGGCTGACCCCCTGAGGCTATACCCCTCCCGTTGGGGGTTATACTACCTAAGCTGCACTCACATCATCAGCCTCAGTGGACCCTGCTGCAGCGGCGGCCGTATTGACCGCAAATCAACGGGTGGCGTAGTCGACACAAAAGAACATCTAGTAACATCATAAGGACTGCCACACACTGAGCTTGACACCCTGGGCACGGACCGGGTCACAGCCACTCGGAGACTACAACCCCCATCTGATCCGGCTCCGGGTATCCCCAACAACACTGGCCCAGGGGGCGCGTCAGATGCGACTCCGGTCGTATCGTCTGGGGACCCTCCGACAATGGCCAGGGGAGAGGTAAATATAAGTGACACACTCTCTAAACAGAAGCGACGGGAGACTCAGAAATTGGTGCTGCGGAATACGGTCGTAATTTTCAGAACTGCTTGGCCGAACATCTGTGATCCAACATAACATTGTCACAGAGGCCCAGACACAAGCCATCGCAGCTGAGGAAAAACAAATGCTCCAGCTAGGAGTTATCGAGGAGTCCAGGAGGGAGCGGGCTAGCCCCATTGTAACTGGTTCTGAAGCTGGACGGATCGTGATGATTTTGTAACGACTTCTGAAAATGTAATAAAGTGTTGAAATTTGACCTTTATTCAATGTCCTGGGTGGACGAGCTGATTGAGAGACTGGGGCAGGCCCAGTACTTCACCACGGGTTACTGGCAGGTGCCTCGGACAGAGTCAGCCTTCATAACGCCGGAGGGTCTCTATCACTAGGTCGTCTTGCCTTTTGGGTTACATACAGCCTCGGCCATGTTCCAGAGGCTGATGGACATAGTGTTAGAGCCTTATCAGAAGTATGTATCGGTGTATTTGGAGGATATTACCTTTAGTACCAAGTGGCATACCAACTTGTCCCAGGTACAATCAGTAGTGGATTTGCACACAGCCTTGGGCTTAACAGTGAACCCAAAAATGTGGAAACTGCTGTCACTTCCCTTTCCTCACTGAAACGAAGATCATCGAAAAGGAGGGGACTGGGACTTCCCTACTCTCCCCTGCTTTGTTTGCCGCCCATCAGTGATGCTGGTTTCAGGGGCTGGTCCGTGCAATGTCTCCCTCACTGCCCTGTGCGATAAGTGCAGCATCCGGTCTGTTGTCTGCTTAGCTGAATAGTAATAACTTATTACTAATAAGCCGACTCTGCTTACAGTCAGATATCAGAACTACACTTATGTATTTTATGTCTGAGTGCTTACTTCACGATTCAACAGCTGTTCATTTGTTCCAAAAAAATTTGATTTCAGTGATAAAACTGACATCCTAACAAGTTTGAGCAAGGTCTACTACTCCTCGGATGACTCTTCTGCACAGTATAAAAATAGGAGAAACCTTATAATTGTATGCCATCACAAGAAACATTTTGGAGTGAAAGCTGAATGGCACTTTTTTGCCATTCAGCTCCTGGCAAAAGGTGTATGTGATGGTTTAGGAGGCACGGTGAAATGTCTAGCAGCTCAAGCTAGCCTCCATAGACCACATTCAGACCAAATTTTAACACCCATGCAACTTTTCCAACTGAGTGAGAAAAATATTCCTAACATCCAGTTCACGTACTGTACAAACCAGGACTAAGAAGAAGAGGAAAGTTTGTTAAAACATTGGTTACAAAAAGCAGAACCCATCAAAGGAACTAACACTTTAATTCCATGTAGTGAAACAAAAATATAAACAAGGATTTTTTCATCCAGAAATGACAGTGAAGTCCATGAAGTGATTGAAGGTGGCACAAGATTGGCGATGGATGATATAACTGGATATGTGACCTGTGAGTATAATCAGCACTGGTGGCTGCTGGCTAATGGACTCTCCAAAGACTAGGACAATGAAGAAGTAAAGCCATTTTTCTGCACCTTCTGGTCCATCACCATCCTTTGTATATCCAAGAAAGCAGACATTTTGAAAGTAACCAAAAATCAGATATTAACACAAGTGGACCCAAACCCCATAACAGGCGTACATACTGACACAAAAGGAAACGGCCATTGTTAGTAAGAGATTGTGGACAAGATTACATTTCACCCAGAAGGGAGAACAAATTATTGAGAAAAGATCAGTGTAAAGACGTACTATTAATTGTTCAGACCAATTCATAATGTTTTATTTTATCGCTGGACAATTTTACTGTATTTTTTTCATTTTTTTTTTAAACTGGAAAAAGGAAATGTCTAGTGAAGTAATAATAAAAAAAAAGTTGTTACATGTATAACTGTATATTAAAAAGGTGTTAAAATATTGATTCTTTTAGTTTAGCATTAAACCTATGACTAGGATGAGACTGTATTTAGAAAATCACACAACAAAATATGATCCTACAGAAATACCAACTTGAATCCCTGAAGGAATGTAACCAATAACACAAGTAACACATACGCATTTTTTTTATTTTTTTTTTTACAAAACACAGTTTTCCCGAAATCGCCCATCAAAATTTAGAATTTGACTCCTCGAAAACAAAATAACAAACTTGGTTAAGACATGTCGAATTAAAGCCTGTACAATTCTGAACAAAATGCTGCCTCTCCCATCTCTATCTTAATTGTAGCCCGCAATATGATAAATGTAAAGTCTATAAAAAAATAACGAAAATAAAAAATCCTAAATTTATTATTTTTACTTCACTAAAGTAGCACTTCAAAAAAATGGTGTCATTCAAAAGTACAACTTGTCCTGCAAAAAACAAGCCCTTGGTTATATTGAAAAAATATAAAAGTTATGGCTCTGGAAAAAAGAGGAGAAAAAAAACTAAAGTGCAAAGATAGAAAATCACAAGATCATGAACGGGTTAATATCAAGTAAATTGAACCAGTGTTATGTAAAAATTAACCATTACAGAACATTGCTAATATTTTCCTATTTTTTCATATTTTATATAATGGTTGTTCCCCAGCTTTTCCAGTCTGCAGAATGCCAGATCTGCCCGGCCAGTCAATCTAAACTCTACCGTGGAGGTGACCGGAAGTGAGAGCGCGCGTGGGGTGTGAACACGTGGGCTGTGGTGTGGCTGTGGTGAGCGGCGTGCGGCGTGGTCCGACTCGGCTCGCGGCCCTCTGGCGAGGGAGCCAGGCGGAGGTGACCAAGTGGACCGGGAGGACCGGTAGGAGGCGACCGGAGGAACGAGCGCAAGAGAGCGCTGTGATATCGTGCAGCGCCGGCCGGCGGAGGGCGCCAGGTGGTGGTGACCAGGAGGACCGGTAAGAGGCGACCGGAGGGGCGAGCGCGCTGTGATAGCGTGCAGCGTCCCTAGAGGAGGTGAGTGAGGGGCAGGAGGCCGCGATAAGAGGCCCTACTGAACCCGAGCGTGTATTGTACTGTATTTGTATTGTAATTGTATTTTATTTAAGTGCTCCCCCCCCCCTGGCCTTATTTAAATTAATCCCCTGTCCATATTTGATCGATCTCCCCCCTATCCATATTTAATACAACTCCCCAGGCCATCTTTAGTGATCCCCCAGACCATATTTAATTGATCACCCCCCGTCCATATTTAAATTGATCCCCTGATAACCCCCCGTCCATATTTAACTGATCCCCCTGACAACATTTAAATTGACCCCCCGTCCATATTAAATTGATCCCCCGACCACATTTAACTGATTGACCCCCCCAGCCCATAATCAATTGATCCCCCTTGTCCATATTTAATAGATTCCCCCTGTCCACTTTTACTGATCCCCCAGTCCCTATTTATTTGCCTTATCCCCATCCATATTTAATTAACCCCCTGTCCATAATTAATTGATTGATTCCCCAGTCCACAATTAATTATTTCCCCAGCCCATATTTATTGATCCCCAGTCCATAGTCAATTGACACACCGTCCATACTTAATTAATCCACCTGACCTACTCAGCTGAGTCCCCGGTCCATACTTAATTGATCCCCCGTCCATACTTAACTGATCCCCCGCCGATATCTAATTGATACACTTGCACATCCCTAATTGATCCCCGTCCATAGACCTATATATAAATAATTGTGTTTTGTACTTGTATATATATACTGACTGTATCCCCATATTTAGAATGGCGTCCATCTTGGCCGGAGCCGTGCAGTGTACATCTTGCGCAATGTATGCATTCCGTGAGCTACCGCTCGAGGATCCATACTGCTGCGAGAGATGTGAGCATATTGTGCACTTGGAAGCCCAAATTCTGGATCTAAGTGCTCAGATAGCGATACTGAGGAGCATCGACAACATGGAACGGAGTTAGCTGCTCACCGAGCAGACACTCAATGGGTCAATACTGGGGGTGGAGCATAGAGGGGAAGTGCAGGCTGAACAGGCAGGGAGCTGGATAACAGTTAGGAGGGATAGAGGGAAGAAGTATAGGAAGGCTGGTTCAGAACCGGCATTATTGGAGCACGACAGATCCTCTGACCGCCGGGGGAGTGTATGCTCCAGTAATGAGGGGGAGGGGGGAAGTGTAGGGCAGGCAAGACAGGTCCTGGTAGTGAGTGATTCTATTATTAGGGGGACAGACAGGGCAATCTGTCACAAAGACCGGGATCGCCGAACGGTGTGCTGCCTCCCTGGCGCTCGAGTCCGGCACATCGCGGATCGGGTTGACAGGTTACTGGGTGGGGCTGGCGAAGACCCAGCGGTCATGGTCCACATCGGCACCAATGACAAAGTGAGTGGTAGATAGAGGGTCCTTAAAAATGATTTCAGGGACCTAGGTAGGAAGCTTAGGGCAAGGACCTCCAAAGTAGTTTTCTCAGAAATACTACCAATCCCGCGAGCCACACAGGAGCGCCAACGGGAAGTTAGGGAGGTGAATAAGTGGCTAAAGAGTTGGTGCAAGGCAGAAGGGTTTGGGTTCATGGAGAACTGGGCTGACTTCGCAGTCGGCTACAGGCTCTACCGTAGGGACGGGCTGCACCTCAATGGGGAGGGTGCAGCGGTGCTGGGGAAGAAGATGGCTAATAGGTTGGAGGAGTATTTAAACTAGAGACGGGGGGGGGGGGGGACCAAGGAAATAGGTGGGATGTGAGGCAAGCAAGGGGGAAGGGGAGAAGTGAATATAATGAGGGTGGAGAGGGGGGTGAGGATAGTACAGTTAGATCGCTAGAGAAGAATAGGAAGCTAAATAACCCCAAAATTTTATCTTGCATGCTGACCAACGCAAGAAGCCTGACCAATAAGGCGAATGAGCTGCGGGCGCTTATATCGGATGAGAGGTATGACATCGTAGGTATAACAGAGACTTGGCTAGATGATAGCTACGACTGGGTGGTAAATTTATTAGGATTATAGTTTATTTAGAAGGGACCGGAAACAGGGGAAAGGCGGAGGAGTCTGCTTATATGTAAAGTCATGTCTAAAGCTCAGAATAAGGGAAGATATAGGAGAGGGAGAAGAGGGGGTCGAGTCCATGTGGGTAGAGATAGAGGGGGCAAAAAATAATAATAAAATATTATTGGGGGTCTGCTATAAGCCACCCAATATAACAGAGGAGAATGAGAAACTGCTATTAGGACAAATAGACAAAGTAGCAAAACATAATGAAGTGATTGTAATGGGGGATTTCAACTACCCGGATATTGACTGGGAAACAGAAACCTGTAGATCTCAGAAAGGAAAAAGGTTCTTGACAAATATTAAGGATAATTATCTCTCCCAACTAGTGCAGGAACCAACGAGAGGGAAGGCCGTGTTGGACTTAATATTGACTAATAGGCCTGATAGAATAACTGAGGTACAGATAGGGGGGCACCTAGGTAATAGCGATCATAATATTATCAATTTCAAAATGCCCTTCAGTAGGGTTATCAATAAGGGAACAACAAAAACATTAAACTTTAGGAGGGCGAAGTTTGATCAGCTGATAGAAAACCTTCAACTTATTGACTGGGACAAAGTTCTTAATCAAAGGAATACGAATAGTAAATGGGAAACCTTCAAAAGAATTCTGAATACTCAGTGCGAGAGGTATATACCGTATGGGAATAAAAGGGCCAGAAATAAGAGGAAACCAATATGGTTGAACAAGAACGTAAAAGGGGCGTTAAATAGCAAAAAAGAGGCATTCAAGAGATTAAAACAGGAAAATAGTAAGGAGGCACTAATGTGTTACAAGGAAAAAACGAGAACCTGTAAAAAACAAATAAAAATAGCGAAGGAGGAAACAGAGAGACGTATTGCTAGGGAAAGTAGATCAAATCCCAAACTGTTCTTTACGTATATAAATAGTAAAAGGATTAAATCGGATAATATTGGACCGATAAAAAGTGATGAAGGCAAAATCATAGAGAAAGATGAGGATAAAGCTAACCTATTAAATAATTTTTTTTCGACAACTTTCACAAAGGAAATAGAACTAACAGGCGAAATGAGAAGTGACAAGCTTAATCCTCCACTAAGTATGACTAATCTAACCCAAGTTGAGGTACAGAAACGCCGGGTAAAGATCTGTGTGAAGCTGTAATGAACTCATCTGCCCAGATATGCGGTCATCAATCTCCATACTGTAGCTTAGCTATGGAGCCTCACCTTACAAGGTCCTGGGAGAGGGGTAATAAACCCTGTGGAGCTGTAATATAGACCTGCTAAACACTGACTCCCCTTTTCTTACTACCCAATGTACCATAGTTGGGCAGAATTACCTTTTGGAAACTCTTGATATCTGGGTAATTTGCAAAAGATTTGTTCACAAGTACATTTTCTTAGCCCTTCCACAGTAGAATTTTGTGTTTTTAATAAAAATAGCAGAAATAGATATTTTTTAAACTTATAGATTTAACCCTTTCGCGCCAGAGCCAGTTTTTGCCTTTGTGATCAGGCCAATTTTTTTCAATTCTGACCAGCGTCACTTTTTGAGGTAATAACTCTGAAACGCTTCAACATATCCCAGTGGTTCTGAGATTGTTTTATTGTGACATATTGTACTTCATGATAGTAGTCAGGATAGTAGTAATTTTTTTTCTAGATATACCGTATTTTTCGGATTATAAGACGAACTTTTTTCCTCCAAAATTTTGGGGTGGAGAGGTGCCATGCATACCGGGATGGAGAGGTGCCATGCATACCGGGATGGAGCGGTGCCATGCATACCGGGATGGGGATGAGGGGTGCCATGCATACCAGGATGGGGATGAGGGGTGCCATGCATACCAGGATGGGGATGAGGAGTGCCATGCATACCAGGATGGGGATGAGGGGTGCCATGCATACCAGGATGGGGATGAGGGGTGCCATGCATGCCAGGATTGGGGATGAGGGGTGCCATGCATACCAGGATGGGGATGAGGGGTGCCATGCATACCAGGATGGGGATGGAGGGGTGCCATGCAAACCGGGATGGAGGGGTGCCATGCAAACCGGGATGGAGCGGTGCCATGCATACCGGGATGGGGATGAGGGGTGCCATGCATACCGGGATGGGGATGAGGGGTGCCATGCATACCAGGATGGGGATGAGGGGTGCCATGCATACCAGGATGGGGATGAGGGGTGCCATGCATACCAGGATGGGGATGAGGGGTGCCATGCATACCAGGATGGGGATGAGGGGTGCCATGCATACCAGGATGGGGATGAGGGGTGCCATGCAAACCGGGATGGAGGGGTGCCATGCAAACCGGGATGGAGGGGTGCCATGCATACCGGGATGGAGGGGTGCCATGCATACCGGGATGGGGATGAGGGGTGCCATGCATACCAGGATGGGGATGAGGGGTGCCATGCATACCGGGATGGGGATGAGGGGTGCCATGCATACCAGGATGGGGATGAGGGGTGACATGCATACCAGGATGGGGATGAGGGCCATGTATAACAGGAAGGATGGGGGCATATTTACTAGGATGGGGGATATTAGTACAGAATTGGGGGACATTACCCCTTAACAGTGTGAGCGGCAGACCCCATCCCCCTTAACAGAGCATCATGACCACATTTTTTGCTTAAATTTTCTTTTCTATTTTCCTTCTCTAAAACCCAGGTGTGTCTTATGGTCATGGTCTGGTGCATCTTATAGTCCGAAAAATATGGTAACTAGATTATTTTTTAAAATATCAGAAATTTGGCAAAATTGGGAAAATTTGGCAATTTTTAAACTTTTAATTTTTATGCCCTTAAACCAGAGAGTTAGGTCACACAAAATAGTTCTTTTACATCTGCACAATTTTTTAAACAATTTTTTTTGGTTAGGAAGTTAGAAGGATTAAAACTACAGGGTGGGCCATTTATATGGATACACCTAAATAAAATGGGAATGGTTGGTGATATCAACTTCCTGTTTGTGGCACATTAGTATAAGGGAAGGGGAAAACTTTTCCAGATGGGTGGTGACCATGGCGGCCATTTTGAAGTTGGCCATTTTGGATTCAACTTAATTTTTTCAATGGGTAGAGGGTCATGTGACACATCAAACTTATTGAGAATTTCATAAGAAAAACAATGATGTGCTTGGTTTTAACGTAACTTTATTCTTTCATGAGTTTTTTACAAGTTTATGACCACTTATCAAATGTGTTCAAAGTGCTGCCCATTGTGTTGGATTGTCAATGCAACCCTCTTCTCCCACTCTTGACACACTGATAGCAACACTGCAGAAGAAATGCTAGCACAGGCTTCCAGTATTCGTTGTTTCAGATGCTGCACATCTCCTTTCTTCACAGCATAGACAATTGTCTTCAGATGACCGCAAAGATAAAAGTCTAAGGGGGTCAGATCGGGAGACCTTGGTGGCCATTCAACAGGTCCACAACAACCAATCCACTTTCCAGGAAACTGTTCATGTAGGAATGCTCGGACCTGACACCCATAATGTGGTGGTGCACCATCTTGTTGGAAAAACTCAGGGAACGTGCCATCTTCAGTGCATAAAGAGGGCAACACATCATCGTGTAGCAATTTCAGATATCCAGTGGCATTGAGGTTTCCACTGATGAAGAATGGCCCCACTATCTTTGTACCCCATATACCACACCAGACCATCAAGATACGAGATGTGCAGCATCTGAAACAATGGATACTGGAAGCCTACTTTTCAGGCACAGTGCAAAGCTCAGAAGGGAAAAATTGTCATATTACAGTGCAGATTTTACTGTTGTGGTTTGCAGGTGCCATGAACCACTGGGAGAGACTGAGGTCCTAAAGCAGCAGGAAACCCCCATAAGTGACCCCATTTTATAAACTACACCTCTCAATGAATTCCTCTACGGATGCAGTGATCAAACTGACACCACATGTGACTCTCAGAAATTTATACCATTGGGCAGCGAAGAAAAAAATAATTCTATTTTTACCACAAAAAAAATTAGTTTTAGCCTCAGATTTTACATTTTCACACAAGGCAATGGGTAAAAATGGTGCCGAAATGTATCACACAATTTCTGCTGAACGTGGCAATATCCCATATGTGGCTGTACAGTACTGCTTAGGCACACGGCGACACCCGGGAGGGACGGAGCACTATTTCGCTTTTGGAGAACAAATTATTGTAGAATAGTTTGCGGACTACGTATACAGAGCCCTTAAGCACTAGAAGAGCTGAATCCCCCTCAAGTGACCCAATTTTTAAACTTTCTGTTTTTAACTTTCTCACTTAGTCCCTCTATGGGAATATTTTTATCATCACAGGTCTCATGCAATGCAATACACATGTATTGCATTGCATGAGACCGGATGTCAGTTTTACACTGGTAGATCTCGTGTTAGACTCCGTTGATGGCTGAGCCTAACAGGCCACCGTACCTGGCAGCCTCGGAGGTCATCATGTGATCTCCGGCTGCCATGACCACGTCAGACCTTATCTCGGAGGCCGTCAAAGGTGAGTGCACAACTGCCTCTCCCTCTCTTCTATGTGCCGTGATCGCTATGGATCACAGCATCTATAACCCCTGGCAAAAATTATGGAATCACCGGGCTCTGAGGATGTTCATTCAGTTGTTTAATGCTGTTGAAAAAAATCAGATCACAGACATGGCACAAAACTAAAGTCATTCCAAATGGCAACTTCAGGGCTTTAAGAAACACTAAAAGAAATTAAGATAAAAAATGTGGCACTCAGTCAGGGTAATTTTTTTCAGACCAAGCAGAGGGAAAAAATTATGGAATCACTCAATTCTGAGCAAAAAAATATGGAATCATGAAAAACAAACATACAAAAGAACACTCCAATACATCACTAGTATTTTGTTGCACCACCTCTGGCTTTAAAGCAGTCTCTGAGGCATGGACTTAATGAGTGACAAACAGTACCCTTTATCAATCTGGCTCCAACTTTCTCTGATTGCTGTTGCCAGATCAGCTTTGCAGGTTGGAGCCCTGTCATGGACCATTTTCTTCAACTTCCAAAGATTTTCAATTGGATTGAGATCTGGACTATTTGCAGGCCATGATATTGACCTTATGTGTCTTCTTTTCAAGGAATGTTTTCACAGTTTTTGCTCTATGGCAGGATGCATAATCATCTTGAAAAATGATGTTATCATCCGCAAACATCCTTTCAATTGATGGGATTAGAAAACTGTCCAAAATATCAATGTAAACTTGGGCATTTATTGAAGATGTAATGACAGCCATTTCCCCAGTGCCTTTACCTGACATGCAGCCCCATATCATCAATGACTGTGAAAATTTGTATGTTCTCTTCATGCAGTCATCTTTATAAATCTCATTAGAACGGCACCAAACAAAAGTTCCAGCATCATCACCTTGCCCAATGCAGATTCGCGATTCATCACTGAATATGACTTTCATCCAGTCATCCACAGTCCACGATTGCTTTTCCTTAGCCCATTGTAACCTTGTTTTTTTCTGTTTAGGTGTTAATGATGGCTTATGTTTAGCTTTTCTGTATGTAAATCTCATTTCCTTTAGGCGGTTTCTTACAGTTCGGTCACAGACATTGACTCCAGTTTCCTCCTATTCGTTCCTCATTTGTTTTGTTGTGCATTTCCTGTTTTGGAGACATATTGCTTAGTTTCCGGTCTTGACGCATTGAGGTCTTCCTTGGTCTACCAGTATGTTTTCTTTTAACAACCTTCCCATGTTGTTTGTATTTGGTCCAGATTTTAGACACAGCTGAATGTGAACAACCAACATATTTTGCAACATTGCGTGATGACTTACCTTCTTTTAAGAGTATGATAATCATCTCCTTTGTTTCAATTGACATCTCTCGTGTTGGAGCCATGATTCATGTCAGTCCACTTGGTGCAACAGCTTTTCAAGGTGTGATCACTCCTTTTTAGATGCAGACTAACGAGCAGATCTAATTTGATGCAGGTGTTAGATTTGTAAATTAAAATTTACAGGGTGATTCCATAATTTTTTCCTCAGAATTGAGTGATTCCATAATTTTTTCCTCTCTGCTTGGTCTGAAAAAAATTACCTTTACTGAGTACCACATTTTTAATCTTGATTTCTTTTAGTGTTTCTTAAAGCCCTAAAGTTGCCATTTGAAATGACTTTAGTTTAGTGCCATGTCTGTGATCTGCTTTTTTTCAACAACATTAAACAACTGCATGAGCATACTCCGAGCCCGGTGATTCCATAATTTTTGCCAGGGGTAGTAGAAGATAGCAAAGGGTTAACTTTATTGGAACCTGATCCAATCCGGTCTCGAGGATGTCACCTGTTAGAGCTATCGCTCTGCACAGGAATCGCAGGGTGCAGGACCCTGGGGGCCCTGAGCGCTAAAAGACCGCCGACCGTTGATAAACATCTGCGATGTACAGAGCCCAGCAAGCGCGGACGTTTATGTGCAGTGGGCAGTCAGGAAGTGGTTAACACATTTTCCTTTAAATTTGACACAAAAGAACTGAAAAATGTATATCATCACAGCCCTACACAAAATAATGTAACATAAAATAAAAAAAAAATAAATAAAAAGAGCATGGACCGCACCTCCAAAAATCATACATTTGATCTAATGCCTCTCAGCAAAAATACATATTACTGAACATGAGGTTCTTAGCTTAACATTCTGATCAGACTGTGTGAAGCCCACTGCCACGTCAATGAACCAGCTTATTCTTTTCCCTTTCTTGGACCAGAACTCATCCCATTTGGCACAGGCAATTTTAATTAGCAGGAGTCTGCAAAGAGGGTCTAGCCTATTTTGCTCTCACTTGAGAGCTTGAGGAAGGTGAGTCACAATGCTCCTTTCATGTGGTGTTGGTGCAGTGTGTCAGCCATTGTTGCTGTGGTTTTGTGCTTGTGGGGCGCCGCGGCCTGGAGTCATGGGGACTCGGTCTTGAAGCATGGATGCTGTGAGGCACCAGGCCGCCCGCCCTGCTGGTGCATTCTCACTGTAGCGGTGGTTGGCACATGGCGCCGCTCCTTTTAGGCAGGAAATGTTAGGACCCACTACGAGGTTTGCCGTGACGTGGCAGTGGGCTTCATACAGTCTGATCAGAATGTTAAACTAAGAACCTCATGTTCAGTTATGTATATTTTTGCTGAGAGGCATTAGATCAATGTATGATTTTTTTGGAGGTGCGGTCCATGCTCTTTTTTTGTATAAAATAAATTAAAACAAATATAAAACTACTGTAACTTATTCCTGAATCCTGATGTCATTTATCCCACTGATTTCCAGCTTCAGGTCACTAAATACTACCCACTCAACAGACTCCATTATAGTCAATGGTGACTAAGCCCCGCCCCTTCTGAGACTTTCACGTTCAGCAGAGATGGAACACTCGCATGCATCTGCTGACATCACAGTGAGTGTGACATCACCGGCACAGTGACATCACATTCCACAAAGTTCCATAAACAACTGACTGCAGCCATTGAGCTTTAGTTGTAGTTGGCTTTGACTACAATATACGTGTGGATTGCATTCTCTGATAATTTTACATACGTTTTTGGATAATTGCCCTGTTGTTGCCTGATGCAACATGGACTTTACAGGGAATAGAAAGAGAAAAAGGAAAGAAACACCAGATGGAGAAGACACTGGAAATAACCAGGAACCTCCAGCAAAGATAAGGAAGATGGATTCCAAGAAATCTGGGCAGGTTGGTCAGGTATTACCTGTCAATGAGGGAACCCAGAATATTTCCTTCCTAGACACTGTACAAAACAGATGTGAAAAGCTTGTGGGATACATCACAAATCGAGCTGATAATCTAAAAAAACTGAGTACTTTGGGTCCAACCAGGATCATTAACCTGAAAGGTAATGAAAGTGCAGCAGAAGAGAAGAGAACTGGGAGAAAAAGGAAACATCAGGAAGATCCAGCCACCAGTCAAGATGACATCTCAGGTGAATGTAGTGGCCCCAGTAGCAAAAAAATAAAGACCACTGTCCCTCTCACCAGGGATAAGTTTATCTGCCATGGCATACTTGGACAAGGGAGTTATGGGAAGGTTATGCTGGCCACTGATAAAATAAGGAAAGAAAGTGTGGCCCTTAAAATCATTAAGAAAGAAAGCCTAATCTCCTTCCCTGAATGCCTTGTAGAACACCATGTCCTGAAGCTTAGCCACAACAGCAGATTCCTAACCCATTGCCATGCCGCGTTTCATACGGAAAACCATGCGTATTTTGTCACCGAGCTGGCCAGTGGAGGGGATCTGCTTCACTATATATACAGTACCATTCCCTTGAAGGAACCTGTAACATTTATAGGAGCAGAAATCGTTTGTGGCCTACAATTCCTGCACAGCAATGACATCATTCACCGGGACTTAAAACCGGATAACATCCTGCTGACTGGTGACGGCCACATAAAGATTACTGATTTTGGACTATCTCTATACGAGTTTGATAAGAGATTTAATGCCAGAGATTTCAGTGGAACACCTGGGTATGGCGCCCCAGAAATGATCATGGGAGACGCTTATGATGAAGGTGTGGACTGGTTCGCCTTTGGAGTCATATTGTACGACATGATTTTCCAAGACTCACCATTTCCAGGAGACACCACTGAAGAGATTGTGAATAATGTCTTGTACGAAGAACCATCATATGAAAACCTCACTGACCACGATGCTATGGACATTATGTCCAAACTACTCTGCAAAGACCATTATGTCCGGCTAGGGGTTAATGGAAAAATCAGAACGCACCCCTTCTTTTCAAATATAAACTGGAAAGACATAAGGACAGGAAAAGCGCCATCTCCAGTTATTATAGGAAGGAACCCGTATGTCACCATGAGACAGCAGATCCCAGCACCGCGCAGTGATGGCGTGAACGAGACAATTCCTGCTAGAGAACAGAGGATTTTCACGAGTTTCTCGTTTGTGGGTCCAGCATGGAGCACAACTTACCACTAAGCGGAGAAACAGCATAATACCGTCATACCATCTAATCCTACTGTATCTTGACGCAAGACTATCTACTGGAGTTCATTTATTTCTGTACCATCAGCTCCTACTACCTGCACTCAAAATGCCAACATCATCATGTTTCATGTCATCAGTAACAAGCATGGCTGGCCTGCCAATCTGAAGAACATTCTTCCACATCTTCCTATTACCTCCATCTCTATATGTGCTGATCTGCGGCAAAGCAGTCACACAATGTATCTGACCTACTTACAGAGGGCTGAAAGCTGCTGCTCCACTGCCAACGTGACCACTGGCAGTCTGCTCTGTGCCAACTGGGATGGAGCATAAGCAGCAATGAGGCCCCTGTGCCACGTTCCCCAGGTGGATTCAGAAGTGAAGTCATAAAATCCAAACTCTGGAATCCTTGTTGGGAGATGTGACGCATGAATTACAGGACACAACTGCGGCATCTACAGCCGTCCTTGGTGCGATTGTCAACCTGGCTATACGGGGTCCACAGCTTTCCCCTATCCAGTGCTATGGTCAGTGTTGCTCGCTGACTGGCAGCTTTGTGCCCATTTAGGCAATAATTTGTAATGTCAGCCACTTTATTTTAGCAAATAATTATTAAAAGCTAAAATAGACTCACCCTTGCTGGCTACATTATACATGGAAAAATTAAAAAATTCTATATATTACATTGCTTTCAATAAATGATCGCCATTATTACTGTGCTATTGGTGTTGTATTTTAGCTTTATCTCTGAATATGTCTAGATGATATATTATCCCCTTAGCGCACAATGAGGTTTCATGAAATTGCAGCCAATGCTGGTGACTATGGTTATGAATGCTGGTGAATATGGTTATGAATGCTGGTGAATATGGTTATGAATGCTGGTGACTATGGTTATGAATGCTGGTGACTGGTTATGAATGCTGGTGACTATGGTTATGAATGCTGGTGAATATGGTTATGAATGCTGGTGACTATGGTTATGAATGCTGGTGACTATGGTTATGAATGCTGGTGACTATGGTTATGAATGCTGGTGACTATGGTTATGAATGCTGGTGACTATGGTTATGAATGCTGGTGAATATGGTTATGAAAGAACAACTGGGGAGATTCAGGTTATTGCTCTACAACTTGAAAAACTGCTTGTGACAGATCTGTCATTATAACATGACATTATTTAGTAGTTATTTTGCCCTAGAATCTGTCTGCTGAACCACCATGCATCACATATAAAACTGGTGAACGGTAATGGGCAGAGGGGAGCTGGGATTTCCGCATCAGTGCCTGGGTGCAGCCACTACCTCTGCACAACTCACACCTACACTCCTTTTCGTATACTGCTGTGGATGGTATAAGGGTATAATGAAACCGATCACATTAGAAAAGACTCAAGTGATCAGAAACTACATTTCCTGGTAGTCTTTCCGCATTAAATATAAAGATGTAGGGGCATGAAAAAAGTGAGGGTGTCAATACTGAGGGTCCGAGATAAGAGGGAGGAGAACCCATGTGAGGCCAGGCTGTTCCACAAGATATCAGGATAGATGAACAATTTGTGGCTTTGAATGAACGGCCACTGATGAGATCAGAGGAGAAATAACGGAATTTGGAGTAAAAGGCTTTATATACGGTATTTGCACATGTGGATATTTGGTACATTTTAATTTTGGCTAAATAATATACACAAGAGTTCTACTTGGACAATCCCATCCTAAATGCCTGAGTTCTCCATGTTAAATAAGAGAGGCTTATACTCATCTCCTGCACTGGCGCCTTTTCAGCAATATTAGGCATCGGGTCTCCTGGCACTCACATGACACTATGTCGCCGGCTGTTGCCTTTATTATTTCATCAGAGTGGACGATCACACCCCCCAATTGGCTGCAGATTTCATATTGTCACGTGAGCACCGAGAGACCTGGCGCCAACACTGCTGGAACGGCACTGGTGTGGGAGGTAAGTATAGGGTTTTCCAATTTCATTCAAGAGACTGGCACTGACCAAGTACAGACAACCCCTTTAAGTAAGGTAGGTTTCCACTGTGCAGATGCTACAAGTAGCCATAAACAACGATTACTGCAAGTGCCAATAAGTGCACGTGTCCAACAACACTGAGGCATTACCAACAAACATGTTCACTTATTCTCCCCTCCCCAAGAGGGTTTTGCCTTTGGGCATTTATGATTGCTGCACGGCAGTAAAGGGTCCCTCCAAGTTCAAAAGGGGTTGTCATATTAAAGTACATTTTAATCAACATACATTGGATTAATAAGTTCCACAATTGGATGTGTAAAAATATAATGTGTGGAGATAATCGTATACTGTGTAATGGCTGTCTGACTGTGCAGGAACCACAGCTCCTGGGCAGAGAATGAAGCAAAAGCAATTATACAGACAGGACAGCATGGGATCGAGGTGGATTCTTTCTGTGAGGTAAAACATTTTACTGCCAGCGTTAAATCTGGTTTTCCAATACGTTATATTGTCTTTTCGCTGGAAAGACAATGAGGACCCCTGACGTAGGTGCAGGCTTACATATTTTGGTCAAAATATTAACTAATACCTTACATAATTTTCCATCCTTGCAGGATGCAGCCAGGCTTTTGTAGTGTTGGTGGAAACCATGTGTCTGTTCTTGTAGGGTGCACATATATAGTGCTCGGCAGACCGCCTGATCTAGCATCTTTTACAGAAAATAAGACAAGGTCTTATATCATTTTTTGCTCAAAAAGATGGGTTAGGGCTTATTTTCAGGGAATGTCTTCATTTATCCATATATAATAATCATGTCATATCACACACATTGCACATACACAAGACTATACACAGACACACACACTGCACATACATACCAGCCTGTCTCAGCTCCTCTAGACTTCCTCTGTTAAAAGACCTTTGGTGACATCAGGGTCATAGGACAGTGATTTCTCCAAAGGTCCTTAAGTAGTCTGAACCTTGGAATAGAAACGCTGAGGGCCTCAGAGTGGGAACCTAGAGAAATTGTCCAGTCTCCCCCCCCCTACATACCAGTCTATCTACTCTTCAGTTACTCTAGGCTCCCACAGTTCAAGAACCTTTGCTGACATTATGGTCACATGACTATGATGTCACCAAAGGTCCTTAAGCAGCCTTGGAATAGAAATGCTTAGGGAGCCCCAAGGAGTAGGGGCCCTGATAAATTGCCCAGTTGCTCCCCTCTCCTAACGCCAGCCCTGACCAACTAAGGCTTATTTTTGGAGTAGGGCCTATATGTCAAGCATCCTCCAAAAATCCTGTAAAATCATGCTTGGGCTTATTTTTGGGGAAATTCTGTAATAGCTTTGGCATCACTAATAGGCTGCAAGTTGGCATGTTGCACTACATGTATCTGTGTGACTGGCGCCCTATACAAGCCTTATCCTGTGCATTTCTAATCCCCTCCATGAATAGTACCGTATTTTTCAGACTATAAGACGCATTTTTTTCCTCCAAAATTTTGGAGGAAAATGGGGGGTGCATCTTATAGTCCGAATGTTGGGGAGGGGTGAGTATATATACTGTGCTGTGGGGAGCGGTAGCGGTGGAAGAGCGGGGCACAGGGGGCAACAGCCGCCTGCTGCAGCCTACGCTGTCCCCGCTGCTAAAGAAAATGAATATTCACTGCTCCCCACGCCCATGGGGAGCACTGAATATTCATGGTCCTTAATAGCAGCACACAGTGTAGCCGCAGCTGCTGCCGGAATCGCCTGTGCCCGCTGTTAAAGGGCATGAATATTTAACCTCTCTCCACGCCCATGGGCGTGGGGAGGGGGTGAATATTCATGCCCTTTAATAAGCGGGCACACGAGATAACCCGGTAGCAGCAGGAGCCGCAGCGTGGCTAAGCTGTGTGCCGGCTATGAAGGAGCATGAAGTCACCGCTCCCCGCGCACACAGTCCCGGCGCGGGGAGCAGTGACTTCCGTCAGCTGATCTCTCCTTGTGAGCCGCGCATGGCAGTGACGCCATGCGCGGCTCACATGGGGAGATCAGTGCGGGCAGACAGGCGTCAGCGCTGGAGGAGAGAAGAAAGGTGAGTAAGAGTGTTTATATATTTATTTTTTATATGTGCAGCATGATGGGGATTACAGGGACCATGCATACTAGGAAAAGGATGAGGGGGCCATATAAACCAGGGTAAAGATGAGGGGGGCATACATAACAGGATAAAGATGAGGGTGCCATACATACCAGGATAAAGATGAGGGGGCCACACATACCAGGATAAAGATGAGGGGGCCATACATACCAGGATAGGGATTAGGGGTGCCATGCATACCAGGATGGGGATTGCTGTGCCATGCATACCAGGACGGAGATTGCTGTGCCATTCATACAAGGACGGGGATGAGGGGTGCCATGCATACCGGGACAGGGATGAGGGGTGCCATGCATACAGGGATGAGGGGTGCCATGCATACCGGGACAGGGATGAGGGGTGCCGTGCATACCGGGACAGGGATGAGGGGTGCCGTGCATACCGGGACAGGGATGAGGGGTGCCGTGCATACCGGGACAGGGATGAGGGGTGCCGTGCATACCGGGACAGGGATGAGGGGTGCCGTGCATACCGGGACAGGGATGAGGGGTGCCGTGCATACCGGGACAGGGATGAGGGGTGCCGTGCATACCGGGACAGGGATGAGGGGTGCCGTGCATACCGGGGCAGGGATGAGGGGTGCCGTGCATACCGGGACAGGGATGAGGGGTGCCATGCATACCGGGACAGGGATGAGGGGTGCCATGCATACCGGGACAGGGATGAGGGGTGCCATGCATACCGGGACAGGGATGAGGGGTGCCATGCATACCGGGACAGGGATGAGGGGTGCCATGCATACCAGGATAGGGATTAGGGGTGCCATGCACACCAGGATAGGGATGATGGGTGCCATGCATACCAGGATGGAGGAGTTCCATGCATACCAGGATGGAGGGATGCCAGGCATACCAGGATGGAGGGATGCCAAGCATACCAGGATGGGGACCACGTATAAAAGGAAGGGGGGGGGGGGCATATATACCAGGATGGGGGATATTGTCAGAATTGGGGGACATTACCCCTATACCAGTGTCAGCAGAAGACCCCCTTCCCCTTAAAAGTGCATCATGAACACATCTTTTGCGTAAATATTTTTTTTTTCTTCTCTAAAACCTAGGTGCTTCTTATGGTCCGGTGCATCTTATAGTCCAAAAAATACGGTAGGTGTGAGAGTGGTTATTTCATCAGTATTTTGCACCAGCTCTGTCTCCACCTGAGGGCTGCTACATCCCGTAGTACATTAGTATTGCGACTAGGTATTGGCAAGTATGGCTGCCTTTTTTATAACTGTATCATTCAAAACTACAACTCGTTCTGCAAAAAAAAAAAATCCTCACATGGCTGTGTCAATGGAAAAATAATAAAACCTTTTTGCTCTTGGAAAAGAGTAATAAAACGAAAGAACGGGATTGTCAGGGCTGAAATTAAAAGTTTGCAGACTACAGAATTGTGCCCATGAGTAAAGCACACACTGTCATAGTTCCCCAGTCAGTGGATGGTCTCAGTTTCGCTCAATTCTTACGTATAGTTGGCATGTGCCCACAAGTATACAAATTGCTTTCATGCGGTTATGTGACCGTTGATCAGCTGGGGACATTGCACACATTCACGATTCTGTAGAGGTTTCAGTTCAGCTCAGGCAGTCCCCTGTAAGCAATTGTACACTCGGGTTTTAAAAAACAAAAATAATATATCCAAGTCAATACATGACTGTCATTTATTTCACTACTGCATTGCGGCTAGCCTCCTCTAACTCCGCTCCATCAGGACTGTGACCTGCGAGTACGGTGCTTACAGAGGGAGGTAGTCCAAGTTAAATAAAATAAAAAAGTGGTCTATAGGGCGCTAAAAGAATGAACACTAGAGGTAAAAGATTTAGGGCTAAAAAATAAAATACATTTAATGAGCCCTTTCCCCAACGCGTTTCGATAATTAACTATCTTCCTCAGGTGGTACAAGGGTATGAGCACAAACATAAAATATATATAGACAAGGATTCACAGTGATTGGTTGATACTAATTAGTTAACCTGGGTCCAAACAAAGGAAACCCTTCATGTGCTGGTGCAAAGTGTCCACATTGGTTTCTTTGGTATGATGAATCTTCTCATCACCAAGAGAACTCTTCTAGCGCAACAGGCCCTAGAGGAACTTAAATCTCTCAGAAGGAAGCTTGATTCATTTGTTCCCTTTGTAGAGTTTAATGAGAAGGATGCAAATCTCAAAATCAGACTAATTAAATTTGAAGAGGAGATTATAAGGAAAAAAGCAGCAAAATTACTATGGGATTGGAAGGACATATGTGCAATAGATGCAATTGCTGGTTCCTCTATTCCATCCCGACAGGAACCAGCTAATTTCACTGAGGGATCGAATCTGATCCTATTTTAATTCCAAATCCTCCGTTTACCACACCCGATTCCCCTGACAAAAAGAGAAGTTTGTCTTTAAAATTTCTTAAATCTATTAAACAAAAGAGTTTTTATGAACAGCACAAGAAAACTTTACCAACTGTTTCTACAAAAATGGGAGTCATGAAATCTATGGCAGATAAAAATAGGTCAGAAAATAATAAGAGGGTTTCAATTGATACAGAAAATTTAGACACTGTTCAGACGATGCAGTCCTTTTTGGACTAAAATCCCACATCTTTGGATATAGCCCCAATAGTCCATTCTATAGATAAAGATCCAGTCCAGTTTTCATCAGACCTTGAAATCAACTCCCCACCCACAGCCATATCTACACAAATGGAGGTCCATGTTGACCTCAAGAATTTATCCTTGTTGACAGTGCACAACTATACACTTTCTCACTTCGTTTGAATCACCTGTTGTGGATGGGATTAACCCCTTACTTACCGGGGACGTATTAGTACGCATATTTGCGTACCCTCCGTTCAGTGAGGGCTGCTGCGCTGAGCCCTCACTGAACGGAGCACATGTCAGCTGATTCTTACAGCTGACATGTGCCCGCAACAGCCGCGGGTGGAATCGCGATCCACCCGCGGCTGTTAACCAGTTAAATGCTGCTGTCAATCTCCGACAGCAGCATTTAACGCGCGCTTCCGGGTAGCGCGTCATAAGCCCCGCCCACCGGCGACCCCGTCACGTGATCGCGGGTCGCCGATGGGCGTGCATGACAACCCAGGGTCTGCAGCAGACGCCTGTGGTTGTCATGATCTTGTCGCTATGAGCGCCACCTAGTGGTCGGCGCTCATAGCACAGGACCATTTCTGCTGCATGCAGGGGACCTGCTCGTCCCCTGTATGTAGCAGAGGTGATCGGATAGTTGCTGCTTCTAGTCTCCTCTGGAGACTATAGAAGCATGCAAAAAGTAAAAAAAAAAAGTTTTTAAAAATATAAAAAAAAATATAAAAGTTTAAATCACCCCCCTTTCGCCCCATTCAAAATAAAATATATAAAAAAAAAACCCACATACACATATTTGGTATCGCCGCGTTCAGAATCGCCCGATTTATCAATATAAAAAAAGAATTATTCCGATCGGTAAACGGCGTAGCGCGAAAAAAATTCTAAACGCCAGAATTAAGTTTTTTGGTCGCCGCAAAATTGCAATAAAATGCAATAACGGGCGATCAAAACATCGGATCTACCCCAAATGTTATCAATAAAAACGTCAGCCTGGCACGCAAAAAATAAGCCATCAACCAGCCCCAGATCACGAAAAATGGAGACGCTACGGGTCTTAGAAAATGGCGCTATTTTTTTATTTTTTTTTTTACCAAATTTTGGAATTTTTTTTCACCACTTAAATATAAAAGAACCTATACATGTTTGGTGTCTATGAACTCGTAATGACCTGTAGAATAAGAAGGGCAGGTCAGTTTTAGCATTCAGTGAACATGGTAAAATAAATAAATAAAAAACAACTGTGGTATTGCACTTTTTTTGCAATTTTACCGCACTTGGAATTTTTTTCCCGTTTTCCCGTACAGGATATGATAAAACTAGTAATGGCGTTGAAAAGTACAACTCGTCCCGCAAAAAATAAGCCCTCACATGGACATATTGACCAAAAAATAAAAACGCTATGGCTCTGGGAACAAGGGGAGCAAAAACGAAAATGCAAAAACGAAAAATGCTCCGGGGCTTAAGGGGTTAAGGAATCTAATACCACCAACATCACTCATCCTGTAGTTCCCTTACTTGTTTTACGAAATGTATCTTCGACAATTGACTTAACTCCATCTGTACAAGAATCATCAACTAGAGCCCATTTTTCGGCTTCTCTGAATGAGAAAAGTGCTACCTACATTCAGAATCCCAATATGAGGGATTCAAAAATCACACAGTTTTTTTCGGGTTGCGCCCTGACGTCACCCAAAGAGAAAAAGAGAAAACGGGATTGTAGAGGGAGAGGACGAACCCTCCGCAAACCCGGTACCTCTACTGGATATATCCGAAAAAAGGACAAAGGCAGATTAGAATACAATAGCACGAATGGGAATTTAGGAATTTTTAATTTGTCGGACCATATTTTAACCGATGATAAGATCCGATTACTTGAACGAGGTTTGTCCTTCTGCCCTAATTCTCCTACTGTTTTCTTTATATCTTGATCTCAATGATTTTTTTTAAAAACTAACTATACAACAACATTATTTATTAGAAGAAAAGAGAGGAAAAACTATAATTCCACCCCCACAAAGCCCTTCCCTGGTCACCAATCTATAGAAACTGAACCGATACATGTAGATGTGCATGGACATTTGAGTAAATGGATCACCAATGTCCCTTATGGGCAATATTAGAGGGTCCGAAAAAACTGCACCAGAGATTCTGAATTTTTAGTGGAATCTAAAATATTGAAAAAACGATTTCTACAGAAAGGCTACCCCAAAAAGTTATTGATGGATGCTTTCTCCAGAACTAAAACCCTTACACAGGGTATGTGTCTTGATAGGATTGAGTCATTCACTGATAAAAATAAGAGTAGAAATAAATTAGCCTCAGACTTGACTAGATGGAGCATGGTCACCATATTTAGTCAATCTAGGGTTACCATCCATAATATTTTGAATAAATTCTAGTTTATCTTGAAGGGTGACCCTATTTTAGGACCCTTTATACCCAACAAGTCGAGCATTATCTATAGGAAGAACAGAAATTTGCGAAACTTAATAGCACCAAGTAACACATCCTTGAAATCTAGAACACAACCCTCACAAGGGGGTGTCTGTTCGGGGCGTCTTCCTGTAATATGGCTAAATGTTTATGTCGTAGAGTCATTCAAAGTGGTAATCAAAAGAATTTTTCATCAGATACCACAGGAAAAAAAATTCTCTATCAAACACAATGTGAATTGTCAATCGACACATGTGATCTATTTGCTTGAGTGTACTTGCAACCTCCAGTACGTGGGTCGAACGATACAAACTATGCACGCACGTCTAAATAAACAGACATAACATTCGGATAGGCTATCAATTACACAGCGTATCCAAACATTTTAGCATTGTTCATCAAAAAGATCCAGGAGATATGAGGCTAACTATTATAGACCACATACCTGATACTGTCCCCGACCGACTAGTGAGTTTGATTAATAAAGAAAGTTTTTGGATCTTCAAGTTGGGCACGTTGGCCCCTGAGGGTCTGAATTTGGCCCTTGAAAATGTAACCAGCTCTTAAGGTCATTTCCTTCTCCTTTCTAATGGAATTATAATTGCTATGTTTTAAATGTTTTTCTTTTTTCTTCCATCGCTAATTTGCAATACATCATAATTCAGTGATGTTTTTGTGTGCTTTGCATTGGTGATGTATATTCTTTGAAAATATATACTTAATTTTGTCTATTAACCCTTGGGGGTAATTTTTTTCTTTTTTATGTTACAGTTTTGAATAACTGTTTTTTAATATTTATTACTACTCTATATCTCACTTAATATGTTTCAATTCTTTGTATTTATGTGTAGGTGACTTCTATGAAATTGATGTAGGCACTACAGATGTATTTTTGAATAACTGTTTACCAACTTGTATTGCCATATTCTATATCTTATCCAATGTGTTTTTGATACTTTGTATTCATGTGAAGGTGGCTTATGTGAAACCAATGTGGACACTTTGCACCAGCACATGAAGGGTTTCCTTTGTTTGGACCCAGGTTAACTAATTAGTATCAACCAATCACTGTGAATCCTTGTCTATATATATTTTATGTTTGTGCTCATACCCTTGTACCACCTGAGGAAGATAGTTAATTATCGAAACGCGTTGTGAAAAGGGCTCATTAAATGTATTTTATTTTTTAGCCCTAAATCTTTTACCTCTAGTGTTCATTCTTTTAGCGCCCTATAGACCGCTTTTTTATTTTATTTAACTTGGACCACTTTCAGTCCCCCTTTGGGGGTTAGCGGCAGGAGCAGCTTCTAGTCAATCATTCTTAAATCCCCTTACCATAAAATCCCCCTTTCGTTGCTCAACTCAGGACCTGCGGTTAGGGGCTGCACTCTCCTAACTTTCAGGACCTGTGGTGATGCACATCTGATCCTGAGTCATGTGATCTGTGGGCGGTCACGTGGTCTGCAACTTGGAACCTGGAAGCGGTGAGCACGAGCGGCGGTCTGCAGCGCACGGCACGTGGTATGCCAAGCCACCTGTACCCTGCGGTGAGACGTGCCTGCTCTTTCCATCCTCACACTAACACCGGAGTTGTGCAGGGGTGCACAACTCCAATAGGTGAGTGGCCTTTTGGCTGTTTCCGTCACATCTACCTATCAGGTTCTTCATATAGCGCGCTTTTTTCTCCGTTTTTCTTCTACAGAGGGAGGTAGTCAGACACTCCATATTATTACTGGTCCCTTTCCCGGAAGCTCAGTCACCGCTTACTGACTGCTTTATACCAGCAGAATACCATCACAAGCTCACCAGTAGGACATTTTTTTTTAAAAGGCGGGCAGAATGATGATAAAGTACATACTGCAAGATGGGCAGCATGGTGGCTCAGTGGTTAGCACTAGGTTGCTAGGTTCCCATTAAAGGGGTTATCAGGGTCTATTTTTTTCTTTTCATGGGCATCACAACTTACAGGCAGGTAGTTGCTAATACCTGACTGTAGTGTCCGATACCAATCCTCTGAGCAATCACGGATGGGTTCTGACGGCGATTCTGTGGCTTCCGATAACATCATATAACAGAGCAGATGCTTATTTTCCGCTGTGCTGACGGGGCGTGACTGCTGATGTCCTGCTGATTGACAGGCCACTGTGAAGCCGGCTGTCAATCACCATGACTTGGGCAATCACGCCCCGTCAACAGCAGAGCCTGGAAGAAGAACAAGAGCTGAACAGGAAGAGCTTAAGGATAACATCTGCAAGGAGTTTGTTCGTTCTCGCCGTGTTTTCATTGGTTTCCTCCCACACTCTGATAGGGAATGTACAGTAGATCATCATCACTGTCCCCATTGGGGCTCACAAATGTCTGTAATGTGGCATGTAAGTAATGGGGCTATAAAAATGAGTAAAATAATAAAGATCATTGATCGTTAACTGCCGAACACACAACAAGAGTAATGAGACTGGAGGGCTGTTTAAATGCCTCATTCAGATAAAGTTGGTGCTGTGGATTTTAATATATTGCCATTTTTCTACTGTTCACAATTTCCACTTGAAAATCCAGTAAGTCTGATCTTACCCTAATAACTAAATTCATAAAGCAGTAGGAAAAATACATTAATACAGAAAACAGGTTTTGGGAGCTTGCAGTGCAAATAAGTGATGCTTACGTCTGTAAATTGTGCACAAAGCTTAGACAGAGACTGTTAACTAAACACAATTGTACGTCCAGTGCACAATCGCACAGCGAAGACTTCCCATGTAAGGTTTGTATATAAACAGTTCATGGACTGGGATGGGGTCTATACGGGGAGGCCGCTCACCTGCTGAATGATTTTACAGTCTTTCTGAGCGCTCTCTCTAGGAGGAACTTTACCAAACAGCTTCCAGCCGGGAGCACTCGATGCTGCGGATTTGAGGTCCTTTGATCTTTTAGAAAAGAAGTTCCTGGAAGAAAAGGAAAGACATGTATTTTAAAGACCTGTTTTAGCCATCAAGCTACACAAGTCATCAATGAATGGATTCTGACATGGCCTCTGAGCACAAAGGGTTTGATAATAATTAGTAACAATTAGCCGGATACTTCTTATCTAAATAACATGTAACGTGCAACGTCACATAATACAATATTGTACAGAGGGGAAAAAAATATCATAATAATGAAAATCACAACTAAATATTGGTTATCCTCTGCTATACTAGAAAGTATTAGTAGCTGCTTTTCCAAAAAATAGTAGGAATCTCAGCTGATAGAAGCAGGGCTGTGGGGTCAGTAAGCCATGCTTATAATGCCTATTTTTCTACACTCCGACTCCTTCATACAGAGCCAACAATTAGTAAGAACAAGCTTATTACAGTAAAATGGTAACAGTATTACATAGGGACTGCATATTGACTTCAAAATATTTTCTATTCTATTAACAGAGCTAAAGGGGTCATCAGGACTTTGAAGTTTTTGGCCTATTGGGCTAAGAACTTACCGGCAGGTAGTTGCCATCTACCTGCCCGTTCTGCCCTGTGATGATGTGTTCAGGCGGTGATTCTCCTGCTTCCTTTGACCTGATGTGAACAGAACAGCTCTTCTGATTGACAGCCTACTCCCTGCAGTCAGGCAGTGGGTAGATAACTATCAATCAGTATGAGATCAGCAGAGACGCCCGACCAACAGAGCAGAGAGGAAGAGAAGGAGCTGCTCTGTTGAACTGATGTCACCAGAAGCAGAAGAATCGCTCTCAGGAGTGGTCCGTGATCACTCTGAGCTGGAGCAGATCTATGCTGGGCAGAACAGGCAGGTAGCTAGCAACTACCTGACGGTAAGTTCTTAGCCCAATAAGAAAAAAAAAAAGTAAAAAAAAAAGTGCTGGATATCTCCTTTAAGGAGGCGGATGTGCAGTAACAAGCGCTGGCCACTACAACTTGACGGAAAAGCACCGAAGGCAAGAACTTCCGACCGGCGGCGCCGATAACAGTTGATTGGCGGGGGTGCCGCGAGCAGGACCCCAGCCGATCATACACTGATGCCCTATCCTATAGATAAGGAAGCAATGTGAAAGCAGTGGACAACTCCTTAAAGCAAAAATAAACATGTATATTATTTTAAGTTGGTGCATTCCTACAAATTCCAACTCCACCCAAAACCAGCTCCAACTCCTCTGTCTCCACAGCCCTCAAAGCAGCTGAAGAGTCTGGAAAATTGACTCAAGTTTTTGGGTTTGCTTGATGTCTGGCTAAGAGAAAAAAAAAATTGCGCCTGTTAAAATTTACAGTAAGAGTTTTTATTCGGGGTTAAGCTGCAGGGTAAACATGCTGCTTTAAGTTGCTCATCCGCCTGCCATTTAAATATGCAATATCTGGTCTGAAAAATGGACGAAATTACTGCATGTTGCAATTTTTCATGTGCAAAATCAAATCACGAGCACAAGAACCATAGAAATATGGCCGTCTGAAAATAGGCCAACTTGTCCTTCCTCTAGGGATCTTTTCAACGTGCAATTTGCTGTGTCCATCGGATGGAAGAATTCCCCAATATATACCTCTGACAAAGGCTACTGTAAAGGCATACAGTGCCATTCGTCAGCCATAGGTTCCCTTGGATTTAAAAAACAACAACAAAAAAAACCAAAACAACATGGCAAAAGTTTCTTTCACGAATGTCTCGGCTGTGCTATTTCATGTTGCAAAACAAGGGACACTGACAAGTTTCTCAAGTGCATTTGTAAGGCAGATATGGTGGAAGGTTTCCACAGTTTTGGTCATGATTTTAACAATTTGCGTGTGCCTATTAATTACATAAAAACATGTTACAATCTAAATACATTTTCTACAGTAAAAAGCAATGATTTGTTGCAGTGTTCAGCACCCTGGTTTTTACACTTTTTTGGAATGTGTGTCACCTGAAAAAAAAAAAAAATTCTGTCCAAAAATCGCTGTAAAAATACAGCCTTGGGTCATCTTTCAGCATCTATAAACCTCTGTAGCTGAAATTTATCAAGGGGCGCAGTCCTTCAGGTCATTTCCTGAAAGCCCAGTTTTTAGGAGTATTTCTTCTGCCGACTGCAAATATAAGTTGAAAGAGGACCCGTTCCATGATGTTGCCTGAAATGCTGTGAAATGTACCCCCCCCCCCCCATCTCTGGTGAGATCTGGCCGCCATAATTACTAAAGTAACATGTAAGTGATGCCTCATCAGATACTGAAGATAACAAGTCCTTCATTAACAACTTCTGGCTTGCACTTATTAAAGCTGCAGTTCTTCCAAGGAAAATAGGTCATCCAAATGATGTTTTCACTTTTCCTCCTTGCTGGAGAGCGGTATGTGATTTCTTCTCAAATCCTTGTGATCTACCACAGCTATTTCCTCTTCTCTTTTTCCTCCATGAAATCTGAGTGAAACCATGTGTCAAAACACCAGCGTCCCATCCAGCCCTGCAGAAACTATGCAGCTGGAGACAACCCCAGACCTGACCCACCCTTTTTTGTTATTATTTGACCTTTTTCTTGTCAGATCATCCATTCACTTCAGAAAAGAAAAGCTCGTTCACATCTGTATGGTCCACTAGCCATTTTTCTCCACAGTGTAGTAAAAAAAAAAAGCACCAAAATGAAACAGATAACAAAACTAATCTGAGAGTTTCTTTGTTTGTGTCGGACGTCTCGTGAAGACACTGAAATGGTGGATGTCCAAACAAGTGCACAAAACTGGACAACTTTTCATTTGTTTCCAGCTCAGCCAAGGAGAGAACTGACCAGACTCAACCGTATTGTGAATTATGCCTAAGAGCAGTCATACATTAATGGTAACTGGATCTGCTAAATTCAGTAGCACTGGACAATAATCTAATCAATGGCAGATGACTGGGAAAAGAAGCATCGGGTATGTTGGATTTCAATATGCCTGATCCTTTTGTGGTCAGGGGAAAAACTGCTGAGAGCACATTACCCACCTCGAGAGCGGCCTGGCATAGACTGACTGCCCTCTCCTCACTGAGAACACATGCACACTCAGCCAAGAAGGTATGTGTATGTGGGAGTCAGGAGAAATGTAGTTTGGCTAGTAGTCTATGGCTTTAAGATGAAACCTTTGCTCAGTCATATTAAAAATACTTGGTCAGCCTCCAACAATCAGTAGGTATATATTCAATAAGTATCTGTAGAGAGAAAAGGAAGAGGGAGGAAACCATCGCTGTAGCTACCAGGAAGACTACACCCAGGGAAGTGAGAGGACCAATGATAACTAATACAGGTGGCAGGAAGCTTCTGGAGCTCACGTTCAGTTGAGGCTTTAAATACTCTGAGACACCTCAGCGTTTCAGAGTAAAATATACCCGGCTGCAATCCCACAACCAGGCTCTGATTCATGCTGCCCGTGGTTCAGACAGCAAGAATCTGATCCCACGTTCCCTTTAAACTGTCGCGATCGAAGGCTGAGAGCAATGGTGGGTCAGGACTTATTATATAGTTCAGCCTTTTGATGAACTATAGAATAAGGTCCCTTAATGACCCTCATAAGAAAAAAAATAAGTTGGCAGTCATTAAGTGGTTAACTTCGTCTCCTTCACAGATCAGCATGGAATAAATCTGAGAAATATCTGCAATTTCTAGTACATGGCCGGCCTTGGAACAATTGCATCATGAATCTCTTCCAAACCCATTGATCAGCTACGATTCCTAAATGTTGATCAGCCAATATTCACTCTCAGGTTTTCCTAGACAGTAATTTGCAAGGAGATTTTGTTATTAGAGACAAACCCTTTCAAGAAGGTCATGGGTCCGCCAGGTCTGGTTTCCAGTACTTCCATCAATTAGCTAATTTTGCATTGGAAAGTCAGGGCCAGCCAGGCAGATTCACAGCCGCAGTATGGCCGATCTTGTAATACAAGGAGAGATGGATAGACGAGCACAGAGTAGCTTTCCATTAAGGCCCCCCCGAGGTAACTACTAAGACTATCACCCCTCTAATATGTCCATATGTCTTTATAGAGCAGCATGAGAAAACCTCTAAAAGCCAAAAAGCAGGAACGGGTCCAAAACATTAACAAAACTTAGTCTTGGCCAGTTTTGGCTTAAGGGGTTTATAATTATTTTTTGTGTCCAATGTAAAAATAACAAAATTAACTTACTCATCTAAGGTCCAAATGCTGCCTCTTCACCTCTGCCCCTAGTCTTTGCTGACAGGCTGCAGTGGTGACAGCACGACTACAGCATATGTGATTGTGGCAGCCAATCACTGGGCTCAGAAGTCTCATGCCAGCTATCTTGCCATCACTTTTGAGTCAAGTGATAGGCTGCAGAGGTTAAGTGCACTGTATTCTTTTAGTTGGGCTAACTTTAAGTAAAGGGAGTGTCTTAAAATAACACCCCCATTCTGAAGGAAAAGTCTGTTTTAATAGCTTTGGGTTATATAAACCATTCAGAAAATGAAGGCCGGACTCGCATATCTGTGTGTCGCGGTCCGAGTGTAGAAGGATGGATGCACGGACTGGCCGCTGGGCTCCTGACCAGAACAGCAGGAGGCTGTAGAGTTTGGGTAGCGAGTCCGGTGCTCAGGCCGTGCATCACAGATGTGGGAGTGCAACCTAAGCACCACGAATTAAACATTAAAATTAAGCCTCCACAATACAGCATCTCCAGCATAAATATAGTGGTGCTTCGGTTATTCATTCTACATTCACCATGACTCATTTTCGACATCACTCTCTGACATCGCTCAAGATGTCCTGCCAATATAGCCATCTGTTCAAATAAGAAAATGGAGATGTCCTGCATAATTGACTTATAATGAGAGAGACCACTCAAGAGGATAAGACATCCAAAATATACCACAGATTTCATAGCACATTTATACAAACATGAGCAAAATGCATTTTTAATTAAAAGAATAAGTCCTGGAAATCATTGAGACTGAACCAAAATCTAGGAGTATAAGAGAAAATGGGAGCAATTCTGTACGGAGAACCAGTTGAGAGGGAAAGGACGGCTAAAGGGAGGAGGTTAAGATAAGATTGCCGGGTCTGCAGTGCTGATTACGTTCACCCCCAATCAACGCACAAAAATTATTGTTACACACTGACGTTACGGGGGTAGCCAGGCATATTCATCCTGCATTGTGTATATTGTAGACTCTTTCATCCTTTGGATCCTTTGAATACAGAGTTTATCCGAGAAATTAAGAGTGAAAGATCAGTCCAGGAAGACAAAGGAGCAAATTTCTCTGATAATATAATTAACAAAGTCGCTTATTTCCATGTGTACTATGCATTAAAACAATTACTCTAAGTAGAGACAGATGAGACAAAACTGGAACTTTTTGGCAAATCACATGAGCTCTAGGTTCACAGATGTAAAAATGAAGCCTACAAAGAGCATTGTAGCTACTGTGAGACATGCTGGAGGCACAGTTATGTTCTGGGGCTGCTCTGCTGCAACTGGTACAGGGTGTCTTGAATCTGTACAGGGTACAATGATCAGTGTGTGTGCATAAAGCTGAGTGAGTTTCTGGGATCCAGCCACTGACGTTTCTGGATTTTGAGATGGGGAAAGCAAAAGATTTATCAACGGATCTACGGGAAAAGATAGTTGAACTGTATAACACAGGAAAGGGAGGCAAAAAGAGTATAACACAGGCAAGGGATACAAAAAGATATCCCAGGAATTGATAATGCCAGTCTGCAGTGTTCAAACTGTGATTAACAAATGGAAAATCAGATGCTCTGTAAAAACCAAACCACAGTCAGGTAGACCAACAAAAATTTCAGCCACAACTGCCAAGAAAATTGTTCGGGATGCAAAGAAAAACCAACAAATAACATCAGCTGAGAACACACTTAGGGGTGTACTCACTTTTGTTGCCAGCGGTTTAGACATTAATGGCTGTGTGTTGAGTTATTTTGCAGGCACACCAAATTTACAGTTAAACAAGCTGTACACTGACTACTGTACATTGTATCAAAGTGTCGCATCTTCAGTGTTGTCCCATCAAAAATAGATATATGTATTCCAGCCCATTTTTGGAGTTTTGTGTGAAATTATGTCCAATTTGCCTTTTTTTTCTCAGTTTTTTTGTGTTGTTCCAATAAACACAAAGGAAATAAACATGCGTGTAATAAAACATGTGTAATTTTCTGAAACAATTTCAAGGGTGCCAGCACTTTCCGCCATGACTGTATATGCAGGTAGAGTCCTTAACCCCTTTACAACCCAAAGTGGTTTGCACGTTAATGAGAAGGCCAATTTTTACAATTCTGACCACTGTCACTTTATGAGGTAATTACTCTGGAACGCTTCAACGGATCCCCCTGGTTCTGAGAATATTTTTTCATGACATATTGTACTTTATGATTGTGGTAAAATTTCTTCAATATCACCTGTGTTTATTTGTGAAAAAAACAGATATTTGGCGAAAATTTTGAAAATTTTGCAATTTTCAAAATTTGAATTTTTATGCCCTTAAATCGGAGAGATATGTCACACAAAAAAAGTTAATAAATAACATTTCCCATATGTCTACTTTACATCAGCACAATTTTGGAACCCAAATTTATTTTTATTAGGGAGCTATAAGGGTTAAAATTGACCAGCGATTTCTCATTTTTCCAACAAAATTTACAAAACCATTTTATTAGGGACCGCATCACATTTGAAGTCACTTTGAGGGGTCTTTATGACTGAAAATACCCAAAAGTGACACCATTCTTAAAACTGCACCCCTCAGTGAATCGGGTCATCATGGCAACATCCGGGAAGCCGCGGCACACATTGCTGGACGCCGGCAGGAGAGGTGACTATCCCGATCACCTCCCCTTGCCCCCGCAATGCTGCGAACGACTTCGATCGCAGCATTGCGGGGGTTAATGTGCGGGACTTCTCCCAGCACATAGCACCGGGTGTCAGCTGTGACAATCAGTTGACACCCGGCGGCGATCACGTCCGCACAGCCTGTGTGCGCGATCGCAAAGATGTACTAATACGTATCAGGCTCTTAAGTCCCAGGGCGCAGATACGTATCAGTACGCCTTGGGCTTTAAAGAAGTTAAAATTATGTGAAAATGGGAAAAGTTACAAAACTTTGCAACTTTTCAGGAGCTTTATGCCAGTTTTCTGGCAAAACACTGGTGAATCGGGTTCATAATCTCTAATCCTTTCAGCTCCCTTTAATTAGACTACTTTCAACAAACTAATTATAAGTATTGGGTCTGTTTTTTTTTAATGCTTTTAAAATAATTGTAAATATTTTCAATCCCCTTTTGTTATAAGGATTTCCCAAAAATTAGCTAATCATAGGTTGTCCTGCATTCGTGACAGTGATTGACTGCGCGGTCACTTGGAAGTTTACATTGGCATCACTACAGGGCAGATAAAGAAGGACTGTCAGGGACCCCCAGAGTGTGGTAAAATGCGCCAACTAATTCATAATTCATTTAATTCTCACACAATATACTAAGTTAGTGTAAGTCTACAAAAAAGCAACAAAACTTGGAGCTAAAAAAATTGAGCATAACTTTTTGAAAAATGAACCAGGTTATGCCAAATCTTACATATTTTGTGACTTTGTGATCAGTTATCAACACAAATATTTTACTCAAATTACCAGATCGATGGATAAGAATTGGGACTTTTCCCTAAATCTCTCCAAAACATCACCGCTTATAGAAGACCACCCTCATATCCAGATCAGATTTTCTGTGAGAGATGCCCAGATTCACAATATAGTATGCCTACTGGCCATCTATGAGAAGTCCACCCCAATGGAAGTCCAGTTATTAAAGGAGATTTTACTGTTTATATAAGGGGCAGACAGTGACAGTGAAGGGCCCTTAATCAGGACTTCTGATCTGGGCCCCCCACCCTCCATCAGGCACCACCTACATATACATTTCCATGTATATTTATATTAGGCACACATATAAAATTTGCACATGCTAATACTCTATACACATTTTAACGTATGCATATACAGTACAGACCAAAAGTTTGGACACACCTTCTCATTTAAAGATTTTTCTGTATTTTCATGACTTTGAAAATTGTACATTCACACTGAAGGCATCAAAACTATGAATTAATAATACATGTGGAATTATATACTTAACAAAAAAGTGTGAAACAACTGAAAATATGTCTTATATTCTAGGTTCTTGAAAGTAGCCACCCTTTGCTTTGATGACTGCTTTACACACTCTTGGCATTCTCTTGATGAGCTTCAAGAGGTAGTCACCGGAAATGGTTTTCACTTCACAGGTGTGCCCTGTCAGGTTTAATAAGTGGGATTTCTTGCCTTATAAATGGGGTTGGGACCATCAGTTGTGTTGTGCAGAAGTCTGGTTGATACACAGCTGATAGTCCTACTGAATAGACTGTTAGAATTTGTATTATGGCAAGAAAAAAGCAGCTTAGTAAAGAAAAACGAGTGGCCATCATTACTTTAAGAAATGAAGGTCAGACAGTGCAAAAAATTGGGAAAACTTTGAAAGTGTCCCCAAGTGCAGTTGGAAAAACCATCAAGCGCTACAAAGAAACTGGCTCACATGAGGACTGCCCCAGGAAAGGAAGACCAAGAGTCACCTCTGCTTCTGAGGATAAGTTTATCCGAGTCACCAGCCTCAGAAATCGCAGGTTAACTGCAGCTCAGATTAGAGACCAGATCAATGCCACACAGATTTCTAGCAGCCGACACATCTCTTCAACAACTGTTAAGAGGAGACTTTGTGCAGTAGGCCTTCATGGTAAAATAGCAGCTAGGAAACCACTGCTAAGGACAGGCAACAAGCAGAAGAGACTTGTTTGGGCTAAAGAACACAAGGAATGGACATTAGACCAGTGGAAATCTGCGCTTTGGTCTGATGAGTCCAAATTTGAGATCTTTGGTTCCAACCACTGTGTCTTTGTGCGACGCAGAAAAGGTGAACGGATGGACTCTACATGCCTGGTTCCCACCGTGAAGCATGGAGGAGGAGGTGTGATGGTGTGGGGGTGCTTTGCTGGTGACACTGTTGGGGATTTATTCAAAATTGAAGGCATACTGAACCAGCATGGCTACCACAGCATCTTGCAGCGGCATGCTATTCCATCCGGTTTGTGTTTAGTTGGACCATCATTTATTTTTCAACAGGACAATGACCCCAAACACACCTCCAGGCTGTGTAGGGGCTATTTGACCAAGAAGGAGAGTGATGGGGTGCTACGCCAGATGACCTGGCCTCCACAGTCACCAGACCTGAACCCAATCGAGATGGTTTGGGGTGAGCTGGACCGCAGAGTGAAGCCAAAGGGGCCAACAAGTGCTAAGCATCTCTGGGAACTCCTTCAAGATTGTTGGAAGACCATTTCCAGTGACTACCTCTTGAAGCTCATCAAGAGAATGCCAAGAGTGTGCAAAGCAGTCATCAAAGCAAAAGGTGGCTACTTTGAAGAACCTAGAATATAAGACATATTTTCAGTTTCACACTTTTTTGTTAAGTATATAATTCCACATGTGTTAATTCATAGTTTTGATGCCTTCAGTGTGAATGTACAATTTTCATAGTCATGAAAATACAGAAAAATCTTTAAATGAGAAGGTGTGTCCAAACTTTTGGTCTGTACTGTACATAGTGCACACAAACATAAAATACGGACATACACATAAGATGCACATACACAGTAGCAAAAAAGAAGCAAGACAAAAATATATCTCATACCCTACCATAATTATATATAAATGTAAAGCAAAATTGCATAATAAATATAGGGTACTTAGTGAACTATTTTTGATCAAAAAAAGTATACAAGCCGTCCCACCAGCGGCAAGGTGACCCTAAATTGGGACGGTACCTATACTGCCTATATTAAAAACCTTACTGTATATCAAAGTTGAAGTAATGCATATAAAAGGGTAGACAAATAGGACCGGGTCCCAACTCCAGCCCACCTAGGCCCGTGGTAAGCTACATATATACCAATCAGCTCAACAAAGGGCATGCCACACCCTTAAATTGCACAGAATGCAAACAAGTCAAAAAACCAGACAATGTGAACCGAGGTCTAAGATGGCAGACATACAAGAAACAGAGGCATGTTCACACTAGCAAAAAAGAAGCAAGACAAAAATATATCTCATACCCTACCATAATTATATATAAATGTAAAGCAAAATTGCATAATAAATATAGGGTACTTAGTGAACTATTTTTGATCAAAAAAAGTATACAAGCCGTCCCACCAGCGGCAAGGTGACCCTAAATTGGGACGGTACCTATACTGCCTATATTAAAAACCTTACTGTATATCAAAGTTGAAGTAATGCATATAAAAGGGTAGACAAATAGGACCGGGTCCCAACTCCAGACCACCTAGGCCCGTGGTAAGCTACATATATACCAATCAGCTCAACAAAGGGCATGCCACACCCTTAAATTGCACAGAATGCAAACAAGTCAAAAAACCAGACAATGTGAACTGAGGTCTAAGATGGCAGACATACAAGAAACAGAGGCATGTTCACACTAGCAAAAAAGAAGCAAGACAAAAATATATCTCATACCCTACCATAATTATATATAAATGTAAAGCAAAATTGCATAATAAATATAGGGTACTTAGTGAACTATTTTTGATCAAAAAAAAGTATACAAGCCGTCCCACCAGCGGCAAGGTGACCCTAAATTGGGACGGTACCTATACTGCCTATATTAAAAACCTTACTGTATATCAAAGTTGAAGTAATGCATATAAAAGGGTAGACAAATAGGACCGGGTCCCAACTCCAGACCACCTAGGCCCGTGGTAAGATACATATATACCAATCAGCTCAACAAAGGGCATGCCACACCCTTAAATTGCACAGAATGCAAACAAGTCAAAAAACCAGACAATGTGAACTGAGGTCTAAGATGGCAGACATACAAGAAACAGAGGCATGTTCACACTAGCAAAAAAGAAGCAAGACAAAAATATATCTCATACCCTACCATAATTATATATAAATGTAAAGCAAAATTGCATAATAAATATAGGGTACTTAGTGAACTATTTTTGATCAAAAAAAGTATACAAGCCGTCCCACCAGCGGCAAGGTGACCCTAAATTGGGACGGTACCTATACTGCCTATATTAAAAACCTTACTGTATATCAAAGTTGAAGTAATGCATATAAAAGGGTAGACAAATAGGACCGGGTCCCAACTCCAGACCACCTAGGCCCGTGGTAAGCTACATATATACCAATCAGCTCAACAAAGGGCATGCCACACCCTTAAATTGCACAGAATGCAAACAAGTCAAAAAACCAGACAATGTGAACTGAGGTCTAAGATGGCAGACATACAAGAAACAGAGGCATGTTCACACTAGCAAAAAAGAAGCAAGACAAAAATATATCTCATACCCTACCATAATTATATATAAATGTAAAGCAAAATTGCATAATAAATATAGGGTACTTAGTGAACTATTTTTGATCAAAAAAAGTATACAAGCCGTCCCACCAGCGGCAAGGTGACCCTAAATTGGGACGGTACCTATACAGCCTATATTAAAAACCTTACTGTATATCAAAGTTGAAGTAATGCATATAAAAGGGTAGACAAATAGGACCGGGTCCCAACTCCAGACCACCTAGGCCCGTGGTAAGCTACATATATACCAATCAGCTCAACAAAGGGCATGCCACACCCTTAAATTGCACAGAATGCAAACAAGTCAAAAAACCAGACAATGTGAACTGAGGTCTAAGATGTATAGAGTCCCGGTAGTCCTCATAGTTTTAAGCATGGACCCTGGCAAATTGTAGACTGACTTTTATTGTTCATGGGCTTTAAGAGAGAGAGGCTTCCTTTGTGGAGGACACTCATGAATGCCATTCATTTGCAGTGTACACCGTGTCGTGTCATGGAAAACACTCACCCTAGTTTGGCTTTCTACTTCTTCAGCTAATAGCAATGATTTTGCCTGTCGATTTTCTTCTCATCAGAAGATGCTTTTGTTTAGATGTTAACTTCCATCTGACTGATAAGAAAAGCTTTGCTGATCTTCTTGTAGACTTCACATTTTTTGTAAAGAAATTATTTTCTTTCTCAGAAATGTCTTGTGACATTTCTCTTCTATGTGGTGCCACTTACCCTTCTCATCAGAGGACGCTTTTGTTTAGGTGTTAACTTCCATAGCCGGCCTGGACGTCTCTGTAAGATGGTTGCAGTTCCATCTTTGTTACAGTTTTGCATCACTTTTGCTACAGTATTCTGACTGATAAGTAAAGTTTTGCTGATCTTCTTGTAGACTTCACATTTATTGCAAAGAAATTATTTTCTTTCTCAGGATTTGTGACATTTCCCTTCTATGTGGTGCCATTGCTGATAGCATGAAATGGGAAGGAGTTTTCTTTATTAAGTAACTTCCTTTTACAGACACCTGTCTGCTGGACATCTGTTTAATGAATAATTACACTTACCTGTGGTTCAGTTCTTGTTAATTAGAATTTTGTTGTCTAAACTTAGCTTTTCTCTTAAGACTGTTACTGGGATGTTCTCATTTTTGAAACATGATCTTGAATGAGTTTGTTAAGAAAATTACTTTTTTGGGGTCTGCAAAATACCAAATCTTGTTTGCATTCAATGGCTCAAATTTGCGAGAGTATTTTGTAGTATGGTATCCCATATAAAATGATGATTCTGAAAGGAAACTACAGGTTTGCTGACAAATCTATTTGGGTGTACTGATTTATGCTAAACACTGTATATATATATATATATATATATATATATATATATATATAAACCTTATAAGTTTGGTATCACAGTAATCGTACTACTGACTCTGAATCATTTTGTCAGTTTGTTTTTACAACACAATACACACTGTAAAATGAAGGAACCCAAATCTGGCATTTTTTCTCATTTTTCAACACATTATATGATAAAATGAATGGTGTTGTTCAAAACTACAACACTAAGCGTCAGCACACTGTGATTTGCTGATCTGTAAGATGCGTTCTTTGTGCTGTGAAAATACACAGCTGTGATATCTCACCAAATATTCATAGTGGGAACTTAAAATTATGTTTTTCTGCCATGATTAAGGATGGTTTGGATGTATGAAACATGTTGACCTTTTATTTCTATCTTTGTGGAATTAAGGCTGCATGAACCAGTCACCAACCATTATCTGTATATGTACAAATATTAAGTGCTACTGAGTGCTGTAGGAAAAACTTAGAATAGTGAGGTGATTTGATAGTCCTGCCACAAATAATCTGTTTCTACTGCACACTTAAAATCTCTTATAGTGGGAATGAACCTGATTGCCTGCAGTAGTGCACTCCTGAGAGCTGGTGCAGCAGAGAAAATGTCTTGGACATGAGAGTGGGAGGTCCTGATTATGGAGGATGTTAATATTAACTCATTGGAGTGTAGATATGGTAGAGATGCAGGACTGTGCAGCAGTGTGGAGAGGTTTGTGGATGAGTGTAATGACTGGTACAGGGTGGAGGCACCAGTGTAACTGCTGGACAGAAATATGAGACTGACTGCTGCATTAAGGATAATGAGAAATACATTTAGTGAGAAGAAGAGCAATTAGTGAGTTACAAGTATTTGTGAATTCAAGACAAAAAGGAATCAGAGCAACAGTAACAGATTTTACTTTTTTTTAATTAATAATGGGATGAATAAAATCGTGAACATTATCAATAGACTAAATCAAAGTCAGGAAGATAGCCGAGGTCAGATACCAGGTGATCAGTAAATGACAAGTCAGACGAGCAGTATGAATACCGTGGAGCCCGATGACAGAGGCGTTACTGAAACTTGTCCAGGTTGACCAGTCAGAAGGCCACAGGTAGATGGTGAAGGTCCTTCTATACAGCTCCAGCAGTGATGGTGGATCTGCTGGACTTCAGGGCGCTGGATGCTTAGGTGTCCCGTCTTTTAGATGGTTTTAGGGCAACAGTGACAGCATGCAAATGCGCGAGCAGCCCTGGATAATCCACGCCGGCAGGATGATAAGATCCGGCGGAAGATGGAACCTATGAGAAGAGAAATAAATATAATGTAAGTGATGGGACTCCATATTACATGATAATGCTGTGCAGTCACTGTGGCCGGACGGCAGAGGAATATTATCATACAGAGGTCAGGGGTCATTGTCAGCAATCATACATGTGACAATCCCATCACTGACAGATGACATCTACTCCACATGAATTATTCTCACTGACATCACACAACATGGAGTTGATTCTCACACTTACCTCGTCTCTTTTTCCCATTTTTTCCATTTTCTGAGTTTTGTTGCTCCATACTCAGATTTATTGCCGATTTTCTTTCTTCATGAGATGGAAATTCTGATGAAAAATTAAAAAAAAAAATCAATAACAATATATTCTTATAGGATCTGCTTTGTCATAATATGGATAACATAAGAGACCTATAGTATTGTATAAAAACCATGTGGGAATATTTGAGCTTTGAAGTCAACATTCACATTGCTGGTGCTGTAGACATGTACATACCTGGCAATGGGGACGAGGGTGGCAAGATGGTAACAGCATTGTATGTATTACATACAGGAACAGATACTTTCTGCCTGTTTGAAGAAGAAAAACATGTAAATCTCAAGTAAACTCCATATAAAAGGGGTTGTCTCACTAGAAGAACACCGACTATAAGGACTAGTAGGACATATGACTGTCATAGTGGGGAAGGTCTTCTGCTCAAGACTACCTTTTATAGAGAGCTGAGAGGAAAACAACTACCAAGAATGGCCGGCATTTCATACTACATCTCTCCTACAGTGAGGGCAGCACTAAAAGTGCATGACCGGCCACAATTATGGGCTGTTATCTCCAACAATTCCGAAAGCTGAAAGCACAATGACCCATAACCATGGGGCGGTGGATGCTGCATTTGATATTATGGTATTTATGTCCTATATTTGATGTTGTGCACATATATCAGCCTGGAGCTCCCAGTAATGACCCCATAATCTACTCACATTTCTGAGATGTTTGTGTTGGATTCTGGTGTACACTCTGGAGGGGCCTTGGGATCCTCGTTGTTCACCATCCCGTTAGTGGTGGTAGAGTGCTAAATGTGGATAACAATAAGTTATTAAATATATATACTTTTTCATTTTGTAGATCCTTTTTTGTACATATTTTGGATTTATCGATCACATACTTACTTTAGAAAGCCTCTCAGAAGATGATGATGCAAATATTCGGAAGATAAAGTTCTCATCGTCCTCACTTGTGCCCTCCTTATCCTCTGAGATCAAATGGTTGTTTTCATCAGAGTGATCTACAAGACATAGGTAAGGAAGGATTGTTAGAGGGTGTCAGTATAACACAGTCGCTATATCTCACTAGGTTACTAGATGATACAACGTAATATACAGAATACATGAAAAAAAACTCCTGTACAAAATTAGGGAAATAGGGATACAGTACGAACCCATGGTCAACATAGCTGAGATCGATGAAACATGGATAACATAGTAGACCAGAAAAACCATATGGAAATATTTGAGCCTTGAAGTCAACATTCACATTGTTGGTGCTGTAGACATGTACATACCTGGCAATGGGGACGAGGGTGGCAAGATGGTAACAGCATCGTCTGTATTACATACAGTAACAGATTCTTTCTGCCTGTTTGAAGAAGAAAAACATGTAAATCGTAAGTAAACACAGTATAAAATGGGTTGTCTCACTATAAGAACACTGACTATAAGGCCTAATAGGACATATGACTGTCATAGTGGGGAAGGTTTTCTGCTCCAAACTACCTTCCATGGATCAGAACACAACTACCAAGAATGTCTGGCAAGTAATACTACAGCTCTCCTACAGAGTAGGCAGTGCTAAAATGCATGACATGCCACAATTATGGGCTGTTATCTTCTGCATTTTCTGAAGCCAAAAGTACAATGACCGTTAACCATGAAGCGGTGAATGCTGCATTTGATATTCTGTTATTTATGTCCTATATTTGGTGTTGTGTACATAGATCAGCCTGGAACTCCCAGTAATGACCCTTTCTAATCTACTCACATTTCTGAGATGTTTGTGTTGGTTTCTGGTGTATACTCTGGAGGGGCATTGGGATCCTCATTGTTCACCATCCTGGTAGCGATGGTACAGAGCTAAATACGGATAAAAATAAGATATAAAATATTTTTTTATGTACTTTTAGAGTTTTTTTTATTTTTTTTTTACATATTTTGGATTTATTTATCACATACTTACTTTACAAAGCTTTTCAGAAGATGACGTAAAATTTTGGAAGTCAAGGCTCTCATTGTTCTCACTTGTGCCTTCCTCATCCTTTGAGACCAGATGTTTGTTTATATCAGAATGATCTACAAGAAATGGGTAATGAAGTATCATTAGAGGTTGTCAGTATAACACAGTCACTATTTATCACTAATATTAATGGGAACAGATGATCACATATTAGGGAAGATGAGACAAACAGTCGCTTAGTCTAGATGACGTCTCCTTCTACTTACTAATAAATAAGCTGGTGTCTGCGTCTGAAACAAGCTGAGGAACATACTCCAGCTCCTGGCTCAGAATGTTGTCAAAGTCCAAGTCACTCAGGAATGGATGAACCTTGATCTCAAATGCTCCTCCTAGAAAAAGAAAAACAAAAGTGATGCGGACATAGTCAGGGATGGCTCCATATCTGAACAGTTTATCGTAATCTGAACTAATGACAAAACTGAGCCGACATGAAGGAAATAAACTGAAAGTCTTAGTGTGGAGAACTAGAAATACAGTAGATGAGCTGATAGAGAAATGCTGATCTTCATGGACATGAGCGATATGTCCTTGGTCTAATAAGGGAATATTAATACTAGTATATCTGTTACCTGTCCCAAGTCTACGCACAGGATTTCTTCTGAGCAGCTCAGTGATGAGATTCTGAGCATCCAGGGGTGGAGCGCGATCACAATTCCAAATTAGTTCTCCTGTTACATAGAAAATTACAGAAAATAAAACCTCTTTACTGGACTGTAACATAAAGCAAAGGAAATAACTAAACAAATGTAACCAATCAACGCAATGATCGGATTATTCTACTCACCAATGACAACCCTTTTATAAAGCTCAGTGAGGGAATCAGCATCAAATGGTACACATCCCAGCAGGAATTTATACAGGATGATCCCCAATGACCACCAGTCAACAGGTCTTCCATAGCCTTCTTTCAGGATGATCTCTGGGGCTATGTAACATGGGGTGCCACAGAACTGGAAACCAACAGAACATAGAGATGAGAATCGATGAAACAATTATTATGACAAGATATCATCGTTAAAACACAATGCAGAAGATAAAATATTAGTGGAAAAGTTCTCTAGAAAGGAAGAACGTAGAGAAGAGACAATAGTGTGATGAGATTTGCAAATAACAAGCTAAGTTCTTGTAGGTGATGCTGACCTCACGGTCCTGGAACTCTCTGGAGATGTCCACTGCTAATTCCTTGTAGGTGTTGGTTTTCGGTATCATTAGACCAAGTTTTGAAATCCCAAAATCGGTAACTTTAATATGTCCAGTAGATGTAATCAGGAGGCTGCAAAAGAGAAGATGGTTTTAGCCTCACAGACTGAATGATAATAAATGACAACTTTCCCCACTTTATTATACTACGGGGGCACTTACTTTTCCGGCTTCAGGTCTCTGTGCACCACACCGTAACTATGCAGGTATTCCACGGCAAGTACCGCCTCTGCAAAGTACAAGCGGGCCATGGGGACAGAGAAAGGACCCCTGGTGCTTAGAAGGGTCCCACAGTCTCCACCTATAGAAGAAAGGAAATATGACCGGTGAGGGGTTTATACAGAAGATAACCATGATATACCACGAGCAGATAACCATGATGTATAATGAGCAGTGAGCGGAAACATCCTGGGGAGATCACACAGATAGTGGCGTACATAGAAATCACAAGACCCCATATCAAAAGTTGTAATTGCCCCCCACCCTAAAAAATAAAAAAGAAATATATTTATATCCCTGTTGAAGCAGCTTGGTGTTCTCACCAGCAATACAACTTTTATGGCCATTTTAGAGTATGATGCTCCCAAAAATGCCCACACCCACACTCAATGAGTATGGTATCCCCACAGTGAATCCTCCTAAGAAGGCCACCACTTAGAAGGAGGCCAGCCACAACCCCCTACTCGGTGTGATGGCACCCACAGCAACCCACCCACTCAGGATAATGGTTCCCACAGTCCCTCACACGATATAATGGTCCGCATAACTCCCCACTCAGTATGATGTCCCCACACAGAATGGGGGCCTCCATATAGAGTGAGGACCCCCACAGCACCCCACTTAATATGATGACCTCCACTCAGCATTCACAGTCCCCCCATATCTAGTCATACGGCCCCCTTTCAGTATTTTGGCCCCTACTAGCCACCTACTCAGTATTTTTGCCCCCACCAGCCCCACCTCCTTGAAGAAGCAAATACCGCTGAAATTGTGATGACAGGTGGAGGGATGCTGCCCACTGCCGAGCGTCGACAGACCCCCTCCGACTGATGAGCCCCATAGCGCCCCTGCACCAAGATCAATGAATTTACGAGCATCTTGGTAATAGATAACCTATAGTAAATGCTCTGTGGGGAAGTAACCAACAATGTCCTAATGATATGAGCAGTGATAAGATGAAAGCAGACATGGGCTGAATATAATACAATAGATGTGTCTTACCTCCTACACACTCCATGACCATACACAGGTGAGATCTAGTTGGAAAGGAGCAGAGCATGGAGACCACAAAGGGACAATCAGCAAATGTTAAGATGTCCCTCTCCAGAAAGGCCCATTCCAATCTCTGTGCAGTATTTAGGTTCCGCTTAGCCATTTTCTTCATAGCAAAGGTCTGGTGTGAGTCTTTATGATGCACTAAGTAGACGGCCCTGGAGAGAAGGAGAATCCATCGGTTATAATAAATCCTTATTAATAATCCATCTATAGAAATCATTATATGTTTAATACTGGTATCCAAGGGGTAACATTTCTCCTTGCGGAGAGTGACATGTTAAGCTTGTCAAGGTGAGGAGACTTTTAAGCCTCAATGATCCTCTGGGAAATATGCAAATTGTCTCTTCAGAGAGGAAGAGAACTAGAACTCTAGTGCCCCTTATAGGAAGTAGTAATCCTAAAAGTCAATATCGACCCTTTAACGAGCCTTATCACATGACATGGAATAATAGCCATAACCAAAATCTCAATTTTCGGACACTATGTTTTGGGGTACAAGCACTCATCAGTGCAAAGTGTGAGATATGATTTGGCTGGGTGAGAGGCATCTGACCGGGATCCAAGCGGTAACGTTTCTCCTTGCGGAAAAAGCCATGTTAAGCATGTCAAGGTGAGGAGACTTTTAAGCTGCAATGCTCTTCTGGGAAATATGCAAATTGTCTCTTTTCAGAGAGGAAGAGAACTAGCACCCTAGTGCCACCTATAGGAAGTAGCAATCCTATTTCCCTATTTCCCAGAGGAGCAATGCGGCTTAAAAGTCTCCTCATGTCCGCAAGGAGAAACGTCAACCCCTTGGATACCGGTCAGACACCTCTCACCCAGTCAAACCATTCACACTTTGCACTGAAGAGGGGCAGTACCCCAGAACACAGTTCCTGCAAATTGAGATTTTGGTTTTGGCTATTATCCTAAGTCATGTGACAAGGCTTGTTAAAGGGTCGATATTGACTTTTAGGATTGCTACTTCCTATAGGTGGAGTTCTAGTTTGCTTCCTCTCTGAAGACACAATTTGCATATGTTTAATACTAGAAGTTTGGCCGCCACTATAAATCCACATAGCACTACATAGATCACCTATGGGAGGTCTCCACAATGCCACTTCTGACGGAGCCATCACCCAGGTCACATTATAGATACGAGAATCTATCGAAATTCTCTTTGGGCAGATTCGCTATAACTGACCAAATACAATTTAGTGCAAATAAAATTGGTCCAAAATGAATGTGCTCCAGGGCTCTCTTCTGCTGCTGAGGCCAGTGATTGGGCCCACATGGTCATGGTGGAGGGTGTAGATGTCATTGACGTCAATATGGTGTCACCCTTCATGTGACCATGTGTAGCCAACTTCTCTGATCAGCTTCATAATGGAGCCCCCCCATCAAAACAAAGATCAGAGTGGAGAGCAGAAAAGCTCAGGTGGAGGAGGCAGCATAAGAACAGATGAGGGTCTAGCACAGGCGAATGTAATAATATTATATTATTATATATTATATTATATGTAATTATATTATTTAAATCGCTTTCCTTACAGTTTGATTTGCTACAGATCATATAATTTCCCCATGATAACACTGAATGGCAGAGTGCAGGGGCAGAAGCATTGTCATAGGGAACCCTGAGAAATGTGGATTATGGCAACAGAAATCTCACCCAAAATTTCCACTGCTGATGAGTTTGGAAGTTTCATAGTCGCTCATATGCGGCTTTCTCGCCGGAACCAATGAATCCATCACGCTCTATAAAAGAATAAGAAATAATACTGATTTATTGAAGATGCAGGAAAAAAGTTACAGATGCAAAAACTTCTCCCCCCATATTATGTCCCAGATGATTTACACTGATATGATGTTGGGAGGATACAAACCGGACGCTGGGCAGACCTGGCGCTAGCACCCAGCACACCCAGGCAAGTGCCGGGGCCCTGAGTAGGCGAGGGGCCCACTTGCTGTCGGGCACCCTGGCGCGCTATAGGACCAGTGAGCAGAGGAGGGTGGTGCCAGCGCCAGCTAGTGGGCCTTGCTCCCCCCCCCCCAATGCTTGCCCAGGACAACGGCCGGCACAATACTTACCTCTCCACAGCTGGTGAGCAGTGAGGTGAGCATTTGATTTTTTTTTTATGTATGGAGGTATGGGGCATTATATGGGGGGAGAAGTGACATCCTGCATGGGGCATTATATGGGGGGGAGGTAGGGACATCCTGCGTGGGGTATTATATGGGGGGGGAGAAGTGACATCCTGCATGGGGCATTATATGGGGGGGAGTGACATCCTGCATGGGGCATTATATGGGGTGAGAGGTGACATCCTACATGAGGCATTATATGGGGGGGACATCCTGCATGGGGCATTATATAGGGGGGTGACATCCTGCATGGGGTATTATATGAGGGGGAGAAGTGACATCCTGCATGGTTCATTATATGGGGGGGGGAGTGACATCCAGCATAGGGCTTTATATGGGGTGAGAGGTGACATTCTGCATGGGGCATTATATGGGGGGTGACATCCTGCATGGGGCATTATATGGGGGGAGTGACATCCTGCATGGGGTATTATATGGGGGGAGAAGTGACATCCTGCATGGGGCATTATATGGGGTGAGAGGTGACATCCTGCATGGGGCAATATATGGGGTGAGAGCTGACATCCTACATGGGGCAGTATGTGTTGGGGGGACATCCTGCATGGGGCATTATATGGGGGGGTGACATCCTGCATGGGGCATTATATGGGGGGTGACATCCTGCATGGGCCATTATGTGGGGTGGGACATCCTGCATGGAGCATTATGTGGGGGGGACATCCTGCATGGGGAATTATATGGGGGGTGACATCCTGCATGGGGCATTATGTGGGGGGATATCCTGCATGGGGCATTATGTGTGGGGGACATCCTGCATGGGGCATTATGTGGGGTGGGACATCCTGCATGGGGCATTATGTGGAGGGTACATCCTGCATGGGTAATTATATGGGGGGTGACATCCTGCATGGGCCATTATGTGGGGGGGCACAGCCTGCATGGGGCATTATGTGGGGGGCACAGCCTGCATGCGGCATTATGTGGGAGGGACATTCTGCATGGGGAATTATATGGGGGGTGACATCCTGCATGGGCCATTATGTGGGAGGGGGACATCCTGCATGGGGCATTATGTGGGGGGGGGCACAGCCTGCATGTGGCATTATGTGGGGGGTCAAAGCCTGCATGGGGCATTATGTGGGGGTCACAGCCTGCATGGAGCATTATGTGGGGGGTCAAAGCCTGCATGGGGCATTATGTGGGGGGCACAGCCTGCATGGGGCATTATGTGTTGGGTCACAGCCTGCATGGGGCATTATATGGGGGCACAGCCTGCGTGGAGCATTTTATGGGGTCCATTATTCTATATGGAGCAATATATGGAGCTCATAATACGGTATAGAGGACTATGTGGTGCCATTATACTGTGTGGAGGACATTACTGTCCGGTCTGCACTGTGAGCTGTGAGGATTCGCCGCTTTCTGAGTTATTGTGGAATTTACAATAGATATCGCTCATGTAATGTAAGAAGTGAAATCTTCGGGCTTGTACTATATATATATATATATATTTATCTGCGGTATCTGTGCATCATGAATCGCCCACGAAATCCTGGAGCCGCCCTGCAACGGTCATCATACATTACTATAACATTCTGGATAATGTGGGAGATCACACAGAGGAGGACTTACAGGTAATCTGTCACCAGGTGTTTGCTATGTATTCTGAAAGCACCATGATGTAGGGGCAGAGACCCTGATTCCAGTGATGTGTTACTTACTAGGCTGTGTGTGGCTGTTTCAATAAAATCAGTAGATTATCACTAGAAGACTATCTGTCTAGCCAGGTAGTCCTATTGCTCTGTACCCCTGCCTCCACCACTGATTAGCAGCTTTCTGCCTATGCACAGTGTACACAGAAAGCTGCCAATCAATGGTGTCGGCGGTGTTATACAAGACTCAGCATTCAGAGCTCTGCAGCAGAAAAAAATAGTGATTTTATCACAACTGCTCCACCGAGTAAAGTAATCAACATATGGAATCAGGGTCTCTGTCCCTGCATCATGCTTCTCTCAGACCAAATAGCATAAACCTGGTGACAGATTCCCTGTAATTCAAATGTAATTAACACCATAGGGTCATCTACACTTAGAATAGAGACGTCCCATGGTTGTATGGGGGATAATACTGGACGAGTCATTCACACCCCATGATCTGATGACACACACGCATCCCCCTCTATGATACTTACGGATTCTTGGATCTCCGGGATCTCACTAATTCCATTGTTAGGATTCGACAGCTCAGTTGTTTCTAAAATAATGATGAAGAAATGAAATGTATTAGAGGATATTATTCCTACATAGATAATACAGCAATATAACGGAGAAATGACAAGATGTCTGTAAATGGGATTAATACTCGTTATATGGGGATTCTAAATATGAGAATATACGGGGAATCCATAGATAAATGTAATGTAAATGATGGAGGAACCCCTTCATAAATAACAAAAGACTGACCATCACTTCCGAAAAGAAAATGGGTGTGAACAGGTGCATACTAAGAGTAGCCATCCAAATACATAACTAACAAAGTTGCACTCTGTAACGCTATAGCATGTAAACATGAAATAAATGAAATTTGAATTGCATTACTGCTGTAGAAAATAGGATAAAAGGAAGATACTTAGCGCATAATTTGGCCAATTCATGCATGGCCAGCAGCCACGGCAAGGCGACCTTCTTTTTCTGGGTGCATGTCAAGTAGCCACGGCAAGGTGACCTTTTTTTTTGCTGGGTGCATGCCCAGCAGTCACGGCAAGACGACCTTCTTTTGCTGGGTGCATGCCCAGCAGTCACGACATGGCGACCTTCTTTTGCTGGGTGCATGCCCAGCAGTCACGACAAGGCGACCTTCTTTTGCTGGGTGCATGCCTAGCAGCCACGGCAAGGCGACCTTTTTTGCTGGGAACCTATCTCCACCCATCAGCCCGGGGTGGTTTTAATTACAACAGGATCCTACCTACCCATATAAATGTAGGCTTCAGCCTAGGAGAGGATTCACATTAGGAGAGGATTCCAACAAAAAGATCGCCTTGTCATTGGCTGCTGGGCATTCATGAATTGGCCAAATTATGTGCTCAGTATCTTAGTTTTTTCCCATTTTCTAGAGCAGTAATGCAATTTAAATTTAATTTATTTCATGTTACTTGCTATAGCACTGCAGAATGGACCCTCCATCACATGAATGAGGAAACCCCCACCCACGCTGCACATATGAGTGATGGTAAGAGAGCTGAAACATAGGAGAGATTTGCAAATTAGCCTGGAAGTGCACTGGGGGCGTGTCACTGCACTTGGATTTCTTCTTTCACGCCCCCAGCGCACTTCCATTCTGATTTGTATATGGTGTCTACTTTACATTTCTCCTGACTGGCACATTGGATTTCTACAAACAATTATTATTAGGGGACAATGGCCTATACCGTCACACCACTACTTCTATATGTAACAATGTGCTGCCAGGTTCCCATTACACAGAGTAGAGAGTAAATCTAACATTATCCTCCGTCCTCTGTAATATCTGGACATTCCTTGTAGAAGGTCGGGTGATCGCTCACCTGTAATCAGATCGCTGTTCAGCTCCGGCTGACTCCTATTAGGGTCAGGGATTTTCGGGGTCACATTTTGCCCATATTTGGCGTCGCCTCCTGTTGTTTCCTGATAGATATAATATATAGAATTAATATGTGGAAGATTTCACTAAATCACCAAATACATAAATCATGAAGGACTAAACCAACATTTACAGATGCACCAATTGTAACGATACAAATCCCGCGCCATCTTCAGACCTTTTCTCAGAAAGTCTCCTCAGATACGGTGGATTAAGATACGTCTATTAATATTGATCCTTACCGGGCGTTCCAATGAGCGTTCTAGTATAGACAGGACTTTTTCGGCCAGTTCTTTAAAGACAGCCAAATCTTCAGTCTGAGATCTTTCTTCAGCCTATAAAGAAGGAAAAATGGAAAGGAGAATTTTGAGATGAGAGCGGTCAGAATGGAGGCGGAAATTGTATGTGACATCGGTTCTCTGTCTGCAGATACAATGACTACATACTGTATTTGGGGACTCGTTGTGTTTTACCGTATTTTTTGGACTATAAGATGCCTTTTTTTCCAAAATTTTTGACCTCCCTTCTAACACTCTCGCACCCCTCCAATCTATCCTAAACTCTGCTGTCTGACTAATCCACCTGTCCCCCCGCTATTCCCTGGCTTCTCCCCTCGCTCCGCCAATCCCTTCACTGGCTCCACATTACCCAGAGACTCCAGTTCAAGACCCTAACCTTGGCATGCAAAGCCACCCACAACCTGTCTCCTCCATATATCTGTGACCTAGTCTCCCGGTACTTACCTGCACGCAACCTCCGATCCTCACAAGATCTTCTTCTCTACTCCCCTCTTATCTCCTCTTCCCACAATCGCATACAAGATTTCTCCCGTGCATCCCCCCTACTCTGGAACTCTCCACCCCAGCATATCAGACAGATTATTAATAATAATAATTGTCTGAATGTAGCTTACCAGGGGGTGGCTGTGGTGGAGTGAGGTCACAGGAGGTAGGGTCACTGCTGTAGGAAGCCGGCAGTAGAAGTGGGGCGCTGCTGCGGGCCCCGAGCTGGGAGGAGCGGGGTATCCAGGAGGTGCGAGGCTGCGGGCCCTGGGCTTCAAGGAAATGTTAGCGGTGATTTAGGAGGGGAGTCCCCGCTCTGCCCATTGATTTTCTGGCGGTGGGCTTCAGGCAAATGGCCGCTCGAGGCAGTGCATGTGCAGATTTAGATCTCGGCTCAATGAGGAGCTGAGATCTCAATCTGCGTATTGGCCATCTCCAGCAGCCTACTTCTTGAAGCCCACTGCAGAGAAATCAATAAGCAGAGCAGGGCCTCCCCTCCTGAATTACCGCTAACATTTCCTTGAAGCCCAGGGCCCGCAGCCTCGCAACTTCTGGTCACCCCGCTCCTCCCAGCTTGGGGCCCGCAGCAGCGCCCCACTCCTACTGCCGACTTCCTGCAGCAGCGACTCTGCCTCCTGTGACCTCGCTCCACTGCCACCACCCCCCTCAGTAAGCAACCGAAAATTCGGACTATAAGACAGACCCCCATTTTATTATAATAAATGTTTTTCCTATTTACCTCCCAAAAATTTTTGGTGCGTCTTATGGTCTGCAAAATACGATATATTAGAAGAAAAAGCTTCTATTCCTCCATTATTATCTATTAATATTGAGATGTTCTGTGCAGAGTGTCCACCACTTACCTGGTGTAGTAATGTCCTGATGTTCTGAAGTAAATCCGTCAGATAGTCTGACGTTAGACGACGTTGTCGGTGTTTGGTCAGGCAATCCTTTACTAGCTCCATCACCAGCCGGTGAGTGAAGCTGAGGACGCCATCGGGTGGTAGAAGCACACTGTTAGGACGATTGATCATAAGGATCAACAATAGTGCTTTTACCTGAGGAATGTCCAAAACAATTCCAGCCATAGTGAAAAACTGCAAGTGCTATCAGTCACTATAGAGCCAAGAAAGGCACGGGTGAGCCTATGTGCATTGTATATATAGCGACTGTGAGCAGTGATGTCACCATCACCTGTGATGTCATCACGGAATCTTGTGATAGAATCTTCACGGAGCAGCTCTGCGCAAATAGAATGCGGCCTGGTATTATATAAAGTGAAAACACCATACAATTAACTACCCATGTTATCATGGCCGTTCTATTTTATATCCAATTAGAACACAACCAGGATAAAGGTGTGTTCACAAGTTGGATTTTGGCAGCATTTTTTTTCTACCTCAAAAATCAAAGGAGGCAGGAAAAACGCTGCTTAAAATTCAGGTGTTTTTACTTGTGTTTTTTTTCCCATTCATTTGAATGGGTGAAAAATGCTGCAAAACCTCTGAAAGACTTGACAAGCTGCAGATTTAAAAAAAATGCAAAAAAAAACAGCATGTGAATGAGATTTCAGAAATGTCATTCACTAAGATGGTACTGTAAAACACAGCATTTTTGCTGCAGAAGAAAAAACAGTGAATACACCCTAAAGATATCCTCAGTCATATTATGGGAAATATTGTATATTTCGCATTTATTATCTCACGTGTTTTTCTTCACCATAGAACTTTTTAGGCTGTGTGCCCACTATGCGTTTTTTAGGCGTTTCTGCAGCGTAACTTCCACCGCGGAAACACTTAAAAAACGCTTGGTGATAGGTCTGCAATGGTCCCCAATGATAATCCGCATGTGCTGTGCACATGCCGCGGAGATTTCCGCTGCGGATTATCATTGCGGAAAAATCCGCAGCACGTCCTTTAATTTTGCAGAGTCGCTGCGATTTAGCCGCCATTGACTTGCATTGGAACGCATAACATCCGCATGACTACAAATACACATGTGGATATTATGCGACTCAATGCGTGGATGGTACCCGGGTCTGGAGATGAAGAGACTCTCCTCCAGACCCGGGTACCATAGTACCTGTAGTTAAAATAGAATTAAAATAAAAAATAAACATATACTTACCTTCTGATGGCCCCTGTCTGCTCCCGGCGGTGCTGCTGGCTCTTCGGCTGCTCGCGGTGGTAAAAGGACCTTCCATGACGCCATTTAGTCATGTGACAGGTCACGCGACCGCTGACATCGGCGGTCGCGTGACCTGTCACATGACTAAATGACGTCATGGAAGGTCCTTTTACAGCACCGTGATCTGCCGAAGACACCGGACGCACCGGAGAAGGAGATCGAGGACCATCGGAAGATGAGTATAATGGGTTTTTTTTATTTTTCACTATTATTATTCTTTTTTTTTATTATTGATGCTGAATTTGCAGCATTGTAACTTGGTCACACTATACAGTTATATGAAAAAGTTTGGGCACCCCTATTAATCTTAAGCTTAATGTTTTCTTAAAATTGGTGTTTTTGCAACAGCTATTTCAGTTTGATATATGTAATAACTGTTGGACACAGTAATGTTTCTTCCTTGAAATGAGGTTTATTGTACTAACAGAAAATGTGCAATCTGCATTCAAACAAAATTTGACAGGTGCATAAGTATGGGCACCCCACCAGAAAAGTGACATTAATATTTAGTAGATCCTCCTTTTGCAAAAATAACAGCCTCTAGTCGCTTCCTGTAGCTTTTAATGATTTCCTGGATCCTGGATGAAGGTATTTTTGACCATTCCTCTTTACAAAACAATTCCAGTTCAGTTAAGTTTGATGGTCGCCGAGCATGGACAGCCCTCTTCAAATGATCCCACAGATGTTCAATGATATTCAGGTCTGGGGACTGGGATGGCCATTCCAGAACATTGTAATTGTTCCTCTGCATGAATGCCTGAGTAGATTTGGAGCGGTGTTTTGGATCATTGTCTTGCTGAAAGATCCATCCCCTGCGTAACTTCAACTTTGTCACTGATTCTTGAACATTATTCTCAAGAATCTGCTGATACTGAGTGGAATCCATGCGTCCCTCAACTTTAACATGATTCCCGGTGCCGGCATTGGCCACACAGCCCCAAAGCATGATGGAACCTCCACCAAATTTTACTCTGGGTAGCAAGTGTTTTTCTTGGAATGCTGTGTTTTTTTTCCGCCATGCATAACGCCTTTTTGTATGACCAAACAACTCAATCTTAGTTTCATCAGTCCACAGGACCTTCTTCTAAAAAGAAATTGGCTTCTCCAAATGTGCTTTTGCATCCTCAGCCGACTCTGTTTGTGGCGTGCTTGCAGAAACGGCTTCTTTCGCATCACTCTCCCATACAGCTTCTCCTTGTGCAAAGTGCGTTGTATAGTTGACCGATGCACAGTGACACCATCTGCAGCAAGTTGATGCTGCAGCTCTCTGGAGGTGGTCTGAGGATTGTCCTTGACTGATCTCACCATTCTTCTTCTCTGCCTTTCTGATGTTTTTCTTGGCCTGCCACTTCTGGCCTTAACAAGAACTGTCCCTGTGTTCTTCCACTTCCTTACTATGTTCCTCACAGTGGAAACTGACAGGTTAAATCTCTGAGACAGCTTTTGTATCCTTCCCCTGAACAACTATGTTGAATAATATTTGTTTTCAGATCATTTGACCGTTGTTTTGAGGAGCCCATGATGCCACTCTTTAGAGGAGATTCAAATAGGAGAACAACTTGCAAGTGGCCACTTTAAGTATCTTTTCTCATTATTGCATACACCTGGCTATGAAGTTCAAAGCTCAATGAGGTTACAAAACCAAAAAAAGTGCTTTAGTAAGTCAGGAAAAAGTAGGTAGGAGTATTTAAAACAAGAAAATGATAAGGGTGCCCATACTTATGCACCTGTCAAATTTTGTTTGAATGCAGATTGCACATTTTCTGTTAGTACAATAAACCTCATTTCAAGGCAGAAACATCACTGTGTCCAACAGTTATTACATATATCAAATTGAAATAGCTGTTGCAAAAACACCAATTTTTATAAAACATTAAGCTTAAGATTAATAGGGGTGCCCAAACTTTTTCATATAACTGTATAAATCCATGCCGGTTGCATGGAATTATTTAGTGTGACCAAGTTGTCAAGCACTTTTCCAAGTGATGCTAAAATCACTTGGCAAAGCGCTTGACAACCCAGGGAGATGCAGAAACGCTTAGGAAAAATCCGCAGCATTTCTGCATCGTGGTCATATATCCTAACTCATTGGCGAACTGTTATACAAGGCTATATTCACACTAGACGTTTTTTTAGCGGGCTTTTTTATGCCAATTTTCAGCTGCGTTTTACAGTACCAACAAAGTCTATGAGATTTCCGAAATCTCATGCACAAAGCTTGCTTATTTGTCCTCAGTATTTTGTGCTTTCCATGGCTTTTTGCAATAGAGTATGTCACTTGTTTCAGCAACTGTTAGGTGGATTCATAACTGGCTTAGTGATCGGACTCAAAGGGTGGTTGTAAATGGCTTCACATCCAGCTGGATGAATGTCTCAAGTGGGGTACCACAGGGCTCCGTCCTGGGACCTGTATTGTTCAACATCTTTATCAATGATTTAGATGAAGGAATTGAGGGTAAACTGATTAAATTTGCTGATGACACAAAGCTAGGAGGGATAGCTAATACTAGAGAAGAGAGAGAGAGGATTCAAAAAGACCTAAATAAACTGGAGCAGTGGGCAGCAACCAACAGAATGGTTTTTAACAGGGAAAAATGCAAAGTACTACATCTGGGCAATAAAAATAAAAAAAAGCATATACAGAATGGGAGGAATAGAGCTAAGCAACAGTACATGTGAAAAAGACTTAGGTATACTAATAGATCATAGACTGAACATGAGTCAACAGTGTGATGCAGCAGCAAAAAAGGCAAATACAATTCTGGGATGTATTAACAGAAGCATACAGTCTAGATCACGTGAAGTCATTATCGGTCTTTACTCCTCTTTGGTCAGACCTCATCTGGAATACTGTGTACAGTTTTGGGCACCACATTTTAAAAAAGACATAGACAAACTGGAGCAAGTTCAGAGAAGAGCGACCAGAATGGTGACTGGTCTGCAAACCATGTCCTATGAGGAACGGTTGCAGGATTTGGGAATGTTTAGCTTGCAAAAAAGAAGACTGAGAGGAGACTTAATAGCTGTCTACAAATATGTCAAGGGCTGTCACATTGTAGAAGGATCATCTTTATTCTCATTTGCACAAGGAAAGACTAGAAGCAATGGGATGAAACTAAATGGGAGGAGACACAGATTAGATATTAGAAAAAACTTTTTGACAGTTAGGGTGATTAATGAGTGGAACAGGCTGCCACAAGAGGTGGTTAGTTCCCCTTCAATGGACGTCTTCAAACAGAGGCTGGACAGACATCTGTCTGAGATGATCTAGTGAATCCTGCTTTGAGCAGGGGGTTGGACCAGATGACCCAGGAGGTCCCTTCCAACTCTACCATTCTATGATACTATGATTCTATGATTCAGCGTTTTTCACCCATTAAAAAAAAGGTGGTGGAAAAAATGCTGAAAAAAAGCCTAGTGTGAACATTTTGCTGCGTTTTTAGTGAAAAAAGCAAGTATGTGACACACATTTATTCTTGTGATTTTCCCAAGTTTAAATCATCTTGTCTTGGTCACCTGAGATAGCAGCTTGGATTATTACAGTTTAATTAAATTAGTGATGCCTACAAAGTAAACATTGGTTGAGCTAGGTGTGAGATTGAACAACACGTGTGGCCCAGGGAGGTGTGAAAATGAACAATGCCTGAGCAACTCAATGGCAAACCATAATGTGAAAGTAAATAGTGTCCTACAAATTCAATGCACTGCCAGGGTCTTAGATAAACCATTCCAGACCAATTCACCCCCCCCCCCCCCTGTTACATTTGTAATGTGTACTTTTTCATGAACATATGTCTTGCAATGGTGACCTTTTTTCATGTGTCTATGGTGGAAGCAAAGCTGAACTTTGGGATCCTGAAAAACGCACCAAAAATGCACCAAGAACCACTGCAAAAAAACACACCAAAACCTGCGTTTTTGACGCTACTTCTTTCCTGCAAAGAGATTATGTTTTGCTGCAGAAAAAAAACACCTAGTGTGAATATAGCCTAAGACTTACTCTGCCAGCATTAATAGTCAATATTCTGTATACAAATAGGACTCCAATCCAGGTATTCAGTTTATCATAAACATGCCTGAGTTAATCTGCCAAATACACATAGTATGCTTTCTCATAGGTGAAATATAAATCCTGTTAAAGGTCCAAGTTGCAGCAGTTAAGTAGAACAAAACAGACCTCTTCATTCTTTGTAGGTGGAAAAACTTTCGAAATTGTCAGTGTATCAAGTACTTATACTCCTGACTGTATATAGTATAATTGCCGCACTGCTACATACAGGTGCTTCTCAGAAAATTAGAATATCATCAAAAAGTGAATTTATTTCAGTTCTTAAATCCAAAAAGTGAAACTCATATATTATACAGAGTCATTACTAACAGAGTGATCTGTTTTAAGTGTTTATTTCTGCTAATGTTGATGATTATGGCTTACTGCCAATGAAAACACAAAAGTCATTATCTCAGTAAATTAGAATTAACAAGAAACACCTGCAAAGGCTTCCTAAGCATTTATAAAGGTCCCTTAGTCAGTTTCAGTAGGCTCCACAATCATGGGCAAGACTGCTGACTTGACAGATGTCCAGAAGTCAGTCATTGACACACTCCTCAAGGAGGGTAAGCCACAAAAGGTCATTGCTAAAGAAGCAGCTGTTCACAGAGTGCTGTATCCGAGCATATTAATGGACATGGAAGGAAAAAGTGTGGTAGAAAAAGGTGCACAAGCAACTGGGATAACCGCAGCCTTGAAAGGATTGCTAAGAAAAGGCCATTCAAAAATTTGGGGGAGATTCACAAGGAGTGGACTGCTGCTGGAGTCATTGCTTCAAGAGCCACCACACACAGACGTATCCAGGACATGGGCTACAAGTGTCGCATTGCTTGTGTCAAGCCCCTCATGACCAATAGACAACGCCAGAAGCGTCTTACCTGGGCCAAAGAGAAAAAGACCTGGACTGATGCTCAGTGGCCCAAGGTGTTGTTTTCAGATGAAAAGTAAATTTTGCATTTCATTTGGAAATCAAGGTCCCAGAGTCTGGAGGAAGAGTGGAGAGGCTACAATCCAAGCTGCTGGAGGTCTAGTGTGAAGTCTCCACAATTAGTGATGGTTTGGGGGGCCATGTCATCTGCTGGTGGAGGTCCACTGTGTTTTATCAAGACCAAAGTCAGCGCAGCCGTCTACCAGGACATTTTACAGCACTTCATGCTTCCCTCTGCCCACAAGCTTTATGGAGATGGAAATGTCATTCTCCAGCAGGACTTGGCCCCTGTCCACACTGCCAAAAGTACCAATACCTGGTTTACACACAACAGTATCACTGTGCTTGATTGGCAGCAAACTCGCCTGACCTTAACCCCATAGAGAATCTATTATAGAGAATCTATGGGGTATTGTCAAGAGGAAGATGAGACCCCAGACCCCACAATACAGATGAGCTGAAGGCTGCTATCAAAGCCACCTGGGCTTCCATAACACCTCAGCAGTGCCACAGGCTGATCCCTCCATGCCACATTGCCGCATTGATGCAGTAATTGATGCACGAGGAGCCCGAACAAGTATTGAGGGCATTTACTAAACATACATTTCAGTAGGCCAACTTTTCGGATTTTAAAAACATTTTTCAAGCTGTTGTTATGAAGTATTCTAATTTACTGAGATAATGACGTTTGTGTTTTCATTGGCTGTAAGCCATAATCATCAACATTAACAGAAATAAACACTTAAAATAGATCCCTCTGTGTGTAATGACTCTATATAATAGATCCCTCTGTGTAATGACTCTATATAATAGATCCCTCTGTGTGTAATGACTCTATATAATAGATCCCTCTGTGTGTAATGACTCTATATAATAGATCCCTCTGTGTGTAATGACTCTATATAATAGATCCCTCTGTGTGTAATGACTCTATATAATAGATCCCTCTGTGTGTAATGACTCTATATAATAGATCCCTCTGTGTGTAATGACTCTATATAATAGAACCCTCTGTGTGTAATGACTCTATATAATAGATCCCTCTGTGTAATGACTCTATATAATAGATCACTCTGTTTGTAATGACTCTATATAATATAGGAGTTTCACTTTTTGCATTGAAGAACTGAAATAAACTAACTTTTGATGATATTCTAATTTTGTGAGAAGCACCTGTATATAGTATGAAGCCCCACTGCCCCATATGTGTATGTATAATTTGATGCACATGACTCGCCCCCTGGGCCGTGGGGTACACGGAACCGGGCCTTCTAGTGTACGGTGCTGATGGGGGTAGTAGTGGCAACCCGATCCCGTGGCTCAGGGTGGTCAGACCAAATGGTGGCAGTCTATTTATCAGTGTTTTGAATGTCCGACTACGCCACCCGTGGATTGCGGTCAGGGATAACCGCCGCTGCGAGGCAGACTGCTGAGGCTGGTGTTGGTGTGCAGCACAGGTGTAGGATAACTCCCCACGGGAAGAGTGTAGCCTCAGGGCAGTGTAGGTGGATGTTGGGGGTGATAGTGCAGGCTGCAATAGTAAGAGTTCAGAGTCCGCTTCAAACAGTTCAGGGTCTTTATTGTAGATATTATTAATGACCCAACAGTACCGGTTAGGAATGGGCCTGGGTGTCTGAGAGCATTCGGGCGAGCCCCACTGGTCAGGGTGAGTGTGTAGGCCTACCGTTCTCTCTATGCTCTTTCTGACTATCCCCCTATTCGTGGTGTAATAGCCCACGTCCCTGAGCTGGCCGTGTACTTCTCGCCTGTATGGCATGCGACTAGGGCCTTGGGTACCTGTTGCTTGCTCCTCGCTGTACTGGTCCCTCTGTGTGGCGGAACCTCCAGGCTTCTTAGGCCAAGGGACCTGAAATCCCTCGCAGGTTGGTTCTCTGCTGCTGGGCTTGTAACCCTGACAGCCCCGGACCCCAATGCCCGGTAGATTGGTTCTCTTCCAGGACCGGCTCTCGTCACCTCTGACACTGGCTTGCAGTTTCTCCTCTGCCTCACGGACTCCTCGGCTACAGCTGAACTGTCCCTCCTTCTCTGGGACTAGTCTCACTCCTGAGCTAGGTCTTCCAGTTCTCTCTAACCCTGCCCCCAGTTCCAGCTTTTATAGGGGCAGCCAGCTCCCCCTGCTGGCCTGGGACAGGAGGTGCTGTATGCTAATTGTCCCTAACCAGGGGACCTCCCTCCTGCTCTCAGACACAGATTATTGTTTGTGGCATCCAGGCCTGGGGTGACACATTCTCCCCTATTAAAATTTAGTACTCCGGACTAAACAGGAAACACAAATACAGGGTATAAATGACAACATAACATATATACAAGTATATTTTGTCCTTGAGGTCACGGCGCTTCCGTGACCGGGTGTCCATGTCACCCAACAAGGTGAAGTTTTCCACGGTGTGGGGACCTGTTTCCATAAACGCCAAGTTCCTGGCCTTGGGCGTGGCGACAAGACTGAGCTCTCTACTTTGGGCCACAAGGAGGCCACATCGGACAGATTTGTCTTCCGTGGCCATCTTCGAAAGAGGGCACCAAGTGCAACTATCTACAAGACAGTTCCGGTTATTCAGCGTCCATAACCTGTTAGTCCATGAACTAGAAAGACTGGAAAAGCATAATTAGCAACCAGGCAACAAACAAAAAACATTTACAATATACAGCATTTAGATCTTCCAGCGAGCTGGTATTTGCCCCCTAGTGCTCTGGGTTGACCTGCGTAACCCACTGTCTGGTGGTGGTCTAACCTGACTTTCCCCACTAGCATTCAGGGTACAGCTACTAGCTGGGTTTACAGGCAGTGCAGGCAGCTATCTGCGGGTCCTTTGGCTTACCGCAGGTATGGCAGGCTCACTGTCAGCAGAGGGTTGACTCTCCTGGGCTGCTGGCATGGGTTCTTCTGCCTCTAGGGCTGCTTGGTCTTCTGATTCCTCCTGCTCTCCTGTAGGTTCCTGCTGGGTTGGTTGAAGGAAGTGTAGGACGGGTACCACTATTGCATCATTTATCCGAGTCCAGGACCGGGGGAACTCTCCAAGAACTGTGCTGATCATTTCTTTCTTGTCTTCTGCGGGTTCAAGGTCATCTTGATCTTCTCCTGCACTCTGTAGTTGCTTGGGGCACCTTTTTAGGTGGTCTCTGGAGACGGTGCTAGTGGTTTCTCCTCCATCCTTGGTAATTACACATACCTTCGGGTTGTTGTGGTTGGACTGCAGTACTGTGTACGGGTTGCTCTCCCACTGGTCATCTAGCTTGTGAAGCCTTCTCTTCCGCTTCAGGACCTGCTCACCAGGTTCCAGGGGACCAGCAGGGGCATGTTGGTTGAAGAGCCTCTCTTGCTTTTCTCTCGCTTGAGCCAGACTCCTCTCCACACTCTCCTGTACCTTCTTGTACTGTAGCCGCCGTTCCGTATCCCAGTCCGCGTCTGGGGAGGTGTCCTCGGGGGTCAGGACTCCCATCTCCAGGTCTATCGGCAGCTTACCTGGTCTTGCCCTCATCAGGTAAGCCGGGGTGCAATTTGTAGCATTCACCGGGATATGGTTGTATAAGTCTATCAGGTCTGGCAGCTTCTCCGGCCACAGACGGCATTCTTCCAGGGGCAACGTTTTGAGGAGATCAATGACGATATTATTCATTTTCTCATATAGCCCGTTGGTTTGTGGGTGGTAAGACGTTGTCCGAATCTTCTTACAGCCGTAGAGGTTGCAGAACTCCTGGAAGATTTCAGCATCAAACTCTGGACCTTGATCTGTCAAGACCTGTTCCGGATACCCGTGTGGACGGCAGAAGTGTTGTTGGAAGGCTCTGGCCGCTGTTTGGGCTGTCAAGTCTTTAACAGGAACCACCACCAGGAACCGGGAATAGTGGTCCACTATTGTCAGGGCATAGACGTAGCCCGACCGGCTTGGAGCCAGTTTCACATGGTCCAGAGCTACCAGCTCAAGAGGCTGCCTGGTGACGATGGGCATCAAGGGCGTCTTCTGGCTGGTACTGTCCTTCCTTCTGAGGTTACATGAGCCGCAGTCCCTGCACCACTTCTCTATGGCCCCTCTCATTCCGACCCAGTAGAACCACTCTCTCAGTAGGAACTCCAGTTTCTTCCACCCGAAGTGTCCCGCTCTGTCATGGTAGGCCTCCAGGACCATTGCTGCATCTCGTCTCGGGACCACTACCTGCCAGGTCAGCTCGTGCGTCCGGTGGTTGACAAGCCTTCTGCACAGCTTACCTTCGTAGAGGAATAGCCTGCTTTTCTCCTTCCACATCTGCTTGGCTTCCTCTGGAGCGTCCGAGCCAGGGCTAGCGTCTGCCTGGGTCAACAGGTCTTTCACCAGGCGAATTGCAGGGTCACTATCTTGTGTTTCAGCCCAGCCGTGGTGAGGTAAGGGATTGAACATGACAGTGGTCAAGTCTTTGTCTCTTACACGGTGGGAGTACTGAGTGGCCCCGTACCGGTGGAATGCAGGGAGCTCTATTTCCTCCAACTCGTCTGGATCATCTCCCTCATCGGGCAAGTGGGGCATTCTCGATAGGGCATCTGCATTGGCATTGGCTTAGCCTGCCCGGTACTTGATGGTGAAGTCATAGTTTGCTAGCCGGGCCATCTACCGCTGCTCTAGGGCACCAAGTCTCGCATTGTCCAGATGTGTCTACGGATTGTTGTCCGTGTACACAGTGAACTTCACAGAGGCCAGGTAATGCTTGAAACGTTCTGTTATGGCCCACACCACTGCCAAGGACTCCAGCTTAAAGGAGCTGTAATTCTCCAGGTTTCTCTCGGTGGGCCTCAGCTTCCGGCTGGTGTACGCGATCACCCTTTCTCTGCCCTGTTGGTTCTGTGACAGTACGGCTCCCAGCCCCACATTACTGGCGTCTGTGTGGAGGATAAAAGGCTGGCCATAATTAGGGCAGGCCAGGATCTCATCCCCCGTGAGGGCCATCTTCAGCTGGCAGAAGTACTCCTCTTCCGGCTTGTCCCACTTGAAGGGTGGCTTTTGGCTTCTGGTCTTAGACTGTCCTATAAGGAGGTCCTGCATAGGGGCTGCCATCTTGGTGAACCTGGGGATGAACCTTCGGTAGTAGCCTACCAACCCGAGGAACTGCCTCACTTCTTTTATGTTAGAGTGGCTTGGCCAGTTCTTTATTGCCGTGATTTTGTCAGGGTCGGGGGCTACTCCTTCTGCACTCACCACGTGTCCCAGGTACTGTACCTTCGGCTTTAACAGATGGCACTTGGAGGGTTTCACTTTCATGCCAAAGCCTGCCAGGGCCTCGAACACCTCAGCCAGGTGCTTTAGATGGTCCTCGTAAGTCTTCGAATAGACAATCACGTCGTCCAGGTAAAGTAGGACGGTCTCAAAGTTTCGGTGCCCTAGACAGCATTCCATCAGCCTCTGGAAGGTCCCGGGTGCGTTGCAGAGCCCGAACGGCATATAGTTGAATTCACTTAATCCCATCGGGGTGGTGAAGGCGGTCTTCTCCTTATCAGCCTCTGCCACAGGAACCTGCCAGTACCCACTAGTAAGGTCCAAAGTAGAGAAGAAATTAGCTAATTCTAGTGCGACCAAAGACTCCTCTATTCTAGGCAACGGGTATGCGTCTTTATGGGTGATACGATTGACTTCTCTATAGTCCACGCACATTCTCATAGTACAGTCTTTCTTTTTTACCAGAACCAAGGGGGCTGCCCAGGGGCTACAACTGTCTCTAATGACCCCGGCTTCCTTCATTTCTCTCAGCATGCCCTTTGCGTTCTGATAGTGTGCGGGGTGGTACAGGTCTGTATCTTTCTTTTATTGGTGGGTGGCTCCCCGTGGGGATGTGGTGTTCTACCCCTTTCACTCTGCCGAAGTCTAGCGGGTGCTTTCTAAAGATTCTCTCGTACTCTTGAACCACCCGGTAGACTCCTTGTTTTTGGTGCAAGGGAGTGGAGTCAGCACCCACGTGGAGTTTCTGGCACCAGTCCTCCTTGGGTTTCTGGGAACCATTACCCTCCGCCTGGGGAGATGGAGGCAAGGGTTCCATGGCCCTGACAGCATTGTGTTCAACAGTATACAATTTTGCTAGTGTAGCGTACCGGGGCAAGTGTACTTCCCTTTCCCCAATGTTTAAGATCCGGACAGGCACCCTTCCATGGCGGACATCGACCACCCCCCGGGCTGTCAAAATGGTGGGCCTGCTGTCTGAGTACACGGGTTCTACCATGGCTTGGTAGTCTCTCCCTCTTAACCCGATTGCAGTCCGACACCAGATCATTTCACTTTTGGGGGGCATGGCAATGGGGAACGGGTCGCTCATCCTCACACTACCGATCTCACCACCAGACAGTTCTACCTGTTGCCATCTCATCAGGGCTCTTATCTCCTTCTGGAGGACCCTCTGTTGGCTGGAGCTCGCATTCATCGCCACCTGCTGCAAAATTACAATTACTTCTGAAAGACAATTTTCAATCACATTAGTACCCAAGGTTATTTTAGGGTGACTTTCTCGACGGTCAATGTCCACAATGATCACTCCCTGTGCCGGCAGTTCAACTTTACCAATCTTAATGGTCATCTCTCTGAACCCCACCTGCGGCACGGGTTGACCATTGCTGGCGATGATGCTCAAGTCATCGTCTGGATAACGAGTTATATCAGTGTCACTCCAGTACTGCTTGAAAAGTACATAGGGGATGGTAGTCACTTGGGACCCGGTGTCCAGCAGTGCACTCATGGGGATACCGTCCAGCACTACGGGTAAAACCGGACGTCCCCCTACGTACTTATCACGCCAATTAGATGGGCCTGATGACCTTATGCCTGGGGGTTGGCCCTTTGCCCCAGGTCGGACCCATTTAAAGTACAGTACCTGGCTACGTGTCCCGGCTGGCTGCAACGACGGCAAATCGGCTGTCCATCCTCAGTGTAATGATCGGCGGGCCTCCCTCTGAACGACGGGATCCTCCTCCGTCGACGCCACGGGACATCCTCCGGACTGGAAGCCAGCTTGATTGGTCCTGACGGGTCCATCTGTAACGACTGTACGGTCCTGGTCAATGCAGCAACACTCTTTGTTAGTTCTTGGACCTGATGGTGCAGGTTTGCAGGCGGGGATGGATTTAGGGCCTGCGCATCAGCCCCCACAAGGTCTGCGGGATAGGGCGCCGCCCCCTGGTGGTAAGGGATGGCAGGGCGCCGGGAAGCTACAGCGCCACCCGGTGCAGGTTCTCGGAGCACCCGGTTGGCCCTATCTTTGAACTGTGCAAAAGTCAAATCGGGGTTCTGTAGGGCCATGAGGCGCAGCTGGGTTCTGTGGGCGCTGGACAGCAGACCTTCTATGAACTGGTCAGTCAATAGTTTATCTGTATCCTGCACGCTGCCAGGGTCAGCTTGCTTAATTGCCCCCAAGGCTTCCTGTAAATTTAGGGCATAATCTCGGATGCTATCTTGAGCTCGCTGCTTACATCCATAGAACCGCATTTTGATTTCTGCTGAGGTACGGGTATCAAAGGTGTCCCGTAGACGGGTCAGAACCCCCCTTACAGTCCTTTTCTCCTCAGCTGTCCAAGACTTTACCTCCCGCTGGGCCGCACCAGGTAACTGCCCTATCAGTATGCTTACTTTCTGTTCTTCTGTCAGGGGATAAACTTTGAACAGTCTATACAGCCTTTCTTTAAAGTCGCCCAAGGTATGCGACTCGCCGGCATACTGGGGCAGCCAGGCCGCTCCGGGGATATAGGCAGGGGTGGATTAAGAGTAGCAAGGGCCCCGGGCAGTTTAGAAGGCGCGGGCCCCCTCCACACACCTGATTTATCACGTGACATGTCACATGATCCCCTGTGATAGATCATGTGATAGTTCACGGGAAATTAATTTGGCATAATATTAATTGTGCTGCCTCATCTGAGAGCAGCACAATATTGGGGCAGATACCCTGATTCCAGCAATGTGTCACTTTTTCAGCTGCTTGTGGTCATTTTGAGAAAATCACCGTTTTATCTGCTGCAGATCTAGCAGCTCTCTGAATGCTGCGCTCTGTATAGCCCCACCCACACCACTGATTGGCAGCTTTCTGCCCATGCTCAGTGTACACAGAAATCTACTGATCAGTGATGGGGGTGGGGTCCTACAGAACTTACTAGTCATCTAGTGATAATTACCTTCTGACAAATCAATGATTTTATCAAAACAACACTAAGCAGCCCAGTAAGTGACACATTACTGGAATCAGTGCCTCTAACCCTACATTATGCTGCTCTCAGATTAGGTGGCAAAAACCTGATGACAGATTCCCTTTAAAGGAGCTGTAAAGACAAAAAGTTTATATTAAAAAAAATACAAGCCATTTGTTAAATTAACTTCTTTTCATTGTTAATTCACATTAGACTGTATCTTCAACACTTTTGTCAGCAGGTCTTATTACAGACTCTGAATAGGACAGCTCTCGCCCTCTCCCTCAGCAGAAAGTCACAGCATGGTTAAAAAACGGGATCTTTTATGATTTTCTCATAATAAATAAAAAAGGACATGCAAGTCCTCCAAACTATTTTCCGTTTCTCTATAGGGGAGGTCCTAAATCTTTCTTGTTCTTTAGTTGATCACATGTCAAAAATGCAAAGCATTTACTATGAACTCGCCTAAAAAAATATACACTTGGAGAGTAATATCATCATTTGCATGTAAATATTCCTTGACTCTAAGGGCTCGCTCACACTGTCATATAACACGGCCGAATGCTATGTGATGTTTTATCGGATAGGACTCGGCCCTATACTATGGGACCGTGCGATTATTGGCATGAGAAAATAATCTCATTCGATATTTGGACCATGTGCACCCATACAAGTCTATGGGTGCACGTAAAACATTGGACTGCACTCGGATGTCATCCAAGTGCAGTCCGATGAACACTCACAGAGACTATGGAGAAGATGGAGAAATTAAGTTCTCCATCTTCTCCATATCTGTGCTGCGAGAGAATCGGATCACACTCAGTTGAAGCTCTGACAGAGTTTGAGCCCAGTGTCATTAGCATAATTGGCCCTATTCTCTTGCATGAGAGAATATATGGCTTAGTGAGTGGACCCTAAAACTGAATAGTAGTGACTGACAGGCACCTCACAAGCGGGATCCATGTAGCTCTCAGATGTCATGTAGGTAGGGCTTCATTCCATGGGGTAGGGCTTAATTTCAAGGTATATAAAAAAATGGACTTCAAATAAAAATTAAATGAACACAAAAAGCACTAATTGAATTATTTTTTTCGTATTTATGTTTGCAGCCCCTTTAAAAACCCTTTGAGGACCAAGGCACATATATGTCCCATAGTTTTAAACTGGAAAAAAATTTGATTGAATAAAATTTAAGGTCCTCAAAGGTTTAAGTAGGTCATAAATTCATATGAATACTTGCTCATACAATTGCACATGCCAAAAGATGAAGAAGAACAGAATCAAAAATATGACATTAAGTGCAGCACTTACAGGTATTCAAGGTGAAAGAGACCAGCAAAGGCATCGTCTCGAATGACAGTAAATGAGTTAGAATTCAGCAAGCTGAAAATGAAGACAGCAGGTTAGAAGCGAACCAGACTTTATGGTGCTCAGAATTAGTCAAGCAGAATTTATTGACTGCTCTTGCAAAGCACTGAGACTCCCGCTGTGTATAGATGGCGCCGTGCGGCCTCCCGCTGTGTATAGATGGCGCCGTGCGGCCTCCCGCTGTGTATAGATGGTGCCGTGCGGCCTCCCGCTGTGTATAGATTGCACTGTATAGATGGCTACGTGCGGCCTCCTGCTGAGTATACGTGTATAGATAGCTACGTGCGGCCTCCTGCTGAGTATAGATGCCGCACGGCGCTACCCCCAGAGACAGCAGGAGGCCGCACAGCGCCATCTATACTCAGCGGGAGACCGCACGTAGCCATCTATGCACAGCAGGAGGCCGCACGGCGACATCTATACTCAGCGGGGGGCCGCACGTAGCCATCTATACACAGCGGGGGGCGCACGTAGCCATCTATACACAGCGGGGGGCCGCACGGCGCCGTCTATAAACAGCGGGGGGCCGCACGTAGCCATCTATACACAGCGGGGAGCCGCACGTAGCCGTCTATACACAGCAGGAGGCCGCACGGAGCCCCCCCAGAGACATCAAGAGGCCGCACGGCGCCAACTATACTCAGCAGGAGGCCGCATGCAGTCATACACACACACAAACATATACAGACACGCATAAACACATTTGAAACACAAAAATACATACAAAGAGACATCACACAATGACATCTGCCCACACACACACACACACACACACAAACAGACAGACATCACACACACACCTGCCCACACACACACACACCTGCCCACACACACACCTGCCCACACACACATTTGTGTGTGTGTATGTATAGTGTGTGTGTGTATAATGTGTGTGTATGTATAGTGTGTGTGTATGTATAGTGTGTGTGTGTGTGTATGTATAGTGTGTGTGTGTGTGTATAATGTGTGAGTATGTATAGTGTGTGTGTATGTATAGTGTGTGTGTGTGTATAATTTGTGTGTGTATTTTTTTTTTAAGTTAAAAACAAGTAAAATGCTTGTGGCATCAATATCAAGACTCTAGATATAAGGGCCTATTCACACTGAATTTTGCAATGCATTTATCTCCTCTTTCCAGTCGTCTATCTAAATCCCTGAAAAATGGCATTCAGATGTGCCTTGACATAGCCATTGATTTGAACAAAGGCAAACCGAGGCTAAAGTCTGAATCTTTAGGCTCCATTTTCTCTGCTTTCAGATGTCTCATTTCAGACAGCACAATCCTGAATTTCAGGGATTCAGTTGTAAGCCTTGTGTAAAGACCTGAATGAAGCGCTGAATGTAGTGTGAATAGGTCCTTACATCCTACACCACCTCAGGGGATTGTTGTTATGGAGTATTGCCCCTGGGTGGCCGCAGTTATGACCACCACCAGGGCTCGCGGTCACCCACCCTAACTTTGGTATTCTGGGGAGCTGGTATAATGAATATCTGAGAAGAGCCATAGAGAAGCAAGAACATTGGACAACCAAGAGGTGGTGGCCTCAAGTCAGGTGTAGTGTTCAACAGGGCAAGACTTTCTAACCTGCCCACACACACACACACACACACACACACACACACATACACACACACACACCTGCCCACACAGACACACACAAACACACACCTGCCCACACAGACACACACACACACCTGCCCCCCCCCACACACACACACCTGCCCACACACATACACACCTGCCCACACACACACACACCTGCCCACACACACACACACCTGCCCACACACAAACACACCTGCCCACACACACACACCTGCCCACACACACACACACACCTGCCCACACACACACACATACACACCTGCCCACACACACACAAACACCTGCCCACCCACACATACACCTGCCCACACACACACACCTGCCCCCACACACACACACACACCTGCCCACACAGACACCTGCCCACAAACACACACACACACCCATATACACACACCTGACCACACACACACCTGCCCACACACACACACCTGCCCACACACACACACACCTGCCCACACAGACACCTGCCCACACATACACACACACATATACACACACACACATATACACACACACACCTGCCCCCCCACACACACACACATATACACACACACACACATATACACACACACACACCTGCCCACACATACACCTGCCCCCACAGACACCTGCCCACAAACACACACACACCTGCCCACACACACACACATATACACACACACATATACACACACACACACACCTGCCCACACAGACACCTGCCCCCACAGACACCTGCCCACAAACACACACACACCTGCCCACACACACATCTGCCCACACACACACACACACTCACCAACCCCCGGCTCAATTCCTCCTGCCTGCTCTCTCTCTTTTCCGGTGCAGCACTGCAGGCCGGGGCGCACTGCGTGACGTCACAGCTAGGAGACACAGCCGCGCACAGGGCCATGTCTCCTAGCAGTGACGCGGCCGGGCCAGCACAGGGAAGTTAACTGCTGCAGTGCTGGCCCGGCCGATGAAGAAGTAGCGGCGGCCGCTGCTGGGGGAGCGATCCGGGCCTACCTTCTGGCGATCCTCTTCTGTAGGCCGCGGCTCCGCTCGCGATGCTCTGGGCGAGGACCTTGAGTTGCTCGGTGATGACGTCGGCATCCGATGGATCTCCTTCCAGGACCTTGCGCAGCGTCTCAGCGTAGGGCGGGGCTTCAGGTCTCGCGCGTTTTTGGACGTCCACGCCCCTCTTCTTCCCGCGCGGCGTCCCGAAGATGGCGCCCGATGGCGGGAAACGGCTCCGATTGGCGGGAAATGGCCCCGAATGGCGGGAAACTTCACTCAGATATGTATAGAGTCTTTTCCAGGCACGCAATACCCGTTTGTGGAGGGTTGGTCACAATTCTGCTGACTACGCCAAAGCTGACTCGCCCCCTGGGCCTTCTAGTGTACGGTGCTGATGGGGGTAGTAGTGGCAACCCGATCCCGTGGCTCAGAGTGGTCAGACCAAATGGTGCAGTCTATTTATCAGTGTTTTGAATGTCCGACTACGCCACCCGTGGATTGCGGTTGGAGATAACCGCCGCTGCAAGGCAGACCGCTGAGGCTGGTGTTGGTGTGCAGCACAGGGGTAGGATAACTCCCCACGGGAAGAGTGTAGCCTCAGGGCAGTGTAGGTGGATGTTGGGGGTGATAGTGCAGGCCGCAATAGTAAGAGTTCAGAGTCCGCTTCAAACAGTTCAGGGTCTTTATTGTAGATATTATTAATGACCCAACAGTACCGGTTAGGAATGGGCCTGGGTGTCTGAGAGCATTCGGGCGAGCCCCACTGGTCAGGGTGAGTGTGTAGGCCTACCGTTCTCTCTATGCTCTTTCTGACTATCCCCCTTTTCGTGGTGTAATAGCCCACGTCCCTGAGCTGGCCGTGTACTTCTCTCCTGTATGGCTTGCGACTCAGGCCTAGGGTACCTGTTGCTTGCTCCTCGATGTACTGGTCCCTCTGTGTGGTGGAGCCTCCAGGCTTCTTAGGCCAAGGGACCTGAAATCCCTCGCAGGTTGGTTCTCTGCTGCTGGGCTTGTAACCCTGACAGCCTCGGACACCAATGCCCGGTAGATTGGTTCTCTGCCAGGACCGGCTCTCGTCGCCTCTGTCCCTGGCTTGCAGTTTCTCCTCTGCCTCACGGACTCCTCAGCTACAGCTGAACTGTCCCTCCTTCTCTGGGACTAGTCTCACTCCTGAGCTGGCATCGTCCAGTTCTCTCTAACCCTGCCCCCAGTTCCAGCTTTTATAGGGGCAGACAGCTCCCCCTGCTGGCCTGGGACAGGAGGTGCTGTATGCTAATTGTCCCTAACCAGGGGACCTCCCTCCTGCTTTCAGAAACAGATTATTGTTTGTGGCATCCAGGCCTGGGTTGACACACACACACTGCTCTATATTTAGTATGATACCCCCACTCCTCCATATATATAGCATGATGGTCCCACTGCTCCATATACAGGTGCATCTCACTAAATTAGAATAGCATCAAAAAGTTAATTTATTTCAGTTCTTCAATACAAAAAGCTGTCTTTCAGCTCATTTGCATTGTTGGGTCTGGTGTCTCTTATCTTCCTCTTGACAATACCCCATAGATTCTCTATAATAGATTCTCTATGGGGTTAAGGTCAGGCGAGTTTGCTGCCAATCAAGCACAGTGAGACTGTTCTGTGTAAACCAGGTATTGGTACTTTTGGCCGTGTGGACAGGGGCCAAGTCCTGCTGGAGAATGACATTTCCATCTCCAAAAAGCTTGTCGGCAGAGGGAAGCATGAAGTGCTGTAAAATGTCCTGGTAGACGGCTGTGCTGACTTTGGTCTTGATAAAACACAGTGGACCTACACCAGCAGATGACATGGCCCCCCAAACCATCACTGATTGTGGAGCCTTCACACTAGACCTCAAGCAGCTTGGATTGTGGACTCTCCACTCTTCCTCCAGACTCTGGGACCTTGATTTCCAAATGAAAATTGGAACTCTAGGACCTTGTGGAGTGTGTCAATGACTGCCTTCTGGACATCTGTCAAGTCAGCAGTCTTCCTCATGATTGTGGAGCATACTGAAACAGTATTGAAGAACTGGAATAAATTAACTTTTTGAAGATATTCTAATTTAGTGAGATGCACCTGTATATACTATGATGGTCCCACTGCCCCACATACATATAGTATAATGGCCCCACTACTCCATATGTAGTATGATGGACCCACTACTCCAGATATATAGTAGGATGGCTCCACTGCCCGATTATTTAACAAAAATAAAGTTTATTCTCACTTAATCCTGATTCCCTACATCACGGCCTCTGTCTCCTCTTCCATGGCGGGACTGCAGAGCAGAGCGATGCAATGATGTCACCGACCACCTGCGTGAGTATGCTGACATCTCGTTAACCGCAGGCCTATGGCGATCTGTGGCATATGAAAGAGATAGTGATAGGGCAGGGAGCTTGTGTCTCACTGCTTTATCATGCGACACCTCTGCATAAGAGACATTAGGGCCACATTAGCTACGTCACAGAAGACACTGGAGCTGGAGTATATAGAATAGGAGACACTGGGGCTGGCGTATATTCATCACGGGATACATTGGGGCTAGAGCATATACATCACAGAAGAAGCTGGAGTATATAGAATAGGAGACACTGGGGCTGGAGTATATAGAATAGGAGACACTGGGGCTGGCGTATATTCATCACAGGATACATTGGGGCTAGAGCATATACATCACAGAAGAAGCTGGAGTATATAGAATAGGAGACACTGGGGCTGGAGTATATAGAATAGGAGACACTGGGGCTGGCGTATATTCATCACAGGATACATTGGGGCTAGAGCATATGTAGCACCCTGAGGACTCGGTTGCTACAGGGGTATTGCACCTCGACCCAGAGGTGTGGTATTCCACTCCCGGGTAAGGATGGAGTGTGGAACTGAGCTTAGTAGGCTGCATGCACTACATACATCCCATTTCCGGGGGACAGAACAATGGTACTCCCACCAGTATATGTGCAGGTACGACAGCGTCTGTCCCTGGCTGGAGTGGGAGGGGGGTGGAACATCCCAGTAGTGTAGGGGCAGATAGGGGGAGTAGTCTGGGTATAGCTAGGAGCCCATTGGGTGCTGGTCACCTGGGTTCACACATAGAGGGAGTATATAAGGTGGGCACCATCTTAGAATAGGGTCTTTAGTCAGAGAGAGGAGGAGCAGAGCAGAGGAGCTCAGCCAGGAGGGCTGACAGGGAGCTGTGGCTCCGGCTGGGCCCAGCTCCAGAGCAAAGCCTGCAGTGAAGAGAGAGAGGAGGAAGAAAGGCCCAGAGAAGCAGAGACAGAGGGAACCCTAAGATCCCAGAATCAGACCAGAAAGGGTGAAGGGTTGGCAGAAAAGGGCACCGGATCCCAAGCTGGCGGAGGCAGAAGTAACCCTTAACCAGGAACCGGAGGTCGTGGGCAAGTTTTGCCACGACCCTCACCATATCCACCAGGAAGGCACACCACGAGTAGGGCCAGGGAAGCCAGAGAAGGTTCAACCACTAAGAGGCCCGAGGGAGCTGGACAGAGGTGGATCCCTGGTGGGGACGGCCAGGAGAAAGAGAGTGAGAGGGAAGCTCAGGACCACGCTCCGGAACTGCCTGGGGGTTAGCCGAGTCCCGCACCTGGTGGACGCAGCACGGCTCGGGTGGTCACTCAAGGCCAGAGTGACTAAAGCAACATCAGTGAGTAAAAACCCTGAAACTGCATCTCCTGACTCTGCCTCTCCTTCCTGCATCATCACAACCCCCATCATCTACACCTGCTGCCCTGAGGCCATACCCCTCCCGTTGGGGGTTATACCATCACTGCTGCACATATACCACCGGCCACAGCGGACTGCTCTGCAGCGGCGGCTTCAAAGCCGCACTCAACGGGTGGCGTAGTCGACACTTAAACAACATCTACAAAGACTGCCACACACTTAGTTTGACACCCTGGGCACGGACCGGGTCACCGCCACAGGGACTACTACCCCCATACAGATCCGGCTCCGGGTATCCCTTGAACATGGCCCAGGGGGCGCGTCACATATACATCACAGAAGAAGCTGGAATATATAGAATAGGAGACACTGGGGCTGGAGTATATAGAATAGGAGACACTGGGGCTGGCACATATACAGTTCTGCTCAAAAGTTTACATACCCCGGCAGAATTTTTGCTTTCTTGGCCTTGTTTCAGAGAAAATGAATGATAACAAAAACACTTTTTCTCCACTCATGGTTATTGGTTGGGTGAAGCCATTTACTGTCACATTTCTGTGTTTTCTCTTTTTAAATCTTAATGACAACTAGTGATGAGCGAGCATGCTCACTACTGCTCGGTGCTTGCCCGAGTATCTCACTGCTCGAGATGCTCTGCGCTCACCGAGTATTTCCGGGTTGGTCCGGCGGGAAGTCGGGTCCCCTCCCTGCATGTTTGGCGCTCTTTACAGAGCCAATGAACATGCAGGGATTGCCTGCCATGCACTGTAATGCCATAGCCATGTTGGTTGTGGGCATTACAGTGATTGGCTGGCCGCACAGCGTCATCAGGTGTATATCAGACCTAGCGCCGCCATGCTCATCACAGTCACTCCGGATCAGACAGTGTAGGGAGAGCTGCTGCTGCGTTAGGGAGAGATTTGATCGTGCATTAGGTAGTGTAGGGAGAAAAACCGCACATTACACATATCCATCTCAACAAACAGTCCTTCTGAGGACTAATCCATCTGCAGAGATATCAGGCAGGCAGTGTATATAGGCAGGCAGGCAGTGTATATAGCAGACTGCAGTGCATATAGCACAAGAGGCTCCATTCCAATTCTGCCTTCTGCTGCTGTTAGATATTTCTATACAAAGGCCCAGGTCTCAGGGGCCAGGAATACTTTTCTTTAGATCTTAATCCTCATTATTTGCTTATAAAGCAATCCAGAGAACACCGTTTTTCTGTGCCATTTGCTTGTTGGCACTGCAGAATACAGCCAGGTCCTTTCCATATTAGAGCGCTAGAAATTCAGCTATTTAAAATTGTGTTTTCTCCGTCACACGGATCACATATACGTTGTCAGAAAATACTGCCATTTCTGGCCTCCATTTTTTCAGTGTGTTAGTGAAGCAATTCACAGTAGTTTGCTGTTCACACTACTTACCTACAGGCCAGGTATTTAAAACTCTGTTTTCTCCATCACACCGATCACATATAACTTCGCTTCAAACTCAGTCATTTGTAGTGAGCGTGGAAGATACTATCCTCCATTTAAAATGGGCAAGGCACGTGGCAAGGGACGGGGAACTGGACGTGATGGTAATGGTACATGCAGAGGCCGCGGACAAGGCCGTGGGCAAGCCGAAATTGTACCACAACAAACCCCCACATCTTCTCGCCTGACCTTCCTGTCCCAATTTCTAGGGGACCACAGCACACCACTATTGAACCCAGATCAGTGTCAAAAGGTTGTTGGTTGGATAGCGGATAATGCTTCCAGTCACTTAGCCACCACCACCACCACCCTGTCTTCCACACGGTCAAGTCTCAATAGCCATGAGTCTGGACCGCATATTCCTCACCCTGATCCTCCTTCCTCCCACCATGCCGAGTACCCAGAGACAACTGATCCCACACTTGGATAATCTGAAGAGCTGTTCACTTTTCCATTTATAGATTCGGGCCTCTCGCCCGGTCCACTTGAAGCGGGGCAAGAGGAAATATATTTGAGCATCCACGGTCACACGAAGGCGACGGTGGGAAACTGTCACAAGAGGTGGACGATGATAAGACACAATTGGCAGAAAGTCAGGAATAGTACCAGGGTGCAGAAGTGGGAGACGAGGTGGTGGATGATATAGTAACTGACCCAACCTGGCAGGAGGACATGCAGAGCAAGGACAGCAGCACACAGGGGGAGGGAGGCAGAGCACCCCAACAGGCAGGAAGAAGCAGTGTGGTGGCCGCAGACAGAAGGCAGGCTACCGTTTCCCGTAACACCAACACGAAGGAAGTTGCCACTACAACTGTTAGGTCTTCCCGAGTCTGGTTGTTTTTTAAAGACTCTGCCGATAGCTCCAAAAAGGCCATTTGCATCACGAGCCAGACCAGCATCAGCAGGGGTGGCAAAACGACCAGCCTGACCACCACCAGCATGATCAGGCACATGGCAGCAAAGCACTCGACTTTGTGGGCCGAACACCAGGGTCCAGAAACAGTGTCTACAGGTGGCACCATTGCTTCTTCTGCTGTTGTGCATGCAAGCCAATCCCCTGTCCATAGTGCATGCAAAGATGCCTCCTGCCCTGCACCTGTCATTGCACACTCTCAAGTAGCAGCATCAGGAAGCACGTACATGTCCTTGTCCCAGCGCAGCATTCAGTTGTTCATACTCCAGTCCTTGGAATGCAAGCGCAAATATGCAGCCAACGTCCCACAGGCCACACTACTAAATTCTCACAATTCATGACTGCTTGGCTCGAAATGTTGCCTTTTAGGCTTGTGGAGACAGAAGCATTCCGCAACCTGATGGTGGCGGCCGTCCCTCGGTACTCTGTCCCCAGCCGCCACTATTTCTCCCAGTGTGCCGTCCCCACATTACACAAGCACGTGTCCCAAAACATTAGCCGTGCCCTCAACAACGCAGTTACCGGTAAAGTCCACCTAACCACGGACACGTGGACAAGTGCTTGTGGGCAGGGACGGTACATCTCGCTGATGGCACACTGGGTTAACATAGTGGAAGCCGGGACCCAGTTGGAACTTGGGACGGAACACGTCCTCCCGACGCCAAGGATTGCAGGCCTTAGGTCAATCAGGGTTGCCCCCACGGTCTACAGCTCCTGCACCTCATGCTCCTCAGCCTCCTCCTCCTCCTTAGCCTCCATCTCCAAAATGACCACATCAGTCTCAAGCTGGAAGCACTGCAGCACTGCCTCGGCCAAGCGGCAACAGGCTGTGCTGAAGCTAATATGCTTAGGTGAAAAACGACACAATGCTGAAGAGTTATGGACAGCTCTGAAAGAGCAGGCAGATCTGTGGCTCAAACCGCTGAACCTACAGCCAGGCATGGTCGTGTGTGACAATGGCCGGAACCTGGTGGCGGCTCTGAGGCGAGGCGAGCTCACACACGTACCATGCCTGGCCCATGTGCTTAACCTCGTGGTTCAGCGGTTACTCAAATCCTACCCGGAGCTGCCGGATCTGCTTGTTAAAGTATGCCGCCTGTGTGCCCATTTTAGAAAGTCAGCTACAGCTTCCGCCGCCCTTGCAGTGTTTCAGCAGCGTTTGCAGCTTCTGGCTCACAGACTGGTGTGTGATGTCCCCACACGTTGGAACTCTACATTGCAGATGTTGGGAAGGATTTGTGAGCAGAAGAGGGCAGTTGTTGAGTACCAGCATCAAAAAGGCTATCGGTATTCAGTTCAGACTCCACACATAAGACCTCAGTAGTGGACGTGGATGTCAGACATATGTACCATCCTCCAAAACTTTGAGGACTCCACCAAGATGGTGAGTGGCGATGACGCCATAATTAGCCTCACCATCCCGCTTCTCTGTCTTCTGAAACGCTCTCTGCTCACAATCAAAGATGATGCATTGCAGGCGAAGCACGATAAGATGGAGCAATTAACCATACAGGGTGATTACACACAGCCCAGCCTCATCTCATCCCAACGTGGATTGGGTGGCAATGAGGAAGAGGAGGAGGAGGAAGGACAGTAACTAGTTTCATGCACTATAGACGGTGCTATCTGCACAGCTGTCATACCGTCTGTTCAGCGTGGATGGCCAGAGGACAGAGAGGAGGAGGAGGAGAGCATGGTCAGTCATCCTCTTGGTGAGGACACGGAAGTCTTGCCTGTTAGTAGTCTGGCACGCATGGCTGAGTTTATGTTATGCTGCCTTTCCCATGACCCTCGCATTCTCAAAATTTTAGGTCATTACTGGTTGGTGACACTTCTAGACCCACTCTACAAGGAGAACTTTATATCTCTTATTCCTGAGGTGGACAGGTGTACAAAAATGAGGCAGTACCAGAAGGCCCTTGTTGCGGAACTATTAAAAAAATTCCCATCTGAAAACGCTGGAGGCAGAGGGCACACTTCGTTCGACAACCAAGGAGTACAGGCGAGAGAGACACAACTTCAATCCAGCAGAGGCAGGGGAACACTGTCAAAGTTCTGGGAGAGTTTTCTCAGACCCTCCCATCGCACAGGCCCTGAGGCGCAGGGTACTCTCACAAGGAGTGCAAAGTTTGGGAAAATGCTGAGGGAGTACCTTGCCGTACCGTACCAACGTCCTCCGTGATTCCTCTGTGCCTTATAAATATTGGGTATCCAAGCTAGATATGTGGAATGAACTGGCTCTCTATGCCTTGGAGGTCCTGGCCTGCCCTGCCGCCAGCGTTTTATCAGATCGGGTTTTTAGTGCCGCTGGTGGAATTATAACTGATAAGCGCATCCTCCTGTCAACTGAAAATGCTGACAGGCTGACTCTTATAAAAATGAACAAGGGCTGGATTGGGCCAGACTTCTCAACACCACCGAATGATAGCAGCATAACATAAACTCAAATCCAGTGTCTTTTCTTGGGAGGTGTATTCCCATGCACCTTTTCACACCCACACATGGGTATACGCTTCCTGATTTTGGCTATTTGCTCTTGTCCTCCTCCTTCTCCTCATCCTCCACCACCATATCACCAGGGTGACCGTGGTCCATGATGCAACACCCACATAATTTTTTTAAAGGGTGTTTGACTCGCCCCTGGGCCGTGGGGCACTCGGAGCCAGGCAATAGGGAGACGGTGGGGGTAGTAGTGGCGACCCGGTTCCGTGGCTCAGGGTGGTCAGACCAGTGATAGTCCTTTAGTAGTCCTAAGTGATGTCCGACTACGCCACCCGTGGATTGCGGTTATTATGAACCGCCGCTGCAAGGCAGACCGCTGGGGCTGATGATGTATGCAGCTGAGGTAGTGTGACTCCCCACGGGAAGAGTGCAGCCCCAGGGCAGTGTAGTGGATGGTGGGGGTGATTGTGCAGAGAATCCCAGTGCCGTTAGTGCTGGAGGAGCGAAAGAGTACACAGACAACGTACTGCAGTCCAATGTCTTTTACTCACAGTTCATGTACTCCGGGTCACTTCTGTCAGCAATGACCGCCCGAGCCATGCTGCGTCCACCAGGTGAGGGGCTCGGTCAACCCCAGGCAGTTCAGGAGCATGGCACAGGACCCCCTTCAATCCATTCTCTGGCCTGCCTCACCAGTGACCCACTTTTGTCCAGCTGCCGCGGACTTGTGCGAGTAAACGTGGTTCCCGTTCCCCGCTGTCCTATATGGTGCCTTCCTAGCAGGTTTGATGAGGTGTTGCACCAATAAATGATCACGACCTCCGGTCTTTGGCTGAGGGCTGTTTCTCCTCCACCAACTTGGGATCCGGTACCCTTAATCTGCCTGACCCTTCACCCTGTATTCTCGTGGGTTCTTAGGGTCCCTTCTGCCGTCTTGTTCCTGAGCCCTTCTGTTTCTCTCTCTCTCTTTCTTTTCTGTTCCTTTCTGTTCTTGTTCCTTTCTGTTCTTGTTCCTTTCTGTTCCTGGCCTTCACCCTAGGCCTGCCTCGTGGAGCTGGGCCCAGACTGAGCCACAGCTCCCTGTCAGCCCTCTCTGGCTGAACTCCTTCTCTTACTCCACTCACTGATCTTCTCTTCTTCTCTTCTCTCTGTGCTGGCTGGGCCTCAGAGGCTAGGCCCGCCTACGGAGCAGAGCCCCTTGCAGAGGCCTTCACTCCGTCACTTCTTCTCTCTGACTGAACACTGTTCTAAGATGGTGCCCACCTTTTATACCTCCCTCTAGAACATGAGCCCAGATGACCAGCAACCAATGGGCTCCTATCTACGCTCAGGAACCAACCCCTATCTGCTCCTACATCACTGGGTATTCCTACCCCCTCCCCACTCCAGCCAGGGACATGGTCTGTCGTGCCTGCATTTCTGTCTAATGGGAGCACCGTTGAGCTGTCCCTCGGAAATGGGGTGAGTGTGCTGTATGCAGCTAACTGAACCCTGGTCCATACTCCATCCTTACCCGGGAGTGGAATATCACACCTCTGGCAGAGGTGCAATACCCCTGTAGCGGCCGAGCCCTCGGGGCGCTACATTTTTATGATGCCCGTAAAAAAAAATTTTTATACAGTATGTTCATGTATACCCCCCAGGAGTAAATGTTTGTCAGCCCATACACTTAGTGCATGTCATTACAAGTATAGGAGGCCCGCTCCTTTCTAATGGTAAAACATTTTTATGATGCGCTCCTCCATGTCTCTTCCAAGGGCCATTGAAGTGCCTCCAAATTTTTGGCAGCCCTTGCAGTCACTGCATAGTCCAACACTACGGGAGACTCTCTCCTTTCTAATGGGAATTTGTCATTACTGTGGCCTGGTCTATGTGTCTTTAAATTCTTAGTGGGTTTTTTCCTAAACTTGGTCAGCCGTTAGACTCACTGCATACCCTATAACTGTATAGCAGACCCTCTCCTTTCTAATGGGAACATGTCATATCTTGTTACTGTGGCCCTGCTCTGTGTGTCTTTAAATTCTTAGTGGGGATTTTCCTAAAATCTGTCAGCCATTGGACTCACTGCATACCCTATAACAGTATAGCCGACCCTATCATTTGACAAAGTATCTCACACCATCCTTATTGAAAAAATGACCAAGTATGCAATGGACCAGGCTACTGTTAGGTGGATTCATAACTGGCTTAGTGATCGGACTCAAAGGGTGGTTGTAAATGGCTTCACATCCAGCTGGATGAATGTCTCAAGTGGGGTACCACAGGGCTCTGTCCTGGGACCTGTATTGTTCAACATCTTTATCAATGATTTAGATGAAGGAATTGAGAGTAAACTGATTAAATTTGCTGATGACACAAAGCTAGGAGGGATAGCTAATACTAGAGAAGAGAGAGAGAGGATTCAAAAAGACCTAAATAAACTGGAGCAGTGGGCAGCAACCAACAGAATGGTTTTTAACAGGAAAAATGCAAAGTACTACATCTGGGCAATAAAAATGAAAAAAGCATATACAGAATGGGAGGAATAGAGCTAAGCAACAGTACATGTGAAAAAGACTTAGGTATACTAATAGATCATAGACTGAACATGAGTCAACAATGTGATGCAGCAGCAAAAAAGGCAAATACAATTTTGGGATGTATTAACAGAAGCATACAGTCTAGATCACGTGAAGTCATTATTGGTCTTTACTCCTCTTTGGTCAGACCTCATCTGGAATACTGTGTACAGTTTTGGGCACCACATTTTAAAAAAGACATAGACAAACTGGAGCAAGTTCAGAGAAGAGCGACCAGAATGGTGACTGGTCTGCAAACCATGTCCTATGAGGAACGGTTGCAGGATTTGGGAATGTTTAGCTTGCAAAAAAGAAGACTGAGAGGAGACTTAATAGCTGTCTACAAATATGTCAAGGGCTGTCACATTGTAGAAGGATCATCTTTATTCTCATTTGCACAAGGAAAGACTAGAAGCAATGGGATGAAACTAAATGGGAGGAGACACAGATTAGATATTAGAAAAAACTTTTTGACAGTTAGGGTGATCAATGAGTGGAACAGGCTGCCACGAGAGGTGGTGAGTTCCCCTTCAATGGACGTCTTCAAACAGAGGCTGGACAGACATCTGTCTGAGATGATTTAGTGAATCCTGCTTTGAGCAGGGGGTTGGACCAGATGACCCAGGAGGTCCCTTCCAACTCTACCATTCTATGATTCTATGATTCTATGATCATTTCTAATGGGAATTTGTCGTTACTGTGGCCCTGCTCTATGTGTCTTTAAATTCTTAGTGGGTTTTTTCCTAAAATTGGTCAGCCGTTGGACTCACTGCATACCCTATAACTGTATAGCAGACCCTCTCCTTTCTAATGGGAGCATGTCGTACCTTGTTACTGTGGCCCTACTCTGTGTGTCTTTAAATTCTTATTGGGGTTTTTCATTAAAATTTGTCAGCCGTTGGATTCACTGCATACCCTATAACTGTATAGCAGACCCTCTACTTTCTAATGGGAACATGTCGTACCTTGTTACTGTGGCCCTGCTCTGTGTGTCCTTAAATTCTTAGTGGGGTTTTTCCTAAAATTTGTCAGCCGTTGGATTCACTGCATACCCTATAACTGTATAGCAGACCCTCTCCTTTCTAATGGGAACATGTCGTACCTTGTTACTGTGGCCATGCTCTTTGTGTCTTTAAATTGTTAGTGTTTTTTTTCAAAAATTTTGGCCACCCTTGCAGTCACAGCATGGGCATTACCACTATAGAAGACCCGCTCCTTTATAATGGGAACATTTTTTTTACTGAGACCCTCCTCTATGTCTCTTCAAAGGGGTATTAGGTTAACAATAGGATCTTTCTTTAGTACAAAAAACAGCATCACCAATTTAACCTCAATGTAATCACATTGTTCAGCTCATGCACCTTCTCCTCCATCTCCGAAATGACCACATCAGTCACAAGCTGACAGCACTGCAGCACTGCCTTGGCCAAACAGCAACAGGCTGTGCTGAAGATAACATGCTTAATGCTTAATTGACAAACCGCCCAGCGCTGCATAGTTGTTGAAAGCTGTAACACAGCAGCTTGATCTGTGGCTCTCACCGCTGAACATACAGCCAGGCATGGTCGTGTGTTACAATGGGCGGAACCTGGTGACGGAGAAATGACAACCGGGGTAGATACGGTTTCCCTCTATGCCAGCCCTTTCACAGAGCTAAAGAATATGGCTGTGGTGAAATACAACTCCCACTGAGAAGCTGTTTCAGATTGAAAAACATTGTGCCCACCAGAGGATTTGTTTCTGAGGGCTAACCTTTCTCACCCGCTCAAGAGCCCCATAGCAGCTGCAAAGTTAGCGCTATCATGAACTCTCCTGAGGTAGAAGCCAAGGCACACCAGAGAATTCTCTGGTGGGACTGTCCAACCCTGCCGAGAAGCAGTCCTGGCTAAGAAAAGTGTGTGGGAAGATTCCAGGACTCTCTATTTTTACTGAGGAGGAAACACACGCAAACATGGGGAGAACATACAAATTTCTTGCAGATGTTGTCCTTGCTGGGATTTGAACCCAGGATCCCAGTGCTGCAAGACTTCAGTGCTAACCACTGATCCAATGTGCTGCCGTTCACCCTCTAATATCTAACAGGCTGGAGAAACTTGAACCTACTGCCACTCTATCATCAGCTCCTTTGTGAGAAAATGTATTTGGGCAGCCACTCAGTCTACCAAATAAAATTCCAGAGAAGGAAATTGAGGGTGGCTTTGCTACTGGTACTGGGGGCAGTGCTAATACCATGGTGTTGTACCATAGTTTGCTGGAAATATTCCAGGCTGGTAGGAGGCAAGAAAATTCCCACAGAAAAGTACCAGCAGTAATGTTCAGGCCACATTTCAAGTGCAAGCAGCTTTAGAGGACTTCCTGGGAGAAATGACACGCAGGGTAGATACGGTTTCCCTCTATGCCAGTCCTTTCACTGAGCTAAATACAACTCTTATCAAAAAAAGTTGTGGACTGGCTCCGTACCGTCCCTGGCCACATTCACCTGTCCACGTGTTTGTGGTTAGGCAGTCCTTCTTAGTAAGTGCACTGGGTAGGGCATGGGTAATGTTGTGGGACCCGTGCTTGTGGAAGGCGAAGGCGATACCGGGAAAAATAGTGGCGGCTGGGGACCGAGTATGGACACCCGGCCGCCGCCTGCATGAGGTTGTGAAAAGCTTCCACCTCCACAAGCTTAAAAGGCCATATTTCAAGTGCAAAGAGCTGCCCAGAAATCTGTCAGTTTAGTGTTGCGGCCTGTGGGTGGGTGGCTGGCTGCATACTTGCAATTGCATTCCAAGTAACAGAAAACTAAGCAGATGATGGCTTCTATCATCATCACGGCCTCACCTCGGCACTATGAACTCTCCTGAAGAAGAAGCCAGGGCCCGCCGGAGAAGCCTCCGGTTCTCTGGTGGGCCCGTCCAACCCTGCCGAAAAGCAGCCCTGGCTAAGAAAAGTGTGGGGGAAGGTTCCCGGACACTCTATGGCTGCTTTTTTAATGCGGATCGGCCATGCTTATGCATGTTATTTCTCAAAACGCATTACGGATCAGGCCATTTTCCAACTCTGTATTCAAGAAATTAAATGCGCAAAGAAAGATGTGTGTGTGTCAAAGCACCATTGACAAGTGCGAGTTGATGTTGGATGGGCTGCCATTGCTTCTGCAACAAGCTCAATTACAGGATTTTCTGGGAGAAATGACACGCAGGGTAGATACGGTTTCCCTCTATGCCAGTCCTTTCACCGAGCTAAATACAACTCTTAGCAAAAAAAGTTGTGGACTGGCTCCGTACCGTCCCTGGCCACATTCACCTGTCCACGTGTTTGTGGTTAGGCGGTCCTTCCCAGTAAGTGCACTGGGGAGGGCACGGGTAATGTTATGGGACCCGTGCTTGTGGAAGGCGGAGGCGATACCGGGAAATATAGTGGCGGCTGGGGACCGAGTATGGACACCCGGCCGCCGCCGGCATGAGGTTATGAAAAGCTTCCGCCTCCACGAGCCTAAAAGGCCACATTTCAAGTGCAGGCAGCTGTCAAAAATTTGGCAGTATAGTATTGCAGCCTGTGGGTGGGTGGCTGCCGGCATTCTTGTGCTTGCATTCCAAGGAATGGGGTAGGGACAACTGAACACTGCAGTGGGACAAGGAAGTGGACGGTGATTGTTTCAAGTCTGCAATGACAGGTGCATGGCAGGAGGCATCTTCACATGTGCCAAGGATCACTTATGATGGGCACACATTTAGGCAGTGACCTGGGAGTCAGAGATGTTTCCAGAGGTCTTCCCCTTGCTGTTCCCATGTCTTTTCAGCACTGTATGCATGTGTCTGATGATGTGTCACACACCACATGGCCAGATAAGGTTGTAAAATGTTAAAATGACATTTCCTGGTGAATGCATTTGTCTTGGTTGAAAGCAATGCAAAAGTGCAAAAACGTGTCAAAAATGCTACGTGTGAACATAGCCCAAGGTGTGTAGGAGTATTTTTGTTTTTGTTTATTTATTTTGCCTTATATACAAGTCATCACCCTGGAAAGGATGTTCCTTACGCCGTAAAAGTGGCGTAATACTCTGACGACGTTGTTGACAGCAGTGATCTGGGAGTCAGAGATGCGTCCAGGGGTCTTCCTCATGCTGTTCCCATGTCATTTGAGCACAGTTCCCATCGATTTGGGCAATTTTTAGGCCCTCTGCAGACCGCCGTGGGGAGCCACCTGAAAAATGCTCAAGTTTCCCCTAGACTTATATTGGGCTCATTGTTCGGGTTGAGCACCCGAGTATTTCAATTTGCTCGACCCGAGCAACGAGTACTCGAGCATTTTAGTGCTCGCTCATCACTAATGACAACCAAAAACATCCAAATAATCCTGATCAAAAAGTTCACATACCCTGGTGATTTTGGCCTGATAACATGCACAGAATTTGACACAAGTGGGTTTGAATGGCTACTAAAGGTGACATCCTCACCTATGACCTGTTTGCTTGTAATCAGTGTGTGTGCATAAAGCTGAGTGAGTTTCTGGGATCTAGCTACTGACGTTTCTGGATTTTGAGATGGGGAAAGCAAAAGAATTATCAACGGATCTACGGGAAAAGGTAGTTGAACTGTATAACACAGGAAAGGGAGGCAAAAAGAGTATAACACAGGAAAGGGATACAAAAAGATATCCCAGGAATTGATAATGCCAGTCTGCAGTGTTCAAACTGCGATTAACAAATGGAAAATCAGATGCTCTGTAAAAACCAAACCACAGTCAGGTAGACCAACAAAAATTTCAGCCACAACTGCCAAGAAAATTGTTCGGGATGCAAAGAAAAACCAACAAATAACATCAGCTGAGAACACACTTAGGGGTGTACTCACTTTTGTTGCCAGCGGTTTAGACATTAATGGCTGTGTGTTGAGTTATTTTGCAGGCACACCAAATTTACAGTTAAACAAGCTGTACACTGACTACTGTACATTGTATCAAAGTGTCGCATCTTCAGTGTTGTCCCATCAAAAATATATATATGTATTCCGGCCCATTTTTGGAGTTTTGTGTGAAATTATGTCCAATTTGCCTTTTTTTTCTCAGTTTTTTTTGTGTTGTTCCAATAAACACAAAGGAAATAAACATGCGTGTAATAAAACATGTGTAATTTTCTGAAACAATTTCAAGGGTGCCAGCACTTTCCGCCATGACTGTATATGCAGGTAGAGTCCTTAACCCCTTTACAACCCAAAGTGGTTTGCACGTTAATGATCAGGCCAATTTTTACAATTCTGACCACTTTCACTTTATGAGGTAATTACTCTGGAACGCTTCCACGGATCCCCCTGGTTCTGAGAATATTTTTTCATGACATATTGTACTTTATGATTGTGGTAAAATTTCTTCGATATCACTTGTGTTTATTTGTGAAAAAAACAGATATTTGGCGAAAATTTTGAAAATTTCGCAATTTTCAAAATTTGAATTTTTATGCTCTTAAATCGGAGAGATATGTCACACAAAAAAAGTTAATAAATAATATTTCCCATATGTCTACTTTACATCAGCACAATTTTGGAACCCAAATTTATTTTTATTAGGGAGCTATAAGGGTTAAAATTGACCAGCGATTTCTCATTTTTCCAACAAAATTTACAAAACCATTTTATTAGGGACCGCATCACATTTGAAGTCACTTTGAGGGGTCTTTATGACTGAAAATACCCAAAAGTGACACCATTCTTAAAACTGCACCCCTCAGTGAATCGGGTCATCATGGCAATGTGGCACCCCAGGAGTCTGGTTTCCACAGTAATAGCAATATTACGTCTGAGAGCAGGTGGGAGGTCTCCTGGTCAGGAATCCTATGCATGCCACACCTCCTGCCCAGTCCTGGGAGGGGAAGAACTTCCCCTATATAAAACTGGGGCTGAGGCAGGGTTAGAGAGAAGAGAGAAAAAGAGGAGAAGAAGAGTCCCAGGCAGAGACATAGTCTGGTCTGGAGAGGAGCAGCTATAGGAAAGAAAGATCAGGAGCTCAGTGGGAGCAGTGCTAAAAGGAGTCAGGGGCTGGAAGCTGTAGAGCTCGCCCTGATTGAAGAGTTCTCACCGGACCCGGAGTCCGAGGCTGTGGGGACTAATCCTTACCCAGCAGCAGAAACCGACCGGCAGGGGATTTCAGGCCCTCTGGCCAAGAAACCCGAAGGCACGGTCACACGCAAGGGACCAGCACCGCCGTCGTGAAGCGGAAGCTACCAGAAGGCCCCGAGTCACCGGCCATACGGGTGAGCACCACACGGTACACTCAGGGACGTGGGCTACTTTTACCCGCCTCTAGCAAGGTAGCCAGAAGAGTACAATTAGTTGGGGAGGCCTACAACTCCGCCTGGCCAGGGGAGATCCCATTTGCTCACGGACTGACCAGGCCCCGATCGCTAGCCAGTACTCCGGGAGGGTCTACCTTTGTCACCAGTAAAGACCCTGAACTACACCGCACCGTCTCTGAGTGGTTCCTGCTACCTGCATGCTATTCTGCTACCCCCTTCAAACACGTCGGCTGCCCTGAGGCCATACCCCTCCCGTTGGGGGTTATACCATCTACGCTGCACAATCGTACCACCGGCCTCAGCGGTCTGCCCTGCAGCGGCGGCCTCATAGCCGCATTCAACGGGTGGCGTAGTCGAACACCGTACCATCTTCTGCTAAACTCTGCCACTCAGCTTGACTCCCTGGGCACGGACCGGGTCACCGCCACGAGACTACTACCCCTATCAGATCCGGCTCCGGGTAGGCTCCCGCGTGCGCAACGCTGCGCGACTCAGGCCCAGGGGCGCGTCAACTTTGGCGTAGTCGGCAGGATTTCGTGCCCGCAACCACCGGGTACTGCGTGCCTGAAAAAGAGACTTTTAAACTTACCTGTGGTGAAGATTCCCGCCAATCCGGCGCCATCTTCTGCCTTCTTCCCGCCATCCGTGAAGTTTTCCCGCCATCCGGCGCCATCTTCTGCCTTCTTCCCGCCATCCGTGGAGTTTTCCCGCCGTTGGACGCCATCTTGAAGACGCCGCGTGGGAAGAAGAGGGGCGTGGACTCCGAAAAGCCCGCGAGAACTGAAGCCCCGCCTCACGTCCGGACGTTGCGTAAGGTCCTGGAAGGAGCCCAGCAGACGCCGACGTCACAGGAGCGCGACGGAAGGTCCTCGACCCCGACGATCCACTGCGGAGCCGCGGCCTACGGAAGAGGATCATCGCAAGGTAGGCCACGGTCCACTAGGGGGGAGGAGGATGTCGGATACGGAGGAGAGCTTCACTGCCGCAGCCACCGCCAGCGCCACCGCTGCTGCGGTCATGCCTTTCACTATGCCCTACATCCCGGGGGCAGCCTGGCTACCCCAGTACTCAGGGGGGTCACATACCCTGAATGACTTTAGAGAAAAGCTGGATAGCCTCTTCCAGGTGTACCCCCTCACAGAAGAGCAAAAAGTGAGCATCCTGGTGGCCCAACTAACCGGGGCAGCCCAAAGGGAGGTAAAGTCCTGGCCACCTGGGAGGAGGACTGTCGCAGGGATATTAACCCGGCTGAAGGACACCTTTGATACCCGCACCTCAGCCGAGATTAAGCTTAGATTCTACGGGTGCAAACAGCGAGCACATGAGAATATAAGGGACTATGCACTAAACCTACAAGAGGCCCTGAGAGCCATTAAGCAGACCGACCCTGACGGCGTGGGAAACGAGGACAGGCTGTTGACCGAACAATTTATAGAGGGACTATATTGCAATGCCCACCGAACCCAGTTGCGGGCAATGGCCTTACAGGATCCTCATCTGGACTTTGCACAGTTCAAGGACAGAGCCATCCGGGTGCTCCGAGAACCGGCACCGGGTGGCGTGGTGACCCACAGGCGCCCTACTACCGCTTACCACCAGGAGGCGGCGCCCTTGTCGGCAGGGCCTGTGGGAGCTGACGCGCAGGCTTTGAACAATGACCCGGCTCCAGACCTGCACCATCAGGTCCAAGAGCTAGCTAAAAGCGTTGCTGCGCTAACCCGAACTGTGCAGTCTTTACAGGTTTCTGCTCCAGGGAAGATCCAGCTGGCATCCGGACCGGAGGACATCCCGTGGCGTCGACCAAGGAGGACCCCACCGGCCAGAGGAAGACCCAGCGACCGATACAACGAGGACGGACAACCCATCTGCCGCCGCTGCAATCAACCCGGACATATGGCAAGGTACTGTCCTTTAAACTGGCACAACCTGGGGTAGAGGGCCAACCCCTAGGAATAAGATCACCAGGCCCATCGAACTGGCGTGACAAATACGTGGGAGGACGTCCAGTCTTGCCTGTGGTACTGGATGGCATTCCTATGAGTGCCCTACTTGACACCGGGTCACAGGTCACCACCATCCCGTACGTGCTCTTCAAGCAGTACTGGAATGACTCGGATATAACCCGCTACCCTGACGACGACTTGAGTATCATTGCCAGCAATGGTCAGCCCGTGCCACAGATCGGATTTAAAGAGATGACCATTAAAATCGGTAGAGTCGAACTGGCAGCACAGGGACTGATCATTGTAGACATTGACAAGCGCGAGAGTCACCCAAAGATAACTCTAGGAACTAATGTGATTGAAAATTGTCTTGCAGAGGTGATTTTCATTTTACAGCAGGTTGCCAAGAACGCCAGCTCCGGCCAGCAGCGAGTGCTCCAAAAAGAGATCCGGGCACTGATGCGGCGGCAACAGGTGGAACTCTCCGGTGGTGAGATAGGAAGCGTGAGAATGTGTGACCCTTTCCCTATTGCCATGCCCCAGAAAAGTGAAATGATGATTTGGTGCCGGGCAGCTATTGGTCTAAGAGGTAGAGACTACCAAGCAATGGTAGAACCCGTCTACTCAGACAGTAGGCCCACCATTTTGACAGCACGGGGGGTGGTTGATGTACGCCATGGGAGGGTGCCCGTTCGCATAATAAACATCGGGAAAAAGGGAAGTGTACCTGCCCCGGTATGCCACGCTAGCCAAATTGTATACCATCAACCAAAATTCTGTACAGTCAGTGGAACCCTTGCCTCCATCTCACCCAGAGGAAGGTAACGGCTCTAAGAAACCAATGGAGGACTGGTGTCAGCAACTACATTTGGGGACTGACTCCACTCCCTCACACCAGAAACAGGGAGTCTATCGGGTGGTTCAAGAGTACGAGAGAGTGTTTAGTAAACACCCGTTAGACTTCGGGCGAATAAAGGGGGTAGAACACCACATCCCCACGGGAGACCATCCTCCCATAAAGGAGAGATACCGACCAGTACCCCCTGCACACTACCAACACGCCAAGGGGATGCTTAGAGACATGAAGGAGGCTGGAGTAATCAGGGATAGCTGTAGCCCCTGGGCAGCTCCGCTAGTCTTGGTTAAAAAGAAGGACAACACCATGAGAACGTGTGTAGATTACCGGAAAATCAACCGTATCACACACAAAGATGCGTACCCCTTACCAAGGATAGAGGAGTCTTTGGCTGCTTTAAAATCTGCTAACTTCTTCTCCACTTTGGATCTCACTAGCGGGTACTGGCAGGTTCCTGTAGCAGAGGCGGACCGGGAGAAGACCGCATTCACCACCCCGATGGGACTTAGTGAGTTTACCTGCATGCCGTTCGGACTCTGCAACGCACCAGGAACCTTCCAACGATTGATGGAATGCTGTCTGGGACACCGAAACTTCGAGACGGTCCTGTTATACCTGGACGATGTCATCGTCTACTCCAAGACCTACGAGGACCACCTGAAACACCTGGCAGAAGTGTTCGAAGCCCTGGCAAACTACGGCCTAAAGGTGAAACCCTCCAAGTGTCACCTCCTGAAACCAAAGGTGCAGTACCTGGGACACGTGGTGAGTGCTGACGGAGTGGCTCCCGACCCTGATAAGATCACCGCAATTAAGGAATGGCCAAGCCCCTCCAGCATAAAGGAAGTGCGGCAGTTCCTCGGGTTGGTAGGCTACTACCGAAGATTCATTCCCGGTTTCACCAAAAAGGCAGCTCCTATGCAGGACCTCTTGATAGGCCAGTCCAGGAAGGCCAAGAACCAGAAGCCACCCTTCAGATGGGAGAAGCCGGAAGAAGAGTCCTTCCGCCAGCTGAAGATGGCCCTCACGGGGGATGAAATCCTGGCGTACCCTGATTACAGCCAGCCCTTTATCCTCTACACCGACGCAAGTAACATCGGGCTAGGAGCCGTACTGTCCCAGATTCAGCAGGGGAAAGAACGGGTAATTGCTTACGCCAGCCGAAAACTGCGACCCACCGAAAGAAACCCTGAGAATTACAGCTCATTCAAGCTAGAGTTCCTGGCAGTGGTGTGGGCAGTCACCGAACGCTTTAGGCACTACCTTGCCTCTTCCCGGTTCACCGTGTACACGGATAACAACCCGTTGACACACCTGGATACGGCAAGACTCGGTGCCCTGGAGCAGAGATGGATGGCCCGCCTGTCCAACTATGAGTTCACGATCAAATACCGGGCAGGACGCTCCAATACCAACGCGGATGCCTTGTCCAGAATGCCAAACCTACCGGACGTAGGGGAAGATCCAGAGGAACTGGAAGAAGTTGAACTCCCCGCGTTCCACCGTCATGGGACTATCCAGTATTCCCACCGTGTAAGGGGTAAGCAATCTGCTACGTTCAACCCCTTACCTCATTACAACTGGGCGGAAACGCAAGACAGTGACCCCGCCGTCCGACTGGTGAAGGAGATGCTGACTCAGCCAGATGCCCGCCTTGACCCAGACGCTCCGGAGGAGGCCAAGCAACTGTGGGTTGAGAAGAGTCGACTGTTCCTTTACAAGGGGAAGTTGTGCCGCAGAATGGTTAACTCCCGGATGCATGAACTGATCTGGCAAGTAGTGGTGCCAAGAAGAGACGCGGCTATGGTACTGGAGGCATACCACAACGGAGCTGGGCACTTCGGATGGAAGAAGCTGGAGTTCCTGCTGCGCGGGCGGTTCCACTGGGTAGGCATGAGAGGAACCATCGAGAGGTGGTGCAGAGACTGTGGCCCATGCAACCTAAGAAGGAAGGACCGTGCTAGCCAGAAGACTCCCCTGCAGTCCATCGTCACCAAGCAGCCGTTGGAACTGGTAGCCTTGGATCATGTAAAACTGACCCCCAGCAGAAGTGGCTACGTCTATGCGTTAACCATCGTGGATCACTACTCCCGGTTCTTGGTTGTCGTCCCCGTCAAGGACTTAACGGCTCAAACAGCAGCTAGAGCCTTCCAGCAGCACTTCTGCCGTCCACACGGATACCCAAAGCAGGTGCTGACGGACCAGGGACCTGCCTTTGAAGCGGAGGTCTTCCAGGAGTTCTGCACTCTGTATGGCTGCCAGAAGATAAGAACAACACCCTATCATCCCCAAACCAATGGACTCTGCGAGAAAATGAACCAGGTGGTGATAGACCTTTTGAAAACATTGCCCCTGGAAGAACGCAGTCTGTGGCCTGAGAAACTGCCTGATCTGGTGGACCTATACAAACACATCCCTGTAGGTTCTACCAACTGTACCCCGGCTTACCTAATGAGAGCAAGACCTGGTAAGCTGCCTGTTGACCTGGATATGGGAGTCGTGACACCCGAGGACACTTCACCAGAAGCAGACTGGGACACAGAGAGGCAGCAGCAGTACCGGAAAGTACAGGAGAGCGTGGAGCGAAGTCTCTGTCAAGCTAGAGAAAGACAGGAGAAGACTTACAACCAGTATGCTCCCGCTGTTCCCCTGGTACCTGGAGAGCAGGTCTTGAAGAGGAAGAGACGGCTCCACAAGTTGGACGACCAGTGGGAGAAGGACCCGTACACCGTACTGCCCTCAAACCATGAGAACCCGAAAGTCTGCACAATCAGTAAGGATGGAGGAGAAACCACAGCCATTGTATCCCGAGATCACTTGAAGAAGTGTCCCGAACAGCTGCGGAACCCTGAAGAAGAACAAGAAGACCCTCGACCCGCAGAGGAAAGGGAAGATATGGTCAGTACTGTGCTCGGAGACTTCCCTCGGTCTTGGACTCAAGTCAATGGCGCTGTTGTGGTACCCGTCCTCACCTTCCTCCAACCAGCATCCCAAGTGCCTACGGAGAAACAGGTAGAGCTGGAAGAGCAGCCGGTCCAGGAGGCAGAAGACCCCACACAAGCAGACCAGGAGGATCAACCCTCTGCTTATAGTGAGCCTGCCGTACCCCTAGTGAGCCAAAGAGCCCGTAGACAGCTGCCCAGTTTACCTTTGACAGCCCCTACACCCTGTAGCTCAGTACCAGTCAGTCAGCTCCATAGGTCCACTAGAGCCACTAGAGGCCAGTTGCCCGTACGTTGGAGGATCTAAGTGTTTAGACTGCTTTATTTGTATTTACCTGTTTATTGTTGCTTGTAAATAATTGTGTATTTTTAGTTATTTTTTTAGGTGTCGTTTAGGGATTATCCGGAATCCTTTGTACATATGTTTGGAGCGTAACCCAGGAATGGACTAAAGACTGTTAAAGACTCGGGGCAGGACAGACCCCTACCTGGTTACGGCTCCCTGTTCCTTGGTGAAATGGACACCCTTGTTTCCTTCAAAAACTGCACCCGGTTGCGGACACCCCGTGACCATCCTAATGTGTTTTTCTTTATTGTACTGTGTCTGTTTATAACTTGTTATGTTTACAAAAGTATGTTTAGTCCCGGAGTACTAAATTTCACTAGGGGGGAATGTGGCACCCCAGGGGTCTGGTTTCCACAGTAATAGCAATATTACGTCTGAGAGCAGGTGGGAGGTCTCCTGGTCAGGAATCCTATGCATGCCACACCTCCTGCCCAGTCCTGGGAGGGGAAGAACTTCCCCTATATAAAACTGGGGCTGAGGCAGGGTTAGAGAGAAGAGAGAAAAAGAGGAGAAGAAGAGTCCCAGGCAGAGACATAGTCTGGTCTGGAGAGGAGCAGCTATAGGAAAGAAAGATCAGGAGCTCAGTGGGAGCAGTGCTAAAAGGAGTCAGGGGCTGGAAGCTGTAGAGCTCGCCCTGATTGAAGAGTTCTCACCGGACCCGGAGTCCGAGGCTGTGGGGACTAATCCTTACCCAGCAGCAGAAACCGACCGGCAGGGGATTTCAGGTCCTCTGGCCAAGAAACCCAAAGGCACGGTCACACGCAAGGGACCAGCACCGCTGTCGTGAAGCGGAAGCTACCAGAAGGCCCCGAGTCACCGGCCATACGGGTGAGCACCACACGGTACACTCAGGGACGTGGGCTACTTTTACCCGCCTCTAGCAAGGTAGCCAGAAGAGTACAATTAGTTGGGGAGCCCTACAACTCCGCCTGGCCAGGGGAGATCCCATTTGCTCACGGACTGACCAGGCCCCGATCGCTAGCCAGTACTCCTGGAGGATCTACCTTTGTCACCAGTAAAGACCCTGAACTACACCGCACCGTCTCTGAGTGGTTCCTGCTACCTGCATGCTATTCTGCTACCCCCTTCAAACACGTCGGCTGCCCTGAGGCCATACCCCTCCCGTTGGGGGTTATACCATCTACGCTGCACAATCGTACCACCGGCCTCAGCGGTCTGCCCTGCAGCGGCGGCCTCATAGCCGCATTCAACGGGTGGCGTAGTCGAACACCGTACCATCTTCTGCTAAACTCTGCCACTCAGCTTGACTCCCTGGGCACGGACCGGGTCACCGCCACGAGACTACTACCCCTATCAGATCCGGCTCCGGGTAGGCTCCCGCGTGCGCAACGCTGCGCGACTCAGGCCCAGGGGCGCGTCAGCAACATCCGGGAAGCCGCGGCACACATTGCTGGACGCCGGCAGGAGAGGTGACTATCCCGATCACCTCCCCTTGCCCCCGCAATGCTGCGAACGACTTCGATCGCAGCATTGCGGGGGTTAATGTGCGGGACCTCTCCCAGCACATAGCACCGGGTGTCAGCTGTGACAATCAGTTGACACCCGGCGGCGATCACGCCCGCACAGCCTGTGTGCGGGCGCGATCTCAAAGATGTACTAATACGTATCAGGCTCTTAAGTCCCAGGGCGCAGATACGTATCAGTACGTCTTGGGCTTTAAAGAAGTTAAAATTATGTGAAAATGGGAAAAGTCACAAAACTTTGCAACTTTTCAAGAGCTTTATGCCAGTTTTCTGGCAAAACACTGGTGAATCGGGTTCATAATCTCTAATCCTTTCAGCTCCCTTTAATTAGACTACTTTCAACAAACTAATTATAAGTATTGGGTCTGTTTTTTTTAATGCTTTTAAAATAATTGTAAATATTTTCAATCCCCTTTTGTTATAAGGATTTCCCAAAAATTAGCTAATCATAGGTTGTCCTGCATTCGTGACAGTGATTGACTGCGCGGTCACTTGGAAGTTTACATTGGCATCACTACAGGGCCGGTAAAGAAGGACTGTCAGGGACCCCCAGAGTGTGGTAAAATGCGCCAACTAATTCATAATTCATTTAATTCTCACACAATATACTAAGTTAGTGTAAGTCTACAAAAAAGCAACAAAACTTGGTGCTAAAAAAATTGAGCATAACTTTTTGAAAAATGAGCCAGGTTATGCCAAATCTTACATATTTTGTGACTTTGTGATCAGTTATCAACACAAATATTTTACTCAAATTACCAGATCGATGGATAAGCATTGGGACTTTTCCCTATATCTCTCCAAAACATCACCGCTTATAGAAGACCACCCTCATATCCAGATCAGATTTTCTGTGAGAGATGCCCAGATTCACAATATAGTATGCATACTGGCCATCTATGAGAAGTCCACCCCAATGGAAGTCCAGTTATTAAAGAGGATTTTACTGTTTATATAAGGGGCAGACAATGACAGTGAAGGGCCCTTAATCAGGACTTCTGATCTGGGCCCCCCATCCTTCATCAGGCACCACCTACATATACATTTCCATGTATATTTATATTAGGCACACATATAAAATTTGCACATGCTAATACTCTATACACATTTTAACGTATGCATATACATAGTGCACACAAACATAAAATACGGACATACACATAAGATGCACATACACAGTATAGAGTCCCGGTAGTCCTCATAGTTTTAAGCATGGACCCTGGCAAATTGTAGACGGACTTTTATTGTTCATGGGCTTTAAGGGAGAGAGGCTTCCTTTGTGGAGGACACTCATGAATGCCATTCATTTGCAGTGTACACCGTGTCGTGTCATGGAAAACACTCACCCTAGTTTGGCTTTCTACTTCTTCAGCTAATAGCAATGAATTTGCCCGTCGATTTTCTTCTCATCAGAAGATGCTTTTGTTTAGATGTTAACTTCCATCTGACTGATAAGAAAAGCTTTGCTGATCTTCTTGTAGACTTCACATTTTTTGTAAAGAAATTATTTTCTTTCTCAGAAATGTCTTGTGACATTTCTCTTCTATGTGGTGCCACTTACCCTTCTCATCAGAGGACGCTTTTGTTTAGGTGTTAACTTCCATAGTCGGCCTGGACGTCTCTGTAAGATGGTTGCAGTTCCATCTTTGTTATAGTTTTGCATCACTTTTGCTACAGTATTCTGACTGATAAGTAAAGTTTTGCTGATCTTCTTGTAGACTTCACATTTATTGCAAAGAAATTATTTTCTTTCTCAGGTTTTGTGACATTTCCCTTCTATGTGGTGCCATTGCTGATAGCATGAAATGGGAAGGAGTTTTCTTTATTAAGTAACTTCCTTTTACAGACACCTGTCTGCTGGACATCTGTTTAATGAATAATTACACTTACCTGTGGTTCAGTTCTTGTTAATTAGAATTTTGTTGTCTAAACTTAGCTTTTCTCTTAAGACTGTTACTGGGATGTTCTCATTTTTGAAACATGATCTTGAATGAGTTTGTTAAGAAAATTACTTTTTTGGGGTCTGCAAAATACCAAATCTTGTTTGCATTCAATGGCTCAAATTTGCGAGAGTATTTTGTAGTATGGTATCCCATATAAAATGATGATTCTGAAAGGAAACTACAGGTTTGCTGACAAATCTATTTGGGTGTACTGATTTATGCTAAACACTGTATATATATATATATATATATATATATATATATATATATATATATATATAAACCTTATAAGTTTGGTATCACAGTAATCGTACTACTGACTCTGAATCATTTTGTCAGTTTGTTTTTACAACACAATACACACTGTAAAATGAAGGAACCCAAACCTGGCATTTTTTCTCATTTTTCAACACATTATATGATAAAATGAATGGTGTTGTTCAAAACTACAACACTAAGCGTCAGCACACTGTGATTTGCTGATCTGTAAGATGCGTTCTTTGTGCTGTGAAAATACACAGCTGTGATATCTCACCAAATATTCATAGTGGGAACTTAAAATTATGTTTTTCTGCCATGATTAAGGATGGTTTGGATGTATGAAACATGTTGACCTTTTATTTCTATCTTTGTGGAATTAAGGCTGCATGAACCAGTCACCAACCATTATCTGTATATGTACAAATATTAAGTGCTACTGAGTGCTGTAGGAAAAACTTAGAATAGTGAGGTGATTTGATAGTCCTGCCACAAATAATCTGTTTCTACTGCACACTTAAAATCTCTGATAGTGGGAATGAATATGATTGCCTGCAGTAGTGCACTCCTGAGAGCTGGTGCAGCAGAGAAAATTTCTTGGACATGAGAGTGGGAGGTCCTGATTATGGAGGATGTTAATCTTAGCTCATTGGAGTGTAGATATGGTAGAGATGCAGAACTGTGCAGCAGTGTGGAGAAGTTTGTGGATGAGTGTAATGACTGGTACAGGGTGGAGGCACCAGTGTAACTGCTGGACAGAAATATGAGACTGACTGCGGCATTAAGGATAATGAGAAATACATTTAGTGGGAAGAAGAGCAATTAGTGAGTTACAAGTATTTGTGAATTCAAGACAAAAAGGAATCAGAGCAACAGTAACAGATTTTACTTTTTTTTAATTAATAATGGGATGAATAAAATCGTGAACATTATCAATAGACTAAATCAAAGTCAGGAAGATAGCCGGGGTCAGATACCAGGTGATCAGTAAATGACAAGTCAGACGAGCAGTATGAATACAGCGGAGCCCGATGACAGAGGCATTACTGAAACTTGTCCAGGTTGACCAGTAGAGATGAGCGTTGTTCTACTCGAACTGTTCGCCAATCTCAAATTCGAGCTGTTTTGGGCGGTGTTCGAGCCGTTCGGCGAACACGAACAATTTGAGAAAAATTCGGCTGTTCGAGGTTATGTTCGATAACTGTTCGTGCACCAAAATCATAACTGGATTTTTTCTCAGTAATGATGAAAATTAATGTTAATACGCAGTTTGAGTGTACAGCGGGGTGGGGGGAGGGGCAGGGGATGGATCTCTGCAGGAACAATGAAGATCTCCATTTTTTTTTCTCTTTCCCGCATTTGCAGTGGGGAGGTGCAATCTGTCAGCCTATCAGCAGCGCACACACGGAGCGAAGTGCTTTTTTTCACACAAGCAAGGGCATGTGTCATTGGCAGTGTATGTCACATGTCCTTGCCCTATAAGACCAAGCCATTTTCCCCGTCGCCACCATTTTCTCACTGCTGCAGCTGCGTGTTAGACGGCACCGCTGTTGCTGTGTGCGCTATACCTTGTTAATTTCAAGCCAATTTTCGCACAAATATACAGATAGCTTGGGAGTAGGGAATAGTTGTGATTGCAGTCCTTTTAAGGACTAGGTTACAGCATTTCCTACGACTTTTATCAGGCAGGTCTGTGCTCTTAAATAGATAGGTTGTGGGAGTAAAGACTAATTGTAATTGGAGTCCTTTTCAGGACTAGGTTACATCAGTTCCTATCAGTTTTTGCCAGGCAGGTCTGTGCCAGTGCTGAGCAAGTTTTTTTCACAGCATTTGGCTGAATCTAGCAAAGCTAATCCTTTTTGGCCTATTGCAGAGTGTGTTAGTCAGTGGAGTAGCCTATCTGTGTTGCAAGATATACCACCTGTGTATAGAATACCAATTTTTTTACTGCACCTAGTGAAGTAAAATCTTTTGGGCATAGCATCATTCTATTAGTCCATCTATACTGACCTCCATCAGGTTGCAAATTAAAACTAATTTTTTTCTGCATCTACCTCTGAAAAAATATTTGGGCTTCTACCTGTGTGTGGGACTTGTTGTATTAGTCCATCTATACTGACCTCCATCAGGTTGCAAACTGAATATAATTTTTTTCTGCATCTAGCTCTGAAAAAATATTTGGCCTTCTAGTAGTGTGTCGGACTTTCTCTATTAGTCCATCTATACTGACCTCCATCAGGTTGCAAACTGAATATAATTTTTTTCTGCATCTAGCTCTGAAAAAATATTTGGCCTTCTAGTAGTGTGTCGGACTTTCTCTATTAGTCCATCTATACTGACCTCCATCAGGTTGCAAATTAAAACTAATTTTTATCTGCATCTACAGTACCTCTGAAAAAATATTTGGCTTCTAGCTGTGTGTGGGACTTGTTGTATTAGTCCATCTATACTGACCTCCATCAGGTTGCAAACTGAATATATTTTTTTCTGCATCTACCTCTGAAAAAATATTGGGCTTCTAGCTGTGTGTGGGTCTTGTTCTATTAATCCATCTATACTGACCTCCATCAGGTTGCAAACTGAATATAATTTTTTTCTGCATCTAGCTCTGAAAAAATATTTGGCCTTCTAGTAGTGTGTCGGACTTTCTCTATTAGTCCATCTATACTGACCTCCATCAGGTTGCAAATTAAAACTAATTTTTATCTGCATCTACAGTACCTCTGAAAAAATATTTGGGCTTCTAGCTGTGTGTGGGACTTGTTGTATTAGTCCATCTATACTGACCTCCATCAGGTTGCAAACTGAATATATTTTTTTCTGCATCTACCTCTGAAAAAATATTGGGCTTCTAGCTGTGTGTGGGACTTGTTGTATTAGTCCATCTATACTGACCTCCATCAGGTTGCAAACTGAATATATTTTTTTCTGCATCTACCTCTGAAAAAATATTGGGCTTCTAGCTGTGTGTGGGTCTTGTTCTATTAATCCATCTATACTGACCTCCATCAGGTTGCAAACTGAATATAATTTTTTTCTGCATCTAGCTCTGAAAAAATATTTGGCCTTCTAGTAGTGTGTCGGACTTTCTCTATTAGTCCATCTATACTGACCTCCATCAGGTTGCAAATTAAAACTAATTTTTATCTGCATCTACAGTACCTCTGAAAAAATATTTGGGCTTCTAGCTGTGTGCGGGACTTGTTGTATTAGTCCATCTATACTGACCTCCATCAGGTTGCAAACTGAATATATTTTTTTCTGCATCTACCTCTGAAAAAATATTGGGCTTCTAGCTGTGTGTGGGACTTGTTGTATTAGTCCATCTATACTGACCTCCATCAGGTTGCAAACTGAATATATTTTTTTCTGCATCTACCTCTGAAAAAATATTGGGCTTCTAGCTGTGTGTGGGTCTTGTTCTATTAATCCATCTATACTGACCTCCATCAGGTTGCAAACTGAATATAATTTTTTTCTGCATCTAGCTCTGAAAAAATATTTGGCCTTCTAGTAGTGTGTCGGACTTTCTCTATTAGTCCATCTATACTGACCTCCATCAGGTTGCAAATTAAAACTAATTTTTATCTGCATCTACAGTACCTCTGAAAAAATATTTGGGCTTCTAGCTGTGTGTGGGACTTGTTGTATTAGTCCATCTATACTGACCTCCATCAGGTTGCAAACTGAATATATTTTTTTCTGCATCTACCTCTGAAAAAATATTGGGCTTCTAGCTGTGTGTGGGACTTGTTGTATTAGTCCATCTATACTGACCTCCATCAGGTTGCAAACTGAATATATTTTTTTCTGCATCTACCTCTGAAAAAATATTGGGCTTCTAGCTGTGTGTGGGACTTGTTCTATTAATCCATCTATACTGACCTCCATCAGGTTGCAAACTGAATATAATTTTTTTCTGCATCTAGCTCTGAAAAAATATTTGGCCTTCTAGTAGTGTGTCGGACTTTCTCTATTAGTCCATCTATACTGACCTCCATCAGGTTGCAAATTAAAACTAATTTTTATCTGCATCTACAGTACCTCTGAAAAAATATTTGGGCTTCTAGCTGTGTGTGGGACTTGTTGTATTAGTCCATCTATACTGACCTCCATCAGGTTGCAAACTGAATATATTTTTTTCCTGCATCTACCTCTGAAAAAATATTGGGCTTCTAGCTGTGTGTGGGTCTTGTTCTATTAATCCATCTATACTGACCTCCATCAGGTTGCAAATTCAAAATAATTTTTTTCTGCATCTAACCCAGCCAATAGTTTTGGCCTAATACCACAGTTTGGCCACTCAGCTCTGCTCGGTTACCATCCATTGTTTTTTTGTGCAAACAACTCCAGAGTTGTGAATTAGTTAACCACCAAAATGAGTGGAAAAAGGCCTGCTGCTGGTGGAAAGGGGAATAGGCGTGTTGGGAAGGGGAAAAAAGGTTGTGTCCGTGGGGTAGGTGTTAAAGCAACAGTAACATCTGCAGAAGAAAGACCATCTTCCAGCCAAACTAAAATGTCTACTTCTTTTAGCGGACAATGTGATAACATCCCTTTCTTACGGCCACGCCAATCGCTACAAATTCCAGATGAGGCACAAAAACAGCAGGTGCTTCAACGGATATCAAGTGCTCCTTTAAGTGGGCTCTCCTCCACATCAACTTCAACATCACAAATACTCCAGTCCTCAAAGGTGTCACCCAAATCGCACTTGCTTCCTCACAGCTCCCAAATCTCCAGCTGCCCGTCTGAGTATGAGGTAGAACAGATGGTTGAGTCTGCAGAGCTGTTTACTCATACTATAGCCTGGGAATCAGAGGTCGACTCCAGCGCTTCTGTGAATCCAGACGAGGAAATGATCTGCACTGATGCCCAGAATCTTTATGAGTCGGATCCAGGACCAGACGCAGAAGGTTCTGACCATAATGTAGACCCTCATTCCCAAACTGTAACTCCTGTTGGTGGAGACAATGAGGAAGACGATGATAAGACTCAAATACCTGATTGGAGCGACAACTTTAGTTTTTTGTCAGGGCAGGAACAGGTTGGCTCTGAGGACGACGGGTGTGATAACGCACAGGGTGATGATGATGAGGTCGGAGATCCCACTTACTGTCAACCCACAGTCAGCCAAGAGATGAGGTCAGCAGAGGAGGTGGAGGAAGATGCTAGTGACGACGAGGTCAGGTTGCGCCTTCCTGGACAGAGACGTAGTACTGGAAGCACGTCAACAACTGCATCCTCAAACACAACTCTGCCTCTCACCACAAGTCGTGGTGGCTCTTCAGGTCGCATGGGTGCTAAGCCTTGCATAGCCTGGGCATTTTTTCAGATCGATAAAGATGACCCAACTCGTGTTATCTGTAACATTTGTCAGCAAAAGCTAAGTAGAGGCCAAAAAATACATAGTTTGAGTACTTCATGCATGAACCGGCACATGGACATGAAGCATAAGTTGCAGTGGGAAGCTCAGTGTGCTACAATGCGGCCTAGCCGGCCGGGCCAACCACCGTCTGCCATATCTTGTGCATCCGCGGCCTCTTCATCCTCTGTGACTGGGGGGACAGCAGTCACACCTGTTTTGGGGCGCAGACCTGCCACCTCTTTACCCGCAACAGCCAGCGTGATTGGCAGGTCATCATTTTCTTTGGAGGTGGTAACACCAGCTGGTGTTGAGCGCTGTCCGACATCGATAGCACCACCTTTGGATCAAGGCAACCTAACATGTCCGCCTGCATCTTCCTCACAGACCGGCAGTTTGCCGGGGACACCCTTATCAACCCCGTCTAAGCACAATAGCCAGCCCTCGGTCCCTCAGATGTGGACAAGTAAAAGACCATTTCCTCCTAGCCATGAGAAAGCTAAGAGGTTGAATTTCACCATCTGCAAGCTCTTGGCTACAGAAATGCTGCCTTTCCGCCTGGTGGACACAGAGGATTTTCGAAACCTTATGTCCGTCGCAGTGCCCCAGTACCAGATGCCCAGTCGGCACTACTTCTCAAAGAAAGGTGTGCCTGCGCTCCACCAGCATGTCGCACATAACATCACCGCTTCTTTGAGAAACTCTGTGTGTGACAGGGTGCATTTCACCACAGACACTTGGACGAGTAGGCATGGACAGGGGCGTTACATGTCGCTGACTGGGCACTGGGTAACTATGGTGACAGCAGGACAAGGGGCTGCTGTCCAAGTCTTGCCGTCCCCACGAGTTGTGCGTCAATCCTCTTTATGTCAAAGTTCCTCCACTGCTTCTGCCTCCTCAACCTCCTCTCGGTCTTCCACCTGCACCCAAAGCCTGTCTGGTCATGCCACAAGCTTTCTAACTGCGCAGAAGGGATCCTGCACACCTCCTTACTATGCTGGCAGTAGGGCTCAACGTCATCAGGCGGTTTTTACATTGAAATGTCTGGGAAATGTGAGTCACACAGCTGAGGAGTTGTGGTCAGCTCTGGAGAACCAATTTCATGAATGGTTGTCTCCACTGGACCTGAAACCAGGGAAGGCCGTGTGCGACAATGCTGCAAACCTGGGTGCGGCCCTTCGCCGGGGCAATGTCACACACGTGCCTTGTATGGCTCACGTGTTGAACCTGGTTGTCCAGCAATTTTTAGCCCACTATCCCAGACTAGATGGCCTTCTGCAGAGGGCACGGTCGCTGTGTGCTCACTTCCGCCGTTCGCATACCGCAGCTCAGCGACTTACATCTCTACAGAAGTCGTTGGGCCTGCCACTTCACCGGCTAAAATGCGATGTGCCTACCCGGTGGAATTCAACTCTGCACATGTTGCAGCGACTGTGGCAGCACCGACAAGCCCTGGTGCAATACGTTCTGACGTATAGCCTGGGCCAACGAGATTCAGAGGTGGGGCAAATCACGCTGGAGGAGTGGTCTCAGATCAAGGACCTATGCACCCTTCTGCACAGTTTTGAAATGGCGACGAAGATGTTTAGTGCTGACGATGCCATTATCAGCATGACTATTCCGGTGATTTACATGCTGGAGCACATGTTAAACAGAATTCGGAGTCAGGTGGTGGCACAAGAGGAGGTGGAGGAAGTAGAGGAGGAGGAGTTGTATGCGGAAGGGCTAACATCTGCAAGGTCCAGACGGTCGGCAGCACCAAGGCGGCAGGCATGTGAGGGTGGGGGGATGGTTTTACCAGGGCGCATGGTAGCAGCCAAACTAGTGAGGAAGGTGCAGGAGCCCAGGAAGAAGTGGAGGACGAACTGATGGAAGACTCATCAGATGAGGGAGACCTTGATCACATTTCTGTTGTGCGAGGTTGGGGGGAGAGGACAGAGGAAGGAAGCATGATTGTTACCTCGCCACCAACACAACAAGGACTTGGTGCTCCTGGATGCGCAACACACATGAGTGCCTTCTTGCTGCACTACCTGCAACATGACCCTCGAATTGTGAGAATTAGAAATAATCCTGACTACTGGGTTGCCACACTGTTAGATCCCCGGTACAAAAGTAAATTTGCAGAAATTATTCCTGCCATAGAAAGGGATGCACGCATGCAGGAGTATCAGCAGAGACTGTTGCAGAATCTTACATGTGCTTTTCCACAAAATACCAGTGGTGCACGTAGTGAATCTCACAGTTCCAACTTGCCAACCGTGGGACCGTCAAGTGTTCAGCACTCAAACCGTAACAGAACCACAGTATCTGCTGGTAACATCAATTTTGCGGAATCATTTCACCACTTTTTTAGCCCATCCTTTGCAAGGCCACAGGAGACAAGAAGTCTGACACATAGTCAACGCCTAGAGACGATGGTACAGGAGTATCTCCAAGTAAACATTGAAGCCACGACTGTGTCACTGGACCCTTGCTCTTTTTGGGCTTCCAATCTGGATAAATGGCCGGAGCTAGCCACTTACGCCTTGGAGATCTTGTCATGCCCCGCAGCCAGCGTTCTGTCTGAACGTGTGTTCAGCGCTGCTGGTGGTGTGCTGACAGATAAGCGCACGCGGCTCTCCACTGATAATGTAGACAGACTCACGTTCATAAAGATGAACAAATCATGGATCCGAAACAACTTTTCTACCCCTGTGTCATCCTGGGGAGAGTAAAAGCTTGATGATTGGTTAAAATCACCCTACCAACCGTTTTAAGCTTTCAAATTACTAATCATGTTTATCTGTATCTTGACTGGAAAATAATTTGGGCTTTGTAGCAGTGTGCAGCACTGATTCTATTAGGCCATCTATAATAAGCTCCACCAGATTTAAAATTAAAAATAATTTTTAGCTGCATCTAGCCCGGAAAATAATTTTGGGGCTCCGAGATGCGCAAGACACATAAGTGCCTTCTTGCTGCACTACCTGCAGCATGACCCTCATATTGTCAGAATTCGAAGTAATCATGACTACTGGGTTACCACACTCTTAGATCCCCCAAACTTTTCGATCAACCTTTTCATTTTAATAAAGACCAAAAAAATGGTCATTTTTGAAATTATAAGCATTAGCAGGTTGTTAGAAACTGAAATCAAACAGTTTTCAACTCAAAACTTTATTCTAGGTGATGTTACATTTTCACATAGGACCCCTTGTTCGAAAGGAGCTTCTGAACTCTCTCGTCCATTGAATTTGTCAGGTTTTGGATGGTTTCTGCTTCAATTGTTTTGCATGAGGACAGAATACCCTCCCAGAGCTGTTGCTTAGATGTGAACTGCCTCCCGCCATCATAGACACTCCTTTTAATGATGCTCCAAAGGTTCTGAATGGGGTAGAGGTCAGGGGAGCATGGGGGTCACACCATAAGTTTGTCCCCTTTTATGCCCATATCAGCCAGAGATGCAGATGTTTTATGTGCAGCATGAGATGGTGCATTATCATGCAGAAAAATGATCTTGCTGTGAAATACACGGTTCTTCTTCTTGAACCATGGCAGGAAGTGCTGTTTGAGAAAATCCACATACATTATGGAGTTCATCTTTAGCGCCTTCAGGGATCCTAAAGGGGCCGACAATCTCTCTCCCCATGATTCCAGCCCAAAACATTACTCCACCTCCTCCTTGTTGGCGCTGTAGCCGTGTTTGCGTGGGGTGTCCATCAACCAGCCATCCTCCACTCCATCCATCTGGACCATCGAGCGCTGCACGGCACTCATCCGTGAACAAAACAGTTTTGAAATCAGTCTTCATGTAATGTTTGGCCCACTGGAGCCATTTCTGCTTGTGTGAAGTGGATAGAGGAGGTCGACAGGATGGCGTATGCACAGCTGCAAACCTCTGAAGGACCCTGCATCTTGTTGTTCGGGGGACGTTGGAGGCACCAGCAGCTTCAAAAACTTGTCTGCTGCTATGACAAGGCTTTTTTGCCGCTGCTCTTTCAACCTGACGTAATTGCCTGTAGGAAAGAGTCCTCAATTTGCCCTTATCAGCACGCACACGTGTGTACTGTGAATCAGCTACATACTTCTTGATTGCCAAGACACTTCATCCTGATCATCGCACAATGTTGATTGTAGTCATGCCTTGACCTAAACACTCCACAATTTGTTGCTTCTCAGCAGCCGACACATCCTTTTTCTTTCCCATTTTGGCAGAAAATGTAGGCTGCTTAATAATGTGAGAGAGCCTTCTTAAGTAGTCTTGCCTTTCATTGGACACACCTGCCAAACTAATTAGCACAGGTGTCTGCAATTGCTTACAGTGATATAAAGAGCCCTGACACACATCACCATCAATGAGTTTAACTGACAAACAAACAAATTCTTCCCTTATCACTCCTAAACACTTTTTGCATAATAATTTTGAACGCAGTGTACATGTGCTTTTCCACAAAACACCAGTGGTTCACGTAGTGAATCTTACAGTTCTAACTTGCCAACCATGGTCTGTATGGAATTGTTCAATAAAGGGCCCAAAATTAAGATAACATAGATGGGAGAGGTCTCTATGAATAGGAATTCCTAAGTATTTGATACCCTGTGAGGGCCAGGCAAAGGGAAAGTTGGACTGGATGGAATCCTATATGGATTTAGGGAGGGAGACATCGAGGGCCTCAGACTTCGCTGCATTGATTTTAAAATTTTACCATGTAACAAAGTGATCTATTTCAGCCATAACAGCAGGGATGGATATATGTGATTGAGTGATATATACTAGGACATCATCAGCAAATAGAGAGCACTTGTACTCGGTGCCTCCCACCTCAATCCACCTAATATTGGGGTTATGGCGAATTGATGAGAGCAGGTGCTCCGTCACTAGGATGTATAAGAGAGGGGACAGAGGACATCCCTGCCTTGTCCCATTGGTGATTGTGAAAGGTGATGAAAATGTTCTGACGCACCCCCTGGGCCTTGGGACACCCGGAGCCCGACCCTTTTTGGTGGATGCTGGTGGTTGTAGTCTTCGTGGCGGCGACCCGGTTCCGTGGCTCAGGGCGGTCAAACCAGTGGCGGAACTATTTATGTGGTTTTGATGTTTAAATGTCCGACTACGCCACCCGTGGATTGCGGTCAGAGTGAACCGCCGCTGCAGGGCAGACCGCTAAGGCTGGTGTTGTGGGTGCAGCAGAGCGTAGCATAACTCCCCACGGGAGGAGTATAGCCTCAGGGCAGTGTATGCGGAGGATGGGGGTGATGGTGCAGGGCAGCAGCAGTAACGACACGGAGTCAGTAATGCAGTCCAGGGCCTTTACTCACAGTTCTTATTATCCAGACCACGTCTGCAGGTAACGGCTGCCCACGTCGTACTGTGCTCACCAGGTGAGGGGCTCAGACAACTCCCAGATAACTTTGGAGCACTTCACAGGACCCCCTTTGTGTGTCCTTTGTCTGGCCTTTCTTACCAACACTTCTGTCCGGCTGCCTCGGGCCTCCTCTTGGTAAACTTGGCGCCAGTTTCCCTGACCCTATGTGGTGCCTTCCTAGTGGGTGTAGCGAGGGGCTGCACCACATAAAATGTCAGAGCCTCCGGTTTCTAGCTGAGGGTCGTTTCCTGCCTCCACTAGTTCGGGGACCGGTCTCCCCCTTTGGCCTGACCCCTCCACGCAGGTGGATTCGGGCGTGCGGTGGCGACTCGCCCGTCCGCACCCCTGGGATCCCTTCATTCCTCGTTCCTGGAGCCTTCTCCGCTCCTCTTCCTTCCTTCTCCCTCTTCCAGGCCTGGGCCTCTGTTACTAGGCCCGCCTCCGGAGCAGAGCTCATGCAGAGCCCCTGCTCCCTGCCACTTCTGCTCAGACTTCTCTGCACTGAACTAAGATGGTGCCCACCTTTTATACTCCCTTCTCAATGCACCCAGGAACTGCTTCCTCCCTGCTCCTGCACTACAGGGTTCCCCTTCCTCAGTGTTCCCTCCCCCCACTCCAGCCAGGGACAGGGACTGTCGTGCCCATCTCAGGGGCATATTGGTCTCCCTGCCCCATGGCAATGTGGTGTAATGCATGCAGGTGTCGGGTCCTGATCCACACTCCATCCTTACCTGAGAGTGAGATATCACACCTCTGGGTGAGGTGCAATACGTCTGTAGCAACCGAGCCCTCAGGGTGCTACAGTTCCATTTATCTTCAGCCTAGGTGACGTATTGCGATACAGGGCCGTGATTTTGGCTATAAAAGGGTCCCCTAGACCCCTACCCCAAGCTTTTTAAGAGAATCATATATGGCGTGCCAGGAGACTCTATGGAATGCTTTCTCAGCATCCAACGAGAGTATCTAATTACAAATTTTTAACTGCATCTAGCCCAGGAAATACTTTGTGCCTAGTAGCAGTGTCTGCTAGTCAGCGGATTATCCCGGCTGTTAAGCAAGCTACACCACCTGTAGTTTAGACACTTAATTTTTTCAAAGGAAATGCTTCGGGACCATGGGATACTTAGTGAAGAGCATCAGGAGGCACCCCAAGGCATAGGGGCTGGGACTGGCAGTAGGATGCCTTGCGGTGGACAGCCGAGCTCGATCCTTATAAAAGCTTTTTAACTGCAGCAGCTTTAGTGGACGCTACTGGAGCTGGAATTACGCGGCTGCTGGCATGAGACTTGCCCTCCAATAGATCCTTGTAAATGGATTTAAAGTGTATTCATTCAAATTAGAGAGACAATTTAAATTTAAAAGCTTAGAGCTGCCTCCACCACAGGGGGGCTCGCTCGACCCACCAGCGGACAGGCACCAGTATTGGGAGAGGGGGGCTGGCCGTCAGGGTTCACCGCGGCTCTGGCACAAACCTGGCGACACGGAGGTGGCACGGGCAGGAGCGGACTGGCCGTGTCGGCTTCTCACTTTTTGGATTTTAGAAGGGCATGACATGCCTATATCTGTGTCTCCCCCTCCTTTTACTCCTCCACCTCTTTTATTTTCGCATGACTATATGTACTTGTCACTTTTCCATGTGTTAGTTATGTCTTCTGAGCAGTTTGTCAGCTTTTGGACACCTTTGAAGGTGTTTTCTATGTGTTTCTATGTGTTTTTGTTTGCCTGCCATTGGTTTTAACGGTGTTCGAAGGTGTTCGACGAACAGTTCGACGAACAGTTCGGCGAACACACGGGTGTTCGACGAACCGAACCGAACTCGAACACTACGGGGGTGGCTCAACACTAATCTCGATATCCCACAAGATACAATTGAAGTGAATGCCATTACTCCAGATATACCATCATCCCTTCACAGCAAAGATCTGTCATCTGATCCTTTGAAACAGGTCCTGTCTTCTGATTCATTACCGACTACTAAGGAAAATCAAAGTCACAAAACAAACATTAAAAAACAAATTGCTCCTAAAGCAAAGAAGCCATTATCACGTTCAGAATATGGAAATAGTTTTCCCCTCCAGAAGTCTTTTCCTAAACATCAAAAAATTCACACTGCAGAGAATAGATTTTCTTGTTCCAAGTGTGGGAAATGTTTTAACAAGAAATCAAATTTTGTTAGTCACCAGAGAATTCACACTGGGGAGAAGCCTTTTTCATGTTCAGAATGCGGAAAATGTTTTACACAGATATCAAGTTTTGTTATACACCAGAGAACCCACACAGGGGAGAAGCCTTTTTCATGTTCAGAATGTGGGAAATGTTTTAACCAGAAAGCTCATCTTAATATCCACCTGAGAACCCACACAGGGGAGAAGCCTTTTTCATGTTCAGAATGTGGAAAATGTTTTGTGAAGAGATCATCTCTTCTTACTCACCAGAGAAGTCACACAGGGTAGATGCCTTTTTTATATCCTTAATGTAGGAAATGTTTTCCTTAAAAATCAACTCTTAATAAACTTTAGAGAATTCACACAAGGGAAAAGCCTTTTTCATGTTCAGAATGTTGGAAATTTTTTAATCGAAAATTGTATCTTCTTAAAGAGGTTGTCCACTACTAGGACAACCCCTTGTCATTCCTCATGTTTGTACTCGTTAAAATAAAAACATTCACACTCAGCTCCCGTGGCGGCACCGTTCCTGCGGTGTCGGGACTCGGGGTTGTTACATCACATGAACCCTTCGCCCAGTCAGTGCCCCTGCCTGTCCCTGCCTTCAGACATGTTGAACATCAACAGGAAGCCAGGGCTACGGCTGCTCTCAGATTTCCTTGTGATGCTCAATTTTTCTGAAGGCGAGGACAGTGATTCTAGCGCTTATTGGGCTCACAAGACTTAAGAATCTCACATGAGCTCCGGGAACGCACGTACTGACACCACTGGAACGGCATCTTGGGTATTTCCTGGGACTGTTCTATCTGTTTATTGCCTGTTTTGTGGTTCAATAAAGTATTGCCACACTGTTTTACCCTCACCCTGTGTTGTCTGAGTAGTGTTCTGCCCACTGAAGACTCCGGGTCTTCATATTTTGATGGCAACGGTGGGATACTACTCAGCCCAGCAGATTTGGGGGAGCTTCAAGGGTACTGGCGTTAGCAAACACCGTCCAAAGGGCTCCAAAGCCAGGGAGACATATAAGCAGACCATAGGTATACACAGCGGGTTTTGGATGCTCCCATGTTCAACCCCACCAGCCCGGCCTTGGGAGGAGGACCATGAGGATATACAGCAGTAACAAGAAACGGCAACTACAGGAGCTGTGCCAGCTTCAACGGATTGAATACCAGGCCACTGACACTCATCGGATTTAATTCAGGAACTACGGAATGCTGAGGAAGGCTTGTCTGGACGCAATGAATACAAGTGTGTTCTCGTCAATTACATGTGGAGTTTATTCTCAAGGAAGACACGGAATATGCTCTGAGGAAACTAGATGATACAAAATTTTGCTCTCATGAAGGTGAGACCTCTTACATTCGTGGCTGTGCTTAAAGACATGCTGATGGACTGTCTCCAATAAGTGGTGAAGGATGATTGGGATCCTATCATGTCTGACTGATTTAAGATGGGGAAGCAATATGACAAAACAGCTTCTTATCTTAATCAGCCAGACGTATAGATTTGTGAAGCCAAGAGAAATACACTACTGTGTTTGTGTTGACTTGTGAATGTATGTGTATTTCTGTGGCTGGTCAAGAAGGACAGTGACTTGGTGTTTGGGAACAATGTTTGTTCCTATGCTTACTGCATATTGTACTAAACCAGCTAGTTTATTTACAAAAGCAGGGGGATTAGCTCAAACAATGAGACCTGAGTGAGCCCTGCCATTACCCCTAATGCATGGGGGGCCCGAACATCCAGTGTTTGCCACGCTATCATGTGCATGACAATGCAGCAAACACTACCTCTGATCAGTGGTAAGGTTAATACCACCAGACAGAGAGCTGCGGTTCCCACGCTGTCAGGTGACAGTGTGAGCCCGCAGCTGTGACCGGAGGTAAAATGTTAACCTCCTGTCACAGGGGTCGGCAGATGGGATTACTGTTATGATCTGCTACAAGAACTAAGGAAGGAAAGGAAAACTGTCCCTACAATAGGACTAAGCTGATTCCCTACGATGCAGCGGGCAACCTGTTCCTTGTGAACAGACCAGCCTTCGTCCTCAACTAGTCTGAACGCAGACCTATAGATATAAGGGAGGGGTCCCTAAAAGAACTAAGGACTGGGACAAAATTGGACACCTCCTAGCAGAAGTTGTAGCGGAGCAAAAAGACAAACAGACAAAAAGTACTAGAGGTCCAAGGACCAAGCAAACTATAGCGATAGGTACAAAGCACCTGGCTAGATTAAGAGTCAAAGTAACACTGAAGTCCAGCAAAGCCAGGAGGGCGGAGCTGGAATAAATAGGCAGAAGGTCACGTGACCACAAAATAGAAAAAACTAACAGGAGGGTTCTAACAATTACTACATCCACCAGCCTACGCCTGCTGTCACTGTTAACAGCGAGAGTGGGTGACGCTGATGGGTGTATTCATCTGCCGCCACCTGTGCTATAAATAAAAAAATGGCATGGGTTCCCCTGTATTTTTGATAACCAGCCAGACAAAACTGACAGCTTCGAGCTGCAACCCAGCTGTCAGCTTTAGCAAGGCTGGTTATCAAGAATAGAGGAGTCCCATGCCATTTTCATTTAAATTATTTAACTAAATAATTTAAAAAAATGGCATGGGGTCCCCCCATTTTTGATAACCAGCCAAACTAAAGCAGCTGGGGACTGGTATTCTCAGGCTTGTAAGGGGCCATGGATATTGGCCTAAAAATAGCCCGCAGCTGCCTCAGAAAAGGCGCATTAGATTAGCCTATTCTGGCACCTTGCCGGGCTCTTTCCACTTGCCCTGTAGGGGTGTATCACCTTTGTATTGTCCGGTGACATCAAACACACGGGTTAATAATGGAGCGGCGTCTATAAGATGCCTATCCATTGCTAATCCTATAGTTATATTGTAAATAAAGACACAGCCAGAAAAAAATCCTTTATTTGAAATAACGAAACAATTCTTTATTAATAATTCTTAGTTTAACAAAAAAAATACTTACCTAACGCCTATTTCATTGAAGCCCTCGTCTCCTGTAACAAAAATAAGATAAAGAAAAATACTCACCTAATGCCTAATCCGCTGAAGCCATTGTCACCTGTAAAAAAACAAAAATAAAAAACAACCATATCCCTCACCTGTCTGACGTGATTACATAATCCAGAGTGTCCCACGAAGATTTGGGTCACCTCTAGAGCAGTCACATCAGCAATTACTGATGTGACTGTTCTTGAGGACAGCACTGTATACACTGACACAAGAATGTAATCACTTCTGTGTCAGTGTATAACGCTGAGCTGCCAGGACAGAGGTTACTTGAGTTCATGAGCTGATGATCAGCTGATGAACTTAGGTCACCTCCCTTACTGCATTGGTGCTGCGTGAGAAAATTCCCACGCAGCACTGATGCCGTAAATAAGGTCACTGGGGCTCATCAGCTGATCATCAGCTAATGAACTCAAGTAACTTCAGTCCCGGCAGTTCAGTGCTATACACTGCCGGGATCGATCGCGCTCCTGTCAGTGTATCACTGGCTGCCGGGTGATCGAATCGCCATGTGACATGGGCTTAGAGCGGACAGGTGAGTATAACATGTTAATTTATTTCAACATTTATTTTTACTTTTTTTTTACATTACGAGCACAGACGCTGGCTGATGAGATTACTCTTCCCATCAGCCGCATCTGCTCTTACTATTGTCAGAGGGAGTGGCCGTAGGCTGATGGGAGGAGTAGTCCCTCATCAACTGACACCTGTCACCCGCTGTCAATTCTTTGTGCGTTTTGCCGCATTTTTGACTCATTGACTATAATTGGGTCAGTCAAATATGCAGCAAAACTTTGCAGCAAATCCGCAAATATTTTTATACCAGCGTTTCTCCTGCGGATTTGACTGGCACAATTGAAGCCAATGGGTGAAAAACGCTGCAGAAACGCACAAAGAATTGACATGCTGCAGATTTAAACGCAATGACAAACCTGACAGGAAAATTCCTGATCATATGCAAAGCACTTCAGGATTGTCATTGGTGGCACACGGAGTCCCTAGCAATTTTGGCCCATTTCCGCAAGGAAAAAACGTCACGAAAATGCACCAAAAACGCACCGTGTGCACATAGCCTTAGTCTTTCTGTTGTCTCTTTTGTTGAAAATTTCAGGATATCTCTGTGTTCCCTTGTTGCCGCTCTAGTGTATGGATAGTGATCCTAAGTGGTCTCAGACTCACTACTAGAAGTGCTACTTTCGGACACCGGGGTATTGCTGGGAGTGGCTTGATGGCTGAATGTAGCATTCTGTAATGATTTCCTTTTTGGATTTTGCCACTTAAAGATACAATCATTTTCATCATCCTTAAGATTTCTTTGGTATTAGTAATATTTAATTTGGCTAGTGTCGTTCTCCCATTTATCCACATCTTTTTCTATCGTTTTGAGGTGTGTTTCTAGGATGTCAGGTTGAACATCCTTTTTTAGTGTCTTCTGTAATTCCTCAGTTTCTCTATCCATATTCTTAAGTGTGGCTGTATTTTTGTCCACGATTATTTTGATAAACTCCAATGAGCAGGTGGTAGCTGCCAATTTCCATCTTTGAACCAAATCCAAGTCCTCAAGTTCAAAGGAGGAAAAATCCTGCACTCATAATCCTCTTGGGATAATCTTTTGATCCATATCATTTTCCAAAGAGGTCCTATTCCACCCTCCTCTGACTTTCTTCTGTAGTGCTGCTTTGTATTGTTGTATCAGATCCCTATCATTGGAGACGATATCCTGGGGGGCGCCATTGGCTTCCTGCTTAACTAGATCTAAGGACTTTGTACGCCAAGAAATCTCAATGGCTTCTAAATTCATTTAATGGATTTTATGTGGACAATCTGTATGATAAAACATTAATAAATAGTAATTAGCACATGTCCAAGTGTCAAAATCGGTGCATACCACATCAAATCAAATAAAACAACACAGCCCAAGATATTCTCCTCATACACAGAAGAACTGATGTTTAATCTATATTCCATCTTTAATTAATGGTGACAACAATCTCTGTGTCACTGCTGAGTTCCATCAAATACAGACTCCTCCCCTTTGTATACTGCACTGCTCAGGTTAGTCCCATCCATACCATTGTCCTGAGACTGTGTGCACATCTCTGTGTCACTGCTGATTTCCATCAGATACAGACTCCTCCCCTTTGTATACCGCACTGCTCAGGTTAGCCCCATCCATACCATTGTCCTGAGACTGTGCGCACATCTCTGTGTCACTGCTGATTTCCATCAGATACAGACTCCTCCCCTTTGTATAATGCACTGCTCAGGTTAGTGCCATCCATACCATTGTCCTGAGACTGTGCGCACATCTCTGTGTCACTGCTGATTTCCATCAGATACAGACTCCTCCCCTTTGTATACTGCACTGCTCAGGTTAGTCCCATCCATACCATTGTCCTGAGACTGTGCGCATATCTCTGTGTCACTGCTGATTTCCATCAGATACAGACTCCTCCCCTTTGTATACCGCACTGCTCAGGTTAGCCCCATCCATACCATTGTCCTGAGACTGTGTGCACATCTCTGTGTCACTGCTGATTTCCATCAGATACAGACTCCTCCCCTTTGTATAATGCACTGCTCAGGTTAGTCCCATCCATACCATTGTCCTGAGACTGTGCGCACATCTCTGTGTCACTGCTGATTTCCATCAGATACAGACTCCTCCCCTTTGTATACTGTACTGTTCAGGTTAGTCCCATCCATACCATTGTCCTGAGACTGTGTGCACATCTCTGTGTCACTGCTGATTTCCATCAGATACAGACTCCTCCCCTTTGTATACCGCACTGCTCAGGTTAGCCCCATCCATACCATTGTCCTGAGACTGTGTGCACATCTCTGTGTCACTGCTGATTTCCATCAGACACAGACTCCTCCCCTTTGTATAATGCACTGCTCAGGTTAGTCCCATCCATACCATTGTCCTGAGACTGTGCGCACATCTCTGTGTCACTGCTGATTTCCATCAGATACAGACTCCTCCCCTTTGTATACTGTACTGTTCAGGTTAGTCCCATCCATACCATTGTCCTGAGACTGTGTGCACATCTCTGTGTCACTGCTGATTTCCATCAGATACAGACTCCTCCCCTTTGTATACCGCACTGCTCAGGTTAGCCCCATCCATACCATTGTCCTGAGACTGTGTGCACATCTCTGTGTCACTGCTGATTTCCATCAGATACAGACTCCTCCCCTTTGTATACTGCACTGCTCAGGTTAGTCCCATCCATACCATTGTCCTGAGACTGTGTGCACATCTCTGTGTCACTGCTGATTTCCATCAGATACAGACTCCTCCCCTTTGTATAACGCACTGCTTAGGTTAGTCCCATCCATACCATTGTCCTGAGACTGTGCGCACATCTCTGTGTCACTGCTGATTTCCATCAGATACAGACTCCTCCCCTTTGTATAACGCACTGCTCAGGTTAGTCCCATCCATACCATTGTCCTGAGACTGTGCGCACATCTCTGTGTCACTGCTGATTTCCATCAGATACAGACTCCTCCCCTTTGTATACTGCACTGCTCAGGTTAGTCCCATCCATACCATTGTCCTGAGACTGTGCGCACATCTCTGTGTCACTGGTGATTTCCATCAGATACAGACTCCTCCCCTTTGTATAACGCACTGCTCAGGTTAGTCCCATCCATACCATTGTCCTGAGACTGTGCGCACATCTCTGTGTCACTGGTGATTTCCATCAGATACAGACTCCTCCCCTTTGTATAACGCACTGCTCAGGTTAGTCCCATCCATACCATTGTCCTGAGACTGTGCGCACATCTCTGTGTCACTGGTGATTTCCATCAGATACAGACTCCTCCCCTTTGTATACCGCACTGCTCAGGTTAGCCCCATCCATACCATTGTCCTGAGACTGTGCGCACATCTCTGTGTCACTGCTGATTTCCATCAGACACAGACTCCTCCCCTTTGTATACTGCACTGCTCAGGTTAGTCCCATCCATACCATTGTCCTGAGACTGTGCGCACATCTCTGTGTCACTGCTGATTTCCATCAGATACAGACTCCTCCCCTTTGTATACCGCACTGCTCAGGTTAGTCCCATCCATACCATTGTCCTGAGACTGTGCGCACATCTCTGTGTCACTGCTGATTTCCATCAGATACAGACTCCTCCCCTTTGTATACTGCACTGCTCAGGTTAGTCCCATCCATACCATTGTCCTGAGACTGTGTGCACATCTCTGTGTCACTGCTGATTTCCATCAGATACAGACTCCTCCCCTTTGTATACCGCACTGTTCAGGTTAGTCCCATCCATACCATTGTCCTGAGACTGTGTGCACATCTCTGTGTCACTGCTGATTTCCATCAGATACAGACTCCTCCCCTTTGTATACCGCACTGCTCAGGTTAGTCCCATCCATACCATTGTCCTGAGACTGTGTGCACATCTCTGTGTCACTGCTGATTTCAATCAGATACAGACTCCTCCCCTTTGTATACTGCACTGCTCAGGTTAGTCCCATCCATACCATTGTCCTGAGACTGTGCGCACATCTCTGTGTCACTGCTGATTTCCATCAGATACAGACTCCTCCCCTTTGTATACTGCACCGTTCAGGTTAGTCCCATCCATACCATTGTCCTGAGACTGTGCGCACATCTCTGTGTCACTGCTGATTTCCATCAGATACAGACTCCTCCCCTTTGTATACTGCACTGCTCAGGTTAGCCCCATCCATACCATTGTCCTGAGACTGTGCGCACATCTCTGTGTCACTGCTGATTTCCATCAGATACAGACTCCTCCCCTTTGTATACTGCACTGTTCAGGTTAGCCCCATCCATACCATTGTCCTGAGACTGTGCGCACATCTCTGTGTCACTGCTGATTTCCATCAGATACAGACTCCTCCCCTTTGTATACCGCACTGCTCAGGTTAGTCCCATCCATACCATTGTCCTGAGACTGTGCGCACATCTCTATGTCACTGCTGATTTCCATCAGATACAGACTCCTCCCCTTTGTATACTGCACTGCTCAGGTTAGTCCCATCCATACCATTGTCCTGAGACTGTGTGCACATCTCTGTGTCACTGCTGATTTCCATCAGATACAGACTCCTCCCCTTTGTATACTGCACTGCTCAGGTTAGTCCCATCCATACCATTGTCCTGAGACTGTGCGCACATCTCTGTGTCACTGCTGATTTCCATCAGATACAGACTCCTCCCCTTTGTATACCGCACTGCTCAGGTTAGTCCCATCCATACCATTGTCCTGAGACTGTGTGCACATCTCTGTGTCACTGCTGATTTCCATCAGATACAGACTCCTCCCCTTTGTATACTGCACTGCTCAGGTTAGTCCCATCCATACCATTGTCCTGAGACTGTGCACATCTCTGTGTCACTGTGATTTCCATCAGATACAGACTCCTCCCCTTTGTATACTGCACTGCTCAGGTTAGTCCCATCCATACCATTGTCCTGAGACTGTGCGCACATCTCTGTGTCACTGCTGATTTCCATCAGATACAGACTCCTCCCCTTTGTATACTGCACTGCTCAGGTTAGTCCCATCCATACCATTGTCCTGAGACTGTGTGCACATCTCTGTGTCACTGCTGATTTCCATCAGATACAGACTCCTCCCCTTTGTATACCGCACTGCTCAGGTTAGTCCCATCCATACCATTGTCCTGAGACTGTGTGCACATCTCTGTGTCACTGCTGATTTCCATCAGATACAGACTCCTCCCCTTTGTATACCGCACTGTTCAGGTTAGTCCCATCCATACCATTGTCCTGAGACTGTGTGCACATCTCTGTGTCACTGCTGATTTCCATCAGATACAGACTCCTCCCCTTTGTATACTGCACTGCTCAGGTTAGCCCCATCCATACCATTGTCCTGAGACTGTGCGCACATCTCTGTGTCACTGCTGATTTCCATCAGATACAGACTCCTCCCCTTTGTATACCGCACTGCTCAGGTTAGCCCCATCCATACCATTGTCCTGAGACTGTGTGCACATCTCTGTGTCACTGCTGATTTCCATCAGATACAGACTCCTCCCCTTTGTATACTGCACTGCTCAGGTTAGCCCCATCCATACCATTGTCCTGAGACTGTGTGCACATCTCTGTGTCGCTGCTGATTTCCATCAGATACAGACTCCTCCCCTTTGTATACTGCACTGCTCAGGTTAGTCCCATCCATACCACTGTCCTGAGACTGTGCGCACATCTCTGTGTCACTGCTGATTTCCATCAGATACAGACTCCTCCTCTTTGTATACTGCACTGCTCAGGTTAGTCCCATCCATACCATTGTCCTGAGACTGTGTGCACATCTCTGTGTCACTGCTGATTTCCATGAGATACAGACTCCTCCCCTTTGTATACCGCACTGCTCAGGTTAGTCCCATCCATACCATTGTCCTGAGACTGTGTGCACATCTCTGTGTCACTGCTGATTTCCATCAGATACAGACTCCTCCCCTTTGTATACCGCACTGCTCAGGTTAGTCCCATCCATACCATTGTCCTGAAACTGTGTGCACATCTCTATGTCACTGCTGATTTCCATCAGATACAGACTCCTCCCCTTTGTATACTGCACTGCTCAGGTTAGTCCCATCCATACCATTGTCCTGAGACTGTGCGCACATCTCTGTGTCACTGCTGATTTCCATCAGATACAGACTCCTCCCCTTTGTATACCGCACTGCTCAGGTTAGTCCCATCCATACCATTGTCCTGAGACTGTGTGCACATCTCTGTGTCACTGCTGATTTCCATCAGATACAGACTCCTCCCCTTTGTATACTGCACTGCTCAGGTTAGTCCCATCCATACCATTGTCCTGAGACTGTGCGCACATCTCTGTGTCACTGCTGATTTCCATCAGATACAGACTCCTCCCCTTTGTATACTGCACTGCTCAGGTTAGTCCCATCCATACCATTGTCCTGAGACTGTGCACACATCTCTGTGTCACTGCTGATTTCCATCAGATACAGACTCCTCCCCTTTGTATACCGCACTGTTCAGGTTAGTCCCATCCATACCATTGTCCTGAGACTGTGTGCACATCTCTGTGTCACTGCTGATTTCCATCAGATACAGACTCCTCCCCTTTGTATACCGCACTGTTCAGGTTAGTCCCATCCATACCATTGTCCTGAGACTGTGTGCACATCTCTGTGTCACTGCTGATTTCCATCAGATACAGACTCCTCCCCTTTGTATACTGCACTGCTCAGGTTAGTCCCATCCATACCATTGTCCTGAGACTGTGCACACATCTCTGTGTCACTGCTGATTTCCATCAGATACAGACTCCTCCCCTTTGTATACCGCACTGCTCAGGTTAGCCCCATCCATACCATTGTCCTGAGACTGTGTGCACATCTCTGTGTCGCTGCTGATTTCCATCAGATACAGACTCCTCCCCTTTGTATACTGCACTGCTCAGGTTAGTCCCATCCATACCACTGTCCTGAGACTGTGCGCACATCTCTGTGTCACTGCTGATTTCCATCAGATACAGACTCCTCCCCTTTGTATACTGCACTGTTCAGGTTAGTCCCATCCATACCATTGTCCTGAGACTGTGCGCACATCTCTGTGTCACTGCTGATTTCCATCAGATACAGACTCCTCCCCTTTGTATACCGCACTGCTCAGGTTAGTCCCATCCATACCATTGTCCTGAGACTGTGTGCACATCTCTGTGTCACTGCTGATTTCCATCAGATACAGACTCCTCCCCTTTGTATACCGCACTGCTCAGGTTAGTCCCATCCATACCATTGTCCTGAGACTGTGTGCACATCTCTGTGTCACTGCTGATTTCCATCAGATACAGACTCCTCCCCTTTGTATACCGCACTGTTCAGGTTAGTCCCATCCATACCATTGTCCTGAGACTGTGTGCACATCTCTGTGTCACTGCTGATTTCCATCAGATACAGACTCCTCCCCTTTGTATACCGCACTGCTCAGGTTAGCCCCATCCATACCATTGTCCTGAGACTGTGCGCACATCTCTGTGTCACTGCTGATTTCCATCAGATACAGACTCCTCCCCTTTGTATACCGCACTGCTCAGGTTAGTCCCATCCATACCATTGTCCTGAGACTGTGTGCACATCTCTGTGTCACTGCTGATTTCCATCAGATACAGACTCCTCCCCTTTGTATACCGCACTGTTCAGGTTAGTCCCATCCATACCATTGTCCTGAGACTGTGTGCACATCTCTGTGTCACTGCTGATTTCCATCAGATACAGACTCCTCCCCTTTGTATACCGCACTGCTCAGGTTAGTCCCATCCATACCATTGTCCTGAGACTGTGTGCACATCTCTGTGTCACTGCTGATTTCCATCAGATACAGACTCCTCCCCTTTGTATACCACACTGCTCAGGTTAGCCCCATCCATACCATTGTCCTGAGACTGTGTGCACATCTCTGTGTCACTGCTGATTTCCATCAGATACAGACTCCTCCCCTTTGTATACTGCACTGCTCAGGTTAGTCCCATCCATACCATTGTCCTGAGACTGTGTGCACATCTCTGTGTCACTGCTGATTTCCATCAGATACAGACTCCTCCCCTTTGTATACCGCACTGCTCAGGTTAGTCCCATCCATACCATTGTCCTGAGACTGTGTGCACATCTCTGTGTCACTGCTGATTTCCATCAGATACAGACTCCTCCCCTTTGTATACCGCACTGCTCAGGTTAGTCCCATCCATACCATTGTCCTGAGACTGTGTGCACATCTCTGTGTCACTGCTGATTTCCATCAGATACAGACTCCTCCCCTTTGTATACCGCACTGTTCAGGTTAGTCCCATCCATACCATTGTCCTGAGACTGTGCGCACATCTCTGTGTCACTGCTGATTTCCATCAGATACAGACTCCTCCCCTTTGAATACTGCACTGCTCAGGTTAGTCCCATCCATACCATTGTCCTGAGACTGTGCGCACATCTCTGTGTCACTGCTGATTTCCATCAGATACAGACTCCTCCCCTTTGTATACCGCACTGCTCAGGTTAGTCCCATCCATACCATTGTCCTGAGACTGTGTGCACATCTCTGTGTCACTGCTGATTTCCATCAGATACAGACTCCTCCCCTTTGTATACCACACTGCTCAGGTTAGCCCCATCCATACCATTGTCCTGAGACTGTGTGCACCTCTCTGTGTCACTGCTAATTTCCATCAGATACAGACTCCTCCCCTTTGTATACTGCACTGCTCAGGTTAGTCCCATCCATACCATTGTCCTGAGACTGTGTGCACATCTCTGTGTCACTGCTGATTTCCATCAGATACAGACTCCTCCCCTTTGTATACCGCACTGCTCAGGTTAGTCCCATCCATACCATTGTCCTGAGACTGTGTGCACATCTCTGTGTCACTGCTGATTTCCATCAGATACAGACTCCTCCCCTTTGTATACTGCACTGCTCAGGTTAGTCCCATCCATACCATTGTCCTGAGACTGTGCGCACATCTCTGTGTCACTGCTGATTTCCATCAGATACAGACTCCTCCCCTTTGTATACTGCACTGCTCAGGTTAGTCCCATCCATACCATTGTCCTGAGACTGTGCGCACATCTCTGTGTCACTGCTGATTTCCATCAGATACAGACTCCTCCCCTTTGTATACCACACTGCTCAGGTTAGTCCCATCCATACCATTGTCCTGAGACTGTGTGCACATCTCTGTGTCACTGCTGATTTCCATCAGATACAGACTCCTCCCCTTTGTATACCGCAGTGCTCAGGTTAGTCCCATCCATACTATTGTCCTGAGACTGTGTGCACATCTCTGTGTCACTGCTGATTTCCATCAGATACAGACTCCTCCCCTTTGTATACCGCAGTGCTCAGGTTAGTCCCATCCATACCATTGTCCTGAGACTGTGCGCACATCTCTGTGTCACTGCTGATTTCCATCAGATACAGACTCCTCCCCTTTGTATACCGCACTGCTCAGGTTAGTCCCATCCATACCATTGTCCTGAGACTGTGTGCACATCTCTGTGTCACTGCTGATTTCCATCAGATACAGACTCCTCCCCTTTGTATACCGCAGTGCTCAGGTTAGTCCCATCCATACCATTGTCCTGAGACTGTGTGCACATCTCTGTGTCACTGCTGATTTCCATCAGATACAGACTCCTCCCCTTTGTATACTGCACTGCTCAGGTTAGTCCCATCCATACCACTGTCCTGAGACTGTGTGCACATCTCTGTGTCGCTGCTGATTTCCATCAGATACAGACTCCTCCCCTTTGTATACCGCACTGTTCAGGTTAGTCCCATCCATACCATTGTCCTGAGACTGTGCGCACATCTCTGTGTCACTGCTGATTTCCATCAGAAACAGACTCCTCCCCTTTGTATACTGCACTGCTCAGGTTAGTCCCATCCATACCATTGTCCTGAGACTGTGTGCACATCTCTGTGTCACTGCTGATTTCCATCAGATACAGACTCCTCCCCTTTGTATACTGCACTGCTCAGGTTAGTCCCATCCATACCATTGTCCTGAGACTGTGTGCACATCTCTGTGTCACTGCTGATTTCCATCAGATACAGACTCCTCCCCTTTGTATACCGCACTGCTCAGGTTAGTCTCATCCATACCATTGTCCTGAGACTGTGCGCACATCTGTGTGTCACTGCTGATTTCCATCAGATACAGACTCCTCCCCTTTGTATACCGCACTGCTCAGGTTAGTCCCATCCATACCATTGTCCTGAGACTGTGTGCACATCTCTGTGTCACTGCTGATTTCCATCAGATACAGACTCCTCCCCTTTGTATACTGCACTGTTCAGGTTAGTCCCATCCATACCATTGTCCTGAGACTGTGCGCACATCTCTGTGTCACTGCTGATTTCCATCAGATACAGACTCCTCCCCTTTGTATACCGCACTGCTCAGGTTAGTCCCATCCATACCATTGTCCTGAGACTGTGTGCACATCTCTGTGTCACTGCTGATTTCCATCAGATACAGACTCCTCCCCTTTGTATACTGCACTGTTCAGGTTAGTCCCATCAATACCATTGTCCTGAGACTGTGCGCACATCTCTGTGTCACTGCTGATTTCCATCAGATACAGACTCCTCCCCTTTGTATACCGCACTGCTCAGGTTAGTCCCATCCATACCATTGTCCTGAGACTGTGTGCACATCTCTGTGTCACTGCTGATTTCCATCAGATACAGACTCCTCCCCTTTGTATACTGCACTGTTCAGGTTAGTCCCATCCATACCATTGTCCTGAGACTGTGTGCACATCTCTGTGTCACTGCTGATTTCCATCAGATACAGACTCCTCCCCTTTGTATACTGCACTGCTCAGGTTAGTCCCATCCATACCATTGTCCTGAGACTGTGCGCACATCTCTGTGTCACTGCTGATTTCCATCAGATACAGACTCCTCCCCTTTGTATACTGCACTGCTCAGGTTAGTCCCATCCATACCATTGTCCTGAGACTGTGCGCACATCTCTGTGTCACTGCTGATTTCCATCAGATACAGACTCCTCCCCTTTGTATACTGCACTGTTCAGGTTAGCCCCATCCATACCATTGTCCTGAGACTGTGTGCACATCTCTGTGTCACTGCTGATTTCCATCAGATACAGACTCCTCCCCTTTGTATACCGCACTGCTCAGGTTAGCCCCATCCATACCATTGTCCTGAGACTGTGCGCACATCTCTGTGTCACTGCTGATTTCCATCAGATACAGACTCCTCCCCTTTGTATACTGCACTGCTCAGGTTAGTCCCATCCATACCACTGTCCTGAGACTGTGTGCACATCTCTGTGTCGCTGCTGATTTCCATCAGATACAGACTCCTCCCCTTTGTATACCGCACTGTTCAGGTTAGTCCCATCCATACCACTGTCCTGAGACTGTGTGCACATCTCTGTGTCACTGCTGATTTCCATCAGAAACAGACTCCTCCCCTTTGTATACTGCACTGCTCAGGTTAGTCCCATCCATACCATTGTCCTGAGACTGTGTGCACATCTCTGTGTCACTGCTGATTTCCATCAGATACAGACTCCTCCCCTTTGTATACTGCACTGCTCAGGTTAGTCCCATCCATACCATTGTCCTGAGACTGTGTGCACATCTCTGTGTCACTGCTGATTTCCATCAGATACAGACTCCTCCCCTTTGTATACCGCACTGCTCAGGTTAGTCTCATCCATACCATTGTCCTGAGACTGTGTGCACATCTCTGTGTCACTGCTGATTTCCATCAGATACAGACTCCTCCCCTTTGTATACTGCACTGTTCAGGTTAGTCCCATCCATACCATTGTCCTGAGACTGTGCGCACATCTCTGTGTCACTGCTGATTTCCATCAGATACAGACTCCTCCCCTTTGTATACCGCACTGCTCAGGTTAGTCCCATCCATACCATTGTCCTGAGACTGTGTGCACATCTCTGTGTCACTGCTGATTTCCATCAGATACAGACTCCTCCCCTTTGTATACTGCACTGTTCAGGTTAGTCCCATCCATACCATTGTCCTGAGACTGTGCGCACATCTCTGTGTCACTGCTGATTTCCATCAGATACAGACTCCTCCCCTTTGTATACCGCACTGCTCAGGTTAGTCCCATCCATACCATTGTCCTGAGACTGTGTGCACATCTCTGTGTCACTGCTGATTTCCATCAGATACAGACTCCTCCCCTTTGTATACTGCACTGTTCAGGTTAGTCCCATCCATACCATTGTCCTGAGACTGTGTGCACATCTCTGTGTCACTGCTGATTTCCATCAGATACAGACTCCTCCCCTTTGTATACTGCACTGCTCAGGTTAGTCCCATCCATACCATTGTCCTGAGACTGTGCGCACATCTCTGTGTCACTGCTGATTTCCATCAGATACAGACTCCTCCCCTTTGTATACTGCACTGCTCAGGTTAGTCCCATCCATACCATTGTCCTGAGACTGTGCGCACATCTCTGTGTCACTGCTGATTTCCATCAGATACACACTCCTCCCCTTTGTATACTGCACTGTTCAGGTTAGCCCCATCCATACCATTGTCCTGAGACTGTGTGCACATCTCTGTGTCACTGCTGATTTCCATCAGATACAGACTCCTCCCCTTTGTATACCGCACTGCTCAGGTTAGCCCCATACATACCATTGTCCTGAGACTGTGCGCACATCTCTGTGTCACTGCTGATTTCCATCAGATACAGACTCCTCCCCTTTGTATACCGCACTGTTCAGGTTAGCCCCATCCATACCATTGTCCTGAGACTGTGTGCACATCTCTGTGTCACTGCTGATTTCCATCAGATACAGACTCCTCCCCTTTGTATACTGCACTGCACAGGTTAGTCCCATCCATACCATTGTCCTGAGACTGTGTGCACATCTCTGTGTCACTGCTGATTTCCATCAGATACAGACTCCTCCCCTTTGTATACCGCACTGCTCAGGTTAGTCCCATCCATACCATTGTCCTGAGACTGTGCACACATCTCTGTGTCACTGCTGATTTCCATCAGATACAGACTCCTCCCCTTTGTATACTGCACTGCTCAGGTTAGTCCCATCCATACCATTGTCCTGAGACTGTGTGCACATCTCTGTGTCACTGCTGATTTCCATCAGATACAGACTCCTCCCCTTTGTATACCGCACTGCTCAGGTTAGCCCCATCCATACCACTGTCCTGAGACTGTGTGCACATCTCTGTGTCACTGCTGATTTCCATCAGATACAGACTCCTCCCCTTTGTATACCGCACTGTTCAGGTTAGTCCCATCCATACCATTGTCCTGAGACTGTGCGCACATCTCTGTGTCACTGCTGATTTCCATCAGATACAGACTCCTCCCCTTTGTATACCGCACTGCTCAGGTTAGTCCCATCCATACCATTGTCCTGAGACTGTGTGCACATCTCTGTGTCGCTGCTGATTTCCATCAGATACAGACTCCTCCCCTTTGTATACCGCACTGTTCAGGTTAGTCCCATCCATACCATTGTCCTGAGACTGTGCGCACATCTCTGTGTCACTGCTGATTTCCATCAGAAACAGACTCCTCCCCTTTGTATACCGCACTGCTCAGGTTAGTCCCATCCATACCATTGTCCTGAGACTGTGTGCACATCTCTGTGTCACTGCTGATTTCCATCAGATACAGACTCCTCCCCTTTGTATACTGCACTGCTCAGGTTAGTCCCATCCATACCATTGTCCTGAGACTGTGTGCACATCTCTGTGTCACTGCTGATTTCCATCAGATACAGACTCCTCCCCTTTGTATACTGCACTGCTCAGGTTAGTCTCATCCATACCATTGTCCTGAGACTGTGCGCACATCTGTGTGTCACTGCTGATTTCCATCAGATACAGACTCCTCCCCTTTGTATACCGCACTGCTCAGGTTAGTCCCATCCATACCATTGTCCTGAGACTGTGTGCACATCTCTGTGTCACTGCTGATTTCCATCAGATACAGACTCCTCCCCTTTGTATACCGCACTGCTCAGGTTAGTCCCATCCATACCATTGTCCTGAGACTGTGTGCACATCTCTGTGTCACTGCTGATTTCCATCAGATACAGACTCCTCCCCTTTGTATACTGCACTGTTCAGGTTAGTCCCATCCATACCATTGTCCTGAGACTGTGCGCACATCTCTGTGTCACTGCTGATTTCCATCAGATACAGACTCCTCCCCTTTGTATACCGCACTGCTCAGGTTAGTCCCATCCATACCATTGTCCTGAGACTGTGTGCACATCTCTGTGTCACTGCTGATTTCCATCAGATACAGACTCCTCCCCTTTGTATACTGCACTGTTCAGGTTAGTCCCATCCATACCATTGTCCTGAGACTGTGTGCACATCTCTGTGTCACTGCTGATTTCCATCAGATACAGACTCCTCCCCTTTGTATACTGCACTGTTCAGGTTAGTCCCATCCATACCATTGTCCTGAGACTGTGCGCACATCTCTGTGTCACTGCTGATTTCCATCAGATACAGACTCCTCCCCTTTGTATACTGCACTGCTCAGGTTAGTCCCATCCATACCATTGTCCTGAGACTGTGCGCACATCTCTGTGTCACTGCTGATTTCCATCAGATACAGACTCCTCCCCTTTGTATACTGCACTGCTCAGGTTAGTCCCATCCATACCATTGTCCTGAGACTGTGCGCACATCTCTGTGTCACTGCTGATTTCCATCAGATACAGACTCCTCCCCTTTGTATACTGCACTGTTCAGGTTAGTCCCATCCATACCATTGTCCTGAGACTGTGCGCACATCTCTGTGTCACTGCTGATTTCCATCAGATACAGACTCCTCCCCTTTGTATACTGCACTGTTCAGGTTAGTCCCATCCATACCATTGTCCTGAGACTGTGTGCACATCTCTGTGTCACTGCTGATTTCCATCAGATACAGACTCCTCCCCTTTGTATACCGCACTGCTCAGGTTAGCCCCATCCATACCATTGTCCTGAGACTGTGTGCACATCTCTGTGTCACTGCTGATTTCCATCAGATACAGACTCCTCCCCTTTGTATACTGCACTGTTCAGGTTAGTCCCATCCATACCATTGTCCTGAGACTGTGCGCACATCTCTGTGTCACTGCTGATTTCCATCAGATACAGACTCCTCCCCTTTGTATACTGCACTGTTCAGGTTAGTCCCATCCATACCATTGTCCTGAGACTGTGTGCACATCTCTGTGTCACTGCTGATTTCCATCAGATACAGACTCCTCCCCTTTGTATACCGCACTGCTCAGGTTAGCCCCATCCATACCATTGTCCTGAGACTGTGTGCACATCTCTGTGTCGCTGCTGATTTCCATCAGATACAGACTCCTCCCCTTTGTATACCGCACTGCTCAGGTTAGCCCCATCCATACCATTGTCCTGAGACTGTGCGCACATCTCTGTGTCACTGCTGATTTCCATCAGATACAGACTCCTCCCCTTTGTATACCGCACTGCTCAGGTTAGCCCCATCCATACCATTGTCCTGAGACTGTGCGCACATCTCTGTGTCACTGCTGATTTCCATCAGATACAGACTCCTCCCCTTTGTATACCGCACTGTTCAGGTTAGCCCCATCCATACCATTGTCCTGAGACTGTGTGCACATCTCTGTGTCACTGCTGATTTCTATCAGATACAGACTCCTCCCCTTTGTATACTGCACTGCACAGGTTAGTCCCATCCATACCATTGTCCTGAGACTGTGTGCACATCTCTGTGTCACTGCTGATTTCCATCAGATACAGACTCCTCCCCTTTGTATACCGCACTGCTCAGGTTAGTCCCATCCATACCATTGTCCTGAGACTGTGCGCACATCTCTGTATCACTGCTGATTTCCATCAGATACAGACTCCTCCCCTTTGTATACCGCACTGCTCAGGTTAGTCCCATCCATACCATTGTCCTGAGACTGTGCGCACATCTCTGTATCACTGCTGATTTCCATCAGATACAGACTCCTCCCCTTTGTATACCGCACTGCTCAGGTTAGTCCCATCCATACCATTGTCCTGAGACTGTGCGCACATCTCTGTGTCACTGCTGATTTCCATCAGATACAGACTCCTCCCCTTTGTATACTGCACTGCTCAGGTTAGTCCCATCCATACCATTGTCCTGAGACTGTGTGCACATCTCTGTGTCACTGCTGATTTCCATCAGATACAGACTCCTCCCCTTTGTATACCGCACTGCTCAGGTTAGTCCCATCCATACCATTGTCCTGAGACTGTGCGCACATCTCTGTGTCACTGCTGATTTCCATCAGATACAGACTCCTCCCCTTTGTATACCGCACTGCTCAGGTTAGTCCCATCCATACCATTGTCCTGAGACTGTGCGCACATCTCTGTGTCACTGCTGATTTCCATCAGACACAGACTCCTCCCCTTTGTATACTGCACTGCTCAGGTTAGTCCCATCCATACCATTGTCCTGAGACTGTGCGCACATCTCTGTGTCACTGCTGATTTCCATCAGATACAGACTCCTCCCCTTTGCATACAGCACTGCTCAGGTTAGTCCCATCCATACCATTGTCCTGAGACTGTGTGCACATCTCTGTGTCACTGCTGATTTCCATCAGATACAGACTCCTCCCCTTTGTATACCGCACTGCTCAGGTTAGTCCCATCCATACCATTGTCCTGAGACTGTGTGCACATCTCTGTGTCACTGCTGATTTCCATCAGATACAGACTCCTCCCCTTTGTATACCGCACTGCTCAGGTTAGTCCAATCCATACCATTGTCCTGAGACTGTGTGCACATCTCTGTGTCACTGCTGATTTCCATCAGATACAGACTCCTCCCCTTTGTATACCGCACTGCTCAGGTTAGTCCCATCCATACCATTGTCCTGAGACTGTGTGCACATCTCTGTATCACTGCTGATTTCCATCAGATACAGACTCCTCCCCTTTGTATACCGCACTGTTCAGGTTAGTCCCATCCATACCATTGTCCTGAGACTGTGCGCACATCTCTGTGTCACTGCTGATTTCCATCAGATACAGACTCCTCCCCTTTGTATACTGCACTGTTCAGGTTAGTCCCATCCATACCATTGTCCTGAGACTGTGTGCACATCTCTGTGTCACTGCTGATTTCCATCAGATACAGACTCCTCCCCTTTGTATACCGCAGTGCTCAGGTTAGTCCCATCCATACCATTGTCCTGAGACTGTGTGCACATCTCTGTGTCACTGCTGATTTCCATCAGATACAGACTCCTCCCCTTTGTATACTGCACTGCTCAGGTTAGTCCCATCCATACCATTGTCCTAAGACTGTGCGCACATCTCTGTGTCAATGCTGATTTCCATCAGATACAGACTCCTCCCCTTTGTATACCGCACTGCTCAGGTTAGTCCCATCCATACCATTGTCCTGAGACTGTGTGTACATCTCTGTGTCACTGCTGATTTCCATCAGATACAGACTCCTTCCCTTTGTATACCGCACTGCTCAGATTAGTCCCATCCATACCATTGTCCTGAGACTGTGCGCACATCTCTGTGTTGCTGCTGATTTCCATCAGATACAGACTCCTCCCCTTTGTATAATGCACTGCTCAGGTTAGCCCCATCCATACCATTGTCCTGAGACTGTGTGCACATCCCTGTGTCACTGCTGATTTTCATCAGACACAGACTCCTCCCCTTTGTATACTGCACTGCACAGGTTAGTCCCATCCATACCATTGTCCTGAGACTGTGCGCACAGTGTCACTGCTGATTTCCATCAGATACAGACTCCTCCCCTTTGTATACTGCACTGCACAGGTTAGTCCCATCCATACCATTGTCCTGAGACTGTGTGCACATCTCTGTGTCACTGCTGATTTCCATCAGATACAGACTCCTCCCCTTTGTATACCGCACTGCTCAGGTTAGTCCCATCCATACCATTGTCCTGAGACTGTGTGCACATCTCTGTGTCACTGCTGATTTCCATCAGATACAGACTCCTCCCCTTTGTATACTGCACTGCTCAGGTTAGCCCCATCCATACCATTGTCCTGAGACTGTGTGCACATCTCTGTGTCACTGCTGATTTCCATCAGATACAGACTCCTCCCCTTTGTATACTGCACTGCTCAGGTTAGTCCCATCCATACCATTGTCCTGAGACTGTGTGCACATCTCTGTGTCACTGCTGATTTCCATCAGATACAGACTCCTCCCCTTTGTATACTGCACTGCTCAGGTTAGCCCCATCCATACCATTGTCCTGAGACTGTGTGCACATCTCTGTGTCACTGCTGATTTCCATCAGATACAGACTCCTCCCCTTTGTATACTGCACTGCTCAGGTTAGTCCCATCCATACCATTGTCCTGAGACTGTGTGCACATCTCTGTGTCACTGCTGATTTCCATCAGATACAGACTCCTCCCCTTTGTATACTGCACTGCTCAGGTTAGCCCCATCCATACCATTGTCCTGAGACTGTGTGCACATCTCTGTGTCACTGCTGATTTCCATCAGATACAGACTCCTCCCCTTTGTATACTGCACTGCTCAGGTTAGTCCCATCCATACCATTGTCCTGAGACTGTGTGCACATCTCTGTGTCACTGCTGATTTCCATCAGATACAGACTCCTCCCCTTTGTATACCGCACTGCTCAGGTTAGCCCCATCCATACCATTGTCCTGAGACTGTGTGCACATCTCTGTGTCACTGCTGATTTCCATCAGATACAGACTCCTCCCCTTTGTATACTGCACTGCACAGGTTAGTCCCATCCATACCATTGTCCTGAGACTGTGTGCACATCTCTGTGTCACTGCTGATTTCCATCAGATACAGACTCCTCCCCTTTGTATACCGCACTGCTCAGGTTAGTCCCATCCATACCATTGTCCTGAGACTGTGTGCACATCTCTGTGTCACTGCTGATTTCCATCAGATACAGACTCCTCCCCTTTGTATACTGCACTGCTCAGGTTAGCCCCATCCATACCATTGTCCTGAGACTGTGTGCACATCTCTGTGTCACTGCTGATTTCCATCAGATACAGACTCCTCCCCTTTGTATACCGCACTGCTCAGGTTAGTCCCATCCATACCATTGTCCTGAGACTGTGTGCACATCTCTGTGTCACTGCTGATTTCCATCAGATACAGACTCCTCCCCTTTGTATACCACACTGCTCAGGTTAGCCCCATCCATACCATTGTCCTGAGACTGTGTGCACATCTCTGTGTCACTGCTAATTTCCATCAGATACAGACTCCTCCCCTTTGTATACTGCACTGCTCAGGTTAGTCCCATCCATACCATTGTCCTGAGACTGTGTGCACATCTCTGTGTCACTGCTGATTTCCATCAGATACAGACTCCTCCCCTTTGTATACCGCACTGCTCAGGTTAGTCCCATCCATACCATTGTCCTGAGACTGTGTGCACATCTCTGTGTCACTGCTGATTTCCATCAGATACAGACTCCTCCCCTTTGTATACCGCACTGCTCAGGTTAGTCCCATCCATACCATTGTCCTGAGACTGTGTGCACATCTCTGTGTCACTGCTGATTTCCATCAGATACAGACTCCTCCCCTTTGTATACCGCACTGTTCAGGTTAGTCCCATCCATACCATTGTCCTGAGACTGTGTGCACATCTCTGTGTCACTGCTGATTTCCATCAGATACAGACTCCTCCCCTTTGTATACTGCACTGCTCAGGTTAGTCCCATCCATACCATTGTCCTGAGACTGTGTGCACATCTCTGTGTCACTGCTGATTTCCATCAGATACAGACTCCTCCCCTTTGTATACTGCACTGCTCAGGTTAGTCCCATCCATACCATTGTCCTGAGACTGTGCGCACATCTCTGTGTCACTGCTGATTTCCATCAGATACAGACTCCTCCCCTTTGTATACTGCACTGCTCAGGTTAGTCCCATCCATACCATTGTCCTGAGACTGTGTGCACATCTCTGTGTCACTGCTGATTTCCATCAGATACAGACTCCTCCCCTTTGTATACTGCACTGCTCAGGTTAGTCCCATCCATACCATTGTCCTGAGACTGTGCGCACATCTCTGTGTCACTGCTGATTTCCATCAGATACAGACTCCTCCCCTTTGTATACTGCACTGCTCAGGTTAGTCCCATCCATACCATTGTCCTGAGACTGTGCGCACATCTCTGTGTCACTGCTGATTTCCATCAGATACAGACTCCTCCCCTTTGTATACTGTACTGTTCAGGTTAGTCCCATCCATACCATTGTCCTGAGACTGTGTGCACATCTCTGTGTCACTGCTGATTTCCATCAGATACAGACTCCTCCCCTTTGTATACCGCAGTGCTCAGGTTAGTCCCATCCATACTATTGTCCTGAGACTGTGTGCACATCTCTGTGTCACTGCTGATTTCCATCAGATACAGACTCCTCCCCTTTGTATACCGCAGTGCTCAGGTTAGTCCCATCCATACCATTGTCCTGAGACTGTGCGCACATCTCTGTGTCACTGCTGATTTCCATCAGATACAGACTCCTCCCCTTTGTATACCGCACTGCTCAGGTTAGTCCCATCCATACCATTGTCCTGAGACTGTGCACACATCTCTGTGTCACTGCTGATTTCCATCAGATACAGACTCCTCCCCTTTGTATACCGCAGTGCTCAGGTTAGTCCCATCCATACCATTGTCCTGAGACTGTGTGCACATCTCTGTGTCACTGCTGATTTCCATCAGATACAGACTCCTCCCCTTTGTATACTGCACTGCTCAGGTTAGTCCCATCCATACCATTGTCCTGAGACTGTGTGCACATCTCTGTGTCACTGCTGATTTCCATCAGATACAGACTCCTCCCCTTTGTATACCGCAGTGCTCAGGTTAGTCCCATCCATACCATTGTCCTGAGACTGTGTGCACATCTCTGTGTCACTGCTGATTTCCATCAGATACAGACTCCTCCCCTTTGTATACTGCACTGCTCAGGTTAGTCCCATCCATACCATTGTCCTGAGACTGTGTGCACATCTCTGTGTCGCTGCTGATTTCCATCAGATACAGACTCCTCCCCTTTGTATACCGCACTGTTCAGGTTAGTCCCATCCATACCATTGTCCTGAGACTGTGCGCACATCTCTGTGTCACTGCTGATTTCCATCAGAAACAGACTCCTCCCCTTTGTATACTGCACTGCTCAGGTTAGTCCCATCCATACCATTGTCCTGAGACTGTGTGCACATCTCTGTGTCACTGCTGATTTCCATCAGATACAGACTCCTCCCCTTTGTATACTGCACTGCTCAGGTTAGTCCCATCCATACCATTGTCCTGAGACTGTGTGCACATCTCTGTGTCACTGCTGATTTCCATCAGATACAGACTCCTCCCCTTTGTATACCGCACTGCTCAGGTTAGTCTCATCCATACCATTGTCCTGAGACTGTGCGCACATCTGTGTGTCACTGCTGATTTCCATCAGATACAGACTCCTCCCCTTTGTATACCGCACTGCTCAGGTTAGTCCCATCCATACCATTGTCCTGAGACTGTGTGCACATCTCTGTGTCACTGCTGATTTCCATCAGATACAGACTCCTCCCCTTTGTATACCGCACTGCTCAGGTTAGTCCCATCCATACCATTGTCCTGAGACTGTGTGCACATCTCTGTGTCACTGCTGATTTCCATCAGATACAGACTCCTCCCCTTTGTATACTGCACTGTTCAGGTTAGTCCCATCCATACCATTGTCCTGAGACTGTGCGCACATCTCTGTGTCACTGCTGATTTCCATCAGATACAGACTCCTCCCCTTTGTATACCGCACTGCTCAGCTTAGTCCCATCCATACCATTGTCCTGAGACTGTGCGCACATCTCTGTGTCACTGCTGATTTCCATCAGATACAGACTCCTCCCCTTTGTATACTGCACTGTTCAGGTTAGTCCCATCCATACCATTGTCCTGAGACTGTGTGCACATCTCTGTGTCACTGCTGATTTCCATCAGATACAGACTCCTCCCCTTTGTATACTGCACTGCTCAGGTTAGTCCCATCCATACCATTGTCCTGAGACTGTGCGCACATCTCTGTGTCACTGCTGATTTCCATCAGATACAGACTCCTCCCCTTTGTATACTGCACTGCTCAGGTTAGTCCCATCCATACCATTGTCCAGAGACTGTGCGCACATCTCTGTGTCACTGCTGATTTCCATCAGATACAGACTCCTCCCCTTTGTATACCGCAGTGCTCAGGTTAGTCCCATCCATACCATTGTCCTGAGACTGTGCGCACATCTCTGTGTCACTGCTGATTTCCATCAGATACAGACTCCTCCCCTTTGTATACCGCACTGCTCAGGTTAGTCCCATCCATACCATTGTCCTGAGACTGTGTGCACATCTCTGTGTCACTGCTGATTTCCATCAGATACAGACTCCTCCCCTTTGTATACCGCAGTGCTCAGGTTAGTCCCATCCATACCATTGTCCTGAGACTGTGTGCACATCTCTGTGTCACTGCTGATTTCCATCAGATACAGACTCCTCCCCTTTGTATACTGCACTGCTCAGGTTAGTCCCATCCATACCATTGTCCTGAGACTGTGTGCACATCTCTGTGTCGCTGCTGATTTCCATCAGATACAGACTCCTCCCCTTTGTATACCGCACTGTTCAGGTTAGTCCCATCCATACCATTGTCCTGAGACTGTGCGCACATCTGTGTGTCACTGCTGATTTCCATCAGAAACAGACTCCTCCCCTTTGTATACCGCACTGCTCAGGTTAGTCTCATCCATACCATTGTCCTGAGACTGTGTGCACATCTCTGTGTCACTGCTGATTTCCATCAGATACAGACTCCTCCCCTTTGTATAATGCACTGCTCAGGTTAGTCCCATCCATACCATTGTCCTGAGACTGTGTGCACACATCTCTGTGTCACTGCTGATTTCCATCAGATACAGACTCCTCCCCTTTGTATACCGCACTGCTCAGGTTAGTCCCATCCATACCATTGTCCTGAGACTGTGTGCACATCTCTGTGTCACTGCTGATTTCCATCAGATACAGACTCCTCCCCTTTGTATACTGCACTGCTCAGGTTAGTCCCATCCATACCATTGTCCTGAGACTGTGTGCACATCTCTGTGTCACTGCTGATTTCCATCAGATACAGACTCCTCCCCTTTCTATACTGCACTGTTCAGGTTAGTCCCATCCATACCATTGTCCTGAGACTGTGTGCACATCTCTGTGTCACTGCTGATTTCCATCAGATACAGACTCCTCCCCTTTGTATACTGCACTGCTCAGGTTAGTCCCATCCATACCATTGTCCTGAGACTGTGCGCACATCTCTGTGTCACTGCTGATTTCCATCAGATACAGACTCCTCCCCTTTGTATACTGCACTGCTCAGGTTAGTCCCATCCATACCATTGTCCTGAGACTGTGCGCACATCTCTGTGTCACTGCTGATTTCCATCAGATACAGACTCCTCCCCTTTGTATACTGCACTGTTCAGGTTAGTCCCATCCATACCATTGTCCTGAGACTGTGCGCACATCTCTGTGTCACTGCTGATTTCCATCAGATACAGACTCCTCCCCTTTGTATACCGCACTGTTCAGGTTAGCCCCATCCATACCATTGTCCTGAGACTGTGTGCACATCTCTGTGTCACTGCTGATTTCCATCAGATACAGACTCCTCCCCTTTGATACTGCACTGCACAGGTTAGTCCCATCCATACCATTGTCCTGAGACTGTGTGCACATCTCTGTGTCACTGCTGATTTCCATCAGATACAGACTCCTCCCCTTTGTATACCGCACTGCCCAGGTTAGCCCCATCCATACCATTTTCCTGAGACTGTGCGCACATCTCTGTGTCACTGCTGATTTCCATCAGATACAGACTCCTCCCCTTTGTATACCGCACTGTTCAGGTTAGCCCCATCCATACCATTGTCCTGAGACTGTGTGCACATCTCTGTGTCACTGCTGATTTCCATCAGATACAGACTCCTCCCCTTTGTATACTGCACTGCACAGGTTAGTCCCATCCATACCATTGTCCTGAGACTGTGTGCACATCTCTGTGTCACTGCTGATTTCCATCAGATACAGACTCCTCCCCTTTGTATACCGCACTGCTCAGGTTAGTCCCATCCATACCATTGTCCTGAGACTGTGCGCACATCTCTGTGTCACTGCTGATTTCCATCAGATACAGACTCCTCCCCTTTGTATACCGCACTGCTCAGGTTAGCCCCATCCATACCATTTTCCTGAGACTGTGCGCACATCTCTGTGTCACTGCTGATTTCCATCAGATACAGACTCCTCCCCTTTGTATACCGCACTGTTCAGGTTAGCCCCATCCATACCATTGTCCTGAGACTGTGTGCACATCTCTGTGTCACTGCTGATTTCCATCAGATACAGACTCCTCCCCTTTGTATACTGCACTGCACAGGTTAGTCCCATCCATACCATTGTCCTGAGACTGTGTGCACATCTCTGTGTCACTGCTGATTTCCATCAGATACAGACTCCTCCCCTTTGTATACTGCACTGCTCAGGTTAGTCCCATCCATACCATTGTCCTGAGACTGTGTGCACATCTCTGTGTCACTGCTGATTTCCATCAGATACAGACTCCTCCCCTTTGTATACCGCACTGCTCAGGTTAGTCCCATCCATACCATTGTCCTGAGACTGTGCGCACATCTCTGTGTCACTGCTGATTTCCATCAGATACAGACTCCTCCCCTTTGTATACTGCACTGCTCAGGTTAGTCCCATCCATACCATTGTCCTGAGACTGTGCGCACATCTCTGTGTCACTGCTGATTTCCATCAGATACAGACTCCTCCCCTTTGTATACCGCACTGCTCAGGTTAGCCCCATCCATACCACTGTCCTGAGACTGTGTGCACATCTCTGTGTCACTGCTGATTTCCATCAGATACAGACTCCTCCCCTTTGTATACCGCACTGTTCAGGTTAGTCCCATCCATACCATTGTCCTGAGACTGTGCGCACATCTCTGTGTCACTGCTGATTTCCATCAGATACAGACTCCTCCCCTTTGTATACCGCACTGCTCAGGTTAGTCCCATCCATACCATTGTCCTGAGACTGTGTGCACATCTCTGTATCACTGCTGATTTCCATCAGATACAGACTCCTCCCCTTTGTATACCGCACTGTTCAGGTTAGTCCCATCCATACCATTGTCCTGAGACTGTGCGCACATCTCTGTGTCACTGCTGATTTCCATCAGATACAGACTCCTCCCCTTTGTATACTGCACTGTTCAGGTTAGTCCCATCCATACCATTGTCCTGAGACTGTGTGCACATCTCTGTGTCACTGCTGATTTCCATCAGATACAGACTCCTCCCCTTTGTATACCGCACTGCTCAGGTTAGCCCCATCCATACCATTGTCCTGAGACTGTGCGCACATCTCTGTGTCACTGCTGATTTCCATCAGATACAGACTCCTCCCCTTTGTATACCGCACTGTTCAGGTTAGTCCCATCCATACCATTGTCCTGAGACTGTGTGCACATCTCTGTGTCACTGCTGATTTCCATCAGATACAGACTCCTCCCCTTTGTATACTGCACTGCTCAGGTTAGTCCCATCCATACCATTGTCCTGAGACTGTGTGCACATCTCTGTGTCACTGCTGATTTCCATCAGATACAGACTCCTCCCCTTTGTATACTGCACTGCTCAGGTTAGCCCCATCCATACCATTGTCCTGAGACTGTGCGCACATCTCTGTGTCACTGCTGATTTCCATCAGATACAGACTCCTCCCCTTTGTATACCGCACTGTTCAGGTTAGCCCCATCCATACCATTGTCCTGAGACTGTGTGCACATCTCTGTGTCACTGCTGATTTCCATCAGATACAGACTCCTCCCCTTTGTATACTGCACTGCACAGGTTAGTCCCATCCATACCATTGTCCTGAGACTGTGTGCACATCTCTGTGTCACTGCTGATTTCCATCAGATACAGACTCCTCCCCTTTGTATACCGCACTGCTCAGGTTAGTCCCATCCATACCATTGTCCTGAGACTGTGCGCACATCTCTGTGTCACTGCTGATTTCCATCAGATACAGACTCCTCCCCTTTGTATACTGCACTGCTCAGGTTAGTCCCATCCATACCATTGTCCTGAGACTGTGCGCACATCTCTGTGTCACTGCTGATTTCCATCAGATACAGACTCCTCCCCTTTGTATACCGCACTGCTCAGGTTAGCCCCATCCATACCACTGTCATGAGACTGTGTGCACATCTCTGTATCACTGCTGATTTCCATCAGATACAGACTCCTCCCCTTCGTATACCGCACTGTTCAGGTTAGTCCCATCCATACCATTGTCCTGAGACTGTGTGCACATCTCTGTGTCACTGCTGATTTCCATCAGATACAGACTCCTCCCCTTTGTATACCGCACTGCTCAGGTTAGTCCCATCCATACCATTGTCCTGAGACTGTGCGCACATCTCTGTGTCACTGCTGATTTCCATCAGATACAGACTCCTCCCCTTTGTATACTGCACTGCTCAGGTTAGTCCCATCCATACCATTGTCCTGAGACTGTGCGCACATCTCTGTGTCACTGCTGATTTCCATCAGATACAGACTCCTCCCCTTTGTATACCGCACTGCTCAGGTTAGCCCCATCCATACCACTGTCATGAGACTGTGTGCACATCTCTGTATCACTGCTGATTTCCATCAGATACAGACTCCTCCCCTTCGTATACCGCACTGCTCAGGTTAGCCCCATCCATACCATTGTCCTGAGACTGTGCGCACATCTCTGTGTCACTGCTGATTTCCATCAGATACAGACTCCTCCCCTTTGTATACTGCACTGTTCAGGTTAGTCCCATCCATACCATTGTCCTGAGACTGTGCGCACATCTCTGTGTCACTGCTGATTTCCATCAGATACAGACTCCTCCCCTTTGTATACTGCACTGTTCAGGTTAGTCCCATCCATACCATTGTCCTGAGACTGTGTGCACATCTCTGTGTCACTGCTGATTTCCATCAGATACAGACTCCTCCCCTTTGTATACCGCACTGCTCAGGTTAGTCCCATCCATACCATTGTCCTGAGACTGTGCGCACATCTCTGTGTCACTGCTGATTTCCGTCAGATACAGACTCCTCCCCTTTGTATACTGCACTGCTCAGGTTAGTCCCATCCATACCATTGTCCTGAGACTGTGTGCACATCTCTGTGTCACTGCTGATTTCCATCAGATACAGACTCCTCCCCTTTGTATACCGCACTGCTCAGGTTAGTCCCATCCATACCATTGTCCTGAGACTGTGCGCACATCTCTGTGTCACTGCTGATTTCCATCAGATACAGACTCCTCCCCTTTGTATACTGCACTGCTCAGGTTAGTCCCATCCATACCATTGTCCTGAGACTGTGCGCACATCTCTGTGTCACTGCTGATTTCCATCAGATACAGACTCCTCCCCTTTGTATACTGCACTGTTCAGGTTAGTCCCATCCATACCATTGTCCTGAGACTGTGCGCACATCTCTGTGTCACTGCTGATTTCCATCAGATACAGACTCCTCCCCTTTGTATACCGCACTGCTCAGGTTAGCCCCATCCATACCACTGTCCTGAGACTGTGTGCACATCTCTGTGTCACTGCTGATTTCCATCAGATACAGACTCCTCCCCTTTGTATACCGCACTGTTCAGGTTAGTCCCATCCATACCATTGTCCTGAGACTGTGCGCACATCTCTGTGTCACTGCTGATTTCCATCAGATACAGACTCCTCCCCTTTGTATACCGCACTGCTCAGGTTAGTCCCATCCATACCATTGTCCTGAGACTGTGTGCACATCTCTGTATCACTGCTGATTTCCATCAGATACAGACTCCTCCCCTTTGTATACCGCACTGTTCAGGTTAGTCCCATCCATACCATTGTCCTGAGACTGTGCGCACATCTCTGTGTCACTGCTGATTTCCATCAGATACAGACTCCTCCCCTTTGTATACTGCACTGTTCAGGTTAGTCCCATCCATACCATTGTCCTGAGACTGTGTGCACATCTCTGTGTCACTGCTGATTTCCATCAGATACAGACTCCTCCCCTTTGTATACTGCACTGTTCAGGTTAGTCCCATCCATACCATTGTCCTGAGACTGTGCGCACATCTCTGTGTCACTGCTGATTTCCATCAGATACAGACTCCTCCCCTTTGTATACTGCACTGTTCAGGTTAGTCCCATCCATACCATTGTCCTGAGACTGTGTGCACATCTCTGTGTCACTGCTGATTTCCATCAGATACAGACTCCTCCCCTTTGTATACCGCAGTGCTCAGGTTAGTCCCATCCATACCATTGTCCTGAGACTGTGTGCACATCTCTGTGTCACTGCTGATTTCCATCAGATACAGACTCCTCCCCTTTGAATACTGCACTGCTCAGGTTAGTCCCATCCATACCATTGTCCTGAGACTGTGTGCACATCTCTGTGTCACTGCTGATTTCCATCAGATACAGACTCCTCCCCTTTGTATACCGCACTGCTCAGGTTAGTCCCATCCATACCATTGTCCTGAGACTGTGTGCACATCTCTGTGTCACTGCTGATTTCCATCAGATACAGACTCCTCCCCTTTGTATACCGCACTGCTCAGGTTAGCCCCATCCATACCATTGTCCTGAGACTGTGTGCACATCTCTGTGTCACTGCTGATTTCCTTCAGATACAGACTCCTCCCCTTTGTATACCGCACTGCTCAGGTTAGCCCCATCCATACCATTGTCCTGAGACTGTGTGCACATCTCTGTGTTGCTGCTGATTTCCATCAGATACAGACTCCTCCCCTTTGTATACTGCACTGCTCAGGTTAGTCCCATCCATACCATTGTCCTTAGACTGTGCGCACATCTCTGTGTTGCTGCTGATTTCCATCAGATACAGACTCCTCCCCTTTGTATAATGCACTGCTCAGGTTAGCCCCATCCATACCATTGTCCTGAGACTGTGTGCACATCCCTGTGTCACTGCTGATTTTCATCAGACACAGACTCCTCCCCTTTGTATACTGCACTGCACAGGTTAGTCCCATCCATACCATTGTCCTGAGACTGTGCGCACATCTCTGTGTCACTGCTGATTTCCATCAGATACAGACTCCTCCCCTTTGTATACTGCACTGCACAGGTTAGTCCCATCCATACCATTGTCCTGAGACTGTGTGCACATCTCTGTGTCACTGCTGATTTCCATCAGATACAGACTCCTCCCCTTTGTATACCGCACTGCTCAGGTTAGTCCCATCCATACCATTGTCCTGAGACTGTGTGCACATCTCTGTGTCACTGCTGATTTCCATCAGATACAGACTCCTCCCCTTTGTATACTGCACTGCTCAGGTTAGCCCCATCCATACCATTGTCCTGAGACTGTGTGCACATCTCTGTGTCACTGCTGATTTCCATCAGATACAGACTCCTCCCCTTTGTATACTGCACTGCTCAGGTTAGTCCCATCCATACCATTGTATTGAAACTGTGTGCACATCTCTGTGTCACTGCTGATTTCCATCAGATACAGACTCCTCCCCTTTGTATACAGCACTGCTCAGGTTAGTCCCATCCATACCATTGTCCTGAGACTGTGTGCACATCTCTGTGTCACTGCTGATTTCCATCAGATACAGACCCCTCCCCTTTGTATACTGCACTGCTCAGGTTAGCCCCATCCATACCATTGTCCTGAGACTGTGTGCACATCTCTGTGTCACTGCTGATTTCCATCAGATACAGACTCCTCCCCTTTGTATACTGCACTGCTCAGGTTAGCCCCATCCATACCACTGTCCTGAGACTGTGTGCACATCTCTGTGTCACTGCTGATTTCCATCAGATACAGACTCCTCCCCTTTGTATACTGCACTGCTCAGGTTAGTCCCATCCATACCATTGTCCTGAGACTGTGCGCACATCTCTGTGTCACTGCTGATTTCCATCAGATACAGACTCCTCCCCTTTGTATACCGCACTGCTCAGGTTAGTCCCATCCATACCATTGTCCTGAGACTGTGCGCACATCTCTGTGTCACTGCTGATTTCCATCAGATACAGACTCCTCCCCTTTGTATACCGCACTGCTCAGGTTAGTCCCATCCATACCATTGTCCTGAGACTGTGCGCACATCTCTGTGTCACTGCTGATTTCCATCAGATACAGACTCCTCCCCTTTGTATACTGCACTGTTCAGGTTAGCCCCATCCATACCATTGTCCTGAGACTGTGTGCACATCTCTGTGTCACTGCTGATTTCCATCAGATACAGACTCCTCCCCTTTGTATACCGCACTGCTCAGGTTAGTCCCATCCATACCATTGTATTGAGACTGTGTGCACATCTCTGTGTCACTGCTGATTTCCATCAGATACAGACTCCTCCCCTTTGTATAGTGCACTGCTCAGGTTAGTCCCATCCATACCATTGTCCTGAGACTGTGTGCACATCTCTGTGTCACTGCTGATTTCCATCAGATACAGACTCCTCCCCTTTGTATACTGCACTGCTCAGGTTAGTCCCATCCATACCATTGTCCGGAGACTGTGCGCACATCTCTGTGTCACTGCTGATTTCCTTCAGATACAGACTCCTCCCCTTTGTATACCGCACTGCTCAGGTTAGTCCCATCCATACCATTGTCCTGAGACTGTGCGCACATCTCTGTGTTGCTGCTGATTTCCATCAGATACAGACTCCTCCCCTTTGTATAATGCACTGCTCAGGTTAGCCCCATCCATACCATTGTCCTGAGACTGTGTGCACATCCCTGTGTCACTGCTGATTTTCATCAGACACAGACTCCTCCCCTTTGTATACTGCACTGCACAGGTTAGTACCATCCATACCATTGTCCTGAGACTGTGCGCACATCTCTGTGTCACTGCTGATTTCCATCAGATACAGACTCCTCCCCTTTGTATACTGCACTGCACAGGTTAGTCCCATCCATACCATTGTCCTGAGACTGTGTGCACATCTCTGTGTCACTGCTGATTTCCATCAGATACAGACTCCTCCCCTTTGTATACCGCACTGCACAGGTTAGTCCCATCCATACCATTGTCCTGAGACTGTGTGCACATCTCTGTGTCACTGCTGATTTCCATCAGATACAGACTCCTCCCCTTTGTATACCGCACTGCTCAGGTTAGTCCCATCCATACCATTGTCCTGAGACTGTGTGCACATCTCTGTGTCACGGCTGATTTCCATCAGATACAGACTCCTCCCCTTTGTATACTGCACTGCACAGGTTAGTCCCATCCATACCATTGTCCTGAGACTGTGTGCACATCTCTGTGTCACTGCTGATTTCCATCAGATACAGACTCCTCCCCTTTGTATACCGCACTGCTCAGGTTAGTCCCATCCATACCACTGTCCTCAGACTGTGTGCACATCTCTGTGTCACTGCTGATTTCCATCAGATACAGACTCCTCCCCTTTGTATACCGCACTGCTCAGGTTAGTCCCATCCATACCATTGTCCTGAGACTGTGTGCACATCTCTGTGTCACTGCTGATTTCCATCAGATACAGACTCCTCCCCTTTGTATACCGCACTGCTCAGGTTAGCCCCATCCATACCATTGTCCTGAGACTGTGTGCACATCTCTGTGTCACTGCTGATTTCCATCAGATACAGACTCCTCCCCTTTGTATACCGCACTGCTCAGGTTAGTCCCATCCATACCATTGTATTGAGACTGTGTGCACATCTCTGTGTCACTGCTGATTTCCATCAGATACAGACTCCTCCCCTTTGTATACTGCACTGCTCAGGTTAGTCCCATCCATACCATTGTCCTGAGACTGTGCGCACATCTCTGTGTCGCTGCTGATTTCCATCAGATACAGACTCCTCCCCTTTGTATAATGCACTGCTCAGGTTAGTCCCATCCATACCATTGTCCTGAGACTGTGTGCACATCTCTGTGTCACTGCTGATTTCCATCAGATACAGACTCCTCCCCTTTGTATACCGCACTGCTCAGGTTAGTCCCATCCATACCATTGTCCTGAGACTGTGCACACATCTCTGTGTCACTGCTGATTTCCATCAGATACAGACTCCTCCCCTTTGTATACCGCACTGCTCAGGTTAGTCCCATCCATACCATTGTCCTGAGACTGTGCGCACATCTCTGTGTCATTGCTGATTTCCATCAGATACAGACTCCTCCCCTTTGTATACTGCACTGCTCAGGTTAGTCCCATCCATACCATTGTCCGGAGACTGTGCGCACATCTCTGTGTCACTGCTGATTTCCATCAGATACAGACTCCTCCCCTTTGTATACCGCACTGCTCAGGTTAGTCCCATCCATACCATTGTCCTGAGACTGTGCGCACATCTCTGTGTCACTGCTGATTTCCATCAGATACAGACTCCTCCCCTTTGTATACCGCACTGCTCAGGTTAGTCCCATCCATACCATTGTCCTGAGACTGTGCACACATCTCTGTGTCACTGCTGATTTCCATCAAATACAGACTCCTCCCCTTTGTATACCGCACTGCTCAGGTTAGTCCCATCCATACCATTGTCCTGAGACTGTGCACACATCTCTGTGTCACTGCTGATTTCCATCAGATACAGACTCCTCCCCTTTGTATACCGCACTGCTCAGGTTAGTCCCATCCATACCATTGTCCTGAGACTGTGTGCACATCTCTGTGTCACTGCTGATTTCCATCAGATACAGACTCCTCCCCTTTGTATACTGCACTGCTTAGGTTAGTCCCATCCATACCATTGTCCTGAGACTGTGCGCACATCTCTGTGTCACTGCTGATTTCCATCAGATACAGACTCCTCCCCTTTGTATACCGCACTGCTCAGGTTAGTCCCATCCATACCATTGTCCTGAGACTGTGCGCACATCTCTGTGTCACTGCTGATTTCCATCAGATAAAGACTCTTCCCCTTTGTATAATGCACTGCTCAGGTTAGTCCCATCCATACCATTGTCCTGAGACTGTGTGCACACATCTCTGTGTCACTGCTGATTTCCATCAGATACAGACTCCTCCCCTTTGTATAATGCACTGTTCACGTTAGTCCCATCCATACCATTGTCCTGAGACTGTGCGCACATCTCTGTGTCACTGCTGATTTCCATCAGATACAGACTCTTCCCCTTTGTATAATGCACTGCTCAGGTTAGTCCCATCCATACCATTGTCCTGAGACTGTGTGCACACATCTCTGTGTCACTGCTGATTTCCATCAGATACAGACTCCTCCCCTTTGTATACTGCACTGTTCAGGTTAGTCCCATCCATACCATTGTCCTGAGACTGTGCGCACATCTCTGTGTCACTGCTGATTTCCATCAGATACAGACTCCTCCCCTTTGTATACCGCACTGCTCAGGTTAGTCCCATCCATACCATTGTCCTGAGACTGTGCGCACATCTCTGTGTCACTGCTGATTTCCATCAGATACAGACTCCTCCCCTTTGTATACCGCACTGCTCAGGTTAGTCCCATCCATACCATTGTCCTGAGACTGTGCGCACATCTCTGTGTCACTGCTGATTTCCATCAGATACAGACTCCTCCCCTTTGTATACCGCACTGCTCAGGTTAGTCCCATCCATACCATTGTCCTGAGACTGTGCGCACATCTCTGTGTTGCTGCTGATTTCCATCAGATACAGACTCCTCCCCTTTGTATACTGCACTGCTCAGGTTAGTCCCATCCATACCATTGTCCTGAGACTGTGAGCACATCTCTGTGTCACTGCTGATTTCCATCAGATACAGACTCCTCCCCTTTGTATAATGCACTGCTCAGGTTAGCCCCATCCATACCATTGTCCTGAGACTGTGTGCACATCCCTGTGTCACTGCTGATTTTCATCAGACACAGAGTCCTCCCCTTTGTATACTGCACTGTTCAGGTTAGTCCCATCCATACCATTGTCCTGAGACTGTGAACACATCTCTGTGTCACTGCTGATTTCCATCAGATACAGACTCCTCCCCTTTGTATACTGCACTGCACAGGTTAGTCCCATCCATACCATTGTCCTGAGACTGTGCGCACATCTCTGTGTCACTGCTGATTTCCATCAGATACAGACTCCTCCCCTTTGTATACTGCACTGCACAGGTTAGTCCCATCCATACCATTGTCCTGAGACTGTGCGCACATCTCTGTGTCACTGCTGATTTCCATCAGATACAGACTCCTCCCCTTTGTATACTGCACTACTCAGGTTAGCCCCATCCATACCATTGTCCTGAGACTGTGTGCACATCTCTGTGTCACTGCTGATTTCCATCAGATACAGACTCCTCCCCTTTGTATACTGCACTGCTCAGGTTAGTCCCATCCATACCATTGTCCTGAGACTGTGTGCACATCCCTGTGTCACTGCTGATTTCCATCAGATACAGACTCCTCCCCTTTGTATACTGCACTGCTCAGGTTAGTCCCATCCATACCATTGTCCTGAGACTGTGCGCACATCTCTGTGTCACTGCTGATTTCCATCAGATACAGACTCCTCCCCTTTGTATAATGCACTGCTCAGGTTAGTCCATCCATACCATTGTCCTGAGACTGTGCGCACATCTCTGTGTCACTGCTGATTTCCATCAGATACAGACTCCTCCCCTTTGTATACCGCACTGCTCAGGTTAGTCCCATCCATACCATTGTCCTGAGACTGTGTGCACATCTCTGTGTCACTGCTGATTTCCATCAGATACAGACTCCTCCCCTTTGTATACTGCACTGCTCAGGTTAGTCCCATCCATACCATTGTCCTGAGACTGTGCGCACATCTCTGTGTCACTGCTGATTTCCATCAGATACAGACTCCTCCCCTTTGTATGCTGCACTGCTCAGGTTAGTCCCATCCATACCATTGTCCTGAGACTGTGTGCACATCTCTGTGTCACTGCTGATTTCCATCAGATACAGAGTCCTCCCCTTTGTATACTGCACTGCTCAGGTTAGTCCCATCCATACCATTGTCCTGAGACTGTGCGCACATCTCTGTGTCACTGCTGATTTCCATCAGATACAAACTCCTCCCCTTTGTATACTGCACTGCACAGGTTAGTCCCATCCATACCATTGTCCTGAGACTGTGCGCACATCTCTGTGTCACTGCTGATTTCCATCAGATACAGACTCCTCCCCTTTGTATACTGCACTGCACAGGTTAGTCCCATCCATACCATTGTCCTGAGACTGTGCGCACATCTCTGTGTCACTGCTGATTTCCATCAGATACAGACTCCTCCCCTTTGTATACTGCACTGCTCAGGTTAGCCCCATCCATACCATTGTCCTGAGACTGTGCGCACATCTCTGTGTCACTGCTGATTTCCATCAGATACAGACTCCTCCCCTTTGTATACTGCACTGCTCAGGTTAGTCCCATCCATACCATTGTCCTGAGACTGTGTGCACATCCCTGTGTCACTGCTGATTTCCATCAGATACAGACTCCTCCCCTTTGTATACTGCACTGCTCAGGTTAGTCCCATCCATACCATTGTCCTGAGACTGTGCGCACATCTCTGTGTCACTGCTGATTTCCATCAGATACAGACTCCTCCCCTTTGTATAATGCACTGCTCAGGTTAGTCCATCCATACCATTGTCCTGAGACTGTGCGCACATCTCTGTGTCACTGCTGATTTCCATCAGATACAGACTCCTCCCCTTTGTATACTGCACTGCTCAGGTTAGTCCATCCATACCATTGTCCTGAGACTGTGTGCACATCTCTGTGTCGCTGCTGATTTCCATCAGATACAGACTCCTCCCCTTTGTATACCGCACTGCTCAGGTTAGTCCCATCCATACCATTGTCCTGAGACTGTGTGCACATCTCTGTGTCACTGCTGATTTCCATCAGATACAGACTCCTCCCCTTTGTATACTGCACTGCTCAGGTTAGTCCCATCCATACCATTGTCCTGAGACTGTGCGCACATCTCTGTGTCACTGCTGATTTCCATCAGATACAGACTCCTCCCCTTTGTATACTGCACTGCTCAGGTTAGTCCCATCCATACCATTGTCCTGAGACTGTGCGCACATCTCTGTGTCACTGCTGATTTCCATCAGATACAGACTCCTCCCCTTTGTATACCGCACTGTTCAGGTTAGTCCCATCCATACCATTGTCCTGAGACTGTGCACATCTCTGTGTCACTGCTGATTTCCATCAGATACAGACTCCTCCCCTTTGTATACCGCACTGTTCAGGTTAGTCCCATCCATACCATTGTCCTGAGACTGTGCACATCTCTGTGTCACTGCTGATTTCCATCAGATACAGACTCCTCCCCTTTGTATACCGCACTGCTCAGGTTAGTCCCATCCATACCATTGTCCTGAGACTGTGCGCACATCTCTGTGTCACTGCTGATTTCCATCAGATACAGACTCCTCCCCTTTGTATACCGCACTGCTCAGGTTAGTCCCATCCATACCATTGTCCTGAGACTGTGCGCACATCTCTGTGTCACTGCTGATTTCCATCAGATACAGACTCCTCCCCTTTGTATACCGCACTGCTCAGGTTAGTCCCATCCATACCATTGTCCTGAGACTGTGCGCACATCTCTGTGTCACTGCTGATTTCCATCAAATACAGACTCCTCCCCTTTGTATACTGCACTGCTCAGGTTAGTCCCATCCATACCATTGTCCTGAGACTGTGTGCACATCTCTGTGTCACTGCTGATTTCCATCAGATACAGACTCCTCCCCTTTGTATACCGCAATGTTCAGGTTAGCCCCATCCATACCATTGTCCTGAGACTGTGTGCACATCTCTGTGTCACTGCTGATTTCCATCAGATACAGACTCCTCCCCTTTGTATACTGCACTGCTCAGGTTAGCCCCATCCATACCATTGTCCTGAGACTGTGTGCACATCTCTGTGTCACTGCTGATTTCCATCAGATACAGACTCCTCCCCTTTGTATACCGCACTGTTCAGGTTAGTCCCATCCATACCATTGTCCTGAGACTGTGTGCACATCTCTGTGTCACTGCTGATTTCCATCAGATACAGACTCCTCCCCTTTGTATACTGCACTGCTCAGGTTAGCCCCATCCATACCATTGTCCTGAGACTGTGCGCACATCTCTGTGTCACTGCTGATTTCCATCAGATACAGACTCCTCCCCTTTGTATACTGCACTGCTCAGGTTAGTACCATCCATACCATTGTCCTGAGACTGAGCGCACATCTCTGTGTCACTGCTGATTTCCATCAGATACAGACTCCTCCCCTTTGTATACCGCACTGCTCAGGTTAGCCCCATCCATACCATTGTCCTGAGACTGTGTGCACATCTCTGTGTCACTGCTGATTTCCATCAGATACAGACTCCTCCCCTTTGTATACCGCACTGCACAGGTTAGTCCCATCCATACCATTGTCCTGACACTGTGCTCACATCTCTGTGTCACTGCTGATTTCCATCAGATACAGACTCCTCCCCTTTGTATAATGCACTGCTCAGGTTAGTCCATCCATACCATTGTCCTGAGACTGTGCGCACATCTCTGTGTCACTGCTGATTTCCATCAGATACAGACTCCTCCCCTTTGTATACCGCACTGCTCAGGTTAGTCCCATCCATACCATTGTCCTGAGACTGTGTGCACATCTCTGTGTCACTGCTGATTTCCATCAGATACAGACTCCTCCCCTTTGTATACTGCACTGCTCAGGTTAGTCCCATCCATACCATTGTCCTGAGACTGTGTGCACATCTCTGTGTCACTGCTGATTTCCATCAGATACAGACTCCTCCCCTTTGAATACTGCACTGCTCAGGTTAGTCCCATCCATACCATTGTCCTGAGACTGTGCGCACATCTCTGTGTCACTGCTGATTTCCATCAGATACAGACTCCTCCCCTTTGTATACCGCACTGTTCAGGTTAGTCCCATCCATACCATTGTCCTGAGACTGTGCACATCTCTGTGTCACTGCTGATTTCCATCAGATACAGACTCCTCCCCTTTGTATACCGCACTGTTCAGGTTAGTCCCATCCATACCATTGTCCTGAGACTGTGCACATCTCTGTGTCACTGCTGATTTCCATCAGATACAGACTCCTCCCCTTTGTATACCGCACTGCTCAGGTTAGTCCCATCCATACCATTGTCCTGAGACTGTGCGCACATCTCTGTGTCACTGCTGATTTCCATCAGATACAGACTCCTCCCCTTTGTATACCGCACTGCTCAGGTTAGTCCCATCCATACCATTGTCCTGAGACTGTGCGCACATCTCTGTGTCACTGCTGATTTCCATCAGATACAGACTCCTCCCCTTTGTATACCGCACTGCTCAGGTTAGTCCCATCCATACCATTGTCCTGAGACTGTGTGCACATCTCTGTGTCACTGCTGATTTCCATCAGATACAGACTCCTTCCCTTTGTATACTGCACTGCTCAGGTTAGTCCCATCCATACCATTGTCCTGAGACTGTGTGCACATCTCTGTGTCACTGCTGATTTCCATCAGACACAGACTCCTCCCCTTTGTATACTGCACTGCTCAGGTTAGCCCCATCCATACCATTGTCCTGAGACTGTGCGCACATCTCTGTGTCACTGCTGATTTCCATCAGATACAGACTCCTCCCCTTTGTATACTGCACTGCTCAGGTTAGCCCCATCCATACCATTGTCCTGAGACTGTGCACATCTCTGTGTCACTGCTGATTTCCATCAGATACAGACTCCTCCCCTTTGTATACTGCACTGCTCAGGTTAGTCCTATCCATACCATTGTCCTGAGACTGTGTGCACATCTCTGTGTCACTGCTGATTTCCATCAGATACAGACTCCTCCCCTTTGTATACTGCACTGCTCAGGTTAGCCCCATCCATACCATTGTCCTGAGACTGTGTGCACATCTCTGTGTCACTGCTGATTTCCATCAGATACAGACTCCTCCCCTTTGTATACCGCACTGTTCAGGTTAGTCCCATCCATACCATTGTCCTGAGACTGTGTGCACATCTCTGTGTCACTGCTGATTTCCATCAGATACAGACTCCTCCCCTTTGTATACTGCACTGCTCAGGTTAGCCCCATCCATACCATTGTCCTGAGACTGTGCGCACATCTCTGTGTCACTGCTGATTTCCATCAGATACAGACTCCTCCCCTTTGTATACTGCACTGCTCAGGTTAGTACCATCCATACCATTGTCCTGAGACTGAGCGCACATCTCTGTGTCACTGCTGATTTCCATCAGATACAGACTCCTCCCCTTTGTATACCGCACTGCTCAGGTTAGCCCCATCCATACCATTGTCCTGAGACTGTGTGCACATCTCTGTGTCACTGCTGATTTCCATCAGATACAGACTCCTCCCCTTTGTATACCGCACTGCACAGGTTAGTCCCATCCATACCATTGTCCTGAGACTGTGTGCACATCTCTGTGTCACTGCTGATTTCCATCAGATACAGACTCCTCCCCTTTGTATACCGCACTGCACAGGTTAGCCCCATCCATACCATTGTCCTGAGACTGTGTGCACATCTCTGTGTCACTGCTGATTTCCATCAGATACAGACTCCTCCCCTTTGTATACTGCACTGCTCAGGTTAGTCCCATCCATACCATTGTCCTGACACTGTGCTCACATCTCTGTGTCACTGCTGATTTCCATCAGATACAGACTCCTCCCCTTTGTATACTGCACTGCTCAGGTTAGTCCCATCCATACCATTGTCCTGAGACTGTGCGCACATCTCTGTGTCACTGCTGATTTCCATCAGATACAGACTCCTCCCCTTTGTATACTGCACTGCTCAGGTTAGCCCCATCCATACCATTGTCCTGAGACTGTGCGCACATCTCTGTGTCACTGCTGATTTCCATCAGATACAGACTCCTCCCCTTTGTATACTGCACTGCTCAGATTAGTCCCATCCATACCATTGTCCTGAGACTGTGTGCACATCTCTGTGTCACTGCTGATTTCCATCAGATACAGACTCCTCCCCTTTGTATACCGCGCTGCTCAGGTTAGTCCCATCCATACCATTGTCCTGAGACTGTGTGCACATCTCTGTGTCACTGCTGATTTCCATCAGATACAGACTCCTCCCCTTTGTATACCGCACTGCTCAGGTTAGTCCCATCCATACCATTGTCCTGAGACTGTGCGCACATCTCTGTGTCACTGCTGATTTCCATCAGATACAGACTCCTCCCCTTTGTATACTGCACTGCTCAGGTTAGTCCCATCCATACCATTGTCCTGAGACTGTGTGCACATCTCTGTGTCACTGCTGATTTCCATCCGCTACATACTCCTCCCCTTTGTATACCGCACTGCTCAGGTTAGTCCCATCCATACCATTGTCCTGAGACTGTGCGCACATCTCTGTGTCACTGCTGATTTCCATCAGATACAGACTCCTCCCCTTTGTATACCGCACTGCTCAGGTTAGTCCCATCCATACCATTGTCCTGAGCCTGTGTGCACATCTCTGTGTCACTGCTGATTTCCATCAGATACAGACTCCTCCCCTTTGTATACTGTACTGCTCAGGTTAGTCCCATCCACACCATTGTCCTGAGACTGTGTGCACATCTCTGTGTCACTGCTGATTTCCATCAGATACAGACTCCTCCCCTTTGTATACCGCACTGCTCAGGTTAGTCCCATCCATACCATTGTCCTGAGACTGTGTGCACATCTCTGTGTCACTGCTGATTTCCATCAGATACAGACTCCTCCCCTTTGTATACCGCACTGCTCAGGTTAGTCCCATCCATACCATTGTCCTGAGACTGTGCGCACATCTCTGTGTCACTGCTGATTTCCATCAGATACAGACTCCTCCCCTTTGTATACCGCACTGCTCAGGTTAGCCCCATCCATACCATTGTCCTGAGACTGTGCGCACATCTCTGTGTCACTGCTGATTTCCATCAGATACAGACTCCTCCCCTTTGTATACCGCACTGCTCAGGTTAGCCCCATCCATGCCATTGTCCTGAGACTGTGTGCACATCTCTGTGTCACTGCTGATTTCCATCAGATACAGACTCCTCCCCTTTGTATACTGCACTGCTCAGGTTAGTCCCATCCATACCATTGTCCTGAGCCTGTGTGCACATCTCTGTGTCACTGCTGATTTCCATCAGATACAGACTCCTCCCCTTTGTATACTGTACTGCTCAGGTTAGTCCCATCCACACCATTGTCCTGAGACTGTGTGCACATCTCTGTGTCACTGCTGATTTCCATCAGATACAGACTCCTCCCCTTTGTATACCGCACTGCTCAGGTTAGTCCCATCCATACCATTGTCCTGAGACTGTGTGCACATCTCTGTGTCACTGCTGATTTCCATCAGATACAGACTCCTCCCCTTTGTATACCGCACTGCTCAGGTTAGTCCCATCCATACCATTGTCCTGAGACTGTGCGCACATCTCTGTGTCACTGCTGATTTCCATCAGATACAGACTCCTCCCCTTTGTATACCGCACTGCTCAGGTTAGCCCCATCCATACCATTGTCCTGAGACTGTGCGCACATCTCTGTGTCACTGCTGATTTCCATCAGATACAGACTCCTCCCCTTTGTATACCGCACTGCTCAGGTTAGCCCCATCCATGCCATTGTCCTGAGACTGTGCGCACATCTCTGTGTCACTGCTGATTTCCATCAGATACAGACTCCTCCCCTTTGTATACCGCACTGCTCAGGTTAGTCCCATCCATACCATTGTCCTGAGACTGTGTGCACATCTCTGTGTCACTGCTGATTTCCATCAGATACAGACTCCCCCCCTTTGTATACTGCACTGCTCAGGTTAGTCCCATCCATACCATTGTCCTGAGACTGTGCGCACATCTCTGTGTCACTGCTGATTTCCATCAGATACAGACTCCTCCCCTTTGTATACCGCACTGCTCAGGTTAGTCCCATCCATACCATTGTCCTGAGACTGTGTGCACATCTGTGTCACTGCTGATTTCCATCAGATACAGACTCCTCCCCTTTGTATACCGCTCTGCTCAGGTTAGTCCCATCCATACCATTGTCCTGAGACTGTGTGCACATCTCTGTGTCACTGCTGATTTCCATCAGATACAGACTCCTCCCCTTTGTATACCGCACTGCTCAGGTTATTCCCATCCATACCATTGTCCTGAGACTGTGCGCACATCTCTGTGTCACTGCTGATTTCCATCAGATACAGACTCCTCCCCTTTGTATACCGCACTGCTCAGGTTAGTCCCATCCATACCATTATCCTGAGACTGTGTGCACATCTCTGTGTCACTGCTGATTTCCATCAGATACAGACTCCTCCCCTTTGTATACCGCACTATTCAGGTTAGTCCCATCCATACCATTGTCCTGAGACTGTGCGCACATCTCTGTGTCACTGCTGATTTCCATCAGATACAGACTCCTCCCCTTTGTATACTGCACTGCTTAGGTTAGTCCCATCCATACCATTGTCCTGAGACTGTGTGCACATCTCTGTGTCACTGCTGATTTCCATCAGATACAGACTCCTCCCCTTTGTATACCGCACTGCTCAGGTTAGTCCCATCCATACCATTGTCCTGAGACTGTGCGCACATCTCTGTGTCACTGCTGATTTCCATCAGATACAGACTCCTCCCCTTTGTATACCGCACGGCTCAGGTTAGTCCCATCCATACCATTGTCCTGAGACTGTGCGCACATCTCTGTGTCACTGCTGATTTCCATCAGATACAGACTCCTCCCCTTTGTATAATGCACTGCTCAGGTTAGTCCCATCCATACCATTGTCCTGAGACTGTGTGCACATCTCTGTGTCACTGCTGATTTCCATCAGATACAGACTCCTCCCCTTTGTATACCGCACTGCTCAGGTTAGTCCCATCCATACCATTGTCCTGAGACTGTGCGCACATCTCTGTGTCACTGCTGATTTCCATCAGATACAGACTCCTCCCCTTTGTATACTGCACTGCTCAGGTTAGCCCCATCCATACCATTGTCCTGAGACTGTGCGCACATCTCTGTGTCACTGCTGATTTCCATCAGATACAGACTCCTCCCCTTTGTATACCGCACTATTCAGGTTAGTCCCATCCATACCATTGTCCTGAGACTGTGCGCACATCTCTGTGTCACTGCTGATTTCCATCAGATACAGACTCCTCCCCTTTGTATACTGCACTGCTCAGGTTAGCCCCATCCATACCATTGTCCTGAGACTGTGCGCACATCTCTGTGTCACTGCTGATTTCCATCAGATACAGACTCCTCCCCTTTGTATACTGCACTGCTCAGGTTAGTCCCATCCATACCATTGTCCTGAGACTGTGTGCACATCTCTGTGTCACTGCTGATTTCCATCAGATACAGACTCCTCCCCTTTGTATACTGCACTACTCAGGTTAGTCACATCCATACCATTGTCCTGAGACTGTGCGCACATCTCTGTGTCACTGCTGATTTCCATCAGATTCAGACTCCTCCCCTTTGTATACCGCACTGCTCAGGTTAGTCACATCCATACCATTGTCCTGAGACTGTGCGCACATCTCTGTGTCACTGCTGATTTCCATCAGATACAGACTCCTCCCCTTTGTATGCTGCACTGTTCAGGTTAGTCCCATCCATACCATTGTCCTGAGACTGTGCGCACATCTCTGTGTCACTGCTGATTTCCATCAGATACAGACTCCTCCCCTTTGTATAACGCACTGCTCAGGTTAGTCCCATCCATACCATTGTCCTGAGACTGTGTGCACATCTCTGTGTCACTGCTGATTTCCATCAGATACAGACTCCTCCCCTTTGTATACCGCACTATTCAGGTTAGTCCCATCCATACCATTGTCCTGAGACTGTGCGCACATCTCTGTGTCACTGCTGATTTCCATCAGATACAGACTCCTCCCCTTTGTATACTGCACTGCTTAGGTTAGTCCCATCCATACCATTGTCCTGAGACTGTGTGCACATCTCTGTGTCACTGCTGATTTCCATCAGATACAGACTCCTCCCCTTTGTATACTGCACTACTCAGGTTAGTCACATCCATACCATTGTCCTGAGACTGTGTGCACATCTCTGTGTCACTGCTGATTTCCATCAGATACAGACTCCTCCCCTTTGTATACTGCACTGTTCAGGTTAGTCCCATCCATACCATTGTCCTGAGACTGTGCGCACATCTCTGTGTCACTGCTGATTTCCATCAGATTCAGACTCCTCCCCTTTGTATACCGCACTGCTCAGGTTAGTCACATCCATACCATTGTCCTGAGACTGTGCGCACATCTCTGTGTCACTGCTGATTTCCATCAGATACAGACTCCTCCCCTTTGTATGCTGCACTGTTCAGGTTAGTCCCATCCATACCATTGTCCTGAGACTGTGCGCACATCTCTGTGTCACTGCTGATTTCCATCAGATACAGACTCCTCCCCTTTGTATAACGCACTGCTCAGGTTAGTCCCATCCATACCATTGTCCTGAGACTGTGTGCACATCTCTGTGTCACTGCTGATTTCCATCAGATACAGACTCCTCCCCTTTGTATACTGCACTGCTTAGGTTAGTCCCATCCATACCATTGTCCTGAGACTGTGTGCACATCTCTGTGTCACTGCTGATTTCCATCAGATACAGACTCCTCCCCTTTGTATACCGCACTGCTCAGGTTAGTCCCATCCATACCATTGTCCTGAGACTGTGCGCACATCTCTGTGTCACTGCTGATTTCCATCAGATACAGACTCCTCCCCTTTGTATACCGCACGGCTCAGGTTAGTCCCATCCATACCATTGTCCTGAGACTGTGCGCACATCTCTGTGTCACTGCTGATTTCCATCAGATACAGACTCCTCCCCTTTGTATAATGCACTGCTCAGGTTAGTCCCATCCATACCATTGTCCTGAGACTGTGTGCACATCTCTGTGTCACTGCTGATTTCCATCAGATACAGACTCCTCCCCTTTGTATACCGCACTGCTCAGGTTAGTCCCATCCATACCATTGTCCTGAGACTGTGCGCACATCTCTGTGTCACTGCTGATTTCCATCAGATACAGACTCCTCCCCTTTGTATACCGCACTGCTCAGGTTAGCCCCATCCATACCATTGTCCTGAGACTGTGCGCACATCTCTGTGTCACTGCTGATTTCCATCAGATACAGACTCCTCCCCTTTGTATACCGCACTATTCAGGTTAGTCCCATCCATACCATTGTCCTGAGACTGTGCGCACATCTCTGTGTCACTGCTGATTTCCATCAGATACAGACTCCTCCCCTTTGTATACTGCACTGCTCAGGTTAGCCCCATCCATACCATTGTCCTGAGACTGTGCGCACATCTCTGTGTCACTGCTGATTTCCATCAGATACAGACTCCTCCCCTTTGTATACTGCACTGCTCAGGTTAGTCCCATCCATACCATTGTCCTGAGACTGTGTGCACATCTCTGTGTCACTGCTGATTTCCATCAGATACAGACTCCTCCCCTTTGTATACTGCACTACTCAGGTTAGTCACATCCATACCATTGTCCTGAGACTGTGCGCACATCTCTGTGTCACTGCTGATTTCCATCAGATTCAGACTCCTCCCCTTTGTATACCGCACTGCTCAGGTTAGTCCCATCCATACCATTGTCCTGAGACTGTGTGCACATCTCTGTGTCACTGCTGATTTCCATCAGATACAGACTCCTCCCCTTTGTATACTGCACTGTTCAGGTTAGCCCCATCCATACCATTGTCCTGAGACTGTGTGCACATCTCTGTGTCACTGCTGATTTCCATCAGATACAGACTCCTCCCCTTTGTATACTGCACTGCTCAGGTTAGTCCCATCCATACCATTGTCCTGAGACTGTGCGCACGTCTCTGTGTCACTGCTGATTCCCATCAGATACAGACTCCTCCCCTTTGTATACCGCACTGCTCAGGTTAGTCCCATCCATACCATTGTCCTGAGACTGTGCGCACATCTCTGTGTCACTGCTGATTTCCATCAGATACAGACTCCTCCCCTTTGTATACCGCACTGCTCAGGTTAGTCCCATCCATACCATTGTCCTGAGACTGTGCGCACATCTCTGTGTCACTGCTGATTTCCATCAGATACAGACTCCTCCCCTTTGTATACTGCACTGCTCAGGTTAGTCCCATCCATACCATTGTCCTGAGACTGTGTGCACATCTCTGTGTCACTGCTGATTTCCATCAGATACAGACTCCTCCCCTTTGTATACTGCACTGCTCAGGTTAGCCCCATCCATACCATTGTCCTGAGACTGTGTGCACATCTCTGTGTCACTGCTGATTTCCATCAGATACAGACTCCTCCCCTTTGTATACTGCACTGCTCAGGTTAGTCCCATCCATACCATTGTCCTGAGACTGTGCGCACATCTCTGTGTCACTGCTGATTTCCATCAGATACAGACTCCTCCCCTTTGTATACAGCACTGCTCAGGTTAGTCCCATCCATACCATTGTCCTGAGACTGTGTGCACATCTCTGTGTCACTGCTGATTTCCATCAGATACAGACTCCTCCCCTTTGTATACCGCACTGCTCAGGTTAGTCCCATCCATACCATTGTCCTGAGACTGTGCGCACATCTCTGTGTCACTGCTGATTTCCATCAGATACAGACTCCTCCCCTTTGTATACTGCACTGCTCAGGTTAGCCCCATCCATACCATTGTCCTGAGACTGTGCGCACATCTCTGTGTCACTGCTGATTTCCATCAGATACAGACTCCTCCCCTTTGTATACCGCACTATTCAGGTTAGTCCCATCCATACCATTGTCCTGAGACTGTGCGCACATCTCTGTGTCACTGCTGATTTCCATCAGATACAGACTCCTCCCCTTTGTATGCTGCACTGTTCAGGTTAGTCCCATCCATACCATTGTCCTGAGACTGTGCGCACATCTCTGTGTCACTGCTGATTTCCATCAGATACAGACTCCTCCCCTTTGTATAACGCACTGCTCAGGTTAGTCCCATCCATACCATTGTCCTGAGACTGTGTGCACATCTCTGTGTCACTGCTGATTTCCATCAGATACAGACTCCTCCCCTTTGTATACCGCACTATTCAGGTTAGTCCCATCCATACCATTGTCCTGAGACTGTGCGCACATCTCTGTGTCACTGCTGATTTCCATCAGATACAGACTCCTCCCCTTTGTCTACTGCACTGCTTAGGTTAGTCCCATCCATACCATTGTCCTGAGACTGTGTGCACATCTCTGTGTCACTGCTGATTTCCATCAGATACAGACTCCTCCCCTTTGTATAATGCACTGCTCAGGTTAGTCCCATCCATACCATTGTCCTGAGACTGTGCGCACATCTCTGTGTCACTGCTGATTTCCATCAGATACAGACTCCTCCCCTTTGTATACCGCACGGCTCAGGTTAGTCCCATCCATACCATTGTCCTGAGACTGTGCGCACATCTCTGTGTCACTGCTGATTTCCATCAGATACAGACTCCTCCCCTTTGTATAATGCACTGCTCAGGTTAGTCCCATCCATACCATTGTCCTGAGACTGTGTGCACATCTCTGTGTCACTGCTGATTTCCATCAGATACAGACTCCTCCCCTTTGTATACCGCACTGCTCAGGTTAGTCCCATCCATCCCATTGTCCTGAGACTGTGCGCACATCTCTGTGTCACTGCTGATTTCCATCAGATACAGACTCCTCCCCTTTGTATACTGCACTGCTCAGGTTAGTCCCATCCATACCATTGTCCTGAGACTGTGCGCACATCTCTGTGTCACTGCTGATTTCCATCAGATACAGACTCCTCCCCTTTGTATACTGCACTGCTCAGGTTAGCCCCATCCATACCATTGTCCTGAGACTGTGCGCACATCTCTGTGTCACTGCTGATTTCCATCAGATACAGACTCCTCCCCTTTGTATACCGCACTATTCAGGTTAGTCCCATCCATACCATTGTCCTGAGACTGTGCGCACATCTCTGTGTCACTGCTGATTTCCATCAGATACAGACTCCTCCCCTTTGTATACTGCACTGCTCAGGTTAGCCCCATCCATACCATTGTCCTGAGACTGTGCGCACATCTCTGTGTCACTGCTGATTTCCATCAGATACAGACTCCTCCCCTTTGTATACTGCACTGCTCAGGTTAGTCCCATCCATACCATTGTCCTGAGACTGTGTGCACATCTCTGTGTCACTGCTGATTTCCATCAGATACAGACTCCTCCCCTTTGTATACTGCACTACTCAGGTTAGTCACATCCATACCATTGTCCTGAGACTGTGCGCACATCTCTGTGTCACTGCTGATTTCCATCAGATTCAGACTCCTCCCCTTTGTATACCGCACTGCTCAGGTTAGTCCCATCCATACCATTGTCCTGAGACTGTGTGCACATCTCTGTGTCACTGCTGATTTCCATCAGATACAGACTCCTCCCCTTTGTATACTGCACTGTTCAGGTTAGTCCCATCCATACCATTGTCCTGAGACTGTGTGCACATCTCTGTGTCACTGCTGATTTCCATCAGATACAGACTCCTCCCCTTTGTATACTGCACTGCTCAGGTTAGTCCCATCCATACCATTGTCCTGAGACTGTGCGCACATCTCTGTGTCACTGCTGATTCCCATCAGATACAGACTCCTCCCCTTTGTATACCGCACTGCTCAGGTTAGTCCCATCCATACCATTGTCCTGAGACTGTGCGCACATCTCTGTGTCACTGCTGATTTCCATCAGATACAGACTCCTCCCCTTTGTATACCGCACTGCTCAGGTTAGTCCCATCCATACCATTGTCCTGAGACTGTGCGCACATCTCTGTGTCACTGCTGATTTCCATCAGATACAGACTCCTCCCCTTTGTATACTGCACTGCTCAGGTTAGTCCCATCCATACCATTGTCCTGAGACTGTGTGCACATCTCTGTGTCACTGCTGATTTCCATCAGATACAGACTCCTCCCCTTTGTATAATGCACTGCTCAGGTTAGTCCCATCCATACCATTGTCCTGAGACTGTGCGCACATCTCTGTGTCACTGCTGATTTCCATCAGATACAGACTCCTCCCCTTTGTATACTGCACTGCTCAGGTTAGCCCCATCCATACCATTGTCCTGAGACTGTGCGCACATCTCTGTGTCACTGCTGATTTCCATCAGATACAGACTCCTCCCCTTTGTATACTGCACTGCTCAGGTTAGTCCCATCCATACCATTGTCCTGAGACTGTGTGCACATCTCTGTGTCACTGCTGATTTCCATCAGATACAGACTCCTCCCCTTTGTATAACGCACTGCTCAGGTTAGTCCCATCCATACCATTGTCCTGAGACTGTGTGCACATCTCTGTGTCACTGCTGATTTCCATCAGAAACAGACTCCTCCCCTTTGTATACCGCACTGCTCAGGTTAGTCCCATCCATACCATTGTCCTGAGACTGTGCGCACATCTCTGTGTCACTGCTGATTTCCATCAGATACAGACTCCTCCCCTTTGTATACCGCACTGCTCAGGTTAGTCCCATCCATACCATTGTCCTGAGACTGTGCGCACATCTCTGTGTCACTGCTGATTTCCATCAGATACAGACTCCTCCCCTTTGTATACCGCACTGCTCAGGTTAGTCCCATCCATACCATTGTCCTGAGACTGTGTGCACATCTCTGTGTCACTGCTGATTTCCATCAGATACAGACTCCTCCCCTTTGTATACTGCACTGTTCAGGTTAGCCCCATCCATACCATTGTCCTGAGACTGTGCGCACATCTCTGTGTCACTGCTGATTTCCATCAGATACAGACTCCTCCCCTTTGTATACTGCACTGCTCAGGTTAGTCCCATCCATACCATTGTCCTGAGACTGTGCGCACATCTCTGTGTCACTGCTGATTTCCATCAGATACAGACTCCTCCCCTTTGTATACCGCACTGTTCAGGTTAGTCCCATCTATACCATTGTCCTGAGACTGTGTGCACATCTCTGTGTCACTGCTGATTTCCATCAGATACAGACTCCTCCCCTTTGTTTAACGCACTGCTCAGGTTAGTCCCATCCATACCATTGTCCTGAGACTGTGCGCACATCTCTGTGCCACTGCTGATTTCCATCAGATACAGACTCCTCCCCTTTGTATACTGCACTGCTCAGGTTAGTCCCATCCATACCATTGTCCTGAGACTGTGTGCACATCTCTGTGTCACTGCTGATTTCCATCAGATACAGACTCCTCCCCTTTGTATACTGCACTGTTCAGGTTAGTCCCATCCATACCATTGTCCTGAGACTGTGTACACATCTCTGTGTCACTGCTGATTTCCATCAGATACAGACTCCTCCCCTTTGTATACCGCACTGCTCAGGTTAGTCCCATCCATACCATTGTCCTGAGACTGTGTGCACATCCCTGTGTCACTGCTGATTTCCATCAGATACAGACTCCTCCCCTTTGTATACCGCACTGCTCAGGTTAGTCCAATCCATACCATTGTCCTGAGACTGTGTGCACATCTCTGTGTCACTGCTGATTTCCATCAGATACAGACTCCTCCCCTTTGTATACTGCACTGCTCAGGTTAGTCCCATCCATACCATTGTCCTGAGACTGTGTGCACATCTCTGTGTCACTGCTGATTTCCATCAGATACAGACTTCTCCCCTTTGTATACTGCACTGCTCAGGTTAGTCCCATCCATACCATTGTCCTGAGACTGTGCGCACATCTGTGTCACTGCTGATTTCCATCAGATACAGACTCCTCCCCTTTGTATACTGCACTGCTCAGGTTAGTCCCATCCATACCATTGTCCTGAGACTGTGCGCACATCTCTGTGTCACTGCTGATTTCCATCAGACACAGACTCCTCCCCTTTGTATACTGCACTGCTCAGGTTAGCCCCATCCATACCATTGTCCTGAGACTGTGCGCACATCTCTGTGTCACTGCTGATTTCCATCAGATACAGACTCCTCCCCTTTGTATACCGCACTGCTCAGGTTAGTCCCATCCATACCATTGTCCTGAGACTGTGCGCACATCTCTGTGTCACTGCTGATTTCCATCAGATACAGACTCCTCCCCTTTGTATACTGCACTGTTCAGGTTAGTCCAATCCATACCATTGTCCTGAGACTGTGCGCACATCTCTGTGTCACTGCTGATTTCCATCAGATACAGACTCCTCCCCTTTGTATACTGCACTGCTCAGGTTAGTCCCATCCATACCATTGTCCTGATACTGTGTGCACATCTCTGTGTCACTGCTGATTTCCATCAGATACAGACTCCTCCCCTTTGTATACTGCACTGCTCAGGTTAGTCCCATCTATACCACTGTCCTGAGACTGTGCGCACATCTCTGTGTCACTGCTGATTTCCATCAGATACAGACTCCTCCCCTTTGTATACCACATTGCTCAGGTTAGTCCCATCCATACCATTGTCCTGAGACTGTGCGCACATCTCTGTGTCACTGCTGATTTCCATCAGATACAGACTCCTCCCCTTTGTATACTGCACTGCTCAGGTTAGTCCCATCCATACCATTGTCCTGAGACTGTGCGCACATCTCTGTGTCACTGCTGATTTCCATCAGATACAGACTCCTCCCCTTTGTATACTGCACTGCTCAGGTTAGTCCCATCCATACCATTGTCCTGAGACTGTGCACATCTCTGTGTCACTGCTGATTTCCATCAGATACAGACTCCTCCCCTTTGTATACCGCACTGCTCAGGTTAGTCCCATCCATACCATTGTCCTGAGACTGTGCGCACATCTCTGTGTCACTGCTGATTTCCATCAGATACAGACTCCTCCCCTTTGTATACTGCACTGCTCAGGTTAGTCCCATCCATACCATTGTCCTGAGACTGTGTGCACATCTCTGTGTCACTGCTGATTTCCATCAGATACAGACTCCTCCCCTTTGTATACTGCACTGTTCAGGTTAGTCCCATCCATACCATTGTCCTGAGACTGTGCGCACATCTCTGTGTCACTGCTGATTTCCATCAGATACAGACTCTTCCCCTTTGTATACCGCACTGCTCAGGTTAGTCCCATCCATACCATTGTCCTGAGACTGTGCGCACATCTCTGTGTCACTGCTGATTTCCATCAGATACAGACTCCTCCCCTTTGTATACTGCACTGCTCAGGTTAGTCCCATCCATACCATTGTCCTGAGACTGTGTGCACATCTCTGTGTCACTGCTGATTTCCATCAGATACAGACTCCTCCCCTTTGTATACTGCACTGTTCAGGTTAGTCCCATCCATACCATTGTCCTGAGACTGTGCGCACATCTCTGTGTCACTGCTGATTTCCATCAGATACAGACTCCTCCCCTTTGTATACTGCACTGCTCAGGTTAGTCCCATCCATACCATTGTCCTGAGACTGTGCGCACATCTCTGTGCCACTGCTGATTTCCATCAGATACAGACTCCTCCCCTTTGTATACTGCACTGCTCAGGTTAGTCCCATCCATACCATTGTCCTGAGACTGTGCGCACATCTCTGTGTCACTGCTGATTTCCATCAGATACAGACTCCTCCCCTTTGTATACTGCACTGCTCAGGTTAGTCCCATCCATACCATTGTCCTGAGACTGTGCGCACATCTCTGTGTCACTGCTGATTTCCATCAGATACAGACTCCTCCCCTTTGTATACCGCACTGCTCAGGTTAGTCCCATCCATACCATTGTCCTGAGACTGTGTGCACATCTCTGTGTCACTGCTGATTTCCATCAGATACAGACTCCTCCCCTTTGTATACTGCACTGTTCAGGTTAGTCCCATCCATACCATTGTCCTGAGACTGTGTGCACATCTCTGTGTCACTGCTGATTTCCATCAGATACAGACTCCTCCCCTTTGTATACTGCACTGCTCAGGTTAGTCCCATCCATACCATTGTCCTGAGACTGTGTGCACATCTCTGTGTCACTGCTGATTTCCATCAGATATAGACTCCTCCCCTTTGTATACTGCACTGCTCAGGTTAGTCCCATCCATACCATTGTCCTGAGACTGTGTGCACATCTCTGTGTCACTGCTGATTTCCATCAGATACAGACTCCTCCCCTTTGTATACTGCACTGCTCAGGTTAGTCCCATCCATACCATTGTCCTGAGACTGTGCGCACATCTCTGTGTCACTGCTGATTTCCATCAGATACAGACTCCTCCCCTTTGTATACCGCACTGCTCAGGTTAGTCCCATCCATACCATTGTCCTGAGACTGTGTGCACATCTCTGTGTCACTGCTGATTTCCATCAGATACAGACTCCTCCCCTTTGTATACTGCACTGCTCAGGTTAGTCCCATCCATACCATTGTCCTGAGACTGTGCGCACATCTCTGTGTCACTGCTGATTTCCATCAGATACAGACTCCTCCCCTTTGTATACCGCACTGCTCAGGTTAGTCCCATCCATACCATTGTCCTGAGACTGTGGCACATCTCTGTGTCACTGCTGATTTCCATCAGATACAGACTCCTCCCCTTTGTATACTGCACTGCTCAGGTTAGTCCCATCCATACCATTGTCCTGAGACTGTGCGCACATCTCTGTGTCACTGCTGATTTCCATCAGATACAGACTCCTCCCCTTTGTATACCGCACTGCTCAGGTTAGTCCCATCCATACCATTGTCCTGAGACTGTGTGCACATCTCTGTGTCACTGCTGATTTCCATCAGATACAGACTCCTCCCCTTTGTATACTGCACTGCTCAGGTTAGTCCCATCCATACCATTGTCCTGAGACTGTGCGCACATCTCTGTGTCACTGCTGATTTCCATCAGATACAGACTCCTCCCCTTTGTATACTGCACTGCTCAGGTTAGTCCCATCCATACCATTGTCCTGAGACTGTGCGCACATCTCTGTGTCACTGCTGATTTCCATCAGATACAGACTCCTCCCCTTTGTATACCGCACTGCTCAGGTTAGTCCCATCCATACCATTGTCCTGAGACTGTGTGCACATCTCTGTGTCACTGCTGATTTCCATCAGATACAGACTCCTCCCCTTTGTATACTGCACTGCTCAGGTTAGTCCCATCCATACCATTGTCCTGAGACTGTGCGCACATCTCTGTGTCACTGCTGATTTCCATCAGATACAGACTCCTCCCCTTTGTATACCGCACTGCTCAGGTTAGTCCCATCCATACCATTGTCCTGAGACTGTGTGCACATCTCTGTGTCACTGCTGATTTCCATCAGATACAGACTCCTCCCCTTTGTATACCGCACTGCTCAGGTTAGCCCCATCCATACCATTGTCCTGAGACTGTGTGCACATCTCTGTGTCACTGCTGATTTCCATCAGATACAGACTCCTCCCCTTTGTATACTGCACTGTTCAGGTTAGTCCCATCCATACTATTGTCCTGAGACTGTGCACATCTCTGTGTCACTGCTGATTTCCATCAGATACAGACTCCTCCCCTTTGTATACTGCACTGTTCAGGTTAGTCCCATCCATACCATTGTCCTGAGACTGTGTGCACATCTCTGTGTCACTGCTGATTTCCATCAGATACAGACTCCTCCCCTTTGTATACTGCACTGCTCAGGTTAGTCCCATCCATACCATTGTCCTGAGACTGTGCGCACATCTCTGTGTCGCTGCTGATTTCCATCAGATACAGACTCCTCCCCTTTGTATAATGCACTGCTCAGGTTAGTCCCATCCATACCATTGTCCTGAGACTGTGCGCACATCTCTGTGTCACTGCTGATTTCCATCAGATACAGACTCCTCCCCTTTGTATACCGCACTGCTCAGGTTAGTCCCATCCATACCATTGTCCTGAGACTGTGTGCACATCTCTGTGTCACTGCTGATTTCCATCAGATACAGACTCCTCCCCTTTGTATACCGCACTGCTCAGGTTAGTCCCATCCATACCATTGTCCTGAGACTGTGCGCACATCTCTGTGTCACTGCTGATTTCCATCAGATACAGACTCCTCCCCTTTGTATACCGCACTGCTCAGGTTAGTCCCATCCATACCATTGTCCTGAGACTGTGTGCACATCTCTGTGTCACTGCTGATTTCCATCAGATACAGACTCCTCCCCTTTGTATACCGCACTGCTCAGGTTAGCCCCATCCATACCATTGTCCTGAGACTGTGCGCACATCTCTGTGTCACTGCTGATTTCCATCAGATACAGACTCCTCCCCTTTGTATAACGCACTGCTCAGGTTAGTCCCATCCATACCATTGTCCTGAGACTGTGCGCACATCTCTGTGTCACTGCTGATTTCCATCAGATACAGACTCCTCCCCTTTGTATACTGCACTGCTCAGGTTAGTCCCATCCATACCATTGTCCTGAGACTGTGTGCACATCTCTGTGTCACTGCTGATTTCCATCAGATACAGACTCCTCCCCTTTGTATAATGCACTGTTCAGGTTAGTCCCATCCATACCATTGTCCTGAGACTGTGTGCACATCTCTGTGTCACTGCTGATTTCCATCAGATACAGACTCCTCCCCTTTGTATACCGCACTGCTCAGGTTAGCCCCATCCATACCATTGTCCTGAGACTGTGTGCACATCTCTGTGTCACTGCTGATTTCCATCAGATACAGACTCCTCCCCTTTGTATACCGCACTGCTCAGGTTAGTCACATCCATACCATTGTCCTGAGACTGTGTGCACATCTCTGTGTCACTGCTGATTTCCATCAGATACAGACTCCTCCCCTTTGTATACTGCACTGCTCAGATTAGTCCCATCCATACCATTGTCCTGAGACTGTGTGCACATCTCTGTGTCACTGCTAATTTCCATCAGATACAGACTCCTCCCCTTTGTATACCGCACTGTTCAGGTTAGCCCCATCCATACCATTGTCCTGAGACTGTGTGCACATCTCTGTGTCACTGCTGATTTCCATCAGATACAGACTCCTCCCCTTTGTACACCGCACTGCTCAGGTTAGTCCCATCCATACCATTGTCCTGAGACTGTGTGCACATCTCTGTGTCACTGCTGATTTCCATCAGATACAGACTCCTCCCCTTTGTACACCGCACTGCTCAGGTTAGTCCCATCCATACCATTGTCCTGAGACTGTGCGCACATCTCTGTGTCACTGCTGATTTCCATCAGATACAGACTCCTCCCCTTTGTATACCGCACTGCTCAGGTTAGTCCCATCCATACCATTGTCCTGAGACTGTGCGCACATCTCTGTGTCACTGCTGATTTCCATCAGATACAGACTCCTCCCCTTTGTACACCGCACTGCTCAGGTTAGCCCCATCCATACCATTGTCCTGAGACTGTGCGCACATCTCTGTGTCACTGCTGATTTCCATCAGATACAGACTCCTCCCCTTTGTATAATGCACTGCTCAGGTTAGACCCATCCATACCATTGTCCTGAGACTGTGCGCACATCTCTGTGTCACTGCTGATTTCCATCAGATACAGACTCCTCCCCTTTGTATACCGCACTGCTCAGGTTAGTCCCATCCATACCATTGTCCTGAGACTGTGCGCACATCTCTGTGTCACTGCTGATTTCCATCAGATACAGACTCCTCCCCTTTGTATACTGCACTGCTCAGGTTAGTCCCATCCATACCATTGTCCTGAGACTGTGCACACATCTCTGTGTCACTGCTGATTTCCATCAGATACAGACTCCTCCCCTTTGTATAATGCACTGCTCAGGTTAGTCCCATCCATACCATTGTCCTGAGACTGTGTACACATCTCTGTGTCACTGCTGATTTCCATCAGATACAGACTCCTCCCCTTTGTATACTGCACTGCTCAGGTTAGTCCCATCCATACCATTGTCCTGAGACTGTGCGCACATCTCTGTGTCACTGCTGATTTCCATCAGATACAGACTCCTCCCCTTTGTATAATGCACTGCTCAGGTTAGCCCCATCCATACCATTGTCCTGAGACTGTGTGCACATCTCTGTGTCGCTGCTGATTTCCATCAGATACAGACTCCTCCCCTTTGTATAATGCACTGCTCAGGTTAGCCCCATCCATACCATTGTCCTGAGACTGTGTGCACATCTCTGTGTCACTGCTGATTTCCATCAGATACAGACTCCTCCCCTTTGTATACCGCACTGCTCAGGTTAGTCCCATCCATACCATTGTCCTGAGACTGTGTGCACATCTCTGTGTCACTGCTGATTTCCATCAGATACAGACTCCTCCCCTTTGTATACTGCACTGCTCAGGTTAGTCCCATCCATACCATTGTCCTGAGACTGTGCGCACATCTCTGTGTCACTGCTGATTTCCATCAGATACAGACTCCTCCCCTTTGTATAATGCACTGTTCAGGTTAGTCCCATCCATACCATTGTCCTGAGACTGTGTGCACATCTCTGTGTCACTGCTGATTTCCATCAGATACAGACTCCTCCCCTTTGTATACTGCACTGTTCAGGTTAGTCCCATCCATACCATTGTCCTGAGACTGTGTGCACATCTCTGTGTCACTGCTGATTTCCATCAGATACAGACTCCTCCCCTTTGTATAATGCACTGCTCTGGTTAGCCCCATCCATACCATTATCCTGAGACTGTGCGGACATCTCTGTGTCACTGCTGATTTCCATCAGATACAGACTCCTCCCCTTTGTATAATGCACTGCTCAGGTTAGCCCCATCCATACCATTGTCCTGAGACTGTGCGCACATCTCTGTGTCACTGCTGATTTCCATCAGATACAGACTCCTCCCCTTTGTATACCGCACTGCTCAGGTTAGTCCCATCCATACCATTGTCCTGAGACTGTGCGCACATCTCTGTGTCATTGCTGATTTCCATCCGCTACAGACTCCTCCCCTTTGTATACCGCACTGCTCAGGTTAGTCCCATCCATACCATTGTCCTGAGACTGTGCGCACATCTCTGTGTCACTGCTGATTTCCATCAGATACAGACTCCTCCCCTTTGTATACCGCACTGCTCAGGTTAGTCCCATCCATACCATTGTCCTGAGACTGTGTGCACATCTCTGTGTCACTGCTGATTTCCATCAGATACAGACTCCTCCCCTTTGTATACCGCACTGTTCAGGTTAGTCCCATCCATACCATTGTCCTGAGACTGTGCGCACATCTCTGTGTCACTGCTGATTTCCATCAGATACAGACTCCTCCCCTTTGTATACTGCACTGCTCAGGTTAGCCCCATCCATACCATTGTCCTGAGACTGTGTGCACATCTCTGTGTCGCTGCTGATTTCCATCAGATACAGACTCCTCCCCTTTGTATAATGCACTGCTCAGGTTAGCCCCATCCATACCATTGTCCTGAGACTGTGTGCACATCTCTGTGTCACTGCTGATTTCCATCAGATACAGACTCCTCCCCTTTGTATACTGCACTGCTCAGGTTAGTCCCATCCATACCATTGTCCTGAGACTGTGCGCACATCTCTGTGTCACTGCTGATTTCCATCAGATACAGACTCCTCCCCTTTGTATAATGCACTGCTCAGGTTAGCCCCATCCATACCATTGTCCTGAGACTGTGTGCACATCTCTGTGTCACTGCTGATTTCCATCAGATACAGACTCCTCCCCTTTGTATACTGCACTGCTCAGGTTAGTCCCATCCATACCATTGTCCTGAGACTGTGCGCACATCTCTGTGTCACTGCTGATTTCCATCAGATACAGACTCCTCCCCTTTGTATAATGCACTGCTCAGGTTAGTCCCATCCATACCATTGTCCTGAGACTGTGCGCACATCTCTGTGTCACTGCTGATTTCCATCAGATACAGACTCCTCCCCTTTGTATACTGCACTGTTCAGGTTAGTCCCATCCATACCATTGTCCTGAGACTGTGTGCACATCTCTGTGTCACTGCTGATTTCCATCAGATACAGACTCCTCCCCTTTGTATAATGCACTGCTCTGGTTAGCCCCATCCATACCATTATCCTGAGACTGTGCGCACATCTCTGTGTCACTGCTGATTTCCATCAGATACAGACTCCTCCCCTTTGTATAATGCACTGCTCAGGTTAGCCCCATCCATACCATTGTCCTGAGACTGTGCGCACATCTCTGTGTCACTGCTGATTTCCATCAGATACAGACTCCTCCCCTTTGTATACCGCACTGCTCAGGTTAGTCCCATCCATACCATTGTCCTGAGACTGTGCGCACATCTCTGTGTCATTGCTGATTTCCATCCGCTACAGACTCCTCCCCTTTGTATACCGCACTGCTCAGGTTAGTCCCATCCATACCATTGTCCTGAGACTGTGTGCACATCTCTGTGTCACTGCTGATTTCCATCAGATACAGACTCCTCCCCTTTGTATACTGCACTGCTCAGGTTAGTCCCATCCATACCATTGTCCTGAGACTGTGCGCACATCTCTGTGTCACTGCTGATTTCCATCAGATACAGACTCCTCCCCTTTGTATACTGCACTGCTCAGGTTAGTCCCATCCATACCACTGTCCTGAGACTGTGCGCACATCTCTGTGTCACTGCTGATTTCCATCAGATACAGACTCCTCCCCTTTGTATACCGCGCTGCTCAGGATAGCCCCATCCATACCATTGTCCTGAGACTGTGTGCACATCTCTGTGTCACTGCTGATTTCCATCAGATACAGACTCCTCCCCTTTGTATACCGCGCTGCTCAGGTTAGCCCCATCCATACCATTGTCCTCAGACTGTGCGCACATCTCTGTGTCACTGCTGATTTCCATCAGATACAGACTCCTCCCCTTTGTATAATGCACTGCTCAGGTTAGTCCCATCCATACCATTGTCCTGAGACTGTGCGCACATCTCTGTGTCGCTGCTAATTTCCATCAGATACAGACTCCTCCCCTTTGTATAATGCACTGCTCAGGTTAGTCCCATCCATACCATTGTCCTCAGACTGTGCGCACATCTCTGTGTCACTGCTGATTTCCATCAGATACAGACTCCTCCCCTTTGTATACTGCACTGCTCAGGTTAGTCCCATCCATACCACTGTCCTGAGACTGTGTGCACATCTCTGTGTCACTGCTGATTTCCATCAGATACAGACTCCTCCCCTTTGTATACCGCACTGTTCAGGTTAGTCCCATCCATACCATTGTCCTGAGACTGTGTGCACATCTCTGTGTCACTGCTGATTTCCATCAGATACAGACTCCTCCCCTTTATATACCGCACTGCTCAGGTTAGTCCCATCCATACCATTGTCCTGAGACTGTGTGCACATCTCTGTGTCACTGCTGATTTCCATCAGATACAGACTCCTCCCCTTTGTATACTGCACTGTTCAGGTTAGTCCCATCCATACCATTGTCCTGAGACTGTGTGCACATCTCTGTGTCACTGCTGATTTCCATCAGATACAGACTCCTCCCCTTTGTATACTGCACTGCTCAGGTTAGTCCCATCCATACCATTGTCCTGAGACTGTGCGCACATCTCTGTGTCACTGCTGATTTCCATCAGATACAGACTCCTCCCCTTTGTATACCGCAGTGCTCAGGTTAGTCACATCCATACCATTGTCCTGAGACTGTGCGCACATCTCTGTGTCACTGCTGATTTCCATCAGATACAGACTCCTCCCCTTTGTATACTGCACTGCTCAGATTAGTCCCATCCATACCATTGTCCTGAGACTGTGTGCACATCTCTGTGTCACTGCTAATTTCCATCAGATACAGACTCCTCCCCTTTGTATACCGCACTGTTCAGGTTAGTCCCATCCATACCATTGTCCTGAGACTGTGTGCACATCTCTGTGTCACTGCTGATTTCCATCAGATACAGACTCCTCCCCTTTGTACACCGCACTGCTCAGGTTAGTCCCATCCATACCATTGTCCTGAGACTGTGTGCACATCTCTGTGTCACTGCTGATTTCCATCAGATACAGACTCCTCCCCTTTGTATACCGCACTGCTCAGGTTAGTCCCATCCATACCATTGTCCTGAGACTGTGTGCACATCTCTGTGTCACTGCTGATTTCCATCAGATACAGACTCCTCCCCTTTGTATACCGCACTGCTCAGGTTAGTCCCATCCATACCATTGTCCTGAGACTGTGTGCACATCTCTGTGTCACTGCTGATTTCCATCAGATACAGACTCCTCCCCTTTGTATACTGCACTGCTCAGGTTAGTCCCATCCATACCATTGTCCTGAGACTGTGCGCACATCTCTGTGTCACTGCTGATTTCCATCAGATACAGACTCCTCCCCTTTGTATACTGCACTGTTCAGGTTAGTCCCATCCATACCATTGTCATGAGACTGTATGCACATCTCTGTGTCACTGCTGATTTCCATCAGATACAGACTCCTCCCCTTTGTATACCGCACTGCTCAGGTTAGTCCCATCCATACCATTGTCCTGAGACTGTGCGCACATCTCTGTGTCACTGCTGATTTCCATCAGATACAGACTCCTCCCCTTTGTATACCGCACTGCTCAGGTTAGTCCCATCCATACCATTGTTCTGAGACTGTGTGCACATCTCTGTGTCGCTGCTGATTTCCATCAGATACAGACTCCTCCCCTTTGTATACTGCACTGCTCAGGTTAGTCCCATCCATACCATTGTCCCGAGACTGTGCGCACATCTCTGTGTCACTGCTGATTTCCATCAGATACAGACTCCTCCCCTTTGTATACCGCACTGCTCAGGTTAGTCCCATCCATACCACTGTCCCGAGACTGTGCGCACATCTCTGTGTCACTGCTGATTTCCATCAGATACAGACTCCTCCCCTTTGTATACTGCACTGTTCAGGTTAGTCCCATCCATACCATTGTCCTGAGACTGTGCGCACATCTCTGTGTCACTGCTGATTTCCATCAGATACAGACTCCTCCCCTTTGTATAATGCACTGCACAGGTTAGTCCCATCCATACCATTGTCCTGAGACTGTGTGCACATCTCTGTGTCACTGCTGATGACTCGCCCCGTGGGCCGTGGGGCACTCGGATCCGGGCAATAGGGGGAACGATGGGAGTAGTAGTGGCAACCCGGTTCCGTGGCTCAGGGTGGTCAGGCCAGTGGTAGTCCGTTATTTGCTGATGTTTATGTCCGACTACGCCACCCGTGGATTTGCGGTTATTAGGAACCGCCGCTGCATGCAGACCGCTGGGGCTGATGAGGTGTGCAGCTAGGGTAGTGTGACTCCCCACGGGAAGAGTGCGGCCCCAGGGCAGTATAGTGGATGGTGGGAGTGATGGTAGTGAGAGTCCCAGTGCTGATAGTGCTGGAGGAGCAAGGAGCACGCAGACAACAGGTTGCAGTCCAGGGTCTTTACTAGAACAGGTAAATTGACCCACAAACAGTCCCAGCTAGGAGGGGACCTGGATGTCTGAGAGCAACGGGGAAATTGGCCCTGGTCAGGGTGAGGGTGTAGGCCTACCGTGCTTTCTGTGCTCCTTCTGGCTATCTCCTCCTGATAGGGTAACAGCCCACGTTTCCGAGCTTTCCGTGTTTTCTCGCCTGTATGGCCTGCGACGTGGGTTCCTTTCTGCTCCCAGCCTTGTACGGCTTTACTGGTCCCTTCGGTTCTGGCAGGGCCTCCAGGCTTCTTAGGCCAAGGAATGTACAGTCCCTTGCGGACTGGTTCTCTGCTGGGGGATGTGGAATCCTTCCAGCCTCAGACACCAAAGTCTGGTAAAGTTAAGTCTTTTCTCTGCCAAGACAGGCTCTCTTTGCCTCTTGTCTCTGGCTTGTGGCTCTCCTCCTGCCACACTTCCTCTTAGGTGCAATCAACTTTCTGTCCCTGCTCCACTCTGGGACACGTCTCAGTGCTGAGACAGGCAATCCAGTTCTCCCTAACCCTGCCCTCAGTACCAGCTTTAATAGGGGCAGCCAGCTCCCCCTACTGGCCTGAGACAGGAGGCATTGCATGCTAATGTTCCCCTGACTAGAAAACCTCCCCCTTGCTCTCAGACACAGCTTTAATTACACTTGTGGCATCCAGGTCAGGGTGACACATTCCCCCCTAGTGAAATTTAGTACTCCGGGACTAAACAGTAAACAAAGATAATATACATAACGATAAAACATTAATAGACAGACGACGCACAAATTGAGTTCTTAAGGTCACAGTGTGGCCTGTGACCGGGTGTCCATATCACCAAAACAACGGGAGCCTTAACCAGGTGGGGGTCTGTCCTACCCCAAGTCCTTCACAGTCTTAGTTCATTCCTTGGTTAGGCTCCAAACGCAGTCCATACAAGGTCCCGGTTATAAAAAGTCCATAACCTTTGAGTCCTTACGGTAGCTGCAAGAAACTGAAACACAGAATTACCAAACATGCATGTAACTTGGCAAACAACTGAACATTTGGCAACAGGGTTATTTACAATTAGTGCACCCTATATTCTCCAGCGAGCGGGTATCTGTCCCTTTGTGCTCCTGGTTGACCTACGTAGCCCACTGTCTGGTGGTGGACCAACCTGGCTTTCCCCACTAGCGTTAGGGGTACAGCTACCAGCTGGGTGTACAGGTAGGACAGGCAGCTGTCTGCGGGTTCTTTGGCTTACCGCAGGCATGGCAGGCTCACTGTCAGCAGAGGGTTGACTCTCCTGGGCTGCTGGTACAGGCTCTTCTGCCTCTGGAACCGCTTGCTCCTCTTCACCTTCCGGCTCTGGTGTTGGTTGTTGCTGTGCCGCTTGCAGGAAATGCAGGACAGGTACCACTATGGCATCATTTATGCGAGTCCAGGACTGAGGGAACTCTCCGAGAACGGTGCTGATCATTTCTTCCTTGTCCTCTGCGGGTTCAAGGTCACTCTGATCATCTTCTGCACTACGGAGTTGCTCGGGGCATCTTTTGAGGTGGTCTCTGGAGACGACACTAGTGGTTTCTCCTCCGTCCTTGGTGATTACGCACACCTTTGGGTTGTCGTGGTCAGACTGCAGTACGGTGTAGGGTTCCCTTTCCCACTGGTCGTCCAACTTATATAGCCTTCTTTTTTGCTTTAGGACTTGCTCACCAGGTTCTAGGGGACCAGCAGGGGCGTGTTGATTGAAGAGTTTTTCTTGCCTCTCTCTCACCTGGGCCAGGCTCTTCTCCACACTCTCCTGTACCTTCTTGTACTGCAGTTGCCTTTCCGTATCCCAGTCCGCATCCGGGGAGGTGTCCTCAGGTATTAGGACTCCCATCTCCAGGTCTACGGGCAGCTTACCTGGTCTAGCTCGCATCAGGTAAGCCGGGGTGCAGTTTGTAGCATTCACCGGGATATTGTTGTATAGGTCTATCAGGTCCAGCAGTTTTTCTGGCCACAGGTTGCGTTCCTCCAGGGGCAACGTCTTCAGGAGATCAATGACTATATTGTTCATCTTCTCACACATCCCGTTGGTTTGGGGGTGGTAAGGCTTTGTACGAATCTTGTTACAGCCATAGAGGTTGCAGAACTCCTGGAAGATTTCAGCCTCGAACGCTGGACCCTGGTCTGTCAGGACCTGTTCCGGATACCCGTGTGGATGGCAGAAATATTGCTGGAAGGCTCTGGCCGCTGTTTGGGCTGTCAAGTCCTTTACCGGGACCACCACGAGAAAACGGGAATAGTGGTCCACGATTGTAAGGGCGTAGATGTACCCTGACCGGCTTGGAGCCAACTTGACGTGGTCTAGAGCTACAAGCTCAAGAGGCTGCGTGGTGACGATGGGCCTCAAGGGTGTCTTCTGGCTGGCACGGTCCTTCCTCCTTAGGTGACAAGGGCCACAGTCTCTGCACCATTTTTCTACAGCTCCTCTCATGCCGACCCAAAAGAACCTTCCTCTTAGTAGGAACTCCAGTTTCTTCCAACCGAAGTGTCCCGCTCTGTCATGGTAAGCCCCCAGGACCATATCTGCATCCCGCCTTGGGACCACGACTTGCCAGGTCAGCTCGTGCGTCCGGTGGTTGACAATCCTTCTGCACAACTTGCCTTCGTAGAGGAACAGCTTGCTCTTCTCTTTCCATAGCTGATTGGCTTCCTCTGGAGCATCCGGATCTATGCGGGTATCTTCCTGGGTCAGCAGATCTTTCACCAGGCGGACAGCAGGGTCACTATCTTGGGTCTCGGCCCAGCTGTGGTGAGGTAGGGTGTTGATCATCACAGTTGTTAGATCCTCCTCTTTCACGCGGTGAGAGTATTGAGCGGCTCCATACCGGTGAAACGTGGGGAGTTCTACCTCCTCCAGCTCTTCTGGGTCTTCGTCACCTTCAGGTAAGTGAGGCATCCTTGATAGGGCGTCCGCGTTGGCATTGGTTTTGCCTGCCCGGTACTTGATCACGAAGTCATAGTTGGAGAGACGGGCCATCCACCGCTGTTCCAGGGCACCCAGTCTTGCATTGTCCAGGTGTGTCAACGGGTTGTTGTCCGTGTACACGGTGAACTTCGCGGAGGCCAGGTAATGCTTGAAGCGTTCCGTCACGGCCCACACCACCGCCAAGAATTCTAGCTTGAAGGAGCTGTAATTCTCCGGGTTCCTCTCGGTGGGCCTCAGCTTCCGGCTGGCGTACGCGATCACCCTTTCTCTGCCCTGTTGGTTTTGGGACAGTACGGCTCCCAGTCCCACATTACTGGCGTCCGTGTGGAGAATAAAAGGCTGGCCATAATCAGGGTAGGCCAGGATCTCATCCCCCGTGAGGGCCATCTTCAACTGGCGGAAGGACTCCTCTTCCGGTTTATCCCACTTGAAGGGTGGCTTTTGACTTCTGGACTTAGACTGTCCGATCAGGAGGTCCTGCATTGGAGCTGCCATCTTGGTAAACCCGGGGATGAATCTTCGGTAGTAGCCTACCAACCCGAGAAACTGTCTCACCTCTTTGATGTTCGAGGGGCTTGGCCAGCTCTTGATTGCCGTGACCTTGTCAGGGTCGGGGGCCACTCCTTCCGCGCTTACCATGTGCCCTAGGTACTGGACCTTTGGTTTCAACAGGTGACACTTCGATGGTTTCACCTTCAGGCCGTAGCCTGCCAGGGCTTCGAACACCTCGGCCAGGTGCTTTAGATGGTCCTCGTAGGTTTTCGAATAGACGATCACGTCGTCCAGGTAAAGGAGGACCGTCTCGAAGTTTCGGTGCCCTAGACAGCATTCCATCAGCCGCTGGAAGGTCCCTGGTGCGTTGCAGAGCCCGAAAGGCATACAGTTGAACTCACTCAGTCCCATCGGGGTGGTGAAGGCGGTCTTCTCCTTGTCAGCCTCTGCCACAGGAACCTGCCAGTACCCGCTAGTAAGGTCCAAAGTAGAAAAGAAGTTAGCTGATTTTAGTGCGGCTAAAGACTCCTCTATTCTAGGCAGCGGATATGCGTCTTTGTGGGTGATACGGTTGATTTGTCTATAGTCGACGCACATTCTCATGGTGCCGTCTTTCTTTTTCACCAGAACCAAGGGGGCTGCCCAGGGGCTACAGCTGTCTCTAATGACCCCAGCTTCTTTCATTTCTCTTAGCATGCCCTTGGCGTTCCGATAGTGTGCAGGGGGTACAGGTCGGTGTCTTTCTTTTATTGGTGGGTGGCTCCCTGTGGGGATGTGGTGTTCTATCCCTTTTACTCTGAGGAAGTCTAGCGGGTGCTTACTAAAGACTCTCTCGTACTCCTGTACCACCCGGTAGACTCCTTGTTTTTGGTGCAGGGGAGTGGAGTCAGCACCCACGTGGATTTTCTGGCACCAGTCCTCCTTTTGTTTCTGGGAGCCATTACCCTCCGCCTGAGGAGATGGAGGCAAGGGTTCCGCGGCCCTGATAGCTTTGTGTTCGACAACAAACAGTTTGGCGAGTGTAGCGTACCTGGGTAAGTGTACTTCCCTCTCCCCAATGTTGAGGATGCGGACGGGCACCCTCCCATGACGGACATCAACCACCCCCCTGGCTGTCAAAATGGTGGGCCTGCTGTCTGAGTACACGGGTTCTACCATGGCTTGGTAGTCTCTACCTCTCAACCCGATTGCAGTCCGACACCAGATCATCATTTCACTTTTGGGAGGCATGGAAATGGGGAATGGGTCACTCATTCTTACGCTACCGATCTCACCACCAGACAGTTCTACCTGCTGCCGTCTCATCAGGGCTTTTATCTCCTTGTTGAGGACTCTCTGTTGGCTGGAACTAGCATTCACCGCCACCTGTTGTAGAATTACAATTACCTCTGAAAGACAATTTTCAATTACGTTAGTACCCACAGTTATTTTAGGGTGACTTTCACGACGATCAATGTCCACAATAATTACTCCCTGTGCCGGCAGTTCAACTTTACCAATTTTAATGGTCATCTCCTTGAACCCCATCTGCGGCACGGGTAAGCCATTACTGGCGATGATGCTCAAGTTACTGTCTGGATACCGTGTGATATCAGCATCAGTCCAATACTGCTTAAAAAGTACATAAGGGATAGTGGTTACTTGTGACCCAGTATCCAGCAAGGCGCTCATGGGGATACCGTCCAGCACCACGGGTAAAACCAGGCGCCCCCCAACGTACTTATTACGCCAATTGTAAGGGCCTGGTGATCTTATGCCTGGGGGTTGGCCCTCTGCCCCAGGTTGGACCCGTTTAAATTACAGTACCTGGAAATGTGTCCGGGCTGGTTGCATCGACGGCAAATGGGCTGTCCATCCTCTGCGTAGCGGTCTGTGGGCCTCCCTCGGAACGACGGGATCCTCCTCTGTCGACGCCACGGGACATCCTCCGGACTTGAAGCCAGCTCGATGGGTCTTGACGGGTCCACTTGCAACGCCTGGACGCTCCTGGTCAGCTCCTGGACTTGGTGGTGCAGGTCTTTCGACGGGGCTTGGTTCAGGGCCTGTGCATCAGCCCCCACGGGGTCCATAGAGGAGGGCGCCGCCTCCTGGTGGTAGGTGAGAGCAGGACGCCGGGGTTTATAGCGCCACTGGTTGCAGATTCACGGAGCACCCTTATGGCCCTGTCCTTAAATTGGGCAAAGGTCAGGTCGGGGTTCTGAAAGAACATGAGGCGCAGCTGGGCCCTGTGGGCGCTGGACAGCAGACCTTCTATGAATTGTTCTGTTAGCAGCTTATCCGTTTCCTGCACACTGCCAGGGTCAGTTTGTTGAATAGCCCTCAAGGCTTCCTGCAGATTTAGGGCATAGTCTCTGATGCTGTCCTGTGCCCGCTGCTTACATCCAAAGAACCTCATTTTAATCTCAGCGGAGGTACATGTGTCAAAGGTACCCCCGCAGCCGGGCCAGAATACCCTTCACAGTCCTTTTCTCCTCAGTGGGCCATGATTTTACCTCCCTTTGGGCTGTGCTAGTTAACTGCCCTGTCAATATGCTGACCTTCCGTTCCTCTGTCAGGGGGTAAACCTGGAACAAACTGTACAGCCTTTCCTTAAAGTCAGTTAGGGCATTGGGCTCCCCTGAGTACTTGGGCAGCCAGGCCGCTCCAGGGATGTAGGGCAGGGAAAAGGGCATCACCGCTCCTGCAGCTGCGTTGGTGGTAGTGGGCGCCTCTGTGTCCGACATCTTCCTCCCCCCTAGTTAAGCGTGGCCTACCTTCCGACGATCCTGTTCTGTAGGCCGCGGCTCCGCTGCTGCTGCTCTGGACGAGGACCTTGCGTCGCGTCCTGATGACGTCAGCGTCGCTCTCTCTCCCTTCCAGGACCTTGCGCAGCATCGGTGCGTGGGGCGGAGCTTCGGATCTCGCGCGGTTTTGACGTCCACGCCCCTCTTCTTCCCGCGCGGCGTCCTAAAGATGGCGTCCGATGGCGGGAAACAGCTGCGGATGGCAGGAAGACGGCAGAAGACGGCAGGAAACGGTCCAAGATGGCGTCTGATGGCGGGAATCGGCTCCGGATGGCGGGAAACGACTCCGGACGGCGGGAAACTTCGCCACAGGTAAGTTACAAAAGTCTTTTTCAGGCACGCAGTACCCGGTGGTTGCGGGCACGAAATCCTGCCGACTACGCCAAAGCTGACTCGCCCCCTGGGCCGTGGGGCACTCGGATCCGGGCAATAGGGAACGATGGAGGTAGTAGTGGCAACCCGGTTCCGTGGCTCAGGGTGGTCAGGCCAGTGGTAGTCCGTTATGTGCTATTGATTATGTCCGACTACGCCACCCGTGGATTTGCGGTCATTAGGAACCGCCGCTGCAAGGCAGACCGCTGGGGCTGATGATGTATGCAGCTGGGATGGTGTGACTCCCCACGGGAACAGTGCGGCCCCAGGGCAGTGTAGTGGATGTTGGGATTGATGGTAGTGAGAGTCCCAGTGCTGATAGTGCTGGAGGAGCAAGGAGCACGCAGACAACAGGTTGCAGTCCAGGGTCTTTACTAAAACAGGTAAACTGACCCATAAACAGTCCCGGCTAGGAGGGGACCTGGATGTCTGAGAGCAACGGGGAAATTGGCCCTGGTCAGGGTGAGGGTGTAGGCCTACCGTGCTTTCTGCGCTCCTTCTGGCTATCTCCTCGTTATAGGGTAACAGCCCACGTTTCCGAGCTTTCTGTGTATTCTCGCCTGTATGGCCTGCGACGTGGGTTCCTTTCTGCTCCCAGCCTTGTACGGCTTTACTGGTCCCTTCGGTTGTGGCAGGGCCTCCAGGCTTCTTAGGCCAAGGAATATACAGTCCCTTGCGGACTGGTTATCTGATGGAGGATGTAGAATCCTCCCAGCTTCAGACACCAAAGTCTGGTAAAGTAAGTCTTTTATCTGCCAAGACAGGCTCACTTCGCCTCTTGTCTCTGGCTTATGGCTCTCCTCCTGCCACACTTCCTCTTAGGTGCAATACAAAACTGTCTGTCCCTGCTCTGCTCTGGGACAAGTCTCAGTCCTGAGACAGGCCTTCAAGTTCTCCCTAACCCTGCCCCCAGTACCAGCATTTATAGGGGCAGCCAGCTCCCCCTACTGGCCTGAGACAGGAGGCATTGCATGCTAATGTTCCCCTGACTAGAGAACCTCCCCCTTGCTCTCAGACACAGCTTTAATTACACTTGTGGCATCCAGGCCAGGGTGACACAGCAGCACGCCATGAGGAGCAAGGAGAAGCCTTGCAGCTGACCTCTAACAACGTGAGTAAAGCTTGGAAGACTACATCCATTGCCTCTTGTCCATTATTGCAGCGCGACACCACACTGCACCACTGCACCTACTACGACTCCCCTCATCCTCCTTTTTCCTCTGCCCTGAGGCCCTGCTCCGCCTGTGGGGAGTAGTACTACCATCGGCTGCCACAACATCCCGCCTCAGAGGACTGCAGCAGCGCTGGTGGCGCATCACCAGACACCACAGGTGGTGTCGTCGTTTATCCACTCATAATTGCCACTCATCAACTAGCCCCTATTTTTAATGTGTGCGCCCTGGGCATGGACCGGGCCGAGGCCGCGACTGCATCCCCATTCTACCAACTGGGCCCGCCGTCTGAGTACACCCCTTTCCCAGGGAGGGCTAGCCGCTACTGAAACAGCTAGTGGCGGGTCACACAAGGGCGGGACGTAAGCGCAAATGCAAACAAGTACCCAACACAGAGCAAAAAACGCCATTATTAGAGTCACCTGTTTGGAATCTCTCTAGCTACATCTTATCTGAGAGTCAAATTTCTCTCCTGGCTAAAGGCCTGAGCTTTTCACCTTCTAACGACTAGTGTTGAGCCACCCCCGTAGTGTTCGAGTTCGGTTCGGTTCGTCGAACACCCGTGTGTTCGCCGAACTGTTCGTCGAACTGTTCGTCGAACACCTTCGAACACCGTTAAAACCAATGGCAGGCAAACAAAAACACATAGAAACACATAGAAAACACCTTCAAAGGTGTCCAAAAGCTGACAAACTGCTCAGAAGACACAACTAACACATGGAAAAGTGACAAGTACATATAGTCATGCGAAAAGAAAAGAGGTGGAGGAGTAAAAGGAGGGGGAGACACAGATATAGGCATGTCATGCCCTTCTAAAATCCAAAAAGTGAGAAGCCGAGACGACCAGTCCGCTCCTGCCCGTGCCACCTCCGTGTCGCCGGGTTTGTGCCAGAGCCGCGGTGAACCCTGACGGCCAGCCCCCCTCTCCCAATACTGGTGCCTGTCCGCTGGTGGGTCGAGAGAGCCCCCCTGTGGTGGAGGCAGCTCTAAGCTTTTTAATTTAAATTGTCCCTCTAATTTGAATGAATACACTTTAAATCCATTTACAAGGATCTATTGGAGGGCAAGTCTCATGCCAGCAGCCGCGTAATTCCAGCTCCAGTAGCGTCCACTAAAGCTGCTGCAGTTAAAAAGCTTTTATAAGGATCGAGCTCGGCTGTCCACCGCAAGGCATCCTAGTGCCAGTCCCAGCCCCTATGCCTTGGGGTGCCTCCTGATGCTCTTCACTAAGTATCCCGTGGTCCCGAAGCATTTCCTTTGAAAAAATTAAGTGTCCAAACTACAGGTGGTGTAGCTTGCTTAACAGCCGGGATAATCCGCTGACTAGCAGACACTGCTACTAGGCACAAAGTATTTCCTGGGCTAGATGCAGTTAAAAATTTGTAAGTAGATACTCTCGTTGGATGCTGAGAAAGCATTCCATAGAGTCTCCTGGCACGCCATATATGATTCTCTTAAAAAGCTTGGGGTAGGGGTCTAGGGGACCCTTTTATAGCCAAAATCACGGCCCTGTATCACAATACGTCACCTAGGCTGAAGATAAATGGAACTGTAGCACCGAGGGCTCGGTTGCTACAGACGTATTGCACCTCACCCAGAGGTGTGATATCTCACTCTCAGATAAGGATGGAGTGTGGATCAGGACCCGACACCTGCATGCATTACACCACATTGCCGTGGGGCAGGGCGACCAATATGCCCCTGAGATGGGCACGACAGTCCCTGTCCCTGGCTGGAGTGGGGGGAGGGAACACTGAGGAAGGGGAACCCTGCAGTGCAGGAGCAGGGAGGAAGCAGTTCCTGGGTGCATTGAGAAGGGAGTATAAAAGGTGGGCACCATCTTAGTTCAGTGCAGAGAAGTCTGAGCAGAAGTGGCAGGGAGCAGGGGCTCTGCATGAGCTCTGCTCCGGAGGCGGGCCTAGTAACAGAGGCCCAGGCCTGCAAGAGGGAGAAGGAAGGAAGAGGAGCGGAGAAGGCTCCAGGAACAAGGAATGAAGGGATCCCAGGGGTGCGGACGGGCGAGTCGCCACCGCACGCCCGAATCCACCTGCGTGGAGGGGTCAGGCCAAAGGGGGAGACCGGTCCCCGAACTAGTGGAGGCAGGAAACGACCCTCAGCTAGAAACCGGAGGCTCTGACATTTTATGTGGCGCAGCCCCTTGCTCCACCCGCTAGGAAGGCACCACATAGGGTCAGGGAAACTGGCGCCAAGTTTACCAAGAGGAGGCCCGAGGCAGCCGGACAGAAGTGTTGGTAAGAAAGGCCAGACAAAGGACACACAAAGGGGGTCCTGTGAAGCGCTCCAAAGTTATCTGGGAGTTGTCTGAGCCCCTCACCTGGTGAGCACAGTACGACGTGGGCAGCCGTTACCTGCAGACGTGGTCTGGATAATAAGAACTGTGAGTAAAGGCCCTGAACTGCATCACTGACTCCGTGTCGTTACTGCTGCTGCCCTGCACCATCACCCCCATCCTCCGCATACACTGCCCTGAGGCTATACTCCTCCCGTGGGGAGTTATGCTACGCTCTGCTGCACCCACAACACCAGCCTTAGCGGTCTGCCCTGTAGCGGCGGTTCACTCTGACCGCAATCCACGGGTGGCGTAGTCGGACATTTAAACATCAAAACCACATAAATAGTTCCGCCACTGATTTGACCGCCCTGAGCCACGGAACCGGATCGCCGCCACGAAGACTACAACCACCAGCATCCACCAAAAAGGGTCCGGCTCCGGGTGTCCCAAGGCCCAGGGGGTGCGTCAGAACATTTTCATCACCTTTCACAATCACCAATGGGACAAGGCAGGGATGTCCTCTGTCCCCTCTCTTATACATCCTAGTGACGGAGCACCTGCTCTCATCAATTCGCCATAACCCCAATATTAGGTGGATTAAGGTGGGAGGCACCGAGTACAAGTGCTCTCTATTTGCTGATGATGTCCTAGTATATATCACTCAATCACATATATCCATCCCTGCTGTTATGGCTGAAATAGATCACTTTGTTACATGGTAAAATTTTAAAATCAATGCAGCGAAGTCTGAGGCCCTCGATGTCTCCCTCCCTAAATCCATATAGGATTCCATCCAGTCCAACTTTCCCTTTGCCTGGCCCTCACAGGGTATCAAATACTTAGGAATTCCTATTCATAGAGACCTCTCCCATCTATGTTATCTTAATTTTGGGCCCTTTATTGAACAATTCCATACAGACCACGGTTGGCAAGTTAGAACTGTAAGATTCACTACGTGAACCACTGGTGTTTTGTGGAAAAGCACATGTACACTGCGTTCCAAATTATTATGCAAAAAGTGTTTAGGAGTGATAAGGGAAGAATTTGTTTGTTTGTCAGTTAAACTCATTGATGGTGATGTGTGTCAGGGCTCTTTATATCACTGTAAGCAATTGCAGACACCTGTGCTAATTAGTTTGGCAGGTGTGTCCAATGAAAGGCAAGACTACTTAAGAAGGCTCTCTCACATTATTAAGCAGCCTACATTTTCTGCCAAAATGGGAAAGAAAAAGGATGTGTCGGCTGCTGAGAAGCAACAAATTGTGGAGTGTTTAGGTCAAGGCATGACTACAATCAACATTGTGCGATGATCAGGATGAAGTGTCTTGGCAATCAAGAAGTATGTAGCTGATTCACAGTACACACGTGTGCGTGCTGATAAGGGCAAATTGAGGACTCTTTCCTACAGGCAATTACGTCAGGTTGAAACAGCAGCGGCAAAAAAGCCTTGTCATAGCAGCAGACAAGTTTTTGAAGCTGCTTGTGCCTCCAACGTCCCCTGAACAACAAGATGCAGGGTCCTTCAGAGGTTTGCAGCTGTGCATATGCCATCCTGTCGACCTCCTCTATCCACTTCACACAAGCAGAAACGGCTCCAGTGGGCCAAACATTACATGAAGACTGATTTCAAAACTGTTTTGTTCACGGATGAGTGCCGTGCAGCGCTCGATGGTCCAGATGAATGGAGTGGAGGATGGCTGGTTGATGGACACCCCACGCAAACACGGCTACAGCGCCAACAAGGAGGAGGTGGAGTAATGTTTTGGGCTGGAATCATGGGGAGAGAGATTGTCGGCCCCTTTAGGATCCCTGAAGGCGCTAAAGATGAACTCCATAATGTATGTGGATTTTCTCAAACAGCACTTCCTGCCATGGTTCAAGAAGAAGAACCGTGTATTTCACAGCAAGATCATTTTTCTGCATGATAATGCACCATCTCATGCTGCACATAAAACATCTGCATCTCTGGCTGATATGGGCATAAAAGGGGACAAACTTATGGTGTGACCCCCATGCTCCCCTGACCTCTACCCCATTCAGAACCTTTGGAGCATCATTAAAAGGAGTGTCTATGATGGCGGGAGGCAGTTCACATCTAAGCAACAGCTCTGGGAGGGTATTCTGTCCTCATGCAAAACAATTGAAGCAGAAACCATCCAAAACCTGACAAATTCAATGGACGAGAGAGTTCAGAAGCTCCTTTCGAACAAGGGGTCCTATGTGAAAATGTAACATCACCTAGAATAAAGTTTTGAGTTGAAAACTGTTTGATTTCAGTTTCTAACAACCTGCTAATGCTTATAATTTCAAAAATGACCATTTTTTTGGTCTTTATTAAAATGAAAAGGTTGATCGAAAAGTTTGGGGGATCTAAGAGTGTGGCAACCCAGTAGTCATGATTACTTCGAATTCTGACAATATGAGGGTCATGCTGCAGGTAGTGCAGCAAGAAGGCACTTATGTGTCTTGCGCATCTCGGAGCCCCAAAATTATTTTCCGGGCTAGATGCAGCTAAAAATTATTTTTAATTTTAAATCTGGTGAAGCTTATTATAGATGGCCTAATAGGATCAGTGCTGCACACTGCTACAAAGCCCAAATTATTTTCCAGTCAAGATACAGATAAACATGATTAGTAATTTGAAAGCTTAAAACGGTTGGTAGGGTGATTTTAACCAATCATCAAGCTTTTACTCTCCCCAGGATGACACAGGGGTAGAAAAGTCGTTTCGGATCCATGATTTGTTCATCTTTATGAACGTGAGTCTGTCTACATTATCAGTGGAGAGCCGCGTGCGCTTATCTGTCAGCACACCACCAGCAGCGCTGAACACACGTTCAGACAGAACGCTGGCTGCGGGGCATGACAAGATCTCCAAGGCGTAAGTGGCTAGCTCCGGCCATTTATCCAGATTGGAAGCCCAAAAAGAGCAAGGGTCCAGTGACACAGTCGTGGCTTCAATGTTTACTTGGAGATACTCCTGTACCATCGTCTCTAGGCGTTGACTATGTGTCAGACTTCTTGTCTCCTGTGGCCTTGCAAAGGATGGGCTAAAAAAGTGGTGAAATGATTCCGCAAAATTGATGTTACCAGCAGATACTGTGGTTCTGTTACGGTTTGAGTGCTGAACACTTGACGGTCCCACGGTTGGCAAGTTGGAACTGTGAGATTCACTACGTGCACCACTGGTATTTTGTGGAAAAGCACATGTAAGATTCTGCAACAGTCTCTGCTGATACTCCTGCATGCGTGCATCCCTTTCTATGGCAGGAATAATTTCTGCAAATTTACTTTTGTACCGGGGATCTAACAGTGTGGCAACCCAGTAGTCAGGATTATTTCTAATTCTCACAATTCGAGGGTCATGTTGCAGGTAGTGCAGCAAGAAGGCACTCATGTGTGTTGCGCATCCAGGAGCACCAAGTCCCTGTTGTGTTGGTGGCGAGGTAGCAATCATGCTTCCTTCCTCTGTCCTCTCCCCCCAACCTCGCACAACAGAAATGTGATCAAGGTCTCCCTCATCTGATGAGTCTTCCATCAGTTCGTCCTCCACTTCTTCCTGGGCTCCTGCACCTTCCTCACTAGTTTGGCTGCTACCATGCGCCCTGGTAAAATCATCTCCCCCACCCTCACATGCCTGCCGCCTTGGTGCTGCCGACCGTCTGGACCTTGCAGATGTTAGCCCTTCCGCATACAACTCCTCCTCCTCTACTTCCTCCACCTCCTCTTGTGCCACCACCTGACTCCAAATTCTGTTTAACATGTGCTCCAGCATGTAAATCACCGGAATAGTCATGCTGATAATGGCATCGTCAGCACTAAACATCTTCGTCGCCATTTCAAAACTGTGCAGAAGGGTGCATAGGTCCCTGATCTGAGACCACTCCTCCAGCGTGATTTGCCCCACCTCTGAATCTCGTTGGCCCAGGCTATACGTCAGAACGTATTGCACCAGGGCTTGTCGGTGCTGCCACAGTCGCTGCAACATGTGCAGAGTTGAATTCCACCGGGTAGGCACATCGCATTTTAGCCGGTGAAGTGGCAGGCCCAACGACTTCTGTAGAGATGTAAGTCGCTGAGCTGCGGGATGCGAACGGCGGAAGTGAGCACACAGCGACCGTGCCCTCTGCAGAAGGCCATCTAGTCTGGGATAGTGGGCTAAAAATTGCTGGACAACCAGGTTCAACACGTGAGCCATACAAGGCACGTGTGTGACATTGCCCCGGCGAAGGGCCGCACCCAGGTTTGCAGCATTGTCGCACACGGCCTTCCCTGGTTTCAGGTCCAGTGGAGACAACCATTCATGAAATTGGTTCTCCAGAGCTGACCACAACTCCTCAGCTGTGTGACTCACATTTCCCAGACATTTCAATGTAAAAACCGCCTGATGACGTTGAGCCCTACTGCCAGCATAGTAAGGAGGTGTGCAGGATCCCTTCTGCGCAGTTAGAAAGCTTGTGGCATGACCAGACAGGCTTTGGGTGCAGGTGGAAGACCGAGAGGAGGTTGAGGAGGCAGAAGCAGTGGAGGAAAAATGACATAAAGAGGATTGACGCACAACTCGTGGGGACGGCAAGACTTGGACAGCAGCCCCTTGTCCTGCTGTCACCATAGTTACCCAGTGCCCAGTCAGCGACATGTAACGCCCCTGTCCATGCCTACTCGTTCAAGTGTCTGTGGTGAAATGCACCCTGTCACACACAGAGTTTCTCAAAGAAGCGGTGATGTTGTGTGCGACATGCTGGTGGAGCGCAGGCACACCTTTCTTTGAGAAGTAGTGCCGACTGGGCATCTGGTACTGGGGCACTGCGACGGACATAAGGTCTCGAAAATCCTCTGTGTCCACCAGGCGGAAAGGCAGCATTTCTGTAGCCAAGAGCTTGCAGATGGTGAAATTCAACCTCTTAGCTTTCTCATGGCTAGGAGGAAATGGTCTTTTACTTGTCCACATCTGAGGGACCGAGGGCTGGCTATTGTGCTTAGACGGGGTTGATAAGGGTGTCCCCGGCAAACTGCCGGTCTGTGAGGAAGATGCAGGCGGACATGTTAGGTTGCCTTGATCCAAAGGTGGTGCTATCGATGTCGGACAGCGCTCAAGACCAGCTGGTGTTACCACCTCTAAAGAAAATGATGACCTGCCAATCACGCTGGCTGTTGCGGGTAAAGAGGTGGCAGGTCTGCGCCCCAAAACAGGTGTGACTGCTGTCCCCCCAGTCACAGAGGATGAAGAGGCTGCGGATGCACAAGATATGGCAGACGGTGGTTGGCCCGGCCGGCTAGACCGCATTGTAGCACACTGAGCTTCCCACTGCAACTTATGCTTCATGTCCATGTGCCGGTTCATGCATGAAGTACTCAAACTATGTATTTTTTGGCCTCTACTTAGCTTTTGCTGACAAATGTTACAGATAACACGAGTTGGGTCATCTTTATCGATCTGAAAAAATGCCCAGGCTATGCAAGGCTTAGCACCCATGCGACCTGAAGAGCCACCACGACTTGTGGTGAGAGGCAGAGTTGTGTTTGAGGATGCAGTTGTTGACGTGCTTCCAGTACTACGTCTCTGTCCAGGAAGGCGCAACCTGACCTCGTCGTCACTAGCATCTTCCTCCACCTCCTCTGCTGACCTCATCTCTTGGCTGACTGTGGGTTGACAGCAAGTGGGATCTCCGACCTCATCATCATCACCCTGTGCGTTATCACACCCGTCGTCCTCAGAGCCAACCTGTTCCTGCCCTGACAAAAAACTAAAGTTGTCGCTCCAATCAGGTATTTGAGTCTTATCATCGTCTTCCTCATTGTCTCCACCAACAGGAGTTACAGTTTGGGAATGAGGGTCTACATTATGGTCAGAACCTTCTGCGTCTGGTCCTGGATCCGACTCATAAAGATTCTGGGCATCAGTGCAGATCATTTCCTCGTCTGGATTCACAGAAGCGCTGGAGTCGACCTCTGATTCCCAGGCTATAGTATGAGTAAACAGCTCTGCAGACTCAACCATCTGTTCTACCTCATACTCAGACGGGCAGCTGGAGATTTGGGAGCTGTGAGGAAGCAAGTGCGATTTGGGTGACACCTTTGAGGACTGGAGTATTTGTGATGTTGAAGTTGATGTGGAGGAGAGCCCACTTAAAGGAGCACTTGATATCCGTTGAAGCACCTGCTGTTTTTGTGCCTCATCTGGAATTTGTAGCGATTGGCGTGGCCGTAAGAAAGGGATCTTATCACATTGTCCGCTAAAAGAAGTAGACATTTTAGTTTGGCTGGAAGATGGTCTTTCTTCTGCACCTACCCCACGGACACAACCTTTTTTCCCCTTCCCAACACGCCTATTCCCCTTTCCACCAGCAGCAGGCCTTTTTCCACTCATTTTGGTGGTTAACTAATTCACAACTCTGGAGTTGTTTGCACAAAAAAACAATGGATGGTAACCGAGCAGAGCTGAGTGGCCAAACTGTGGTATTAGGCCAAAACTATTGGCTGGGTTAGATGCAGAAAAAAATTATTTTTAATTTGCAACCTGATGGAGGTCAGTATAGATGGACTAATAGACCAAGTCCCACACACCGCTAGAAGCCCAAATATTTTTTCAGAGCTAGATGCAGAAAAAAATAATATTCAATTTGCAACCTGCTGGACGTCAGTATAGATGGACTAATAGAACAAGTCCCACACACTGCTAGAAGCCCAAATATTTTTTCAGAGCTAAATGAAGAAAAAAATTATTTTTAATTTGCAACCTGATGGAGGTCAGTATAGATGGACTAATAGACCAAGTCCCACACACTGCTAGAAGCCCAAATATTTTTTCAGAGCTAGATGCAGAAAAAAATTATTTTTAATTTGCAACCTGATGGAGGTCAGTATAGATGGACTAATAGACCAAGTCCCACACACCGCTAGAAGCCCAAATATTTTTTCAGAGCTAGATGCAGAAAATTTTTTTATTCAATTTGCAACCTGATGGAGGTCAGTATAGATGGACTAATAGACCAAGTCCCACACACTGCTAGAAGCCCAAATATTTTTTCAGAGCTAGATGCAGAAAAAAATTATTTTTAATTTGCAACCTGATGGAGGTCAGTATAGATGGACTAATAGAACAAGTCCCACACGCTGCTAGAAGCCCAAATATTTTTTCAGAGATAAATGAAGAAAAAAATTATTTTTAATTTGCAACCTGATGGAGGTCAGTATAGATGGACTAATAGACCAAGTCCCACACACTGCTAGAAGCCCAAATATTTTTTCAGAGCTAGATGCAGAAAAAAATTATTTTTAATTTGCAACCTGATGGAGGTCAGTATAGATGGACTAATAGACCAAGTCCCACACACCGCTAGAAGCCCAAATATTTTTTCAGAGCTAGATGCAGAAAAAAATTATATTCAATTTGCAACCTGCTGGAGGTCAGTATAGAAGGACTAATAGAACAAGTCCCACACACCGCTAGAAGCCCAAATATTTTTTCAGAGCTAAATGAAGAAAAAAATTATTTTTAATTTGCAACCTGATGGAGGTCAGTATAGATGGACTAATAGACCAAGTCCCACACACTGCTAGAAGCCCAAATATTTTTTCAGAGCTAGATGCAGAAAAAAATTATATTCAGTTTGCAACCTGATGGAGGTCAGTATAGATGGACTAATAGAATGATGCTATGCCCAAAAGATTTTACTTCACTAGGTGCAGTAAAAAAATTGGTATTCTATACACAGGTGGTATATCTTGCAACACAGATAGGCTACTCCACTGACTAACACACTCTGCAATAGGCCAAAAAGGATTAGCTTTGCTAGATTCAGCCAAATGCTGTGAAAAAAACTTGCACAGCACTGGCACAGACCTGCCTGGCAAAAACTGATAGGAACTGATGTAACCTAGTCCTGAAAAGGACTCCAATTACAATTAGTCTTTACTCCCACAATCTATCTATTTAAGAGCACAGACCTGCCTGATAAAAGTCGTAGGAAATGCTGTAACCTAGTCCTTAAAAGGACTGCAATCACAACTATTCCCTACTCCCAAGCTATCTGTATATTTGTGCGAAAATTGGCTTGAAATTAACAAGGTATAGCGCACACAGCAACAGCGGTGCCGTCTAACACGCAGCTGCAGCAGTGAGAAAATGGTGGCGACGGGGAAAATGGCTTGGTCTTATAGGGCAAGGACATGTGACATACACTGCCAATCACACATGCCCTTGCTTGTGTGAAAAAAAGCACTTCGCTCCGTGTGTGCGCTGCTGATAGGCTGACAGATTGCACCTCCCCACTGCAAATGCGGGAAAGAGAAAAAAAAATGGAGATCTTCATTGTTCCTGCAGAGATCCATCCCCTGCCCCTCCCCCCGCCCCGCTGTACACTCAAACTGCGTATTAACATTAATTTTCATCATTACTGAGAAAAAATCCAGTTATGATTTTGGTGCACGAACAGTTATCGAACATAACCTCGAACAGCCGAATTTTTCTCAAATTGTTCGTGTTCGCCGACCGGCTCGAACACCGCCCAAAACAGCTCGAATTTGAGATTGGCGAACAGTTCGAGTAGAACAACGCTCATCTCTACTAACGACTTCGACATTTTCAGAACAATTCTGGATGTTAACAAACTAGCACGTAACCTCACCATCCGATGTCATTTTATGGACATGAAAAATCCACAGAATACAGCTTCAGAAGTTTCTCCTAGGACAAGCCAGGATTCCATGTTATTATTCACAGAACAACAGTCTTTATTACAAATGAAACAATTCGAGACGGAATCTTTAATTCCAAATGTAAATTTAAATGAGGACTTTCGGGCTGGTAATCCTTTCTTTTACCCACTTCAGTCCAGACCATCGGTTCTGGATCAGTTCCAGGACTTAATTGAAAAAGAACTAGTGGAATTAAAGAATGAATTATCTTCTACTAATCATTTGGACTCTAATCTGACATATAGAGAAAAAGACGCTCTGAAAAAATTAAAGGATAATTCAGACATACTAGTCCGCTCAGCGGATAAAGGTGGCACTATAGTACTGAATGCAGGATTGTATAAAAAATTGAATTTGATGGATTTAGAAAATAGGGATGTTTATTTGGAGTTAGCTAGAGATCCTACTGTTGAGTTTAATGCTGCTATGTATAATCTATTAAACGAAGGTTTGCACTGAGGGGCCCTAAAAAAAAAATTAATGGAATATTTATACGTAGATCACCCAATTGTTCCAGTTTACCATTCGCCTCCAAAAATACATAAAAATATTTTCCCACCGCCTTTAACCCCTTTACTACCCAAGGTGGTTTGCACATTAATGACCAGGCCAATTTTTACAATTCTGACCACTGTCACTTTATGAGGTAATTACTCTGGAACGCTTCAACGGATCCCCCTGATTCTGAGATTGTTTTTTCGCGACATATTGTACTTCATGATTGTGGTAAAATTTCTCCGATATCACTTGCATTTATTTGTGACAAAAACTGAAATTTGGCAAAAATTTTTGAAAATTTTGCAATTTTCAAAATTTTAATTTTTATGCCCTTAAATCAGAGAGATATGTCACACAAAATAGTTAATAAATAACATTTCCCACATGTCTACTTTACATCAGCACAATTTTGGAACCAAATTTTTTTTTTATTAGAGAGCTATAAGGGTTAAAAGTTGACCAGAGATTTCTCATTTTTCCAACAAAATTTACAAAACCATTTTTTTAGGGACCACATCACATTTGAAGTCACTTTGAGGGGTCTTTATGACAGAAAATACCCAAAAGTAAGACCACTCTAAAATCTGCACCCCCAAGGTGCTCAAAACCACATTCAAGAAATTTATTAACCCTTCAAGTGCTTCACAGAAATTTTTGGAATGTGCAAGAAAAAAATTAACATTTAATTTTTTTCACAAAAATGTTACTTTAGACCCAATTTTTTTTATTTTCACAGGGTTAACAGGAAAAAATGGACCCCAAAATTTGTTGTTCAGTTTCCCCTGACCACGCAGATACCCCATATGTGGGGAAAAACCACTGTTTACGCGTTGATGTGCCTAAACAGTGGAAAGCCCCCACAAGTGACACCATTTTGGAAACTAGACCCCTCAGAGAACCTTTACAGAAGTTTATAACATGGAGCCATGAAAATAAAAAATTATGTTTTAGCCCCAATTTTTTTATTTTCACAAGGGTAAGAGGAGAAAATAGACCCCAAAAACTTTTTGCAATTTCTCCTGAGTACGCCAATACCCTATATGTGGGGAAAATACAGTGTTTGGGTGCACGGCAGAGTTCAGAAGGGAAGGAGCACTGTGTGGCTTTTTGAACGCAAAATTTGCTGGAATTGAGGGCAGACGCCATGTCACTTTTGAAGAGCCCCTGATGTGCCTAAATAGTTGAAACCCCCCACAAGTGACCCCATTTTGGAAACTACAACCCTTAAGGATTTTATCAAGGGGTATAATGAACATTTTGAACCCGGTACGACACATAATTTGATAACATTAGGTCATCATATTGAATAAGTTGTCATTAGTCTTAAGCACAAGTGCTCGCTACTTGAGTTTGCATCGTGTTCTCGGGTATGCACCATGTATCTCACGTGCTCGAGTGACATGCTCGAGTCCTGCCCACATGTTTCACGGTTATTAGACACCCAAAACAAACTCGCAGGGATTGCTGGTGCATGGCAGGCAATCCCCACAAGTTTTTTTTGACTGTGAAGCATATGGGCAGAGACTCGAGCACCCGCGATACTCAATGCATACCCGAGCACCCGATGCAAACTCAAGTAGCGAGCACTTGTGCTCAACACTAGTCGCCATATCGTCATCTTTTTTTTTTTTGCTTTTGAATAAAATCCCAACCCTAGCACAACCCTAACCCTAGAGTTTATTTTTTACACCGTTCCTTGTGCAGTATAAGTGATTAGACGACTTTATTCTTTGGGTCGGTGCGATTACAGCGAAGCTCATCAAGAGAATGCCAAGAGTGTGCAAAGCAGTCATCAAAGCAAGAGGTGGCTACTTTGAAGAACCTAGATTATAAGACATATTTTCTGTTGTTTCACATTTTTTTGTTAACTATATAATTCCACATGTGTTAATTCTTAGTTTTGATGCCTTCAGTGTGAATATACAATTTTCATAGTCATGAAAATACAGAAAAATCTTTAAATGAGAAGGTGTGTCCAAACTTTTGGTCTGTACTGTACGTATTAGTACGCCCTGGGCTGTAAAGGGGTTAAGACCCATAGTGGTGGGGATTGGTTCCCATGGTGAAAAATTAAGTGCCTGGATGGATTTTTACCTACAGCCTCTGGTTCAGGAAACTCCGAGTTACATTAGGGATTCAAAATTCATAGTGACCATTTTTGATAAATTTGAATGGCCAAAAAACTTTGGATGATTGTCCTGTGATGTGGTGGCATTATACCCCCTCAATTCCACACCATATTGCTTTAGCATGTTTAACCTACCACCTTGACACATTCAGTTCGTACACTATAGAAATAAAAGAATTTCTGGTCATAGCAGTACAGTTCCTCTTAGAGAGTAATTATTTTAGCATTGATAAAAGTTTTTTTTTTTACAGAAAAGAGGAGTCAGCATGGGCAGTAAATTCTCTCCTTCGCTAGTGAACATAGTGATGTGTAGGTGGAGGAGCTTTTCATTTACCATAATGATAACACATATAGTGGACACATTGTGTGGTACGGTAGATTTATTGATGACCTCCTCCTGGTGTGGGGGGCACACAGGAGGAGGTGGTACAATTTGTACAGTACATCAACTGCAATCATTTTAATCTTAAATTCACTTAGTTCTACCATTCATCCAAAATGACTTTTTTGGATCTCGAACTTGAGGCTACCAAGGAGAAAGAATTGGTCAAAATTAATCCCCACAGAAAATCTACAGCCTCAAATTCTATTCTATCAGCTAAATGTTGTCATCCGCCACATATTAAGAGAAATATCCCTTACGGTGAGCTAATACGAACAATATGAAATTGTTCAGATAACATCACTTTTCAGAAGGAATCAGAAAAAATGTGTAACAGACTATCCAATAGGTGCTATCCCGAGTGGTCTTTAAGAAAAGCGAGTAGAATTGTCTCCAATATAAATCGGAAAGATATACTCCGAAATAAACAGAAAAATAACATTAACACATTGGATACTAGGGTAACGTTTTCTACCACCTATAGTCCTCAGTATAATAAAATTACATCTAGAATTAAAAAGTATAACCCTATTATATATCAGAACAAGAAACTAAAAAACCTACTTTCTAATGACATCGGCTTTGTAGCCAGGAAAGCGCCCGCTCTGGGAACCATCCTTTCTCCTAGCTTATACACCAGTGAGACTAATACTGTACAACCAAATTGGCTCAGCACAAAAGGTTTCTTCAGATGTGGAGCCAATCGGTGCAAAGCGTGTCTACATGCGGTTAAAACAGATAGTTTTATGTCCTTAAGTAATGATAGAGAATATAAAATTCATGATTTCCTCAATTGTAATTCATCAGGGGTTATATACCTTATAGAATGCACCTTGTGTAAGGTCCACTATGTGGGTTGTACCACAGGTGCGCTGAAAGTCCGTATCAGAAGACATCTTTCTGATGCGATTAATTTGGAAGCCATAAATACATCAGCAGTATCGAGGCATTTTGCGAGAGTTCATAAAGGTGACACCTCATTCTTTAAATATATGGAGATAGAGAAGGTATATAGATCCACACGAGGGGGGGATCATAAGTGCAAACTTCTGAACCGGGAGGCCCTGTGGATTTTCACATTGGATACCACAGGGGTTAAATTCAAGACAGGATCTGATACTGCAGTATTAAGAAATATAATTCTGCATTTATTTCCATGCATGTACACTGGGTACGGAAAGTATTCAGACCCCTTCACATTTTTCACTCTTTGTTTCATTGCAGCCATTTGGTAAATTCTAAAAAGTTCATTTTTTTCTCATTAAAGTGCACTCTGCACCCCATCTTGTCTGAAAAAAAACAGAAATGTGGAAATTTTTGCAAATTTAATAAAAAAGAAAAACTGAAATATCACACGGGCATAAGTATTCAGACCTTTTGCTCAGTATTGAATACAAGCACCCTTTTGGGCTAGTACAGCCATGAGTCTTCTTGGAAATGATGCAACAAGTTTTTCACACCTGCATTTTGGGATCCTCTGCCATTCTTCCTTGCAGATCCTCTCCAGTTCCGTCAGGATGAATGGTAAACGTTGGTGGACAGCCATTTTCAGGTCTCTCCAAAGATGGTCAATTGGGTTTAGGTCAGGGCTCTGGCTGGGCCAGTCAAGAATGGTCACATAGTTGTTCTGAAGCCACTCCTTTGTTATTTTAGCTGTGTGCTTAGGGTCATTGTCTTGTTGGAAGGTGAACCTTTGGCCAAGTCTGAGGTACAGAGCACTCTGGAAGAGGTTTTCATCCAGGATATCTCTGTACTTGCCCGCTTTCATGTTTCCTTCAATTGCAACCAGTCGTCCTGTCCCTGCAGCTGAAAAACACACCCATAGCATGATACTGCTGTTATGATCTGCTACAAGAACTAAGGAAAGAGAGGAAATCTGTCCATACAATAGGACTAAGCTGATTCCCTACGATGCAGCGGGCAACCTGTTCCTTGTGAACAGACCCACCTTCGTCCGCGGCTAGTCTGAACGCAGACCTATAGATTAAAGGGAGGGGTCCCTAAAAGAACTAAGGACTGGGACAAAATTGGACACCTCCGGGCAGAAGTAGTAGCAGAAGAAGACAAACAGACAAAAGTACTTAGTGGTCCAAGGACCAAACAAACTAGAGAGATACAGTAGGTACAAAGCACCTGGCTAGATTAAGAGTCAAAGTAACACTGAAGTCCAGCAAAGCCTGAAGGGCGGAGCTGGAATAAATAGGCAGAAGGTCACGTGACCACAAAATAGAAAAAACTAACAGGAGGGTTCTAACAACTGCCACCACCATGTTTCACTGTTGGGATTGTATTAGGCAGGTGATGAGCAGTGCCTGGTTTTCTCCACACATACCACTTAGAATTATCACCAAAAAGTTCTATCTTTGTCTCATCAGACCAGAGAATCTTATTTCTCATAGTCTGGGAGTCCTTCATGTGTTTTTGAGCAAACTCTATGCGGGCTTTCATATGTCTTGCACTGAGGAGAGGCTTCCGTCTGGCCACTCTGCCATAAAGGTCCAACTGGTGGTTGATAGTTGATTTTGTGGAACTTTCTCCCATCTCCCTACTGCATCTCTGGAGCTCAGCCACAGTGATCTTGGGGTTCTTCTTTACCTCTCTCACCAAGGCTCTTCTCCCACGATTGCTCACTTTGGCTGGACGGCCAGGTCTAGGAAGACTTCTAGTGGTCCCAAACTTCTTCCATTTAAGGATTATGGAGGCCACTGTGCTGTTATGAACCTTTAGTAATGCAGAAATTCTTTTATAACCTTGGCTAGATGTGTGCCTTGCCACAATTCTGTCTCTGAGCTCCTTGGGCAGTTCCTTTGAGCTCATGATTCACATTTGGTCTGACATTCACTGTGAGCTGTGGGGTCTTATATAGACAGGTGTGTGCTTTCCAAATCAAGTCCTATCAGTTTAATTAAACACATTTGGACTCCATTGAAGGAGTAGAACCATCTCAAGGAGGATCACAAGGAAATGGACAGCATGTGACTTAAATATGAGTGTCTGAGCAAAGGATCTGAATACTTATGACCATGTGATATTTCAGTTTTTCTTTTTTAATAAATATGCAAAAAAATTCTACATTGCTGTTTTTTCAGTCAAGATGGGGTGCAGAGTGTACTATAATGAGAAAAAAAATGAACTTTTTAGAATTTATCAAATGGCTGCAATGAAACAAAGAGTGAAAAATTTAAAGGAGTCTGAATACTTTCCGTACTCACTGTATGTATCTATATACACTGCTCCAAAAATAAAGGGAACACTTAAAATAACAGAATATAACTCCAAGTAAATCAAACTTCTTTGAAATCAAACTGTCCACTTAGGAAGCAACACTGATTGACAATCAGTTTCACATGCTGATGTGCAAATGGAATAGATGATAGATGGAAATTATTGGCAATTATCAAGAAACCCTCAATAAAGGAGTGGTTCTGCAGGTGGGAACCACAGACCACATCTCAGTACCAATGCGTTCTGGCTGATGTTTTGGTCACTTTTGAATGTTGGTTGTGCTTTCACACTCGTGGTAGCTTGAGACAGACTCTACAACCCACTGAAGTTGCTCAGATAGTGCAGCTCATCCAGGATGGCACATCAATGCGAGCTGTGGTGACGCGCCCCCTGGGACATATTCCTTTTTGAGGGGAATACCCGGCACCGGAGCAGATGGGGGGTTGTAGTCTCCGAGCGGCTGTGACCCGGTCCCGTGCCCAGGGCGTCAAGCTCAGTGTTATGTGGCAGTCCTTACTGATGTTATTAAAGTTCGTGTGTCGACTACGCCACCCGTTGTGATGCGGTCACTGTGGCCGCCGCTGCAGCAGGGTCCGCTGAGGCTGATGGTGGATGCGCAGCTTGGTGGGATAACCCCCAACGGGAGGGGTATAGCCTCAGAGGGGACAGGCGCAGAGGATGGGGGTTGTGGTGGTGCGGTGCAGCCGGTAATGATGACAGACTCGGGTTGTGCAGTTAAGGGTCTTTACTTACTGCAGATGTTCCTGGTCACTCTAGCTCCAAGTGACCTCCCGAGCCGTGCTGCGTCCACCAGGTCCTGGATCCGGCCAACCCCCAAACAAGTCCGGAGCGTGGCCCTGAGCTCTCCCTCTGTCCTTTCTTCTGCCTTCCCCACCAGTGATCCACCTAGGTCCAGCTCCCTCGGGCCTTCTGCGGGGCAACCTTTGGCCTCAGGTTCCCTGACCCTCCATGTGGTAAGCCTTCAGGGTGGATGTAGTGGGTGGCTGTGGCAGATGCTGCCCACAGCCTCCGGTCTCTGGCTAGGGATGTGTTTTCTGCCCCTACCAGTTTGGGTTCCGGTACCCTTGTGCTGACTCCTCACCCGGTGATCTGATTTGGGTTCTTGGGTCCCTTCTTTGTCCCCCTCTGGGTCTTTCTGTACTCCACTCTCTCACTCTTCAGGCTCAGGTCTGCTCTGCTCCCTTGCTGCAGGCTGACTTCCTCTGCAGCAGACTTGTTCTCTCCTTCTGACTCTCTCTGCATCTCACTGACAGGCTTCTCTGCGTCTGACAGGCTCCTCTGCGTCTGACCCTGATTCTAGATGGTGCCCACCTTATATAGCCCTCTATGTGTGAGCTCAGGTGACCAGCACCCAATGAGCTCCTACCACTACCCAGACTGCTCCCCCTATCTGCCCCTACACTACATGGGATGTTCCTCCCCCCTCCCACTCCAGCCAGGAACAGGCTCGGTCGCACCTGCACATTTCTAAGTGGGAGTGCCGTCGGCCTGCTCCTCTGGAATGGGATGTATGTAGTGCATGCAGTCTATCTGAGCTCAGTTCCACACTCCTTCCTTACCCGGGAGTGGAATATCACACCTCTGGGTTGAGGTGCAATACTCCTGTAGCAGCCGAATCCTCAGGGTGCTACATTCCCCCCTGGTAAATCACAGCACGTCCTCGGGCTGCAAAGACAAAAACACCAAAACATACAAATTTTTATAAACATATAAAACACATAAAACATATATATATAAAACTTTCTCGTCGTCTTTTTCTTTCTTCCTCCTCTGGTCACCGTGCAACTCGTGACCAGGTAAAGTGCGACAGTCTTTTGAAAAACAGTTTCTCATGTAAAACCGGTAGGGGGCGCTTTAAGAAGCGCAACTATGTACAGGGGAGTTTTGGCCGTTCTCAGTCCCCGGCCAGGTAAAGGGAAAGGGATGGCTGCTCACAGTCCTCAGCCTGGTATGGAAGGGGTCACACAGGTAACAGTTCACTGGTCCCAACGGGGACTACTTTAGCAGCAACAGTTTCAGTTTCAGTTTCGATTCACTGTGCCCCGACGGGCAACTATATACAGTCTCCTACTCTGCCGCACTCAACGGCGTCTGCCTCCTGCTCTTATCTTACGGCTGGTGGTTTCTTCAGACCCGTCCGGGTCCTCTTGCTCCTCCTCACACCGCAACTCCTCCTCCGTCAAGCGATGCACGTGGAGGGCGTAAGGTCCCTTGGCACACTTGTGCCGGGTGAACGTTACCTCATCACCGACGTAGAGGTCACGGCCTTTGTGACCCTCTGGCAGGTGGGACTCGACGTCCCGTCGAGTAACGAAGACGTCACCCATGGTGTTCCGGTCCCTTATGAAGCCCCACCCATGCTGCGCATTAAACTTTATTACCGTCCCGATGGTACGGGGACGATCTGCTGCACGGGGGTCCCTTCTGGTCCGACTCTTTTGCTCCGCGCTGCGGGTCTGGGCCCATTGCTCTTTGGCCCGCCTCTCCTCCCGCTCTCTCTTGAACTCTGCCAGCTGTTGACGGCAACACTCTGTGCGCGCTGCTGCAGCTGCCCGAGTCTCTCCGGTGAACCCCATCAGATCTTCTCCCTTGGGGTCCCACGCAAATTGAGCCTCTTCTAGGGGAGGCGAGACCCGAGTCACGGGCTTTGGAGCCGGGATCAGGGGCTCACACAGGGGACCTAGTTGCTTCTGCCGCTCCAGCTCCAAGAATCCTTCGGGCCAGATGAAAGGCCGACCGTCCGGCCACGTTAGCTGGCTGAAGGGGTCCTCTCCCAGATGTGGCACCCTTGGTGTTACGGGTGCGGGCGCGATGGTGGGGGCGCCCAGGTTACCCAGGCCTTGCGGCCAGGCCGGGGGCATCTGGAAGGTGAAAGGAACTGTCAGTACGGCGGCGCCCTGAGCTACCTGGCCTTGCGACCAGGCCGGAGGCTCCGCAGAGGTAGATGGCGCTGTTGGTGACGCGGCGCCCTGAAACGCTAGGCCTTGCGACCAGGCCGGAGGCTCTTCCTGTTTAGTCACACTCCGGGTCGAGGCGCGTGACGTCACGGGGGTCGCGGCGGCGGCTTCCGGTCGGGGCCTAGTTTGTGGCGGTGTCGTGGCGGTTTCGGGTACGGCTGGGGGACCTTCGGGCTCTGCGACGGGGAGCTGGGGCAGGTAAGTGGTCTTCCGGTATGGGGTATAGGCGTCCCCCTTACCTGCTGCCATGCGTCTCGCTCCCTCTTCTGCGCCGTCTCCGGCCTTGGGTCCTCCCGCGTCTTCCGCAGAGGCAGTTGTTGTTTTCTTCCAAGGGAGCGGGCTCCGTGGACGGGTTCCAGCTTGCTGGGCCATCTCCCGGCCCCACTCCGCCAGGATCTCCCTCTGCACTCGGGCCATCCTTCCCGCGAGGCCCTCCAGGGCACTCCGCGCGCACTCCCGGTCTCGGGGGAGCTGCGCTAGGATCTCCGCTAAGCCTAGCGGGGTTGTTGACTCCAGCAGGCTCCTGACCATCGGGTCGGTGCTGCTCTGCTCTGTTTCCGGCAGGCTCCTGGCCATCGGGCCGGTGCTGCTCTGCTCTCCTCCTTCTTCCTCCAGCAGGCTCCTGGCCAGCGGGCCGGTGCTGCTCTGCTGCCGCTCCATTCCCGGGTCTATTCTTTCTCTCCTCGACTCCGGGTGCTCTCGCTCTAGACACCTTGTCTCCGGGTGCGCTCGTTCTAGACTGCTCCAAGCGACACCCATCTTTTCTCTTCTCTTTCGTCTCCTCCCACTTCGAGGGCGGTCCCGGAGCAATTCGGTGACTGTCAGCTCCAGGGGGAGTTCTTTCACGCTGACAGACACCTCCAGCATCACAGTCTCTGTTGGTGGGGGCGGTTTCCACTTTTGGCGCCATTTTCTGTCCCGGCCCACGATGGGAGGCGGCCTCCTGCCCTCCTTTGGCACGCCCATAATGGCGTCCGCTGCTCTTCCAAGGCGGGAAATCTGCGGTTTTGGCGGGAATCGCTTCCCAGTGGCGGGAAACTCTGCAGATGGCGGGAACAAGCTGGAAATGGCGGACAATCGGCGGGAAACGACTGGTGATGGAGTCCGATGGCGTGGACCCTCCGGAACCGGCGGGAGACTTCTTTCTGAGGTAAACTTGCACTTTTCTTCAGGCACGCAGTACCCGGGTGTTGCGGGCACGTAATCCTGCCGACCACGCCAAAGTTGACGCGCCCCCTGGGACATATTCCTTTTTGAGGGGAATACCCGGCACCGGAGCAGATGGGGGGTTGTAGTCTCCGAGCGGCTGTGACCCGGTCCCGTGCCCAGGGCGTCAAGCTCAGTGTTATGTGGCAGTCCTTACTGATGTTATTAAAGTTCGTGTGTCGACTACGCCACCCGTTGTGATGCGGTCACTGTGGCCGCCGCTGCAGCAGGGTCCGCTGAGGCTGATGGTGGATGCGCAGCTTGGTGGGATAACCCCCAACGGGAGGGGTATAGCCTCAGAGGGGACAGGCGCAGAGGATGGGGGTTGTGGTGGTGCGGTGCAGCCGGTAATGATGACAGACTCGGGTTGTGCAGTTAAGGGTCTTTACTTACTGCAGATGTTCCTGGTCACTCTAGCTCCAAGTGACCTCCCGAGCCGTGCTGCGTCCACCAGGTCCTGGATCCGGCCAACCCCCAAACAAGTCCGGAGCGTGGCCCTGAGCTCTCCCTCTGTCCTTTCTTCTGCCTTCCCCACCAGTGATCCACCTAGGTCCAGCTCCCTCGGGCCTTCTGCGGGGCAACCTTTGGCCTCAGGTTCCCTGACCCTCCATGTGGTAAGCCTTCAGGGTGGATGTAGTGGGTGGCTGTGGCAGATGCTGCCCACAGCCTCCGGTCTCTGGCTAGGGATGTGTTTTCTGCCCCTACCAGTTTGGGTTCCGGTACCCTTGTGCTGACTCCTCACCCGGTGATCTGATTTGGGTTCTTGGGTCCCTTCTTTGTCCCCCTCTGGGTCTTTCTGTACTCCACTCTCTCACTCTTCAGGCTCAGGTCTGCTCTGCTCCCTTGCTGCAGGCTGACTTCCTCTGCAGCAGACTTGTTCTCTCCTTCTGACTCTCTCTGCATCTCACTGACAGGCTTCTCTGCGTCTGACAGGCTCCTCTGCGTCTGACCCTGATTCTAGATGGTGCCCACCTTATATAGCCCTCTATGTGTGAGCTCAGGTGACCAGCACCCAATGAGCTCCTACCACTACCCAGACTGCTCCCCCTATCTGCCCCTACACTACATGGGATGTTCCTCCCCCCTCCCACTCCAGCCAGGAACAGGCTCGGTCGCACCTGCACATTTCTAAGTGGGAGTGCCGTCGGCCTGCTCCTCTGGAATGGGATGTATGTAGTGCATGCAGTCTATCTGAGCTCAGTTCCACACTCCTTCCTTACCCGGGAGTGGAATATCACACCTCTGGGTTGAGGTGCAATACTCCTGTAGCAGCCGAATCCTCAGGGTGCTACAGTGGCAAGAAGGTTGGCTGTGTCCAGAGGCTGGATGCGCTACCAGGAGACAGGCCAGTACACCAGGAGATGTGGAGGGGGCCGTAGGAGGGCAACAACCCAGCAGCAGGACCGCTACCTCCGCCTTTGTGCAAGGAGGAACAGGAGGAGCACTGCCAGAGCCCTGCAAAATGACCTCCAGCAGGCCACAAATGTGCATGTGTCTGCACAAACGGTTAGATACCGACTCCATGATGGTGGTATGAGGGCCCGACGTCCACAGATAGGGGTTGTGCTCACAGCCCAACACCATGCAGGACGCTTGGCATTTGCCACAGAGCACCAGGATTGGCAAAGTCGCCACTCGCGCCCTGTGCTCTTCACAGATGAAAGCAGGTTCACACTGAGCACATGTGACAGATGTGACAGAGTCTGGAGACGCCGTGGAGAGCGACATCCTTCAGCATGACCGGTTTGGCAGTGGGTGAGTAATGGTGTGGGGTGGCATTTCTTTGGAGGGCCGCACAGCCCTACATGTGCTCGCCAGAGGTAGCCTGACTTCCATTAGGTACTGAGATGAGATCCTCAGACCCCTTGTGAGACCATATGCTGGTGCGGTTGGCCCTGGGTTCCTCCTAATGCAGGACATAGCCAGACCTCATGTGGCTGGAGTGTGTCAGCAGTTCCTGCAAGATGAAGGCATTGAAGCTATGGACTGTCCCGCCCGTTCCCCAGACCTGAATCCGATTGAGCACATCTTGGACATCATGTCTCGCTCCATCCACCAATGTCACGTTGCACCACAGACTGTCCAGGAGTTGGCGGATGCTTTAGTCCAGGTCTGGGAGGAGATCCCACAGGACACCATCCGCAACCTCATCAGGAGCATGCCCAGGCGTTGTAGGGAGGTCATACAGGCACGTTGATATATATATATATATATATTTATATATATATATATATATATATATATATATATATATATGTGCCTTTTTGTCATTCTAGTAGTAGGGCCATAATTAAGACATGATTTGTTGAAACGCGTAGGTCTGTAAGCTATGATAGTTGCACATTTGCTGTATTCTTTGTGGAGCAGTGTTTTATATGGCTAATAAAAGCTAAGTTTTAATATTTTTTCTACTAAACAAACCTTTACGCTGGATCATTTGCACTTTTCCCTTGTCTGACTACACTTACGTTTCGCCCTGGTACCACTTATCTGCATCTCCAGAAGTTTCCCATTTCTCTATTATACTTTTCAAATTACATTTTGAGACTTTCTCCTCCTGTTGTTGCACATATTTTTTTCCCTTCATCTGCACTGGTATCATTAATCTATCAACTATAATGGCCGTACCAGGTCCTGCAGGTCCTGTATCCCGTACACATGACGTGGGCAGTGCACAGCATGCCGCTAGTTTTTATTCTGAGTGCTCTTATATACGGTGGTAGTTTTACACAATGTTGAGCCTGTGATCTGCAGAGTGAAATGTCTGACTGCTAGAACAGAAGTATACGGCAGATTCTACAGCATGGATACATAAAGGACGTCCTGGGGGAATATACCTCCCTCCAACACTCGTCCATAGAGATGAGCGTTGTTCTACTCGAACTGTTCGCCAATCTCAAATTCGAGCTGTTTTGGGCGGTGTTCGAGCCGGTCGGCGAACACGAACAATTTGAGAAAAATTCGGCTGTTCGAGGTTATGTTCGATAACTGTTCGTGCACCAAAATCATAACTGGATTTTTTCTCAGTAATGATGAAAATTAATGTTAATACGCAGTTTGAGTGTACAGCGGGGCGGGGGGAGGGGCAGGGGATGGATCTCTGCAGGAACAATGAAGATCTCCATTTTTTTTTCTCTTTCCCGCATTTACAGTGGGGAGGTGCAATCTGTCAGCCTATCAGCAGCGCACACACGGAGCGAAGTGCTTTTTTTCACACAAGCAAGGGCATGTGTGATTGGCAGTGTATGTCACATGTCCTTGCCCTATAAGACCAAGCCATTTTCCCCGTCGCCACCATTTTCTCACTGCTGCAGCTGCGTGTTAGACGGCACCGCTGTTGCTGTGTGCGCTATACCTTGTTAATTTCAAGCCAATTTTCGCACAAATATACAGATAGCTTGGGAGTAGGGAATAGTTGTGATTGCAGTCCTTTTAAGGACTAGGTTACAGCATTTCCTACGACTTTTATCAGGCAGGTCTGTGCTCTTAAATAGATAGATTGTGGGAGTAAAGACTAATTGTAATTGGAGTCCTTTTCAGGACTAGGTTACATCAGTTCCTATCAGTTTTTGCCAGGCAGGTCTGTGCCAGTGCTGTGCAAGTTTTTTTCACAGCATTTGGCTGAATCTAGCAAAGCTAATCCTTTTTGGCCTATTGCAGAGTGTGTTAGTCAGTGGAGTAGCCTATCTGTGTTGCAAGATATACCACCTGTGTATAGAATACCAATTTTTTTACTGCACCTAGTGAAGTAAAATCTTTTGGGCATAGCATCATTCTATTAGTCCATCTATACTGACCTCCATCAGGTTGCAAACTGAATATAATTTTTTTCTGCATCTAGCTCTGAAAAAATATTTGGGCTTCTAGCAGTGTGTGGGACTTGGTCTATTAGTCCATCTATACTGACCTCCATCAGGTTGCAAATTAAAAATAATTTTTTTCTTCATTTAGCTCTGAAAAAATATTTGGGCTTCTAGCAGTGTGTGGGACTTGTTCTATTAGTCCTTCTATACTGACTTCCAGCAGGTTGCAAATTGAATATAATTTTTTTCTGCATCTAGCTCTGAAAAAATATTTGGGCTTCTAGCGGTGTGTGGGACTTGGTCTATTAGTCCATCTATACTGACCTCCATCAGGTTGCAAATTAAAAATAATTTTTTTCTGCATCTAGCTCTGAAAAAATATTTGGGCTTCTAGCAGTGTGTGGGACTTGGTCTATTAGTCCATCTATACTGACCTCCATCAGGTTGCAAATTAAAAATAATTTTTTTCTTCATTTATCTCTGAAAAAATATTTGGGCTTCTAGCAGCGTATGGGACTTGTTCTATTAGTCCATCTATACTGACCTCCATCAGGTTGCAAATTAAAAATAATTTTTTTCTGCATCTAGCTCTGAAAAAATATTTGGGCTTCTAGCAGTGTGTGGGACTTGGTCTATTAGTCCATCTATACTGACCTCCATCAGGTTGCAAATTAAAAATAATTTTTTTCTGCATCTAGCTCTGAAAAAATATTTGGGCTTCTAGCAGTGTGTGGGACTTGGTCTATTAGTCCATCTATACTGACCTCCATCAGGTTGCAAATTGAATAAAAAAATTTTCTGCATCTAGCTCTGAAAAAATATTTGGGCTTCTAGCGGTGTGTGGGACTTGGTCTATTAGTCCATCTATACTGACCTCCATCAGGTTGCAAATTAAAAATAATTTTTTTCTTCATTTAGCTCTGAAAAAATATTTGGGCTTCTAGCAGTGTGTGGGACTTGTTCTATTAGTCCTTCTATACTGACGTCCAGCAGGTTGCAAATTGAATATAATTTTTTTCTGCATCTAGCTCTGAAAAAATATTTGGGCTTCTAGCGGTGTGTGGGACTTGGTCTATTAGTCCATCTATACTGACCTCCATCAGGTTGCAAATTAAAAATAATTTTTTTCTGCATCTAACCCAGCCAATAGTTTTGGCCTAATACCACAGTTTGGCCACTCAGCTCTGCTCGGTTACCATCCATTGTTTTTTTGTGCAAACAACTCCAGAGTTGTGAATTAGTTAACCACCAAAATGAGTGGAAAAAGGCCTGCTGCTGGTGGAAAGGGGAATAGGCGTGTTGGGAAGGGGAAAAAAGGTTGTGTCCGTGGGGTAGGTGCAGAAGAAAGACCATCTTCCAGCCAAACTAAAATGTCTACTTCTTTTAGCGGACAATGTGATAAGATCCCTTTCTTACGGCCACGCCAATCGCTACAAATTCCAGATGAGGCACAAAAACAGCAGGTGCTTCAACGGATATCAAGTGCTCCTTTAAGTGGGCTCTCCTCCACATCAACTTCAACATCACAAATACTCCAGTCCTCAAAGGTGTCACCCAAATCGCACTTGCTTCCTCACAGCTCCCAAATCTCCAGCTGCCCGTCTGAGTATGAGGTAGAACAGATGGTTGAGTCTGCAGAGCTGTTTACTCATACTATAGCCTGGGAATCAGAGGTCGACTCCAGCGCTTCTGTGAATCCAGACGAGGAAATGATCTGCACTGATGCCCAGAATCTTTATGAGTCGGATCCAGGACCAGACGCAGAAGGTTCTGACCATAATGTAGACCCTCATTCCCAAACTGTAACTCCTGTTGGTGGAGACAATGAGGAAGACGATGATAAGACTCAAATACCTGATTGGAGCGACAACTTTAGTTTTTTGTCAGGGCAGGAACAGGTTGGCTCTGAGGACGACGGGTGTGATAACGCACAGGGTGATGATGATGAGGTCGGAGATCCCACTTACTGTCAACCCACAGTCAGCCAAGAGATGAGGTCAGCAGAGGAGGTGGAGGAAGATGCTAGTGACGACGAGGTCAGGTTGCGCCTTCCTGGACAGAGACGTAGTACTGGAAGCACGTCAACAACTGCATCCTCAAACACAACTCTGCCTCTCACCACAAGTCGTGGTGGCTCTTCAGGTCGCATGGGTGCTAAGCCTTGCATAGCCTGGGCATTTTTTCAGATCGATAAAGATGACCCAACTCGTGTTATCTGTAACATTTGTCAGCAAAAGCTAAGTAGAGGCCAAAAAATACATAGTTTGAGTACTTCATGCATGAACCGGCACATGGACATGAAGCATAAGTTGCAGTGGGAAGCTCAGTGTGCTACAATGCGGCCTAGCCGGCCGGGCCAACCACCGTCTGCCATATCTTGTGCATCCGCGGCCTCTTCATCCTCTGTGACTGGGGGGACAGCAGTCACACCTGTTTTGGGGCGCAGACCTGCCACCTCTTTACCCGCAACAGCCAGCGTGATTGGCAGGTCATCATTTTCTTTGGAGGTGGTAACACCAGCTGGTCTTGAGCGCTGTCCGACATCGATAGCACCACCTTTGGATCAAGGCAACCTAACATGTCCGCCTGCATCTTCCTCACAGACCGGCAGTTTGCCGGGGACACCCTTATCAACCCCGTCTAAGCACAATAGCCAGCCCTCGGTCCCTCAGATGTGGACAAGTAAAAGACCATTTCCTCCTAGCCATGAGAAAGCTAAGAGGTTGAATTTCACCATCTGCAAGCTCTTGGCTACAGAAATGCTGCCTTTCCGCCTGGTGGACACAGAGGATTTTCGAGACCTTATGTCCGTCACAGTGCCCCAGTACCAGATGCCCAGTCGGCACTACTTCTCAAAGAAAGGTGTGCCTGCGCTCCACCAGCATGTCGCACACAACATCACCGCTTCTTTGAGAAACTCTGTGTGTGACAGGGTGCATTTCACCACAGACACTTGGACGAGTAGGCATGGACAGGGGCGTTACATGTCGCTGACTGGGCACTGGGTAACTATGGTGACAGCAGGACAAGGGGCTGCTGTCCAAGTCTTGCCGTCCCCACGAGTTGTGTGTCAATCCTCTTTATGTCATTTTTCCTCCACTGCTTCTGCCTCCTCAACCTCCTCTCGGTCTTCCACCTGCACCCAAAGCCTGTCTGGTCATGCCACAAGCTTTCTAACTGCGCAGAAGGGATCCTGCACACCTCCTTACTATGCTGGCAGTAGGGCTCAACGTCATCAGGTGGTTTTTACATTGAAATGTCTGGGAAATGTGAGTCACACAGCTGAGGAGTTGTGGTCAGCTCTGGAGAACCAATTTCATGAATGGTTGTCTCCACTGGACCTGAAACCAGGGAAGGCCGTGTGCGACAATGCTGCAAACCTGGGTGCGGCCCTTCGCCGGGGCAATGTCACACACGTGCCTTGTATGGCTCACGTGTTGAACCTGGTTGTCCAGCAATTTTTAGCCCACTATCCCAGACTAGATGGCCTTCTGCAGAGGGCACGGTCGCTGTGTGCTCACTTCCGCCGTTCGCATCCCGCAGCTCAGCGACTTACATCTCTACAGAAGTCGTTGGGCCTGCCACTTCACCGGCTAAAATGCGATGTGCCTACCCGGTGGAATTCAACTCTGCACATGTTGCAGCGACTGTGGCAGCACCGACAAGCCCTGGTGCAATACGTTCTGACGTATAGCCTGGGCCAACGAGATTCAGAGGTGGGGCAAATCACGCTGGAGGAGTGGTCTCAGATCAGGGACCTATGCACCCTTCTGCACAGTTTTGAAATGGCGACGAAGATGTTTAGTGCTGACGATGCTATTATCAGCATGACTATTCCGGTGATTTACATGCTGGAGCACATGTTAAACAGAATTCGGAGTCAGGTGGTGGCACAAGAGGAGGTGGAGGAAGTAGAGGAGGAGGAGTTGTATGCGGAAGGGCTAACATCTGCAAGGTCCAGACGGTCGGCAGCACCAGGGCGGCAGGCATGTGAGGGTGGGGGAGATGATTTTACCAGGGCGCATGGTAGCAGCCAAACTAGTGAGGAAGGTGCAGGAGCCCAGGAAGAAGTGGAGGACGAACTGATGGAAGACTCATCAGATGAGGGAGACCTTGATCACATTTCTGTTGTGCGAGGTTGGGGGGAGAGGACAGAGGAAGGAAGCATGATTGTTACCTCGCCACCAACACAACAGGGACTTGGTGCTCCTGGATGCGCAACACACATGAGTGCCTTCTTGCTGCACTACCTGCAACATGACCCTCGAATTGTGAGAATTAGAAATAATCCTGACTACTGGGTTGCAACACTGTTAGATCCCCGGTACAAAAGTAAATTTGCAGAAATTATTCCTGCCATAGAAAGGGATGCACGCATGCAGGAGTATCAGCAGAGACTGTTGCAGAATCTTACATGTGCTTTTCCACAAAATACCAGTGGTGCACGTAGTGAATCTCACAGTTCCAACTTGCCAACCGTGGGACCGTCAAGTGTTCAGCACTCAAACCGTAACAGAACCACAGTATCTGCTGGTAACATCAATTTTGCGGAATCATTTCACCACTTTTTTAGCCCATCCTTTGCAAGGCCACAGGAGACAAGAAGTCTGACACATAGTCAACGCCTAGAGACGATGGTACAGGAGTATCTCCAAGTAAACATTGAAGCCACGACTGTGTCACTGGACCCTCGCTCTTTTTGGGCTTCCAATCTGGATAAATGGCCGGAGCTAGCCACTTACGCCTTGGAGATCTTGTCATGCCCCGCAGCCAGCGTTCTGTCTGAACGTGTGTTCAGCGCTGCTGGTGGTGTGCTGACAGATAAGCGCACGCGGCTCTCCACTGATAATGTAGACAGACTCACGTTCATAAAGATGAACAAATCATGGATCCGAAACGACTTTTCTACCCCTGTGTCATCCTGGGGAGAGTAAAAGCTTGATGATTGGTTAAAATCACCCTACCAACCGTTTTAAGCTTTCAAATTACTAATCATGTTTATCTGTATCTTGACTGGAAAATAATTTGGGCTTTGTAGCAGTGTGCAGCACTGATCCTATTAGGCCATCTATAATAAGCTTCACCAGATTTAAAATTAAAAATAATTTTTAGCTGCATCTAGCCCGGAAAATAATTTTGGGGCTCCGAGATGCGCAAGACACATAAGTGCCTTCTTGCTGCACTACCTGCAGCATGACCCTCATATTGTCAGAATTCGAAGTAATCATGACTACTGGGTTGCCACACTCTTAGATCCCCCAAACTTTTCGATCAACCTTTTCATTTTAATAAAGACCAAAAAAATGGTCATTTTTGAAATTATAAGCATTAGCAGGTTGTTAGAAACTGAAATCAAACAGTTTTCAACTCAAAACTTTATTCTAGGTGATGTTACATTTTCACATAGGACCCCTTGTTCGAAAGGAGCTTCTGAACTCTCTCGTCCATTGAATTTGTCAGGTTTTGGATGGTTTCTGCTTCAATTGTTTTGCATGAGGACAGAATACCCTCCCAGAGCTGTTGCTTAGATGTGAACTGCCTCCCGCCATCATAGACACTCCTTTTAATGATGCTCCAAAGGTTCTGAATGGGGTACAGGTCAGGGGAGCATGGGGGTCACACCATAAGTTTGTCCCCTTTTATGCCCATATCAGCCAGAGATGCAGATGTTTTATGTGCAGCATGAGATGGTGCATTATCATGCAGAAAAATGATCTTGCTGTGAAATACACGGTTCTTCTTCTTGAACCATGGCAGGAAGTGCTGTTTGAGAAAATCCACATACATTATGGAGTTCATCTTTAGCGCCTTCAGGGATCCTAAAGGGGCCGACAATCTCTCTCCCCATGATTCCAGCCCAAAACATTACTCCACCTCCTCCTTGTTGGCGCTGTAGCCGTGTTTGCGTGGGGTGTCCATCAACCAGCCATCCTCCACTCCATTCATCTGGACCATCGAGCGCTGCACGGCACTCATCCGTGAACAAAACAGTTTTGAAATCAGTCTTCATGTAATGTTTGGCCCACTGGAGCCGTTTCTGCTTGTGTGAAGTGGATAGAGGAGGTCGACAGGATGGCGTATGCACAGCTGCAAACCTCTGAAGGACCCTGCATCTTGTTGTTCGGGGGACGTTGGAGGCACAAGCAGCTTCAAAAACTTGTCTGCTGCTATGACAAGGCTTTTTTGCCGCTGCTCTTTCAACCTGACGTAATTGCCTGTAGGAAAGAGTCCTCAATTTGCCCTTATCAGCACGCACACGTGTGTACTGTGAATCAGCTACATACTTCTTGATTGCCAAGACACTTCATCCTGATCATCGCACAATGTTGATTGTAGTCATGCCTTGACCTAAACACTCCACAATTTGTTGCTTCTCAGCAGCCGACACATCCTTTTTCTTTCCCATTTTGGCAGAAAATGTAGGCTGCTTAATAATGTGAGAGAGCCTTCTTAAGTAGTCTTGCCTTTCATTGGACACACCTGCCAAACTAATTAGCACAGGTGTCTGCAATTGCTTACATTGATATAAAGAGCCCTGACACACATCACCATCAATGAGTTTAACTGACAAACAAACAAATTCTTCCCTTATCACTCCTAAACACTTTTTGCATAATAATTTGGAACACAGTGTACATGTGCTTTTCCACAAAACACCAGTGGTTCACGTAGTGAATCTTACAGTTCTAACTTGCCAACCGTGGTCTGTATGGAATTGTTCAATAAAGGGCCCAAAATTAAGATAACATAGATGGGAGAGGTCTCTATGAATAGGAATTCCTAAGTATTTGATACCCTGTGAGGGCCAGGCAAAGGGAAAGTTGGACTGGATGGAATCCTATATGGATTTGGGGAGGGAGACATCGAGGGCCTCAGACTTCGCTGCATTGATTTTAAAATTTTACCATGTAACAAAGTGATCTATTTCAGCCATAACAGCAGGGATGGATATATGTGATTGAGTGATATATACTAGGACATCATCAGCAAATAGAGAGCACTTGTACTCGGTGCCTCCCACCTCAATCCACCTAATATTGGGGTTATGGCGAATTGATGAGAGCAGGTGCTCCGTCACTAGGATGTATAAGAGAGGGGACAGAGGACATCCCTGCCTTGTCCCATTGGTGATTGTGAAAGGTGATGAAAATGTTCTGACGCACCCCCTGGGCCTTGGGACACCCGGAGCCGGACCCTTTTTGGTGGATGCTGGTGGTTGTAGTCTTCGTGGCGGCGATCCGGTTCCGTGGCTCAGGGCGGTCAAACCAGTGGCGGAACTATTTATGTGGTTTTGATGTTTAAATGTCCGACTACGCCACCCGTGGATTGCGGTCAGAGTGAACCGCCGCTACAGGGCAGACCACTAAGGCTGGTGTTGTGGGTGCAGCAGAGCGTAGCATAACTCCCCACGGGAGGAGTATAGCCTCAGGGCAGTGTATGCGGAGGATGGGGGTGATGGTGCAGGGCAGCAGCAGTAACGACACGGAGTCAGTGATGCAGTTCAGGGCCTTTACTCACAGTTCTTATTATCCAGACCACGTCTGCAGGTAACGGCTGCCCACGTCGTACTGTGCTCACCAGGTGAGGGGCTCAGACAACTCCCAGATAACTTTGGAGCGCTTCACAGGACCCCCTTTGTGTGTCCTTTGTCTGGCCTTTCTTACCAACACTTCTGTCCGGCTGCCTCGGGCCTCCTCTTGGTAAACTTGGCGCCAGTTTCCCTGACCCTATGTGGTGCCTTCCTAGCGGGTGGAGCAAGGGGCTGCGCCACATAAAATGTCAGAGCCTCCGGTTTCTAGCTGAGGGTCGTTTCCTGCCTCCACTAGTTCGGGGACCGGTCTCCCCCTTTGGCCTGACCCCTCCACGAAGGTGGATTCGGGCGTGCGGTGGCGACTCGCCCGTCCGCACCCCTGGGATCCCTTCATTCCTCGTTCCTGGAGCCTTCTCCGCTCCTCTTCCTTCCTTCTCCCTCTTGCAGGCCTGGGCCTCTGTTACTAGGCCCGCCTCCGGAGCAGAGCACATGCAGAGCCCCTGCTCCCTGCCACTTCTGCTCAGACTTCTCTGCACTGAACTAAGATGGTGCCCACCTTTTATACTCCCTTCTCAATGCACCCAGGAACTGCTTCCTCCCTGCTCCTGCACTGCAGGGTTCCCCTTCCTCAGTGTTCCCTCCCCCCACTCCAGCCAGGGACAGGGACTGTCGTGCCCATCTCAGGGGCATATTGGTCGCCCTGCCCCACGGCAATGTGGTGTAATGCATGCAGGTGTCGGGTCCTGATCCACACTCCATCCTTATCTGAGAGTGAGATATCACACCTCTGGGTGAGGTGCAATACGTCTGTAGCAACCGAGCCCTCGGTGCTACAGTTCCATTTATCTTCAGCCTAGGTGACGTATTGTGATACAGGGCCGTGATTTTGGCTATAAAAGGGTCCCCTAGACCCCTACCCCAAGCTTTTTAAGAGAATCATATATGGCGTGCCAGGAGACTCTATGGAATGCTTTCTCAGCATCCAACGAGAGTATCTACTTACAAATTTTTAACTGCATCTAGCCCAGGAAATACTTTGTGCCTAGTAGCAGTGTCTGCTAGTCAGCGGATTATCCCGGCTGTTAAGCAAGCTACACCACCTGTAGTTTGGACACTTAATTTTTTCAAAGGAAATGCTTCGGGACCACGGGATACTTAGTGAAGAGCATCAGGAGGCACCCCAAGGCATAGGGGCTGGGACTGGCACTAGGATGCCTTGCGGTGGACAGCCGAGCTCGATCCTTATAAAAGCTTTTTAACTGCAGCAGCTTTAGTGGACGCTACTGGAGCTGGAATTACGCGGCTGCTGGCATGAGACTTGCCCTCCAATAGATCCTTGTAAATGGATTTAAAGTGTATTCATTCAAATTAGAGGGACAATTTAAATTAAAAAGCTTAGAGCTGCCTCCACCGCAGGGGGGCTCTCTCGACCCACCAGCGGACAGGCACCAGTATTGGGAGAGGGGGGCTGGCCGTCAGGGTTCACCGCGGCTCTGGCACAAACCCGGCGACATGGAGGTGGCACGGGCAGGAGCGGACTGGCCGTCTCGGCTTCTCACTTTTTGGATTTTAGAAGGGCATGACATGCCTATATCTGTGTCTCCCCCTCCTTTTACTCCTCCACCTCTTTTCTTTTCGCATGACTATATGTACTTGTCACTTTTCCATGTGTTAGTTGTGTCTTCTGAGCAGTTTGTCAGCTTTTGGACACCTTTGAAGGTGTTTTCTATGTGTTTCTATGTGTTTTTGTTTGCCTGCCATTGGTTTTAACGGTGTTCGAAGGTGTTCGATGAACAGTTCGACGAACAGTTCGGCGAACACACGGGTGTTCGACGAACCGAACCGAACTCGAACACTACGGGGGTGGCTCAACACTACTCGTCCAGTCCCTGCCTCACACTAGAGACATTTATAATAACTCCAGGACTATGGAGCTGGTCATTTTCTCATAATCTGTGGCCATTATTAGTGATCTCGCATTGTACGGTAATATCACCCTGGAGGTTGTGATGTATTTAGTGTAATAGCGCCATCTAGAATATACAGTATATATCAGGCGATACCATGCTTTCTATAGTTAGTCGTCTTCTGTGCCCTCTATAGCTATCTATTATACTTTATATTTCTTTATAATAATTTATAATAAATTACTCGATAGTTTTACAGCTTTATGATGTTTATTAATCTGCTGTAATTATAAAAGAAAGTCCAACCTTACAGTGGACACAGGTGGAAGTGTCCTCCATGATGGTGTAGGCTGAGGTGGAGCAAGTATACAGTCAGTGGGGGATCAAGATGACCAGTATTCCCCAGGGTTCCTTGTTATCAGGGAGGGACCCGGTGTAGGCAATCAAAAGATCTTATCCTCTGGCCGGCTGTGTGCCATCAACAGGTAATGACCATCCGGCAGTGCGACATCAACTGGTCATCACCCTCCAGCTGTGTGCCATCAACAGGTAATTACCATCCGGCAGTGCGCCATCAACAGGTAATGACCCTCTGGCTATGGCCATCAATAGGTCATCACCCTCCGGCTGTGTGCCATCAACAGGTAATGACCATCCGGCAGTGTGCCATGAACAGGTAATGACCATCCGGCTGTGTGCCATCAACAGGTAATGATCCTCTGTCCGGCTGTGTGCCATCAACAGGTAATGACCCTCTGGCTATGGCCATCAATAGGTCATCACCCTCCGGCTGTGTGCCATCAACAGGTAATGACCATCCGGCAGTGTGCCATCAACAGGTAATGACCCTCTGGCTATGGCCATCAATAGGTCATCACCCTCCGGCTGTGTGCCATCAACAGGTAATGACCATCCGGCAGTGCGCCATCAACAGGTAATGACCCTCTGGCTATGGCCATCAATAGGTCATCACCCTCCGGCTGTGTGCCATCAACAGGTAATGACCCTCTGGCTATGGCCATCAATAGGTCATCACCCTCCGGCTGTGTGCCATCAACAGGTAATGTCCATCCGGCAGTGCGCCATCAACAGGTAATGATCCTCTGTCCGGCTGTGTGCCATCAACAGGTAATGACCCTCTGGCTATGTCCATCAATAGGTCATCACCCTCCGGCTGTGTGCCATCAAATGTTTTTATCTTCTGTCCAGTTTTGTGCCATCAAGAGGTAATGACCCTCCAGCTGTGGGCCATCAACAGGTCATCACCCTTCGGCATTTAGGCTTCTTGTCTTCTGTAAGATGCGATTCTTGAGTCTCCTGATGTTAAAAAATATTTAAAAAATCACCGATTAAACTAATAATCTATCTAGTACATAAGCATCACAATTTATAATCTATCTAGTGCATAAGTATGACAATTTAGCTCACAGAACATACACTATGCTAAAACATTAGACCCTACAAGCAGAAATTTGCTAAACTAGCATAAATATAACTGACAAATCAGTAGAAAAATCGCTACCAATGGCACAGCTCTCTTCACATCAACCTGTAACCATAGTAGATAAGAAATAGAGGACAAAGCTCATAGTCAGTTATCAACAATTCGGCATGGGGCATCCCACCAGAGACATTATAATATCTAGTAGATTATAGATGGCAATAGAATTTACCAACAAGCACATAGTACGCCAAACTCAAGTACATAGAATGGCAAACCTCGACACGTTTTCCTAAAATAGGTTCATCAGAAGCACATACTAGACAGTGATACTTAGCAAAGCGTTCATAGATATATGCGCCATATGATAAGGTGCTAAAGTGCAAGTGTGTGACAAAATATCCATTCGATTTCAGCTGCAATGCTGCATTGTATGTAGTAAGATGGTGCCCATCAGACAGCATGTATAGGACTAACCTGTGATGAAAACACGAGCAATGGGAAAGTTCAAGCAGTTGCCTTCTCAATCTTCCTCGCCTCTAAGACATCTAAGGAAACATCTTCTCCTCTTGATTTTGGGTGGAGGTGTTGTAGGCATTTCAGGCTCTGGCATTCTAGGTTCTGACATACTAGGTTCTGACATGGTAGGTTCTGGTGTTCTAGGTTCTGGTGCTCTTGGCTCTGGAATTCTGGGTTGTTGGCTTCTCTGAAAAATCAGTAACCTCTCTTTATGCTCCGTGGAACTTCGAGCTCTTCTTCCTATATTGTTGTGAGGGATCGTTCTGACCCAGACAATATCACTGAACGCCACTTTATAGTTGCAACTAGGAACCTTTTTCGCATCCTGCGGTGCAGGAGCCATGGATGGAGTAGAACATTTGCCATTGGGCAGGACAGGTGTTCTCCTGGAGTCTTGCTCCTGAATCTGAGGGATGCAAATCGGCTCCTTACAAGCACTTTGTTCCTTCAGAATGGTTTTGTTCTCAGGAGTTTTCTGATTGTTTCACCAGGTTCAGACATTGCCCACTTGCTCAAGACAAGACTTAAGGCCAAATACTCTAGTATTGTCAGTAGTGTCATCACCGCAACAAAAACTGCGTCACGGAAGAGCCAAAGAGGAAGATTGATGGAAGCTTGATAGGTGCTTCTCCTGAGATCCACGGGTAGTGGGTCATCCTATAATAAAGAAAAAAAACATAATAAAGTCCTGTATATTTATACCCAATCCAGTCAAACAGAGAGCCCTTGTTATTATACAGTGATGGATATGTAGCACCCTGAGGATTCGGCTGCTACAGGGGTATTACACCTCAAGCCAGAGGTGTGATATTCCACGCCCGGGTAAGGATGGAGTGTGGATCTGAGCTCAGAAAGCTGCATGCACTACACACATCCCATTTCCGAGGAGCAGACCAACGGTACTCCCACTTAGAAATGTGCAGGTACGACCGAGTCTGTTCCTGGCTGGAGTGGGAGGGGGGTGGTACATCCCAGTAGTGTAGGGGCAGAGAGGGGGAGCAGCCTGGGTAAAGTTAGGAGCTCATTGGGTGCTGGTCACCTGAGCTCACACATAGAGGGAGTATTTAAGGTGGGCACCATCTAAGATCAGGGTCAGTCAGTCAGTCAGCCACAGTCAGTCAGTCTGTGAGAAGTCAGAGGAAGAGGAGCAGAGCAGCCCCAGAGAGAGTGAGAGTGGAGCAAGAAAGACCCAGAGGGGGAGACAGAAGGAACTCTGAGAACCCGAGTACAACCCTAGGGTGAAGAGTTGGCAATAGGGTACCGGATCCCAAACTGGTGGGGGCTAAAGCATACCTCAGCCAGAGACCGGAGGCTGTGGGCAGGATCTGCCACGGCCACCCACCACATCCACCCTGAAGGCAAACCACGTGTAGGGTCAGGGAACCCAAGGCCAAGGGTCTCCCAACAGAAGGCCCGAGGGAGCTGGACCTAGGTGGATCCCTGGTGGGGACGGCCAGAAGAAAGGACAAGAAGGAGGGCTCAGGGACACGCTCCGGACTTGCTTGGGGGTTGGCTGAATCCAGGACCTGGTGGACGCAGCACGGCTCGGGTGGTCACTCAAGGCCGGAGTGACCGGAATATCTGCAGTAAGTAAACACCCTGAACTGCACAACCCGACTCTGTCTTTAATTATCATCTACGCTGCACCACCACAACCCCCATCCTCTGCACCTGACCCCCTGAGGCCATACCCCTCCCGTTGGGGGTTATACTATCTAAAGCTGCACCAACACCATCAGCCTCAGCGGACCCTGCTGCAGCGGCGGCCGTAGTGACCGCAATCCAACGGGTGGCGTAGTCGACATAAAGAACTTTAGTAACATCAGTAAGGACTGCCACACACTGAGCTTGACACCCTGGGCACGGACCGGGTCACAGCCACTCGGAGACTACAACCCCCATCTGATCCGGCTCCGGGTATTCCCCTAAAGAATATGGCCCAGGGGGTGCGTCAACTTTGGCGTAGTCGGCAGGATTACGTGCCCGCAACATCCGGGTACTGCGTGCCTGAAGAACAGAACAAGTTTACCTCAAAAAGAAGTCTCCTGCCGGTTCCGGAGGGTCCCCGCCATCGGACTCCATCACAGATCGATTCCCGCCGGTTGTCCGCCATTAACAGCTTTTTCCTGCCATCTGCAGAGTTTCCCGCCACTGGGAGACGATTCCCGCCATTTCCGAAGATTTCCCGCCTTGGGGGAGCGGACGCCATTATGGGCGTGCCAGAGGGTGGCAAGAGGCCACCTCCCATCGTGGGCCAGGACCGAAAATGGCGCCAAAAGTGGAAACCGCCCCCAACAACAGAGACTGTGATGCTAGAGGTGTCTGTCAGCGTGAAAGAACTGCCCCTGGAGCTGACAATCACCAAGTGGCCCCGGGACCGCCCTCGAAGTGGGAGGACTGAGAAGAAGAGAGCAAAGATGGGTGTCGCCTGGAGCAGTCTGGAGAGAGCGCACCCGGAGACAAGAAGCCTAGAGCTGAGTCCAGAAGAAGCTGACCCGGAGATGGAAGAAGAGCAGAGCAGCACCGGCCCGCTGGCCAGGAGCCTGCTGGAGACAACGGAAGGAGAGCAGAGCAGCACCGACCCGTTGGTCAGGAGCCTGCTAGAAGCAACGACCCCACTAGGCTTAGTGGAGGTCCTGGCACAGCTCCCCCGAGATCGGGAGTGTGCACAGACTGCGCTGGAGGGCCTCGCACGGAGGATGGCCCGGGTGCAGCGAGAGACGTTAGCAGAATGGAGCCGTGAGATGGTCCAGCAGACAAGAACTCGTCAGCGGAGCACGCCACCCGAGACGAGGAGACAGACCGCCTCTGAGGATGGCGCAGGAGGACTGAAGGTCGGAGACGGCGCCGAGAAGGGAGCCGAACGAATGGAGGCAGGTAAAGGGGACGTCACTACCCCGAGCCGGGAAACCGCGTGCCTGCCCCAGCTCCCCGTCGCAGAGCCCGAAGTACCCCCTGCTGTGCCCGTCGCTGCAACGTCATCGCCGCAGACTAGGCCTCAAACGGGAGCCGCGACCCCTGTGACGTCACACGTCTCGACCCCGAGCGTGACCAAGCAGGAAGTACCATCGGCCTGGTCGCAAGGCCTAGTACCCCCGGGCGCCGCAATACCAACAGCGCCCCCTACCTCCGCGGAGCCACCGGCCTGGTCGCAGGGCCAAGTAGCCCAGGGCGCCGCCGTCCTTACGGTGCCCTTCACTTTCCAGGTGCCCCAGGCCTGGCCGCAAGGCCTGGTCAACCCGGGCGCCGCTACCACCACAGCGCCCATAACACCTAAAGTACCGCACCTGGGTGAAAATCTATTTGCCCAGCATACGTACCCGGACGGGTCTGAAACTGAAACTGTCCACAAAGAAAGAGCAGGAGGACGTCGTCGTTGAGTACAGCGGAGTAGAAGCTGTATATAGTTGCCCGTCGGGGCACAGTGAACCGTTGCTGCTATTATAGTCCCCGTTGGGACCAGAGAATTGAACTGTTACCCGTATTTCCCTTAATCCCACTGACCGAGGACTGAGAGCGGTCATTCCTTTCCTAATACCTGGCCGAGGACTGAGAGCGGCCATATCCCCTTGTATATAGTTGCGCTTCCTAAAGCGCCCCCTACCGGTTTTATAGGAAAACCATTTTTCTAGAGAAACTGTTGCATTTTTCCCGGGCACACGTTGCACAGTGTCCGGAGGAGGAACTAGAAGCAAGAGAAGTCTACGAGAATGTTATTTATGAAAAAAAAGTTTTATTGCTGATATATATGTTTTATATGTTTTTATTATGTTGTTTATGCAAAAATTGTATGTTTTGGTGTTTTTATATCTTACAGCCCGAGGACGTGCTGTGATTTACCAGGGGGGAATGTAGCACCCTGAGGATTCGGCTGCTACAGGGGTATTACACCTCAAGCCAGAGGTGTGATATTCCACGCCCGGGTAAGGATGGAGTGTGGATCTGAGCTCAGAAAGCTGCATGCACTACACACATCCCATTTCCGAGGAGCAGACCAACGGTACTCCCACTTAGAAATGTGCAGGTACGACCGAGTCTGTTCCTGGCTGGAGTGGGAGGGGGGTGGTACATCCCAGTAGTGTAGGGGCAGAGAGGGGGAGCAGCCTGGGTAAAGTTAGGAGCTCATTGGGTGCTGGTCACCTGAGCTCACACATAGAGGGAGTATTTAAGGTGGGCACCATCTAAGATCAGGGTCAGTCAGTCAGTCAGCCACAGTCAGTCAGTCTGTGAGAAGTCAGAGGAAGAGGAGCAGAGCAGCCCCAGAGAGAGTGAGAGTGGAGCAAGAAAGACCCAGAGGGGGAGACAGAAGGAACTCTGAGAACCCGAGTACAACCCTAGGGTGAAGAGTTGGCAATAGGGTACCGGATCCCAAACTGGTGGGGGCTAAAGCATACCTCAGCCAGAGACCGGAGGCCGTGGGCAGGATCTGCCACGGCCACCCACCACATCCACCCTGAAGGCAAACCACGTGTAGGGTCAGGGAACCCAAGGCCAAGGGTCTCCCAACAGAAGGCCCGAGGGAGCTGGACCTAGGTGGATCCCTGGTGGGGACGGCCAGAAGAAAGGACAAGAAGGAGGGCTCAGGGACACGCTCCGGACTTGCTTGGGGGTTGGCTGAATCCAGGACCTGGTGGACGCAGCACGGCTCGGGTGGTCACTCAAGGCCGGAGTGACCGGAATATCTGCAGTAAGTAAACACCCTGAACTGCACAACCCGACTCTGTCTTTAATTATCATCTACGCTGCACCACCACAACCCCCATCCTCTGCACCTGACCCCCTGAGGCCATACCCCTCCCGTTGGGGGTTATACTATCTAAAGCTGCACCAACACCATCAGCCTCAGCGGACCCTGCTGCAGCGGCGGCCGTAGTGACCGCAATCCAACGGGTGGCGTAGTCGACATAAAGAACTTTAGTAACATCAGTAAGGACTGCCACACACTGAGCTTGACACCCTGGGCACGGACCGGGTCACAGCCACTCGGAGACTACAACCCCCATCTGATCCGGCTCCGGGTATTCCCCTAAAGAATATGGCCCAGGGGGTGCGTCAGATACATTATCAAGCAACTTTTAGAGATATCCCATTGAGAAGATCAGGAAGAAGTTTGTGATTCACCTCCAGGGTCCATGGAATATTATTTACAGTTGGACTTTCATATGACGGACGGTCACGTGTCCAGTATGAGAAGTCCTGCAAGAGGCGATATTCTCATTAGCTGATCCTTGTGACCTCCATATTGATGAGAACATACTCGCCCTCAGTGTACTGTAATGTGGGGGGTAGAGCAACGTAAAGCACAGAAATGATAGGATGATACTCATCATCTCCAGAGGTCTCTCAGCACCAAGGTATGGTCAATGAGATACAAGCTGCAGATGGGCCGAGGCTTCTAATATACCCAGGGGTGACATCACAAAGCCCTCTGTGACATCATTGCACAGTTCTATCCATCATGTCACTGATACTTTGGACCTAACTAAATGTCTAAAAGAGAACCCTTCCACACGATTTCCAATCACGGAGCAGCTTCAGTTTTTCAAGAAAAGTTTAAAAAATATAATCTGTGCTGTGATTGGTCACAATGGCACATGAAGCAGAACGTCTTTAGATCTTTTAAAGGGAAAGTGTCAGCAATTTTTTTACAATTGTAAAATTGTAAAGTATTTATATTTATATATAAATACACATATATATTTAAAAAGGTTTCAATGGTATAAAATCTGAAAAAAATATTTTAACTCTTTTGATGTTTTCATCTTGTAAACACTAGGGGGAGCTGCTGTGGACAGTTCCATGAAAACAGAATACAGCTAGCTCGCATTACGACTGCAGTAAAAGTGGGCGGGATCTGCTCACATGGGTGTGATGTCACTCCTCCCCTTCTGGGCGTTTACAAAAAGGTAAATGAGACTGTAGTTTAGGATCACAGTGCGGAGCGATCACTGGTGACTGCAAAGTGATATATAAGGGACAACACCAAAGTCATTAATCACTACAAGGACAAAGCAGGAATGTGGGAGTCAGAGGGGTCACCCCACACTTATATCCCCTCTGACTGTCACTTTCTAAGCTCCTTTCCCTGCCATAACCTCTTATTCCCGCAGGTAAATTCTTACAGGACCCCCCTCCCCATCCCCTTCCCCTGCCGCAGCTGATTCTAAACGTCCTCCATATGTAATAATAGACAGGTACTCACCGGCAGCCTATGGTAATTCACAGGGTAGAACAGGGTACAGCACAGAAACAATATGGCGATCCTCATTGTCTCCAGGGGGTATCTCAGCACCAAGATATGGCCAATGAGATATGAGCTCCAGGTGGATGGAGCCCCCTTATATACCCCAAGGGTGACATCACAACGCCCTCTGTGACATCATCACCCACAACATTCCGTCACATGACATCACCCAGCACCAGCATCATGTGACCCAGCGTAAATAGAAACGGTCCCTGTTGCCTATAGCAACCATTCAAAACTAAGTTTAAACTTTTCCAACAGCTAAAGGCGGCTCTGTGATGGCAGTTTCTTCTTGTGGACGGTTGTGATAAATCTGCAGAACATCTACATAACGTGACTGTTATGCACACGCCCGGGCTAAGCGGCGTGTGATTGTGATTGGTAGTGATTCCACTGGACCGTGCCGGAGAGTGAATGCCTGGAGGGGCGTGACTAGGTATTCACCCGATCCGACCAGGGTCGCACGACGGCATACGACGCCAGTGCACCAAGGAGGAACCGAGCAGAGGGACCAGGTGCTACTCCAGGACAGACCCCGGACACGGCTGTTGACCCACACAGGGGAATACAGGAACAGGCTGGTAGGCTGGCACACAGACTGGTGGGTATAGGCAGGCACGACTGGTATGCAGGCAGGCGGGTATGCAGGCAGGGGGGTAAAGGCAAGCACAGCTAGAGTGCAGACAGGGAGGCACTAGCAGGTAGGAACACAGGCGGGATAGGACCCAGTACACACCGGGACTAAGGAACAATACAGGCAGAACAGGTAAAGGACAGGAGAGAGTTCAGACTGGAACTGAGTGTACGGAGGAGACCGACACTGCAGAGGGATACAGGAGCGGGTCTGGGAATACGGCCCCCAGAGAGGCGGAACGAACAGGCAAGGAGCGTGTTCAGACAGGACAGACCAGACACAGGAGCGGGTCTAGGAAATCGGCCACTAGAAGGCGGAGCGAACAGGCAAGGAGCGTGTTCAGACAGGACAGACCAGACACAGGAGCGGGTCTAGGAAATCGGCCACTAGAAGGCGAGAGGAACAGGCTAGGAGCGTGTTCAGACAGGTCAGACAAGATACAGGAACGGGTCTAGGTAATCGGCCCCTAGAAGGCAAGAGGAACAGGCTAGGAGCGTGTTCAGACAGGACAGACAAGAGAACACAGAAAGGACTCAGTTCAGACACGGGAACTAATACCGAAAAGCAGGAGACATACAGGACTCAGTTCAGACACGGGAGCTGATACCGCAAAGCAGGAGACATACAGGACTCAGTACAGACACGGGAGCTGATACCGCAAAGCAGAAGACATACAGGACTCAGTTCAGACAGGCCTGGAAATACAGCCTCCAGGAAAGGCAGACAAGGAAACAAAGAACGGGACCTGGCACCTTCAGAGTGCAAGCACACACTGAAGGAAACACTATGCTCAGGCAGGGATAGAAGGGAGCTGCTGAGCTATATACCAAGTGACAGACAGCAATAGGCTGAGGACGCACAAGGGGTGTGACCCACAGCAGGTACAAAAGGCAGGAAGTGATCGGGCGCCGCCCTTAAGCAGCAGAAACAGACACAAACAGACAGCATGGAGGGAAGCCAGAGAGACATTCTGGACAGGAGATCAAGTGCGCCCTCTTGCACAGTGGGAGATGGACCACCATGCAAGGACGCCGCCAGGTATGTTACAGTACCTCCCCCCTTACGCCCCCTCTTCTTCAGGCCTGCCAGAATCTTCCGCAGGGAATTCGAGGACCAGTCGTTCACTGGGTTGGAGGGGGACAGAGACTTGAGGGTAATCTCTGCTTCGAGGTACATCTTGTCAAGCTCACAGGAAAAAATAGACGGGTTATCAGGTACATAATGAGGAAAATTCACTGTCTCTTTGTTATCTGGTGGTATCCCGGAGGATTCAGGAAACAACTGGAGGTCCTCCGCCGGGTCAGAAGAGTGCAGAGGCTCAGAGAAAACAACTGCTTCAGAGTACACTAGGTCAGACTCACTGGAGGAAGCAGGCGAGGTATCGGGTACCGAGTATAGGAAAGTCTCTGTCCATTCACCACCAGGTGGCACCCCGAAGGGTTCTGAACACAACTGGAGGTCCTCCGCCTGGTCGGAGGGGTGTAGAGACTCGGGAGTAACCTCTGCTTCGGAGTACACTAGGTCGGACTCACTGGACGAAGCGAGCGAGGTATCAGGTACAGGATATAGGAAAGTCTCTGTCCATTCACCACCAGGTGGCACCCCGAAGGATTCTGAACACAACTGGAGGTCCTCCGCCTGGTCGGAGGGGTGTAGAGACTCAGGAGTAACCTCTGCTTCGGAGTACACTAGGTTGGACTCACTGGACGAAGCGAGCGAGGTATCAGGTACAGAGTATAGGAAAGTCTCTGTCCATTCACCACCAGGTGGCACCCCGAAGGATTCTGAACACAACTGGAGGTCCTCCGCCTGGTCGGAGGGGTGTAGAGACTCAGGAGTAACCTCTGCTTCGGAGTACACTAGGTTGGACTCACTGGACGAAGCGAGCGAGGTATCAGGTACAGAGTATAGGAGAGTCTCTGTCCTTTCGCTACCAGGTAGCACCCCGAAGGGTTCAGGAGACAACTGGAGATCCTCCGCCTGGTCGGAGGGGTGTAGAGACTCGGAGGTAACTACCACTTTGGGGTACCCATTGTCAGGCTCACAGGACGAAGCGGACAAAGTATTGTGTACCGGGTGTAGAGAAGTCTCTCTCCATTTGTCATCGAGTGGTATCCCGGAGGGTTCAGGAGGCAACAGGGGATCCTCCGCCAGGTAGTAGAGGTGCACAGACTCTGAGGTAACCACAGCTTTGGAGCATCCTTGGACATGCACACCGGTTAAAGAGAGAGAAGCATCTGATGCCGGGTGCAGGAAGTTCTCCTGTGTGGAGTCTGGATGGGCAGAAGTCTCTTCAGCCAGGAGAACTGGTGCACTACCCACGCACATTACCCATTGGGGTTTCTCCGGGATACAGGGAGATGAAGCTTCAGTAGGGACTTCAAGGTTGGGGTCAGGAGGTCTCAGGGAGGACAGACCCTGGCGTGACGGCTTGCCTCTAAGTCTAGCACGTCTGGACTGCCTCTTGAGGTTGAGAGAAGTATTCCGGAAAGCGTAGTCACCCTGTGAGGATTCTGGGTGGGCAGTAGTCTCATTGGGCTGGAGGACTATTGCGCTACCCACACACATTACCCGTCGGGGCTGCTCCGGGATATTGGGAAGTGAAGCTTCAGCAGGGGCTTCAGAGTTAGGGTCCTCGAAGACCATACGAAAGGCCACCAGGAAGGCCTGCAGGTCAAGGATGACAGGATCCCATGCTTCCCATAGGGGGGTGACCCATTTCAAGGCATCACCCGCTAGGTAGTCAATCATAAAGGCCACTTTAGCCCAATCGGAAGGAAAATAGAGAGGGTAGGCCTTAAAGTGTAGCATGCATTGCTCCACAAATGCACGACACTGTCTTGGATCCCCATAGTAACGTGGCGGATCCGCAGGAACGAGAGCTGATAGATCCATCTGGACGGGTGCGTAATTCGCCTGGAACTCAGCTAAAGGGGGAAAAAAAATTATTTATTTATTTTAATGCATGTATTCGCTGGAAAAACTTCTCAAAGAGCGAAGGCCGTGGGGCTCAACGGGAACCATGGCCTGAGCATGCTGTTATGCACACGCCCGGGCTAAGCGGCGTGTGCGTGTGATTGGTAGTGATTCCACTGGACCGTGCCGGAGAGTGAATGCCTGGAGGGGCGTGACTAGGTATTCACCCGATCCGACCAGGGTCGCACGACGGCATACGACGCCAGTGCACCAAGGAGGAACCGAGCAGAGGGACCAGGTGCTACTCCAGGACAGACCCCGGACACGGCTGTTGACCCACACAGGGGAATACAGGAACAGGCTGGTAGGCTGGCACACAGACTGGTGGGTATAGGCAGGCACGACTGGTATGCAGGCAGGCGGGTATGCAGGCAGGGGGGTAAAGGCAAGCACAGCTAGAGTGCAGACAGGGAGGCACTAGCAGGTAGGAACACAGGCGGGATAGGACCCAGTACACACCGGGACTAAGGAACAATACAGGCAGAACAGGTAAAGGACAGGAGAGAGTTCAGACTGGAACTGAGTGTACGGAGGAGACCGACACTGCAGAGGGATACAGGAGCGGGTCTGGGAATACGGCCCCCAGAGAGGCGGAACGAACAGGCAAGGAGCGTGTTCAGACAGGACAGACCAGACACAGGAGCGGGTCTAGGAAATCGGCCACTAGAAGGCGGAGCGAACAGGCAAGGAGCGTGTTCAGACAGGACAGACCAGACACAGGAGCGGGTCTAGGAAATCGGCCACTAGAAGGCGAGAGGAACAGGCTAGGAGCGTGTTCAGACAGGTCAGACAAGATACAGGAACGGGTCTAGGTAATCGGCCCCTAGAAGGCAAGAGGAACAGGCTAGGAGCGTGTTCAGACAGGACAGACAAGAGAACACAGAAAGGACTCAGTTCAGACACGGGAACTAATACCGAAAAGCAGGAGACATACAGGACTCAGTTCAGACACGGGAGCTGATACTGCAAAGCAGGAGACATACAGGACTCAGTACAGACACGGGAGCTGATACCGCAAAGCAGAAGACATACAGGACTCAGTTCAGACAGGCCTGGAAATACAGCCTCCAGGAAAGGCAGACAAGGAAACAAAGAACGGGACCTGGCACCTTCAGAGTGCAAGCACACACTGAAGGAAACACTATGCTCAGGCAGGGATAGAAGGGAGCTGCTGAGCTATATACCAAGTGACAGACAGCAATAGGCTGAGGACGCACAAGGGGTGTGACCCACAGCAGGTACAAAAGGCAGGAAGTGATCGGGCGCCGCCCTTAAGCAGCAGAAACAGACACAAACAGACAGCATGGAGGGAAGCCAGAGAGACATTCTGGACAGGAGATCAAGTGCGCCCTCTTGCACAGTGGGAGATGGACCACCATGCAAGGACGCCGCCAGGTATGTTACAGCGACATGTAGAAAATCCTGTCTTTTCCCCTCTGTTCTTCCTCTGGTGCTACAGAGACGGATAGAAGGAGCTTTTCCAGACCTTACAGTGCACAATATGGGACCTAATCACTGATATCCCAGATCTCCTCAGTACAAGCATACCGCCAACCTATGAGGACTAGAAAGAGGGCGAAACCATGCGGCACGCGTAGTCTGACCACGCCCCTATCCACACCCCAAGCCACGCCCTTTTTATACCTTGGCAGGAGGAAATGTCTGTACAAAGCGCAAGTTATCAAAAGGCTGAAGGAACACTTTATCAACATGAATGAAGGTTTTGAAGGGCATCCACTGTCCCGGCACTACCGGAAGTTCCACAACCAATCTTATAAGGACACTAAGTTTTGTGGGATCCGATTAGTCCCCAGAAAATGGAGGGGTGGTGATTACCTGAGATTAATGTCGTGGATGGAATCCAAATGGATCTTCACATTAAATAGCTTGGCTCTGAAGGGCCTTAATCACGAGAGTCAGCTGTATGCCTTCAACTCGCAGCGGTATATACTGTATGTATTTTTTATCCCAGTACCAATTGAACATTTACATTGCACTTTTATGAACCTCCTTATATTTTATCAATATAATATGTCTTTGGATATATTCCTTTGAATCCACCTATTTTATATATGTATTTGTTTCTATACATTGATACCCCTATTGGAGATACAATATAATGTTTTTATTTTTCTCCTTCATTTTTTCCTTTTTATCTCTGGATGGTACTAAGTGCCGAATTTATACTATCCTTGTAATATACACTGATTAACAGACTGTTTTTTATAGCCATCAGAAATATAAGTATATAATTTTTATTCATTTTTAACTAATTGTGAAAGTTTGAACAAAGCCTTTTTTATTATTATTTTTTTCACACACAGTCTATTCTTATTGGAATTCTATCTTAGTTCTATTGCACCTCCATATGTCCTTTTGCACCGTCTTGATAGTATTGGATCTTCCTCCATTTCTTTGGTTGTATTATCTTTGTGGGGGGCGTTTGGACTTTATTAGGTTACCAGTTTGACTACCAGCAAGAAGCTGACGAAGAGGAACTGTGAGTCCTCGAAACGCGTAGTTTTTTTTGGCCTATTCAGGACATCGAAGGAGAAGGAGAGAGTCAATGCACAGGGATAAGCCCTCCTGATATCCAGAAGATATATATAACCATATCATATTATTGATGCAAAATATAAATGCACAGAGTCAATAAAATCACTTAAAACACCAAACCCCATCCTTACTTTGCAAGATACCTATTCCAAAGGTGTATCTAGGTTTTCTGGCACCCGGTGCAGCACGGGCTGGCTGGCACATTTTAGCCTGGGGGGCAAGCACACAGCAGTGGCCCATGAGTAGCGGCCCATGGTTCACATGTTGATTACCAGATGCATCATAAGCCTATATTCACACGACCGTATTGTCTAAGTGTTGCCCGTGAAAAAAGCTGACAGCACTTGGACCAGTTCAGATGAGTGTTTGTAGTGGACAGACATAGTACATATTATTCTTATGTATTACTATTTTTAAAGCAGATATACCTTTTTAGAGATGTAGTACCAGGGGCGGACCTACCACCCGTGCAGCCGGTTCATTGAACGGGGGCCCCATCATGGCATGACTACACTGACTCCAGCATGGGGCCTGGCCGGTCGGGGCCCCCTCGGAGCCCCCCTCTTGTGCGTCTCCTCATGGGCCCCCCCCCCGCAGTACCCCCCGCCGTCACATGACCGGAGATGTGCCTGCGCTCAGCATGGGCCCCATGCTGAGCGCAGGGACATCTCCGGTCATGTGACGGCGCCGGCACAATACTTACCCCTCCCCATGCCTCCGCAGCGTCTGCCGCGTCCTCTGACTGTGACGTCTCAGTTCAGAGGGCATGGTGACGTCTTTACACCGCGCGCTCTCTCCTGAGCTGTAAAATCTCAGAGAATGGGAAGACTCGCGCAACGCTGGAGTCCGGATCAGCAGCAGGTAAGAAGTGATGTGAGTATTTTTTTTTTTTATGCATGGGGGCATGGGGCATTTAATGGTGGGGGGGAGTGGGTGTAACATCCTGCATGGGGCATTATATGGGGGGGGTGACATCCTGCATGGGGCATTATATAGGGGGGGGATTGGCATCCTGAATGGGGCATTATATGGGGGAGGGGGGAATTGACATCCTGCATGGGGGCATTATATGGGGGTGGGGGGGAGGGATGTGACATCCTGCATGGGGCATTATAAGAGGGGAAGGGGGAAGTGACATCCTGCATGGGGCATTATAAGAGGGGAAGGGGGGAAGTGACATCCTGCATGGGGCATTATAAGAGGGGAAGGGGGGAAGTGACATCCTGCATGGGGCATTATAAGAGGGGAAGGGGGGAAGTGACATCCTCCTTGGGGCATTATAAGAGGGGAAGGGGGGAAGTGACATCCTGCATGGGGCATTATAAGGGAGGGGGGGCGTGACATTCTGCATGGGGCATTATAAGGGAGGCGGTGTGACATCCTGCATGGGGCATTATAAGAGGGGGAGGGGGGAATTGATATCCTGCATGGGGCATTATATAGAGGGTGAGTGTGTGACATACTGCATGGGGCATTATAAGGAGGGGGGGTGACCTCCTGCATGGGGCATTATAAGGAGGGGGTGGTCTGACATGCTGCATGGGGCATTGAAAAGGGGGGAAGTGACATCCTGCAAGGGGCATTATATGGGGGGAAGAGGTGACATCCTGCATGGGGCATTTTATGGCGGGTAGATGTGACATCCTGCATAGAGCATTAAAAGGGGGGTGTCTTCCTGCATGGGGCATTATAAGGGGGGAACAGCCTGCATGGAGCGTTATATGGGGGCCAATATTCTGCATGGAGCGTTATATGGGGGTCAGTATTCTGTATAGAGCGATATATGGGGGACAGTATTTGGTAGGGAGCGTTATATGGGGGCCAGTATTCTGTATGCAGTGTTATAGCATTACAAATGTTATGTTATCATATGTGTCATGTTCGAGATCTGTGTTCTGCTGCTGTGATACCGTAATTTCCTCCGGGATAAATAAAGTATATCTTATCTTATCTTATCTTATATGGGGACCAGTATCCTCTATGGAGCGTTATATGGGGACCAGTATCCTGTATGGAGCATTATATGGGGACCAGTATCCTGTATGGAGCATTATAAGGGGGTCAGTATCCTGTATGGAGCATGATATGGTGCCCATAATACTGTATGGAGGACTATTCTGTCCGGTCTGCACTGTGCGTTGTGAGGATTCGCTGGTTTCTGAGCTATTGTAGAATTTACAATAGATATCGCTCATGTAATGTAGTAAGTGAAATCCTTGGCCTTGTACTATATATATATATATTTCTCTGCGGTATCTGTGGACCATGAATCATGGTATGTGTTAAAGGGGCCCACTGAAACTCTGTCGCCCAGGGCCCACAAAAACCTGGAGCTGGCCCTGGGGGTAAGTATAACAAGTTGTATTTTTTTTACATACAATTAATTAACTTGGAGTGGGGGGAATCAGAGATGCACGGGGGGGGGGGGGGGGGGCCTTCATGCCCCCTATGAAGGGCGGGGGGGGCCCCCAAAAAATTCTTGCACAGGGGCCCACAACAGTCTGTGTCCGCCCCTGTGTAGTACGCTGTGTTTTTCTACACTCCTAAAATAACATATCAGCAGAGTAAAGGTGGTCACACATAAGCCCAGGTCTGCTAGATAGATACCTATGAATTATTATTTTATTATTTTGTATATGTTTTCAAACATACTTGATCAATGAAATCAACATTGTAAACTTCAACTCCACATAATAGTATATGATGTAGCAGTCACTAATTATCTTGAGTGCTCCATCTGATGTCCGTGCACATAGTATACATAGTATACCACATACAGTACAATATATATAGGAGAACATACAGTATGACTGGTATATAGAGACGAGCAATTTGTAGAACCGTGGTCCAGTGGTCAGATGAATATTCTGTGGCTACTGAACAGGAGCCACCACATAGTCACCTTTTTACAGCTCCACGTAGCCTTCCATATACTGTACAGTGTGAGCCCCACATAGCCTCCTATATACAATGTGAGCCCTCACACAACCTCCTATATGAGTATGAGCCCTCACATAGCCTCCTATATACAGTATCAGTCCCCACACAGCCTCCTGCATATAGTGTGAGGACCCACACAGCCTCCTGCATACAGTGTGAGGACCCACTGTGTGAGTACAGTGTGAGGACTGGTCGTCGGATATGTTGCACGCTTATTGAGATGTGTTATTGACAGCCCTATCATTTTTCTTGCCACTATCTTGTTAAATATACAGGTTGGATACATTTGGTGTTCATGCCATATAAATTCCTGTTTATAATTAGTACATATTTATGATAGGTAGCTTTGTTTTACTACCATTGGCAGGCATTAACTGGATTTTAGGTCATAGTGACGTTTTGTATCTTTTTTACCTACGTATTCATTAAAGGTTATGTTTTAACCTCTTTCACTACTTTAATTGCTTCATATTACCTTTATTGAGTGGTGACCTGTATGATAGTGTGTGAGCACCAGCTCCAGGCGTCCCTAAAGAGGGGCAGGGAAAAAGTAAAGGGGGCAGTGGGAAGGGGGTTTATCCAAGGAGGGGTGAGGTCAGCAGAGTATGAGAGACAGACTCATCCTAAACCAGGGGTCTCAAACACGCGGGTCGCATGTGGCCCTTCAGACTGGTTCATGCGGCCTGTAGGCACCATAGACCCCGATCGCGGCCCGGTCCAGGAGCTGCCGACAGCTGCACTTTAGTTCAGTGTATTGCTGGACAGAGACCGGCTCTCTGCATGATACAATACCAATGCCAGCCACCGGCCTATCAGAGGCCAGCAGCGGACATCCGCGTCCCAGCGCAGCGGTGCATTTTAATTCCTATTTTGCATCTGTTTTCTCTCAGAAAGAAAATGTAACATCAACTGATCTTCACTGTCCTTTTAAAGGAATAGAGGAATCCAAGTTATCTGTAAACAGAAAGATTGTGAGGGAATATTTAGCTAACATAAATGAGTTCAAGTCTCCAGGTCCAGATGAATTACACCCCAGAGTACTGAAGGAGATCGTAGAAGAAATTTTAGAACCACTCTCCATAATCTTTGAAAATTCTTGGAGAACAGGAGAAGTCCCAGAAGACTGGAGAAGAGCAAATGTTGTTCCTATCTTCAAAAAGGGGAAGAAGGTGGACCCAGGGAACTATAGGCCGGTGAGTCTGACTTCTATACCAGGAAAGATCTTTGAACAAATTATTAAAACACATGTATGTAAGTACATGGATAAGAATGAAGTGATTAACCAGAGTCAGCATGGGTTTGTAACTAACAAGTCATGTCAGACTAACTTAATTTCCTTCTATGACAGAATCACTGACTGGGTGGATCAGGGAAATGCTGTAGATATAGTATATCTTGACTTCAGCAAAGCATTTGACAAAGTATCTCACACCATCCTTATTGAAAAAATGACCAAGTATGCAATGGACCAGGCAACTGTTAGGTGGATTCATAACTGGCTTAGTGATCGGACTCAAAGGGTGGTTGTAAACGGCTTCACATCCAGCTGGATGAATGTCTCAAGTGGGGTACCACAGGGCTCCGTCCTGGGACCTGTATTGTTCAACATCTTTATCAATGATTTAGATGAAGGAATTGAGGGTAAACTGATTAAATTTGCTGATGACACAAAGCTAGGAGGGATAGCTAATACTAGAGAAGAGAGAGAGAGGATTCAAAAAGACCTAAATAAACTGGAGCAGTGGGCAGCAACCAACAGAATGGTTTTTAACAGGGAAAAATGCAAAGTACTACATCTGGGCAATAAAAATGAAAAAAGCATATACAGAATGGGAGGAATAGAGCTAAGCAACAGTACATGTGAAAAAGACTTAGGTATACTAATAGATCATAGACTGAACATGAGTCAACAGTGTGATGCAGCAGCAAAAAAGGCAAATACAATTCTGGGATGTATTAACAGAAGCATACAGTCTAGATCACGTGAAGTCATTATCGGTCTTTACTCCTCTTTGGTCAGACCTCATCTGGAATACTGTGTACAGTTTTGGGCACCACATTTTAAAAAAGACATAGACAAACTGGAGCAAGTTCAGAGAAGAGCGACCAGAATGGTGACTGGTCTGCAAACCATGTCCTATGAGGAACGGTTGCAGGATTTGGGAATGTTTAGCTTGCAAAAAAGAAGACTGAGAGGAGACTTAATAGCTGTCTACAAATATGTCAAGGGCTGTCACATTGTAGAAGGATCATCTTTATTCTCATTTGCACAAGGAAAGACTAGAAGCAATGGGATGAAACTAAATGGGAGGAGACACAGATTAGATATTAGAAAAAACTTTTTGACAGTTAGGGTGATTAATGAGTGGAACAGGCTGCCACGAGAGGTGGTGAGTTCCCCTTCAATGGACGTCTTCAAACAGAGGCTGGACAGACATCTGTCTGAGATGATCTAGTGAATCCTGCTTTGAGCAGGGGGTTGGACCAGATGACCCAGGAGGTCCCTTCCAACTCTACCATTCTATGATTCTATGACATCACTAACATGGGTAGATGTCAGCTGCTGGCCTCTGATAGGCCGGTGGCAGGCATTGGTCTCTGCGCAGCAATACACTGAACTAAAGCGCAGCTGCCGGAAGCTCCTGGACCGGGCCGCGATCGTCAAGGGGTCTATGGTGCCTGCGCCCGCATATGCAGAAAGGACACCGAGGGGACGGAGGACAGGTGAGAAGAGACTTTTTTTTTCTTATATATGTATGTGAAGAATGGAACAGCGGACATTCCTACAATATAGGGACCTGAATGGGGACATTCCTACAATATGGGAACCTGGACAGGAACATTCCTACAATGTGGGACCTGGATGGGGACATTCCTACAATGTGGGAGCTGAATGGAGACATTCCTACTATATGGGGGCCTGGATAGGAACATTCCTACAATGTGGGACCTGGATGGGGACATTCCTACTATGTGGGACCTGAATGGGGACATTCCTACAATATGGGGACCTGGATAGGAACATTCCTACAATGTGGGACATGGATGGGGACATTCCTACAATGTGGGACCTGAATGGGGACATTCCTACAATATGGGGACCTGGATAGGAACATTCCTACAATGTGGGACCTGGATGGGGACATTCCTACAATGTGGCACCTGAATGGGGACATTTCTGCAATATGGGGACCTGGATGGGGACATATCTACAATGTGGGGACCTGGATAGGGACATTCCTACAATGTGGGGACCTGGATGGGGACATATCTACAATATGGGGAACTGGATAGGGACATATCTACAATGTGGGAACTTGGATAGGAACATTCCTACAATGTGGGGACCTGGATAGGAACATTTCTACAATGTGGGGACCTGGATGGGGGACATTCCTACAAGATGGGGACATTATAACAAGATGGGGACCTAGATGGGGGACATTACGACAAGATGGGGACCTGTATGGGGGACATTACGACAAGTTGGGGACCTGAATGGGGGACATTACGACAAGATGGGGACCTGGATGGGGCATTACTACAAGATGAGGACCAGGATGGTGCATTACTACAAGTTGAGGACCAGGATGGGGCATTACTACAAGATGAGGACCAGGATGGTGCATTACTACAAGATGAGGACCGGGATGGGTCATTACTAAAAGATGAGGACCAGGATGAGACATTACTACAAGATGAGGACCAGGATGAGGCATTAGATGAGGCATTACTACAAGATGAGGACCAGGATGAGTCATTAACCCCTTTACAACCCAAGGTGGTTTGCACATTAATGACCAGGCCAATTTTTACAATTCTGACCACTGTCACTTTATGAGGTAATTACTCCGGAACGCTTCAACGGATCTCCCTGATTCTGAGACTGTTTTTCGTGACATATTGTACTTCATGATTGTGGTAAAATTTCTTCGATATCACTTGCGTTTATTTGTGAAAAAAATGGAAATTTGGCAAAAATTTTGAAAATTTTGCAATTTTCAAAATTTGAATTTTTATGCCCTTAAATCAGAGAGATATGTCACACAAAATAGTTAATAAATAACATTTTCCACATGTCTACTTTACATCAGCACAATTTTGGAACCAAAATTTTTTTTTTACTGGGGAGCTATAAGGGTTAAAAGATGACCAGCGGTTTCTCATTTTTCCAACAAAATTTAGAAAACCATTTTTTTAGGGACCACATCATATTTAAAGTCACTTTGAGGGGTCTTTATGACAGAAAATATCCAAAAGTGACGCCATTCTAAAAACTGCACCCCTCAAGGTGCTCAAAACCACATTCAAGAACTTTATTAACCCTTCAGGTGCTTCACAGGAATTTTTGGAATGTGGAAGTAAAAAATCAACATTTAACTTTTTTCATAAAAATGTTACTTTAGACCCAATTTTTTTTATTTTCGCAGGGGTAACAGGAAAAAATAGACCCCAAAATTTGTTGATCAATTTCTCCTGAGTAAGCAGATACCCCATATGTGGAGGAAAACCACTGTTTGGGCGCACGGCAGGGTACGGAAGGGAAGGAGCGTCATTTGACTTTTTAAATGTAAAATTTGGTTGAATAATTAGCGGACGCAATATTACATTTGGGGAGCCCCTGATGTGCCTAAAAAGTGGAAACCCCCCACAAGTCACCCCATTTTGGAAACTAGACCCCTCAGGGAACTTATCTAGATGTGTGGTGAGCACCTTGAACCCCCAGGTGCTTCACAGAAGTTTATAACATTGAGCCGTAAAAATAAAATTTTCACATTATTCCCAGAAAAATGTTTTTCAGCCCCAGTTTTGCATTTTCATAAGGGTAACAGGAGAAATTGCACCATGCAGTTTGTTGCCCAATTTCTTCTGAGCAAGCAGATACCCCATATGTGGAGGAAAACCACTGTTTGGGCGCACGGCAGGGTTCGGAAGGGAAGGAGCGCCATTTGAATTTTTAAACGTAAAATTTGCTTCAATAATTAGCGGACGCCATATTGCATTTGGGGAGCTCCTGATGTGCCTAAACAGTGGAAACCCCCCACATGTGACCCCATTTTGGAAACTATACCCCTCAGGGAACTTATCTAGATGTGTGGTGAGCACCTTGAACCCCCAGGTGCTTCACAGAAGTTTATAACATTGAGCCGTAAAAATAAAATTTTCAAATTTTTCCCACAAAAATGTTTTTTAGCCCCCACTTTTTCATTTTCATAAGGGTAACAGAAGAAATTGCACTATGCAGTTTGTTGTTCAATTTCTCCTGAGTTAGCATATACCCCATATGTGGGGGAAAACCACTGTTTGGGAGCGCGGCAGGGTTCGGAAGGGAAGGAGCGCCATTTGACTTTTTGATTGTAAAATTTGCTTGAATAATTAGCGGATGTGCCCCTGATGTGCCTAAACAGTGGAAACCCCCCACAAGTGACACCATTTTGGAAACTAGACCCCTCGGGGAACTTATCTAGATGTGTGGTGAGCACCTTGAACCACCAGGTGCTTCACAGAAGTTTATAACATTAAGCAGTAAAAATAAAATTTTCACATTTTTCCCACAAAAAATGTTTTTCAGCCCCCACTTTTGCATTTTCATAAGGGTAACAGAAGAAATTGCACTATGCAGCTTGTTGTTCAATTTCTCATGAGTTAGCAGATACCCCATATGTGGGGGCAAACCACTGTTTGGGCGCGCGGCAGGGTTCGGAAGGGAAGCAGCACCATTTGACTTTTTGATTGTAAAATTTGCTTGAATAATTAGCGGATGTGCCCCTGATGTGCCTAAACAGTAGAACCCCCCCTCCAAGTGACACCATTTTGGAAACTAGACCCCTTGGGGAACTTATCTAGATGTGTGGTGAGCACCTTGAACCCCCAAGTCCTTTACAGAAGTTTATAACATGGAGCCGTGAATATAAAAAAATCAAACTTTTTCCACAACAATGATGTTTTAGCCCCAATTTTTTTATTTTCACAAGGGTAAGAGGAGAAAATGGACCCCAAAAACTTCTGTGCAATTTCTCCTGAGTACGTCAATACCCCATATGTAGGGAAAATACAGTGTTTGGGCGCACGGCAGAGTTCAGAAGGGAAGGAGCACTGTGTGACTTTTTGAACGCAAAATTGGCTGGAATCGATAGCGGACGCCATGTCGCGTTTGAAGAGCCCCTGATGTGCCTAAATAGTTGAAACCCCCCACAAGTGACCCCATTTTGGAAACTACACCCCTCAAGGATTTTATCAAGGGGTTTAGTGAACATTTTGAACCCAGAGGTACGACACAAAATTTGATGACATTAGGTCATCATATTGAATAAGTTGTCAATAGTCTTGAGCGCAAGTGCTCGCTACTTGAGTTTGCATCGGGTACTCAGGTATGCACCATGTATCACAGGTGCTCAAGTGAAATGCTCGAGTACCCTCCCGCATGTTTCACGGTTAAGAGACACCCCCAAAAAAACATGCGGGGATCGCTCGAGCATGGCAGGCAATCCCCGCGAGGTTATTTTGGCCGCGAAGCATATGGGGCGGAGACTCGAGCACCCGCGATGCTCAATGCATACCCGAGTACCCGATGCAAACTCAAGTAGCGAGCACTTGTGTTCAACACTAGTTGCCATATCGTCATCTTTTCTTTTTTTTTTTAATAAAAAAAAAACTACCCTTACCCCCAACCCTAACCCTACCCTAGCCCAACCCTGACCCGAACCCTAACATTAGCACAACCCTAACCCCAACCCCAGCCCTAGTGTTTATTTTTTACGCCGTTCCTCGTGCGGTATAAGTGATTAGACGACCTTATTCTTCGGGTCGGTGCGACTACAGAGATACCAGAATGATATCGGGTTTTTATGATTGACAGCTGTCACACACTAAAAGACACATATTTTGTAAAATCTAGTTATTGCATCGCCATATTTTGAGAGCTATAATTTTTCCATATTTTGGCCGACAGAGTCATGTGATGGATTTTTTTTTGCGGGACAAGTTGACGTTTTTATTGGTGCCATTTTCAGGCACGTGACATATTTTGATCGCTTTCTATTCCAGCTTTTGTGAGGCAGAATAAACAAAAACCTACAATTCAGGAATTGTTTTTTTTTTTTTATTATTCTACTCCGCGTGTGGTAAAATTGATAAGATAGCTTTATTCTTCGGGTCAGTACGTTTACAGCGGTACCACATTTATATCGTTTTTCTATGTTTTGGCGCTTTTACACAATAAAAGACATTTTATAGAAAAAATTATTATTTGCATCGCTTTATTCTGAGAGCTATAACTTTTTGAATTTTCGGAATATGGAGCTGTATGGCGGCTTGTTTTTTACGGGACAAGATTACGTTTTCAGCGGTACCATTTTTATTTATATTCATTTTTTTCATCGCGTGTTATTCCATTTTTTGTTTGGCGGTATGATGATAAAGCCTGTGTGCGGGCACGATCGCCATGACGTACTAATACGGGTCAGGCTCTTAAAGCCCAGGGCACAGGCGCGTATTAGTACGTCATGGGCTGTAAAGGGGTTAATACAAGATGAGGACAAATTCAAAAGGTGTATAGAAAAAAAAATGATATCACTAAAAATGTCATTTTGTCATGCAAAGAATGCGGCCCATCTACTCAGCAGAGTTTGAGATCCTTGCTTTATAAAGTATCTTTGCTTAACAAACAGTAGTTTCTGAGAAGCTAATGATAGCAAATGATCAGGCAATATTTTCTGTGCATTTTCCCATTTCATTCTACTTGTGCTTCCTTTTCGCAAACATTCTGTTGCAATTTTTGGGTTAACTCCTTTATTTTGGATTTTATCTTATTGATCTCCCCTATGCATATTCCCCGTACATATGCTTTCATAGCATCCCATATAAATCTCGTAGATGACGACCCATCATTAAAACGAAAATATTCTAAGATTCTAGAGCTAAGAGTAGGACCAATTAGTTGCAGCCAAAAAGGATTGATGTGCCATGTATATTCCCCCGGAGACCTCACAACACCCATCTGCAGTTGTACCTGTATAGGCGAGTGGTCAGAGACACTCCTTGGCAGATACCTCACCGATTTCATATAGGGTATGATTGATTCAAAGCCAATAGCTTGGTCTATTCTTGACAAAGAATGATGGGAGGCGAAGTAACAGGAATATTGTCTGACATCAGGGTGCCGTATTCTCCATAGGTCCACTATGCCTACCTCCTCTAGCAGATAATGTAGAGATGTATATTGAGCATTTTGAAAAATATTTCCAGTATGGAATTTATCCCAGAAAGGGTGGAGGTAGGTGGTAAAATCCCCTCCCCCTGCGAGGTTGGGATTTAGGAGGATGTTAGTTTTAGATCAGTTGCAGAACGGAGGGCACGGGAGGGGTGATAGACAGAAATGAGGGATGAGATATAGGGTGGTGCAGAACTGTGGAGGGCTTTATGGGTGAGAGAGATGAGTTTGTATTGTATTCTGTGGTGAATAGGTAACCAGTGCAATTGACGCGCCCCTGGGCCTGTGTCGCGCTGCGTTGCGCACGCGGGAGCTTACCCGGAGCCGGATCTCTTGAGGGTTGTAGTCTCGTGGCGGTGATCCGGTCCGTGCCCAGGGAGTCAGACTAAGTGGCGCTGTATTAGCGGTAGATGTTGGACGACTACGCCACCCGTTGAGTACAGCTAAGGAGCTGCTGCTGCAGGGCAGACCGCTGAGGCCGGTGGTAGGATTGTGCAGCGTGATAGTATAACCCCCAACGGGAGGGGTATGGCCTCAGGGCAGCCGACGTGGATGATGGGGGTAGCAGGAACCACTCGGAGACGGTACGGTGTAGTTCAGGGTCTTTACTGGTGACAAAGATAGACCCTCCCAGAGTACTGGCTAGCGATTGGGGCCTGGTCAGTCCTTGAGCAGATGGGATCTCCCCTGGCCAGGCGGAGTTGTAGGCCTCCCAAACTAACGATACTCTTCCGGCTACCTTGCTAGAGGCGGGTATAAGTAGCCCACGTCCCTGAGTGTACCGTGTGGTGCTCACCCGTATGGCCGGTGACTCGGGGTCTTCTAGTAGCTTCCGCTCCACAACGGCGGTGCTGGTCCCCCACGTGTGACCGTGCCTTCGGGTTTCTGGGCCAGAGGACCTGCAATCCCCTGCCGGTCGGTTTCTGCTGCTGGATAGGAGTTAGTCCCCACAGCCTCGGACTCCGGGTCCGGTGATAACTTCTCAGTCAGGGCGAGCTCTGCAGCTGCCAGCCCCTGACTCCTTGTAGCACTGCTCCCACAGAGCTCCTGATGTTCTTTTCCTATATCTGCTTCTCTGTCTCTACTTCTTCTCTACTCACTCACCCTGCCTCAGCCCTAGGTTTATATAGGGGAAGTTCTTCCCCTCCCAGGACTGGGCAGGAGGTGTGGCATGCATAGGATCCCTGACCAAGAGACCTCCCACCTGCTCTCAGACATAACATTGCTGTTACTGTGGAAACCAGACCCCTGGGGTGCCACATTCCCCCCTAGTGAAATTTAGTACTCCGGGACTAAACATATTTTTAGAAAAACGTAACAAGGTATAAACAATAATAACACAATAAGAAAAACACATAAGGATGGTCACGGCGTGTCCGCAACCGGGTGCAGTTTTTGAAGAAAAGCAAGGTGTCCATTTCACCAAAACAGGGAGACGTAACCAGGTAGGGGTCTGTCCTGCCCCGAGTCCTTAACAGTCTTTAGTCCATTCCTAAGTTACGCTCCAACCAATTGTACAAGGATTCCCGGTAAATCCACCAAGGACTCCTAAAAATAACTAGAAACACATAATTATACACAAGCAACAAGGAAAACAGGTAACCATAAATAAAACAACTTATACACTTCAAATCCTCCAACGTGCGGGTAACTGGCCTCTAGTGGCCCTAGTAGACCTACGGAGCTGACTGTCTAGCCCCGAACTACAGGGTGTAGGAACTGTCAAGGGTAAACTGGGCAGCTGTCCACGGGCCCTTTGGCTCACTAGAGGCATGGCAGGTTCACTATAAGCAGAGGGTTGATCCTCCTGGTCTGCTGGTGTGGGGTCTTCTGCCTCCTGGACCGGCTGTTCTTCCAGCTCTACCTGTTGCTCCGTAGGTGCTTGGGATGCTGGTTGGAGGAAGGTGAGTACGGGTACCACAACTGCGCCATTGTCTTGAGTCCAAGACCGAGGGAAGTCTCCGAGCACAGTACTAACCATATCTTCCCTTTCCTCTACGGGTCGAGGGTCTTCTTGTTCCTCTTCAGGGTTCCGTAGCTGTTCGGGACACTTCTTCAGGTGATCCCGGGATACAATGGTTGTGGTTTCCCCTCCGTCTTTACTGATGGTACAGACCTTTGGGTTGTCGTGGCTTGAGGGCAGTACGATGTACGGGTCCTTCTCCCACTGGTCGTCCAACTTGTGGAGCCGCCTTTTCCTCTTCAAGACCTGCTCTCCGGGTACCAGGGGAACAGCGGGAGCATACTGGTTGTAAGTTTTCTCTTGTCTTTCCCTAGCTTGACAGAGACTTCGCTCCACGCTCTCCTGTACTTTCCGGTACTGCTGCTGCCTCTCTGTGTCCCAGTCTGCTTCTGGTGAAGTGTCCTCGGGTGTCAGGACTCCCATCTCCAGGTCAACAGGTAGCTTACCAGGTCTTGCCCTCATCAGGTAAGCCGGGGTACAGTTGGTGGAACCTACCGGGATGTGGTTGTATAGGTCCACTAGGTCGGGCAGCCTCTCAGGCCACAGACTGCGTTCTTCCAGGGGCAATGTTTTCAGAAGATCTATCACCACCTGGTTCATTTTCTCACAAAGTTCATTAGTTTGCGGATGATAGGGTGTCGTCCTTATCTTCCGGCAGCCATACAGAGTGCAGAATTCTTGGAAGACCTCCGCTTCAAAGGCAGGTCCCTGGTCTGTCAACACTTGGTCCGCGTACCCGTGTGGACGGCAGAAATGCTGCTGGAAGGCTCTAGCTGCTGTTCGAGCTGTTAAGTCCTTGACGGGGATGACAACCAAGAACCGGGAGTAGTAATCCACGATGGTTAGTGCGTAGACGTAGCCACTTCTGCTTGGGGTCAGTTTTACATGATCCAAGGCTACCAGTTCCAACGGCTGCCGGGTGACGATGGACTGCAGGGGAGTCTTCTGGCTGGCACGGTCCTTCCTTCTTAGGTTGCACGGGCCACAGTCTCTGCACCACCTCTCGATGGTTCCCCTCATGCCTACCCAGTGGAACCGCCCGCGCAGCAGGAACTCCAGCTTCTTCCATCCGAAGTGTCCAGCCCCGTCGTGGTATGCCTCCATCACCACGGCTGCGTCTCTTCGTGGCACCACTACTTGCCAGATTAGTTCATGCGTCCGGGAGTTAACCATTCGGCGGCACAACTTCCCCTTATAAAGGAACAGTCGACTCTTCTCAGCCCACAGTTGCTTGGCTTCCTCCGGAGCGTCTGGGTCCAGGCGAGCCTCTGGCCGAGTCAGCATCTCCTTCACCAGTCGGACGGCAGGGTCACTGTCTTGCGTTTCCGCCCAGTTGTAGTGAGGCAAGGGATTAAACGTAGCAGCTTGCTTACTCCTTACCCGGTGGGAATACTGGATAGTCCCATGATGGTGGAACGCGGGGAGTTCGACTTCTTCCAGTCCCTCTGGATCTTCTCCTACGTCCGGTAGGTTTGGCATCCTGGACAGGGCGTCCGCGTTGGTATTGGAGCGTCCTGCCCGGTATTTGATTGTGAACTCGTAGTTGGACAGACGGGCCATCCATCTCTGCTCTAGGGCACCGAGTCTTGCTGTGTCCAGGTGTGTCAACGGGTTGTTATCCGTGTACACGGTGAACCGGGAGGAAGCGAGGTAGTGCTTAAAGCGTTCGGTGACTGCCCACACCACTGCCAGGAACTCTAGCTTAAATGAGCTGTAATTCTCAGGGTTTCTCTCAGTGGGTCGCAGTTTTCGGCTGGCGTAAGCGATTACTCGTTCTTTCCCCTGCTGGATCTGGGACAGCACGGCTCCTAGCCCGATGTTACTTGCGTCGGTGTAGAGGATAAAGGGCTGGCTGTAATCAGGGTACGCCAGGATTTCATCCCCCGTGAGGGCCATCTTCAGCTGGCGGAAGGACTCTTCTTCTAACTTCTCCCATCTGAAGGGTGGCTTCTGGTTCTTGGCCTTCCGGGACTGGCCTATCAGAAGGTCCTGCATAGGAGCTGCCTTTTTGGTGAAACCGGGGATGAATCTGCGGTAATAGCCTACCAACCCGAGGAACTGCCGCACTTCCTTTACACTGGAGGGACTTGGCCATTCCTTAATTGCGGTGATCTTATCAGGGTCGGGAGCCACTCCATCAGCGCTCACCACGTGTCCCAGGTACTGCACCTTTGGTTTCAGGAGGTAACACTTGGAGGTTTTCACCTTTAGGCCGTAGCTTGCCAGAGCTTCGAACACTTCCGCCAGGTGTTTCAGGTGGTCCTCATACGTCTTGGAATATACGATGACATCGTCCAGGTACAGCAGGACCGTCTCGAAGTTTCTGTGGCCCAGACAGCACTCCATTAATCGTTGGAAGGTTCCTGGTGCGTTGCAGAGTCCGAACGGCATGCAGGTAAACTCGCTAAGTCCCATCGGGGTGGTGAATGCGGTCTTCTCCCGGTCCGCCTCTGCTACAGGAACCTGCCAGTACCCACTAGTGAGATCCAAGGTAGAGAAGAAGTTAGCAGATCTTAAAGCAGCCAAAGACTCCTCTATCCTTGGTAAGGGGTACGCATCCTTGTGTGTGATACGGTTGATTTTCCGGTAATCTACACACATCCTCATGGTGTTGTCTTTCTTTTTGACTAAGACTAGTGGAGCTGCCCAGGGGCTACAGCTATCCCTGATCACCCCAGCCTCCTTCATGTCTCTAAGCATCCCCTTGGCGTGTTGGTAGTGTGCAGGGGGTACGGGTCGATACCTCTCTTTTATGGGAGGATGGTCTACCGTGGGGATGTGGTGTTCTACCCCCTTGACTCGCCCGAAGTCTAACGGGTGTTTACTAAACACTCTCTCGTACTCTTGAACCACCCGATAGACTCCCTGTTTCTGGTGTGAGGGAGTGGAGTCAGTACCCAAATGTAGTTGCTGACACCAGTCCTCCATTGTTTTCTGAGAGCCGTTACCTTCCTCCGGGGAAGATGGAGGCAAGGGTTCTACGGACTGTATGGAATCTTGATTGATGGTATACAATTTGGCTAGCGTGGCATACCGGGGCAGGTACACTTCCCTCTTCCCGATATTTATTATGCGAACGGGCACCCTCCCATGGCGTACATTGACCACCCCCCGTGCTGTCAAAATGGTGGGCCTACTGTCTGAGTAAACTGGTTCTACCATTGCCTGGTAATCTCTACCTCTCAGACCAATAGCTGCCCGGCACCAAATCATCATTTCACTTTTCGGGGGCATGGCAATAGGGAAAGGGTCACACATTCGCACGCTACCAATCTCACCACCGGAGAGTTCTAGCTGTTGCCGTCGCATCAGTGCCCGGATCTCTTTCTGGAGCACTCGCTGCTGGCCGGAGCTGGCGTTCTTGGCAACCTGCTGTAAAAGGAAAATCACCTCTGCAAGACAATTTTCAATTACATTAGTTCCTAGAGTTATCTTTGGGTGACTCTCGTGTTTGTCAACGTCTACAATGATCAGTCCCTGTGCTGCCAGTTCGACTCTACCGATTTTAATGGTCACCTCTTTAAATCCAATCTGTGGCACGGGCTGACCATTGCTGGCGATGATACTCAAGTCGTCGTCAGGGTAGCGGGTGATATCCGAGTCATTCCAGTACTGCTTGAAGAGCACGTACGGGATGGTGGTGACCTGTGACCCGGTGTCCAGTAGGGCACTCATAGGAATGCCATCCAGTACCACGGGTAAGACTGGACGTCCTCCCACATATTTGTCGCGCCAGTTCGATGGGCCTGGTGATCTTTTTCCTGGGGGTTGGCCCTCTACCCCAGGTTGTGCCAGTTTAAAGGACAGTACCTTGCCATATGTCTGGGTTGATTGCAGCGGCGGCAGATGGGTCGTCCGTCCTCGTTGTATCGGTCGCTGGGTCTTCCTCTGGCCGGTGGGGTCCTCCTTGGTCGACGCCACGGGATGTCCTCCGGTCCGGATGCCAGCTGGATCTTCCCTGGAGTGGAAACCTGTAAAGACTGCACAGTTCGGGTTAGCGCAGCAACGCTTTTAGCTAGCTCTTGGACCTGATGGTGCAGGTCTGGAGCCGGGTCATTGTTCAAAGCCTGCGCACCAGCTCCCACAGGCCCTGCCGACAAGGGCGCCGCCTCCTGGTGGTAAGTGGTAGTGGGGCGTCTGGGGGTCACAACGCCACCTGGTGCCGGTTCTCGAAGCACCCGGATGGCTCTGTCCTTGAACTGTGCAAATCCCAGATGAGGGTCCTGTAAGGCCATTGCCCGCAACTGGGTTCGGTGGGCATTGCAATATAAACCCTCTATAAATTGTTCAGTCAACAGCCTGTCCTCGTCTCCTACGCCGTCAGGGTCGGTCTGCTTAATGGCTCTCAGGGCCTCTTGTAGGTTCAGGGCATAGTCCCTTATACTCTCATGTGCCCGCTGTTTGCACCCGTAGAATCTAAGCTTGATCTCGGCTGAGGTGCGGGTATCAAAGGTGTCCCTCAGCCGGGTTAGTATCCCTGCGACAGTCCTCCCCCCAGGTGGCCAGGACTTTACCTCCCTTTGGGCTGCCCCGGTTAATTGGGCCACCAGGATGCTCACTTTTTGCTCCTCTGTGAGGGGGTACACCTGGAAGAGGCTATCCAGCTTTTCTCTAAAGTCATGCAGGGTATGTGACTCCCCTGAGTACTGGGGTAGCCAGGCTGCCCCCGGGATATAGGGCATGGTGAAAGGCATGACCGCAACAGCGGTGGCGCTGGCGGGGGTTGAAGCGGTGAAGCTCTCCTCCGTATCCGACATCCTTCTCCCCCCTAGTGGACCGTGGCCTACCTTGCGATGATCCTCTTCCGTAGGCCGCGGCTCCGCAGTGGATCGTCAGGGTTGAGGACCTTCCGTCGCGCTCCTGTGACGTCGGCGTCTGCTGGGCTCCTTCCAGGACCTTACGCAACGTCCGGACGTGAGGCGGGGCTTCAGTTCTCGCACGCTTTCGGAGTCCACGCCCCTCTTCTTCCCGCGCGGCGTCCTCAAGATGGCGTCCAATGGCGGGAAAACTCCACGTATGGCGGGAAGAAGGCCGAAGATGGCGCCGGATGGCGGGAAAACTCCACCGATGGCGGGAAGGAAGCGGAAGATGGCGCCGGATGGCGGGAATCTTCACCACAGGTAAGTTTGAACAGTCTTTTTCAGGCACGCAGTACCCGGTGGTTGCGGGCACGAAATCCTGCCGACTACGCCAAAAGTTGACGCGCCCCTGGGCCTGTGTCGCGCTGCGTTGCGCACGCGGGAGCTTACCCGGAGCCGGATCTCTTGAGGGTTGTAGTCTCGTGGCGGTGATCCGGTCCGTGCCCAGGGAGTCAGACTAAGTGGCGCTGTATTAGCGGTAGATGTTGGACGACTACGCCACCCGTTGAGTACAGCTAAGGAGCTGCTGCTGCAGGGCAGACCGCTGAGGCCGGTGGTAGGATTGTGCAGCGTGATAGTATAACCCCCAACGGGAGGGGTATGGCCTCAGGGCAGCCGACGTGGATGATGGGGGTAGCAGGAACCACTCGGAGACGGTACGGTGTAGTTCAGGGTCTTTACTGGTGACAAAGATAGACCCTCCCGGAGTACTGGCTAGCGATTGGGGCCTGGTCAGTCCTTGAGCAGATGGGATCTCCCCTGGCCAGGCGGAGTTGTAGGCCTCCCAAACTAACGATACTCTTCCGGCTACCTTGCTAGAGGCGGGTATAAGTAGCCCACGTCCCTGAGTGTACCGTGTGGTGCTCACCCGTATGGCCGGTGACTCGGGGTCTTCTAGTAGCTTCCGCTCCACGACGGCGGTGCTGGTCCCCCACGTGTGACCGTGCCTTCGGGTTTCTGGGCCAGAGGACCTGCAATCCCCTGCCGGTCGGTTTCTGCTGCTGGATAGGAGTTAGTCCCCACAGCCTCGGACTCCGGGTCCGGTGATAACTTCTCAGTCAGGGCAAGCTCTGCAGCTGCCAGCCCCTGACTCCTTGTAGCACTGCTCCCACAGAGCTCCTGATGTTCTTTTCCTATATCTGCTTCTCTGTCTCTACTTCTTCTCTACTCACTCACCCTGCCTCAGCCCTAGGTTTATATAGGGGAAGTTCTTCCCCTCCCAGGACTGGGCAGGAGGTGTGGCATGCATAGGATCCCTGACCAAGAGACCTCCCACCTGCTCTCAGACATAACATTGCTGTTACTGTGGAAACCAGACCCCTGGGGTGCCACACAATGACTGGCACTGGTTAGAGGCGTTGGTGAAGCGGCCTGATAGAAATACGATCCTGGCTGCTGCATTCAGAATGGATTGGAGAGGAGAGAGTTTGTTTAGAGGGAGACCGATTAGAAGAGAGTTGCAGCAGTCCAGACGAGAGTGAATAAGAGCGACAGTAAGAGTTTTTGCAGTATCAAAGGTGAGAAAATGTGGGGCTCTGGAGATGTTTTTAAGGTGTAGGTGACATGAGTGAGTGAGTGATTGTAGCCCAGTCAAGAGAGCTTGTAAAAGAACTTCTACATGATGTTTCAAGGATGGAAAGAGACTGCCATCTACTGGCCAGACGCAGTCAAGCGGAACCAAGATATGCAAGAGAAGTTGCAGGGAGAGCAAGTTCAGACGCTGGACCTGATCAGGTGACTTCCAGGAAGGAGTTCCGGAAAATAAGAGGCCAGCGCGCCAAACCTGAGGGGTCTTTGGCGCCAAGCAGCAGAAAGGAGCAGATGTGTTCCCTGCGTCCTGAGAAACCCCGCGTGACAGGCCTAAGCCAGAGGCCTGTGGGGTGCCACAGCCGGGCACCGGTAAAAGAGCTCCGGATATCTCGTGGATGTTACCTGAGTGCTGTGCCTGCTGAGGAGACTAGGAACCTAATTGCGGTGCTGAGTGAGTTCGCAGAACCCGACGTTGCCCGCCGACAGACGAGGCCTGGACCCCCCTATCCAAGGCTCGAGAGACTGCCTCCAACAGCCAAGCAAAGAGGAGTTGAGTGACGGTTGCCCCAGGAAAGTCACGCCAGCGGAAGCAGAGGAGCTCCATACGTGAACAGGGCCGTCACTTCCACTGTTCACCCACAGTACCGGGGACAATTGGGTTTAGATACTCAGGTTGGGAGGGGAACGGTTGGGACTAAAGGAGCACAACGTGATCTAATTGAATTTATGCGGAAGAGACTCACGGCCTAGCGTGAATAACCGATGACCCTCGCTAGGGCCAAATGTACAGTTAAAGAACTTACGTGGTGTCTCCCATGACTGAGGGCATCACCCTACTTAAGAGACTTCGCCTTACTTAAGAGACTTCACCTTACTTAAGAGACTTCACCCTACTAAAGAGACTGCACCTTACTTAAGAGACTTCACCTTACTTTGAGAGGCTTCATCTTACTTTGAGGGGCTTCATCTTACTTTGAGAGACTGCGTCTTATTTTGAGAGATTTTGCCTTTTGATGATATATTGAATTACTGTTCATTACCCTTGTTACTAATCCCTTGTTCAGAATACCTGTTGCATAAAATTGTTTATTTTAATCTCAGACTGTTCTCGTCTTGTGTCTCTGTGCATTGCATTCCCGCACCTGCATTACATTTGGCGTAGTCGGCAGGATGCAACATTCAGACGCAGAGATGGGGGATCAGTCTGTGGCTGGGTCCGGTCGGACCCATATACTCCTGGGGGCTATGCTCAGCCATCTTCCCAAGTTTTCAGGGGATGGCATGTCACTGTGGGACTGGGTAGAAAGACTGAGAAGTATGCTACGGATGTACCCCCTTGATCCCCTAGCCCAGGCGGAGCTGGCCCTCCTAACCCTTGATGGAGAGGCCCGACAGACTGTGATGTACCGCCCACCTGGGGACCGTGACACCGTGGATAAAGTGATAAAAATTTTAGAGGACATGCACGGTGACGCTACAGATTTGGGACACTTGCGCTTACGGTTGCTCCAGCAGGTCCAAGGGGAAAATGAGACAGTAAATCAGTATGTTAATGCGTTGCAGGAAGTGACGGCCCATATCACTAAGAAAGCTCGAGATGGGAACCAAGGACTGGGACCATTGGATGAGGTGTTGCGTGACCAACTGATTGCCGGCTTGAAAGACCCTATCCTGAGGCAGAGCCTGAAGGAGCGGCTGCGATTGAGCCCTGATATGGGCTTCCTGGAGGTAGGGGCTGAAGCTAGAGTCCTGGAGAGAGAAGTTCCTGTTCTCAAAGCCACAGTTAGAAGTCAAGAGGCAATTGCTCTTGGATTCACCAACCAAGAGCCTGATTGGGTACGGGAAATACGTCAGGAAATTCAAGACATTCGGGGTGAGCTGAATGCTATTAGAAAGCCCCCTACTGCCCCCTTGCCGACGGACCATACTGCTCAACGTGGACGGAGACCAGAACGAGAGAGCCATTCCTACCCAGCCCCAGCACGGCATGTACCCGACCTATCGGCAGAAAGAGGACCGGAGTGCTGGACTTGCGAAGGTAGGGGGCATATCTCCAAAGACTGTCCCAACCGAGAAAGGAGGAGGAGGGGACAGCTGTTAAACTAAAATGCCCCACGGTTGTGGAGCATACCGTGGGGTCTCGTGCTTCAGAGAGTAGAAGAGGGAGCTTTGAAGACATTGTCTCCGAGAGTCCCATCATCTGGGCTGAATTCAATGGGAAGCGGATCCGCTGTTTGATGGACACCGGGTCTCAAGTGACCACTATGCCTGAGACGTATTTCCAAAGTCACTTTCCTGAAGTCACTCATTCCTGCCGGGAACCCACTGTCAAATTGGTGGCGGCCAATCAACTACCTATCCCAGTAGCGGGAGTAGTATGGATGTCCATGCGGGCATGTGGAAAGGACCTCGGTCGAAAAGGGATCGTACTAACCACAGGGCCCGGAGGCGATGGGCCCATTGTAACCCTGGGCATGAATGTGCTGAAAGAAGTCGGACAGTTCCTGGCTGAGGGCTGTAGCAAAAACAACTGGACCCATGCCACTCGAGACCCAGCTAGCAAGAGAGTGTTCCAACACCTCGTGCGGGTCAGCCAGATTCAAAAATTGCCCGCTACCTCTCAGTACCTTGGCAAGGTATCGATACCGCCCGAAGCCACAATGACACTGCCGGTGGGACAGACTGTACTCACGTTGCCGGTGCTGGCACATGTGTCCTTAGAGGGCGTGGACATTCAAACTGAACCAATGGAAGGAGAAGAAGCGCCCTCTGGACTCCTGATTGCTCTAACCCTGGCCACCGTGCAGCACGGCCGAGTACCCGTGCTGCATCAATTTAGGTGGCACCAGTTTACAGTTGTTGCCCCGACAAGAGGTGGCGCGAGTGTACATAATGCCAGAGTCCCTTACTAGAGCGGACGCTATAGGGCTGGCACCTGTGGAAGGAAAACCATGGACCCTGGAGGTATCCCTCAACAGCCAGGAGAATGGAAGAGAACCGTTGGCTGGACGACACCTTCTGGAAGAAATGGAGGCTAATCTGACTGAGTTTTCTGCTGGACAAGTAAGGCAGATCGAACAACTTCTACAGCGATATCAGGGAGTGTTTGCACAGCATGAAGATGATTTCGGGTGCACTCGGGACATTCAGCACGAAATACCCACCGGAAATACTGCTCCCTTCCGAGAGAGATATCGGCAGATCCCGCCTCAAATGTACCAGGAGGTGAAAGAGCTGTTGGCCCACATGTTGCGGAACGGTGTGATCCGTGAAAGTCAGAGCCCCTGGGCGGCTCCGATCGTGCTGGTCCGAAAGAAGGATGGTACCCTGAGATTTTGCGTGGACTATCGAAAGCTGAATGCCTGTACAGTCCGGGACTCCTATCCACTCCCCCGAATCGAAGAGTCGCTATCTGCACTAGGGAGCGCCAAATTCTTCTCTTCCCTCTACCTGGCCTGTGGATATTGGCAGGTCCCAGTAGCTGAGAAGGATCATCCGAAGACCGCTTTTGTTCTCCCTATGGGCCTGTTTGAGTTCAATCGGATACCGTTCGGACTAACAAATGTGCCAGGGACCTTCCAACAGCTGATGGAGAGATGCTTGGGGGACCTCAACTTTGAAGCCACTTTAATATATCTGGACGATATAATTATCTATTCTGCTACGTTTGAGGATCATCTCCGCTGATTGGAAGAAGTGTTAGAACGGCTTCAGAGACATGGCCTGAAAATTAAGCCTCGAAAGTGTCGTCTCTTCAAACGAGAAATTGAGTATCTGGGGCACACTGTGTCCAGTGCAGGAGTACACCCCACTGCAGAGAAAGTAGCTGCCGTGCAGAAGTGGCCCACGCCTGCCAACCTAAGGGAACTGAGGGCGTTCCTGGGGCTTGCTGGATACTACCGCAGATTCATTAAAGACTTCGCTAAGATTGCGATCCCGCTCAATGAATTGCTGAGAGGAACAGCTGGGGGAGCCAAGCGACAGCCCATCCAGTGGGGCCCACGACAAGAAGAGGCATTCCGAGCATTGAAATTGGCGCTAAGAGATGACCCAATCTTGGCCTTCGCCGACTTTTCGCAGCCTTTCGTGTTGTACACCGATGGAAGCTTGCATGGACTGGGAGCAGTGCTGGCTCAAGTACAAGGAGGAAAAGAGCGAGCGATCGCGTATGCCAGCAGGTCACTCCGAGATACGGAGAAGAATCCGGAGAACTACAGTTCGTTTAAGCTGGAGCTACTAGCACTGGTGTGGGCCATGACCGAGAAATTTGCTGAGCACTTGTCAGGGTCAGAAGTGCAAGTGCGGACAGATAACAACCCTTTGGCCCACTTGGAGAACGCCAAACTGGGCGCGTTAGGACAGCGGGGGGTCGCAAGGATGTCCAAATGCCAGTATAAGATTGCCTATTGGTCCAAGGCCCTGAACACCCATGCCGATGCCCTGTCCCGGGTCACTCAGGTGGGGCCGTAGGAGGACAGAGATGAGGAGCTCGAAGGCGACGAGATTCCGGATTTCAGCCAGTTCGTCGCTGCCCAAGAGACCAGAGAGGAGCCAAAGCCCACTCAGATTCTGGGCCGTTCAAGAGACGAATGGATACATCTGCAGCAATCCGATCCGGAGTTAGCAAAATTGAGGGAATGGGTCGCCCTTAATCAAAGACCCGACCAGGAAACCAGAGCTGCTTCGCTTCCAACTACCCTACAAATCCTAGGTCAGTGGGAGAGGCTTCTCCTGAAGTACGGCTTGCTATGCCGAAGAATCCAGCTGCCTCGAGAGTTTGATGTTTACTGGCAGGTGGTAGTTCCAGGAGCGCTAGTAACACAGCTAGCCCAAGAAGCTCATAGAAGAGGTGCTCACTTCGGAGTAGAAAAGACCTTTCGGTGGTTGCAACGGCTGGTGTATTGGCCTCAACTGCAGCAAGAAGTCGAGGGAGTCTGCCGAGCCTGTCGCCAGTGTGAGTTGAATAAGCCCCCGGAACAAAGAGCTCCCATTCAGACCATCCGAACTTCTGCTCCCTTGGAGGTCTTGATGATTGACTACTTGATGATAGGAACTTCATACAATGGTTATGGACACTGTTTGGTCATGACTGATCACTTCACCAAGTTCGCAGTAGTGACGCCTACTAAAGACCAGACGGCAGAAGCCGCAGCTAAGGCCATCTGTCAAGATTTCATCCGGATTTATGGGTGCCCGAAGCGAATACATTCTGACCAGGGGGCCTGCTTCCAAGGGCGAGTGATGGATGAGTTGTACCGCATCTATGGAATCGACCGTTCCCGAACAACGCCCTACCACCTGCAAGGGAACAGCGCATGCGAGCGCTTTAACCGAACCCTGTTGCAAATGTTGCGAACGCTGGAAGCGGACAAACAGATGAAGTGGACCGAATACGTGTCCGAGCTGGTGTGGGTGTATAATAATCGAGTTCATGCGACCACCGGCTACACCCCTTACATGTTGCTGTTTGGAAGAAGTGGCCGAGAAATCACTGAACTGGAGCTAGACTCAGAAGACCCCGGCCCGGGCGGTAGCCCAAGTACCTGGATTCGAGAACACCGGCGTCGGCTCGATACAGTGAGAAGACTGGTTGCTCAGAAGTTTCAGGAAGTAGAGCATGCAGTTCGGCCCTCGACGACAGGTGGATCACTTCAGCCAGGAGACCGAGTGCTGGTGAGGGCTAAACGATTTGGAAGTAAACTGGACCATCGTTGGAAGGCGATACCATATCGGGTGGTGAAGAAAGTTCACCCAGAAAACCCAGTCTACGAGGTTAGGCCCGAAGGGGATGACGCCGCGACACCCAGGGTGTTGCACCGTAATATGCTGTGACCTTGCTCCTCTGAAGCAGAAGTCTGTAACGGAGTTGGGCCCCCAGACGTATTGGCTGAAGTGCCACATGCAGGAACCTTAGGGGATGAAGAAGGATGGGCCACAATGCAGTTGGACCCGTCAGAACCGTTGATGCCAACCCCGAGTGGAATTCCAAATGAGTCGGGAAATGATTTGCAATCCCCAGTGGTTGATTCCTCGGATCTCCCGGAGTCACCTCCGCAAGAAGAGCTCCGCAGAACTGAGCGGGCTAATGCCGGAATCCCTCCTAACCGGTATGCTCTGGAAGAGTTCATCTGGTCTCAAATCCAACAGAAAACGCAGGAGTGTGCCCAACTCCTGTCTGAGCTTGCACTGCCTGGAAGGAGGCATCAGCCCACTCGCCCGAGGACTGGCGAGCAAAAAGGAGGGAGGAATGTAGCCCAGTCATGAGAGCTTGTAAAAGAACTTCTACATGATGCTTCAAGGATGGAAAGAGACTGCCATCTACTGGCCAGACGCAGTCAAGCGGAACCAAGATATGCAAGGGAAGTTGCAGGGAGAGCAAGTTCAGACGCTGGACGTGATCAGGTGACTTCCAGGAAGGAGTTTCGGAAAATAAGAGGCCAGCGCGCCAAACCTGAGGGGTCTTTGGCGCCAAGCAGCAATAAGGAGCAGACGTGTTCCCTGCATCCTGAGAAACCCCGCGTGGCAGGCCTAAGCCAGAGGCCTGTGAGGTGCCACAGCCGGGCACCGGTAAAAGATCTCCGGATATCTCGCGGATGTTACCTGAGTGCTGTGCCTGCTGAGGAGACTAGGAACCTGATTGCGGTGCTGAGTGAGTTTGCGGAACCCGACGTCGCCCGCCGACAGACGAGGCCTGGACCCCCCGATCCAAGGCTCGAGAGACTGCCTCCAACAGCCAAGCAGAGAGGAGTTGAGAGACGGTTGCCCCAGGAAAGTCATGCCAGCGGAAGCGGAGGAGCTGCATACGTGAACAGGGCCGTCACTTCCACTGTTCACCCACGGTACCGGGGACAATTGTGTTTAGATACTCAGGTTGGGAGGGGAACGGTTGGGACTAAAGGAGCACAACGTGATCTAATTGAATTTATGCGGAAGAGACTCACGGCCTAGCGTGAATAACCCGTGACCCCCGCTAGGGCCAAATGTACAGTTAAAGAACTTACGTGTTGTCTCCCATGACTGAGGGCATCACCCTACTTAAGAGACTTCGCCTTACTTAAGAGACTTCACCTTACTTAAGAGACTTCACCGTACTAAAGAGACTGCACCTTACTTAAGAGACTTCACCTTACTTTGAGAGGCTTCACCTTACTTTGAGAGACTGCGTCTTATTTTGAGAGATTTTGCCTTTTGCTGATATATTGAATTACTGTTCATTACCCTTGTTACTAATCCCTTGTTCAGAATACCTGTTGCATAAAATTGTTTATTTTCATCTCAGACAGTTCTCGCCTTGTGTCTATGTGCGTTGCATTCCCGCATCTGCATTACATGATTGTATATGGGGGATAAAGGAAAGTTGTGTGTCAAATATGACTCCAAGACATCGAGCTTGCTGCTTGGGGGTTATGGTGGCGCAACCCAAGAAAATTGAAAAGTCAGGTATAGGTAGGTTAGTAGAGAGAGAAAAAACAAGGAGTTCAGTTTTGGAGAGATTCAGTTTCAGATAGAGGGAAGACATGATGTGAGAGACAGCAGACAGACAATCACTGGTATTTTGTATTAGAGTGGCGGTGATGTCAGGTGAAGAGGTGTATAGTTGGGTGTCATCAGCATTGAGATGGTACTGGAAATCAAATCTGCTGATGGTTTGTCCAATAGGAGCAGTATACAAGGAGAAGAGGAGGAGACCTAGGACTGATCCTTGTGGAACCCCCGATAGCAAGAGGAAGATTAGAGGAAGAAGAGCCGGCAAAAGATACCGTGAAGGAGCGGTCAGAGGTAGGAGAAGAACCAGGAGGGAGCGGTGTCCTTGAGGCCTATACAGCGGAGCATAGTGAGGAGGAGCTGATGATCCACAGTGTCAAAAGCGGCAGAGAGATCCAGGAGAAACAGCAGGGAGTAGTGACCATTAGATTTAGCTGTTAGTAGATCATTAGGGACTTTAGTGAGGGCAGTTTCATTAGAGTGTGAGGAGCGGAAACCGGATTGTAAAGGGTCGAGAAGAGAGTTATCTGAGAGATAGCGGATTAGGCGGGAATGGACCAGGCGTTCCTGGAGTTTAGAGATGAAGGGAAGATTAGAGACCGGTCTGTAGTTAGCAGTGCAGTTCTGGTCCAGGGATGGCTTTTTCAGTAAAAGGGTTATGATGGCATGTTTAAGTGAGGAGGGAAAGATACCTGAAGAAAGAGAGAGGTCAAATATTTTAGTTAGGTGGGTAGTGATGTTAAGGTAAAATATATATATTATAGAAAATCAATTATTTTATTTTAATAGATTACCTAATCAGTGTGAATTAATATAGAGATGATGGAATAATCTATGTGTATGTATGTATGCAAATGTGTATATGCACATTGATTATGTTAATAGTTAATGATATATAACAGTTTCTGTTCTCAGGCTATGTGCCCACGATGCAGAAATGCTCCGGATTTTTCCTGAGCGTTTCTGCATCTCCCTGGCAGAAAAAATGTATGCGGATTGTACATGCGGATTTTACATGTGGATTGTACGTGCGGATTTTACATGCGGATTGTACATGTGGATTGTACATGCGGATTTTACATGCGTTTTTCCTGCCAGGGACAAGCGGATGTGAAGCTTTCTTCACATGCATTTCCGCATGCGCATTGAAAAGCGCTTTCCAAGCGATTTTAACATCACTTGGAAAGTGCTTGACAACTTGGTGACACTATATAAATCCATGCAAACGGCATGGATTTATATAGTGTGTTCGAAAGAATGTTAAAAAATAAAAAATAAATGTCATACTTACCTTCTGATGACCCCCGGTGTCTTTATCCGATGCGTCTCAGCTTGCCGGCAGCTCGCGGTACACTGAAGGACCTGCCGTCACATGACTAAATGACGTCAGCGCAGGTCCTTGAGTCTACCGCGATCTGCCGGCAAGCCAAGACAAGCACACCGGGGGCCATCAGAAGGTAAGTATAATATTTATTTTTTATTTTATTTTTTTTTACAGGTACTATGGTACCTGGGTCCGGAGGAGAGTCTCCTCTTCTCCAGACCCGGGTACCATCCGCACATTGAAACGCATGGAATGCGCATGTACAGATCCAGTGATGCGGATTCCATGCGTTCCAATGCAAATCAATGGCGGCGAAAACGCAGCGCTTCCGCAAAATAATTGGTCATGCTGCGTTTTTTTCCGCAATGATAAGACGTAGCGGAAATTTCCGCAGCATGTGCATAGCACATGCGGATTATCATTGGGGAGCATGGCAGGCCTTCTACCAAGCGTTTTTTAAGCGCTTCTGCAGCGGAATTGCCGCTGCGGAAACGCTTAAAAAACGCATCGTGGGCACACAGCCTTATTGTAGACATGAACAACTAAATGATTTCCTGGGAATGACATATGTATGTGCATGGCTGATAACAGAGAGATTCATGTCGAGTTGGCAAAGATGGCGCTGAGAGACGACTTCACCCCTCCCATCAGAATTCCTAAGGTGTTACTGAGGCCAGGAGATACATGGATGAGCAAATTGCAGTGTGCCAAGTTATCAGAAGGAGCAATGAATTTTACTAATCCCACCTAGCAGTAGAATACTATATAACCCCATGTCTACATAATAAAGTATGTCATTTTGCGTGGTTTAGTCTCTGAGTGAAGTTTTTCAACCATATTAGCAAATTTCGTTGATTTGCATTCACTCGGACATCTTTAATTAGGAGGAGAGCAGTTACCTAGTGTATCATAAATTGGTGAAACCTCCACAGTGACAGCTGGGGAAAGGAACTGAATGAGCTGTGAGGGAATAGGGTCACTGTTGCAGGATGTAGGGCGGGAAGAAGTGAGGAGTCTGGTCACTTCTTCTGTGACCAGCTCGAAGATGGAAAGTGAACTTGAGGTGCGGGAGGGAAAGGAATCCAGACTCTGAGGGGATTGTGTAAAAATGTCTTGACAGATATGATTGATTTTTTGTAGGAAATAAGTGGCCAGATAGTCAGCGCTTAGGTTGGTGACAGGGTCTGTACTTTAGAGCTCAGGAAGGAGTGGAAGGTTTCAAAGAGTCGTTTAGGATTGTTGGCTAGAGATGTGATGAGAGTGGTAAAGTAGACTTGTTTAGCCGGATGGAGAGCAGAATTATAAGTTTTGAGCATGAACTTATAGTGGATGAAGAGAAACCAAAAACAAGAAAAATACCCAAATAATTGAAAGTAAATGTATAGTGGATGAAGTTTTCTGTCAAAAAAGATTTTCTCCACAGATGCTCCACTCACAAAATAAGAATACTTTGTATGTACAATAAGGCAGGTACAAAACTCATCATAGCTCAACATTTCCCGCTCATAATAGAATAACGGAATAGATTCAGGGATAGGCATTTTTTCATAATGGTATATGAAAAGTGCTTGGAGAAAACCGCCTCAAGGAGAAGTCTCTCATCCAGCTCCATTTCGCAGAGATCTCTTTTTGGCATCCATTCATGATAAAGCATCTGGAAGGGAGTCAAACATATGAACTCCACCCTAAGCCGAGCAGGGTAGATTATAGAATAGGAAATTTGCTTTTCACAGAGCCTCCTTTTTCTATCCCAGAACTTGACCCTCTTCTTCTGAACTTCTGTTGAAAAGTCAGGATAAATAGATATTTTCCTTCCATCAAGGGTAAGTGAAGAGTGGTCCCTGGCCTTTCGTAGGATAAGGTCTCTCTCTTTAAAATTTTGTAATTTGATGAGTACAGGTCTTGGTGGAGCACCCGGTGGCAAAGGACGTGTAGGAACTCTGTGAGCTCTTTCAATTGCAAAAAATTGAGAGAGAGTGTCTTTGCCGAACATTGTAGTCAGCCAGGATTAAAAAAAAATCAACTGACTTACGACCCTCCGCTTTTTCATGAACCCCGACTAAACGTATGTTATTTCGCCGATGCCTATTCTCTAGGTCATCAACCTTCTTGAGAAGGGCATTGATATTCTGAAGACCTCTCCTGAGATATTTATGTATAGTAGGCATTTGGTCCGCAACAGAACTCACTCTTTCCTCCAACTCATTGACTCGGCGGTTTATTTTCTTCATGTTTTGTCTGATGAGATTAATGTCCTCTCTAAGCCCTCCCATGTGTTTGTTGAGAATTTCTAATGAGAAGCTACAGGATTTTCCAGCAGAGAAAACATCTTGACGTGTAGGCTCTTGCCCAGAATCATTGACTTCTCCATAGGTGTTGTTAGTGCTCTGCATTTCCTGCACTTCTCTGTTTAACTGTTGCTGTGAGAGTGGTGCCACATTGCTTCCCCTGCACAGTCTCTGTATCTCTCTTCCTCTGTGAGTATACCTGATCAGGTTGTAAATCATCTGAAGGGTCAGAATCTAAAGTCAGTCTGGCAAATCTCCCCAGCTTTGCTGCAGCAGCCTCAGCATCTCTCACTCTGGCTGGTGTGGGGGAGGAGGCGCCATGTTGGAAGGCCCACTATCTGGACTCTGCTCCTTCTGATGCTTGCTTCTGGTCATGTCTGAGTGCACTTTAAGCTTCTCTGTGTACTTTCCCCCAGCCTTTGGTGTGAAGGAATCAATATTTCACTGCTAATAGGTGGAAATGAAAGGATGCAGAGCAGGAGCAAAGCACAGAGCTTCCATGTGAAGAGGCTGTCAGCAAAAGGTCCTTTTTAAAGGGGAATCTGTAACACTCCCATCATCTGCTCCTGAGCTCACATCAAAGACAGTCTGTATTATATGTATTTTATATGAGCACTGCACTTGGCTTTTTCTGGCAGAGAAGATGACACACCCAATCTGCCGCTCCATTTTACAATAGGAATAAAAGTGCCCTGTCAGGGATAAAAATTCCCCATTCTTCCAATCGGTACAGTCCCAAATGGTCAGACCAATCAATCACTGACCAATAAGATATCACCTCTCCTGTGGATCCTATGGAGTTATCACCTCTCCTGTGGATCCTATGGTCATAACTTGTTTTCACCAACAAAGTCCTTTACTGCAAATTACCGTAATTGTACATCCCAGTTATGGTATCGCACAGTAAGAGGTGCAGGAGCCTCCTGTATTTTACAGCCGACGCTCCACTATAATCGGGATAATGGCTAACAGGTTTTCATATACAGCTGTAGTGTGGGCCCCTAGAATCAATTCCTATTGGGGCCCCAGACACCCCAGTTTGATCCTGGTTGGGGGTGGGGAGGGTAATTTTGCACCCTGTCGTAAAGAAAAATTGTAAAATTCAAAAAGACATCTCTGGAGAGGGGACATATCACCCTCACATTGAACATATATGATTATAACTAGAAAAGTGAGAAAGAGCTGACACTTCAACCTCTATTGACGTAGGGCCTCCTGCCGTGGTTAGGTAAATTCAACAAAGAATTTGATGAGAACCAGCCAACAAGTCTAGAATTTGCATACTCAGAGGCGGATAAGTACATTTCCGAAGCAAGGGCTTCCTCTTTTCAAAGGACTTGTCTCAGACACTCTGAAGACTGTGTTCAGTGATGAATATTGGGGTTTGCATCGATCCAATATTCATGGGAGATGTATTTTCGACATCGTAGCAAAGGGACGATCATAATGCATTCACTCACATCATTGTAAGGCCAGCCGAACACCCCCAACTTAATATCGTTTAGATGGATAATGCTATCCATGCCATGTTTCATCTCTATAGAAAGGTAAAATCATGATAGAAAACATGACCATGATATTTCCCGCCCGAGACCTCCATGGGCGAAGATATCCTGAAAGTTGGGGATCTCATAAACTTCTAAAAGATCTAGCACCCCTATGACAAGTCCTCATATGAGCTCACCAATAGAAGGTATGTGGGTGTAACCGTGATCTTATTAAATCAGAGCTTGGATTTTGGTCATTGGTCAGTCCTGGAAGGTACAGCTTGCTGTAGTTGTATCTGTTTTCCTAAGGAGTTCTTCTAAGGAGTGCTTCCTTGCTCTAAGCTCTGAGCTATTTCTCTGACACAGGTTTAGCACTTTTCTTTTATTATCTTTTTGATTTTATGTTAATGTATATATCATATTGTTTGTATCATCTTTGTGTATTTTTTATACACGCTGCCTACTTTTCAAGATTAGATCACTTGTTTTTATTCTGTTATTCCCACACCCTATCATTTCTTTACTCAGAAAATTGGGCGTGAGGAACGATCAACACGCCCATATGATGGCGCGGTCGAGCATGTAAATTGTAACTCCCTACATGTATTTCTATAGCAGGACGAAGAACGTTTGGCGTTCGAAACGTGTAGGTTTCACAGAGGTCTCCACCTTTATTAATTTTATTTTTGCAATGTGTATATCTTTTTAATGGATTAACAATAAAATCATAATTTTATCTGCAATTGGATCTGGAAGCTGGCGCATCACAATGTCGGTGGATATGCACCTTCTCTTTTTGGTTGAGGAGAAGGTGACTCCTACAGGGTGAGATAGAAAAATGCAATGGGCCTAAGAAGTATCAGGCAGGTAATTGCTTATTACGTGCTTGTTCTACCCTGTGGTGGCTCAGATTGCTCCTGGACCGCTCCTAACAGCGATTCTGCTGCTTCACGTCAACAGAACAGCTCTTCCTCTTCCCGACTGCTCTGTCAAAGAGTTGTGACTGCCAACTTTATGCTGATTGACAGACGGCTCCCTGCAGTTAGGCAGCAGGGAGCCAGCTGTCAATCAGCATGATACCGGCAGTCACACCCCATCAACAGATCAGAGCGGGAGCTGAAAAATCACTGTCAGGAGTGCTCTGTGACCACTCTGAACCAGCAGATATCGGCGCCTGGCACAACAGGCACATAGTTAGCAAATACTTGCCTGTTAGTTCTTAGGTTCATGGTAAAAAAAAAAAAAAAAGTCCCGGACAACCCCTTTTAATATTAAGGAGCAGGAATTCTCCGCATGATGCTATAATCAAGAAAACATGAAATTCTCTCCTGCCCAGTCAGTCTGCCCGATCTGTTACACCATGATTACCAAAACCTCGACTCATTCCACTGCCCACTTGTATTACCACTTACCCGGCTCTGCTTGGCCCCTGTTACCAGGCCATTGGCTTGTCTGACTGCAAGTGCACACTTCTGAACTGGGAGTCCCTGTGGATTTTCACATCCCCTCAATTTGACATAATGAATTTCAGTGACACAGAGGATTGTTCGGCTAGACTGAACAAACTAGCATCTATTTTTGATAATAAACCGTCAGTGGTGACAACAGCACCGGATGAATTTAAAGATCTCATGTTCCAGATGGAAAACAAAATGACCAGAGAACTTAAAGTTTGGTGGGATCTCACAACCTTGGACACATATATAAAAAAGGAAATGATCCCTAGAGGTCTGCGTTTAAAAAAAAGTCACCACCACTATATACAATGACGATATTCAAGAAGATCAGAATGCGATTCTTAGTCAGTGTTCACTGAATCTTATGCACCTCATAATCAAACATGAGGAACTGGAACTGACTTAAATTAAATTGGATATTAAAAATATACAATCGTCTTTGGGGAAATATGTGCAACTAAAAGAATTTAATATTTGTAACGACAAACTGAAATCTAATTTGGCCAAGTTGGAGAACACCATTATGGATATAAAAAGATCCAAGTTCAAAAGGGACAGTGAGGACTATGCGCAGAACAAGATTTATAGTTGGAATAAACAATTACCATCCATCTTAAAAAAACGCTCCCACAAACGTTTTCAGAGATCTGGAAGAGGGAGTTTTAAGGAGCATGATGATGTTACGGATAATTCTTTTGCTGCCACCTCTGATGATTACTCAGATTCATCTATGAGTTCAATGGGAGAAATGCAACAATTGTATTTTATCAAAAATAAATTATCTTGTGCTGGTGGAGCTATTACAAAAAACTGAGGAAGAGGGTGTGGCGCCCCTGAGGGTTCGGTCGCCACAGGGGGGTACTGTATCTTGTGAAAGAGGTGTGGTATCTCCTCTCTCAGGTAAGGATGGAGTTCCTGTCAGGACCCCACCTCATTACTCAACACTACACACTCCTGTCCTATGGGGGGCTAGTATGCACTAGTGTGCTGCCCCAGCAGGATAATGGAGATGAGGGAACCAAAAATAGGGGGAACCATGTAGTGAGTGAGGGTGGAGGATGCACTTTTAGGTTACACTTGTAGATACAGTACATATTTAATAGCCAGCCATCTTAAGTTCAAGGTTGTTTGATTGTGGTCTTCACAGCTGGCAGTGGCCTTGTGTAGGAGCCTGCAGCGTGCTGAAGATGCACGGTCCCCATGCTCTGGCCTTGAGACGAGGAGCGGGATAGAGTTAACGGAGGTCTCTACCCGGTCAAGGTCCCTGCTTAAGAAGGCCTGGAGGGGAGCTGAGGAGGAGAGCTCCGCAGGCAAAAGGATCCCAGGGAACACGGACGGAGCGGCATACGCCACCTGTACTCTCCATTCTGGCCTAGTCAGAGGGACTCCTGCTGCAAGAGGGGTACCGGCCCCTGATATCTGACTTTGTTACTTCACGTCTCAGTCGGAAAAGCCCGGAGGCTAAGTGGTTCCCACCGGGTAACGGACGGAGCGGAGTCGCCACCCGTGCCCTTGTTCTGTGTATAGCCAGAGGGAGACCCAGACTTGCAACACGCACCGCACACGGACAGGAGAGGCCCAAGGGGGAGATTTCTAGGAACACGCTGGTGCTGGGGGTCCTGATAGACGCACCTGAACTACCGGGGTGTGCCGAACCCCCTTCTCTGGTGGCCACAGCACGCCATGAGGAGCAAGGAGAAGCCTTGCAGCTGACCTCTAACAACGTGAGTAAAGCATGGAAGACTAAATCCATTGCCTCCGGTCCATTATAGCAGCGCGACACCACACCGCACAACTGCACCTACTACGATTCCCCTCATCCTCCTTTTTCCTCTGCCCCGAGGCCCTGCTCCGCCTGTGGGGAGTAGTACTACCATCGGGTGCCACAACATCCCGCCTCAGAGGACTGCAGCAGCGCTGGTGGCGCATCACCAGACACCACAGGTGGTGTAGTCGTTTATCCACTCATAATTGCCACTCATCAACTGGCCCCTATTTTTAATGTGTGCGCCCTGGGCACGGACCGGGCCGAGGCTGCGACTGCATCCCCATTCTACCAACTGGGCCCGCCGTCCGAGTACACCCCTTTCCAAGGGAGGGCTAGCCGCTACTGAAACAGCTAGTGGCGGGTCACACAAGGGCGGGACGTAAGCGTAAATGCAAACAAGTACCCAACACAGAGCAAAAAACGCCATTATTAGAGTCACCTGTTTGGAATCTCTCTATCTACATCTTATCTGAGAGTCAAATTTCTCTCCTGGCTAAAGGCCTGAGCTTTTCACCTTCAAACAAATTCGACATTTTCAGAACAATTCTGGATGTTAACAAACTAGCACGTAACCTCACCATCCGATGTCATTTTATGGACATGAAAAATCCACAGAATACAGCTTCAGAAGAAGTTTCTCCTAGGACAAGCCAGGATTCCATGTTATTATTCACAGAACAACAGTCTTTATTACAAATGAAACAATTCGAGACGAAATCTTTAATTCCAAATGTAAATTTAAATGACGACTTTCGGGCTGGCAATCCTTTCTTTTACCCACTTCAGTCCAGACCATTGGTTCTGAATCAGTTACAGGACTTAATTGAAAAAGAACTAGTGGAATTAAAGAATGAATTATCTTCTACTAATCATTTGGACTCTAATCTGACATATAGAGAAAAAGACGCTCTGAAAAAATTAAAGGATAATTCAGACATACTAGTCCGCTCAGCGGATAAAGGTGGCACTATAGTGCTGAATGCAGGATTGTATAAAAAATTGAATTTGATGGATTTAGAAAATAGGGATGTTTATTTGGAGTTAGCTAGAGATCCTACTGTTGAGTTTAATGCTCCTATGTATAATCTATTAAACGAAGGTTTGCACTGAGGGGCCCTAAAAAAAAAATTAATTGAATATTTATACGTAGATCACCCAATTGTTCCAGTTTACCATTCGCCTCCAAAAATACATAAAAATATTTTCCCACCACCTTTAACCCCTTTACTACCCAAGGTGGTTTGCACATTAATGACCAGGCCAATTTTTACAATTCTGACCACTGTCACTTTATGAGGTAATTACTCAGGAACGCTTCAATGGATCCCCCTGATTCTGAGATTGTTTTTTTCGTGACATATTGTACTTCATGATTGTGGTAAAATTTCTCCGATATCACTTGCATTTATTTGTGAAAAAAACTGAAATTTGGCAAAAATTTTTGAAAATTTAGCAATTTTCAAAATTTGAATTTTTATGCCCTTAAATCAGAGAGATATGTCACACAAAATAGTTAATAAATAACATTTACCACATGTCTACTTTACATCAGCACAATTTTGGAACCAATTTTTTTTTTTATTAGAGAGCTATAAGGGTTAAAAGTTGACCAGAGATTTCTCATTTTTCCAACAAAATTTACAAAACCATTTTTTTAGGGACCACATCACATTTGAAGTCACTTTGAGGGGTCTTTATGACAGAAAATACCCAAAAGTAAGACCACTCTAAAATCTGCACCCCCAAGGTGCTCAAAACCACATTCAAGAAATGTATTAACCCTTCAAGTGCTTTACAGAAATTTTTGGAATGTGGAAGAAAAAAATTAACATTTAACTTTTTTCACAAAAATGTTACTTTAGACCCAATTTTTTTTATTTTCACAGAGTTAACAGCAAAGAATGGACCCCAAAATTTGTTGTGCAATTTCCCCTGACCACGCAGATACCCCATATGTGGGGAAAAAACACTGTTTAGGCGTACGGCAGGGTTCGGAAGGGAAGGAGCGCCATTTGACTTTTTGAAAGTAAAATTTGCTTGAATAATTAGCGGACGCCATGTTGTGTTTGGGGAGCCCCTGATGTGCCTAAACAGTGGAAACCCCCCACAAGTGACACCATTTTGGAAACTAGACCCCTCAGAGAACCTTTACAGAAGTTTATAGCATGGAGCCATGAAAATAAAAAATTATGTTTTAGCCCCATTTTTTTTATTTTCACAAGGGTAAGAGGAGAAAATAGACCCCAAAAACTTTTTGCAATTTCTCCTGAGTACGCCAATACCCTATATGTGGGGAAAATACAGTGTTTGGGTGCACGGCAGAGTTCAAAGGGAAGGAGCACTGTGTGACTTTTTGAACGCAAAATTTGCTGGAATTGAGGGCTGGCGCCATGTCACGTTTGAAGAGCCCCTGATGTGCCTAAATAGTTGAAACCCCCCACAAGTGACCCCATTTTGGAAACTACAACCCTCGAGGATTTTATCAAGGGGCATAATGAACATTTTGAACCCGGTAATGCACATAATTTGATAACATTAGGTCATCATATTGAATAAGCTGTCATTAGTCTTGAGCACAAGTGCCCGCTACTTGAGTTTGCATCATGTACTTGGGTATGCACCATGTATCGCACATGCTCGAGTGACATGCTCGAGTCCTGCCCACATGTTTCACGGTTATTAGACACCCAAAACAAACATGCAGGGATTGCTGGTGCATGGCAGGCAATCCCCGCACGTTTTTTTTGACTGTGAAGCATATGGGGCAGAGACTCGAGCACCCGCGATACTCAATGCATACCCGAGCACCCGATGCAAACTCAAGTAGCGAGCACTTGTGCTCAACACTAGTCGCCATATCGTCATCTCTTTTTTTTTTGCTTTTGAAAAAAATCCCAACCCTAGCACAACCCTAACCCTAGAGTTTATTTTTTACACCGTTCCTTGTGCAGTATAAGTGATTAGACGACTTTATTCTTTGGGTCGGTGCGATTACAGCGAAGCTCATCAAGAGAATGCCAAGAGTGTGCAAAGCAGTCATCAAAGCAAGAGGTGGCTACTTTGAAGAACCTAGATTATAAGACATATTTTCAGTTGTTTCCCTCTTTTTTGTTAAGTATATAATTCCACATGTGTTAATTCATAGTTTTGATGCCTTCAGTGTGAATGTACAATTTTCATAGTCATGAAAATACAGAAAAATCTTTAAATGAGAAGGTGTGTCCAAACTTTTGGTCTGTACTGTACGTATTAGTACGCCCTGGGCTGTTAAGGGGTTAAGACCCATAGTGGTGGGGATTGGTTCCCATGGTGAAAAAATAAGTGCCTGGATAGATTTTTACCTACTGCCTCTGGTTCAGGAAACTCCGAGTTACATTAGGGATTCAAAATTCATAGTGACCATTTTTGATAGATTTGAATGGCCAAAAAACTTTGGATGATTGTCCTGTGATGTGGTGGCATTATACCCCCTCAATTCCACACCATATTGCTTTTAGCATGTTTAACCTACCACCTTGACACATACAGTTCGTACACTATAGAAATAAAAGAATTTCTGGTCATAGCAGTACAGTTCCTCTTAGAGTGTAATTATTTTAGCTTTGATAAAAGTTTTTTTTTTACAGAAAAGAGGAGTCAGCATGGGCAGTAAATTCTCTCCTTCGCTAGCGAACATAGTGATGTGTAGGTGGGAGGAGCTTTTCATTTACCATAATGATAACACATATAGTGGACACATTGTGTGGTACGGTAGATTTATTGATGACCTCCTCCTGGTGTGGGGGGGCACACAGGAGGAGGTGGTACAATTTGTACAGTACATCAACTGCAATAATTTTAATCTTAAATTCACTTAGTTCTACCATTCATCCAAAATTACTTTTTTGGATCTCGAACTTGAGGCTACCAAGGAGAAAGAATTGGTCAAAATTAACCCCCACAGAAAATCTACAGCCTTAAATTCTATTCTATCAGCTAAATGTTGTCATCCGCCACATATTAAGAGAAATATCCCTTACGGTGAGCTAATACGAACAATAAGAAATTGTTCAGATAACATCACTTTTCAGAAGGAATCAGACTATCCAATAGGTGCTATCCCGAGTGGTCTTTAACCGGTTCCCGACCGCCCACTGTAGATAAACGTCGGCGCTTGCCGGGCTCTGTGCAGCACCGACGTTTAAAAACGGTGGGTGGTCTTGCAGTGCTCAGGACCCCCAGGGTCCTGCAAGCACTGCGATTCCGGTGCAGAGCGTTAGCTCTGACAGGGTACATCATCGGGACCTGATTAGATCATGTCCCAGTTATGTTAACCCTTTGCTGTCTTCTATATGCTGCGATCTATAGTGATTGCGGCATATAGGAGACAGCAAGAGGAGAGGGGGTCGTCTTATTTACCTCCGAAGACCTCCGTTTCGTTTGAGGACCTGGGGTTGCTATGGCAGCTGGAGGTCACATGACCGCCTCCAGCTCTGCCATATATGGTGTCCTTCCTGTCTGGCTTCAGCCTGTATGTAGCTGATTCCAGACAGGAGACTGAAACAGTCAGTGAAGATCTCATGTAATGTAATATATGTCTATTACATTACATGAGATCAGTGATCAGAAAAATAAAAATTAATGTCCCATACAGGGACTAAGTAAAAATGTAAAAAAAAGTTAAAAAAAAGTTTTTAAACTATTAAAAAAAAAATCACAAAATAAATAAAAATAAATAAATAAAATAATAAACCAATAAATCCGCATATTATTACAAAACCAAAAAAAGTACACATATTTGGTATCGCCGCGTCCGAAACAACCCGAGCTATAAAACTGTCACACTAATTAACTCCTTCTGTGCACACCGTAATAAAAATAAATAAAAAACGGAGCAAAAAAAAATGCTTTTTCATCATATCGCCAAACAAAAAGTGGAAAAAAATGCGATCAAAAAGCAGAATAGAAATAAAAATGGTACCACTGAAAACTTCATCTTGTTCCGCAAAAAAAAGCCGCCATACAGCTCCATCAGCCAAAAAATAAAAAAGTTATAGCGCTCAGAATAAAGCAATGCAAAAAAAATATTTTTTTTTCTATAAAATTGTTTTATTGTGTAAAAGCGCCAAAACATAAAAAAATACAGTAAGTGTAGTATCGCTGTAAACGTACTGACCCGAAGAATAACGCTGCCTGATCACTTTTACCACACGCAGAACGGCATAAAAAAAAACTCAAAAAACAATTCCTGAAGTGTTTGTTTTTGTTAACTTTACCTCCCAAAAAATGGAATAGAAAGCGATCAAAAAATGTCACGTACCCAAAAATGGTTCCAATAAAAATGTCAACTCGTCCCGCAAAAAACAAGCCGTCACATGACTCTATCGGCCGAAATATGGAAAAATTATAGCTCTCAAAATATGGTGATGCAAAAACTAGATTTTGCAAAAAAAGCGTATTTTAGTGTGTGACAGCTGTCAGTCATAAAAACCCGATATAAATCTGGTATCTCTGTAATCGCACCGACCCGAAGAATAAAGTAATCTAATCAGTTATATCACACTAGGAACGGCATAAAAAATAAATAAAACAAATATTATTCACCTGCTACTGATTTGTTTATTATGTCTCCCAAAGATCCCAGTAAGGCTCTGCTCACATTTATCCTGTGCTCTGCGCTGAGCACTTACACCAGAGTTTCCGTGTAAATCTCTGAAATACGTGATTCAGCCAGAACCCATGATGGAAGATTCCCTGTAATGAGGCAGATATAGGCCACTGTGGATGCCGTCTAGCCTGGGATCCCACGGTGTCATTTGTTTTAGGCGTGCATAAAAGTGCGGTTGGCCACAGTTTTGTGCACTTCTGAAAAAAAGGACACCACTAAACAGAGGCCAGACGGAGTCCAGAGTAACTCTGCTGCCTCATTACAGTGAATGGATCCTGCAGGGGTTTCATCTGAATTACATCACTTGGAAAATTAGATGGAAACCCCGATGTAAGTGCTCAGCCTAGAGCGCCGGATAAATGTTACGTAAAATGTTCCCAATAAAAGCTTCAACTCAGTCCTCAAAAAAAGCTAGTCCCCACTCAGGTCCATCATCTGTTAAAAATATAAGGGACTTCCAAGTTACTGGTAGCAGAAAGGCTCTGGAAAAGCAAAATGGTCCTTGCCCCCCAAAAGAAATTCAGAAAATCCAAATGCCTATTCTACAATAATTTGTTCTCCAATTGTCAAATAGCGCTCCTTCCCCCTCAAATCTCACCGTATGGCTAAGTGGTACGATACAGCCACATATGGGGTATTGACACTTTTAGAAGAAATTGTGTGACACATTTCGGCACCATTTTTACCCATTGCCCTGTGTGAAAATGTAAAATCTGAGGGTAAAACATTTTTTTGTGGTAAAAATATAATTATGCTTTTTTCACTGCCCAATGGTATAAATTTAAAAATTAAAAAATACTCACTACTTCCCTAGATGAATTCCTTGAGAGGTGTAGTTTACAAAATGGGGTCACTTGTGGGGGTTTCTGCTGTTTTGGCATTTCAGCGACTCTTCAAATGTGACATGGTGTCTGCTGCCTATCCCAGCCAACATAGCACTTCTTTCTCTTCCGAACCCTGCCGTACACCAAAGCAGTGGTTTTCCCCCACATATGGGGTATCGGCGTACTCAGGAGAAATTGTACAACAAATTTCATGGTGCAATTTATCCTGTTACCCTTATGATAATGCAAAATTAGGGAATGAAAAACATTTTTTATGGGAAAAATGTGAAAATTTTATTTTTACGGCTCAATATTATAAACTTCTGTGAAGCAGCTGGGGGTGCAAGGTGCTCACCACACATCTAGATAAGTTCCCTAAGGGGTCTAGTTTCCAAAATGGTGGCACTTGTGGGGGGTTTCCACTGTTTAGGCACATTAGGGGCTCCCCAAATGTGACATGGCGTCCGCTAATTATTCAAACAAATTTTACATTCAAAAAGTCAAATGGCGCTCCTTCCCTTTCAAACCCTGCCATGTGCCCAAACAGTAATTTGCCTCCACATATGGGGTATCAGCGTGTTCAGGAGAAATTGCATAACAAATTTCATGGTGCAATTTTTCCTATTACCCTTATGATAATGCAAAATTAAGGGATGAAAAACGGTTTTATGGGAAAAATGTGAAAATTTTATTTTTACAGCTCAATATTATAAACTTCTGTGAAGCACCTTGGGGTTCAAGGTGCTCACCACACATCTAGATAAGTTCCCTAAGGGGTCTAGTTTCCAAAATTGTGTCACTTGTGGGGGGTTTCCACTGTTTAGGCACATCAGGAGCTCTCCAAACGCAACATAGCGTCTGCTAATTATTCAGACAAATTTTACATTCAAAAAGTCTAATGGCGCTCCTTCCCTTCCGAACCCTGCCGTGCGCCCAAACAGTGGTTTTCCCTCACATATGGGGTATCGGCACGCTCAAGAGAAATTGCACAAAAAAATTTGGGGTCCATTTTTTCATGTTACCCCTGTGAAAATAAAAAAAATTGGGTCTAAAGTAACATTCTTGTGAAAAAAGTTAAATGTTAATTTTTTTCTTCCACATTCCAAAAATTCCTGTGAAGCACCTGAAGGGTTAATAAAGTTCTTGAATGTGGTTTTGAGCACCTTGAGGGGTGCAGTTTTTAGAATGGTGTCACTTTTGGGTATTTTCTGTCATAAAGACCCCTCAAAGTGACTTCAAATATGATGTGGTCCCTAAAAAAATGTCTTTGTAAATTTTGTTGGAAAAATGAGAAATCGCTGGTCAACTTTTAACCCTTATAGCTCCCTAACAAAAAAAAATTTTGGTTCCAAAATTGTGCTGATGTAAAGTAGACATGTGGGAAATGTTATTTATTAACTATTTTGTGTGACATATCTCTCTGATTTAAGGGCATGAAAATTCAAAGTTTGAAAATTGCAAAATTTTCTAAATTTTTGCCAAATTTCTGATTTTTTCACAAATAAACACAAGTTATATCGAAGAAATTTTACCACTATCATGAAGTACAATATGTCACGAAAAAACAATCTCAGAATCAGGGGAATACGTTGAAGCGTTCCAGAGTAATTACTTCATAAACTGGCAGTGGTCAGAATTGAAAAAATTGGCCCGGTCACGAAGGCAAAAACAGGCTCTGGCGCGAAGTGGTTAATATAGATCAGCCTGAACAATGTACGGCCATAGTCAAATTAGACGTCCTTACAAAGGGTTTTACTCTAAACATGGGAGATGTCTCAGGTAAGGGTCATGAATGTGAATGTTTATGGTGTTATCAAAAGAATGGACCACTGGAAGGCGATGTGAAGTATATCCATAAAATACACCCAGAATGTGCAAAGTATGGTGACCGATGGTAGAAAAGGTTTGGATTTGATGATAAACTTAGTTTGATGAAATGTGAAAATTTGGTGGAAGAAATAGGAAAGTGCAGTGAGAAATTAAAAAAGTCTGGACTTACAAGTGCAAATATATGGTTGTGTGAAGCCTGAAAGAGAGAAAATGGCCGACATGCCGAAAAATATTATAAAGACAAAAAGAAGGATAAAAAGGGACTGGTGTTAGTAATACAGGATGGGTGTGATATTGTCCTCACACAGAAAGACTTGAATGAAGAACAGGGTTACAGAGGTAGGGGAGAGGTAGAGGAAGAGGTAGGGGAGTGGGCCACAAAACATCTTGTTGGCATTGCAGGAAGATTGGGCATTTTCTTCGAGAATGCCCTGACAGACAAAAAATAACCCAGATGGCACAAATGCCACAGAATATGCAGTAGTAACTCAGGATAAAGTCCTGATGGCCAAAGCACTCCGAAACACCTATCAGCACAAGCAGCCACCGCAACATACTGACATTACATGAGACTAGTCTTATTGACCTACAAATCCTCAAAGAGATGCAACAAGCATCCCCAAAATCTGAACAAACTACATGGGTAATAAAAGGTGCTATCTTCAAAGATGGCATATATGTATCTGCAGAAAACAAATATATATTGCCCAGTAACCTCTTTAGATATGCTGCAGTATTGAGCCATAGCACAGGAGAGATGGTAAAGATCATAAAGTATTTACAGCATGCCACTTTACTAACTACTCAAAGTTTTGTCTCAGCTGCTTTCTTGTCTATTATTGGAAACATTGTCTGTCGTAAGTGTTGAAGTAGAATACACCTGAGTGTTATTGTCACCTGGCATGTTATATCTTATACCAAATCTCTTAAGATGCCTGATTGACTCATTTCACAAGTTCTTATATAATATTGGCTAAGTGTCTGTATGTCAGTGTTCATGATAGATATTGATTTTTATAGTTGTTGGCTATATGTGTGATAGGCACCGGAGCGCAGGGCCTAGACCCTCCAGTATGCCGGGCATGGGTCGGATACTCTCTGCGGTCCCCTGGTCGCAAGGACGGTGGTGGCTGTGCCCGACGCCTGGAGCTGCGGAGTCACATTTTAAGACGCGCTTGAAGACATCAGGGCTAGGCATCAATCGGATCGTCTGGGGTAGAGCATTCCAGAGAACTGGCGCAGCACGAGAGAAGTCTTGGAGACGGAGGTGCGAGGTTCGGATTATGGGGGATGTTAGTCTTAGGTAATTTGTGGAACGGAGAGCACGTGTAGGACGATAGAACGAGATGAGAGAGTTGATATAAGGTGGTGCAGAACTGTGGAGAGCTTTGTGGGTGAGAGCAAAGAGTTTATAGTGGACCCTGTAGCGAATGGGTAACCAGTGTAATGACTGGCACAAGGTGGAGGCATCAGTGAAGCGGCTGGACAGAAATACGACCCTGGCTGCCGCATTCAGGACAGATTGGAGAAGGGAAATTTTGGTAAGAGGGAGACCAATCAGAAGAGAGTTGCAGTAGTCCAAACGAGAGTGAATAAGAGCGACAGTAAGAGTTTTAACAGTTTCAAAAGTGAGAAAAAATTGGATTCTGGAGATGTTTTTAAGATGCAGGTGACAAGAGCGAGTGAGTGATCGGATATAGGGAGTAAAGGAGAGGTTAGTGTCGAATATGACCCCAAGGCAGCGGGCGTGCTGCTTGAGAGTTATGGTTGAACCCTCCAAGGTAATTTCGATGTTAGGTAGAGTTAGGTTAGTAGAGGGGGAAAACACCAGAAGTTCAGTTTTGGAGAGATTCAGTTTAAGATAGAGGGAGGACATTATGTTAGACACAGCAGACAAACAATCCTTGGTATTTTGTATTAGGGTAGGGGTGATGTCAGCGAAAGAAGTGTATAATTGGGTGTCATCAGCATAGAGATGATACTGGAACCCAAATCACCTAACTCTGGGTTAAGTTGTCTCTCTGTTTCCGGATAAATAGACCCCATGTCATGATACACTCAGGTGGGACAATGTTGACTGTACTGAAGGTTTTGCTCCGATCCTTCACCTATTCCAACACATTTGGTTACCTTACTTTCTGTTACCTCAGCGAAAACACTTCAAGAGAATAGATGTGGAATCAGACTGTACATTAGCAGAATAATTGCTAAGATAACAACACTCAAATAAGTCTCTACCCCTAATTTTTTCTCAGGAGAACTGCTACCGAAACCTGAGGTTGTGAAACGTGCTGACTGGGTCCTTGTGAAGGTGATAAAGAAGAAACACTGGCACCAGCCTAAGTGGGAAGGTCCTTACCAAGTCCTATTGACCACTCCTACTGCTGTCAAAATTGCTGAACGTACATCACGGATACATCTGTCCCACTATTAAAAGGGTTGACGGAAGTCTAGGGAAAGTTAGGCAGGGAACAAACCCAGTCTCCTGAAGCATAAACCCGGCCACAAAGGGGGGTTCTCCAAAAGGGAGAATTCATCTCAAACCGGTGAAGACACCCACTTCCCTTTTCCCGGTGGACGGAGACAGGGTAGGCAGTAGAAGGAAAAAAAGATGTACTAGGGACAGTTATTTTGGGAATCCTACACATGGTTATGGGAAATTGGAAGGTAATAGATCCAGCAGGGTGGGAAAGTCCAGAGGGTTGGAGAGGTTTTGGATTTAATAATTTAAATCTCACTTTTGAAGTAGGTCAGACGGTCACCTTTTTGATGGACTTCTGCCTGTTATATAAAGGACGTGAAGATGGAGAACAAGCTGCCAAACTAACTGGGTCAGAAAAATATGTTTGTGTTATAAACCAAAATAACAGGGGAGTCCGAATGTTTACTAGTTGGTCCCTTGCTGGATGGACAACCAAGACTATGGGTATAAAATTTATGGCCACACAGATTTCAAATCCAGGTTCCTCATTAGGAAAAAATAAACTTCCCGTTGCACAAAAAAGGATGATTGTAGCAAAATTAGTATTAATCTTAAAAAAAACCTAAGATGAGAGACCAAAGGTTATATGGTATTGGATCTGATGCATCAGGAACAGACCCAATAGGACATTTCTACATACAAGTTCAGAATAATACCAAAACACACCCCAAGGAAAGTATGTCAGAAAGAACCATAATGGAGTCCATGGGTCCCACAGTTGGGTTCACTAACTTAATCTATGAAGATAAACTAGCTCTAGAGACAATCTATGAGGAGAAAAATGAATGGTTAGAATTGCTTAGATATACTGCAAAAAGCCTTAACAAACTAAACTGTGTAGCTTGAGCAACAGCTAGACCACAGCTAGGTACTGTCCCTTTTCCCCTACATCAGGCATGTCCAAAGTCCGGCCCGCGGGCCATTTGCGGCCCGCGGTCCGGACTAATAAGGCCCCCAGGTATCCAGCAGCATGTACCTTGCGGCCGCTGCCGCTCTCGTCGCCACCGCCGCTCTCGTCGCCACCGCCGCTCAGTACTCCGGCGCAGGGAGAAGAGCCGAAATCTCGGACATCGCGAGATTTCGGCTTTCCTTCTCCCTGCGCCGGAGTACTGAGCGGCGGCAACCGGCCAGCCAAGATCTCGCGACGTGCGAGATCTCCAGCCCCCAGGGGTTGTAAGACGTTCAGAGGTCAGATAGGCTGAAGACCTCAGCTTAGTTGTGTAAAATTATATAAATAATATATATATTATGTTATATATAAGTCCCTGCGCCACCTTACACCTCCAGAAAGGTTAGGCCAGCAGGGCTCTCACACAAGCTTGTGGTAGCAAGCTGTCATACCCTTCATTAACCCCTGACTGCCTGTCACTGTGCTATAATTCCATTATCTGATGTGCGACTGTTGCACAGCTTGCTATTCTCTGCCTGTGTTATAAAGCATATAGCAGTATCTTATTTTTGCTGTTCCACCCTCTGCGCCTTTTAATCTCTCCCCTTCTGGCCAATTTTTATAATGGCAACTACAAATAAGAAACGAAAAGTTGACAGTGAGGGCCGCCGCTTCCAGGACAAGTGGAAAGTAGAATATTTTTTCACTGAAATAAAGAATCACTGTGTTTGTCTGATATGCCAAGAGACCGTTGCTGTTTATAAAGAATTTAATGTCAAGCGACACTATCAGACGAGACATAGCACATACGACAAGCTAACAGGGCACGACCGAAGTGAAAAGTATAAGCAACTTGAAGCTGTTTTATTGTCACAACAGCGATTTTTTACAAGAGCCCGTGAGTCAAATGAAAATGCCACAAAGGCGAGCTATGAGGTGGCAGCGTTAATTGCTAAAAATTGCAAATCTTTTGCAGAGGGTGACTTTATCAAAGAATGTGTTATGAAAATGGTAGAGAATGTCTGTCCCGAGAAGAAGCAAGAGTTTTCCAACATTTGCCTGGCTCGTAACACTGTAGCACGGAGAATTGAAGAAATTTCATCGGATATTAAGAGACAGTTAATGTCAAAAGGAGCTGATTTTGACTTCTTTTCAATAGCCTGTGATGAAAGCACGGACCTATCTGACACGGCTCAGTTGCTGATTTTTTTAAGAGGGGTGGACGATGAAATGAATGTGACTGAAGAGCTACTTGACCTCCAGAGCCTCAAGGATCAAACAAGAGGGAAAGATTTATTTGATTCTGTTAGTTCTGCCATAGATGACATGAAACTGCCTTGGAACAAAGTTACTGGGATTATTACTGATGGGGCACCTGCCATGACTGGTGAACGAAGTGGATTATCAACCCTAATCTGTAACAAGGTGAGCGAAGAAGGAGGCAAAGCTATTAAACTTCATTGCATCATTCATCAACAAGTTCTCTGTGCTAAACATCTCCAATATGATCATGTTATGAAACCGGTACTAAAGACCATTAATTTTATCCGCTCTAAAGCCCTGTGCCACCGCCAGTTTAAACAGTTTCTACTGGATATCCAGGCTGAATATGAAGATGTTTCATATCATAACGATGTAAGATGGCTCAGTCGGGGGTCTGCACTGCAACTTTTCTACTCTCTCAGAAAGGAAATAGGAGAATTCTTGGAAACAAAGGGACAAACGATGCGAGAACTATCTGATCCAATTTGGCTGGCTGATTTGGGGTTTCTAGTCGACCTAACAAAGCATCTGAATGTACTGAACATGAATCTTCAGGGCAAAGATGCAGCGGTGAACCAACTTTATTCACACCTCAAAGCCTTTGGAACAAAGCTGCAACTTTTCCTAAGGCAGTTGTCACAAACACCGCCCAATACCATCCATTTTTCAGCGCTACAGGAAATAATTAACAGTTTTCCACAGGATGATATCCATGCGCAAATAAGCAGGTATGCAGCAGACATCACATCTCTGGCTGGGGAGTTTCAACGGCGCTTTCAAGATTTTGCAGCTATTGAAAAGGAGATCAGCATTTTCTCCTCTCCATTCTCTGTTGACCCCGACAATGCTCCTGATCAGTTGCAGCTCGAGCTCATTGAGCTACATTGTGACAGCGAGTTACGCAGTCGTCATCAACAGCTCTCTCCTGTTAACTTTTACCGCCAACTGGATAAGAGCCGGTTTCAAGAGATTCGAACATTGGCTAAGAAAACCCTGAGCTTGTTTGGCTCAACATATTTGTGTGAGAAGACATTCTCTGTTATGAACTTTAACAAGAACCGCGTGAGGACAAGACTAAGTGACTCTCACCTGCGTGACATTTTGCGCATCAAAACCACGGCCATTGAACCAGACCTAGTCTATGTGCTGCAGTCCAGATCCCAGTTTCACCCTTCACATTAGTGCAGGCTAGTTTCTTTTTTTTAATTGAGATTAATATGTTGTAAAATCTCAATTAATGTCAGTTGGATAGACAGTTATATATTTGAACACATGTATACTTGCTGTTATGTTCCTGTTCACATTTTTTGAACTTATAAGTTGACAGACAACCTTACATTACTTTGTGTAATGTACTTTAAAATGTTCCTGAGATATCTCAGTTTCCTGTTTTTATTATATTAAAGGGGTTGTCCAAGTTCAGAACCCAGACATACCCCCTTTTTCACCCAGGCAGCCCCCCTGCCATGGGCATCAAAGCATCTCATGCTCCGATGTGCTCCCTTGCCCTGTGCTATTTACAATGACACACTGCCGGTAGGAGGCTTCACCGGCTCTAATGTGCAGGCTTTAGCGCTGCTCTAGCTGGTTTACTGGTGATAAAGCCCGCCCATCAGTGCCGGTGACGTCACTGGGCTTTCTGCCAGCCCCGTGGAGAGCCGGGTATGTCACTAGAACTCCAGAAAATGCCTTTCCTCTGCGCAATTTAGTGCAGGGCAAAAGTAGGACATTGGAGCATAAACTGCTTCGATGCTCAAGTCGGGGAGGGGCTTCCTGGGTGAGAATGGGGGTATGTCTGGGTTAACCCCTTTAAGGCAGATTGATTAAACACCTGTTTAGATTTGTCATCCAAGTCACAAAATAAAAAGTATGCCGTTTTCAATAAACTTTGCAAAAAAAGTTTATTTGCATTCATTTTAATGGTCCAAAGAATGTCAAGCAAAATGATCGGCCCTCGCACATGTTCACTTCATCAAATTTGGCACTCTTAGAAAAAAGTTTGGACACCCCTGCCCTACATGATCAGGAGGACCCAGAAGGGTTACAGTACATAATTAAACTATATGGAAAACTTCCTGTCCCCTCAGATAAGGAAAGAAAATGCAAAACATTATCACTTTTATTTCCCCCACTTAAAAAAAACAGATATCCAACAACAGTTACATAGTTACATAGTTTATAAGTTTATAGTTTATAATAGCTAGGTATTGGGTGCGAACGGAGCCTCCCTCTAGACAGGAGTATATAAGGCAGGTGGATTATGTGGTACGGATGGAGGAAAAAATTTATTTAAAATGGAAAAACGCCAAACTCAGTGACAACCTATGGGCACCATGGAAGGTGTGTTAATGTTAATGCTTTTGGAGGAAAGAATCCGGTGATTACATTACATTATAAAATACATTGTAATGATTATAAGATGTTGAACCATATTTTATATAACGATAAAGGTTTATTGTCGTCCGTGAAAGGGGAGGAGGGGTGGGTGAGGGGTTCTTTTTGATAATAAGAAAATGGGAAATTATTCTACTGAAGATGTATTTTATTATTCTATCTTTAAATGAATAAAAATGTATCTGATTTAAAAAAATGTTGTGGGACCCGTGCTTGTGGAAGGCAGAGGTGACACCGGGAGAAACAGTGGCGGCTGCGGACCGAGTATGGACACCCGGCCGCCGCCGGCATGAGGTTATGAAAAGCTTCCGCCTTCCTTCCAAGGAATGGGGTAGGGACAACTGAACGCTGCACTGGGACAAGGACGTGGACAGTGATTTTGCAAGTCTGCAACGACAGGTGCATGGCGGGAGGCATCTACGCATGCACCAAGGATCACTTATGATGGGCACACATTTAGGCAGTGACCTGGGAGTCAGCGATGCTTCCAGGGGTCTTCCCCATGCTGTTCCCATGTCTTTTCAGCACTGTATGCATGTGTCACACAGCACATGGCCAGATAAGGTTGTAAAATGTTAAAATGACATTTCCCAGTGAATGCATTTGTCTTTGTTGAAAGCAATGCAAAAGTGCAAAAATGCATCAAAAACGCAACGTGTGAACATAGCCCAAGGTGTGGAAGAGTATTTTTGTTTGTGGTTATTTATTTTGCTTTATATACAGTACAGACCAAAAGTTTGGACACACCTTCTCATTTAAAGATTTTTCTGTATTTTCATGACTTTGAAAATTGTACATTCATACTGAAGGCATCAAAACTATGAATTAACACATGTGGAATTATATACTTAACAAAAAAGTATGAAACAACTGAAAATATGTCTTATATTCTAGGTTCTTCAAAGTAGCCACCTTTTGCTTTGATGATTGCTTTGCACACTCTTGGCATTATTTTGATGAGCTTCAAGAGGTAGCTCACAAAGGAGGAGACCCGGTGTTTAGTGACGTCCAGGGGCGGACCTACCGCCCGTGCAGCCGGTTCATTGAACGGGGACCCCCGAGGGAGAGGGGGCCCCTCCAGCCTCCAGCAGGGCCGCCATCAGGGCATGACTGCCCTGACTCCAGCATGGGGCCCGGCCGGTCGGGGCCCCCTTGGAGCCCCCCTCTTGTGCGTCTCCTCATGGGGCCCCCCCGCAGTACCCCCCGCCGTCACATGACCGGAGATGTCCCTGCGCTCAGCACCACGCGCGCTCTCTCCGGACCTGTCACAGTGCAGAGCGGGAAGACGCGGGCAACGCTGGAGTCCGGAGCAGCGCCAGCAGCAGGTAAGAAGTGAGGTGAGTATTGGATTTTTTTAATTTTTTTCATGTATGGGGCATTATATTGTGGGGGGGTGTGTGACATCCTGCATGGGGCATTATATGGGGGAGAGGTGACATCCTGCATGGGGCATTATATGGGGGGGTGATATCCTGCATGGGGCATTATATGGGGGGGGTGACATCCTGCATGGGGCATTATATGGGGGGTGACATCCTGCATGGGGCATTATATGGGGGGCGAGGTGACATCCTGCATGGGGCATTACATAGGGGGAGAGGTGAAATCCTGCATGGGGCATTATATGGGGGGGGTGTGACATACTGCATGGGGCATTATAAGGGAGGGGGGTGTAACATCATGCATGGGGCATTATATGGGGGGGTGACATACTGCATGGGGCATTATATGGGGGAGGGGGGAATTGACATCCTGCATGGGGGCATTATATGGGGGCGGGGGGATGTGTGTGACATCCTGCATGGGGCATTTTAAGAGGGGAAGGGGGGAAGTGACATCCTGCATGGGGCATTATAAGAGGGGAAGGGGGGAAGTGACATCCTGCATGGGGCATTATAAGAGGGGAAGGGGGGAAGTGACATCCTGCATGGGGCATTATAAGGGAGGGGGGTGTGACATCCTGCATGGGGCATTATAAGAGGGGGAGGGGGGAAGTGACATCCTGCATGGGGCATTATATGGGGGTGGGGGGAATGTGACATCCTGCATGGGGCATTATAAGAGGGGAAGGGGGGAAGTGACATCCTGCATGGGGCATTATAAGAGGGGAAGGGGGGAAGTGACATCCTGCATGGGGCATTATAAGGGAGGGGGGTCTGACATCCTGCATGGGGCATTATAAGGGAGGGGGTGTGACATCCTGCATGGGGCATTATAAGGGAGGGGGTGTGACATCCTGCATGGTGCATTATAAGGAGGGGGAGGTGGGAATTGACAACCTGCATGGGGCATGGGGCATTATAAGGAGGGTGGGTGTGTGACATACTGCATGGGGCATTATAAGGAGGGGGGGTGTGACCTCCTGCATGGGGCATTATAAGGGAGGGGGTGGTCTGACATACTGCATGGGGCATTGAAAAGGGGTGAAGTGACATCCTGCAAGGGGCATTATATGGGGGGGAGAGGTGACATCCTGCATGGGGCATTTTATGGGGGGTAGAGGTGACATCCTGCATAGGGCATTAAAAGGGGGGTGTCATCCTGCATGGGGCATTATAAGGGGGGGAACAGCCTGCATGGAGCGTTACATGGGGGCCAATATTCTGTATGGAGCGTTATATGGGGGTCAGTATTCTGTATGGAGCGTTATATGGGGTCAGTATTCTGTATGGAGTGTTATATGGGGGTCAGTATTCTGTATGGAGCGTTATATGGGGGTCAGTATTCTGTATGGAGCATTTTATGGGGGCCAGTATTCTGTATGCAGTGTTATATGGGGACCAGTATCCTGTATGGAGCATTATATGGGGACCAGTATCCTGTATGGAGCATTATAAGGTGGTCAGTATCCTGTATGGAGCATTATATGGTGCCCATAATACTGTATGGAGGACTATACTGTCCGGTCTGCACTGTGCGCTGTGAGGATTCGCCGGTTTCTGAGCTATTGTAGAATTTACAATAGATATCGCTCGTGTAATGGGGCATTATAAGGGGGGAACAGCCTGCATGGAGCGTTATATGGGGGCCAATATTCTGTATGGAGCGTTATATGGGTCAGTATTCTGTATGGAGAGTCATATGGGGACAGTATTTTGTATGGAGCGTCATATGGGGGACAGTATTCTGTATGGAGCGTTATATGGGGGCCAGTATTCTGTATGCAGTGTTATATGGGGACCAGTATCCTGTATGGAGCATTATATGGGGACCAGTATCCTGTATGGAGCATTAGAAGGGGGTCAGTATCCTGTAAGGAGCATGATATGGTGCCCATAATACTGTATGGAGGACTATACTGTCCGGTCTGCACTGTGCGTTGTGAGGATTCGCCGGTTTCTGAGCTATTGTAGAATTTACAATAGATATCGCTTGTGTAATGGGGCATTATAAGGGGGGAACAGCCTGCATGGAGCGTTATATGGGGGCCAATATTCTGTATGCAGTGTTATATGGGGACCAGTATCCTCTATGGAGCGTTATATGGGGACCAGTATCCTGTATGGAGCATTATATGGGGACCAGTATCCTGTATGGAGCATTATATGGGGACCAGTATCCTGTATGGAGCATTATAAGGGGGTCAGTATCCTGTATGGAGCATGATATGGTGCCCATAATACTGTATGGAGGACTATACTGTCCGGTCTGCACTGTGCGTTGTGAGGATTCGCCGGTTTCTGAGCTATTGTAGAATTTACAATAGATATCGCTCATGTAATGTAGTAAGTGAAATCCTTGGCCTTGTACTATATATATATATTTCTCTGCGGTATCTGTGCATCATGAATCATGGTATGTGTTAAAGGGGCCCACTGAAACTCTGTTGCCCAGGGCCCACAAAACCTGGAGCCGGCCCTGGGGCTAAGTATAACAAGTTGTATTTTTTTTACATACAATTAATTAACTTGGAGTGGGGGGAATCAGAGATGCACGGGGGGATGAGAGATGCACGGGGGGGAGGCCCTTCATGCCCGCTATGAAGGGCGGGGGGGCCCCCCAAAAATTCTTGCACAGGGGCCAACTACAGTCTGTGTCCGCCCCTGGTGACGTCCATGGCTTCCAGACTTCAGGCCGTCAATGCTGCAAAGGATTCTCTACAAAGTATTAATGAGCATTTTATTTATGGTGAAGGTAATTTCTTCAATTACTTTTGAGCCCCTGAAATGAGAAGGATTTGTAGAAAAATGGTTGCAATTCCTAAACGCTTCACAGGATATTTTTGTTCAACCCCTTTAATTAAACCTGAAAGTCTCCACTTCATTTGCATCTAAGTTGTTTCATTTTACATAAAAAGCTGTCTGCAGAGCTGAAATCACGAAGATCCACTGACCAAATGTTTCTGGACCGAACTGTTTTCATATATTTACACTATATGGAGAAATATTGCATCTCTTTCCCTCAACCCCCAAAACAAAACCCAAAATGTTCTCCTGCCCGGGCTCCTAACTCCTAATCCCAAAATAGACAAGGACATTCGGAGTTGCCAATCCTCCCTCTTTTGTAGACTAGTGGAGACAAAGCATCTTCAGCCTCGGCTCTTTATTTCCTACAGACAACATGGGGGAAAACGAAACACTTTTTATAATCAGTTATTTTTTATCACATTTTTTTATAGGTAAATTACCATAAAATGCCCCCAATCCCTTTTTCTCCGTCTCCCAATGCATAATGCTGGGGTAAGATTATCTCTACAGAGACCCCTGTACAGGAATATTAGGGCTCCAGCGATATCACATCTATTATACAGAGAATAGCGCTATCTCCATAGCTCTGTACACAAGGACATAGAGATCAGACAAGGTCCTCATATTCAGGCAGCTTCTATTCTACTCCAACCCTCTTTATAAGAACAAGATCAGAGTCTCATTATACCGAGCAGAGAAGCTCCAGGGACAAAGACCCCGTCTGCTCCTAACACGCCGGGGGCCCGGAGTATCCAGCCACGGGGCCCGGATTCTCTCATTTGTGGCCCCAGCGTTTCTTGTAGAATAAATCCCTTTCTCATCCAGTCCTGTAGTAATGACTTTGTTATCAGGTTTTGTAGGAGGGTTCGTCTGACTCCATCTTATGTTATCAATATCTGTGTGAGAAACAGGAAACGTCCGAGCGCAGTTTTACCGAGTGTCCAGTGTCAGTTCTTCTACAGTCTGATAAAGAACCGCGGTGTCTCCCACCGAACCTGGGAGTATACAGAATACACACACGACTCCGTACACACACGGCTCTGTACACACACGCGGCTCCACCCCGTATGCCTCGTACATGCGTGGCTCCGCCCCGTACACGCGCGGCTCCGCCCCGTACGCCCCGTACACGCGCGGCTCCGCCCCGTACGCCCCGTACACGCGCGGCTCCGCCCCGTACGCCCCGTACACGCGCGGCTCCGCCCCAAAGGCGCGCGGCTCCACCCCGTACGCCCTGTACATGCGTGGCTCCACCCCGTACGCCTCGTACACGCACGGCTCCACCCTGTACGACTCGTAAACGCGCGACTCCGCCCCGTACACGCACGGCTCCGCTCCGTACACCTCATACACGCGCGGCTCCACTCCGTACACCTCGTACACGTGCGACTCCGCTCCGTACACCTCGCACACATGCGGCTCCGCTCCGTACACCTCGTACACATGTAAGGTGCCCCAGCGAGGTAGTCGTGGGCGAGCTGTAGCCCCCTCTCGCTCTGGCACCCTACAGACAATTCGTGTCCTCCCTCTGATGTGTGGCTGTGTATGTGGTGCTCTCCACTTACTTCAAACCATCCGATCGCGGCTGTCTCCAGGCATTTCTCTTCTGGGACCAGGGCAGCAATAAATTCAGAGGACACGAGATTCTTAACCATAACTTGGATTTTACTTGGGGAAGAGGAATATGTACAGTATTTACAGGCAGATATAATGGATAAGGCCCGACAGGTTATTATCTCTCTCACAGACGCTGGCAACATCTTCAGCCCTGGTTCCCTCTTTAAGTGAAGCATCTTTGAGACTCTAATCTCTGGCCCAAGAGACTCTTCTGCAATACCAGCAGTGTTCTAGATCCAATATCTCCCCCACGTCTTAGCCTGGAGTCCTATTTATCTTCCTCTGCTTCCTGCAGACTAGAAGTGCCCCGGATCCTCACTACCTCTGTTGAGTTTCTCCGGCCGGCTAACAGGACTCTTGCGTAGGGAGACTTTTGCACTATTGATTCCACTGTCTGAGGGTATGGAGCTCCCGTCTACCCTAGCAGCCACCATATATTCAGGCTGCCCGTACGGTTCACTGTCCTATCTCTTACTGAATATATCTTCCTGCTTCTGGAAACTAAGCAGGGATTTTCCTAAAGTGCCCACCCTCTGTGAGCTGTCATCACTCAGCATTAACCCCATCACTGTCTGTAACACTGCTAGCAGACTCAACCCAACATCTGCACCCAGGACAGTGGCATCTTGTGGCTGATTACAGGTACTGCAGCCCACAAGGAATTATGCCAAGAACAAGCTCTACAACACTCAAGGCTTGATCAGGGCACTAAGTTCCCCCTCTACTCTACTGACTGGTCCACTGAAGCTAACCCCTTAGCTTGGCCTACCAACAGTTCAGAGAGGTCTAACTACAGGAAAGCTTCTTTTAACTACCCCAGTGCCAAGGGAAGGCTACATCCTTCCCCACTATTACACACACACGGCTTTGCTCCGTACACCTCGTACATACACTGCTCCGCTCCGTACACCTCGTACACACGCGGCTCCGCTACATCCACACTGTAAATCCCTCCTGATCCCTCACATAAACTTCAGCTCATCCAGCACCATGACAACCAGCACAGCAGAGTCCTGCATCCACTGAGGCCCCTGATCATGTGACCCCTGACTCCTCCCCTCCTGTGACCTCATCACAGGTCCTGTGCACACATAACAGCCATATATGTGGCGGCGGCTCTGCAGGTGGAGGTATGTGGAGACCCCCATTACTGGGCGCAGGGGGCATTAACCCCTTCAGCACGGCGACTCTTTTGTGGTCTCTGTGTGGTGTGAACAGTGAGGTAACAGCTGTGGACAGAATGCAGCTTAGCTGGTTCCCGTCCACATTAGATCCATTCAGACGACTGCAGGATGAAGCACAGAAGCCCAGAGAAGTCCTCACACAACGCCATTATTCCTCTCCTAGTTCCAGCACAGTAATGTAGCGTGCTTGGCCAATGTAGCGTGCTTGGCAATGCTCAGTACTTGTTGGAGTATCGCGGGTGCTCGAGTCTCCACCCAGCATGCTTTGCGGCTGTTGGTCAATAAACATGCAGGGATTGCCTGGCGTACACAGTAATGCTGTAGCCATGTTGTGACTGGACAGCCACATCGTGTCATTGGGTTTATGTAAGACCCGGTGATGCGATGCTCGGCACACTGTCCTCAGGAAGCAGTTCAGGAAGAGTTATAGGAGGGAGAGCTTACATTAATGTCTGCCTCCCCCCCCCTAAATATTATAAAGTTGCACCCACTAGTGCCTTCCATGTGGCACTAAAGGGCGTATTTAATCTTTTTAAAACATATTAAATAATTAATTCAAAAAAATGATGTGGGGTCCCCCCTATTTTTGATAATTAGCCAAGGTACATCACACAGCTGGAGGCTGATATTATCTGGCTGGGAAGGTCCATGGATATTGGCCCCTTCCCAGCATAAAAATACCAGCCGGCAGCCGCCCCAGACTTGGCACATCACAATAGATGTGCCCACTCTGGCACTTTGCCTGGCTCTTCCCAATTGCCCTGATGCATTAGCAAACGGGGTAATATAATTTGGGGTTGATGTCAGCAGTGTATTGTAAACTGACATCAAGCTTAGGGGTTAGCGTTGGAAAGGCTTCTATTAGACACCCCATTATTAACCCAGTAAGTTAAAAGAAAAAAAATACACACATAAATTTTATTTAAAAAAAAAAAAAACTCCCTCACTCCAAATTCACCAATTAATTTTAACAAATTTTAATCTACTAATTAAAAAAAAAAGAAGCCATGCTGGTCCGAAGAAGTCCAAGCATTCTAAAGTAGGCCACAAATAGCAACCTGAAAAACCTAAAAAGAGAGAATTAAATTAATTCAGACAAGAGACAGTCCCTCATTTACCAATTTATTAGCCCGCAGCTCTGACGTAGTCCATTTATTTCCTAAGACGTGCACAAATTCTGTAGTACACCCTAAGGAGCCTTGTTCTGAGAAAGAAGCTTCATAGGTCATTCTCGGTTAGGCTGCCACCTGGGGGTCAGAGATGCGTCCAGGCGTCTTCTCCATGCTGTTCCTGTCCATTTGAGCGCTGTTTCCATCCAGTTCAGCAATTTTCCTGCCCCCGAGCCCTCCTGGGAGGAACTTCTGGAAAAATGGCTGAGTTTCTCATTGACTTTCATTATACTTGGTACTTGAGTCAAGCCTGTCAAACATCTGACCTACTGGATTCAAGTAACGAGCGCTCAAGCATTTTATTAGATGCAATTGATGACACTTCAGGGAATTTGCATGAATATATGGCAAATACCTGCTGCATATTCTGCTTTCAGGACCTCCTGTAAGTCCTATTAAACAATCCAGGAGAAAACAATGTCAAATCTGTGACGTGCGATCCATCAGCTGTCAAATGTCAGAACCAATACACATACATTACATATAAATATTAAATGACACAAGAAAAAAGGGAAAGAAACAAACAACCACCGCACATCCATTAACTTACACGATTATAACCCATTAATACTAGAAATATATTTCACAGGGGATATCGCAGCCGATTCCCACAAGAATAATCCTGGGAACACAGAATTAGATGATTATTTCTCAGCAGTTTCTATAGGACATAATACATTCCTGATTCCGGAGAGTAAGATAAATACTTCAGAAAACAGAGGAATAAAGTTCAGAGAAGAAGCTTCATAGAAAGACAATGAAGTTACAGACGTCATTTAACCCTCTGAGAGAAAGTGATTCCAGGGAGTAAATCCAGAACATGTCTCAGTAGAAGTTTACAGCGTTATGATTGTGAATCTGCTGCGGTCGTCTCTTCTAACACCGACCATCGGAGATCAGAACTTTTATCACCATCTCCGAGACATGTCTGGCCACGGTGGTCTCACCAAACGTCTGCTCTTCTTCATTCTTTTTCTTGCAGTGGAAGCAGTGGATTTCATCCTAGACTCATAGAGCCGAGTAGAGGAGCGATGTTCCTTCAGTCTGATTGTAACTGATCATGACGCTTGTCCAACGTCCATTTTACCGAGTAAATCACCAGAATTGTAGCAGGTGAAGTAAACAGCAATATCCACTGGTGTCCCTTCACCCCAAAGCCTGTTTTCACCTTCTTGACCAGGTCAATTTTTTTAATTCTGATCAGTGGCAATTTATGAGGTAATAACTCTGGAATGCTTCAACGGATCCCCCTGATTCTGAAACTGTTTTTTCATTATATATTTTACTTTATGATAGTGGTAATTTTTCTTTGATATGACTTGCGTTTATTTGTGAAATTGGTGAAAATGTAGCAATTTTCAAACTTTTAATATGTATGCCCTTAACCCCTTCCTGACATGCGCCATATACATACTTCTCTGCGGGAATTGCGTTCCCGCAAAGAGCAGTATATGTTCGGCGCAGTGATTGTGTGGGCTCACTCTGGGCGCCACCGCAATCGCATGCATGTGTCAGCTCTGTGTGAGAGCTGACAACCCGCAGCACCACTAATGATCGGTGCTAGCACCGATCGCGGGCGTTTAACCCCTGTGATGACGCTGTCAATAGTGACAGCGACATCGCAGGGCATCGCAGACTAAGTGGGCTCCCTCTGTGATTCCATCTGCACAACTCGATGCGTTTGTGAAAGGGGTCACTTATGGGGGCTCGGCTATTCTGGTACCTCAGGTGCTCTACCAATGTGACACCCTCAAACCAGTCCAAATATGGCATTTCTGCCCTTCTGAGATTTGCACTATGCCTCAGAAGTAGTTTTCAACCACATATGGAATATCTGTGTACTCAGGAGAAATTGAGCAACAAATTTTGGGGTCCATTTTCTCCTGTTACCCTTGTGAAAATGTAAAATTTGGGACTAAAAAATATTCTTGTGGGAAAAATGTGATTTTTTTTTTTTTTTTCTGTGAAGCACCTGGTGTTTCAAGGTGCTCTCCACACATCTAGATAAGTCAGGGAACTTATCTAGATGTGTGGTGAGCGCCTTGAACCCCCAGGTGCTTTACAGAAGTATATAACATTGAGCCATGAAAATAAATAAATCACATTTTTCCACACAAATTTTTTTTTTAGCTTTGCATTTTCACTAAAGTAACAGAAGAATTTGCATCATACAATATGTTGTGCAATTTCTCCTGAGTTTTTTGTTAGGAAGTTATAAGGGTTAAAAGTTGACCCGCGATTTCTCACTTTAAAACAAAATTTACAAAACCATTTTTTTAGGGTCCACATCACATTTGAAGTGACTTTGAGGGATCTGTATGACAGAAAATACCCAAAAGTGACACCATTCTAAAAACTGCACCCCTCAAGGTGTTCCAAACCACATTCAAGAAATGTATTAACCCTTGAGGTTTCTTCATGGGAATTAATGGAATGTGGAAGGAAAACATAACCATTTAGCTTTTTTTTCACACAAATTTTTATTTAGACCCATTTTTTTTTTACTTTCAGAAGGGTAACTGGAGAAAATGGACCCCAATTTTTTTTTGTGCAATTTCTCCTGAGTAAGCTGATATCCCATATGTGGGAGAATACCACTGTTTGGGCACGGAAAGGAAGGAGCGACATTTCACTTTTTGAATGTAGAATTTGCTTGAATAATTAGCGGACATCATGTCGTGTTTGGAAAGCCCCTGATGTGCCTAAACAGTGGAAATCCCCACAAATGGCACCATTCTGGAAACTAGACCTCTCATGGAACTTGTATAGATGTGTGGTAAGCAACTTGAATCCTCAGGTGCTTCACAGATGTCAGCCATGAAGATAAAAAAATACATTTTTCCCACAAAAATATTTTTTAGCCACAAATTTTGCATTTTCACAAGGGTAACAGGAGAAATTGAACCATAAAATTTGTTGTGCAATTTCTCCTGAGTACACATATACCAAATATGTGGAGGAAACTACTGTTTGGGCACATGGCAGAGCTTGGAAGAGAAGGAGTGGCATTTGACTTTTTGAATGCAAAATTTGCTGAAATAATTAGCGGACGCCATGTCGTGTTTGGAGAGCCCCTGATGTGCTTAAACAGTGGAAACCCCCCACAAGTGACACCATTTTGGAAATTGCATGTCACATGCAGCATTGACTGAATGTCTGGGTAGAGAGACTGATACCCTCTCCAGGTCCACTAATGAACCCTGGTGACTACCAGGGAGAAATGCGTTGACACATCACATGACATAAGGGACCACCAATGATAAGTGTTATTCCCTATTTATTTATACTATATCAGACTGTTGATGCATCTGGGACATGATATAAGGTACTATTTATGATAAGTGCTAGTCCCTGTGTATCTTCTATTTATCTACATGATATCAGACTGCTGAACGCACTTAGGGCTTGTTATTCCTTTTGCTTACGTGTGTAAGGCTAGGTGCCCACGATGCTGAAATGCTGCATATTTTTTCCGCTTCTCACTGGCAGGAAAAACGCATGCAGTTTTAAAATGCGTTTTTCCCGCCAGGTAGAAGTGTTTGTCAAGCGTTTTTGCATGCATTTCTGCATGCGGGTTATCAAGCGCTTTTCCAAGCGATTTTAGCATCACTTGGAAAAGTGCTTGACAACTTGGTCACACTATATAAATCTATGCAACCGGCATGGATTTATATAGTGTGACCAAGTAATAGTTAAAAAAAAGGATAAGAATGGTAAAAAATAAAAAATAAAGATTATATTTACCTTCTGATGTCCTCCCGGTGTTTTCTCCGCTGCGTCTGGAGTCTTGGGCGGCTTGCGGTGGTGTGAAAGACCTGCAGTGACGTCATTGAGTCATGTAACAGGTCACATGACTCAATAACGTCATGGCAGGTCCTTCACAACATCGCGACCCATACAGCAGACCAGATGGAGGGGAGAAAACACCAGGCGACATCGAAAGGGAAGTATAATTTTATTTTTTTTTTTTAATTCTTTTTTTAACAGGTTCTATGGTACCCAGGTCTAGATGAGAGTCTCCTCTTCTCCAGACTTGAGTACCATCCGCACATTGAACCGTATGATATCCGCATGTACAGATGCAGTGATGCGAATGTCACGCGGTCCAATGCAAGTCAATGGCGGCGATTACGCTGCGTGTCCGCAAAATTAATGGACATGCTGCGTATTTTTCCGCAATGATAATCCACAGCGGAAATTTCCGCAGCATGTGCACAGCACATGTGGATTATCATTGGGGACCATGGAGCACGTATTACCAAGCGTTTTTTAAGCGTTTTCGCTGCGGAAATTCCGCGGCAAAAACGCTTGAAAAACGCATAGTGGGCACACAGCCTAACAGCCCTTATAACATTCTTGCTCTGATGACTCAGAACGACTTGAAGCAATGTTGCATATGTGGTACCAGTTTGTGGGCATTGCCTCTGGGAATTTGTTTGATACATAGCAGAGTCAGCTAGACCAGCTGTTGTTATTAACTATATGCTGGAATATGACACTTGATTATTGTATTTTACATATGAATATACCAATCCAACTATTTTGAGACAAATTTTGCCTTCTAAAACTTCCCAGTGCCGTTATCTTTGCTACAACATACAGACTTGTTTTTTTAAGTGAATATTTGCAATGAATTGTCTGCTTCTTAATCTTTACGTTCACTTTCTTCTATCTTTTTTCACAATTGTGGTTTCTTACTTATGAAGATAGTGATTTTCTAGGGACATCAGGGACACCTATGTGGAGCAGGGGTGCCACGGAACAAAAATTAGAGTGCCAACCTCCGCTGTCAGTAAGGGAGAAAAATTAGGGAAAAAATAGGGACAGGAATAGCCCGTAATCTCTCCTGGCAGGTTTGTGATTTACCACTGTTATTACTTGTGTATGGGTTGTTGATGTGGGGATTGTTGAGTCCTTTTTAGAATATTTAATTAAAAGTTACATTTTAGGGGTCTAATATCTTTTTTTGTTTTTTTTGTGCATAATTAGGACTACATTTTTTGTATAGGTGTTTAACGGAAACTAGATGCCTCAGGGAATTTATCTAGATGTGTAGTAAGCACCTTGAAGCCCCAGGTGCTTCACAGAAGTTCAGAACGTTGAGCTGTAAAAAAAAAAAAAAGAAAATCACATTTCTCCAGCAAAAATGGTTTTTTTAGACACAAATTTTGCATTTTCACAAGGGTAACAAGTGAAAATGGACCCCAAAATTTGTTGTGCAATTTCTCCTGAGTACGCAGATGCCCCATATGTGGGTGAAAACTACTGTTTGGGTGCACTGCAGGGCTCAGGAAGGAGTGACGTTTTGGAGTGCAGATTTTGATGGAATGGTCTACAGGTGTCATGTCGCTTTTGGAAAGCCCCTGATGTGCCTAAACAGTGGAAAAAAACAACAAGTGACCCCATTTGGAAACTAGACCCCTCAAGGAATTTATCTAGATGTGTGGTGAGCACCTTGAACCCACAGGTGCTTCACAGAATTTTACCACGTTGATCTGTGAAAAAGAAAAAAAAAATTTCCACAAAAATGTTGTTTTAGCCCCAAATCTTTTTTATTTTCACAAAGATAGCAGAAGAAAAAGGACCCCAAAAATTTATTGTGAAATTTCTCCTGAGTACGCCGACACCCCATATGCGGTCGAAAACTATTTTTGATGCACAGGGGAAAGCTCAGAAGGGAAGAAGCACCATACTGGAGTTCAGATTTGGCTGGACTGGTTTGAGGGTGCCATGTCACTGGTATAACCCCTGAGGTGCCAGATCAGCAGAACCCCCCCATACGTGACCCCATTTTACAAACTACACCTCTCAATGAATACATCTAAAGATGCAGTGATCATATTGACACCACAGGTGTGTCACAGCATTTATACCATTAGGCAGTAAAGAAAAAATAATTTAACTTTTTACCACCAAAATTTTGTTTTAGCCCCAGATTTTACAATTTCACACTGGTAAATGGGTAAAAATGTCACCAAAATGTATCTTACAGTTTCGGCAGAATGTAGAAATACCCCATATGTGGCTGTACAGTACTGCTTAGCCACACGGTGAGACTTGGGAGGGACGGAGCGCTATTTGCCTCCTGGAGTGCATATTTTCTTAGAATAGTTTGCAGACTCCATATACAGAGCCTCTAAGTGCTAGAAGAGCATAATTCCCCTTCAAATTACCCCATTTTAGAATTTATACCCCTTTGGGAACTTATCTACAGGTGTAATGATGATTTTGACTCCATGGGTGTTTTCCAGAAACAAGCAGCAGTGGATGTTGCTGAGTGAAAATTGCACACTGCCGTTGTAGTGACTATTACCTTGCAGTGACCAGTACGTTATGTCCAGCTCATGCTTCTGGAGACATGCACCTGTAAGTTAGGCTGACCCGCATTGCTACAGAAATGCCTAACATGTGGACTCTAAATGTGGTTTAGACACACTGGAGTTCAGAAAGGATGAGGACATTTTTGCATTTGTATTTGGGAACTTTGAATTCCCTGGATTTCTTTTGGAGGGGTGAGGAGCCATGGTGCTTTTCCAGAGACTTTTTGCTATTATTAACGTTGAAGCCCCTATATTTCTAATAACAATGACGGATCTGAGTGGAAACCCCAGTGTATGTGCTCAGCACAGAGCATAGGATAAATGTGAACTGCTTTTTTTTGTTGCAAAAATTAGTTATTGTATTGCCATATTCTGAGAGCTATAATTCTTTTGAGAGCTATAATTTCTCCATATTTCAGCCGACAGCGTCATTTGAGGGCTTGTTTTTTATGGGGCGAGTTGACATTTGTGTTGGTACCATTTTTAGGCACATGACCCTCTTTGATTGCTTTCTAGATAGAATGAACAAAAACCAGCAATTCAGGAATTGTTTTTTTGTTTTTTTTATGCCGTTTTGCGTGTAGTAAGATAGATAAGGCAGCTGTATTCATGCGGTCATTACGATTACAGCGATACCACCTTATATCTTTTTTTTATGTTTTGGCTCTTTTACACAATAAAAACTATTTTATATAAAAAATAATTATTTTTGCATTGCTTTATTCTGAGAGTTGTAACTTTTTTATTTTTCCGCTGATGAAGCTGTATGGAATCTTGTTTTTTTGCGGGATAAGATGACCTTTTCAGTGGTACCATTTTTATTTTACATCTTTATTATTGCGTTTTATTGAACTTTTTGCTCGACAATATGATGAAGCATAGCTTTTTGCCTTGTTTTTTATTTATTTATTTTTATAGTGTTCACTGAAGGGATTAACTGGTTGGACAGTTTTATAAGATGGGTCGTTCCAGACGCGCCAAAACCAAATAAGTGTATATATTTTTTTATTTTTTTTACATAAATAAATGTATTTATTGGATTAATATTTTTTCTTTTTTTTGTTCGTTGTTTTGTGATTTCTTTTTCTATTTTTATAATTTTTATTAACTTTTTTTTCTACATTGTTCCAGGATGGGGAATCAATTTCAAAGTGACAGATTGCTGATCTAATAGTCTGCAATGGATCTGCACTACAGAGCATTAGATTAGCATCTGACAGGTGCTGAGAGGCCACTTTCCCTGAAGACCCTAAAGGATCCCACGGCCATCTTGTGACGGGTGTCATCATGGAGACCATCAGCACAACATGATCGCATCGCATTGTGCTGATGGAAGCACAGAGGGAGCCCACTCCATTTGCAATGCCCTGCAATGTCACTGTCACTATGGACAGTAGCATCACAGGGGTTAAATGCCCGCGGTTGGTGCTAGCATCAATCGTAGGCATTGCTGCGTGGTGTCAGCTCTCACATAGAGCTGACACCCGCATGTGATCGCGGCGGCGCACAGCGTGAGCCTGTGTGATCACTGTGCCGTATATATACTGCTCTTTGTGGGAATGCAGCTCCCGCAGAGCAGTATATATACGGCGCATGTCGGGAAGGGGTTAATAATCCTCAAACAATTCGGGCATGACAAACACTGAAAAATGCATGAAGGAGATGTCTTAGTCAGCAATTCAACTTTTGTTCCAGTCCATACAAGAGTTGAGAATACAACATCTACACGTTCTATCACCTGATATATTTCCCTTATTGTCTCCAGTAATTGTATTATTACACAGGATTTTTATGATGTTACATCGGCTCATCATCTTCTCATTCAGGTCTCTACAATATCGGATCCCCTCAGTGGACATCGTCTATCTAAAGAGAATTTTCTAGATTTACCCATCAAAAATGGATATGGACAGAGACAAGATGGCAGAGAAGATAATACACCTCACCCTAGAGATCCTCTTCCGGCTTACTGGAGAGGTGAGAGGTTCTGATGACGTCACATTACATCATTCTTATCTATGGGAATAACAGATGGACAGAACTGGAGAGGTGAGGACTCTGGAAATGTCTGCAGTGAGATTTATGAATGTGTCTCTCCATAACCAGGATTACACAGTAGTGAAGAAGACCTCTAGTGAGCACTGTCAGGACCCTGTGTCTGAGGGATGGGGAAGAACCCTGAGCCCAATCACAGGGCCCCCACCTCACCCCCTGATATATGAGGACATCAATGACCAGAAGATCCTAGAACTCACCTACAAGATGATTGAGCTGCTGACTGGAGAGGTGACACTGCTGGGAATGCTGGGACATTATACAGTAACGCTATGAAGGGATCGGGGGGATGACGGTATCATTGTATGTGTCAGGTTTCTTTAAGGTGTCAGAATGTCGCTGTCTATTTCTCCATGGAGGAGTGGGAGTATTTAGAAGGACACAAAGATGTGTACAAGGACGTCATGATGGAGGTTCTCCAGCCCCTCACATCACCAGGTAATAGACCGGACTAAATACACACGGCCTATAATTATCTGTATGTAAAGAATGAATTTCGTCCCTGTATGTGTTTCCTCCAGATCTATCCAGTAAGAGGAGAACACCAGAGAGATGTCCCCGTCCTCTTCTTCCACAGGACTGTAAACAAGAAGATCCCAATGTTCCTCAGGATCATCAGGTAGATGGAGAGCAGGTGTCATGAGATCTCCCCTATGATGTGTAGACGGCTGTGAAGGTCTTGTGTTCAGTCTTGTTTTATCCACCAGTATTATATGTTTTATACTTGTGTAATGAGAACGGTGGAGTTGGCAGGATTAGAGCCGATCATACATGTGACTTCTCCATCTGTCTGTGACTTTTATAATATTTGTTTCAGGGTGAAGATCTGACCCATATTAATACTACAGAGACATATGTGAGGGGTGATGAGCGGTGTAAAGAGGAGATTCCTACATATGACTACACAGGTGAGTAGTGACCACTAGATGCAGAGAAGTCACAGATTCTTCTCAGTCACCGGCTGTGGCTGCTTTATCAGTGATGTAGTCCGTCTGTATCACAATCATGTGATCACAATTTTGCCGCTAGACCACAACATTCTCCACCACCTAAAACTGTTTAAATGACTTAAGTCATTGAAAGCCCTTTTCTATAGAACTTAAAACCAGGAAGATCCACCTACCCCCTGGGATTAGGAGACGCTGACCGTTACCTGCCCAGATCTGTAAACTACAAAGCCAAATGACAGCGTACGTAGAATGTGCTGACAAGTTAAAAAATCACTTGAAGAAAAATATTATGATGGGCCTGTGAGAGAAAGCGGAGGGTAATGATGCTGGTCCTTCCTAGATCCCTGATATCTTATTGGATGAATCTACCTTCTCTCCCTTCTGTGCTGCTGAATGCGCTCATATGGTCCCTACAAGACCAGGTCCAGTCTTTCTGGCCAAACGTCACTTTTATGATCGACAACATTAAATGTGCAGTGAGGGCCAAGTGTGAATTTCTGTACAATAACACAATAATATTCTGACTTTTCAATTTATTTTGAAACCGACTAAGTTCAAACAGGATGGCGATAAACTATACAAAAAACATTACACCTATGCCATGATATACAGTGGGTATGGAAAGTATTCAGACCTCTTTAAATTTTTCACTCTTTGTTTCATTGCAGCCATTTTGTAAATTCTAAAAAGTTCATTTTTTTCTCATTAAAGTACACTCTGCACCCCATCTTGACTGAAAATAAACAGAAATGTAGAATTTTTTGCAAATTTATTGAAAAAGAAAAACTGAAATATCACATGGTCATAAGTATTCAGACCCTTTGCTCAGACACTCATATTTAAGTCACATGCTGACCATTTCCTTGTGATCCTTCTTAAGATGGTTCTACTCCTTCATTGGAGTCCAGCTGTGTTTAATTAAACTGATAGGACTTGATTTGGAAAGGCACACACCTGTCTATATAAGACCTCACAGCTCACAGTGTATGTCAGACCAAATGAGATTCATGAGCTCAAAGGAACTGCCCAAGGAGCCCAGAGACAGAATTGTGGCAAGGCACAGATCTGGCCAATGTTACAAAAGAATTTCTACATTACTTAAGGTTCCTAAGAGCACAGTGGCCTCTATAATCCTTAAATGGAAGAAGTTTGGGACCACCTGAAGTCTTTCTAGACCTGGCCGTCCAGCCAAACTGAGCAATCGTTGGAGAAGAGCCTTGGTGAGAGAGGTAAAGAAGAACCCCAAGATCACTGTGGCTGAGCTCCAGAGATGCAGTAGGGAGATGCGAGAAAGTTCCACAAAGTCAACTATCACTGCAGTCCTCCACCAGTCGGGCCTTTATGGCAAAGTGGCCCGACGGAAGCCTCTCCTCAGTGCAAGACATATGAAAGCCCAAATAGAGTTTGCTCAAAAACACGTGAAGGACTCCCAGACTATGATAAATAAGATTCTCTGGTCTGATGAGATGAAGCTAGAACTTTTTGGTGATAATTCTAAGCTGTATATGTGGAGAAAACCAGGCCCTGCTCATCACCTGCCCAATACAATCCCAACAGTGAATCATGGTGGTGGCAGCATCATGTTATGGGGGTGTTTTTCAGCTGCAGGGACAGGACGACTGGTTGCAATTGAAGGAAACATGAATGCGGCTAAGTACAGAGATATCCTGGATGAAAACCTCTTCTACAGTGCACTAGTCCTCAGACTTGGCTGAAGGTTCACCTTCCAACAAGACAATGACCCTAAGCACACAGCTAAAATAACAAAGGAGTGGCTTCAGAACAACTCTGTGACCATTCTTGACTGTTCCAGCCAGAGCCCTGACCTAAACCCAATTGAGCATCTCTGGAGAGACCTGAAAATGGATGTCCACCAACGTTCATCATCCAACCTGACAGAACTGGAGAGGATCCCCAAATCCAGGTGTGAAAAACTTGTAGCATCATTCCCACGAGGACTCATGGCTGTACTAGCTCTAAAGGGTGCTTCTACTCAATACTGAGCAAAGGGTCTGAATACTTATTATGACCATGTGATATTTCAGTTTTTCTTTTTTAATAAATTTGCAAAAATTTCTACATTTCTGTTTTTTTTTCAGTCAAGATGGGGTGCAGAGTGGACTTCAATGAGAAAAAAAATGAACTTTTTAGAATTTATCAAATGGCTGCAATGAAACAAAGAGTGAAAATTTTAAAAGGGTCTGAATACTTTCCGTACCCACTGTATCTCTAAGCTAAATTTAAGACACCTCAGCTCTGCACTATTATAAAAAGTTCTCTTTGAACGTCTAATATTTCTTCTTGAAACTCATCTAATAGAAAATATTGTCCCTTACGATAGTTTAGATTGCCAAGTGCCACCGAGCCCCATACTCTAATTACCCCAGAGAGGTTTCACCACTAGTTACTCATTTATTACTGATGAAGGCTGTTGAGTTTGATCATTTCAGTAGATGTGTTATTGTCTATACTCAGTTTTTTACTTCAGTAGTTACTGCCCAAAATACTGATTTAACCCCTTCCTCTTGCCAGTTTTGTGTTCCTATCTGGGCCCATTTTTCAGATCTGATGTTTGTCCCTTCATTTTATGATAACTTTCGAATTCTTCACAAAAGATAATAAGAAACAAATGGAGGTTACAAATTATTTTCCAACTTCTCTTGAATCGGACAATACCCTATATATGGTTGTACACTACTATCTGGGCACATGGCAGGTTAAGACGGGAAGGAGCAACATTTAGCTATTTGAATGTAGATTTTGCTGGAATAGTTTGTAGACACAATGTAGTGGGGACGCTGTTCATGGTCACCTGGCAGCTCAAAACATGTCTACCACGAACAGGCTTGGCGCTATCTTCTCCGTTTTCCAGATCCCTGGGATCTGTCATCAGCCTTTAACACCTTCTCGACCTTGAACGTACCCATACATCCAGGTCGGTAAGTAGTTACTGACCTTGAACGTATGAATACGTCCAGGCGACTTTACGAGCTCAGAAGCTGTGCGCGCATGATCGCCGCCTGGTGTCAGCTTAGGGCACCGCTCCCGGCACTTTAACTCCCTAAATGCTGCGATGGACATCGATCGCAGCATTTAGAAGGCAGGCAGAGGAAGGGAGCCCCCTCTGCACTCTGATCTGCGCCCACGCTACATTGCCATGGTGAATCTATGTCGTCATGACAACACTCCGGTCACCAGAACTAGCAAACTTGTTACACCATGCTCAGAGCAAGTTTGTCTATCAGTGCAGCGCTGACAGTTTGTAAAGCTTAGCAATGCTCCTGCATCAAAAAGTGAAATAAATGTGGTATCGCTGTTCAAAAACTCAAATGACAGTCCTTCACTTCCAAGCCCTGCCTTACTCCCAAACAGTAATTTTTGTCCACATATTGGACATCGGCGTACTCAGAAGAAATTGCACAACCAATTGCGTGGTGCAATTTTTCCTGTTACCCTTGTAAAAATGCAAACTTTGGGGCTGAAAGACATTTTTTGTGGGAAAATTGTGATTTTCTATATTTTCACAGCCTAACATTATAAACTTCTGTGAAGAACCTGGGGGTTCAAGATGTTCACCACACATCTAGATAAGTTTCCAGAGGGCTCTAGGTTCCAGAATAGTGTCACTTGTGGGGTGTTTCCATTGTTTAGGCACACCAGGGGTTCTACAAATGTGACATGGCATCACAAATTATTTCAGCAAATTTTACATTCAAAAAGTCAAATGACGCTCCTTCCCTTCTGAGCCCAGCCACGCCCAAACTGTGGGAAATATGGGAAATTTTATTTATTAACTATAATTTAAGGGCATAAAAATGAAAACTTTGAAAATTGCAACATTTTCAAAATTTACGCCAAATTTCCATTTTTTTAACAAATAAACGAAAGTCATATTGAAGAAATTTTACCACATAAAGTGACACTTGTCAGAATTGTAAAATTTGGCCCAGTAATGAAGGTGAAAACAGGCTTGGGTTGTAAATTAAAGGCGTTAACACCTATACATGGATCTGGACTGACACAGAGACCCACATGTTACACGCACGCCACTAGGTTCAGATAGCATTTAATAACATTTAATAAGAAGCCGCACAGCCAGTGCAAGTTAAGTCTTATGAGCAACAGGCGCCAGTGACAAACTGTCCAGTATCCTTAGCAGCACAGCAGTTCACAGTCTTCCCAGTAGTACAGGACAGCACAGTTCTAATGCGAAGGCACATTAATGAACACATCATTCTTAACATCACAGTGAGATGGAGGAGGGGGGGAAGGTTTGCTGAGGTAGATGATCCCTGTGACACCATTTCTTCCAGTCCTTATCTTTCTGCCTGACAATACTCTGCACTGCTAGTTCAGGAACTCAAACTGACCTGTGCTTGGCTTCACTCCTGACTTGAATCCTTTTCACTTGCATGGGCGCTTCTGTGAGATACAGATCACACACACCACCTTTCTCTTTGGCTCCAGCCAGACAGTAAACAACTTCCCCACAATCCCCTTGGGGCTCTGATAAAACACTCCCCTTCTCCTGTGACTGTGTTAACCCCTCTAGTTGCTGGATGCTTCTGGAGCAGAACACTTCCTGTCTCATGTGCTTGTGTTACTTCTAATAGTTGCTGAATGCTTTTAAAGCAACAGCACTACTTCTGCATGTCACACATAGGCTTGAACCACGGTGTTACCTGCTGTTCTGTGGAGTGATATGACAAGAAGAGTGGTCAGAACCAGAAGGGTTGAGAAGATACAAAATCAGAAGACACGAGTAGTTAGTAAACGGGTCAGGATCACAACAGGTAACAAATACACAAGCCGAGAGAGGAGCACAGAGGACTGAACCAGAGAAAAACAAGGCAGTATCTGGCAACTTCTGGCAATATACTTCGAGCTTTAGTAGGGTGTGGTGTTTTCCAATTGGCTGAAGCAGGAAGAAGATTACTTCAGCTTGACAGCACACACACTCATACTGCAAGACTGGATGGTACTACTGGTTCCAAGCATCCTAATCTTAGTGGCTGTACAGAGCCCGCGCCGCCCAGAGCTTCTGGTTCCAACATCTCCTCCATCACCAGCGCCACCTGCAGAATTAATAAGGCAGCTCCTGGTGACAGAAGCAGACGTTGCAGGAGCAGATCCCAGAGGAGATGGGACACATCTTTTGCAGAAGCCCTAATATAACAAAATGGCAGAAAGCCAGGGAAGTAGAAATCCCCATAACGTGACACCATTTTGAAAATGATAACCCTCAGTGAATTAATCTATAGGAATATTGACTATTTTGACTCCACAGGCATTTTCCAGAAATTAGCACAGAGTGGATGTTGGAGAGTGAAAATTGCACATTTTCCATGTTATTACTCAACACATAGTGCCCAGATTGTGCTACAGGAGAAACACACACTGTAAATTTAAGTGGGATGGATGCTATGTGGTTTAGGTACACTGCAAGGCTCAGAAGTGAGTGGAGATTTAACTTTGAGAGGAGGGTTATTGTTGAATTGGATTATGGAAGCCATGTTGCTTTTCAAGAGCCTTTGAGCCACTAATAATGTGGAAACCTCTGTTTTTCCATTGAAGAGATGTTGGACCTTAGTGGGGAACTTTTTTTTTTTTTGCTGGATGAATATAAGTTTTTATTGGTATTATTTTCGCCTACATAAAATTGTTTGGTATCTTTTCATTCCATATTTGGGAGGCAGAATGAACAAATAGTTGAACACCACGCTCTACTGGTTCATCCTATGAGGTTTTCTATTAGACTTTGAACTGTCATCATCTTGATGAATAATTACATTTTTATGGACAGTTTAAGTAGAAATGTTCAAAAATATAAAATTCAAGAATATTTAATTCAAAAATAATAATTGGTTTTATTCTTGGCAGATGACTGTACCAGGAGATCAGAGGGACAGCTGACATCTTCAGTTTTCAAATCAGATGATTTTGAGATCCCACAGGATACAACTGAAATGAATGCCATTACTTCAGATATACCATCATCTCTTCACAGCAAAGATCTGTCATCTAATCCTTTGAAACCGTTCCTATCTTCTGATTCATTACCGACTGCTAAGGAAAATCAAAGTAACAAAATAAGCATTAAAAAACGAATTGCTCCTAATGCAAAGAAGCCATTTTCACATTCAGAATATGGAAATAGTTTTCCCCTTGAAACATGTTTTCTTAAACATCAAAAAATTCACACAGCAAAGAATAGATTTTTTTGTTCCAAGTATGGAAGATGTTTTAACAAGAAATCAGATCTTGTTAGTCACCAGAGAATTCACACACAGGACAAGCCATTTTCATGTTCAGAATGTCAGAAATGTTTTACAGAGAAATCAACTTTTATCAGACATCAGAGAACTCACTCAGAGGAGAAGCCATTTTCATGTTCAGAATGTGGGAAATGTTTTAAATGGAAAACGAATATTGATAGCCACCAAAGAATCCACAGAAGGGAGAAGCCTTTTTCATGTTCAGAATGTGGGAAATCTTTTACAGAGAAGTCAAATCTTATCAAACATCACAGAACTCACACAGGGGAGAAGCCATTTTCATGTTCAGAATGTGGGAAATGTTTTGCAAAGAAATCAACTCTTAATACACATCAGAGAACTCACACAGGGGAGAAGCCATTTTCATGTTCAGAATGTGTAAAATGTTTTAACCAAAAATCAGGTTTTGTTAAACACCAGAGAACTCACACAGGGGAGAAGCCTTTTTCATGTTCAGATTGTGGGAAAGGTTTTATACAGCAATCACATCTTAATACACATGAGAGAACTCACACAGGGGAGAAGCCTTTTTCATGTTCAGAATGTGGTAAATGCTTTACGAAGAAATCAAATCTTATGAACCATCACAGAACTCACACAGGGGAGAAGCCTTTCTCATGTTCAGAATGTGGAAAATGTTTTAATCAGAAATCAGATTTTGTTAAGCACCAGAGAACCCAAACAGGGGAGAAGCCATTTTTATGTTCAGAATGTGGGAAATGTTTTGCAAAGAAATGGACTCTTAATACACATCAGAGAACTCATACAGGGGAGAAGCCATTTTCATGTTCAGAATGTGGAAAATGTTTTGCAAGGAAATCGACTCTTAATACACATCAGAGAGCTCACACAGGGGAGAAGCCTTTCTCATGTTCAGAATGTGGAAAATGTTTCAATCAGAAATCAGATTTTGTTAAGCACCAGAGAACCCACACAGGGGAGAAGCCATTTTCATGTTCAGAATGTGGAAAATGTTTTGCAAAGAAATCGACTCTTAATACACATCAGAGAACTCACACAGGGGAGAAGCCTTTCACATGTTCAGATTGTGGGAAAGGTTTTATACCGAAATCAGATTTTGTTAAACATCACAGAACTCACACAGGGGAGAAGCCTTTTTCATGTTCAAAATGTGGGAAATGTTTTAACCAGAAAGTGCATCTTGATAGCCACCGGAGAACCCACACAGGGAAGAATGCTGCAACTATACCCAACTGGTCGCTGTAGAGACTAGAAAGGCCCTAGCTGCACAACTGAAAACACCACCTTGGACGCAGTTGAGGAGTTTCTCGTACCTTCTGAAGAACCAGAGGGGAGGAAGCAACACACTGTCAACAAGGGGAAATGAAAGTGTGAAGTAAGATATGAAAACCCTGAGTGAGAAACTAGAACACATTCATATAGGGAAAAGAAGGCAAGCTAATGAGAACCAAAAATAAAATGAACAAGTATAACTTCCCAGAAACCTAATAGTGGTAGAAGGAAATTATACTGGGAGGGACAGCAAACAGATCAGGAGGATAGTTTCTCCTTTGTGGTGAAACGTCCAAAAGTCATCCTCACGCACAATTATTTGAATTTTATAACAATATATATCTACAGGAGACTGGTACAGCAATGGGAAGTAAAATAGCTCTACAGTATGTAAATCTTTTAATGGTCAAGCTTGAAAGTGACTTCTTGTCCTCATGTCCCATCAGGCCTCTTGTCTACTACCGTTACATTGACGATATTTTAATCCTCTGGACAGAATCCGAGCAACAGCTAAACATTCCATGAACACTTTAATCAATTTCATCCCACCATCAACTTATCACTCAACTACTCATTCCTGTACTGAAATTAACTTTTTGAACACCTTTATTAAGGTACAAAACAATGAAATAGAGACGTCCCTGTACCATAAGCCAATTGACCGTCCAACATACCTTAAATGGGTCAGTTTCCATCCAAAACACAAAAAAACTCTATGGTCTATAGTCAAGCCATCAGATACAATCAGATATGTTCCAACCCTATGGACAGAGACAAACACCTTGGTGGCCTCAGACCTTTTTAAACCAGAGCTACCATCCAAGAACAATTGTAAACCAGATTGCAAGAGCCACCAGAATATCAATGAATCATCTCGTACATTTCAGAACTAAACAAGAAAGCAACCTGGTGCCTCTAGTAGTCACCTACAATCCAAATCTCGAGGTGCTAAGGGGAGCTGCATGGAAATTACAACCATTATTACAAAAAGATGCCCGCTTACAATCTATATTTCCAGATCCCTCACTTCTGGTGTTTTAGGCAGCCCCCAAATCTAAAAAGCATCATTGTGAGAACCTCCCTGTCCTCTCCAACAGCTACAGGAACCTATCCCTGCAACCAGAAAAAATGTAAAACCTGTTCATTTATAATGACCATGGACAAGATAAAGATTCCCAACTCACATCAGGACCACAAGACCCCAGGTACAGGTACTGCTGCATCACATCTAATGTAGCGTGCTTAATTATATGTACCAAATGTCCAGCTTGGGGGTGTGTATATGGGGAGACAGGGCTAAAACTTAGAACAAGGATGAATTCTCATCGCCACACAATAAAAGAAAAAGGAATAGATCTACCTTTGGCCGAACATTTTTTATTCCTGATCACCTGATCACAGCATCATGGACATAAAATTACTTATATTAAAAGGTAACTTCAAATCTCAGAGAGACAGAAAAATTTGGAGATACAAACTTATGATAATCTTTGACACACTCACAGAGCAGGAATTAATGTGTTGCATGGATTTATGTCTTTCCACATCAACTAAGGAATGTGCTCCTCAGACCATTTGGGGGGTATCACAATCATGGACCAGACCTCAATCACAGGACAATAAAACTTTCACACTCCTTATCTATGAATTGTTCCAATATTCACGGCCACAACTGCTTTTCCCTCTCCCATACTAATAGTTCTGCTTCACATCACTTGTCTTATCTATGGCATTATTCCTGTGCCCTGTTGTGTATAAATATGTGACTCTTCAGATTTTGTGTTATACTATGTCTGATGAAGAGACCTGAGTAGTCTTGAAGGTTTGCAATTTGCTACGATCTTTTCAGTTAGCCATTAAAAGGTATCAACCACTGAAGACTCTCAAATTTTAATATTTTTCTCCAAACAGCAATATTAAGATCTTTCCACAAGTGTTCAATGGGATTTAGATCTGAACTCATTGCTGGTCACTTCAGAACTCTCCAGCACTTTGTTTCCATCAATTTCTGGGTGCTTTTTGAAGTATGTTTGGGGTCATTGTAATGCTAGAAGACCCATGAACTAGAACACAAACCTAGCTTTCTGACACTAGGCACTACATTGCCACACAAAATTCTTTGGTAATTTTCCGATTTCTTGATGCCTTGCACACAGTGAAGGCACCCAGTGACAAAGGCAGCAAAACAACTCTGAAACATCTTGGAGCCTCTGCCATATTTGACTGTAGGCACTGTGTTCTTTTTTTTGTAGGCTTTATTCTATTTTTGGTAAACAGTAGAATGATGTACTTTACCAAAAATCTCTATCTTGGTCTCATCTGTACACAAAACGCTTCCCCAGAAGGATTTTGGCTTACTCATGTACATTTTGGCAACTGCAGTCTAGCTTTTTTATGCATCTGTGTCAGCAGTGGGGTCCTCCTGGGTCTCCTGCCATAGCATTTCATTTAATTCAAATGTTGATGAATAGTTCATGCTGGCACTGATGCGCCCTGAGCATGCAATACAGCTTTGGAACTTTACTGGGGCTGCTTATCCCCCATCTGGACTATCCTGCATTGCAACATTTCATAAATTTTTCTCTGCTGTCCACATCTAGTGAGATTAGCTTCAGTGCCATGGGTTGTAAATTTATTGATAATGTTGCGCACCATGGACAAAGAAAATCTAGATATCTGGAGATAGATTTGTAACCTTGAAATTGTTGATATTTTTCAACAATTTTGGTTCTCCAGTCCTCAGACAGTTCTCTCCTCTTTCTGTTCTCCATGCACACAATGCAAAGATTGAATCAACTTGTCCTTTTTTTATGTGGTTTCAAGTGTGATTTTCATGTTGCCCACACTTGTTACTTGCCACAATTGAGTTTGAACTGGCTTCACATGCTTGAAACAAAGTTGTTTATCATCAATTTTGGCAAGGTGCCAACAATTTTGTTTGGCCCATATTTGGGGTTTTTGTGTGAAAATATGTTCAATTTGCATTTTTTTCTCTTTTTTTGTGTTGTTCCAATACACATAAAGGAAATAAACGTATATAACAAAAAGTGTTATTGCAATAATTTTATAGGAGAATTACTTGATTCTCTGGAACAATTTCAAAGGATCCAACACTTTGACCATGACTTGTTTTTTGTTGCCTTTTTAATTTGTTGCAGAATTTCATCCTCTACATCTTCAGCTATATTAGGATGCTTGTAGCAAACTCCAATTAGCAGCTTTCCATTATTGCCATTTCCATGTACATTTACCCATACTGACCCTACATTGTCGAAAGCTCCCCCCAATGTCGTCGTTGAGCACAGGTCTTAAGTTGGATTTACCTTTTTTTCTTTCCTAACCATTTGAATGTAGTGTAACCCTCTGTCACCCAGTCCTGGCTTTCTAGCCAGGTTTCCCTAATGCCCACCACATCGTAATCTTTGGCTGGCATAGGAGCCTCTAATTCATTCATTTTTTTTGCAAGACTTCTTGCATTTGCCTGCAGACATTTAATACTCTTAGCACATTTATTACTCCTACTCGCCTCCTTACTTTCCTTGAATGTCCCAGAATCCTCATTGACTCCTAATGTCTCTCTCTCTGTCTACTCTATACCCTTATTTGTACAAGTACCCTCCCTCCCCCCAGATCCTAGTTTTACCGCTTTAAAGCCCAATACGTATTAATACGCGTTTGTGCCCTGGACTTTAAGAGCCTGACCTGTATTCATACGTCATTGTGATTGCTTGCGCACACAGGCTGTGCGGGTGCGATCGCCGCCGGGTGTCATCTGATTTGTCACAGCTGACACCCGGTGCTATGTGCAGGACGCGGTCCCGCACCGCTCCTGGCACATTAACCCTTGCAATGCTGCGATCGAAGTCGATCGCAGCATTGCGGTGGCAAGGGGAGGTGATCGCAATACTCACCTCTTCCGGCCTCCAGCGCTGTCTGCCGCGGCTACCCGATGTTTCCATGATGACCCGATCTCGTCATGACAACATCATGGTCACCAGACAGCAGGAAGATGTTTTGGTCATGCGCAGTGCTTGACTAAAATATCTTCTCCCTGTACAGCACTGACAGCCTGTATAGCACAGGAATGGTGCTTCATTCCTGTACTATACAGGCGATCAGAATAAAAAAAGTGAAAGTCCCATAGTGGGACAAAGTATAAAAATAAAAAAGTGTCAGAAAGTGGAAAAAAAAAAAAAAAATTGTACAAATAGAAAAAAGAATCCACCAAAAATAAAAATATAATGTACCCATCAATAAATATTATTATGAAAAAACAAAACAATAAAAGTACACATATTTGGTATCGCCGCGTCTGGAACGACCTGACCTATAAAACTGTCCCACTAGTTAACCCCTTTAGTGAACATGGTAAAAAAAAACGAAGCAAAAGACAATGCTTTATCATCATACCGCCAAACAAAAAATGGAATAACACGCAATCAAAAAGACGAATATAAATAAAAATGGTACCGCTGAAAACGTCATCTTGTCCCGCAAAAAACAAGCCACCATACAGCTCCATCAGCCGAAAAATAAAAAGTTATAGCTCTCAGAATAAAGCGATGCAAAAAAATAATTTTTTCTATAAAATAGCTTTTATTGTGTAAAAGCGCCAAAACATAGAAAAAGGATATAAATGTGGTACCACTGTAAACATAGTAACCTGAAGAATAACGCTGCCTTATCAGTTTTACCACACGCAGAACAGCATAAAAAAAAGGAAAATAAAAACAATTCCTGAATTGTTGATTTTTGTTTGTTCTGACTCCCAAAAATCGGAATAGAAAGCGATCAAAAAATGTCACGTGCCTGAAAATGGCACCAATAAAAATGTCAACTCAACCCGCAAAAAACAAGCCATCACATGACTCCGTCGGCCAAAATATGGAAAAATTATAGCTCTCAAAATATGGCGATGCAAAAACTAGATTTTACAAAAAAATGCGTCTTTTAGTGTGTGACAGCTGGCAATCATAAAAACCTGATATGATTCTGGTATCGCTGTAATCGCACCGACCAAAGAATAAAGTCATCACTTATAAAGCACGAGGAACGGCGTAAAAAATAAACTCTCGGGTTAGGTTTAAGGTTGTGCTAGGGTTAGGGTTGGGGTTACTGTTGGGTTAGGGTTAGGGTTGGGGTTGGGCTAGGGTTAGAGTTAGGGTTGGGCTAGGGTTAGGGTTGGGCTAGGGGTTATGGTTGGGCTAGGGGTTAGTGTTGGGCTAGGGGTTAGGGTTGGGGTTGGGCTAGGGTTAGGGTTGGGCTAGGGTTAAGTTAGGATTGGGCTAGGCTTAGGTTAGGGTTGGTTTAGGGTTAGGGTTGGGCTAAGGTTGGGCTAGGGTTAGGGTTGGGATTTTTTTCAAAAGTAAAAAAAAAGATGACGATATGGCGACTAGTGTTGAGCGGAAGTGCTCGCTACTTGTGTTTGCATCGGGTGCTCGAGTATGCACTGAGTATCGCGGGTGCTTGAGTGACATGCTCGAGTCTCCATCCCATATGCTTCGTGGCCAAAAAAACCTTGCGGGATTGCCTGCCATGCACGAGCGATCCCCGGGTGTCTAATAACCGTGAAACATGCGGGCGGGAACTCGAGCATGTCACTCGAGCACACGCGATACATGGTGCATACCTGAGTACCCGATGCAAACTCAGGTAGCGAGCACTTGCGCTCAAGACTAATGACAACTTATTCAATATGATGACCTAATGTTATCAAATTCTGTGTCGTACCTCTGGGTTCAAAATGTTCACTATACCCCTTGATAAAATCTTTGAGGGGTGTAGTTTCCAAAATCGGGTCACTTGTGGTGTGTTTCCACTATTTAGGCACATCAGGGGCTCTCGAAACGAGACATGGTGTCCGCTCTCGATTCCAGACAATTTTGCGTTCAAAAAGTCACACAGTGCTCCATCCCTTCTGAACTCTGCCGTGAGCCCAAACACTATTTTCCCCACATATGGGGTATTGGCATACTCAGGATAAATTGCACAAAAGTTTTAGGTGTCCATATTCTCCTCTTACCCTTGTGAAAATAAAAAAATTGGGGCTAAAACATAATTTTTGTGGAAAAAGTTTGATTTTTTTATTTCCACGGCTCCATGTTATAAACTTCTGTGAAGCACTTGGAGGTTCAGGGTGCTCACCACACATTTAAATAAGTTCCCTGAGGGGTCTAGTTTCCAAAATGGTGTCACTTGTGGGGGGTTTCCACTGTTTAGGCACATCAGGGGCTCTCCAAACGCAACATGGCGTCCACTAATTATTCAAGCAAACTTTACAATCAAAAAGTCAAATGGCGTTCCTTCCCTTCCGAACCCTGCCGTGTGCCCAAGCAGTGGTTTTCTCCCACATATGGGGTATCTTCTTACTCTGCAGAAATTGCACAACAAACTGCATGGTGCAATTTCTCCTGTTACCCTTATGAAAATGCAAAATTGGGGGCTGAAAAACATTTTTGTGGGAAAAATGTGAAAATTTTATTTTTACGGCTAAATGTTATAAACTTCTGTGAAGCACCTGGGGGTTCAAGGTGCTCACCACACATCTAGATAAGTTCCCTAAGGGGTCTAGTTTCCAAAATGGTGTCACTTGTGGGGGGTTTCCACTGTTTAGGCACATCAGGGGCTCTCCAAACGCAACATGGCATCCACTAATTATTCAAGCAAATTTTACATTCAAAAAGTGAAATGGCGCTCCTTCCCTTCCGAGCCCTGCCGTGTGCCCAAACAGTGTTTTTTCCCCACATATGGGGTATCTGTGTGCTCAGGGGAAATTGCACAACAAATTTTGGGGTCCATTTTTCCTGTTACCCCTGCAAAAATTAAAAAAAATGGGTCTAAAGTAACATTTTTGTGAAAAAAGTTAAATGTTAATTCCACATTCCAAAAAATCCTGTGAAACACCTGAAGGGTTAATAAAGTTCTTGAATGTGGTTTTGAGCACCTTGAGCGATGCAGTTTTTAGAATGGTGTCACTTTTGGGTATTTTCTGTCATAAAGGCCCCTCAAAGTCATTTCAAATGTGAGGTGGTCCCTAAAAAAATGGTTTTGTAAATTTTTTTGGAAAAATGAGAAATTGCTGGTCAACTTTTAACCCTTATAGCTCCCTAATAAGAAAAAATTTGGTTCCAAATTTGTGCTGATGTAAAGTAGACATGTGGGAAATGTTATTTATTAACTTTTTTGTGTGACATACAGTACAGACCAAAAGTTTGGACACACCTTCTCATTTAATGATTTTTCTGTATTTTCTTGACTTTGAAAATTGTTCTTTCACACTGAAGGCATCAAAACTATGAATTAACACATGTGGAATTATATACTTAACAAAAAAGTGTGAAACAACTGAAAATATGTCTTATACTCTTGGTTCTTCAAAGTAGCCACCTTTTGCTTTGATGACTGCTTTGCACACTCTTGGCATTCTCTTGATGATCTTCAAGAGGTAGTCACCGGAAATGGTTTTCACTTCACAGGTGTGCCCTGTCAGGTTTAATAAGTGGGATTTCTTGCCTTATAAATGGGGTTGGGACCATCAGTTGTGTTGTGCAGAAGAACTGGTGGATACACAGCTGATAGTCCTACTGAATAGACTGTTAGCTTTTTTCTTGCCATAATACAAATTCTAAGTAAAGAAAAACAAGTGACCATCATTACTTTAAGAATTGAAGGTCAGTCAGTCCGAAAAATTGGGCAAACTTTGAAAGTGTCCCCAAGTGCAGTTGCAAAAACCATCAAGCGTTACAAAGAAACTGGCTCACATGAGGACCGCCCCAGGAAAGGAAGACCAAGAGTCACCTCTGCTTCTGAGGATAAGTTTATCCGAGTCACCCGCCTCAGAAATCGCAGGTTAACAACAGCTCAGATTAGAGACCAGGTCAATGCCACACAGAGTTCTAGCAGCAGACACATCTCTACAACAACTGTTAAGAGGAGACTTTGTGCAGCAGGCCTTCATGGTAAAATAGATTCTAGGAAACCACTGCTAATGACAGGCAACAAGCAGAAGAGACTTGTTTGGGCTAAAGAACACAAGGAATGGACATTAGACCAGTGGAAATCTGTGCTTTGGTCTGATGAGTCCAAATTCGAGATCTTTGGTTCCAACCACCGTGTCTTTGTGTGACGCAGAAAAGGTGAACGGATGGACTCTACATGCCTGGTTCCCACCGTGAAGCATGGAGGAGGAGGTGTGATGGTGTGGGGGTTCTTTGCTGGTGACACTGTTGGGGATTTATTAAAAATTGAAGGCATACTGAACCAGCATGGCTACCACAGCATCTTGCAGCGACATGCTATTCCATCCAGTTTGCGTTTAGTTGGACCATCATTTATTTTTCAACAGGACAATGACCCCAAACACATCTCCAGGCTGTGTAAGGGCGATTTGACCAAGAAGGAGAGTGATGGGGTGCTACGCCAGATGACCTGGCCTCCACAGTCACTAGACCTGAACCCAATCGAGATGGTTTGGGGTGAGCTGGACCGCAGAGTGAAGGCAAAAGGGCCAACAAGTGCTAAGCATCTCTGGGAACTCCTTCAAGATTGTTGGAAGACCATTTCCGGTGACTACCTCTTGAAGCTCATCAAGAGAATGCCAAGAGTGTGCAAAGCAGTCATCAAAGCAAAAGGTGGCTACTTTGCAGAACCTAGAATATAAGACATATTTTCAGTTGTTTCACACTTTTTTGTTAAGTATATAATTCCACATGTGTTAATTCATAGTTTTGATGCCTTCAGTGTGAATGTACAATTTTCAAAGTCATGAACATACAGAAAAATCTTTAAATGAGAAGGTGTGTCCAAACTTTTGTTATGTACTGTATCTCTCTGATTTAAGGGCATAAAAATTCAAATTTAAAAATTTCTAAATTTTCGCCAAATTTCAGCTTTTTTCACAAATAAATGTGTAACATACCTGGTGGCGTCCTTGCATAGTGGTCCATCTCCCACTGTGCAAGAGCGCGCACTTGATCTCCAGTCCAGAATGTCTCTCTGGTTTCCCTCCATGCTGTCTGTTTGTGTCTGTTTCTGCTGCTTAAGGGCGGCGCCCGATCACTTCCTGCTTTTTGTACCTGGTGTGGGTCACACCCCTTGTGCGTCCTCAGCCTATTGCTGTCTGTCACCTGGTATATAACCCAGCTGCTCCAATCAATCCCTGCCTGAGCATTGTGTTTCATTCAGTGTGTTCTTGCACTCTGAAGGTGCCAGGTCCCGTTCTGTGTTCTCTTGTCTGCCTATCCTGGAGGCTGTATTTCCAGGCCTGTCTGAACACGCTCCTAGCCTGTTCCTCCTGCCTTCTAGGGGCCGATTACCTAGACCCGCTCCTGTATCTTGTCTGTCCTGTCTGAACACGCTCCTAGCCTGTTCCTCCCGCCTTCTAGGGGCCGATTACCTAGACCCGCTTATCTTGTCTGTTCTGTCTGAACACGCTCCTTGCCTGTTCGTCCCGCTTCTCTGGGGGCCGTATTCCCAGACCCGCTCCTGTATTCCGCTGCAGTGTCGGTCTCCTCCGTACACTCAGTTCCAGTCTGAACTCTCTCCTATCTTTTACCTGTTTTGCCTCTATGTCCGTTCCCTTCCTTTTTCTGCAGAGTCTGAACTCGTACCTAACTCCTGCTTGTTGTCTCTGTACTCCCGTTTGTGAGTTTGTGGTCCACTCGCTACTTCACTGCAAGTACCCTGTGGGTATCTGGCTCTGCCTTTCCCTTCCTGTCTGTTCCGTGTGAACAGAGCCCTGTCCCCCCTGCTCTGCCTTGCTCACCGCTCCGGCGGTTCTAGCCTGCTCTGACTCCTTTGCTCACCGCTCCGGCGGTTCTAGCCGCTCTGACTCCTTTGCTCACTGCTCCGGCAGTCTCGCTCCGCTCTGAATCCCTTGCTCACTGATCCGGCAGTCTCGCTCCGCTCTGACTCCCTTGCTCACTGCTCCGGCAGTCTCGCTCCGCTCTGACTCCCTTGCTCACTGCTCCGGCAGTCTCGCTCCATTCTGACTCCTTTGCTCACTGCTCCGGCAGTCTCGCTCCGCTCTGACTCCTTTGCTCACTGCTCCGGCAGTCTCGCTCCGCTCTGACTCCTTTGCTCACTGCTCCGGCAGTCTCGCTCCGCTCTGACTCCTTTGCTCACTGCTCCGGCAGTCTCGCTCCGTTCTGACTCCTTTGCTCACTGCTCCGGCAGTCTCGCTCCGCTCTGACTCCTTTGCTCACTGCTCCGGCAGTCTCGCTCCGCTCTGACTCCTTTGCTCACTGCTCCGGCAGTCTCGCTCCGCTCTGACTCCTTTGCTCACTGCTCCGGCAGTCTCGCTCCGCTCTGACTCCTTTGCTCACTGCCCCGGCAGTCTCGCTCTGCTCTGACCTCTTGCTCACTGCTCCAGGCGGCCTTGTCCTGCTCTACTCTTGCTCACCGCTCCAGGCGGCCTCATCCTGCCCTGCTCTCGCTCACCTCTCTGGGCGGCCTCACTCTGCTGTGTTTGTCCGCCACATCTGTGGTTCTGTTCCTGAGTCCCAGTGTGTACTGGGTCCTATCCCGCCTGTGTTCCTACCTGCTAGTGCCTCCCTGTCTGCACTCTAGCTGTGCTTGTCTGTACCCCTCTGCCTGCATTGTTCCTGAGTCCCAGTGTGTACTGGGTCCTATCCCGCCTGTGTTCCTACCTGCTAGTGCCTCCCTGTCTGCACTCTAGCTGTGCTTGCCTGTACCCCCCTGCCTGCATACCTGCCTGCCTGCATACCAGTCGTGCCTGCCTATACCCACCAGTCTGTGCGCCAGCCTAACCAGTCTGTTCCTGTATTCCCCTGTGTGGGTCAACAGCCGTGTCCGGGGTCTGTACTGGAGTAGCACCTGGTCCCTCTGCTCGGTTCCTCCTTGGTGCACTGGCGTCGTATGCCGTCGTGCGACCCTGGTCGGATCGGGTGAATACCTAGTTACGCCCCTCCAGGCATTCACTCTCCGGCACGGTCCAGTGGAATCACTCGCACACGCCGCTCAGCCCGGGCGTGTGCATTACAGCATGCTCAGGCCATGGTTCCCGTTGAGCCCCACGGCCTTCGCTCTCTGAGACTTTTTCCAGTGAATACATGCATTAAAAATAAATAATTTTTTTTTCCCCTTAGCTGAGTTCCAGGCGAATTACGCACCTGTCCAGATGGATCTATCAGCTCTCGTTCCTGCGGATCCGCCACGTTACTATGGGGATCCAAAACAGAGTCGCGCATTTGTGGAGCAATGCATGCTGCACTTCAAGTTCTACCCTCTATGTTTTCCCACAGATCGGGCTAAGGTGGGATTCATGATGTCTTACTTAGCGGGTGATGCCTTGAATTGGATCACCCCCCTATGAGACGCACAGGATCCTATCGTCCTGGACATAATGGCCTTCCTGGTGGCCTTTCTAATGGTCTTCGATGATCCTAACCCGGAGGCTCCTGCTGAAGCTTCACTTCCCAATATCCCGGAGCAGCCCCGATGGGTAATGTGTGTGGGTAGCGCAATAGTCCTCCAGCCCAATGAGACTACTGCCCACCCAGAATCCTCACAGGGTGACTACGCTCTCCGGAATACTTCTCCCAACCTCAAGAGGCAGTCCAGACGTGCTAGACGTAGAGGCAAGCCGTCACGCCAGGGTCTGTCCTCCCTGAGACTTCCTGACCCCAACCTTGAAGTCCCTACTGAAGCTTCATCTCCCTGTATCCCGGAGAAGCCCCAACGGGTAATGTGCGTGGGTAGTGCACCAGTTCTCCTGCCCAAAGAGACTGCTGCCCACCCAGAATCCACACCGGAGGACCCCCTGTTGCCTCCTGAATCCCCCGGAATACCACTTGATGACAATTGGAGAGAGACTTCCCTATACTCTGCACCTGATACCTCGCCCGCTTCGTCCAGTGAGTCCGACCTAGTGTTCTCCGAAGCAGAGGTTACCCCCGAGTCTCTACACCCCTCCGATCAGGCGGAGGATCTCCAGTTGTCTCCTGAACCCTTCGGGGTGCTACCTGGTAGCGAATGGACAGACACTTTCCTATACTCGGTACCTGATACCTCGGCTGCTTCATCCAGTGAGTCCGATCTAGTGTACTCCGAAGCAGAGGTTACCCATGAGTCTCTTCACCCCTCCGACCTGGCGGAGGACCTCCAGTTGTCTCCTGAGCCCTTCGGGGTGCTACCTGGTAGCGAAAGGACAGAGACTCTCCTATACTCTGTACCTGATACCTCGCTCGCTTCGTCCAGTGAGTCCAACCTAGTGTACTCCGAAGCAGAGGTTACTCCCGAGTCTCTACACCCCTCCGACCAGGCAGAGGACCTCCAGTTGTCTCCAGAACCCTTCGGGGTGCCACCTGGTGGTGAATGGACAGAGACTTTCCTATATCCTGGATCTGATACCTCGCTCGCTTCGCCTAGTGAGTCTAACCTAGTGTACTCCGAAGCAGAGGTTATTCACGAGTCTCTACACCCCTCTGACCAGGCGGAGGACCTCCAGTTGTCTCCAGAACCCTTCGGGGTGCCACCTGGTGGTGAATGGACAGAGACGTTCCTATACTCGGTACCCGATACCTCGCCTGCCTCATCCAGTGAGTCCGACCTAGTGTACTCTGAAGCAGATGTTTTCTCCAAGCCTCTGCACCCTTCTGACCCGGCGGAGGACCTCCAGTTGTTTCCTGAATCCTCTGGGGTACCACCAGATAACAAGGAGACAGTGACTTTTCCTCATCCTGTAACTGATAACCCGTCTATTTCTTCCTGTGAGTTTGACAAGATGTACCTCGAAGCAGAGATTACCCTCAAGTCTCTGCTCCCCTCCAACCCGGTGGAGAACTTCCAGTTGTCTCCTGTACCCTCTGGGGTGCCACCTGAAAATATGTGGAGAGAGACTTCCTTGTGTGCTGTTCCTGGTGCTCCATCCGTTTTGTCTGTTGCTGAGGATGGCTGGATGGGAGGTAGCATCCTAGCTACCCAGAGGAGACCAGTTTTTCCGGTGGACAGTGGAAGTGATCTCCTTGAAGTGAAGGATTGGCCCTCGAATTCCCTGCGGAACATTCTGGCAGGCCTGAAGAAGAGGGGGCGTAAGGGGGGGGGTACTGTAACATACCTGGCGGCATCCTTGCATAGTGGTCCATCTCCCACTGTGCAAGAGCGCGCACTTGATCTCCAGTCCAGAATGTCTCTCTGGCTTCCCTCCATGCTGTCTGTTTGTGTCTGTTTCTGCTGCTTAAGGGCGGCGCCCGATCACTTCCTGCTTTTTGTACCTGCTGTGGGTCACACCCCTTGTGCGTCCTCAGCCTATTGCTGTCTGTCACCTGGTATATAACCCAGCTGCTCCAATCAATCCCTGCCTGAGCATTGTGTTTCATTCAGTGTGTTCTTGCACTCTGAAGGTGCCAGGTCCCGTTCTGTGTTCTCTTGTCTGCCTCTCCTGGAGGCTGTATTTCCAGGCCTGTCTGAACACACTCCTAGCCTGTTCCTCCCGCCTTCTAGGGGCCGATTACCTAGACCCGCTCCTGTATCTTGTCTGTTCTGTCTGAACACGCTCCTTGCCTGTTCGTCCCGCTTCTCTGGGGGCCGTATTCCCAGACCCGCTCCTGTATTCCGCTGCAGTGTCAGTCTCCTCCGTACACTCAGTTCCAGTCTGAACTCTCTCCTATCCTTTACCTGTTTTGCCTCTATGTCCGTTCCCTTCCTTTTTCTGCAGAGTCTGAACTCGTACCTAACTCCTGCTTGTTGTCTCTGTACTCCCATTTGTGAGTTTGTGGTTCACTCGCTACTTCACTGCAAGTACCCTGTGGGTATCTGGCTCTGCCTTTCCCTTCCTGTCTGTTCCGTGTGAACAGAGCCCTGTCCCCCCTGCTCTGCCTTGCTCACCGCTCCGGCGGTTCTAGCCTGCTCTGACTCCTTTGCTCACCGCTCTGGCGGTTCTAGCCGCTCTGACTCCTTTGCTCACTGCTCCTGCAGTCTCTCTCCGCTCTGACTCCCTTGCTCACTGCTCCGGCAGTCTCGCTCTGCTCTGACTCCCTTGCTCACTGCTCCGGCAGTCTCGCTCCGCTCTGACTCCCTTGCTCACTGCTCCGGCAGTCTCGCTCCGCTCTGACTCCTTTGCTCACTGCTCCGGCAGTCTCGCTCCGCTCTGACTCCTTTGCTCATTGCTCCGGCAGTCTCGCTCCGCTCTGACTCCTTTGCTCACTGCTCCGGCAGTCTCGCTCCGCTCTGACTCCGTTGCTCACTGCTCCGGCAGTCTCGCTCCGCTCTGACTCCTTTGCTCACTGCTCCGGCAGTCTCGCTCCGCTCTGACTCCTTTGCTCACTGCCCCGGCAGTCTCGCTCTGCTCTGACCTCTTGCTCACTGCTCCAGGCGGCCTTGTCCTGCTCTACTCTTGCTCACCGCTCCAGGCGGCCTCATCCTGCCCTGCTCTCGCTCACCTCTCTGGGCGGCCTCACTCTGCTGTGTTTGTCCGCCACATCTGTGGTTCTGTTCCTGAGTCCCAGTGTGTACTGGGTCCTATCCCGCCTGTGTTCCTACCTGCTAGTGCCTCCCTGTCTGCACTCTAGCTGTGCTTGTCTGTACCCCTCTGCCTGCATTGTTCCTGAGTCCCAGTGTGTACTGGGTCCTATCCCGCCTGTGTTCCTACCTGCTAGTGCCTCCCTGTCTGCACTCTAGCTGTGCTTGCCTGTACCCCCCTGCCTGCATACCTGCCTGCCTGCATACCAGTCGTGCCTGCCTATACCCACCAGTCTGTGCGCCAGCCTAACCAGTCTGTTCCTGTATTCCCCTGTGTGGGTCAACAGCCGTGTCCGGGGTCTGTACTGGAGTAGCACCTGGTCCCTCTGCTCGGTTCCTCCTTGGTGCACTGGCGTCGTATGCCGTCGTGCGACCCTGGTCGGATCGGGTGAATACCTAGTTACGCCCCTCCAGGCATTCACTCTCCGGCACGGTCCAGTGGAATCACTCGCACACGCCGCTCAGCCCGGGCGTGTGCATTACAGCATGCTCAGGCCATGGTTCCCGTTGAGCCCCACGGCCTTCGCTCTCTGAGACTTTTTCCAGTGAATACATGCATTAAAAATAAATAATTTTTTTTTCCCCTTAGCTGAGTTCCAGGCGAATTACGCACCTGTCCAGATGGATCTATCAGCTCTCGTTCCTGCGGATCCGCCACGTTACTATGGGGATCCAAAACAGAGTCGCGCATTTGTGGAGCAATGCATGCTGCACTTCAAGTTCTACCCTCTATGTTTTCCCACAGATCGGGCTAAGGTGGGATTCATGATGTCTTACTTAGCGGGTGATGCCTTGAATTGGATCACCCCCCTATGAGACGCACAGGATCCTATCGTCCTGGACATAATGGCCTTCCTGGTGGCCTTTCTAATGGTCTTCGATGATCCTAACCCGGAGGCTCCTGCTGAAGCTTCACTTCCCAATATCCCGGAGCAGCCCCGATGGGTAATGTGTGTGGGTAGCGCAATAGTCCTCCAGCCCAATGAGACTACTGCCCACCCAGAATCCTCACAGGGTGACTACGCTCTCCGGAATACTTCTCCCAACCTCAAGAGGCAGTCCAGACGTGCTAGACGTAGAGGCAAGCCGTCACGCCAGGGTCTGTCCTCCCTGAGACTTCCTGACCCCAACCTTGAAGTCCCTACTGAAGCTTCATCTCCCTGTATCCCGGAGAAGCCCCAACGGGTAATGTGCGTGGGTAGTGCACCAGTTCTCCTGCCCAAAGAGACTGCTGCCCACCCAGAATCCACACCGGAGGACCCCCTGTTGCCTCCTGAATCCCCCGGAATACCACTTGATGACAATTGGAGAGAGACTTCCCTATACTCTGCACCTGATACCTCGCCCGCTTCGTCCAGTGAGTCCGACCTAGTGTTCTCCGAAGCAGAGGTTACCCCCGAGTCTCTACACCCCTCCGATCAGGCGGAGGATCTCCAGTTGTCTCCTGAACCCTTCGGGGTGCTACCTGGTAGCGAATGGACAGACACTTTCCTATACTCGGTACCTGATACCTCGGCTGCTTCATCCAGTGAGTCCGATCTAGTGTACTCCGAAGCAGAGGTTACCCATGAGTCTCTTCACCCCTCCGACCTGGCGGAGGACCTCCAGTTGTCTCCTGAGCCCTTCGGGGTGCTACCTGGTAGCGAAAGGACAGAGACTCTCCTATACTCTGTACCTGATACCTCGCTCGCTTCGTCCAGTGAGTCCAACCTAGTGTACTCCGAAGCAGAGGTTACTCCCGAGTCTCTACACCCCTCCGACCAGGCAGAGGACCTCCAGTTGTCTCCAGAACCCTTCGGGGTGCCACCTGGTGGTGAATGGACAGAGACTTTCCTATATCCTGGATCTGATACCTCGCTCGCTTCGCCTAGTGAGTCTAACCTAGTGTACTCCGAAGCAGAGGTTATTCACGAGTCTCTACACCCCTCTGACCAGGCGGAGGACCTCCAGTTGTCTCCAGAACCCTTCGGGGTGCCACCTGGTGGTGAATGGACAGAGACGTTCCTATACTCGGTACCCGATACCTCGCCTGCCTCATCCAGTGAGTCCGACCTAGTGTACTCTGAAGCAGATGTTTTCTCCAAGCCTCTGCACCCTTCTGACCCGGCGGAGGACCTCCAGTTGTTTCCTGAATCCTCTGGGGTACCACCAGATAACAAGGAGACAGTGACTTTTCCTCATCCTGTAACTGATAACCCGTCTATTTCTTCCTGTGAGTTTGACAAGATGTACCTCGAAGCAGAGATTACCCTCAAGTCTCTGCTCCCCTCCAACCCGGTGGAGAACTTCCAGTTGTCTCCTGTACCCTCTGGGGTGCCACCTGAAAATATGTGGAGAGAGACTTCCTTGTGTGCTGTTCCTGGTGCTCCATCCGTTTTGTCTGTTGCTGAGGATGGCTGGATGGGAGGTAGCATCCTAGCTACCCAGAGGAGACCAGTTTTTCCGGTGGACAGTGGAAGTGATCTCCTTGAAGTGAAGGATTGGCCCTCGAATTCCCTGCGGAACATTCTGGCAGGCCTGAAGAAGAGGGGGCGTAAGGGGGGGGGTACTGTAACATACCTGGCGGCATCCTTGCATAGTGGTCCATCTCCCACTGTGCAAGAGCGCGCACTTGATCTCCAGTCCAGAATGTCTCTCTGGCTTCCCTCCATGCTGTCTGTTTGTGTCTGTTTCTGCTGCTTAAGGGCGGCGCCCGATCACTTCCTGCTTTTTGTACCTGCTGTGGGTCACACCCCTTGTGCGTCCTCAGCCTATTGCTGTCTGTCACCTGGTATATAACCCAGCTGCTCCAATCAATCCCTGCCTGAGCATTGTGTTTCATTCAGTGTGTTCTTGCACTCTGAAGGTGCCAGGTCCCGTTCTGTGTTCTCTTGTCTGCCTCTCCTGGAGGCTGTATTTCCAGGCCTGTCTGAACACACTCCTAGCCTGTTCCTCCCGCCTTCTAGGGGCCGATTACCTAGACCCGCTCCTGTATCTTGTCTGTTCTGTCTGAACACGCTCCTTGCCTGTTCGTCCCGCTTCTCTGGGGGCCGTATTCCCAGACCCGCTCCTGTATTCCGCTGCAGTGTCAGTCTCCTCCGTACACTCAGTTCCAGTCTGAACTCTCTCCTATCCTTTACCTGTTTTGCCTCTATGTCCGTTCCCTTCCTTTTTCTGCAGAGTCTGAACTCGTACCTAACTCCTGCTTGTTGTCTCTGTACTCCCATTTGTGAGTTTGTGGTTCACTCGCTACTTCACTGCAAGTACCCTGTGGGTATCTGGCTCTGCCTTTCCCTTCCTGTCTGTTCCGTGTGAACAGAGCCCTGTCCCCCCTGCTCTGCCTTGCTCACCGCTCCGGCGGTTCTAGCCTGCTCTGACTCCTTTGCTCACCGCTCTGGCGGTTCTAGCCGCTCTGACTCCTTTGCTCACTGCTCCTGCAGTCTCTCTCCGCTCTGACTCCCTTGCTCACTGCTCCGGCAGTCTCGCTCTGCTCTGACTCCCTTGCTCACTGCTCCGGCAGTCTCGCTCCGCTCTGACTCCCTTGCTCACTGCTCCGGCAGTCTCGCTCCGCTCTGACTCCTTTGCTCACTGCTCCAGCAGTCTCGCTCCGCTCTGACTCCTTTGCTCATTGCTCCGGCAGTCTCGCTCCGCTCTGACTCCTTTGCTCACTGCTCCGGCAGTCTCGCTCCGCTCTGACTCCGTTGCTCACTGCTCCGGCAGTCTCGCTCCGCTCTGACTCCTTTGCTCACTGCTCCGGCAGTCTCGCTCCGCTCTGACTCCTTTGCTCACTGCTCCGGCAGTCTCGCTCCGCTCTGACTCCTTTGCTCACTGCTCCGGCAGTGTCGCTCCGCTCTGACTCCGTTGCTCACTGCTCCGGCAGTCTCGCTCCGCTCTGACTCCTTTGCTCACTGCTCCGGCAGTCTCGCTCCGCTCTGACTCCGTTGCTCACTGCTCCCGCAGTCTCGCTCCGCTCTGACTCCTTTGCTCACTGCTTCGGCAGTCTCGCTCCGCTCTGACTCCTTTGCTCACTGCTCCGGCAGTCTCGCTCCGCTCTGACTCCTTTGCTCACTGCTCCGGCAGTGTCGCTCCGCTCTGACTCCGTTGCTCACTGCTCCGGCAGTCTCGCTCCGCTCTAACTCTTTTGCTCACTGCTCCGGCAGTCTCGCTCCGCTCTGACTCCTTTGCTCACTGCTCCGGCAGTCTCGCTCCGCTCTGACTCCTTTGCTCACTGCCCCGGCAGTCTCGCTCTGCTCTGACCTCTTGCTCACTGCTTCAGGCGGCCTTGTCCTGCTCTACTCTTGCTCACCGCTCCAGGCGGCCTCGTCCTGCCCTGCTCTCGCTCACCTCTCTGGGCGGCCTCACTCTGCTGTGTTTGTCCGCCACATCTGTGGTTCTGTTCCTGAGTCCCAGTGTGTACTGGGTCCTATCCCACCTGTGTTCCTACCTGCTAGTGCCTCCCTGTCTGCACTCTAGCTGTGCTTGTCTGTACCCATCTGCCTGCATTGTTCCTGAGTCCCAGTGTGTACTGGGTCCTATCCCGCCTGTGTTCCTACCTGCTAGTGCCTCCCTGTCTGCACTCTAGCTGTGCTTGCCTGTACCCCCCTGCCTGCATACCCGCCTGCCTGCATACCAGTCGTGCCTGCCTATACCCACCAGTCTGTGCGCCAGCCTAACCAGTCTGTTCCTGTATTCCCCTGTGTGGGTCAACAGCCGTGTCCGGGGTCTGTCCTGGAGTAGCACCTGGTCCCTCTGCTCGGTTCCTCCTTGGTGCACTGGCGTCGTATGCCGTCGTGCGACCCTGGTCGGATCGGGTGAATACCTAGTTACGCCCCTCCAGGCATTCACTCTCCGGCACGGTCCAGTGGAATCACTCGCACACGCCGCTCAGCCCGGGCGTGTGCATTACAAAATGCAAGTGATATAGAAGAAATTTTACCGCAATCATGAAGTACAATATGTCACGAAAAAACTGTTTCAGAATCAGGGGAATCCGTTGAAGTGTTCCACAGTAATTACCTCATAAAGTGACAGTGGTCAGAATTGTAAAAATTGGCCTGGTCATTAACGTGCAAACCACCTTGGGTTGTAATGGGGTTAAAAGCTCCTTCATCCATCTGACCATTTTTTCCCGCAGCACAGTTGCACCCTCCCTGTTGAGTTGCAGCCTGTCCCTATCGTAGAGCCTGTAGCCAACCGAGAACGTGGCCCAGTTCTCAATGAACCCAAACCCTTTCTTCCTGCCACTTATTTATCTCCTTAAGCTCCCGCTAACTTTCTAGTGACATTATTGGAATCTGCAGTATTTCTGAAGACACTACCTTGGAGGTCCTGTACTTCATCATCTCTCCTAATTCCTTGTAATCATTTTTAAAGGCCTTCCACCTACCTCTAACTTTGTCATTGGTACCAATGTGTACCATGACTTCTGGGTTTTCCCCAGGTCCACCCAATAATCTGTCTATCTGATTGCATGAAGATCCCCCAAATTAATTTAGCAGTTATCTTAAAGACCATAATCTTCCCACTTAACGAGATAGTGCAGACGGCACTTGACCAACCTGGAACCAAGAACTCTGCCTACCTCATACTCCCGATACCATTCCAAATCAACCTCAATTATGTCTTGAGGTCCCATCACATTTTTTTAAAAGAGAAGAATGAAAAGAATTATGATTTTCCAGGCAATAGGAAATTGCAACTTAACTGTCAGGGGATTTAAAATTGTTATAATTTGATAAGGACCTACAAATTTATGTGCAAATTTTCTAGATGTGATCTTTAAGTGCAGATATTTTGAGGACAATCATGCAAAATCCCCTACTTTAAAGATAGAAGCCTTCCTACGTCTGTGGTTAGTACAACTTTTAGCCTGGTCACTAGCTACCAAAACATCCTTTTTGATCTCCTTCCAGACCTTAAAGAAGTTGTCCACTTTTTTTATGAGTGATGCCCTAGCCATACTGCACATCTGCCTCCCATTGGATTGAATAGGAGGCGGATGTGCAGTGCCCCGCCGCTGCCACTACAGATGGACAGCCAAGCATGTAAGTAATTCCGCCAGGCGTGGGACCCTGGCCAATCATATAGGGGCAGAAATTCCACCCAGTCTTCCTGATTAGAGGAGACAAAACATTCCTAATACTGCTCTATTTCCTGGTTCATCCTTTCTGTTTGACCATTAGTCTCGAGACCGAGAGAAAAAACAGCTTGATACCCAATCTGGAGCAAAAACTAGCCAGAAATTGAACCCCTCAAACGAAAATTATGTTTTTGGGAACAAAAAGAATCTTGACTGGAATTTCGTGTTGACATTCTTAGAGCCGAGGAGATAAGTAACAGCAAAATCAAACCGGGCAAAAATACAGGGCCCACCAAGTCTGTCTGGTGTTTAAGCACTTAGTAGCGTCAATATACAACAGGTTCTTATGATCAGTCAAGACAGTCACCTTATATGGACCGCATGTAAGGTGACTCAAATGGACCTCAAATTGACATTTCTCCAGTTTAGCAAATAAATGGTTGTCATGTGGAACCTGGAGAAACTGTCTGACATGCTCACAATGCTCCTCCAGAATATGTGAATAAATCAATGTCATCTGGGTAAATCACCACAAATCTACCCACGTGACCAAAAAAAATTCTGAAATTTTAAGACTGAAGGTGCATTGGTTAACCCAAATATCATCACCAAATTTTCAAAATGGCACAAGCGTAATGAATGCAGTCTTCCATTTGTCACCCTGACGTACGCATATAAGGTTATATGCCCCTCTCAAGTTTGGAAAACCATTTAGCTCCAGATAATTGCTTAAACAGGTACGGTATAAGGGGCAAAGGATAGGGATTGTGAGCCGTGATTTTATTAATCTCTCTAAAATCCAAGTACGGATGCAACTCTCCATCCTTTTTTTTAACAAGAAAAACCCCCACGGTGAGGTGGAAAGCTGTATATGACCCTTAGGGCAGCGACACACTGCCATATAACTCGTGCGAGGATCGCATCGCACTGAATGGACTGGCTGGCTGGCACCTCTCCTGACCTGAACTTGACCGCATGATGGATTTCTATGCAGCTGTCAGGTCAGGAGAGGTGTCGGCTAGTACGAGGTTTATGATGTGATCCTCGCAGGAGAAATACGGCCGTCTGTCTCTGCCCTTAGCCGGACTCTTCTGAATATAGTCTATCAAGGCCACCCACCCTGGAAGGGGTTAAACATGTGAGATTTCGGCCTTTTAGCTCCTGGTATGTGTAGCATCGGCGTCTCTGCCCCTTGCTAGGCAGAGACGCCGTCCCTCTCACCTCCCCGCTCCTGGCGCGGCGTCCTCCAGCACTTCTCTCACCGCTGCTGCCGGCGCGCGCTCCTTCCCCGGCAGTGTGCTTATGGCGCGCGCGCGCTCCCCCTCTCTTAAAGGGACCGCGCGCGCCGTCCTAAGGAGTCCCCGACCAATTGCCGGAGGACCTCTCATATACAGTCATGGCCAAAAGTATTGAGAATGACACCACAATTATATTTTCACATGATCTGCTGTCCTCTGGTTTTTATTAGTGTTTTTCTGATGTTTATATCACATACAGAAATATAATTGCAATCATATTATGAGTACCAATAGGTTATATTGACAGTTAGAATGAGTTAATGCAGCAAATCAATATTTGCAGTGTTGCCCCTTCTTCTTCAAGACCTCTGTAATTCTCCCTGGCATGCTCTCAATCAACTTTTGGACCAAATCCTGACTGATAGCAGTCCATTCTTGCATAATCAATGCTTGCATTTTGCCAGAATTTGTTGGTTTTTGTTTGTCCACCCGTCTCTTGATGATTGACCACAAGTTCTCAATGGGATTAAGATCTGGGGAGTTTCCAGGCCATGGACCCAAAATCTCTATGTTTTGTTCCATGAGCCATTTAGTTATCACCTTTGCTTTATGGCAAGGTGCTCCATCATGCTGGAAAAGGCATTGTTGGGAGCCAAACTGCTCTTGGACGGTTGGGAGAAGTTGCTCTTGGAGGACATTCTGGTACCATTCTTTATTCATGGCTGTGTTTTTAGGCAAGACTGTGAGTGAGCCGATTCCCTTGGCTGAGAAGCAACCCCACACATGAATGGTTTCAGGATGCTTTACAGTTGGCATGAGACAAGACTGGTGGTAGCGCTCACCTCTTTTTCTCCGAATAAGCTGTTTTCCAGATCTCCCAAACCATCGAAAAGGGGATTCATCAGAGAAAATGACTTTGCCCCAGTCCTCAGCAGTCCACTCCCTGTACCTTTTGCAGAATATCAGTCGGTCCCTGATGTTTTTTCTGGAGAGAAGTGGCTTCTTTGCTGCCCTCCTTGAAACCAGCCCTTGCTCAAAGAGTCTCCGCCTCACAGTGCGTGCAGAAGCACTCACACCAGCCTGCTGCCATTCCTGAGCAAGCTCGGCACTGCTGGTAGTCCGATCCCGCAGCTGAAACAGTTTTAAGATACGGTCCTGGCGCTTGCTGGTCTTTCTTGGGCGCCCTGGAGCCTTTTTGACAACAATGGAAGCTCTCTCCTTGAAGTCCTTGATGATGCGATAGATTGTTGACTGAGGTGCAATCTTTGTAGCTGCGATACTGTTAGGCCATTTTTGTGCAGTGCAATGATGGCTGCACGTGTTTCTTTAGAGATAACCATGGTTATCTGAAGAGAAACGATGATACCAAGAACCAGCCTCCTTTTAAAGTGTCCAGTGATGTCATTCTTACTTAATCATGACTGATTGATCGCCAGCCCTGTCCTCATCAACACCCACACCTGTGTTAATGGATCAATCACTAAAACGATGTTAGCTGCTCCTTTTAAGGCAGGACTGCAATGATGTTGAAATGTGTTTTGGGGGTTAAAGTTCATTTTCTGGGCAAATATTGACTTTGCAAGTACAGTAATTGCTGTTAAGCTCATCACTCTTTGACATTCAGGAGTATATGCAAATTGCCATTACAAAAAATGAAGCAGTAAACTTTGGAAAAATTACTATTTGTCTCATTCTCAATACTTTTGGCCATGACTGTATAAGGCACCTCCTCCAAAATGGAGATGCCCGAGCAAAGTTGTTGCACTGTGTCTGATCTCTGCTTCAGCCCTCAGGTCCCGCTGCTAGCCTGACTCTTCGTCCTGCCTGCCAGCCTGTTATCTGCCCGTTACCTGCCGAGCCTGCCAGCCTGCTCACCTGGAGCTCTCACCTGTTACCCGCCTGTTACCTGCTGTGCCCGTCAGACCGCTCACCTGGGAGCATCCGCCTGTTACCTGCTGTGTCCATCAGTCCACTCACCTGGGAGTGCCCACCAGTTACCTGCCAGTAACCTGCCTCGTCTGTCTGCCCGCTCACCTGGGAGCACCCGCCTGTTACCTGTTGTGTCCGTCAGCCCGCTCACCTGGGAGCGCCCACCAGTTACCTGCCAGTAACCTGCCTCGTCTGTCTGCCCGCTCACCTGGGAGCACCCGTCTGTCACCTGCTGTGTCCGTCAGCCCGCTCACCTGGGAGCGCCCACCAGTTACCTGCCAGTAACCTGCCTCGTCTGTCTGCCCGCTCACCTGGGAGCACCCGTCTGTCACCTGCTGTGTCCGTCAGCCCGCTCACCTGGGAGCGCCCACCAGTTACCTGCCAGTAACCTGCCTCATCTTTCTGCCCGCTCACCTGGGGGCACCCGCCTGTTTCCTGCCAGCCTGCCTGGAGACCCTGCTGTCACTTGCTGTGACCACCTTCCTGGTAAACCTAAAGACTGCTACTTGCCCTGCTCTCACGAACTGTGACCACCTATCAGCTACCAGAGACTTCCGCCTGCTTGCCGTGTCCATCCGTCATACCGGTCAGTCCCAGCCACCTGACCCGTGGGAGCCACCTCCTCTCTTACAAGGTTGTCCCCAGAGTAGCACCTGGTCCCTCTGCCCGGATCCTCCCTGGTCATGGAGTCGTTAGCCGCCGTCTGACCAGGGTCGGTTCGGGTTGATACTTAGTCACGCCCCTCTGGGTCCCTCCTTGCACCTCGGCACAGAGGTTCCACCCACCGGACCCGTAACAGTTTGCTCGGGCCATTGAACCCGGTGGCACCCAAGCTCCCTCGCTCTCTGACCTATACCATGAAGTCTCCCATCAGAGATCCCAGCAGGAGTCCATTCTGAACCACCTGCGGAATGTCAACTCCCGCCTGGACACACTGACTGCTCCACCAGCAACCACCGCTAGTCGCACGACTTGCACTCCGGCAGCGCCGCTGCCCACCAATCCTGTGGCATCTTGCCACGGACCCCGGCTTTCTGCACCTCTTCGTTTCGGAGGCGACCCCGCTCAAGCTCGGGGCTTCATAAACCAGTGCACCCTGCACTTTGAACTCTTGGCGAATCAGTTTTTCTCCGACCGGGCCAAAGTGGCATTCATCATGTCCCATCTCACTGGGGAGGCACTGGCATGGCTTAACCCCCTGTGGGAGAGAGAGGACCCCCTGGTATCCGACCTGTCGTCTTTCCTCACTGCTTTCCGGAGAGTGTTCGATGAACCAGGACGTAAGACCTCATCTGCCTCCTCTCTGCTATGTCTTCGCCAAGGGAGTCTCACCGTGGGCCAATATGCCATACGGTTCCGCACCCTCGCTTCTGAGCTTGCCTGGGATAACGAGACCCTGGTGTCCGTCTTCTGGGAGGGCCTTTCCAGTCAGATTAAAGATGAGCTCGCCGGTCTGGACATTCCTACCACCCTGGATGACCTGGTGTCGCTGGCTATCCGGATTGACATCCGGTTTCAAGAACGCACCAAAGAGACCACCCGTGAGAGGTTTCCCCGCCTTGCTCCTACTTTCCAGAGACCTGTCTCCTCTTCTGTCACTCCCCGGGCGCACTCACCCGAGCCCATGCAGATCGACCAGACCAAGATGGTCAAATCTCGCCAAGAGTCACGCCGAGCCGAGGGGAGCTGTTTCTATTGTGGCAGTAAGGAGCACCTGATCCGTTCCTGCCCGGAGAGGCCGGGAAACTCCAGTGTCTAGGACCGCTCGGAGAGGTCGCCCTAGACAAAAGTAAGTCCTCTCCAACCCTGACTTTGTCTGTCTCTATCTCCTGGGGAGAGAACCTTCACTTTGAACTCGCCCACCTGGATTCTGGATCTGCTGGAAACCTCATCTCCCAGTCCCTGGTTGAGAAATACCGTATTCCCACCAAGTCTCTGGCTGAACCATTGTCAGTCGCCTCCGTGGATTGAAGACTCCTTCCGGTGACCATCCTGCTTGTCACCGAACCCATAACCCTGCAGGTGGGAATGCTGCACTCTGAGGTAATCTCCTTCCATGTGCTGCCCAGACTCTCTCACTCCCTATTGCTAGGCCTACATTGGCTCCAGACACATGAACCCGTGTTGAACTGGCATTCCAGTGAAGTACTCCCGTGGGGGCCGGCCTGCTATAAGACCTGCCTGGTTCCGGTTCGTCCACCACCTACCCCAGCTAATTTACCCGGTCTTCCGGCTCTTTACAGGCCCTATGCTGACGTCTTCGGTAAAAAGGAAGCAGAGACATTGCCACCTCATAGGCCATATGATTGCCCGATTGACCTGGTACCTGGCGCCACTCCACCACGTGGGCGTATTTATCCGTTGTCTGCGGCTGAAACCCGGGCCATGTCTGAGTACATAGAGGAGAATCTGGCTAGGGGATTCATCCGGAAGTTTACTTCCCCGGCTGGAGCCGGATTCTTCTTTGTCAAAAAAAAGGATGGCTCGCTACGCCCCTGTATTGACTATAGAGGACTCAATCAGATCACGGTTAAAAATAAATACCCCCTTCCGCTCATCTCCGAGTTATTTGATTGCCTTAAAGACGCCAGGATCTTTTCCAAGCTGGATCTACGTGGAGCGTATAACCTGGTCCGTATCCGTCAAGGAGACGAGTGGAAAATGGCATTTAATACCCGGGACGGACACTATGAGTACCGTGTGATGCCCTTCGGCCTCTGCAATGCTCCCGCCGTCTTCCAAGAACTGGTCAACGACATCTTCCGTGACCTTCTTTACTCCTGCGTGGTGGTATACCTGGACGACATCTTGGTCTTCTCTCCGGATCTTCCCACACACCGGAGGGATGTTCGTCAGGTCCTGCTTAGGCTCAGGCAGAACCACCTCTATGCTAAATACGAGAAGTGCCTTTTTGAGCAGACCTCTCTTCCATTCCTGGGCTATGTTATCTCCCAGACAGGCTTGCGAATGGATCCCGAGAAGCTCTCTGCTGTCCTAAAGTGGCCCCGTCCGGAGGGGTTGAAGGCGATACAGAGATTCCTGGGCTTCGCTAATTACTATCGTCTCTTCATTCCACACTTCTCGTCTTGGACTGCTCCCATATCTGCGCTCACCCGTAAGGGGGCTAATCCCAAGGTATGGCCACCCGAAGCTGAGGAGGCCTTCCTTTCCCTGAAGCAAGCCTTCTCCTCTGCCCCTGTGCTGCACCGTCCGGACTGCAACAAACAGTTCTACCTGGAGGTTGATGCTTCCTCCTCTGGAGCCGGAGCAGTGCTCACCCAAAAGTCTTCATCCGGGAGAATGGTAACCTGTGGCTTTTTCTCCAAAATCTTCTCCTCCTCTGAGCACAATTACTCCATAGGAGACCGAGAACTGCTGGCCGTCAAATTGGCACTGGAGGAGTGGGGCTATCTGCTTGAAGGGGCTCTATACCCAGTGATCATCTACACGGATCACAAAAATCTGGCATATCTCCAAAATGCCCAGAGACTTAATCCACGTCAGGCCCGGTGGTCTTTGTTTTTTGCCCGCTTCGATGTCATCCTTCATTTCCGCCCGGCGGACAAGAATGTCAAAGCTGATGCCTTGTCTCGATCCTTCCTGTCTTTCGACCAAGAGGAGGAGCCTATGCACATTATCGACCCCTCCAAGGTGATGAATGTGGCCCCCTTGGATTTGACTCGTCTTCCACCCGGCAAGATGTTCGTGGCGGTTCCTGACCGTGAGAAGGTTCTTCGCTGGGGTCATTCTTCTAAACTAGCTGGCCATGCCGGCCAAAAGAAGACCTTTCTGCTCATTTCCCGGCATTACTGGTGGTCTACCCTGCGTAAGGATGTGGTAGACTTCGTCTCTGCCTGTTCATCTTGTGGCCGCAACACAGTTCCCAGACACTTACCAGCCGGTCATGTCCTGCGGCTTCCCATACCTGTTGCCCCGTGGCAACACATCGCTATGGACTTCATTACCGATCTCCCTGTTTCTGCCGGGTGTACTGTCATTTGGGTGGTCGCGGACCGCTTTTCTAAAATGGCCCACTTCATTCCCCTGCCTGGTCTCCCATCTGCACCTGAGCTGGCTAAGGACTTTTGTCCGCCATATCTTCCGTCTCCATGCCTACCCCTCCACATCGTGTCGGATCGAGGGGTTCAGTTCACCTCACGCTTCTGGAGAGCCACATGTAAACTGCTGGACGTCACCCTGGATTTCTCCTCCGCTTACCACCCTCAGTCCAATGGTCAAGTGGAGCGGATCAATCAGATCCTTACCAGCTACCTCCGGCACTTTGTTAATGTCCACCATTCTGATTGGGTGGAACTCCTTCCTTGGGCCGAATTCTCTTATAATAACCACGAGAGCGAATCCTCTTCCAAGTCCCAGTTCTTTATTGTCTATGGCCAGCACCCCCGGATTCCATTTCCAGTCTCCGCTTCTGTGGACAACCCTGCCGCGGAGTCTCTTGTCAGCGAGTTTTCTACCATTTGGGAGAGTACTAGGTCCGCACTTCTTCAGTCCTCCGAGCGGATGAAGAGACATGCTGATTAGAGACGTCTGGATCCGCCTCAATTCCGTCCGAGAGACAAGGTTTGGCTCTCCTCCAAACATGTGCGGCTCAAGATACCCTCCTACAAGTTAGGTCCTCGCTTCATCGGCCCTTTCAAAATCCTCAGGCAAATTAATCCAGTGGCCTACAAATTAAACTCCTGGCCACCTTACGGATTCCCAACTCCTTCCACGTATCTCTCCTCAAACCCATTGTCTTTAACTCTTTTTCCAACAATCCAGGTACTCCCCCTGCTCTGGTTTCCGCTGAAGACGTCTTTGAGGTAGAGAGTATTCTGGCCACCAAGAGGGTAAGAGGAAAGACCTTTTTTCTGGTAGATTGGAAGGGGTTTGGTCCTGAGGAGAGAACTTGGGAACCCAGGGAGAACATCAACGCCCCGCTTCTCCTTGAAAAATTTCTTTCTGGCCAAAAAAAGAGGGGGCCTAAAGGGGGGGTACTGTAGCATCGGCGTCTCTGCCCCTTGCTAGGCAGAGACGCCGTCCCTCTCACCTCCCTGCTCCTGGCACGGCGTCCTCCAGCGCTTCTCTCCCCGCTGCTGCCGGCGTGCGCTCCTTCCTGGGCAGAGTGCTTAGGGGGCGCGCGCGCGATCCCCCTCTCTTAAATGGACCGTGCACGCCGTCCTAAGGAGTCCCCGTCCAATTGCCGGAGGACCTCCCATATATAAGGCACCTCCTCCAAAATGGAGGTACCCTAGCAAAGTTGTTGCACTGTGTCTGATCTCTGCTTCAGCCCTCAGGTCCCACTGCTAGCCTGACTCCTCGTCCTGCCTGCCAGCCTGTTATCTGCCCGTTACCTGCCGAGCCTGCCAGCCTGCTCACCTGGAGCGCTCACCTGTTACCCGCCTGTTACCTGGTGTGCCCGTCAGACCGCTCACCTGGGAGCATCTGCCTGTTACCTGCTGTGTCCGTCAGTCCGCTCACCTGGGGGCGCCCACCAGTTACCTGCCAGTAACCTGCCTCGTCTGTCTGCCCGCTCACCTGGGAGCACCAGCCTGTTACCTGCTGTGTCCGTCAGCCCGCTCACCTGGGAGCGCCCACCAGTTACCTGCCAGTAACCTGCCTCGTCTGTCTGCCCACTCACCTGGGAGCACCCGCCTGTTACCTGCTGTGTCCGTCAACTCGCTCACCTGGGAGCGCCCACCAGTTACCTGCCAGTAACCTGCCTTGTCTTTCTGCCCGCTCACCTGGGGGCACCCGCCTGTTTCCTGCCAGCCTGCCTGGAGACCCTGCTGTCACTTGCTGTGACCACCTTCCTGGTAAACCTAAAGACTGCTACTTGCCCTGCTCTCACGAACTGTGACCACCTGTCAGCTACCAGAGACTTCCGCCTGCTTGCCGTGTCCATCCGTCATACCGGTCAGTCCCAGCCACCTGACCCGTGGGAGCCACCTGCTCTCTTACAAGGTCGTCCCCAGAGTAGCACCTGGTCCCTCTGCCCGGATCCTCCCTGGTCACGGAGTCGTTAGCCGCCATCTGACCAGGGTCGGTTCGGGTTGATACTTAGTCACGCCCCTCTGGGTCCCTCCTTCACCTGGGCACAGAGGTTCCACCCACCGGACCCGTAACAGTATGAAGTGGATAGCACAATCATATGCCGCCATATAGTAGACGTCCGGTAACTGGTGATAATCTCCTAATGTGTCGTCTATTTGTCTCCAAGCAGGAAAATCCCACGTTACATTCCTCACATAAAACTGTAGAAAAGGCGGCGCGGGGTAATTGTGCCAATAGTGAGGGGCAAATAATGCCGGAAATGTCACTGACTGCGGAGACGTCTCCATGTAGCGTCTTCACTCCGGATATCACTGTACAGGAGCCGCACAGTTCACACTGTGCATCCACTGAGGCCCCTGATCATGTGACCCCTGACTCCTCCCCTCCTGTGACCTCATCACAGGTCCTGTGCACAGAACAGCCATATATGTGGTGGCGGCTCTGCAGGTGGAGGTATGTGGAGATCCCCCATTACTGGGCACAGGGGGCATTAACCCCTTCAGCACGGAGACTCTTTTGGGGTCTCTGTGTGGTGTGAACAGTGAGGTAACAGCTGTGGGCAGAATGCGGCTTAGCTGGTTCCCGTCCACATTAGATCCATTCAGACGACTGCAGGATGAAGGACAGAAGCCCAGAGAAGTCCTCACACAACGCCATTATTCCTCTCCTAGTTCCAGCACAGTAATGTAGATACTAGTGATGACATTCGGGGGATTTGCAGGAATATGTGGCAGATACTTGCTGGATCTTCTGCTTTCTGGACCGGCTCCACTTGTAAGTCTTATTAACCATTTCATCCCAGAGTCTGTTTCACCTTCTTTACGGGTCACTTTTTTCAATTCTGACCAGTGTGTGAAGAATTAAAGCAAAGGGAAAAAATTAAAATGTTACTTTACCCCCAAAATTAGCATTTTCAAAAGGGTAACAGGAGAAAGTGCATCATACAATTTGTTGTGCAATTTTTCCTGAGTAAGCCGATATCCCATATGTGGTAGGGAAACTACTGTTTGGGTGTACGGCAGGGCTCGGAAGGGAAGGAGTCCACTTGACTTTTTGTATGCAAAAATGGCTGGAATCGAGAGCATACCCCATGTCGGGTTTCCAGAGCCCCTGATGTGCCTAATTAGTGGCAACCCCCCACAAGGGACCCCATTTTTGAAGCTAGACCGCTCAAGGAATTTATCTAGATTTGAGGTGAGCACCTGGAACACACAGGTGCTTCACATAATGTTATAATAAGCCGAAGAAGAACAACTCCCATACAACAAACTATAGTTAAATATATGTTATTGAACATATATTAAAAAGACAACAATTAAAAACAAAACCAGAATTAAAAAAGGGAAATCTACTGCAAATGAACAAGTAACAGGTAAAAAAGTTTTAAAAATATTTAAAATAAATATATAGATCCATATGGACAAATATCTAATAAATACTAACTATATGATTACTTCATACATATAAATAAAAAGAGCATAGTGCATGTATGAGAACCAAATAGGAGTACCACATATCTGTTAGTAGTGTCAATTAATTTTTTAATGTCTCCCCCTAGTGGGACCATATGGAATCTTATGAAAACTCCAGAAATAAAGATATTTGGTCTCATTCAAAATCCACTATGGCTAGTTGCTAAGGTTATGCTATACAAATACAAAATTATTATTACCTGGAGCACCTACCTGAAACTGCCGTGCCCACCAGCCTACCTACCTGGAGCACCAGCCTGTAAGCTGCCGTGCCCGCCAGTCTACCTACCTGGAGCACCTGCCTTTTACCTATCATGCCCGCCTGCTTGCCTACCCGGAGCACCCGCCTGGCTATCTGCCGAACCAGCCTGCTTATCCACCCGGACCATCTGTCAGCCTTCCTGCTGTGCTCTTCCGCTGTATCGGTCAGTTCCTGCCATCTGACCCGTGGGAGTCACCTGCTCTCACACAAGGTCGGTCCCAGAGTGGCAACTGGTCCACCTGCCCAGTCCCTCCCTGGTTCACAGAGTCGACTAAGCCGCCGTGTGACCTTGGTCAGGCCGAGTAGGCACTTAGTCACGCCCCTCTGGTCCCTCCTTGCACCGAAGCACTGAGGTTCCACCACCCGGACCCGTAACAGTTTGCACAGGCCATGGAACCCGGTGACCCCCAGGCTTCTTCACTCTCTGACCTGTACCAGGAGGTCTCACGTCAGAAATCCCAACAGGAGACTACCCTGTCCTATCTGCGGACTGTCAACTCCCGTCTGGACACGCTGTCCACCTCGTCTGTGTCCGTCTCTAGCCGAGCGGCACCTGCTCCGGCAACACCTCAACCTACTGGCACTATGGCACCCGGCTCTGGACCTTGGCTCTCTGCGCCTCCACGTTTTGGTAGTGACCCCGTCTTATGTCGGGGCTTCTTAAATCAGTGCACGCTGCACTTTGAACTCCTGGCACATCAGTTCCCCTCCGACCGGGCCAAGGTGGCGTTCATCATGTCTTACCTCACCGGGGAGGCGTTGGCATGGCTAAACCCTCTGTGGGAAAGAGGTGATCCCCTGGTGTCTGATCTTCTGGCTTTCGGAATGTCTTCGATAAGCCCGGACAAAAATCTTCTACTGCCTCCTCACTTCTCCGTCTCCGCCAAGGGAGTCTCGCCGTGGGCCAGTATGCCATACATTTCCGAACCCTCGCATCTGAGCTTGCCTGGAACAACGAGGCCCTGGTGTCCACCTTTTGGGAGGGCCTTTCCGGACGGATCAAGGATGAGCTAGCCGGTCGTGACATCCCTTCCACCCTGGACGACCTGGTGTCATTAGTTACCCGGATTGACATCCGTTTTCTGGAACGTGCTAAGGAGACTACCCGGGAGAGAAGATTTCCTCTTCTCGCTCCTGTATTCCAAAAGCCAGCCTCGCAACCAGCAATTCCCCGGGCATGTTCACCTGAGCCCATGCAAATTGACTAAACCAAGATGGTCAAGTCTTGCCAGGAGACGCGCCGAGCCAAGGGGAGTTGCTTCTACAGTGGCAGTAAAGAGCATCTGATCCATTCCTGCCCGGTGAGGCCGGGAAACTCCAGTGTCTAGGACCGCTCAGAGAGGTCGTCCTAGGCAAGAAAAAATGCTCTCCGTCCTTGACTCTGTGTGTTTCTATTTCCAGTGGTGAGACCCGCTTCTTTGAGATTGCCCATCTGGATTCTGGAGCCGCTGGGAATCTCATTCAACAGGCGGTTGTGGAGCAGTATCAGATTTCTACTGTACGTCTGGCTGAACCATTGGCGGTTGCCTCCGTGGATGGGAGGCTTCTTCCGAAGACCATCTTGCTCGTCACAGAGCCTGTAACCCTTCAGGTGGGAATGCTGCACTCAGAGAAGATCTCCTTTCATGTGCTGTCCGGTCTCTCTCATCCCCTCATGCTTGGTCTACCCTGGTTACAAAGACATGAGCCCGTCCTGAATTGGAGATCTGGTGAAGTGCTCCGTTGGGGTCAGGAATGCCATGAGTCCTGTCTGGTTCCGGTTCGTCCAGCTCGACCCCCGTCTACTCCAGCTAATCTACCTGGTCTGCCGGCACCCTACTGGTCCTATGCGGATGTCTTTGACAAAAAGGAAGCCGAGACCCTACCACCTCATAGGCCGTATGATTGCCCCATTGAACTGGTTCCTGGTGCTTCTCCTCCCCGAGGGCGTATCTACCCCTTGTCGCCGGCTGAGACCCGGGCCATGTCTGAGTACATAGAGGAGAATCTTGCTAGGGGATTTATCCAGAAATCCACCTCTCCGGCTGGAGCAGGATTCTTCTTCATCAAGAAGAAAGGCGGCTCCCTACGTCCCTGTATCGAGGGGTCTTAACCAAATTACCATCAAAAATAAGTACCCCCTGCCTCTCATCTCAGAGCTGTAAGACCGCCTTAAAGGCTCGAAGATCTTCACCAAGCTCAATCTTCATGGGGCGTACAATTTGGTCCGGATCCAGGGAGACAAGTGGAAGATGGCATTCAACACTCGGGACAGTCACTACGAATACCACGTGATGCCCTTTGGTCTCTGTAATGCTCCAGCCGTCTTCCAGGAGCTGGTTAACGACATCTTCCGTGATATTCTGTTTTCTTGTGTGGTGGTGTTCCTGGACGATATCTTGGTATTCTCTCCGGATCTGCCCTTACACCGGAGGGATGTTCGTCAGGTTCTGATTAGGCTCCGGCAGAATCGCCTATACGCTAAATTCGAGAAATGCCTCTTTGAGCAGACCTCTCTACCGTTCCTGGGTTATATTATCTCCGAGACTGGTCTGCGGATGGATCCCGAGAAGGTCTCTGCCGTCTTAAAGTGGCCCCGACCGGATGGGTTGAAGGCGATTCAGCGATTCCTGGGCTTCGCAAATTATTACCGCCTCTTCATTCCTCATTTCTCCTCCTGGACTGCTCCCTTCTCCGCGCTCATCCATAAGGAGCAAATCCTAGGGAATGGGGGCGTAAAGGGGCGGTACTGTAGCATCGGCGTCTCTGCCTCCTGCCAGGAAGAGACGCCGTTCCCCTCACCGCCGCGGTCCAGGTCCAGCGTCCTCCCGCCCCCCTGCTGCTGTGGCGTGCAGCTTCCCGGGCACTGTGCTTAGGGGCCGCGCGCACCATCCTATAGAGTTCCCGGCCAATGGCCGGAGGACTTCCCCTATATAAGGCACCTCCTCCAAAATGGAGGTGCCTGTGCAAGGTTGTTGTTCAGTGTGCTTCACTTGCTCCAGCCCTCAGGTCCCGCTGCCTGTTAGTCCTGCATGCCTGTCTGTCAGTCCAGCCTGCCAGCCATGTCTAACAGTTCTGTCCACCAGCCAGCCTACCTGGAGCACCTGCCTGTAACCTGCCGTGCCCACCAGCCAACCTACCGGGAGCACCCGTCTGGCTCTCTGCCGAACCAGCCAGCTTATCCACCCGGACCACCCGTCAGCCTTGCTGCCGTACTGATAGCTATATATTTTTTTCTTCTCTGCTGATGTAGCTGTATTACAGCTTGTTTTTTGTGTGACAAGATGGTGTCTTTTGTGATACCATTTTAATTTACATTCAACTTTTTGATGGTGTTTTATTTCACTTTTTTGGCGGTGTAATGCAGCAGCTTGCTAGCATTACTGTAAAAGGTCCAGGATGTGTTTTACCTGACCATGTACCTTCCCCTTTAACTGACTGGTCACATGACTGTGACATCACACAGGTCCTGTATGCACAGTAAAGCTCTGTACACATGACTGGGACAGCACACAGGACCTATACACACAGCTGACTGATCACATGACTGACATCAGCAAGGTCCTGTCAGTATGTGTGTGTCTGTGCACAGGATATATAAACCCTGGTGATTTGAGACAGGTGTGTTCAGTGTGAGGCGTGAGGCCTGTGCTCCGTGTGTGTGGGACACCATTTGTGAGAGGCCTAGTGAGGCCGAGAGTGAAGCCTGGCAGCCTGAAAGGCCGAGCCTGGATCCTGTGCATGGATGCCAGTGGCCTTTGAGGGAGAGCCGGCTTGTTGAGGAACCCTGAAAGGTGCAGGCTGGATGTCAAGTGTGGAAGACATACCAGTAGCCTACGAGGGGACGATGGCTAGAGACCCCTACCTGGGAATCCACAAAGCCACAGTGGTGGCAAGCGTAATGGACTGCAGCAGCTAAACCCGGCAAAGGTAATACCCTGTGCTATATGGACATTGTGATATGAACATTGCTATTTTTACCTTGCCGTAAGCTGTAACCTGGAGCAAGTGGGCCTGTGTGCCACTTGGCTCATGAACATTGTGTTAATGTGTGTCGGCATGCCACAGAGTTGGACCCGGCGAACTGTGGCTTATGAAGTAATAAACTGCAGCATTGTGAGAAAATACGTAAAGACATTGCACGTGTGCATTGATTAACGCAGCGAAGCGAGTAACCCCAGTATGATTACTAGCGCTGCCTTACATATGGTTCGAGAGTGCGGGCAACGGCAGCCCGGTTGCTAGCGGCAACGACAACCCGGTTGCTAGCGTCAACGGCACAGGACGACGAGTGTGGATAAAGCATCTTGCGGCAACTCGGCGGGGTTGCGAAGATTGACGTCGCACTCAAACCTGGTTTGCTGTGGCTCGGCGGGGCTCACAAAGTTTAAAGCATCTTGTGGCAACTCGGCAGGCTTGCGAAGATTATCGTCGCACTCAAACCTGGTTTGCGGTGAAGTTCTAGTGTAAACAGCGTACCGCGATGGCTGTGAACGGAGCAGCAAATGGGTCTGACGAGTCGGACCGCATATATGAGAAACGTCTACTGGACATGAAACTGGACATGGTGCGGGAGCTGTGGGCACCATGTGGAATGGCGGCAGTGGACCATTCTATGGACTCTCCGGGGGCGCCAGTGTTGTCCCAGAGTGCCCAGGGAGGTGGTAAGAGATGTTGTGAACTGAGTCCTAAGACTACTGCTGATTTTTTGTGTAAAAGTTACCCTGCCGGTGTGGTTGTTAAAAAGGGGGCGGAGTCTAAAAAGGGGCGGATTTTCACAAGAGTGTGGAGTGTAGAAAACTGAAAATTGTTACTGGTTGTGGGTTGGTACCTCCTAAAAAAGACAATGTGACCGTTGATAACGGGGTAACTCCAGTAGAAGGGGGTGACGTCAAAGTGGGAGGTGACCTGTTAGTCCACAACACTATGGGGAGTGACACAGACCCCGTAGCTGATTGTGACACTATGAAAGTAAAAAGTAAGTCCAGTCAGGAGGGGCTAGACGAGGGGAGAGAGTCCCCCTCTCGTCGTCGACGGCGCAAGGGCCACAAAAAGGTTGCTCCGATAGTACTCCCTGAAAATGAAAATAAAGAGAATGTAGTACTGTGTGCCTATGCTTCAAGTGAGGATCCTCCTTTAGAGGTAGAAGAGGAGATGACGTTGCCAGTAGCAACCTCCGGTACGGTACTGAGACTGACGGGTCAGGATCCGACAGCCCTGAAAGGGGAGGCGGCCAGTCATGACCAAGAGCTGGAGCCTATCAGGCCGCAGTGTCAGATTGACGTGTAGCAGTTATGTGGAAACCTGGGGAACGTGTCCTCAGACCAGCTGAACCTGGAGTCTGAGCAGCAGAAAATATACCAGGTTATGAGGAACTGGCAGCGAGACATGGAGGGAAGCAACGCGGAAATTAACCATTGGAAGGAAATGTTCTACGGAATTAAGGAGGACCGCCGCAAAATCAAGGAGGAGGTTTTTCAATTACAGATTGACAAAGCGGTGTGTGAAGATGAGTTATGCGAGGTGAAAGATCGCTTCTCCCTGGTACAGTTAGAGCTGTCTGCCCTCAAAGAGGCACTGCAGCATGAAGTTGCTGGGCGTGAACAAAACCTAGAACGATTGCGTGAACAGTTCAACCAGGAGCTGTGTGACTCCAAGAAGGAGTGTGATGAAAAGTTCGGTATGGAACTGCAACAACTTAAGAGAGATTATGAGGATCTCCTCAAGGTAAAAGAAAAACTAGAGGAGGATAAGGCGGGTGCAGAGCAAGTGCGCCAAGTGGGTGAGACCACTCTGCAAGAGACCCATGAGGAGAATGATTATCTCCGTGGAAAGACCCTAGGTCTGGAAGCTCAGGTGAAGGAGCTACAGATGTCCTGTGAAACTCTCCAGAGGGCGGAGACGTGCCTTAAAGAAACAGCAAGATGGAAGCTGAGCAGAAAAAGATGGAGGAGTCCATCGAAGAAGCCACAGACCAGGGCCAGGAGTTGGCCGCTGGTGAGGGGAGGTGTGAAGTAGATACCTCCTCGAGTGATGCGAGCTTGGATGATTCGGTGGAAGTAAGAGCCGAGATCAGGGAGCTCAAGGAATTGCTTCAGGCCCATTTGAGGCAAGAGAGGTCTGAGAGAACTCTACTGTTAAAAGAGCAGTTGAAGCAGGAAGAGCTTCAGAGACGGGCCGCTGAGAGGCGAGTGACGGAACTAGAGGAAGAGGTTTCCGGGCTCATAAGTCGCCTGACAAAGTATCACTCGGTGAGCGAGGCCTCCTTGGAGAAGGAAAAGGGCAAACACGTTGTACTCACTCCCTTGTACCATGAGAAGGTGGACCTGAGGAGAGCTAAGAGCAGAGTAACAGAAGATAAATATGAAGTGGAAGTGGTCAAGACGAAAATTCGTGAATTTGTAGCTGTGAGTCAGCTCAGGGTAAGCATACAGGGGGAAGAAGCTGAAAGTCAGTTGTCCCTGAACCCTGAGCTGGTTGATCGTCTGGAAACCACTGGTGAGACCGAAACGTCTTGGTACAAATGCCTCGTAGATATACCCGAGGATTTGAGAGAAGAATGCACCCGTGAGTCCGTGCATGAAGAGTTTAAGAAGGCTGTGGGAGCCTGTAAGGTGTACTTGACCTCCGAAGCTAAACAGCTGGTGGTTCTGTCCATGACCGAAGTCACAGTGAAGAGGGTGGCGATCCTAAGTGATATGCATTGGCAATGTATGCGCATGAAGCGGTTTCTCCGGTTGAAGACGGAACAAGCCGTTAGACAACTGGAACTGATGAGGAAAGCTCACAGTATGCGTGAAGAGGTCATCCGGGTGCCTCATGTTCTGGTGAGAAAGCTCATTGGGAGAAGCGGTCGAGCCATGCAGATGATGGTCAAGAAGTCTGGTGTGGTGAAAGTAAGCAGTCCCCGTGATCATCAGGACTGGATACCAGACGAAGACGGCATGGTGTCCTTCTCCGCTGTAGGAACAGAAGAAAGCCTAGAATATATACGCATGCTGATTGAGTACCGAGTGACCTACCTGCAGGAGGTAGAACAATTGAATCTCGCTAGACTGCGAGTAGATAGCATCATCTGAGCAGCAGAAGATGGAAGCCGTCTAGAAATAGTGAGACCCGACAGAGAAAGGGACCCCTAAATAACAGAACAGCTACAGCTGGAGTTAGGGACCTTTCAAGATGTCCTGAGAGTAGTGGGCGTGGGTTTAGAGGTAGTGAGACCTCCAGTAACTCAGGTTTGAGCAGCACATACAAACGACCCCATAGAGGACGGGACAGTACGGAGTCGAACCGGACCTTAAATACCAGGGCATGTGAGTCACACCGCTGTATGACTGACCGCTGGGAGCTGGGGAGGTCTGACAAGATTATGACTGACCGCTGGGAGCGGGGGAGACCTGGCAAGGTTACGACCCGGAAAGGTGACCTGACGAAGTCAGTGACAGTGACAAATGGTAGGTCCCTAAGGAATGGGCTAATGTCGTTGACTAAGGTTCCAGGGGCTGAGTAGCACAATTGTAAAGTACATGGTCTCTATGTGAGCTGGGGGTTATAATGTTATTGTGTATATTATGTGTTCAACCCCACAAGTTTGAACAGAGGGGGGGTGGATATGTAATGCAGCAGCTTGCTAGCATTACTGTAAAAGGTCCAGGATGTGTTTTACCTGACCATGTACCTTCCCCTTTAACTGACTGGTCACATGACTGTGACATCACACAGGTCCTGTATGCACAGTAAAGCTCTGTACACATGACTGGGACAGCACACAGGACCTATACACACAGCTGACTGATCACATGACTGACATCAGCAAGGTCCTGTCAGTATGTGTGTATCTGTGCACAGGATATATAAACCCTGGTGATTTGAGACAGGTGTGTTCGGTGTGAGGCCTGTGCTCCGTGTGTGTGGGACACCATTTGTGAGAGGCCTAGTGAGGCCGAGAGTGAAGCCTGGCAGCCTGAAAGGCCGAGCCCGGATCCTGTGCGTGGATGCCAGTGGCCTTTGAGGGAGAGCCGGCTTGTTGAGGAACCCTGAAAGGTGCAGGCTGGATGTCAAGTGTGGAAGACATACCAGTAGCCTATGAGGGGACGACGGCTAGAGACCCCTACCTGGGAAGCCACGAAGCCACAGTGGTGGCAAGCGTAAAGGACTGCAGCAGCTAAACCCGGCAAAGGTAATACCCTGTGCTATATGGACTTTGTGATATGAACATTGCTATTTTTACCTTGCCATAAGCTGTAACCTGGAGCAAGTGGGCCTGTGTGCCACTTGGCTCATGAACATTGTGTTAATGTGTGTCGGCGTGCCACGGAGTTGGACCCGGCGAACTGTGGCTTATGAAGTAATAAACTGCAGCATTGTGAGAAAATACATAAAGACATTGCACGTGTGCATTGATTGACGCAGCGAAGCGAGTAACCCCAGTATGATGACTAGCGCTGCCTTACAGCGGCTTCATGAAAAACCATAGTTTTTTTTGCCACCTTTTTTATTTTTTACACTGTTCACTGAAGGGGTTAACTAGTGTGACAGTGTTATAGATCAGATCATTCTGGGGGCGATGATAACAAATATGTGTACTTTATTTCTATATTTTTGTTTTCATATATTTTCTGGGTATAATGTTTTTTTTTTCATTTTTTATTATTCTGTGATTTTTAAAAAATAATAGATTTTTCTTTTATATATATATATATATATATATATATATATATATATATATATATATATATATATATATATATATATATATATATATATATATATTTTACTTATGTTCATTTTAATTAGTCCCTCTATGGGACTTTAACTTTCATTACACTGATCACACCATTGATAGCAACAGGAGACCCAGGACCGTGGGGCGTTCCAGAAAAGTCCAAATGAGTAGAAAGTACAACAGCCAACCATGTGGACTGCCAAACTGACAGCAGCCTGCAATACCTTGCATCATAAGATGGTACTGGCTGAAGCCGTAGAGTGGATTTTATAGAATATGACAAATGTATGAACAGAGGCCCAGGTAACATCCTTAGAGACCTGAGCAGCTGAGATGTAATGTCTGACTGCCCTTGTGGAATATGTAATTTCCCAAAGAGGTAGAGATTTATCCTTGGATTTTTTGGCTTCCACAATAGCCGACTTAATCCATTTGGTAAAGGTTGTCTTGGAGGCTGACAGGCCCTTGTGTAGACAATCAAGGATCAAGAGAAGAAAATCGGAATGCTGGATGGCTTCCATTAACAAAATATTAGCCTAGATGCCCTGGCCAAATCCAGACAGGTGCTCCTATGGATGAACTGTAAATGGACAACATGAGGGGAGGACAATGTCCTTTTTGATGTAGAAAGTCAAGACCATTTTGGAAGAAATGATGGTGCGAGTGACAAGACCACCTTATCTTGATGGAGAATGAGGAAGAGAACCCTACAGGAAAGGGCAGCAATCTCAGACACCCTGTGAATGGAGGTTTTGAGCACCAGAAATGCCATAAAATGCTATAAAACTAAAAGATAAAATAAGAGCGCTCCATAGTAAATTCCTGGTGATAAGAAGCAGGGAAGAGTAGATGGTATTGGCTCATCTGGTGGAGTTGTGAGAGTCCGGCAAAAGCTGACCGAATGGCTCATTAAAAGAATTGCGAGGCAATAAAAGAAAAAAAAGTTGTGGTTGGCGCAGTCACAATGAAGGCCAGGATGAGACCATATAGAAAAATAACAAACATTTATTAAAAGACAGCAACGCATTTCAACATTGAGTTGACTTCTTCCTCAGGTCATAATGTGATAAATGTTCTTTTCTTCTTCTACACCTTCTCATCTTGGTTTTCATCGTGACAGTGCCCACCACAATATTTTTTTCTTTCTCATTTGTTGCCTCGCGACAGATTCTATTAAAGTAATTTTGAGGAGAAGCTGACTAAGAATCTTTCCCTCTTTTGGAGAGCAGACAAAAAAAGGTCCCAAGGTCCTACCGGTTGAATGTAAGGAGGACACTGTGAACCACCCCCTGAAGGGTCTTAACATGATTGTGAAAAGCCTGTGTATACTGAAAGAGTATTGAAAGGGCAGAAACCTATCCCTTCAAGTGGGAAAAGTTTAGGGTGAGATAAAACCTTCATATGGTGATGGATTTAGAAGTGGAGGGCTTTGTGGCCTTGAAAAAAGTGTGTAAAGAAGTTTTAGGCTTGAACGAGGGCTGCCTGGAGTTGGAGGGTTGAGAGGACTTTGTCATCTCTGTAGGAATAGGAGTCACGAAAGGAGCAAAACATCTTGGAGCACCTGTATGGCATCGAGCATACAGGGAGCCCCGCTGAACGTATAACAGACATTTGTCTCAGTGCTAACAAACACATTAAGTAACCAGAGCCACAGGAGGCCACACACAGTATAATCTTTACACAGTACCGCCATCCCCCACACAAAGTATAATGTTCCCACATTACCGCCATCTCCTCTACACAGTATAATGTTCCCACAGTACCAGATTCCCCCACACACAGTATAATGTTCCCACAGTACCAGATTCCCCCCCACACAGTATAATTTTCCCACAGTACCGTCATCCCCCCCCCACACACAGTACAATCTTTTCACAGTGCCGCCATCCCCCCACACACAGTATAATGTTCCCACAGTACTGGCTTCCCCCACACACAGGAAATGTTCCCACAGGACTAGCATCCCCCTCACACACAGTTTAATGTTCCCACATTACTGCTATTCCCCCACTTTCTAATATTCCCACAGTACTGTCCCCTACACACACATTATGGTACCATCCACATCACCGACTACCCCATGGCTAATTAATAAATACTCACTTAGTCCCATTCTAGGCAGGGAGTATCATCCATAGAGGTAGCCCATGCAGTCGCTACGGTGCCTGTGAATTGAGAGGGATCAGGGCGGTTTGGCATCGGGCACCTTCTCCTTACCCATCATCGAAATTTCAGCAACATCCACATTCCATGACTGTGAAACCATTTAATTAAATAGTGAATCAGGGAGTCAAAAGCTCCCCAATCCACCATTCAGCCTTCACCTGTGAGTCTGAGACTCCGTGCACTGCAGGCACAATGGCGTCACTACATCACACCTGTAGTATTGAACCACAGTACTCACACTGCACAGACCGGAGCAGCGCACCTCAGGAATGGGTTTGGATGAGCAGTGTGTGCTTTTTTTTTTAAACTTCAGGAATTGTGAGGGCATCATAATAAGCAAAGGGCTGTTTAGGCTTTCATACTGAATGGGCGGCTGGTGGAGGCTATTATACTGTGTGGGGGGCTGTGGTGGACTTTAAGGGCCTCGATACTGAGAGGAGGTCCTCATTTTGTGTAGCAGGCTGTCATGGACATAATACTGTTTGAGGGGCTTTGGGGGCCATCATACTGTGTGGGGTCTGTGTGGGCCATCATTCTGGTGGGAGAACTTATTCTGAGCTACATGGGCAGACAGGAGAACAGTTTCCTGGTGATGAGTCAGATAGGGATAAGTAAGTGAGAAATACAGACCTCTGGTATATCTGGTTGCAGGCTTAAATTGATATGGTGTTGTGTGCCAGGAGGGAGACATCAGATGGTACGCTGTGAAGGAAAGCAAAGATATAATGGCAGAGGGAGCATAGTGGAGACCAAGAGCAGGATGAGGTCCTTAGCTCAGGCCAGGAGGCCTACTTAAACAGTACGGAACTTTGCCCAGGGGAATCAGAAGGCCAGGAGGCCTAATTAAAAGGAAAAAAAACTTTGCTAAGGTGAGCAGCAGAATAAGGTACTTTGCCCTGGATGGTGGTCAGAAGGCCTAATTAAAGGGGGTTAAGTTTAGGATGGATTCCTTATTTTAGATAATCTGCATTTAAGCAAACAATTGTCTATACTAGAGAGGAAGCTGCAGTGTTGCAAAACTGGGACATGAGTTCTCCTACGGAGAGATGAAGATGTAGTGCCACAGAAAGGAGTGTGTGGCCGTCATTGAATGGACTTTGAGAGTAGTAGTGAGGATGCACCTCAGCCTGTGAGGTCTTCACAAATCAACTGGGAGCCGAGAGTAGCTCTGATGGGCCATAGCGACACATCTTGACCCGGATGGTCCTCACAGGGAATGAAGGACCTTCCCATAATGGTTTACTGGACTGCATAATGCAGAAGAAGCCTTCATAAAGTACTTTGCCTGCTATCTGATGTATTACTTCAATCCAGTGAAAGAATTTTGTAAAGAGCTGAGATCCTTTGCGGAGGATGGATTTGCGCAGGGGGTGATCAATAGGGAAGAAAAGGAATTTCTGCTCCCCTTTTTTCGGTGATGGCAACTTTTTATTGCCTCCCGAAAGTCCACAAAGGCATCGATCTGTTAAAAGGAAGGCCGATTGTCTGTGGAATTAACAGCTTAACCGAGAAACTTGGTATGTATGTGGCAAAATTCTAAGGCCATTTGTGACAGTCCTCAACTCACACGTACGGGACACCACCAATATTTATTCGGTCTCCCATGACAGCACCACGTGAGAAAGAGGATCCGCCCATCAAGGACAGGAAACCTACAGGTTAAAAAGGGCGGCCCTCTCTTCCCGCCTCAGTTTAGGTTTCCTGTCCATGATGGGGGACCTTGCAGGCTTACCTGCAGAAGATGGACTCCTGTCCCAGAGAGGGCCACAGCAGGTGGTTGGAGCCGGTCCGTCCCAGTCCTCTGGAGACGCCACGGCAGAGCTCATGGGGGCGCCTCCGTGAGCGTTGCGGCAGGCGCGACATCGCCTCACGGGAGGTAATGTCCGCCAGGTGTGGGGCCGCTAGCGGGCTTCCTCCCCCCCCGCTACCGCTTCCAGGAGATCCAGGTCGCGCCGGCGGCGCGCGTGACGGGCGCGACCTTCTGACGCGACTTCCGGTGCGCCGGGCAGGAAGCCCTGTGATGTCACCGGAAGGGGCGGGGCTCGTTTGAATTTTTTGGCGCGAGCAGCTGAACGCCGGGGGATTGAGGATCTGGCGGCGAGGAGCCCACCTGGATCCCACCTGGACCTGGGGAGGAAGACCAAGGAGCAGGTAACGCCCTCCTGGGTAAAAAAAAAAGGAAAGACACACTCACACATGGTACCGGTATGGCCAGTATATAAAGGGTCTGGTAACATACAGAGGTGCTTCCCAGCCCATTCTTACATTGTAAGCTATGGAAGATTCACAGGAGCTGTCACCTAGGCAACAACATCTGCTGCAGGAGCAGCCCTCTGGGGAGCCCTCACAGCTAGTGGCGCAGCGTCATTCCCGGCTAGGGTCTGGTCGTACAGCTAGAAGAGCTACCACTAAGAGCAGGAAGGACGGTCCGGTGCGGCGTGATTCCTCGCCATGCATGCTGGATTCTTCTGCTTCTATGGTACCGAAGGTTCTGTGGGGTGAGTGGAATCTTCGTGAAAGTTCTACTAATGTTTCCTCCTTCTTTCTATCTATGACTTTCTTTTAGAGCAAGAAATGTTCCTCGAAGTCCAAGCACAGAGAGTGTGCCTTATGCAGCTGTCCACTCCCTGATTCATATAGCAAAAGATTTATGTCAGCTTTGTATCAGCAAAATGATATCGGAGGAGACCCCAGATTTTTCCCTAGGCCTAAGAACTTTAATAAGGGAAGAAATAGGCAAAGCATTGCAAGGTTCAGAGTCTGGGCATATTCCTCAAGAAACCCAGCTGGGTTCAGACTCTGAGCTATCGGTCGCTTCCTCCTCCGCCTTCTCTTCCTCTGATAGTGAGCCAGATAGACAGTGCTTCCCCCTGAAGGAGGTCGATGCTCTAGTAAAAGCCGTCCGATCTACAATGGGGATAGTGGACTCGAGGGTAGAGAAGTCAGCTGAGGATGTTATGTTTGGTGGTCTGGGGCTAAAGAAGAGAAGGGTCTTTCCAGTAAATTCAAAGGTGAAAGACCTCATTAATAAGGAGTGGAGAAAGCCTGACAAGAAGGGTAGTGTTCCTCCATCCTTTAAAAGGAAATATCCGTTTGAGGATGCTATGTGTTCCTCCTGGTTAAAAGCACCCAAGCTGGATGTTGCTGTTACCAAAGCAGCGAAAAGAACTTCCCTCCCGTTCGATGATATGGGTGCATTGAGAGATCCCCTAGACAGAAGGGCTGATACTTTCCTGAAAGGGGCATGGGAGACAGCTGCGGGAGCACTGAGACCAACAGTAGCAGCTACCTGTACGTCCAGAGCCCTGATGGTGTGGCTTGAACAGCTAGACAGTCAGTTGAAGGATGGGACTTCTAGGAAAGACATTATTTCTTCCCTTCCACTGGTTCAGGGGACGGCAGCTTTTCTTGCTGATGCATCTGTGGACTCGGTGAGGTTGGCAGCAAAGTCAGCAGCACTGTCAAATGCGGCTCGGTGAGCCTTGTGGATTAAAAGCTGGCCAGGGGATTTACAGACTAAGTCCAGACTGTGTACAATCCCGTGTGAAGGGGAATACCTCTTTGGTCAGACCATGGACGACTTATGGGAGAAAGCGGGGGACCCTAAGAAGGGGTTTCCATCAGTACCTCTACCCTCCTTTAAGAGATCGTTCCGGAAGAGGAAATTTTTCCGGAAGAGATATTTCAGGGAGCAAGACAAGTCTGACGAAAGGGGTCGAAAAGGTAGAGGTCTACTCTTTGGTCCGTCTCCAAAAATTGAGCAGGAGCCAGGGGATACACAATCAGCCCAGGTGGGAGGGAGATTGTCATTTTTTGTCCCAGCTTGGGAACAGATTTCTCATAGTAATTGGATTTTGAGCCTGATTAAGTATGGTCTTAAATTTCAATTTAAAGCATTGCCTCACAAAAGATTCATGGTTGTTCCCTCCAGTTCTTCCCCAGAACGCCAGGCTGCCCTCGTTTCGGAAGTACAAACCCTAATAAGAAAGCACGTCCTGATTGAGGTTCCGGAAGCTGAAAAGGGTCTTGGTTTCTACTCCCCGCTCTTCTTGATTCCGAAACCGGATGGAAGTTTCAGGACAATTATAAATCTGAAATCCCTGAATAATTTCCTTAAAATACACACCTTTAAAATGGAGTCTTTAAAATCCGTAATAAAGTTACTTTTTCCCCACTGCTATATGGTAGTGCTCGATCTCAAAGATGCGTATTACCATATCCCAATTCATAGTGATTACCAGAAATACTTGAGGCTGGCCATTGAAATAGACGGGGTGGTTAAATACTTCCAATACACTGCACTCCCCTTCGGTTTACCTATAGCCCCACAGGTTTTTACTAAAGTAATGGCGGAAGTTATAGCCCATATAAGAGAAAGGGACATTCGAATTATCCCTTACCTGGATGATCTCCTGATGGTGGGGAATTCGTTGGTTCAGTGCGAGACCCACCTGCAGGAGACCATGTCGGTCTTAAAGAGTTTGGGGTGGTTTCTAAATTTAGAAAAGTCTAGACTATCTCCACTCAAGGTACAACAATATCTGGGGGTCATATTAGATTCCCGGAAACAGATATGTTGTCTTCCAGAAGAGAAAATTGATAGAATCCGGGAGTTGGTAGAACAATGTATACGTAAACCTTCTATGTCACTCCGTAAGGCCATGTCACTATTGGGAACCTTCACCTCCACTTTTCCTGCGGTTCGTTGGTCACAATTGCATTCAAGAGCCTTTCAGTGGGATGTGTTGTACAATAATGCAGCTTTAGAGGGGCATCTAGACCGTAGGTTTACGCTAGGTCCTCGTGCCATATGGTCCCTTCGTTGGTGGTTACGACAAGACAATCTTGCTAAAGGGGTTCCCTGGGAATGTAGTCCAACTGCAGTCTTGTCCACTGATGCAAGTGCTACAGGTTGGGGAGCTCACTTTGAAGGGAAATTAGTGCAGGGAACCTGGTCAAGCAGTGAGCAACAGTTGTCATCAAATGTTAAGGAGCTTCTGGCGGTGCAGCATGCGTTCAACGAGTTCCTTGTATATTTACAGGACCAGCATGTCCGTGTACTCTCGGACAATCAAGTCACGGTAGCTTACATAAACCACCAAGGGGGAACCCGCTCAAGAAACTTGATGAGGGTAGCGAACGCACTTCTGCTGAAAGCCGAAGATCACTGTCTCTCTCTCTTTCGGCTACTCGTCTAAAAGGCAAGGAAAACATCACAGCGGATTTCCTCAGCCGTACTTATGTAAAAGAGGGAGAGTGGTCCCTAAATATACAAATATTCTCCAGAATCGTAGAATTGTGGGGCCTTCCGACTGTGGACTTATTCGCAACAAGAGCCAATCGGAAAGTGGAAAATTTTTGTTCCTTAGACCCCAGAGAAGGACCCCTGGCAGTGGACGCCTTCATGGTTCCCTGGAGATTTCCTCTGGCATATGCCTTCCCTCCCATGATCCTGCTCCCAGCGGTGATGAGAAAGATCAGGGCAGACCGGGCCAGAGTGATACTCATATGTCCCTTTTGGCCCAAAAGACCGTGGTTCCCTTGTCTCCGGAAGATGTCCATATCAGATCCCTGGGTTCTTCCGGAGATTCCGGACCTCCTCACTCAAGGGCCACTTTCCCATCCTCCAACCCCGAGTCTAAATTTGACGGCGTGGAATTTGAGAGGGTGTTATTGACCAACAAAGGATTCCCCGCAAATGTAGTGAATACTCTCCTGGCTAGCAGAAAACCTGTTACCACCCGTATTTATGCCAGGACCTGGAGCAAGTTTCTGTCCTTTGCAGATGTTAAGGTGGAGGAGGGGCCCCCTATTGGGAAAATTCTGGAATTTCTGCAGCGAGGCTTAGAATTCGGTCTCACTACCAGTACCTTGAAAGTACAGGTGTCGGCGTTGGGAGCTTTATTTTCTTCCAATATTGCAGATAACTATTGGATAGCCCGTTTTTTAAAAGCTTCGTTTAGGTGTAGACCCATTACCAAGGTAAAGATGTCTCCCTGGGATTTGAATTTTATCTTAGATGCCTTGACCAGTCCTCCTTTTGAGCCACTAGATTTAGTCTCCCCCAAAATTATTTTCCTAAAGACGGTCCTGTTAGTAGCCCTAACTTCAGCCAGGAGAGTCAGTGACCTACAGGCCCTTTCAATATGCCCTCCATTTACGCAAATTCTGGACGATAGGCTGGATCAGGTTTTAATATAATCCTTTCTTCCTAAAGTGGCCACTCGATTCCATAGAACCTAGGAAATAGTTCTCCCAACTTTTTGCTTTCCGCCCAAAAATCAAAAAGAGGAGAGACTTCACACTTTAGACGTTAGGAGGTGCGTACTAAGGTACTTAGAAGTATCACGTGGCTTTAGAAAGGATAAGTCCCTATTTATTTGCTATCAGGGGGCTAGGAAGGGTTGTAAGGCCTCAAAGGCTACAATCGCTAGATGGATCAAGGAGGCCATTTCCCTCGCATACTCCTCAGGGGATAAAGAGATACCGGAGGGATTGAGGGCGCATTCTACCAGAGCGGTATCAACCTCCTGGGCGGAGAAGACAGGGCTTTCCATTGAGGAAATTTGTAAGGCTGCCACTTGGTCTTCTCCCTCTACTTTCTATAGGCACTATAGATTGGATCTGGGTGGCTCTGCAGATCTCACTTTCGGGAGAAGGGTACTTCAAGTTGTGGTCCCTCCCTAATTTCCTTCGTCTCTGTAATTCTCTCACGTGGTGCTGTCATGGGAGACCGAATAAAGCCTTAGTTACTTACCGGTAACGGGATTTTTCGGAGCCCATGACAGCACCTTTATATTCCCTCCCTTCACTGGTGTTGTGCACTCCCATAGAGTTGATTTCTTTTTGTGCACCCTTGCGGGAAATTGATGAAAAGTGATGTACTTAATGTGATTATGTTTTGTTATAACTTAACCTTGGCGGTACTCTCATGCTCTGTTAACTAAACTGAGGCGGGAAGAGAGGGCCGCCCTTTTTAACCTGTAGGTTTCCTGTCCTTGATGGGCGGATCCTCTCTCTCACGTGGTGCTGTCATGGGCTCCGAAAAATCCCGTTACCGGTAAGTAACTAAGGCTTTTGTGTAAATTGGAGGGGATATGTGTGGAACCTGGCATGGTTTTGGAGACTATAGATGTGGAGGCACTGTACTCCTCCATCCTACATCAGGAGGGTTTGAAAGCAGTTAATCGCTATTTGAGTACCAGGGGGCGACAGTATGAGAGACATAACCAGTTTGTGATGAAAGCACTGGAATTTTGCCTGACCAAAAATGTATTTTTATTCAATAAGGAGTACTTCCACCAGCTCAGGGGCACCGCGATAGGCAGCCCGTGTGCACCATCGTATGTCAACCTGCTCCTGGGCTGGTGGTCTCTTTGTCATCTGGAAGGGCACTGTGGAGACGTTCGGGGATTTTGTCAAGAAACTCAATGTCAACAATATTGGGTTACATTCTACGTATGAGGTGAATTCATCTACCCTGGCTTTTTTGGACATTAAAATTGAGATCAATTCCAAGGGTGAAATTATCACTAAGACCCATAGGAAAGAAACAGACACAAATTCCCTCCTGAGGTGGGAGAGCAACCATCCGGCCCACCTCAGGAGGGGAATCCCTAAGGTACAATATTTAAGAATGCGCCAGAATTGCTCTACCTTGCGGTCCTTCAAGGAGCAGGCAGATGACCTCAAGATAAGGTTTAAAGACAGGGGTTACCCCGAAAGAGTCTTGAGGGTGGCATACAATGAGGCCTGAAAGAGAGATCGGAGACCCCTTTTGATCCCAAAACAAAAACCTGATCAAAGTGTAACTACACAATTCGTCATGAGATATTGCAATAGAGCAGAGGAGATTAGATCAATCCTCCAAAGGCATTGGTCATTATTAAAGATGGACACAGACATAGAGAATGAGATCACACCTTACCCACAAATCACATACTGAAAAGGTAAATCTATGAGGGATAGGCTAGTGCATAGCCACTATCAGCTGAGAACCGCCCCGACTTGGTTGGCTAGAGGATTCAAACGGTGTTTCACATGTGGGTGATGTAAGATGTGTGAATCGATCCAGTCAGGCTGAGTTCAAAAGCAATGTTACTGGTACCACGTACTCCATCCGGCACTTCATAAATTGTCGCACTAAGGGCGTCATCTATAAGGGCACATGTGAGTGCGGGGTGGAGTACGTTGAAAAAACAAGAAGAGAATTTCGTAAGCAAGTGGGGAAACATATACGAGATATACGGAATAAAAGAGATACACAGGTCGCTAATCACATCAACCTACGGCATCACGGGGATGTAAGGAAGAACCTATTTATGGGGATCGAGAAAATCACACCTCCTGTGAGAGGAGGTAGCTGGGATAGGTCGATTTTACAGAGGGAGACCCATTGGATTTTCAACCTCAGAATGGTATACCCGAATGGCCTGAATGAGCAAATGTCCGTAACTCTTTTCTTTGAAATAGAGGTGTAATAGGGACATGTAGTCAGGGACAACCGCCAATGAGTGGGGGTGCCATTGCGCAGGACAGGGTGCCAACCTCCGCCTTAAGTAGGTGTGCAGATAGAGAGGGATACTCTAGAGATCTTTTCCACCCATTCTTTGGGTTTTCGGTGGTGTTCCCTGGTTCCCTCATGCAAATTATATCATGCGTTCCTCCAATACTACCCTTCTTCCTGTTTGATCACCCTGGCATTTTTTTGACACACACATCTTCTCTACATGACGTGTTTAAGTGAATTGGATTATGTCATTATTAAAGAGTGAAAATACTTTTTTGGTAAGGAATGCTTTTTTTGAGACCATTGGTTTTTATTAAAAATTAGTTGCTGAAGGAATACCTGCACTACCCCTAGGGATGGGGCAGGACATATGAATTACCTGTCTAACAAGAATAGGCCTATAGGATCCTAGTCTAATGGTTAAGATCTGTGTTATGGCCTCCCCACAAGCATAAGAATTGTGGTGATGGGCATGGAGAGGTGGTGTGACCGTTCCCCTCCTGTCATTATCTGGAATGGAGCTTCAGGCTAGTTTGCGGGCTGGTGTTTGTAGCACAGCCGGCGGAAATGGTAATATGCGTTCCACTGTGGCGGCTTGCGTTCCACAGGCCAGATGTGCGCTCCGGAAACCGGATATGCGGTCCAAAGACCGGAAATGCGCCATCCGCCAGAGGCGTGGTTTCGACAGAGTGCACAATAAAAGAACAAGGAAGCTAGTAAGTGATACTGCAACAGCCAGGAAAGTTGGCAGATGACTTGCAAAGGCCCCCATGAGGACACAAGCAGGTTCACAACTGCTCTGATGATTCTACATTTGTGATGAAACGCGTTGGGAGATCCTGTGGGAGGTCACACACCCAGGGTTGGCAGGAGGCATAAGGATTAGTGTTGAGTGAGTATGTTCTGTTAACCCTTTTGCCGAGTATGCTCGGGCCGAGCTCCGAGTATTTATAGCTGCTTGGTGATAAGGTTAAATCGCTCCCGTGTGCATGATTTGCGACTGTTTGACAGTTTTATTACATGTGAGGAATGTCTATTTCTTACACATTCCTCACATGTAATAAAGCTGTCAAACAGTCGCAAATCATGCACACGGGAGCGATTCAAACATATCACCGAACAGCTGTAACTACTCGGAGCTCGGCCCGAGCATACTCGGACAGAACATACTCGCTCAACACTAATAAGGATCTGAGTGCAAGCCGGAAGGGACTAAATCTTGGATGAGACCATTCCTTTACTGTGATAAAGCAGTGGTCTGAGTGCAGAAATAAATGTATGCACTCCATGCTATATATGATCAAGAACAGGGTTTCAGTGGGATGGAGTAGAAAAGATGCTCTACCACTTGAGTACTGCCTACGAGATTTCTAGAATACGTGTATATAGTACTACATAATACACAGTTATGATTTGAGATAGTCTCTGTATGTATAGGCACCATAGTAGATGGGTTTGATTGTCCCCTAGTGCAACGTTTAACGGTGCTGCTGTACATGTCTAAGCGGTGTTGCTTTATACTGACCACTATCACTGTCTCTGTATATATACCATTGTGAAGAGCAGTGTGAGACGGATTTGGTGGCAAGTGGTATTTTGGGGCACAATAAAACCCTGCCGTTGATACGCTGCTAAGAATGAGTTAATGACAACGCAGTAACTCAGTAATGAGTTAATGACCTCCGCTGCCCCCATTTACCAAGTGTAAACTAACTAATTTGTGTTGCTCCATTAAAGAAAGTGACAGCATTCTGCTATTTCTGGGTGGAAGAGCAACTGTATTTTTTCCGCTTAAATTTACACACCTATCTGATAAAGGTCTGACTTTTGAGATATCTTTTGGACCATAGCAAAGGTGGTGTGTAATATAAGTTTGGCTTGTTCGTCCACACGTAGTGGTGTTTTACTGTATTTTCTTAATAGTTTTTAAAGATTCTAAGTAAAAGTTATATTTTAGTTATCCGGATTTTTGCTACATATAGATTGAAAATATATCCGGAGGATTATCATTCCCTTACATGTGGCTATCTGATGTATTACTTCTCATCAAGTTTTGTTAAGTAAATAATTATTTATTTTTGGACTTTGGTCTCTCTCATTCATCTCCAAACCATCTGGTCCGGTTCCGCCAAGTAAAACGGCAGCAGGCGGTCTGCAGAATAGGGAAATCCGCCAAATGTATGTGTGTATATACACTACTCACAAAAAGTTAGGGATATTTGGCTTTCTGGAGAAATTTCTGGAAAACGTAAAAACTTCACGCTACTGTGAGATTTCATCATGAAAGTAGGGCACTTAAGTAGAAGCATGCAATAGTGATTTTCTCATCTCAAACAATTTATTGAAACAAAAGCCAACAACAGTGGTTTGTCTCCATGAGTATGTCTCCTTGAGTAACCTGCAGAAATATGCCAGATATCCAGACATGTAATCTCACAATTTATATTCTTCAATATTGCCATCACCCTTGATCTGACAACCATCTGTTTCAATTGCAGGAACGTTTCAATGTGCAATACTCTACATATCCATTTATCTCCATTCAAAACTGTTTATACGGCCTCTCTCTCCTATTTATCCCCCCTGTTTTTGTGAATCGTCTCCTTGTGGCTCCTCCCTCCTACTCACACGTGGCCTATTCCATGTGCTTTGGAAGCTGTAGAAATTGAGACATACAGGTCTGTGTGACCGTGGTCTATCTCCATGAGTATGTCTCCTTGAGTAACCTGCAGAAATATGCCAGAATTGGACCAGAAGTGACGAGAAGGTACGAGTAACCACCTATTAACTGTACTTGCTTCTCTATTCTCCCTTACACTTTCACCATGCTTACATATGCCTTTACAGTTTTTGTTCCATTAATCCTCACTCTTCTCCGCTATCCCCAGACCCCAGTACCCTCTAACCAGATAATCATATCTCCTTCCCTATTACTTCCCCACCTGACCTCATCTGCCAACCTGCTCCTCAACTTCAGATCTGTCCTACTCAAACATAAAACAAGCCGGCGACTCTCCTTCTCTCACCTTCTCTCCCTCTCTGCTTTCTACAATGCCACTCTCGCATTTGCTATTGACTCGGTTGCCCCTCTTGTGTATGGCAGAGTGCAACGAATCGATAGACAACCTTTGCACAATAACCTCACCAAAAAGTTTCGGCAAGCATCCAGGGTTGCAGAGCGGCGTTGGAAGAAAACACATTCGCAAGATGACTTCACTGCATTCAAACAAGCAACACTCAAATTCAAATCAGCCCTCACCTCTGTCAAACAGGCCTTCTTCACAACCCTCATTTCTTCCTTATCCGACAACCCCAAACAGTTATTCAAAACTTTTAACTCCCTCCTCCGACCTCCGCTGCCGCCTCTGACCTCCCTCATCACTGCTGAGGCGTTCGCCACACACTTCAAAAACAATATTGACCAAACAAGGCAAGCCTTCACGGTCTGACCACCATAACCCTTTGTTTTCCAGACCATTGTCCTTTCCCCATAACCTCCCTCTCCAACATCACTGAAAGAGAGCTTACTCACCTCCTCTCCAAATTACACCTCACCACTTGTGCACTTGACCCCATCCCATCTCACCTCCTCCCCAACGTCACTCTCACACTCATCCCATCTCTAACCCATCTCTTCAATCTATCACTAACTTCTGGAACCTTCCCCTCTGCTTTCAAACATGCCACAATCACGCCTATCCTCAAAAAGCCATCCCTCAACTCAACCGCTTTGTCCAGCTATCGCCCCATATCGCTGCTCCCATTTGCATTCAAACTCCTTGAGCAACATGTTCACGCTGAACTTTCCTCCCATTTCTCATCTAACTCTTTCTTCGACAACCAACAATCTGGTTCCATCCCTACCATTCCACCGAAACTACCCTTACCAAAATTACTAATGACTTACTTACAGCCAAAGCTAACAGACTATTCTCCATACTCCTTCTTCTAGACCTGTCCTCTGCCTTCGACATAGTTGACCACTGCCTCCTACTATAGATTCTTTCTTCCTTTGGTTGCCCTATCCTGGATCTCCTCATACCTTTCTAACCACACTTTTAGTGTTTCCCACTCCCACACTACTTCCTCATCCTGTCCTCTCTCTGTTGGAGTCCCTCAAGGCTCTGTTCTAGGACCCCTACTCTTCTCCATCTATATCCTTGGCGAGGGACAGCTCATAAAGTCCCATGGTTTCCAGTACCACCTGTACGCTGATGACACCCAGATCTACCTCTCTGGCCCAGATGTCACCTCTCTGCTGTCCAGAATTCCAGCATTTCAATCAGCCATTTCCTCCTTCTTCTCCTCTTGCTTCCTCAAACTCAATGTGGACAAATCTGGACTCCTCATCTTTCCTTTCCTTTCGTTGTGAAGAAAAAACGGAGAGTGGTGGTCATGGGGGATTTCCTGTTAAGAGGAACAGAGGCCGCTATCTGCAGACCAGACATAACCTCAAGAGAAATGTGCTGTCTTCCAGGAGCAAAAATTAAAGATGTGTCTGACAGGATATCAAGACTCTTCAGACCTACAGATCACTACCCATTCCTGCTAATACATGTGGGGACAAATGACACCGCAAGAAAGGACCTGGAAACCATCTGCAGTGACTTTGAAGACTTAGGCAAGAAAGTGAAAGAATTGGGAGCGCAGGTGGTCTTCTCATCCATCCTCCCATGGCCATGGAACAATGAGGTGGAATAAGATTCTACAGGTGAACAACTGGCTACGTCGATGGTGCCGTAAACAAGGATTTGGATTTCTGGATCACTGAATGAATTACCTATACGATGGACTACTTGCTAGAGATGGAGTGCACCTTACGAAGACTGGAAAACATGTATTTGGAAGTCGCCTTGCTACACTCATCAGAAGAGCTTTAAACTAGAACAATGTGGGAAGGGAAGCAAAAGGCCAGAAAAAGCCATACAGCTGACAAATACTATTGAGATCTCTGCTACTGGAAGTGGAAATGAAGAACAAAGACAAAACAATTTAAATAATAAAAATATGGGAGGAAGAGAAACCAATCACAAACTAAATGTTTTTATACAAATGCACAAAGCATGGGCAACAAACAAGGAGAATTGGAACTACTAATGCAGGAAAAGGAATATGATGTCATTGGAATCACTGAAACTTGGTAGGACGATACACATGATTGGAATAAAAGGCTAAAAGGATACAACTTATTTGCAAGAAACAGACTTGATAAACGAGGAGGAGGTGTTGCATTGTATGTTAGAAAAGCGTATATCTGCACAGAGATTGAAGCTTCAGAGACTGGGAGTTCTGTGGAAACTGTTTGGGTAAGAATACAAGGAGAGAACAACGGAAAGGACACCATTGTAGGCATTTACTACAGGCCACCTGGGCAAGCTGAAGATATGGATGAACTCTTTATGTATCAAATGACCAAGTTCTCCAAAAAATATGACGTAGTGGTCATGGGAGATTTCAACTATCCAGACATTTGTTGGGAATCTCTCTCAAGTAAAACTAACAGGTCAAGCAAATTCTTATCCTCTCTTGCTGACAACTTTATCTTCCAAAAGGTAGGGGAGAAAACAAGGGGATCTGCTACTTTGGATCTAATCCTTATAAACAGGGAGGAAATGGTTGAGGAGGTAAAAGTGGCTGGGACCCTAGGAGGCAGCGACCATGCTATTATAGAATTTTGGATAACTAGAGGAGGAAGACATGTGAAGACTCAAACTTCAAGGTTAGATTTTAGAAAGGCAGATTTTAAGAGACTCAGAAAGAGAATAGGAGGGATCCAATGGCTGGATGTCCTTAAGGACAAAAATGTCCAGGAAGGATGGGAAATTTTTAAAAATGAGATTCTCAAAGCACAATCGTTAACAATCCCGAAAAGTAGAAAGAATGGGAAGCATTTAAGGAAACCAGGATGGATGAACACAGAACTTAAACACATGCTAAAAAGAAAGAAAGAAATGTTTATTAAATGGAAAGAGGGAGGCATATCTAAAAAAGATTATAATGCAGTCTGCAGATCCTGCAGGGCACGTATCAGGTTAGCTAAAGCTGACAATGAATTAAGGCTTGCAAGAGATGTCAAAAGCAATAGAAAAGGATTTTGGGGGTATGTCAAAAGTAAAAGAAAAGTCAAAGATGCTATAGGATTTTTACAGGATGAAAATGGAGAAATGGTAAGAGAGGATGTTGAGAAGGCCGAACTTTTTAATTCCTATTTTGCATCTGTTTTCTCTCAGAAAGAAAATGTAACATCAACTGATCTTCACTGTCCTTTTAAAGGAATAGAGGAATCCAAGTTATCTATAAACAGAAAGATTGTGAGGGAATATTTAGCTAACATAAATGAGTTCAAGTCTCCAGGTCCAGATGAATTACACCCCAGAGTACTGAAGGAGATCGTAGAAGAAATTTTAGAACCACTCTCCATAATCTTTGAAAATTCTTGGAGAACAGGAGAAGTCCCAGAAGACTGGAGAAGAGCAAATGTTGTTCCTATCTTCAAAAAGGGGAAGAAGGTGGACCCAGGGAACTATAGGCCGGTGAGTCTGACTTCTATACTAGGAAAGATCTTTGAACAAATTATTAAACAACATGTATGTAAGTACATGGATAAGAATGAAGTGATTAACCAGAGTCAGCATGGGTTTGTAACTAACAAGTCATGTCAGACTAACTTAATTTCCTTCTATGACAGAATCACTGACTGGGTGGATCAGGGAAATGCTGTAGATATAGTATATCTTGACTTCAGCAAAGCATTTGACAAAGTATCTCACACCATCCTTATTGAAAAAATAACCAAGTATGCAATGGACCAGGCAACTGTTAGGTGGATTCATAACTGGCTTAGTGATCGGACTCAAAGGGTGGTTGTAAATGGCTTCACATCCAGCTGGATGAATGTCTCAAGTGGGGTACCACAGGGCTCCGTCCTGGGACCTGTATTGTTCAACATCTTTATCAATGATTTAGATGAAGGAATTGAGGGTAAACTGATTAAATTTGCTGATGACACAAAGCTAGGAGGGATAGCTAATACTAGAGAAGAGAGAGAGAGGATTCAAAAAGACCTAAATAAACTGGAGCAGTGGGCAGCAACCAACAGAATGGTTTTTAAAAGGGAAAAATGCAAAGTACTACATCTGGGCAATAAAAATGAAAAAAGCATATACAGAATGGGAGGAATAGAGCTAAGCAACAGTACATGTGAAAAAGACTTAGGTATACTAATAGATCATAGACTGAACATGAGTCAACAGTGTGATGCAGCAGCAAAAAAGGCAAATACAATTCTGGGATGTATTAACAGAAGCATACAGTCTAAATCACGTGAAGTCATTATCGGTCTTTACTCCTCTTTGGTCACACCTCATCTGGAATACTGTGTACAGTTTTGGGCACCACATTTTAAAAAAGACATAGACAAACTGGAGCAAGTTCAGAGAAGAGCGACCAGAATGGTGACTGGTCTGCAAACCATGTCCTATGAGGAACGGTTGCAGGATTTGGGAATGTTTAGCTTGCAAAAAAGAAGACTGAGAGGAGACTTAATAGCTGTCTACAAATATGTCAAGGGCTGTCACATTGTAGAAGGATCATCTTTATTCTCATTTGCACAAGGAAAGACTAGAAGCAATGGGATGAAACTAAATGGGAGGAGACACAGATTAGATATTAGAAAAAACTTTTTGACAGTTAGGGTGATTAATGAGTGGAACAGGCTGCCACGAGAGGTGGTGAGTTCCCCTTCAATGGACGTCTTCAAACAGAGGCTGGACAGACATCTGTCTGAGATGATCTAGTGAATCCTGCTTTGAGCAGGGGGTTGGACCAGATGACCCAGGAGGTCCCTTCCAACTCTACCATTCTATGATTCTATGATTCCTCCATCTTGCGTATCTTCCTCACCTGACCTTTCTATAACAATAAACGACATCACACTTTCCCCTGTACCGGCAATCCGCTGCCTCAGAGTAACCCTTGACTCTGTCCTGTCCTTTAAACCCCACATCCAAGCCTTTGCCACCTCCTGTCGCCTCCAGCTCAAAAATATTTCCAGAATCCGTCCTTTCCTCACCCGTCAATCTACTAAACTGCTTGTGCATGCCCTCATCAGCTCCCACCTCGACTACTGCAACATCCTCCTTTGTGGCCTACCTGGTAACACACTCGTACCTCTCCAGTCTGTCCTTAACTCTGCTGCCCTACTAGTTCATCTCTCGCCTCGCTACTCCTCTGCTACCTCCCTTTGCAAATCTCTTCACAGAATTGAGTGATTCCATAATTTTTTCCCTCTGCTTGGTGTGAAAAAAAATACTCTTACTCAGTACCACATTTTTAATCTTGATTTCTTTTAGTGTTTCTTAAAGCCCTAAAGTTGCCATTTGAAATGACTTTAGTTTGTGCCATTTCTGTGATCTGCTTTTTTTCAACAACATTAAACAACTGAATGAACATCCTCCGAGCCCGGTGATTCCATAATTTTTGCCAGGGGTGGTATATACAGCACCATGGAATCAATGGTGCTATATAAATAAATAATAATAACAGTGGTGAGTGCTGTTCACAAGTTTAATTGTTGTCTGCTGAGGCATGATATGCCATTCTTCTTGAAGGGCGGCCCACAGGTCATTAAGGTTCTGGGGTACAGAATTACAATCCTCTACACAGCGACTCGGTTGATCCCACAGGTTTTCTATAAGATTCAGAAAAACCTACAAGAAGCAAAATGAACAAAAACCCTACTATAAATAAATAAAAAGCAAGTGCATTTAAATAAAATAGGGTTCTTAGTAACACTGTTTTGATCAACAATAGTATAAAAGCTATCCACCAGCGACAGACACCTTCTGTCTGCCCTTATTCACTCTGAGGTAAACTTTGACTCATGGTAAGGTTTTTAATATTAGACAGTGTAGATCTATCCCAAACGGGTTCACCTTGTCGATGGTGGGATGAAGATGAAATTAGGCCTATGTTGTTTGTGCAGAGGCACAATGACTGGATTAATGAGGTTATTCAAGAAGTAGGGGCTTGTCACTGTACCATTCACAAAGTGTAGGGTAGTTCTGTATTGACTAGACACACCTGCCCACACTGTAACAAAACCATCACTGGCTACAACAGTCGCTGATGCATAGCACTCTCTTTGACGTCTCCAACATCATTGGCAGCCATCATTTCTGCTCAGTTTCAATAGAGTTTAATCAATGGACAGCACTGCAGCCCACTGTCCAGTGTAGATGCTACCTGGCCCATGCAAGTTGATGACGCCTGTGCCTGGTTGTATGGTCAGGTACCCTAGCAGACCACACTGATGTAAACTGTTTCAAATGGTCTGACAGGACACTTGGGTTCCTCTCACCTCCCTTAAATGTGCCTGCAGTTGTGTGGCATTCATCATCCAGTTCTGAAAGGCATTGTTCACAATGAAACAGTCATTAGTGTGGGATGTGGCCAAAGGACGTCCATTTCTCTGCCTTTCTGTAACTTTTCCAGTCTCTCTGCATCTCTATTGCAACCTGCTGATGATGACACTATGTGACAATCAAAGCTCAGTGGCCACTTTCATCTGAAAACATCCTGCTTCAATTCTAACCCCAAAATTTATTGGGCGATTCATGGATCAAACACTTGTTGGGGTAATTTTGGTCAGCCGACCACTCCTGGGAACATTCACCACTGTTCCATGTTTTTGCTATTTGTGGATAATGGCTCTCACCATGGTTCGCTGGAGTGTGAAAGCTTTAGAAATGTCTTTATAACCTTTTCCAGACTGATAGATGTAAATTACTTTGTTTCTCATTTGTTCCTGAATTTCTTTGGATCACAGCATGATGTCTAGCTTTTGAGGATCTTTTAGTCTACTTCACTTTGTCAGGCAGGTCCTATTTAAGTGATTCCTTGATTGAGAACAGGTGTGGCAGTAATCAGGCCTGTGTGTGGCTAGGGAAATTGAACTTTGCTTCCCAAAGATGTGATAAACCACAGTTAATTTATGTTTTAATGGTGGGGGTTGGGGGTGCAATCACTTTTTCACACAGGGCTCTGTAGCTTTGGATTTCTTTTTCCCTTAATAATAAAGATCTTCATTTAAAAACTGCATTTTGTGTTTACTTGTGTTATCTTTGTCTAATATTTAAATTTGTTTTGTGATCTGAAACATTTAAGTGTGAAAGAATAAGAAATCAGAAAAAGGGGCGAACACTTTTTCACACCACCTTTAGTTTTATTAGTAGATGTAAAGAAGGAATCTAAATACTGTACAATAATCTCCTCATATGTTTCCCTTATTATTCCCAGTAATTGTATTATTGCACAGGATTTTTATGATGTTACATCGGATCATCTTCTTCTCATTCAGGTCTCTACAATATCAGATCCTCTCAGTGAAGATCTTCTATATAAGAGAATTTTCCTGATTTACCCATCAAGGATGGATATGGACAGAGACAAGATGGTGGAGAGGATATTACACCTCACCCTAGAGATCCTCTTCCGGCTTACTGGAGAGGTGAGAGATTCTGATGACGTCACATTACATCATTCTTATCTATGGGAATAACAGATGGACAGAACTGGAGAGGTGAGGACTCTGGAAATGTCTGTAGTGAGATTTATTAATGTGTCTCTCCATAACCAGGATTACACAGTAGTGAAGAAGACCTCTAGTGAGCGCTGTCAGGACCCTGTGTCTGAGAGATGGGGAAGACCCCTGAGCCCAATCACGGGGCCTCCACCTCACCCCCTGATACATGAGGACATCAATGACCAGAAGATCCTAGAACTCACCTACATGATGATTGAGCTGCTGACTGGAGAGGTAACACTGCTGGGACATTATACAGTAACGCTATGAAGGAATCAGGGGGATGACGGTATCATTGTATGTGTCAGGTTCCTATAAGGTGTCAGGATGTCGCCGTCTATTTCTCCATGGAGGAGTGGGAGTATTTAGAAGGACACAAAGAGCTGTACAAGGACATCATGATGGAGGTTCCCCAGCCCCTCACATCACCAGGTAATAGACAGGACTAAATACACACGGCCTATAATTATCTGTATGTAAAGAATGAATTCAGCCCCTTATGTGTTTCCACCAGATCTATCCAGTAAGAGGACAACACCAGAGAGATGTCCCCGTCCTCTTCTTCCACAGGACTGTAAACAAGAAGACCCCAATGTTCCTCAGGATCATCAGGTAGATGGAGATAAGGTGTCATGAGATCTCCCCTATGATGTGTAGACGGCTGTGAAGGTCTTGTGCTCAGTCTTGTTTTATCCACCAGTATTATATGTTTTATACTTGTGTAATGAGGACGGTGGAGATGGCAGGATTAGAGCTGATCATAGATGGGACTTCTCCATCTGTCTGTGACTTTTACAATATTTGTTTCAGGGTGAAGTTCTGACCCATATTAATACTGCAGAGACATATGTGAGGGATGATGAGCGGTGTAAAGAGGAGATTCCCACATATGACTACCCAGGTGAGTAGTAACCACTAAATGCAGAGAAGTCACAGATTCTTCTCAGTCACCGGCTGTGGCTGCTTTATCTATGGTGTAGTCCAGCCGTTCCACTATCATGTGATCACCATTTTGCCTCTAGACCACAACATTCTTCTCCACCCAAAACTGTTCAAATGACTTTGAACATTGAAAGCCCTTTTCTATATAACTTACAACCTGGAGGATCCACCTACCTAAATTAGAAGATGCTGACCGTTACCGGCTCAAGTCTGTAAACTACAAAGTAAAATGACAGCGTATGTAGAATGTGCTGACAAATTAGAAAATCACTTGAAAAAAACTAATATGATTGGTCTGTAAGAGAAGGTGGAGGGTAATGATGCTGTTGGCTTCCTAGAACCCTGATATCTTATTGGATAACTCTACCTTCTCTCCCTTCTGTGATGCTGAATGTGCTCATATGGTCCCTACAAAACTTCACTTTTATGATCGACAACATTAAATGTGCAGTGAGGGCCAAGTGTGAATTTTTCTAATTTTTCAATTTCTTTTAAAACCAACTAACTTCAAACAGGATTGCGATAAACGACATAAAAACATTACACCTGTGCCATGATATATCTCTAAGCTGTGCGTGGCTGTTGGCTGTAATATACATTTATTCACGCCTGCAGGAGATGTGTTGGCTCCAGCCCTGGTTTCATGGATTTACTCCGTCATAAATTCCATTATGTTTTCAATCCTAAGGAATTCAGATTACTGCACAATCTCTCCTGAAATGGGGGCGCTAATACTTTCTCTATTCTTCTGGTCAGGACTCATAGTAGCTCCAATGGTCCACCATAAATGAGTGCAACTCATGGGGTCGGCCTGCCTCATGTATGTGAGTCTAACTCCCTGGTAGTCTTTTAAAAAAAAATATCTCCATTGCCTCTTCCAAATGCCCGAGGTCTAAATTTAAGACACCTCATCTCTGCACTATTATAAAAAGTTCTCTTTAAATGTCTAATATTTCTTCTTATAACTCATCTGATAGAAAATATTGTCCCTTACAATAGTTTAGATTGAGAAGAGCCATCGAGCCCCATACTCTAATTACCCCAGAGAGGTTTCACCACTAGGTACTCACTACTTACTGATGGAGACTGTTGAGTTTGATAATTTCTGGAGATGTGTTATTGTATGTACTCAGTTTTTCCCATTACCCTTTATCCCTTCTACATGGATCTGGACTTACTTAGAAACCCCTAGACTTGGGCCACAGTGTTACCTGCTGTTCTGTGGTGTGAGATGGCAAGAAGAATAGTCAGGTAGCCGGGTCAGAACCAGGAGGGCAGAGAAAATACAAAATCAGAAGACACAACAGTAGTCAGTAAGAGTAGTCAGCAAAAAGGCCAGGGTCACAATGGGAAAAAAATAAACAAGCCAGGAGCTGAGCACAGAGGACTGAACTAGAGGAGAACAAGGCTGTATCTGGCAGCTTCCGGCAATTTATTTTGAGCTTTAGTAGGGTGCCGTGCTTTCCAATTGACCCAAGTAGGGAGCAGATTACTCCAGCTGGACAGCACACACACCAATACTGCCAGACTGGATGGTACTACTGGTCGCATGCACCCTAATCTTAGTGGCTGGACAGAGCCTGCACCACCCAGAGCTTCTGGTTCCGATGTCTCCTCCATTACCAGTGCCACCTGCACAATGAATAAGGTGGCGCTTGGTGACAGCAGCAGAAGTTGCAGGAGCTGAGTCCAGAGAAGATGGGAGACACTATTTTCATAATATGAGAAAATGGCAGAAAACCCGAACAGTAGAAATCCCCATAATGTGACTCTATTTTGGAAATTATACCCCTCAGTGAATTAATCTCTAGGAATAGTGACTATTTTGACTCCGCCAACACTTTCCAGAAATTAGCACACAGTGGATGATGGAGTGTGAAAATTGCAAATATAACATTTTATTACCCAACACATAGTGTCCAGATTGTGCTCCAGGAGACACACACCATCAATTAAGTGGGTTCTTCTCACTATAGTAATGCCAAATACATGGATGCTAAATGTGGTTTGGGCGCACTGCAAGGCTCAGAAGTGAGGGGGAGATCTGACTTTGGTAGAGCGGATATTGCTGGATTGGTTTATGGAAGCCATGTTGCTTTTCAAGAGTCTTTGAGCCACTAATAATGTGGAAACCTTTGACAGATGATGGACCTGAGTGGAGACTTGTTTTTTTGCTGAATGAATAGAAGTTTTTATTGATATTATTTTCGCCTACATAACATTGTTTGTTCATTCTGTCTCCCAAATATGGAATAAAAAGCCACCAAACAGTTGGACACCACGCTCTACTGGTTCATCCTATGATGTTTTCTATTAGACTGTGTACTGTCATTGTCTTGGTCAGTAATTAATTTTTTTTACATAACTTGCGATTTTTACATACATTTTAAGTAGAAATTTCAAAAATAAAAAATTTGAGGATATTTTATTCAAAAATAATAATTGGTTTTCTTCTTGGCAGATGACTGTACCAGGAGATCAGAGGGACAGCTGACATCTTCAATTTTTAAATCAGATGATCTTGAGATCCCACAGGATACAATTGAAGTGAATGCCATTACTCCAGATATACCATCATCCCTTCACAGCAAAGATCTGTCATCTGATCCTATGAAACAGGCCCTGTCTTCTGATTCATTACCGACTACTAATGAAAATGAAAGTCACAAAATAAGCACTAAAAAACAAACTGCTCCTAAAGCAAAGAAGCCATTTTCATGTTCAGAATATGGAAATAGTTTTCCACACAAAAAGTCTTTTCTTATACATCAAAAAATTAACACAGCGGAGAATAGATTTTCTTATTCCAAGTGCTTGAAATATTTTAACCAGAAATCAGATCTTGTTAGTTACCAGAGAACTCACACATTGGAGAAGCCATTTTCCTGTTTAGAATGTGGGAAATGTTTTAACAAGAAATGGAATCTTGTTAATCACCAAAGAACTCACACAGGGTTGAAGCCTTTTTCATGTTCAAAATGTGGGAAATGTTTTATCCGGAAAGCGCATCTTGATAGCCACCAGACAACCCACACAGGGGAGAAGCCTTTTTCATGCTCAGAATGTGGGAAACGTTGTAACCAGAAATCAGATTTGGTTAAGCACCAGAGAACTCACACAGGGGAGAAGCCTTTTTCATGTTCAGAATGTGGAAAATGTTTTGCAGATAAATCAAGCCTTACCAGACATCAGAGAACTCACACTGGAGAAAAGCCTTTTTCGTGTTCAAGCTGTGGGAAATCTTTTAACCGTAAAGAGCATCTTGATAGTCACCAGAGAACTCACACGGGATAAGTTTTCTTTTCCTGTTCAGAATATGGAAAATGTTTTGTGAAGAAATCATCTTTTCTTAGTCACCAAACAGTTCATACAGGGGAGAAGCCTTTTTCATGTTCTTAATGTGGGAAATATATTTCACAGAAATCAGCTGTTAATAAACCTCAGAAAAGTCACACAGGGAAGAAGCCTTATTCATGTTCAGAATGTTGGAAGTCTTTTAACCGAAAATTGTATCGTCATAAAGGGGTTGTCCACTACAAGGACAACCCCTTGTCATTCCTCATGTTTGGCCTTGTTAATATGAAAACACTCATATGCTCCTCCTATGTCGGCAATGTTCCAGCGGTATTGGGACTCAAGTTCCTAAGGCTCACATGAGCTTGTTACATCTCACGAGCACTGGTCCTAATCAGTGCCAGCTTCACTGTCTCTGCCTTCGGATGTATTGAACAACAACCAGAAGCCAGGGCTGCGGCTGCTGTTTGACTTCTTTTTAATGTTTGATTTGTCCGAAGTTGGGGAAAGTGACATCAGCGCAGGGCTCACATGACTTAACAAGCTCACATGAACCCTGGGAACGCAAGCGCCGACACCGCTGGAACCGCACCAGCATAAGAGGTTTGCATAATTGTTTTTAATTTAACAGAACCAAACCTGAGGAATGAGAAGGGGTTGTCCAAGTAATGGACATCCCTTTTAAACATCAAAAATATCAAAAATCCCACACAGAGAGAAGTCGTTATCATACCTAGAGTGTGAAAAATAAATTATTGGAAAATTGTATTTTGTTGACCATCAAAAATAATTCAGACGGAGAGAAACTATATATGTTATTGACAAATTGTACAAAAACATATAACAGACAGTTGTATAATCAAATGAGAAAGTGAAATTACTTTGGAACTTACTGTATTTTTTGGACTATAAGACACTTTTATCAAGAAAAAATCTTGCTAAAAAGTGAGTGCATCTTATAGACTGGAGGCTGCTTCCCGTGACAGAGGAGAACAATGAGACAGTGTCAGAGGCATAGCTAGGGGTTCAGCTCAGGGGGGGCGAAACATCTGAGTGGGCTCTAACCAGGTAATCGTGGGTACAACTATGGTGGTGCCCTCTGATCGTGGGTATAGAGAATCCTCAGGAGATGAACGCTTTGAAAATGAATCTCTACACCAACACTGATAGTATCACCATATGGTGACCATTTCGTGGTAGATACCAGTGCTGCAGAACATACAAATAATCACAGTACAGTTATACTGTATATAGTAACTTACAGCTGAAGTTCTTTCTGGTGGAGTCATTCATTTTCCCATCTTTTCCATCTGGCCCAGACCAACATGGCAACTTCTCCAGTCAACATTCGTCTGCAGATATTACAACGAAAACACATTTCACTTCTAAGAGACGTGAATACATTTGAGCACAAGGAGTAGGGAGCCGGCGGCGAGTCGCTTGCTGTGCAGCCCCGGCTTAACTATATCGGAGTGCACAGTGCTCCAATATACCTAAGAATAGAGTAGCTTTGGGTGGGCATCCCATGGTGGGCCCCCCTAAGCACGGGGCCCAGGGCGACAACACCCTCTGCCCCTTCCCGGTAGCTACGCTACTGGACAGTGTCCTTCCTGATCACTAATAGAACTGCTCTCGATCTTCCACACCAAACTTATCTAACTGATGGGTGCAGAGCAGGAGAAGAAGGTACCAATCCACCTCAGCCAGTGCACAGCGTGCCCTCGAACACGATACTCCTGATGCCTGACGTCATATGCCCTGCTGGTGCTACCAGGCTACCCAATCATTGACAGCTACTTTCACCACTGCCTACTTACATACCATTCCTCTATGGTCTTATTCCCTATTAGGGATACCAGTATTACAGCCAGATTAAATGATGACTTAACCTAGTATTGCGATTTTGAAAAAGACCCAGGCTCGGGTCGAAACATTGGAAAATAACATTTTTGTTATACCAGTTACTGTGGTGAATTGTTTTTGAAGCTCTCTGGCTGACTGTCTCTTTCTCTCTGGATGTCTCTCTCTGGCTCTCTCTCTCTGGCTAGCTGTCTCGCTCTCTCATTGGATCTCTGTCTCTGGCTCTCTCTGGCTGGCTGTCTCGCTCTCTCTGGCTGTCTGTCTCTCTTTCTGGCTGGCTGTCTCTTTCTCTCTGGCTGGCTCTCTCTCTCTGGCTGTATGTCTCTCTCTCTCTGGCTGTCTCTCTCTCTGGCTGTCTCTCTCTGGCTGGCTGTCTCGCTCTCTCATTGGATCTCTGTCTCTGGCTCTCTCTGGCTGTCTGTCTCTGGCTGGCTGTCTCTCTCTGTCTCTCTCTCTCTCTGGCTGTATGTCTCTCTCTGGCTGTATGTCTCTCTCTCTCTGGCTGGCTGTCTCTCTCTCTCTCTCTCTGGATGACTGTCTCTCTCTCTGGCTGGCTCTCTTTGGCTAGCTGTCTCGCTCTCTCATTGGATCTCTCTCTCTGTCTCGCTCTCTGGCTGGCTGTCTCTCTCTCTCTGGCTGTCTGTCTCTCTCTCTCTCTGGCTGGCTGTCTCTCTCTCTCTCTCTGGCTGGCTGTCTCTCTCTCTCTCTCTGGCTGGCTGTCTCTCTCTCTCTCTCTGGCTGTCTGTCTCTATTATCAGGAACATACTTGTGCTTCGGGGCAGCCCGGGGGCAGGTCTTTTCTTGCTGATCTGGCCTAGAGCATAAGTTAAGACCCGCCTACAGTCCAGCCCCAGAGCACGAGCATATCATTAAAAGGGGTTTTCTCAGGAATTAAAGTTAATTTTAATCAATACATCTTGGAATAATAATAATTTCCACAATTGGATGTGTTTAAATAAAATGTTCCTGTGCTGAGATAATCTTATAAATGTGTCCCTGCTGTGTACTGTGTAATGGCTGTGTCTGACCGTACAGGAACATGGTCTGATCATACTACAGCTCCTGGACTGGGGAGGAAGCAAAAGAGGATACAGACATTACAGCAGGGGATCACAGCTGATTCTGTTTGTGAGGTAAAACATTTCCCTGCCTGTTGTCAAACAAAGTTTTACTTCAAAGAAAGAATCATTTGTGATCCTCTGCTGTAATGTCTGTATAGTCCTCACCCCCCTCCGCCCCAGAAATGTGGTATGACCAGACTATGTTCCTGCACGGTCAGACACAGCCATTACACAGTACACAGCAGGGGACATTTATAAGATTATCTCAGCACAGGAACATTTTATTTAAACACATCCAATTGTGGAAACGATTATTTTTCCAATATCTGTTGATATAACTAAATTATGCCACCGTTTAAAAACCCCGCTAGAGGACACATCCTCCGCACACCGTGTCCCATAACTTCAACGGGCTAACAACATCAAATATAAATTACATATAATTGTTTTTTATTTGTTTCTTGAGAATTCTATCATCCATACCTATATCAATACCTGATATTTAAGAATGCAGAATCAATTTGGTTTTCTTCTTCAAGTCCCGCGGACAGGACGTATCTAGCACCAGCATCCAGTATGCCTCTCTGTTAGGGAGGGCACGTCTTCCATCTCCTCCTCTAGGTAAGGGGTTCATTTTCTCTAAACCATAAAATTCTAATCCTTTTACATTGCTCCCATGTTTTTGTAAAAAATGTTTTGATACATTTAATGGATTATTGTCTTCTCTGTTGTATGAATCTCTGATCTGCTCCTTACTCCTCTGTCTCATCATCTGGTCATCTGGAGTGTCGGCCATGCCACACCTGGGGAACTATTTCAATCAGAACCGTGTCATTTGTCTTTTTACCTTTAAATGGAGCACAGATGAGCTGTTTTTTTTGGAATTGTTATTAAGGGTCGATTGAGATTTGAGAGCGGTAAAAACAAAAAACAATGGTGAGGAAACATCAGGGAATACAATATTAAGGGCAAATTCTTGTCATCCCAGACATATTACAACTAATGTTCTCATAGGCGAGATGATTCGGGCCAACAGAAATTGTACAGAGGAGGATCAATTTATAAAAGAAAGGAGCATAATTTGCGATAGATTGCGTAAAAGGGGATATAAAAACTGGACCCTAAATAGAGCAACGATTATAGTGCAAAGTAAAAGTCGCAAAGAGTGTATTAAGAAAAATGCAAATTTAGTGAACGTATAAAAAAACAGTTTTTGTCACTATTTTCAGTAGAGAATATAATCTAATAAAAACTATCATTAGTAAGTATTTGCCAAGGATGGATGGATGTCTTTTTTCTAAAAAAAAAACTCACCCACTTTATCTAACACTTCAACTGTGACAGACAGAATCTAAACAGAAAAAACAGAATCACATTGTATGATTTTTAAATAATGAAATTGCATTTGATTGCATGAAATAAGTATTTGATCACCATCTGACCAGCAAGAATTATTCTGGCTCTCACAGACCTGTTAGTTTTTCTATAAGAAGCCCTCCTACTCTGCACTCCTCACCTGTATTTATTGTACCTGTTTTAACTCGTTACTTGTATAAAAGACACTTGTCCACACACTCAATCAATCACACTCCAACCTCTCCACAATGGCAAAGACCAAAGAGCTGTTTAGGACACCAGAGACAAAATTGTAGTCTTGCACAAGGCTGGAATGGGCTACAGAACAATAGGTAAGATGCTTGGTGAGAAGACAACTATTGGCACAATTATTAGAGAATGGAAAAAACACAAGATGACTGTCAATCTTCCTCAATCTGGGCCTCCATGCAGGATCTCGCCTCGTGGGGTAACGATGATTTCTGGGAAAGGTCAGGTATCAGCCCAGAACTACACAGGAGGACCTGGTCAATGACCTGAAGTGAGCTGGGACCACAGTGTAAAATTTTAGCGTCATGGATTAAAATCCTGCAGGGCATGCAAGGTCCCTCTGCTCACACCAGCACATATCCTGTTTGAATTTCGTCAATGACCTTCTTTATGATCCAGAGGAGGTATGAGAGAAGGTCATGTGGTCAGATGAGACCAAAATAGAACTCGCCGTACTTGGAGGAAGAAGAAGGATGAGTACAACGCCAAGAAAACCATCCCAACCATGAAGCATGGTTGAGAAAACATTATACACTGCTCTAAAAAATAAAGGGAACACTCAAATAACACATCCTAGATCTGAATGAATGAAATATTCTCATTGAATACTTTGCTCTGTACAAAGTTGAATGTGCTGACAACAAAATCACACAAAAATCATCAATGGAAATCAAATTTATTAACCAATGGAGGCCTGGATTTGGAGTCACCCCCAAAATTAAAGTGGAAAAACACACTACAGGCTGATCCAACTTTGATGTAATGTCCTTAAAACAAGTCAAAATGAGGCTCAGTATTGTGTGTAGCCTCCACATGCCTGTATGACCTCCCTACAATGCCTGGGCATGCTCCTGATGAGGTTGCGGGATCTTCTCTGCAAAAGGGACAGGACAACTGCACCGTATTGAAGAGAGGATGGATGGGGTCATGTATCACAAGATTTTGGCCAACAACGTCCTTCCCTCAGTAAAAACATTGAAGACGGCTCGTGGCTGGGTCTTCCAAGATGACAATGACCCAAAATACACAGTCAGGGCTACTAATGAGTGGCTCCGTGAAAAAAAAATTCAAGGTCCTGGAGTCCTAGCCAGTCTCCAGACCTGAACCCAATAAAAAAATCTTTGGAGGGAGCTGAAACTCAATGTTGCCCAGTGACAGCTCCGAAACTTGAAAGATCTGGAGAAGATCTGTATGGAAGAGTGGGCCAAGATCCCTGCTGCATTGTGTGCAAACTTGGTCAAGAACTACAGGAAACGCCTGACCTCTGTAATTGCAAACAAAGGTTTCTGTGCCAAATATTAAGTTCTGTTTTTCTAATGTATCAAATACTTATTTCATGCAAAAAATGCAATTTAATTTTATTGTTTGTTATATCTCCAAAAGATTGTACATACATCTGGCAACAACAAATTCCATCTAACGACAACAACAACAACTTCCATCTAACTGAAACAACAACAACTCCCATCTAACGGCAAAAACAATAACTTCCATCTAACGGCAAGAAAAACTTCCATCTAAAGGCAACAACATCAACGTCCATCTAATGGCAACAACTTCCAACTAGCGACAACAACAACATCCATCTAATGGCAATTGTTCAGGAACAGCAACAACAACTTCCATCTAACGACAACAGCAGTTTTCATCTAAAGGCAACAACAACAATGTCCATCTAATGACAACAACAACAATGTCCATCTAACGTTAACAACTTCCATCTAATGGCAACAACATCAACGTCCATCTAATGGCAACAACTTCCAACTAGCAACAACAACAACGTCCATCTAACGGCAACAACAACGTCAATTGGTCAGGAACAGGAACAACAACTTCCATCTAACGACAACAGCAGTTTTCATCTAACGGCAACAACAACAATGTCCATCTAACAGTAACAACTTCCATCTAATGGCAACAACTTCTTTCATATAATGGCAACAACTTTCATCTAACGGCAACAGCTTCCATCTAATAAAAAAAACTACAAGAAGCAAAATGAACATAAATCCTGCTATAAATGAATAAAAAGCAAAAGTGCATTTAAATAAAATAGGGTTTTTCGGAACACTGTTTTTCATCAAAAATAGCATGAAAACTATCCCACCACGACAAGGTGAACCCATTATACTCTGTCTAATATTAAAAACCTTATCATGTGTCAAAGTTGACTTCCGTGTGTGAATAAGCGCAGACAAAAGACTGGGTCCTGAACTGTGAACATCAGCCTAGGGAAGCTTTTAATGTATTATATAGCTCTAGGAAGGGAGGCCACACCCTGGCTTGCCCAGAATGCAAACAATCCAAAGAAAAAACACAGAATTTGAGCTTGGTTTAAGTTGGTATACATGCAGCACAGAAACGCACACCCTGGCTTCCATCTAATGACAACTACTTTCATCTAACGGCAAGAACTTCCTCATCTAATGACAACAACAAACAACTTCAATCTAACGGCAACAACAACTTGAATCTAATGGCAACAACTACTTCCATCTAACGGCAACAACAACATCAATCGTTCAGCAACAGCAGCAACAATTTCCATCTAACGGTAACAACTACAACTTCCATCTAATGGCAACAACTTTTTCCATCTAATGGCAACAACAACTTTCATCTAATGGCAACAACTTTCATCAAACGGCAATAGCTTCCATCCAATAAAAAAAACTACAAGAAGCAAAATGAACATAAACCCTGCTATAAATTAATAAAAAGCAAAAGTGCATTTAAATAAAATAGGGTTCTTTGTAACACTGTATTTCATCAAAAATAGCATGAAAACTATCCCACCACGACAAGGTGAACCCGTTCTACTCTGTCTAATATTAACCCCTTTCTGACGTATGACCTAATAGTAAGTTTTGGTGACCTGGGCCGATTGGACCAATAACGTACTATTATGTCATATGGCAATCGCGCCCGCACATAAGCGGTGAGGGACGATCTCCGCCAAGTGTTAGCTGACACCCGGTACTATGTGCAGGGAGCGGTCCCGCACCGCTCCCGGCACATTAACCCCCTCAATGCTGTGATCGCACCATTGCGGTGCAAGGGGAGGTGATCGCAATACTCACCTCCTCCAGTGCTGTCTGCAGCGGCTTCCCAGATGTTGCCATGGCAACCCGCTGTCGTCATGACAACACTGACAGCCTGTATAGCACAGGGATGGTGCTGCATTCCTGTGCTATACAGGCGATCAGAATGAAAAAAATGAAAGTCCCAGAGTGGGACACAGAATAAAAGTCCAAAAAGTGTTAAAAAATAAAAAAAAATAAAAAAATGTTTTTGTAAAAATATTAAAAAAAAAAAGTAAAAAAAATAATCCACAAAAAATAAAAATATAATGTACCCATCAATAAATATTATTATGAAAAAAAACAAAAAAACAATAAAAGTCCACATATTTGGTATCGCCACGTCCGGAACGACCTGACCTATAAAAATGTCCCGCTAGTTAACCCCTTTAGTGAGCATGGTAAAAAAAAGAAATAAAAAACGAAGCAAAAAACAATGCTTTATCATCATACCGCCAAACAAAAATTGAAATAACACATGATCAAAAAGACAAATATAAATAAAAATGGTACCACTGAAAACGTCATCTCGTCCCGCAAAAAACAAGCCACCATACAGCTCCATCAGCCAAAAAATAAAAAAGTTATAGCTCTCAGAATAAACCTATGCTAAAAAATAATTTTTTCTATAAAATAGTTTTTATTGTGTAAAAGCGCCAAAACATAGAAAAACAATATAAATGTGGTACCGCTGTAAACGTACTGACCCGAAGAATAAAGCTGCCTTATTAATTTTACCACACGCGGAACAGCATAAAAAAAATCCCATAAAAAAATTCTGGAATTGCTGGTTTTTGTTTATTCTGCCTCCCAAAAATCGGAATAGAAAGCGATCAAAAAATGTCATGTGCCTGAAAATGGCACCAATAAAAACGTCAAGTCATCCCGCAAAAAACAAGCCATCACATGACTGTCTGCCAAAATATGGAAAAATTATAGCTCTCAAAATATGGCGATGCAAAAACTAGATTTTGCAAAAAAATGCGTCTTTCAGTGTGTGACAGCTGTCAGTCATAAAAACCCAATATGAATCTGGTATCTCTGTAATCGCACCGACCCGAAGAATAAAGTCGTCTAATCACTTATACCGCACAAGGAACGGCGTAAAAAATAAACTCTAGGGTTAGGGTTAGGGTTGTGTTAGGGTCAGGGTTGGGCTAGGGATTTTTTTCAAAAGTAAAAAAAAAAAGATGACGATATGGCGACTAGAGTTGAGCGCAAGTGCTCGCTACTTGAGTTTGCATCGGGCGCTCGGGTATGCACTGAGTATCGCGGGCGCTCAAGTGACATGCTCGAGTCTCTGCACCATATGCTTTGTGGCCCAAAAAAACTTGCGGGGATTGCCTGCCATGCACGAGCATGTTTTTTTTTTGGATGTCTAATAACCATGAAACATGCGAGCGGGGACTCAAGCATGTCACTCGAGCACACGCGATACATGGTGCATACCCGTGAACCTGATGCAAACTCAAGTAGCGAGCACTTGCGCTCAAGACAAATGACAACTTATTCAATATGATGACCTAATGTTATCAATTTCTGTGTCGTACCTCTACATTCAAAATGTTCACTATACCCCTTGATAAAATCCTTGAGGGGTGTAGTTTCCAAAATGGGGTCACTTGTGATGGGGTTTCCACTGTTTAGGCACATCAGGGGCTCTCCAAACGCGACATGGCGTCTGCTCTCAATTCCAGGCAATTTTGCGTTCAAAAAGTCACACAGTGCTCCTTCCCTTCTGAATTCTGCCGTGCGCCCAAACACTGTATTTTCCCCACATATGGGATATTGGCATACTCAGGAGAAATTGCACAACAGTTTTTGGGGTCCATTTTCTCCCCTTACCCTTGTTAAAATAAAAAAATTGTGGCTAAATCATTATTTTTTGTGGAAAAAGTTAGATTTTTTATTTTCACGGCTCCATGTTATAAACTTCTGCAAAGCACTTGGGGGTTCAAGGTGCTCACCACACATCTAGATAAGTTCCCTGAGGGGTCTAATTTCCAAAATGTCACTTGTGGGGGATTCCACTGTTTGGGCACATCAGGGGCTCTCCAAATGCAACATAGCGTCCGCTAATTATTCAAGCAAATTTGACGTTCAAAAGTCAAATGGCGCTCCTTCTCTTCCGAGCCCTGCCGTGTGCCAAAACAGTGGTTTTCCCCCAACATATGGGGTATTGGCGTGCTCAGGGGAAATAACACAACAAATTTTGGGGTCCATTTTTTCCTGTTACCCCTGCAAAAATAAAAAAATTGGGTCTAAAGTAACATTTTTGTGAAAAAAGTTAAATGTTAATTTTTTTCTTCCACATTCCAAAAATTCTTGAATGTGGTTTTGAGCACCTTGAGGAGTGCAGTTTTTAGAATGGTGTCACTTTTGGCTATTTTCTGTCATAAAGACCCCTCAAAATGACTTCAAATGTGACATGGTCCCCAAAAAAATGGTTTTGTAAATTTTGTTGGAAAAATGAGAAATCGCTGGTCATCTTTTAACCCTTATAGCTTCCTATTAAAAAAAAAAATTGGTTCCAAAATTGTGCCGATGTAAAGTAGACATGTGGGAAATGTTATTTATTAACTATTTTCAACATTTTTGCCAAATTTCCTTTTTTTTCACAAATAAACGCAAGTGATATCGAAGAAATTTTACCACAATCATGAAGTACAATATGTCATGAAAAAACAATCTCAGAATCAGCGGGATCCGTTGAAGCGTTCCAGCGTAATTACTTCATAAAATGACAGTGGTTACAATTGTAAAAATTGGCCCGGGCATTAACATGCAAACCACCCTCGGGGGTAAAGGGGTTAAAAACCTTACCATGTGTCAAAGTTGACTTCAGTGTGTGAATAAGTGCAGACAAAGGACTGGGTCCTGTACTGTGGACACCAGCCTAGAGAATCTTTTAATGTATTATCTAGCTCTAGGAAGGGAGGCCATAGAATCATAGAATGGTAGAGTTGGAGGGGACCTCCTGGGTCATCTGGTCCAACCCCCTGCTCAAAGCAGGATTCACTAAATCATTTCAGACAGATATCTGTCCAGCCTCTGTTTAAAGACGTCCATTCAAGGGGAGCTCACCACCTCTCATTGATCACCCTCACTGTCAAAAAGTTTTTTCTAATATCTAATGTGTGTCTCCTCCCATTCAGTTTCATCCCATTGCTTCTTGTCTTTCCTTGTGCAAATGAGAACAAAGATGATCCTTCTACAATGTGACAGCCCTTGAGATATTTGTAGACCGCTATTAAGTCTCCTCTCAGTCTTCTTTTTTTCAAGCTAAACATTCCCAAATCCTGCAACCGTTCCTCATAGGACATGGTTTGCAGACCGGTCACCATTCTGGTCACTCTTCTCTGAACTTGCTCCGGTTTGTCGATGTCTTTTTTAAAATGTGGTGCCCAAAACTGTACACAGTATTCCAGATGAGGTCTGACCAAAGAGGAGTAAAGTCCGATAATGACTTCACGTGATCTAGACTGTATGCTTTGTTAATAGGCCACACCCTGGCTTGCCCAGAATGCAAAAAATACAAAGAAAAAACACAGAATTTGAGCTTGGTTTAAGTTGGTATACATGCAGCACAGAAACAGACACCCTGGCTTGCATCTAATGATAACTACTGTCAGAAGATCACAAGCAGTTTTTGCTAAAATATTATATCAATTGTCGATCTGCAAATGTGGTCTATGCGTTGATTTGTCCTTGTCCACTGGTGTATGTAGGCCAAACCTCACAAGAGTTACAGAAAAGGATACAGCAACACTTTTCCAATATTGCCCTGGCAGAGGTTGATCTTGAATCAGGGAAGACTCTTTCCACAATGGCCATGCAGTTTTTGCTGAAACATCGTTGCAGATTGAAGGGGGACGACTGTGGTAGGGTCTCTTCCAATATCCGTGGGGAGGATGTGGCTCAGACCCTGCCTTGGCTCAAATCCCGCTGGATCTACAAAGTTAATTGTGTTTTCCCTATGGGCATTAATGAAAATCTTTTGTTTACAGGTTTTTATGGGAAATAGTTTTGTTTTTCCTTTCCATATCAGTACTGATATAAATCCGGTGAGAGTGTCCGGCGGACACTTTATCCAATTTACTCTCTTCCTTCATCTTCTTGATATGACAAGTGTGCTTGTTTTTTTTACACAGTTTAGTTCTTGTTTTTTGCGATGTGTCTTATACTGTGATTATGACTATATACAGGATATATATATATATATATATATATTTGTTTTTCATACTGTGCGATAATTATTATGGTCTTCAATATTATGTATAGGTTCTTTGTATATTTTTTTGTCATCTTTTCCCTGATCCCATTTTTTCTTGAAGATTTATTAATTTAATTGTCTATCACCTCTGTATTCTATATAACATATTGTGCGTTCCTTAACCATTTTTCCTTGTCTCTCACCTCCTCTCTGTGCAAGTTCCCATTTTTATTATACTTACCACTTGCGTCCTGTCACCGGCTATGTGGCCTATGCAGCTGTATATTGCTTCCGTTGCTGCGTTTCATGGTGATCGCACGCCGTGACTGCTCATCTTCTACAGGCCGCGTCAGTTCCGGTCATGGGTTTCAATCGCGCTTGTCATTTCCGACGGTGCATATCAGGGTGACCCGCACACTGTGGATGACATGTGCTATTCCACCCCCATACACAGCTCGCAATGATTATGGGTATAGCTTGTACTACTGGGCCATGCTATTGGGCAACCATTATTTTATTTTTTTTAAACAATGTGTTTATTGAATTTTGCACAAAAATCAGAACATACAATCTATAGAGCTAACAGATGCCCAAAACTGTGCCCCAACCTCTGGGCCCACAAAATACACAAAATGAACAGCACAAAAACAAAACAAAAAGAAAATACATATACATAAAAGAAAACAAAAGAAAAAAGAATGGATTAATTACATTAAATTCCCCATATATTAGATGGTTGTGAGAAATAATTTATATCCGTAAGTGCTGTGAATGTCGCATGGCTCATATTTTGCTGTATTGCAAGATCGGAGGTGCAAGGTAGGGAGAGGGGCCCAGAATCGTCCTGCGCGTCACCCAAACTCAGAACGGCGCACAAAATATCCCGCTTCCTCAACGTTCCCCATGTATAGACAATGGGCTGTTTAACCAAGGTTCCCATATTTTATCAGTTTTCTTCTTTGCCTTGAGTGTGTGTACCAGAGCCCTTTCATATTGACAGTTCGTGTTGAGTCTGGATACTATCTCCCCAACCGTAGGGATGCCCACTCCTTTCCATTTAGCCACGATAGCTGATCTAACTGCGATCAATATGTGACAAAATTCCTCTAATTTCCCAGGGGACATCCATTAATCCTATATGAAGTATTCCCATACTAAATGTTATCTCCAAGTGAGTCCCCAGTACATCCCATATCAAACTATCCAATGCCCTCCATAGTGATTGAAGTTTTGGACAAAACCACCACATGTGGCCCAATGAGCCTTCCCCATTGCATCCTCTCCAACATAAAGATGATGATTCAGACCCGAAGTGTACCATCTGTGCCGGGTAGTAGTACCATCTCATGTGCATCTTTTTAAGCTGCTTTAGGTGGTTTAAACACGACGAAACTCGCTGGACCTCATCCAAACCATCCCGCCAGTCCTGAGGGTCCGTAGAAATTCTTTGATCCCGTTCCCAGCGAGTCATATACGTCAATTTATCGTCCAGATCTGGGTCGTTTAGAGCCCTATAAAGTATAGAAACCCCCTTAGAACCGGTCTTAGAGTGGAGAAAATAACCCATAGCTCTTTTATCCTTAAAAAAGGGGGATGTCTGTGTAGAGTGGAGTAAATGCCTTATTTGCAAATACTGCTAAAACAAGGGCTGTAGGTCCGGGAATCTCATAACTAGTTTATCAAAAGGAATTATTACATTGTCCTCCAACAGGACTGATAGTGATTGAACTCCAGCTGACACCCAACGTTGAAGGTTAATATATGGAATATGATATTCTAGAGCTCGTAAAGAGATCTTAGTCCTGGGGAGTAACAGCAGTTTGGATGCCAAATTCCTCCAACAATGCATAGTAGCCTCCGATATTGGTAACACGGCGACCATAGTGCTTCGCTTCACTACTTCTGTCTCCAATATCAATCTGGTAAAATGGTTTCGGGCAAGTAAGGACTCTATTTGCAACCATTTGTGGCCGCTGTCCATGTTCCACCAGTCCCTGATTCCCGTCAAGACCGCCGCTCTATAGTAGGCTATGAGATTGGGCATGCCCATCCCTCCCATGTCATATGGATAATACAGAAGTCTACCAGACACCCTCGGTCTCCTATTGTCCCAAACGTAATTATTAACCAGTCTTTGAAGGGTATTTATGATTTTAGAAAGGATTTTAATTGGGATACACATAAAATAGTATAACATTTTTGGAAGGACTTTCATTTTAAAAATATTTATCCTGGCTATCCATGATGCAACAACGTTTTGTAATACCGCCAGCTCCTCCCGCACCGTATTTATCAGTCTAGTAAAATTTACTTCCACCAATTGTTTTGAAAGGGTTAAGGTGATACCCAAATACGTCATTCCTTCCTGCGCCCACTGAAAAGGGTATGCCCCTTCCAGTCTTTGCCTAAGTGACAAAGGAACAAGAATCGGCAGGACAACAGTCTTAGCTGCATTCAGTTTATAATACGAGATGTTTGTAAACGTTTTGAGATCGGACATAATGGCAGAGAAGGACCTGTCCAGATCAGTGCACAGGATAACCACATCGTCTGCATGTAGACTGATTTTGTGGGAGGACCCTCCCACCGAGATGCCCGAAATCTCTGAGTTATTTCTAATCTTTTCAGCCAAGGGCTCCATACATAAAGCAAATATGACTGGAGATAAAGGGCAGCCCTGCCGTGTCCCATTTGTTATGGGGAAGGATTCAGAGAGGAAACTAGACGTCAAAACCTTAGCGGAAGGAGTGGAGTACAATGCGTTAATGGCAGACAGAAGAGGCCCGTTTAGGCCAAATTTAAGCAAAACACTTTTAAAGTATCCCTAGTGCACCCTATCAAACGCTTTATCAGCATCTAGCGACAGGAGTGCACTTGGGAGGCCGCTCAACTCTGCCACTTTGATCAGATCCAACATCCTCCTCGTACCATCTTTAGCTTCTCTACCAGCTACAAAACCAACTTGATCCGAGGATATCAGGGAAGGAACGACACGATTTAGTCTAACAGCCAAGAGCTTGGTAAAGATCTTTACAACACTATTCAAAAGTGCTATTGGTCTAAAATTACCTGGAGAATCAGGGGTCTTTCCAGGCTTAGGCAATGTGACAATCGTAGCCTCCAAATTAGGTACTGCTACCTCTCCCGAGTCTCTCCAGGTATTATATAACCTGATAAGGTATGGGGTAAGAATTTTTTGGAAACCACGATAGTACTCATTAGCCATGCCATCTGGGCCAGGGGTCTTGTGACATTTGGATGAATCAATAACATCTTTCAGTTCTACTTCTGTGAAGGGGGCATTCAATATTTGTAACTGCTCCCGGGAAACCTTCGGGAGCTTCAAATCACTCAAATATTGATCAATATCTGACTGTTGTGGCTGTGGGGTATCAACATCATCTTTTAGGTTATATAAAGATTTATAGTATGCAGCAAAGACTGCAGCTATGTCCTTCGGACTTCTGGCTATCAACCCTTTCGAGTCCCGTAGATTATCTATTCTGGATTTTGCAGCCCTTTTCTTGACCCGCCTGGCCAAAACGACTCCCGGCCTATCTCCCACGGTGTAGTGACTAAGTTGAAACTTGCGGAGGTTATATTCATATACTGCCAGCAAATCAGAGCGCAGTTTAAATCTGAGCTGATATATGGCCTCAGTGGTAGCCGGGGAGGGGGAGGTTTTATTTAATATTTCTAGCTTTTTCAACTCAGTCAGGAGGTCAGTCCTGTGTTGCTCCCTCTTTCTTTTCAATTGTGACTCTTGTTGTAAGAAGACTCCCCGTATCACAGCTTTGTGCGCTATCCATAAAGTCTCGTCGGAAACTGTGCCATTGTTGTTTAATTCAAAATAATATGTCAATTCTGCTGTTGCTTTTGTCACTATAGAGTCATTCAATAATAGAGAGGTGTTTAGTCGCAAGACGTACATGTAGGTAGATCGGTGCGTGGTCAGACCACGTAATCGTTCCAACCTCCGCAGATATACATCTATTCAGAGCTCTATTGTCTACTAGGAATAAGTCAATCCTACTATATGACCCATGTCGGAGAGAATGAAAAGTATAGTCCCTTTCACTGGCATGAGACTATCTCCAAAAATCGTGCAGACCAAATTCATGGACCAACTTGCCCAATTCTCTCCGAGGGCGACCCGATCTAGATGAGCAGTCTAAAGTACCATCCATTGGCATGTTAAAATCCCCACATACAATAACCTCCCCTTGTTTAAGTGTTGAAATGGTAGTGAGGACTTTTTGCACAAATGGGAGCTGGGCAGAATTTGGGGCATATAGTGCTGAAATCGTATGAGGGGTCCCATTCAATGTACACACCAACTCCAAGTATCTACCCATGGGGTCTGCACACATCTGAATGTTCTGGAAGGCCAAATTTTTTATCATAATACAGATTCCTGCTGTCTTAGTCTGGGCATTTGCAAAGAATATTTGGGGGAATTGTGCCTGATGCAATCTATGATTATCAGCTGCCAATAAATGTGTCTCCTGCAGACACACAATGTCTGCCTTTGATTTTCTCACCTCCCTCCACAACATAGAGTGTTTGGCAGGTGAATTTAACCCTTTCACATTCAACGAGAGAAATTGTATACTCATAATTACACATAAAGGAGGAAATTGTTATGAGGCACATACAAGAATCCAATGACTGCTTTCTGGACATCTGTCAAGTCAGCAGTCTTCCCCATGATTGTGGAGCCTACTGAAACAGGCTAAGGGACCTTTTTAAATGCTTAGGAAGCCTTTGCAGGTGTTTTTTGTTAATTATTCTAATTTACTGAGATAATGACTTTTGAGTTTCACTCTTTATATTGAAGACCTGAAATAAGTTAACTTTTTGATGATATTCTAATTTAGTGAGAAGCACTTGTATGGTCTGCAAATCTTGCAAGATAGGGTCATGGAGCAATACAGTTTGATAATATGCTGATTACGTATTACACCAGCCTAGGGGGTTGTTGATTTGCTGAGAAATGGAGGACAAACTATGCAAGTTGATTAAATACTCAGAGTCATGGGCCCCTTCCACCTTGATCTCTGACCGTTGACCTGTGAATGATGGCTGAAAGGACAACGGTGATCCATAAAAAGGGGTCTCTGCCTCTATTCAGTATCATTCTACAGCTAGTCAGCTTAGGGGACTTTGACCCCAGCTGGAGGAATACAGATCGGCTCCATTGACCATTGCTGAACCCTCAGAGACATCTTGAAGAATCCAAGTCACCTGGCCCCAGACTTCACTGCTCTCGGCTAGTTTTCTAAGCTTGTCATTACCTTCTCTCTTTGGGGGCCCTACAAAAGTGGGGTGCCAGTGGTGGGTGTGGTCGACCATGGAAGCCCCGAAATCGCAGCTTCTCTATTCCCGGTGGGCCAGTGGAAGGGTGAGGACTCAGTCATTTGCACCATCTAGAGTACTTGCTGGGACTATTCTATCTGTTTATTGTCCACTTTGTGGTTCAATAAAGTATTACCACACTGTTTTCCCCTCACACTGTGTTGTCTGAGTAGTGTTACACCCACGGAAGAAATAGGGTCTTCACAATAGTGTCTGCCATTACTACGTCTTGTAGTAGGTGTTCCACAGTCTGACTGCTCTAACTGTAAAGAATCCTTGCCTGTTTGCTGGATTGGCCATTCTTCCACCTGTAATAAGTGCCCTCTAGTTCTCAGTATGGTCTTTGGACGGAATAAGTCAGCTGGAGATAGTCGACATCGTGCTCTCCAGAGACCCCCCGAGCCTTCCCTAGGAAGAAGAGCAAATCATCGGCATACAAGCCACCTTCTCTTCCTTGGTCCCATATTTAAAGATTCATTTTTTACATCACCTGTGTCCAGCAAACTGCGGAGCAGTGAGCGACAAGCAAGCTGAGAGACTTCACCAAGATATTGCAGCTATGGAGAAAAGATATCACGGAAAATGGAATCCATCAATGCTTGCAGATTATTGATGGACAATTGTAAGAGAAGAGCTGATGGAATACAAGAGTCAAGCAAAAAAAGAGTTGTCACTGAATGAGTAACAAATTTTGTAATGCAATTTTTTTAACTGTTGATGATTCACAATAGTGTTTAGACAGATTTTAGGTTTTTGAATTCTTGCCAAGTTTCCACTAAATAAATATCAGATATTGGAATAACAAAATATTCTGAATCTTTATATTTTCAAAAAAAATAATGTTTCAAAGTGTTGAAACTTTTATGCATTAATTATATGTAGTAGTAAAAGGAAAACTCTTTAATATCATAGAAACAAGAGACAACTACAATTTTCATTGTCATATTTGAAAGCAGGTCAAAGTCATAAGAAATGGCTCATTTCATAACTGAACCTGAGAAAGTTTGAAAATATGTAAAACAGTGTTATATGATCTGAAACATATATGAGCTACTTGGGTGGAAGGTTCTTAAGCTGCTCACTCAGGACATACAGGCTCTGTGCAGGTCCCGGTACCTTCCCCTCCTGCTCTGCACCAATCAATTAGATAAGTATGGGTTGGAGGAGAGAGAGCAGCTATCTCAGTGATCAGGAAGGAAACTGTCTCATTGTCCTCCTCTGACACAGGAAACTGCCTCCAGTCTATAAGACACACTCACTTATTAGCAATATTTTTTTATTGCTAAAAAGTGTCTTATAAGTCAAACAATAAGGTAAGTTCTAAAGTAATTTCCCTTTCTCATTTAATTATAGAACTGTGTGTTATATGTTTTTGTATAATTTGTCAATAATATATATAGTTTTTCCCCCATTGGAGTCTTTTTGATGGTCAACAAAATACAACTTTCCAGTAATTCATTTTTTTTATGTTTAAAAAAAAGTTGTCCATTACTTGGACAAACCTTTTTCATTCCTCATGTTTGGTTCTATTAAAATAAAATAAGAAATACAAACTTCCCATGCCAGCGCCATTCCAGCGGTGTCAGCACTTGCATTCCTAGGACTCACGTGAGGTTGGTATGTCACGTGAGCCCTGTGCCCAATCAGTGTTGACGTCAATGTCCCCACTGTAGTGCGGCGGTGTTCACACTGTGCGGTAATGAGGCATTGACCCAAGGAAAGTTCAACTTAAATGTCTTTATTTGCCAAAACTCACAGCTCAAATGCAAAAGCTGTCCTCCAGATCGCAGCTGTGATATCCAAAGAGTCTGTGTAAATCTGATGCCATGGGAGACGGCTGTACCGATCCAGTCTGGGGTGCACCAGTTGTTTCCTTCACAAGCCTGTGGTATGCCTTCACTCAGGCTTGCAGTGCACAGAGTCTCCTGCTCTGCAGCTTGCAAACAAAGAATTGACACAACCAAACCTTTGCTGAAGGTTTAAATGGAATGGGAGTGACCCGCCCTACTGCCACCTATACATCACTTCGAAAATAAATTCCTATTCCGGGTTTTCTTAAATCTAACTTGGTCAAACAGTTTGACCAAGTCCAAACTTTACTTTTATTTTGCACTGCAACCACAGGTGTTTTTGCGACTGCAGTGCACTCTAGCGGGGCCAATATGCCTCTATGCACATCCTAGGGAATATATACCGTCCCTCGAATATGATCCCCCTCACTGCCTCACACCACCTTCAGACGAATCAAACATCATGAGGAAGTCAGAGAGCAACCACAGCCCTGGCTTCCTGTTGATATTCAATACATTCAAAGTCAGGGACAGTGAAGCCGGCACTGATTGGGTGCAGGGCTTGTGAGATGTAACAACCTCACATGAACACCGGAAATGCGAGCCCGGAAACGCCTGGAATGGCGCCAGCACAGGTGCTGAATATGAGTGTTTTTACTTTAACGAGGCCAAACATGGGGAATGACAATGGGTTGTCCTAGTATTGCACAACCCCTTTAAGATGATACAATTTTCGGTTAAAAAATTTCCAACATTCTGAACATGAAAAAAGCTTCTTCCCTGTGTGACTTCTCAGATATTTTTTAATCAGAACCTGTCACCACCAAAAACGCTATTAACCTGCAGATATGGGCTTACTCTGCAGGTTAGTAACATTACTATCGTGCCCGGCTCCTGCACATAGCCAAACGCTGCTGGGAGAAAGTTAACTTTATTCTCCTCAGCAGCATTCGGTTTCAGTCACAGGGGTGGTGCTGGTTCAGTCACCACTCTGAGTATAAAGAGCAGTAACTGTAACAGCACCCCAGCACTGACTGACAGCCGGCCCCCATGCAGAGTCAGTGGCAGTCAGAGCTGGGAGTTTGTTTACAGCCGTTCTGTATTCTCCGAGCGGTACCAAAATCCGCACAGGCACTGCCCTCATGACTGAAATTGAATGCTGCCGGGGAGAATAAATTTAATTTGGCTTTGTTTGGCTATGTGCAGGTACCAGGCAAGTTAGTAACCTGCAGATTAAGCCCATATCTGCAGGTTAATAGTGTTATTTCTGGTGGCAGGTTCCCATTAACAGTTGATTTCAGTGTAAATCATTTCCCACATTAAGAACATGAAAAAGGCTTCTCCCCTGTGTGACTGCTCTGGTGACTAAGAAGAGATGATTTCTTCACAAAACATTCCCCACATTCTGAACATTAAAAAGGCTTCTAGCCTGTGTGGGTTCTCTGGTGTTTATCAAGATGCGCTTTCCGCGTAAAACATTTCCCACATTCTGAACATGATAAAGGATTCACCCCTGTGTGGGTTCTCTGGTGTCTATCAAGATGTGCTTTCCGGTTAAAACATTTCCCACATTCTGAACACGAAAAAGGCTTCTCCCCTGTGTGGGTTCTCTGGTGGCTATCAAGATGCGCTTTCCGGTTAAAACATCTCCCACATTCTGAACATGAAAAAGGCTTCTCCCCTGTATGGGTTTTATAGTGGCCATCAAGATACGCCTTCCGATTAAAACATTTTCCACATTCTGAACATGAAAATGGCTTCTCCCCTTTGTGGGTTCTCTGGTGGCTATCAAGAAGCGATTTCCAGCTAAAACATTTCCCACATTCTGAACATGAAAAAGGCTTCTCCCCTGTGTGGCTTCTCTGGTGGCTATCAAGAAGCACTTTCCGTTTAAAACATTTCCTACATTCTAAACATGAAAAAGGCTTCTCCCCTGTGTGGGTTCTTTGATGTATAATAACATCTGATTTGCAGTTAAAACATTTCCCACATTCTGAACATGAAAAAGGTTTCTCCCCTTTGTGGATTCTCTGGTGACTATATAGATTAGCTTTCCGGTTAAAACATTTTCCACATTCTGAACATGAAAAAGGCTTCTCTCCTGTGTGAGTTAGTTTGTGTATAACAAGATTACATTTTTGTCTAAAACATTTCCCACATTCTAAACAGGAAAAGGGCTTCTCCCCTGTGTGACAGTGCTGGTGACTAAGAAGAGATGATTTCTTCACAAAACATTTTCCACATTCTGAACATGAAAATGGTTTCTCCCCAGTGTGAGTTCTCTGGTGACTAACAAGAGTTGATTTATCTACAAAATATTTCCCACATTCTGAACATGAAAAAGGCTTTTCCCCTGTGTGAAATCTTTGATGTCTGATAAGACTTGATTTCTTTGTAAAACATTTCTCACATTCGGAACATGAAAATGGCTTCTCCCCTGTGTGACGTCTCTGGTGACTAACAAGCTGTGATTTGTAGTAAAAACATTTTCCACACTTGGAACAAGAAAATCTATTCTCTGCTGTGTGAATTTTTTGATGTTTAAGAAAACACTTTTTGAGAGGAAAACTATTTCCACATTCTGAATGTGAAAATGGCTTCTTTGCTTTAGGAGCAGTTTGCTTTTTAATGCTTATTTTGCGACTTGGATTTTCCATAGTAGTCAGTAATGAATCAGAAGACAGGACCTGTTTCAAAGGATTAAATGAGAGATCTTTGCTTTCAAGGGATGCTGGTAAATCTGGAGTAATGGCATTCACTTCAGTTGTATCCTGTGGGATCTCAAGGTCATCTGATTTAAAAATTGAAGATGTCAGCTGTCCCCCTGATCTCCTGGTACAGTCATCTGGCAATAAAAAGAAACAATTATTATTTTTGAATAATATATGCTTGATTTTTATATTTTTGAACATTTGTACTTAAATTGTCTATAAAAAGTTATGTTCAAAAATTGAATTATTCACAAATTAATGACAGTTCACAGTCTAATGCAAATCCTCATAGGATGAACCAGTGGAGCGCGGTGTTCAACTGTTTGTTCATTCTGCCTCACAAATATGGAATAAAAAGCCACCAATGTTCTGCAGTCGAAAATAACACCAATAAAAACTTCTACTCATCCCGCAAAAAACACGCCCCCACTCATGATTTGTCAATGGAAAAACAGGTTTCCGCATTATTAGTGGCTCAAATGCTCTTGAAAAGCAACATGGCTTCCATAAACCAATCCAGCAATATCCGCTCTCCCAAAGTCAGATCTCCCCCCTCACTTCTGAGCCTTGCAGTGCGCCCAAACCACATTTAGCATCCATGTATTTGACATTACTATAGTGAGAAGAACCCACTTAATTTACAGTGTGTGTCTCCTGGAGCTCAATCTGGGAACTAGTAAAATGGGAAATGTGCAATTTTTACTCTCCAACATCCACTGCGTGCTAATTTCCGGAAAGTGCCAGTGGAGTCAAAATTGTCACTACTCCTATAGATTAATTCACTGAGGGTTATAATTTCCAAAATGGAGTCACCTTATGGCGATTTCTGCTGCTCTGGTTTTCAGCAATTTAGTCAAATTAGGGATTCTGTAAATGGTGTGTCCCATCTTGTCTGGGATCTACTCCTGCAAATCTGCTTCTGTCATTAGGCACGGTGTCAAAGATACACAGCCGGAGGGGTCATGCAGATCCACCCATTGTTATCACTTTATCAAGGGTAACGCATCTCCACAGCCTCCAAATCGTAAGAACGATACGCAATTGATCAATGATTGATGGATGAGACTGCAGCTGCTTCCACTACTAGGCCGGTTATTAGGAAACTAACAGCACCAATCATTTATACAGGCCAACTGGACACCCATTACAGGTAGCATATTGCTTTAGGTGAGGTTTACAAAGCAAAAGGTACAGAACTATTAAACTATATATTTAATTCAAAATATAGGCAGTGTTTAAAAAATATACAAGATAACACAAAATGGGAACAAAACAGCAGAATATATACAAATACATAAAAGGTATAAACAAGAAACTTGCTAAACTTGGTCACAGAAATGGCTCAGAACTTAAGAGAAGGGAAGCACTTAGATTTGGAATTGGACAGAACCTCCACAGCGAACTACTGTAGGTCTTCCTAGGTGCTGACAATGATCCAGACCCAGGATTTGCTTTTTATTAGCTCCTAGGTTACGCCCACACACTTCTCCTTTATGAACTCATGTGTGGCTGTTTGTGAGATGTTCTCAGCCTTAAGGATTTTAGGAGAGCAACAACTTAAGATATCTTCACCTCTGAAGATCACAGGCACTAGATATTGATGTCTTATTTTTTTATCAGGATTTTACCTGTACATAAAGATCAAATATAACCTTGTTCGCACCATCTATCAGACCGTTATTCAATTGGAGTGATTCTAGTGCCCCCACCCCCGCCGATGTGAGTTAATGCGTCACATCCGCCCTTCGTTATAACGCTGAAAATCTATATCTCATACATATCGGATCGATACCAACGCCAATATTCCGGTCTGAACCCCGGAGCCGGGTTGGCTACAATCTGTGCTGCATGAATAAAAGTTCTGTGCCTGGGAAAGCACACTTCTCCTCTAGTAAACCCCTCTCCTTTTGGCATGTTTTCTCCTAATATAACTTTCTTGTTTAATTACCTGTACACTACAGGATTCCTATGCTTCAAAAGAAGTTAAAGCATTATCTCTCACTTCCCCATATGTTCTATTGCGAGGTCTTCCAAAAGGAGTTTAATTGATAGCTCTTCTTAGATCTTAAAGCGCACATGTCAGCGGGATTGTGCTCAGTAAACTACATACACTCTCTGGTGGGCACCATTACACTGATTAATATGATACCTTGGTTGATGAAATCCGTCCTGTGGTTGCTGTGTTATCTTTACTTTCAGTTTGGAGATAATGATATACATGTGCTCCGGGGCGGCCTGTGGAGGGTGCGCTATCTGGTGCTCTGCTTACATATTCATCTGTATGCTCTTATGACAGCTCACTGATCGCTCACTGACCTGCCTCCTATTTTACCTAACCCTGCACTACTACATGCATTATGTAAAATAAGAGGCAAGTCAGTGAAGGCTTAGAGATTGTCACAGTTTCACCCCTCAGTGTGACTGGGATGCAGTTGCTGCCAACTCAACCGTTAAATCTGGTAAAGGGGCGTGCTGAAGCTGTCAGTACTTTGATTGACAGCTCGGCCGTCCAATTTGAGACTGGGAGGTGCTGGCTATCTCGAAGTGTTCATTATCCCAGGTGATTGCCAGTATACTTAACTGGGCTGTTTCTCCTAGACCTCTGCCAGATGTACATTCAGCTTGGGTGAGGTTTGTCTCTGCCCCTTGTGTTCTGTGAATTTATCTTCTGTTGCCTGACCTTGGACCTAATTGTGCTCTGATCCGCTATACTCATGGTATTCTGACCAACGGAACGTTACCTGACCACACCATTGTCTCTTCCTTCTGTTTAGGATGTATCCTCCTGGCTTCTAACTTCAGACTCCCTCACTATCCTGCTTCACGACTTGGCCATGAAAGGTGACACAGCGTCACATTATGTCTGGCCAAGGTCTAAGAATGTGAAAGCTGACACATTATCTTGTAGTCTCGATTCAGTTTCTCCTCCAGAACCTGCATCCTCCATTATTCCTCACGGTATTGTGGATTCTATGGTAACCTTGAAATTGGAGGAGTAGATCCATAAAGTCCAGTCGTTGGCTCCTTCCGCTACTCCAGGATCTAAATTATTTGTGCCTGTGTACCCAAGATTGCGTGTGTTACAAGAATTTCAGGATTCCATCTTGAGTGGTCATCCTGGGGTTATTGCTGTACAGAAAGCAATTGCTAGATTTTTTGGTGTCTGTGCATGCATAATAATATCAAAGATTTTTGTATCTGTTTGTGAAATTTGCGCCCATGATAAAGTCAGTCATAGCCGGCCGGCTGGGGAATTGAATCCATTGACAATTCCAGAAAGCCAGTGGACTCATCTGTCCATGGATTTCATCACGGATTTTCCTCTGTCTCGTGGGAAAACTGCTATCAGAGCGGTAGTTGACCAATTCAGCAAGCAAGCTAATTTTGTTCCTTTGTCAGGATTACCTAATGCAGAGACACTCTCCAGGTTGTTTTTCTCATATTGTAAGGTTACATGGGATCACTCTTAACATTGTGTCTGATAGGGGAGTACAATTTGTCTCTAAATTCTGGAGAGCTTTTTGTAGTAAACTCAGGATTGACTTATCATTTTCATCTGTTTACCACCCTCAAACCAATGGTCAGACAGACAGGACAAATCAATCTTTGGAATAAGTTTTAAGATGCTTTGTGGCGGCTCAGCAGGAGGTCTTCGTTTTTACACTTGTTGAGTTTCCATTTAACAGCTGAGTGAATCAGTCTACTGGAACCTCACCATTGTTCTGTAATTATGGTTTTCATCCCTATTTTGGTGAATTTTCTAGGATTATTTCTGAATGTCTTGGGGTGGAGGTCACAATACTAAGATTTGGGAATGTCTGAAAGGATGCTCAAAAGAATATTGGGACTGCTCAGATTCGCCAAAAAACAGAAGGCCAATAGAAGACATTCAGTGAGTCCTGTTTTTAAGATCGGGGATAAGGTTTGGTTGTCATAGGAACATTAAACTTAAAGTGCTGAGATCCTAGAGGTGGTCAATCCAGTGGCATTCAGATTAAAGCTTTCTCCATCTCTTCGCATCACTAAAGTCTTTCATAAATCCCTATTAAAGGAGTTTGTCCCTTCGGCATTGTCTCCCTCTTCCCCGCCTCCTCTGGTTTCAGTCGACGGTGGCTTGGAGTATGAGTTTCAGTGAGTTATGGATTCTCATAGGGTCCGAAATTCCCTCCAATACCTCATCCATTGGAAGGAATACGGACCAGAGGAGAGAACGTGGGTCATAGCTTGAGATGTGAAGGCAGATTGGTTAGTCAGGACCTTCCATCTAAAATTTCCTGGGAAGCTTGGGGGTCCGGTGGCCTCCGTTAGAAGAGGGGGTACTGTCACGGTTCTACCACTCAGTGTGTGTGGGATGCAGTTACTGACAACTCGGTCATCCAGTCTGGTGCAGGGTTGTGCTGAGGTGTCAGTGTGTTGATTGACAGCTCAGCCGTCCAATCTGAGACTAAAAGGAACTAGCTATCTTGAAGTGTTCACTATCCCAGGTGATTGCCAGGCTACTTAACTGGGCTGTTTCTGCCAGATGTACATTCAGCTTGTGTGAGGTTTGTCTCTGTGCCTTATGTTTTGTGAATTGATCTTCTGTTGCCTGACCTTGTTCTGATCATCCGTATGTTTAACCCCTTATGCTCTGATTCGCTATCCTCCTGGTATTCTGACGAACAGAACGTTACCTGTCTACTTCTTTCTTTCTTTTGTTTATGATGTACCCTCCTGGCTTTTGACTTCGGACTTGTTACGCTCACGCCCGGGCTGACTGGCGTGAGCATGATTAGTGATCCCACTGGATCATGAACCGAGGAGTGCCTGGAGGGGCGTGACTAAGTATCAACCCGGTTCGACCAAGGTCGCACGGCGCTTCAATCGACTCTGTAAACCAGGGCGGAACCGAGCAGAGGGACCAGGTGCTACTCCAGGTCAGACCCCGGTCACAGCTGTTGACCCACACTGGGGAATGCAGGAACAGGCAGGTTAGGCTGGCATACAGACAGGTGGGTACTGGCAGGCACAGCTGATATGCAGACAGGTGGGTACTGGCAGGCACAGCTGATATGCAGACAGGTGGGTACTGGCAGGTAGGAAAGCAGGCAAAATAGGAACCAGTACAGACTATGATACAGGAACAGAGCCGCAGATGCAGTAGACAAGCCGAGCAGAGCAAAACCCGCAGGTGCGGTAGACAAGCAGAGCAGAGCAAAACCCGCAGGTGCAGTAAACAAGCGGAGCAGAGCAAAACCCGCAGATGCAGTAGACAAGCAGAGCAGAGCAAAACCCGTAGGTGCGGTAAACAAGCAGCGCAGAGCAAAAGCGCAGGTACGGTGGACAAGCAGAGCAGAGCAAAACCGCAGGTGCAGTGGACAAGAAGAGCAGAGCAAAACCGCAGGTGCAGTGGACAAGCAGAGGAGAGCAAAACCGCAGGTGCGGTGGACAAGCAGAGCAGAGCAAAACCGCAGGTGCAGTGGACAAGCAGAGCAGAGCAAAACCGCATGTGCGGTGGATAAGCAGAGCAGAGCAAAACCACAGGTGCGATGGACAAGCAGAGCAGAGCAAAACCCAAAGATGCGGTAGACAAGCAGAGCAGAGCAAAACCCACAGATGCGGTAGACAGGACAGGGCTCTGTTCACATGGAACAGACTGGAAAACACAAGAAGATAGCTGGAACACAGGAGTAGATACGGAGACAGGGAAACAGAACAAGCAGAACCAGATACACACAAGGTACCTGCAATGAAGTAGCGAGTGGACACAAAACTCATAAACAGAAGTACAGAGACAACGAGTTGGAGTTAGGTGCAGGTTCAGACACTGTAGGAAAAGGGAAGGTGCAGACATAGAGACAAATAGGTAAAGGGCTAGGACACTGTTCAGACAGGATCTGAACCAGGAACAAGATACAGGAAAGAGCCTGGGAACTCAGCCCCCAGGATGGCAGAAACTGACTAGAAGTCACAGGTAACAGGCCTGGGTATACAGCCCCCAGGGTGGCAGAAACAGGCAAGATACAGGACAAAACCTGGCAACTCAGTTGCACAGAGCACTGGGTGGAGGGGGTTTAAGTATCCAGTGACTCACAGCAATAGGTTGGAGACGCATTAGGAGTGCGCACACTGCAACTATAAGAATCAGAAAGCAACAGCGCCACCGCCCTAAGAAATCAGACAAGAGACATGCAAACAGAAGGCACTGGAGCAAAGTGTGCAGCCTGGACTGATAGATAAGATTGCGGTCTTTCATGGTGGGAGGTGGTAAACCATGTAAGCATGCCACCAGGGATGTTACAGGACTCCTTGACTATCCTGTCTCACGGCTTGGCCATGAAAAGTGACTCAGCATCATAGAGATATATCATGGCACAGGGGTAACGCTTTTTTATGTAGTTTATCATAATCCTCCTTGAAGTTAGTCAGTTTTAAAAGGAATTTAAAAGTCAGGATAAAGGGAATCTCTGTTGTTATTGTACAGAAATTCACACTTGGTCCTCACTGCACATTTAATGTTGTAGATCATAAAAATTAAATTTTTCCAGAAACACTGGACCTGGTCTTGTAGGGACCATATGAGCACATTCAGCAGCACAGAAGGGAGAGAATTTAGATTCATCCAATAAGATATCAGGGTTCTAGGAAGCCAACAGCATCACTACCCTCCACTTTCTCTTACAGGCCCATCATAATATTATTCATCATGTGATTTTCTAACTTGTCAGCAAATTCTATGTACGCTGTCATTTGGCTTTGTAGTTTAAAGATCTGGGCAGGTAAGAATCAGCATCTCCTAATCTCAAAGGGTAGGTGGATCCTTCCGGTTGTAAGTTCTATAGAAAAGGGCTTTCAATGCCCAAAGTCATTTAAACAGTTTTGGATGGAGGAGAATGTTGTGGTCTAGAAGTAAAATGGTGATCACACGATTGTGATACGGCCGGACTACACCACCGATAAAGCAGCCACAGCCGGTGACTGAGATGAATTGGTAACTTCTCTACATTTAGTAGTTACTACTCACCTGGGTAGTCATATGTAGGAATCTCCTCTTTACACCGCTCATCACCCCTCACATATGTCTCTGTAGTATTAATATGGGTCAGATCTTCACCCTGAAACAAATATTGTAAAAGTCACAGACTGATGGAGAAGTCCCATCTATGATCAGCTCTAATCCTGCCATCCCCACCGTTCTCATTACACAAATATAAAATATAATACTGGTGGATAAAACAAGACACAACACAAGACCTTTACAGCCGTCTACACATCATAGGGGAGATCTCTTGACACCTTCTCTCCATCTACCTGATGATCCTGAAGAACATTGGGATCTTCTTGTTTACAGTCCAGTGGAAGAAGAGGACGGGGACATCTCTCTGGTGTTGTCCTTTTACTGGATAGATCTGGAGGAAACACATACAGGGACTGAATTCATTCTTTACATACAGATAATTATAGGCCGTGTGTATTTAGTCCTGTCTATTACCTGGTGATGTGAGGGGCTGGGGAACCTCCATCATGACGTCCTTGTACAGATCTTTGTGTTCTTCTAAATACTCCCACTCCTCCATGGAGAAATAGACAGTGACATCCTGACATCTTATAGGAACCTAACACATACAAAGATACAGTCATCCCCCCGATCCCTTCATAGCATTACTGTATAAAGTCCCAGCATTCCCAGCAGTGTCACCTCTCCAGTCAGCAGCTCAATCATCTTGTAGGTGAGTTCTAGGATCTTCTGGTCATTAATGTCCTCATGTATCAGGGGGTGAGGTGGAGGCCCAGTGATTGGGTTCAGGGGTCTTCCCCATCCCTCAGACACAGGGTTCTGACAGCACTCACTAGAGGTCTTCTTCACTACTGTATAATCCTGGTTATGGAGAGACACATTAATAAATCTCACTACAGACATTTCCAGAGTCCTCACCTCTCCAGTTCTGTCCATCTGTTATTCCCATAGATAAGAATGATGTAATGTGACGTCATCAGAATCTCTCACCTCTCCAGTAACCCGGAAGAGGATCTCTAGGGTGAGGTGTAATATCCTCTCCGCCATCTTGTCTCTGTCCAAATCCATCTTTGATTTGGACAGATCCGTGTTGTAGAGACCTGAATGAGAAGAAGATGAGCCGATGTAACATCATAAAAATCCTGTGTAATAATACAATTACTGGAGATAATAAAAGGAAACATATGAGGAGATATATTATTTTACAGTATTTAGTTTTCTTCTTTACATCTAGTAATAAATCCTATATATTTTAGGCCACAGACAACAAGCAGTTTCTTCCTCGGAGTCTACAGCTGAATCCGTTTTTCACAAGATGGTTATCTGATGGTTTTACGAGATGGTTGTTTGTTCTCGGCCCCGACCCTTTCACAACTCCTGTCTCCTAAATTAATAGTAAGAGAAACACATAACGAGAACCTGGCTTACACCTCTGGGTTTTTGTAAATGCGCCATTGATAAATGTCCACCATGTAAATATGCCGAACACAAGAAATAGATTTAATCACATTAAATAAAACATTTCATTACACAATGTATCACCTGCAGCAGAGAATTTGTAGTATATTGTATTCAGTGTCTGGAGTGTAATGTCAGATATGTTGGCTGCTCCTCCCGTAAATAAGGTAGAGAATTAATGAGCACATAGGAGACCCCACTAATCCCGCGGCCATTAACCCCTCCAACGTTTCCACACATTTCCTAAGAGAACACAATGGTGACTGAAAGAACTTTCGGTTTTGTGGCATTGAAAGAGTAAATAGTTCAGGTGGAGGGGAGATGTCAGAGGGGCATTGCTGAACCGTGAAGCTTCCTGGACACTGAGGGTAAATCCATCGTACCGGAGGGTATAAAGAGAATATGTGGACGGTTATCACTACTATCTACATTACTGTGCTGGAGCTAGGAGATGAATAATGGCGTTGTGTGAGGACTTCTCTGGGCTTCTGTCCTTCATCCTGCAGTCGTCTGAATGGATCTAATGTGGACGGGAACCAGCTAAGCCGTATTCTGTCCACAGCTGTTACCTCACTGTTCACACCACACAGAGACCCCAAAAGAGTCTCCATGCTGCAGGGGTTAATGCCCCCTGCGCCCAGTAATGGGGAATCTCCACATACCTCCACCTGCAGAGCCGCCACCACATATATGGCTGCTCTGTGCGTACAGGACCTGATGAGGTCACAGGAGGGGAGGAGTCAGGGGTCACATGATCAGGGGCCTCAGTGGATGCACATTGTGAACTGTGCGGCTCCTGTACAGTGATATCCGGAGTGAAGACGCTACATGGAGACGTCTCCGCAGTCAGTGACATTTCTGGCATTATGTATGTTTTTTGCCTATCCTTCTCTGAAATTTGACGACCCAATTCCTTCTCCCAACCCCAGTAAAGGGTAGAGGGTCATTGCTGGTGTCCATTTGTGTTGCTTTGTGTATGCAAGATAGAAGTTTAGTACAAGGACCTACTTGCATGATTAAGGGTTCAAACGGAGTGAATTCATCCTTTATACTAGTAACATGTGAGAATTTATAAATGACCTGAGCTGAAAAAAAGTCAGGCAGGATAGACTCCTAATTGGAAAGGAGCCACGAAGTTCTATAAAGGAAGGAAAAGAGCCTGATCCCATGAGAACGTGTCTCAATCTAACCCCATCAGATCAGGCCCAGATTAGAAATGAGTCCTTACCTGAAGCAGAGGGAAAATCTGGGTTGCCAAACAAGGGCGTTAATGGACCCAACCTACGTGGTATAGATGATGAGATTAACACTTGATCCCATGTTTTCAAAAAGTGTTGAATGGGTATTGGTAATTGTTTAGTTTGTACATGTATTTAGTCAATCCAAGGTAGAGATGTGAGTATCCAGGGATAGAGGTCCCCTTCCAGTTTCACCCATTACTTATGTTCCACAGACGTGAACCAGTCCACTGCTCTCATAAGAATCAAAGATTGATCGCAGTTTTTTTTAGATCAGGCATACTAGTACCCACCTTTATTTTCGGAACATCACAATATTTTAAAACATATCCTAGACCTTGACGTTCCCCATACTACCTAATAGCGTTGTCGAGATGGGAGAAAAAGGTCTCAGGAACGCAGACAGGAACGGTCTGGAATATATAAAGAAGTTTTGGCAAAATGTCCATTTTATCACATAAATACAAGCAAACCAGGACAAGGGTTTGAATTTATAATTCATTAAATTTTGAAGAGTTTGTTCAAGGACAGTGATATAATCTAAACTATACAGATCATCCATGTTGCCTGGAATTTGTATACCGAGGTCTTTCTGTCATTTAAAGGGAAAGTTAAAAATTAGCTGTCGTCTTATGTTATTGCTTCTGATTTAGAGTAGTTGACTTTAAAATCGCTTACTTGGCCAAATTCTTTGAATTCCTTTAGTATAGAAGGAAATTAGATAATTGGGTTTGAAAATAGAGCAACAAGTCGTCTGCGTATAGAGCTAGTTTATAGTGATGTGAGTCTATAGTAACTCCACTAATATCTGGATTTTTGTGTAATGCTACCGCTAAATGTTCCATCACCAATGTGTATAGCAGAGGTGATAAGGGACACTCTTGCTTTGTCTCATTTTTAATAGAAAATGTGTTAGATAGAAGGCCGTTTACCCTATCGCTTTAGGGTCAGTGTAGAAGGATAGAATTTTAGATAACAAGAAAGAGCCTAACCCAATTTGTGGTAATGTGCTCTTCAAGAAAGTCCAATGTACTGTGTCAAACACTATTTCAGCGTCCACAGATACAAGGCACATTGGGATCCCCTGTTTTTTTGCATGTGAAACTAACAATGTTTTATCTGTATTATCACGCACTTCTCTACCCTTAACAAAGCCAACCTGATTGTTGCTAACAATTGAGGGTAGGTAGTGGGAGAGCCATGATGCAATTATATTAGAGAATATTTTGATGTATATATTAATGAAATTGGATGAACATTAGGGCAGGCATTTAGTTTTTTTCCAGGCTTTGATAAAACTGTTATATGAGCTTCAAGTGATTGGGGGGCAAATGGGGAGTCTTCTGAGATATTATTGAACACTAATGGTAATAACAGAGGTGGAAACATGTTATAAAATCTATTATTGAATCCATCTGGCCCAGGGCTCTTCCCGATAGGGAATGATTTAATGGCCTGTCCTATCTCTTGTTCAGTGAAAGCTTTGTCTAGTATCTCCTGCTCAGGGGTCTGTAAGGAAGGAACGGCAGTGTCCATAATATATTTGTCAATTTTTGTTTCAAGAAAATTAGGTGGCATGTGGTGGTGTTATCCATGAATATTATGTAGTGAGCTATAACAGCAATGAAATACGTCAGCTATGTCAGTGGGGTTATGAATTTATAGCAGTCGTGCTCCTTTTGTTTTGGATACATACAGCTCTGGCAAAAATTAAGAGACCACTGCAAAATTTTCAGTTTCTCTGATTTTTCTCTTTATAGGTATATTATAGAGTAAAATGTACATTGATGTTTTAGTCTATAAACTACTGACAACATGTCTCCAAAATTCAAAGCTAAAAATTTTGTATTTATTTGCAGCAAATGATAAAGTGTCAAAATACTAAAAAAGAAACAGTGCTTTCAGACCTCAAATTACTCATGTTTTAAATGTGAAATCAATATTTGGTGGACTAACCATGATTTTTAATCACAGCTTTCATTCCTCTTGCTATGCTGTCCACCAGTCTTTCCATGCTTTCCAATAGAAAACTGTTCAGTGGTCTCTTAATTTTTGCCAGAGCCGTATGTCCTTTACATCCGTGGATGTAACTTCCTTGTCAATGAGAGACCACATTTATCTGTGAATTCATACGAGTACCTTCACATGCGATCTTGATATTTTCTATACGTTTGATCTATTAAAGACCTTCGTTCCTTTCTTTTTTTCAATCAGATCATTTTTATTTAACAAAAGAAAAACCAACATTTTGTTTTTGTCATATAAACTTTGTGACAAAAACAATAAAAAGAAAGAAAAACCAGTAAACAAATACAACAACCGGTTTACAATGATATAAATCCCAATATCGCTCTATAGTACAATGTTTTGGAATAGTAATTTTACATTTGTACATGAATATCTGAATACTTCCTGATGGCTTTTTTTCCCATATTGGGACATCAATAGAAAAAGAATATATCTAAGAAGGGGCAATTGTGTGGACTGAGACAATTATTATTTGCTGACACCTTAGGTATAAGGATATAAATTCCTGGTTTACTGCAGGGATATGTACAAATGGTCCAGTATAGTATTTCTGAAGCAATATCTGTAGTAATTAACCATTGTTCCCATAGGTGTATGGATTTCTTGACAGCGTTCCTTTAATATAAGATCCCCTTTCCAAGCATAGAGTGTTATTTATCCTGGATTTTAGTTCTGTTATCGTTGGGGGAGAATTGTCTATCCAATGTAGTGCCAACAACTATCTGGCTTGGAATAATTTTCTTGAGCTAGCTACTGCCATATGGGAGTCTGGATCTACGACCTCTCCCAGGAGTCCTAGGATACAGATTTTAGGTTCCAACTGAAGTTGTATCCCAAATACAGATACAAGAGCGATCACCACGTTCCATTAGTCGCTAATATTTACACATTCCCACGTCATATGCATCAGGTGGGCGTCCTTTTGACCACATCTAGGGCGTGTGTCATCCATTTGTATTTCAATTTTAAATAAAATACTTGGGGATCGATATACCCCATGAATGAGAAGAATTCTGGACAATCTTTGTGACTCTGACAATGAAAGTTTCGGTGTCAAATCCAGTATTTCCCCTATTGCTCCTCAGATAAGGGACCCACATCCTCCTCCCATTTTGTCTTAACTATCAAAGGATATTTATCCAAATGTAGGGCCAGTAACTGCCTATAAATAAGGGATATTAGACCTTTTGTATCTAACGATGTAGTAATGGTATCTATTGGGTGATGTCAATCAGTATGACGTTTATTCTAGCTGTATACTATATGCAAGACGTATTTGCAGATATTGATAAAACACCCTATGCGGAAGGTTAAAACCTGCCTTTATTTGTTCAAACATCTTGAATAATCCATCCCTCAAGAGTTGTGACACCAAACATATACCCCTATCCTCCCACTCACTAACATTTTTTAGTTTATGTAGCTCTGGTAAGTTATAGTTGTGCCATAAAGGAGTATAGTTTGTGTACTTTCCAATTCCCAGAATATTTTTACCCCTATCCCATGCCATATATATATTAACTTTAGTGTACAACATTTTAAGTCATTTTCTCGAGGAGGCCCCATATCTAGTACCGAGAATGGAAGCTTCCACTTGGTTCCTTCCATAAGTAAATGCCCTGAAATTACACAATATTTGCAAGTACCCCATCCATGAAACTACTTTAGCTCCCTTCTAGCGTTAAGCAGGTCTACATATACCAGGAAGGAAGCAGATCGTTTATGCTGTTTCTTAAGGAGATCAATCCGCTCAAGCAAATTGGAGACTTTAGCTGTTCTCTCCTTTTTTTTTTTTTAGCATTTATCTATGTTTTATTATTATCCCTCTGAGGACGCATGTGAGTGCTTCCCATTTAAATGGTAAGGCAGTTTCATCATGCTCATATATTTGAAGGAGTTTATAGTCTCAAGAAGGTCTGAGACACAGAGTGAGTCTTTCAGCAGATTATCATTTAGGTTCCAACATCTGAAGCCTTGGTGGAGTCCGGCATACAGGAGCATGATCTGACCATACAGCAGTTCCTACCTGAGATGTAGGTTGCCATGTAGGCAAGTGACGACTAATTAAGAAAAGGACTATATGGCTATGCATATTGTGTAAAGGAGAATAATAGGTATAATCCTTTACGTCTGGATGTAGTATCCGCCATACATCGCCCGGTTGAGATCAAAGCACAATTAGCAAAGCTTTTGTTTGTGTTTTAGATTGGTGACTTCAGCCCAGGGACGCGTCTAAAGAAGGATCCAAGACAAAATTAAAGTCACCTCCAATGATGATAAGGTCCTCCGCAAAATATTTTAGTTTGTTTAAGTAATGACGGCATGTCTTAATTTGGTCACAATTAGGGAGATAGAAGTTGGCCAAAGTCTAAATTTTGGAGTAGATGGAGATCTTAATAAACACGAACCTCCTCTCTGTGTCAGACAGTGTTTCTACAATAGTACGCGGCAGTGATCTGTGGCGGCCTATACTCAGCACCTTAGACTTCAAAACTGCATTTTTCTGGGACGCCAAGATGAATAATATCTATTAGTAAACTGAGGAACAGTATATGATCCCCTCTAAAGTGTGACTCCTAAAGAAAGAGAAAATGTACGTGCTGTTTATGCCTACGATAAAACACTTGAGCTCCTTTCTCTGGAACATTAAGTCCTCTGACATTCAATGAACAAGTTTTGAGTTGTGCCATATTATATGAAAAAAAGGGGGAGTGGAGGAGAGAAAGATTAAAAGAGGAAGTATAGACGGTAGATAGTAACGTCTACCTCTCAGTGTCTAAGAAATATAGATTATGAATAAATCAAAACAGTAGGAAATTGCGAAACAAGCAGATCCCAATGCAAGTCCCTAACTGGGGGTTGTCTTTACAGGCGTAAGGTCAAACTTTCAGTTCTAGGATTCCTATTAGGTGGAAACATGGAATATAAAGCAAGTAAAGTAATACAGCCTGATATTACAGTAGTATCATATGAACTCAACTTATATGCCGGTCTAAGATCTTATATGAACTTAGACATTCTATATAGTGGAAGAGTGGCACCTAATGCTCTATTTAGATATATCTAATTATATGCTTAAATAAATAAGTAAGCATCTGCAAACTGTCTCTCATCAGCGAAGACCAGATTCATTTCAGGAGCTCATATGATTGGCAGGTTCCTTTCCCATCTGGCTGCATCACCATCAAGTTCCTGATCCATTGAACGCCTTCTGCGACATGCTGGAGCTCTCTGTGGCAATGGTGGAGCAGGTGGCCAGTCAGATACAGTTATATGAAAAAGTTTGGGCACCCCTATTAATCTTAAGCTTATTGTTTTATAAAAATTGGTGTTTTTGCAACAGCTATTTCAGTTTGATATATGTAATAACTGTTGGACACAGTAATGTTTCTGCCTTGAAATGAGGTTTATTGTACTAACAGAAAATGTGCAATCTGCATTCAAACAAAATTTGACAGGTGCATATGTGGCACCCCAGGGGTCTGGTTTTCCACAGTAATGTAATGTTATGTCTGAGAGCAGGTGGGAGGTCCTTTGGTCAGGGATCCTGTGCATGCCACACCTCCTGCCCAGTCTTGGGAGGGGAAGAACTTCCCCTGTATAAACCCGGGGCTGAGGCAGGGTGAGTGAGACAAGGAGAGTGGAGACAAGAAGCAGCATAGGAAACAGCAGAGTTACAAGGAGTCAGGGGCTGGCAGCTGCAGAGCTCGCCCTGACTAAGAAGATTCTTTACCGGACCCGGAGTCCGAGGCTGTGGGGACTAACTCCTACCCAGCAGCAGAATCCGTCAGGCAGGGGATTTCAGGTCCTCTGGCCCAGAAGCCCGAAGGCACGGTCACACGCGTGGGACCAGCACCGCCATCGTGGAGCGGAAGCCATTAGAAGGCCCCGAGTCACCGGCCATACGGGTGAGCACCACACGGTACACTCAGGGACGTGGGCTACTTACATCAGCTTCTAGCAAGGTAGCCAGAAGAGTACAGTCAGTTTGGGAGGCCTACAACTACGCCTGGCCAGGGGAGATCCCATCTGCTCAAAGACTGACCAGGCCCCGTTTGCTAGCAAGTACTCCGGGAGGGTCTGTCGTTGTTACCAGTAAAGACCCTGAACTACACCGTACCGTCTCTGAGTGGTTCCTGCTACCCCCATCATCCACGTCGGCTGCCCTGAGGCCATACCCCTCCCGTTGGGGGTTATACTATCACGCTGCACAATCCTACCACCGGCCTCAGCGGTCTGCCCTGCAGCAGCAGCTTCCTGGCTGCACTCAACGGGTGGCGTAGTCATGAACTATTTACTACTAATAGACTGCCGTCTAGTTTGACTCCCTGGGCACGGACCGGGTCACCGCCACGAGACTACAACCCTCCACTGATCCGGCTCCGGGTAGGCTCCCGCGTGCGCAACGCAGCGCGACACAGGCCCAGGGGCGCGTCAACTTTGGCGTAGTCGGCAGGATTTCGTGCCCGCAACCACCGGGTACTGCGTGCCTGAAAAGCAAAGACTGTTCAAACTTACCAGTGGTGAAGGTTTCCCGCCATCCGGCGCCATCTTCTACCTTCTTCCCGCCATCCGCGAAGTTTTCCCGCCATCCGGCGCCATCTTCGACCTTCTTCCCGCCATCCGTGGAGTTTTCCCGCCATTGGACGCCATCTTGAGGACGCCGCGCGGGAAGAAGAGGGGCGTGGACTCCGAAAGCGCGCGAGAACTGAAGCCCCGCCTCACGTCCGGACGTTGCGTAAGGTCCTGGAAGGAGCCCAGCAGACGCCGACGTCACAGGAGCGCGACGGAAGGTCCTCAACCCTGACGATCCACTGCGGAGCCGCGGCCTACGGAAGAGGATCATCGCAAGGTAGGCCACGGTCCACTAGGGGGGAGGAAGATGTCGGATACGGAGGAGAGCTTCACTGCCTCAACCCCCGCCAGCGCTACCGCTGCTGCAGTTATGCCCTTCACCATGCCCTATATCCCGGGAGCAGCTTGGCTACCCCAGTACTCAGGGGAGTCACATACCCTGCATGACTTTAGAGAAAAGCTGGATAGCCTCTTCCAGGTGTACCCCCTCACAGAAGAGCAAAAAGTGAGCATCCTGGTGGCCCAACTAACCGGGGCAGCCAAAAGGGAAGTAAAATCCTGGCCACCTGGGAGGAAGACTGTCGCAGGGATACTAACCCGGCTGAAGGACACCTTTGATACCCGCACCTCAGCCGAGATTAAGCTTAGATTCTACGGGTGCAAGCAGCGAGCGCATGAGAGTATAAGGGACTATGCACTAAACCTACAAGAGGCCCTGAGGGCCATAAAGCAGACCGACCCTGATGGGGTGGGAAACGAGGACAGGCTATTGACTGAACAATTTATAGAGGGTTTATATTGCAATGCCCACCGAACCCAGTTGCGGGCAATGGCCTTACAGGATCCCCATCTGGACTTTGCACAGTTCAAGGATAGAGCTATCCGGGTGCTCCGAGAACCAGCACCGGGTGGCGTTGTTACCCACAGGCGCCCAGCTATCACTTACCACCAGGAGGCGGCGCCCTTGTCGGCAGGGCCTGTGGGAGCTGATGCGCAGGCTTTGGACAATGACCCGGCTCCAGACCTACACCATCAGGTCCAAGAGCTAGCTAAGAGCGTTGCTGCGCTAACCCGAACTGTGCAGTCTTTACAGGTTTCCACCCCAGGGAAGATCCAGCTGGCATCCGGACCGGAGGACATCCCGTGGCGTCGACCAAGGAGGACCCCACCGGCCAGAGGAAGACCCAGTGACCGATACAGCGAGGACGGACGACCCATCTGCCGCCGCTGCAATCAACCCGGACATATGGAAAGGTACTGTTCTTTAAACGGGCACAACCTGGGGTAGAGGGCCAACCCCCAGGAAAAAGATCACCAGGCCCATCGAACTGGCGCGACAGATATGTGGGAGGACGTCCAGTCTTGCCTGTGGTACTGGATGGCATTCCCATGAGTGCCCTACTGGATACCGGGTCACAGGTCACCACCATCCCGTACGTGCTCTTCAAGCAGTACTGGAATGACTCGGATATTACCCGCTACCCTGACGACGACTTGAGTATCATCGCCAGCAATGGCCAGCCCGTGCCACAGATCGGATTTAAAGAGGTGACCCTCAAAATCGGTAGAGTCGAACTGGCCGCACAGGGACTGATCATTGTAGATATTGATAAACATGAGAGTCACCCAAAAATAACTCTAGGAACTAACGTAATTGAAAATTGTCTTGCAGAGGTGATTTTCCTTTTACAGCAGGTTGCCAAGAACGCCAGCTCCGGCGAGCAGCGGGTGCTCCAGAAAGAGATCCGGGCACTGATGCAACGGCAACAAGTGGAACTCTCCGGCGGTGAGATTGGTAGCGTAAGAATGTGTGACCCTTTTCCTATTGCCATGCCCCCAAAAAGTGAAATGATGATTTGGTGCCGGGCAGCTATTGGTCTGAGAGGTAGAGATTACCAGGCAATGGTAGAACCAGTTTACTCAGACAGTAGGCCCACCATTTTGACAGCACGGGGGGTGGTCAACGTACGCCATGGGAGGGTGCCCATTCGCATAATAAATATCGGGGAGAGGGAAGTGTACCTGCCCCGGTATGCCACGCTAGCCAAATTATATACCACTAATCAAAATTCTATACAATCTGTGGAACCCTTGCCTCCATCTCACCCGGAGGAAGGTAACGGCTCTAAGAAAGACATGGAGGACTGGTGTCAGCAACTACATTTGGGTACTGATTCCACTCCCTCACATCAGAAACAAGGAGTCTATCGGGTGGTTCAAGAGTATGAGAGAGTGTTTAGTAAACACCCGTTAGACTTCGGGCGAGTCAAGGGGGTAGAACACCGCATCCCCACGGGAGATCATCCTCCCATAAAAGAGAGGTATCGACCCGTACCCCCTGCACATTACCAACACGCCAAGGGGATGCTTAGAGACATGAAGGAGGCTGGGGTAATCCGGGATAGCTGTAGCCCCTGGGCAGCCCCACTAGTTTTAGTAAAAAAGAAAGACAACACCATGAGGATGTGTGTAGATTACCGGAAAATCAACCGTATCACACACAAGGATGCGTACCCCTTACCAAGGATAGAGGAGTCATTGGCTGCTTTAAGATCTGCTAACTTCTTCTCTACCTTGGATCTCACTAGCGGGTACTGGCAGGTTCCTGTAGCAGAGGCGGACCGGGAGAAGACCGCATTCACCACCCCGATGGGACTTAGCGAGTTCACCTGCATGCCGTTCGGACTCTGCAACGCCCCAGGAACCTTCCAACGATTAATGGAGTGCTGTCTGGGCCACAGAAACTTCGAGACGGTCCTGTTGTACCTGGACGATGTCATCGTATACTCCAAAACTTATGAGGACCACCTGAAACACCTGGCGGAGGTGTTCAAAGCTCTGGCGAGTTACGGCCTAAAGGTGAAACCCTCCAAGTGTCACCTCCTGAAACCAAAGGTGCAATACCTGGGACATGTGGTGAGCGCTGACGGAGTGGCTCCCGACCCCGATAAGATCACCGCAATTAAGGGATGGCCAAGCCCCTCCAGCGTAAAAGAAGTGCGGCAGTTCCTAGGGTTGGTAGGCTACTACCGAAGGTTTATTCCCGGTTTCACCAAAAAGGCAGCGCCTATGCAGGACCTCCTGATAGGCCAGTCCCGAAAGGCCAAGAACCAGAAGCCGCCCTTCAAATGGGAAGAGCTAGAAGAAGAGTCCTTCCGCCAGCTGAAGATGGCCCTCACGGGGGATGAAATCTTGGCGTACCCGGACTATAGCCAGCCCTTCATCCTCTACACCGACGCCAGTAACATCGGGCTAGGAGCCGTACTGTCCCAGATTCAGCAGGGGAGAGAACGAGTAATCTCCTATGCCAGCCGAAAACTGCGACCCACCGAAAGGAACCCCGAGAATTACAGCTCATTTAAGCTAGAGTTCCTGGCCGTGGTATGGGCAGTCACCGAGCGCTTTAGGCATTACCTCGCTTCTTCCCGGTTCACCGTATACACGGATAACAACCCGTTGACACACCTGGACACGGCAAGACTCGGTGCCCTGGAGCAGAGGTGGATGGCCCGTCTGTCCAACTACGAGTTCACAATCAAATACCGGGCAGGACGCTCCAATACTAACGCGGATGCCCTGTCCAGGATGCCCAACCTGCCGGACGAAGGAGAAGATCCGGAGGGACTGGAAGAAGTTGAACTCCCTGCGTTCCACCGTCATGGGACTATCCAGTATTCCCACCGGGTAAGGGGTAAGCAGGCTGCTACGTTGAACCCCTTACCCCACTACAACTGGGCGGAAACGCAAGACAGCGACCCTGCCGTCCGACTGGTGAAGGAGATGCTGACTCGGCCGGAGGCTCGCCTTGAACCAGACGCTCCGGAGGAAGCCAAACAACTATGGGCGGAGAAGAGTCGACTATTCCTTTACAAGGGGAAGTTGTGCCGCAGAATGGTCAACTCCCGGACGCATGAACTACTCTGGCAAGTAGTGGTGCCACGAAGAGACGCAGCCATGGTGATGGAGGCATACCACGACGGAGCTGGACACTTCGGGTGGAAAAAGCTGGAGTTCCTGCTGCGCGAGCGGTTCCACTGGGTAGGCATGAGGGGAACCATCGAGAAGTGGTGCAGAGACTGTGGCCCGTGCAATCTGAGAAGGAAGGACCGGGCCAGCCAGAAGACTCCCCTGCAGTCCATCGTCACCCGGCAACCGTTGGAACTGGTAGCCTTGGATCATGTAAAACTGACCCCAAGCAGAAGTGGCTACGTCTACGCGTTAACCATCGTGGATCATTACTCCCGGTTCTTGGTTGTCGTCCCCGTCAAGGACTTAACGGCTCAAACAGCAGCTAGAGCCTTCCAGCAGCACTTCTGCCGTCCACACGGGTACCCGGACCAAGTGCTGACGGACCAGGGACCTGCCTTTGAAGCGGAGGTCTTCCAGGAATTCTGCAATCTGTATGGCTGCCGGAAGATAAGGACGACACCCTACCATCCGCAAACTAATGGACTTTGTGAAAAAATGAACCAGGTGGTAATGGATCTTCTAAAAACATTGCCCCTGGAAGAACGCAGTCTGTGGCCTGAGAAGTTGCCCGATCTGGTGGACCTATACAACCACATCCCGGTAGGTTCCACCAACTGTACCCCGGCTTACCTAATGAGGGCGAGACCTGGTAAGTTACCTGTTGACCTGGAAATGGGAGTCCTGACACCTGAGGACACTTCACCAGAAACAGACTGGGACACAGAGAGGCAGCAGCAGTACCGGAGAGTACAAGAGAGCGTGGAGCGAAGTCTCTGTCAGGCTAGGGAAAGACAAGAGAAGACTTACAACCAGTATGCTCCCGCTGTTCCCCTGGTACCCGGTGAGCAGGTCTTGAAGAGGAAAAGACGGCTCCACAAGTTGGATGACCAGTGGGAGAAGGACCCGTACACCGTACTGCCCTCAAGCCACGAGAACCCGAAGGTCTGTACCATCAGTAAAGACGGAGGGGAAACCACAGCCATTGTATCCCGGGACCACCTGAAGAAGTGTCCCGAACAACTGAGGAACCCTGAAGAAGAACAAGAAGACCATCGACCCGTAGAGGAAAGGGAAGATATGGTTAGTACCGTGCTCGGGGACTTCCCTCGGTCTTGGACTCAAGTCAATGGTGCAGTTGTGGTACCCGTACTCACCTTCCTCCAACCATCATCCCAAGAACCTACGGAGCAACGGGTAGAGCTGGAAGAACAGCCGGTCCAGGAGGCAGAAGACTCCACACGAGTAGAACAGGAGAATCAACCCTCTGCTTATAGTGAGCCTGCCGTACCCCTAGTGAGACAAAGAGCCGGTAGACAGCTGCCCAGTTTACCCTTGACAGCTCCTACACCCTGTAGTTCAGGGCCAGACAGTCAGCTCCGTAGGTCCACTAGGGCCACTAGAGGCCAGTTACCCGCACGCTGGAGAATTTGAAGTGTAAAAATAGTTTTATTTATGTTTATCTGTGTATTGTTGCTTGTGTATAATTTTGTGTTTCCAGTTGTTTTTAGGAAACCTTGGTGGATTTACCGGGAATCCTTGTATATAGTTGGAGCGTAATCCAGGATGGACTAGAGACTGTTAAGGACTCGGGGTAGGACAGACCCCTACCTGGTTACATCTCCCTGTGTTGGTGAAATGGACACCTTTGCTTTTCTTCAAAGACTGCATCCGGTTGCGGACACGCCGTAACCATCTTATGTGTTTTTCTTATAGTATTGTTATTGTTATACTTTGTTATGTTTTTCTAAATGTGTTTAGTCCCGGAGTACTAAATTTCACTAGGGGGGAATGTGGCACCCCAGGGGTCTGGTTTTCCACAGTAATGTAATGTTATGTCTGAGAGCAGGTGGGAGGTCCTTTGGTCAGGGATCCTGTGCATGCCACACCTCCTGCCCAGTCTTGGGAGGGGAAGAACTTCCCCTGTATAAACCCGGGGCTGAGGCAGGGTGAGTGAGACAAGGAGAGTGGAGACAAGAAGCAGCATAGGAAACAGCAGAGTTACAAGGAGTCAGGGGCTGGCAGCTGCAGAGCTCGCCCTGACTAAGAAGATTCTTTACCGGACCCGGAGTCCGAGGCTGTGGGGACTAACTCCTACCCAGCAGCAGAATCCGTCAGGCAGGGGATTTCAGGTCCTCTGGCCCAGAAGCCCGAAGGCACGGTCACACGCGTGGGACCAGCACCGCCATCGTGGAGCGGAAGCCATTAGAAGGCCCCGAGTCACCGGCCATACGGGTGAGCACCACACGGTACACTCAGGGACGTGGGCTACTTACATCAGCTTCTAGCAAGGTAGCCAGAAGAGTACAGTCAGTTTGGGAGGCCTACAACTACGCCTGGCCAGGGGAGATCCCATCTGCTCAAAGACTGACCAGGCCCCGTTTGCTAGCAAGTACTCCGGGAGGGTCTGTCGTTGTTACCAGTAAAGACCCTGAACTACACCGTACCGTCTCTAAGTGGTTCCTGCTACCCCCATCATCCACGTCGGCTGCCCTGAGGCCATACCCCTCCCGTTGGGGGTTATACTATCACGCTGCACAATCCTACCACCGGCCTCAGCGGTCTGCCCTGCAGCAGCAGCTTCCTGGCTGCACTCAACGGGTGGCGTAGTCATGAACTATTTACTACTAATAGACTGCCGTCTAGTTTGACTCCCTGGGCACGGACCGGGTCACCGCCACGAGACTACAACCCTCCACTGATCCGGCTCCGGGTAGGCTCCCGCGTGCGCAACGCAGCGCGACACAGGCCCAGGGGCGCGTCACATAAGTATGGGCACCTCACCAGAAAAGTGACATTAATATTTAGTAGATCCTCCTTTTGCAAAAATAACAGCCTCTAGTCACTTCCTGTAGCTTTTAATGATTTCCTGGATCCTGGATGAAGGTATTTTTGACCATTCCTCTTTACAAAACAATTCCAGTTCAGTTAAGTTTGATGGTTGCCGAGCATGGACAGCCCTCTTCAAATGATCCCACAGATGTTCAATGATATTCAGGTCTGGGGACTGGGATGGCCATTCCAGAACATTGTAATTGTTCCTCTGCATGAATGCCTGAGTAGATTTGGAGCAGTGTTTTGGATCATTGTCTTGCTGAAAGATCCATCCCCTGCATAACTTCAACTTTGTCACTGATTCTTGAACATTATTGTCAAGAATCTGCTGATACTGAGTGGAATCCATGTGTCCCTCAACTTTAACAAGATTCCCGGTGCCGGCATTAGGCCACACAGCCCCAAAGCATGATGGAACCTCCACCAAATTTTACTGTGGGTAGCAAGTGTTTTTCTTGGAATGCTGTGTTTTTTTGCCGCCATGTATAATGCCTTTTTGTATGACCAAACAACTCAATCTTGGTTTCATCAGTCCACAGGACCTTCTTCCAAAAGGAAATTGGCTTCTCCAAATGTGCTTTTCCATACCTCAGCCGACTCTATTTGTGGCGTGCTTGCAGAAACGGCTTCTTTCGCATCACTCTCCCATACAGCTTCTCCTTGTGCAAAGTGTGTTGTATAGTTGACCGATGCACAGTGACACCATCTGCAGCAAGTTGATGCTGCAGCTCTCTGGAGGTGGTCTGAGGATTGTCCTTGACTGATCTCACCATTCTTCTTCTCTGCTTTTCTGATGTTTTTCTTGGCCTGCCACTTCTGGCCTTAACAAGAACTGTCCCTGTGTTCTTGCATTTCCTTACTATGTTCCTCACAGTGGAAACTGACAGGTTAAATCTCTGAGACAGCTTTTTGTATCCTTCCCCTGAACAACTATGTTGAATAATCTTTGTTTTAAGATCATTTGACAGTTGTTTTGAGGAGCCCATGATGCCACTCTTCAGAGGAGATTCAAACAGGAGAACAACTTGCAAGTGGCCACTTTAAGTAGCTTTTCTCATGATTGCATACACCTGGCTATGAAGTTCAAAGCTCAATGAGGTTACAAAACCTAAAAAAGTGCTTTAGTAAGTCATTAAAAAGTAGGTAGGAGTATTTAAAACAAGAAAATGATAAGGGTGCCCATACTTATGCACCTGTCAAATTTTGTTTGAATGCAGATTGCACATTTCCTGTTAGTACAATAAACCTCATTTCAAGGCAGAAACATTACTGTGTCCAACAGTTATTACATATATCAAACTGAAATAGCTGTTGCAAAAACACCAATTTTTATAAAACAATAAGCTTAAGATTAATAGGGGTGCCCAAACTTTTTCATATAACTGTATATGGAATGTCCAGGACATCACAAATAGGTCTCATGTTGCTTGGATCTTTGAAAATATACAGCTGGAATGGGTACCCCCAGGAGTACATCAGGCCATTTTCCCGGATGGCATAAAGTAGTGGTTTCAATACCCTTCTTTTAGCAAGTGTCATTCAGGATAGATATGTGAGCAATTATATGCGTTTTCCATTGAAATCAGCAGGACCCAACTCCTCTGCTTTCCTCACAATGGCCTCTTTTACATTGAAAAAATGTATGCGACAGATAATGTCCCTTGGACGCTCAGGATCTGGGCCATGATTGCCTATTGTACGGTGCGCCTTATAAATCTCCACCTCCTTATCAATAGGATCACCAAGAATATTATTGAATAATGATCGCAGTGTTGGCATAATCACTTGTGCATTGATGCTTTCAGATATACCCCTTATCCAGATATTATTGTGAATTTCTTGATCATCAACCATATTAAACAGATGGTTTATTTACTGGCTGTGAAGATCCAGTGTTAGTTTCTGAGCATTATGATGGCCTCTAACTTGTACGACATCCGCCTCTAATCTCTGTACCTTGTCAGTAAGCTGTGACAGGATAGAAGTGAGGGGACGTATTTCAGTATTGGATGTGGTCTCCAGCCTCTGAATATATTGCTCCATATCTTCTTTAGTAGGGATAGACGCAATCTGATATACAAATAAGTTATGTTGTTCCCCATATCAGAATAACCTGTGGCTGGGGGGTAAATGTCCCTGTGAAGCAAGCGCTGCTCAGTATGGGGGCTTTGGTGAGAGTACAAGGAGATTTGTGGAGCTGTTTTCTTGTGAGGCCTACATTAAGAGAGAAGATGGTGCAGGACTTACAGGCTGGAGCTGTCTGGCATCATGAGGGTTAAGACTGCTTCTTTTTCCACGCTGAGGTGAAGCAGTAATGGCTCCAGAGCAGGAAGATAAGACCTTCCATAAGGCTATGTGCCCACGATGCAGAAATGAAGCAGAAAATTTCTGCAGCATTTCTGCATCTCCCTGGCAGAAAAAACGCATGCAGATTGTGCATGCGTTTTTCCTGCAGAATACATGCGGATCCACATGCGTTTCCGCATGCAGATTGACAAGCGCTTTCCAGGCGATAGCATCACTTGGAAAGTGCTTGACAACTAGGTAACACTGTATAAATCCATGCAAACAGCATGGATTTATACAGTGTGAACCGTAAAAATTAAAACAAATAAAGCTATACTCACCCCCGAGGTCCCGGCGTGGCTGCAGCGCTCGTTCCTCTCTGCTTCCTGGATGCCGCAATATCGCGAGACAGAGCGGTGAAGGGCCTGCGGTCACATGACTGTGACGTCACCGCAGGTCCTCAAGCGATGCCGGCATTCAGAGAAAAGCCTTCGGAAAGGTGAGTATAAACTTTATTTGTTATTTTATTCTTTTTTTTACAGGTACAATGGTACCCGGGTCTGGATGAGAGTCTCCTCTCCTCCAGAACTGGGTACCATCCGCACATAGAGACGCATAGAAGCCGCTTGTACAAATGTACAGTCGCGGTTTCTATGCGTCTCAATGCAAATCAATGGCGGGAGTTCCGCTGCGCTTCCGCAAAATTAAATGACATGCTGCGGATTTTTGTACGCAGCATAAACGCTGCGGAAAAATCCGCAGCATGTGCATAGAACATGCGGAATCCCCTTGGGGACCATGGGGTGCGGATTACCTAGCGTTTCACAAGCGTTTATGCTGCGGAAATTCCGCAGCATAAACGCTTGAAAAACGCTACGTGGGCACCCAGCCTAAGAAACGCTGCATACCAGACATGCTGACAGAGGTGGAGGACCTCAGATTAACCTCTGATCTCTTCTTTCTTTCCCATATCAGGCGTCATATTGGAGGCTGTAAATTGCTTATAATTCCCCCAGGAACACGGTCTGAAGAGAGTGCTTTCAGTGTGTGCGTTCTCTTGGTGCTATGTCCAGGCCATGTCCTTCCTGTTGATGTACAATACGTCTGAAGGTGGCGTTGATTGGGAGCAGGATTGTGTGATGTAACAATCTTGTGTGATGTAACAGCCTTACGGAAACGGAAGTTGTGATACCCATGGAACGGCGCCAGAACAGGACGTGAGTATGAGTGTTTTTATTTTAAAAAGGCCAAACATGAGGAATGAGAAGGAGTTGTCCTAGTAGTGGACAACCCCTTTATGAAGATACAATTTTCGGTTAAAAATGAAAAAGGCTTCTCCCCTGTGTGACTTCTCTGAAGTTTATTAAGAGTTGATTTCCGTGTAAAACATTTCCCGCATTAAGAACATGAAAATGGTTTCTCGTCTGTGTGAGTACTTTGGTGACTAAGAAGTGATGATTTCTTCACAAAACATTTCCCACATTCTGAACAGGAAAAAGGCTTCTCCACTGTGTGATTTCTCTTGTGCTTAACCAAATCTGATTTCTGGATAAAACATTTCTCACATTCTGAACAGGAAAAAGGTTTCTCCCCTGTGTGATTTCTCTGGTGTGTAACCAAATCTGATTTACGGCTAAAACATTTCCTACATTCTGAACAGCAAAAAGGCTTCACCCCTGTGTGAGTTCTGTTGTGCTTAACCAAAACTGATTTATCTTTAAAACATTTCCCACATTCTGAACAGCAAAAGGGCTTCTCCCCTGTGTGAGTTCTCTGGTGCTTAACCAAATCTGATTTCTGGATAAAACATTTCCCACATTCTGAGCAGGAAAAAGGCTTCTCCCCTGTGTGAGTTCTCTGGTGATTAACCAATTCTGATTTCTGGTTAAAACATTTCCCACATTCTGAACAGGAAAAAGGCTTCTCCCCTTTGTGAGTTCTCTGGTGATTAACCAATTCTGATTTCTGGTTAAAACATTTCCCACATTCTGAACAGGAAAAAGGCTTCTCCCCTGTGTGAGTTCTCTGGTGCTTAACCAAATCTGATTTTTGGATAAAACATTTCCCACATTCTGAACAGGAAAAAGGCTTCTCCCCTGTGTGAGTTCTCTGGTACTTAACCAAAACTGATTTATCTTTAAAACATTTCCCACATTCTGAACAGCAAAAAGGCTTCTCCCCTGTGTGAGTTCTCTGGTGTATAACCAAACCTGATTTCCCGCTAAAACATTTTCCACATTCTGAACAGGAAAAAGGCTTCTCCCCTGTGTGACTTCTCTGGTGATTAAGAAGATCTGATTTCTGGTTAAAAAAAGACTTTTCGAGGGAAAAACTATTTCCATATTCTGAATATGAAAATGGCTTCTTTGCTTTAGGAGCAATTTGTTTTTTAATGCTTATTTTGTGACTTTGATTTTCCTTAGTAGTGGGTAATGAATCAGAAGACAGGACCTGTTTCAAAGGATCAGGTGACAGATCTTTGCTGTGAAGGGATGATGGTATATCTGGAGTAATGGCATTCACTTCAATTGTATCCTGTGGGATCACAAGATCATCTGATTTAAAAATTGAAGATGTCAGCTGTCCCTCTGATCTCCTGGTACAGTCATCTGCCAAGAATAAAACCAATTATTATTTATGAATAACATATCCTTAAAATTTATATTGTTGAATATTTTTACTTAAACTCTACGTAAAAATGCACTTTATGTAAAAGTATCATTATTTACCAAAAAAACATATCACAGAAAAAAATCATCCTTACCAACACCAAATCAGATAACAAATGCATTAGCATTTTAGTGTTGGTTGGGTGTACTGGGGTAACATGTAACATAGTAACATAGTCTTCCTTCAACCTTAAAAACTAAGTCCATCTAGTGCAACCCATAGCCTAACATGTTGATCCAGAGGAAGGCAAAAAGAAAACATGTGGCAAACACTAAGCTCCACATTGGGGAAAAAATTCCTTCCCGACTCCATAAGACAATCAGACTAGTTCCCTGGATCAACGCCCTATCAAGGAATCTAGTATATATAACCTGTAATATTATACTTATCAAGAAAGGCACCCATGCCCTTCCTAAATTTTATTAGTGAATCACTCATTACAACATCATGCGGCATGCGGCAGAGAGCTCCATAGTCTCACTGCTCTTACAGAAAAGAATCCGCATCTGTGATTATGATTAAACCTTCTTTCCTCCAGAAGTAGAAGATGCCCCCTTGTCCCCGTCTCTGGCCTCAGAGTAAAAAGATCAGTAGAAAGGTCTTTGTACTGTCCCCTCATATATTTGTACATAGTAATAAGATCACCCCTCAGCCTTCGTTTTTCTACAGTAAATAACCCCAAATATAACAACCTGTCTTGGTATTGCAGACCCCCCAGTCCTCTAATAAGCTTTGTCGCTCTTCTCTGCACCCGCTCTAGTTCAGCTATGTCTTTCTTATACACCGGAGACCAGAACTGTACACAGTATTCTAAGTGTGGTCGCACAAGTGACTTGTATAGAGGTAAAATTATGTTCTCCTCATGAGCATCTATGCTTCTTTTAATGCATCCCATTATTTTATTTGCCTTTGCAGCAGCTGCCTGGCACTGGCCACTAAACGTGAGCTTGTCGTCCACCAATACACCCAGGTCTTTTTCACTTACAGTTTTGCCCAGTGTTTTACAATTAAGCATATAATTATACATTTTATTTCTTCTGCCCAAGTGCATTACCTTACATTTATCCCCATTAAAGCTCATTTGCATATTAATCAGCCCAAGCTTCTAGTTTACATATATCCTCCTGTAATATAAAATTGTCCTCCTTTGTATTAATTACCCTGCAGAGTTTAGTGTCATCTGCAAATATTGAAATATTACTCTGTATGCCCCCTACAAGGTCATTAATAAATATGTTAAAAAGAAGGGGGCCCAATACTGACCCCTGTGGTACCCCACTGTTAACTGAGACCCAGTCTGAGTGTGTTCCATTAATAACCACCCTTTGTTTCCTATCACTGAGCCAATTCTTAAACCACATACATATATTTTCCCCTATCCCCATTGTTCTCATTTTATGTATCAACCTTTTGTGTGGAACTGTGGCACCCCAGGGGTCTGGTTTCCACGGTAATGTAGTGTTATGTCTGAGAGCAGGTGGGAGGTCCTTTGGTCAGGGATCCTGTGCATGCCACACCTCCTGCCCAGTCTTGGGAGGGGAAGGACTTCCCCTATATAAACCTAGGGCTGAGGCAGGGTTAGTGAGTAGAGAAGAAGTAGAGACGAGAAACAGTCATAGGAAGAAACAGCAGAAGCTCAGTGGGAGCAGTACTACTACGAGTCAGGGGCTGGCAGCTGCAGAGCTCGCCCTGACTGAGAAGCTTTCTTACCGGACCCGGCGTCCGAGGCTGTGGGGACTAACTCTTACCCAGCAGCAGAAGCCGACCGGCAGGGGATTTCAGGTCCTCAGGCCCAGAAACCCGAAGGCACGGTCACACGCGTGGGACCAGCACCGCCATCGTGGAGCGGAAGCCATTAGAAGGCCCCGAGTCACCGGCCATACGGGTGAGCACCACACGGTACACTCAGGGACGTGGGCTACTTATATCCGCTTCTAGCAAGGTAGCCAGAAGAGTACAGTCAGTTTGGGAGGCCTACAACTCTGCCTGGCCAGGGGAGATCCCATCTGCTCAAGGACTGACCAGGCCCCGTTCGCTAGCAAGTACTCCGGGAGGGTCTATCGTTGTTACCAGTAAAGACCCTGAATTACACCGCACCGTCTCTGAGTGGTTCCTGCTACCCCCATCTTCCACGTCGGCTGCCCTGAGGCCATACCCCTCCCGTTGGGGGTTATACTATCACGCTGCACAATTCTACACCGGCCTCAGCGGTCTGCCCTGCAGCGGCAGCTCCATAGCTGCAAATCAACGGGTGGCGTAGTCGACACTCAAATAACATCTATCAAGACTGCCACACACTGAGTTTGACTCCCTGGGCACGGACCGGGTCCCCGCCACTCGGAGACTACAACCCTCATCTGATCCGGTTCCGGGTAAGCCCCCGTGCGCGAGACGCTGCGCGACACAGCAGGCCCAGGGGCGCGTCAACTTTGGCGTAGTCGGCAGGATTTCGTGCCCGCAACCACCGGGTACTGCGTGCCTGAAAAAGAGACTTTTAAAACTTACCATCCGTGAAGTTTTCCCGCCATCGGTAAAGATTCCCGCCATCCGGCGCCATTTTCAGCCTTCTTCCCGCCATCTGTGAAGATTCCCGCCATCCGGCGCCATCTTCAGCCTTCTTCCCGCCATCCGTGGAGTTTTCCCGCCGTTGGACGCCATTTTGAGGACGCCGCGCGGGAAGAAGAGGGGCGTGGACTCCGAAAAGCCCGCGAGAACTGAAGCCCCGCCTCACGTCCGGACGTTGCGTAAGGTCCTGGAAGGAGCCCAGCAGACGCCGACGTCACCGGAGCGCGACGGAAGGTCCTCAACCCTGACGATCCACTGCGGAGCCGCGGCCTACGGAAGAGGATCATCGCAAGGTAGGCCACGGTCCACTAGGGGGGAGAAGGATGTCGGATACGGAGGAGAGCTTCACCGCTTCAACCCCCGCCAGCGCCACCGCTGTCGCGGTCATGCCTTTCACCATGCCCTATATCCCGGGGGCAGCCTGGCTACCCCAGTACTCAGGGGAGTCACATACCCTGCAGGACTTTAGAGAAAGGCTGGATAGCCTCTTCCAGGTGTACCCCCTCACAGAGGAGCAAAAAGTGAGCATCCTGGTGGCCCAATTAACCGGAGCAGCCCGAAGGGAGGTAAAGTCCTGGCCACCTGGGGGGAGGACTGTCGCAGGGATACTAACCCGGCTGAGGGACACCTTTGATACCCGCACCTCAGCCGAGATCAAGCTTAGATTCTACGGGTGCAAACAGCGGTCCCATGAGAGTATAAGGGACTATGCCCTGAACCTACAAGAGGCCCTGAGAGCCGTTAAGCAGACCGACCCTGACGGCGTGGGAGACGAGGACAGGCTGTTGACTGAACAATTTATAGAGGGTTTATATTGCAATGCCCACCGAACCCAGTTGCGGGCAATGGCCCTACAGGACCCTCATCTGGGATTTGCACAGTTCAAGGACAGAGCCATCCGGGTGCTCCGAGAACCGGCACCGGATGGCGTTGTGACCCACAGGCGCCCAGCTATCACTTACCACCAGGAGGCGGCGCCCTTGTCGGCAGGGCCTGTAGGGGCTGATGCGCAGGCTTTGAACAATGACCCGGCTCCAGACCTGCACCATCAGGTCCAAGAGCTAGCTAAAAGCGTTGCTGCGTTAACCCGAACTGTGCAGTCTTTACAGGTTTCCACTCCAGGGAAGATCCAGCTGGCATCCGGACCGGAGAACATCCCGTGGCGTCGACCAAGGAGGACTCCACCGGCCAGAGGAAGACCCAGTGACCGGTACAACGAGGACGGACGACCCATCTGCCGCCGCTGCAATCAACCCGGACATATGGCAAGGTACTGTCCTTTAAACTGGCACAACCTGGGGGTAGAGGGCCAACCCCCAGGAAAAAGATCACCAGGCCCATCGAACTGGCGCGACAAATATGTCGGAGGACGTCCAGTCTTGCCTGTGGTACTGGATGGCATCCCTATGAGTGCCCTACTAGACACCGGGTCACAGGTAACCACCATCCCGTACGTGCTCTTCAAGCAGTACTGGAATGACTCGGATATAACCCGCTACCCTGACGACGACTTGAGTATCATCGCCAGCAATGGTCAGCCCGTGCCACAGATCGGATTTAAAGAGGCGACCATTAAAATTGGTAGAGTCGAACTGGCAGCACAGGGACTGATTAATGTAGACATTGACAAACACGAGAGTCACCCAAAGATAACGCTAGGAACTAATGTAATTGAAAATTGTCTTGCAGAGGTGATTTTCCTTTTACAACAGGTTGCCAAGAACGCCAGCTCCGGCGAGCAGCGAGTGCTCCAGAAAGAGATCCGGGCACTGATGCGACGGCAACAGGTGGAACTCTCCGGCGGTGAGATTGGTAGCGTAAGAATGTGTGACCCTTTCCCTATTGCCATGCCCCCAAAAAGTGAAATGATGATTTGGTGCCGGGCAGCTATTGGTCCGAGAGGTAGGGATTACCAGGCAATGGTAGAACCAGTTTACTCAGACAGTAGGCCCACCATTTTGACAGCACGGGGGGTGGTTAATGTACGCCATGGGAGGGTGCCCGTTCGCCTAATAAATATCGGGAAGAGGGAAGTATACCTACCCCGGTATGCCACGCTAGTCAAATTATATACCATCAACCAAAACTCTATACAGTCTGTGGAACCCTTGCCTCCATCTCACCCGGAAGAAGGTAACGGCTCTAAGAAAGTAATGGAGGATTGGTGTCAGCAACTACACTTGGGAACTGACTCCACTCCCTCCCACCAGAAACAGGGAGTCTACCGGGTGGTTCAAGAGTATGAGAGAGTGTTTAGTAAACACCCGTTAGACTTCGGGCGAGTTAAGGGGGTAGAACACCGCATCCCCACGGGAGATCATCCTCCCATAAAAGAGAGGTATCGACCCGTACCCCCTGCACATTACCAACACGCCAAGGGGATGCTTAGAGACATGAAGGAGGCTGGGGTAATCCGGGATAGCTGTAGCCCCTGGGCAGCCCCACTAGTTTTAGTCAAAAAGAAAGACAACACTATGAGGATGTGTGTAGATTACCGGAAAATCAATCGTATCACACACAAGGATGCGTACCCTTTACCAAGGATAGAGGAGTCTTTGGCTGCTTTAAGATCTGCTAACTTCTTCTCTACCTTGGATCTCACTAGTGGGTACTGGCAGGTTCCTGTAGCAGAGGCGGACCGGGAGAAGACCGCATTCACCACCCCGATGGGACTTAGCGAGTTCACCTGCATGCCGTTCGGACTCTGCAACGCACCAGAAACCTTCCAACGACTAATGGAGTGTTGTCTGGGCCACAGAAACTTCGAGACGGTCCTGTTGTACCTGGACGATGTCATCGTATATTCTAAGACGTATGAGGACCACCTGAAACACCTGGCGGAAGTGTTCGAAGCTCTGGCGAGTTACGGCCTAAAGGTGAAACCCTCCAAGTGTCACCTCCTGAAACCAAAGGTGCAGTACCTGGGACACGTGGTGAGCGCTGACGGAGTGGCTCCCGACCCTGATAAGATCACTGCAATTAAGGAATGGCCAAGCCCCTCCAGCGTAAAAGAAGTGCGGCAGTTCCTCGGGTTGGTAGGCTACTACCGAAGGTTTATTCCCGGTTTCACCAAAAAGGCAGCACCTATGCAGGACCTCCTGATAGGCCAGTCCCGGAAGGCCAAGAACCAGAAGCCGCCCTTCAAATGGGAGGAGCTGGAAGAAGAGTCCTTCCGCCAGCTGAAGATGGCCCTCACGGGGGACGAAATCCTGGCGTACCCGGATTATAGCCAGCCTTTTATCCTCTACACCGACGCCAGTAACATTGGGCTAGGAGCCGTACTGTCCCAGATCCAGCAGGGGAAGGAACGAGTAATCGCCTACGCCAGCCGAAAACTGCGACCCACCGAAAGGAACCCCGAGAATTACAGCTCATTTAAGCTAGAGTTCCTGGCCGTAGTATGGGCAGTCACCGAGCGCTTTAAGCATTACCTCGCTTCTTCCCGGTTCACCGTGTACACGGATAACAACCCGTTGACACACCTGGACACGGCAAGACTCGGTGCCCTGGAGCAGAGGTGGATGGCCCGTCTGTCCAACTACGAGTTCACAATCAAATACCGGGCCGGACGCTCCAATACCAACGCGGACGCCCTGTCCAGGATGCCCAACCTGCCGGACGAAGGAGAAGATCCGGAGGGACTGGAAGAAGTTGAACTCCCTGCGTTCCACCGTCATGGGACTATCCAGTATTCCCACCGGGTAAGGAGTAAACAGGCTGCTACGTTGAACCCCTTACCTCACTACAACTGGGCGGAAACGCAAGACAAGCGACCCTGCCGTCCGACTGGTGAAGGAGATGCTGACTCGCCCGGAGGCTTGCCTTGAACCAGACGCTCCGGAGGAAGCCAAACAACTATGGGCAGAGAAGAGTCGACTGTTCCTTTACAAGGGGAAGTTGTGCCGCAGAATGGTTAACTCCCGGACGCATGAACTACTCTGGCAAGTAGTGGTGCCACGAAGAGACGCAGCCATGGTGATGGAGGCATACCACGACGGAGCTGGACACTTCGGGTGGAAGAAGCTGGAGTTCCTGCTGCGCGAGCGATTCCACTGGGTAGGCATGAGGGGAACCATTGAGAAGTGGTGCAGAGACTGTGGCCCGTGCAACCTGAGAAGGAAGGACCGTGGCAGCCAGAAGACTCCCCTGCAGTCCATCGTCACCCGGCAACCGTTGGAACTGGTAGCCTTGGATCATGTAAAACTGACCCCAAGCAGAAGTGGCTACGTCTACGCGTTAACCATCGTGGATCATTACTCCCGGTTCTTGGTTTTCGTCCCCGTCAAGGACTTAACGGCTCAAACAGCAGCTAGAGCCTTCCAGCAGCACTTCTGCCGTCCACACGGGTACCCGGACCAAGTGCTGACGGACCAGGGACCTGCCTTTGAAGCGGAGGTCTTCCAGGAATTCTGCAATCTGCATGGCTGCCGGAAGATAAGGACGACACCCTACCATCCGCAAACTAATGGACTTTGTGAGAAAATGAACCAGGTGGTAATGGATCTTCTAAAAACGTTGCCCCTGGAAGAACGCAGTCTGTGGCCTGAGAAGTTGCCCGATCTGGTGGACCTATACAACCACATCCCGGTAGGTTCCACCAACTGTACCCCGGCTTACCTAATGAGGGCAAGACCTGGTAAGTTACCTGTTGACCTGGAAATGGGAGTCCTGACACCCGAGGACACTTCACCAGAAGCAGACTGGGACACAGAGAGGCAGCAGCAGTACCGGAGAGTACAGGAGAGCGTGGAGCGAAGTCTCTGTCAGGCTAGGGAAAGACAAGAGAAAACTTACAACCAGTATGCTCCCGCTGTTCCCCTGGTACCCGGAGAGCAGGTCTTGAAGAGGAAGAGACGGCTCCACAAGTTGGACGACCAGTGGGAGAAGGACCCGTACACCGTACTGCCCTCAAGCCACGAGAACCCGAAGGTTTGTACCATCAGTAAAGACGGAGGGGAAACCACAGCCATTGTATCCCGGGACCACCTGAAGAAGTGTCCCGAACAACTGAGGAACCCTGAAGAGGAACAAGAAGACCATCGACCCGTAGAGGAAAGGGAAGATATGGTTAGTACTGTGCTCGGGGACTTCCCTCGGTCTTGGACTCAAGTCAATGGTGCAGTTGTGGTACCCGTACTCACCTTCCTCCAACCAGCATCCCAAGCACCTACGGAGCAACAGGTAGAGCTGGAAGAACAGCCGGTCCAGGAGGCAGAAGACCCCACACCCACAGACCAGGAGGATCAACCCTCTGCTTGCAGTGAGCCTGCCATATCCCTAGTGAGCCAAAGAGCCGGTAGACAGCTGCCCAGTTTACCCTTGACAGCTCCTACACCCTGTAGTTCAGGGCTAGGCAGTCAGCTCCGTAGGTCCACTAGGGCCACTAGGGGCCAGTTACCCGCACGTTGGAGGATTTGAAATGTATAAATTGTTTTATTTATGTTTACCTGTGTATTGTTGCTTGTGTATAATTTTGTGTTTCTAGTTATTTGTAGGAGTCCTTGGTGGATTTACCGGGAATCCTTGTACATAGTTGGAGCGTAACCCAGGACGGACTAAAGACTGTTAAGGACTCGGGGCAGGACAAACCCTTACCTGGTTACGTCTCCCTGTTTTGGTGAAATGGGCACCTTGCTTTTCTTCAAAGACTGCACCCGGCTACGGACATGCCGTAACCATCCTTATATGTTTTTCTTATTGTATTATTATTGTTTTTACCTTGTTATGTTTTTCTAAAATATGTTTAGTCCCGGAGTACTAAATTTCACTAGGGGGGAATGTGGCACCCTAGGGGTCTGGTTTCCACAGTAATGTAATGTTATGTCTGAGAGCAGGTGGGAGGTCCTTTGGTCAGGGATCCTGTGCATGCCACACCTCCTGCCCAGTCTTGGGAGGGGAAGGACTTCCCCTATATAAACCTAGGGCTGAGGCAGGGTTAGTGAGTAGAGAAGAAGTAGAGACGAGAAACAGTCATAGGAAGAAACAGCAGAAGCTCAGTGGGAGCAGTACTACTACGAGTCAGGGGCTGGCAGCTGCAGAGCTCGCCCTGACTGAGAAGCTTTCTTACCGGACCCGGCGTCCGAGGCTGTGGGGACTAACTTTTACCCAGCAGCAGAAGCCGACCGGCAGGGGATTTCAGGTCCTCAGGCCCAGAAACCCGAAGGCACGGTCACACGCGTGGGACCAGCACCGCCATCGTGGAGCGGAAGCCATTAGAAGGCCCCGAGTCACCGGCCATACGGGTGAGCACCACACGGTACACTCAGGGACGTGGGCTACTTATATCCGCTTCTAGCAAGGTAGCCAGAAGAGTACAGTCAGTTTGGGAGGCCTACAACTCTGCCTGGCCAGGGGAGATCCCATCTGCTCAAGGACTGACCAGGCCCCGTTCGCTAGCAAGTACTCCGGGAGGGTCTATCGTTGTTACCAGTAAAGACCCTGAATTACACCGCACCGTCTCTGAGTGGTTCCTGCTACCCCCATCTTCCACGTCGGCTGCCCTGAGGCCATACCCCTCCCGTTGGGGGTTATACTATCACGCTGCACAATTCTACACCGGCCTCAGCGGTCTGCCCTGCAGCGGCAGCTCCATAGCTGCAAATCAACGGGTGGCGTAGTCGACACTCAAATAACATCTATCAAGACTGCCACACACTGAGTTTGACTCCCTGGGCACGGACCGGGTCCCCGCCACTCGGAGACTACAACCCTCATCTGATCCGGTTCCGGGTAAGCCCCCGTGCGCGAGACGCTGCGCGACACAGCAGGCCCAGGGGCGCGTCAGAACCGTATCAAAAGCTTTTGAAAAGTCCATATACACAACATCCACTACATTTCCTTGGTCCAGTCCGGAACTTACCTCCTCATAAAAGCTGATCAGATTAGTTTGACAGGAACGGTCCCTCGTAAACCCATGTTGATATTGGGTCATGAGGTTATTCTTCTTCAGATACTCTAGTATAGCATCTCTTAGGAAACCCTCCAGGACTTTACCCACAGTAGAGGTTAAGCTTACTGGCCTATAATTTCCAAGTTCAGTTTTTGTCCCCTTTTTGAATATAGGCATCACATTTTCTATACGCCAGTCCTGTGGTACAGACCCTGTTATTATGGAATCTGTAAAAATTAAAAATAATGGTCTATCTATGACGTTACTTAATTCCTGCAGTACTCGTGGGTGTATCCCATCTGGACCCGGGGATTTGTCTACTTTAGTGATTTTTAGAAGCCGCCGTACTTCCTGCTGGGTTAAGCAATTGACATGTAATGGAGGATTTTTGTCATCACTAATCATGTTTTCTGTCATGCGATTTTCTTGTGTAAATACGGTTGAAAAAAAATCATTAAGCATATTGGCTTTTTCCTCATCCTCATCCACCATTTCACCCAGACTATTTTTAAGGGGGCCAACACTATCATTTTTTAGTTTTTTACTATTTATGTAGTTATGTATGGGGTGTCTGTCCACGTGGGGTACACTTATATAGTGCTGGGCAGCCTTCCTGCCCAGTATGGACATCATCAGTATCCTAAGCCAGACACTGTGCATCAAACCTACCTGTGTGACTGGCGTCCTATGCAAGATTCATCTGTGTGCATCTTTAATACTAGGCAACCACACCCTCCATGAATTGGTACGATTATTGGTGTTAGTAAGGCTGTATCTTTCTGTGATTTTTTAAAATTTTGCCCTATGTTAGCCGTTATTATTCACCAAGACAATAACAGATCACAGTCTAATACAAAACCTCATAGGATGAACCAGTAGAGTGTGGTGTTCAACAGCTTGTTAATTCTGCCTCCCAAATATGGAATAAAAAGCCACCAATGTTATGTAGGCAAAAATAATATCAATAATAACTTCTACTCATCTCACAAAAAAAGTCCCCACTCAGGTCCATCATCTGTCAATGGAAAACCAGAGGTTTCCACATCATTAGTGGCTCAAAGGCTTTTGAAAAGCAACATGGCTTCCATAAACCAATCCAGCAATATCCACTCTCCCAAAGTCAGATCTCCCCCTCGCTTCTGAGCCTTGCAGTGTGTCCAAACCACATTTAGCATCCATGTATTCGGCATTACTATAGTGAGAAAAATCCACTTAATTTATGGTGTGTGTGTCTCCTGGAGCACAATCTGGGCACTATGTGTTGGGTAATAAAATGGCATATTTGCAATTTTCACTCTCCAACATCCACTGCGTGCTAATTTCTGGAAAGTGACTGTGGAGTCAAAATAGTCACTACTCCTATAGATTATTTCACTGAGAGTTATAATTTCCAAAATGGTGTCACTTTATGGGGATTTCTACTGCTCTGGTTTTCTGCATTATGGTCACATTTGGGCTTCCGCAAATGGTGTGTCCCATCTCCTCTGGGATCTGCTCCTGTGACGTCTGCTTCTGTCACCAGGAGCCTTATTCATCCTGCAGGAGGCGCTGGTGATGGAGGAGACATCAGAACCAGAAGCTCTGGGTGGCGCAGGCTCTGTCCAGCCACTAAGATTAGGGTGCCTGGGACCTGTAGTACCATCCAGCCTGGCAGTATGGGTGTGTGTGCTGTCCAGCTGGAATAATCTGCTCCCTGCTTCAGCCATTTGGAAAGCACCACACCTTACTAAAGCTGGAAGGATATTGCTGGAAGCTTCCAGATACAGCCTTGTTCTTCTCTGGTTCAGTCCTCTGTGCTCAGCTCCCGGCTTGTGTATTTGTTTTTTGTGGTGACCTCGGCTCGTGTACTGACTACTCTTGTGTCTTCTGATTTTGTATTTTCTCTGCCCTCCAGCTTATGACCCGGCTACCTGACTATTCGTCTTGACATTAAAGGGTGATGAGAAAGGCAATCCGTGGGATCTGGAGTATATAGCGCCAAGCCTGTTCGTGGTGGCCATCTTTTGAGCTGTCAGGTGACCATGAACACTGCCCCCAATACATTGTGTCTGCAAACTATTCCACCAAGATCTGCATTCAAATAGCTAAATGTCGCTCCTCCCCTTCTTAACTCTGCCATGTGCCCAGATAGTAGGATACAACCGTATACAGGGTATTGTCACATTCAAGAGTAGTTGGAAAATAATTTGTAAGGTCCATTTGTTTCCTATTATCATTTGTGAAGAATTCCAAAGTTATCACCATATAAAGTGACACACGTCAGATTTAAAAAAATGGGGCCTGATTGGGAACATAAAACTGTCTGCGGGAAGAGGTTAAAATTAGAGTATTTTGGGCACTAACTACTGTAGTCAAAAACTGACTATAGACAATAACACATCTACTGAAATGATCAAACTCAACAGTCTCCATCAGTAAGTAGTGAGTAACTAGTGGTGAAACCTCTCTGGGGTAATTAGAGTAGGGGGCTCGGTGGCTCTTCGTAATCTAAACTATGATAAGGGCCAATATTTTCTGTCAGATGAGTTTCAAGAAGAAATATTAGACATTGAAGGAGAACTTTTTATAAATAGTGCAGAGATGAGTTGTCTTAAATTTAGCCCTCGGGCATTTGGAAGAGGTAATGGAGACCTTCTTTTAAAGACTACCAGGGAGTTACAGAGTCACATAAGTGAGTCAGGCCGATCCCACCACAATAAAGCTATCATACAAAATGAACCTGGAAAAAAATACAGAATAAAAGATATGTTACATCCCTAACAACAACGTATGTATCAGGGGAGAGAACTTCAGATCTAAACCGGAATTACACTCATTTATGGTGGACCTTTGGAGCTACTATGACTCCTGAGCAGAAGAGTAGAGAAAGTATTAGTGCTCCCCATTTAAGGAGAGATTGTGTAGTAATCGGAATTCCTTAGGATTGAAAAATAATGTAATTTATGACGTGGAATGAATCCATGAAACCAGGGCTTGAGCCATGCCAACACATCACCTGCAGGTGTGAATAAATGTATATATCAGCCACGCACAGCCTAGAGATATATCATGCACAGGTGTAATGTTTTTTATGTAGTTTATCACAATCCTGTTTGAAGTTAGTTGGTTTGAAAAGAAATTGAAAAGTCAGGATAAAGGGAAACTCTTGTTATTGTACAGAAATTAATACTTGGCCTCACTGCACATTTAATGTTCTAGATCATAAAAGTGAAGTTTGGCCAGAAAGACTGGACCTGGTCTTGTAGGGACCATATGAGCACATTCAGCAGCACAGAAGGGAGAGAAGGTAGATTCATCCAATAAGATATGAGGGATCTAGGAAGCCAACAGCATCATTACCCTCCGCTTTCTCTTACAGGCCCATCATAATATTTTTCTTCAAGTGATTTTCTCACTTGTCAGCACATTCTACGTACGCTGTCATTTGGTTTTGTAGTTTAAAGATCTGGGCAGGTAACGGTCAGCGTCTCCTAATCCCAGGGGGTAGGTGGATCCTCCAGGTTGTAAGTTCTATGGAAAAGGTCTATTACAATTGCACAAAGTAATGTGTACATTTTTGGATGGAGGAAAATGTTGTGATCTAGAGGGAAATGGTGATCACACGATTGTGATACGGCCGGACTACACAGCCAATATAGCAGCCACAGCCGGTGACTGAGAAGAATCTGTGACTTCTCTGCATTTAGTGGTTACTACTCACCTGGGTAGTCATATGTAGGAATCTCCTCTTTACACCGCTCATCACCCCTCACATATGTCTCTGTAGTATTAATATGGGTCAGATCTTCACCCTGAAACAAATATTGTAAAAGTCACAGACAGATGGAGAAGTCCCATCTATGATCAGCTCTAATCCTACAATCTCCACCATTCTCATTACACAAGTATAAAACATATAATACTGGTGGATAAAACAAGACTGAGCACAAGACCTTCACAGCCGTCTACACATCATAGGGGAGATCTCATGACACCTTCTCTCCATCTACCTGATGATCCTGAGGAACATTGGGATCTTCTTGCTTACAGTCCTGTGGAAGAAGAGGACGGGGACATCTCTCTGGTGTTGTCCTCTTACTGGATAGATCTGGAGGAAACACATACAGGGACTGAATTCATTCTTTACATACAGATAATTATAGGCCGTGAGTATTTAGTCCTGTCTATTACCTGGTGATGTGATGGGCTGGGGAACCTCCATCATGACGTCCTTGTACAGATCTTTGTGTCCTTCTAAATATTCCCACTCCTCCATGGAGAAATAGACAGCGACATCCTGACACCTAATAGGAACCTGACACATACAATGATACCATCATCCCCCCGATCCCTTCATAGCGTTACTGTATAATGTTCCAGCATTCCCAGCAGTGTCACCTCTCCAGTCAGCAGCTCAATCATTTTGTAGGCGAGTTCTTGGATCTTCTGGTTATTGATGTCCTCATGTATCAGGGGGTGAGGTGGAGGCCCTGTGATTGGGCTCAGGGGTCTTCCCCATTCCTCAGGCACAGGGTACTGATAGCGATCACTAGAGGTCTTCTTCACTACTGTGCAATCCTGGTTATGGAGAGACACATTAATAAATCTCCCTCCAGACATTTCCAGAGTCCTCACCTCTCCAGTTCTGTCCATCTGTTATTCCCATAGATAATGATGTAATGTGACGTCATCAGAATCTCTCACCTCTCCAGTAAGCCGGAAGAGGATCTCTAGGGTGAGGTGTAATATCCTCTCCGCCATCTTGTCTCTGTCCATATCCATCTTTGATGGGTCCATAAGGAAAATTCTCTTATATAGAAGATCTTTACTGAGAGGATCTGATATTGTAGAGACCTAAATGAGAAGATGATGAGCCGATGTAACATCATAAAAATCCTGTGTAATAATACAATTACTGGAGATAATATGGGGAAACATATGAGGAGATATATCATTTTACAGTATTTAGTTTTTTGCTTTACATTTAGTAATAAAACCTATATATTTTTGGCCACAGACAACAAGCAGTTTCTTTCTTGGAGTCTGTAGCTGAACTCGTTTCTCAAAGACTCATCTTCCATAATGCTAATTCTCGTCTCATTTACCGACACTGCAATCAGCATTAGCAATACTGCAGGAGATATTCATTACACATGGCATGAGAAATAACTACTTCATGATGAGGACGACATCTTCATCTTCTACTACGGCTCTAGAAACATATTTGGCCAGAGTGCTTCACTAACTACATCTCCACCGGTCGTCTATATGAATGTTTCCGGTCTTCCCCGGACTGTAATCTTCTACCACTTTAGATCTCATGTCTGATTCACACACAGAAGTTTGAGGCTTTCACACATGGTAAGGTTTTTAATATTATACAGAGTAGGACTACCTCGAATAGGTGCACCTTGCCATGGTAGGATAGCTTTCATGCTATTTTTGATCAAATACAGTGTTGATAAGAAACCTATTTTATTTAAATGCACTTTTGCTTTTTATTTATTTATTTACAGCGGGGTTCATTATCATTTTTCTTTATAGTTTTTTTCTGATTTATGGCCATAGTAAACATGTGTCTATGTGCTGCATGGATACCAATTTAAACCAAGCTCAAAATCTGTTTTTTCACGGGCACCATAGTGGCCGTGTGGGCCGACGCTATGGATGATACACCTCTATCATTTGGTAAAAATCTCATAGGTACTGGATTAATTAGTACCTGCACCAAGAATGGGGCTAAGTGAGTATTTATTAAAGGAAATCCACTCCACCGACTACCCCACGGCTGATTACCCTCTTAAGCCCCGGAGCATTTTCCGTTTTTGAGATTTCGTTTTTTGTTCCCCTTGTTCCCAGAGCCATAACGTTTTTATTTTTTGGTCAATATGGCCATGTGAGGGTTTATTTTTTGCGGGACGAGTTTTACTTTTCAACACCATTACTAGTTTTACCATATCGTGTATGGTAAAACGGGAAAAAAATTCCAAGCGCCGTGAAATTGCAAAAAAAAGTGCAATACCACAGATGTTTTTAAAAAAATGTTTTTACCACGTTCACTGAATACTAAAACTGATATTATTATTCACCAGGTTATTACAAGTTCGTAGATACCAAACATGTACAGGTTCTTTTTTATTTAAGTGGTAAAAAAAATTCCAAAGTTTGGTAAAAAAAAAAAAATGGTGCCGTTTTACGAGACCCGTAGCGTCTCCATTTTTCGGGATCTGGGGCCGGGTGAGGGGTTATTTTTTGCGCACCGAGCTGAAGTTTTTATTGATGCTATTTTGGCGTAGATACAATGTTTTGATCGCCCGTTATTGCATTTTATTGCAATTTTGCGGCGACCAAAAAACGTAATTCTGGCGTTTAGAATTTTTTTCTCGTTACGCCGTTTACCGATCAGATTAATTCTTTTTTATATTGATAGATCGGGCGATTCTGAGCGCGGTGATACCAAATATGTGTATATGTTTTTTTTTTATTATTATTTTATTTTGAATGGGGCGAAAGGGGGGTGATTTAAACTTTTATATTTTTTTATTTTTTTTCATATTTTTTAAAACTTTTTTTTTTTCACTTTTTGCTTTCTTCTGTAGTCTCCATAGGAGACTAGAAGCAGCACTCTTTTGATCGGCTCTGCTACATGCAGGGGACGAGCAGATCCCTTGCATGTAGCAGAAATGGTCCTGTGCTATGAGCGCCGACCACTAGGTGGCGCTCATAGCGACAGGATCATGACAACCACTGGTGTCTGCTGCAGACCCAGGGTTGTCATGACCACCCATCGTCGACCCGCGATCACGTGACGGGGTCGCTGATGGGCGGGGTAAGTGACGCGCTACCCGGAAGCGCGAGTTAAATGCCGCTGTCGGAGATTGACAGCGGCATTTAACTGGTTAACAGCCACGGGTGGATCACGATTCCACCTGCGGCTGTTGTGGGCACATGTCAGCTGTAAGAATCAGCTGACATGTGCTCGGTTCAGTGCGGGCTCAGCGCCGGAGCCCTCACTGAACCGGGGGATTACCGCATCATGCATGAAATGATCTCGATGGTCCAGATGGATGGAGTGGAGGATGGCTGGTTGATGGACACCCCATGCAAACACGGCTACGGTGCCAACAAGGAGGAGGTGGAGTAATGTTTTGGGCTGGAATCATGGGGAGAGAGATTGTTGGCCCTTTTAGGATCCCTGAAGGGGTAAAGATGAACTCCATAATGTATGTTGAGTTTCTCAAACAGTACTTCCTGCCATAGTTCAAGAAGAAGAACCGTGAATTCCACAGCAAGATCATTTTCATGCATGATAATGCACCGTCTCATGCTGCACATAACACATCTGCATCTCTGGCTGCTGTGGGCATAAAAGGGGACAAACTTATGGTGTGGCACCCATGCTCCCCTGACCTCAACCCCATTGAGAACCTCTGGAGCATCATCAAAAGGAGTGTCTATGATAGCGGGAGGAAGTTCACATCTGAGCAACAGCTCTGGGAGGGTATTCTGTCCTCATGCAAAACAATTAAAGCAGAAACCATCCAAAACCTGACAAATTCAATGGACGAGAGAGTTCAGAAGCTCCTTTCGAACAAGGGGTCCTATGTGCAAATGTTACATCACCTAGAATAAAGTTTTGAGTTGAAAACTGTTTGATTTCAGTTTGTAATAACCTGCTAATGCTTATAATTTCAAAAATGACCATTTTTTGTTCTTTATTAAAATGAAAAGGTTGAAAACTCTGCTGTGCATAATAATTTGGAACATGCATTTTGAGTGCAGTTTGAGTGTTTTATTTTTTAAAAAATATACTGTTATCATAGACAGTTTGTACAAAAACCTTTCAATTGTACTCTAATAGTTATTTGACTGGAAAATTACAATGACTGCAATTCATGTAGGTAATTTGGGAAAATCTGAGAAAATATTATTTGCATAACAATTTGGAACACAGTGTATTACTGTACAAAGCCTCGATATCTAGTAAGGCCTGCTCCCCTACATGCATGTATACATGCTCGGGGGTATACATGGAGGGGAGCAGGCAAAGGAAAACCAATTCCAGAGGGATTATTCCAACTGCAGGTGGTACTGTGAGAACATTATACTGTGTGGGGGCATCATACACACTGCATAAGGGGCATAATGGGGCATATACTGTGTGGGGGCATCATACATACTGCATAAGGGGCATAATGGGGGCATATACTTTGTGGGGGCATCATACATACTGCATTAGGGGCATAATGGGGGCATTACACTGTGTGGAGGCATCATACATACTGGATAAGGGGCATAATGGGGGCATTACACTGTGTGGGGGGCATCATACATCCTGCATAAGGGGCATAATGGGGGCACTACATTGTGTGGGGGCATCATACATATTGCATAAGGGGCATAATGGGGGCATTACACTGTGTGGGGGCATCATACATTCTGCATAAGGGGCATCATACATACTGCATAAGGGGCATTACACTGTGTGGGGGCATCATACATCCTGCATAAGGGGCATAATGGGGGCATTACACTGTGTGGGGGCATCATACATTCTGCATAAGGGGCATTACACTGTGTGGGGGCATCATACATCCTGCATAAGGGGCATAATGGGGGCATTACACTGTGGGGGGCATCATACATCCTGCATAAGAGGCATAATGGGGGCATTACACTGTGTGGAGGCATCATACATCCTGCATAAGGGGCATAATGGGGGCATTACACTGTGGGGGCATCATACATTCTGCATAAGGGGCATAATGGGGGCATTACACTGTGGGGGGCAGTAAAGGGGTCCTGTACTATGAGAACTATGTTTCCTCCCTTCCTGTCTCCATAGTTGGGTCGTATGTATCTATTACAGGAAACAGAACAAAAACCTTATGATTCTTATAAAGGGGCAACACAAGACCCCAAAAGAGTCTCCGTGCTGAAGGTGTTAATGCCCCCTGCGCCCAGTAATGGGGGTCTCCACATACCTCCACCTGCAGAGCCGCCACCACATATATGGCTGCTCTGTGCGCACAGGAGCTGTGATGAGGTCACAGGAGGGGAGGAGTCAGGGGTCACATGATCAGGGGCCTCAGTGGATGCAGGACTCTGCTGTGCTGGTTGTCATGGTGCTGGATGAGCTGAAGTTTATGTGTGGGGTCAGGAGGGGTTTACAGTGTGGATGTAGCAGAGCCGCGTGTGTACGAGGTGTACGGAGCAGAGCCGCGTGTGTACGAGGTGTACGGAGCGGAGCCGCGTGTGTACGAGGCGTACGGAGCGGAGCCGCGTGTGTACGAGGCGTACGGAGCAGAGCCGCGTGTGTACGAGGTGTACGGAGCAGAGCCGCGCGTGTACGAGGTGTACGGAGCGGAGCCGCGCGTGTACGAGGTGTACGGAGCGGAGCCGCGCGTGTACGAGGCGTACGGAGCGGAGCCCCGCGTGTACGAGGCGTACGGAGCGGAGCCGCGCGTGTACGAGGCGTACGGAGCGGAGCCGTGCGTGTACGAGGCGTACGGAGCGGAGCCGCGCGTGTACGAGGCGTACGGAGCGGAGCCGCGCGTGTACGAGGCGTACGTAGCGGAGCCGCGCGTGTACGAGACGTACGGAGCGGAGCCGCGCGTGTACGAGGCGTACGGAGCGGAGCCGCGCGTGTACGAGGCGTACGGAGCGGAGCCGCGCGTGTACGAGGTGTACGGAGCAGAGCCGCGCGTGTACGGAGCAGAGCCGCGCGTGTACGAGGTGTACGGAGCAGAGCCACGCGTGTACGAGGTGTACGGAGCAGAGCCACGCGTGTACGAGGTGTACGGAGCGGAGCCGCGTGTGTACGAGGTGTACGGAGCGGAGCCGCGCACGTACGAGGCGTACGGAGCGGAGCCGCGCGTGTACGAGACGTTCGGAGCAGAGCCGCGCGTGTACGAGGCGTACGGAGCGGAGCCCCGCGTGTACGAGGCGTACGGAGCGGAGCCGCGCGTGTACGAGGCGTACGGAGCGGAGCCGCGCGTGTACGAGGTGTACGGAGCGGAGCCGCGCGTGTACGAGGTGTACGGAGCGGAGCCGCGCGTGTACGAGGCGTACGGAGCGGAGCCCCGCGTGTACGAGGCGTACGGAGCGGAGCCGCGCGTGTACGAGGCGTACGGAGCGGAGCCGTGCGTGTACGAGGCGTACGGAGCGGAGCCGCGCGTGTACGAGGCGTACGGAGCGGAGCCGCGCGTGTACGAGGCGTACGGAGCGGAGCCGCGCACGTACGAGGCGTACGGAGCGGAGCCGCGCGTGTACGAGACGTTCGGAGCAGAGCCGCGCATGTACGGAGAAGAGCCGCGCATGTATGCGAGGTATGTGGAGCTGCGCGTGTGCGAGGCGTGTGAACTCCGGTGATGACACCGCCCCTTTCCAAGGACATGACAGCTGATCTGTACAGCTGTCACATGCCCCTAACAGCCACAGGTGGAGTCGCGATCCTCCCATGGCAGTTAACATGTTTCAGGGAATATGTCACCCCCTGGGACCTATCAGACCTCTAATATGGGGATACAGGTGAAGTATGAATCTATACTTACCTGAATGTACCATATTAGAGGTCTGCTTGCTGTGTAATAGCTTTTTATTAAATTAGTTTTGGCAAGTTTCACGTCTGGGGGACGCGAAGAAATCCCCGCCTATTAGCTTACTTCCCATATCCCCCCTCCTCCCCAGCACGTCACAGGGGCCTGTGACGTGCAGTTCCCGGCCGGATCCCGCCGTCTGTGTAGACTTGTGGAGCAGGAAACTTGTGCGCAGGCGCCGGTGAGTCTCAATTGTGAAATTGCACTTTTTTTGCAATTTCACTGCACTTTGAATTTTTTTCCTGTTTTCCAGTACACAATATGGTAAAACCAATGGTGTCGTTCAAAAGTACAACTCGTCTCGCAAAAAACAAGCCCTCACATGGCCATATTGTCGGAAAAATAAAACTGTTATGGCTCTGGAGAGAAGGGGAGCAGAAAACGCAAAAATGGAGAAGCCCAAAGTGGTAAAGGGGTTAATATCAAATAATTATAAAAAGAAAATATTTGTTTTTATTTCTTTCATATCGGCATCGAAGAAAACCAGCGTATGGATCTTTTCCAGCCTGGGATCCTGGTTATCTGGGCCCATTCCATCCGGTGTTGTTCATATGGTGTGAAATCCCTTCCCAGATCCCCTGAATTCCTACATGGGATGTAAATTCCCTCAGGACCGACCCGCTGAATTCACGGCTTATCAATGAACATTTATATTTTGTTCATATTTATCCGGAACTTTTTGAAAACCGTCTAAATGGTTAACATTTCTGATTGTATCATTTATTTCAGTTAAATGTACAATATAGATTTTTGGCAATGTTCACACTCTGCATCTGAGGCTGAATGGTCCACAATGTACATTATATAATCATTGTCATATAGCATTTTATAGAGAAATTTATAAACATTTTGAAATATAAATAGATAGAGTGGAGACACGAGGGTCAGTGGGTGGTCTCATCTTTAGAAAACCATATGGACCAGGGCTCACACCACTGAACGCCCGATCTCCTTTCCCGTGAACACTACTCAGACCAGACAGGGTGAGGGTAACACAGTGCGGCAATAATTTATTGCCCCAATACCAGCCAGTCACATACAGTACAACCCCAGCAAGTACATGAGATGGTGCACATGACATAATCTCACCTTTCCACTGGCTCTGAGCAGCTGTGACTTCGGAGCATCCAGGGCCGACTACCCCAACTTCTGGCCGGCAACCAGGGAGGAGGTAGCAGCAAGCTTAGGAAGCTGAGTGAGTGCAGTGAGGTATGTGGCCAGGTGACCTGATTGTCCCCAACCTGGATTCTCCAGTGTCTTCGAGGGTTCAGTGATGGTCAGTGGAGCAGATCTGTGTTCCTCCAGCTGGTTGGTGGCTTGCTGTAGAGTGTGTGGAAAAAGAGGCAGATCCTATTTTTCTTGGTCACAGCTGGTAGTCAGGTATTTTCCAACAGGATTGGGAGAAGGTCCTCTCTCATTGTCCAAGTGTTCATAGCCAGTCCTTCAATATTTGCATGAGAACAACCTTGAATGCACTAATACAATAGGTAGACAGGAAACTAACAATGATCAATGGGTCAGTTAGCATGTGCCTTTATTCCACAAGGAGAGCAGGACAATAAGCTGTAGGGGGCGCTATAATCTGTACACAGCAGCCATTCAAGATTCGAACAATTAATTACATCTACAACTAGAGTCACCGACAATAGCTCCTGTCCCTGTGCCGACTGACTAGCAATGCGTTTGGCAGAATTAAGAAGAAATGCTGTGTCCTCACATAGATATATGTAAATATACAACTATCTCTAAATATATATACATCTATATATGGATATAGACATAAAGTTCAAATGAAAACACAGTTTGAGGTATAAATTTCCACAATAAAACTAGTGTTGTGTGTATAAAGTCTTATTGAGAAGGATGTGTTCTTGTTAATCTCTGAGACTATAGAAGCAGAACAGAAGCTTCAGGCCGGAGTCACACTACACGGAGACAAAATCATTCCGATTCTCACTGATGAGAGTCACACGAGTTCTCCGTATGGTAATGCATGTGTAATCCGTGTGTAATGCGATGATGCGATATTTTCTCGCCCGTGTATCTGTATGACATCAGTATGCAATGCATTTATTTTCTCTGCAATCATTATTCTCCAATCATTTACAGGACTATTTACAGTGTTCTATGCTACAGAATGGTAATGTATCCATAAAAATTGGACGGCATACGGATGGTCCGTGTGGCGACCAATTTTTTTCTTACACCCATAGGCTTGCATTGTCGAGTCTCGCACGATATACGCGTACAATCACAGCATGCTATGATTTTGCATGAACGCCTAATACGCTTGAGAAAAAAAACGGTGATCTGAGCTGCCCCATAGAATAGGTAATGTCATTTTAACATTTTACAACCTTATCTGGCCATGTGGTGTGTGAGATATCATCAGACGCATCATGTTTCATTTATGATGGAGAGACTCTGAAAGTCACAAAGCCTATTTTTATAGGGCCATCAGGTGGCCTTTACTATTCATAAAGGGCCAGTCGTCGGCCATCACTATTCTTAGAGAGCCATCAGCCAGCTATGTTTTATTGTTCCCATTACTAAAGAGTGGGTCTCCTATACTGTTATTTTGTATGCAGTGATTGGCAGGGCTGCCCAAAATTTAGATGCACCCCAATACCTCTTTGAAGAGACTTAGAGGAGGGCCTCCTGAAAGCAATGTTCCCATTATTAGGAAGTGGGTCTCCCATTGTGTTTGCCTATGCAATGAATGCAAGGGCTCCCAAAAATTGGGAGGCACTCCAATGCCCCTTGGAAGAGACGTGGAGGAGGGCCTCATAAAAAAAATGTTCTTATTAGAAAGGAGAAGGCCTCCTATACTTGTAATGCCCATGCACTAAGTGTATGGGCTGACAAACATTTACTCCTGGGGGGTATACATGAACATACTGTATAAAAAAAATTTTTTATGGGCATCATAAACAGGGCCAGCTCCAGGTTTTTCTGGGCCCCGGGCGAAAGAGTCTCAGTGGGCCCCTTTAATACATACCACGATTCATGATGCACAGATACCGCAGAGAAATATATATATATATATATATATATATATATATATAGTACAATGCAAAGATTTCACTTCTTACATTACATGAGCGATATCTATTGTAAATTCCGCAATAGCTCAGAAACCAGCGAATCGCTCCACACAGAATACTGGCCCCAATATAAGGCCCCATACGGAATACAGGCCCCCATATAAGGCCCCATACGGAATACTGGCCCCCATATAAGGCCCCATACGGAATACTGGCCCCCATATAAGGCCCCATACGGAATACTGGCCCCCATATAAGGCTCCATACTGAATCCTGGCCCCCATATAAGGCTCCATACGGAATACTTGGCCCTCATACAGAATACTAGCGTCCATATAAGGCTCCATACGGAATACTGGCCCCCATATAAGGCTCCATACAGTATACTGGTCCCCTTCTAAAGCTCCATACAGGATACTGGCCCCCATATAACGCTCCATACACGATACTGGTCCCCTTATAAAGCTCCATACAGGATACTGGCCCCCATATAACGCTCCATACAGGATACTGGTCCCCCTATAACGCTCCATACAGGATACTGGCCCCCATATAATGCTGCATGCAGGCTGTTACCCCCCCACATAATGCCCCATACAGGCTGTCCCCCCCTTATAATGCTCCATGCAGGCTGTTACCCCCCACATAATACCCCATACAGGCTGTCCCCCCCCCCCTTATAATGCTCCATGCAGGCTGTTCCCCCCACATAATGCACTATGCAGGCTGTCCCCCCCCCCTTATAATGCCCCATGCAGGCAGTTCCCCACCTTATAATGCCCCATGCAGGCTGTCACCCCTCCTCTTTATAATGCCCCATGCAGGATGTACCCCCCCTCTTTATAAGGCCCCATGCAGGATGTCACCCCCCCTCTTTAAAATTCCCCATGCAGGATGTCACCCCCTCTCTTTATAATGCCCCATGCAGGATGTCACCCCCTCTCTTTATAATTCCCCATGCAGGATGTCACCCCCTCTCTTTATAATGCCCCATGCAGGATGTCACCCCCCCTCTCTCTATAATGCCCCATGCAGGATGTCACCCCCCCCTCTCTTTATAATGCCCCATGCAAGATGTCACCCCCCCATATTATGCCCCATGCAGGATGTCACCCCCCCCCCCCATATTATGCCCCATGCCTCCATACATTAAAAAAAAAAAAATCAAATACTCACCTCCCTCCTCCTCACCTGCTGCCCGCTGCTCGGGTCCGGACTCCAGCGTTGCCGGCGTCGTCCCGCTCTGCGCTCCCTGTGACGGCTCAGGGGAGCGCACGGTGGAAAGACGTCACCGCGCCCTCTGACCTGAGACGTCACAGGGAGCGCAGAGCAGGAAGACAGCGGATCTGCAGAGGCACGGGGAGAGGTAAGTATCCGGCTGCCGGGGCCCTGAGCAAGCGGCGGAGAAGGGCGGGCGCTGACACCGCTCTCCTCCGCCCATAGCCCGGCGGGGTGCGCGACCACCAGTGGGCCCCCCTGCCTGCTCAGGGCCCCGGCACTTGCCCGGGTGCGCCGGGTGCTTACGCCGGCCCTGATCATAAACAACCTTTAAAAAAATGATGTGGATGTTGCATCACGGACCACGGTCACCCTGGTGATATGGTGGTGGAGGATGTGGAGAAGGAGGAGGACAAGAGCAAATAGCCAAAATCAGGAAGCGTATACCCATGTGTGGGTGTGAGGAGGTGCATGGGAATACACCTCTCAAGAAAAGACACTGGATTTGAGTTTATGTTACGCTGCTATCATTCGGTGGTGTTGAGAAGTCTGGCCCAATACAGCCCTTGTTCATTTTTATAAGAGTCAGCCTGTCAGCATTTTCAGTTGACAGGCGGATGCGCTTATCACTTATAATTCCACCAGTGGCACTAAAAACCCGCTCTGATAAAACGCTGGCGGCAGGGCAGGCCAGGACCTTCAAGGCATAGAGAGACAGTTCAATCAACGTTTCCAGCTTGGATACCCAATAATTATATGGCACAGAGGAATCACGGAGGACGTTGGTACGGTCAGCAAAGTACTCCCTCAGCATCTTCCCAAACTTTGCACTCCTTGTGAGAGTACCCCGCGCCTCAGGGCCTGTGCGATGGGAGGGGCTGAGAAAATTCTCCCAGAACTTTGACACTGTTCCCCTGCCTCTGCTGGATTGAAGTTGTGTCTCTTTCGCTTGTACTCCTTGGTTGTCCAATGAACTGTGACCCCTGCCCCCAGCGTTTTCAGATGGGATTTTTTTAAATAGTTCCGCAACAAGGGCCTTCTGGAATAGCCCCATTTTTGTAGACTTGTCCGCTCAGGAATAAGAGATATAAAGTTCTCCTTGTAGCGTGGGTCTAGAAGGGTCACCAACCAGTAATGACTGTCACCCAAAATTTTGAGAACGCGAGGGTCATGGGAAAGGCAGCGTAACATAAACTCAGCCATACGTGCCAGACTGCTAACAGAAAAGACTTCCATGTCCTCACCAAGAGGATGACTGACCATGCTCTCTTCCTCCTCTCAGTCCTCTGGCCATCCACGCTGAACAGACGGTATGACAGCTGTGCAGGTAGTACCATCTATAGCCCATGAAACTAGCTCCTGTTCTTCCTCCTCCTCCTCTTCCTCATTGTCACCCAATCCACATTGGGATGAGATGAGGCTGGGCTGTGTGTAATCACCCTGTATGGTTCCTTGCTCCATCTCATCGTGCTCCGCCTGCAATGCATCCTCTTTGAGTGTGAGCAGAGAGCATTTCAGAAGACAGAGAAGCGAGATCACCATCTTGGTGGAGTCATCAAAGTTTTGGAGGATGGTACATATGTCTGACATCCATGTCCACTCCTGAGGTCTTATGTGTGGAGTCTGAACTGAATACCGACTGCCTTGTTGATGCTTGTACTCAACAACTGCCCTCTTCTGCTCACAAATCCGTCCCAACATCTGCAGTGTAGAGTTCCAACGCGTGGGAACATCACATACCAGTTATTGAGCCAGAAGCTGCAAATGCTGCTGAAACACGGCAAGGGCAGCGGAAGCTGTAGGTGACTTTCTTAAATGGGCACACAGGCGGCGCATACTTTAACAAGCTGATCCGACAGCTCTGAGTAGGATTTGAGAAGCCACTGAACCACGAGGTTAAGCACATGGGCCAGGCATGGTACGTGTGTGAGTTCGCCTCGCCTCAGAGCCGCCACCAGGTTCCCGCCATTGTCACACACGACCATGCCTGGCTGTAGGTTCAGCGGTGTGAGCCACAGATCTGCCTGCTCTTTCAGAGCTGTCCACAACTCTTCAGCATTGTGTGGTTTGTCACCTAAGCGTATTAGCTTCAGCACAGCCTGTTGCCACATGGCCAAGGCAGTGCTACAGTGCTTCCAGCTTGTGACTGATGTGGTCATTTCGGAGATGGAGGCTGTAGAGGAGGAGGAGGCTAAGGAGGATGATGTGTAGGAGTTGTAGACTGTGGGGGCAACCCTGATTGACCTAGGGACCGCAATCCTTGGCTTCGGGAGGACGTGTTCCATCCCAAGGTCCGACTGGGTCCCGGCTTCCACTATATTAACCCAGTGTGCCATCAGCAAGATGTACCATCCCTGCCCACAAGCACTTGTCCACGTGTCCGCGGTTAGGTGGACTTTCCCAGTAAATGCGTTGTTGAGGGCACGGCTAATGTTTTGGGACACGTGCTTGTGTAATGCAGGGACGGCACACCGGGAGAAATAGTGGTGGCTGGGGACCGAGTACCGAGGGACGGCCGCTACCATCAGGTTGCGGAATGCTTCTGTCACCACGAGCCTAAAAGGCAACATTTCGAGAGCAAGCAGTCGTGAAATGTGAGAATTTAGTAGTGTGACCTGTGGGGTGTTGGCTGTGTATTTGCGCTTGCGTTGCAAGGACTGGGGTATGGACAAATGAACGCTGCCCTGGGACAAGGGCGTGCTTCCTGATGCTGCTACTTGAGAGTGTGCAGGGCAGGAGGCATCTTCGCATGCACCATGGACAGGGTATTGGCTTGCATGCCCAACAGCGGAAGAAGCAATAGTGCCACCCACAGACACTCTTCCTGGATCCTGGGGTTCGGCCCACAAAGTCGGGTGCTTTGCTGCCATGTGCCTGATCATGCTGGTGGTGGTCAGGCTGCTAGTTTTGCCACCCCTGCTGAGGCTGGCCTGGCAGGTGGTGCAAATGGCCTTTTTGGGGTTATCAACAGAGTCTTTAAAAAACAACTAGACTCGGGAAGACCTAACTGGCAACTTCCTTTGTGTTGGTGTTAAGGGGAACGGTTGCCTGCCTTCTGTCTGCGGCCACCACACTGCTTCTTCCTGCCTGTTGGGGTGATCTGCCTCCCTCCCCATGTGTGCTGCTGTCCTCTCTCTGCATGTCCTCCTGCCAGGTTGGGTCAGTTACTATATCATCCACCGCCTCGTCTTCCACTTCCGCACCCTGGTCCTCCTCCTGAATTTCTGGCATTTGTGTCTCATCATCGTCCACCTCTTGTGACACTTTCCCACCGTTGCCTTCGTGTGACCGTGGCTGCTCAAATATTTGGACATTGCTACATGCAATCTCCTTTTGCCCCGCTTCAAGTGGTCCGGGCGAGAGGCCCGAATGTGTGGGATCATTTGTCTCTGGGCACTTGGCATGGTGGGAGGAAGGAGGATCAGGGTGAGGAATATGCGGTCCAGACTCACGGCTACTGAGACTTGACCGTGTGGAAGACAGGGTGGTGGTGGTGGCTAAGTGACTGGAAGCATTATCCGCTATCCAATCAACAACCTTTTGACACTGCTCTGGGTTCAGTAGTGGTGTGCTGTGGTCCCCTAGGAATTGGGACAGGAAGGTCAGGCGAGAAGATGCGGGTGTTTGTTGTGGCACAATTTCAGCTTGCCCACAGCCTCGACCTCGGCCTCTGCATACACCATCACCATCACGTCCAGTTCCCCTTCCCTTGCCACGCATCTTGCCCATTTTAAATGGATGACAATATCTTCCACGCTCACTACAAATGGCTGAATTTGGAGCGAAGTTATATGTAGTCCGTGTGATGAAAAAAACACAGTTTTAAATACCTGGCCTGTAGGTAACTATTTTGAACAGCAAACCGGTGCCAAAAACTTTGCTGACATACTGAAAAAAAATTTGAATGGAGGCCAAAAATGGCAGTATTTTCAGCGCAATTATATGTGAATGTGATCCGTGTGACGGAGAAACCACAGTTTTAAATACCTGGCCTGTAGGTAACTACACTGCTCAAAAAAATAAAGGGAACACTTAAACAACAGAATATAACTCCAAGTAAATCAAACTTCTGAGAAATCAAACTGTCCACTTAGGAAGCAGCACTGATTGACAATCAATTTCACATGCTGTTGTGCAAATGGAATAGACAATAGATGGAAATTATTGGCAATTATCAAGACACCCTCAATAAAGGAGTGGTTCTGCAGGTGGGGACCACAGACCACATCTCAGTACCATTGCATTCTGGCTGATGTTTAGGTCACTTTTGAATGTTGGTTGTGCTTTCACACTCGTGGTAGCATGAGACGGACTCTACAACCCACAGAAGTTGCTCAGGTAGTGCAGCTCATCCAGGATGGCACATCAATGCAAGCTGTGGCAAGAAGGTTTGCTGAGTCTGTCAGTGTAGTGTCCAGAGGCTGGAGGCGCTACCAGGAGACAGGCGAGTACACCAGGAGACGTGGAGGGGGCCGTAGGAGGGCAACAACCCAGCAGCAGGACCGCTACCTCCGCCTTTGTGCAAGGAGGAACAGAAGGAGCATTGCCAAAACCCTGCAAAATGACCTCCAGCAGGCCACAAATGTGCATGTGTCTGCACAAACGGTTAGAAACCGACTCTATGAGGGTGGTATGAGGGCTCGACATCCACAGATGGGAGTTGTGCTCACAGCCCAACACCGAACAGGACTCTTGGCATTTGCCACAGAACACCAGGATTGGCAAAGTCGCCACTGGCGCCCTGTGCTCTTTACAGATGAAAGCAGAGTCACACTGAGCACATGTGACAGACGTGACAGAGTCTGGAGATGCCGTGGAGAGCAGTCTGCTGCCTGCAACATCCTTCAGCATGACCAGTTTGGCAGTGGGTAAGTAATGGTGTGGGGTGGCATTTCTTTGGAGAGCCGCACAGCCTCCATGTGCTCGCCATAGGTAGCCTGACTGCCATTAGGTACCGAGATGAGATCCTCAGACCCCTTGTGAGACCATATGCTGGTGCGGTTGGCCCTGGGTTCCTCCTAATGCAGGACAATGCCAGACCTCATGTGGCTGGAGTGTGTCAGTAGTTCCTGCAAGATGAAGGAATTGAAGCTATGGACTGGCCCGCTCGTTCCCCAGACCTGAATCCGATTGAGCACATCTGGGACATCATGTCTCGCTCCATCCACCAATGTCACGTTGTACCACAGACTGTCCAGGAGTTGGCGGATGCTTTAGTCCAGGTCTGGGAGGAGATCGCACAGGAGACCATCCGCAACCTCATCAGGAGCATGCCCAGGCATTGTAGGGAGGTCATACAGGCATTTGGAGGCCACACACAATACTGAGCCTCATTTTGACTTGTTTTAAGGACATTACATCAAATTTGGATCAGCCTGTAGTGTGCTTTTCCACTTTAATTTTGGGGGTGACTCCAAATCCAGGCCTCCATTGGTTAATAAATTTGATTTCCATTGATGATTTTTGTGTGATTTTGTTGTCAGCACATTCAACTTTGTACAGAACAAAGTATTCAATGAGAATATTTCATTCATTCAGATCTAGGATGTGTTATTTGAGTGTTCCCTTTATTTTTTTGAGCAGTGTATTTTGAACAGCAAATGGGTGTCAAAAACTTTGTTGACACACTGAAAAAAAATTTGAATGGAGGCCAAAAATGGCTGTATTTTCAGCGCAATTATATGTGATCCGTGTGACGGACAAACCAGAGTTTTAAATAGCTGAATTTTTAGCGCTGTAATAAGGAAAGGACCTGGTTGTATTCTGCAGTGCCAACAAGCACATGGCGCAGAAAAACGGGGTTCTCTGGATTGCTTTTTAAGCAAATAATGAGGATTAAGATCCACCAAAAAATTATTCCTGGCCCCTGAGACCTGGGCCTTCTTCTAGAAATATCTAACAGCAGCAGAAGGCAGAATTGGAATGGAGCCTCTTGTGCTATATGCACTGCAGTCTGCTATATACACTGCCTGTCTGCCTATATACACTGCCTGCCTGATATCTCTGCAGATGGATTAGTCCTCAGGACTGTTTGTTGAGATGGATATGTGTAATGTACTTGTTTTCTTCCTACACTACCTAATACACAACCAAATCTCTCCCTAGCTCAGCAGCACCTCTCCCTACACTGACTGATTGCGGAGTAGACTGACGAGCACAGCGGCGCCAGGTCTGATATAGACCTGATGACGATGTGCGGCCAGCCAATCACTGTAATGCCACAACCAACATGGCTGCGGCATTACAGTGAGTGGCAGGCAATCCCTGCATGTTGATTGGCACTCAAAAAAGGGCGCCAAACATGCAGGGAGGGGACCCAAGCATCCGCCCGAGCATATCGCAAGTACTCGGCGAGCTCCGAGCATCTCGAGTACTGAGATGCTCGGGCGAGTACTTGCGAGTATGCTCGATCATCACTAATTCAGAGGACTTTATTCACAGACACAGAGGACTTTATTCACACAGATACAGAGGACTTTAATTCACACAGATACATAGGACTTTATTCACACAGATACAGAGGACTTTTCAGGTTATTATTTGAGGCATTGTTATCAGCGACTAGGTATTGTAGCTAATCAGAAGTGCAGATACAGAACACGATGTCCAAGAGACACAGTGACTGTGCCGTCAGCGCACAGGACAGATTACCGTTTTTCCTGCTTTCAGACAGCTATCTATATATCTATCTATTTATTTATCTATCAGTCTATGTATCTATTATCTATCTATGTATCTATCTAATATCTGTATATCTATTTATCTATCAGTTTATGTATCTATCAATTATCTATCTGTTATCTGTATATCTATCTATCCATGTATCTACTCCAAAAATAAAGGACAGCACTCCCTGTAGAAAACATAATGTGGTTTAATGGCCCATAAGGGCTAGTGGCGATGTTTTGGCTCCGATTTGAGCCTTTCTCAAGCAGTGAATAAGTGAAGTTACATCATATAAATAAAGTCATCCGTCAGATAATCAATGATATAAATAAAGTGCATAAGTGCTTTACAGAACCAAAATGCCTAGTACAAAAGACATGTGCAAACCTCATTGTATATTTATAAATAAAGTGCTGGTGATACACGGATTGCAGATTTACACAAAACACACATTACATTTAATTGCAATCAAGTACCAGATGCGTAGCTTTCATTAATATAAGATAACATGACTCACCCCATTGGATCATACAATATAGCGCCAAAACTTAGTGTCTATCAAATGCTACCGCACATGTCAGAGTCAGCGCCAGGAAGTGTCCTGGCCGGGCATGTGCTCTAAGCGCCTGTGTGTATCCTGCGCCATGTATGTTGAAGTAAGAATCTCAAATAGTACTGCGCATGTCACAGGCTGCTTCAGCATCACAGGAAGTGCTGCGCCTGACACAGACTGTCAAAAAATTCCCACGTAGCAGTAGTGCCGTAAGTGAGGTCGCGCTCCTGTCAGTGTATCGCGGCTGCACAATAGAAACGTCACATTTTCTGATGTGGCCGTTCTATTCATGAGATCGATGTGGGACACTTGGGATTATATGGACTACGGTGGACAGGTGAAGATTATGGTCGTTTATTATTTTATCTTTATTTCAGGAGACAATGGCTTCGGGGATTAGGTGTAAGGTGAGTATATGGCGTGTTTTTATTTTTTGTAGGGGTCGAAGACATCGGGGACAGGGTGTAGGTGAGTATAATGTGTTTTTTTTATTTGAATTCTTTTTATTCATTTCGACATTTGTTTTTTTTACTTTCAGCACAGGCGCCGCTGACAAGAGACTACTGCTTCCATCCAGCGGAGCCTGTGCTCCCTACTTTCTATGACAGCAGGTGCCGGCTGATGGGGGTAGTAGTCACATCAGCTGGCGTCTATGACCTGCAGTAAGCTTTTTACTGTAGGTCACTGTCACAGCTGTGGGATCATGCTGACATCTGTCAGCATGATGCCACAGCGCTCTTACCGTGGTAACTATGTTACCGCCAATCAGAGCCTGTGTTTCCTGCGCTGTCACGCAGATGACAGCCCGGGAAACACCCGAACCTGGACCCGAACAGTAACACGGACTTCCCGAGGAAGTCCGTGTTCAGGGTCCGTGCCCGAACAGTAGTTGTTTGGTATGGACCCCAAACTTTACTGTTCGGGATCGCCCATCACTTTTCATAATCTCTATCTACGTACCACCACCATATTCCAGGAGAATCATACATACAATTCTCACTATTATTGCCGGCTTCTCGTAAATCCCCTATATTATAATAAGGTACTTTAAAGCACACGTCAGCAGGATTGTGCTCAATAAACTATATACACTGTCTGGTGGGCGACATTACACTGATTAACATGATACCTTGGTTGATGAAATCCGTCCTGTGGTTCTTGTGTAACCTTTACTTTCAGCTTGGAGATAATGATATGCTTGTGCTCCAGGGTGGCCTGTGGAGGGCGCTCTATCTGGTGCTCTGCTTATATATTCATCTGTATTCTCTTATGACAGCTCACTGATCATTCACTGACCTGCCTTCTATTTTACATAGCCCCGCACTACTAGATGCATTATGTAGAACAGGAGCAGACATAAAACACTCTTCCAATTTTTCACAAGCCCAATAGCATCTGGTGACGAAACCTTCATATCTGCCCCCTTCCATGTGATGACAATATGAGGTTCAGCAATCTGAGAAAAAAGCCTAATGAATTTCCTATAATAGTTGGCGAATCCTATAAAACGTCGCAACACTTTCAGGTCACCTGGTTGGACCCAATCTATTATGGCTTTCACCTTCCCAGGATCCATCGTAAACCCATCAGCCGATAAAATGACCCCCAGGAATGAAACTTCCTGAACAGAAAAAATACATTTCTCAATTTTAGCAAAGAAAGAATTCTCCCTCAATCTTTCTAATACAACACGGACATGTTCCTGGTGAGAATCCAAATCAGGAGAGAAAATTCTATATCATCAAGGAAAATCACAAGAAATCTCCCAAAGTAATCAGAGAAATATCATTCAGAAAGTTGTGAAATCCTGTTGGTGCATTGGAGAATCCGAATGGGAGGACGAGATTATCGAGTAAACCCTCAGACGATAAAGACGCCGATTCTCACTCATCACCCGTCATGATGCGGATCTAATTGTAATAAGCCCCTCTAAGGTCAAGGTCAGAAAACCATTTATCCCCAAAGGCTGATTATATAGCTCAAGGATGAGTGGAAGTGGGTATGTATTCTTGATTGTGCTTTTGTTCGGTACTTGGAAATTGAGGCAAAAACGGAGACCCCCATCTTTTTTTTTTTTAAAGAAAAAATCCAGTAGCCCCAGAGGAGGAGGAAGGACGGATATGACCCTTCTGTAAACTTTCCTTTACATAATTTTTCATGGAGGTCCGTTCAGGTCCAGACAAATTGTACAGGCGAGCTCAAGTTAATAGAGAGAAGTTGTGTCAATGGTTTATAGTACCCCGAAAAAATATATATGTATAACCATTAGTCTATGAATCTACCACTTGGGTACTTCAAACCACCATGGAAGCGGTAAGTGGTTCCCTACAGAAAACACTCATCATATAGAAAATGTACTCATGAACCAAGATGCATAAAATATAACAATGCTTTATTAAATACAAGATAAAATACATTACAATAAAAAATACAGTGGGGAAACCACAAGGTGGCGCCACAAACCCACAATATAATAATAACAATAATAATCTTTATTTATATAACGCCAACATATTCCGCAGCGCTTTACAATTCACAGGTTCATATACAACAGTCATAAGTAACATAGCTAAAGATAATACAATAATTAAAGCAAAGACAATGACGATCCTGCTCGCAAGAGCTTACGATCTATAAGTATTTTAAGCATCTTGGTTCATGAGTACATTTTCTATATGATGAGTGTTTTCTGTAGGGAACCACTTACCGCTTCCATGGTGGTGTGAAGTACTCAAGTGGTAGATTCATGGACAAATGGTTATACATATATTTCTTCTATAGTCTAACATTGAGTTATTAGGGGCTGGCAATACCACCCACAAGAAGGTGATGTATATACTCTATTGATACCTTACAACGTGTCTATGTACTTGCTGGGACAGCAGAGACTTCTGCAGGTTCCTATAATAGTGTCTGACACTGGGTTCCCACTTGATGATTAATCCTGGCGATATAGAGATCCAGTATCTGGTTTTACATGATTCCATATTGTGGGTTTGTGGCGCCATCTTGTGGTTTCCCACTGTATTTTTTATTGTAATGTATTTTATCTTGTATTTAATAAAGCATTGTCATATTTTATGCATCTTGGTTCATAAGTACATTTTCTATATGATATGAGCTTTAGGTAATTTAGCATTAGGGACAAGATTAATAGCACAATCATAAGGACGATGGTGAGGAAGTATCTCCGCCTCTTATTCCGAGAACACATCTCTGAAGTCCATCAGGTACCACGGCCGACCCTCCAGACTAGAGGAGCAAATTTGTACCGACTTTAGACATTTCTTATCACAATTTCCTTCTGACACCAATCAAGAACAGCAAGTGCTTCACTCTGTGCTCCACACTCACTACTTCCGTTATCTACGTTCTGCTCCGAATACATATAATCGTATACACGCGGCTCCGCTCCGTACACCTCGTACACTCGGCTCCGCTCCGTACACCTCGTACACACGCGGCTCCGCTCCGTACACCTCGTACACACGCGGCTCCGCTCCGAACACCTCATACACACGCGGCTCTGCTCTGTACACCTCGTACACACACGGCTCTGCTCCATACACCTCATACACACACGGCTCTGCTCCATACACACGCGCATAGCTCCCAACTGTACCGGATTCCGCGGGACTGTCGCGCTTTGAGGGCTAAGTCCCGCGTCCCGTCACGGCTCAGCTGTTCTCCCGGCTGCGGAGGGTGGTGGTGGGGGGGTTGCGGAGGTGGAGCAGCGGGCACAGGTAGTAGCCGACAGCTGCAGCTACCACGTGTGTCTGCTGCTAAAGTGAATGAATATTCACTCCTCTCCATGCCCATGGGAGTGGAGAGTAGTGAATATTCATTCTCCTTAATAGCGCACACTGTTGATCGTAGCCGTTGGCTTCTGCTGCAGCTCTGCGATCCTGTGTGCTCACTATTAGAGAGAATGAATATTCACTCTTCTCCACTCCTATGGGCATGGAGAGGAGTGAATATTCATTCCCTTTAGTAGCGGGCACAAAGGATAGCTGAGCCGCATTAGGAGCTGTGGCCGTGCTGACAGTGCGCAATAAGAAGGAGAATGACTATTCAATCCTCTCCACTCCCATATCCCGGCGTGGAGAGGAGTGAATATCCTCGCAACTCACCTCAGCGTCTGAGGGCGCATGGCAGTGATGTCATGCGCTGCTCAGATGTTGAGATCAGCTACTGACAGACAGCATGCAGCGCTGGAGCAGAGGGGAGGAAGGAACGTGAGTAGAAGTGTTTATCTTTTTCATGTGTGCAGTGATGGGGGGGCCATGCATACCAGGATTGGGGATGAGGGGGCCATGCATACCAAGATAGGGGGGCCATGCATATCAAGATTGTGGATGAGGGGGTTATGCATACCAGGATTGGGAATAAGGGGGCCATACATACCAGGATTAGGGATGAGGGGGCCATACATACCAGTATTGGGGGATGAGGGGGCCATATATACCAGGATTGGGTCTGAGAGGGTCATATATACCAGGATTGGGACTGAGGGGGCCATGTATACCAGGACTGGGTCTAAGGGGGCCATGCATATCAGGATTGAGTCTGAGTGGGCCATATATGCCAGGATTGGGGATGAGGGGGCCATGCATGCTAGGATTGGGGATGATGGGGCCATGCATACCAGGATTGGGTCTAAGGGGGCCATGCATACCCTAATTGAGTCTGAGGGGGCCATGCATACCAGAATTGGGGCTGAGAGGGCCATGCATATCAGGATTGGGGCGGAGGGGGCCACGCATACTAGGATTGGGGCTGAGGGGGCCATGCATACCAGGATTGGGTCTAATGGGGCCATGCATACCAGGATTGAGTCTGAGGGGGCCATGCATACCAGGATTGGGTCTAAGGGGGCCATGCATACCAGGATTGAGTCTGATGGGGCCATGCATACCAGGATTGAGGATGAAGGGTGATATGCATACCAGGAATGGGGATGAGGGGGCCATGCATACCAGGAATGGGGATGAGGGCAGTCTGCTGAATGCCCCTCATTACCAGCGCCCCTGTGACAACTCCTCCTGCCAGGGGAGAAATAAATGGTAAATGGGTGTGGAATGGGGTGCGGCCAGGGGCGTGGCCAAAAATTGCAGAGGGATCTATCCCTCTTTCTCTTCTTCAAAAGTTGGGAGGTAGAAGAGTGCGCGCTCCGCTCCTTATACCTCGTACACATGCGTGCTCCGTACAACTTACAAAGACACGGCTCTGCTACATCCACACCTCATACATGCGGCTCCGCTATGCACGCCTCGTACACGTGCTGCTCCACTCCGCACGCCTCGTACACGCACGGCTCCGCTCCGGACACGCGCGGCTCCGCTCCGTACACCTCGTACACGCGCGGCTTCGCTCCGTACACCTCGTACACGCGCGGCTCCGCTCCGTACAACTCGTACACACGCGGCTCCGCTCCGTACACCTCGTACACGCGCGGCTCCGCTCCGTACACCTCGTACACGCGCGGCTCCGCTCCGTACACCTCGCACACGCGCGGCTCCGCTCCGTACACCTCGCACACGCGCGGCTCCGCTCCGTACACCTCGCACACGCGCGGCTCCGCTCCGTACACCTCGCACACGCGCGGCTCCGCTCCGTACACCTCGTACACGCGCATCTCCGCTCCGTACACCTCGTACACACACGGCTCCGCTCCGTACACCTCGTGCACACACGGCTCCGCTCCGTACACCTCGTACACACACGGCTCCGCTCCGTACACCTCGTACACACACGGCTCCGCTCCGTATACCTCGTACACACACGGCTCCGCTCCGTACACCTCGTACACACAAGGCTCCGCTCCGTACACCTCGTACACACGGCTCCGCTCCGTACACCTCGTACACACGCGGCTCCGCTCCGTACACCTCGTACACACGCGGCTCCGCTCCGTACACCTCGTACACACGCGGCTCCGCTCCGTACACCTCGTACACACGCGGCTCCGCTCCGTACACCTCGTACAAACGCGGCTCCGCTCCGTACACCTCGTACAAACGCGGCTCCGCTCCGTACACCTCGTACACACGCGGCTCCGCTCCGTACACCTCGTACAAACGCGGCTCCGCTCCGTACACCTCGTACACACGCGGCTCCGCTCCGTACACCTCGTACAAACGCGGCTCCGCTCCGTACACCTCGTACACGCGCGGCTCCGCCCCGTACACACGCGGCTCCGCTCCGTACACCTCGTACACTCGCGGCTCCGCTCCGTACACGCGCGGCTCCGCTCCGTACACCTCGTACATGCGCGGCTCCGCTCCGTACACCTCGTACACGCGCGGCTCCGCTCCGTACACCTCGTACACACGCGGCTCTGCTCCGTACACCTCGTACACACGCGGCTCTGCTCCGTACACCTCGTACACACGCGGCTCTGCTCCGTACACCTCGTACACACGCGGCTCTGCTCCGTACACCTCGTACACACGCGGCTCTGCTCCGTACACCTCGTACACACGCGGCTCTGCTCCGTACACACGCGGCTCTGCTCCGTACACCTCGTACACACGCGGCTCTGCTCCGTACACCTCGTACACACGCGGCTCTGCTCCGTACACCTCGTACACACGCGGCTCTGCTCCGTACACCTCGTACACACGCGGCTCTGCTCCGTACACCTCGTACACATGCGGCTCTGCTCCGTACACCTCGTACACACGCGGCTCCGCTCCGTACACCTCGTACACACGCGGCTCCGCTCCGTACACCTCGTACACACGCGGCTCCGCTCCGTACACCTCGTACACACGCGGCTCCGCTCCGTACACCTCGTACACACGCGGCTCCGCTCCGTACACCTCGTACACACGCGGCTCCGCTCCGTACACCTCGTACACACGCGGCTCCGCTCCGTACACCTCGTACACACGCGGCTCCGCTCCGTACACCTCGTACACTCGCGGCTCCGCTCCGTACACCTCGTACACTCGCGGCTCCGCTCCGTACACCTCGTACACTCGCGGCTCCGCTCCGTACACCTCGTACACTCGCGGCTCCGCTCCGTACACCTCGTACACGCGCGGCTCCGCTCCGTACACCTCGTACACGCGCGGCTCCGCTCCGTACACCTCGTACACGCGCGGCTCCGCTCCGTACACCTCGTACACCCGCGGCTCCGCTCCGTACACCTCGTACACGCGCGGCTCCGCTCCGTACACCTCGTACACGCGCGGCTCCGCTCCGTACACCTCGTACACGCGCGGCTCCGCTCCGTACACCTCGTACACACGCGGCTCCGCTCCGTACACCTCGTACACACGCGGCTCCGCTCCGTACACCTCGTACACACGCGGCTCCGCTCCGTACACCTCGTACACACGCGGCTCCGCTCCGTACACCTCGTACACACGCGGCTCCGCTCCGTACACCTCGTACACTCGCGGCTCCGCTCCGTACACATCGTACACTCGCGGCTCCGCTCCGTACACCTCGTACAATCGCGGCTCCGCTCCGTACACCTCGTACACACGCGGCTCCGCTTCGTATCCCTCGTACACACGCGGCTCCGCTCCGTACACCTCGTACACACGCGGCTCCGCTCCGTACACCTCGTACACACGCGGCTCCGCTCCGTACACCTCGTACACACGCGGCTCTGCTCCGTACACCTCGTACACACGCGGCTCCGCTCCGTACACCTCGTACACACGCGGCTCCGCTCCGTACACCTCGTACACACGCGGCTCTGCTCCGTACGACTCGTACACGCACGGCTCTGCTCCGTACACCTCGTACACACACGGCTCTGCTCCGTACACCTCGTACACACACGGCTCTGCTCCGTACACCTCGTACACACACGGCTCTGCTCCGTACACCTCGTACACACACGGCTCCGCTCCGTACACCTCGTACACACACGGCTCCGCTCCGTACACCTCGTACACACGCGGCTCTGCTCCGTACACCTCGTACACACACGGCTCTGCTCCGTACACCTCGTACACACGGCTCCGCTCCGTACACCTCGTACACGCGCGGCTCCGCTCCGTACACCTCGTACACACGGCTCCGCTCCGTACACCTCGTACACACGCGGCTCTGCTCCGTACACCTCGTACACACACGGCTCCGCTCCGTACACCTCGTACACACGCGGCTCCGCTCCCTACACCTCGTACACACGCGGCTCCGCTCCGTACACCTCGTACACACGGCTCTGCTACATCCACACTGTAAACCCCTCCTGACCCCACACATAAACTTCAGCTCATCCAGCACCATGACAACCAGCACAGCAGAGTCCTGCATCCACTGAGGCCCCTGATCATGTGACCCCTGACTCCTCCCCTCCTGTGACCTCATCACAGGTCCTGTGCGCACAGAACAGCCATGACTGTGGGGACCCCCAACCAAACCCAGATGCTCAGCCCCCCTACCGCCACCCCTTCTTTAACAATACAATAATGTAACTCTTACAACTGGATGGGTGAGGATCGGTCACAGCTTTATTAACTCTTTAACTCATTCCATTAGGAAGGCATTTTATTTCCAAAAATAATTCCGCTTGTTGCAGCATGCCCTGTGTCTCCACACCGGCAAATTGGCCAACAAGAGTAACTTTCCAACATGTCCTTTCTATTTCCAGGCCGCTGTGACTTTAAAAAATTCTATGATTCTCCTTCTTACAGTCTTCATATCAGGGAGGGTGGTTGGGACGTTCCACTCTGGGACCAGCGAAGAAAGGAAGTAACGTGGGATGTCCCGGTGTTTATGTATCCATGGGACGGCTTGTAGCGTCCCCTTTCGCTTCATTGGATCCTTCCAGGGGCTTCAGGATCACTGGTCAGTAAGGGGCAGCGAAGGGGGATCACCAATCACCACGGCCCGGATATTGGCCACCACAGTCAGTGACTCCTTCCTTATTTAGTATGGAGTCTACCAGACTGTGGGGACCCCCAACCAAACCCAGATCCTCAGCTCCCCTACTGCCACCCCTTCCTTAACACTACAATAATGTAACTCTTACAACTGGATGGGTGAGGATCGGTCTCAGATTTATTAACTCTTTAACTCATTCCATTAGAAAGGCATTTTATTTCCAAAAATAATTCAGCTTGTTGCAGCATGCCCTGGGTCTCCACACCGGCAAGTTGGCCAACAAGAATAACTTTCCAACATGTCCTTTCTATTTCCAGGCCACGGAGGATCCTGCATACTCGTAGGCAGGACTCCGACCCCCACCCATCATCATCATTAACGCTTGTTCCACTCCGTCCTGGAGTCCTGACAGGAATATGTCCAGTCCAATATCCGTTAAATGAACACCATCGGGCCGTATGAGGCCTGTTTTATCTCCTTCCAGCTCTCGTGTCGTATCACTACACCACTTCTTTCCTTTACAAATTTTGCCATCCGAATATTTCTTAGCCTCCTTGTCCGTTCGATGGCTGTGATGTCTCTCGCACCTCTCCATACAGCTCTCGGCACAATCTCTGACCATACTATAGTTAGTTTACTAAAAAATGCTCTGAAGCGCTCAGTGTCTAGCTTCATTATTGCCATTAGTTCTGCACTTTTGTAATGACCGAGGTCGTTTCCCCCGGCGTGTATAACTAAGATGACCGGACCTGATGCTTCTCTGCCTATGTCGATTACCTCCATTAGTACATGTGGTCATCGCAGGCCTCTAATACCTCTCCAGTTGAAATATGTGTTATGAAACCCTATATTCCTCCCGCCTGGGCGGACTTTCGCCCTTTTTTCTGCCCAATATATATACGAGTGGCCTATCACTCACACTGTTGGCTTAGCGTCACCTGTAAAAGAAACAAACCACGTTAGGATAACAAGTCCGGTCTTATGTATCTTGCAAAACACGCGGATCGCCATCTTCCTATTCTCTGAACTTCCGTCTCTGACAGTCCTGCTTTAGCTGCTTCCGTGGCTGCGCCTATGCGGAATGAGTGTGTCCCGTAATCTTTGGGGTGGTTCCCTGCTGATGTTAGGCATTTATTAAATATAGCTTGGAACTGGTATCTTGATAATGGAGTTCCGTCAATGTGTGATAGGAAGAAATTACTTTGTGGCCTGATGGCTGTATATGTTTTTACTATTGTTACCGGACACAGTATACTGTTAGTGGGTTGTAAAAGCACCCAAGTGCCCCTGCCCGCTAGGTCCGTTTTGGATTTGCGTATGCGTATTGCATTATTGGCTATGACTACGTCCTGGTGTAATAAGCCTCCACTGGTGGTGATTTTGGATCGGGGGACTAATTTGCTTATGCGTAGCGCCCCGAAGAAGGCGATCGCAAATGCAGTAGACACTAGTGTTGCTTCAAATTGTGAGTGGCGTGTTACTGGTGTTAGGGATATGATTTCTGACAGCAGTTTTATTAACACGGGACGTCTGCACTCCTGACTTGGCTGACCTCTTTTCCACCCTTTTAAGGCTTGCCTGATGATGAATCTTTTTGTCACATCTTCCCAATTCAGTAATTGAAAGTGAAATGCCACTCCAGTTAGCCACCGCTGTGCTGACGCCCCTGATATGCCCCTCATCATTAGTTGGTGGAGAAATTCTATGGTTACATCTAGTCTGGCTTGTTCACATATGTCAACCCGTCTGCCTGCTACTAATCGTGTCCACTCTCCCCATGCCTTACCGTATGCTTTCCACGTTGACGGGGCGACTGATGCTCTGATTAATGGCATCAGCTGTTCGCCACTATATCCCATAGGGAGGGTGGGCAACTGGTGCCCGACGGGTGGGCGTTGGGGAGGAGCTCTCTGAAAACCTGCCAATTGAATTGTGATAAAGCGTTAGCAGCAGCAGCATTAGACTCTTCAATATTGTAGCTCGCGCGAACCCATATATTGTGTTTTAGGCACAGGAATGCTAGCCGGCGCAGTAGGCCTAGCACTGGGAGAGACGATGATGCCATCTTATTAATGCAGTGCGCTAGGCTGGTGTTATTTGTTATGAAGCGTATATTTTTGTTAGCTAGGAACGTGCCCCATATTTCTATTGTTACCAATATTGGAAAGAGTTCCAGGAGTGTCTGGTTTTTTGTTAATCCTTGTTCAGACCAATATGGAGGCCATAAGCCTGTGCACCACTGGTTATCTAGTATCGCTGCATATCCGCCCGCTTCTGCCGCCCCGGTGAATAATCTTAGTTCAGTGTTGGACTGTTCTGCTGACATAAATAACGTATGACCGTTGAATGATTGTAAGAAGTTTTTCCACACCTCTAAGTCCGCTCGAAGCTGCCTGGTGATTCTGATTCTATGACTCGGTTTTAATGAACCTTTTGTTGCAAGGGATAAACGACGAGAAAAAACCCTTCCGACTGGCATCACCCGGCTGGCAAACACGAGGAGACCTAGTAATACTTGCATCTGCTGTAGAGTTACTTTCCGTACCGCGCAAAATCCCTCGATCTGGTGTAATGTTTTTTGTATTTTTTCCGTTGGGAGGCGGAACAACCCTGCTGTGGTGTCGATTTTGATGCCTAAAAACGATAGCTTTGTTGTGGGGCCTATGGTTTGTGTAGGGCATAATGGGACTCCGAACAGTTGAGCGATATTTGTGAATTCGTTAAGTAATGATTGCCATTGATTTGAGTCTTTTGGTCCGACGAATAGGAAGTCATCTAGGTAATGTGTGACAGACCTATTGCCGGTTTCATACCTCAACACCCATTCTAGGAAGGAACTGAATAGTTCAAAGTAATAACAAGAAATTGAACAACCCATTGGGAGGCAAGTGTCGTAGAAGTATTCATTGTTCACTTGGCATCCCAACAGGTGGTAGCAATCTGGGTGCACCGGTAGTAGGCGAAAAGCGGATTCTATGTCGGATTTAGCGAGGAGCGCTCCGGGCCTAGCATCGCGTACTAACATTACTGCTCTGTCGAACGACGCGTAGGTGACCGAGGCATCTTCTGACGTAATACTGTCATTTACAGACTCTCCTTTTGGGTAAGATAAATGATGGATAAGCCGGAATGAACCTGGCTCTTTTTTTGGTATTATTCCTAGAGGGGAAACTCTTAGGTTACTGAATGGTGGTGTTGGGAAAGGGCCCGCCACTCTGCCTAGAGCTACTTCTTTTTGTATTTTTTGTCTAAGTATTTCAGGGTGTTCTTTTGCAGATTTAAGGTTATTTGCAAAGGTGGGCGATTTATTAAGTTTGAAAGGGATGAAAAAACCATATGTGAAACCAAAACGTAACTGCCCCGCTGTGTCTTTCTTAGGATATTGGTCTAGCCAGGGGCCCATCGCGTTTACGCTCACCGGGGTCCTTGGCTTGTGACTGTGGGAGTTTAATTGATAATTTGCTTGCGGGACGAGAACATCTCGCTGCAGGGTGGGCTCCTCCGCAGGCTGAACATTCATGTTTATATCTGCATAAGGTGTAGAAACGACAGTGTCCCTCATTGAACTGCCAGCAGGCCCCTGGTCTACGTACGACCACTGAATTTTGGCCTGCTGTTGCCGGTTGTCCAGTAGCCGTTGTTGTAAAGGGATGTTGTTTCTGTGACAGCATTAATCGCAACCATACGTCTGTAGCTTTTACCCCCCAGCCTAGCTGTGGTTGCAGAGCCAACCGCCTCCAGAACTCCTCATCGTAGCGCCACCATGCTGAACCGCCGTGTGCTTTGTACGAGTTATACACCGTATCCTGGTATATGAATAGTTCCGAGCAGCGCTCCGGATGCTTTTGGCCCATGATGCAACCCAGCACAGAAAACGCCTGTAACCAGTTGCTCATTGTCTTTGCGACCTTTTGTCTGTTTCTGTCGAATGGTCGGTCGGCTACCCTTCTCTCTTTGTCTATAGTATGTTGGTCAGTGGTTAATAGTGACCAAATGTCGATGTAGTCATTATTCCATATTTTCATTCTGGTTTCCTCGTCTATGTGTGAGCCTAATGGGCTAATTCCGCAAAAGAATGCGTCCTTGTGTACACTGGCTAATGGTGGAGTTGTTTTAGTAGAATTATGTATTACACCTGGTGGCGCGGATAGTTTTTAGACTATGGCCTTAAGGGCCGTTATTAAGTTGTTGTTAATATTTCCCATTTCAGTTATACTTATATTGCACTCACCCATTTCTGCGGCTGGAGGAGGGACTCCGATGTTTGGAGGGACTTCGACACCAGTCTCGCTCGGGGTGAGCTGCGTGCCTCTGCTTGTAGACCTACGTGAAATCGCTTCATCGTGCAGGCTGTAAGCTCTGGAGGGTGCCCTTGAATCATCTCTGCCCCCCGAAGGACGGGATCGGTGCAAGCAGCTGTGGTTTGACGTTGCGCCCGACATCTCTGATGCGGAGGATGGTGAGCGCCACCTTGAGGACCGCGAACTGTTACCCCTCCTGTGGGATGCCGATCTCCGCTTTGCTTGCGACGACCTCTTCCTTTGCCGGTGACTTGTGTGCTGTGATGTAGATCTGTCGAGGAGGAACTACAGCGAGTTCGCCTGCAGCGAGTACACCTGGAGTCTCTGTGTCCCTGACGGTGTATGTGGGGTTCTGCGCAGTATACATGTGTCCCACCGGGATGTGGCGGTGCTATTTGTGTCCAGCTAGAGGGTGATGCTATATCGGTGTCAGGCGCGTACGTCGCTGCGCTATCAAAGGGGTATATGGTATTGATCATTTGACTGGGCGCTGGATGGGCTGCGGTGATTACAGGGGCAGCCATGTCCCCTGGATGTGTAGGGTCATGTGTGCTGTTTTGGGAACTTTTTCTTTTATTTTTAATAGGGGTTTTTCTGCGGGGAGGGGGTGTTTGTGGGGTTGGCAGAGCACAGCTCCCGCCAGAGGATTCCTGTCCGAAGCTGTGCTCCGCCACAGCCCCTGCTGTGTGTTGAGGGGGAGGTGATGGATAAATGTATGGCCCGCAACTTCTTTTCTGTGGCAGCGGGGTGCTGTGCCTAAAGCGCTCTGGAGGGCGGGAGTGCCTGCTGGACCTCCGCTCTCCAGGGTGCCCTTCGGCAGGATGCGGGATGGGAGTTTTTAGGGGTTTGGGCTTTGATATGCTCGGTGCTGTCTTCAGCACCGGCGGCAGCCAGGAGACCTGAATCCCCGCTGTGCCCGCTGCCGACACAGAAGACACCCCACAATCGTAGACTAGTGCAGCGGAGCCCCGTGCCAGCTGTGAGTGCGGCGCAGGATCCACCGCTGCACCAGCCACCGCTTCCTGTTCCGTCGCGCGGCATTCTGGACTGGGGGGCGTGACCTGCGCTTCCTGTACATTAGCTCCTCCTCCCCCAGCATGCCTCTGCGGCCTAGTCGCGTGGCTCGCCCGCCTCCCTGCTCCGGCGCGCGACCGCCGAGAGGAAACCCCCCCCCCCCCCAACCCTACGCCGGCGCGAACACACCGCCTCGCTCCGGACCCCCGCTCCCCCGCCCCGGCAAGAGCACGAAGAGGTTCCGCAGCCGATCTCCGTCCAACGCCGGGGGGCGCCTGCCAAACCGCCCCACATGCTCGCTCTGCCGCGACGTCGTGCGAGACAGGGGGTGAGCCACGATGAGTGGCCTGCAGCTGTGCGTCTGCGGCGGCCGGGCGAGAATGGAGGACAGGACCAGACAGCGGCAGAACTGCAGCCCCTCGTCCCAGAGGATCCGGATGCAGCACGCTGAGTGGTGAGTGAGTGGGCCCAAGGGGTGAGGGGATTGGGGGATGTGATGTACCCTTAAGGGGTTGAGGGCCAGGGGAAGGGTTATCCGGGGAATTAGAGCTGGGGCCAGGGGGATGAGCGCTGAGCCCCAAGATGAGGGCCTGTAACCAGCGCTCGCCCCCCTGTGCAAACCCAGCCTTTAGGGCCTCAGTAATCTGACCTGATCCTGAATTCTCCATGACGTTCCAGTCTGGGACCAACAAAGAAAGGAAGTAACGTGGGATGTCCCGGTGTTTATGTATCCATGGGACGGCTTGTAGCGTCCCCTTTCGCTTCATTGGATCCTTCCGGGGGCTTCAGGATCACTGGTCAGTAAGGGGCAGCGAAGGGGGGTCACCAATTGCCACGGCCCGGGGAGGGGCCACCACAGTCAGTGACTCCTTCCTTATTTAGTATGGAGTCTACCATTACACACAAACGAGTGGTAAAGAAATCAGTGAGACACCTGTGGGATAAGAATGTAAGAACGTCCATTACACCCTCAGATGACTTCCCTCGTGGGTACAGTGTCCGAAATGGGGTCACTTTAGGGGGTTGTATGTTCTTCACACCTCGTGGGCTTTGCTTTTGGCCGCTCCGTACACACCTGGCTCTGCTACACGCCGCTCATCTCCCGGCTGCATCGCCGCTGAGCTCCGTCCCGCAGATGAGCCGCTAACGGCCGCCATCTTTTTTCAGAAATCCCGCAGCGCTGATTGGCCACTGCCGGACCAATGAGCGACGCGAGATTTCCTGGACAGACAGACAGACACACAGACAGACAGACAGACGGGATAAGACAATTATATATATAGATAAGGTTTTTGTTCTGTTTCCTGTAATAGATACATACGACCCAACTATGGAGACAGGAAGGGAGGAAACGTATTGTTCTCATAGTACAGGACCCCTTTACTGGCCCCACAGTGTAATGCCCCCATTATGCCCCTTATGCAGGATGTATGATGCCCCCGCACAGTGTAATGCCCCTTATGCAGGATGTATGATGCCCCCGCACAGTGTAATGCCCAAATTATGCCCCTTATGCAGTATGTATGATGCCCCCACAGTGTAATGCCCCCATTATGCCCCTTATGCAGGATGTATGATGCCCCCACACAGTGTAATGCCCCCATTATGCCCCTTATACAGTATGTATGATGCCTCCACACAGTGTAATGCCCCCATTATGCCCCTTATGCAGGATGTATGATGCCCCCACACAGTGTAATGCCCCCATTATGCCCCTTATGCAGGATGTATGATGCCCCCACACAGTGTAATGCCCCCATTATGCACCTTATGCAGGATGTATGATGCCCCCATTATTCCCCTTATGCAGGATGTATGATGCCCCCCACACAGTTTAATGTTCCGGGACATACTAAAAAGAATGAAGATCAGGAATAAATAAAAAGAATGAACACAAAAACTTACAGGTCCAAACATATGGAGAGATATTATGGATTTCTTGTGTATCTTGCACATGGGATGAACATGAAATATATCAAGATTACAAGGGAATGAACACATTCCATATAAACAGGTGTATATTATATTCCTTCACTACCACCATCCCCCCACACACAGTATAATGTTCCCTCAGTACCCCCTGAGGTCCTGCAGTTGGAATAATCCCTCTGGAGTTGGTTTTCCCTTTGCCTGCTCCCCTACATGTAGACCCTCGAGCATGTATACATACATGTAGGGGAGCAGGCCTTACTAGATATCGAGGCTTTGTACAGTAATATACTGCATGAGGATGGTATCAGAGGAGTAAGTTGTTTCTTGAAATCGAGATCAATAGAGTGTAGCAGACATAATGACTTCATAGAGGATCTTCTAAAATTCACTCTTACAACATATTTCTTTTTGACAGGAAGTACTTCCACCAGCTCAGGGGTACTGCGATGGGGAGCTCCTGTGCCCCCTCGTATGTTAACCTATTCCTGGGCTCATAGGAAACCACAATATTCAGGGATGATCATAATTGGTGGCATCCATATATTGGGGTATGGTGTAGATATATTGACAACATTTTTATCATCTGGTCAGAGACGAGTGAACAATTTCTTGAATTTGTCAGAGAACTCAATATCCATAGAGTGGCCCTTAGATTTATATCAGAGTTTAATTATTACCAGTTGCCTTTCCTGGATGTACCAATCAAGAAAGTACGGGATGGGACCCTAGGGACACTCATCTACCATTAACCTATGAGCATTAATAAACTATTAAATTACTAAAAAAAAAACAAGCAATATCCAAGGGCTAATTTTTACAGTTGAGTAGAAACTGCTCTAATGTCACAGATATTAATATACAGGCAATAGACATGAACACCAGATTCAAGGAAAAAGGTACCCACAGTATATTTTGGATTCCACACGATTGTTTGCAGAAAAACAGGAGGGACAGACACTCCTCCATACCTAACCAAGAGAGCAAGAAAAATATGGGATAACACAAGTAATAGAAACTTGTCACAATCAGAGTGACCTTACCTTTAACCCCTTAAGCCCCGAGGGTGGTTTGCACGTTAATGACCAGGCCAATTTTTACAATTCTGACCACTGTCACTTTATGAGGTAATTACTCTGGAACGCTTTAACGGATCCCCCTGATTCTGAGATTGTTTTTTCGTGACATATTGTACTTCATGATTGTGGTAAAATTTCTTCGATATCACTTGCGTTTATTTGTGAAAAAAATGGAAATTTGGCGAAAATTTTGAAAATTTTGCAATTTTCAAAATTTGAATTTTTAAGCCCTGAAATCAGAGCGATATGTCACACAAAAGAGTTAATAAATAACATTTCCCACATGTGTACTTTACATCAGCACAATTTTGGAACCAAAATTTTTTTTTGTTAGGGAGCTATAAGGGTTAAAAGTTGACCAGCGATTTCTCATTTTTCCAACAAAATTTACAAAACCATTTTTTTAGGGACCACATCACATTTGAAGTCACTTTGAGAGGTCTTTATGACAGAAAATACCCAAAAGTGACACCATTCTAAAAACTGCACTCCTCAAGGTGCTCAAAACCACATTCAAGAACTTTATTAACCCTTCAGGTGCTTCACAGGAATTTTTTGAATGTGGAAGAAAAAAATGAACATTTAACTTTTTTCACAAAAATGTTACTTTAGACCCAATTTTTTTTATTTTCACAGGGGTAACAAGAAAAAATGGACCCCAAAATTTGTTGTGCAATTTCCCCTGGGCACGCAGATACCCAATATTTGGGGAAAAAACACTGTTTGGGCGCACGGCAGGGCTCGGAAGGGAAGGAGCGCCATTTGACTTTTTGATTGTAAAATTTGCTTGAATAATTAGCGGACGCCATGTTGTGTTTGAAGAGCCCATGTGTGCCCAAACTTTGGAGCTCCCCCACAAGTGACCCCATTTTGGAAACTAGACTCCCCAAGGCACCTTTCTAGATGCATAGTGAGCACTTGGAACCCCCAGGTGCTTCACAAATTGATTCGTAAAAATGAAAAAGTGAAAAAAAAAACACTTTTTAATTTTTATGAATCAATTTGTGAAGCACCTGGGGTTCCAAGTGCTCACTATGAATCTAGATAGGTGCCTTGGGGGGTCTAGTTTCCAAAATGGGGTCACTTGTGGGGGAGCTCCAATGTTTGGGCACACAGGGACTCTCCAAATGCAACATGATATCCGCTAACAAATTGAATGGAAAATCGGCTCAAATTGTTAGCGGACACCACGTTGCGTTTGGAGAGCCCCTCTGTGCCCAAACTTTGGAGCTCCCCCACAAGTGACCCCATTTTGGAAACTAGACCCCCCAAGGCACCTTTCTAGATGCATAGTGAGCACTTGGAACCCCCAGGTGCTTCACAAATTGATTCGTAAAAATGAAAAAGTGAAAAAAAAAACACTTTTTCATTTTTATGAATCAATTTGTGAAGCACCTGGGGTTCCAAGTGCTCACTATGAATCTAGATAGGTGCCTTGGGGGGTCTAGTTTCCAAAATGGGGTCACTTGTGGGGGAGCTCCAAAGTTTGGGCACACAGGGGCTCGCCAAACGCAACATGGTGTCCGCTAACAATTTGAGCCGACAATTTGTTAGCGGATATCATGTTGCATTTGGAGAGTCCCTGTGTGCCCAAACATTGGAGCTCCCCCACAAGTGACCCCATTTTGGAAACTAGACCCCCCAAGGCACCTATCTAGATTCATAGTGAGCACTTGGAACCCCAGGTGCTTCACAAATTGATTCATAAAAATGAAAAAGTGTTTTTTTTTTCACTTTTTCATTTTTACGAATCAATTTGTGAAGCACCTGGGGGTTCCAAGTGCTCACTATGCATCTAGATAGGTGCCTTGGGGGGTCTAGTTTCCAAAATGGGGTCACTTGTGGGGGAGCTCCAATGTTTGGGCACACAGGGGCTCTCCAAACGCAACATGGCATCCGCTAACAATTTGAGCCGATTTTCCATTCAATTTGTTAGCGGACACCATGTCGCGTTTGGAGAGCCCATGATGTGCCTAAACAGTGGAGCTCCCCCACAAGTGTCCCCATTTTGGAAACTATACCCCTCAAGGATTTTATTAAGGTGTATAGTGAACATTTTAAACCCAGAGGTACGGCACAGAATTTATTTACATTAGGTCATCATATTGAATAAGTTGTCATTATTCTTGAGCGCAAGTGCTCGCTACTTGAGTTTGCATCGGGTACTCAGGTATGCACCATGTACAGCGTGTGCTCGAGTGACATGCTCGAGTCCCTGCTCCGCATGTTTCACGGTTATTAGATACCCAAAAAAAAACATGCGGGGATCGCTCGTGCATGGCAGGCAATCCCCGTAAAGTTTTTTGGCCGCGAAGCATATGGGGCAGAGACTCGAGCATGTCACTCAAATACCCACGATACTCAATGCATACCAGAGCACCCGATGCAAACTCAAGTAGCGAGCACTTGCTCTCAACACTAGTCGCCATATCGTCATCTTTTTTTCTTACTTTTGAAAAAAATCCAAACCCCAGCCCTAACCCTAGCACAACCCTAACCATAGCGCAACCCTAGCCCTAGCACAACCCTAGCCCCAGCACAACCCTAGCCCCAAACCCAGCCCTAGCCCAATCCTAACCCAAGAGTTTATTTTTGGCGCTGTTCCTTCTGCGGTATAAGTGATTAGACGACTTTATTCTTCGGGTCGGTGTGATTACAGCAATGCCAGAATCATATGGGGTTTTTATGACTGACAGCTGTCACACACTAAAAGACACATTTTTTGTAAAATCTAGTTTTTGCATCGCCATATTTTGAGAGCTATAATTTTTCCAGATTTTGGCAGACAGTCATGTGACGGCTCGTTTTTCGCGGGATGATTTGACGTTGTTATTGGTACCATTTTCAGGCACGTGACATTTTTTGATCGCTTTCTATTCCGATTTTTGGGAGGCAGAATAAACAAAAACCAACAATTCAGGAATTGTTTTTTTTTTTTTTTTATTCTGTTCCGCGTGTGGTAAAATTGATAAGGCAGCTTTATTCTTCGGGTCAGTACGTTTACAGCGTTACCACATTTGTATCATTTTTCTATGTTTTGGCGCTTATACACAATAAAAGCTATTTTATAGAAAAAAATATTTTTTAGCATCGCTTTATTCTGAGAGCTATAACTTTTTTATTTTTCGGCTGATGGAGCTGTATGGTGGCTTGTTTTTTGCCGGACGAGATGACGTTTTCAGCGGTACCATTTTTATTTATATGCGTCTTTTTGATCGCATGTTATTCCACTTTTTGTTTGGCGGTATGGTGATAAAGCATTGTTTTTTGCTTCGTTTTTTTTTTTTTTTTTTACCGTGTTCACTGAAGGGGTTAACTAGTGGGACAGTTTTATAGGTCAGGTTGTTCCAGACGCGGCGATACCAAATATGTGTACTTTTATTGTTTTGTTTTGTTTTTTTTTATAATAATATTTATTGATGGGTACATTATAATTATATTTTTATTTTTGGTGGATTATTTATTTTTTATTTTTTTTATATTTTTGCAAATGTTTTTTTTTTTTTTTTTTCCACTTTCACACAGTTTATACACTTTATTACTTTGTCCCACTCTGGGACTTTCACTTTTTTTTTCTGATCGCCTGCATGGCATAGGGACAGAGCACCATCCCTATGCCATGTAGGCTGTCAGCGGTGCACAATGTGAAGATTGCTTGGAGATGCACTGCGCATGTCCAAGCAATCTTCCTGCTCTCTGGTGACCCGGATGTTGTCATGACAACATCGGGTCGTCATGGCAACACCCGGGAAGCCTTTGCAGACTGCGCTGGAAGCCGGAAGAGGAGGTGAGTATCGCCGATCACCTCCCCTTGCCCCCGCAATGCCGCGATCGATTTCGATCGCAGCATAGCGGGGGTTAATGTGCTGGGAGCGGTGCAGGACCGCTCCCTGCACATTGTCACAGCTGACACCCGGCGGCGATCGCGCCCGCACAGCCTGTGTGCGCGCGCGATCGCCATGACGTACTAATACGGGTCTGGCTCTTAAGTCCCAGGGCACAGACGCGTATTAGTACGTCAGATGTTGTTAAGGGGTTAATATCCTCGGAAAACACTAGTATGTACTTGTGGTCGACCCGGACCTGAGGGTGCTGTGGGATCTACTCCCACAATAACTTTCATAAAGGGTTGGTCAATTAGGGACCGTTTAGTGCATAGTTTCTATAAAAACCTGCACCCAAGTGGTCTTGGCTAGATAGAAGAATCTGTGGTTTCTTTAGTTGTGGAGAAAGTTGTACATGTAATTGGATGAGACCATATAAATCTTTCTCAAGTTCATCTACAGGTGAAGCCTTTTTCCAGAGGGATTATTCCAACTGTAAAACCTCAGGACTTGTATATGTGGCCACATGCAACTGCCCCCTAGATTATGTATGCACGACCAAGAGGATTGTGGGGGGGCATTTGGGCAAAATACGTCATGGCCGGGACACCTCATTAGTGAGACACATGAACAGTGCACATTGAGGTGAAACTGGAGACATCTCCTCTTATATCATTGAGGTGGTTAAACCCAATGTGAGAGGTGGTGATCTCAATAGATGTATCCTTAAAATGGAAAGTGAATGGATTTCCAGACTGGATTCACAAGCTCCAAAGGAACTCAATGAGCAAATTTCCTATGCCTGTTTTGTGTGAATACAGCCCCATTCTGGATTACATTTTTGGATTTTATACTCTAACCATTGCTGCTCAGTTCCCTGTGAATGAGGTTCACATATTGTTTTACTTCATCAAGAGATCTGAGCTTCTATATCAGAATTATTTCTTATTTCTTATCAGTTATATCCCACTTATACTGTTTAGTAACTAACAAGTGTGGTGTTCCTTATGTATCTCTAATTATGCAATAGTGGTCAAATTTGACCATTTAGGAATATACTGGGCGCCATCATCCCCTATTTTTTGTAGTGATAAAGTAGATCTACATGCCTATTGCATGATGGGAGGATGTGCAATAGTTGTTTTTAGTCTCCCATGACGCTGATCTCAGAGAGAGGATTTTTCATTTGATGGAATGCAATCCAATACCATATGCGCTCCGGCATGGAACGCAGACATCTGGGCATGCGCATTCGTGACAATGATCCTAGATGCGCTCCAGTGTGGAATGATAACTACGGGCATGCGCAGTCACAGGTACAAGTGAAGCGGCGGCAATCAGTTTTTTATTATTATTATTATTATTATTATTACTTTATATAGTGCCATTGATTCCATGTTTATCTAGCGTTTCAGTGTAAAATACGTCACTTCCGAACATGCACACTAGGGAATGGACATTATTGGACTTCTAGCTCATGAGAAGTAGCGTAGGTGCAGTACATTATTGTAGACAGATCCCGGTTCTTCTGCAACAACTCTCGACACTGCTGTTTCTGGGCCTTCGGTTGCGTTTCCGCTATTGCGACTCCTCCAACGTCACCTTCTGGCTTGCCCAGCAAGCATGGAGCTTCCACAGCCTCTCTGTCTTGCCACGGCTTGATGAGGTTGACGCGATATATCTGGTACGGCTTACGTCGTCCCTGTTGATGATCCTTGTAGTTCACTTCACCCACTTTTTCCACCACCTCATACGGCCCTTGCCAGTTGGCCAAGAACTTACTTTCCACCGTAGGAATTAGCACGAGCACTCGGTCTCCCGGATTGAATTGGATCACTCTGGCTGACCGGTTGTAGACTCTAGCATGAGCTTCTTGTGCCTGGAGGAGATGTTCTTTCATAATGGGCATCACCTTCGCAATCCTTTCCTGCATCAGAGCGACGTGCGCGATGACGCTCCTGTGGGGCGAGACCTCCGCTTCCTAGGTTTCCTTTGCAACATCCAGGAGACCCAGCGGATGTCAGCCATACAGGAGTTCGAATGGCGATAACCCTGTAGAGACCTGTGGAACCCCTCGGATGGAGAACAAGAGATACGGTAGGAGACAATCCCAGTCTCTGCGGCCCTTTCTATGGCATTCCTCAGCATACTCTTCAAAGTCTTGTTAAACCTTTCGACAAGGCACGTGGAGGCCACACACAATACTGAGCCTCATTTTGACTTGTTTTAAGGACATTACATCAAAGTTGGATCAGCCTGTAGTGTGTTTTTCCACTTTAATTTTGGGGGTGAGTCCAAATCCAGGCCTCCATTGGTTAATAAATTTGATTTCATTGATGATTTTTGTGTGATTTTGTTGTCAGCACATTCAACTTTGTACAGAACAAAGTATTCAATGAGAATATTTCATTCATTCAGATCTAGGATGTGTTATTTGAGTGTTCCGTTTATTTTTTTGAGCAGTGTATATTGATGTTGCCCACGAGCAGATTCAATCAGGGGACCAACCAATTTCCATAAAAATTCTCTTGAATGCTCTACAATAATGGGCAAAGGCACAAGGGGACTTTGAAAGTGAGAGGTGGGGGCGGTTAACTGGCGTGTAGGGCAAGACTTGCAATACTTACATCCCGGCCAATAGAACCTCTGCACAATCTGTTCCTGTGTTTTTTCCACTCCCAGATATCCCCCCCAAGACATGTCAATGGGCCATGTCCAACACCTTCTGTCTATAGGGGCCCGGCACTATTAACTGCTCCACTCGCTCCTCCCTCACTTTCTTGACCCGGTACAACGACTCCCCACTCATCATAAAATGGGGAAACCTTGTGTCAGCCCCCGGCTCCTGTGTAACCCCATTTATAGCAGTGACATTATTAAAGGCTTCCTTCAGAGTTAGGTCCCTGTGTTGGGCAAGCCCAAAATTCTCGCTGGTCACCCCTAACTCCGGAATGGCAGACCCGGGGGGCACTACCTCCTTATCCCCAACAAGGACACAAAAGAGAAACCTGTCTGACTCTGGGTGTGGTGATACCTCCTCAGGGTTAACTGGTTTCTTATCTGAGCCAGCAAACCCGGAACTCTTCCCCCACACATCCCAAAACAAACAAGTCCCAGCCTATAGTAATAGGGTGCAACAAGTCCTGAATGACGCTGACCTCGTGGGACTCAGTACCGTGAGCCATTTCAATGTCTACTCTGGCCATGGGCTAGTCCTTAGCATTACCATGAATGCACCGAATGCCAACTTTTTTTCCCCGGGATCGTTTGAAGAGGAAGGGTGGCCATCATAAGGGTCACCAGACTCCCGGATTCTAGCAGTGCCGTTACCTCCTGTCTGTTCACCTTCACAGAACATGTTTGTGGCCCCTCGCTGGGTTGACATTTCACACTGCAGGTCGGATAAGCTTAATATGAACAATGGCGTCATATGCTGCAGTCCATCGGCTCAGCGGAGAATGGGCGGCTATATGGCCTGGGCCGTGGCACCTCCAGTAAACAACATCACCTGTAGGGACCTTAGGCACCACCTCCCCCGCCCCTTTGGACCTTGGATGGCTCACCCCCTTTTGAGTCTCCGCCCCCTGTTGGGAACCCCAGTATGGAGTGGGCTGCCTTCCCAAGGAACCTTCAACCCCCTGGTATCTCTTGACCAGTCCAACCAGGTCATCCGCATTCCAGGGATCACCCTGGGCAACCCAAGCCTGTATGGGCCTTGGCAGGGAGTGCACAAACCGGTCCATCACCACCCGCTCTACCATCTGCGCGGGTGTAGGGGAATCCGGTACCAGCAACTTCTGGACCAGGTGCAACAGGTCAAACATTTGGAAGCGAGGTGGTTTGTCCCGGTGATTACCCCAGTGGTGAACCCACTGCGCCCTGATAGTCATTGTCACCCCCAAGTGGGCGAGAATCTCAGTGTTTAACTTGCCATACCCTTTGGCGTCCTGCAAAGCTAAATCATAGTACACCTTCTGGGGCTCTCCCGTCAAGTATGGCGCCAATACCTCAGCCCACTGCTCTGGCGCAAGTTTCTCCCTCTCAGCGACCCTTTCAAACACCGTTAGCAAGGCCTGAACGTCATCCACCAAGGTCATTTTCTGCAATGCCCGTTGTGACATGCAGAAGTAGTGCTGTTGCAGAGTGTGACATGCAGAAGTAGTGCTGTTGCTTTAAAAGCATTCAGCAACTATTAGCAGTAACACAAGCACATGAGACAGGAAGTGTTGTGCTCCAGAAGCATCCAGCAACTAGAGGGGTTAACACAGTCACAGGAGTACAGTGTCCATTTTAGGACATGATCAGATATCAAAATCAAACATCATAATGATGTCAGTTTGATGCTAAATACCCTGTCTGACAAGTGTTCCTGAAAAGTGATTTTGATAAGTGACTTTTACAACTGTAGTAATAATAATAATAATAAAAAAAAAAAGTCACTGTTCGCTGTTGGGACTTGAACCTAAAATTCTGTATCAAGACTCCAGTGCACTAACCACTGAGCTATTAACTCAGTTGAAGAAACCTAGGAGTTCCATCTGGTTATATGCTTTTCAGTGCAAATCTGATTGAAACTCATTGGAACTTATGCACAGACTGCAAGCAAGACAAATTCAAATGATGTTTGATTTTGATGTGTGAGTCTGATGTGTGACTTTTTTCAAACACCAGAATCAGAATCACAATGACTTTTAGTCACCCTGAGTATTTTCATGGTTGATCTCATAAGACAAGAAAAGCTGCCAGTTACTATCACTTGCCTGGATAGCTCAATGGTAAGGCATCAGCCTCTGAAACTAAAGTGTCATAGTTCAAATCCCAATAGAAATATTATTATTTTTTTTTAACTATCCCTGTTTAGTACACAAACTACAGGGGTGTTTTACTTTTAATATCTGACATTTTGATTGTCATCCTGACGTGTTAAGAGTTTCAGACACGCTGTGTATTTGCATGGTAAATTACATAGCCAAAGTAAATTGGGAGGTACTAATTTACTACATATCTATTTCCAAGTGACTGTTCATTTGCATAATTTCTTAAAGGGGTCTAATGATAACATTTCTTTATTGTCAATTTTTCTTTCCATCCACACAAGAACTGGCTGCAAACTCCCAATTTACTTTTGCTATGTAATTATTATAATTATATATCACTACCTAAATAATCAAATAATGAACCTACAGTTTAATGGTAAGGCATCTGTGTCACATAGTTTTGGTTTGAAAGGATAATAGTAATAATAATTAATAATAAAAAGTTCTGTGTCCCTACAGGTTTTTCTTGGCTTATGAGATTATCCATGATAATGCTTAGTAATTGTGATTCTTATTCTGATGTGTGAGAAAAGTCAGGTATCAAAGCCAAGCATCAGTGAAGTTTGTGTGCTAGCCAACATCGTTTAAAAAACAAAAGCTTATTTTTTCTGCACCAGGGATTTAAACTCAGAACTAGTGATGGGCGAGCACTAAAATGCTCAGGTGCTCGATGCTCGGGTTGAGCATATTGGAATACTCGGGTGCTCGACCCGAGCAGCGAGCCCAATGTAAGTCTATGGGAAACTCGAGCATTTTTCAGGCGGCTCCCCATGGCGGTCTGTTTTTGATCAAAAATAGCATGAAAGCTATCCCACCATGGCAAGGTGAACCCATTCGGGATAGCCCTACTCTGTATAATATTAAATACCTTACCATGTGTCAAAGCCTCAAACTTCTGTGTGTGAATCAAACATGAGATCTAATGTGATAGAAGATTACTGTCCAGGGAAGACGGGAAACATTCATATAGACGGCCGGTGGAGATGTAGTCAGTGAAGCACTCTGGCTAAATATGTTTCTAGAGCCGTAGTAGAAGATGAAGATGTCGTCCTCATGAAGTAGTTATTTCTCATGTTACGTGTAATGAATATCTCCTGCAGTATTGCTAATGCCGATTCCAGTGTCGGTAAATGAGACGAGAATTAGCTTTATGGAAGATGAGTCTATGAGAAACGTATTCAGCTGCCGACTCCAAGGAAGAAACTGCTTGTTGTCTGTGGCCTAAAATATATAGGTTTTATTACTAGATGTAAAAAAGAAAACGAAATACTGTAAAATAATAAATCTCCTCATATGTTTCCATTTATTATCTCCAGTAATTGTATTCTTACACAGGATTTTTATGATGTTACATCAGCTCATCTTCTTCTCATTCAGGTCCCTACAATATCAGATCCTCTCAGTGAAGATCTATTAAAGAGGATTTTCCTGATTTTACCCATCAAAAATGGATATGGACAGAGACAAGATGGCGGAGAGGATATTACACCTCACCCTAGAGATCCTCTTCCGGCTTACTGGAGAGGTGAGAGATTCTGATGACGTCACATTACATCATTCTTATCTATGGGAATAACAGATGGACAGAACTGGAGAGATGAGGACTCTGGAAATGTCTGTAGTGAGATTTATTAATGTGTCTCTCCATAACCAGGATTACACAGTAGTGAAGAAAACCTCTAGTGAGCGCTGTCAGGACCCTGTGTCTGAGGGATGGGGAAGACCCCTGAGCCCAAGCACTGGGCCTCCACCTCACCCCCTGATACATGAGGACATTAATGACCAGAAGATCCTAGAACTCACCTACAAGATGATTGCGCTGCTAACTGGAGAGGTGACACTGCTGGGAATACTGGGAAATTATACAGTAACACAATGAAAGGATCGGGGGGATGACTGTATCATTGTATGTGTCAGGTTCCTATAAGATATCAGGATGTCACTGTCTATTTCTCCATGGAGGAGTGGGAGTATTTAGAAGGACACAAAGATCTGTACAAGGACGTCATGATGGAGGTTCCCCAGCCCCTCACATCACCAGGTAATAGGACAGGACTAAATACACACGGCCTATAATTATCTGTATGTAAAGAATGAATTCAGTCCCTGTATGTGTTTCCTCCAGATCTATCCAGTAAGAGGACAACACCAGACAGATGTCCCTGTCCTCTTCTTCCACAGGACTGTAAACAAGAAGATCCCAATATTCCTCAGGATCATCCGGTAGATGGAGAGAAGGTGTCATGAGATCTCCCCTATGATGTGTAGATGGCTGTGAAGGTCTTGTGTTCAGTCTTGTTTTATCCACCAGTATTATGTGTTTTCTATTTGTGTAATGAGAACGGTGGAGATGGCAGGATTAAAGCTGATCATAGATGGGACTTCTCCATCTGTCTGTGACTTTTACAATATTTGTTTCAGGGTGAAGATCTGACCCATATTAATACTATAGAGACATATGTGAGGGGTGATGAATGGTGTAAAGAGGAGATTCCTACATATGACTACCCAGGTGAGTAGTAACCACTAAATGCACAGAAGTCACAGATTCTTCTCAGTCACCGGCTGTGGCTGCTTTATCAGTGGTGGAGTCCGGCCGTATCACAATCGTGTGATCACCATTTTGCCTCTAGACCACAACATTCTCTTCCACCCAAAACTGTTCAAATGATTTGGGCCTTGAAACCCTTTTCCATAGAACTTACAACCTGGAGGATCCACCTACTCCGTGTGATTAGGAGACGTTACCTGCCCAGATCTGTAAACCACAAAGCCAGAAAATCACTTGAAGAAAAATATTATGATGGGACTGTAAGAGAAAGTGGAGTGTAATGATGCTGTTGGCTTCCTAGATCCCTGATATATTATTGGATGAATCTACCTTCTCTCCCTTCTATGCTGCTGAATGTCCTCATATGGTCCCTACAAGGCCAGGTCCAGTCTTTCTGGCCAAACTTCACTTTTATGATCAACAACATTAAATGTGCAGTGAGGGCCAAGTGTGAATTTCTGTACAATAACAACAGAGTTTCCCTTTATCCTGACTTTTGAATTTCTTTTAAAACCGACTAACTTCAAACAGGATTGTGATAAACTAAACAACAAAAAAAATTACACCTGTGTCATGATATATCTCTAAGCTAAATTTAAGACGTCTCATCTCTGCACTATTATAACAAGTTCTCTTTGAACGTCTAATATTTCTTCTTGAAACTCATCTGACAGAAAATATTGTCCCTTACGATAGTTTAGATTGCCAAGAGCCCCCGAGCCCCATACTCTAATTACCCCAGAGAGGTTTCACCACTAGTTACTCACTACTTACTGATGGAGACTGTTGAGTTTGATCATTTCAGTAGATGTGTTATTGTTACTCACAGTTTTGACTACAGTAGTTAGTGCCCAAAATACTCTGATTTAACCCCTTCCTGCAGACAGTTTTGTGTTCCTATCAGGGCCCATTTTTCAAATCTGAAGTGTGTGACTTTATATGGTGATAACTTTGGAATACTTCACAAAGGATAATAGGAAACAAATGGATCTTACAAATAATATTCCAACTTCTCTTGAATCTGACAATACCCTATATACAGCTGTACACTACTGTCTGGGCACATGGCAGGTTAAGGGAAGGAGCGCCATTTAGCTATTTGAATGCAGATCTTGCTGGGATAGTGTGCAGACACAATGTATTGGGGGCACTGTTCGTTGTCACCTGGCAGCTCAAAAGATGGCCACCACAAACAGGCTTAGCGCTATCTACTCCATTATCCAGATCCCAGGGTTTGCCTTTAACCCCTCTACATGGATCTGGACTTAGACAGAGACCCCTAGGCTTGGGCCACCGTGTTACCTAATGTTCTGTGGTGTGAGATGCCAAGAAGAATAGTCAGATAGCCGGGTCAGAACATGGAGGTCAGAGAAAATACAAAATCACACAAAAGTAGTCAGTAAACGGGCCGAGGTCACAACAGGAAACAAATACACAACCCGGGAGCTGAGCACAGAGGACTGAACCAGAGGAGAACAAGGCTGTATCTGGCAGCTTCCGGCAATATGCTTCCAGCTTTAGTAGGATGCGGTGCTTTCGAGTTGCCTGAAGCATACTGCCAGACTGGATGGTACTACTGGTCCTAGCAACCCTGGACAGAGCCTGCGCCGCCCAGAGCTTCTAATTCTGATGTATCCTCCATCACCAGCGCCTGCAGGATGAATAAGGCGGCTCCTGGTGAGAGAAGCAGACGTCGCAGGAGCAGATCCCAGAGGAGATGGGACCCACCATTTGTAGAAGCCCTAATGTGACCAAATTGCCGAAAACCAGAGCAGTAGAAATCCCCATAAAGTGACTCCATTTTGGAAATTATAACCCTCAGTGATATAATCTATAGGAGTAGTGACTATTTTGACTCCACAGGCACTTTCCAGAAATTAGCACGCAGTGGATGTTGGAGAGTGAAAATTACAAATATATAGTTTCATTACCCAACACTTAGTGACCAGATTGTGCTCCAGGAGACACACACCATCAATTAAGTGGGTTCTTCTCACTATAGTAATGTTAAATACATGGATGCTAAATGTGTTTTGGGTGCACTGCAAGGCTCAGAAGTGAGGGGGAGATCTGACTTTGGGGGAGCGGATATTGCTGGATTGGTTTATGGAAGCCATGTTGCTTTTCAAAAGCCTTTGAGCCACTAATAATGTGGAAACCTCTGGTTTTCCATTGACAGGTGATGGACCTGAGTGGGGACTTGTTTTTTGTGAGATTAGTAGAAGTTTTTATTGATATTATTTTTGCCTACATAACATTGTTTGGTGGCTTTTTATTCCATATTTGGGAGGCAGAATTAACAAACAGTTGAACACTACGATCCACTGGTTCATCCTATGAGGTTTTCTATTACACTGTGAACTGTTATTGTCTTGGTGAATAATGACGGCTAACATAGGGCAAAATTAAAAAAAATCACAGAAAAAGATACAGCCTTACTAACACCAAATCATATAACAAATGCTACAGGATGCCGAAGACCCCCATGATAAAGGTGGGGGCAGCGCAGGTGCAAAATACTGATGAAGCTACCACTCACAAACCTACCAATTCATGGAGAGGGTGGTTGCCTAGTATTAAAGATGCACACAGATGAAGCTTGCATAGGACGCCAGTCACACAGGTAGGTGTGATGCAGTGTCTGGCTTAGGATAGTGATGATGCCCATACTATTAGATCAGGGGGGCTGTCCAGCACTATATAAGTGCACCCCACATGGACAGACACCCCAGTACACCCAACAAACACTAAATTGCTAGTGCATTTGTTATCTGATTGGTGTTGGTAAGGTTGATTTTTCTGCGATGTTTTCTTGGTAGATAATGATACTTTTACATAAAGTGCATTTTTGAAGAGCGTTGAAGTAGAAATATTCATCAATATAAATTTTAAGGATATGTTATTCATAAATAATGATTGGTTTTATTCTTGCCAGATGACTGTACCAGGAGATCAGAGGGACAGCTGAAATCAAGTTTTATCAGACATAAGATAACTCACACAGGGGAGAAGCCTTTTTCCTGTTCAGAATGTGGGAAATGTTTTAGCCGGAAATCAGGTTTGGTTATACACCAGAGAAGTCACACAGGGGAGAAGCCTTTTTCCTGTTCAGAATGTGGAAAATGTTATGCTGATAAATCAACTCTTAACAAGCATCAGAGAACTCATACAAGGGAAAAGCCTTTTTCATGTTTAGAATGTGGGAAATGTTTTCGCCATAAATCAGCTTTGGTTAGTCACCAGAGAACTCATACAAGGGAAAAGCCTTTTTCATGTTTAGAATGTGGGAAATGTTTTAGCCGGAAATCAGATTTGGTTAAACACCAGTGAACCCACACAGGGGAGAAGCCTTTTTCTTGTTCAGAATGTGGAAAATGTTTTAGCCAGAAATATGCTTTGGTTAATCACCAGAGAACTCACACAGGGGAGAAGACTTTTTATTGTTCAGAATGTGTAAAATGTTTTAGCCAGAAGTCAGTTTTGGTTAGTCACCAGAGAACTCACACAGGGGAGAAGCCTTTTTCTTGTTCAGCATGTGAGAAATGTTTTGCTGATAAATCATATCTTAACAAGCATCAGAGAACTCATACAAGGGAGAAGCCTTTTTATGTTCAGAATGTGGAAAATGTTTTGTGAATAAATCATCACTTCTTAGTCACCAAAGTACAGACACATGAGAGAAGACATTTTTATGTTCTTAATGTGGGAAATGGTTTCCTTGGAAATCAACTTTTTTTAAACTTCAGAGAAGTCACACAGGGGAGAGGCGTTTTTCATTCTAATCTAAAATTGTATCTTTTTAAAGGGGTTTTCCACTACTAGGACGACTCCTTCTCATTCCTCATGTTTGGCCATGTTAAAATAAAAAACAATGATACGCACCTCCCATTCTGGCACCGTTCCATTGGTGTCACTTGTGTTTCCAGTGCTCACATAAGGTTCTTACATCACACAATCCTGCTTCCAATCAACGCCACCTTTGGATGTATTGAACATCAACAGGAAGGACATGGCATGGACATAGCACCGAGAGAAGGCACACAATGAAAACACTCTCTTCAGACCGTGTTCCTGGGGGAATTATAAGCAATTTACAGCCTCAAACATGACGTCTGATATAGGAAAGAAAGAAGAGATCAGAGGTTAATCTGAGGTCCTCCACCTCTGTCAGCATGTCTGGTATGCAGTTTATTATGGAAGGTCTTATGTTCCTGCTCCAGAGCTATTACTGCCTCAGCTCAGCAAGAAGCAGTCTTAACCCTCATGATGCCAGACAGCTCCATAAATCTCCCTGTACTCTCACCGAAACCCACATACTGAGCAGTGCTTGCTTCACAGGGACATTTACCCCCCAGCCACAGGGAATTCTGATATGGAGAACAACATAACTTATTTGTATATCAGATTGCATCTATCCCTACTAAACAATAGATGCAGCAATATATACAAAGGCTGGAGACCACATACAAAACTGAAATACGTCCCCTCACTTCTAGCCTGTCACAGGTTACTGACAAGGTACAGAGATTAGAGGCTGATGTCCTACAAGACGTGGACCATCAAAATGCTCATAAATAAACAGTCTGTTTAATTTGGTTGATGGCCATGAAAATCACAATAATATCTGGATAAGGGGTATACCTGAAAGCATCAATGCACAAGTGATTATGCCAACACTATTGACATTAATCAATAATATCCTTGGTGATCCTATTGATAAGGAGCTGGAGACCGACAGGGCGCACCATACATTAGGCAATTATGGTTCAGATCCTGAGCATCCAAAGGACATTATCTGTCACATACATTTTTTTCAATGTAAGAGGCCGTAGTGAGGAAAGCAGCGGAGTTGGGTCCTGGTGATTTTCAATGGAAAACGTATACAATCGATCATAGATCTATCCTGAATGACACTTGCTAAAAGAAGGGTATTGAAACCACTATTTGATGCCATCCGGGAAAATGGCCGGATGTACCCCTGTGGTACCTTTCCAGCTGCAGGTCCAAAAAAAATGGAACATTGTATACTTTGAAAGATTAAAGTGACGAGACCTTTCTGTGATGTCCTGGACATTCCCAGAATCCATATATCTGACTGGCCATCTGCTCCACCATTGCCACAGAGCGTTCCAGCACGTCACAGAAGGTGTTCAATGGATCAGGAACTTTATGGTGATGCACCCAGACGAGAAAGGAACCTGCCAATCATATGAGCTCCTGAAATGAATGTTGTCTTCCCTGATGAGAGACAGTTTGCCGATGCTTACTTATTTCTTTAAGCATATAAGATATATGTAAATAGAGCATTAGGTGCCACTCTTCCTCTATACATAATGTCTCCTTTCATATCTTAGAACGGCATTTAAGTTGACTTCACATTATATTACTGTAATATCAGGCTGTATTACTTTACTCGCTATGTATTCCATGGTTTCCACTAATAGGAAGCCTAGGACTGAAGGTTTGACTTACGCCTGTAAAGACAACCCCCAGTTAGGGACTTGCATTGGGATCTGCTTGTTTCGCAATTTCCTACTGTTTCGATATATTCATAATCTATACTTCTTAGACACTGAGAGGTAGACGTTACTATCTACCGTCTATACTTCCTCTTTTAATCTTTCTCTCCTCCCCTCCCCCCTTTTTTTCATATACAGTTATATGAAAAAGTTTGGGCACCCCTTTTAATCTTAAGCTTAATGTTTTATAAAAATTGGTGTTTTTTGCAACAGCTATTTCAGTTTGATATATGTAATAACTGTTGGACACAGTAATGTTTCTGCCTTGAAATGAGGTTTATTGTACTAACAGAAAATGTGCAATCTGCATTCAAACAAAATTTGACAGGTGCATAAGTATGGGCACCTCACCTGAAAAGTGACATTAATATTTAGTAGATCCTCCTTTTTCAAAAATAACAGCCTCTAGTCGCTTCCTGTAGCTTTTAATGATTTCCTGGATCCTGGATGTAGGTATTTTTGACCATTCCTCTTTACAAAACAATTCCAGTTCAGTTAAGTTTGATGGTCACCGAGCATGGACAGCCCTCTTCAACTGATCCCACAAATGTTCGATGATATTCAGGTCTGGGGACTGGGATGGCCATTCCAGAACATTGTAATTGTTCCTCTGCATGAATGCCTGAGTAGATTTGGAGCGGTGTTTTGGATCATTGTCTTGCTGAAAGATCCATCCCCTGTGTAACTTCAATTTTGTCACTGATTCTTGAACATTATTGTCCAGAATCTGCTGATACTGAGTGGAATCCTTGCGTCCTTCAACTTTAACAAGATTCCCGGTGCCGGCATTGGCCACACGGCCCCAAAGCATGATGGAACCTCCACCAAATTTTACTGTGGGTAGCAAGTGTTTTTCTTGGAATGCTGTGTTTTTTTGCCGCCATGCATAACGCCTTTTTGTATGACCAAACAACTCAATCTTGGTTTCATCAGTCCACAGGACCTTCTTCCAAAAAGAAATTGGCTTCTCCAAATGTGCTTTTGCATACCTCAGCCGACTCTGTTTGTGGTGTGCTTGCAGAAACGGCTTCTTTCGCATCACTCTCCCATACAGCTTCTCCTTGTGCAAAGTGCGTTGTATAGTTGACCGATGCACAGTGACACCATCTGCAGCACGTTGATGCTGCAGCTCTCTGGAGGTGGTCTGAGGATTGTCCTTGACTGATCTCACCATTCTTCTTCTCTGCCTTTCTGATGTTTTTCTTGGCCTGCCACTTCTGGCCTTAACAAGAACTGTCCCTGTGTTATTCCATTTCCTTACTATGTTCCTCACAGTGGAAACTGACAGGTTAAATCTCTGAGACAGCTTTTTGTATCCTTCCCCTGAACAACTATGTTGAATAATCTTTGTTTTCAGATCATTTTACAGTTGTTTTGAGGAGATTCAAACAGGAGAACAACTTGCAAGTGGCCACTTTAAGTAGCTTTTCTCATGATTGCATACACCTGGCTATGAAGTTCCAAGCTCAATGAGGTTACAAAACCAAAAAAAGTGCTTTAGTAAGTCAGTAAAAAGTAGGTAGGAGTATTTAAAACAAGAAAATGATAAGGGTGCCCATACTTATGCACCTGTCAAATTTTGTTTGAATGCAGATTGCACATTTTCTGTTAGTACAATAAACCTCATTTCAAGGCAGAAACATTACTGTGTCCAACAGTTATTACATATATCAAACTGAAATAGCTGTTGAAAAAACACCAATTTTTATAAAATCTTAAGATTAATAGGGGTGCCCAAACTTTTTCATATAACTGTAATATGACAACTGAAAACTTGCTCATTAAATGTCAGAGGACTTAATGTTCCAGAGAAAGGAGCTCAAGTGTTTTATCGTAGGCATAAACAACACGTACATTTTCTCTTTCTTCAGGAGTCACACTTTAGAGGCGATCATATACTGTACCTCAGTTTTCTAACAGATATTATTCATCTTGGCGTCCCAGAAAAATGCTGTTTCGAAGTCTAAGGTGCTGAGTATAGGCCGGCACATATCACTGCCGCATACTATTGTAGAAACACTCTGACACGGAGAGGAGGTATGTGTTTAAGATCTCTACTCCAAAATTTTGACTTTGGTAAACTATCTCCCAAATTGTGACCAAATTAAGACAGGCCGTCAATACTTACTTTTTGCTAAGGACCTTATCATCATTGGAGGTGACTTAAATTTTGTCTTGGATCCTTCTTTAGATGCATCCCTGCACCGGAATCACCAATCTAAATCACAATCAAAAGCTTTGCTAAACGTGCTCTTTTCTTTCCAACTGGTCGATGTATGGAGGATACTACATCCAGACTTAAAGGATTGTACGTATTATTCTCCTTTACACAATACATATAGTTGTAGAGACTTTTCCTTAATAAGCCATCACTTGCTTACATGGAAACCTACATCTCACTATGTTACATTTGGATAAATATCCTTTGATGGTTAAGACAAAATGGGAGGAGGATGTGGGTCCCTTATCTGAGGAGCAATGGGGGAAATACTGGATTTTGACGCCGAAACTTTCATTGTCAGAGTCACAAAGATTGTCCCGAATTCTTCTCATTCATAGGGTATATAGATCCCCAAGTATTTTATTTAAAATTGAAATACAAATGGATGACACATGTCCTAGATGTGGTTAAAAGGACGCGCACCTGATGCATATGACGTCGGAATGTGTAAATATTGGCGACTACTGGACGGGGGTGATCGCTCTTGTACTATCTGTATTTGGGATATTACTTCAGTTGGAACCTAAAATCTGTATCCTAGGACTCCTGGGAGAGGACGTAGATCCTGACTCCCATATGGCAATAGATAGCTCAATAATATTATTCCAAGCCAGAAAGTTGTTGGCCCTACACTGGATAGACAATTCTCCTCCAACGATAACAGAACTAAAACCCAGGATAAATAACACTCTATGCTTGGAAAGTGGAGCTTATATAAAAAGGAACGCTCTCAAGAAACTCATACACGTATGGGAGCAATGGTTAATTACCCCAGGTATTGCTTCAGAAATACTATACTGGACCATTTGTACATATCCCTGCAGTAAACCAGGAATTTATATCCTTATACCTAAGGTGTCAGCAAATAATAATTGTCTCAGTCCACACAATTGCCCCTTCTTAGATATATTCTTTTTCTTTTGATGTCCCAATAGGGGAAAAAATAAGCCGTCAGGAAGTATTCAGATATTTATGTACAAATGTAAAATTACTATTCCAAAACATTGTACTATAGAGCGATATTGGGATTTATATCATTGTAAACCGGTTCTTGTATCGTTTACTGGTTTTTCTTTCTTTTTATTTTTTTTTGTCACAAAGTTTATATGACAAAAACAAAATGTTGGTCTTTCTTTTGTTAAATAAAAATGATCTGATTGAAAAAAAGAAAGGAGCGAAGGCCTTTAATAGATCAAACGTATACAAAATATCAAGATCGCATGTGAAGGTTCTCGTACGAATTCACAGATAAATGTGGTCTCTCATTGACAAGGAGGTTACATCCACGGATGCAAAGGACATACGTATCCAAAATAAAAGGATCACCAAGACTATAAATTCATAACCCCTCTGACATAGCGGAAGCATTTCATTGCTATTATAGCTCGCTATATAATATTCATGGACAATACCACTAATACTCTTGAAACAAAAATTTACAAATATATTATGGACACTGACTTTCCTTCCTTACAGACCCCTGAGCAGGAGATACTAGACAAAGCTTTCACTGAACAACAGATAGGGAATGATTTAATGGCCTCTCCTATCGGGAAGAGCCCTGGGCCAGATGGATTCAGTAATAGATTTTATAACATGTTTGCACCTCTGTTATTACCTTTTTAACTAAAGTGTTCAATAAAATCTCAGCAGACTTTACCCCCCAATCACTTGAAGCTTATATAATGGTTTTATCAAAGCCTGGAAAAGGACCAAATATTGTACCTGCCCTAATATTCATCCAATATTATTCATTAATGTAGACGTCAAAATATTTTCTAAAATAATTACAACATGGCTCTCCCACTATCTACCCTCAATTGTTAGCAACGATCAGGTTAGTTTTGTTAGGGTAGAGAAGCTCGTGATACTACAGATAAAACATTGTTGTTAAATTCACATGCAAAAGCCCAGGGGATCCCAATGAGCCTTGTTTCTGTCTACACTAAAAAAGCATTCGACACAGTGCATTGGACTTTCTTGAAGAGCACCCTACAACAAATTAGGATGGACTCTTTCTTGTTATCTAAAATTCTATCCTTATACACTGACCCTAAAGCGATAGGGTAAACGGCCTTCTATCTGACACATTTTCTATTAAAAAGGGGACGAGACAAGGGTGTCCCTTATCACCTCTCCTATACACATTGGTGATGGAACATTTCACGGTAGCATTACATATAAATCTAGATATTAGTGGAGTTACTATAGACTCACATCACTATAAATTAGCTCTCCATGCACACGACTTGTTGCTCTATGTTTCAAACCCACTTATCTAATTTCCCTCTATAATAAAGGATTTAAAAGAATTCGGCCATGTAAGCAATTTTAAAGTCAACTACTCTAAAACAGAAGCCATGAACATAACTTTTAACGCTGAACCGACGCAATAATTTATTTCTAACTTTCCCTTTAAGTGGCAGAAAGATGCTATTAAGTACCTGTGTATACAAATTCCGGTGAACTTGGATGATCTGTATCATTTAAATTATATCCCCCATACTTGAACAAACAATTCAAAATCTAATTAATTAGAACTTAAAACTCTTGTCCTGGTTTGGACGTTTTAATGTGATAAAAATTGGCAAATCTTTATATATTCCAGACCGTTCCGTGCTGCGTTCCTCAGACCTTTTTCTCCCATCTCAACAATTCTAACAGCAAGTTTGTATGGGGAACATCAAGGCCTAGGATACATGTTAAAATATTGTGTCGTCCCAAAGAATAAAATGGGGTACTAATCTGCCAGATCTAAAAAAAAATCCCATCAATCTTCGATTCTTATGAGAACAGTGGACTGGTTTAGGTCTATGGAAAATAAGCAGTGGATGAAACTGGAAGAGGACCTCTCTCTCTGGACACTCACATCTCAACCTTGGATTGACAAAATACATGAAGAAACTAAACTATTAATGATACTCACTATTCTGCCACCGATGTACGTGGGGCGAGATGTGTCTGAGGGATGTGACATAGATCTCTGTATAAGCAATGGCATATAGCGTCAACTCACTGACCTGCGGTTCTGTTCCTCATGACCTGCACGTGGTAATCCGGAATGATGATGCAGTGATGAATTCAACAGATTTATTTACAGTTCTTGATGAGGTGAGATGAGGGTAAGTGAAGGATGAGGAAAGGGTAGGAATTGTAGGTATTACAAGCGCTAGGTAAAGTGGTAACAAGAGAATCCTTTCTCCAGTCCTGCAGCATGTGTAGTCAAGATGGATGTGAAGAAGAAGGAAGTGAGGAGCAGGAGGTAGGAGGAGTTACAGACCGAAAGGTGTTGTGGGTAAAACACAGGAATAATACATGTTATAACAATGGCCAGTAGATGGCAGCAAAGCACAACAATACAATAATCATTATGTAATGCCCAAAATGGCTGAAAGTCTTTTCAAACAAAGAGCTGGACAGCACACTTTCCGTCTGAAATCCCTGGATTTCACTATATTAAATGTCTTGAGGTGAAGGTGTTTTCCTGAAGTACTGAGGGATACCTCAACCTGAAAGACAAACAACAACAAAGCAACAATAACAAATAACAAACGAGGTAGACGAATGTCTATAACAGTTCCTGAAGCAATCCAAAGGATGCCCATCTTCGGATTGGAGAAGCCGCACTAGGCCAAACTGTCTCCAACCCAATTGTAATCCAGTGGTTACAGTTCTTGGAAAGTTCCTTGTGGTTGAATGGATAGTCCTTAATTCTCAACTGACATAAGTAAGATGACCTCTGATATAGGCCTAATGAAAGATTTGGGGTCACCTTGCTTCTTGACTGTTACTTCCACTTTGGACACCTTGCCATCTTCACTTGAAAAGGTTTTCGATATAAGTCCCATAGGCCATGCGTTTCTTTTTACTTTCTGGTTTCATGAGAACAAAATCTCCTACTTGTAAGCTAGGTTTAACTTGTTGCCATTTTCTCTGTCCTTGAAGAAGATTAAGGTACTCCCTCTTCCATCTACTCCAGAAACAGCCAGATGTTGCACGTGTTTCCAACGTCTCTAATATTTGTTACCGGACACAGAGTCTTCAGGTGGGTTAGGAAGGGTTCCAAGTTTCTGAGTGAGGAGAGTTGCTGGTGTAAGAATAGCAGGAGATTCCGAATCCATAGATATGGGAACAAGTGGTCTTGAGTTTACAATAGCAGATACTTCTGCTAAGAAAGTGGTTAAGGTCTCTTGACTGAGTCTCGAGAGGTTTGAGTCCATCAACATAGACTCCAGTATCCAACGAGTGATGCCTATCATTCTTTCCCATGATCCGCCCATATGGGAAGCGTGAAGAGGGTTGAAGACCCACGAAAAGCCATTGTTTGCCAAGAAATCCTGGACTGCTGTTGAATCTAATTGTAGTTCTCGACAGGCACCTACAAAGCTTGTTCCACAATCAGACCTTATTTGCTTGACTGGTCCTGGTATGGCGAGGAATCGTCTTAAGGCATTGATAAAACTGGGAGGAATCCATTGATTCTATTACTTCTATGTGTATTGCTCGTACACTCATGCATGTGAACAACACTGCCCAACATTTACTTTGTGCATGTCCGCCTCTAGTCCTACATGCAGTGACTTCCCACGGGCCAAAAACGTCCAAACCAATATAGGTAAACGGTGGCTCTGTGCTTGTCCTGTCAGCAGGCAAATCAGACATCTGTTGTTGTTGCAGTTTTCCTCTTGCCTTGCGACACTGAACACAAAGATGAATTAAATGGGAAACTTGTCTCTTTGCTCCCACAATCCAGAGGCCTGCAACTCTTAAGGCACCTTCAGTGAAGTGTCTGCCTTGATGTTTGACCTTTTCATGGTAATGTCATATTAGCAGAGTGGTGATGGCCAGGAATGATTAGAGGATTCTTTTCTGCCTCCTCCAACTTGGCTTTGTTTAAATGACCACCGACTCTCAGTAAACCCTTCTTATCAATTACAGGATGTAAGTTGACAATAGGGCTGTTTTAAGGGACATCTTGCTTTTTAAGTATACATTCCATTTCATTGCTGCACATTATGTATCACAAACAGTTCACTCAGAATAATGTCTTCTGCAGAGAGAGGCTTATGACAGATGTGCCAACTGCGACACTCAGCGTTACTGTCCTTATTGCAGTAGCATTGTGCGATGTGGACTAACCTTGCAATAACACGAACAAGCCTTGTCCATCTGGAGAAGCGATCAAATCGCCGACAGTCCAAGCCATCCTTTTCCTTGGAATTGGTGATGAGGGTGCTGACATCAGGACGGATCTCTGGGTCAACATCTGGATCCTGAAGACTGAAGTTGTCTTCAACGGCAGTCTCTTCACACTGGTTGCAAAGGAACTCCGGTCCTGTTAACCAAGAAGAGTTTACGAAGGCACCAACAAACACTGGCCTAGTAGCAAGGTCAGCAGGGTTAAGATGGGTTGGAACATACTGCCATTGCTCAGGTTTAGGGGATTTCCTGATCCTTTCAACGTGGTTACTGACATAGAAGCATTTTTTCTGGTTGTATATGTAGCCCAGAACAACCTTGCTGTCTGTGTAGAATCTTATGTCAACCACGTGAAAAGCTAGTTCACTCTGTATGAAGTCTGCAATCTCCATGGCTAGTACAGCCCCACAGAGCTCAAGTCTGGGTATGGTGTGCTCGGGTTTAGGAGCCAATTTAGCCTTTCCAAATAGAAATCCAACATGGGCTTCATTGTTAGAGTCTATAACCTTCAAATAGGCAACAGCTGCAATAGCTTCAGTAGAGGCATCAGAGAATATATGGATCTCTTTCCTTTGACTCATAGCAAGAGATGCTGGAGTGTAACAACGTGGTATGTGGATTTTATCCAAGGCGCAAAGAGATTCCCTCCATGACTTCCACTTTAGTTGTTTGGCAGCAGGGAGTGGTGCTTCCCAGTCCTTAATAGACTCTGAAAGTTGCTTTAACAGAAGCTTGCTTTGTATAGTCAGGGGTGCAACAAACCTGAGTGGATCGTATAGACTGTTCACCACTGACAGAACTCCACGCTTAGTAAATGGTTTTTCTGTACCACTAACCTGAAAACTGAAGGAGTCCTTTAGTAAGTTCCATCTCAAGCCCAGACTTCTCTGTACTGGTGGGTTGTCTGAACCTAGATTCAAGTCTCTGAATTCTGAAGCATGATCATTAGAGTGAAAGGCCTTCATGACAACAGCACTATTGGAGGCAATTTTATGCAATCTTAAATGAGCTTTAGAAAGCATACCTTGTGTCCATTTGAGCAGATCTATGTCTTCGTCCGCTGTGGGCAGGGATTTGAGACCGTTGTCCACGTAGAAGTCCTTTTCAACAAACTGTTGGGCGTCCTTCCCGAATTCTGCTTCACCATCAGAGGCGGTCCTACGTAGGCCGTATGTAGCAACTGCAGGAGGACTGTTTCCAAACACGTGCACCTTCATGCAGTATTCAACTATTTCCTTGCTGGTGTCATTGTCTCGGTGCCATAGAAAACAGAGATAATTTCTGTGATCTTGTCGCACGATCAAACAATGGAACATTTGTTCAATGTCAGCAGTAATGGCGACTGGCTCTTTTCTGAATCTCATGAGCACTCCCACCAGGTTATTAGTCAGGTTGAGACCAGTGAGGAGAACATCGTTCAGAGATACACCATCAAGTTTGGCGCTTGAATCGAACACCACTCTGATTTGTTTAGGCTTTCTTGGATGGTATGCTCCAAAGGAAGGTAGATACCAGCATTCTTCATTGGCTTGCAAGGGTGGAGCTGGCTCTGCGTGGTCATTGCGAAATATCTTCTCCATCAATGCTACAAAATGGTCCTTCATTTCAGCCTTATTTCGCAATGTTCTCTGCAGTGAGGTGAACCTTGATAAGGCCTGTTCTTGGTTGTTAGCAAGCATGGCCCTTGTACCCTTGAAGGGTAAGGGAGCGACCCAATGGTCAGATTTGTTCTTGAAGAATCCACTGTCCATTATTTTAATAAATTCCTTGTCTTCTATGGATAAGGCGACCTTGTTGTCATCTTGTGTTGTGCGAAACACTGTTCTCCCTAAGTCGTCACCATAGGGAGTGGGAATGATGTCAGGCTCTTGGATGAAGTCAGAGAACCTTTCTTTCACCTCGTAGTGATGAGAGCATGGTTTGAAGTGAGTTGTGCAACCATTTTGAAGTACATACGTTTTAAAGGAGTTGACTTCGGATGCCTTGTGACTCTTATCCAGACATACATTGCCCACGATTACCAAGCCTAGATCAAGTATTTGGGCGTATGGAGCATCATCTGGGCCATTGCATTGTTGGCGCACTTTGTGGACCCTTAGAATGTCTCTCCCCAGTAGGATTAGAATATCAGCATTCGTGTCCAGAGGAGGAATTTCGTTAGTTAAGTGCCTCAAGTGGGGATGATGAAGCGTGGGAATTTCTTCCATGTTATCAGGTATCTGGTCACATTCAATTAAAGTTGGCAAGGGTATGTGCATGTTCCCCTTGATTGAAGAGATAATGTACCCAGAGGCTCTCCTACCAGAAGTCTCAATATGACCAGAACAGGTGATGAGGGGTTACGGAGCCGTTTGTCCTTTTATATTGAAGATCTCAAAGGGTTTTGGCTTTGCTAGAGACCTGTTACTTTGCTCATCTATTATGGCATACATTTTGGCATACATTTTAGAGGCCTTGTCGGGTTGTCCTTCTGGATAGACCTTGACCAGACATACTTTAGCGCAGCATTTAGGACCAGTCCCTTCTCCACATACTTCCATATATGAGGAGGAAACAGCAGTTGCAGCTGGATCAGAAACTTGTGGCTCCCCGCCATGATTTTGAGCAGGATTGGGTGCTGCATTGTGAATTGTGTGGAGCTGGTGTGGGATGCATAGATGTAACGTGTTTGTCACTACTGCATTCAGTGCACTTAATGACAGCCTTACAGTCCTTAGCAAGGTGGTCTGAGGAGGTGCAACACTTGTAACATATCCCTAGCTCCTTGAGAGTATCTCTGCATTCCTGCAAAGTCTTTGCCCTGAATCCACGGCATTCCTTAAGTGGGTGATAGTTTTAGGAGCAACAGCGTTTGTTTTGTTAAAAGAGGGTGCAGTAAGGGGAACGTCAGTCTTTCTCACAGATACTGTGCTCCTTATCTCTTTACGTTTGGTGATATTGTTATCATACCTTGTAGATCATGATGATGATGAAGCTGGTGGAGTAGGTTCAGTGAAGTCAAAGCTGGGATCATTCTTCTTCCAAGCTTGATCACTGACGAACCTGGAAAAATATGAAAAGGGAGGAAAAGACACATTATGCTGTCCTTTATACCGTGAGCCATGGTCTGCCCATTTATCCTGCATGCATTTTGGCAACTTGAGGCTATGTGCCCACGATGCAGAAATGAAGCAGAAAATTTCTGCAGCATTTCTGCATCTCCCTGGCAGAAAAAAACGCATGCAGATTGTACATGTGTTTTTCCTGCCAGGGACAAGCGGAAATGAAGCGTTCTTCACATGCATTTCCGCATGCGGGTGTCGAGCGCTTTCCAAGCGATTTTAGCATCACTTGGAAAGTGCTTGACAACTTGGTCACACTATATAAATGCATGCAACCGGCATGGATTTATATAGTGTGACCTGAGAGAATGGTAAAAAATAAATATTATACTTACCTTCTGACAGTCCCCGGTGTCTTGCTTCGCTCCGTTCTGGCTGCTGGGAGATCGCCGTACACTGAAAGACCTGCCGTCACATGACTATGACGTCAGCGCAGGTCCTTCAGTCCTTCGCGATTTGCTGACAAAGGAGAACAAGCGCTGCGGGGGCCGCCAGAAGGTAAATATAATCTTTATTTTTTATTTTATTCTTTTTTTTCCAGGTACAATGGTACCCAGGTCTGGATGAGAGTCTCCTCTCCTCCAGACCTGGGTACCATCCGCACATTGAACCATGTGATATCCGCTTGTGGAGATGCTGTGATGCGGATATGACGCGGTCCAATGCAAGTCAATGGCGGCGATTATGCTGCGTGTTCACAAAATTAATGGACATGCTGCAGATTTTTGAGCGCAGCATAAACGCTGCGGAAAAATCCGCAGCATGGACATTAACAGTGCGGCTTGTCATGGGGGACCATGGGGGGCGGATTACCAAGTGTTTCCCAAGCGTTTATGCCGCGGAAATTCCGCAGCATAAATGCTTGAAAAACGCATAGTGGGCACACAGCCTGAGAATTACTGGAGTCACGCCATGAGCAGTATCAAGGTAGCTCAGTCCTGAAAGACGTGGGTCTAATTTTGCCAATTCTATTTCCTTTAGCAGGTCACTCAGGTTTTGAAGTTTTCGATTGTCCTTGTTAGTTATTTTTGCGAAGGCTTGCAGTTTCTTAAATAAGGCATACTCTATGGCTTCTGAGCTGCCGTGGGTTTGCTCCAGTCTCTCCTATGCTGCAATAAGACCTGCATCTGAATAGTCCACATGAACTACCCTTATTGTCTCGATGCGCTCCGCTGATTCAGGGCCTAACCAGTTGACAAGCAAATCAAGTTGTTCCTTGCCGGTGAGATTAAGGTCTTGGATTACTGCTTGAAAGGTTGATTTCCAGGCTCTATAATTTTCGGCACAATCATCAAACTTTGAGAGACTGATGTTTATTAACTACCTGCGAATCATATATCTGGCGAATTCAGACATGTCCGACCTCCCAGTCATAGTTGCAGGATTAACTTGTGGTATCCCTGGGGAATGTAAATTCTCTGGCTTATATGACTGAGACAGGTCAGGACGGAATGATGTGGCATGAGGGTTAAGTTGTGGTTTAGTCTCTATAGGATCTGCTGGCTGCGGCCTAAATTGTGGGATAGTGCTGGAAGTTACCTTGTCGGCAGTAGGTGGCAACATTTCTTGGCTTACGGGTGCATCCGTGTGGTGGATTGGAGGTGGCATTGGTACAGATGGTAAATGTTTTAGCACATAGTCTGTAGTGCGATCAGCTGGGTCCTCCATTTCTCCTGGAATAAAGCAGTCCATATTAGCATCTTGAACTAGTGCTTGTTCAAGGACCTTCAGTTTAGCGAGGGCTGCTGCTTCTTCCGTTTCTGCTTGGCGTATTTTTAATTGAGTTTCCATCTCAGCTTCCTGCTTTTTCAATTGGGCTTCTACTTCAGCCTCCTTCCTAGCAAAGGAGCTTCTTACTCTAGCTTCCTCTGCAGATGCACGTATTTCCAGTATCTTGTCAGACAATGTTGACTTCCTGGACTGAGATGATCTGGAAGACCGAGATGTGATTTTGGTCAAGGCTGTACGATGTGATCTAACCTCTTGGAGGTGTGCGATGCGGAGTTCTGCCTTATCCTGGGCATCTCACACTAATACGGTCTTTTCTTGGAGAAGAGTCTCCATTTCAGCTCTGCTGGGGCATCATCCATATCACAGTTACTCGGGAATGCAATGTACTTAACAGACAGTCTCTGGTAGCGATCATAGGCGGCAGATAAACTCTTCAATTTGGCGGTTAAATCTGCTGCGTCATTGTTAGCACGTGGAAGAGCTGCTAAATAGTGCTCAACTCTGCCCCGTAAATAATCTATGTTATCATGGAGCTCATCTCTGGTTGTCTCCAGGTTCTCTATGACCTTTTGTGTTGGCTTGGTTACTCGTTGTGGTCGTACATCCTGCTCTGCAGTAAGTGTGGACTCTGCTCCTGGAGCATCTGTGGTGTCAGGAACATGATGTGCTTCTCCCACAGATGGATCCACTGTGCCTTTTGTAGACATGCTTTAGCTAAGATGGTAGACTTGCTAGCAGACATGCATATGCACACAGATACTGAAGACTTAGGTGTCTTGTTACTATTTTGCCACCGATGTACGTGGGGCGAGATGTGTATGAGGGATGTGACACAGATCTCTGTATAAGCAATGGCAGATAGCGTCAACTCACTGATCTGCGGTTCTGTTCCTCATGACCTGCACGTGGTAATCCAGAATGATGATGCAGTGATGAATTCAGCAGATTTATTTACAGTTCTTGATGAGGTGAGATGAGGGAAAGTGAAGGATGAGGAAAGATTAGGAATTGTAGGTATTAGAAGCGCTAGGTAAAGTGGTAACAAGAGAATCCTTTCTCCAGTCCTGCAGCATGTGTAGTCAAGATGGATGTGAAGAAGAAGGAAGTGAGGAGCAGGAGGTAGGAGGAGTTACAGACCGAAAGGTGTTGTGGGTAAAACACAGGAATAATACATGTTATAACAATGGCCAGTAGATGGCAGCAAAGCACAACAATACAATAATCATTAGGTAATGCCCAAAATGGCTGAAAGTCTTTTTAAACAAAGAGCTGAACAGCACACCCTCAGATGACTTCCCTGATGGGTACAGTGTCCAAAATGGGGTCACTTTAGGGGGTTGTATGTTGTTCACACCTCGGGGGCTTTGCTATTGGCCCCCACAAGCGAGGACCAGGGCTGTGGAGTCGGTAAGCCAAACCTTCGACTCCGACTAATCAATTTCCATGACACCGACTCCACGACTCCCTCATACATGGCTCATGTTTAAGTGATAAATTTACGGTAGGACACATTTTTTCAGCTAAAAGTCTAGACCCTTAGATCAGGAATAGGACAGGCATTTATAAGACATTTCATAACTTTCCCAAATTCTTATATAAAAATATTCCTCACAAACTGCAATGAATTACTGTACCCAACTTATTATATACACTGCTAAAAAAAATAAAGGTAACACTCAAATAACACATCCTAGATCTGAATGAATGAAATATTCTCATTGAATACTTTGTTCTGTACAAAGTTGAATGTGCTGAAAGTCACACAAAAATCATCAATGGAAATCACATTTATTAACCAATGGAGGCCTGGATTTGGAGTCACCCCCAAAATGAATGTGGAAAAACACACTACAGGCTGATCAAACTTTGATGTAATGTCCTTAAAACAAGTCAAAATGAGGCTCAGTATTGTGTGTGGCCTCCACGTACCTGTATGACCTCCCTACAACACCTGGGCATGCTCCTGATGAGGTTGCGGATGGTCTCCTGTGGGATCTCCTCCCAGACCTGGACTAAAGCATCCGCCAACTCCTGGACAGTCTATGGTGCAACGTGACGTTGGTGGATGGGGCGAGACATGATGTCCCAGATGTGCTCAATCGGATTCAGGTCTGTGGAACGGGCGTGCCAGTCCATAGCTTCAATGACTTCATCTTGCAGGAACTGCTGACACACTCCAGCCACATGAGGTCTGGCATTGTCCTGCATTAGAAGGAACCCAGGGCCAACCACACCAGCATATGGTCTCAAAAGGGGTCTGAGGATCTCATCTCGGTACGTAATGGCAGTCAGGCTACCTCTGGTGAGCACATGGAGGGCTGTGCGGCCCTCCAAAGAAATGCCACCCCACACCATTACTGACCCACTGCCAAACCGGTCATGCTAAAGGATGTTGCAGGCAGCAGATTGCTCTTCACGGGGTCTCCAGACGCTGTCACGTCTGTCACGTGCTCAGTGTGAACCTGCTTTCATCTGTGAAGAGCTTAGGGCACCAGTGGCGACTTTGCCAATCCTAGTGTTGTGGCAAATGGCAAGCGTCCTGCACGGTGTTGGGCTGTGAGCACAACCCCCATCTGTGGACGTCGGGCCCTCATACCACCCTCATGGAGTCGGTTTCTAACCGTTTGTGCAGAAATATGCACATTTGTGGCCTGCTGGAAGTCATTTTGCAGGGCTCTGGCATTGCTCCTCCTGTTCCTCCTTGCATAATGGCGGAGGTAGCGGTCCTGCTGCTGGGTTTTTGTCCTACGGCCCCCTCCACGTCTCCTGGTAGTGTCTCCTGCCTCTGGACCCTACGCTGACAGACACAGCAAACCTTTTTACCACAGCTCGCATTGATGTGACATCCTGGATGAGCTGCACTACCTGAGCAACTTCTATGGGTTGTAGAGTCCGTCTCATGCTATCACGAGTGTGAAAGCACAACCAACATTCAAAAGTGACCAAAACATCAGCCAGAAAGCATTGGTACTGAGATGTGGTCTGTGGTCCCCACCTGCAGAACCACTCCTTTATTGAGGGTGTCTTGATAATTGCCAATAATTTCCATCTATTGTCTATTCCATTTGCACAACAGCATGAGAAATTGACTGTCAATCAGTGTTGCTTCCTAAGTGGACAGTTTGATTTCACCGAAGTCTGATTTACTTGTAGTTATATTCTGTTGTTTAAGTGTCCCCTTTATTTTTTTGAGCAGTGTATTTTAGGAGTCGGAGTCGGTCCATTTTATACCAATTTCAACTCCGACTCCACCAAAATGTGCTCCGACTCCACAGCCCTGGCGAGGACTGCCAAACACACACGGCTCTGCTCCGTACGCCTCTTATACGCGCTGCTCCGCTCCGTACGCCTCGTACACACATGGCTCTGCTTGGAACGCCTAGTACACATGCTGCTACGCTCGGTACGCCGCGTACACTCGCTGCTCCGCTCCGTACGCCTCGTACACACGCGGCTCCGCTCCATACGCCTCGTACACACGCGGCTCCGCTCCGTACGCCTCGTATACGCGCGGCTCCGCTCCGTACGCCTCGTACACGCGCGGCTCCGCTCCGTATACCTCGTACACGTGCGGCTCCGCTCCGTACACCTCGTACACACGCGGCTCCGCTCCATACACCTCGTACACACGCGGCTCCACTCCGTACACCTCGTACATTCGCGGCTCCGCTCCGTACACCTCGTACACACGCTTCTCAGCTCCATACACCTCGTACACACCCGGCTCAGCTCCGTACACCTCGTACACACACGGCTCTGCTCCGTACACCTCGTACACACGCTGCTCTGCTCCGTACACCTCGTACACACGCTGCTCTGCTCCGTACACCTCGTACACACACAGCTCTGCTCCGTACACCTCGTACACACGCGGCTCTGCTACATCCACACTGTAAACCCCTCCTGACCCCACACATAAACTTCAGTTCATCCAGCACCATGACAACCAGCACAGCAGAGTCCTGCATCCACTGGGGCCCCTGATCATGTGACCCCGACTCCTCCCCTCCTGTGACCTCATCACAGCCATATATGTGGTGGCGGCTCTGCAGGTCGAGGTATGTGGAGATTTCCCATTAGGCTCTATTATTTCTTCCTCTTCCTTCTATGTCGCCTCCATACTCCGTAGCGCTGTACACAAATTATTATCACTGTCCCCATCAGGCCTCACTCTCTCCTTAGTCTTTCTTCACACCTGTTCACATTTGCCGCCTTCGCAATCTGTGTAAATGACTCGTCCCCTGGGCCGAGGGGTACCCGGAACCGGGCTTCTGGGGGTTGTAGGGTCCATGGCGGTGACCCGGTCCCGTGGCTCAGGGTGGTCAGGCCAATGGCGGTATTTTGTGTTTTTTTTTGTGGTTTAATGTCCGACTACGCCACCCGTGGAGTGCGGTCAGTGCGGACCGCCGCTGCAAGGCAGACCGCTGGGGCTGATGGTATATGCAGCTTAGGTAGTGTGACTCCCCACGAGAAGAGTGCAGCCCCAGGGCACTGTAGTTGATGGTGAGGGTGATGGTGCACGGGAGTCCCAGTACTAGTAGTGCTGGTGCGGCGCTGAAGCAGGAACGACTCAGAGTCTTTGCAGTGCAGTTCAGGGTCTTTACTGGTGATATTAAGGCAGACCCTCCCGGGAGTACTGGCTAGCATAAGGGGCCTGGTCAGTCTGCGAGCAAACAGGAGTTCCCCTGGCCAGGTGGAGTTGTAGGCCTCCCCATCTATCTGCACTCTTTCTGGCTACCTTGCCGTAAGCGGGTTGAAGTAGCCCACGTCCCTGAGTATACCGTGTGGTGCTCACCCGTATGGCTGGTGACTTGGGGCCTTCTGTTAGCCTCCGCTCCTGGATGGCGGTGCTGGTCCCTTCCTTGTGACTGAGCCTCCGGGCTTCTATGGCCAGAGGACCTGGAATCCCCTGCCGGCTGGTTTCTGCTGCTGGGTGGATATCCGTCCCCACAGCCTCGGACTCCGGTGTCCGGTTATTAGGTTCTAATGCCAGGGCGAGCTATATCTCTGCTCAGCTCCAGCCCCTGGTCTTCAGCTACTGCTCCTACAGAGCTCCTGCTGTAACTCTCCCTGTGTCTGGAACTGTCTCCAGGCTCTGACTAACTAATCCCGCCCCAGACCCAGTTTATAAGGGCTGATTCCTCCCCTCCCAGGTCTGGGCGGGCGGTGTTGCATGTTTGAGGGCTCCTGACCAGAGAAACCTCCCACTTGCTCTCAGTAATATTTCTATTACTGTGGCAACCAGACCCCTGGGGTGCCACATAATGATGTTTTCATCCATTTTTAGGAATATTTAACCCCTTGGCATCAGGCGATTTAAAATTTTTGTGCTTTAGAACTAAATTCACTTTAAAATGCACTGAAAAAAAAGAAAAAAAAACATCATTAAATGTCCGGTGTGAATGAGCGGCGATGTCATCCTCCCGGTCGGTGCGATACCAAAATTAAGAAGAATTTATTATTTAGTGGTTAAAATAAAATTCTGAATTTGAGGAAGGAGAAGGATTTAAGTGTTTATTGTTTTTAATATATAATATATATATGATCGAGAGGAGATGAGTTTAATGACAAACATATGAAAACATTATGTCTGCATAACCTGTGATTTCTTACATCATAAGACACAATACGTATATCCACATCATTGGTTTTTCCTTTAAAAAAATTGATTGTTCCTTATAAAGCATGTAATTGACAAAGTTATATCTTTTTTTGAAGTAGAGAGACCTTATCCATACGTACACCCACATATAGACAGGCTTACAGTATATGTAACCACACAGAGGGTCAGCACTTGTGAGGGAGCCAACACAGATTCCCCCCTGCCCAGGCCAGCCCTGCGGTAATAGTAATACACCCCCCTCCCCCAATTGCCATAGACAATAATGATGCACAACTTTATTCCCCTCCACAGTTATTGTGCTCAACAATACTAAGGGCTCATTTAGATGTCTGTGCAATGTATGGACTGGCCGTGGGTCTCCTGACCTGAGCATGACGGCTTCATAGAAGTATATGCAGCTCCATGATGAAGTCCTGGTGATAAGAAACAGGGAAGGGTCGATGGAATCTTCCCACCTGGTGGAGTTGAGCCGGTCAGGCACAACTGTGCAAAGAGAAGTAGCACAATGGTATTCCTCGTATAGACTGCTTCCCCACTGTTGAAGTCAACAGAAGGAGGCAAAAAATGAGGAAAAAAGGCTTTATGATGGCCCTAGGAAGATGTCAGATCGATTTTGTAACACATTGCTATCTTTTAATATGTTTTTTGTTTTTCTACACCTTCTCATCTTTGTCTTCAGCACGACAGCGCCCACCATAAAGCTTCTTTTCTCATTTTTTACCTCACAATTATATAAATATATGAGGCTGTCATCCCACTCCGGTCAGGAGACTCGCGGCCAGCCCATGCATTGTAGTCTCACTTGGACATGTGAATGACCCGTAACGAGGTTGTTTTTATCCTCTTTGCTGTAATCTATAGCAGGGTTCCCCAACTCCAGTCCTCAAGGCCCACCAACAGGTCATGTTTTCAGGATTTCCTTAGTATTGCACAGGTGATGTAACTATTGCCTGTGCTGATGATGGAATTATCACCTGTGCAATACTAAGGAAATCCTGAAAACATGACCTGTTGGTGGGCCTTGAGGACTGGAGTTGGGGAACCCTGATCTATAGGACACAGTTCAGACCGAGCTTTCATCAGTCCTCATAGAGCAGAGACGCTCAGCACGTGATACCAGTAGAGCCCACAGTATTAGAAATATTTATTTTTTCTCCCACCACATATTCAAAAAACCTCACGGAAAAAAGGCGGCCATATTTACCAAAACCAAGATGCTGTGACCCTGAATCACTTCTCACGGACAAGCCGTGAGTCAGGATAGTCAAGGAGTTTGAGGTCAATAGCCAGGTTGGTACATTATAAAAAGAGGGAAGAGACAAAGACCTAGTCAGGTCACAGTCCAGAGTCAGAATTCCAAGGTCAGCGTGTGTCAAGGCAAAAGGGGTAATACAAACTGGTAGTCAATAGGGAAAGCCAGGGTCCGGCAAAAGAAGATCAGAATGTCTGAATTCAGAGCATAAAGCACAGCGGGAACAAACCACATAGAGCTGAAAGCTACGACCGGCAGCTATCGGGGACTTACAGCTCAGCTAAGTAGCTGGGTAATCACTAGGAACAGGGAACACCTGAAGGAAACTCAGCACCTCCCAGTCTCAGATTGGACGTGCTGAGCTGTCAATCAAAGTACCGCCAGCTCAGCACGTCCCTGCACTAGATTAGATGACTGAGCTGTCTGTCACTGCGTCTAAGACACACTGAGCGGAGGAATCGTGACAGACACAATATCAAATACACTGCAGGACACAACAGTCCCCATGATAAAGGCGGAGGCAGCACAGGTGCAAAATAGATGAAACAACCACTAATACCGATGGTTCATGGAAGGGCGGCTGCGTAGTATTATCTGTGTGACTGGCACCCTATATCGGCCTTATCCATCTGCACTTAAAAGTGTGGTACATAGTGTCTGGCCTATAACCTAATAGAGACGCTCACCACACACTAAACACTTATACAGGCTCCATCCTGCAGGGTACAGCAGAGTCCTGCATCCACTGAGGCCACTGATCATGTGACCCCTGACTCCTCCCCTCCTGTGACCTCTTCACAGGTCCTGTGCGCACAGAACAGCCATATATGTGATGGCGGCTCTGCACTTGGAGGTATGTGGAGATTCCCCATTATTCTTTATATCGCCTCCATACTCCGCAGCGCTGTACACACATTAATATCACCATCCCCATTGGGGCTCACACTCTCTATAGACTTTATTCACACATTGCAATTGCATTTTGCAGCTACAAAAATAATTAGATTTTTACATTTGTGTGACCTCCCAACTGTCAGGGAATATAAAGAGGGATAAATTGTACATCATGATGACATCTTAGGCCACGTCCATAACCATTCCTCTAACCCTTAACACCACCCATTGCCATTTAATTCTACCCTGAACACATAAAGTAAATGGACAACCCCTTTACACTTAGGCCGTATCCTCAGTGTTCCTTTCTATCCTCAGACCATCTCCTCTGCATTTCTTGTTAGTCTCCTCAGCGCTCTTCTTTATTCTCGGGCCATCTCCTCAGCGCTCCTCTTTACGCTCAGGCCATCTCCTCGGCGCTCCTCTTTACTCTCAGGCCATCTCCTCAGCGCTCCTCTTTACTCTCAGGCCATCTCCTCAGCGCTCCTCTTTACTCTCAGGCCATCTCCTCGGCTCTCCTCTTTCCTCTCAGGCCATCTCCTCAGCGCTCCTCTTTACTCAGGCCATCTCCTCAGCGCTCCTCTTTACTCTCAGGCCATCTCCTCAGCGCTCCTCTTTACTCTCAGGCCATCTCCTCAGCGCTCCTCTTTACTCTCAGGCCATCTCCTCAGCGCTCCTCTTTACTCTCAGGCCATCTCCTCAGCGCTCCTCTTTACTCTCAGGCCATCTCCTCGGCGCTCCTCTTTACTCTCAGGCCATCTCCTCAGCGCTCCTCTTTACTCAGGCCATCTCCTCAGTGCTCCTCTTTACTCTCAGGCCATCTCCTCAGCGCTCCTCTTTACTCTCAGGCCATCTCCTCAGCGCTCCTCTTTACTCTCAGGCCATCTCCTCAGCGCTCCTCTTTACTCTCAGGCCATCTCCTCAGCGCTCCTCTTTACTCTCAGGCCATCTCCTCAGCGCTCCTCTTTACTCTCAGGCCATCTCCTCAGCGCTCATCTTTACTCTCAGGCCATCTCCTCGGCGCTCCTCTTTACTATCAGGCCATCTCCTTAGCACTCCTCTTTACTCAGGCCATCTCCTCAGCGCTCTCCTTTACTCTCAGGCCATCTCCTCAGCGCTCCTCTTTACGCTCAGGCCATCTCCTCGGCGCTCCTCTTTACGCTCAGGCCATCTCCTCGGCGCTCCTCTTTACTATCAGGTCATCTCCTTAGCGTTCCTCTTTACTCAGGCCATCTCCTCAGCGCTCCTCTTTACGCTCAGGCCATCTCCTCAGCGCTCCTCTTTACTCTCAGGCCATCTCCTCAGCGCTCCTCTTTACTCAGGCCATCTCCTCAGCGCTCCTCTTTATTCTCAGGCCATCTCCTCAGCGCTCCTCTTTACTCTCAGGCCATCTTCTCAGCGCTCCTCTTTACTCTCAGGCCATCTCCTCAGCGCTCCTCTTTACTCTCAGGCCATCTCGTCAGCGCTCCTCTTTACTCAGGCCATCTCCTCAGCGCTCCTCTTTACTCTCAGGCCATCTCGTCAGCGCTCCTCTTTACTCAGGCCATCTCCTCAGTGCTCCTCTTTACTCTCAGGCCATCTCCTCAGCGCTCATCTTTACTCTCAGGCCATCTCCTCGGCGCCCCTCTTTACTATCAGGCCATCTCCTTAGCACTCCTCTTTACTCAGGCCATCTCCTCAGCGCTCTCCTTTACTCTCAGGCCATCTCCTCAGCGCTCCTCTTTACTCAGGCCATCTCCTCGGCGCTCCTCTTTACGCTCAGGCCATCTCCTCGGCGCTCCTCTTTACTATCAGGTCATCTCCTTAGCGTTCCTCTTTACTCAGGCCATCTCCTCAGCGCTCCTCTTTACTCTCAGGCCATCTCCTCAGCGCTCCTCTTTACTCTCAGGCGATCTCCTCAGCGCTCCTCTTTACTCTCAGGCGATCTCCTCAGCGCTCCTCTTTACTCTCAGGCCATCTCCTCGGCGCTCCTCTTTACTCTCAGGCCATCTCCTCGGCGCTCCTCTTTACTCTCAGGCCATCTCCTCAGCGCTCCTCTTTACTCAGGCCATCTCCTCAGCGCTCCTCTTTACTCTCAGGCCATCTCCTCAGCGCTCCTCTTTACTCTCAGGCCATCTCCTCAGCGCTCCTCTTTACTCTCAGGCCATCTCCTCAGCGCTCCTCTTTACTCTCAGGCCATCTCCTCAGCGCTCCTCTTTACTCTCAGGCCATCTCCTCAGCGCTCATCTTTACTCTCAGGCCATCTCCTCGGCGCTCCTCTTTACTATCAGGCCATCTCCTTAGCGCTCCTCTTTACTCAGGCCATCTCCTCAGCGCTCCTCTTTACTCAGGCCATCTCCTCGGCGCTCCTCTTTACGCTCAGGCCATCTCCTCGGCGCTCCTCTTTACGCTCAGGCCATCTCCTCGGCGCTCCTCTTTACTATCAGGTCATCTCCTTAGCGTTCCTCTTTACTCAGGCCATCTCCTCAGCGCTCTCCTTTACTCTCAGGCCATCTCCTCAGCGCTCCTCTTTGCTGAGGCCATCTCCTCAGCGCTCCTCTTTACGCTCAGGCCATCTCCTCGGCGCTCCTCTTTACTCTCAGGCCATCTCCTCAGCGCTCCTCTTTACTCAGGCCATCTCCTCAGCACTCCTCTTTACTCTCAGGCCATCTCCTCAGCGCTCCTCTTTACTCTCAGGCCATCTCCTCAGCGCTCCTCTTTACTCTCAGGCCATCTCCTCAGCGCTCCTCTTTACTCTCAGGCCATCTCCTCAGCGCTCCTCTTTACTCTCAGGCCATCTCCTCAGCGCTCATCTTTACTCTCAGGCCATCTCCTCGGCGCTCCTCTTTACTATCAGGCCATCTCCTTAGCGCTCCTCTTTACTCAGGCCATCTCCTCAGCGCTCCTCTTTACTCAGGCCATCTCCTCAGCGCTCCTCTTTACTCAGGCCATCTCCTCAGCACTCCTCTTTACTCTCAGGCCATCTCCTCAGCGCTCCTCTTTACTCTCAGGCCATCTCCTCAGCGCTCCTCTTTACTCTCAGGCCATCTCCTCAGCGCTCCTCTTTACTCTCAGGCCATCTCCTCAGCGCTCATCTTTACTCTCAGGCCATCTCCTCGGCGCTCCTCTTTACTATCAGGCCATCTCCTTAGCACTCCTCTTTACTCAGGCCATCTCCTCGGCGCTCCTCTTTACTCAGGCCATCTCCTCAGCGCTCCTCTTTACTCTCAGGCCATCTCGTCAGCGCTCCTCTTTACTCAGGCCATCTCCTCAGTGCTCCTCTTTACTCTCAGGCCATCTCCTCAGCGCTCATCTTTACTCTCAGGCCATCTCCTCGGCGCTCCTCTTTACTATCAGGCCATCTCCTTAGCACTCCTCTTTACTCAGGCCATCTCCTCAGCGTTCTCCTTTACTCTCAGGCCATCTCCTCAGCGCTCCTCTTTACTCAGGCCATCTCCTCGGCGCTCCTCTTTACGCTCAGGCCATCTCCTCGGCGCTCCTCTTTACTATCAGGTCATCTCCTTAGCGTTCCTCTTTGCTCTCAGGCCATCTCCTCAGCACTCCTCTTTACTCTCAGGCCATCTCCTCAGCGCTCCTCTTTACTCTCAGGCCATCTCCTCAGCGCTCCTCTTTACTCTCAGGCCATCTCCTCAGCGCTCCTCTTTACTCTCAGGCCATCTCCTCAGCGCTCCTCTTTACTCTCAGGCCATCTCCTCAGCGCTCCTCTTTACTCTCAGGCCATCTCCTCAGCGCTCCTCTTTACTCTCAGGCCATCTCCTCAACGCTCCTGTTTACTCTCAGGCCATCTCCTCAGCACTCCTCTTTACTCTCAGGCCATCTCCTCAGCACTTTCCTTTACTCTCAGGCCATCTCCTCAGCGCTCCTCTTTACTCTCAGGCCACCTCCTCAGCGCTCCCCTTTACTCTCAGGCCATCTCCTCAGTGCTTTCCTTTACTCTCAGGCCATCTCCTCAGTGCTCCTCTTTACTCTCAGGCCATCTCCTCAGTGCTTTCCTTTACTCTCAGGCCATCTCCTCAGTGCTCCTCTTTACTCTCAGGCCATCTCCTCAGCACTCCTCTTTACTCTCAGGCCGTCTCCTCGGTGCTCCTCTTTACTCTCAGGCCATCTCCTTAGCACTCCTCTTTACTCTCAGGCCATCTCCTCAGCGCTCCTCTTTACTCTCAGGCCATCTCCTTAGCACTCCTCTTTACTCTCAGGCCATCTCCTCAGCGCTCCTCTTTACTATCAGGCCATCTCCTTAGCGCTCCTGTTTACTATCAGGCCATCTCCTTAGCGTTCCTCTTTACTCAGGACATCTCCTCAGCGATCTCCTTTACTCTCAGGCCATCTCCTCAGCGCTCCTCTTTACTCAGGCCATCTCCTCAGCGCTCCTCTTTACTCTCAGGCCATCTCCTCGGGACTCCTCTCTGCCCTCAGTCTGTCTCCTCATCGCTTTTCTATGCTCCCAGGCAGTCTCCTCAGTGCTTCTCTCTACACATAGGCTGTCTCCTCAGTGTTCCTCTCTGCTCTCAAGCGGCCTCCTTTGCACTCATCTCTAACCTCAGGCTGTCTCCTTACCACTCATCTCTTCCTTCAGGCTGTCTCCTGAGTGCTTCTCTCTATCCTCAGGCTGTCTCCTCAGCGCTCCTCTTTACCCTCAGGTCATCTCCTCAGCGCTCCTTTCTACCCTCAGGCTGTCTCCTCAGAGCTCCTCTTTACGCTCAGTCTCTCTCCTCAGCGCTCCTTTCTACCCTCAGGTCATCTCTTCAGCGCTCCTCTCTGCTTTCAGAACCTCTACTCAGTGCTCTGCTCTCAGGCCGTCTCCTCTTTGCTCCTCTCTGTATTCTGGCCATCTCCTTTCTTCTCTGCTCTCTGGATACCTCACTGGTGCTCACAGGGGTGGATTAAGAGTAGCAAGGGCCCCGGGCAGTTTAGAAGGCGCGCCCCCCCCCCCAGACACCCCCCCTCAACACACACCTGATTTATCACGTGACATGTCACATGATCCCCTGTGATAGTTCACGTGAAATTAATTTGCCACAATATTAATTATATTTTTTTTTTAGGCTGTGTGCCCACTATGCGTTTCTTAAGCGTTTCCGCAGCGGCAATTGCGCTACGGAAATGCTTAAAAAACGCTTGGTAAAAGGCCTGCCATGTTCCCCAATGATAATCCCCATGTGCTGTGCACATGCTGCGGAAATTTCCGCTGCGGATTATCATTGCGGAAAAATCCGCAGCATTACCAATTATTTTGCGGAAGCGCGGCGTTTTCGCCGCCATTGACTTGCATTAGAACGCATGGAATCTGCATCCCTGCATCTGTAGATGCCGAATCCAAGCGTTTCAATGTGCGGATGGTACCCGGGTGTGGAGGACAGGAGACTCTCCTCCGGACCCGGGTACCATAGAACCTGTAAAAAAAGAATAAAATAAAAAAAAAATATTATACTTACCTTCTGATGGCCCCCGGTGTCTTTATCCCATGTGTCCTGGCTTGCCGGCAGCTCGCGATGGTCTGAAAAGGACCTGCTGTGACGTCATTTAGTCATGTGACGGGTCATGCGACCGCTGACGTCGGCAGGCCATCAGAAGGTAAGTATATATTTTTTATTTTTTACCATTCTTTTACGGTCACACTATATAAATCCATGCTGGTTGCCGGTTGCATGGATTTATATAGTGTGACCAAGTTGTCAAGCACTTTCTAAGTTATGCTAAAATCGCTTGTCAACCCGCATGCAGAAATGCTTGTGAAGAACGCTTCACATCCGCATGTCCCCAGCAGAAAAAACGAATGTACAATCCGCATGTACAATCCGCATCTAAAATCCGCATGCGTTTTTTCTGCCAGGGAGATGCAGAAACGCTAAAAAAAAAATCCGGAACATTTCTGTATCGTGGGCACATAGCCTTACATTAATTGTGTGACTCAATATTGAGAACACGTAGCCATCTATACACAGCGGGAGGCCGCACGGCCCCCCCCCCAGAGACAGCAGGAGACCGCACGGCGCCCCCCCAGAGACAGCAGGAGACCGCACGGCGCCATCTATACTCAGCAGGAGGCCGCACGTAGCCATCTATACACAGCAGGAGGCCGCACGTAGCCATCTATACACAGCAGGAGGCCGCACGTAGCCATCTATACACAGCAGGAGGCCGCACGGCGCCATCTATACACAGCAGGAGGCGCACGGCACCATCTATACACAGCAGGAGTCCGCACGGCGCCATTTATACACAGCAGGAGGCCGCACGGCGCCATTTATACACAGCAGGAGGCCGTACGGCGCCATCTATACACAGCAGGAGGCCGTACGGCGCCATCTATACACAGCAGGGGGCCGCACGGCGCCATCTATACACAGCAGGGGGCCGCACGGCGTCATCTATACACAGCGGGAGGCCGCACGGCGCCATCTATACACAGCAGGAGGCCGCACGGCGCCATCTATACACAGCAGGAGGCGCACGGCGCCATCTATACACAGCAGGAGGCCGCACGGCGCCATCTATACACAGCAGGAGGCCGCACGGCGCCATCTATACACAGCAGGGGGCCGCACGGCGCCATCTATACACAGCAGGGGGCCGCACGGCGCCATCTATACACAGCAGGGGGCCGCACGGCGCCATCTATACACAGCAGGGGGCCGCACGGTGCCATCTATACACAGTGGGAGGCCGCACGGTACCCCCCCCCAGAAACAGCAGGAGGCCACACGGCGCCATCTATACTCAGCAGGAGGCCGCACGCAGTCGCACACACACACAAACATATACAGATATACATACACGCATAAACACATTTGAAACACAAAAATACATATAAGCAGACATCACACAATGATATCTGCCTGCACATACACACACACACATATATACACATATACACACACACACACATACATATACACACACACATACATACATACATATACACACATACATATACACACATACACGCATACATACATATACACATACATACATACATATACACACACACACATACATACATATACACACACACACATACATACATATACACATACATACACACACATACATATACACATACATACATACACACACACACACACATATATATACATACACACACACTTATAGACTGGGACAAAGTTCTTAATCAAGGAAATACGAATAGTAAATGGGAAACCTTCAAAAGAATTCTGAATACTCAGTGCGAGAGGTATATACCGTATGGGAATAAAAGGGCCAGAAATAAGAGGAAACCAATATGGTTGAATAAGAACGTAAAAGGGGCGTTAAATAGCAAAAAAGAGGCATTCAAGAGATTAAAACAGGAAAACAGTAAGGAGGCACTAATGTGTTACAAGGAAAAAACGAGAACCTGTAAAAAACAAATAAAAATAGCGAAGGAGGAAACAGAGAGACGTATTGCTAGGGAAAGTAGATCAAATCCCAAACTGTTCTTTACGTATATAAATAGTAAAAGGATTAAATCGGATAATATTGGACCGATAAAAAGTGATGAAGGCAAAATCATAGAGAAAGATGAGGATAAAGCTAATCTATTAAATAAATTTTTTTCGTCAACTTTCACAAAGGAAAAAGAACTAACAGGCGAAATGAGAAGTGACAAACTTAATCCTCCACTAAGTATGACAAATCTAACCCAAGCTGGGGTACAGAAACGCCTCAGTAACATTAAAATAAACAAATCACCAGGACCTGATGGCATACACCCACGGGTACTAAGGGAACTAAGTAATGTGATAGACAGACCGTTATATCTTATATTTAAGGACTCTGTTGAGACTGGGTCTGTACCACTTGATTGGCGACAGGCGAATGTAGTGGCAATATTCAAAAAGGGAGCAAAAAGTAACACCGGAAACTATCGGCCGGTGAGTCTGACGTCCGTTGTGGGCAAAATTTTTGAAGGCTTTATTAATGAGGCAATCATGGAGCATCTTGATGCTAATAATCTATTAACCCCGAACCAACATGGATTCATGAGGAATCGCTCCTGCCAAACAAACCTGATTGACTTCTACGAGGAGGTTAGCTCTCGAGTAGATCAGGGGGAACCAGTGGATGTCGTGTATCTCGACTTCTCAAAAGCGTTCGATAGCGTGCCACATAATAGGTTGGTATACAAAATGAGAATGAAGGGGCTGGGGGAAAATGTCTGCAAGTGGGTAGCTAACTGGCTAAAGGATAGAAGGCAGAGGGTGGTTATAAATGGAATATACTCAGATTGGGTAAGCGTCACTAGTGGGGTACCACAGGGGTCTGTACTAGGCCCAATGTTATTTAATATCTTTATTAACGACATAGTCAACGGGATAAATAGTAATATATCAATATTTGCAGATGACACAAAGTTATGTAAAACAATTAATACAAAAGAGGATAGTGAAGACCTACAGAGGGATTTGGATAAGCTGGGTAGGTGGAGCATTAAATGGCAAATGAGGTTTAACGAGGAGAAATGTAAGGTCATACATATGGGAAGGAAAAATGGAAGTCACCAGTACTCATTGAATGGGAAATCATTGGGGAATTCAGAGATGGAGAAGGACTTGGGCATCTTGATTGATAGCAAACTAAATTGGAGTGCCCAAAGTCAGGCCGCTGCTGTAAGGGCAAACAGGGTAATGGGATGTATCAGAAGAGGTATAGCTGCAAAGGATGAGAACATTGTTCTTCCACTGTACAAAGCACTGGTCAGACCACACTTGGAATACTGTGCTCAGTTATGGGCCCCAATATATAGAAAGGATATAAATGAGCTTGAAAAGGTACAAAGGAGGGCAACAAAATTAATAAGGGGAATGGAGGGACTGCAATACCCAGAGAGGTTGGCAAAACTAGGACTATTCAGCCTGGAAAAGAGAAGGTTGAGGGGGGACATAATAAATGTATACAAATATGTTAGGGGACAGTATAGAGACCTTGCCCGGGATTTGTTCAAAAGGAGGGATATTACGGTAACAAGAGGGCATTCACTAAGACTGGAAGAGAAAAGGTTTCAGCACCAGCATAGGAAGGGGTTCTTTACGGTAAGAGCAGTGAGAATATGGAATTCACTGAGTGAGGAGACGGTAATGTCGGATTCACTAAACCAGTTCAAGCGGGGACTGGATGCTTTTCTAGATACCAGGCAGATTTCTGCATATACTTAACAATAGAATAAAATAGTAGGTTGATACAGGGATTTATTCTGACTGCTGGTTTCAGAGTCGGGAGGGAATTTTTCCTCAGGTGAAGATTGGCTAAATCATTTGGGGTTTTTGCCCTCCTCTGGATCAACTGTAGCAATTACAGAACTAACAGGTCGAACTTGATGGACGCAAGTCTTTATTCGGCTTTACTAACTATGTAACTATGTAACATACATACATATATACACATACATACACACACACACACACACACACACACACACACATATATATACATACACACACACACATATATATATATATATACATACACACACACACACACACACATACATACATATACACACACATACATACATATATATATATATACACACACACACACACACACACACACACATACATACATAAATACACATACATACATACATACATACATATACACACACACACACACACACACACACACACACATACATACATATATACATACATATATACACACACACACACACACAGACTCACCATCTCCCGGCTCGGCTCCAGTCCTCAGGCTCTCCGGTGGTAAGTAGCAGTGCAGGCCGGGGCGCACTGCATGACGTCACAGCTAGGAGACACGGCCGCGCACAGGGCCGTGTCTACTAGCAGTGACGCGGCCGGGCCAGCACAGGGAAGTTAACTGCTGCAGTGCTGGCCCGGCCGATCAAGAAATAGCGGCCGTGCGCCGCTGCTGGGGGAGCGGTCCGGGCCCCCCCTCCCGCCACTGATGCCGGTATGTGCCACGGCGGCGGCCCGCACATATAATGAGGGCAATCCGGACATAGACACCCCGCCCGGAGCCACGGGCCCTCTGGAGGCTCGGGGCCCCGGGCAGTCGCCCGGATTGCCCTCATTATAATCCGCCTATGGGTGCTCATATCTAACCTCAGGCCATCCCCTCAACACTCTTCTCCACTTTCCGGCTGTCTCCTCAGCGCTCCTCTCTTCCCTCAGACCATCTCCTCAGCATTCCTCTCTTCCCTCAGACCTTCTCCTCAGCGTTCCTCTCTGCTCTCAGGCCATCTCATCATTATTCCTGTCTGTCCTCAGACTAAGGCTCATTACAACTTTGAACATCACAATGTGCCCTGGACCAACAGCAGAGAGGAGTATCATAGAAGAGGATTCCCCTTTCAGTGTTCTGTATACAATCTACGAGCCTGTGTAACAAATACTGTAATCAGCATTACTCACCTTCCCCTGCTCCAGTGCCGGCTCTCTGCTGCTGCTCGGGTCTTCTTTATAGGCTGCAGTTGTGATGTCATGTCTTTAGCGTGTGTGATAACTGCAGCCAGTCAGCGGTCTAATGCGCTACATGTATGATGTCACCAGGGCTGAAAATTTAGTATCTAACAATTTTTCCGTGTCGCCATTTTCTGAGACCCGTAACTATTTTCATTCTTCCATCGATGGACCGGAATCAATGATTATTTCTTGTTTTCTTCTTTTTGTTGATACAATTTTGGAGGAAATATGACATTTTAATAGCTTTTTATTACATTTTTATGTGGAATTGTGGTGGCCAAAAACATTATTCCTAGTTTTTCGATTTGTACCATATACAAAAAAATATTTCAAAATGTTATTAATTCAGGAAGTTATGTACATGGCAATACCGAATATTTTTTTAATGTACTGGGCAGCATGGTGACTCAGTGGTTAGCACTGCAGCCTTGCAGCGCTGGGGTCCTGGGTTCAAATCCCACCAAGTACAACATTTGCAAGGAGTTTGTATGTTCTCTCCGTGTTTGCATGGGTTTCCTCCGGGTTCTACAGTTTCCTCCCACACTCCAAAGACAAACTGATAGGGAATTGAGATTGTGAGCCCTGATGGGGACAGCAATAATTATGTATGTAAAGAGCTGCGGAATATGTTAGCGCTATATAAAAGTAAAGATTATTATTATTATTATGTATTACATTTTGCTATTTACTTTGGGGGGGGGGGAGCGGAATCATATAAACATTTATTGTTTGTGTTTTTTTATATTTTGTCTTATACAGTACAGACCAAAAGTTTGGACACACCTTCTCATTTAAAGATTTTTCTGTATTTTCATGACTGAAAATTGTACATTCACACTGAAGGCATCAAAACTATGAATTAACACATGTGGAATTATATACTTAACAAAAAAGTGTGAAACAACTGAAAATATGTCTTATAATCTAGGTTCTTCAAAGTAGCCACCTTTTGCTTTGATGACTGCTTTGCACACTCTTGGCATTCTCTTTATGAGCTTCAAGAGGTAGTCACCGGAAATGGTCTTCCAACAATCTTGAAGGAGTTCCCAGAGATGCTTAGCACTTGTTGGCCCTTTTGCCTTCACTCTGCGGTCCAGCTCACCCCAAACCATCTCGATTGGGTTCAGGTCTGGTGACTGTGGAGGCCAGGTCATCTGGCGTAGCACCCCATCACTCTCCTGCTTGGTCAAATAGCCCTTACACAGCCTGGAGGTGTGTTTGAGGTCATTGTCCTGTTGAAAAATAAATGATGGTCCAGCTAAACGCAAACCGGATGGAATAGCGTGCCGCTGCAAGATGCTGTGGTAGCCATGCTGGTTCAGTATGCCTTCAATTTTGAATAAATCCCCAACAGTGTCACCAGCAAAGCACCCCCACACCATCACACTTCTTCCTCCATGCTCCACTGTGGGAACCAGGCATGTACAGTCCATCTGTTCACCTCTTCTGCGTCGCACAAAGACACGGTGGTTGGAACCAAAGATCTCAAATTTGGACTCATCACCGTGTCTTTGTGCGAAGCAGAAAATGTGAACGGATGGACTCTACATGCCTGGTTCCCACCGTGAAGCATGGATGAGGAGGTGTGATAGTGTGGGGGTGCTTTGCTGGTGACACTGTTGGGGATTTATTCAAAATTGAAGGCATACTGAACCAGCATGTCTACCACAGCATCTTGCTGCAGCATGCTATTCCATCCGGTTTGCGTTTAGTTGGACCATCATTTATTTTTCAACAGGACAATGACCCCAAACACACCTCCAGGCTGTGTAAGGGCTATTTGACCAAGAAGGAGAGTGATGGGGTGCTACGCCAGATGACCTGGCCTCCACAGTCACCAGACCTAAACCCAATCGAGATGGTTTGGGGTGAGCTGGACCGCAGAGTGAAGGCAAAAGGTCCAACAAGTGCTAAGCATCTCTGGGAACTCCTTCAAGATTGTTGGAAGACCATTTCCGGTGACTACCTCTTGAAGCTCATCAAGAGAATGCCAAGAGTGTGCAAAGCAGTCATCAAAGCAAAAGGCGGCTACTTTGAAGAACCTAGAATATAAGACATATTTTCAGTTGTTTCACACTTTTTTGTTAAGTATATAATTCCACATGTGTTAATTCATAGTTTTGATGCCTTCAGTGTGAATGTACAATTTTCATAGTCATGAAAATACAGAAAAATCTTTAAATGAGAAGGTGTGTCCAAACTTTTGGTCTGTACTGCATATATATATATATGTATGTGTGTGTGTGTGTGTATGTATATATATATATATGGGCAGAGGAAGTGGGGGGGTAGGTAAGGTTGCAGCTGGACACGTTGTGGATGAGGGGAGGTATGTGTCCCCGAGGTACCAAGCTTCGGTGATGTAGGACCCGGAGAAGCAGGCTCCAGCACACATAGTGCTGAGAGGGAGTTAATGGGCCCGGATTAAAGGGCTGGGTTTTATGAGCAGCTGAAAGAGCTGGGGGGGGATCAGCTGCTCACTTACCTCCAGTCCAGGTCTTGGAAGGCCTGATTTAAGACAGCTGCGCCTGTCTCAGTGTGCTGTTTGCTGTGCAAGGTGAGCAGACCTTGCATGTGCTGCTCAGAGTCTGCTGGAGGCAGAGAAAAGCATCTGCATTTAAACGGCTGAGGCCGTGCTCTATATGGAACTGCTATTTTATGTTTTGTTCTGTTATACCTTTTCGGAACCTGAAAGAGGCTGTGATATTTTTGTCTCCTGCCTGGTTTATGGACATTTAATAAACCACCAGTTTGTTTGAACCTACGGACTGCATCCCTGTGTGAACCAGCGCCTACCGTAGAGCTGACCCCTCACAATAAATATATATATATATATATATATTTTTTTTTTTTTTTTCCATTACTCTCCTTAGGTGTCCTGCCTATTTTTCCCCACTTCCACATAGTGCTATAACCATCTATAGTGTCCTATAAAGTATTAGCCCCCCCCCCCCTCATTGCCATATATGACTCGCCCCCTGGGCCGTGGGGCACTCGGATCCGGGCAATAGGGAAACGGTGGGAGTAGTAGTGGCAACCCGGTTCCGTGGCTCAGGGTGGTCAGGCCAGTGGTAGTCCGTTATGTGCTGATGTTTATGTCTGACTATGCCACCCGTGGATTGCGGTTATTAGTAACCGCCGCTGCATGCAGACCGCTGGGGCTGATGAGGTGTGCAGCTAGGGTAGTGTGACTCCCCACGGGAAGAGTGCGGCCCCAGGGCAGTATAGTGGATGGTGGGAGTGATGGTAGTGAGAGTCCCAGTGCTGGTAGCGCTGGAGGAGCAAGGAGCACACAGACAACAGGTTGCAGTCCAGGGTCTTTACTAGAACAGGTAAACTGACCCACAAACAGTCCCGGCTAGGAGGGGACCTGGATGTCTGAGAGCAACGGGGAAATTGGCCCTGGTCAGGGTGAGGGTGTAGGCCTACCGTGCTTTCTGCGCTCCTTCTGGCTATCTCCTCCTTATAGAGTAACAGCCCACGTTTCTGAGCTTTCCGTGTATTCTCGCCTGTATGGCCTGCGACGTGGGTTCCTTTCTGCTCCCAGCCTTGTACGGCTTTACTGGTCCCTTCGGTTGTGGCAGGGCCTCCAGGCTTCTTAGGCCAAGGAATATACAGTCCCTTGCGGACTGGTTCTCTGCTGGGGGATGTGGAATCCTTCCAGCCTCAGACACCAAAGTCTGGTAAACTAAGTCCGTTTCTGCCAAGACAGGCTCTCTTCGCCTCTTGTCTCTGGCTTGTGGCTCTCCTCCTGCCACACTTCCTCTTAGGTGCAATCAACTTTCTGTCCCTGCTCCACTCTGGGACACGTCTCAGTGCTGAGACAGGCCATCCAGTTCTCTCTAACCCTGCCCCCAGTACCAGCTTTTATAGGGGCAGCCAGCTCCCCCTACTGGTCTGAGACAGGAGGCATTGCATACTAATGTTCGCCTGACTAGAGAACCTCCCCCTTGCTCTCAGACACAGCTTTAATACATTTTGTGGCATCCAGGCCAGGGTGACACATATACAGTAATGTTCCTCATCTTTGTTACCCCCATAGTTTTAGTGCCCCACACCACTAATAGGGTTCTTCTCCTCTTTTGCTGTATTCTACAGGATATGGTTGTAATCATTTATTTTTTGTAACACCTGAGCATACACTGCACCCTGCTAGGTGCAACCATGCCAGTGTTTCTTTTTGTATTACCATAAAAAAAACAGTGCACCCCTAATACACATTGAAAGAACTGAGAGATTTAAACTTGCTTATAACATATCATAATCACAATGGAGACAAGCTTCATATTATTACCCAACTATTTTCACTTTTTGGCTTTGTCAGGGGTGAGATGTGGAATCCACGTTCTATGGATTGAAGGATGATTCCTGAACATTGCACCCATAGCTTGTAGCAGGTGAGAATAAAAAATAGGTTTCTTGATCACTTTGAAGCATACACTGTGTGCGCAATTATTAGGCTAGTGAATATTCTGACCATATCATCATTTTTATGTAGATTTTCCAAATACAAGCTGTATAAACTTAAATGTTTAGTGGATGAAGTAGATCAGCTGATGTGTATTTTGTAATGAGGGGTGTGTGGCCTATGGATATTGAAACCCTTTATCAGTGGGGTACAATTATTAGGCAGCTTGTTTTTCTCTGGCAAAATGGGCCAAAAACAGTTTTTACTGACTATAAAAACTCAAAAATGGTTAAGTCTTACAGAGGGATGCAGCACTCCTTAAATTGTTCAGATATTGGGTGTGATCACAGAACCTTCAAAAGTGTATATGATCACAAAAGAAAAAAAAGAATAGCATTAACTGCAAAAGATTTCAGAAGACTCAAATGTGAAGCATCCAGGAAGATATTATCCTCTTGTGCTGTCCTATTCCAGAACTACAGCCTTCCTGGAGGCCAGAAGTACAAAGTGTTCCGTGCTCAGAGACAAGGCTGAGGCTGAATACCGACCACCACTGAACAAGATACAACAAAAGACTTGTCCAAGAAATATTTAAAGACAGATTTTTCAAAGGTTTTATGGACTGATGAGAGTGATTCTTGACGGACCAGATGGATGGGCCCGTGGCTGGATCAGTAATGTGCACAGACCTCGATTTCGACTCCGACGTTAGCGAGGTGGAGGTGGGGACTGCTATAGGCTGGTATTATTACACATGAGCTAGTTGGACCTTTTCAAATTGAAGATAGATGCAAAATCAACTCCCAAACCTTCTGCCAGTTTTTAGAAGACACTTTCTTTAACCCCTTTACAGCCCATGACGTATTAATACGCGTCTGTGCCCTGGGCTTTAAGAGCCCGACCAGTATTAGTACATCATCGCGATCCTGCGCGCACACAGGCTGTGCGGGCGCGATCGCCGCCGGGTGTCAGCTGATTGTCACAAGTGGATTGAACATGTCAACAAGTGGATTGACTCACATCTGCAACCTCTGGTTGAATGTCTGCCCTCCTTCCTCAAGGATACTGGGGACCTTTTGAGGAAGGTAGGTGGTCTCTATGTTGAGGAGGATGCCATTCTGGTGACTGCAGATGTTGAGTCACTATACACAAATATAAGGCACTCTGATGGTCTCTCCGCAGTCAAATTCTTTCTTGATACGTCATCATTACCTATACCTCTGAGGAGCCTGATTCTTGAGCTGTTGGAGTTCACCTTGAACCATATTTTTTTCATTTTCAAGGGGTCCTATTTTCTGCAGCTCCAAGGGACAGCCATGGGCGCGGCCTTTGTGTCCGCTTATGCTAATCTGTTCCTGGGGCTGTGGGAAAGGGACCTCTGCCTGTCAGATTGTGTCCTTTTTTGGACGCACTACATCGATGACGTCCTTATAATCTGGCAGGGCTCACCCACTTCTCTTGAAAATTTTATGAATGAATTAAATTGTAATAACTATAATATCCACTTAACATATCAATTTGATCCCTATCGAGTGGAGTTTTTGGATGTCTCCCTGAGAAGGGATACATCTAATTGCCTACAAACCTCTGTGTTCCGTAAACCAACGTCAACAAACATGCTTTTGCATGCTAAATCTTCTCATCCTCGGCACATGATCCAGGCGGTACCTGTGGGGCAGTTCCTCCATATTCGGAGGATCTGCTCCACGGACACGGAATTTGAGAGACAGGCTGTGGAATTAAAGGAGAGATTCTATGCGAGACGATATAGCCGGCGAATGATTAAGCAGGCATATAGAAGGGCAAAGTCCTCCTCAAGACATGATTTGGTCTATGGGAGCCAGGCTAATAGAAATAAGAAGGAACAAGTACGTTTTGTTACCAACTTTAATTGCCAATTTCCTCGTTTGAGGAATATTTTGGCCCGTTCTTGGCACATCCTTAAAGCTATTTCTATTAGACTTTCGAGGAACCTTCGAGATCATTTGGTACATTCACACTATGAGAATGCGGCAGGTATTACCACTTTTTTGGATGGACAACCCAGGAGGAGTGGGTGTGTACCGTGTCGTCGATGTGTAGCATGCCCTAACGTGGAACGGAGTGATACATTTTCTAAAGTAGATGGATCTAAGGTATATAGGATTAATAAATTCATCACGTGTACTACCAAATATGTGATCTATTTTGCGACATGCCCATGTGGTTTTATCTATGTGGGCATGACCACCCGCCAATTTAAGGTAAGGGTCCGGGAACATGTGTTGGCCATTTTTGCCGCAGTCGACCACATGGACACATCCACCGTGAAGACAATTCCACGCCATTTTAAGACCTACCACAATTGTGATGCCTCCCTATTTAAGGTAAGAGGTATAGACTGCATTATACCAGGTATACGGGGTGGAAAACTGGGTCTTAGATTGGCCCAGATGGTGTCCAGATGGATCTGGACTCTGAATACCTTATATCCAAACGGATTGAATGAAAGCATCAGTTATTCCCCCTTTCTCTGACCGGTCATCGGATAACCGGGTGTCTATGCGCGAGTGCGTCTATAAGGCATTCGCTCATGGTTACCCAGGAATATAATTATGGGATTCAGTGGATTACACTTTAGTTTTAGATGTTTTGTGTATGTTTTTATCATGTGATTTACTTTTGTTTTTTATTAAATTTTTATAGATTCATGTTGTGCTTTTGGGGTATTCTTCTCCCCTTTGTCACTGTGGACACTTTCTTATGGATATGTGAGAGGATTTCTTCTTGGATGACCAAAGACCAAATACCACTGCGAATTTTGAAAAGGAATAATCGGATATGGACATCTCTTGCTTTTTCATTGAATTTTATACCCGATTGTATGGAGGATTGCCCTGCATGATATGCTATGTTGGGGGTATAATGATATGTGACTAATTAACAATAGTTTGGGGTCAAATAAGCTGTGCGGGTATTAATTAATAATCTTGGGACCTCCTCTTGGATGTTTCCCGTTTTACACCATTGTTTATTTATTTTTTACCCTTTGAATATGATCAATTGTTCTATGCCAGGATCCCTATGACATTGTTTCCCTCATTAACATACCTTATGATTAGTGTTGAGCCACCCCCGTAGTGTTCGAGTTCGGTTCGGTTCGTCGAACACCCGTGTGTTCGCCGAACTGTTCGTCGAACTGTTCGTCGAACACCTTCGAACACCGTTAAAACCAATGGCAGGCAAAGAAAAACACATAGAAACACATAGAAAACACCTTCAAAGGTGTCCAAAAGCTGACAAACTGCTCAGAAGACATAACTAACACATGGAAAAGTGACAAGTACATATAGTCATGCGAAAATAAAAGAGGTGGAGGAGTAAAAGGAGGGGGAGACACAGATATAGGCATGTCATGCCCTTCTAAAATCCAAAAAGTGAGAAGCCGACACGGCCAGTCCGCTCCTGCCCGTGCCACCTCCGTGTCGCCGGGTTTGCGCCAGAGCCGCGGTGAACCCTGACGGCCAGCCCCCCTCTCCCAATACTGGTGCCTGTCCGCTGGTGGGTCGAGCGAGCCCCCCTGTGGTGGAGGCAGCTCTAAGCTTTTTAATTTAAATTGTCTCTCTAATTTGAATGAATACACTTTAAATCCATTTACAAGGATCTATTGGAGGGCAAGTCTCATGCCAGCAGCCGCGGTAATTCCAGCTCCAGTAGCGTCCACTAAAGCTGCTGCAGTTAAAAAGCTTTTATAAGGATCGAGCTCGGCTGTCCACCGCAAGGCATCCTACTGCCAGTCCCAGCCCCTATGCCTTGGGGTGCCTCCTGATGCTCTTCACTAAGTATCCCATGGTCCCGAAGCATTTCCTTTGAAAAAATTAAGTGTCTAAACTACAGGTGGTGCAGCTTGCTTAACAGCCGGGATAATCCGCTTACTAGCAGACACTGCTACTAGGCACAAAGTATTTCCTGGGCTAGATGCAGTTAAAAATTTGTAATTATATACTCTCGTTGGATGCTGAGAAAGCATTCCATAGAGTCTCCTGGCACGCCATATATGATTCTCTTAAAAAGCTTGGGGTAGGGGTCTAGGGGACCCTTTTATAGCCAAAATCACGGCCCTGTATCGCAATACGTCACCTAGGCTGAAGATAAATGGAACTGTAGCACCCTGAGGGCTCGGTTGCTAAAGACGTATTGCACCTCACCCAGAGGTGTGATATCTCACTCTCAGGTAAGGATGGAGTGTGGATCAGGACCCGACACCTGCATGCATTACACCACATTGCCGTGGGGCAGGGCGACCAATATGCCCCTGAGATGGGCACGACAGTCCCTGTCCCTGGCTGGAGTGGGGGGAGGGAACACTGAGGAAGGGGAACCCTGTAGTGCAGGAGCAGGGAGGAAGCAGTTCCTGGGTGCATTGAGAAGGGAGTATAAAAGGTGGGCACCATCTTAGTTCAGTGCAGAGAAGTCTGAGCAGAAGTGGCAGGGAGCAGGGGCTCTGCATGAGCTCTGCTCCGGAGGCGGGCCTAGTAACAGAGGCCCAGGCCTGGAAGAGGGAGAAGGAAGGAAGAGGAGCGGAGAAGGCTCCAGGAACGAGGAATGAAGGGATCCCAGGGGTGCGGACGGGCGAGTCGCCACCGCACGCCCGAATCCACCTGCGTGGAGGGGTCAGGCCAAAGGGGGAGACTGGTCCCCGAACTAGTGGAGGCAGGAAACAACCCTCAGCTAGAAACCGGAGGCTCTGACATTTTATGTGGCGCAGCCCCTCGCTACACCCGCTAGGAAGGCACCACATAGGGTCAGGGAAACTGGCGCCAAGTTTACCAAGAGGATGCCCGAGGCAGCCGGACAGAAGTGTTGGTAAGAAAGGCCAGACAAAGGACACACAAAGGGGGTCCTGTGAAGTGCTCCAAAGTTATCTGGGAGTTGTCTGAGCCCCTCACCTGGTGAGCACAGTACGACGTGGGCAGCCGTTACCTGCAGACGTGGTCTGGATAATAAGAACTGTGAGTAAAGGCCCTGAACTGCATCACTGACTCCGTGTCGTTACTGCTACTGCCCTGCACCATCACCCCCATCCTCCGCATACACTGCCCTGAGGCTATACTCCTCCCGTGGGGAGTTATGCTACGCTCTGCTGCACCCACAACACCAGCCTCAGTGGTCTGCCCTGTAGCGGCGGTTCACTCTGACCGCAATCCACGGGTGGCGTAGTCGGACATTTAAACATGAAAACCACATAAATAGTTCCGCCACTGGTTTGACCGCCCTGAGCCACGGAACTGGGTCGCCGCCACGAAAACTACAACCACCAGCATCCACCAAAAAGGGTCCGGCTCCGGGTGTCCCAAGGCCCAGGGGGTGCGTCAGAACATTTTCATCACCTTTCACAATCACCAATGGGACAAGGCAGTGATGTCCTCTGTCCCCTCTCTTATACATCCTAGTGACGGAGCACCTGCTCTCATCAATTCGCCATAACCCCAATATTAGGTGGATTGAGGTGGGAGGCACCGAGTACAAATGCTCTCTATTTGCTGATGATGTCCTAGTATATATCACTCAATCACATATATCCATCCATGCTGTTATGGCTGAAATAGATCACTTTGTTACATGGTAAAATTTTAAAATCAATGCAGCGAAGTCTGAGGCCCTCGATGTCTCCCTCCCCAAATCCATATAGGATTCCATCCAGTCCAACTTTCCCTTTGCCTGGCACTCACAGGGTATCAAATACTTAGGAATTCCTATTCATAGAGACCTCTCCCATCTATGTTATCTTAATTTTGGGCCCTTTATTGAACAACTCCATACAGACCACGGTTGGCAAGTTAGAACTGTAAGATTCACTACGTGAACCACTGGTGTTTTGTGGAAAAGCACATGTACACTGCGTTCCAAATTATTATACAAAAAGTGTTTAGGAGTGATAAGGGAAGAATTTGTTTGTTTGTCAGTTAAACTCATTGATGGTGATGTGTGTCAGGGCTCTTTATATCACTGTAAGCAATTGCAGACACCTGTGCTAATTAGTTTGGCAGGTGTGTCCAATGAAAGGCAAGACTACTTAAGAAGGCTCTCTCACATTATTAAGCAGCCTACATTTTCTGCCAAAATGGGAAAGAAAAAGGATGTGTCGGCTGCTGAGAAGCAACAAATTGTGGAGTGTTTAGGTCAAGGCATGACTACAATCAACATTGTGCGATGATCAGGATGAAGTGTCCTGGCAATCAAGAAGTATGTAGCTGATTCACAGTACACACGTGTGCGTGCTGATAAGGGCAAATTGAGGACTCTTTCCTACAGGCAATTACGTCAGGTTGAAAGAGCAGCGGCAAAAAAGCCTTGTCATAGCAGCAGACAAGTTATTGAAGCTGCTTGTGCCTCCAACGTCCCCCGAACAACAAGATGCAGGGTCCTTCAGAGGTTTGCAGCTGTGCATGCGCCATCCTGTCGACCTCCTCTATCCACTTCACACAAGCAGAAACGGCTCCAGTGGGCCAAACATTACATGAAGACTGATTTCAAAACTGTTTTGTTCACGGATGAGTGCCGTGCAGCGCTCGATGGTCCAGATGGATGGAGTGGAGGATGGCTGGTTGATGGACACCCCACGCAAACACGGCTACAGCGCCAACAAGGAGGAGGTGGAGTAATGTTTTGGGCTGGAATCATGGGGAGAGAGATTGTCGGCCCCTTTAGGATCCCTGAAGGCGCTAAAGATGAACTCCATAATGTATGTGGATTTTCTCAAACAGCACTTCCTGCCATGGTTCAAGAAGAAGAACCGTGTATTTCACAGCAAGATCATTTTTCTGCATGATAATGCACCATCTCATGCTGCACATAAAACATCTGCATCTCTGGCTGATATGGGCATAAAAGGGGACAAACTTATGGTGTGACCCCCATGCTCCCCTGACCTTTACCCCATTCAGAACCTTTGGAGCATCATTAAAAGGAGTGTCTATGATGGCGGGAGGCAGTTCACATCTAAGCAACAGCTCTGGGAGGGTATTCTGTCCTCATGCAAAACAATTGAAGCAGAAACCATCCAAAACCTGACAAATTCAATGGACGAGAGAGTTCAGAAGCTCCTTTCGAACAAGGGGTCCTATGTGAAAATGTAACATCACCTAGAATAAAGTTTTGAGTTGAAAACTGTTTGATTTCAGTTTCTAACAACCTGCTAATGCTTATAATTTCAAAAATGACCATTTTTTTGGTCTTTATTAAAATGAAAAGGTTGATCGAAAAGTTTGGGGGATCTAAGAGTGTGGCAACCCAGTAGTCATGATTACTTCGAATTCTGACAATATGAGGGTCATGCTGCAGGTAGTGCAGCAAGAAGGCACTTATGTGCCTTGCGCATCTCGGAGCCCCAAAATTATTTTCCGGGCTAGATGCAGCTAAAAATTATTTTTAATTTTAAATCTGGTGAAGCTTTAGTATAGATGGCCTAATAGGATCAGTGCTGCACACTGCTACAAAGCCCAAATTATTTTCCAGTCAAGATACAGATAAACATGATTAGTAATTTGAAAGCTTAAAACGGTTGGTAGGGTGATTTTAACCAATCATCAAGCTTTTACTCTCCCCAGGATGACACAGGGGTAGAAAAGTCGTTTCGGATCCATGATTTGTTCATCTTTATGAACGTGAGTCTGTCTACATTATCAGTGGAGAGCCGCGTGCGCTTATCTGTCAGCACACCACCAGCAGCGCTGAACACACGTTCAGACAGAACGCTGGCTGCGGGGCATGACAAGATCTCCAAGGCGTAAGTGGCTAGCTCCGGCCATTTATCCAGATTGGAAGCCCAAAAAGAGCAAGGGTCCAGTGACACAGTCGTGGCTTCAATGTTTACTTGGAGATACTCCTGTACCATCGTCTCTAGGCGTTGACTATGTGTCAGACTTCTTGTCTCCTGTGGCCTTGCAAAGGATGGGCTAAAAAAGTGGTGAAATGATTCCGCAAAATTGATGTTACCAGCAGATACTGTGGTTCTGTCACGGTTTGAGTGCTGAACACTTGACGGTCCCACGGTTGGCAAGTTGGAACTGTGAGATTCACTCCGTGCACCACTGGTATTTTGTGAAAAAGCACATGTAAGATTCTGCAACAGTCTCTGCTGATACTCCTGCATGCGTGCATCCCTTTCTATGGCAGGAATAATTTCTGCAAATTTACTTTTGTACCGGGGATCTAACAGTGTGGCAACCCAGTAGTCAGGATTATTTCTAATTCTCACAATTCGAGGGTCATGTTGCAGGTAGTGCAGCAAGAAGGCACTCATGTGTGTTGCGCATCCAGGAGCACCAAGTCCCTGTTGTGTTGGTGGCGAGGTAACAATCATGCTTCCTTCCTCTGTCCTCTCCCCCCAACCTCGCACAACAGAAATGTAATCAAGGTCTCCCTCATCTGATGAGTCTTCCATCAGTTCGTCCTCCACTTCTTCCTGGGCTCCTGCACCTTCCTCGCTAGTTTGGCTGCTACCATGCGCCCTGGTAAAACCATCTCCCCCACCCTCACATGCCTGCCGCCTTGGTGCTGCCGACCGTCTGGACCTTGCAGATGTTAGCCCTTCCGCATACAACTCCTCCTCCTCTACTTCCTCCACCTCCTCTTGTGCCACCACCTGACTCTGAATTCTGTTTAACATGTGCTCCAGCATGTAAATCACCGGAATAGTCATGCTGATAATGGCATCGTCAGCACTAAACATCTTCGTCGCCATTTCAAAACTGTGCAGAAGGGTGCATAGGTCCCTGATCTGAGACCACTCCTCCAGCGTGATTTGCCCCACCTCTGAATCTCGTTGGCCCAGGCTATACGTCAGAACGTATTGCACCAGGGCTTGTCGGTGCTGCCACAGTCGCTGCAACATGTGCAGAGTTGAATTCCACCGGGTAGGCACATCGCATTTTAGCCGGTGAAGTGGCAGGCCCAACGACTTCTGTAGAGATGTAAGTCGCTGAGCTGCGGGATGCGAACGGCGGAAGTGAGCACACAGCGACCGTGCCCTCTGCAGAAGGCCATCTAGTCTGGGATAGTGGGCTAAAAATTGCTGGACAACCAGGTTCAACACGTGAGCCATACAAGGCACGTGTGTGACATTGCCCCGGCGAAGGGCCGCACCCAGGTTTGCAGCATTGTCGCACACGGCCTTCCCTGGTTTCAGGTCCAGTGGAGACAACCATTCATGAAATTGGTTCTCCAGAGCTGACCACAACTCCTCAGCTGTGTGACTCACATTTCCCAGACATTTCAATGTAAAAACCGCCTGATGACGTTGAGCCCTACTGCCAGCATAGTAAGGAGGTGTGCAGGATCCCTTCTGCGCAGTTAGAAAGCTTGTGGCATGACCAGACAGGCTTTGGGTGCAGGTGGAAGACCGAGAGGAGGTTGAGGAGGCAGAAGCAGTGGAGGAACTTTGACATAAAGAGGATTGACGCACAACTCGTGGGGACGGCAAGACTTGGACAGCAGCCCCTTGTCCTGCTGTCACCATAGTTACCCAGTGCCCAGTCAGCGACATGTAACGCCCCTGTCCATGCCTACTCGTCCAAGTGTCTGTGGTGAAATGCACCCTGTCACACACAGAGTTTCTCAAAGAAGCGGTGATGTTGTGTGCGACATGCTGGTGGAGCGCAGGCACACCTTTCTTTGAGAAGTAGTGCCGACTGGGCATCTGGTACTGGGGCACTGCGACGGACATAAGGTCTCGAAAATCCTCTGTGTCCACCAGGCGGAAAGGCAGCATTTCTGTAGCCAAGAGCTTGCAGATGGTGAAATTCAACCTCTTAGCTTTCTCATGGCTAGGAGGAAATGGTCTTTTACTTGTCCACATCTGAGGGACCGAGGGCTGGCTATTGTGCTTAGACGGGGTTGATAAGGGTGTCCCCGGCAAACTGCCGGTCTGTGAGGAAGATGCAGGCGGACATGTTAGGTTGCCTTGATCCAAAGGTGGTGCTATCGATGTCGGACAGCGCTCAACACCAGCTGGTGTTACCACCTCCAAAGAAAATGATGACCTGCCAATCACGCTGGCTGTTGCGGGTAAAGAGGTGGCAGGTCTGCGCCCCAAAACAGGTGTGACTGCTGTCCCCCCAGTCACAGAGGATGAAGAGGCCGCGGATGCACAAGATATGGCAGACGGTGATTGGCCCGGCCGGCTAGGCCGCATTGTAGCACACTGAGCTTCCCACTGCAACTTATGCTTCATGTCCATGTGCCGGTTCATGCATGAAGTACTCAAACTATGTATTTTTTGGCCTCTACTTAGCTTTTGCTGACAAATGTTACAGATAACACGAGTTGGGTCATCTTTATCGATCTGAAAAAATGCCCAGGCTATGCAAGGCTTAGCACCCATGCGACCTGAAGAGCCACCACGACTTGTGGTGAGAGGCAGAGTTGTGTTTGAGGATGCAGTTGTTGACGTGCTTCCAGTACTACGTCTCTGTCCAGGAAGGCGCAACCTGACCTCGTCGTCACTAGCATCTTCCTCCACCTCCTCTGCTGACCTCATCTCTTGGCTGACTGTGGGTTGACAGTAAGTGGGATCTCCGACCTCATCATCATCACCCTGTGCGTTATCACACCCGTCGTCCTCAGAGCCAACCTGTTCCTGCCCTGACAAAAAACTAAAGTTGTCGCTCCAATCAGGTATTTGAGTCTTATCATCGTCTTCCTCATTGTCTCCACCAACAGGAGTTACAGTTTGGGAATGAGGGTCTACATTATGGTCAGAACCTTCTGCGTCTGGTCCTGGATCCGACTCATAAAGATTCTGGGCATCAGTGCAGATCATTTCCTCGTCTGGATTCACAGAAGCGCTGGAGTCGACCTCTGATTCCCAGGCTATAGTATGAGTAAACAGCTCTGCAGACTCAACCATCTGTTCTACCTCACACTCAGACGGGCAGCTGGAGATTTGGGAGCTGTGAGGAAGCAAGTGCGATTTGGGTGACACCTTTGAGGACTGGAGTATTTGTGATGTTGAAGTTGATGTGGAGGAGAGCCCACTTAAAGGAGCACTTGATATCCGTTGAAACACCTGCTGTTTTTGTGCCTCATCTGGAATTTGTAGCGATTGGCGTGGCCGTAAGAAAGGGATCTTATCACATTGTCCGCTAAAAGAAGTAGACATTTTAGTTTGGCTGGAAGATGGTCTTTCTTCTGCACCTACCCCACGGACACAACCTTTTTTCCCCTTCCCAACACGCCTATTCCCCTTTCCACCAGCAGCAGGCCTTTTTCCACTCATTTTGGTGGTTAACTAATTCACAACTCTGGAGTTGTTTGCACAAAAAAACAATGGATGGTAACCGAGCAGAGCTGAGTGGCCAAACTGTGGTATTAGGCCAAAACTATTGGCTGGGTTAGATGCAGAAAAAAATTATTTTTAATTTGCAACCTGATGGAGGTCAGTATAGATGGACTAATAGACCAAGTCCCACACACCGCTAGAAGCCCAAATATTTTTTCAGAGCTAGATGCAGAAAATTTTTTTATTCAATTTGCAACCTGATGGAGGTCAGTATAGATGGACTAATAGACCAAGTCCCACACACTGCTAGAAGCCCAAATATTTTTTCAGAGCTAGATGCAGAAAAAAATTATTTTTAATTTGCAACCTGATGGAGGTCAGTATAGATGGACTAATAGACCAAGTCCCACACACTGCTAGAAGCCCAAATATTTTTTCAGAGCTAGATGCAGAAAAAAATTATTTTTAATTTGCAACCTGATGGAGGTCAGTATAGATGGACTAATAGAACAAGTCCCACACGCTGCTAGAAGCCCAAATATTTTTTCAGAGATAAATGAAGAAAAAAATTATTTTTAATTTGCAACCTGATGGAGGTCAGTATAGATGGACTAATAGACCAAGTCCCACACACTGCTAGAAGCCCAAATATTTTTTCAGAGCTAGATGCAGAAAAAAATTATTTTTAATTTGCAACCTGATGGAGGTCAGTATAGATGGACTAATAGACCAAGTCCCACACACCGCTAGAAGCCCAAATATTTTTTCAGAGCTAGATGCAGAAAAAAATTATTTTTAATTTGCAACCTGATGTAGGTCAGTATAGATGGACTAATAGACCAAGTCCCACACACCGCTAGAAGCCCAAATATTTTTTCAGAGCTAGATGCAGAAAAAAATTATTTTTAATTTGCAACCTGATGTAGGTCAGTATAGATGGACTAATAGACCAAGTCCCACACACTGCTAGAAGCCCAAATATTTTTTCAGAGCTAGATGCAGAAAAAAATTATTTTTAATTTGCAACCTGATGGAGGTCAGTATAGATGGACTAATAGACCAAGTCCCACACACCGCTAGAAGCCTAAATATTTTTTCAGAGCTAGATGCAGAAAAAAATTATTTTTAATTTGCAACCTGATGGAGGTCAGTATAGATGGACTAATAGACCAAGTCCCACACACTGCTAGAAGCCCAAATATTTTTTCAGAGCTAGATGCAGAAAAAAATTATTTTTAATTTGCAACCTGATGGAGGTCAGTATAGATGGACTAATAGACCAAGTCCCACACACTGCTAGAAGCCCAAATATTTTTTCAGAGCTAGATGCAGAAAAAAATTATTTTTAATTTGCAACCTGATGGAGGTCAGTATAGATGGACTAATAGACCAAGTCCCACACACCGCTAGAAGCCCAAATATTTTTTCAGAGCTAGATGCAGAAAAAAAATATTTTTAATTTGCAACCTGATGGAGGTCAGTATAGATGGACTAATAGACCAAGTCCCACACACCGCTAGAAGCCCAAATATTTTTTCAGAGCTAGATGCAGAAAAAAATTATTTTTAATTTGCAACCTGATGGAGGTCAGTATAGATGGACTAATAGACCAAGTCCCACACACTGCTAGAAGCCCAAATATTTTTTCAGAGGTAGATGCAGAAAAAAATTATTTTTAATTTGCAACCTGATGGAGGTCAGTATAGATGGACTAATAGACCAAGTCCCACACACCGCTAGAAGCCCAAATATTTTTTCAGAGCTAGATGCAGAAAAAAATTATATTCAGTTTGCAACCTGATGGAGGTCAGTATAGATGGACTAATAGAATGATGCTATGCCCAAAAGATTTTACTTCACTAGGTGCAGTAAAAAAATTGGTATTCTATACACAGGTGTTATATCTTGCAACACAGATAGGCTACTCCACTGACTAACACACTCTGCAATAGGCCAAAAAGGATTAGCTTTGCTAGATTCAGCCAAATGCTGTGAAAAAAACTTGCACAGCACTGGCACAGACCTGCCTGGCAAAAACTGATAGGAACTCATGTAACCTAGTCCTGAAAAGGACTCCAATTACAATTAGTCTTTACTCCCACAACCTATCTATTTAAGAGCACAGACCTCCCTGATAAAAGTCGTAGGAAATGCTGTAACCTAGTCCTTAAAAGGACTGCAATCACAACTATTCCCTACTCCCAAGCTATCTGTATATTTGTGCGAAAATTGGCTTGAAATTAACAAGGTATAGCACACACAGCAACAGCGGTGCCGTCTAACACGCAGCTGCAGCAGTGAGAAAATGGTGGCGACGGGGAAAATGGCTTGGTCTTATAGGGCAAGGACATGTGACATACACTGCCAATCACACATGCCCTTGCTTGTGTGAAAAAAAGCACTTCGCTCCGTGTGTGCGCTGCTGATAGGCTGACAGATTGCACCTCCCCACTGCAAATGCGGGAAAGAGAAAAAAAAATGGAGATCTTCATTGTTCCTGCAGAGATCCATCCCCTGCCCCTCCCCCCGCCCCGCTGTACACTCAAACTGCGTATTAACATTAATTTTCATCATTACTGAGAAAAAATCCAGTTATGATTTTGGTGCACGAACAGTTATCGAACATAACCTCGAACAGCCGAATTTTTCTCAAATTGTTCGAAAACAGCTCGAATTTGAGATTGGCGAACAGTTCGAGTAGAACAACGCTCATCTCTACTTATGATGTCCGCCTCACACTTTTCTTCCCTTCTCCTCGTTTTCCTTTCTCTCCTTCCTTTCCACCCCTCCTTCCTTCCCCCCCCCCTTTTTTTCTTTTCCTCTCTTTTCTTTTTCCATGTCCACGTTCACTATGGGTGTTTTTATTCACCTCTCACAGTCATGCCTTGAAGTTTATATGCACAATATAGAAGGTAACATTGTAGCCAAGTACGCATGCGCGTCGCGGTGCCCTGGGTGCCCGCCGGCTCTCTGTATCTATAATGACGCTTGGCAATGCATTGCTTGCCGGGGGTCATGTGACGCGGAGGCTGGCCGGCGTCTTGGTCTCCGTGGTGACGCATGCGTCACATCCGGCTCCACGCGAGTGCCGTACAGCGTTGCCTGTCTCCAAGGTGATGGCAGCACTATTTCCGGCATGGAGCGCCGGCTGGCGCCTATATAAACCTGTCGCTCCATTTATCTTCATGCCCCCTGAAGAAGGGAGTGTGAAACGCACGTCGGGGCATTTCACTGCACTTGTGTGCTCTCCCCACGGGTCCCCCTGTCTCAAGCTTCCTGGATAGAACTCCGTGACTTGAAATCCCTGGTATGTATTAGCAATCAATACTTATCTGTACTCACTAGCATTTACTACAGGGATTGCTCATTGAAGGGAGTTGATGAGTAATTCCCTCTCATTTTACTCTTTATATATTATAGAGGTGATTTACTTAACTACCATGCATATATATATTTATTGACTTTGATTATTAACCACTGTTGCTATGACAACAACAGTTTGGTGTATTCTTTTTAAGCCTGAGTCATATGATTGTAATAGTTGGTATATGTGGGGTCCTTTGGGGTAGTGACTGTGTTTGTGAGAAGCTTTTTTATGCTACCACTGTTCTCAAGTTCACTTTTTCCCCCTTTTTTCCCCCTTTTTTGTGCCTTATATTTATAATAATTAATTTTTTAATAATAAACTTTATATGAATTTCTAAAGATAAATCTTTGGTAGTCCCTCTTTCGTTGTTTTCTTTGGTCTTCTTATTAAAATTTAACGATGGGATTCAATTAGTCCTTCCATGGATATATATATCATTGATGAATATTATTTACGATAAACCCCATTTGGGGCATATGCACTATCGTGTCCTATGAATTGTTATGGTTATGTGCAGGGAGCGGTCCCGCACCGCTCCCAGCACATTAACCCCCGCAATGCTGCGATCGAAGTCGATCGCAACATTGCGGTGGCAAGGGGAGGTGATCGGTATACTCAACTCCTCTTCCGGCCTCCAGCGCTGTCTGATGGAGCTTCCCGGGTGTTGCCATGACGACCCGATGTCATCATAACATCCGGGTCACCAGGCAGCAGGAACATTGTTTGGTCTTGCGCAGTGCACGACCACACAATGTTCTCACTGTGCAGCGCTGACTGCCTGCATGGCACAGGGATGGTGCTCCATCCCTATGCTGAGGAGGCGATCAGAATAAAATAAGTGAAAGTCCCATAGTGGGACAAAGTAAAAAAGTGTAAAAACTCTCAGAAAGTGGAAAAAAATTTTTTAAAAAAATTGTAAAAATATTTAAAAAAAAAATAATCCACCAAAAATAAAAATATAATGTACCCATCAATAAATATTATTATGAAAAAAAAGCAAACAAACAATAAAAGTACACATATTTGGTATCGCCGCGTCCAGAACGACGTGACCTATAAAACTGTCCCACTAGTTAACCCCTTCATTGAACACGGTAAAATAAATAAATAAAAAACAAAGCAAAAAACAATGCTTTATCATCATACCACCAAACAAAAAATGGAATAACATGCGATCAAAAAGACGAATATAAATAAAAATGGTACCGCTGAAAACGTCATCTTGTCCCGCAAAAAACAAGCTGCCATACGGCTCCATCATCCAAAAAATCTAAAAGCAATGCAAAATAATATTTTTTTCTATAAAATAGCTTTTATTGTGTAAAAGCGCCAAAACATAGAAAAACGATATAAATGTGGTACCGCTGTAAACGTACTGACCCGAAGAATAAAGCTACCTTATCAATTTTACCACACGCGGAACAGAATTTAAAAAAAACAAAAAAACAATTCATGAATTGTTGGTTTTTGTTTATTCTGCCTCCCAAAAATCGGAATAGAAAGCGATCAAAAAATGTCACGTGCCTGAAAATGGCACCAATAAAAACGTCAAGTCATCCCACAAAAAACAAGCCATCACATGACTCTGTCGGCCAAAATATGGAAAAATTATAGCTCTCAAAATATGGCGATGCAAAAACTAGATTTTACAAAAAATGCGTCTTTTAGTGTGTGACAGCTGTCAATCATAAAAACCCCATATGATTCTGGTATAACTGTATTCGCACCACCCGAAGAATAAAGTCATCTAATCACTTATACCACAAGAGGAACGGCGTAAAAAATAAACTCTCGGGTTAGGGTTGTGCTAGGTTTAGGGTTGTGCTCTTTCAAAAGTAAGAAAAAAAGATGGCGATATGGCGACTAGTGTTGAGTGCAAGTGCTCGCTACTTGAGTTTGCATTGGGTGCTCTGGTATGCATTGAGTATCGTGGGTATTTCAGTGACATGCTCGAGTCTCCGCCCCATATGCTTCGCGGCCAAAAAAACGTTGCGGAGATTGCCTGCCTTGCCTGTTTAGACACACAGGGGCTCTACAAATACGACATGGTTCCAATTTGTTAGCGGACACCATGTCACGTTTGGAGAGCCCCTGTGTGCCTAAACATTGGAGCTCCCCCACAAATGACCCCATTTTGGAAACTAGACCCCGCAAGGCACCTATCTAGATGCATAGTGAGCACTTGGAACCCCCAGGTGCTTCACAAATTGATTCGTAAGAATGAAAAAGTGGGAAAAAAAACACTTTTTTATTTTTACGGATTAATTTGTGAAGCACCTGGGGGTTCAAAATGCTCACCACCCATCTAGATAAGTTCCCAGGGGGGGGTATAGTTTCCAAAATGGGGTCACTTATGGGGGGTTTCCACTGTTTAGGCACATCAGGGGCTCTCCAAACGCAACATGGCGTCCGCTAATTATTCAAGCAAATTTTACAATCGAAAATTCAAATGGCAGTCCTTCCCTTCCGAGCCCTGCCGTGCGCCCAAACAGTGGTTTTTCCCCACATATGGGGTAAGTGCGTGCCCAGGGGAAATTGCACAACAAATTTTGGGGTCCATTTTTTCCTGTTACCCCTGCGAAAATAAAAAAAATTTGGTCTAAAGTAACTTTTTTGTAAAAAAAAGTTAAATGTTCATTTTTTTCTTCCACATTCAAAAAATTCCTGTGAAGCACCTGAAGGGTTAATAAAGTTGTTGAATGTGGTTTTGAGTACCTTGAGGGGTGCAGTTTTAGAATGGTGTCACTTTTGGGTATTTTCTGTCATAAAGACCTCTCAAAGTGACTTCAAATGTGATGTGGTCCCTAGAAAAATGGTTTTGTACATTTTGTTGGAAAAATGAGAAATCGCTGGTCAACTTTTAACCCTTATAGCTCCATAACAAAAAAAATTTTGGTTCCAAAATTGTGCTGATGTAAAGTAGACATATGGGAAATGTTATTTATTAACTATTTTGTGTGACATATCTCTCTGATTTAAGGGCATAAAAATTCAAATTTTGAAAATTGCAAAATTTTCGCCAAATTTCCATTTTTTTCACAAATAAACGCAAGTGATATCGAAGAAATTTTACCACAATCCTGAAGTTCAATATGTCACGAAAAAACAGTCTCAGAATCAGTGGGATCTGTTGAAGCGTTCCAGAGTAATTACCTCATAAAGTGACAGTGGTCAGAATTGTAAAAATTGGCCTGGTCATTAATGTGCAAACCACCTTGGGTTGTAAAGGGGTTAAGCAGAGGTACAGAAAAAATCTACATCTTTAAAAAAACAGGATTGTTCTGCGGGACAATGCTCAATCACAGCATTGAAGTCTTCATTGCTCAGTGCCCGGAAATATTTTAAAGATGAAAGACTAATGACATGACTTTTTCCTCACTGGACCTAGACCTTACTGAGAACTTTTGAGCTTTTCTTAAACTCGAGATTTATGGTGAAGGAGAACAGTCCCCTCTCTGATCAGTGTCTGGGACTATGGTTGGTGCTCCCCACAAAGATGAACGTCAACAGAGTAAGAAATGAATGGACTCCATGGATGAATGGCTTATCACTGGTGTTGAGAAGAATGGTGGCTATATTGGTCACTGATATATATTTATTAAATGTCAGAAATGTATTCTATAACAGATGAAAATAAATAATTAAGATGGAAAATTTTCATTTTTCATATAGTTGCATAATAATTCTGGACAGAGATATTCTGCTAAGACAACATCTCACGTTTACTTTGTTAAATATTCAGGTTTCAGGTTTATTACCCTTTGGATTGACCGACAGCACTGGAGATGTGAAATAATAAAAGTAATCATCAAAAATACAAATTATCTAATAATTGTGCACACAGTGTAGAGAAGGTGGTGGAGTTAGAAGAACTTATCTTGGAGTGGTGAGATATAAACAAATAAACCATTAACATATTTTATTGGCTGTACAAAGACTGCTGTTTCTTTATATTGTTAAATTACCTGAATTATTTTATAACTTCCGTAATCCCAACTGATAGCACATAGGTATCTCTGTCTGACCTGAAGATGTATGAAGTGCTCTACCACATTATTGCTTCATACCGGCATCACAATGCTGTTAATTTTTTTTTATTACACAGAATTTTATATATTTTACACCAACTCATCTTCAATTCACTCAGATTCACACAATATGAGATACTAATAATTTATCTATATAATTTTCCTATAGAAGAATGGATAGAGACAGAAGGAAGATGGTGGAGAGGATATTACACCTCACCCCAGAGATCCTCTTCCGGCTTACTGGAGAGGTGAGAGATTCTGATGACGTCACATTACATCATTCTTATATATGGGAATAACAGATGGACAGAACTGGAGAGGTGAGGACTCTGGAAATGTCTGGAGTGAGATTTATTAATGTGTCTCTCCATAACCAGGATTACACAGTAGTGAAGAAGACCTCTAGTGAGCGCTGTCAGGACCCTGTGTCTGAAGGATGGGGAAGACCCCTGAGCCCAATCACTGGACCTCCACCTCACCCCTTGATACATGAGGACATCAATGACCAGAAGATCCTAGAACTCACCTACAAGATGATTGAGCTGCTGACTGGAGAGGTGACACTGCTGGGAATGCTGGGACATTATACAATAACGCTATGAAGGGATTGGGGAATGACGATATCATTGTATGTGTCAGGTTCCTATCAGGTGTCAGGATGTCGCTGTCTATTTCTCCATGGAGGAGTGGGAGTATTTAGAAGGACACAAAGATCTGTACAAGTTCGTCATGATGGAGGTTCCCCAGCCCCTCACATCACCAGGTAATAGACAGGACTAAATACACATGGCCTATAATTATCTGTATGTAAAGAATGAATTCAGTCCCTGTATGTGTTTCCTCCAGATCTATCCAGTAAGAGGTCAACACCAGAGAGATGTCACCGTCCTCTTCTTCCACAGGACTGTAAACAAGAAGATCCCAATGTTCCTCAAGATCATCAGGTAGATGGAGAGAAGGTGTCATGAGCTCTCCCCTGTGATGTGTAGATGACTGTGAAGGTCTTGTGCTCAGTCTTGTTTTATCCACCAGTATTATATGTTTTATACTTGTGTAATGAGAACGGTGGAGATGGCAGGATTAGAGCTGATCATAGATGTGACTTCTCCATCTGTCTGTGACTTTTACAATATTTGTTTCAGGGTGAAGATCTGACCCATATTAATACTACAGAGACATATGTGAGGGATGATGATCGGTGTAAGGAGGAGATTCCTACATATGACTACCCAGGTGAGTAGTAACCACTAAATGCAAAGAAGCCACAGATTCTTCTCAAGTACCGGCTGTGGCTGCTTTATCAGTGGTGTAGTGCTGTTGTGTCACAATTGTGTGATCACTATTTTACCTCTAGACCACAACATTTTCCTCCATCCAAAAATGTTCACATTACTTTTTGTAATTGTGAAAGACCTTTTCTGTAGGACTTACAAACTTGAGGATCCACCTACCCCCTGGGATTAGAAGACACTGACCCTTACCTGCCCAGATCTGTAAACTACAAAGCCAAATGACAGCGTACTTGGAATGTGCTGACAAGTGAGAAAATCAGTTGAAGAGAAAGTGGAGGGTAATGATGCTGTTGGCTTCCTAGAACCCTGATATCTTATTGGATGAATCTACCTTCTCTCCCTTCTGTGCTGCTAAATGTCCTCATATGGTCCCTACAAGACCAGGTCCAGTCTCCCTGACCTAACTTAACTTTTATGATCGACAACATTAAATGTGCAGTGAGGCCAAGTGTGAATTTCTGTACAATAACAACAGAGTTTCCCTTTATCCTGACTTTTCAATATCTTTTAAAACTAACTAACTTCAAACAGGATTGTGATAAACTATACAGAAAACATTACACCTGTGCCATGATATATCTCTAAGCTGTGCGTGGCTGATGGCTGTAATATACAATTATTCACGCCTGCAGGAGATGTGTTGGCTCCAGCCCTGGTTTGATGGATTCACTCCACGTCATAAATTACATTATGTTTTCAGTCCTAAGGAATTCAGATTACTGCTCAATCTCTCCTGAAATGGGGGCGCTAATACTTTCTCTACTCTTCTGCTCAGGACTTATAGTAGCTCCAATGGTCCACCATAAATGAGTGCAACTCCGATTTAGTGTTGGAGCTCTCCCCTCTTACATATGTTGTTGTTTGGGATGTAACATATCTTTTATTCTGTCTTTTTTTTACAGGTTCATTCTGTATGATAGCTTTATTGTGGTGGGATCAGTCAGTAAATGAGCCGGGGTCACAACAGGAAACAAATACACAAGCCGGGAGCTGAGCACAGAGGACTGAACCAGAGGAGAACAAGGCTGTATCTGGCAGCTTCCGGCAATATGCTTCCAGCTTTAGTAGGGTGCGGTGCTTTCCAAATGGCTGAAGCAGGGAGCAGATTACTCCAGCTGGACAGCACACACACCCATACTGGCAGACTGGATGGTACTACTGGTCCCAGTCACCCTAATCTTAGTGGCTGGACAGAGCCTGCGCCGCCCAGAGCTTCTGATTCTGACGTCTCCTCCATCACCAGCGCCACCTGCAGGATGAATAAGGCGGCTCCTGGTGAGAGAAGCAGACGTCGCAGGAGCAGATCCCAGAGGAGATGGGACCCACCATTTGCAGAAGCCCTAATGTGACCAAATTGCAGAAAACCAGAGCAGTAGAAATCCCCATAAAGTGACTCCATTTTGGAAATTATAACCCTCAGTGATATAATCTATAGGAGTAGTGACTATTTTGACTCCACAGGCACTTTCCGGAAATTAGCACGCAGTGGATGATGGAGAGTGAAAATTACAAATATATAATTTCATTACCCAACACATAGTGCCCAGATTGTGCTCCAGGAGACACACACCATAAATTAAGTGGGTTCTTCTCACTATAGTAATGTCAAATACATGGATGATAAATGTGGTTTGGGCGCAAGGCTCAGTAGCGGAGGGGAGATTTGATTTTGGCAGAGCGGATATTGCTGGATCGGTTTATTGATGAGTAGAAGCTTTTATTGGTATAATTTTCACGTACATAACATTTTTTGATGGCTTCTTATTCCATATTTTGGAGGCTGAATGAATAAACAGTTGAACACTACGCTCCACTGGTTTATTCTTTGAGGTTTTTAATTAGACTGTGAACTGTCATTCTGTCAATAACTTGTCATTTCTACAGACATTTTAAGAAGAAATGTTCAAAAATATAAATTGAAGGATATTTTATTCAAAGTTAATAATTGTTTTTTTTTCTTGGCAGATGACTGTACCAGGAGATCAGAGGGACAGGAGATTTTTAAATCGGATGATCTTGAGATCCCACAGGATACAATTGAAGTGAATATGATTACTCCAGATATACCATCATCCATTCACAGCAAAGATCTGTCATCTGATCCTTTGAAACAGGTCCTGTCTTCTGATTCATTACTGACTACTAAGGAAAGTCAAAATAAAAAAATAAGCATTAAAAAACAAACTGCTCATAAAGGAAAGAAGTCATTTTCACTTTCAGAAAATGAAAATAGTTTTACCCTCGAAAAGTCTATTCTTAAACATCAAAAAATTCACACAGTGGACAAGAGATTTTTTTGTTCCAAATGTGGGAGATGTTTTAACCAGAAATCAGATTTTGTGAAGCACCAGAGAACTCACACAGGGAAGAAGCCTTTTTCATGTTCAGAATGTGGGAAATGTTTTAACCAGAAATCAGATTTTGTGAAGCACCAGAGAATCCACATAGGGGAAAAACCTTTTTCATGTTCAGAATGTGGGAAATGTTTTAACCAGAAATCAGCTGTTGTTATACACCTGAGAACCCACACAGGGGAGAAGCCTTTTTCATGTTCAGAATGTGGGAAATGTTTTAGACATAAATCAGTTTTGGTTAACCACCAGATAGCCCACACAGGGGAGAAGCCTTTTTCTTGTTCAGAATGTGGGAAATGTTTTAGCCATAAATCAGTTTTGGTTAACCACAAGAGAACCCACACAGGGGAGAAGCCTTTTTCATGTTCAGAATGTGGGAAATGTTGTAACCAGAAATCAGATTTGATTAACCACCAGAGAACCCACACAGGGGAGAAGCCTTTTTCATGTTCAGAATGTGAGAAATGTTTTAACCAGAAATCAGATATTGTTGTACACCTGAGAACCCACACAGGAGAGAAGCCTTTTTCATGTTCAGAATGTGGGAAATGTTTTAGCCATAAATCAGTTTTGGTTAACCACCAGAGAACCCACACAGGGGAGAAGCCTTTTTCTTGTTCAGAATGTGGGAAATGTTTTAACAATCAATCGGTTTTGATTAATCACCAGAGAACCCACACAGGGGAGAAGCCTTTTTCATGTTCAGAATGTGGGAAATGTTGTAGCCAGAAATCAGATTTGATTAACCACCAGAGAACCCACACTGGGGAGAAGCCTTTTTCATGTTCAGAATGTGAGAAATGTTTTAACCAGAAATCAGATTTTGTTAAGCACCAGAGAACTCACACAGGGGAGAAGCCTTTTTCATGTTCAGAATGTGGAAAATATTTTGATCGTAAAATTATTCTTGATGGCCACAAGAGAACTCACACAGGGGAGAAGCCCTTTTCCTGTTCAGAATGTGGGAAATGTTTTAACCATAAATCAGCTTTGGTTAATCACCAGAGAACTCACACAGGGGAGAAGCCTTTTTCATGTTCAGAATGTGGAAAATGTTTTAATCGTAAAATGATTCTTGATAACCACAAGAGAACTCACACAGGGGAGAAACCTTTCTCATGTTCAGAATGTGGGAAATGTTTTAACCAGAAATCAGATTTGATTAAGCACCAGAGAACTCACACAGGGGAGAAGCCTTTTTCATGTTCAGAATGTGGAAAATGTTTTAATCATAAAATTATTCTTGATAATCACAAGAGAACTCACACAGGGGAGAAACCTTTTTCATGTTCAGAATGTGGGAAATGTTTTAACCAGAAGTCAGATTTGATTAATCACCAGAGAACTCACACAGGGGAGAAGCCTTTTTCATGTTTAGAATGTGGAAAATGTTTTAATCGTAAAATGATTCTTGATAACCACAAGAGAACCCACACAGGGGAGAAGCCCTTTTCATGTTCAGAATGTGGGAAATGTTTTAACCAGAAATCAGCTTTGGTTAAGCACCAGAGAACTCACACAGGGGAGAAGCCTTTTTCATGTTCAGAATGTGGGAAATGTTTTAACCAGAAAGCGCATCTTAATAGCCACCAGAGAACTCACACAGGGGAGAAGCCTTTTTCATGTTGAGAATGTGGGAAATGTTTTAATTGTAAAATGATTCTTAAGAGACACAAGAGAACCCACACAGGGGAGAAGCCTTTTTCCTATTCTTTTTTTTTTAATCCAAGACATTTTTATTGAGATTTTTTCATTAGTTTTTTTTTACAAAACAATAAACCAGTACATACAATAATAAAATAACATACCATAGGGATGAGATACATGCATCTCTCCTATATATCCTTATAGCTTGCCCATTACCGTCTGATAACTTGCAGTTACTATATCTAACAATTAACATTCTACATTCTTGAAATCTCTTATATAACCATAATATTGTAATAAACATTATAATCCTATACACATATAGGTGTGCTATATTACCCATACCACATGTTAGAGAATTCCAATACACATTACAATGAAACATTAGACCTCGCCAATACCCCCCTTCCCCCATAAGTCATTGTCTCTCCTACAATATCCCCCTTGATGGCATTCCAGGTGTTTCCAACCATAAGCCCCATATTTTCTCATATGTATTCATTGAGTTTTGTTTTTTATATACCCCTTTTTCTAATCTGATAATATTATTTATCCTATTTTTGCGTTCACTAATTTCTGGAGGTGAGGGGTTAATCCATTTGGATGCAATATGTCTCCTAGCTTGAAATAAAATATGTGAAATCGCTATTGAAATTGGGTTAAATTCCATATCATCCTCTAATATACCTAATAGGCATTTTTTGGGGTCTGGTTGAATATCTATTTTATATACCCTCTTTATAATAGACAGAACGCCTTTCCAGTATTTACCTATCTCCCGGCATTCCCATAGCGTATGTAATAGGCCCGCAGCATCCATGTTACATCCTGGACATTCAGCAGCAGTCCGGTATCCTATGTTACATAGGAATCTAGGCGTCTTATATTTCCTATGTATTAATATGATCTGGGAAAATCTCTGAGCCTCATTTAAAGATAATTGGGGAACCAGTTCTAATACCGCTCTCCATTGATCCTCAGAAATTGGACCTATATCTCCATCCATTTTTGTCTAGCTGGAGAAGGAAATATTTTTAAATAATTATCAAGAAGGACTCAGTAAATATCAGAAATACGACCCTTAGGATTTCCCTTCTCTAATACCAACTTAACAAAAGTATTATTTTCTACCCAAAAGGGCGTCCATCTTGATTGTGCATTAAATGAATGCCGAAACTATAGATATTTATACAATTGTTTATTTGTCATCGCAAATCCCCCCTTTAATTGATCAAAGGACTTAAGTATCCCTTCAGACAATATGTTTTATATCATATATATGTGTTATATTGTATATATTCCTTTATCCACTCAAATCCGGAATCCCTCTAATTTATAGACCTCTGCATATTTATTATTAAACCATATAGGTGTAGATTCATTGCAGTCTCCTATTTCCATTATATCTTTACCCCTATCCCAGACCTTGTAGAGTAGAGCAAGTGTAGGGTATATTGATTTCTTGTGTGCGAGGTCATTCAGTTCCACTATATGAATAGGAATATTCCACGGTGTCCTGAGGTAATTAACCCCTTAATACTATTTGGGTTTGCAGCGCTTTGCCACCCACCCAAATGTTGCAATTGCGCTGCCATATAATACTGTGGGGCAAGAAATTCTTTAGTCAGCCACCAATTATGTAAGTTCTCCCACTTAAAAAGATGAGGTCGGCCTGTAATTGACATCATAAGTCAACCTCAACTATGAGAGACAAAATGAGAAAACAAATCCTGAAAATCACATTGTCTGATTTGGAAAGAATTTTTTTTCAAATTTTGGTGGAAAATAAGTATTTGGTCAATTACAAAAGTTCATCTCAATACTTTGTTATATATCCTTTGTTGGCAATGCCAGAGGTCAAACATTTTCTGTAAGTCTTCACAAGGTTGGCACACACTGTTGTTGGTATGTTGGCCCATTCCTCCATGCAGATCTCCTGTAGAACAGTGATGTTTTGGGGCTGTCGCTGGGCAATACAGACTTTCAACTCCCTCCAAAGGTTTTCTATAGGGTTTAGATCTGAAGACTGGCTAGGCCACTCCAGGACCTTGAAATGCTTCTTACGAAGCCACTCCTTTGTTGCCCTGGCGGTGAGCTTGGGATCATTGTCATGCTGAAAGACCCAGCCACGTTTCATCTTCAATGCCCTTGCTGATGGAAGGAGGTTTGCACTCAAAATTTCACGATACATGGCCCCATTCATTCTTTCATATACACGGATCAGTCATCCTGGTCCCTTGGCAGAGACACAGCCCCAAAGCATGATGTTGCCACCCCCATGCTTCACAGTAGGTATGGTGTTCTTTGAATGCAACTCCGCATTCTTTCTCCTCCAAACACGCCGAGTTGTGTTTCTACCAAACAGTTCTACTTTGGTTTTATCTGACCATATGACATTCTCCCAAAACTCTTCTGGATCATCCAAATGCTCTTTAGCAAACTTCAGATGGGCCCGGACATGTAATAGCTTACGCAGAAGGACACGTCTGGCACTGCAGGATCTGAGTCCCTGGTGGCGTAGTGTGTTACTGATGGTAGCCTGTGTAACGTTGGTCCCAGCTCTCTGAAGGTCATTCACTAGGTTCCCCCTGTGTGGTTCTGGGATTTTTGCTCACCTTTCTTGAGATCATTTTGACCCAACGGGGTGAAATCTTGTGTGGAGCCCCAGATCGAGGGAGATTATCAGTGGTCTTGTATGTCTTCCATTTTCTAATTATTGCTCCCATAGTTGATTTCTTCACATCAAGCTGCTTGCCTATTGAAGATTCAGTCTTCCCAGCCTGGTGCAGGGCTACAATTTTGTTTCTGGTGTCCTTCGACAGCTCTTTGGTCTTCACCATAGTGGAGTTTGGAGTGTGACTGTTTGAGGTTGCGGACAGATGTTTTTAATACTGATAACAAGTTCAAACAGGTGCCAGTACAACAGGTAATGAGCGGAGGACAGAGGAGCCTCTTAAAGAAGTTACAGGTCTGTGAGAGCCAGAAATCTTGTTTGTTTGTAATTGACCAAATACTTATCTTCCACCAAAATTTGAAAAACAATTCTTTCCAAATCAGACGATGTGATTTTCAGGATTTGTTTTCTCATTTTGTCTCTCATAGTTGAGGTCGACCTATGATGTCAATTACAGGCCTCTCTCATCTTTTTAAGTGAGAAAACTTGCACAATTGGTGGCTGACTAAATACTTTTTCTCCCCACTATATATTAGTGCATTAAAAATCGCCAAAACACCAGATTCCTTGTCACTTTGTAGTTATTCACATTTTATCCTAGCCGATTTCTTTTTCCATATAAGAGAATGAAACTTGCTATGAATTTTTTGAAAATGGGAATTATGGATCCAAATAGGGGCATTATGCAGAATGTATAAGAGTTGGGGCATCAATATAATTTTTAATAAGTTCCCTCTTCCTACAGCTGATAATGGTAATCTCCATCACGCATCGATTTTCTTTTTATACTTTTCCAGAAGAAGATATACAGTACAGACCAAAAGTTTGGACACACCTTCTCATTTAAAGATTTTTCTGTATTTTCATGACTATGAAAATTGTACATTCAAACTGAATGCATCAAAACTATGAATTAACACATGTGGAATTATATACTTAACAAAAAAGTGTAAAACAACTGAAAATATGTCTTATATTCTAGGTTCTTCAAAGTAGCCACCTTTTGCTTTGATGACTGCTTTGCACACTCTTGGCATTCTCTTGATGAGCTTCAAGAGGTAGTCACTGGAAATGGTTTTCACTTCACAGGTGTGTCCTTTCAGGTTTAATAAGTGGGATTTCTTGCCTTATAAATGGGGTTGGGACCATCAGTTGTGTTGTGCAGAAGTCAGGTGGATACACAGCTGATAGTCCTACTGAATAGACTGTTAGAATTTGTATTATGGCAAGAAAAAAGCAGCTAAGTAAAGAAAAACGAGTGGCCATCATTACTTTAAGAAATGAAGGTCAGTCAGTGCGAAAAATTGGGAAAACTTTGAAAGTGTCCCCAAGTGCAGTTGCAAAAACCATCAAGCGCTACAAAGAAACTGGCTCACATGAGGACCGCCCCAGAAAAGGAAGACCACGAGTCACCTCTGCTTCTGAGGATAAGTTTATCCGAGTCACCAGTCTCAGAAATCGCAGGTCAACAGCAGCTCAGATTAGAGACCAGGTCAATGCCACACAGAGTTCTAGCAGCAGACCCATCTCTTCAACAACTGTTAAGAGGAGACTTTCTGCAGCAGGCCTTCATGGTAAAATAGCTGCTTGGAAACCACTGCAAAGGACAGGCAACAAGCAGAAGAGACTTGTTTGGGCTAAAGAACACAAGGAATGGACATTAGACCAGTGCAAATCTGTGCTTTGGTCTGATGAGTCCAAATTTGAGATCTTTGGTTCACAACCACCGTGTCTTTGTGCGACGCAGAAAAGGTGGACGGATGGACTCTACATGCCTGGTTCCCACCGTGAAGCATGGAGGAGGAGGTGTAATGGTGTGGGGGTGCTTTGCTGTTGGGGATTTATTCAAATTGAAGACATACTGAACCAGCATGGCTACCACAGCATCTTGCAGCAGCATGGTATTCCATCCGGTTTGCGTTTAGTTGGACCATCATTTATTTTTCAACAGGACAATGACCCCAAACACACCTCCAGGCTGTGTAAGGGCTATTTGACAAAGAAGGAGAGTGATGGGGTGCTACGCCAGATGACCTGGCCTCCACAGTCACCAGACCTGAACCCAATCGAGATGGTTTGGGGTGAGTTGGACCGCAGAGTGAAGGCAAAAGGGCCAACAAGTGCTAAGCATCTCTGGGAACTCCTTCAAGATTGTTGGAAGGCCATTTCCGGTGACTACCTCTTGAAGCTCATCAAGAGAATGCCAAGAGTGTACAAAGCAGTCATCACAGCAAAAGGTGGCTACTTTGAAGAACCTAGAATATAAGACATATTTTAAGTTGTTCACACTTTTTTTATTAAGTATATAATTCCACATGTGTTAATTCATAGTTTTGATGCCTTCAGTGTGAATGTACAATTTTCATAGTCATGAAAATACAGAAAAAATTTTAAATGAGAAGGTGTGTCCAAACTTTTGGTCTGTACTGTATATTCAGTGCAATGTAATCCGGAGATCTTTTTGTTATACTTATACTTGGTATTAGAATTTCTCAACCATTTGTATTTGTGTATGTTCTAATATGCTTGAATCAGGGATATCCTCAAATGGTAGAATAACCGACTTATCCCGATTAATGGACAGTCCTGACCATTCACCAAACTCTCCAATAATGTTCAGAATAGGATCAATAGTCTTCTGGATATCACCTACTGTACATATAACGGTTTGTGTATTATACAATCACTGTATTTTATGTAGTGTGGGCCCCCGCTTCTGCAGTGCCACCATGTAACCAATTGCTTGTGAAATAAAGGTTTTTGACCAAACTAGTGTTTGGTGTTTCTGCTTTGGGTTTCTGATTATTCCCAAATGGTCTGCCATTCATATCCTAGCATAGATATATCACCATCCTATTGGTACTAGACAATTGTCTGATACGTAGATACTTTCCTTTGGTTTGATATATATTACTTGCTTCGTTCAATTTTTATTTTTGTTGTGTTAACTCCTTTACCCCCTAACGTGATTTGCACGTTAATGACCAGGCCAATTTTTACAATTCTGACCACTGTCACTTTATGATGTAATAACATTGGAACGCATCAACGGATCTCACTGATTCTGAGATTATTTTTTTGTGACATATTGCACTTCATGATAGTGTTAAAATTTCTTCGATGTGACTTGCGTTACTTTGTGAAAAAATCTGAAATTTGGCGAAATTTTAATTTTCATGCCCTTAAATCAGAGATTTATGTCACACAAAATAGTTAATAAATAACATTTCCCACATGTCTATTTTACATCAGCACAAGTTTTGAACCCAAATTTTTTTTTTTGTTAAGTTATAAGGTGTAATTCAGCGGCTTGTTGCATTGCTAAAATGTCCAGGGGGTGTGTTCTGGCTAACCATTTTACCTCCCCCCTCAGGTGACTGATCAAATGACTGTGACATAATCACAGGTCCTGTGTGTACAAAAGGATATATAAATCCTGGTGGGTTTTTTTAATTAGTAGAGAGAGAGGGAGGCCTGGTGAGGCAAGAAGCCTGGTCCCTGTAACTGGGACACCATTAGCCTGGAAGGCAGAGGAGGGATCCCTGTGTCTGGGATACCAGTAGCCTTGGAAGGCAAGATGCCTGGTCCCTGTGTCTGGGACTCCATTAGCCTGGAAGGCAGAGGCTGGATCCCTGTGTCTGGGATACCAGTAGCCTTGGAAGGCACGTGGCCTACAGACTACGTCTGGGAAGCCTTAAAGCCACAGCTGTGGCAGAACCAAGCTGATAGAAGCAGTTGAGACCCGTCAAAGGTAAATCGGCGCTTTAAGTGAATATTGTTGCTGTACCTTGCTGAAGTCTGTATTTGAAGCCAAGCGGGCATAGCTGCCACTGAAAAGGCTCTAGGATACATGTGTAACATTCCCGCGAGCCACTGAGATGGACTATGTTATGATGTGTAATAAACTGCTGGTCTTCATATTACCGGAAAATGTTGCATGTGTGCTTTAATTGATCCGGTGAAGCGAGTACCCCCAGCGTGATGAATAGCGCTACCCTACAAAGAGTTAAAAGATGACCAGCGATTTCTCATATTTCCTACATAATTTAAAAAAACCTTTTTTTTAGGGACCACATCACATTAGAAGTGACTTCGAGGAGCCATTATGACAGAAAATACCCAGAAGTGACACCTTTCAGGTGCTTCACAGGAAGTTTTGGAATGCGGAAGAAAACAATGAACATTTAACTTTTTTTCACAAAAATGTTACTTTAGAAACATTTTTTTTTATTTTTGCAAGAATAACAGGAAAAAATAGACCTCAAAATTTGTAGTGCGATTTCTCCAGAGCACACCGATACCCCATATGTGGGGGAAAAACACTGTTTGGGCATATGGCAGGGTTCGGAAGGGAAGGAGCGCCATTTGACTTTTTGAATGTAAAATTTGTTTGAATAATTAGCGGATGCTATGTCATGTTCTGGGAGCCCCTGCTGTGCCTAAACAGTGAAAACTCCCCATAAGTGACACCATTTTGGAAACTAGACCCCACAGGGAACTTATCTAGATGTGCGGTGAGCACCTTGAACCCCCAGGTGCTTCGCAGAAGTTTATAACATTGAGCCATAAAAATAAAATTTTCTCATTTTTCCCACAAAAATGTTTTTCATCCCCCAATTTTGCATTTTCGTAAAGGTAACAGGAGAAATTGCACAATACCATTTGTTGTGCAATGTCTCCTGAGTAAGCCGATACCCCATATGTGGGGCAAAACCACGGATTGAGTGCATGGCAGGGTTCGGAAGGGAAGGAGCACCATTTGACTTTCTGAATTTAAAATTTGCTTGAATAATTAGCTGATGCAATGTCGTGTTTGGGGAACCACTAATGTATCTAAACAGTGGCAACCACCCAATTTTGGAAACTAGACCCCTCAAGGATCTTATCTAGATGTATGGTAAGCACCCTGAACCCCTTGGTGCTTCACAGAAGTTTATAACGTAGAGCCGTGAAAATAAACAAAACTTTTTCCACAAAAATTATCTTTTAGCCCCAAATTTTTTATTTTCACAAGGGGAAGAGGAGAAAATGGACCGCAAAAACTGTTGTGCAATTTCTTCTGAGTACACCAATACCCCAAATGTGGGGAAAAAACACTGTTTGGACGCACGGCAGGTTCAGAAAGGAAGGAGCACTGTGTGACTTTATGAACGCAAAATTGGCTGGAATCGAGAGCTGACGCCGTTTGGAGAGCTCTTGATGTGCCTAAACAGCGGAAACCCCCCACAAGTGACCCCATTTTGGAAACTATACCCCTCAAGGATTTTATCAAGGGATATAGTGAACATTTTGAACCCAGATGTACGACACAGAATTTTGATAGCACTAGGTCATCATATTGAACAAGTTGTCATTAGTCTTGAGCGCAAGTGCTTGCTACTAGAGTTTGCACTGGGTACTCAGGTATGCACCAAGTATCGTGGGTTCTCGAGTGACATGCTTGAGTCCTCGCCCCGCATGTTTCACGGTTGTTAAACACCCAAAAAAACATGCGGGGATTGCTCGTGTATGTGTAAGGTGCCCCAGCGAGGTAGTTGTGGGCGAGCTGTAGCCCCCTCTCGCTATGGCACCCTACAGACAATACGTGTCCTCCCTCTGAAGTGTGGCTGTGTATGTAGTGCTCTTCACTTACTTCAAGCCATCCGATCGCGGCTGTCTCCAGGCAATTTCTTCTGGGACCAGGGCAGCAATAATTTCAGAGGACACGAGGTTCTTAACCAGAACTTGGACTTTACTTGGGGAAGAGGAATATATACAATATTTACAGTCGGATATAATGGATAAGGCCCGACAGGCAATCATCTCTCTCACAGGCGCTGTTAACTGCTTCAGCCCTGGTTCCCTCTTTAAGCGGAGCATCTCTGTGGCTATAATTCCTGGCCCAAGAGACTCCTCTGTATTGACAGTGACCGGATCCGATATCTCTCCCCCACGTCTTAGCTTGGAGTCCTATTTAGCTTCCTCTGCTTCCTGCAGACTAGAAGTGCCCCGTGTCCTCACTACGCTTTGATGAGTTTCTCTGGCGAGCGAACAGGACTCGTGCTCTTGTGTGGGGAGAATTGCGCACTGGGATCTCACCGTCTGAGGGTTCGGAGCTCCCGTCTACCCTAGCAGCCACTATAGTCAGGCTGTCTGATCAACTTGCAATCTCAACTCGTACTGAAGAATCACTTCCTGATTCTGGAAACTAAACAGAGACTTTCCTAATATGCCCACCCTCAGTGAGCTGTCATCACAGAACTTTAACCCATCACTGTCTATAACTTTGCTGGCAGACTCAACCTGACATCTGCACACAGAACAGTGGCATCTTGTGGCTGTTTTCAGGTACTACAGCCCAGAAGGAATTATGCCAGGAACAAGCTCTATATCTCTCTAGGCTTGCTAAGGGCACAAAGTTCCCCCTCTACTCTACTAACTGGACCGCTAAAGCTAACCCCCTTAGCTTGGTCTACCACAGTTAGGGAGGTCTGACCTCAGGGACACTTCCTTTAACTATCTCAGTACCAAGGGAAGGCTACGCCCTTCCCCACTATTACATTCCCCGACACTTTAATGTTGGTCGTCCCTGACCACACTAAGCAATAAACATCAATCAACAGCTATAAAATTATGTTACATAACTAAATTTTACTAAAACATTTTTAGTAAACGACTGGTCCTGAGGTCATCTTCTTGGATGGAAGACCGGCCCTTCTCGGTTAAGGGCCCTGGAACAGCAATTCAGGACAGTCCATTATCAACTTTTTCAGAGGCACCGGTCCTTCTTGGTAAGGACCCTGGAAACGACGTGTCCACAGTTTTAAGTCAGGTCAACACCTCAATAGCCCCCAATCCCCTCCTGGGGCTACATTCTGAGGCACACAGTCACAGGTAACACCCTGTGAGTCTCTTTCTTCTTGGCCCTAGCGGGGGTCACCGGTTCTTCCCGCTAGGCCGCAAGTCTCTTAGATTTGGAGGATATCCATCCTCAAGGTGTGCCTCAGCGCTTTAAATTCCAGCAGAAAAAGGCGCAACAAGCGCAACAAAAAGAAAACAAAAGTAAAAACAAAAAGAGCAGCTCTCCTGGGCACGCAACTTTTGGGTGCTGCCTAAGGCCTTCCTGGCCTGGGAGGTAAGGGAACAGTCCTCCATTTTTTAATTTAACTCGTTATGGGGCATTCCGCCCCCATTGGGTAACAGTCCCAAAAGGAACACAGGACCACCGCTGATGGGTCCTAAAAAGGGAAAGTAAAAGACCAACGGACCTTTCAGCTCACCACCTCATTTCTTCCGGGCCCCCTTCTGCTCCTTCATGAAGGCGGCCCATGCTGCAGATGAAGGCGGCTTCCTCCACTTCCATGGCTGATCGGGGTATCTGCTAGGCCCGGGGTCCTCGTCCGAGGATGTAGCACTGCCACAACCGACTTGGGTAGGGCCGTAGCTGGTAACAGAGAAATGATGGACCTCCTGACTGGCACCAGCCTGAGTCCCTCTGGCAGTCCCTGGCTCAACCGCCTCAGCCCCTCCTGGGTGTTGTGGTGCCAACCCCTTCTCTGGCACCTCACTAAGGAAATCAGCCTCCTTGTCGCTTGCGACATCCTCCTCCTCGTCGCTCACAATATCTCCCCACTGCCGCCTCCTCGGCTCCTCTGGTGGAGTACTGGCCTTAGGTGGGGACAGAAAGCCTTTAGGGGCTTCCCTAGCCCAGCGCTGCTTAGCATCCCTTTTGGCCCTCCTCTGGAAGACCTGCCGGTCCTTCTCTAGGACGTCTTCCCACTTGTATGGGCGGGTGACCGCAGCCGCATACCACCCGTTTTGGCACTCACATTTTACAAAGTGCACGATGTCCCCCACGTGCAGGTTGTGTAAACGGTCAGGCAGATAGTCCCGCTTTACCGCTTCGCGGGACACGAACACCTCGTGCCCGGTCCATTCCTCTTCCAGAAACCCGCACCCCTCACGGATACGGAATTCTATGACCCGCCCCCGGGTCTGAGCTTCCTCCACTGACTCCCTTCTTGCCGCATTGGACCCCTCCAGCCAGCCTCTCAGGAAGGTATCGGTACATCACCGCTGTTCTCGCGTGGTCATCGGGGGGTCCCGGGTAGCCCACTTAGGACTCCCGGGCTCGGCGTACTGCTCTGCCGAGGGGGAATGTAGGGCCTCCAAGGCCAACGACCAGAAATTCTCCCGCGGGGCCTTTCTTTTAGGGGGCTTCCCTTCCGCACCGTCCCCTGAAGGCCTGGGGGCCTCTGTTGCCACAGAAGCTACTGGGGCTTGTACCGCAGGCGCGACCGGCCGCTGGGGCATGGACCGCTCACCTTCTGTAAGCTTCGCTGCAGCTATTGCTCTGGCCCCACCTGGATGTTCTCCTCCCTCAGCCGAGGGGGACGTTTCCTCCGGCATCCGGCTCCAGCACCACATGCGAAGCTCGTGGACTAGCAGGCCCAGCTCCGGATCAGGCCTAGTGGCCCACTGGACAGCCACTGGGGGTAAGGGCAACGGTTCACGGGCAGCGCCCGCCGGCGAACGACTTCCAGTCGCGGCCCCTGGGGTGGTGATCTCCAGGGGTTCCTCCTCACTGCTTGTCTCGCGCACGTTGTCAGGCTCTGGGGCTGCCATCCTCTCAGGACGTCCGCTGCCGTACCTCCTTACGTGCCGGACAGAAAATGGCGCCGGTCGCTTACCGGTGACGCGCGTCCTGCGCGTCCAGCTCCGCCTCTTCTTGGGCCGGACCTCTGATGCGACCACCGCGTCACTCATCACTCTTGGCCGCTCCGCCTTCAGCCGCGCCCCCTCTCTGTGCGCGCTGATACTCACGGGGCCGGGCTTCACCTTACGCCACACCCTCTTCCTCTCTGAACGTCCCATCCTGGAACGCATCTTCACCGCTGGGCCCATCCCTCTTCGGGTCGGAACTCGTAGGGGCTGGATATCTTTTCGCGCTCTCCAGCGCCATCCACTCCCACGATGGGCGGTTCTTCTCCCAGACTTTACCGCCGTCGTCACCATCTTGGAATCCATGCTTCGGGCCACCATCTTGGGCCGCATGCCTTCCAACACTTTCTCCTCAGTGTTCTGTGTCGGCTCTTCCCCGTTTTCTTCATGCGAGGAGCTCGCATCTTGCCGACTACGCCAAATGTAAGGTGCCCCAGCGAGGTAGTCGTGGGCGAGCTGTAGCCCCCTCTCGCTATGGCACCCTACATACAATACGTGTCCTCCCTCTGAAGTGTGGCTGTGTATGTAGTGCTCTTCACTTACTTCAAGCCATCCGATCGCGGCTGTCTCCAGGCAATTTTCTTCTGGGACCAGGGCAGCAATAATTTCAGAGGACACGAGGTTCTTAACCAGAACTTGGACTTTACTTGGGGAAGAGGAATATATACAATATTTACAGTCAGATATAATGGATAAGACCTGACAGGCAATCATCTCTCTCACAGGCGCTGTTAACTGCTTCAGCCCTGGTTCCCTCTTTAAGCGGAGCATCTCTGTGGCTATAATTCCTGGCCCAAGAGACTCCTCTGTATTGACAGTGACCGGATCCGATATCTCTCCCCCACGTCTTAGCTTGGAGTCCTATTTAGCTTCCTCTGCTTCCTGCAGACTAGAAGTGCCCCGTGTCCTCACTACGCTTTGATGAGTTTCTCTGGCGAGCGAACAGGACTCGTGCTCTTGTGTGGGGAGAATTGCGCACTGGGATCTCACTGTCTGAGGGTTCGGAGCTCCCGTCTACCCTAGCAGCCACTATAGTCAGGCTGTCTGATCAACTTGCAATCTCAACTCGTACTGAAGAATCACTTCCTGATTCTGGAAACTAAACAGAGACTTTCCTAATATGCCCACCCTCAGTGAGCTGTCATCACAGAACTTTAACCCATCACTGTCTATAACTTTGCTGGCAGACTCAACCTGACATCTACACCCAGAACAGTGGCATCTTGTGGCTGTTTTCAGGTACTACAGCCCAGAAGGAATTATACCAGGAACAAGCTCTATATCTCTCTAGGCTTGCTAAGGGCACAAAGTTCCCCCTCTACTCTACTAACTGGACCGCTAAAGCTAACCCCCTTAGCTTGGTCTACCACAGTTAGGGAGGTCTGACCTCAGGGACACTTCCTTTAACTATCTCAGTACCAAGGGAAGGCTACGCCCTTCCCCACTATTACATATGGCCGGCAATCCCCAAGTGTTTTTTTTTTGCTGTATAACAGCCGTGAAACATGCAGGGTGGAGACTTGAGTATGTCACCACAGTACCCACGATACTCAGAGCATACCCAAGCACCTGATGCAAACTCAAGTAGCGAGCACTTGCGCTCAACACTAGTCGCCATATCCTCATTTTTTTTCTTTTACTTTTGAAAAAATCCCAACCCTAACCTTAACACAACCCTAATCCTAACCGTAATCCTAACCCCAATCCTAACCCCAACCCTAACACAACCCTAACCCTATGCAGAGGGATCCATTCACTATAAAGAGGCAGCAGAGTTACTCTGAACTCTATCTGGCCTTTGTTTAGCTGTGTCCTTTTTTTCAGAGGTTCACAAAACTGTGGCTAACGGCACTTTTATGCACATCTAATTAAAAGACAGACTCCGTGGGATCACAGGCCAGACTGCATCCACGGTGCCTCCATCTGACTCATTACAGGGAGTCTTCCGCCGGGGGTTCCGTCTGAATCACGTATTTCAGAGATTTACACAGAAACCCCGGTGTAAGAACTCAGTGCGGAAAGCAGGATAAATGTGAGCCGAGCCTTACTTCGATCTTTGGGAAGCAGAATGAACAAATGGCAGCAGGTGAAGAATTGATTTTATTTATTTTTTATGCCGTTCCTCATGTGGTATAAGTGATTAGATTACTTTATTCTTTGGGTCGGTGCGATTACAGTGATACCAGATTTATATCGGGTTTTTATGTTTGGCTGCTGTCACAAACTAAAATACACTTATTTTTGCAAAGACTAGTTTTTGCATCGCCATATTTTGATAGCTATAATTTTTCCATATTTCGACCGACAAAGTCATGTAAAGGTTTGTTTTTTGCAGGACTACTTGACGTTTTTATTGGTGCCATTTTCGGGCATATGACATTGTTTGATCGCTTTCTATTCCAATTTTTGAGAGGCAGAATAAACAAAAACCAACAGTTCAGGAATTGTTTTTTTTTATGCTGTTCCACATGTAGGGTGACAGCACTGGACTTTTTTTGATATATGAATTATTTCTGTCGTTACAGAGTGTCCAAGTTAAAAAATGTTTGATTAAATTCAAAATAGATCGAAGGCTATAGAAATATTTAAAAAATGTAGTACATGTGGTTTTAGTGACACCTCCACCTCAAATAAAGAAACCATACGTCAATACAAAAATCTATTATTCAAGAAAACCAAACTTTGGTGGACCAAAACTTCACTTGAGAATTATCTAGATCAAAAATTAATTCCTGGGAGTCTGAGAATCCAGCTTTTTCCCACTTTTGAACTTGAAGATGAAATCCTTGTTAGTAAATGGATCACAGTAGCAACTACATGCTCCATGTTGTTCATTAAGATCAAAGTGGACAAAAATACCTCCTTATTGGTGGAAATAGATAATGAGATTTAAAAAATAGAAAAAGTCATGCATAAAGATATGTCAACTGAGAATCTTGAAAAATGCCATAAAGATATTGAGAAGGACTTGGAAAAAATGGGTACATAATATGAGTCAAGGCAAATTGAATAAATTCACCAGACATCAGGCGGATTATGAATCCAATAAAGTATACAGATGTCAATTCAAGAAATTGAATAGAAAAACATCCTTGACGCGAAGTATATCCTCAAATTCGCTGTCATCCGCAGCAGAAAGCACATCATCCAATAGGGACCAGGATGGACCGGATGGTGCCAATTATAGTGGTCAGAAAATGAGATAGTTTGATAAGAAAAAGACATTTGGAGCCCCTACTCATGGAGGAGGTAGAAACCAAAGGAATGATAAACTTAAGGTGATTAATCTCTTGACCAATATTCTCACTGAGGCACAAATAAATGTGTTAGAAAAATGATTAACCTTTTCTCCATCTCAACCCTTAGACCCATTTCTAGCAATCAAAGATGTTCATTTGTTCACCAGAAAACTTATATTGAAAAAACTTCATCATAAAACCAACAATGAAGAAATTTTTACCACTAAAGAAGAAATTGAGGCTTTACAGATCTTGGAATCACTAGCAGTAGAAAACATGACTATTGCAGCAGAGGTAAGTACTTTCCCCATACAACTTTTCAATAAATCCAAAACATTTTCGGCTCTAAATTTATGTCCAGCAGTAGACATTTTCACCAAACTTGTATCAGCAGAAATTGAGCAACTTAACACTAAAAAAACTTACTCAAATTTGAGCAAAGCAGAAGGAACAGCATTAAAAGAAATGCAAGATTGGAAAGATGTTGTATTTAAGGGACAGATAAAGGTGGTAATTTAGTTACCTGGCCTAATACTGTGCATGAAAAACAGGCATATAAATTGTTGAATGATACCAACTGTTAGAGGAAATTACCAGCTAATCCTATGTCGGCCTTTCAGATGGAATTAATCAACATTCTAGAGAGAGCTCACCAAGAAGGAATTATCCCTAAAAAAATGGTCGATGTGATCAAAGAACTAAATCCCAGATTGCCAACTCTATATCTAATTCCGAAAATTCATAAGGATCTAATGGATCCCCCTGGAAGACCCATTGCAGCGGGCATTGGAGGCCTTTGTGAGGTAATTGGGCAAACCATTGATTATTTTTTAAAACCTCTGGTAACCACTTTACCGTCTTATATTAAAGACACCACAGCGGCTTTACGGAAATTAGACCACATGCATCTGGCTGAGAACATGATTATGGTAACAGCAGATATTGAATCTCTGTATACCTCCATTAGGCATACCGAGGGGCTAACTGCAGTTGCGTGGTTTCTGAGAGAGGTTAACATTGAATATGACATGGCGGAACTGTGGCGCCCCTGCGGGTCCAGTTGCCACAGAGGTACTGCATCTCACCCAGAGGTGTGGTACCCCACTCTCAGGTAAGGACGGAATACTACCCCGGATCCACACACCCACATCCAATACACTCCACTTCAGGAGGGAAGTGCGAGATTGCTCCTAAGGGAGAGCACAGTCCCTGGTCCCTAGCTGGAGGGTGGAACTAGGTAGAGGAGGTGGGTGGAGGAATAAGATCAGTGGAGCACAGACAGAAAGGGTATAAAAGACAGGGAGAAATATCTAGAAGGGTTCAGAGGCTCAGAGGAGAGACAGTTGGGAGTGGGAGCTCAGGAGAAACTCCGTTCAGGAGAGCAAGGAAGGAGAGAGAGGAGTCGGGCCTAGTAAGACAGGCCCAGGAGGAGAGTGAGAGAGGACAGGGGCAGAGTTAAAGGCTCCAGTGGGACAGAAGGTATCCCAGGGGCACGGTGAGTGCAGGAAGCCACCCGTGCGCCCGAATTCACACTTACGTGGAGGGATCAGGCCGCAGAAGGCGATCGGCCCCAAACTAGTGGAGAACCACCAGGCTCAGCTAGCCAACCGGAGGCTGCAGCATTTTCAAGGTGTTGCAACCAAAACCCACAATTATATCGCTGAAAAGGTGGCCACATAGGGTCCAGGGGATTGCAAGTCGCCCGACAAGGCCCGAGGCCATTGGCTTGTGACACTGATTTTGAGGCGCGGGGCAGGAGGGTGAGAGCCAGCGCAGTGAGACGACCAGGAAAGGTACATAGAACGGGGTGCCGTCCAAGTGCTCCTGAGATACCTGAGAGTTTGCTGGATCACTACCCCGGAGGACACAGGATGACGGGGGCAGTTGCACACCAGTGACTGTAACCTGAGGAACTTAACAACTGTGAGTAAAACCTGAAGATTGCACCCCACTGTGTCCTTGAATAATTGCTGCGCCATCACCTGCACTACACTGCACCAACAACATCTACCTCATAAAATCACCATCTACTGCCCTGGAGCTAGGCACTGCCTGTGGAGAGCTGAACCAACTCTGCTATGTCACCATCAGCTCCAGTGGATCTGCACCGCAGCGGTGGCCCCATATAGCCGCATACCACAGGTGGCGTCACAAACATTATCTCTAAAACTTTATTCCCCTTTTACTTTTCCTTCAATTATTTGACCGCCCGGGGCCAAGGACCGGGTCACTGCCACCTTGACATCCCTAGCACCGACCGGCCTGGCTAACGAGTACCCCACGGCCCCAGGGGGCGCGTCAGAACTAATCTTGATTCTCCTCGATTTTGTTTTAACCCATAACTGTTTAATTTTTAATAATAAAGTGCATTTAAAACTACAAGGTACAGCTACGGGGGCCACATGTGCCCCTTCATACGTGAACTTATTTTTAGGGGCATGGGAGCGAGAGATTTTTTTGGACGACTTGATACCAGGCATAGAAAATATACATCACTGGATGCGTTTTATTGACGATGTGTGGTTTATTTGGGAAGGGTCATTGTCCGCCCTGAATAAAGTAATGTCCAGACTCAACCATAACAAATTAAATTCAAAACTTTACTTATAAAACAGGTCGAGATGTTGAGTTTCTGGACATCAAAATCCACACTGAATCAGATGGAAATTTGTCAACGGAAGATTACAGAAAGAGTACTGCTAAACATTCATTACTTCATGCCAGTTCATCTCATCCTAGTTCTACCATTAGGGGAATCCCAGTAGGCCAGTTTTTACGGATTAAAAGAATTTGTCCTGAAGAGAAAGCCTTTGAGGAAAAATCAAGAGATCTACGATGTAGATTCCTGGTGAGAGGTTATAGTCGGAGAAAAATTAACCAAGGCTATTTAAGAGCTAAGAAAATCTCTAGAAACTAACTATTTCACCAAAATCAGAAAGTTAAGGATAGTGACATGGACAAAAAACAGGTACAATTGATTGCTAACTATAGTAACCAATGGTTTGAATTTGTAGTAATTATTAAAAAACATTGGCGAGTACTACAAGTTGATCCCGTTCTGAAGAATTACTTACCTGCAAACCCTGCAATAACAGCACGACGTTCCAAGAACTTGAGAGACCTACTAGTACACAGCCATTATGAGGGGGATCAGAGGAAAAAGAGTGAGACATGGTTGGCAACCAAAGGCTTTTTCCTTGTGGCAGATGCAAAGCCTGTCCAATATGGTTAAAACTTAACAATTCCAAAATGCCGATGGCACTAGGGTATATGATATTCAGCACCATCTCACATGTACAGTACAGACCAAAAGTTTGGACACACCTCATTTAAAGATTTTTCTGTATTTTCATGACTATGAAAATTGTACATTCACACTGAAGGCATCAAAACTATGAATTAACACATGTGGAATTATATACTTAACAAAAAAGGGTGAAACAACTGAAAATATGTCTTATATTCTAGGTTCTTCAAAGTAGCCACCTTTTGCTTTGATGACTGCTTTGTACACTCTTGGCATTCTCTTGATGAGCTTCAAGAGGTAGTCACCGGAAATGGTCTTCCAACAATCTTGAAGGAGTTCCCAGAGATGCTTAGCACTTGTTGCCCCTTTTGCCTTCACTCTGCGGTCCAGCTCACCCCAAACCATCTCGATATGGTTCAGGTCTGGTGACTGTGGAGGCCAGGTCATCTGGCATAGCACCCCATCACTCTCCTTCTTGATCAAATAGCCCTTACACAGCCTGGAGGTGTGTTTGAGGTCATTGTCCTGTTGAAAAATAAATGATGGTCCAACTAAACGCAAACCGGATGGAATAGCATGCTGCTGCAAGATGCTGTGGTAGCCATGCTGGTTCAGTATGCCTTCAATTTTGAATTAATCCCCAACAGAGTCACCAGCAAAGCACCCCCACACCATCACACCTCCTCCTCCATGCTTCATGGTGGGAACCAGGCATGTAGAGTCCATCCGTTCACCTTTTCTGCGTCTCACAAAGACACGGTGGTTGGAATCAAAGATCTCAAATTTGGACTCATCAGACCAAAGCACAGATTTCAACTGGTCTAATGTCCATTCCTTGTGTTCTTTAGCCCAAACAAGTCTCTTCTGCTTGTTGCCTGTCCTTTGCAGTGGTTTCCTAGCAGCTATTTTACCATGAAGGCCTGCTGCACAAAGTCTCCTCTTAACAGTTGTTGTAGATATATGTCTGCTGCTAGAACTCTGTGTGGCATTGACCCGGTCTCTAATCTGAGCAGCTGTTAACCTGCGATATCTGAGGCTGGTGACTCGGATAAACTTATCCTCAGAAGCAGAGGTGACTCTTGGTCTTCCTTTCCTGGGGCGGTCCTCATGTGAGCCAGTTTCTTTGTAGCGCTTGATGCTTTTCGCAACTGCACTTGGGGACACTTTCAAAGTTTCCAAATTTTTCGGACTGACTGACCTTCATTTCTTAAAGTAATGATGGCCAGTCGTTTTTCTTTACTTAGCTGCTTTTTACTTGCCATAATACAAATTCTAACAGTCTATTCAGTAGGACTATTAGCTGTGTATCCACCAGACTTCTGCACAACACAACTGATGGCCCCAACCCCATTTATAAGGTTAGAAATTCCACTTATTAAACCTGACAGGGCACACCTGTGAAGTGAAAACCATTTCCGGTGGCTACCTCTTGAAGCTCATCAAGAGAATGCCAAGAGTGTGCAAAGCAGTCATCAAAGCGAAAGGTGGCTACTTTGAAGAACCTAGAATATAAGACATATTTTCAGTTGTTTCACACTTTTTTGTTAAGTATATAATTCCACATGTGTTAATTCATAGTTTTGATGCCATCAGTGTGAATGTACAATTTTCATAGTCATGAAAATACAGAAAAATCTTTAAATGAGAAGGTGTGTCCAAACTTTTGGTCTGTACTGTAGTTCTAAAGGGGTAATCTACCATGCTCTCTGTCCCTGCGGAAACATTTTTATAGGCCTCACTGCGAGAGAACTTCGAACATGTATCAGAGAGCATATAAGAGATATAGAAAAATCGAATATGGAAGGAGACATTGAGAATTTAAAGACATTACCCAAACACTTCCGCATGTGTCATAACGGGGATGCCAGTTTACTAAAAGTTAAAGGCATTGATCAGGTACATCTGGGTTCGAGAGGGGGCAATATTAAGAGGATACCGGCCAAGTAGAAAGTAAGTGGATTTTTCGACTAGAGACCTTGGCACCATCTGGGTTAAACGAAAGTTTTGATTTTGGTTCATTTTTGTAAGGGTTGAGGCACTGTAACTTAATGATGTTATTTTTAAGGTTTTTAATATGTTTTTAATCATGATTTTAATTACATCTTTTTTCTATACTATAATAGAATAATAATAATAATAATTCTTACCTGTCTCCCTGTGCCTCCTCCCTTCTATTCACATCTGCTTTCTTTCATGTGTAATTAGCTAAGAGGTATAAATTTAGACGGCCTGGTCTCTGACCATGCATGGTCTCTGAGCAGTTATCCTAAGTAGCAGTTTCCAAAGTAGCTGACGGAAATATGCCCGAAATGGGACCAGAAGTGACCAGAAGGTACGAGTAACTATTTATTAAATGTGCTTAGTTTCTCCTTCTCATTCACACTTAAACCTTCATTATGCTTACATTTGCCCTTGCTGTCTTTGCACCACTAATCCTTACTCTCCTTCGCTATCCCTAAACCCCAGCACCCTCTAACCAAACAATCATCTCTCCTTCCCTCTTACCTCCCCACATGACCTCATCCGTAGACATGCTCCTCAACCTCAGATCTATCCTACCAAAACACAAAACAAGCCGGACACTCTACTTCTCCCACCTGCTCTCCCTCTCTCTGCTTCTCCTCACTGCTAGTGACATATCTCCCAATCCTGGACCCCCATAACTTGCAACTCCCACCAATTCCACCTCGTATTGCTTCCAACCAACTGCAAACTAACGCAACCTCTCCTACGTAAAACCCGTGCCCCTGATGGCCACCCCCATGCTCCCTCTCTCTGGAGCACTCTGGAACGCCCACTCTATCTGCAACAAGCTCCATTTTGTCCACGACCTGCAATATGTTTGTCAAGCGTTTTTGCATGCATTTCTGCATGCGGGTTATCAAGCGCTTTTCCAAGCGATTTTAGCATCACTTGGAAAGTTCTTGACAACTTGGTCACACTATATAAATCCATGCAACCGGCATGGATTTATATAGTGTGACCAAGTAATAGTTAAAAAAAAGAATAAGAATGGTAAAAAATAAATATTATACTCACCTTCCGATGGTCCCCAGTGTTTTCTCCAGTGCGTCCGGTGTTTTGTACTGCTCGCGGTGGTCTAAAAGGACCTGCGGTGACGTCATTTAGTCATGTGACAGGTCACACGAGCGCTGACGTCGGCAGTCGTGTGACCTGTCACATGACTAAATGACGTCTTCGCAGGTCCTTTTAGACCACCGTGAGACGTACAAAAGACTGGAAGCACCGGAGAAAACACTGGGGGACATCGGAAGGTGAGTATATGTTTATTTTTTATTTCAAATTCTTTTTTTTACAGGTACTATGGTACCTGCATCTGGAGGAGAGTCTCCTCTTCTCCAGACCCGGGTACCATCCGCACATTGAATCGCTTAATATCCGCATGTGCACATGTTGTCATGCGGATATTAAGCGATTCAATGCAAGTCAATGGCGGCAATTACGTTGCGTGTCCGCAAAATTAGTGGACATTTCCGCAGCATGTCCACAGCACATGCGGATTATCATTGGGGACCATGGGGCACGTATTACCAAGCGTTTTTTAAGCGTTTTCGCAGCGGAAATTCCTGGCAAAAACGCTTGAAAAACGCATAGTGTGCATGCAGCCTTAAGGTAAATAAAATGCCAAATTTGGTATTGATTTATTATTTCTAATGCATGCTACATAAATTTGATTGAAATACTCAGTCACTGTGTGTACAAGCATAAAGAGGAGCACAATTATGATAATATAGCACATTTTTATATATTTTCTGTTTTTTTTGTGTTTTATAACAATTCTTGGTGATGACATTTACTCACTATATGGCATCAAAATACACAAGACCGGTAATCTAACAATAGACTGCAATGCATACAGAACAGAGGTTTAGACAATGATTAAAAATTAGCGGGATAAGAAAAATCTCCTATTAGAACAGCATGTGTGGAAGCCACACGCTAACAATCGCTGGGTATCTAAGGTGGAGACAAGTTGGCGTGTCAGCCATATGCTGCGGAAGGAGAACAGATCATTCGGGGGGAGACAGACTTGTCACAGCGTGGATTTACAGGCCGTCTTTTCAGTAAACTTGTATACAGCCCCCCATAAAGAACTGAATTTTTCCGTATATAAAGACCCGAGGCCGCAGTGTTTCAAGGCAGGTGGAGAGACTAATGGAGGCTCTAATCCTAGTGATCAAGAGATGGAGAACAGCAAATGGCGATAAGAAGTGTGAGAGGAAGAGGAGGGTGGAGATGAAGATGTAATAGAAAAGCATGATGTTCCTTCTCAGATTTACACCATGCGATACCCCGGTGTTTAGCTGACAGACCACCATGCCTCTTTGGTTCCCAGTATCTTATCCGTATCACCACCTCTAAGGGGTTTATGTGTTTTATCAATTACATAAATGATTAATGTGCCGCCGAGATGACTTTGATGTTCCTGTATAAAATGTTTGGAGATTTGTGATATGTTTCTATTTGCACCTTTGCTCTCGATATCATTAATACGTTCTCTGATTCCAGCCTGTAACCGGCGTTTTGTGCTGCCAACATATTGTAGATTGCAGGCTGTGCGTCCATCTTGTATATTACACTGCTCGTGTTGCAATTAAGAAACATTTTGATCTGATCGGTGTTTTTGTTACTTCAGTTAGTAAAATTCTGACATTTGTGAGTATTTGCATGTTTTGCCGGATGTTGTTCCACACTTGAAAAAACCCTTAAAGTGTAGAAAACTAGAGGAAGGAGCTTGTGTAGTTGTCAAAAATCTAGGGGAGAGGCTCGATCCAAAGATGGTGCTTTTCTGGATGCTACTACACCCACCTTTGATTATTTTAGCTATATCTGGGACCTCCTTCAAAATGGATAAATTATTATAATCGATTCTTTTAATTATGAAAACTGACTGCTGTATTGCAGGACAAGTGTAGGGGGATGTCCTTTTGATCGAATTGATTAGATCTATGTTTGAACCGGGTTTTGTCCTCAGCTATTTTTTCGGCTCTATTTAGCCTCCAATTGATATAACCCCTCCCGGATAGTCTATTTCTGATGTTTATTACTTCTCTTATATAGTCGGTTTCCATGCTACAATTACGTTTTGCCCAGATCATCTCCCCTACAGGTACACCTCTAGTTGTGTGTTTTGGGTGATGACTCTTTGTGTGCAGGATTGTATTACCTGCTATACTTTTCTGAAAGTTGAGGTGATAATAGCTTGAGGGAATGCCAACCAGATTTCAATACAAAAAATCTGTGTGTGTCCGTTCTTGATGGAAAGTAAACCTTAAGTTAAATGGGTTGCAATTGAAATAATTAAATTTGTACAGCAGATACATCGGAATTCCATATGATGATCATATCATCGATGTATCTGCCGCACCACCATATAAAGTCTCTATATGGATTGTCCACTAGAGATGAGCGTTGTTCTACTCGAACTGTTCGCCAATCTCAAATTCGAGCTGTTTTGGGCGGTGTTCGAGCCATTCGGCGAACACGAACAATTTGAGAAAAATTCGGCTGTTCGAGGTTATTTATGTTCGATAACTGTTCGTGCACCAAAATCATAACTGGATTTTTTCTCAGTAATGATGAAAATTAATGTTAATACGCAGTTTGAGTGTACAGCGGGGTGGGGGGAGGGGCAGGGGATGGATCTCTGCAGGAACAATGAAGATCTCCATTTTTTTTTTCTCTTTCCCGCATTTACAGTGGGGAGGTGCAATCTGTCAGCCTATCAGCAGCGCACACACGGAGCGAAGTGCTTTTTTTCACACAAGCAAGGGCATGTGTCATTGGCAGTGTATGTCACATGTCCTTGCCCTATAAGACCAAGCCATTTTCCCCGTCGCCACCATTTTCTCACTGCTGCAGCTGCGTGTTAGACGGCACCGCTGTTGCTGTGTGCGCTATACCTTGTTAATTTCAAGCCAATTTTCGCACAAATCTACAGATAGCTTGGGAGTAGGGAATAGTTGTGATTGCAGTCCTTTTAAGGACTAGGTTACAGCATTTCCTACGACTTTTATCAGGCAGGTCTGTGCTCTTAAATAGATAGATTGTGGGAGTAAAGACTAATTGTAATTGGAGTCCTTTTCAGGACTAGGTTACATCAGTTCCTATCAGTTTTTGCCAGGCAGGTCTGTGCCAGTGCTGTGCAAGTTTTTTTCACAGCATTTGGCTGAATCTAGCAAAGCTAATCCTTTTTGGCCTATTGCAGAGTGTGTTAGTCAGTGGAGTAGCCTATCTGTGTTGCAAGATATACCACCTGTGTATAGAATACCAATTTTTTTACTGCACCTAGTGAAGTAAAATCTTTTGGGCATAGCATCATTCTATTAGTCCATCTATACTGACCTCCATCAGGTTGCAAATTGAATATAATTTTTTTCTGCATCTAGCTCTGAAAAAATATTGGGCTTCTAGCTGTGTGTGGGACTTGTTGTATTAGTCCATCTATACTGACCTCCATCAGGTTGCAAACTGAATATTTTTTTTTCTGCATCTACCTCTGAAAAAATATTGGGCTTCTAGCTGTGTGTGGGACTTGTTCTATTAATCCATCTATACAGACCTCCATCAGGTTGCAAACTGAATATATTTTTTTCTGCATCTACCTCTGAAAAAATATTGGGCTTCTAGCTGTGTGTGGGACTTGTTGTATTAGTCCATCTATACTGACCTCCATCAGGTTGCAAACTGAATATATTTTTTTCTGCATCTACCTCTGAAAAAATATTGGGCTTCTAGCTGTGTGTGGGACTTGTTCTATTAATCCATCTATACAGACCTCCATCAGGTTGCAAACTGAATATATTTTTTTCTGCATCTAGCTCTGAAAAAATATGTGGCCTTCTAGCAGTGTGTGGGACTTTCTCTATTAGTCCATCTATACTGACCTCCATCAGGTTGCAAACTGAATATAATTTTTTTCTGCATCTAGCTCTGAAAAAATATTTGGCCTTCTAGCAGTGTGTGGGACTTTCTCTATTAGTCCATCTATACTGACCTCCATCAGGTTGCAAATTGAATATAATTTTTATCTGCATCTAGCTCTGAAAAAATATTTGGCCTTCTAGCAGTGTGTGGGACTTTCTCTATTAGTCCATCTATACTGACCTCCATCAGGTTGCAAATTAAAAATAATTTTTATCTGCATCTACCTCTGAAAAAATATTTGGGCTTCTAGCTGTGTGTGGGACTTGTTCTATTACTCCATCTATACAGACCTCCATCAGGTTGCAAACTGAATATATTTTTTTCTGCATCTACCTCTGAAAAAATATTGGGCTTCTAGCTGTGTGTGGGACTTGTTGTATTAGTCCATCTATACTGACCTCCATCAGGTTGCAAATTAAAAATAATTTTTATCTGCATCTACAGTACCTCTGAAAAAATATTTGGGCTTCTAGCTGTGTGTGGGACTTGTTCTATTAGTCCATCTATACTGACCTCCATCAGGTTGCAAACTGAAAATAATTTTTTGTCTGCCTCTAGCTCTGAAAAAATATTTGGCCTTCTAGCAGTGTGTGGGACTTTCTCTATTAGTCCATCTATACTGACCTCCATCAGGTTGCAAATTAAAAATAATTTTTATCTGCATCTACCTCTGAAAAAATATTTGGGCTTCTAGCTGTGTGTGGGACTTGTTCTATTAGTCCATCTATACTGACCTCCATCAGGTTGCAAACTGAATATAATTTATATCTGCATCTACCTCTGAAAAAATATTTGGGCTTCTAGCTGTGTTTGGGACTTTCTCTATTAGTCCATCTATACTGACCTCCATCAGGTTGCAAATTGAATATAATTTTTTTCTGCATCTAACCCAGCCAATAGTTTTGGCCTAATACCACAGTTTGGCCACTCAGCTCTGCTCGGTTCCCATCCATTGTTTTTTTGTGCAAACAACTCCAGAGTTGTGAATTAGTTAACCACCAAAATGAGTGGAAAAAGGCCTGCTGCTGGTGGAAAGGGGAATAGGCGTGTTGGGAAGGGGAAAAAAGGTTGTGTCCGTGGGGTAGGTGTTAAAGCAACAGTAACATCTGCAGAAGAAAGACCATCTTCCAGCCAAACTAAAATGTCTACTTCTTTTAGCGGACAATGTGATAAGATCCCTTTCTTACAGCCACGCCAATCGCTACAAATTCCAGATGAGGCACAAAAACAGCAGGTGCTTCAACGGATATCAAGTGCTCCTTTAAGTGGGCTCTCCTCCACATCAACTTCAACATCACAAATACTCCAGTCCTCAGAGGTGTCACCCCAATCGCACTTCCTTCCTCACAGCTCCCAAATCTCCAGCTGCCCGTCTGAGTATGAGGTAGAACAGATGGTTGAGTCTGCAGAGCTGTTTACTCATACTACAGTCATATGAAAAAGTTTGGGCACCCCTATTAATCTTAAGCTTAATGTTTAATAAAAATTGGTGTTTTTGCAACAGCTATTTCAGTTTGATATATGTAATAACTGTTGGACACAGTAATGTTTCTGCCTTGAAATGAGGTTTATTGTACTAACAGAAAATGTGCAATCTGCATTCAAACAAAATTTGACAGGTGCATAAGTATGGGCACCTCACCAGAAAAGTGACATTAATATTTAGTAGATCCTCCTTTTGCAAAAATAACAGCCTCTAGTCGCTTCTTGTAGCTTTTAATGAGTTCCTGGATCCTGGATGAAGGTATTTTTGACCATTCCTCTTTACAAAACAATTCCAGTTCAGTTAAGTTTGATGGTCGCCGAGCATGGACAGCCCTCTTCAAATAATCCCACAGATGTTCAATGATATTCAGGTCTGGGGACTGGCATGGCCATTCCAGAACATTGTAATTGTTTCTCTGCATGAATGCCTGAGTAGATTTGAGCGGTGTTTTGGATCATTGTCTTGCTGAAAGATCCATCCCCTGCGTAACTTCAACTTTATCACTGATTCTTGAACATTATTATCAAGAATCTGCTGATACTGAGTGGAATCCTTGCGTCCCTCAACTTTAACAAGATTCCCAGTTCCGGCATTGGCCACACAGCCCCAAAGCATGATGGAACCTCCACCAAATTTTACTGTGGGTAGCAAGTGTTTTTCTTGGAATGCTGTGTGTTTTTGCCACCATGCATAACGCCTTTTGTATGACCAAACAACTCAATCTTGGTTTCATCAGTCCACAGGACCTTCTTCCAAAAAGAAATTGGCTTCTCCAAATGTGCTTTTGCATACCTCAGCCGACTCTGTTTGTGGCGTGCTTGCAGAAACGGCTTCTTTCGCATCACTCTCCCATACAGCTTCTCCTTGTGCAAAGTGCGTTGTATAGTTGACCGATGCGCAGTGGCACCATCTGCAGCAAGTTGATGCTGCAGCTCTCTGGAGGTGGTCTGAGGATTGTCCTTGACTGATCTCACCATTCTTCTTCTCTGCCTTTATGATGTTTTTCTTGGCCTGCCACTTCTGGCCTTAACAAGAACTGTCCCTGTGTTCTTCCATTTCCTTACTATGTTCCTCACAGTGGAAACTGACAGGTTAAATCTCTGAGACAGCTTTTTGTATCCTTCCCCGTAACAACTATGTTGAATAATCTTTGTTTTAAGATCATTTGACAGTTGTTTTGAGGAGCCCATGATGCCACTCTTCAGAGGAGATTCAAACATGAGAACAACTTGCAAGTGGCCACTTTAAGTAGCTTTTCTCATGATTGCATACACCTGGCTATGAAGTTCAAATCTCAATGAGGTTACAAAACCAAAAAAAGTGCTTTAGTAAGTCAGTAAAAAGTAGGTAGGAGTATTTAAAACAAGAAAATGATAAGGGTGCCCATACTTATGCACCTGTCAAATTTTGTTTGAATGCAGATTGCACATTTTCTGTTAGTACAATAAACCTCAATTCAAGGCAGAAACATTACTGTGTCCAACAGTTATTACATATATCAAACTGAAATAGCTGTTGCAAAAACACCAATTTTTATTAAACATTAAGCTTAAGATTAATAGGGGTGCCCAAACTTTTTCATATGACTGTATAGCCTGGGAATCAGAGGTCGACTCCAGCGCTTCTGTGAATCCAGACGAGGAAATGATCTGCACTGATGCCCAGAATCTTTATGAGTCGGATCCAGGACCAGACGCAGAAGGTTCTGACCATAATGTAGACCCTCGTTCCCAAACTGTAACTCCTGTTGGTGGAGACAATGAGGAAGACGATGATGAGACTCAAATACCTGATTGGAGCGACAACTTTAGTTTTTTATCAGGGCAGGAACAGGTTGGCTCTGAGGACGACGGGTGTGATAACACACAGGGTGATGATGATGAGGTTGGAGATCCCACTTACTGTCAACCCACAGTCAGCCAAGAGATGAGGTCAGCTGAGGAGGTGGAGGAGGATGCTAGTGACAACGAGGTCAGGTTGCGCCTTCCTGGACAGAGACGTAGTACTGGAAGCACGTCAACAACTGCATCCTCAAACACAACTCTGCCTCTCACCACAAGTCGTGGTGGCTCTTCAGGTCACATGGGTGCTAAGCCTTGAATAGCCTGGGCATTTTTTCAGATCGATAAAGATGACCCAACTCGTGTTATCTGTAACATTTGTCAGCAAAAGCTAAGTAGAGGCCAAAAAATACATAGTTTGAGTACTTCATGCATGAACCGGCACATGGACATGAAGCATAAGTTGCAGTGGGAAGCTCACTGTGCTACAATGCGGCCTAGCCGGCCGGGCCAACCACCGTCTGCCACATCTTGTGCATCCGCGGCCTCTTCATCCTCTGTGACTGGGGGGACAGCAGTCACACCTGTTTTGGAATGCAGACCTGCCACCTCTTTACCCGCAACAGCCAGCATGATTGGCAGGTCATCATTTTCTTTGGAGGTGGAAACACCAGCTGGTGTTCAGCACTGTCCGACATCGATAGCACCACCTTTGGATCAAGGCAACCTAACATGTCCGCCTGCATCTTCCTCACAGACCGGCAGTTTGCCGGGGACACCCTTCTCAACCCCGTCTAAGCACAACAGCCAGCCCTCGGTCCCTCAGATGTGGACAAGTAAAAGACCATTTCCTCCTAGCCATGAGAAAGCTAAGAGGTTGAATTTCACCATCTGCAAGCTCTTGGCTACAGAAATGCTGCCTTTCCACCTGGTGGACACAGAGGATTTTCGAGACCTTATGTCCGTCGCAGTGCCCCAGTACCAGATGCCCAGTCGGCACTACTTCTCAAAGAAAGGTGTGCCTGCGCTCCACCAGCATGTCGCACACAACATCACTGCTTCTTTGACAAACTCTGTGTGTGACAGGGTGCATTTCACCACAGACACTTGGACCAGTAGACATGGACAGGGGCGTTACATGTCGCTGACTGGGCTCTGGGTAACTATGGTGATAGCAGGACAAGGGGCTGCTGTCCAAGTCTTGCCATCCCCATGAGTTGTGTGTCAATCCTCTTTATCTCGAAGTTCCTCCACTGCTTCTGCCTCCTCAACCTCCTCTCGGTCCTCCACCTGCACCCAAAGCCTGTCTGGTCATGCCACAAGCTTTCTAACTGCACAGAAGGGATCCTGCACACCTCCTTACTATGCTGGCAGCAGGGCTCAACGTCATCAGGCGGTTTTTACTTTGAAATGTCTGGGAAATGTGAGTCACACAGCTGAGGAGTTGTGGTCAGCTCTGGAGAACCAGTTTCATGAATGGTTGTCTCCACTGGACCTGAAACCAGGGAAGGCCGTGTGCGATAATGCTGCAAACCTGGGTGCGGCCCTTCGCCGGGGCAATGTCACACACGTGCCTTGTATGGCTCACGTGTTGAACCTGGTTGTCCAGCAATTTTTAGCCCACTATCCCGGACTAGATGGCCTTCTGCAGAGGGCACGGTCGCTGTGTGCTCACTTCCGCCGTTCGCATCCCGCAGCTCAGCGACTTACATCTCTACAGAAGTCGTTGGGCCTGCCACTTCACCGGCTAAAATGCGATGTGCCTACCCGGTGGAATTCAACTCTGCACATGTTGCAGCGTCTGTGGCAGCACCGACAAGCCCTGGTGCAATACGTTCTGACGTATAGCCTGGGCCAACGAGATCCAGAGGTGGAGCAAATCACGCTGGAGGAGTGGTCTCAGATCAGGGACCTATGCACCCTACTGCACAGTTTTGAAATGGCGACGAAGATGTTTAGTGCTGACGATGCCATTATCAGCATAACTATTCCGGTGATTTACATGCTGGAGCACATGTTAAACAGAATTCGGAGTCAGGTGGTGGCACAAGAGGAGGTGGAGGAAGTAGAGGAGGAGGAGTTGTATGCGGAAGGGCTAACATCTGCAAGGTCCAGACGGTCGGCAGCACCAAGGTGGCAGGCATGTGAGGGTTGGGGAGATGGTTTTACCAGGGCGCATGGTAGCAGCCAAACTAGAGAGGAAGGTGCAGGAGCCCAGGAAGAAGTGGAGGACGAACTGATGGAAGACTCATCAGATGAGGGAGACCTTGATCACATTTCTGTTGTGCGAGGTTGGGGGAAGAGGACAGAGGAAGGAAGCATGATTGTTACCTCGCCACCAACTCAACAGGGACTTGGTACTCCTGGATGCGCAAGACACATGAGTGCCTTCTTGCTGCACTACCTGCAACATGACCCTCGAATTGTGAGAATTAGAAATAATCCTGACTACTGGGTTGCCACACTGTTAGATCCCCGGTACAAAAGTAAATTTGCAGAAATTGTTCCTGCCATAGAAAGGGATGCATGCATGCAGGAGTATCAGCAGAGACTGTTGCAGAATCTTACATATGCTTTTCCACAAAACACCAGTGGTGCACGTAGTGAATCTCACAGTTCCAACTTGCCAACCGTGGGACCGTCGAGGGTTCAGCACTCAAACCGTAACAGAAACACAGTATCTGCTGGTAACATCAATTTTGCGGAATCATTTCACCACTTTTTTAGCCCATCCTTTGCAAGGCCACAGGAGACAAGAAGTCTGACACATAGTCAACGCCTAGAGACGATGGTACAGGAGTATCTCCAAGTAAACATTGAAGCCATGACTGTGTCACTAGACCCTTGCTCTTTTTGGGCTTCCAATCTGGATAAATGGCCGGAGCTCGCCACTTACGCCTTGGAGATCTTGTCATGCCCCGCAGCCAGCTTTCTGTCTGAACGTGTGTTCAGCGCTGCTGGTGGTGTGCTGACAGATAAGCACACGCGGCTCTCCACTGATAATGTAGACAGACTCACGTTCATAAAGATGAACAAATCATGGATCCGAAACGACTTTTCTACCCCTGTGTCATCCTGGGGAGAGTAAAAGCTTGATGATTTGTTAAAATCACCCTACCAACCGTTTTAAGCTTTAAAATTACTAATCATGTTTATCTGTATCTTGGCTGGAAAATAATTTGGGCTTTGTAGCAGTGTGCAGTACTGATTCTATTAGGCCGTCTATACTAAGCTCCACCAGATTTAAAATTACTAATAATTTTTAGCTGCATCTAGCCCGGAAAATAATTTTGGGTCTCCTAGATGCGCAAGACACATGAGTGCCTTCTTGCTGCACTACCTGCAACATGTCCCTCAGATTGTCAGAATTCGAAGTAATCCTGACTACTGGGTTGCCACACTCTTAGATCCCCCACACTCTTCGATCAACCTTTTCATTTTAATAAAGAACAAAAAAATGGTCATTTTTTGAAATTATAAGCATTAGCAGGTTGTTGAAAACTGTTTGATTTCAGTTTCTAACTCAAAACTTTATTCTAGGTGATGTTACATTTGCACATAGGACCCCTTGTTCGAAAGGAGCTTCTGAACTGTCTCGTCCATTGAATTTGTCAGGTTTTGGATGGTTTCTGCTTCAATTCTTTTGCATGAGGACAGAATACCCTCCCAGAGCTGTTGTTTAGATGTGAACTGCCTCCCGCCATCATAGACACTCCTTTTGATGATGCTCCAGAGGTTCTGAATGGGGTTGAAGTCAGGGAAGCATGGGGGTCACACCATAAGTTTGTCCCCTTTTATGCCCATATCAGCCAGAGATGCAGATGTGTTATGGGCAGCATGAGACGGTGCATTATCATGCATGAAAATGATCTTGCTGTGGAATACACGGTTCTTCTTCTTGAACCATGGCAGGAAGTGCTGTTTGAGAAACTCCATATACATTATGGAGTTCATCTTTACCCCTTCAGGGATCCTAAAGGGGCCGACAATCTCTCTCCCCATGATTCCAGCCCAAAACATTACTCCACCTCCTCCTTGTTGGCGCTGTAGCCGTGTTTGCGTGGGGTGTCCATCAACCAGTCATCCTCCACTCCATCCATCTGGACCATCGAGCGTTGCACGGCACTCATCGGTGAACAAAACAGTTTTGAAGTCAGTCTTCATGTATTGTTTGGCCCACTGGAGCCGTTTCTGCTTGTGTGCAGTGGATAGAGGAGGTCGACAGGATGGCGTACGCAGAGCTGCAAACCTCTGAAGGACCCTGCATCTTGTTGTTCGGAGGACGTTGGAGGCTCCAGCAGCTTCAAAAACTTGTCTGCTGCTATGACAAGGCTTTTTTGCCACTGCTCTTTTAACCTGACGTAATTGCCTGTAGGAAAGAGTCCTCAATTTGCCCTTATCAGCATGCACACGTGTGTACTGTGAATCAGCTACATACTTCCTGATTGCCAAGACACTTCATCCTGATCATCGCACAATGTTGATTGTAGTCATGCCTTGACCTAAACACTCCACAATCTGTTGCTTCTCAGCAGCCGACACATCCTTTTTCTTTCCCATTTTGGCAGAAAATGTAGGCTGCTTAATAATGTGGGACAGCCTTCTTAAGTAGTCTTGCCTTTCATTGGACACACCTGCCAAACTAATTAGCACAGGTGTCTGCAATTGCTTACAGTGATATAAAGAGCCCTGACACACATCACCATCAATGAGTTTAACTGACAAACAAACAAATTCTTCCCTTATCACTGCTAAACACTTTTTGCATAATAATTTGGAACACAGTGTCCATGTGCTTTTCCACAAAACACCAGTGGTTCACGTAGTGAATCTTACAGTTCTAACTTGCCAACCGTGGTCTGTATGGAGTTGTTCAATAAAGGGCCCAAAATTAAGATAACATAGACGGGAGAGGTCTCTATGAATAGGAATTCCTAAGTATTTGATACCCTGTGAGGGCCAGGCAAAGGGAAAGTTGGACTGGATGGAATCCTGTATGGATTTGGGGAGGGAGACATCGAGGGCCTCAGACTTCGCTGCATTGATTTTAAAATTTGACCATGTAACAAAGTGATTTATTTCAGCCATAACAGCAGGGATGGATATATGTGATTGAGTGATATATACTAGGACGTCATCAGCAAATAGAGAGCACTTGTACTCGGTGCCTCCCACCTCAATCCACCTAATATTGGGGTTATGGTGAATTGATGAGAGCAGATGTATAAGAGAGGGGACAGAGGACATCCCTGCCTTGTCCCATTGGTGTTTATGAAAGGTGATGAAAATGTTCTGACGCGCCCCCTGGGCCTTGGGACACCCGGAGCCGGACCCTTTTTGGTGGATGCTGGTGGTTGTAGTCTCCATGGCGGCGACCCGGTTCCGTGGCTCAGGGCGGTCAAACCAGTGGCGGAACTATTTATGTGGTTTTGATGTTTAAATGTCCGACTACGCCACCCTTGGATTGCGGTCAAAGTGAACCGCCGCTGCAGGGCAGACCGCTGAGGCTGGTGTTGTGGGTGCAGCAGAGCGTAGCATAACTCCCCACGGGAGGAGTATAGCCTCAGGGCAGTGTATGCAGAGGATGGGGGTGATGGTGCAGGGCAGCAGCAGTAAAGACACGGAGTCAGTGATGCAGTCCAGGGCCTTTACTCACAGTTCTTATTATCCAGACCACTTCTGCATGTAATGGCTGCCCATGTTGTACTGTGCTCACCAGGTGAGGGGCTCAGACAACTCCCAGATAACTTTGGAGCGCTTCACATGACCCCCTTTGTGTGTCCTTTGTCTGGCCTTTCTTACCAACCCTTCTGTCCGGCTGCCTCGGGCCTCCTCTTGGTAAACTTGGCGCCAGTTTCCCTGACCCTATGTGGTGCCTTCCTAGCGGGTGTAGCGAGGGGCTGCGCCACATAAAATGTCACAGCCTCCGGTGTCTAGCTGAGGGTCGTTTCCCGCCTCCACTAGTTTCGGGGACCAGTCTCCCCCTTTGGCCTGACCCCTCCACGCAGGTGGATTCGGGCGTGCGGTGGCGACTCGCCCGTCCGCGCCCCTGGGATCCCTTTGCTCCTCGTTCCTGGAGCCTTCTCCGCTCCTCTTCCTTCCTTCTCCCTCTTCCAGGCCTGGGCCTCTGTTACTAGGCCCGCCTCCGGAGCAGAGCTCATGCAGAGCCCCTGCTCCCTGTCACTTCCGCTCAGACCTCTCTGCACTGAACTAAGATGGTGCCCACCTTTTATACTCCCTTCTCAATGCACCCAGGAACTGCTTCCTCCCTGATCCTGCACTACAGGGTTCCCCTTCCTCAGTGTTCCCTCCCCCCACTCCAGCCAGGGACAGGGACTGTCGTGCCCATCTCAGGGGCATATTGGTCGCCCTGCCCCACGGCAATGTGGTGTAATGCATGCAGGTGTCAGGTCCTGATCCACACTCCATCCTTACCTGAGAGTGAGATATCACACCTCTGGGTGAGGTGCAATACGTCTGTAGCAACCGAGCCCTCAGGGTGCTACAGTTCCATTTATCTTCAGCCTAGGTGACGTATTGCGATACAGGGCCGTGATTTTGGCTATAAAAGGGTCCCCTAGACCCCTACCCCAAGCTTTTTAAGAGAATAATATATGGCGTGCCAGGAGACTCTATGGAATTCTTTCTCGCATCCAACTATCTAATTACAAATTTTTAACTGCATCTAGCCCAGGAAATACTTTGTGCCTAGTAGCAGTGTCTGCTAGTCAGCGGATTATCCCGGCTGTTAAGCAAGCTACACCACCTGTAGTTTGGACACTTAATTTTTTCAAAGGAAATGCTTCGGGACCACGGGATACTCAGTGAAGAGCATCAGGAGGCACCCCAAGGCATAGGGGCTGGGAATGGCGGTAGGATGCCTTGCGGTGGACAGCCGAGCTCGATCCTTATAAAAGCTTTTTAACTGCAGCAGCTTTAGTGGACGCTACTGGAGCTGGAATTACGCGGCTGCTGGCATGAGACTTGCCCTCCAATAGATCCTTGTAAAAGGATTTAAAGTGTATTCATTCAAATTAGAGAGACAATTTAAATTAAAAAGCTTAGAGCTGCCTCCACCACAGGAGGGCTCGCTCGACCCACCAGCGGACAGGCACCAGTATTGGGAGAGGGGGGCTGGCCGTCAGGGTCCACCGCGACTCTGGCACAAACCCGGCGACACGGAGGTGGCACGGGCAGGAACGGACTGGCCGTGTTGGCTTCTCACTTTTTGGATTTTAGAAGGGCATGACATGCCTATATCTGTGTCTCCCCCTCCTTTTACTCCTCCACCTCTTTTCTTTTCGCATGACTATATGTACTTGTCACTTTTCCATGTGTTAGTTATGTCTTCTGAGCAGTTTGTCAGCTTTTGGACACCTTTGAAGATGTTTTCTATGTGTTTCTATGTGTTTTTGTTTGCCTGCCATTGGTTTTAATGGTGTTTGAAGGTGTTCGACGAACAGTTCGAAGAACAGTTCGGCGAACACATGGGTGTTCGACGAACCGAACCGAACTCGAACACTACGGGGGTGGCTCAACACTAATTATTATGGGGGACTTCAACTACCCTGAAATACATTGGGGGACAGAAACCTGTAGTTCAAGCAAAGGTAATAGGTTTTTGACAACCATGAGAGACAATTACCTTTCACAACTGGTTCAGGACCCAACAAGAAGGGGGTCACTGCAAGACCTAATATTAACCAACAGGCCAGACCACATATCAAATATACGAGTTGGGGGTCACTTGGGTAATAGTGATCACAAAATAATACATTTTCATGTAACCTTTAATAAGATGTGTAGTAGAGAGGTTTCAAGGACACTAAACTTCAGGAAGGCAAATTTCCAACGGTTGAGAGATGATCTTAGTGCAATAAACTGGGATGATATCCTGAGACATAAAGCTACACAAAGCAAATGGGAGACATTTATTAGCATCCTGAATAGGACCTGTGCCCAATATGTACCCTATGGGAATAAACATGCTAGAAATAGGAGGAAACCACTATGGCTAAATAGAGCTGTAAGGGGCGCAATATGTGACAAAAAGAAAGCATTTAGAGAACTAAAGCAAGTAGGTAGTGATGAGGCATTAAATAAATATAGAAAATTAAATAAATTCTGTAAAAACCAAATCAAGGCAGCAAAGATTGAGGCAGAGAGAATCATTGCCAGAGAAAGTAAAAATAACCCCAAAATATTCCTTAGCTACATAAATAGTAAAAAACTAAAACATGATAGTGTTGGCTCCCTTAAAAATAGTCTGGGGGAAATGGTGGATGAGGTTGAGGAAAAAGCCAATATGCTAAATGATTTTTTTTCAACCGTATTTACACAAGAAAATCGCATGACAGAAAACATGATCAGTGATAACAAAAATTCTCCATTAAATGTCACTTGCTTAACCCAGCAGGAAGTACGGCGGTGTCTAAAAATCACTAAAGTTGACAAATCCCCGGGCCCGAATGGGATACACCCGCGAGTACTGCAGGAATTAAGTAACGTCATAGATAGACCATTATTTTTAATCTTTAAAGATTCCCTAATAACAGGGTCTGTACCATAGGACTGGCGTATAGCAAATGTGGTGCCAATATTCAAAAAGGGGACAAAAACTGAACTTGGAAATTATAGGCCAGTAAGCTTAACCTCTACTGTGGGTAAAATCCTGGAGGGTTTTCTAAGAGATTCTATAATAGAGTATCTGAAGAAGAATAACCTCATGACCCAATATCAACATGGGTTTACGAGGGACCGTTTCTGTCAAACTAATCTGATCAGCTTTTATGAGGAGGCAAGTTCCGGACTGGACCGAGGAAATGTAGTGGATGTTGTGTATATGGACTTTTCAAAAGCTTTTGATACGGTTCCACTCAAAAGGTTGATACATAAAATGAGAACAATGGGGATAGGGGAAAATATATGTATGTGGGTTAAGAATTGGCTCAGTGATAGGAAACAAAGGATGGTTATTAATGGAAAACACTCAGACTGGGTCTCAGTTAACAGTTAACAGTGGGGTACCACAGGGGTCCGTATTGGGCCCCCTTCTTTTTAACATATTTATTAATGACCTTGTAGGGTGCATACAGAGTAATATTTCAATATTTGCAGATGACACTAAACTCTGCAGGGTAATCAATACAGAGGAGGACAGTTTTATATTACAGGAGGATCTATGTAAACTAGAAGCTTGGGCCGATAAATGGCAAATGAACTTTAATGGGGATAAATGTAAGGTAATGCACTTGGGCAGAGGAAATAAAATGTATAATTATATGCTTAATTGTAAAACACTGGGCAAAACTGTAACTGAAAAAGACCTGGGTGTATTGGTGGACGACAAGCTCACGTTTAGTGGCCAGTGTCAGGCAGCTGCTGCAAAGGCAAATAAAATAATGGGATGCATTAAAAGAAGCATAGATGCTCATGAGGAGAACATAATTTTACCTCTATACAAGTCACTAGTGCAACCACACTTAGAATACTGTGTTCAGTTCTGGTCTCCGGCGTATAAGAAAGACATAGCTGAACTAGAGAGGGTGCAGAGAAGAGCGACAAAGCTTATTAGAGGACTGGGGGGTCTGCAATACCAAGACAGGTTATTACACTTGGGGTTATTTACTGTGGAAAAATGAAGGTGATCTTATTACTATGTACAAGTATATGAGGGGACAGTACAAAGACCTGTCTACTGATCTTTTTACTCTGAGGCAAGAGACGGGGACAAGGGGGCATCTTCTACGTCTGGAGGAAAGAAGGTTTAATCATAATCACAGACGGGGATTCTTTACTGTAAGAGCAGTGAGACTATGGATCTCTCTGCCGCATGATGTTGTAATGAGTGATTCACTAATAAAATTTAAGAAGGGCATGGATTCCTTTCTTGAAAAGTATAATATTACAGGTTATATATACTAGATTCCTTGATAGGACGTTGATCCAGGGAACTAGTCTGATTGTCGTATGGAGTCGGGAAGGAATTTTTTTCCCCAATGTGGAGCTTAGTGTTTGCCACATGTTTTTTTTTTGCCTTCCTCTGGATCAACATGTTAGGCTATGGGTTGAACTAGATGGAATTAGTCTTCCTTCAACCTTAAAAACTATGTTACTATGTTACTTTGCCTGTGCTGTCTCAGGGTTACCCGCTAACCCACAGCTCTACCTCCTTAAGCTCCTGGTCGTATCCAGTGCAGCTGACCTCTTTCTGTCTATAGTCCACTTCACCACACAGGGTACAGGCTGCTCTGGCCATATTACTCTGCCGCTGGATCCAGTTACAGAATCTTGCTATCTCTGTTCTGCTTCCTTCCAGTCTCACACTCCTCACTATGCGGCCTCATCTGTCACACTCTCTGTATTTGGCGTCACCTCACTACTCATTCCAGTGCTGACTTCTCTAAGCAGGAAGAAACTCTCTTCTTACTTCCAAACACTCCTCCCATCTGTAGGGCCAGCTGACTGTTAAGTCTTCCTTACCCAGTTGTCCAATCTACTACAGCTCTGATGGGAGATATTACATTAAATTCAGCATTAAACATTGCTCAACCATTATACGTTATAATGACACAAACTGTAAAAGTCTTCTGGGACGGTGTCCGACATCTTCACACACTTTCACTGTATAACCACGAGTCACTTAAATGTCAGGGACATCGATCTGTCTAGTTAGGGGCAGAAGTGATTGTGAATCAATGTCACCTCTTCTGGTGCAGATGAAAGTGACAACAGGAGCCCGGGAGAGGAACAGCGAGACACCCCGAAAGAGGGAATGGTGCAGATAGTGGCCTATTATGACTGCACAAGCCCATGTACATTGGTAGAGTACAAACAAGGGGAACAAATACCTGAACCTGGCAGATCCAAATTCAGACTGGTAGAAGCACTACTCTGACCCTGGTCTGTCCCTACATGATGGTGGAGGTTGGCACCTTAAGGTAACGCAATGGTGCCCCCTATCAATGGTGGCTCACCCTGAATGCTCCTAACAACTCCTAGTTTATCTATGCTTGTGTAGCAACTTACTTGGGAAAATAGGTTAAACACTAAAAACTACAACTGACCCTGCTTGCTCCTGTACAGACTAGATACCTTGACTACACAGTTCCCAGCGGTACCTGCGGGTGAAGAGATAGACCTAACCACAGACTAGGAGATGGCAACTATGGCCTAAACTGCCTAAAAGGCAGACAAGTTGCTTCACGTTCCTCCTAAAGAGCCAGAGGGCAGAGCAGAGTGTGAATTATCTAAAAGAAGAGAAGTGTGCTGAACAAAGGAATAATCCCAAAGCAAGTAAAGTAAGAAACAAAATACCAAACAAAGAATACAGCAAGTACTGTTAACAAATATACTGCCTATTTTCAAATGATAAAAAGAAGAAAAGTGCAAAGTATAGCAAATAAACAGCAAAGCGAAAAACCCTAGCTCCAAATATCAACAGAATGTCAGAATATCCAAATGAATCTATCACCAGCAGGAAACGCAGACTATAAAGCTGCACCCAAAATGTGATAGGCATCCAAATAAAAATACAAATGTGTAAAGCTAAGCAGGCTGCAGCCAGAAAAGCAGAACCCAAACACCCAGTGAAAAGGTGTGTGTCCTGTGGCTCGGCAGAAAGAGAAGCCGACCACAGAACACAAACTGAAGGGATCAAATCCTGGAGCATGACATTGCTACAGACAATTCCTCTCTCTTCCTCCTCCCTGACTTCTCTAGTTTTCCATTTCTGTTGTGTCTTGGTAATTGTGGGTAACATGAGGCAGCCCATTCACGTTGTACAGGTGGTCTGGCTCTGCCAGCACGGCATCCATACGTGCCGTCACAAGAAGGTTTGCTATATCTCGCAGCACAGTCTCAAGAGGACGGAAACAAGCTCCATGTGGACGGCATGAGGGGCCAATATCCTGTAGTGGACAAGGGACAAATACCGCCACACCATGACCAGATCACATATTACCACCACATAGTGACCGAATACTACCATACTGAGCATTAATACAAAAACAGAATACTAATATTACCATTACTAATAGTGCCATTATTCACAGGAGCTCTGTGTATAGTATACAGTGTATAGTGTCAGTGTACAGATAACACACTGACTCACTGGTGATGTCTCTAGTTGAAGTCCTTCATCTCCACTTTTCCTCTTCATCCATCGTAGACCGCCATCACTTCTTCTCGCCAGGACTCGTCTCTGAATAAAATAGCACAGTTATCTAGAGCAGCTTACAGAGCACATTCCCCAATATTTCCTCAACTTCTACACTACACCAGATGAAGAAAAAAAGTGATATAGTGCCGCCCTGCACAGTAACATGAACCCCCCACAGAAAACCGTATCCTCAAAAATAAAATACATTACAGCAGTAATAATATCCTTTAATTAGCCCCTACAGTAATAATGTCCCACATCCTACTCCTATTGTCTTCATCCTGCCCCCATTGTCTCGATCCTGCCCCCAATGTCTCCATCCTGCCCCCATGTTTCCATTTGTCTCCATCCTGCCCCTAATGTCTCTCCAACCTGCCCCCAATGTCTCTCCATTCTGCCCCCCATGTCTCCATTCTGCCCTCAATGTGTTTCCATTCTGCCTCCAATATGACTCCATTCTCCCCCAATGTGACTCCATTCTGCCCCCTATCTCCATTCTGCCCCCCGGTCTCTATTCTGCCCCGTCTCCGTTCTGCCCCCCTGTCTCCATTCTGCCCCCTGTCTCCATTCTGCCCCCTATCTCTATTCTGCCCCCCGGTCTCTATTCTGCCCCCCTGTCTCCATTCTGTCCCCCTGTCTCCATTCTTCCCCCCTGTCTCCATTCTGCCCCGTCTCCATTCTGCCCCCCATGTCTCCATTCTGCCCTCAATGTGTTTCCATTCTGCCTCCAATATGACTCCATTCTCCCCCAATGTGACTCCATTCTGCCCCCAATGTCTCCCATTCTGCCTCCATGTTTCCCATTCGACCCCCCCATGCCTCCATTCTGCCCTCAGTGTCCCTCACCCTGCCCCCACCCTGTGCGGTTTTGGTGATTTTTTTCCTCTATAGACTTCTATGTGGAGCATAAAAAAACGTCTGTAAGAAACTGCAGATACTTTTTTAAGTGCAGAATCAAAGCTTTTCTGTACTGTAAAAAACAATTAAAAATGCGGTTTCACATCTGCACCAAAATGCATCAAATAAGGGGGAAAAGCCTAAAATAGTGCACCAAAGATGTTATAACCAGAGGAGATTGTTATTGTGTAGATTGGTGCACAGTATTCATGCTACGTGTGAACACAGCCTTACAGACACAAAAAAGCCAGATGTCATATAGTGAAACTACACAGAGATGAGAAAGTTCTGAAGGGTCCGACTGTGAATGAGGGAACAAAAAATAATCCACAGGTCCCAACTAGAGAAGAGCAGGACGCACAGATGATATTGCAGCAGCCCGGGCTAATCTAAAGCCGCACAGGGCCTCCCGTCCAGCCACCAATTACCACTGACCTGGATGCTGGACCTGAGTCCCATGAGTCGATCCTCTCATCTCTAGTCCCAGCCGTCCTGGATACAGCAGACAGTCCCGGATTTAGGTCTATGCCCTGCAGTCCCGAGTTTCTGCTGAATGTCCCTCACTGCCACCGCCCCTCTGATAACTCTTCCTGCTGGGGGAGAAAGACATGGTAAAAGGGCGTGGCTTGGGGTGTGGATAGGGGCGTGGTCAGACTACGCGTGCCGCATGGTTTCGCCCTCTTTCTAGTCCTCATAGGTTGGCGGTATGCTTGTACTGAGGAGATCTGGGATATCAGTGATTAGGTCCCATATTGTGCACTGTAAGGTCTGGAAAAGCTCCTTCTATCCGTCTCTGTAGCACCAGAGGAAGAACAGAGGGGAAAAGACAGGATTTTCTACATGTCGCGTTATGTAGATGTTCTGCAGATTTATCACAACCGTCCACAAGAAGAAACTGCCATCACAGAGCCGCCTTTAGCTGTTGGAAAAGTTTAAACTTAGTTTTGAATAGTTGCTATAGGCAACAAGGACTTTCTATTTATGCTGGGTCACATGATGCTGGTGCTGGGTGATGTCATGTGACGGAATGTTGTGGGTGATGATGTCACAGAGGGCGTTGTGATGTCACCCTTGGGGTATATAAGGGGGCTCCATCCACCTGCAGCTCATATCTCATTGGCCATATCTTGGTGCTGAGATACCCCCTGGAGACAATGAGGATCGCCATATTGTTTCTGTGCTGTACCCTGTTCTACCCTGTGAATTACCATAGGCTGCCGGTGAGTACCTGTCTATTATTACATATGGAGGACGTTTAGAATCAGCTGCGGCAGGGGAAGGGGATGGGGAGGGGGGTCCTGTAAGAATTTACCTGTGGGAATAAGAGGTTATGGCAGGGAAAGGAGCTTAGGAAGTGACAGTCAGAGGGGATATAAGTGTGGGGTGACCCCTCTGACTCCCACATTCCTGCTTTGTCCTTGTAGTGATTAATGACTTTGGTGTTGTCCCTTATATATCACTTTGCAGTCACCAGTGATCGCTCCGCACTGTGATCCTAAACTACACTCTCATTTACCTTTTTGCAAACGCCCAGAAGGGGAGGAGTGACATCACACCCATGTGAGCAGATCCCGCCCACTTTTACTGCAGTCGTAATGCGAGCTAGCTGTATTCTGTTTTCATGGAAATGTCAGCAGCTGCTCCCCCTAGTGTTTACAAGATGAAAACATCAAAAGAGTTAAAATATTTTTTTCAGATTTTATACCATTAAAACCTTTTTAAATATATATGTGTATTTATATATAAATATAAATACTTTACAATTTTACAATTGTAAAAAAATTGCTGACACTTTCCCTTTAAAAGATCTAAAGACGTTCTGCTTCATGTGCCATTGTGACCAATCACAGCACAGATTATATTTTTTAAACTTTTCTTGAAAAACTGAAGCTGCTCCGTGATTGGAAATCATGTGGAAGGGTTCTCTTTTAGACATTTAGTTAGGTCCAAAGTATCAGTGACATGATGGATAGAACTGTGCAATGATGTCACAGAGGGCTTTGTGATGTCACCCCTGGGTATATTAGAAGCCTCGGCCCATCTGCAGCTTGTATCTCATTGACCATACCTTGGTGCTGAGAGACCTCTGGAGATGATGAGTATCATCCTATCATTTCTGTGCTTTACGTTGCTCTACCCCCCACATTACAGTACACTGAGGGCGAGTATGTTCTCATCAATATGGAGGTCACAAGGATCAACTAATGAGAATATCGCCTCTTGCAGGACTTCTCATACTGGACACGTGACCGTCCGTCATATGAAAGTCCAACTGTAAATAATATTCCATGGACCCTGGAGGTGAATCCCAAACTTCTTCCTGATCTTCTCAATGGGATATTTCTGAAAGTTGCTTGATAATGTATCCATCACTGTATAATAACAAGGGCTCTCTGTTTGACTGGATTGGGTATAAATATACAGGACTTTATTATGTTTTTTTTCTTTATTATAGGATGACCCACTACCCGTGGATCTCAGGAGAAGCACCTATCAAGCTTCCATCAATCTTCCTCTTTGGCTCTTCCGTGATGCAGTTTTTGTTGCGGTGATGACACTACTGACAATACTAGAGTATTTGGCCTTAAGTCTTGTCCTGAGCAAGTGGGCAATGTCTGAACCTGGTGAAACCATCAGAAAACTCCTGAGAACAAAACCATTCTGAAGGAACAAAGTGCTTGTAAGGAGCCGATTTGCATCCCTCAGATTCAGGAGCAAGACTCCAGGAGAACACCTGTCCTGCCCAATGGCAAATGTTCTACTCCATCCATGGCTCCTGCACCGCAGGATGCGAAAAAGGTTCCTAGTTGCAACTATAAAGTGGCGTTCAGTGATATTGTCTGGGTCAGAACGATCCTTCACAACAATATAGGAAGAAGAGCTCGAATTGCCACGGAGCATAAAGAGAGGTTACTGATTTTTCAGAGAAGCCAACAACCCAGAATTCCAGAGCCAAGAACACCAGAACCTAGAACACCAGAACCTACCATGTCAGAACCTAGTATGTCAGAACCTAGAATGCCAGAGTCTGAAATGCCTACAACACCTCCACCCAAAATCAAGAGGAAGATGTTTCCTTAGATGTCTTAGAGGCGAGGAAGATTGAGAAGGCAACTGCTTGAACTTTCCCATTGCTCGTGTCTTCATCACAGGTTAGTCCTATACATGCTGTCTGATGGGCACCATCTTACTACATACAATGCAGCATTGCCCCTGAAATCGAATGGATATTTTGTCACACACTTGCACTTTAGCACCTTATCATATGGCGCATATATCTATGAACGCTTTGCTAAGTATCACTGTCTAGTATGTGCTTCTGATGAACCTATTTTAGGAAAACGTGTCGAGGTTTGGCATACTATGTACTTGAGTTTGGCGTACTATGTGCTTGTTGGTAAATTCTATTGCCATCTATAATCTACTAGATATTATAATGTCTCTGGTGGGATGCCCCATGCCGAATTGTTGATAACTGACTATGAGCATTGTCCTCTATTTCTTATCTACTATGGTTACAGGTTGATGTGAAGAGAGCTGTGCCATTGGTAGCGATTTTTCTACTGATTTGTCAGTTATATTTATGTTAGTTTAGCAAATTTCTGCTTGTGGGGTCTAATGTTTTAGCATAGTGTATGTTCTGTGAGCTAAATTGTCATACTTATGCACTAGATAGATTATAAATTGTGATGCTTATGTACTAGATAGATTATTAGTTTAATCGGTGATTTTTTAAATATTTTTTAACATCAGGAGACTCAAGAATCGCATCTTACAGAAGACAAGAAGCCTAAATGCCGAAGGGTGATGACCTGTTGATGGCCCACAGCTGGAGGGTCATTACCTCTTGATGGCACAAGACTGGACAGAAGATAAAAACATTTGATGGCACACAGCCGGAGGGTGATGACCTATTGATGGCCATAGCCAGAGGGTCATTACCTGTTGATGGCACACAGCCGGACAGAGGATCATTACCTGTTGATGGCACACAGCCGGATGGTCATTACCTGTTCATGGCGCACTGCCGGATGGTCATTACCTGTTGATGGCACACAGCCGGAGGGTGATGACCTATTGATGGCCATATCCAGAGGGTCATTACCTGTTGATGGCGCACTGCCGGATGGTCATTACCTGTTGATGGCACACAGCTGGAGGGTGATGACCAGTTGATGTCGCACTGCCGGATGGTCATTACCTGTTGATGGCACACAGCCGGTCAGAGGATAAGATCTTTTGATTGCATACACCGGGTCCCTCCCTGATAACAAGGAACCCTGGGGAATACTGGTCATCTTGATCCCCCACTGACTATATACTTGCTCCACCTCAGCCTACACCATCATGGAGGACACTTCCACCTGTGTCCACTGTAAGGTTGGACTTTCTTTTATAATTACAGCAGATTAATAAACATCATAAAGCTGTAAAACTATCGAGTAATTTATTATAAAGAAATATAAAGTATAATAGATAGCTATAGAGGGCACATAAGACGACTAACTATAGAAAGCATGGTATCGCCTGATATACACTGTATATTCTAGATGGCGCTATTACACTAAATACATCACAACCTCCAGGGTGATATTACCGTACAATGCGAGATCACTAATAATGGCCACAGATTATGAGAAAATGACCAGCTCCATAGTCCTGGAGTTATTATAAATGTCTCTAGTGTGAGGCAGGGACTGGACGAGTGTTGGAGGGAGGTATATTCCCCAGGACGTCCTTTATGTATCCATGCTGTAGAATCTGCCGTATACTTCTGTTCTAGCAGTCAGACATTTCACTCTGCAAATCACAGGCTCAACATTGTGTAAAACTACCACCGTATATAAGAGCACTCAGAATAAAAACTAGCGGCATGCCGTGCACTGCCCACGTCATGTGTACGGGATACAGGACCTGCAGGACCTGGTACGGCCATTATAGTTGATAGATTAATGATACCTGTGCAGATGAAGGGAAAAAAATATGTGCAACAACAGGAGGAGAAAGTCTCAAAATGTAATTTGAAAAGTATAATAGAGAAATGGGAAACTTCTGGAGATGCAGATAAGTGGTACCAGGGCGAAACGTAAGTGCAGTCAGACAAGGCAATGGCCTGGTAACAGAGGCCAAGCAGAGCCGGGTATGTGGTAATACAAATGGATGGTGGACTGAGTCGAGGTTTCGGTAATCATGGTGTAACAGACCGGGCAGACTGACTGGGCAGGAGAGAATTTCATGTTTTCTTGATTATAGCATCATTCAGAGAATTCCTGCTCCTAATTATTAAAAGGGGTTGTCCGCGACTATTTTATATTTTTTTTACCATGGGCCTAAGAACTAAAAGGTAAGTATTTGCTAACTATATGCCTGTTGGGCCCGGTGCCGATCTCTGCCATTTCAGAGAGGTCACGGATCGCTCCTGCCAGTGAATTTGCAGCTCCCTCTCTGCTCTGTTGATGGGGTGTGACTGCCGATGTCATGCTGACTTGACAGCTAGCTCCCTGCTGCCTAACTGCAGGGAGCCATCTGTTAATGAGAATGAAGATGGCAGTCTCGCCTCATTGACAGAGCAGCCGGGAAGAGGAAGAGCTGTTCTGTTGACGTGAAGCAGCAGAATCGCTGTTAGGAGCAGTTCAGGTGTGAACAGAGCCGCCACAGGGTAGAACAGGCAGATAGTAAGCAATTACCTGCCTGTTAGTTCTTAGGCACATTGCATTTTTCTATCTCATCCTATAGGAGTCACCTTCTCTTCAACGAAAAAGAGACACTGTGAAACCTACGCGTATCGAACACCAAAAGTTCTTAATCCTAGTATACAAATACATGTAGGGAGTTACAATTTATATGTTCGACTGCCCCATCATATGGGCGTGTTGATAGTTCCTCACGCCCAATTTTTCAAAGTAAAGAAATTATAGGTTGTCGAAATAACAGAATAAAAACAAATAATATTGAAAAATTGAGATTAAAATAACAAAAGAAAAAGAAAAGGTTATAATGTATAATATTATATAGAAAAAAAAAACCATGGTATATACACCTCTGATTATAATGCATGGAATATACACGTACAGACCAAAAGTTTGGATGCACCTTCTCATTTAAAGATTTTTCTGTATTTTCATGACTATGAAAATTGTACATTCACACTGAACGCAGCAAAACTATGAATTAACACATGTGGAATTATATAGTTAACAAAAAAATGTGAAACAACTGAAAATATGTCTTATAATCTAGGTTCTTCAAAGTAGCCACCTTTTGCTTTGATGACTGATTTGCACACTCTTGGCATTCTCTTGATGAGCTTCAAGAGGTAGTCACCGGAAATGGTCTTCCAACAATCTTGAAGGAGTTCCCAGAGATGCTTAGCACTTGTTGGCCCTTTTGCCTTCATTCTGAGGTCCAGCTCACCCCAAACCATCTCAATTGGGATCAAGTCTGGTGACTGTGGAGGCCAGGTCATTTGACGTAGCACCTCTCCTTCTTGGTCAAATAGCCCTTACACAGCCTGGAGGTGTGTTTGGGGTCATTGTCCTGTTGAAAAATAAATGATGGTCCAACTAAATGCAAACCGGATTGAATAGCATGCTGCTGCAAGATTCTGTGGTAGCCATGCTGGTTCAGTATGCCTTCAATTTTGAATAAATCCCCAACAGTGTCACCAGCAAAGCACCCCCACACCATCACACCTGCTCCTCCATGCTTCACGGTGGAAACCAGGCATGTAGAGTCCATCCGTTCACCTTTTCTGCGTCGCACATAGAATCATAGAATCATAGAATGGTAGAGTTGGAAGGGACCTCCTGGGTCATCTGGTCCAACCCCCTGCTCAAAGCAGGATTCACTAGATCATCTCAGACAGATGTCTGTCCAGCCTCTGTTTGAAGACGTCCATTGAAGGGGAACTCACCACCTCTCGTGGCAGCCTGTTCCACTCATTAATCACCCTAACTGTCAAAAAGTTTTTTCTAATATCTAATCTGTGTCTCCTCCCATTTAGTTTCATCCCATTGCTTCTAGACATGGTGGTTGAAACCAAAGATCTCAAATTTGGACTCATCAGACCAAAGCACAGATTTCCACTGCTCTAATGTCCATTCCTTGTGTTCTTTAGCCCAAACAAGTCTCTTCTGCTTGTTGCCTGTCCTTAGCAGTGGTTTCCTAGCAGCTATTTTACCATGAAGGCCGGCTGCACAAAGTCTCCTCTTAACAGTTGTTGAAGAGATGTGTCTGCTGCTAGAACTCTGTGTGACATTGACCTGGTCTCTAATCTGAGCTACTGTTAACCTGCGATTTCTGAGGCTGGTGACTCGGATAATCTTATCCTCAGAAGCAGAGGTGACTCTTGGTCCTCTTTTCCTGGGGCGATCCTCAAGTGAGCCAGTTTCTTTGAAGCGATTTATGTTTTTTGCAACTGCACTTGGGGACACTTTCAAAGTTTTCCCAATTTTTCGCATTGACTGACCTTCATTTCTTAAAGTAATGATGGCCTCTCGTTTTTCTTTACTTAGCTGCTTTTTTCTTGCCATAATACAAATTCTAACAGTCTATTCAGGAGGACTATCAGCTGTGTATCCACCAGACTTCTGCACAACACAACTGATGGTCCCAACCCCATTTATAAGGCAAGAAATCCCACTTATTAAACCTGACAGGGCACACCTGTGAAGTGAAAACCATTTCCGGTGACTACCTCTTGAAGCTCATCAAGAGAATGCAAAGAGTGTGCAAAGCAGTCATCAAAGCAAAAGGTGGCTACTTTGAAGAACCTAGAATATAAGACATATTTTCAGTTGTTTCACACTTTTTTGTTAAGTATATAATTCCACATGTGTTAATTCATAGTTTTGCTGCCTTCAGTGTGAATGTACAATTTTCATAGTCATGAAAATACAGAAAAATCTTTAAATGAGAAGGTGCGTCCAAACTTTTGGTCTGTACTGTATATAGATAACATATATTTTGCACCATTAATTTTGTTGTAAATACATATATATAGAAGTATTTAAGGTCATCACAGAGGAGATATGTATCATCAACTTTTAAACAGTTGGTGATGGAAACCCATATTTGTAACTACAGTGTCAAAGATGCTGAGAGACTTATTTGTCTTTTCACTGGGCTGGGTTTTTTGTGAACAGCTGAAGAGATGGGTGGGACGGCTGTTCACCATATCTCCTCCTCTGGCTCTAATTCATGTGGATAGAGACATCGCTACATAGATATATATTCATATATATCTCTATTTATATCTTAAAAAATTGTAGATTTTAGACATATATTATACATAGATATATGATAGATATTATATACTTTAAAAAATTCCATATTTTTAGTACATACAGTACATACATCATAGCTAAACACATACATATATATGTTTGTTAATGTTGTTATATATATATATGCAAATTGCCTCTTCAGAGAAAAAGAGGACTTGTACTCTATAGCGCCAGACCCACAGCCCCCCTAAAAAATAACTTTTATTAATAATCTCTAAAAAGGACCTAAAAGTCCATAGACAAACAACAATAATGCTCTAAATAATAGGACATATTGAATCAGGTAACACACCGACCGGGAGGGAATACAAATTAAAGCTGTCCCTGTTATGTCCCTAAATCCTGTCCCTACCTGACAGCGGAGGTTGGCACCCTAATTTGTACTTCGTGGCGCCCCCGCTCAACGTCGGTATCCCTAATGTCCCTACAAGGACCCTTGTCTTAAATTAAACAAAACCACAATAGTGAGAAAGGGTAGAAAAAGTGAACGTATAAGTACAGAAGCCGATAATAAGTCAATGATTATAGATGGCCAAATTCATTTGGTCGGGTAAACATAAATGCTCTAGGGTAGAGGAGCACAGTGCTTGTTTTTTTATAGCCAAATCAAATCAAATAGCAGCCAGAGCAATCAAATATGAACACATGCTCCACTTTGATAATCCAGCTATATACCTCAAAGGGGGCTCCAAAAACAGAATCCCACCCAGGTAAATGTCTCCCCATACATCAAATGGGATTTAAGTATTGGTATTTGAAAAAGCATAATATCTATATCAAAGTATCAGGTCCAGACTCTATCTGTCATAGATGTACATAATAGTAGACAGAAAGAAAGACACTTATCATTATTAGTCCCTATACCTTTTCAAATAACTAGAAAGTAGTAATCAGAATATAAATATCCATTAGTAAGTAAACAATAGCACTTAGCCTTGATGGTCCCTAGTCCCAACAGTCAAATAATAGATTATCAAAAGAGAGACACTCATCATTGTTAGTCCCTATTCAAAAGACTGGAAAATGGCAATCAGAATATACATTTTCATTAATAAATAAACAGTAACACTAAACCTAAATGGTCCCCAATTCCAGCAGGTCAGAAAGTAGATATCATTAATAAGTAAAAAAATGACACTTATCCTTAGTAGTCCCAACGCGTTTCCCCCTAGTTTCCACCAGGGTTCATCAGGGGATCTGGGGAGGACTTCAATCGCTCACCCCAGATTGCCAGACAATGCTGCATGTGTCTATATTTGACTGCTCTGGCTGCTATTTGATTTGATTTGGCTATGGAAAAACAAGCACTGTGCTCCTCTACCCTAGAGCATTTATGTTTACCCGACCAAATGAATTTGACCATCTATAATCATTGACTTATTATCGGCTTCTGTACTTATACGTTCACTTTTTCTACCCTTTCTCACTATTGTGGTTTTGTTTAATTTAAGACTAGGGTCCTTGTAGGGACATTAGGGATACCGACGTTGAGCGGGGGCGCCACGAAGTACAAATTAGGGTGCCAACCTCCGCTGTCAGGTAGGGACAGGATTTAGGGACATAACAGGGACAGCTTTAATTTGTATTCCCTCCCGGTCGGTGTATTACCTGATTCTATATGTCCTATTATTTAGAGTATTATTGTTGTTTGTCTATGGACTTTTAGGTCCTTTTTAGAGATTATTAATAAAAGTTATTTTTTAGGGGGGCTGTGGGTCTGCTGGTTGTCTCTATTTATTAGGCCCCTCATGTGATATTTTGTCTAGGTGTTTAATACTCTATAGCGCCACCTATTGGAAGCAGCAATCCTACAAGTCACAATCAACCCTTTAACGAGTCATGCAATATGACTTAGGATAAAAGCCAAATCAGAATCTCAATTTGCAGACACGGCGTTTCGGGCTGTTGGCCCTCGTCAGTGCAAAGTATGAGAAGTGATTTGGCTGGTGAGAGGCTCTGGACTGAGGTCTTTTTCTCTGAAGAGGCAATTTGCATATTAAATTTCCCAGAGAAGCATTGCATGGCGAATAAGCCTCCTTACCTTGACGTGCCAGAGCCGGTGTGTCACTCTCCATAAGGAGAAACGCTATCCCTTAGACATATCATATATATATAGATTGAGGAGACATTATAGATACATACTTACATAGTTTCACCATATATACATAAATAATATATTTATATCATATAATAATATTGATTCATTTATATAGCACTATTAATTCCATAGTGCTTTACATACATTTGCAGCACTGTCCCCATTGGGGCTCACAATCTAAACATCCTATCAGTATGTCTTTCAGGTTTCATAGTTCCATCTATCTATCTAATACATAAAATAGAATCTAATAACATTTCTATGGATGGTCTTTCTGTTCCTATTATGTAAAGTATGAAGCTTTGCCATTATTTGTGACATGATAATAAATTGGATCCTTTCACTTCCTTTCTGTTTTTTTGCTCCACCTTGGAAACGGACAATCACACACACATCAAACTACACAAAACAATGGACCACATCCAATTCTAGTCACAACAGCTTCCAAGAGACCATATAGTGTAAACCCGCACACAGGAGACACCACATAGTGACCATCACTCAAGAAACACAACACCAGATCCCAAAATACAGCACACAACAAGGAAGAGACAGTGCACAGGTGTGAACGACGTCAAATGATGCCACAAATACAAGACACAAATGCGGAAGGATGATATAGAACAGGGATGATGGAAAGCGCAAATGGTGGGACACATGGCCACTGCTCCTGTTAGCACCACTAAGGGTACACAGAGGTTCATTTCACCGCACTCCCCATGCAATAGCATCCGGCCTATTTCTAGTATATATATAATGCAAAATCAGATAAGAGGCAACGAAAATGAATTCTTGCAGCCGACTATAGATTATATTCTAAGCATCCTGTTTCTCCAAAGAAATGATTAGTGTCTCTACACATCTCAGAGTCAGTTGTTTCTGACCGCAAAGAGAACATCTGTCTACTTTCCACTCATTCTAGGACCTTTCAGTAACACTATATATACTGTATATATACTGTATATATATATATACACACATATATATACACACATTATATAGTTATTACACAAATGATTATAACATTCCCCCCTTTTGTAAATTTCAATATCACATCTCTGTACCCATCAGGGCTTTTGTTCTCTTATTACGGTTTTCACAGGACCCATCGGATTTCAGAGTCTTGGTTATTTTCGGGGAAGGTATAATGTTCAGAATCATTATCATCGGCTCCATAGTCTCCATTCCTCCATACATAGTCTTTGTTATGGCAGAGTCAATAAGTCTTTGTGCGAGTCCTCTAATGCACAGTATAGCACAACAGCCACAAACAGGGAGTACACTGGCCACAATGGCCAGAGATATCAGCGCGGAAGTGACCTGGCCAGACCATTTCCCAAACCATCCTTCAATCCAGGAAGAAAAATTGTCACCATATCCAGAGTTCTCAGCCAGTTTATTAGATAGGGCAGTCAGTCCATCAAGGGCATTGGTGATGCTACCATCAGGAGCTGTAGGATTATTAGGGATGAAATTGCAACAAAATCCTCCAACATACTACATACATCTTCTCTTTCTGCTAAGAGGATGCCTAATGCCATTCTGTTCTGCCAAGCCATGAGGGAAGTTGGTCCTAGCTGCTCAGCTATCCCTTTAGCTGCATCTCGAGTGTAATTAACAAATCTCTGTTGGTTGTAGTATATGTAGTTTATCCAGTCTACATTTTTATTTATTGTCACCCACCATATGATGGACTCCCACCCAGCTGCTACCTGGTTCCTAGCCTTGTATTCGTTGGGCACTCCTCTGGGAACTCCAATGCCATCTATGTATACACTAAAATCTAAGGATTCTCGGGGGGTGTCACGCTTCTGTCTACTCCCACCACATACCTTTGACCATGTTCCTGTTGACAATAGGTGGAAGGGCATGACTAGCTGGATAACCGCACAATCCATTTTAGACCCATACGGCAATCTGGCTGGTATTCTTTTGTCACCACATGACCACCATATGTCTTCTCTCAGGGTGGTCTGTTTTGACCATATGACTGAGTAGTTGGTGTTGTGGGAAACATTGATTAGTTCTCTACAAAAGTCGTCCTGGAGTTCGTCATGTCCGTTCCCACGAAGACTGAAACAAGTATAGTTACCAGGATAAGCAATCACCTGTTGTTGGATATCTGTTTTTTTTAAGTGGGGGAAATAAAAGTGATAATGTTTTGCATTTTCTTTCCTTATCTGAGGGGACAGGAAGTTTTCCATATAGTTTAATTATGTACTGTAACCCTTCTGGGTCCTCCTGATCATGTAGGGGAAAAGGGACAGTACCTAGCTGTGGTCTGGCTGTTGCTCAAGCTACACAGTTTAGTTTGTTAAGGCTTTTTGCAGTATATCTAAGCAATTCTAACCATTCATTTTTCTCCTCATAGATTGTCTCTAGAGCTAGTTTATCTTCATAGATTAAGTTAGTGAACCCAACTGTGGGACCCATGGAGGGGTGGATTAAGAGTAGCCAGGGCCCCGGGCAGTTTAGAAGGCGCGGGCCCCCCCCCCCCCCCTCCAGGTACCCGATGTATCATGTGACCTGTCACGTGATCCCCTTTAATACAGTGCAGTTTGAAAGTATTTGGCCCCCTTGAACTTTTCTACCTTTTGCCACATTTCTGTATTCAAACATAAAGATATAAAATTCTAATTTGTTTGGGAAGAATCAACAAGTGGGACACAATCGTGAAGTGGAACGAAATTTTGGGGATATTTTAAACTTTTTTAACAGATTAAAAGCTGAAAAGTAGGGCGTGCAATATTATTCAGCCCCTTTACTTTCACTCCAGAAGTTCAGCGAGGATCTCTGAATGATCCAATGTTGTCCTAAATGACTGGTAATGATAAATAGGATCCACCTGTGTGTAATCAAGTCTCCATATAAATGCACCTGCTCTGTGATAGTCTCAGGGTTCTGTTTCAAGTGCAGAGAGCATCATGAAGACCAAGGAACACACCAGGCTGGTCCGAGATACTGTTGTGGCAAAGTTTAAAGCCGGATTTGGATACAAAGAGATTTCCCAAGTTTTAAACATGTCAAGGAGCACTGTGCAAGCGATCATATTGAATGGAAGGAGTATCAGACCACTGCAAATCTACCAAGACCCGACCGTCCCTCTAAACTTTCATCTTGAACAAGGAGAAGACTGATCAGAGATGCAGCCAAAAAGCCCATGATCACTCAAGATATCCATAAAAAGTCTTGTTTGAATTTGCCACAAGCCACCTGAGAGACACACCAAACATGTGGAATAAGGTGCTCTGATCAGATGAAACCAAAATCAAACGTTTTGGCAGCAATGCAAAACGATATGTTTGGCGTAAAAGCAACACAGCTCATCACCCTCAAAACACCATCCCCACTGTCAAACTTGGTGGTAGCATCATGGTTTGGGCCTGCTTTTCTTCAGCAGGGACAGGGAAGATGGTTAAAATTGATAAGAAGATGGATGGAGCCAAATACAGGACCATTCTGGAAGAAAACCTGTTGGAGTCTGCAAAAGACCTGAGACTGGGACGGAGATTTATCTTCCAACAAGACAATGATCCCAAACATAAAGCAAAATCTACAATGGAATGGTTCAAAAATAAACGTATCCAGGTGTTAGAATGGCCAAGTCAAAGTCCAGACCTGAACCAAATCGAGAATCTGTGGAAAGAGCTGAAAACTGCTGTTCACAAACGCCCTCCATCCAACCTCAATGAGCTCGAACTGTTTTGTAAGGAAGAATGGGCAAGAATTTCAGCCTCTCGATGTGCAAAACTGATAGAGGCATACCCCAAGCGACTTGCAGCTGTAATCGCAGCAAAAGGTGGCGCTACAAAGTATTAACTCAAGGGGGCCAAATAATATTGCACGCCCCACTTTTCAGTTTTTAATTTGTTAAAAAAGTTTAAAATATCCAATAAATTTCGTTCCACTTCAAGATTGTGTCCCACTGGTTGTTGATTCTTCCCAAAAAAAATAGAATTTTATATCTTTATGTTTGAAGCCAGAAATGTGGCAAAAGGTAGAAAAGTTCAAGGGGGCCAAATACTTTCACAATGCACTGTAGGTCATGTGAGTAATACACAGGTGATCTTGTACACCTTGTGTACAGCACTATACATAATAGAGTGGGGAATAGATTAATTTTCCCAAGGGGCCACATGAGACCGTGACTGTTGTGGTGGCCGAACCAATAGGCCGAAATTAATTCTGCTCAATATTAATATTCATGAGAGTTTGGAAGGATCCGGCTTCCGATCCAAGTATATTGGCAAAAAGTTAGAAATATTTTACAAAAAGATGAAGAAATGCATACCAACAATCTAAGATGTGAGGGGGGAACTTGGGGGTCTCATCACCAGACATGTTTGAGCGCTACCTGCACTCTTAGACTTGGTTTGAACAAAACATGTACAGGAGAAGTGGTAGTGTGCAGTGTATATATACAGGACAGGAGAAGTGGTACTGTGCAGTGTATATATACAGGACAGTAGAAGTGGTACTGTGCAGTGTATATATACAGGACAGGAGAAGTGGTACTGTGCAGTGTATATATACAGGACAGGAGGAGTGGTACTGTGCAGTGTATATATACAGGACAGGAGAAGTGGTACTCGGAGCAGAACCAAATCTTCAGAAGTGGACTCTATTAGTTAGCCCATGTGACGACATTTCAGTTCCATAACAGAGAAATGTTCTGTTGTGGATCCGAAACATTATCACATGGGCTAATAAGGAGTCCTCCACTTTTTTGACAATTAATCGGAGTGCTTATATATCTACATATATAAGAGTAGATACTAAGAATTACCCCAAGTATACAGGACAGGAGAAGTATACACAGCTCCACAGTATATACTACAATCAGTTATATACATATAAATATATACTGTACAAAAGAATATAGAGTGGAGCTGTGTGTATACTACATCGTATATAGTGTAGAGATGTGCCAGTATATATAGTGGGGATTCCACACTATATACTATAGTATATACACAGCATCATACTATATAAACTTCTCTACACTATATATATATATATATATATATATATATATATACACATATATATACACACACACACACACAACTCTACGTTATAATTAAGACTGCATTATACTATACATCACGTAGGAGACACCACGACTGCTAAATATATATCACAGAGACTGCTGCATATATATTATATAGGTGATACTGCAGCTATACACAGTTGCAGTATCACTTATATATTGTGTGTATATGTAGCAGTCGAAGTATCACCAATATAATGTATATACTGTTGTATATACATTATATAGGTGACACTGTGACTGCTGTGTATACACTGTATATACTGCAGTCTCACTATCACCTATATAATATATAAATGATACTGTGTTTGCTGTGTATAATTGCAGCATCACCTTTGTCACATATATACAGCAGTATCACGTATATAATGTATACACAGCAGTCACATTATCACCTATATATTGTATACAGACTGCTGTATATACATTATGTATGTGATAGTGCTACTGCTGTGAATACATTATATATACGTGATATTGCAATTATTCACAGGAATCACAGTATCAGCTATGTAACATATATACAGTATCAACTACGTAATATATATACAGCAATCACAGTATCACCAATATAATGTATATAGACTGCTGTACATACAATATACTGGTGATACTGTGATTATATACAGCCATTGCAATATCACATACATAATATATATTAAGCAGTATCATCTATATATTGAATATACAACAACTGTATATACACATTTAAAAAGTTTCCATGTTGGCACTCACCAGATCCCTGAGATGGAGGAGGATGAAGAGCTCCAGGTGTACATTAGTGGATCCCTGGGATTGGTCAGGACTCAGGTGAGTAGAGTTTAATGCAAGGCCCGCCACAGCGCTGCAGACAGGGCCCTCCGCCACCCGGGACACAGCGCTGCAGACAGGGCCCTCCGCCACCCGGGACACAGCGCTGCAGACAGGGCCCTCCGCCACCCGGGACACAGCGCTGCAGACAGGGCCCTCCGCCACCCGGGACACAGCGCTGCAGACAGGGCCCTCCGCCGCCCGGGACACAGCCCTGCAGACAGGGCCCTCCGCCACCCGGGACACAGCGCTGCAGACAGGGCCCTCCGCCACCCGGGACACAGCACTGCAGACAGGGCCCTCCGCCACCCGGGACACAGCGCTGCAGACAGGGCCCTCCGCCACCCGGGACACAGCGCTGCAGACAGGGCCCTCCGCCACCTGGGACACAGCGCTGCAGACAGGGCCCTCCACCGCCGCTCAGGATACAGCGCTGCAGACAGGGCACTCCGCTGCCCGTGACACAGCGCCGTTGACAGGGCCCTCCGCCGCCCGCCACAGCGCCACAGACAGGGCCCTCCGCCACCGCCGGGACACAGTGCCACAGACAGGGCCATCCGCCGCCTTGAACACAGCGCCGCAGACAGGTCCCACCGACGCCCGCCACAGCGCCGCAGACAGGACCTTTCTTTGGATCTCCCGTGCTCTGAGTCATGAAGGCTGACGGCTGCACATAGAGTGGTGCATGACGCAGCCGCGACTGCTATGCAGTGATGCCGCCGGCGGGGCACAGCAGCACGCAAGAGCACAGTGCCGGTCGGTGGCTGCTAAGACTGCAGACCCCTCAACAGCTGATCGGGGACCATCGCAGGAGATCCGCGGCTGAGGCGCGACACCACTTGCACCAACAATGATGGCGCACAAAACATTATAGTGAGGGCAATCTGGCCGTGGGCCCCCCTAGGGCCTCGGGCCCCGGGCGGTAGCCCAGATTGCCCTCATTATAATCCGCCTATGGTCAGGAGACCTGAAGCCAGACCATTGAAGCATACTCAGACCGCAAAACACACGTGTGAATCCAGGCAAAAGCTGTTTTTTTTTTGTTTGCCTGTACAAAACAGACCAATTTTGCAAGTGTGTTAGATCCAATTTTCCGGCATATTTAGTCCACATGTCCGTTTTTATCAATGGTTTTGCCATATGCAAAAACAACGTGACAGAGGTTTCCCAAGCTTCTTCAAGTACCCAGTCAGTGAAAATGAAGAATAGCAGTAGGATGCAACTTGGATGTCCGCAAATAAGGTCAATGTAGGGGATGTCTCTGTTTATATACAGACCATCAGTCAGCAAAATAACAGAACGGACATGTGAATAGTGTAAGGATAGGATGTGTCAGTGTGCTGTCCGAGTAATGAGGCCCAACTTGCCACCACATATTTTCACTGATCTGAAGTCACCAGCCATAGATCAGCCACTGAGGGACTCATTAGGACTCGCTCACATTGCCACGTAACACGGCCGAGTGCTAGTGCTATGTGATGTTTTATCGGATAGCACTCGGACCAATAATATACTATGTTATCCGAGTGCAGTCTGATGTACGTGCACAGAGACAATGGAGAAGATGGAAAAATTAAGTCCTCCATCTTCTCCACACCTATGCTGCAATTCTTCCATGCGAGAAAATTGGATCACACTCAGAGTTAAAGCAGAGTGTCATTAGCATAATCGGCCCAATTCTCTGGCATGGGAGAATATACAGCATTGTGAGCTAGCCCTTCATGTGTGTACCATGAGCTAGCACGTCTTAAGAACATATATCATGAGAATTGCTCGATGATAATCTTCTGTACTTGTGCATATACTAACTCTTCAAACTTATTTTTCACCATGGATGGTTTTGGAGGGGCCTCTATAACCGATTTGAGAAAGGAATGCACCCTCGCCAGTCAGTCACTGATTTTCTACAGGCAGTAAAAGAAGAGACGCAGCAGCTGGAGGAGGAAATGGAGTTCATGGAGAAGGTGTGGTAGAAATACTGAAAATCCAGCTTCCTGGCCTATATGTTTTTGATGTTTATACCTCCGCTTAGGTTTCAGTGTAAACCAATTCAGCTTTTAATGGTGACTGAGAAACAATTTTAAATGATTATATATAGAAACCCTGCACAAGATAAAAAAGAGGCAATCATTTTTAGCCGATGCCCTACGTCTTTGGTGTTCTCCAACACAATAACTGGAAGAGAGCACCATTAAAGGGAATCTGTTACCAGGTTTTTGCTACCCATCTGAGTGCAGCGCAATATAGGGGCAGAGGCCCTGATTCCAACAATCTGTCACTTAGTGGGCTACCTGCTGTCATTTTGATAAAATTACTGTGTTATCTGCAGCAGACCCCGCCCACATCACTGATTGGCAGTTCTCTGACTGCTGAGCTCTGTATAACCCCGCCCACACCACTGATTGGCCACTTTGTGTATACTACATTTGCAGAAAGCTGCCAATCAGTGATGGGGGCGGGGTTGTACAGAGCTTATGAATATGTAGGACTACTGGCAGCAGGTTTACTAGTCCCCAATGATAATCTGCTTGCTGATAAAATAGTGATTTTATAAAAACTACAGCAATCAGACCATTAAGTGACACATCACTGTATCCAGGGTCTCTACCTTGTGTCTTTTCAATGTCAGTAATGCCTGAGCACTGTGGCGTTATGGCTTTCTTATGGCACCAGAGAAGTTTGTTCATTGGTATAAAGTTTTCAAGTAAAGGTTCATTTAGGCAGGCCAATAATTGGGTTAGGGAGCGTTCCCTCATTCCCAACTGTTGGCTGCCTAAACAGGCCATCAAACATCCAATGGAGGGGCAAAACATTCATTGGTGTGATAATTTTTGAGCAAGTTTAAAAATTATCATTAGCAGCACATTGTCCTGTGTAAACGAGAAATGTGCTGACGATAACATAAGTGCGGCCGGCCTTACTAAACAGACCATTAAACCACTGCTGATCGACTTGCATGTAGAGGTTACATTAACATGCCCTAACCCAATGTAACTTTTGCTCTTGTCTAACAATTTTTCCTTTAGAGATTAACAAAACTGGAGACTCGAGAGTCAAATGAAACCTACAAGAATCTCAATGACCAGCCAAAAATCCACAACTTCCAGATATGCATCACCAAACACTCTCCGGCTAATACGCCCCAAGATTACAGCACCAACCTGAAGCTGTTTCCCTCTCGTAGTCCATCCCAAGGTGAGGAGGACTCGGCCCTGATCCTAACCCAGGACCATTTGAAGAGCTTGGACCCCGACCTGTCGGCTAACAGTGACCAGGAATCTGGGGTGGAGGACTTGAGCTGCCGGTCTCCGAGTGGTGGAGACTCGTTACCCAGCGAGGACAGTGGGAAGGATCCCGATTCAGATGAAGCAGTGTTCCTGACTGCTTAGAGGTCTTATTAACCACTTGCTATTATATTAGTGCTTCTATTTATTTATAGAGAGTGATGTAAGCTGGGAGGGATATACTGGGGGAAAAAAAAACATATCGACTTTGTTCACATGTATCAGTGGTAGTTTGTGCAGCGGAGACCAGATACTAATGTCCTATATAGTCGGTCTGATCCAGGCAATTGAACGACTGACAATTGGAAAAGTGCATACACAGGTTGACGAAACAATGACGGGGACACAATGATCGCTAATAATCTGGTATCATGTTATCAGCAGCACGTCTCCTGTTTACACTGAGTAATGTGCTGCCGTTAAGAATTTTAATGAATGCATAAAATGTATCGCACCCAATGAAACGGTGCTTTCCTAGTTTGTCTGCCGATTGTGGTCCTGGTTAGATGGGCCAATAATCGTATGTTGGAATGATTCCTATGAGCGCTCGTTCATCGTTTATTGGCTCTACGCCTTAAGTGCGTGTCTGCAGCCTCCGGGAATATTCAGAAACAGTTATCTTTTTTTTAAGAGCCAACCTTATAATGCATTTTGTTTCCTTTCATGATTTCAAACCACATGTCCGTGGAGCATGAATCCTGTCCCAATATATTTGTATATTTAAGGTTTGTCATTGACAAAGGTGCCCTGTACTGGAAATATGGACACTTACATGGTTTTCGGGTTTAGGTCCACTGTGTGAAAGATCTGAATGTGCTTTGCTTCTGTGTAAGTTGCTGGTAGACTAATGGTGGTCATCCAGGATCTGACATTGGGTATTAATCCCCTACCTCCTAGTTATGTTAGGCATGACTATCACATGTAAGGTTCTTGCCACCTGGCCGAGAAAAGTTCGAAAAAAAGGACGCAAGCATAAACTGTTTGGCCTGTGACCACAGCAATTTACAGGAAAACAATGTGATTTTCGTCACATGATTAAAACCATGACCCAATGTCTATGGCTGAATAATCCCTTAAAGACTAATGTTTTGTGCTATGGTATACCATCGGTCCGATCTTCTGTAACTTTATACTGTTTCCACATAGACTGCCAATGAAACAAAACTTCAGAATCTCATTTGGAGACTTTAAAGGGGCTGTCCAAGACTTTATTGAAGGCCTATACCTGATCATCAATGTCTGATTGATAGTGCGTGCTGTAGCTGTTCCTGTGTCAACGGTGGCCAGAAATGCTCAGGTGCCGAGCTCTGTTGACGGAGTACTACATATCGGCCCCCCATTCAAATCATTAGGGGGCAGATGTGTAGTACGCAGCCGCAGCCACTATTCCCTCCAGAGAGCTCTGCAGTGCAGCTCCGCTAATGAGCACCCCAATTGATCAAACATTGATGACTTATCTTAAAGAGGTGGTCACTACATTGTATAATGCCCCCATCAAATTACACCTTTTAAATACCTGCAGCCGGGGTCACGTGATGCAGACTGAGCAGTCAGCAATAGCGCCACCCACAGGTACATATGGAAGCAGGAGGTATTCACAAAAACATTTATTTAGTTAACATGTGTAAATCGATGGGGTCATTATACAATGTAGTGGACCACCTCTTTAAAGAAAGGCCATCAATGTTAAAGTCCGGGACAACCCCTTTAATTATTAATCGGTATCGGTACAGATCTATTAGACTTTTCAGAACTTCAAAATAGGTCCATCCTTCAAACAGATGCCAAAAAGTACAGCATGCTGCAAACTTTAATGGAAGCATTCCTGTATGAATACAATATTGGAGGAAATAAAGAAAAAAAAACAAAAAGCTTTGGCACTTTTATGTAGGTCTCCATAATATAGTGGGGAGAGACTTTCTTATTGACTTATATAAGTGAGGTAGAGCAGTAACCCCAAAGAAATTGAAAAATCAGCTGTGGTCCCTATAGGATGGCCCTACACATTGCATTTCCCATCACTTTTTTGAGAATACATTGGGGTGGAAAAATAAGATACCACTTTTGAAAAGCGAAAATAAAAGCCGATAATAAGAATTTATAGTCCAGAATTTACTGGTCACTTTTGTATTTCTGTAGGAATTCCAGCTCTGTACGTTGCAGATATCCGGCCCATCAGCGGATTAGCGGGGTCCCGCGTACTTGAATCCTTGCATGTTATCTGGGGGCTAAGAGCCATAGGGTTCTCTCTAAGTGCTTCCGACACTGGTTTTCAGAAAACGTACTGATCCTTTTATATTCGTGCTGCAAGGTAGTTACATGTGGGGTCTCAGCGTCACATTACTGGGCTAGTACTAATATGGTAAGAGTCAATGTTGTGTAGTATCCCCCCGCCATCCTTTACGTGTCTGCCTGCTGCATAGTGAACGGCTGCCATCTTGAATGCTCATTGAAGCTGCTATTAGTTTTTTTTGTAAATTGCATGGATAATCTTACCAGAATAATCGTTCTCACTTCTTGACTTGTCTGCTCATTGTGACCAATATCATATTGGTTTTCTAGACGAGTTTACAAGCGCTTGTAGTGCTACAATACAAGAACAAAGCTCCTAGATGTAATAGGAAGATCATCATAAAATGACCGTCCCTCCAACTGCAGATTCCAAACTCTTCTGAAGATGCAGCTTATAAGTGAGGTCCGTGATAGTCAGAAGCAGCGTCTTCTTCCCATGATCTGTGCCTGGGGTGGTAGCCCAGCGATGTAGGGGCTGAGCCGCAGTAACAGACATGGGGCCGTGTCTGCGGGGGAAGGTGGGGAATAGAGTTTTCATTTTCTAATCCAGGACAACCCTTTTAAAAGTAGAACTCCCAAAAACAATGAAAGGGAAAGCCTCTTAAAGGGACACTAATCCTCCAAATGAATGAGGGCAAAAAATAGAGCAGCTCAACATGATCCTAAAAGAGATGGGGCCAGAGTCATCAAGAGCGGCGCTGTTCACATTGGTCTTGATGAGGAGGTGTGCTGGAGTCAGACAGACGCTCACGGTTCATGAAAAGGTGCATGCTTCTTCCTGAATTGAGAACGCACCGTGGGGCAATAAACAAATATGCAACATGTGAATGAGGTTTTGTGGCTATTTATGGTACAAAGATTTAAAAAAAAAAATTCTGCACAAGGGCTGTGTGTGAACAAACCCCAACGGTGGTGCCGCAGGTCTTTTGGGAGTTCTCCTTGATTGCAAAGGGTTTTGTGTGGTTTTTTTATATATTATTTATGGTTTATTTATTGATGCCATCATTGCTTATTTTTGTGACGAGTATAATAAAATCATGATCTATTTTTTTATTTTGTGTTGCATATTTTGGCTGTAATTTATATGCAGAAATTGATTTTTGTTGTAAGATATTTTAAAATATGTTGTCAAGCAATATTACCCTAATTGTGACTATATCAATACAAAGTACGTATGTAAAGTAGTTTATTCCGTAATGTGCAATTAGAATATTTTTGTAAACTCCCTTGTGTTGTGTGTGCTGGTGTGTATAGATTAGATTGGGCCTCTGTCCTTTACGGACATAGCATTACAGTCATTTGTGCTGCACTTATAGAAGATGCTAAAGAATTACACTACAGTTCTTTTAATACAATTTTCTTTTCTTTTTTAAAGCAATACTTTACTCACCCTCTCTAGGTCTAATGCAGAGTGTCAGCTATTTGTCACATTGACAGCGCTGCAGCCAGTCAGTGAGTTCAGTGACTCTGAGCAAGTAGTGCCGTTAACTCAGGCAAAGCTGCTGATCTCAGTTATTGGTTGCAGCGCTGTCGACGTGAGGCCAAAGGACAGTAACAGACACTGGGAGCAGTGGCAGAGACCCTGTGCTGGACCCAAGGAAGGTGACTAGTGCACAGTTACAAAAAAAAACAAAAAACAGCTGCACCAACGGGTTAAAGGAAAATCCCTTTAACCTTCAACTGGTGAGGTGGGGGTTGCCACACCCCAGGGAATTTTTGTTCGGCTGCCATTCATTGAAAAATGCTGGTATGAGGATACGTGTCTCACTAGCTTCCATCCATTTGTGGGTGTCAAAAATTTGTTACACTCATATGCAATCAATCGCCAATAAGAAAACGATTAAAACAAACGTGATCTTCGCATTTTCTGTAAAAATAAGAGATTTCTAAACACTGGGGTATAGGAAACCCCACCTCACCAGTTGCGTGACAAAAACCCCACCTCACCAGTTGAGGGTTAATGAAGCAGATAATCTGGCACAGATCAGCAATGGAATGGGGAATTTTACAAGATCAGAAGCAAGAAACTGAGCAGAAAATTAGGAAATTACCCTGATAACATTTTGAATTAGCAGCTTGTTTTTGGGCTCTCTATACCAATCAAGGGAGGTTTGTATACTTTATGACGGATATGTAATAATTCAGAATATTTGATGATTTGGAATTTATTAGATCCCCCAGGTGAATTACCCCAATACTATAAAATGGACATAAATGACACATAAATCTGTGCGGTTACAAAGTGACATTGACGCTCCTCCCCAACTCCCCGTACAGAATGACATGCCCTCGGGTCAGGAGTGTCTACAGCTTCATAGAAATATATAAAGCAGTCACGTTAGGGTCGGGAAAGTCCGTGCATGGACTGATTACCACGGACGTCTGAATGAGTCTTTATTGACTAATAAAGTCATTATTGATCACAGGGGTTAAAAAGGTCAGGATTGGAGTTCATCTCCAATGTTGGCCTTTGTGTAATATATACAACTCACACCTCCTGCACATGGAACAGGCATAGATTCTGGGTATGAACAATGGGCGCCCTACACTATCCACCCTAAATATGGGGAAGATGGCAGTAAAGAGTAAAAGACGGTTGTCTGGGACTTGACTCTTTTCATAAGATAGGTCATCAGCGTGTGATTAAAACAGAAATGTAGAAATTTTTTGCAAATTTATTAAAAAAACAAAAACTGAAATATCACATGATCATAAGTATTCAGACCCTTTGCTCAGACACTCATATTTAAGTCACATGCTGTCTATTTCCTTGTGATCCTCCTTGAGATGGTTCTACTCCTTCATTGGAGTCCAGCTGTGTTTAATTAAACTGATAGGACTTGATTTGGAAAGGCACACACCTGTCTATATAAGACCTCGCAGCTCACAGTGCATGTCAGACCAAATGAGAATCATGAGCTCAAAGGAACTGCCCAAGGAGCTCAGAGACAGAATTGTGGCAAGGCACAGATCTGGCCAAGGTTACAAAAGAGTTTATGCATTACTCAAGGTTCCTAAGAGCACAGTGGCCTCCATAATCCTTAAATGGAAGAAGTTTGGGACCACGACCAGAAGTCTTCCTAGACCTGGCCGTCCAGCCAAAGTGAGCAATTGTGGGAGAATAGCCTTGGTGAGAGAGGTAAAGAATAACCCCAAGATCACGGTGGCTGAGCTCCAGAGATGTAGTAGGGAGATAGGAGAAAGTTCCACAAAGTCAACTATCACTGCAGCCCTCCACCAGTCGGGCCTTTATGGCAGAGTGGCCCAACGGAAGCCTCTCCTCAGTGCAAGACATATGAAAGCCCACATAGAGTTTGCTCAAAAACGCAAGAAGGACTCCCAGACTATGAGAAATAAGATTCTCTGGTATGATGAGATGAAGATAGAACTTTTTGGTGATAATTCTAAGCGGTATGTGTGGAGAAAACCAGGCACTGCTCATCACCTGCCCAATACAATCCCAACAGTGAAACATGATGGAGGCAGCATCATGCTATGGGGGTGTTTTTCAGCCACAGGGACAGGGCAGCTGGTTGCAATTGAAGGAAACATGAATGCAGTCAAGTACAGAGATATCCTGGATGAAAACCT